>NC_136070.1:279831599-282247849 GCF_964261635.1 Lissotriton helveticus | reverse complement strand
CCAGAGTTTTGTTTCTTATGTTTCATCAGGATAATCTGTAGTGCATTGGCACTGCTCCCATTCTTATACCAATCTAGGGGGCTGGATTACCTGCTAGGTCCCCTCCTATGGGTGGGACCCAGGAAGTGGGTGGATACACTCCCTTCCTTTGATCCTGGCCACGCTGGGACGGGGGCTGGAGTGCCCCAGAACCGGTTTGGCCGGATTATGCAAGGGGCAGCCTTGTGCTCCCAATGCAGTGTCTGGTTTCTTTCAAACCTCCCTGATACAATCCACTATCTCCTGTCTGGGGGGGTGTAACACCACCCTGCGACAGGAAACCCTTTGTCCAGGCCCCCTTGGCTGAGTTTCGGTCAGCTGCAGGGGGTCAGACCTGTGTCTGTGGCAGAAGCATCCATTTTGTGGATCTGAGGCTCTTTTAAAATTAACCGCATTTCAGCAAAGTAACATGTCTTCTCCCTCTAGAGGGGTGGAATGCTATCCCCGTCGCAGAACTGGCGAGGGGATAGTATTCCAATTCGTATGACACCTTACACGACATGTTTTGATAAAGCCAAACCAAAGTTGCTATATAACCGCGAGGATTATAATGCACTTAATAGTATATGGTATGGCATTATCCCGAAACAGCTTAGGGAGTTGTTCCCAACAGCTGCAGACAGGCTCAGCTCATGCTAGAGCTCCATCTCACATTAAACCACGCACTCTGCCTCCAGGATTGATAAGGCCTTCTATAGGAGTGACTCACAGGTTTATATGTGTCCAGATATAGGTTTAGATATAGGTATACTATATCTAAGCAAGAGGTGATTACACCATCTTGCCCCAGCTGAGTGATCAGCCAGTTGTGCCAATTTAAGAACCAGCCAGGGGTGGCAAAAGATATGCTGCAGCCCCTGGTAGGCCTTGGTGGCACCTATGACCTGAGCACCTATAGTGCATGGTACAGGGGCTGACAAGGAGTCCATTTCCAATTGTGGTATGTACCTAGGGTACATGGAATCCATTTTACAGAGAGAGCAGATAGCCTGGGGCCCTGATTAGCAGGGAACCAGGCCAACTAAGTCAAAAAACAGCTAAACACAAGGCAAAAAAATCTGGGGTAACCATAGTCAGGTAGCCATCTTCCTACAAATATATTTAAACCTGGATAGACCTGGGCCCACTTTCCCCCGTAGATCTTCCCAGGACAAGAGAAAACGCCCTACCAACAGGTCTCCCCACTTTGAAATGCCAGAGTCCCTCACAGGAATGATCAAATTGTCCTGAAAGCATGATGGTATACCTGGGGAGTCCCATATTGGTGCAAAATTTGAGAAATAGCTAAGCCCGACTTTCCTTCTTATAGTTTCCCAACTTCTGGCTAACGAATAGAGGACTTTTAATTTAATTTTTTTGAAAAATTTTTGGTCCCCAAATTTAAACATAAAATCTTCCGCCGGCAGGGCTTCTCCCTTTAACATGGCCCGAAACATTTCTCCTTCAGATGTATTAGTGGGTACCTTTAAGAGCATTCTCGAGTGCGAGAGCTGAAAAGCCCAGGCGTAATATTATAGGTCTGGCAACGCCAGTCCACCTTTTTCCCTCCTCCTCCTGAGCTTTTTCCACGCCAATCTAGTAGCTTTATACTTCCAGATGAAGGAGTTTAGTTCCCGTTGGCATTTCTCTATTTGCTTGGTATCAAACGCCAAAGGGATAGAATTAAAAAGAAATGTAATTTTAGGCAGGATGGACATCTTTACTATATTAATCCTCCCCAGAATGGATAGGGGGAGGTGAGCCCAAGACTTCAACGGCTTTTGACACTCCCTAAACACCCGATCTAGATTCTGTTCAGGAATCTTCCTAACCTCTTGCGTAATTCTGATCCCCAAATAACGCAAAGAGGAACCTATACTGAGTTGTAAATTGGGAATATTCCAGGCCATGATTTCAGTTTTATTGACGTTTATTTCATAGCCTGAGATCTTGCCAAACTCCTCCGCCGGATTGATATCAGTTTGGAAAGGCTAAGTCGGGATCAGCTGTAAAAATGAGGATATCATCTGCATATAGGACCACCCGCTTTTCCCACCCTCCAAATTTAACGGAAGCGATGTTAAGGTGTTCCCTAAGAACCTGTGCAAATGGTTCGACGTAGAGATTAAAAGGGAGAGGGGAGAGCAGGCAGCCCTGCCTTGTACCCTGTGTGATCTTAAATATCTCTGTCAGAGAGCTATTCACTAGCAATCTGGCTGTCGGGGCCTTATACAAGAGTTCTATAGCTCAGCAGAATCTATCTCCCAAGTTGAATTTCATCATAACCTCAGACAGATACGCCCAATTAACCATGTCAAAGGCTTTGGTTGCATCGAGGGGTAAAACGGCCAAAGGGAGTGAAAAGTTGGAGGCCATATCAATAGCGCGGACCAGATCATACGAGAGATCCGCCAATTGACGCCCTTTGATGAAACCCTTTTGATCTGAGTGAATAATAGTGTCAGCAACACCCCCCAGCCGGTTTGACAAGATAGTAGCAAAGATTTTATAATCACTGTTAAAGAGTTAAATAGGGCGATACGACCCACAATCAGTCGGATCTTTACCCTGTTTAAGAATCAACACTACTGTAGCCTCGCTCCATGAACTGGGAGGGTCTTCACCCTTCCATATTCCTTCTATATTATTGAAGATTTTCAGCAAAATAGAAATAATAACCTCCTTAAGTGAGCGATACAAATCCCCTGGTAGACCGTCTGGGCCTTCCCTCGTTTAGACTGAGAGATAGCCTTACTGACTTCCTCATCATTGATCTCAAGCTCCAATCCTAGCTTTTGCTCGTTAGAAAGTTTAGGTAAGGAGACCCTGTCTAGCCAAGTTTTCCTCTTTACAGTATCCACAATGATGTCTTCCTTATATATCATTTGGAAGAAATCCCGAAATGCATTACCAATGTTCAAATTGGATAGGCGGGGAGAGGTCTCACCCTCTACCATGATCTTTTTTATGTAATTTCGCATCTGGTCAGATTTTGTTTTCCAGGCAAGTAACTTGCCAGCTGCTTCCCCAAATTCAAAATGAGAGATTTTACTCACTTCCCATCTACGGGCAATTCCCTCTTGAAGAGTATATTCAAGTTGTTTTTTTAGAGAATCTAATTTTTCACGATCTTCACTAGAGTCTATGTGAATACCTACTTTGTGTTCTATATTGCTCATCTCTATTTCTAAGCCCTTGATGGCATCCCTAAATTTCTTCCTTCTATACAAGGCTCTATTAGTAATACAGCCTCACCAGAAGGCTTTCAGAGCATCCCAGACGATGGAAGCCTTAGTTGAATGTAAGTTTATCTCGAGAAAGTACTTAGTCTCAGTACGGAGAAAGTTGTTTTCATCATCCTCTAACAAGATAGTACGATCAAAAGACCAGGATCTATGGAGGTGTTGCTGTGTAAGGATCAAATTAAAAGAGATTGCGGAATGATCGGAGAGGTGAGATGGCAGATAGACAATGTCTTTGACTGAGTCTTTGAGACTGTAACTGAAGAAAGCATAGTCTATTCTAGATTTGTGTTTATACTTTAGATTTTTAAACGAGATCCCCAATTGATTTCCTGCCCTTTCCCTCCATATATCAGCTAACCCTAACTGCGTCATCATTGTTAAAAGTAGTTGCCGTGACTTCGAGGGAACAGTAGCTCTTGAGTTTGGTGATTCATCTAACGAAGAGTTTAACACAATATTAAAGTCCCTGACCCAAATTACGGGGTCCGGAAAGTCTAAAAGATGGGAACGAATAATGTCTAAATATGACGGATCATCCTGATTTGGGCCATAGTACCCCACAAGGGAGATAAGCATGACCCCTAGGGAAACTCTTAATATAAGCCATCTACCGCTCCAGTCTTCCCTACATTCCAATATCTGTGCCTTAGCTTGTTTTTTAAATATGAACAGTAGTCCTCTGATATTTGCTGTTTGATCCGTGCATATAAAAGTATCTACCCATCTCTGATTTTTTAATAATTCTGTTGCCTCAATTTTAAGGAGATGAGTTTCCTGGATGGCAATGTCCTGCGCCGGGGAATCTCTCAGATATTGGAGTATTCTGTCCCTTCTACCCTTCATGCGCAGGCCATTGACATTCCAGGACAAACAGTGAAGCGATATCATGGGACCATATCTTTCCCTACCATCTCCGCCCGTGACAGCTCCCTACCATACCCTGGATCTAGTCCTGTCTCGACCCAAAAAGGCTGCTGGACCCCCTGGTACGCATCCTGCATAAGGCTAAAAAATGATTGGTACACAAAGAGCAACCGGCATATGAGTAATTTTTACCCTTTCACCTCCCGTGACCCCCCCCCTCCCTTGGGAAACCCATCCCTGATTACTCTGGCCTGATGTATAATCAGAATTTATGTCCTCCAGCTGCCTCCCTCTACCCCTCTACCCTAAACTATACCACTAGTGCTAAGAGAAGAAAAATGCTAATAGAAAAAAAAGAAAATAGGAGTTAGGCACAAATTACCATGCGACTCAACTCTATATAAGAGTATATGTCTGGGCCCCTAAATTTTATTATCAGTAAAGTAAGCAAGATATTGGGTTAATCTCAAAAGCTATAGCAATTTATAGCAATTCCCCTTAACTTTTAACCATTATATTATACTGTGCAATACATAAATCCTATTTAATTTCTCTATTGCTATTTTTTTCCCCCTTTTTTTCCCCTTCTTTTTCTTCCTTTCTTTTTTGTGTTTTTTTCTTTTCTTTCTTCCTTTTCTTTCTTCCCCCTTCCCTTTTTCCTTTCCCCCCTTTTTTTCTTTCTTTTTTCTTTTCCCCTCCCTTCACTCACTTTATTCTCTCCTTTTCTCCCCTGAAATTGCTTAGTGGGAATAACTAACACCTCAGTTTGGAATAACTTCATTCATTCTCCCCAGAGGCATCCCTGAAAGATGTCAATAAATAATCAGCCTCATATGGAGATCTAATATTGTACATTTTGTTATTGTACATGATTTTCAGAAAGGCGGGAAATCTCATTTGAACAGTAGCACCCAGAGACATGAATTTCTCCATTCTTTGGCCTAGTTCCAACTGACAATCCAGAGTAACTTTGGATAAGTCAAAACGTACCTCGAATGGGAAATCTGGACCCTTTAATGATTTTACTTTGAGGGCTAGATTTAAGATCTCCTTTAGCGTATAAGTAAGAAAATTGATTAGAATCTTTCTTGGTTTGGTCCTAGCGGGATTTAATCGAAAAGGATCTCTGTGAGCCCTTTGAATATCATGCTCCAATGAGTCAACCGGGTCCTACAGGTTCAGCCACTCCTTTAATAATGCTGCAACTAAGGTTTTAATATCGCTCCCTTCTTTGCCCTCCGGAACCTTCAGTAGACAAAGGTTATTCCTCCGTGAATAGTTCTTAAGCGTCTCCATTCTCTCCCGCATAGCATTTCCATCCCTTCGTAGAACTTGAATTTTCACTTCAGCAGACCCCAAATTAGCATTAAGCTCCTCTACTGAGCCCTCCAAAGATTTGGTTCTTTTATTGAGTAAATCTACTTTTTTCTCCAACACCTCACAAGCTGCCCTTATCCCAGACTGGTTGTCTGCTGAGATCATAAAGCCTTGTTTTATGTCCGTTTTCAAAGAGGCGAGGTGAGCCTCAATCAAGGACCCGGCTGGAGTCTCTGCCCCGCTATCACTAGCAGCAACCGACCGAAAAGGCCCTGGTGGAACTAAAGGTGGCTCCTTAGATAGATTAGGCTCATCAAGGCTAGATATATTAGCATCTGGCCCTAAGGGTAGGACCGCAGCATCCGACTGCTCGGCCAAGGTAATAAGGCTAATGCTGGACTCTGCGGATGTGGATTTAGACATGTTGCAGGGAGTTTCAGAGGGAACCTCAGATGTTTTAGGAGTGATATTATTAGCAACAGGAGGGGGGCTATGCAGATCTGTGGGAGCCTCTTGGTTTTTAATATTCAAAACCTGGGGCTGAACCCTGAAGAAAGATCGCAGGGAGGGGGTGATCCGAGCAGAACTATTTTTCAGCGCAGCTTTATTCCTGGTCTCCCTTACTGACCTCATCTTCCCTTGGTAGCTCTGCGAGGCCATACTCTCCCCCAAATCAAACCCTTCCTGCTGTTGAACGTTGCAGATGGAACCATCTGGTGTACTGATTGTATCCTCATTGCTTCCCCCCAAATCCTGTACACGGGTGACTCTGTGGGATGCCGATGTACTCTTAACCAGTTTCCCTTTCTTCCTATCCCCTTTCTTACTAGGGGCAGAGTTTGAGGTCGGGGTACAAACCCTGGCGGCTGTTCTAGGTGCCCCTTGATGTCGACCCCCCCGTGCAGAGGCAAGCCCGCTCTTACTGCCCTCACAAAGATGCTCCCCCGCTTCAATGGCCTCCCGTCCACCAGGGCCGGCAGGCAGCTGTGATGCTGCTGCTACTGCTGGCAAAAAGAAAGCGCCGATTCCTGAGCTGCTGCTTGTTCTGGCGCTGCTCGTATCGCCCCAGAGGAGACCGCGGGCCGCCGCTCTGCGACTGCGTCTGAACTCCAGGGCAGCTCCAGCCCAGCGCAGCATGAGTGAAGGGCGCGGGAGCCGTTCGGGATCCTTGGCTTCTCTGGGGCACATTCAGCAAAGCAAACCCCCCGCAACTTAAGCGTGGGGGAAGTAAAAGGACACCCTGCCACTACAGTCTTCTCTCAGCAAACATTCACATCGACAAGCCGCATTCAGGTGAGGGAGAGCAGCCTAGGAGGGACGTGCGCTACCGCTCAACTCGCGGGCGCCATGTTTCCCCCATCGTCGATCGAGACAGTTCATATCTCTTGCACGTGAAATAAGACTGTTCATTAAACCCTCTTTTATTGAAACGCCCGTCTATCTATTTCTGTGTAAACTCTGTAGAAACGAAGCAAGCACGATTGACAGAGTGAAACTGTTATCTATTGTTTCCACGATTCTGAGACTGTTCTGATTCTAAGGTAAACAAAGTTGTCATGTTTATGCGGTTGTCAGAAACTAATCACTTCTTGGTTATTCAAGAAGTTTCTGGTGGCCTCTGAGTTAGCTGGCACACACAAGTAATTAAGTTTAATGTACTCAATAGAGACATACTGACCTCAGTCCTATATCAAAACTATAGTGTATATAATTCCAATGCGCAGAGCCTATCAGGGATATGGGAACCACACTACAGTGGAAGGTAGGCACAGCCCTATTCAGGTCCCAGGTGCTCCCCTCCCACCACTCTACATGCAGATGGGTCTATGCAGCCCTGTGATGACTCACCTTGTCTCCTGCAATCCCCCAGCCCCTGTCACTCAAACTCCAAACAAGGAATACACAACCTAGCAGAGGCAGGCTTGGATAGTTAGGCAAGAAAATACCTACTTTCTAAAAGTGGTATTTCAAAACCCAGTATGTTAAAACCAACTTCACTAAAATACGTTTTTTATCATTCTGAGTCCAGGCATACTAAACTCAAATTTCTACCTAGTTCCCTGAGTCAGTTAGGGTTATTGAGTGGTATAATCAAATTGTCCATTCTGACCTATGGGGATTCGGTAGCCTTGCAATAGTGAAACACGAAAATGGCTGTAATTCACTATCAGGACATGCCATACACACCAGGGCATGTCCTACCCTTTACATACAATGCACCCTGCTTGTGGGCCTACTTTAGGGGTGACTAATATGTAAAAAAGAGAAGGTTTAGGGACTGCCAAGTAGGTGCACTTGCCCAGTCAACATGGCAGTACCAGACTGCCCACAGGCTCTGCAATGGCAGGCCTGAGACACAATTTACAAGCTGCTCCGGTGGGTGGCACAAGCAGTACTGCAAGCCCACAGGCAGCATTTGATTTATAAGCCCTTGGCACAAACAGTGCACTGTACTACGGTCTGACAAGTAAACCAAATAAGCCAATCATGGAGTCACTAATCCATACATTAATTTACAATAGGGAGAGCATATGCACTTTAGCACTGATCAGCAGTGGTAAAGTGCCCAGAGTCATAAAATCAACAAAAACAGGTCAGACAAAATACAGGAGGAAGGCAAAAAGTTCAGGGATGACCCTGCAAAAAGTGCCAACTCCAACAATTCTCAACAGACACACCTCATTCACAGTCTCGAATAAACATTGAGACCTTAAACGGTGCCTATATGTGCAGTAAAAAAGACTAATGCAGGGGTAGCTTCTGATTGGAAGTTAAGTTAAAAGTCTCTATAATTTACTTCTTAATCTGGCCCAGCTATAACCTTAAATTTCAAGAATTCACCTTAATTGGTTGTGGAACATGGCACTCCGTAAGGACACATGTTTCTGTGCCTGGAGAAGCCCTGGATCTTTCCGAGAAGGCACTTGGTGCAGTGCAGTGATTATTTGAGGCACATTCCTGCTGTCCTGAAAGCAGCTGAAGGTCACCTCTTGAAAGAACGTATTGCGCACACGTAACTATCTACAGCTTTCATCTCCCCTTCTAGGATACCTCTGAAAAGTTTTCTTTACACACTAGCAGGTTTTACTCGAACCTGCCTCTTTATGCTCCCACAATCTATATAGTAAAGTACGCCCCTGTTTTATAGATAGACTCACTATTTATATAAATGCCCATGCATACACAATTGTACAGAAGATAGAATAGGGATGCACAATACGCAGATGAGAAGCATCATAGAGGAATTGTCAATTGGTGAAGATATGTAGAGGCCTGTGTGACACATTTGTCAGCCGAACTGGTGGGCCCAGAGAGAGGGGTGTAGATCACCAGGCTAGCTCGAAGCTGCAGAAAGAGGGCACACTGAACTAAAAATGAATTTAAATGGGACAAGTGTACCCTGAGACTGGAAGGTATCCACCTAATCATTCTACCAGTCACCTACAGCCTTAACACTGTTTCATTGTGCCCCGAGTCAGAAGGTGAAGCTGCCCCATGATTTGAGGACCATAGAATGTCCATCGAGTGTATATGCGATGGTTTAGGAAATCTGTTGTCCATAGCAAAGTTTTGCTCTCGTCTGTATCTGGCAGTCTTCGATCTGAGGACTCCTTACTATGTATGATATGTACAACAGATCTGCTGCTACGGATGGTTACAATTGAGCAAGGATTCAACTTTGATGCTTGTCACACAAAGAGATAATGTTTTGATTACTCAAACATAGTTAAACATACATCCCCAAGATACCTACTATTTGTCTTTTTCTGTACCTGAACATTTATATGTCATCCCACCACCAAACACCACCCAAGGAGAACATTCTGATACTGTCCCAGAAATTGTCTAACGAGGAGTATAAGAAGAAGTTCCTTCTTATCCATCATTCTCCCTCCCTCTCAATTTTTGACATATGTTTCTGCTGAGCAACAAGAACCCGAGAGCTAATGTCTGTTGGAGCCCAAACTACTGGATAGAAGTGCGGATCTTGCAGGTAAAATCTGAGTGCAGGAATGAGTGTTCATTTGTGTTTTATTGTCATTGTTTTGAGTCATTTGCTCATAGTGCAAGACTTCTTTCCAAAGTCGAGCAGTTATTAAATATGTATTTTTGTGTTTTTTCTTATACAGAATCGTCATTAAAAATGCAATAGAACTTTGACTGTTGGAAGGAAATGTCCTCTAAATGGCAAACAGTCATGTACCCTTGTTCTAAGTGACCTGACTTCAGGTGAAACTGGTATCCCGATTTTGGCTGGTCCAACCAACATGCTAATCGAGCATGTACACGGAAGCCTAGACCTATACATGGTAATTCCAAGGTTCAGGACCAGTTCTGTGACCTTGTAGGATACACTCTGGATTCCATTTTTACTAATAATCGCCACATCAAGGTTACTGCCACGACACCCCTACCTTGGTCTGATCATGCTGCCATCAATTTTACTGTAACAATCACACTGTCTAATGCTAGGAGAAAGGACTTCGTACCTCCGGCTAAATCCCGCCCATGGAAAAAACTAGAAGCTACTTCCCTAGCAAACTTCCTTAGTAGAGGCGCACCCACCGCAGTAAGCACAGACAGCGATGATGGAGCCCATAAATTTAACGCATGGCTCTTACAAGCAATGGACAAGTTAGCCCCAGAAGAAGTTAAAAAAACTAGGATACGCTCGGCAACCTCACAATGGTACACTCCAGAGGTCAAACTAATAAAACTGAAATGCAGGAGGGCCGAGAGACTCTGGCGAAATGGCTACAACCTTCAGTCCAGAAGGGAGTACACGGCTGCCCTTCATGAATACAAGCTCGCCATTGAGAAAGCTAAGACCACATTTTACACTAAGAAAATCCAAGACTCACCTAACTCCTCTAAGGAATTGTTTAAGACCATTACTCACTTGGCCAAAAGCCCCAGAGAAGTTACATTCCAGCCTCACCAAGAATTTGTGGAAAATATAGCCCAATTCTTTCAACAGAAAGTTCAGACAGTGTATAATGACCTGCGATCGCTACCCCCGTGTGAAACGGCTCACCATGAATCAGCTTCACGGACACCAATCCTGGAATTCCTTAGATTTTCCCAGCTTAGCTGTGACCAAGTTGCCACATTGCTCCTTCAGACCAAGTCTGGCTCGCCGATGGACCCATGTCCTCCTCATGTCTTACATATGGTCCCTGAAATCATTAGCCTAGTCTTAACCCCCCTTCTCAACTCAGTAATAAACTCCGGGCAATTTCCCAGCAGTTGGAGGAAGGCGTGCATCAGGCCCTTACTTAAAAAGGAGACCCTCGATCCCAAGGAAGCTAAGCATTATCGCCCGATATCTTGCTTACCCTTACCTGCCAAAATTTTGGAAAATGCAATGAATCAGGAGCTAACAAAACATCTCGAAAACAACCTTCTACTAGATTCCACGCAGCATGGTTTCAGGGCATGTCACTCAACGGAAACCGCTCTGATCATAGCATCTGAGGACATTCGTCAAACTATGGATAAAGGAGGCAGAGCCGCTCTAATCTTACTAGATTTAACAGCGGCGTTTGCCACCGTGAATCACGACGTCCTGTTAAACAGACTAATAACGTTGGGCATTTCCCACACCGCCCTAAAACTGCTCCATTCCTTTTTGCAGACACGCACTCACCAAATCCACTGGGATGGGCTCATGTCCAAGGAGTTTTTTCTACCATGCGGAGTCCCCCAGGGGTCGGCTTTGTCACCTACTCTTTTTAATCTTTATGTCACACCACTAGCCGCATTGATCAAATCCCATGGTCTACACTTAGTTTCATACGCTGACGACACCCAACTGGTGGTCTCACTGGCTCAGACAGTAGAAGCCACTGCCACCAGATTTAGGAATTGTCTGTCAGATGTGAAGACATGGATGAACTCTCACTTCCTCAAACTCAACGCCGAAAAAACGGAGGTGATTGAGTTTGGTCAAAAACCTTCCATCTGGAATGACATCTGGTGGCCCCCAGAAGCCGGTGTATGTCCCACCCCGGCCAACAAGGTTAGAAACCTTGGTTTCATCATGGACAATGACCTCTCCTGTACAGCCCAAATCAACCAGGTCACGTCATCTTGCTTTTTCACTCTGAAGGTCCTCCGAAAAATCTTGCCATACATTCCTTTCACCCTGAGGAAAACAGTTGTGGGAGCTCTAATCTTGTCCAGGGTAGACTACTGTAACGCCCTATACATAGGTGCCGGCCAAAAACAGCTTAACCGACTCCAGTCCATCCAAAATGCGGCGGCCAGAGTTCTGCTTAATCTCCCCAAACGACACCCTACTTCTAAAGCAATAGGCGAACTTCATTGGCTTCCAGTCAGGAGTAGAACTCAATTCAAGGTCCTGTGCCTGCCCCATAAATCCCTGTATGGGCAGACCTCCAAGCAGCTCTCCAATCTTCTCTTACCTTATACACCTGAACGCCTACTTAGATCCAGCTCTCAAAATCTACTTCATATCCCTAGGATCAAGAGAGTCCGTTGGGGCGGCAGATCCTTCTCCCATCAAGTCCCAAAGCTTTGGAACAGTTTACCATCTTCACTGCGTTCCGAAAAGAGTATAGCCAAGTTTAGAAAGGAGCTGAAGACCTGGCTCTTTGTGCTACCCTAACTCTGCAACTTCCCATCTCTCCGTCTTACAGCGCCAAGACGCCTCGGCATAAGAGCGCTCTAAAAATGTTTCACTCACTCACTCACTCATGCACTCACCACAAATGCTCTTTTTGCTGATATTGGACTTCTGTCCGTATCCTGGGTTGTTGCATGAAACAATGGTGGCAATAAACCAATTTATGTTAATTCATAAGTCAGAGCAGATCTTTTTCTGCTTCAAGAGGTGTGCGACTTATTGGCCCCCCTCGTGTATAGTCCAGCATTCATGTGAAACCAAGGGCTGAAGCTGACATTCTGTGTGCGTGGTAAGTGCATGTATGTATAGTATGGGTGGTAACAGGACTCCATAGTGTGGGAAGAGTCTGGCTGCTGGGATCAGTGGTATCCATTTTGGTAGCCCATGGTTTTGGCATAGCACATGATGGAGGCAGAGATTCAACTTTACCTGACAGTGGAAGTGTATAGTCTGCATTTCTGGAGTTTAGGAGAGGTGACCCAAACAATGAAAGGAGTGAAGGACTGCCCTTAGAAATTCTATGAGTGCCATTTTAGCAAAGGAGTTTTGATTACACTTTCATGGCTATTGCCACTGGAAGATGATTTGGAGATGGAGTGCGGCAGCAGAGTCTATTGTTAAGAGTGAGGACCTTTCTAGGCATGGCATGTCCTTTTGTCTTTTCATTATTGCTACATTATGAAGGCTGATGAAAGCCAGGTTCCAAATCTTCACACTTCATTGTGATCATATTTTCAGATACTCCTTCTGGGAGCCTGTGTCATCACTACCTGTTGTGAGAGCCATCAGCTTTCACAAAGATTGTTTTTCCTCTGCAGGCAGAAAATTATAGTTGAGAGGAAACCACGTCACACCGGTTCCAAGACTTTGGACAGTTGATCAACATCTCTGTCTCAAAAATAAGAAGAAAGGTGGGATCCAAACATCCCATTGTGTTCCAGTTCCAAGATCTTCTTGACCAATGAAAGCAGTGCTCCAGATAGTGCTTGAAGATCTGCAGTGATGTTATCTTTTTGATATCCTGTCTGCCTGAAGTCTGCACAACTGGCTGGAGAAGCAGTGGGTCTGCCTAAAGCCTAGAAGCTTGCCTGCCTGCTGAGAAAGGAAAGGAGAATGCATGTCCCTGTAGGAGGAGAGAATGTCCAACAGGACTATGCTTGCTTTACTTCCATCGTGTGGAGCACTGAGAAGAAGAGTAATCAGCACTGACCTAAGCTGAGAGCTCTCCCCTACAGGGTTTAGAAAGGGAACTACATGAAGTATCTACAAGTCCGAAGCAGCAGCATGCCGTCCAGTACTCCTAAAGTGGACTTGTTCTGCTTCTGCCTTGATGGGTAGTGTAGCCAGTGAGAATCCCCACAGCCACTAGACTGGATGACCTGCCTCACGACTTAAAGGCAGCTAAAGATGAGCACCTGCTATCCAAGTATGCTATGCTGATCGACTTGGCCAGACAGAGGAGTGAGACTGCAATCTGTGATCCTGTGCTGCCAACAAAGACACTGACGTGCAACCATTGAGCGCCCCACAAAGCTCATCCCAGCAAGAAGATAACACTGGGTCAATAATCAAAAGGTTGGGAAGCCATCTTAAGCTCGTAAAAGATATGCCTGTCATTAGGAGTAACATTGCCAATGTGAATTATTTTTCCTCAAAATCTAAAAGAACTGCCCTATGGCTTACCCACACAATAGTGGCTTGCACGATCTGATAGCAAACTTGTAGCTGTGAATCATAATTGCCTATGACCATTCATTCATTCATTCGGAAATCTTTATTCGGCTGTGTCCCAAGCCATAAAAGAATGCATTATAAAAACAAAGATTTCTAATTTAGAAAAATAAGCAATATAAACAATATTTCTTGACCATTATATCTTTCAGGAAACAGTAGATTGAGAAGCTCCCTCGGAGCGGGGTTAGCCCGCTATTGGATGTGTGAAAATAACAGTGACATTAAAATGGTCCTTTTATCATTAAGATATGCACTGGTCTGGACAGTGTGTTATATCTGTTTCACTCCTTACGCTCTAAGGGACATATTTACAGAATTTAAGGATTTGTAGTTCTTAATTGCGATTCTTTGTGAATCACAATTAGGAAATCTTTTTTGCACATCTGCTATGTGCTTTCTTGCTCATCTTCTTCAGCTTAGAAGACGAGTGGCCACATGTGCAACAGACAGATTTTGTGAGTTCCTAACTGCGTGCGACTTTTCATGTCTCGCAATTAGGAAATCGCAAAATGCGATGTACAACAGTGTGTTTGACACTGCGATTCCCAGTGCGCCACAAATGGACCTGCCTCATTATTATTCATAAAGCAGGTTCCAATGTTCGACCCATTGGGAATGGCTAAAATCACAGGGATAGTGGCCTGCTGGGGTCCGCAGATCACCATGTCTATGTTTGCTTTTAAATAAAGCAACGTTTTGCAATGTACATAAAGGAAAACGGGGTGAATTTAAAAAAAAAAAATCGATTGTTCCAGTTTCAAGTTTTTAAGAGTAGGCAGTGATTTCTTGGACCACTGCGTGCTCTAAAATAAAGTTTAGCAAAAATTCACAAAGGGGAAGGGTTCCCTGCGGACCTCTTCCTGTTTGTGACTGGCTTACCACCTACTTGAAGAAAGTGGTAAAATGGGAATGTTTTGTAACTGCATTTTGGTCGCAAAGCATTCATACATTCCCTTGCAACTCGCTATTAGTAAGGGATGCCCTTAAGATGCCCATTCCTAATAGCAACTTGCAAACCCTATTTTGCAAGTCTGTAATAGATTACCGACTCTCATAAATGAGTTAATACATGTGAAAAACCTATTTAGCGGCCGCAAACGGCCCGATTCTCCGCTTGCGACCGCTAATACCTATGGGACATATGGCCACAGATTTTTTGTCTCTTCCACACTCCACTTTTATGTTGGAGGAGGCTAAGAAAAATATTACATTATTTTTATTTCCAACCTATTGTTTATATCTTTTTACACTTTGGGCTGTTTATTTTGAGCATCTTATTGAATACTTGTGCTCGGGAGACGCGTGGCTACTTCTTTTACTTGCTGTGTTTCCTCTGTGTTCCTAAAAACAGTCACTTTTTAATTTACATACTTTCACTGAAATAATTGAATATGGTTCTCTAAAAACAACTTAATTTATCGCAATTATTATGACAAATATTGAAAGTTCTGTGGGGTTGAGAGCTTTCCCTCTAAGAATCTTTGACCGACACTGGTACTCGTTAGTGATTTTCTCTTTAACTCAACAATAATAATAATAATGAGAACAGATGGGGCATCTTGAAGAAAAGTAAAAAAAACTATGTTCCGTGTAGCTTTTTTCTTACTATAAATCCGGAACAGAAAATTAAAAGTATATGGTAAGGGAGGAAGCTGAAAAGTCGAAATGTCATTTAGGGCGTTGTGTGTATGTATATATCCTCTGAGAATTATTGACAAAACGGTTGCTCATTTGTACCTATTATGTTTTCACATTAACATGTTTAGATGTTCACTTTTCTCTTTTAATAATAATCCACGTTTTGTCCAGTTCATTAACACAACGTCATTGGTTTTGAGAGGGAAATGTTTAAACCATCCTTTTTGTCACAGCATTGTGTCTCCTGGACCCATTTATTCCTGCACAAAGTCCGAAGCCCCCTTTGGGGTAGGAAGAAGTCCAAGACGACCCCTGCACTAAACGGATATATTCATCTGAGCAAACATTCTGCATTAGGTGTTTTCACTTTCACCTTGTTCCCGTGGGACACTTCTGCATTAGGGCACCAGGTACTAGTGCATCTGTGACCCTTTCTGACACAGACTGCACCCCTTGAAAAGGTATTTGCAAAACCCAGAAAGTCATGCCGGTCTGCTGTGCTTTGAGAACCGTCATCCTTTCTTTCACTGCTGCGCTATCCCCATTGCAGGGGTGAACATGGGGAGACCGATTTTTCAATCTGCTCATGGTCCTGTCTATGCCAGGTGGGCCATGGACGTCATTTAGGGGTCACCAGGGGTCGCAGTTGCGACCCCTGGCTTGCCCCTTGCGACCCCTGGCACTGCCTTTGCGGCTCCTGGCCTCAGAGGTGGCAACATCAGTGTCAGGAAGACAGGGGCAACCCTTCATGGACATTGGGGCTCCAGCTTCCTTGTTTTCTGCCAATTTGTTATTATACTAATAGTGAATAGTATTATATTACATTATTCACTATTAGTGTAATAAGGAATGGAGTACAATTACCTGCACTGTGGCTCTCCCTGGCAGCTGAGGTAAGTTAAACATGCTTTTAAATGTATGTTGTGTGCATGCTTGCGGGTAAGAGTGCGTTTCTGTGAGAGTGTGTATATATGAATGTTTGTATGTGTAAGCATGTGTCTGCGTGTGTGAGTGAAAGTAAAGGTCAAATGGCGTGGGATGTGTCTTCCGTGGCCCCTGCCATTCTGGTGAATTGACCTTCATGAGGTGGGCCCCTCGGTGGTGCTCCCAGTGCACACTGCCATTCTGCTTGTTGGTGTAAAATGGCGCCTGGTGTTCAGTGCCTGCTGGACTGAACATACTTTTCTTTTAGGGGTCTGAAGAGCCAGCCATTTTCACAGTCCCTGAAATCATTTTTCAACATAACATATTTTCAGAGTGAAACCCAGCCACTGGCCCGCTATGGGCCATTGGTACTGGGTTTCCAGTGCCATAATGATTGAACAAGAGAGCAGGCCGTGGTTCCAGCAGGGTTAGTATCGCACGGGTCTGTACTGCTGATGTTACAGATTTTACTGTAGCTCTGTGATCAATGCCTTACATCTGATGAATGCACGAAATGGCCTTGGCCATGTGAGGAATCACCCTGTATGTAAAACGCACTGGAGCATAGCGCTGCGTCCGGTCAGCAAACAAAGGCGCTTTTAGCTAAATCATAAAGTGGAGAGGAGGGAGTGGTGAGGAAAGAGAAATGGAAGGGGCTCAGAAGAGGGTGAGGGCAGAGCTAATAAAAAAAATAAAGGCGAAGGTAAGTGTGAGATGGATGGAAAGAGGGGAAGAGTAGAACAGGCCCTAGATATATGACAATTAAACTTATTGTTTATATTATATATCAACGGAACACAGCTGCTCCCTCACTCCTGCCTACAGACCTTTTGTTCCTTCGTATTTCTTTACACACTTACTTCTACCTCACATCTTTGTACTGACCGCTTTTTCCCTCTTGCATTGTAAGGACCTCCCTTGTTTCCTTACATCAAAGCTATAGCTTTCAGGGCCCTCCCACCTCAGACAGACCTCCTGCTGTCTCACCTGCACTCAGTCCTCCTGTTTCCTCACACATGTGTGGATACTTCCAGGTCCCTCCCCCAGACTGGAAGGATGCCTCTTCTTACTCCTGCAGACCGACATCCTGAGTCCTCATACATCTGTTCACTGCTCCTTCTCCCTCCCTCTGACCTTTATACAAACCTCTGCTCCTGCGTAGAAATGCTGGGGCATATTTACAAGCGCATTGCGCCACAGGAACGTCACTTTTAACAACATTCCTGTGGTGCAATGCCCTGCTCCATATTTACAAAGTGGCTTTAAGCCACTTTTTGTGACTTAACACCGCTCTGTAAATATGGCTCACTTTCACACAGGTATCTGCGCGAAAGGGAGGTGCAGTGGGTGCTGCTGTGGGCGTTCCACCGCAACACCAATTGCTTTTTGACGCTACCCCAGATTTACAAGAATGTGAAAATCTGAGGCACCGCCAAAAACCCAAAGAGAAGGTGTTAGAATGGTGTAAAGAGGAGAAATACTTTTATTTCTCCTTGCTTTTGCTTTTTCTATGTGTGCAGCACACATACAAAGAGCAAAACGCCATGATTGATTGCTTATGTGCAGGAAGGGACACCTTCCTGCATGTAAACATGAATTCCTTGCAACGTAGGCACCCTTGCACTATGGTGCAAGGGTGCTTGCATTGGTGCTAGGCAGCTAATTTTAGCACTAGGGAAAACACGGGGATGCGCCATATTGTTGTAAATACGGCACATTTGTGCATTTTGGAAATGTCGGAGTGCAGCGCAGCCAAATTTGGCACAGCTTGAGCCCCTACATTTCATTGTACATATGCCCCACTGATTCTGTAGAGACCTCCTGTTCCCTTACACCACCTGTGTTATCACCCCCTAAGCTTTCATACATCTGTACCAGACTCTGGCTTTCTGACACCTACATACAGGCACCCAATGTGCCTTCATGCCTTCCTGATATCTTTATACTGCATTTTTTACCTCAAAACGTACCATCAAGTATGCATCAAGGTGATTAGGAAAAGCTGTTAAAGTAAAAAAAAAAACAAGCATTGGCATAGCCAATAGGTCTCGCGTGTGGAACCTTATAAGTATTTAGTTTTGCTGATACACCTCCATTTACCTTATTCTTTCACCTTATGTGTTTTCTCCTTGCATTTTGGTGTGGCACGTCATTTTCTGTCACTGGAAATTGGGCCATCACCTGTGCCCTTACATTGTCAATGGGTTATTTCTTAATGGGGCATCTATCCACAGTTGTATTACGAAAGTGTATTGTCATAGTTACTACATTGTCTTCTAAAATGTATTGTTTTCGTTCATTCGTAAACGTTTGTTAGTGAATACATTTTTAAGGTAAGGTAAAAGTAATCTCATGCACACATAAAACGCGTCAGCAGGAGTTCTGCTTATGATGTGTCATTTGGAATTTGTGCTGATGAGCCCTACATTTATACTGTGTGCGAAAAATTAAATCCAGGCTGGGGCTTGTTTCAGAAATGACACCTATGAACTTTACCACTAAGAGTGAAAGCTCGCGCAATATGAGCCGTAATTCAGTGCGATTGGAATGACTGCATGAATGAATGAATGTATGACTGTTGAAGAACGAACTGCCACCGGAAGATGAGTACCTACTCCTTCATGTTGATACTTTTATGTTATATCCCTTTCGTGTCGATGCTTATTTGTTCCATTCCGGCTTGTTGGTGCTTCTAAGCGCTATGTTCACGATGCGTTGCAGAATGTAGACGGGGAACAGATAGATTCAAAGTACTGAGCATGTCTGGCCTACATTCTGCCAATTTTCCGCTTTTACACTATTCAGAAAAATGGCACACTTCTAATCATGCGAGCTTCGATTACCTTCCAATGTGTTAATGTCACGGTTCATGGAACGACGCAAGTTAGATTCTTGGGTGTAACGAAGCAAGCTGACATGTCACAGCGGTCGGTCACGAGAGAGAGATCGCGGGACAGTCGAGCAGTTGAGACAAAACGTAAGAGAAAGTGTGACCTTTTTTGGCTGTTCAGCCAATGAAGAACTGGAAGAGATTCAAGCGAGGAAGGCAGCTAGGAGGATATCCCGGAAGGGGGGGTGGGGGGCATTTAAAGGAACTCTTGATTCGCGGAATTAAGCCAATCAGAAAGCCCCGTGCATAGGTGGAAAGATGCACGTGGGCAAGTGACGTGGCGAGCAGGCGGGGTCATCGGGAAGGATCAGAGTCCACGGAGACACAAAATAAAGATTAAGGGAACTTCTAAAAAGAAACAGAGGAGTTCAAGAAAATGAATAAATAAATAAATAACTCTCCAAACAAGATCACACACGCTGGGGAGACATAAGAGAAGGGAGAGAACAACACGAGTGGTGGGGGAACGCACGCACGGAGACAAAGTGAAAAAAACAACAACACGTACCTGATAAATGCAGAGCGGCCGGGAAACTGAAAGTACGGCCGGCCTGCGGCCGGCCATGAATAATTAGGGGAGGAGAAGCCCTTTGATGTGCTGTGCTGCGTGAATGCGTGTTCGTGTTTGATCACGTGGTTCACGTGAACTTCAAGAAAACGCCGGGCTGAAAGCCCTTAGTTTGAAGAGGATTTTGCCGACATGAATTCTCGCTCCGCTCGATGCGCATGCGCGCATCGATAGGTCGCGAGACCTAAAAAACCACTAACACTAACTAATACAGGGTTCATTTCTCTTTGATCGGGGAACCTAGAAGGATGGTGGTGCAGTAGAGACTCTTACATATGCACCCCCTGGAAAAGGGCGGGCCACACCATGTAGAGATTGCTACCGAGCAGGGATCATTTTGAGGAAAGGTCCTCTGCTGGTTTGGTGAATGTCCTTTTGTCAAAGTTGAATGCTGTATGAAGCACCAAGTTGAGGGGGTTGTTTCTAAAAAACAAATAAAAAAATAGCAATCACGTGCATGGAGTTTTCTCCCTAACTGGGGAGGTCAAGTTGCTCGGGTCTGCTGTATCTCCCATGGCGGACCTGGGTAAAAGAAAATCTATATGAGGAGGTCGGTCTGCGTCTGCCCACTGGAGTGTGGACCTCTCGATGCACTGAAGGTGGCCACCCATTACCTCTGACCATCACTACTCTTCACTCCATTTCCTCACGACTCTCCTGCTGCTCTCTCCCTTTTCAGATGCTTTCTGCCCCCTCCATGCAGGCGGTCTTTCTCCCTCATACCTCTTCGCAGACCACTTTCAAACCACCCCCAACTCCTACTAGTGTGCTGGCATAATATTAATCACTCCTTTTGGTATTTGGACAAAATATACAGTATTAAATATTGAGTTACAGAAATATCGAAAAAAAATATTGTGCTACAAAAATATTGTGATGCAGAAAGATCGTTGTCAAGAATATCGATTTTTCAGGTAAGTAATATAATTGTCAAGAATATCGTTGCTGTTAATATCGTTTTCACTAATATAGTTGTAAAAAAGATAGCTTTTTTAGTTATGCTTTTGTATTTTAGTTCATATATAAACTGTGTTATTGTTTGTATAATTCCTCATAATAATTTTAAATATAGTTTGTAATTTTACGTAATTTATAATATATGATTTAAAGTGTCATAGCAATTTGCTAGGTTTTAAGGGTATAGGGTGGGTAGTTAATTAAATCTAAGTAATTTACAATTAATTATTATTGTTATTAATGATTTAATTGAGTATTAATTATGTTAATTGTGTAATAATTACATTTTGTAAGTTATATATTAGGTGAAGGCTGCTGGGTTTGCAATATTTTATAGTGTTGTAGCAGTGTGCTAGGTTTGTAGGGGTGTAGGTGGGAAGTTAGTTAAGTAATTATTATGTAATTTTTTATTAATAATTTATTGTTAAATAATAAATTGATTATTAAATATGTAAATTGGTTAATAATTATATTTTTTGAGTTATATATTAGGGCCGTGTTGCTTGCTTTGTAGGAGTATATGGTGGGACGTTAAGTGATAACTAAATCATTAAGTAACAATTAATTATTAATAATTATTAAATTATGTACATTGTGTAACAATTCTTTTTTTAGATATATATTAGATGGGGGCCAGTTGTTTTTATGGGGTATGGGTTGGGAAGTTAATTAAGTAATCATTTATTCAAAATTAATTGACAATTTAATATGAATTATTTAATTGTTTATTAATTGGCCAAATTGTTTAATAATTATATATTTTAAATTATATATGCAGTGAAGGCTGCTGGGTGTGTAAGGGTTTAGGGTGGGAAGTTAAGATAAGGTAACTAATTAATTTGTTAACAATTAATTATTCATTTATTAATAAATATGTAATTGATTATTAATTATGTTATTTGTGTTTTATTCATTTTAGTTATAATTTAAGGGTGGAATGCTAGGTTTGTGGGGGGTATACTGTGGTCATTTAATTTGGTAATAAATAAAAATGTTGTTTTAATTGAAAATTAATTATTACATTGTTTAAAATCATGCACATTGTTTATTTATTTTAATTTTTATATATCTATATATTTTTGGGGGGTTAAATAATAAAGTTCATATTAAATATTTTATATTTGTCGTAGATGAATAGGGTTATGTTACAAATATGTTATGTATTTAAAGTGAAGTACTTTCCCTACTGTTGCACAGACTGGGGTGGGAATAGTAAATGCTACTCCTCTGAAGTCCAATGCTTTCCTTATTGTTGCACAGACTGGAGTGGGAATAGTAAATGGTACCCCTCTGCAGTCCAATGCTTTCCATGCTGTTGCACAGACTGGAGTGGGAATAGTGAATTTTACCCCTCCGAAGATCAACACTATCTCTACTGTTGCTCACACTGGAATGGAAATAGTAAATGGAACCCCTTTGAAGTTCAACACTTTCTCTACTGTTACACAGACTGGAGTGGGGAATAGTAAATCTTACCCCTCCAAAGTCCAGTGCTTTCCATGCTGTTGCACAGACTGAAGTGGGAATAGTACATTATACCCCTCCGAAGTTTCAGTGCTTTACCTACTTCTGCACAGACTGGGTTTGGAACTGTAATTACCAACCCTCTGGATTCCAACGCTTGCCCAACTTCTGCACAGACTGGAGTGGGAATAGTAAATTGTACCCCTCCGAAGTTTCATAGGTTTCCCTATTGCTGCACAGACTGGAATGGGAACAGTAATTGCCAACCCTTTGGAGTCCAACGCTTTCCCTACTGTTGCACAGACTGCATTGGAAATAGTAAATGAAACCCCTCCAAAGTCCAACGGTTTCCTTACTGATGCACACACTGCAGTGGGAATAGTAAAATTAAGCCATTTGAAGTCCAACACTTTCTCTACTGTTGCACACACTGGAGTGGGAATAGTAATTTTTACCCCTCTGTAGTCCAGTGCTTTCCCTACTTTTGCACAAATTGCAGTGGAAATATAAATGTTACTACTCTGAAGTTCAACGCTTTACCTACTGTTGCACAGATCATGCAAATTGTTTTTTTTTTTACATCTATATATTTTTGGGGGGTTAATTAATAAAGTTCATATTAACAGGTTTATACATGTCGTTAATTAGTAGGTTTATGTTACAAATGTTATGTATTTAAAGTGAAGTACTTTCCCTAATGTTGCACAGGCTGGAGTGGTAATAGTAAATGCTAGCCCTCTGAAGACCAATGCTTTCCCTACTGTTGCACAGACTGGAGTGGGAATCATAAATGTTACCCCTCCGAAGTCCAACACTTTCCCTACAGTTGCCAAAGGCCGACGGCAGGACGCAAGGGGTTAAACTATTTTTGTGTCTCTGTCAGATCCTACTTTGGACAAGTACAATAATGTGAGCGAAAAGATGTGTCTTGTTACTGCGGTTCCTGAGAGATTCAGGAGTGTTGTGTTCTGGGGTGTCTAATCATTAGTTTTTCCCTTTGTGAGTAGGAGAGCGAGTGAGACATTATAGCTTGCCGGTCCTGGGCTCTTGAGTACTAAGGCAGTAGGAAGGCTTAGCCCCTATTCACTGAGGTCCCATAATCCTGCGCGTAGTTCTGTGAATGTGCAGAATCCCTGCAACAAGTTAGCCCTCCGAGTCCAGTGATTCCCTACTGTTTGACAGACTGGATTGGAAATAGTAAATGTAATACCTCAGAAGTCCAAACTTTTCCCTACTGTTGCACACACTGGAGTGGGAATAGTAAATTTTACCCCTCCAAAGTCCAACATTTTCCCTATTGTTGCATAGACTGGAGTGGGAATAGTAAATCTTTGTGTAGTTCCTATAAAGCCAATAAAGGATCTGCGCGTTCGGACAGCATACACTGTAGGATTGGTGTCAGACTGATTCTGAACACGCCCACCGGTATGTTGGCCTTTTGTACTAGCTAGCTCACAGTGCCACTAAAATCTCCTCTTACCAAGGAGAGAATAGTTCTTGGCAACCATCGAACATGACAACCCTAATCCCTCAGGACCGTGGAAACAATATACCACTTTTCGCTCAGTCACTCGTGCTTACTTAGTCTGCCTTAGAGAGATACACAGAATAAACAGGCTGGGCATTTTCAATAATTATTTATTGAACAGTTATTCTGGTGTAAAATAGATGAGCTGCAACAACCGTTAGACAGTAGCAGATATATAGGATCAGAAGCACTATGAAAGTAAACGGATGGTAAAGCTCTACCATCTTGAAGTACTCATGAATACATACAAATATATCAAATACATGATAATAAAAAGATGTGTACTCCTACGATGCCTCCCTAACTAGATGTGCCTAAGTGTACATAGCATGTGTGTAGGTGTTTAGCCAAGAATCCCTCTAGGATAAAGTCAACCCCATTACCTGAATTGAGAGACTATGGGACCCCGTCTTGGTCTCGGGTTGGACACCTCGTGAAGGATGTTAAACCACTGCAAGCTTGAGTGTCTGCATGCAGGAACATCAGCATGTCGGGTCAGTGTGTCGGCCGGGAAGTCCTGGTCTCCTCTGGCCATCTTAGCAAAATGTGATGTACATAAACCCATAGGTCTCCCTGGGGGTTCTACCTCGCTGTATTACTTTATTGGACTTAGGATGACGTCGAGGATTAACTTTGTACCTAGATATTATACAGGAGATGTTAGCCCTGCTGTGCTTCCAAGAATCCTCATGCATAACGTATGAGGTTTTTACCAACAACAATCCTGCGTTCTGAATGCAGTGTTGTATATAGGTAAAAGGTCAGTCCCTAAATATCGTTATGTATATAATGTAGGGAAGAATGTAGGTGAATGGTTAGGATGTAACCTGAGCCTATATTAAGGTACTTATATGGAATATAACATCCTACAATTCTGAAGTCTAACGCTTGCCCTACTGTTGCACACACTGGAGTGGGAATAGTACATTTTACCCGCTAAAGTCCAATGCTTTCCCTGCTGTTGCACAGACTGGTGTGTTAATAGTATATCTATTATTCACAGATTTAAATACTCTTTTTAATATTGTTTAAATATAACTAATATTAATATTTGTTTAAAGATTTTAGGGGATACCGGTCAAGGATGGGAACAATGTCCTATATAGCCACACTTACTCCAAAAGGTACATTGTGCCTTGCCACCAAGTAGATCCCACTCCTTGGCACTGGACGGTTAATAGATCTGCACATCAACTCAGGTAGGACTCACCTGGGTTTATTCTGTTTTTTAGCACAAAACAAATTTAGCGATTTGACCGCCATTAGGTATTTAGGTATTCTTGGCCCTCAAGAATGCCCAGACCCGTTAGGGCCACATAGTAGGGCAGAAACATGTTGGCCTACTGAGAGAGGGGTTGATCCTTGTCCTCAACTTACCATCTTGTCTCAGTTTTTCGATATACCTATAGTCCCCATTTAATAAAGATGTCTCACTGGGGAACTGCTTGGTATTTTTAAATCACTGATCTGGATCCTGTCTATGTCCAGTAGCTTTTTATCTACGAACTCCCTCTTTGTCAGAGTCTAACAGGCGTTAGAGTCCTCCCTGGTGGCACTGTCCTACCAGGGTGGGGAGAGGTTGCCGATGATGAAGCATGACACAAATATGTTTGTGAGGTTTCCTCTTCCATAAGAATGATCTTCCCATGGCACCCAGGCAGTGATTCTGTAAAGTCCAAAATAGACTTTAACTTGTTTTCCCAATCAGGAGACAGTTAATTATATTCTTTCTATAGCTACTGTACTTATTTGTGGTTGATGTTGGTCTCAGAAGGACGTGTGGTAACTTGGCCTCCCCCTCTCTATTCTGTGTTCAGAGAACTCTGAACACATAAGTAAGGGTAATTCTTAAGCCTAAACTACACACCTAATTTGTGAATAGCACTTTGTAGTACTTTGTAATACTTTTTTCATTTCACATATATTACCAGAGGTATGCCTGGACAGCTGCACCATGTGCAAGTATTTAGACATGCTACCAGTAATGTCATCACTCATGGACTCCTATTCATACTGTGCAGACATCTATCATAGATGTAGGCATGGAAGCATGGAGACTGCTGTGGAAATGCCTGTTAGAAACGGGACCCCCGGTTGGCCAAGGCTCACGCCAAGGTCAGTCAGGGATCACCATTTCTAAGGTCAGGGCAAGGGAGTTACACACCAAGATAACCCCTGCTCACCCTCTAGGTAACGTGACGCGAGCAGCAAGGCTAATCTCGGAGGCGATGTGTAAAGCGTTTGCGCGCGCACCCCAGCGACAACACCCTAGGCCCACCACAAAGGAAACTCCACACAAGGTTATATCAAAAATAGCCTTTGTATTATAATAAAAACACATTAGATAAGACACACACTTTACAATGTGCCAACAGGCACGGGCAAGATTTACAAGGGATTATGTACAGGACAGGGCCACCTGGACCACTGTCAGGGGTATGCACTTTTTAGAAATAATACTTGTAGGTATAACACTTAGCACATAAACATATAATGACTGTAACACAGAAATAGTAAATGTAGCATACAACCAGTAACTACTGGTAAAGGGAAAATACCTCCTACGCCACCCTAAACACTGGAGGGAAATCACGCAGGGAACTAGGACCTTATCATCAGGACCTATGGAAGGAAAACCATCACCTAAGCAAGTCACATTTAGCAAAGGGAAGGAAACCTAAAATAATCACCTAAGCAAGTCACATTTAGCAAAGGCAATAAAACATCAACATTCCTCTAAGCAGGTCACTTTTAGCAAAGGGAAATAAAAGCATAAGGAATCACCTAAGCAGGTCACTTTTAGCAAAGGTAATAACATAAACAATCCTCTAAGCAGGTCACTTTTAGCAAAGGGGATAAAACATAAACAATTACCTAAGCAGGTCACTTTTAGCAAAGGTAACAACAAACATTCCTCTAAGCAGGTCACTTTTAGCAAAGGGGAATAAAACATAAAGAATCACCTAAGCAGGTCACTTTTAGCAAAGGTAATAACATAGACAATTGCACATGAAACATTAAAACACATTCAGAGGTGCAGGTAGAACTTTTGCGCAGAAATCACATAAACAGTAAATCATAAATTGCGCAGGGTGCACGTAGCACAACACTAGAATTGTCCCCCAGGCCAACTGGCCTCGCAAGGGCTGGAATGCCCTGAGTCTCAATGTCAGGGAAGCTGCGCAGGCAGCACAGCACAAACCTAAACGTAGCAACTGTCCACTAAGTGCTGGACAGTTGTAAATAAGGCTGGGCAACGTTGGAGCCTCGTGGGCTCAAGAACAATGAATGGCGCCCAAGAGCCTCTCTGGGGCTCTAGAACAAATGTGGGCGCTGTGAGCCTTCTCTGGGCTCTGTACAAAGAACTGCCCCCCTCGAGCCTCGGGGCTCGTAAATATAATTAGGGCGGGAGCCTCTCGGGCTCTAAATAAACAAATTACCCCCAGGAGCCTCGGGGCTCCACACACCAAGAATGCGGGCTTGTTGGAGTCCTTCGTGGACTCGGAAGGAAGTGGTGCCCCCGGAGCCTCTTGGCTCCAACAAAGAAATGCGGCAGACGTTGGAGCGGCCCTCTGCCAACTGGGGCCGCTCGAAGGATCAGGAGAACCCGCCCCCGCACTCACCGGGACTTCACTGGTGCTGCGGGGGGCGGGAAACACTGCTGGCTCACCTCTTTGGCAGCGCGGGGCTCCTCTCCTCACGGGAGCCTCGGGGACACGCGCTGGCCGCTTCCTGCTTCCTCCTCTGATGACGCGGCGGGGGCTCGGCCGGCTGGGCCAATCCCAGCGCGGCTCTCCCGGCAGCTTCTCTGGGCTTCTCCTCGGCAGCCAGTCACAGCGCTAGTCGCCCGGCGAGCCTCCGGCAGCTGTAACCAATCACAGCGCGGCTCTCCGGGTGACGTCAGCGGCTGTGCTCTCTCGGTCCCGGGCTGTGGCGGCGAAACCACGGGGAAATGCCGGGTGGGCACCGGCTTTTAATACTTCAAGAAAACGGGGCAATGCAGGGTGGGCACCGGCCTCAATGAAAGTATAAAGCGAGGTGAGCACTCGCTCGGCCAAAAAGCGGCAAAACACAACGGGCGGATGCCGGGTGGGCACCGGCTGCACACAAAGTGCTCCCCAGCGCTTAGGGACTAAGCACATGGCAAAAATGCGGCGTGGGCAGCCGTGGAAGTCAAATAAAGCGCTCCACAGCGCTAGCAGGCAATTAAGCGCTCTCAAGCGCTAGGGGCATGAAAGCAAAGCTCCAGCAGGGTCTGGAGGCAGGCAGGGGGGCAAGGCTGGGCCAGAGCCAGCACACTGGGTCTCCAGGCAGGGAGACAGTCCAAGTGGCGGTCCTCCTGGCCCCAGCAGCAGCAACAGTCCCCTCTGGCAAGGATCCAAAGCAGAACAGACCCTCTGTGGGGACACAGCCCCATTTTTATACTAAGAAATCCTTTGTTTGGAGGTGCAGGGTGGGGGGAAAACCAGTTGCAGCTGGCTGGGGAGTACCCTTGATGGCCCAACCACCCCTTTCATTCACTGGGGAGGCTTGGGTCGTTAGACAAACCACAGGGGGGCGGAGCCAGCATTGTGTGGGGAAAAACCCAGCCCATCCAGGACCCAGGTGCACTCCTCCCACACATCACTCATGCTGATCTCACACTCACCACCGGGCAGACCCATCCAGACTTCCTGGAGCCTGGCATGCCAGCCAGCTCCAGCCAATCACGCTCCAGCACCCTCACTGCACACATACATCAATGTCCAGAAGCAGCACTTCCCTTCTAGACACATACAAGCCGCACATACCATCGTGCAGCATTCATTCTCACGAGTTCACACATACCAAACTCGAGCCTGCACTCCCCACACATCAGGAACTAACATGGACACACACATTCCCCTTGCATTCCTATGGGAGGGCAGGCCAGCCATACTACACGCACGCACTTTACTCTGGGACACAGGGAAAAAGTGCGCAGGGACCCAAAAATCACTAACACTGGGTCACAAATAAAAGCAAAAAGTTTAGGGGTGAACCTGCCCTAAGGGCCAAGTCCAACACAACCCCCTTCCAGCCAAAACGCAGGGCAGACCAATCACCACCGTGATGGACTTCCCTGCTCGGGGCGATAAAACACGGACGCGGGCCCACAACTGCAGGGACACCCTCCTGTTTTACGCCACGGTGAACCCCTAGGGTTCCTTCTAAAACTACTGTAGGGACTAACTGGGCTACCCCACTGGTACTCTCCAGCTGCCCTCGGCCAGGACCAGGCCCTAGGCCACCCAGGTACCACTGGATCCTGCCTACTCACAAAGTGGGGGGTAGTAACCCCTGGCACATAATAGCCACTTTCCACCCTTCCTGTCTGCAAGACAGGGCTAGACTGCCAGTGGTTCTCCAACCTAGGGTCTACAACCTCAGGCGGACCAGGAGTCTCAGGGAAGGCTCTCCTCCCCCTACCTCTTCTTCTAGGGTTCCTCCTCCTCCTGCGAGGGGTACCCTCTAAACACCATTCTCCCAACCTAGGGTTTAACCCCTCAGGTTGCACCGGGGTCAGAGGTGGGCTCTCCCACCCTCTGCACCCCCTTCCAGAGTCCTGCTCCCTCCCAACCGGGGCGGTACCTCTGGTGAAAGAACTGGTCAGGACACTGATTACAGTAGTCCCACCCTTCAGGTCAGGCGGATCCTGAACCTGCCCTTCCAACCTCCGGTCTAGAACCTTTGGTGGAACCAATGCCTGGCACTCCAGGACTTCTGGGGACTCACATACTATCCCCCAATCACTCTTCTCGCTGGACTCCTGTACCCTCCCCACTGGAGCGGTACTGCCAGACTCTAGAACCATAGAAGCTCCGCTTACAGATGCCCCAGGTCCTCTACACACTAGGAGATCTCCCTCAAGTGAACTAACAGGCAAGCTTAGGTTCCCATCCTGGTGTTCCCTAAAGAAACCATCCAGGCTCTGTGACAGGGCTTCAGGCGTCTGGGGACTCTCGGTCACACACTCACTCCTGCTCCACTGAGACAGGCAGTCAGCCCCTACACCCTCCTCACTAACCTGGGACCTAGCTGGGCTACTCTCACCCTCCTCCACCACGCTGGGCTGGAGGACACCTGACCCACTATTGTTGGAATCACCCACTAGTGACTCTAAAGAACCTCTCGCACTGTCCCATCGGTCTGCTTCCTTTGCAAGCTCCCAAGGATCAAAGGTCAACCTCAACAGGTGTTGCCGCAACTCCGGCCGACAATGACTGAGCACCTGTTCCTTGAGAATAAGACAAAACAGTTTGTCAAAATCAGGTCCCTTGGGGACCTCTAACCACTCAACCAGTGCACACTGACAGTCCTCTGTAAACTCCTCCCAAGACTGGTGAGACAGTTTCCTACTGTCCCTGAACTGCAACCTATACTCCTCTTCTTGGGAAACAGGTACCACACTCTGGGAACTGGGAGTGGGACTGTCTACACTAACATTTAAAAAGCTGCCACCACTGGACTCCACCCTCCCTGGGGAATCCAGACAATTACAACTGTGGGCAGGGGAGAGTCTATCTTCTAGGGCTGCGCTCTCACGGATGATGGCCCTTCTCTCCACCTCTATCCTCTCCCACGCTAGGGCTCTCTCGACCTCTAGTTGTTGTTTCTTGACACCCAGCTGCGCCATAGCCTGGGCATGCTCTAACATGAGCTGTTCCATCGCTAGCTGATGCTCCCTCTCTTCCTTCCTATCTAACCAATCCTCTGGGGACAGGGAAAGGGATGGGGCGCTGGTACTGACACTGGACCCAGCAAGGGACTCCCTATCTATGGGGTCCTCACTATCTGCTGATATCCATCCACTGTCATCATCATACAACTCACATTCTTCAGGGCTCTCCACAGACTCACCACCCTCATGGCGTGTGGCCCGGGCCCTATGTCTCTCACTGTGCTCAAGATCCCACTGACCCTTTTGCCATAGGATCAGGCTGTCCCTAAGCTGGGACTGAGTATCTAACTCACTCACCTCCATGCCGCCCTCTTCACAGAATCTGACCAGCTCTGACCTACTGTACCTAAAAAGACAACAGAGATCAAATACAGGCTCCATTTTGGCGGACGTTCTCAAGAAGAGTTTGACACAGGGAACCTGGGGGTCTGAGCTTACACAGGAGTACACAATTACAAAATTCAGCAAGATTCCTATCTCAGAGAACTTGCACTCCTCTATCCAGTGTAACACACCCTCATTCACACACCCCCCCCCTGGTAAGGCAGTTTCTACCACCCCTGACTTCTCAACCTGACCATAAAGACACAGGTACCAAACTCTGGAAGCAGGGCGGGGAACAAATGTACTGGACAGAAATTACAAAATGACACCTTTCAGGAGAAGCAATACTGATCTTCCCTAAAAAACAATAATCCCCAAAATGTGGTTATCTAAAATTGTAGAGTTTTGTAGTGTGGCCTGTCGCCACTGTGGTACAGCGCAAACGCAAGTCCAATCCGCACCGCTTGCCACCAATGTTAGAAACGGGACCCCCGGTTGGCCAAGGCTCACGCCAAGGTCAGTCAGGGATCACCATTTCTAAGGTCAGGGCAAGGGAGTTACACACCAAGATAACCCCTGCTCCCCCTCTAGGTAACGTGACGCGAGCAGCAAGGCTAATCTCGGAGGCGATGTGTAAAGCGTTTGCGCGCGCACCCCAGCGACAACACCCTAGGCCCACCACAAAGGAAACTCCACACAAGGTTATATCAAAAATAGCCTTTGTATTATAATAAAAACACATTAGATAAGACACACACTTTACAATGTGCCAACAGGCACGGGCAAGATTTACAAGGGATTATGTACAGGACAGGGCCACCTGGACCACTGTCAGGGGTATGCACTTTTTAGAAATAATACTTGTAGGTATAACACTTAGCACATAAACATATAATGACTGTAACACAGAAATAGTAAATGTAGCATACAACCAGTAACTACTGGTAAAGGGAAAATACCTCCTACGCCACCCTAAACACTGGAGGGAAATCACGCAGGGAACTAGGACCTTATCATCAGGACCTATGGAAGGAAAACCATCACCTAAGCAAGTCACATTTAGCAAAGGGAAGGAAACCTAAAATAATCACCTAAGCAAGTCACATTTAGCAAAGGCAATAAAACATCAACATTCCTCTAAGCAGGTCACTTTTAGCAAAGGGAAATAAAAGCATAAGGAATCACCTAAGCAGGTCACTTTTAGCAAAGGTAATAACATAAACAATCCTCTAAGCAGGTCACTTTTAGCAAAGGGGATAAAACATAAACAATTACCTAAGCAGGTCACTTTTAGCAAAGGTAACAACAAACATTCCTCTAAGCAGGTCACTTTTAGCAAAGGGGAATAAAACATAAAGAATCACCTAAGCAGGTCACTTTTAGCAAAGGTAATAACATAGACAATTGCACATGAAACATTAAAACACATTCAGAGGTGCAGGTAGAACTTTTGCGCAGAAATCACATAAACAGTAAATCATAAATTGCGCAGGGTGCACGTAGCACAACACTAGAATTGTCCCCCAGGCCAACTGGCCTCGCAAGGGCTGGAATGCCCTGAGTCTCAATGTCAGGGAAGCTGCGCAGGCAGCACAGCACAAACCTAAACGTAGCAACTGTCCACTAAGTGCTGGACAGTTGTAAATAAGGCTGGGCAACGTTGGAGCCTCGTGGGCTCAAGAACAATGAATGGCGCCCAAGAGCCTCTCTGGGGCTCTAGAACAAATGTGGGCGCTGTGAGCCTTCTCTGGGCTCTGTACAAAGAACTGCCCCCCTCGAGCCTCGGGGCTCGTAAATATAATTAGGGCGGGAGCCTCTCGGGCTCTAAATAAACAAATTACCCCCAGGAGCCTCGGGGCTCCACACACCAAGAATGCGGGCTTGTTGGAGTCCTTCGTGGACTCGGAAGGAAGTGGTGCCCCCGGAGCCTCTTGGCTCCAACAAAGAAATGCGGCAGACGTTGGAGCGGCCCTCTGCCAACTGGGGCCGCTCGAAGGATCAGGAGAACCCGCCCCCGCACTCACCGGGACTTCACTGGTGCTGCGGGGGGCGGGAAACACTGCTGGCTCACCTCTTTGGCAGCGCGGGGCTCCTCTCCTCACGGGAGCCTCGGGGACACGCGCTGGCCGCTTCCTGCTTCCTCCTCTGATGACGCGGCGGGGGCTCGGCCGGCTGGGCCAATCCCAGCGCGGCTCTCCCGGCAGCTTCTCTGGGCTTCTCCTCGGCAGCCAGTCACAGCGCTAGTCGCCCGGCGAGCCTCCGGCAGCTGTAACCAATCACAGCGCGGCTCTCCGGGTGACGTCAGCGGCTGTGCTCTCTCGGTCCCGGGCTGTGGCGGCGAAACCACGGGGAAATGCCGGGTGGGCACCGGCTTTTAATACTTCAAGAAAACGGGGCAATGCCGGGTGGGCACCGGCCTCAATGAAAGTATAAAGCGAGGTGGGCACTCGCTCGGCCAAAAAGCGGCAAAACACAACGGGCGGACGCCGGGTGGGCACCGGCTGCACACAAAGTGCTCCCCAGCACTTAGGGACTAAGCACACGGCAAAAATGCGGCGTGGGCAGCCGTGGAAGTCAAATAAAGCGTTCCACAGCGCTAGCAGGCAATTAAGCGCTCTCAAGCGCTAGGGGCATGAAAGCAAAGCTCCAGCAGGGTCTGGAGGCAGGCAGGGGGGCAAGGCTGGGCCAGAGCCAGCACACTGGGTCTCCAGGCAGGGAGACAGTCCAAGTGGCGGTCCTCCTGGCCCCAGCAGCAGCAACAGCCCCCTCTGGCAAGGATCCAAAGCAGAACAGACCCTCTGTGGGGACACAGCCCCATTTTTATACTAAGAAATCCTTTGTTTGGAGGTGCAGGGTGGGGGGAAAACCAGTTGCAGCTGGCTGGGGAGTACCCTTGATGGCCCAACCACCCCTTTCATTCACTGGGGAGGCTTGGGTCGTTAGACAAACCACAGGGGGGCGGAGCCAGCATTGTATGGGGAAAAACCCAGCCCATCCAGGACCCAGGTGCACTCCTCCCACACATCACTCATGCTGATCTCACACTCACCACCGGGCAGACCCATCCAGACTTCCTGGAGCCTGGCATGCCAGCCAGCTCCAGCCAATCACACTCCAGCACCCTCACTGCACACATACATCAATGTCCAGAAGTAGCACTTCCCTTCTAGACACATACAAGCCGCACATACCATCGCGCAGCATTCATTCTCACGAGTTCACACATACCAAACTCGAGCCTGCACTCCCCACACATCAGGAACTAACATGGACACACACATTCCCCATGCATTCCTATGGGAGGGCAGGCCAGCCATACTACACGCACGCACTTTACTCTGGGACACAGGGAAAAAGTGCGCAGAGACCCAAAAATCACTAACACTGGGTCACAAATAAAAGCAAAAAGTTTAGGGGTGAACCTGCCCTAAGGGCCAAGTCCAACAATGCCCATCTTTTCTTTTTTGTTTGTGGGTAAAACATTTTTCCCATGAAGAAAGCCCTTCCTAAGAACCCTCAACACATGTGAGGCTGATCCGGTCCTCTTCACATCCTAAATGGGGTGTTACTCCAGTTCTTAGCTGGAGTGAATTACCAACCCTTTCCACGGTGGAAAGAGTAACAGATCAAAGTTTGTGAATGCTCACAAATGTGCATGCTTGTGGACATTCACAAACTTACAAAGCAATCCACGTCTTGTAAGGCCCACTTCCCAACCCTCACTTGAATTTAACGTTGTGGTCTTCTCCACAATCGTGATGGAAACATCAGCAGTAGGGAATATATTTATATTCCCTAAGAACCTATTTGTGAATTCCTGATACATGCAAATAAGTAGTTTTTTGGTAATAAATGTATGTTTAAGGCTGAAAGTACTCTTGAGAATTGGGTTCACTGTTTTATCTCATCCTATCTCTCATACATCCTTTTGCTCATGTTGATGGAGTGAGTGGGAGGAGGAGGTGATTGAGTCAGAAGGACACTAGATGGTGAGTTAGTCACGGCCAAGATTGTGACCATCTGTGTTGAAATGTTGTGGTTTGAGTACATTTTTGAAGTCTGGTAGGGAAGGTCTTGCTCAGGGGTCAATTGAAAAGTATTCCAGTGCAGTGAGCAACAAGCATTGGCATAGGCAATAGGTCTCGCCTTTGGGACCTTATAAGTATTTAGCCATGCAGCACATTATCCTGGGTGCAACAGCATCTACTATTACTTCACCTGCCACTGGTGAACGGCCATGCTGTGGCTAGGAGCAGTGCAGACTGTGGGTCCTGAGTGTGACAACGATGCCATTAATTTGTCCTTAAACGTTCCGTTCTATGAAAGCACTGGTCACGTTTCATAATTATTTTGAATAGAAGCTGCTGGTGGGCAAATTTCCACATATGCAATTAACACACGAACATGTGTACAAACTGATCAGAAAGGGAGATAGGTGAAAAATCAATGCAACCTTGCGATAAGGCGACCACCAGCGCTGAACGTCTGCACACAAACACTGAACCAACTGAGCACACGAGGAAAGACTTGTGCCCTCACACACACATACAAAACACAGCAACAGACAAAGACCTGACACCAAAGAAACGCACATTCAAGCATGCTTGAAAAACAGCAAGCACACGTACACACATAAATGACACAGAAATACATCTACATCCCTTCAGAGGAATTACTCTGCCTGGACTCCTTCGAGGCCCCATTTGCCACTGTACTGCGAGTTCTATTGTCAATAATATCTACTGCTTATTCCACTTCAAAATGTCCACAACTTTTCAAAAGGATGTAAAATGGCCCACGGTAAAGAATACCGAAACCCCAATTAACAGAGTGCGGCATCCGGATTTCTGTGGCACATCAAGTAATCTTGAATCCTCGCTGAACACTTGTGGGAGCACCTGCCGGGCCCTAAATGAGTTAAGGTCCTGGCTCTACACTTGCTAAGTAGTCGCTGAGCGCCAGGCACCGCTGCGTAGCCTGTGAGCTCAGCTGCTGTACTTGTGGCCAGCGGGAGGGGGGCAAACCCACTCCTAATGGACGTGGAGACTGTCACTGTGCCCACCAACACTGTGTTTCCACACCATACCATATAGTACCATATAGTTAAATATAAACGCTTCGGCGAGCGGTCTGTGCAGCAACTAAATACGCATTTACTAATTACCCGATGGACAGGCCTTTGAATAGAAGCTGCTGGTGGGCAAATTTCCACACAAACATGTGCACAAACTGATAAGAACGGGAGATAGGTAAAAAAATCAATGCAACCTTGTGAGGAGGCGACAGACAGCAGTACCACCAGCGCTCAGCGTCCGCACACAAGCACTGATCCAACCTAAGCAACAGCTTAAAGACGGCAGTGAAGCCATTTAAAGGAAGATGGTGCCCCATACTTCAGATACAAGGAGACGCTTTAGCACGGCAAAACACGCACTGTGACTGTTAAAATGTAGTCGCCCTGTCAAGACAAACATCAAATGTGAGTGATCGCGTGCAGAACCTGGAAGCAGAGGCTGATGGGAGGGCCGCATATTATCACACCTCCTGCCATCAGTATTCAACAAGCCACTCGAGGAAGTCATTTTAGACACTTCACTGGGCACCATTTTGTCTTCTCCGTCGCCCCACGCTGTGTGATTGGCTCGATGCATATATTTTTGAGAACGGCACCCAAATGGGAGGTCAGTTTCATCAGAGCCCCTTTTTCCGGAGTGCTAGAAAGATTACACATGTTTCATTACTGTCAATTAAATCGCCAGGAGAAGATTTTTATTTCCCGTATTCCCCCTTCACCAAACATTTACATACCATAGGTAACAGTCACCCATTACTGTGAAGTAAAGGGGCAATGTGCTTAAGGAACATAATAATGAAAGAGAAACAAACAAAACAACAAGCGCAGCCACTAAAGTGGAAGCGACCGCGCTGTGTTTATTTAGTAACATGATCCACAACGCGACGAGGAATGCAGCTGCACCCTGTGCACCGCTGCTCGCTCCCAAGACCAAAACACTGTGAGAGTGAACATTTGAAGAATAGGTGGGACATGCACCCGCCTTTGGCCATTTGCGTGCTTTCATTCTTGAAAGACACACGCAAAGGCCAATAGAATGTGTAGGAGGAGTGAGACCCACACAGAGAAGTTTTAAACACTCACAATAAGCCTCCCATAGAGCAGTGCATGCACACTGCGCTAGGCTCGACCTAAAATGGTGAAATGAGCAGCGATGAGATTGAGAGCATGGATGTTTGGGAAATGTGATTAAGTGAACCTTGCTTGATGATAGGGGTGACAGTGGAGACCGCTTGGGCATGTTTTCGAAGTGCTGTGGTTTCTCCTAGGGTTTTAGTGACCGGCTCCTAGGTTAGAGCATGCTATCTCACAAATTGAGAGTCTCTAGTGGGCTGACCACAGCACCAGGGTGAACCGCTCATGTCTGCACCAACAGTAAGCTCCTCCTGTACGATCAGCTCACCTCTTCCCTCTTACCGTAGGTGGCTGCGTCAAATTATACTGGTGGGGCAGTGCAGGAGAGAATAATTTGACCTACTGACAGGCACTGTCAGAAAATTGCAATGCCTTTGTGCTCAATGCTAAAGCTCTCAATCAGGGTCTATTCCAACCAGTGTTTATAATGGGCCATGAATGAGAACTCTGTAGTTGCAAATTTCCCACTGTGCCTGTCAGTGAGTCAAAAAGAGCATTTAATTAAAATGAAAATGTTTATAAGTATACTAACCCCCTGCCTCGGTGTTCCTCTCTGGTCCCTACAGTTTGTGGCTCCAGCACAGGCTCCCAATGTCTAATAAACTCCCCTAACCGATCCAGATGCTGCTATGATGCTGTTAATACTATTTTCCAGCATAAGAGTAGTTATAGGATTGGTTGGGGCAGGCTGGCTCAGTGCTCACTCAGGTACTAAGGGCCTGTGCCTGCTCTCCCCCCGGCTGTGCAACACAGCTTGGGTTGGAGAGATTTAAAGTGTGCATGTCAGGGTGGCAGTCGCAAGACAGCCTTCCAATCCAACATGTGCACTTTCAGGGCCGCCACTTCTCCCTGCTGCTGTCAGTCACCAGCAATGGCCCCACCCTGCTTTTAGACTTGGCTCGGGATGGCAGGATGAAAAATAAATAGGTAATAAAATCCTGTTATTTCTATTTTATTTTTCATGTTTACTGAACCCACAGCAGGGGGGTGGCACCCTAATGGAGGAGCCTCCACTGCCTTTCACTCAGGCAGGACTCCTCAGGCTTTTAGGACAGGAGAGGCAGTTTTCCTCAAGATCAGACTCCAAGCAGTATCCCCTCACATCTTGGAAGTTGGCTATCAGGCAGGCATCAACACTGGTAGTGCAGTATTTCTCTGGATATTCCAGTGGTTCCCAATCTGTGCGCTGCAACACCCCAGTGCACCGTCAAAACTAGTCAGGGGCGCCGGGAACAGATGTGCAGATTTCAGCAGTGTTAAATCCTAGCCCCAGCAAATGCTACTACTTTGCATCTATCAAATGTGGGGCTTTTTCTGCCTGGGTCCAGAAATTACTCCTGCCCAGCCTCTTCAGTTTTGAAGAGACAGATGCAAGGGACACGAGGAATCCTAAGGTTGCAAATGCCATTTTTAACTATTTTCTCAAAAGCGGCGATCTCCACTTTCACTTTCACTTTTGATTATCTTTATTTATAGCAGAACACAGTGAAAGAGGATAACCTCAGTAAAATATGAGGATGGCGTGAGCACACTGGTAGAAACTTAAAACAGAGTAATGTCTTCTAGCATTCCAAATTTCAGGTTTGCAGCAGAAAGCAGCTAGTTTTTATTAATATGTCTTATTTATGAGGCGTGTTGTACTGAGGGGGTGTAATTGTTAAAAAGACATGAAATATTGTCTTGTTATATTTTTTATATAGATGCGCTCTCTACAATCCGTTCTGCCTAAGCTGTACCCCATAATTTTTACTTTTGGACGCTCTAGATTTTTTACCTCTATCACTGATTGGCACCTACTGAACAGGCCTTAGCCCCTGTATGCTCATTTTAAAATAGCATTCACTTCGCATACAATTCAACACCGGTTAGCGTTGTCCCGCCCATATTAATAAACAGGACACTATAAATTGAAAGCATACGGCCACTGGCTTAGGGGCTCAGGATGTTATTCAATGAGTGGTGGATCAAGACCCCGATGGTGGATAATGTGCAGTTGCACCAGCCCTTCCACCCACCTGTAGAGGAAACCCTGTGCTTGACTGGCCACCACCTCATCCTTTCCTTGGCTATGACCGAGGAGCTGAGGCTGCTACATGAAAACATCAACTCCATAGGGAAGTGTTGAGGGGTCACTGTACCTCATAAACAATGTATCCGTTACTGACCTGCATCTTAGAAATATGTTAATGTTCACCACTGTATCCTGGAAATTAGATAAAGTTACTCTGTTGAGCTTCCCCCCTCCCCGGGTCAGACAGAGCATTGAACTGGAACAAGTGAGTCATCAGTTCATACAATTATCCAGGGATGGCAGACAGGGGATGTGGATTCTCTGTCTGCACTTTCAGAACTGCTTTGGGTAGGTTCTTTTTTCATGTGTCCAGACTCACCTTTTCTTTGTAGTGATGCTCTTCACAGAAGGTAGACCTCCAGGCAGCAGTACCTACAGCAGTGGTCTAAAGAGGTAGGAGGGGTCTGCATCTACCAAAAGCCACATCTGACAGTGATGAAAGAGAGACAAAGGGTGGACTGCCTTCTAAAATACCATTCACAATCTGAGAAAAAGAACTCCAGTCCCACCCGTCACCCCTGCCATCTCCACACAGTTGAACACTCAAATTGGGCAAAGAACTGATAGATCACCAATCTCTGGTACACCGAGGGATCAGCAGTCAAAATATCGAAATTTTAATATCGACCAACACTTATCGAGTTTTTAATATCGTAGGGACAGAATATCGAAGTCAAGAATATTGTTGACCAGAATATCGACTGTAAGGTAAGTAATATCAATTTATTTATTATCGAAGTAAGTAATATCGAAGTAAATAATATCGTTAGCAAAAATATTGTTGTAAATATTATCGATTTTTTTTGTGTGTTATGTATTTTAGTATGTATTTTATATGTATGTTTAACATTTTTTTTGCTTTTTCATTCATTTTAAATATATGTATTACATGTTTAGAAAATAGTAATCTTTTTTAAAATACATTTTGCGTTTTAGTATCAGAGCGGGTTGTGGGTTTATAGGGGAATAGGGTGTGAAGTAATTTATGTATAATTAATTAATTAATATGTTTTTATTTATTGTTATTGATTGTTAATTTATTGTTCATTAATTATTAATTGGTAATTAGTTTTTATAATGGTTAATTTATAATTATATTAATTATGATTAATTTATATTAATTTGTATGTATTTTTATTGTTAATTAATTTATTGTAAATTAATTATTAATTGTTACTTATTTTTTATTAATTGATTAGTTAATAATTACATTATGTTATTTTTAATGTGTAGCGGGTTGTGGGTTTATAAGGGAATAGGGTGGGAAGTTTTTTAAGTATAAATAATTGATTAATATGTTTTTATTTATTGTAATTGATTATTAATGTATTGTTAATTAATTATTAATTGGTAATTACTTTTTTTTAATTGGTTAATTTTTAATTATATTAATTATAATTAATTTAAAATTACTTTTCATTTTCTGTTATTGTTATTTGAATTATTGTTAATTAATTAGTATTTGGTGGTTAATTTTTATTAATTGATTAATTGTAATTAAATTAGTTGAGTTATTGTTATGTGTAGCACGTTGTGTGTTTATAGGGGAATTGGGTGGGAAGTAATACAATGTTATTTAAGTAAATATTAATTTAATTAAATAGGTATTTATTATTTTTTTTGTTAAATAATGATTAATATGTTATTTATTTTATACCAAATATTTAATTGATTAGTATGTTGATTTAACTCCTACGCTATCCAACACTTTCCCTACTGTTGCACTCACTGGAGTGGGAATAGTAATTTTTACCCCTCCGCTAGCCAACACTTTCCCTACTGTTGCACTCACTTGAGTGGGAATAGTAATTTTTACCCTTACGCTATCCAACACTTTCCCTACTGTTACACTCACTGGAGTGGGAATAGTAATTTTTACACCTCCGCTATCCAACACTTTCCCTACTGTTGCACTCACTGGAGTGGGAATAGTAATTTTTACCCCTACGCTATCCAACACTTTCCCTACCGTTGCACTCACTGGAGTGTGAATAGTAATTTTAACCCCTACGATATCCAGCACTTTCCCTACTGTTGCACTCACTGGAGTGGGAATAGTAATTTTAACCCCTACGCTATCCAACACTTTCCCTACTGTTGCACTCACTGGAGTGTGAATAGTAATTTTAACACCCATGCTACCCAACACTTTCCCTACTGTTTCACTCACTGGAGTGGGAATAGTAATTTTAATCCCTACGCTTTCCAACACTTTCCCTACTGTTGCACTCACTGGAGTGGGAATAGTATTTACCCCTACGTTATCCAACACTTTCTCCTACTGTTGCAGTCACTGGAGTTGGAATAGTAATTTTATTTCCTCCGCTATCTAATTTTTTAAAATTATTTTAGATAATATAGTTTATAATTAATTTTAAAAAGATTAAAAATAATTTGAATGTTTTAATTTGTTACATATATTAATCTAATTTTTATTCATATAAATGTTTTATGTGTATAGATGTATTTATAATTAATAAATAAACAAATAACAATGTATAAGTTATTAAAAACCTTTTTATTTCATCCAGTCTAACTAAATCCCCCTCCTGGGCCAGTGTGTGGGGCCATGGTATTCCTAGCGCTTGGACGCCTCTGGGCAGCAATTCACGCTCTACAAATGCACATCCAAATCCAAATCCATTAAGATAAATATTAAAACATATTAATAAGTAAGTATATATATGATATATTATATGTACATGTTTAATGTATTTTTTGAGTTGATAATCTCAGGCGATTTTAACACCAATCTAATAAAGAGCAACTCAAACGTTAAAAAGCGTCAAAATGAGCCAGTGGCCAACGATCTAAAACAAAAACTGGAAAATCTGGGTTTGACCATCTTGTACAGAAATACCAAGGAATACAAACCGGCTCGTATCACATTTTTGTGTGGGAGAAAACAATTGATCATTGACTATACAATAGTCAGCAAGGAACTCTTCCATTTAGTCGATTTATTTTCCATCCATCCCTGCCCGGAAAGCGACCACCTCCCACAAGAATTGGTAAAAAAGGAAGAATTGCCTCACAAAAAGAACACAGCAGCTTTAATTGAAATGCCAGTAATACATAACCTTAGGAAATTAAAGTGGTCCGGAACAAACATCAACTTAATCATGGACACCGTGCAAAACTATGTAAGCAGCATCAGGCCGCAAAGCACCCAATCGCTGGTTCAAAACGGGGAGAATATAGTAAAGTTTTTAATAAACAAATTTCCAGTAATCAAAGCTCACCAAAATTCACAAAGAACATCTAAGGAACCATGGTTTAACAAGCAGCTTGCGCTATCTGAAGAGGAACTTAGCCAGGGAGGTAAGAATTAAGGCAAGAACAAGAATATTCACAGGCAATTGCAAAGTAATAGAAATGAGAAAAAAAGACAAAGATAATTGTAGGGAGGCAGAAAAGGTGTATATCAAAAACCTCTAGCTGAAACTACTATGTGCTAGTAAATTGCCAAATAGCAGCGAATTCTGGGGATAATAAACAACTCAACAAAGGGAACATGAGTGCAACAAAATGCAGGAATAAGTGAGATAGCATGGTCACGGCAAATTCACAACTTGTATAACTACACACAAAATGACAAGAACAAGAAGGTAGAAACTGATTTGGAAATACAGCAGGAGGAAAAGCACAGTGCAAACAATATATGCTCCCCTATCCAGGGACAGGAACAATCGGTAGCTGACCAACAAGAACTGAACTTTCACAGTTCAAATATTCTAACCAACACAAAATAACTAACAGCAATCATAAAAAAACTGAAAACTGAAGGAGCAGCAGGGCCAAATGGCCTCCCAAATGCTCTTTTTAAACAAGATCCCGACTTCTGGGCCAACTATCTCACACCGCTCTTTAATCACCTATATAGCTATAACAAAATCCCTAACCCTTGGAGCGGGAACATATTCCACCCAATTTACAAAAATGGAAGCAGAACTGAGCCTGGTAACTACAGGCTCATTGCCCTGGTTGATGTCGAGGCAAAACTTTGTGCAGCCTGTATTCTATCACAATTATAAGCATGGATGGAGGAAAGGAGTGTTATTCTGAAATTTCAGACAGGTTTTAGGCTCAGAATGGATACAAGTACGAACCTGGTCACACTGACAATCCTCACAGAAGCGGTCATAAGAAAAAAATCCGGTCTTCTTCCATGTTACATCAACTTAAAATCTGCTTTCGACAGAGTCCCACAAGACCGACTCTGGGGAAAACTGAAAGCATGGGGCCTGCCGCAAAAACTAATCTACACCATAGTAGCCCTACATAGTGATACCTGGGCTAGGGTGAAGCTTGGAGACAGCAGCAGAGTGTCATCCATAGTGGCCTGAAACAGCGTTGTGTTTTGGCTCCAAGTTTATTCAACCTGTTTCTCGCTGATTTACACACCCATCTGCCAAAAGAAAACAGGCACCCACCGAAATTGGCAAATGAGCCAATACAGTACCTGCAATACGCAGACAACATCGTGGTCCTGAGCCAAACCCCGTTCGGGATGCAAAGAGTCATTAACAACCTGATACACCACTTTGATCTGCAAGGGTTGGAGACAAACAAGAAGAAAACAAAGGTAGTGCGTCTAGTGGGCCCGAGGTCTGACAAATATAAATGGTACGCAAAGGGCAAACATATAGAGGAAACTAACACATATAAATATTTGGGAATCACGTTGGGCCGAAACATGTCCTTCACAGATCAGAAAAGGGCAATAAGAGCAAAAACCCACTCACTAATCTTTGCATACAAACAGTTGCAAAACAAATTGAGCTGTTCCTCGTATAGTCACCTCTTGAAAGTCATCTCAGCACAACTATTAGCGACATTGGCTTATGGCATAGAAATAATGCATGGCCGGGAAGTTGATATTTTAAATGAGCTCCAGACCAAGGTATACAAAGCAGTCTTTAACCTCCCAAAAACTGCATCACCAGCTCAGATCCATATGGAATTCGACCTCCAAAAATACTAGAGAAAAATCACTTTTGTCAAATTATGTTGGAAATTCCACTCCTCAGAACCTGGATCCCTGATCAATTTATGGCGGACAGAAATAAAAACCCAGCTTGATCAGAAAATATCCAACACATGGGGCGAATACTTGAGATCAGCTCTGGTGGAATTAGAAATCCAAGAGGCATGGGACTGCAAGATGCAAAGGGCAGCATTTAACAGAGTGTGCAGCGTTACTGCAAAGAAACTGTCCATCTTAAAAGACAACATTTTTTTAGCAAAACGCTGTCACGCCTGGGCAGTAATAAATTCTTATTCGCAACTTAAACCTCAAGCTTACTCAGCAGCACACTTCCAACTTGTGATAAAAAAGAGGTTCATGCAGTACAGATTAGTTGAACATGACTCTAACGACTTGTTACCGGCCTGGAAAGGCAACCATGAAGACGAAAATTGTCGCCTATGCGGTTACCAAAAAGAATCCTTATGCCACCTGTTGTGTGTCTGCCCCATTGTCAACGACGCAAGAAGGACGTTATTAAAACAGATTTTTAACTAACTTAATATTCGTACTTGTAGGAAGGCCGTAACTTGCTGGATGGGGAGCTCATCGAACATTTTAATCTGCAGAGGGGTAAAGTTACCGACTTTGATTGGTACCATCCTTCGAAAAACGGACACTAACTAAGTGAAGAAAGGAACAAACGGGACTGTAATTTTGCACTAATATTGTGTCTTTTAACTTTTGTACTTGGTAAATTTTAGATATTTATTTATTCTTGAATCTATTGTGTGCTTTATGGTTGTGAAACACCAAATAAATGATTCTTTGACTGTAATTTTCCCTCATCATCGTCCGTCGAAATCCCGCCTCACTCGGCCCCACCGCTCTTACCTGCACAGTCCACGGCTGCCAAGTACTCACGTTGTTGATCACAGAACAAAACACAGTGAAGGGCTCAAGGGAATCACCTCTATAGATAAGTAATCTACATCTAATAGGCGGACAGTCACAATTTGTGCATCCAATGACTGAAGAATTCAGCTGAGTAAAACCTGGACAAAACGTGAGCTTATCACTTAAATGTTACCACCCCTTAACCAGTGAAGACCTAAAGTGACTACAAGGGTAAAAACCTAAAAAAGCCATCTACCGGTAGGGTATGTATGTCCTTAAACTGAGGAGACCATTGGGTCCACAGAACCTTTAACTCATTCAATCGACTTGTGGTAAGAGACAAAAAATATATAATATATTTTGTCCCTTCCAGGAGAGAATACCAAAGTTTCAATATGTTGCGGCTTTTCATAAGTTTATTCACCAATAGACATTCCGATTCAACCACTGAATACTCAAGAAATTAAGGAATACCTCAAAATTAACCATAAAAAGAATCCTTAACTAAAATTGACTGTAAATGAGACCATATGAGGCACTCACTGGGGAACACAACGTCAAGTCAAGTCATATTTATTGTTTTAGTTAATTAGAACAATAACTATATTTACAAAAAACGAATTATATTTACTAAAATCTTCTAAATTAGATCTAAAAGAAACTTTTTTCTCGTTGTGCTATCCTTTCTTTGGTAATTTCACTACACATTCATGGTGCAGTTTAACATGCATAAAAAGGAAACACTTGCGCTCCAGCGGGTTGGAACTTGAGGGAGAGTGCAAGTTGAGATATGTTTATGCATGAAAAATAAATACCAACAAGAAAACAGCAATTAAGCCAACCATCAAGGTTGTTCGTTTTTCAGTCCATTGCCTCCCCACCACAAAAAAAAAAAATAGCGCTGTAGGGGTCAAAAATCATCACTGCCCTGTTTGCATAGTCTTTTGCATGCAAGTGAGAAGGCCTTTGGCTAATCACGACAGGCTGTATCTAAAAACTTTACGAGTTTACAGTTTAGCTGGGGATCTCCGGGATTGAAAGCATGCTATTGTGGCTTCTCTATATTTACGTATATGTCTGTCATTAAAACAACGTTTTAGATATTGTTGTCTAAGCCTTTGTAGTCCTGGGCAGACACAGACCAGATGTAACAGGCTGGTGTAATGCTTTCTTACCATCCATGCATGCAAACGGGCGCTGGACTTGTTTTGTCCAATAGCATGAAGATCATTTTTGTGGTTCTGTTTGTTTCCCTTCTGAAGGTGTCATAAGTCGCACCTGATGCCCGTAGTTCTTTGAGACCTAATTGTTTGATGGGGGTATACAGGTAATTGTGGTGCTCAAATTACTGGCTATGTTGAAGTGTTGACCATAAGGTTTGATTTAGGCGTTTAGATGAACGGCTGATTTTGTAAAACTTCTTTACTGCTTCTGGATTGGTCTTGGTTAATAAGGCCAAATTATAGGTGGATTTGTGCAGGAGATAAACTCTGTGGTAAGTTGAATACTTGCCTAAGAGTGTTAATTTGTATCTTGTCCAGTATTTCCACATTATCACGGCCTTTCCGCACTTGCATAAGTGATTGTTGGCATCAGTTTAGAGGCGATTACTGTTAAGAGTGGCTGGAATGATGGGCCGTTCAGCTTCTTTGCCAAGGTGATGAAGGCATGGGTTAGGGCAGTCCCCTTTTGCTTAATATATTGTTTTTGTTGAACGAAGCTTCCTCTTGAGTCTGAGTATAAGCCCAGGTATGTATAGTGTGCTACTGACTCAAGATACATTTTGTTTAAAAGGAATCCAGAGAAGTGTTAAGTGTCATTGTTTTATTTTTTGCCACATTTACCTGCAGGTGATTGTTTTGCATAGCTAGCAAGTGTATTCAGTGATTTATGCAATCCCACTTTGGTTTGACTGAGTTAAATAACATCCTCAGTGTATGATAAGTGAATGAGTCGAACAGGGCCTAGGCATGGGAGATGAGTGTTTGCCTGATCCAGGAAAGGTGTAAAATCTGCCATAAAAAGAGTAAACAGATGCATGGCAAAAACGCACCATTGTTTTAGGCCTTGACATGTAGGTATCTTTTTAGATAATCTTGAGCCATATCCTAATTTTGCTTGTACCCAGGAGTCCATATACAGCAAGCGGATGGCATGGAGTAGTGGTTCTGGTAGGCCTCACCTTTTTAATTTAAGCCTCAATAGATGGAGGTTGCTACGATCAAAAGCAGCTTTGAAGTTTATAAAGGCAAGATGTTGCTTGTGATTTGGAATAATGACAGACGCTAATATATTTGTTATTGTGCCTGCCCCCTTTTTGAAGCCTGTCCGGTTCGGTGGAATGACATTGTTTTTATCCTACCAGATGGTTAGATCTGTTAACAGCAGGGATCCATAATGTTTAGCCTCTGAATCAAGGACGTCAATCAGTCGGTAGTCTGCTGGATTTACTCTGTCCCCAGCTTTATGTATGGGATTTATTGTTGAGCCCCGCCAATATTCCAAAGTTATTCCGCTTAACGGAACTTTGCTGAATAACAGGGCCAGTGTGCTAGACCAAAATTATATGTGTCTTCCTTAAAAATCGCCTGTGGTAGGCCATTTGGGCCAGTAGCATTGTCATGACGTCCCTTTATTAGAATTTTACAAGCTTGTGTCGGGGAGTATGCTATTTTATCTTTGTTTGAGTCAGAGGAAATAACGTTTTCTTGTTGATCATGGCTATAATTCTGTTGATTTATTGCAAAGGTGGTAGTCATGAAGGAGATCCATGTCGATTTCGCGATATTGAAGTTGTTTAGGCATCTGACTATAGCATTGAGACTGTTTATTATTTCGCAGATGTTTCTAGGGTTGCGATGCTTGGCAACGTATATTATTTTTAACCAGAATCCATCCATAGCTGCCCTTTTGTCTACCCATAGCTGTTTTTATATGCTTGCTTGAACCCCTTTAATCTCTCTGAAAGTTGGCACTCAATGAGAGGTGTCTGGCTTGTTTCCTTTGCGCTCTTTTCAGCTGTTCAAATTGCTTGGAGAGCTGGAATCCTGCTTTTTTCCTGACTTGATGGCCTGTAGAACTCTGTGCTGGAGCATTTGAAAATTGTATTAAGAATATCTCTTGCAAAGCTAGCCAGGCAGATATACAGTGCTCCGTGGAACTGGTGCATTCAATCATAAGGTTCTTAGCATGCATTGCAAAGTTCGCTATGGTTTCGGTCATCCAGCGTACCCGTTTTAGGTTCCTAGTGGTGATCTGGCCCACTTTTGTATGAGCTGGTTCGTGCATACGCAGAGCTGTTCCTAGCAGCAGGACTTAACATGAATGGTCACTGTGTGCACTGTACTTAATTGAGGAGTGTTTGATTAACCCTTTGCATGCTGGTGACGGAGCCACTCTGTCACCAGCCACAGACGCGCTGTGCTAATGACGGAGTAGTTCCGTCACGGCCCGGGCCGCCGCACCTGCGCGGCATCAATTCCGCACCTGGGCTGAGCGTTCTATTGATTGGGTTGGGCCGTGACGGAACCACACTGTCACAAGCACAGCGTGCCCATGGCTCGTGACGGAGTGGTTCCGTCACGAGCATGGCAGCGACACGCGGCCCCCCTCCCGCCCAGCGCCGCGGCGGAATTACCGCCGTGGCCAAGGGGTTAATGGGATCAGAGGAAGTTAGATTATTGTGTAGTCAATTAATGATTGTGAGGTGGGGCCATGATATGAGTAGCTTGGGGAAACGTCACCTGAGATTCTTCCAACGTATACATTAGATTTAAGTTAAAATCGTCGGTCAATATTATATCCCATGTCAGATTAGTTTGTTTGTAACTTGAGATTAAGGATAATACCTTCTTTGTCAAGACTTTCTTTTTTGCATGCTGATGTGTATGCATATGTTGAGTAATAAGACCAGAGGTCTGTTGGCTTGTGACCAGTGACCAAAGAGGTTAAATCAAGAAGGGGGCAAAGTTGATCAAAAAAGAACAAGAAACAAGGGGGCATATTATCAACAACTAGCGATATTTATCGCTAAATTAGCTTAGCGATATTTTTTTTAATCACCAATTTTATCGCTGAGATAACGTGCTATTAGCAACGTTTATCTCAAATGCGATAAAATATCCGGCGATAGTGGCTCAATGCGTGAATATCGCTGGAAATCCAGCGGTATTCAGGCATTCACGCCAATAGGGTCTTAAACTGAATATCCAACTCCCATTGGATATAAAGGTTAAGAAGTGGTCTGAGCAGGCGTTAGTTTTTGGCGATATTCGTGCTTAGCGCAATTCTTTTTATCGCTGTGCCTCAGGACAATTCAATCTTTAGAGAGTAGAGACCCCCTTTTCTTAAAGAATCATACGAACAAGAAAAGAAGATGGAACCAGCGTTTTGTGACTTCAAAGAATCCTTCTCTTGTAAAAATTTGGGCAAGAAAAGATGATGGAACGAGCCTTTTGTATCAGCGTCTCCACAGCGTATTTGTTTCAAATCTAGATTTTTCGAAACTGTCTCAATCGTGGCGTAGTCTCGCGAGAGAGTAACCAGGGGGTCTCTACTCTCTAAAGATTGAATTGTCCTGAGGATGGCCTTAAGGAAATAATAACTACAAGGCCAAAACGTCGACTTTTTTGTCCATATCTTTCAAGTTGAAACAATTCAGACAATTGAATCATTGTTCTAGGTTGTGTAAGATTCATTGTTATTTATTCATCAAGAGTGGACTACAGCACAAGTGGATCTGAAGAACAATTCATTTATTTCTATTCCATTTGTTTTTTGATAAATTTTCTTATTGTAACAGTACCCTTTTAAAACAAATATATATAAAGTGATATTGTTTAACAAATACAACACCTGTGTAGCTTTTCTTCTTCTCGAGTATTTTGATTACTGTGTCCAAATTAATGAGACAAATAATAATAACAGCAGGTATTGAATTAATTTAGTTGATCAAAAGCACAAAAGTCCTAGTGATCAATCACCTGTGATTTAACCTTTTAAAAAAAATTCCCTTGTAGGCATCTTTATTGTATTAAACTATAGCCCAAGCTCGCAAGGGTATATTGGGTCACCCACCCCTTCTAAACTAGCCTGCAAATAGGGCGATAAAATTATCGCCGCTTTAGTGTGAAAAAGTCCCTCTAAAGCGGCAATAAGGCCCTTGATAATATGCCCCAAGATTTAAAGTAGGAGCGACCGCAGTCAGATGGGTAGTTTATTTACTGCACATGTGCAAACTAAAGCCATAATCCTCTATCAGTCCATGACTAGGGAACTGACAGGGATAAAAGCAAGGTATTATTAAAAAACGAGCCGCATTCACTCACGGTCAACTGCACGTTATATAGGATTAAAGTCCCAACAACAATTGCAATTATATATTCCAATTGGGAACCTCAAAATATCAGGAAAGGAAATTTTAACAGCTCAGCCTCAACAGATGGTAACACACAGGATAACAAGAAATGAGTATCCTATCCAGGGTCATAACTGAAGAGTTTGGCCAATGGTATAAAAATAAGAACAAACAATAATTGAAGCAAAATGAGCCATTGGCAAAAAGAACATCATGGTCAATGATTAAGAATATATAAATAATTTACTGTTGTTACACGCAATATTTAAGACGTTTACAGTGTGCTGGTTATCCAGACACAGGGGAGTTATGAAATGAGACATGTACAGAGTCATTGCATATCATTCAGCATTATATAATACTTTGTATTGGAATATGCATAACTCAAAGAAAATGAAACAGTTTCAAAGCATACGGTTTTTGAGACATTCACAGTCTGTTGGTTACCTAAACACAGGATATTTTTGAAGTGGGACATACACAGTCATCTCTTATCAAGATGCTAAACATTGCATACTTTGAATTGAAATATGCATAACTCAAAGAAAATAAAACAGTCTCAATTCATTAGGTATATTAATCATAAATGAAAACAATTGAAGGGTGCAATAACACCTGAAGTGATATATTCATTCCTGAATGAATACAAAGCAAGAACTGACAGACCTCCAACTCTCATGGAACATATGTATGAAAAGGTGTGGCGCCGTGGCCAGGGCGACTGACGCTGGAATCTGGGGATCACGGTTAGATCCCCGGCTCCGGCGGCATGTTAGCCCAGCACCATGTGACTCTGGGCAATAGCTTGCTTAATCTTCCCAACGGCACCTAGAGACCCTCATGGGTGATTGTTCGCGCTTTACAAATGTGGATTATTATTATTATAATGTTGGGAGACCCTTATAAAGCAATATCACAGAATTACATTCTTCCATTGTGTTCAACCCTGTGTTAATGCTGTTACATCGAAGGTTCCAATGGCATTCAGCACGATTCAGGATCATCTGAGTATTTCCTCACCGGCACAACCCTGTTTTTTTTCTTTTGTGCTGTCTATACCATGAAAATTAGATTGCACGGGCACCAGATAGCATAAACGACATTCTGTCAATTGCAATTGGTATGATTCTGTAGGTTGTGAGTGATATTTCCATGAATTATCTGTTTTGTGTTAGAGGTGGAATCATACATCATACAATTACCACACCCAAAGTGTCCAATGATCTTGGTAAGGCCCCACATAGAGTCCAAGTCAGAAGAAGTTGTCTTGGGCATATCAGCTTGTACCAAGTAGTCTTTCAAATGATAGCCCTTTTTGAATAAGAATAGTGGTAAGTCCTTTGTCATACCAATCGATTGGACCAGGGGCCAATGTTTCTTGACTATTTTCATCACAGCATTACTTTGTGTACGGAAGGGAGTGACACAGACCACCCTTTCCAATGTTTCTTTTGGCTTAGGGGTGAGCATGAATTCCTAATTGTTGTACAAAGCTCTCTTTCAAGAGTGCTTAATCAGTCTTGATGAAAAACACCTAGCTTCTAATTTGTTTGCTACAATATTAGCCTCCCGGAAGTTATCCACCTTAAATTGACCATTTCATTGAACACAAAGGAATTGTCCAAATGACAGCCCATCTTTTAAATCCTTTGGTTGATGACTTGATGACTTGTGTATTGGAACAAAGTATTAAGGGCAGTTGGTTAAGTATATAGTCTAGTGGCTAGCTTACCCTCATGTGCCATAATGGTTAGGTCCAAGAAGTCAAAAGACTTCTTACTAGAGTGGGACGTAAAATTAAGATCCACAGAGTAGGTATTTAGCCACTGAAGGAAGTTAGCGACTAAGAGACTGTTACCTTGCCGTATGAAAAAAAAAAATCATCAATGTAACTCCTCCAATGGCATACATGAGTTCATCACAGGGTCAAAGATGTATTTCTTTAAAAAAATATCCACATACAGGATTGTAAAGTTGGGGGACAAAGCCCCCATCGAAGTTCCTTTGGTTTGCATATAGTATTGACCATCAAACTCAAAATAATTCAGTTTCAACAAATGTTTAAGAGGTCAATGATAAATTCTGTGGGGAATATTACCAGACCAATTCTACCATACAAAACATCCTTTATTACACTAATACCCTGAGCCTGCATGATATTGGTGTACAAAGACTCATTGTCTAAGCAAACCAATAATTCCTCCTTAGAATTGGAATCAATGTCTTCTATCTGCCTGATCATATCACTGCTATTACGCACATAGTTTTGATGTTCATTGCAAAATCTCTAATAAAGACATCGATGTATTTGCACAAAGGCTCAAAAACAGAACCACTCCCAGATACAATATGTCTTCCCAGTGGACATGATTGTGTTTTGTGTATTTTTGGTAGGGAACGACTTGAATTTAGATAATCAAATGATTTTAAAATTTGGGATACAAGTGCTCACAATAAAGCTGTACAGTGTTAGAAGGGGCCTTGGTAAAGGTACCCTGACCCCAGGGTCTCATAAAGAGGTCTCTGAGGAATCCCTCTTGGGCAAAATATTGCCCCAAAATTTTGTTCAACCCATTTGAGGATCTGCAGATCCGATGCAAAGCTTAGCGCCCCCTGTGTGAACACATGATGGATCCAAAAACAAACATACACACATTTACAGACCACACAATCACAGAAACAGCCACTCATAGACCCACTCACATTCCCACACAGCCACTCACATAACTACTCACAGGCCCAACCACACACTCACAAACCTACTCACACATTCAAGCAGACAGTCACACACCCGCTCACAACCCCACACAGCCACTCACACTCACTCACACACCCACACAACCACTCACACACCACTCAAAAACCCTCACAGCCACTCGCACACCTACACAGCCACTAACTTTCCAATTCGCAGACCCACACACTCACACATCCACACACAGATACTCACACACCCTCACACACCCACACACCCATTCACATACACACTCATACAACCACTCACTAACTCACTCACACAGACACTCACAAACCCACTCAGCCACTCAAATACATACTCACAGCCCCACATAGCCACTCATACAGTCACTTACATTCCCATTCACAGACCCACCCACACAAACCCACTCAAAAACCCACACAGCCACTCACATAGCCACTCCCAAACTGACACACCCACTCACAAAACCACACACACACTCACAAACCTACTCACACAGCCACTCACAAACCCACTCAGACACTCACACACACTCACAAACCCACACAGCCACTTAGAAATCCATTTACAGACCCACCCACATACCCACTCTCTTTCACACACACATACCCAGACACACACACGCACTCATAAATCCACACAGCCACTCACATACCCACTCACAGACCCACCCACACACTGACACACCTTCTCACATACCCACACAGCCATTCACACCCACTCACAATCCCACAGAGACACCAACACACCCACTCACACGCCCATTCACATTCACACACCCACTTGCACACCCACAAAGCCACTTACACACCCACTCACACATCCATTCACACACTTGCACAAAACTAAATGGTCCAGGGATGTAATAGTTAGGAAAAAGCATTACAAAGGTATAGACATTCACTGAAAAAACAAAGATTTCAAGGTGTTATAGTTAGGAATCAGAATTAAAAAACTAAGAAATTCACTAAAAAACAAAGGTTACAGAGACGTTATAGTTAGGTTCAGATCACACAAAACCATAGAAATTGAGCAGTTATAGTTATCTTAAGTAACTATAACATATGCCCTAAGATAACTATAACTTGCACCCTCGCTAAGCACTGTTATTTACCTCAAAGATTACATCACTCATTATATCTTCTACCACATCATTGATGACATCACTGAAACATTTTCAGTGAAATTATTGATGAGAAAACTGTGCACGACAAGGGCGCGAGTTATAGGTACCTTAGGGCACGTGTTATAGTTACTTCCAGATTCTCACCTTTTTTAGCAATATAGGGGCAGATGTATCAAGATACCCTTTTGCGATTCTCAAATAGCGATTTTTAAGGAATCGCTATATGAGAATTGCAAAATGGTATGTATGTAGAAATTCACTATTTTTTAGCGATTTCTTACAATTCCTTAATTGCGAGTAACAAATTGCTAATTGCAATTAAGGAATAATTTCCCATTCATTTCTATGGGCCAGGAGGCCCATAGGAATGAATGTGAAATGATTCTCAATTTGCGATTCGCAATTTGCTAATCGCAATGTGAGAATAATTTCAAGGGTGCAGGGGTGTCTCAAGGACACCCTGCTGCACCCCTGAACTTGACATGTGTGCACATATGGCACACATACATGCCCTAAGGGCATGTATGAGCGTCACATGCACCTTTACAAATTGCAAAATGTGCATTTGTAAAAGAATTCACAAATTACCACCAACTACAAGTTGGTGGTAATTTGCGATTTCTTAGCTTAAATTCGCAATTCTGAAATGCTTAATACATAGCATTTAAGAAATCGCAATTTGCGATTTCTTAAATGCTTACGCAATATTAAGGAATCGCAAAATGTGCGATTCCTTAATATTGCGAGGCTTTTTTCATGATACATTCCAATTTCCGTTTTTTTTGTCGCAAACGCTGCTATTTTGCGAATCGCAGCGTTTGCGACAAAAAAAACCTTGATACATCTGCCCCATAATCACATCCAGCATAACTTTTATAATAGCAGTGTTTCCTTGTAATTCCTCTCATGTAACTAGGAAGCACAGTCGTTGCTTCAATGAAAAAGACCTCCAATTCCTGTTGTCATGAAAAGGTTGATATCTGTCTGGCAAGGACATTGTTGCCCCTTACCCTGGAATATGCCTGGAGCAAATCATTACTGAGCTTCAGTGTCATTTGATCATATTTTCAGGGATCACCTTTGGTGGGCATAGCTGATGCCAGCCTGCAAATATTGCACAACAAGCTGCCATTCATAGCTCCAAGTTTAAACCCTTTGATCTGAAAGGAGATTACCTAGCTGAAAACAAAAGTTTGATAAAAATGACATTGTGAGCTTCTCAGTGTTTGTGTAAGAAGGATGACTGGTTTCTGAGTCAGTATGCTGGCCCCATTGACAACCTAGAGTACAGAAGGCATTGTATAAAGAAGAAAACATGCCTTCATTAGTATTGTGAACCAGGCAAATAGGGGTAGTGTTTTTACACACCAGTTGGGCATAGTGCAAAGAGTACATAAACCATGAAAACAGACTGAGCTGTATGTTTTTCTTTCTATTAAATCGGAGTTTAAACTCAATATGCTAATGGTCAGCCAAAGATAATCAACAATACAATATTTAGCTCAATTAAGGAGATTATTGAATGGCAGGCAACAGATACAGCACTAGTTTAGAACAAAGAAGTACCACTGATATGGTGTGCAGACCTGAGGGTACCAACCATGGCTGGCAATCAGATGCAAGACCTTGCCAACTACACCCTCAATAATAAAGTACTTTGAGAAATAGAGCATGAGCCAACCCCAAAAAATGCCCAAAGGCAACCTTTGTAAACTAGAGAGCGTAGCATGGATATCATAAAGAACACAACATAATATTAAACTCTGGCGAGTGGATATAAAAGCAGCGTGAATCCTTGCAGATTAGAAATTCAGGTAGTGGTTAGAAAACAGGTTAAAATCTCAGGGGCATATTAGCAAGAACCTCATTAAAATTATTGCCGTTTTAGCGGCAGGAAACTGCTGCTAAACGATAATGGGCTTGCTAATATGCGTTATAGAATTCCAATAGAGGCCCAGGTTAGATGTTCTGCACATCTAACCTGGGCTTCTGTTTGAATTCTATAAAGCATATTAACAAGCCCATTATTGTCGTCTTAGCGACAGTTTCCTGCCCCTTAAACGGAGATAATTTTAACGAAGTTCTTGCTAATATGCCCCATACTGTGGATAGAAACCTTGAAAGGGCCTGCAGTGGTAAGGAGAGGACGGTGCTGATGCCTTAAAACATGCAGTGACTGCCAAGCTAAGAAAATAACGGAGAGCTCTGGGATTAGGCATTGAGGGAGGGCATACTAGGATTACCGCCATCATACCAGATGGGCGGAGCCGGAGCCGGGCGGTCGTAATCCGTCTCGGCTCCCGGCTCCAGCGCTGCTCGGGAGCCTAATTTGGCGGGTCCCCAGTGGCCCGGGGACTGTTTCCAGCACGCCGCGGAAGGTGCAGGGCACCTGCGGGGCTACTCCGATCGCCCCTGGGGCCGCTGAAATGGCTAGATCTGCGAGGAGACGCGAGGAGAGGACGGCCGCGGGCAAAATGGCGGCCAGAGCCCTGACGAGAGCGCCGATGACTTCAACCCTCTGTGGGAGGTACGCTTAACGGGCGAAATTTAAGTGACGCAGGGGCTGCCTCTAGTTGAGGATAATCTCGGGGGGCCTCTATAGCGGCAAGACACCGGGGGCGGCCCCCGTCACAATCTGCCTTCCCACGCCTGCCTGACCTTAAAATGGCGGCCGGGTGTGATACGCAACTATCGTTCGGCGCCTCTACTTGATCATCTGGTCCCCGCGCTTACTCCCATAACAAAAGCTGCGTCTGTTGCCACGATATGGCGGCGCGGCGGAGTCGCTGTAAGCGACGCTGCAAGCTCTCTCTGTGTCGCATGCCTGCGGGGGTGAGCCCTCTTCATGGATCCTTGGCGATGACTTGTGCGGAGTGCTCTGCTTCTCCCCCTCGCCTGCACCCCAGCGTCACACCATGCACCAACAAGCCCCAGCTTTGTACCGGCCAGCCTGACTCAACAATGGTGGCGGTTGAGGAACCAGCCAGCGAGATGTGCGAGGCGAGAGTGGCGACAAACGTGGTGTCAGTGAGGAGACTACCACACTGATGTCACACTGCTAACACGATCTACCTGACATTTGATGTGCCTTAATGTGAGGTGCCCACCCGAAGACAACAACCCACCATGCCATGGCGCCTGTGGTCTTTCTTCTCATCTCCTACCTGGGCAACATGCTGCTGGTGGGTGACGGGCAGCCGTACCACACCACCACCTTCTCTCCTGGACTTCTTTACTTTTTTCGTTTTGTCCTGGCCACCTTTTTGCTGCTGATTTCGGACACTTTTCTATGGACTCTGACCCTCCATCCTTTCCCTCGTCCTCTAACCCTTTTCCCCGTTGATGATCCACAAATGTTTCTGCTTTGCCTTTTCTCCATACCCTTGCATCCCTCCCACCCTCCCTCTGTGCTGTGACTGCATCCCCCCTCCGACCCCACTTATGGAACTCTGCTTTTCTGTATATAGAGAAAACTCTAATCACTAGTATATGCAGTAGACCTTTGTACCATCTACCATTCCTATGTGACTCTTAGAGTATATCCATTTGTATCCCTTCCCTATGTATATAGAGATAACTCTAATCACTAGTATATGCAGTAGACCTTTGTACCATCTACCATTCCTATGTGACTCTAAGAGTATATCCATTTGTATCCCTTCCCTATGTATATAGAGATAACTCTAATCACTAGTATATGCAGTAGACCTTTGTACTATCTACCATTCCTATGTGACTCTTAGAGTATATCCAGTCATATCCCTTCCCAATGTATATAGAGATAACTCTAATCACTAGTATATGCAGTAGACCTTTGTACTATCTACCATTCCTATGTTACTCTTAGAGTATATCCATTTGTATCTCCTTGTGTGACTTTACATCTTGTACATTTGCAATTTTTTTCTGTTTGTATCCTTTATGTAACACATGTAATCCGAAGTCCTTATGTTTTTCAACTGGTCCTTATGTAAAGCGCTCTGACACCTTCGGGTAAAGTTCGCGCTACATAAAATCGCAAAAATAAATAAATAAATAAAACTAGGGAGAGCTCAAACTGAATAGGAATCACCACGGTTAGAGGCCAGGTAAAGCTCACATTGGTTAGCACATCATGCTAATAAAACTACAGAGAACACACACTTGATAAAAACCTAACTGGAAATGTACTAGCACCTTATACCAGGTAGTGTCACAGAAATGATATATTGGTATTTACTTTTTAACACGTTCTGATTTGCATTGGAAAGTAGATTAAAGATGCGCTATACACTGCTTTGCGTCAAGGGGGAGTACCATCGGTTGTACATGGATGTTTCCATGCAACCACTCTCGGGTTTTGATACAAATCCCTACCTACTAGCATAGGTAGACAGGGATTTGTCTAAAAATATATACACCTCCTTCAGGCAGGTGTAACGTTTGACAAAGGTTTTCTCAAAAACTATTCCTACTTTGCATGTGTGGTGTACATACAGAGTGGGAAATGCATTAAACCGTGTCAGAGCATGGTATTTTGTTCTGAAAGGATAACATTCGAATAAAAAATGTAGGCTTGACATTACGCACACACCCTTGCACTATGGTACAAGGGTTTGTGCAATGTACAAGGCAGTCTTAAGAGCACCAGCACAGTTAGAGAGATAAACAACACTCTATCTTAGTAGGTATTGCCATGTTCTGCTTTCTCCTTTTCACATAACATGGTGCAGCAAATGTATTTACTGTGCTTCCTTACTTAAACGTTTTGTAGATTTGGCCCACAGTGGTTAATAAAGCTACAGCCAAACATCGGATGACAAAGGAGACAGCTGATGCCAAGTTATCCCACTATGGTAAACAAATACCTACATTACATATTACAAATATACCTGGGGAAATAAAAACGGATTACTAAGGAAAACCCAGTATAGAGGATTGTCAATCTAATTAAAAATGCCTAACCATATGAAAAATGAGCAAAATTCCTAACAATTCAGAAAAAATGTTGACATTTGTAAACAAAGGAAAAGTGGAAAGAGAATGGTAAGACGCATGACATTTCAACAGCTACCCTAAATAAGATGAAATAAATTGGACGGGGGTGGTCCGAGTAGAAGTCAGGAAAGTTGAAAGATAAGTAGAAACATATGGTGGTGAAGGAGGAGAGTGAAAAAAATTAAAGGGGAAAAGGAAGTCTGAATTTTAAAAAAAACAGCACCATACTGAATGGGTGAGGGGGAATTGAATAAAATTAGAGAGAGAGTTGTGTTGGTAAAAACAATTGGACTAGCAAATATCTGCAAAGAGTGGTAATAGTGAGTTTGGTAATAGTGAGTTTGGACGATATGCCGTGAGAAAAACATTTTTAATCCCACCAACAGGACAACACAAGAAAGAAATAGGTGGGTGTCAAAACATGAAGGGGCAGCAGAGAGGTCCCTTCTCCCACGAAATTAAAAAAGATGACCAGTAGCGATGTAATTCTAACAAAATCAACCTTAGGGAAGTCTTTATCAGCTCAAAATGCTTTTGTTAGGTTGGGGTCATAAACCTGATGAATACCATTCATTCCTAAGATCTCTGAACAAGATTTACAATTTTTTTTACCCAATGCATTACAGCATCCAAAAGTGATTTGCTGAGTTATGCAAAGGAGAAAACATAGTGCACAGTCATATCTACTATGCTTCATTGGCTACCAGTGCCATCCCTTGAGCTTGCACCAAAACCAGGCTGCCTAGCATGACGCACAGCATGGCCAGCAGCGGCTGGTGCAGGTAAGTGGGGTGGGGTGCTATGGGGAGGGGGAATTAAATAAATAAATAACTCCGATTCCATCATCTGTCGACATCCCCACGCAGCGCACTTCAACGCCCGCCGCACTTACGTGCACCGGCCGCTGCTGAGCCTGGCACCATGGAGCATATACTATCTAGCGTAGGATTTGCATTGGAGGCTTACGCTTCCAGTACAAATTCTTATGTGTTCGATCTGAGAAGGTCCCCACTCTCTACACAATAAATGTGTGCTGTACATAGCGGCATATACTTTGGGAGTCGGTTTTTTTGTGGAAGTGCCGCCTTTCCACCCTGTTTGCACTGGCTTCAAGTAGGTGTTGGTTTTAGATGCAAAGAATTGTCTGGCTATCTTAGTAGTTAGGGTTTTGTGTTGAAACTTGAAAGCTTTCAGGTGCAAAACACATTTTGTGCTCGATGGTACGTGGCATGCACCTCTTGCAACATTTTGCTTTGTGCTAGAGCTGGGGCAAAGCCTTAGTGAACCTAGGCCCTCAAGTAATAGAGATTGATAATAAGTGGTTGTCACACCTGATTTTGTCAGTTTGCGTTTGCATTCAGGTCATACATACCACCTGGTTAGCACCCTAACCAGAAACCAGAAATGGATAGTGATGCAATACAGGCTTGCTGCTCTGGTGAGTAGACAAGGTAATATTAGCTTCTTGATCACGCAAATCTAGCAGCTGCAGCTGGAGGTGGTAAATGGACCATGTTTGTCCGAGGACGTCATTTTACAATTCTGGGTCACACTAAGGCTTCATTACGTGTTTAGAGCTCAATTCCGATCCCTATGCAAACACGTGTGTCCAAAGCGATTGGAATTACGAGTTGTGTGATGAGTATCACACTATCACTTTTTCCCAATACATTTTGGCAGATCAAACATGTCAAAATTTATTAGGGGAAATGGCCCCCCAAAAATACAAAAAAAAGTGCAACTTGCATTGTTAAAATCCACTTCCACGTAGACCCAGAAGGGTTGTATCGACAGGCATTCGCACATAGGGGCCGATTATGATTGCGGTTTTTCCGCATCCTCCGGCCCGGCGGAAGCCACCGCCGGCCCGGAGGATGCGGAAAAACCGCTGTGGAGCCTCCAAAGAGCCACCGCCATATTAGGATGGCTGGTGGGTCTGGAATTCCGTCCGCAGCTTTTCCGCCGTGGTCGCCTTCCGACTGCGGCGGAAAAGCTCTAACATGGCTGGCGGTGTCTATCAGACACCGCCAGCCATATTAGGATGGTGTGAAAGACATGCTTTTCCGCGGCGGCTTTTCCGCCGTGGAAAAGCATACAGACTTTCACTTCGGGGGCCTGTTGTGGGACCCCTGGGTTAAGGCGGGGTGGGGGGGTGCACATGGGGGGTACCTATGGTACCCCCCTGCAATTGCGTGCACAAAGGAGCAGGCACTGCGCGGTGGCTGCCGCTTTGTGCATGCAAATGCGATGCATGCATTTTTAACCTTACGGCGGGTGCAGCTTGAAGCTGCACCTGCCGCAATGTTAAAGATAGAGGATGTGACCGCCACCTTGGCGGTCACATCCTAATCTGCTCGGAGGGAACGCCGCAGCCCTTGCGGACGTTCCCTCCTCCTCAGGGGTCGCGGACGGACTCAAGTCCCTCCGCGATCATAATCGGCCCCTTAATGTGGGTTTTGTCGCAGCCAGAGTCAGCGCATCTCCAGCAGTTGGCATGTGGAAGTATCCCTGCCCTGTGCAGGTTTGTTGGTGACCAGTGCCTGTCGTGGAGGATTTTGAATAGACAGATTTTCAGTCTTGCCTCCCGGGTGCCCATGCTCATGTCGTCAAAGATCTCTATCCACTCGTCATCTTCATAGTAGATGCATAGCCGGGCTTTCCATCTGGTGCTGAGATCTTGCAATAGGGGCTGCGCTAATAAGTGCGATCTGAGTACTCTGTATAGGTCGGACATATTTCCCTTGTGCTTTCCCCACATGTGCAGGTATGATATCATTGGTGAGGCCTGTAGCAACCAAGGATGTGGCCCTAAACTTTTCATCAGGCATTGACGAAGTTGCATGTATTTCCAGGGTTGCTGCTCCGAGAGGCCAAGCTCTTCTTGCAGTTCTGCATATGTCTTGAGGTCACCATCATGGAGGCGCTGATCCAAGGTGTGGATGCCTGCAGCTTTCCACAGGGGCCAGGACAATGTTTGCCTATCAATGCGTATACTTGCATTTCCCCACAGGGGGGCTTTCTCGTGGATTCGAGGTTTCAAACCCAATAGTCGATGCACCCATTGCCAGGACCTGCGCATGGCTGACAGACCCAGATTAGTGGGATCATGACGGCTTGTCCCTATCCCACATAGAGCGTAGACACCTGTCTCTGTAGCTAGAAGATGCCTTTCTATATGTATTCATTGCGGTGCATCAGGGAATTGTGATAGCATGTACGCCATTTGGGATAATTGCTGTGCAAGGGCAAAGTGTTCCACCAAAGGGAGGCTCATTCCTCCGCAGGAGCTGTGTACTTTCAGTTTCAGCACTGCCAGATGGGGCCTCGCTGAGTTCCACACAAAGGATTTTATCCTAGAGTCTGTTGAGTGCAGCATGGTCAAAGAGATCTGAAGAGAGAGCATGCCAAGAGTATATATGAAGTGCGGGAGAATGACCATTTTTACAGCTTGTACTCTACCCCACATTAAGAGCCCTAATGCCTTCCATTTTTCAAAGTCTCATCCCCCTCCATTTTCTTTCCTCCCCCCTCCGATTCATGCTAATGTATGCTTCTATCAACCCTCAAGAGGCACACGCCACGTAAATTTCTCGTTAACATGTTTACTCGGTCATTGTAATTGTGTGGCTGATGCTAATGCTTACAAGATGTAACCTCTTGCAAAAGTTAATAAAGAATTACAACACAAAAAAACCCACTTCCACGTCTTATGACTTGTTTTTATGCTAAAACTCAGAACAAGAAGTATTTGCAACATGTAGTAAGTACCTAACCCTATGGTGATGGTATTTACCTCTTGTGGGAAATATTTCACCCTATTCTGACAAACTCCTAATGAGGGCCTAAGCCTTTGCATTCCTCCTTCTGAGGCACCTCATCTTTGATCAGACACTTGGAAGCCTCTACTTAGAAGCAAATAATTAACATTGTATTGGAACATTGGTATGTTGGGCACTTAATTGAAATCAATGGAGAGCTCCGGGCTTGTAATGGCTGTTAGAAGCCCGGAGCTCCAACATTCCAATGTTTGTTCACAGCTGTTGCTGTGAAAAAAGGCTTCACGAACCTCGAGGGGATTTCAACCTTCTCGGGCTCCATGAGGCCTTTGTTTTACAAATTAGAACATTTTGCCCTCTAGGGGCAGAATATTCTAAGAACCTTAGAGCCCTCTGTGGCGGGCTCTACCTGCCATTAAAGGCCCATTCCCTTGCTAAACGCTGGAGCAGGCCTTTAATGGCCAGTAGAGACCGCTACGGTGTGCTCTAAAGCTATAAAATAATTTTATGACAGGGCTATGAGGTGTCATAGGAGCCAACTAGAGAGAGAGAAACAAGGAGAAACAATGGAAATGGGAAATAAAATAATAAGTATAAGGCCAATGAAGAGGACATTGTAAAGAAAGAAAAATAAATAAATATATATATATATTTGGATACATATATATATATATATATATATATATATATATACATATATAAATATATATATATATATATATATATATATATATATATATATATATATATATATATATATATATATATATATATATATATATATATATATATATATATATATATATATATATATATGTATCCAAAACACAAACAGGGGGGGTGACTAGTGGTGCTTCCAAAACCTTTTGCCCAACCGGGTTAAAACATTAACTTTGACAGAGGTAGCAGTGCACTTGCTATGAGGAACTGACGAGTCCTTTGGCATATCAAGGAAACTACTGCATCCAGAATGCCTGCAGGATCGACGCCCATAGGGGCGGGACTCTTATTGTGAATAAATCTGGTGTTCCAAACCTACCTGCATCTTCGATCATTGTGCCAGTGAACAAGACCATTCTACTGCTCGAAACGCGTATGGCTTGTGTAAAGGCTGGAGGCATGCTGTCATCTCTGCCTGTGGCCCCGTGAGCGGTAACCTCTACGTGTGTGGCGAATCCTAAAAGGGCAACCTCTGTGTTTGATATATTATATATATATATATATATATATATATATATATATATATATATATATATATATATATATATATCTATATACATACATGTGCCAAATAAAGTTTTATTTCAGAGCACCCTGCATCGCCGCCATGACGCGTTTCAGCCCCACCTGGGCCTTGATCACATGACGCGTTGCGTTTGTGGAAAGTCATTTTTTAAAGTGCCAGTGCAGTTAATTCAGAGTCAGCTGATCTGTACAATGTTAGATAAAAAAGACAGACTGTCGTGATTTCAAATACAAGCTTAAATGCCAGCTGTGCAATCAATTGTGATATACAAAGTAATGCGTAACTTACTGCATAAATGCAAAGACTGTTCGCAACAAGGACATGAGTCATATATAAATATATAAATATGTAAAAATATATATAAAAGATAGTGAGGAGCCATATAAATACATCGTTTATACAATGGGATATAACGTGCAATATTTGTAAAGGCAAGGCAAATTAATGGTTATTTAAAAAATCATGAATACATAAATTAAAATGCAAACATGCTAAAAAATACCATAAAAGATACTATGATAATATGTATCCAGTTTTTATGCCCACCCTGTCCTAAATATTTCGTAATTTTATTGTTCAAATAAGCTAATATAGTGCAAAGACTAGACGCTGTCTAATGCAAAAGGTGAATGTCAATTCATCCTAAAGAAATAAAGGCCCAGTGGGCAAGTACAGATTATATTTACCACTGATCTTTCCAAAGAAAGCCATACTCACCCTGTAAACTCTTAACCAGCCGAAAAAGAGTATCCAAAAGATGAGTCTAAAAAAGTGAAAGTGAGATAAAACATAACAATACCCAAAATAGAAATAAATATAGATATAAAACACAGAATTGTTCAAAATTCATTGTTCAGTCAATATCAGAAATAAAAGCTATATGGATATTCTGAAGGTCATCATAGCAGTAAATGTTATGTGGATGTCAAAAACAGATGGTGCGTAGAACACTTGAATATAATAATCAAGATGAGAGTACCACATTAGAGACATGTGTATAAGTCCTCAGTTACGTTCAATCCTGACGGGGACTTAGTATTTATTTCTAATATATATCGTGTCTCCAAAAGGCGAAGGGCACCTTCCCGATTGCCACCTCTGCGTAGTGGAGGCACACAGTCAATCGCATGGTAACTAAGATGTATCGGGTTACTTGCATGGACTGTCTCAAAGTGCCTTGCCACCGGATATGCCTGATCTTTGTTGGAAATCGCACGTATGTGCTGAAAAATTCTTTTGTGCACCGGCAGTTTGGTGCTGCCTATATATCGTAGTGCACATGAACATTTCAACACGTACATGACATAGTCCGTTTTACAATTAATTTTCTTGTTGATGCATTTCGGTTGGGGTGAAAAAGGGGTGGTATACTCTTTCTTGTTTTTAGCAAACTTGCATGCCTTACACGTAACACACTTAAAAACAACCTTCTGTGTAGATAGCCAGTTAGATGGTAATTTGATTTCAGGATTACTTTTCACAAGACTGTTACCCATAGATCTGGCCTTTCTAAAAGTCAGTTGGGGTATACGGCTTTCTAGTGCCAGATCAGCACCTATGACTGGGTCTTTGAGTATCAGGTTCCAATTGCGTTTTGAAATGCCCCTGATAGCTTTGTGCTGTTTATTATATGTGAGAATGACCCTGATTTTGGATTTCCCATACTTTGATGGAGTCTCAACTGATTTCTTGGGAATGAGTGCCTGGTCCCTTGTGAGCAATTTAGTTTTGTTAATTGCCTTGTCAACCACTGATACAGCGTAACCTCGTGCTAAAAACCTTATCTTACTGCTGTCCTGAGCTAAATGGCATTCATGGTCACTACTACATATGCGTTTAACCCGCAGCATCTCCCCATAGGGAATACTCTGGTTAAGATGCTGCGGGTGATGGCTGGACGCATGCAGCAATGAGTTGCCTGCTGTGGGTTTACGGTACAGCCTAGTGGAGATTGCATTATTCTCAATTAACACTTCCACATCAAGAAAAACCACACTTACATTACTCATATGTGCAGTAAACTCGAGGTTGAGCTGATTTTTGTTAAGTTGATCAACAAAGCTTGTAGCCAATAATTCAGGACCTTTCCAAATGACGAAAAGATCGTCAATATACCTTAACCAAAGGAGGACATGTTTGTCTAGGACGTCTTTAAATTGCCCTATGAGGACCTGCTCCTCCCACAGCCCCATATGCAAACAAGCATAGCTGGGGGAGAAGCAGGCCCCCATCGTAACAACCCTAATTTGTTGATAGATGTTATTGTTAAAGGTAAAGAAATTTTGCTCTAAACAAGTAGTGACCATATTAATGAGCATTTTGTTGTGCATTGTAAGGTAAGCTGGTCTGTGATTTAAAAAGTGTTGCACTGCCTTAATACCGTCTATGTGACAGATGAGGTATATAATGAGGTGACATCCATAGTGATGAGGATTAGATCATCACTCCATTGGATGCCCTGAATATTTCTCAGAAAGTCTGCGGTGTCTTGGAGATATGATGGTAAACTAGTGCCCCATTCCTGCAAAAAATAGTCTATATATTTAGAAGTATTCTCCATGATACTTCCTATTGCCGAGATAATGGGCCTACCGGGGGGCTTAGTTTCATTTTTGTGTATTTTTGGCCGAAAATACAATGATGGAGTTACTGGATGATCATTTTTCAAGAAGCGGTATTCGTCTTCACTAATTAACCCCCCACTTTTCCAGGCAATCAGTTTACCGTAATAATCATTCCAAGAGGTCTTGACAATATGCATATTACTCTGTTTATAGCAGGAAAGATTACTCAATTGGAGGCTTGCCTCCTCCATGTACAATGTCCGTGGCCACAGGACAATATTTCCCACTTTGTCCGATTGCCTTACAATAACCTCATCATTACCTTGGAGTTTTTTCATAAGCTGAACATAACATCGTTGTTGGTAACAGGGTTCCTCACCTGCAAAGTTCCTAGATTTGTATAGTTCCTTGAGGTCCGATATCACATGCTCATGGAAAAGGTCAAGATTGTCACACATATATATATATATATATATATATATATATATATATGTGTGACAATCTTGACCTTTTCCATGAGCATGTGATATCGGACCTCAAGGAACTATACAAATTAGGAATAATAAATTGATTTATTATTCCTAATTTACCATCTACATACCTAGAAAATATATATATATATATATATATATATATATATATATATATATATATATATATATATATATATATATATATATATATATATATATATATATATTTTCTAGGTATGTAGATGGTAAATTAGGAATAATAAATCAATACTTCCTCTATAGGCCCTTACCTTTCGATAATTTGGGTCTTTAATATTTTTTCCATCATATTCTTGTATCATGATATGGATTGGATACCCTCGAAATTAAGTAGTACACATGACCTGGGGAAATTCCACTTGAGTTTGTGAGTTGTCTAGACATTTTCTAGAAATTTTGAGTGAAAAGGCTGAGACAATTCCACGGTATAAGCCAATAAACTTTGGGTGAGCATAGCTACTGCATTTGTCACCATCATCATCAAATGTAAACTATGAAGGTACAATCCGGCTAGAAATGTGAGTCAGTTACGCTATGAATTTTACTGTCTCAATTATTGTATTCTGTAGAATATGTTTCATAACAAAGAGGAATGCAGGGGGGTTTATTATAAAGCATTCACCCCTTCGTTTGGAAGCCACAGCTATTAATTAGTACGATCCTTATACCTCCCATGCTGGCATACCAGCCCGCCACCCGCTTAAATTTACCGGTAAGGACTGCACACGCCCAGCTGCCTTCCTAAAAGCAGCCGCCCGTTGTTTATTCCGGTTTTTAACTTCTACCATTGCCCCTTCACAAGTTTAAAATCCCCCATACTCCTGCAGCTTCCCACCTGGGTGGGTCAATTACGGCCCGGCAACCATCCCCCTGACACAGGTAACTTGAAGCCATTCCAATTTAGATTCCAGTGCTCCGCTCCCCCTTATGGCTTGAGCACCCCTTAATACCTTATTTACCATCCCCCCAGACTTCTAGCGTAACTACGCCCTTCTGTTATCCTGACCCGGACACTTCCCCATTCTAGCCCATTGTGGTAAGCCACCTTGCCTCTCTCCCCTTGCCGATCCTCATTGGTCCCATAAGACCCCTCTCCATTACACATGCACCTTGCTTAATTGTCACCATTCACAGGACGCTCATAGATTGAGTGACACCAATTGCACTTCACTCACGTTTGGAAGGTCTCACGTTAAGTATGGCATGGTCAGAAAGTAATGTAATACTATGCAGGACATAGGGCTAAAAATGTCCCTTGTTCCCTTGCCTCCCCTCTCTACAGGCATTGAATGATTTGGCAATATATTGTAGTCCTGATGATGATCCCTTATTAAATGTAGGATCGAAACGCCGTCGACAGTTTATGTAGTGACACTTTAATTGTTATTTGAATAATCCAATTGTGTATACTACATGAGGTCAGCTACATGAACCCAAATTTGCTACTAGCGCCTCCACTCACCTAATTGCCTGCATTTTGTGTACCCCTTGTTCTATTTTGAATGTTATATATATTGGATCAGGATTGTATCCCACTGTATTAATGTTTTCTGGGGAACAGCGTTTACAATGCAACTTTTACAACGCAGTACCTTTACCACGCAACTCTTACAACGCAAGTCGTTACAACGACTTGCGCTGGGGGTGCTGTAGGACAGGGAATGGTTAATTTACTATCCAAAACCTTCCCTACTATCCACGGGGACTGGAGTTGGAATAGTAAATTAAACTATTCACTATCCAGCGCCCCCCAACGCAAGTCGTTGTAACAACTTGCCTTGTGAAAGTTGCGTAGTAAAGGCATGCGTTGTAAAAGCATGCGTGGTAATGACATACATCCATGTTTTCTTTATTTATGGTTATACGCTTACATTGATTAAATCAGTGTCCGGCTGGACACGTTTTCTTATAGCACAGATTGTTGTCTATAATTTGCATCTTACTAGTAAATCTTAATTAATTAAGGACCTTTGTTGCTTACATAGATTACTACCCTAGGTCCTTGATTACCTTAAGGGTTCCCCTGTTGGTTTCATACTGGAATATTGTATAGGCACCTCCTTTGTTGGAGTTGCGTTGTGAAGGCACTACGATGTGATGCCTACATTGCAACGGACTACTCTTGTGCCAAAGGCAAGCCATAAGCAAACCTGTTTGCTTCCTTCTGCCACTGGACCGTGCTCAGCACCAAGGACCCTTCCTCTCGGGCACTCCACCGCTACGACACCAGCACCCTCCTCGCCATCAACCCTGGATGCCACATCGCCTGCCAGGACCAACTTCTGATCCGGACTGGACATCGGCATTGCCATCACTGGCAGCTACTATATCACCCGCAAGGACCAACCATCCAGGAGGAGTCATTGCCATCACCGACAGAAGCACATTCTGACTGACCACACACTCTAATGACCCAACGGTGACCATGGAACACCTCAACTTCCAGATCTGGACCAACCCCATCCCCATCCTCTGCGGCACTCTCATCTGCAGGCCCCCCATGGCATGGACCCCCATTCTCCGATACCATTTTACACCTCATTGAACCCCAAGCTCTCACATCCCCCGACAGCATCCTTCTTGGTGAACTCATGTAAATGTAAATGTACAGGAATTTATATAGCGCAAATCACCAAGCGGTTTCTAAGCGCTTGCTTAGGGAACCCGTCCTGGTATTCCCCTGTGAGATAACCCCGGCAGGGTATCCGTAAGGTGAAAGCCAGGCATCCCGCCGCGAGGGGCCGTTGTGGAGATTAAGCAAGCTATTGCCCAGAGTCGCAGAGTGTGAACCCGTGAATCAAGTAGGCACCGGAGCGAGAATTGTCGAGTCCATGGACATTTTAGGACTCAAGACCCCACCGAGCCGGGAATTGAACCCTGGTCCCGGGCTGACCTCTGCTTCAACTCAGCAAAGGGCATAGTGACAAGTGTTACAATGCTGTCCTGTCGCAGTGCTGTAACACTTTCCATGACTGAGGCCCAGGAATGTGCACTATCTTATTGATTGTGGGCATTCCTGCCCTGTAGTTTTGTCACAAGGCAGCGCAGCAACATTGTTTGCAGCGCTGTCCAGCACTATAACGTGCAGAAATGAGGCCCCAAGTGTCATCATCATTTTTAAGACCAGATATTTTCGGATGTATGACATTACAACGCATGGTTTTACCACGCATGCCTTTACATCGCAGTTTTTACAACGCATGCTGTTACAACGCATAGCGTTAAGGGGTGCTGGATAGTGAATAGTTTAATTTACTATTCCAACTCCAGTCCCCGTGGATAGTAGGGAAGGTGTTGGATAGTAAATTAAATCTATTCCCTATACTAGAGCGCCCCCCAGCGGTAAGCGTTGTAATAACATGCATTGTAATAGTTGCGTCGTAAAGGCACTGCGTGGTAAAAGTTGCGTTGTAAAGGATGTTCCCCGATATTTTCTGGTCTTAAGTCCCAACCGCTAACAGGCTTTAGTGGTTGTCTTTTTTAATGTATCACGGGTCCGGGCGATTGTTGTTAATATCGCGAAGTGGGGTTAACGTGCATTTTTCCACGGGAACGCCTACATTGCATGTCATTAGCAATAATAATCACTACATTGGTGATGCTGGAGGTGGCCGCTATCACCAGAAAGCTGTTGCTAACGGCTGTTTGTTAAATATAGCCGCATTAGTGGCAGAAAAGTGCCGCTATCGCGGCGTTAACTCATATGTATGCCCCTAAGTAGTTGGCAGGGGCTTTCCAGCATGCACATATTAAACTAAGGAGTTAGTCTGGGGAAGAAGATGAAAAGATAGAAGACAGAATGAGAAATAATTGGAAGTTCGGATGTATCTGGCCTTGTTGATGAAAATTAGGATTGGCAGTACACTGGAGTCTTCTTGAACCAATGATGTGTGTATTTGAGATACCAGATGGGATACGTTTCTGGAGGCTGAGATCTCCATCGCCTGAGCATTACAATGTACGCTTCACTGGTAATCCCTTATAAATTCCTTTACGGGTGTAAATTTTTTGAGACTTTATCAAAGTCAACAAAACCATAAAAAGTAAGTACATCATTTAATGGGACTGAATGGCAAAGGCCAACAGTAAATTTCCTGACCCCACAAAGTGGATGGTTCACTACTCCCTTGTGACAAGACCATGTAGAAGTAAAATCTCACTGCATTTTAACTTTTGATGTCAGCAAAGTTTGCCTACAGGTGGCAATGCTCCTTTCGTGAATGATGTAAAATGAAGAGATCGTATGTTAGAAATAGTAAGTCACTTCTAGTTTAGAAATAATAGTTCTCTGTTGTTCTAAGCATACAGTCCTTCATCTAAGTTTTCTTTTTTTTTGCGGAACCACAAATATATTATAATCCAAGCACAGGGGCCATCAGCAAGTCACGTGTAAGTGAGAAGGTTTGGCGCTAAAAATAAATTTCTCGGTAAGGCAGCTCAATAGGTTGCAAAGAGCAGAGTGTAGTATGCACTAGCTTATCACATGGCGACCTGTTGTGTAATGATGGCCACGTGAACAGAGTCTTTCTGAACTTTGGAAAAAGGCATTCTAAAACTATGCTCAATGTTATTTGTAGGGCAGAAAACGTGTGCTCAGTCCAGCTTTTTGGCTTCCGTTTTCTCCCAAACCTTCTTGCCCGTAAGCATGTTTTGTTCATATAGCTGATCCAGAATCTAAAATGTTCCTAATCAACATTTTTTATACTGTAGTTTGCAGCGAACTGGGCAGGTCTTCATGAGTGAGAAGTAGTCTTAAGTAGGCCTTGGTGAAACTTCAATTATGCCAGCATGATTCCACTTCAGTTATGACAGCATAATTCCATTTCGGGTTATGCTGTTTAAGGACAATTCTGTGAAATTCCGACACATGTCGAAATTGGGGGTCTCAATGGTAAAACATTCTATTGCTGTAGTACCGCTCGAACGCAAAGAGATTTTGTGTGACAGTAACATACTTTGATAGTCCAGAGCTGCATATATTATCTTAATATATTTGTATTCTGATGTGCAGTAACTCGTCAGTTAGAGATTCTATGTATTTGGCTATGTATTACTTATAGAAAAGTGAGGATAGCATGCATGAAGTAGATTGTAGTGAAAGGCAAAGGTATGTTGATGGGACAAGGTGGTTAACAAAGGTCGAATAATATAGAAACCTCGTCAGTTTGGTCCAAATTTGGGGCATATTATCAAGAACGGCGTTAAAAATTATCACCGGTTTAGCGGCAGAAAACTGCTGCTAAAGCGGCGAAAATGGGCTTGATAATATGCCCTTGATATTTCCAATAGAAGTCCATGTTCTGGTGTGAACATGGGCTTCTATTGGAATTCTCCAGGGCATATTATCAAGCCCATTATCGCCCCTTTAGCGCCAGTTTTCTGCCGCTAAACCGGCGATAATTTTAACGCCCTCCTTGATAATATGCCCCTAAGTGACTTAGAGCTTGAGTTAGCCTGCAGGTGGATATAATTCAAGGTGCTTTGGATTTTTGAAGATATAAGTCAAGTCTAGGCTAAAGGCATTGTGGACAATTATATTTGAAAACATTTTATTGTGTGTGTGTATGTGTGTGTGTGCTTGCGTTCGTGTGTGTGTGTAGATATATATACATATTGCAGCAAACTCCTCACGATAAAGGAGGACAGCACTCGATGATGTTGAAGGTGTGTTTATTGAGGCAGCATTGGAAACATGACGTGTTTTGGCTGAAAACCAGCCTTTGTCACAATACAAGAAGCCATCTTGTGCGTGGTTATGTTCTCACGTACAAATCAATGCTCAGAAACATAGAAAACATACGAGAACAGTCACTTGTATTTTACACACAGTTACATCATATCGATGTGAGGAGTACACATTTATCAAATAATTGAAAAGTTAATTAGACATGAACTGCCCTGCATTCATTATGCAACTGGAGAAACAGAGGGCAAATACTTTGTAATATAATAAATGGAATTTCAAGGAAAAATATCTCTCTGCTTAAGGTTTCCCTTTTGCAATTGCGCCCAAGTGGGAAAAAAATCATCAGCAATATATTATATTAATGACAAATTAAACAAAAATTAATTAAATAAAATTTACCTCCAATGAGGAATTAAAATAAAGACAACCAGAAGGGAACAGATATTACTTTCTCCAACGGAACATATATACTCTCCAACGGAATATATATACATATACGGATACTTTGGCCCCCATAGGAAACCACTAAGGGAACAAATGATTTCCTAACATCATCAAGCATATATAAGTCACATTTGCAATAGAAAATGATAATGTTATGTTATGTTATGTTAAGATAGTTTGTATAGTGCACGAATCACCGGGGGGCATCTCGGCGCTTTTTCTTAGTCACAACAAGAGACAAATAACCAGATAAGGCAGCATTAGAACAGGTATGCTTTAAGATGTTTCCTGAAAGCCATGTAGGAGGGGATACTTCGAAGGGTCACGGGGAGACTGTTCCAGTATTTAGGGGCCAAATAAGAAAAGGCCCTGCCCCCTGACCTACTGCGTTTAATACGCGGAGTGTGGAGTAGTAGCAACGAGCTAGACCTCAAAGGGCGGTTGGGAATATGCTTTTCCAGTTTCTGTTGGAGATATACTGGGCCTATACCCTGGAGGGCAGAGAAGGTCAGGCAGCAGACTTTGAAAAAAGACCTTTGTTTAACTGGCAGCCAGTGCAAAGTTTTCAGCAGTGAAGGGGTACCCGCTGGTTGATTCAAGACCAGCCTAGCGGCCGTATTCTGAATAATTTGCAAATTCCTCATGTGGGTTATACCGACCTCGGCAAGCAGAGCATTGCCATAGTCCAGCCGGCTTATAATCGTTGCCTGGGTTAGCATTCTGCAAAGTGTCAGGGGGATAAACGGGAGAATCTTACGTAGCAGTCTTAGCCTATAGTAACACGCCCCGGCTAGCGAGGAAATGTGATCTCGCATTGAGAGGGAGCGGTCCAGTTTAATACCCAGATTGTTCACACTCTGTGATGGCATGGGAGACAAACCAAGTTGCGCCGGCCACCAGTCTAGGGACCAGGACTCATCAGCCTTTCCCAACAGCATGACTTCCGTCTTGCTCGGGTTCAGTTGGAGGCAATTTTTGGCCATCCAACTTGCGATGGCCAGCATACCCGAGCGGAAACGGAGTTTATCCGCCTCCACATCTGGACCACAGTTGAACACCAATTGGGTGTCGTCGGCGTAAGATATCGTCTCAAACCCCAGGGCTTCCACCACCTTAGCCAATGGCGCCATATAGATATTAAAAAGCGTGGGGCTAAGGCAGGAGCCCTGGGGAACACCCTTGTCCAACAGAGTTTTTTTGGACTGATAGGGGCCCATAGTGACCGTTTGATATCTGTCCCGCAGGAAGCTCTGCAGTCACTGAAGGGCTAGGCCCTGTATTCCTGCAGCTCTCAACCTCTCCGCGAGCTTAACATGAGAGATGGTGTCAAAAGCCGTGGAGAGGTCAAGCAAAACCAGAACTGCAGAGCCACCTGCATCTATGGTCATCCTAAGGGAGTCCGTTACGGCCAGTAAGGCCGTTTCGGTACTAAAGCCCCTCCGGAACCCCGATTGTGAATGGTCCAAGATGTTATTTGTTTCTAGGTACCTGTTTAGCTGTTGGTTTATGAGGCTCTCTAACATTTTTGCCAATAAAGTGATAAGCGTGGCTCAAATCCAGCCGAGTGAATTACCACACTCACCTATAGTTACCCAATAATAAGTCAGCCGGACAGTGGAGAAGAATAAACAAGGCAATTTTATTAGGCCACAAACTCCCATATGAGAGGGCCCCGTCCGACCTCACCCCTAAGAGTGCGCCGAGAGGACTGACCCATCCCAACACAGCAATACATTATAACAGGATACATTAGAGTAAAACACGCCCAGTCTGGAAAAATACTGGACCCCTGGAAGAGCGAACAATGGCCTCACACAAGAGGCATCTGCACCTGCGATGGCAACATTTCTTATCTCGGCCCAAGGCCGCGGAGCCAGGCCTCAGCGTCTCCAGCACATGAGAACACCACTGATAATGAATTTGCTATATTTTCGATCACAGTTAGCCGAGAAAGGAAAACTACTGCGTTAGCATTTCTTTCTCTATTCCTACGGAAGGGGTGAGCGAGTGCGACTCGCACGCAGAGAGAAACACTCCAAAATGGTGGCACACAAGCTAAGCTAAGGAAACATAATAATGTCACACGCATAGATGAATATTAGATGAAGAATATAAACGTAAATGCATAACTGAATATATCGTTGGTTAGACACATCATGCTAACTCATAAGCGTAAATGTAAATGTAAATGGGCGGGGCATCGGGAAATGAAACCTATCAGACCCTCCTTTTAGCAGGATGTGGCTAACATGAGCGCAGCCTTTATTAGCCAAAAGAAGGGCCTTTACAGCAAATGCTAGGGGCAAGGAAGCAAATTAATCAAAAATATCATCATCAATAAGCATTAACCAACGAATATCATGAAGTTCCACATCATCGGAAACAGGATATTGGCGTATGGGTCTCCTAGGAACTCGTAAATTGCTGGCACACATGGAGCAACAAGGGGGAAGGCAGTAAACGCATAAACAGCAAGTCAGTATCATACCCACGAACCCACAACTCCCATCAAAATCTTCCAACCCCAGGAGGAGAAAACACTCCACAACCATGTCTTTAATGACCAGGTACCCGTATCCTGATGAAGTTCAGCTGCTAGTCTATGGAGCTTCGGTACAGCTAAGTTAACAGTCGGGGCCGAGTCAGGGATATATACACAACAAGAAGTCCCGATGACGCGACAAGCTCCACCCCTATCTGCAAGGATGACGTCAAGCACCATCCTGTTCTGGATCGTAAATAATCTCATAGCCTGCATCTCAATGGACATATTGGCTGCAATATCAGCCTCCGTATTCACTACCTTTTCCATTACCCTTGAGAGTCTCCTAATAGCTCTACTGTTAAAGATAGGACCCCAGAATGGCAATAAACCCTTAGAGAAATCCGTAAATTGCTGCAAAGAAGTGTCAGTCTGATCAACATCCTCAACTTGGAGTGCCCTCCTTTTACGCTGCCCAGACATTATGGCAAACCTCCGATGAGTCTTATGATAATCTGAAGGAGCCACATAAACAGGGGGAAGTAAATAGGCTTGGTAACAGACTCCACCCTAACCCTCAGGCAACCACAAGTATCCATTACCCCCGCATGCAAAATAAATATTCGGAGGAGTAACTAAAGAAGGACTAAGGGGCAGGCGAATGGAAGCAGTCACATTGCAGGAGCTGTCCCCCACCTCAATAGGACCCCTCCCCAAAATACAGAAAAAAGTTGAAGGCCCAACAACTGCCAGAGGTACCAGAGAATGACCACTACTATTTGTCGCAGGGGGATGTCTATAGGCCAAGGAAGAGTTCAACTGTAGAAAACTTTCCCTCACTTTGTCAGTGTCGTTGGGTGTCACAAATCGTTCTACCTTCTTCGAGCAGGTCTCTAAGAATGCCTGATCAAAACGTCCGTCGGTAAACAAGCGTCCAAGGGATGAAGTGGGCATAGGGCGTACTCGCATCGTCAACGTCGACCCTGTACCAGGTAATCGGGGATTCAGAAAATCAGGCTGCTGGAAAAATTTCACCATACCAATTAAAGTGTACCAACCCACACAACTATTCACAGGTGTTAAGGGAAGTGCCAGCAATCTATCCTTTTTATATGCAGCAGAAGGGAGCAACCCACAGACCCAACAATCTGTCACATTATACACAGCATGAGCATGATGTAGAGTCTTAATGAAAACATTATCACGATAGCCCTTCCTCATACATTGTTCCCCATAATCAACAGTAATCATATCATGCTCTGGCAAGGCTGTAGGAGTGGGGACGAACTTATGGACAGGGTAAGCTTCGTCTAAGAAGAACAGTATCCCAAGAATTATTAAAAATATAATGATGAATATCACAATAACCACTATTTTCCCTTTTCGGGGCAGAGCACGCCATGCTGACTCTGGTTCTGGTGTACGGGGAGCTGCAAAAGGTTGCTCCTCCTCTGGAATAGTGCTCCCTCGCACTTCTGGATCTGTGAACAGAATGGGGAGATCAATGGCAGGAGATGTATCTTTCAATTGTTGCTCACTGCGACCAGGAGAGACCTCACCGCTTACGATCTGAGCCGGTCTCCTTTCACTTTCATGTGGCTCCTCACCCCTCAATGAAGCATCCGAGAAGGGGACATATCGAGGGAGCGATTCACATTCGTGATCAGCAACGCCACCTTTCACCCATTCGTCATACGGCAGTGGTAGCGGGACCCTCTACACGTGGGAGGCATGGGTCCACGCCTTTCGGCCCTCAACCCGAAGTGCGGTGCGGGTGGTCAGGAGCACTTTCCGTGGCTCTGACCACCTGGGTTCCAAGCAGGACTTCCGTTGGTACTTCTTCACGACGACCCAATCTCCTGGTTGGATGGTGTGACCCGGCCCCTCCGGCAGCGGCTTCAGGGTGTCTCTACCTGCTGATGAACAGAACGGATATCTTTAGTCAAAGCATACAGGTAATCTATCAACAAAGGGTATTCAATTTCTGAGAAACATTTAGGTCTAGGAACACCCCACACATTGGCAGGTCTGCCAAATATGACCTCGTGGGGGGAAACTCCTGTCTTGGAATTGACTGTCACTCTAGTGGAAAGCAAAGCCAGGGGAAGTGCATCTGGCCAGCGTAACCCTGTACTCTCCTGTATCTTGTCCATTTTGAGTTTCAAGGTCCCATTGAATCTCTCAACCAAACCCGCAGCCTGAGGGTGTTGTGCTGCGTGGAATTTCTGAGATATCTGTAATCCTTTACATATCTGCTTCATTAATTCAGCATTAAAAGACGTGCCATTATCACTCCAGATCACCCAGGGCAAGCCGTATCTCGAAAAGTACTCTTTAATCAGCATTTTAGCTGTCGAGATGGCTGTACAATCCTTAGTTGGAAAAACCTCCACCCACCTACTAAATGAGCATACCACCACCAGGACGTATTTAAGGTTGTTAACCCTCTCCATCTCAATATAATCCATCTGTATTACTTCGAAAGGGAAAGATGGAGGGGCAAAATTTCCAACTGGGACGGGTGTTCCCTTGCCAGGATTATGTCTTAAACAAACCCTACACTGCTGCACTAAATGCGTTGCCACCTTGGAAATGTTCTTATTGTTCCACACTGGGTCTAACAATTTTCATATTCCCCTAGCACTAATATGAGCTGGCCCGTGGGCCATTGTCACCACTGGGAGGACATATGCATCTGGGAGTAGCCATCATCTTTTGTCTGACACATCCGTCCAACATTCATCCGAGTCCAATCTCCCCCCACCATCCTTCCATGCCCTCAACTCGTCATCCGTTGCTTTTTCCTGTATGTTCCGCACACTTTGTACAGTGTTCGCGAACATAGTAACGTCTGGCACCCACCTAGCTGGTCCTGCCACAAACATCCGTGGGAGTTTCGTCCTAGCCGTCTCCTTAGCTGTCTGATCTGCAAATGTATTTCCCCTTCCTACATCATCCACTACCACTTTGTGTGCACTACATTTGATCACTGCCAGTCGTCTGGGAAGCGTCAATGTTGTCAATAGTCGTAGTATCAATGGGCCATTCTGAATCCTTTGTCCGTGTGATGTCAAAAATCCCCTCTCCGCCCACAGTCGACCGTAACTATGAGCCACGCCAAAGGCGTACTGGCTATCAGTGTAAATATTCACGTCCAGTCCTTCACTCAACTCACACGCACGCATCAATGCTATTATTTCTGCAGCCTGAGCTGAATGGTACGGAATCCTAGAAGTCTCCACCACTGTTTTCAAAGTCGTGACTGCATATGCTGCTGTTGAGGTACCGTCTGCAAGTTTGAAACAGGAACCATCAACATACAGCTCCCTGTCGGGATCATCTAGGGGGGTGTCTGTCAAGTCTATCCTTCCCTTTGTCTCCTCCTCTGCCCGAAACAAACAATCATGTACTGCATCATCCTTTTCGTCTGAAGGGATAGGTATCAATGTGGCTGGGTTCAGCGTAGCACATCGTTTAATCATCACATGGGGTGCAAATAACGTCATCTCATAACCAGTAAGTGTGAGCACTAGTTAAATGCTGCGTCTGTGTTCTGTTCAATAAAATGTCCACAGCATGCGGTACCATTACTGTGAGAGTTGACCCCAGGACGAGCCCTGCCGATTGTCTAATTGAAACTGCAGCAGTCGCTGTAGCCCTTAGACAGCTCAGCAACGCTCTCGCCACATTGTCAAGCATTGCAGAAAAGTAAGCGCACAGTCTCTGTTTCCCGCCAAAACATTGAGTTAGGACAGACAACGCGCAACCTTCCGCCTCGTGTACATAGAGCACAAAAGGCTTCTGGTAATCAGGGGTTCCCAAAACAGGTGCAGAGCATTAAGCAGTTTTTAGTAACTCAAACGCTTCTTGACATGCTGGAGTCCAGGGCAGGAGTTCGCGCACCTCTTTAGTAGTCAGATACAGAAGGGGTTTTGTTAATAAGGCGTAATTAGGTATCCACTGGCGACAATACGAGGTTATGCCCAAAAACGCGCGCACCTCTCGCTGCGTGTTAGGTACAGCCATGCTAGTTATCGCCTTGATGCACTCCGGTGTCAGCCTCCTCCCCTCCTTCGATAGGAGATGACCTAAGTAGGTAACCTCCTGTCGACAGTATTGGAATTTAGGAAGGGACACCTTGTGTCCCTTGTGAGCCAAATGGTGTAGCAGTTTAACAGTGGACTCACGACACCCCTCCTCGGTGTCCGATGCAATGAGAATATCGTCTACGTATTGCAATAGAACATTACCCATTGAAGTTCCAAATCATCCAATTGCGCCTTCAAAGCCTGACTATAAATGCTGGGACTTTCTGTATAACCTTGGGGAATTCTACAAAATCTAAAACTTCGGCCAGCCAATGAGAATCCGAATAGGTAACGGCTCCCTGGGTGTACAGGGATACTAAAGAACGCATTCTTCAAATCCAGAACAGAGAAATATTTGGCAGAGGGAGGAATCATTGTCAAGATCGTGGTAATATCAGAGACCACCGGATACTGGGTCTCAACCACCTTGTTAATGTGGCGTAAATCAATCACAAAGCAGTAGACATCAGGTGTACCATCACTGGCATCGGTGGAGGGCCTTTTAAGGATCGGGAGAATAGGACTATTACAACTGTTAGAGTCCGTCTCCTCCACTACCCCTGACCGTATTAAATCCTGTATTATTTGTAACAAAGCCTTCTCTCCATCCCTGGATATCTTATACTGAGGTATCCGAGGCAGTCGGGCTCCCACCTTAACCTTGATGGACACAGGGGCAATATCCATTTTTCCCACATCGGTATCACTACTAGCCCACAGACTCTCGGGAATCCCCTAAACTCAGCTGGGAGGGGCTCATCCTTTGAAAAGCACTGCTGCGCATGCGCAACGGTAGGACCCAACGTAAGGTACACACCGTCTGGAGAACAATAAATGGTAGCATTCAATCTTTTCAATAAATCCAAACCCAGTAAATTCTCGCCACAATTCGATGTCAGAAGGAAAGGGGAATCAACAGTGAAAGGACCAATCGTAAGAGCAAGTTGTTTAGAAATGGGGCTAATCACGGGAGTACCTGAGAACCCTACGGAGATATTATTCTTGCCAGACAGAGCCGCCCCTGAGACCTGAGAACGTGCCACCGAACTTTTCATAGCACCCGTATCCACTAAAAATTTCTGGGGAGACCCTAACAAATCTGTAGTCACGTAGGGTCCTCGTTGATCAATATCCACAGAAACCGGTCCCATGCTCTGTCCTACGCTGTCCTAGTTATAAGAGAATCCAGTCAGGTCATCCATTGTGTATGCATCGTTGTAGTACTGTCTATCTCTTCCATTGTCGCCCTCTGGTTGAAAGTGTTGTCGATCTCTGTCTCCATCAAAGCAATTCCCCCCCGGTCGCCTGCCTCCATCAGACTGTCTATCATCCCTACGAAATTCACCCCAACCTCGTCCCCTGCCTTGTCTGGCGGTGGACCAAAGTTCCAGACAATCTCTCCACCAGTGCCCCCCTTTTTGCAGTTAGCACATTGATTCTTCCCCAGACGCTCCCTTTTCTCTCCCCTCCCATAACTACTTCCTCCTCGACCAGCTACCATAGGTGGGGCTCCACGTCCCCGACCCTTCGCCACCTGCTGCAGTAACACTCTTGTCTTTAAATCCTTGGCCTTTTTTTCCTGTCTGTCTTTATTCTCATTCTCCCTATGTTCATAATACTGAGCCATACTCAGAATACCAGAGGGGGTGGATGTTGTCCACGTACTTTCTGACGCCTGCAATCGAGCTGATATTTCCGGTAACAAATTCGTTACGAATCTATTAACGAAAAAGCGCAGGCCTCCATCTTGGGAGCTATCCTGACCACTGAAATCCATGAAAGTCTCTTCAAAACGAGTGAAAAAATCTGAAACCGCCTCATCCTTTTTCTGTCTACATGCAGTCAACTTATCCCAATCTACCTTCTTAGGAGGAATAAGGGAGTGCATATATTTTATTATGCGTCCTGGTAACGCTAAAATCTAAGCCTTCGGCTTCTCCCCTGGCTTTCGCTCCTTGTCCCAATCCTTAAGTTCCTCCCAGGTACCACCCAGCTCTTCTGCATGGTCCGTACCCTTTACCTGTCTCCACACATCCACCGGAACCAACAGTCCAAAAAACAACTCTATATCTGCCAAAGTCATGACCTTCTAGGAAGCTGCTTCTGTTAGCTCTTTATAATAGGCAGTCGGATTCTTTCTCGAGTCGGGCAACTGGGCCTTCAGTGCTAATACCTCGCTCCTTTTCCAAGGCGTATACACCCATTGTTCTTGGAAATGAGCATCGACACGAACTCGGGTGACATTATTAGTGACCGGGTCTACCACCTCAGGCATTTCAGGGTGGAAAATAGGGTGTACCTCCCTCATTGGATGTACCCCAGGGAAACGAGGCTCTCCCGCCGACGGCAACTCATTTCTATACTCGAACAAGGACCTCAAACTGCGTAACACATCCTTCATTCCAGTGTTAGCCCTATAGGCATTGTTCTTAATGTCATGAAGAATCGCCGGTGCCTCCCCACCATATCCCTGTTCCCACAACACTATCAATGCCGTCAACATATGCCATAAAGCATGCTGTTGCATCAGGGGTTCATAATATTTCATCGTGGACCAAATGTCTTCAATTGAATAAATATTATTTCTAGCCCATTGGCAAGCCTGATTAGCCACCACCGTCTTCTCATCCAACCCGACAGCAGAACGCGTGAGCAACTTCCGTACCTGAGTAAGCAGCCCACTTCCCGCACCCCGAGCCGGGGTCACCAACCCACCTTGAGGGGTAGCGCTAGCAGAAACAGTAGGAAGCGCAGGGGGGGCCACCGAGAGGGCAGGTGAGCTCGCCGCCAAGAGGGAGACCAAGGGCGCCGTCAATGAAGAAGTGACAGAAGACAAAGCTTGTTCAACATCACTCAACAATTGTGGAGCGGAAACGGAGGAGGTGGTGGGGGTGCCAGACAAGGGAGAGGCACCCGTCTGCGGAACCGAAACCACTGCAGAGGAAGCAGAACCCGTCAACACAGGGTACAAGGGTTGCGGGGCATATGGGGGAGGGGGGCGAGCGTTCAAAATGTCCTCCATCTCATCTTCTTCCTCCTCTCTAACCACATAGCTTTTGCTGTCCTGTAGCCTGAAAAGCCTGTCTGCGCGCTCAATCCGCTGCTCATTCTCTCTCTTAGGGGCCGATTAGGATGGCGGACGGACTTGCATCCGTCTGCCACCCCTGAGTAGGAGGGACCGTCCGCATGGGCAGCGGCGGTCCCTCCATGGCAATTAGGATGTGACCGCCACCCTGGCGGTCACATCCTGGATATTTAACATTGCGGCGGGTGCTGCTTCAAGCAGCACCCGCCGCAATGTTAAAAGTGCATGTTTTACATTTACATGCACAAAGCGGCAGGCACCGCACGGTGCCTGCCGCTTTGTGCATGTAAATACTGGGGGGTACCATAGGTACCCCCCATGTGCACCGGCCACCCACCTACACCCTGGGGGCCCGCAACGGGCCCCCAAAATCAAAAGTACACATGCTTTTCCACGGCGGAAAAACCGCAGCGGAAAAGCATGTGTACTAATGCATCCTAATTTGGCTGGCGGTGTCTGATAGACACTGCCAGCCAAATGAGAGCTTTTCCGCCGCGGTTGTAATCCGACCGCGGCGGAAATGCAGCGGACAGAAACCAAGACCCACCAGCCATCGTAATGCGGCGGTGGGTCTTTGGTGACTCCGCAGAGGATTTTCCGCCTCCTCCGGGCCGGCGGTGGCTTCCGCCGGCCCGGAGGAGGCGGAAAATCCTCCATCCTAATCGGCCCCTTAGTGTGTTCTCTCGCCTTCTGCGCCATTGTCTGTGCCGCTCTTTTCTGAGCCACCTTCTCTTCTCTTAACTGTCGCTCCTTTACTTCCCTCTGCCACATCCTCAGGGCATCGAAGATGCTCTGGCGACTGCGCCTAGCAAACAATCTGTCTTGTAAATAATCTAATTTTGCCACATCGAAAGAACCAGTCAAGGGCCACTGCAAATCCACATTTCCTTTCGTATATCTGTGCCACAAAGTGTTAAACAAAATCGGAGGCAGTCCATGTTTGACATACATCTCAAAATTAGGGGAGCCCTCCACTGGGGCGGGTTGGCTCTTGGCCAGTCTAGTGTCTGAGGCACCACAACAGTACCCAAGACATCGCAGTTTACTAAAACACGGCATCGCCACTCACTCAATCCCAAACCAACACAAAACTTTCACTCCTCCTCTCACGAACTCCCGGGTCACACAATCACAACGGAAAACTCACACACACACTCGTAATCGCACTTCCTATTTCGCCAAAACAACCCCTACCAAACACGTGTTACCAAAATGGGACGAGACCCGTCGACCAAGTCCTGGGGAACCTGGACCCTACCGCAGACCGAACAGTGCACACACCGTTCCGAAATTGGGGAACAAATCCGCCTCCCGGGCGGCACTACAGATCGCTGTGCACTACACCACGTGAGATCCGGGACCCGCGCCTAACGAACCACACACCCTAGGGGTTCGGGGAGTCCCAAAATCCATCTGCAGTGAGCCACGCCTCGACAGCAGTACCATCCGGTTGGATGACAAACAAACGTCCACCCAATCTCCACTAAGTCTGTCAGGGCGCCACTCGCACCCCGAGTTCCCCGGAGCACACTAGCCCCAGGAGCACACCGGCTCCTCCAATCACCAGAGACACACCGGTCTCGTGGAGCATCCCAGCTCCCTCAACCAACAGTCGGACCACTCACCTTCTGTACGCGGTACCGACCTCTACCGTTCTCCACCACCGGCTGCCAGGACCAACACGGTCAGCTCCAAAGTTCCGCCTTCTGGACTCTCCCGATCAGCAGGGTGGGGCAGCGCTTCGAGAACCAAGCTCGGCATCAAAGTGGGTACCCAGACCCACCATGCCGACCAGAGGGTCCCCAGTCTTCTGCTACCCACTTACGGGTGAGAAAGATCCTTATAGCGGAGTACCTGTTCGGGCGCCATCTGATAAGCGTGGCTCGAATCCACCCGAGTGAATTACCACACTCACCTATAGTTACCCAATAATAAGTCAGCCGGACAGTGGAGAAGAATAAACAAGGCAATTTTATTAGGCCACAAACTCCCATATGAGAGGGCCCCGTCCGACCTCACCCCTAAGAGTGCACCGAGAGGACTGACCCATCCCAACACAGCAATACATTATAACAGGATACATTAGAGTAAAACACGCCCAGTCTGGAAAAATACTGGACCCCTGGAAGAGCGAACAATGGCCTCACACAAGAGGCATCTGCACCTGCGATGGCAACATTTCTTATCTCGGCCCAAGGCCGCGGAGCCAGGCCTCAGCGTCTCCAGCACATGAGAACCCCACTGATAATGAATTTGCTATAGTTTCGATCACAGTTAGCCGAGAAAGGAAAACTACTGCGTTAGCATTTCTTTCTCTATTCCTATGGGAGGGGTGAGCGAGTGCGACTCGCACGCAGAGAGAAACACTCCAAAATGGTGGCACACAAGCTAAGCTAAGGAAACATAATAATGTCACACGCATAGATGAATATTAGATGAAGAATATAAACGTAAATGCATAAATGAATATATTGTTGGTTAGACACATCATGCTAACTCATAAGCGTAAATGTAAATGTAAATGGGCGGGGCATCGGGAAATGAAACCTATCAAAAGGGAGCAGGGAGATAGGGCGATAGTTCCCCAACTCCTGAGGGTTGGCAGCTTCCTTCCACGGTAGTGGGACCACACCTTCTGAGATCGAGAGATTCAAAATCCTATGAATCGATGGGGCCAGAGTGTTAGAGAGAAGTGCCATGGTCTTGGGGGGGCAGAGGTCTGCTGGGGAGCCAGATTTCGCAACCTCCAAAGTTTTTTGTGTCTCCAGAAGGGAAATCGGCGTAAAAGATTCCAAAGAGCAGTCCATCTGTTTGATGTGGCTTCCCAAGCTACAATCAGGTGGTGGAAGAGTCTGTTCCTGAGTTGGAAAATTGGCATAAATTTTATCGATTTTTTGTTGAAAAAAATCAGCCATTGAGTCACATAACTCTTGCGATTCAGTGGATGGAGGTTTACATGCAGCTGGATCGGTAAAGTCCTTTACAATGTCGAATAGGGCTTTAGAGGAGTTTTCTGCCCACTCGATTTGACTCACAATAAACTGACATCTGACTGCCTTTAAATTGTGATGATATACCGCCTGTGCAGATTTAAATAACGCCTTCGCCTGTGGAGACTTATTCCGTCGCCAGGTTCTTTCCAACTTTTTACAGGAGGATTTTTCCTGTTTAAGTTCGATCGAGTACCATTGGGCTGAGCGCCGGCTTCGTGTGGGTGTGGACTGTCTATTTACAGGTATGATTGTATCCAGCACATGTTCCAGGCCCTCCCCGAAGCCCTTCAGGGCTCTTTATACATCTTGGTCTGCCAGTGGGGGCAACGCTTGGAATTCGGCTTCAAAAGTCTGGAAGGACAGCTTATTCCATTGGCGCTGAAGTTGTTGCCCCCTCCCTGTAAGCTGGTCTACGAGAGTCGTCATGAACTTGATCATCGCATGATCCGTCCAAGTGAGGGGCGCCGGAGGATCAAAACTGAAAGAGTCTATATTCGTGAAAACTAGATCCAGGGTGTGACCCCCCTTGTGGGTGGATCCTAGGACTCTCTGCGAGAGCCCCAGCTGTTCCAGGTCCATAAGAAGCTTACTCACTTCTGGGGATGTGAGTAGTTCTCCGTGGACGTTGAAATCACCCAAGAGTAAAAGTTTATTCACCGCGAGAGCAAATGTGGCTATCAGGTCGACAAGTTTGTCCGCAAAGTCCATCTTAGGACCTGGAGGGCGATAAACAAGTGCCCCAGTCCAGCTCTCCGACGGTGAGAAATTAGCTTTGAAGATTCCTACTTCCATGCTATCGTCAATTTGCGTTTTGACCCAAGCAATTTTTATATGACTCTTAAATACAATCGCCACCCCTCCCCCCATTTTCCCTGCCCTGTCCAGATGGATGATTTTATAGTTCTCTGGGATAGCTATAATAATCAGCGGGAAATTGGTGGTGTTCAGCCACGTTTCCGTCAGAAAGCAAATTTCTGGTGAATATGAGTTGATCATGTCCCATATCTCACAAGAGTGTTTGGCCAACGAGCGCACGTTACACAGGATGAAAGTGAAATAACCCACAGGAGTGGTCTTTAACTGGCAGGTTGGAACCACACGACTGAATTGCGTATTTCCTTGAAACAAGCAGTGTTTACAAGCCACCTGACCTTCAAGTTGGGAAGGGAAGCGATGAGGGCAACTGAGCATGACGCCACCATCTTCAATTGCCTTTTTCCGAATACTACACAGCTCTGTAGTGGAGCAGACTATCCTGGGAGAAGGCTTAGAGGGCAACTGGCCAAGAGTTGTTGCCTCTGGACTTGGACTGGCACAGACGGGCACAGATGGGCTTACCTCTGGCGCACCTCCGGCTCGCCCATGGTGCGCCCGCTGCTCGCGACCGCTGCGCAGTAGCAAACCCATATTCCTTTAAGCAGCCTCAGGTCGCGTCATCGGGCTAAGCCGCGCCCCCAGTGTCCCACCTCGGAAGTGGGCGGGAAGGTTACCAGCTGCCACTCTGCGCAGGAGATGTAAATTCCGCACCTAATCGGCGGAGCAGGCAAGAGCTTCCTAGTGTCAGGTAGGGGTTTATATTTTAAAAAATACCACCCGTTCAATAAGCGGCAAGTAAAGCAATGAGCTCTTTAAAATGACAGTAGCGTTAGATCTTAGCTCCCCGCTTCCGCCTCAGGAGCGACTGATGTTTTTCTAAAAGTAACACAGGTTCAAAAAGGCAAAATAAACAGTACAAATTTTAAAATTACAGCAGCCTAAAGTCCTAGCTCCCGGCTTTTCGCCTCAGGAGCGACTGGGAAGCGTCTAACGTCTCAAAATCTGAAGATGTGTACACAATGCTTCAGTCCAAGACCCAATCTCCTCTCGGATCGTTTCAAACCCAAAAAAAGCCCTAGTGGGTATTGTCATAGATATATTAGCTCTTTAACATCCCTCCTATGATGAAAAGCTCAAAGCTTACATTTCTCAAGTGACAGATCTGAAAAAATTATTACAATCACTTTACTAAACAGCTATCTACAGCTATCTGTTTCAACCTATTTTATCAAATGAATCTCATTAAAATTAAAAGCAGGTATTTCACGTTTCCATACAGGTAAGTCGATACGAACTACAAATAAACACAAAGTTCTTCATCACATTTGAGACCACAGGGTTCTTTGTTGTTGATTGTTAGAATGTGTCTCGACTTAAGTATTCTAAATGTGTTTCCTCCCCTGTCTTCTTTAGGAAACATATCTATGACACTGTACCTTAACTAATTTTCTTAACCTTTGTGTACTCGGGAAAATGGCTTGCTAAGGGATAAGATGTATCAATATTTTTTATGGCTCAGAGGTATTGAAGGATCATTTTGTGTACTGGCAGAGTGGTACTGCCCACATACAATTTAGAACATTATTAAAATGTAAGTAAATTACAAGAAAGAAACAAAAAAGGGGAAGAACACGAGAGTTTGGATATCAGGTCTGTATTAGAAAAGGCAAGAAACCATTCATTCCAGACAGCGAATATTACATTTCATTGTATGTAAGTGTAATCTAAAACATATGTGCACAAAAGTGATTGTAGTAATGTGAATGGCACAAGGTGAGACGCGTGATATAGTGAATTAAAACAGCAAAATGACGTGGTTTTTAAAATTGGTACATAACATGAACACTGTAGTCACAATTTATTGGAAACATGTTAGGAGCCAAAAAAGCTGCAATTGCGCTGAATTATGTTAACGGCGTTTCAACCTGTGTTGTTTCAGGTCATCATCACTACAGGATTACACATGTTGACTTAACGTAGCTGGGGCGTAGTGTGGACGCCAAGACAGCAAAGTCTCACAGGGGAACCAATTCACTCAGCTGCCTTTGGATAGGAAGTCCAGTAAGGTGCACAATTACTGCACCAATCAGAAATGATGTAAGGACAGAGAAAAATGTCTGCGTAATACCACGAAATGGGTTCGAAAATGCAGTGAATGAAAGGCCTGCAGGAATTGAGAAAACATAACATAAATAATGACTCAGGGAAAGAACAGCAAAACGAGTCATTGTACTTGCAGAAGTAACCATGTAATGTACATTTTTAAATACACATGCCCTGAAGTGTATGTGAAAATGTAACAGGAGAAATCATGTAAACGCAGTTGAGACCTAGGTAAATGTGATAACAAACAACAACGTCTCAACAGATAAGAACACCAGAGTCCCTTTCTTGGTGTGAACGGTCCTATTGCCAGTCGTGAACAGCCTAAAAGCTTGATTTGAGCGCCTTATAACCACAACAAGTGGACCTGAGAGGCAAAATGTGGGGGTCAGGGACTTGCTGCAGCTGGGTAGAGAGGCTGGTGCTGGATGTTTGGGGGACTTTTATGTCCTTCAGGCTCTATTTTGCAAGTTTTATTATACTGAAAGAGAAAGGTTCCTCCTTCCAATCTTAAGGCGTCAAAATTTTACACTATGGAGAATGGCTCTGTACTTTTTAAAAGCTCTCTCTAACCCCCATGTTGGTTTTATGGTAGCATCTTTTCTGTGGGCCTGTTGGAGAAATAGAAGGGTGAGGGGTTTCACGCTCTGAATTTTAGTATCGATGGATTAAGAATGCACATGAAATCTTGGTTTTAATGAGGTACCCAAAAGTTTAATAAGCTCTTTTTAACCGCATGCGTGCGGGCGGAATTCCGCTCGTACGCTGAGATTTTTAAAAGCGCATGTTACGTGACGAGCTGGGCTCGTCATCAGCGTGCCAGGAGGCTACCTCATGACGAGCCCAGCTCGTCATCAGCGTCGAAGGGGTTAAATGTTTCTGGTTTCATGGAATTTGTTTTTATTATGGTCTATTTTGATGAAATTGTGCTTTTATGATCTGTTTGTTAATAGATCGAATAAAGATTTAATGAATGAATGAATGTCCTTCAGGCTCAGATCAGGGTTCCAGCAAACTAGTGTTTGGAGTCCATCTGGGGTCCTGGGCTCAAGACGAAGTTCCAGATCTAGTTCTTCTTCCCCAGGCAAGAGGGCAGCTGGCAGCACAGCAGGGAAGCAGTTCCTTCAGAGCAGCAGTCCAGCAGAGTGGCAGTCCTTTTTCCTTGCAAAGTATCCATAGGTCTAGTAGTACACTGCATTTTTGGTGTCTGAGGTCTAGTATTTATACACTGTTGTGTCTTTGAAGTGGGGAGAAGCTTATAGAGGCTTGCCTGTGAAGTGCACAGGTGCCCTGCCTGCCTGGCCTTGGCTCTAGATTAACTGTAGGGGGTATGTAGCCCTTTGTGTTAAGGCACGACACAGCCTATTCAAGTGGCTGTGCTCAGTTCCTCCTACCCATCTTGCCAGTGAAGACCCATTCAGTCACACCTAAGCTTCCCATTGTTTGTGGTTGTCTAGTAGGAATACACAAAGCTCAAATATCAGCTACACCCAGTCATGTGAACCAGAGGCAGGCTAGAGGCACCAAATGACTAAGGCATGAAAATGCCAACTTTCTAACAGTAGATTTTTTTTTAATTTTATAATCCATATTCACTATAAATTAGGATATTAAATTCCAGTTCTAGAGACAACAAACATGAATGCGTTATTTATTCCCATTTGGAAATTTCACTCATAGAATGTAATAAGGCAACTCCAATGTTATCCTGGGGAAGAGATAGGATAGGCCTTGAAGTAATGAAAACCAAATGTATGAGTTTTTCATTACCAGGGCATGTAAAACTTAAAAGTACATGTCCTACTTTTTCAAAACATTGTACTCTGCCCTCTGGGTTGTCCGAGGCCTACCCTAAGGGTGACTTATATCTATTTAAAAGGAAGGCTAGGGCCTGGCGAAACGTTTATTTTGCCAGGTTGAAATAGCAGGTTAAAACTGAACGCACAGGCTGCAATGTCAGGCCTGAGACATGTTTAAAGTGCTACTTAAGTGGGTGGCACAATCAGGGATGTAGGCACACTAGTATCATTTAATTTACAGGCCCTGGGCACAGATAGTGCCACTTTACTACAGACTTACAAGTAATGTAAATATGCCATGTGGATATGAGCCAATGTTATGTTTTAAGGAGAGAGAACAAGCATTTTACCCCTGGTTAGTTGTGGTAACATGCACAGTCCTAAGGCCAACAAGAATGAATTTATCAAAATATGGAGACGTGAAGGAAAAAGTATGTATATATATATATATATATATATATATATATATATATATATATACATATATACATATATATCACTAGAACTCCCTCCGAAAAGAAAGCAGAGGCCAGAGAGGAATCCTTTGGAAGAGCCTTTATTTCCATGAAGCAAACAGTGGCGGTGAATGCATTTCGGCATTTAGTAAGCCTTAGGTCCACCCGGGCTTCGTGGCGGACACCAGACTGTTCTGATTCCTCAGATGAAAAAAAGCAACAAAGCACGCCAGTGACGTCCGGGTCTCTTGTGAAGCAGGGCCATCTGTCTGCGCCTCTGGCAGGGCGCAATAAACATCACTAGAACTCCCTCCGAAAAGAAAGTAGAGGCCAGAGGGGAATCCTTTGGAAGAGCCTTTATTTCCATGAAGCAAATAGTGGCGGGGAATGCATTTCGGCATTTAGTAAGCCTTCCTCAGCGCCCAACACCGTAAGAAGATCTGCATCACAGACGAATAGTCCTGCTTTTCTTTTGATGTAATTTAAAACCATATGCTCCCCCCCAAACTATGATGTTCACCTGTTGCTTGTTCAGATATAATATCGTACTGCAACCCCCAGAATGCAACAATTTCAAGCAATTGGGTCGGTGGTGTGGGGGGGGGGCGGGTATCTGGGGCCTGGAATGAAGGGGCGATAAATGTGCAGGCTGTGAGGCTGAAAACTTCAAAGTTGCACCAAAGACACAAATGCGCCTCCTTAGGTGCCCTCGGACTGCTTCTGCCCAATAGCCCAGGTGAGTAAGCGGGGGCAATTATGTAGCTCCATAATGCCCTACCGGAGGTAAAATACGTCACACCACCAAAGTCCACCCGGGCTTCGTGGCGGACACCGGACTGTTCTGATTCCTCAGATGAAAAAAAGCAACAAAGCACGCCAGTGACGTCCGGGTCTCTTGTGAAGCAGGGCCATCTGTCTGCGCCTCTGGCAGGGCGCAATAAACATCACTAGAACTCCCACCAAAAAGAAAGCAGAGGCCAGAGGGGAATCCTTTGGAAGAGCCTTTATTTTATTTCCATGAAGCAAACAGTGGCGGCGAATGCATTTCGGCATTTAGTAAGCCTTCCTCAGCGCCCAACACCGTAAGAAGATCTGCATCACAGACGAATAGTCCTGCTTTTCTTTTGATGTAATTTAAAACCATATGCTCCTTCCTAAACGATGATGTTCACCTGTTGCTTGTTCAGATATAATATCGTACTGCAACCCCCAGAATGCAACAATTTCGAGCAATTGGGTCGGTGGTGTGGGGGGGGGGGGCGGGTATCTGGGGCCTGGAATGAAGGGGCGATAAATGTGCAGGCTGTGAGACTGAAAACTTCAAAGATGCACCAAAGTCACAAATGCGCCTCCTTAGGTCCCCTCGGACTGCTTCTGCCCATCAGCCCAGGTGAGTAAGCGGGGGCAATTATGTAGCTCCATAATGCCCTACCGGAGGTAAAATACGTCACACCCCCAAGGTCCACCCGGGCTTCGTGGCGGACACCGGACTGTTCTGATTCCTCAGATGAAAAAAGCAACAAAGCACGCCAGTGACGTCCGGGTCTCTTGTGAAGCAGGGCCATCTGTCTGCGCCTCTGGCCGGCGCAATAAACATCACTAGAACTCCCTCCGAAAAGAAAGCAGAGGCCAGAGGGGAATCCTTTGGAAGAGCCTTTATTTCCATGAAGCAAACAGTGGCGGGGAATGCATTTCGGCATTTAGTAAGCCTTCCTCAGTGCCCAACCCCATAAGAAGATCTGCATCACAGACGAATAGTCCTGCTTTTCTTTTGATGTAATTTAAAACCATATGCTCCTCACCAAACGATGATGTTCACCTGTTGCTTGTTCAGATATAATATCGTACTGCAACCCCCAGAATGCAACAATTTCGAGCAATTGGGTCGGTGGTGTGGGGGGGGGGCGGGTATCTGGGGCCTGGAATGAAGGGGCGATAAATGTGCAGGCTGTGAGACTGAAAACTTCAAAGATGCACCAAAGTCACAAATGCGCCTCCTTAGGTCCCCTCGGACTGCTTCTGCCCAACAGCACAGGTGAGTAAGCGGGGGCAATTATGTAGCTCCATAATGCCCTACCGGAGGTAAAATACCTCACACCACCAAGGTCCACCCGGGCTTCGTGGCGGACGCCGGACTGTTCTGATTCCTCAGATGAAAAAAAGCAACAAAGCACACATATATATAGTTAATGTGATGTTATAGTTAACCCTGGGCGTCCGATTCGGCTACGCCCACGGAGTAGGCGTAGTGTTGCCTTCTACGCATTTTGCGTAGACAGCGTAGCCGGCAACACTACGCCCACTCCGTGAGCGTCGCCGAGTCGGCCGCCACCCGCCTCCCTCCCGCCCTCCCCTAGATACATTATTTAAGCAATTATCCTGATTAAAACAATTTTAAAGCACTTACCTTGTCCGGGGCTCGTCCGGGGCTCCCTCTTTGAATAGCGTCCTTTTCCTGGAAACAAATGCGCATGCGCGGCCGCCCGCGCATGCGCATTGGTATCCAGGAAAGGACGCTATTCAATGAGGGAGCCCCGGACGAGCCCCGGACAAGGTAAGTGCTTTAAAATTGTTTTAATCAAGGTAATTGCTTAAATAACGTATGTAGGGGAGAGCGGGAGGGAGGTGCGTAGTGGGGCTACGCGGAGTGCGGGAGTGGGCGTAGCTTCTCGCCCTCTCCGCGTAGCTCCGCGGAGCCCCACTACGCCCACTACGCCCAGGGTTAGTTATAGTAAGGTGGAAATGTCAGTTAAGATTGACAATTTAAAAAAAAAAAAAAATCAACGAAATTCACCAGTTATAATTATCTCAAGTAACTATAACTCATGCCCATGCACAGTGTTGTCATTGATGATGTCATTTCAGATGCTGCAGTAATGTTATCAATGATGTTAATGAACATCTCATGAGTGATGTTGTACAAGAGGTACCGAGAATTATAGAGCATGAGTGCCATGGCCTCGGTATTTTCTAGGTAGTTCCAGCATGCATTGGATTTTTAGTAGACCACTTTTAAACAATTTCAGGTGTCAAGAAGAATCTATGTTTTGCTCAGAACTTACATTGAGCTAGTAGTAAAAATGTTCGATTTAACTTATCTGCAGTCAGTCAGTGCCTCTATGAAAATTCATACATCAATAAATGTATTTATTATATAAAGCTAAGTTTTCTTCCTGTCTCCAGAAATATCCAGCTGATCCATGTTTCTGCTAAGATTTCATGTAGTCCTCAGTGAAATTATATTGGTGGCTAGTTATTCTAAACAAATGGCCCAATAGTTATGTCCAGATATCGTTCTGCACCTCCTCCAAGTTAATGACACCACTGTTCAGTATTATTTCAGTTAAGTAAAAAGATCTTAAAATACTTCTGAATCTTTCATTACATCATTTGTAAGGTTTTTGCAAATATTTAAGTGAAAGAAGGTTTTGTGGAAAAAGGGGGCAGAGAGGAGATGTGGTTGGCTGAGGTGCTGAGTCTGGAACCTAAGGACCTGCCTTTTGATCCTGCCTCTGACTCAAAGGCACGTGATTCTGGGTAAATCACTTAATCCCAATGCACCAAAAATTATAAATACATGTAAAATGTAATGTCATTCTGCAATTCTAGTGTATTGATCGCCATTCAATGTGTATGACTAACTATTTTGTAACAGCACCACCCACTAATTTAGAGCACTTTAATGCTACCCAGCTAGCTTTGTTCAACATAAACCAGGCTTACCCTGCTGAAATATAACTCCAGGTTCACAGAAGTTATCTCACCTGATATGTATCTATCAAAATGTATTATTGCTATTGGTCCTAGTTAAGGAAATACTGTCACTGTTACAAAAACATAACTCACTGGTTTGATCCTATATGTTGTGTAAGAGGTTTTATGTGCGAGCCTGCCAGGAAGGGGAAGGTGTGATGGACCATTCTTAGGCTTTTTTGACTTGGAACGTAAAAAATATTAAGGCACCCCCAGCAATTATACATTCTGATTAGGGTATATGTTCGCACTTATATTCCTTTCTAGATTCACGCGATTGCTTACTTTTTTCGACTGAGAATTCTTTGGACTTTGGGATTTGTTGTCTGTTCTCAGAACCGCGCCCCAGGTGAACATAATAAAGGTGAAAACTAGTTCAATTTTCTCCAGGAAAGATTCTCTAGCAAAGGTTTGTCTGAAAGTGCAATCTACAAGTTGGAAAACACATCTGTTTGCCAGACTAAGATCAAAAAGAAACACGCTGCAAAATTTCCCAGGGAATGTTGACCTGGTAGTAACATTATCGACAGCCAGTTTCCAGAACGTTTAACTTCTGCATTTTTTCACATTCAGACGAAAAGTTCTTTGGGCTGCTATTTCAGCAAATTCCAAGAATTTAATAGATGTGTAGTATTACTGGCAAAACTCACCGGGCTATCTAACTTATTGTTACATGGTTCGGAATGCAAAATATACCTTGTCCCCCAAACTCCATGCATGTTTTACCTTCTGCATTGCTGGGGCGACAGGCTTAATACCTTGCTCTTTCAAAGCAATCCATTACAAAAAAAAATCTGAATCCTCTCCTGAACCTTTGTAAGATTTCAGAATTTTCCTTTACTTATTTCCAGAATTGGAACAAAAGCTGGAAAAGTTTGGATCCTATCTACATGCATCCTGAGACTTATATTTAATGGGAAACATCATTTTCAACGAAGGCTTTTCTACGCGTGACGTTTACTACGAGGCACTTACCTCGCAAACGTCTTTTCCACGCGTATGCCTTCAACGACAGTCTTTGCCACGCATATACGTTCTGGCTAGGGGGATTGGGGGGTTGGCGGGGAGGGGCTGGGGGGGGCCTGGGGGGGTCTCCCCCCCAGAAAAAAAAAAAAGGAACGGGTTAATTAAATTTAAAAAAACGCACTTCAGTACCAACGAGGATGCCACACACGGCGTCAGAGTGTCAGTTTACTGCCCTGAGCTCGGCTCCCTTTCCCAGTGCTTACGATAATTAGACAAAGAAAAACCTAAATTAATTGAGCAGGCGTCGACGGCTTCCTCCAGAGCGGGTTAATTACATTTAAAAAAAAAAACGCACTTCTGTAGCACTGAGGTAAAAGGAAAGTGCCTCCCCCAAAGACGTGCCGTTACGGCAGTCCTTTTTTAATTTTGGCAGACGTGTTTTCACGCTTGTTTCGATGGTGGATGGAAGGTACGGGCTGCTGGTGAAAGACAGGAAGGTGTCAGGTAAGAAAATAATCTTTAGCATTTGTGTTTGTGTTTAGGACGTAAAAATGCGTGGTATGATCCTTCGTTGCAAATTCCAGCGTGGTAAAGCCACTTGCGAACTAAAATTCGCGTGGTATTGCCATGCGTGGAACTTGTATTCGTGGTAACATCATATATTCATATTTAATAGGACCACCAATCTTATCATTTTATTTTAGTATCTGTTCTTCATGTTTCTAGTGTCCTCAATTATTTGTTGTTGAAAAATATTATAAATCTGCATTTTCTGGTAAATTCTCCCAGTGTTTATGCCCACTAATCATGCCAGGAATTTCAATCTCCATCTCCATCTCCATCAGTATCTAGGTCTCTCCTATGTCCACTCTGACCTGTTTCTTCCATCGCATGTGACTCTCATTAAGGCTAGAGGGAACCAAGGCAATTTGAATCATCCTAATTTTGGGGTGGTTTAAGGGTTAAGAAAACCTACATGTTTTTGGCAGCTATGGATTAGACGTTAGGATTACAGTAAATTACTGTACCCTCCACCGTTCCCTCTAAGGCGTACCCGCACGCGCGCGCGCACCGCTCCTGACCTCACCGCGCACCACCTCGCGTGGAGCGCGCACACGGTCAGGAAGTCGCGCCGCTGGCCGCTTTGAAAGAAGCGAGTGGCGCGAATGCGGCGGAGTGGTCGTGAGGCGTGCAGGTAAGGAGGTGGGGGGAGGGCTTGTGGCGCTTGAGGCTACGAGGGAGGGCGGGGTAGACTCTGGCCTTTTGTTTAAGTATTGCTGTTAATCAGAGCCCCTTCACGGGCTCCAAGTATTGCTGTTAATCGGAGCCCGTGAAGGGGCTCTGATTAACAGCAATACTTAAACAAAAGGCCACATCATAGCTGCCAAGGTTTCAAATTGCTATGTGTGACATTTTCATAATTTCATTGTAATTTCGAGTGACATTTCAACAACTATGAGTGACACTTTATCGGAAGCAAAAATCAAGCATGAAACATATGGAGAAACATATAAATATCAAAAATGACACCCATTTGAGCAACAAGAAACTCTAAGAAGTGCACTAACAGGGAGGGGCCTGCCTGTGAAGAGCGCGCTGCTCTGCCAAACAATGCTGCCCGTGCTGAGTGGCGCCCTGAGTAAAAGCAACCACGAAAACTAATAAAAAACATCAGCAAAATCTCACGGTATGTGTAGAGATGAAATCCAGTGTGGAAACCAGCACATTTACACCATGTGCCAATGTTGGCAACTTAGGCTCCATTATAACATGATCTTGTTGTGTGACAGCCAGCCTTGCAGCGCTAATTATTGCTATATTAATGGAATCAGAAGGGCACCAAAAACGAGTGGGGCAGAGGGCAGAAGGGCACCAAAAATGAGTGGGGCAGAGGGCAGAAGGGCACCAAAAGCGAGTGGGGCAGAGGGCAGGAGGGCACCAAAAACAAGTGGGGCAGAGGGCAGGAGGGCACCAAAAGCAAGTGGGACAGAGGGCAGGTGGGCACCAAAAACGAGTGGGGCAGAGGGCAGGAGGGCACCAAAAGCGAGTGGGACAGAGGGCAGAAGGGCACCAAAAACGAGTGGGGCAGACGGCAGGAGGGCACCAAAAACGAGTGGGGCAGAGGGCAGATGGGCACCAAAAACGAGTGGGGCAGAGGGCAGAAGGGCACCAAAAACGAGTGTGACAGAGGGCAGAAGGGCACCAAAAATGAGTGGGGCAGAGGGCAGAAGGGCACCAAAAGCGAGTGGGGCAGAAGGCAGGAGGACACCAAAAGCGAGTGGGACAGAGGGCACCAAAAGCAAGTGGGACAGAGGGCAGGAGGGCACCAAAAACGAGTGGGTCAGCGGGCAGAAGGGCACCAAAAGCGAGTGGGGCAGAGGGCAGGAGGGCACCAAAAGCGAATGGGACAGAGGGCAGGAGGGCACCAAAAATGAGTGGGACAGAGGGCAGAAGGGCACCAACAACGAGTGGGACAGAGGGCAGAAGGGCACAAAAAACGAGTGGGACAGAGGGCAGAAAGGCACAAAAAACGAGTGGGACAGAGGGCAGAAGGGCACCAAAAACGAGTGGGACAGAGGGCAGAAAGGCACAAAAAACGAGTGGGACAGAGGGCAGGAGGGCACCAAAAACGAGTGGCATTTGGCGCCGCAGACACGCGAGGTTCGGTTCCTGGCGCACATAGCCATGGTTGCAGCGCACAGAGACCCTCCACTGACGCACACAGAGGAAAAAAATTAGAGGGAACATTGGTACCCTCTGAATGTGGTTAACATTACCGCAGCAGTAGAATGTCAGATTATTTCCATCTTCCACTCTTCTACCTGCTCTTTGTTAATCCTTATTATCGTCAAGTGGACAGGAATGTACCACATTCAGCTCATCAAGTCTCGCCCTTTTTCACATCAATCTGACTCTCCTAGTCATTCCACATATAGGGCAAAAGCCATAGCCTTACTCAAGTAGGAATTGTGGGAGAGTGTAATCTCGCATTACGGGAGAGTACAATCTCTTTAATTCTGCTGGTGTTTGGGACTCCATCACAAAGCCATGTACCATTAGCTTGATAAATTCTTCAAATATTTTAAGAAACCCCCCTAACTACTCCATAAATCATAAGTTCTTTTAATAAAATCTTGACGCAGGCCAAATGTTTCTCCTACACAGTCAAGGACATCTCATATACATTTCTTACATCAACAGTTTGCTCCCCAGGATTTGTCTACCGCCAGCACTAGATTGAACAAAAGTACCACCTGTTAGTGGATGGTAAAAAGAATTTCTAGTTCAGTGGTCACCACAAAGGTCTGAAATAGTTGGCTCTACTGGTTCCATGGTTGAGTTAACATTCTGTGATTAGGGAGAAAGAGACGCAGTGTTCTAAGGAGCAGGCTGGGCCCTTTAAAAGCTTGTAGACCTGGCGTGCTTTTTGAGTTCTGACTTAAACTTTAAAAAAACAGCTGCAGTGAAAAAACACAAGACAAAAAATGGTTTCTGTATTCAATGCATCTATGACATAAAACAAATATTAATGTGGGATGATTTGATGTACTGTTGATATGTTAATTGTCCTTCATAATTTACAATGCAAGCACTCGATGGGAAGTGAAATTATACATCAGACCACTGTTAGACCTGTCATCCTTGGCGTGGTTTTCCCCTGTACTTTTACCTCTGCCACTGTTTTTGCTGTGTGCTGGACTTCGTTTTTGCCGGTCTAGATGCTTTGGGCACTTTGCCACTGCTGATCAGTGCCAAAGTGCAAGTGCTCTGTTGGACTTGGCCCTTTTTGCAGGGTTATCCCCAAACCTTTTGCCTCTTCCTCCTATTTTTTCTGAACTGTTGTCGTTGGTTATAGAATTCTGAGCACTTTACTACTGCTCATCAGTGCTAAAGTGCATATGCTCATTGTGTAAATTGTGAACACAATTGGTTATCAATGATTAGCATATTTGATTTACTGGTAAGCCCCTAGTAAAGTGCACTGAGTGTGGCAGGGCCTGTAAATCAAATGCTACTAGTGGGCCTGCAGCACTGATTGTGCCACCCACATGAGTAGCCCTGAAAAGGTATCTCGGACCTGCCACTGCAGTGTCTGTATGCAGTATGTAAACTGCCATGTCGACTTGGCAAGTGCACCCACTTACCAGGACTTAACCTTCCCTTTTTCTACATATAAGACACCCCTATGCTAGGCCCATAGTACCCCCCTAGGCAGGGTGCAGTGTAGTTGAAAGGTAGGACATGTACTGTTGTGTGTGACATTTCCTGATAGTGAAATGCTGCCAATTTCGTTTTTCACTATTGAAAGGCTATCTTTCCCCAAAGGACAGAATGGGAGTTTATTTATAAAATCTTATAAATATAACTTCCCCTTGGAACAAGATAGAGAAATAAAGTTTAGGCTCTCTGAACTCAGAATTTAATAACACATTGTAAAGATTGAAGAACTCTTCATGTGTAGTTCCAGATGAAGTTTATTCATTATAAGCATATGATCACAGCATCCTCATCTTAGCAAAGCTCACCGGCTACAACATATTCAAATTCCAACCTTCTAACACGAGGTCATAATATTCCATGCTCAACATTGTATGTCCTTACGTATCTTCCCCCTTATAATCATCCTTATAATATTTAAACAAAACTCAAAAGGAACATGGTAAAAAGAATAAAACATTTAGATAAAACAATCTACATCAAAGCTGGAAAAGAAGTTATACAATGGAAGTTATACAATGATATGCACAAAGTACACTATACTTGAATTTTAAATACATCACCCATAAACCTTGTGACACCATTCTCCAGATCCACCACACTACGTTTGACTTCCTTCACCCTACATGGAGCAGAAAACTTGCTTTTACCCTTACAAACAAATCCCCTTATCCTAACAACCACCCAATCTCCTGGTTTTACACAACACCACTTCACACCTTTCTTTACATTGTAATGCAGCATGTTTTTCATTTGTGATCTTAGGATACTCCTATGAATTTCCTCACGATCGACCTCAACGTCAGTTTCAACACCCTTTAGCCACACAAGACACTCCTTTATCCCTGGCTTCCTTCCTTTTAAAGATACAAATGGAGAAACACCAGTCCCAGAATGAGAAGTTGTCCTATACGCCCAAATCATCCTCCTCAGCTCCTCTTCCATGGAAGATGGTTAACGAGGGACAGTTGTATGTTGTCCATTACCAATCTGTTTATTCTAACCGGAGGCAGAGAACTCCGCTCCGCCCGCGGAGTGTGCGGAGTTGTGCCTACCCTGCGTTCTGCAGAGAACGCGGAGTAGGCACAACTCCACACACTCCACAGCGGGGCGGAGTTGGCCCGCCGCCCACCTCCACCCCCCTATTAAGCTATACCTGAAGAGTAGATTAAAACAATTAAAAAACACTTACCTTAACCGCGGCGTCCCGGGCCTGCCCTCTTCCTCCCTTCTGCCGCATTCGGATACAACTTAAGAACACTGCGCACACGCGTGGGCGTGAGTGTTTTTTTTATTGTTTTAATGTACTCTTAAGCTATATCTTAATAAGGGGGGGTGGAGCAGGCGGTTTAGCGGAGCTACGCGGAGTTCCAAGGAGTTTTTTGCCAACTCCGTGGCACTCCGCGTATCCCCGCTACACTAGCTACGCTAGCTATGCCCAGGGTTAGTTTATTCTTTCAACCAACCCGTTGGATTGAGGTCGGAAAAGAGCCACTTTCTCATGCACAATCCCCATTCCAGAGAGATAATCCGTCATCTCTCCGGATGCGAATTGCACACCATTGTCTAACATAATTTTGCTCTGTATCCCTTACTCCACAAAAACTTCCTCCAAGAACTCAATAATATTTGAAGTCTTTACTCCATCAACATCCTTAATCACAAACCACTTCGTATGGTAATCTACTAGGATTAAAATTATTCTGCTACTCGATCCAAATTTAGATACAGGTCCTAACAAATCAATGGCTAACTTTTCCCAGGGTTTCACTTAAATTAGTCATGATATCTAATGGAGGCTGCCTAACCACTTTGGTTTTATCACTATTTGCACACATTGAGCAATTTCTCACCTTTTCCTCAACGTCCCGATCCATACCAGGCCACCAATATGACTGCCTAACTTTCCTTTTCACAATACTGCGACCCAAGTGACCCTTGTGAACGATATCGAGAATTCTGGAGCGAATATGTTGAGGAGGGACAAATTTGACCTCTTCTCATTAACTTGCCATCAACTATTCTCAGTTCCTCTTTGACCTTGAAGTACTCACGTAACGTAACTCGGCACTCATTCCAACATTTTCTCCCCAACCGTGTATCCAACTTTTGCCTCAACTTCATCCATTCCGACATCCACTTCCCTCGCAGCTGCCCATTCGTCAGCAATTATAGCCATTTCTCCATTGGCAAACATTCCAGTTCTGGAAACTTCTGCAATTTCATCCTCAAAGTCCACGTCTTCAGGCAACCTTGACAAAAAATCTGCCACCACGTTCTTACTAGTCAAGTCAAGTCAAAGAACTTTATTCGGTTATTAGTAATAACAACCATAAAAGCATATTACATTAGACACATGGTAACTCATACTTACAGAATTTTTTTTAAAAACATCATGGTACAAGAAGAATAAAAAGTTACAAGCAGAATATACTCACAGAGTATTAGAAATATTGTAAAAATGTAAAAAGTTATTGTTAGCTGAGAATATTTCTGTCAATGGCACTATTACCCCTCCATGCTTTTCCTAAATGTAAGTGCTAGTTTTAAAAAGCTGCATACAAATAAAGTGCAATCACAACTTAACAGCTGAAGGTAGTAAAGTGCTGGTTTGATTTGTTTAAAATTCAATTTTTTGAGACAGGGTTTTAAATATAGCCTCCGTGGTATATTATGAAAGGGGCAGATAAAGAAAAAGTGTGCCAGGTCTTGCTGAGACTTTTCGTCGCAGCCGCAAGCCGGCAACACTTGACTGCGGTGGATCCCCTTAGGCACGGCCAGTAGTAAGTGAAATAAATCCAAACGAAACCTCGTCAACAGGAAACGATCATAACTTGACATGGGCCATGACAGGTACGGTTCCATGAGCAAAGATGTTTTTAGTAGCACATGTTTCCGTACACTTCCTTTCTTTAATTCACTATCCTCCCTAGCCAAACACCTGGAAGAAATAAAAGCCTTCTTCACAATGGTAACATCCAGTTTCGTAATGGATTCTGGGGTTAGAAAGAGTTCGGGGCGCCCTAATTCATTAAAGCAATTACTTAAATACTTTATCCATGGGACCTTAAGCCTATTTTCCCATGTTAGCGCTTCTCTTAATATGAGCTGGGTAAGAGGTACATCACTGTTTAACCAGCAATTTAACCAGCACAGTAAGGGATTTACTGCTATCTTATCACATAGGTATGACATACCCAGCTCTTCATGTATTGAAAAGTTGGCTGTTCCCCTGGGAACCCTCAATATCTGTTTTAAAAAGTTGTTTTCTACTACCTCAAGGGCTCCTAGTGAGGCATATCCCCATAGCTCGCTACCATAGCATGCGGTAGCAATACTCTTGGCCTGGTAAAGTTGGAGCAATGCAGTCACTGGGCTATTGCCCATTTTTCTAGCAAAGTCAAGTATTGCTGCATTTGCCCGGGTTACCTCTCCCTTTTTCTTCTGTACCGCGGGTCCCCAGTTCAGTTGGTGGTCGAACAGGACTCCGAGATAAGAGAATGTTTTTGTTACAGGGATTATTTCCCCGTTAACATTTAGACAATTTGGCTTATTATTACCTTGGCCAACCTTCATTACGAAAGATTTGGAGTTGTTTATGCTCAGATCTCGAGACTTCATAAAGACAAAGAAAGAATTTAACAGTTTTTGAAGGCCAATAGCAGTTCTGGATAGAAGGACTGTGTCATCCGCATAAAGCAGAACCGGCAGTCCCTTCCGTCCAACATAAGGATAATCTGCTCCTGTACTTAAAAGATGCTCTTCCAAATCATTTATGTATAGATTGCTTGTAACTTTTCATTCTTCTTGTACCAGGATGTTTTAAAAAAAAATTCTGTAAGTATGAGTTACCATGTGTCTAATGTAATATGCTTTTATGGTTGTTATTACTAATAACCGAATAAAGTTATTTGACACGTTCTTACTACCTTTCACAAACTCTACCTCAAAATTATAATCCATAACTGATAGCAACCACCTAGAGATACGAGGCAAAACATTCCCTCCCAAACCTCTTCCACCTTTAAAAATATACGTCAATGGCTTGTGATCCGTTCTAAATTTGATGGGGATCCCCCACACAAAAAACCTGAACTGGTTGATTCCCCAACAACAAGCCAAAGCCTCTCTCTCAATCACAGAAAATGTGATCTCTGCTCCTTGCAACCTTCTAGACGCAAAACCGATTGTGTTTGCAGTGCCATCTTTAATTTGTGTGAGCACCGCACCAATCCCCACTTTGCTAGTATCCGTTTTGACATACGTCTTTACTGTCACATCAAAATGTCCTAGTGTCGGAGCATGAGTAGTACCCTTTTTTATGTGTAAAAATCCATCTTCCCATTCACCACTCCATGTAAACTCAACTCCTTTTTTCAACAGTTTCCTCATGGGCTCCACAATTTCTGTAAATCCTTTAGCAAATTTAGCATAATGCTCTGCTAGACCAAGGAATGATTTTAATTCTTCCTTAGTATGTGGTCTATTCGCATGCTCAATTGCAGTCACAATGCTTTTTTTGGACTTATACCCTTGACACTGATTCTATGCCCTAGATAAGTCACTTCATCCTTTCTAATTTGGCACTATTCCCTTTTTAGCGTCATGCCATGTTTACGCAATCTCAACATTACCTCATCAAACAATTTATCATGTTCAGAAAGATTTTTACCCACGATAAGTATGTCATCTTGGAAACATAGCACGTGATTCAAATTGCCAAATATGCTCTACATTATCCTTTGGAAAACTGCAGAGGCCAAGGCTGGGCCAAATGGTATTCTCTTGTAACAAAAGGCACCCAAGGGCGTCACAAAAGATGTCAAATGCCTAGACTGTGCATGCAAGTCCACCTGGTGATAAGCAGACAACATATCAAGGACACGGAATACAACTCCTCCACCTTCCATTGTTAACATTTCGGGATATTAGGAAGTGGTTGTCTGTCCACCCAAATACACTTATTCAAATCGCAGAGGTCAATACAGAAACTAATCTTTCCTTCAGGTTTGGGTGCCACCACAATTGGCGCCAACCACTCGGAAGCCTCGATGGGTTCGATAATTTGCTGTTCTAATAGCTTATCCAACTCTACTTTCAAGAGATCTCTCATGACGTTAGGAACATTCCTCACTTTATGTACCACAGGTTTCACTCCTTCTTTTAATATGATATTGTGTGAGAACCCCTTCAATAACCCCAATTTATCAGAAAATACATCAGGGTACTTCTCGATGAGATCATAATGACTGGCAGCACTCACTTCCTTCACCTCATGGCGTTCGTCTAACATTACGGGTTCAGAGGCACTAGGGTTGATGATTATGCCTAAATCACGCTGATGACGCCATCCCAGTAAATTTGAACCATAGTCAGTGATGTATACTCTACCATACACGTCCATACCCTTGAAGCTAATAGTTAACCATTTCATTCCCAGAATCTCAATCTTCCTTCCAGCCTATCCTACAGCTTTTATGTCTGATTTATGTAAGGAATTGATACTCCAGTTGCTCTCAAACATTTCTTTTAAAACCAAGGTGAATAAACTACCAGAGACTACTAAGACTCGTACAGACACCCCTTCCAAGAGAACTTGACAATGGGGTTTCTCTAATTTGTCAGTACTCTCAAGTTTCACGCCACATTCACCAGTACTTCTTATGACCTTTCCACCCTTCATTTCACCATCCACCATGGAAATAATTTCAACAGTTGAAATAAATTCTTGAACATCATCACAAGAATCATCCAACTGTTGGTCAACTTGTTGAACCCGTCTGGAATTTCCAAACTCTATCCTGGTTCTACACATCTTCGCAAGATGATCCCTCTTGCCACACTTCCTACTTTTTGCACTTCTGGCAGTACATTTTGCACTGGATGCAATGTGCCCTGGAGAACCACTACGAAAACATCTTACCTCTCTCCAATCCCCATTTTTTTGTTTATCCTGAGTTTTACCTTTAGATTTCCCTTCACTTGTCCCTTTCACATCACACTTCCCTTTACCTTGCACCGCCCCCACTTCAGCAATAAGGGTTTCTTTCTTTTCACCACCTGAATTGTCCATTTCTTTTAACCATATCGCTGTGTGCTCCATCCCTTTTGCAATCTTGATCGTTCCCTCCAAATTGGGATCTTTCATCAATAATCTCACTTTAATTCTTTTGTTATTAGTACACCTGACTATTAGATCCCTAATAAAGGAATCAGTTAGCTGCTCAAAACAACATGACAGTACCAAACCCCTCAACGTAGTGACATAAGATGCTATGTCTTTATCTTGCTTTTGTATTCTAGAGAAAAACTTATGGTGCTCTAATACTAAATTTGTTTTGGGAGTGAATTGAATATCAAGCATTTGTATAGACATGTCATAGATGTTGTTCGGTTGTCCATCTCCCATACCCAAAGACACTTCAGGTAAGTCCTCATATGTCCTCCTCCCTTCAATCCCAAGATGATGAAGTAAAATTGCTTGTCTACTGAGGGGTCCATACCGATCGCCACCAATAGCCAACATATGAGTCACAAAAAGTTTCTTCCACTGTTTCCATGGTATAGGTGGAACCCCAGGAGATGACAAGAAAGATGGAGGTGAAGACATGGATTGATCTGCCATTGCTGGAATATAACCAACACAACAAACTAAAATAAGTATTTAAAATAACAACTCAATATAACAAACTAACATAAAAATGTAAACAAAGAAATCCAAACATCCTTTTTGAAAGGTTTTGTTTTATGTTCCTTGTATTGTTTACCTTCTCTTCTAATTTCTTTTGTGATACTAAAAGAATGCATTTTGCTCTAAAACACCTTCACTTTCCTTAAGTTGTTAATCTGTCTTCCTCTTTTTTTTTTTTTTTACAGGCAAGGACCCTTCCTCTAATACGCTCTCTACTGCTCTGAGGACATCACTGAAATGCGGGCGGAAACAAAAGAAGAAACCTTTGTGAAGAGATGTCCCAAGATCTTAGCATGAAATGAATGGTGAGTATTTTTCCATTTTACTATCAGCGTGAAGCCTGACACGCACCAATATGCATGCCGAGTATCAGACTATCAGGACAATTGTAAGGGGCTCGTGCTAGTACACACGCTGGAGCCCGTGCCAAGAGCTTGAGAATAGTTGTTGGAGCTCGCGCTAACACATGCCATGGAGCTCGCGCTGGGCCCCGTGCCAGGCGCTCAACTTTACACACGCTGGCGCTTGAGGTAGGGTAAAGTTATCAACGGCATTTGGCAGACAAACATCTCGTAAATATCTGGCATATAACGTCCCATAAGCACATTCAGGCAATTTTGTGATATAACGCTTAGATTTAGTATATCACAAGCGACGTGAGTGTTAGCCAATTTAACTCAATGGACAGTTTTTGCTGCTCATCAATCAATCATTAATTAACATGAGGCAATCTGTTGTTCTTGTTGCTCATCAGTCTTCCAATCCTTTCCCTCAGTGATGGAAGTTAACGCTCATTCTTAACACCATAAATTAATTCAGGCTAAAGTATGCTTGCCTGCATTTCACTCAATGTGTATTTCCAGGGGTAGGGATGCTGACCGTCTGTCCACTGCACAGCTGCTTTAACTCCTACAGCAACTCGTCACCAGTGTAAAGATGCAAGAACTCTCCATATGTAGTTCCAGATGAAGTTTATTCATTAACAGCATATGATCACAGCATCCCCAGCTGATCAAGGCTCAGTGGCTACAACATATTCAAATTCCAAACTTCTAACACTAGGTCAGCAGTGACCTCATAACATTCCATGCTCAACAGTGCATGTCCTTACACACATCTTTTAGTAAAGATGGTTTTTAAATTGTGTGTTTGAAAATGCCACTTTTAGAAAGTACATTACAATAACAGAGTACCTCTCAGACCACAGATCAAAGGTTATTTCATCAGTGGAGTGCTTCAGAAGTTGTCTCCACTTATATAAACTTAATGAGCTGTAATTACTTATAGAATCTTGATTTAAAAGTTATTAGCGTGTTCCCTCTCTGCCATTGATATGTAAAGCTCATGAAATTATTACTCCAACAGCAGGTAGATTGCCTGTATCAAACATTTATCTTTTGGATGGTATGATTACATGAAACAATAAAATGCAACATTACATTTAAAACAAAATCAAGAGGGCATGGCTAAGATGAGTATCACCCTACAGGGCGCCCATCCTCGGCCCAAAGGAGGTGTCCAGTACCCTGGGGCTGACCGGCAGGTCTGAGAAGCGTTCTTTCTCGAAGCGGCGTTCAGGGACGGGGACACGCCGAAGTGCGGCCTGCGCATGCCGCGAGCCCCGGGAGCCGCGTGAGTAGCGACAGAGCCTGCTACGCACCAAGTGTGGCCCCCGGAATGACAGCAGAGGTGGGGGATGGAGCAGGCATTGCTCGACCCCGATTGATAGCCGGGCACGCTCCTCTGCAGCACGGACGAACGGGTGGTGCCCGCGGGGACCCCGCAGCATCAACAGTACAGAGAGGCCTGGTGGAGCAGGCGATCGACGAGAGTATCTGCAAACACTCGGCGGCCTCCAGCAAGGCAGTACGGTGACAACTGGGCCACTGGCAGGTGAGAGGGCGGCAGGAAGCGTGTGGGGGCCCTGCTCTTCGATCCACAGCTCGGCAGCCAGCACCGCGTCCTGCGGTGGACACACGCTGGGGCCAGCAGCTCCCTCAGGACCCGGTGAGGGGTCCTAAAACCCCTAGCGCAGCAGTGACGTGACCGGGTGGCACCCAGCCTTAGAGCGGCAAGAGGAGGCCCGGGGGTGGTGCGGGGGCACGGTGCACTGCCCCTGGCCGTCTGTGAAGTGGTGTTTGGCGCCAAGAGAGAGTCGGTGAGGCCTGTGATGGTCCCGGCGCTCTGAGAGAGACAAGGCCTGGGGGTGCCGGGGACTTGGCGGCAACTGCGACCGGACCTATACGGGTGTGGACTAATTTCACGGCCCCGGACAGCCTTTGGGGATTGTCCCTCTCTACCCCGCATCCGCCTCTGACAGCGGAGAACAGCGACGGCCTGGCAGGCCCCAGCGATTCGGGTGAGTCGTGAGGTTATCTACCGTGCCCTGTGGGTGGCCACCCGGACTTTGCACAGGTTCCGCGTTGGCCTTTCCTGGCGTCTGGTTTGGAGCGCTTGGGGAGTCAGTGCCGCAGGAAAGGGTGACCAAGCGGTGGACGCCAGGCCCCCACTGCGGAGAGCAGGTGGCAAGATGGCGGCGAACAGGCCTAAGAAAGATAAACTGCTGAAGGACGGCGCCCAGAAAAACACACCGCAAACGACTTCGCCGGTGACAGACAAGTCTCCACGCCGCGATGACGTCGAGGCGCCAGCCACCAAAGCCTTCATGATGGAACCGTTTGCGGTAATAAAGGAAGACATCATGGAACTGCGCTCCCAGCCGGCATCGGATCTGAAAGAGGTGCGGCGGGACGTGGATGCAGTGGGCGAACGGGTGGCAACGCTAGAGGAGCATGATTTGGGGATGGCGGAGGATGTGCACCGGCTCCAGCAGGATGTATTACGCCTCACAGAGCAAAACCTAGATCTTCAAGCACACACTGAGGATTTAGAGAACAGATCCCGCCGCAATAATATACGGATCAGAGCGGTGCCGTGGAAGGGAGAGGGGGCGGACCTGCGTGAATATGTCGAGGCTCTCTTTCGGCCCGTCTTGAACGAGGAAGACCTACAGGAGATCCAAATGGACAGAGTGCATAGAGGACCCAAGGCCCCTCCACCAGACATCCTGGTATGTGTCCACGATTTTCAGCTTAAAGAGAGAATTTTGAGGAGGGCACGTGATCACACCCCCCTGGAAGTCCGAGATCACCGACCAGTGCTGTATCAAGATCTGGCGGCCTCTACCCTGGCAAAGCGGAGAGATTTTCGGCCGGTCAACAACTTTCTGAGGGAGCAGGGGGTCCCCTACTCGTGGGTACACCCGTTCAGACTTATTTTTAAGTGGAAGGCCAAGCTGATCCAGGTTCGGTTGTTGGAGGCGGCCCGTGAAATCCTGGGGCTGGAGCAGCCCCCTACCCCGGCAGACACCGGCGACTCCCCTACTCGACAACGGCACCATGCACAGGAATGGTGGAAGGTCGGCAAACCGGTGGCAACGAAGAGTCCTGACCTTTCAGTAAGCCTGAGAGAAAGAGGAGTGGCAGTGGCATCCGTGGCTCGGATGACGAAGGCCCCAGTGTTCTCTTGAGGACTGAACCTCTTGCTTGGGCCCTGCAGGCCGACAGCTGGTGCCGGAGGAGACTGTCTTTAATGTCCAGATGGGTAATGTTTCAATGTCCTTACTATGGGGGATGTCCTGTATCAGGACCTGTGTGACGAGTGGGTTCATGCCATGTTCCCCTGCTCTTAGGGCCTGTCTGACGGACTATCGTTCACTTTTTCTTTTTGTCTTGCTGGGGTTTAAGGTCCCATTGTTGGGGTTTATGTTCTTTGGGGGATTCTATGTTGTGGGGGGTGGGGTGGTGGGGACAGGGAGGGGCAGAGGGGTGGGGGGGCTCTGCATCAGTTCCGGGTTGTTGTGCGTAGGCTGTTGATTGCCCTTCCTTCATGTGCATGATGTCGTGCGGGGGGTCTTGGTAGGTCTATGTTGCACTTGTCAGGCAATGCTGTTCTGGTTACAATATTGGGGGTCTGCGCGTTGCCATGCACACTTGCCGAATGCACGGGTCGCTGCTTGTAAGGAACCCCAATGTGAAGGGTCTCACCACGTCTGTGCAGTGGGCTGCAAATTTGTTGTTGCTGCAGGGGCCCAGCGGTCCAAGGCGGGCAAGGCCTCAAGAGCTCTATTTACTGCTTCTCTCCATTTGGAACAAGGATGGGGAAAGATTTGAAGATTGTTAGCTTGAATGCGCGTGGCCTCAACAGCCCAGTTAAGCGTGCCGCCATTTTGTCCCTGTTGGAAGGTGCAGAGGGGGATGTGTGTTTATTGCAGGAGACGCACCTCCTCTCCAAAGATACTAAGAGGATGAGAGACAGGCGTTTCCCAATACAGGTGTGGTCCTCTGGCGCTGCGAAGAAACAGGGGGTGGCTATCCTGATCAGTGCTAAGGCTCACTGTATGGTCCTGTCCCACGTCGTTGATATTAAGGGGCGCTTCTTGGCGGTCAGGATCCAGTGGGGAGCTACTCTACTCACAGTGGGCTCCCTGTACGCCCCAAATGTCCAACAAGAACCCTTTCTGAAGTCAGCGCTTGCGGAGGTATTAGCGTCCCCGGATGTGTGTGTGCTGGTAGGGGGAGATCTGAATGTGGTTATGGATCCGACGCTGGATCGGTCAGCTGCGCGCAGGCCTCAGGCGGGGGCCATCTCCCAGGGAGGGAAGCAGTGGCTACAGGAGGGGGGTCTCCATGATGTATGGCGTGTGCATTACCCCCTAGAGCGCAATTACACCTACTATTCTGTGGCCCACAAAACCTATGCGCGCCTAGACCATTTCCTCGCTACTACGTCTCTTATGCCCCACCTCTCTGCCGCAGAGATCTCCCCGCGCTCCCTATCCGACCATGCTCTCATTTCCGTACGGGTCGCCTGCACCGAACAACGGTTGCCGTCGTCGGGGTGGCGCCTTAGGGATTCCCTCCTTAATTCGGAATCGGTAGCCGACCGCATACGAGCCACCCTTACTCACTATTTGGCGGAGAACGACAAAGATGGTATGTCGCTGGGATCGATATGGGAAGCCCTCAAGGTAGTAGCTCGGGGTGAATTTATTGTGATTTCTGCGTCACTGGCTAAACTACGCAGGGAGAAGCGCGAGGAACTGGAGGTGGGAGGCTTGGAGGCGATCCATAAGCGGAGTGGGGCCCCTCGCATCTTGAGGGAGTTAGAAACGAAGAGACGCATGCTTAAACATCTCGACCTCGATCGAGCGGAGTACGCCCTCTTGCACTTGCGCCACAAATTCTATCTCAGTGGGGACAAGGGGGGGCCGGATGCTGGCGCAGAGGCTACAGGCTCTCACGCAGCAGGTAGCCGTCCAGGCTGTCCGGGACATGGACGTGGTGGAGCAGACGGCTGACGCCCGTATCGCGGACTCCTTCCGGCGGTTCTATCACACGCTCTATCGCCAGGAATCGTCAGACCCAGAACGGGTGCAGGCATATCTAGCGTCCTGTGGAGTGACGCCCCTGCACAGGCATCGGCAGCAGCTCTTGATGCTAAAATACGCATTGAAGAAGTAATTTCTGCGATTTCGCGATTGAAGCTGGCAAGTCCACAGGTCCGGATGGCTTTTCGGCCATTTTCTATACAAAAAAATTGTAGGGAGTTAGCGCCCTTTTTGACCCGCCTCTTTAATTCCTTCCTGGAGACGGGAGACGTAACTCCTTCTATGTCAGAGGCGGTGATCACGGTTATCCCCAAGGCAGGGAAGGACCCCATGGAGTGCAGCTCGTACCGGCCTATCTCCCTCCTCAACATCGACATGAAACTTTTCGCTGGTGTCCTAGCTGCCCGCCTCAGCCCATTCATGGATGGCATTATTGAGCCGGATCAGGTCGGGTTTATCCCAACGCGACAAGGGGGAGAACACGAAGAGACTTTTGCACCTCATGGACTTGGTGCACCCTTCTAGCAAGCAGGCTCTGTTTCTATCAATAGACGCTGAGAAGGCCTTCGACCGTGTCGACTGGTCATACTTGTTCACGGGCCTGAGGGCTTTTGGACTGGGAGACAACTTCGTGAGGTGGGTGCGCTGTCTCTACATCGCACCGCGAGCAGTGGTCCGGGTCAATGGTTGCAAATCTTCCCCTTTCCCTATGACGCATGGGATGCGACAGGGGTGCCCCCTGTCGCCGTTCCTCTTTGCGCTCTACATGGAGCCCTTTGCTCAGCGGATGCGGGACACTGCGGCCATACAGGGGATTCGTTTTGGCACTGATGAGCACAAGATAAGCCTCTATGCCGACGATGTGATTCTCTCACTTACCTGCCCCCACACCTCCCTGCGATACTTGTCAAAGGAACTGAGGAACTTTGGTGACGTGGCCGGCTTCAGGGTCAATTTCTCCAAATCCCAGATCCTTAACGTCTCGGTCCCGGCGGCTGACTTGCAAGACCTCCAGAAGGACTTTGCCTTTTCGTGGGTCCACTCCGACATCCCATACCTAGGGATTCGCTTGGCTCCTACTATAGCGCAGACAGTCGCTCTCAATTACAAGATCTTAGTCGAACAAATGACCAAGTCACTATCTGACTGGTCCCGATTACAGCTCGCGTGGTTTGGTCGCCTGGCAGCGGTCAAAATGACGATCCTCCCGCGCATTCTTTACCTCTTCCAAATGCTGCCCTTGAACCCTCCTTGTACCTTGCAGAAGCTTCAGGGGCTGCATAGTAAGTTTCTGTGGAATCACAAACGTCCGCGGCTTGCATCCTCGTGGATCACGGTCCCGCGGGCCAGTGACGGCCTGGGCTTTCCCTCCCTTGTTGCGTACTATCAGGCGGCTTGTTTGCGCTTTATTCTTGAGTGGAACAGACCGCTCTCCAGCAAGCACTGGCTCTTCATGGATCAGGCAGTGGCAGGCCGCAATATTTGGCGTGAATTGTGGCTCCCTCGTAAACATAGGGCGTGGGGCTTATATTCGTCGCCAGTGACATCACCAACGATGAAGGCGTGGGACTGCTTGGCAAAGCTTAAGGGCTGGACCACTTTTCCGTCGCCCATGTCACCCATCGTCGATAACCCGGACTTCCCGCCAGGCTGCTCATTGCCAGTCTTTCAACGCTGGAGGGAGGTAGGCTGCAAGAGGGTAGGCCACCTCTTTGACCTCGATGGCCTGATCTCGTTTGCCTCACTACGCCGGGACCACTTTGCCCTCCCAGAATCTGAGGCCTTCTTCTATTCGCAAGTAGCACACTGGGTGATGCAATCTCCCAACATGGCCGATATGTCCCGCCCACTAACGGCCCTGGAACAGTGGGTGATATGTACAAAAGATGACCGCAAACTTATATCTGACCTATATGCCCTGATTGTTGCGCGTCCTAAAGCCCCGCGTACCAAAGCGCAGGTTCGGAGGGAGACAGAGCTGGGCCGCCCGCTGTCACGTAAGGAATGGGAAAAAGTGTTTTATTGCGCACAGCACACGGCGGCCAACGTCGCAGGGGCTAAATCGGCCTACAAAGTAGTGTCATATTGGTACCATACCCCAGCGCGGATTCACTCATGGGACCCGAAGTGCTCAGGTCTTTGCTGGCGGGGCTGTGGGGCGCCGGGCACGCTGACGCATTTGCTCTGGCACTGCCCAAAACTGGAGCGTTATCGGAAGGCGGTACTTGATGATAAAGATGAGGCCTTTCACATCACATTTCCCAGGGCCCCAGAACATGTGCTGCTAGGGCTCCCACATCCTAAAGCGTTCCCTTTGCGTTCCATGAGGGGCAGACAGATAGCTCTAGCCTTGCTCGCAGCGCACTTAGTTATACTTACACAATGGCGATCCCCTGCTCCTCCCGACCCGAGGGATTGGATTCGATGGCTGTGGCATTTGTTGGCCATGGAGAGACTTTTATTGTGTGTGGATGGTAAAGGTGAGGCGTACGCTGAACTGTGGGAACCATTTATTCACCTTCTATCCCGAGATCTGCGCGAGGTCACATGTCCCAAGTACTTACAAATCCTGCACCTTATCCCGCTGGCCCCCCAGGGTACAGTCAAATAGGAGTAGAAGGTCTGGGGCACACTGTGAGTCGAGAGGGACGTGGCGTGAGTTAGGGTACTCAGTGGGGCTGATGCGGAGATGGGAGGTGGGAGGGGGGTAGGGGTGGGGGGGAGGGCGGGAATGGGGTGGCGGGAGGGGTTTGTGTTATTTTACTGGTTTGTTTTTTTTCTCTGTAAAATGCAGTGAACGCTAAAGGTTATGGCTGTTCCTCCTGGCTTGGCATATGGCTCGCCGGGTCGCCCCCCGGGGTGTAGGCCCAAAGGATGTGTTCAAATATTGTTGGAATGTGCTCTGCCAGCCGGTGGATGTAGGCAGCCAAGCTGTGTTACGTGCTGGTATACTGCTCAATAAAAATGATTGATTCTAAAACAAAATCAATACATTAATCAAGACAAAACGCAAATGAAGAACTAGCAAGACAGTTCATGAATATATTCTACAAAGTGGACATACTTGACATTATATACAATAAAACAACAAAAGAAGAGGAACATACTATACAATAGATATGCAGAATTAGACTGTTATGCCACTTATTCGATGTAGTGAATCATATGTGTCCACATTTTTTCTGAAATCGGGATCTATTATTGGTATTCTCGATTTTACACTACTGAGGGGTCCAAGATGAGGTCAGAGTAAAAAGTGTAAATGTTCATGACTAAGCCATCTAAATTGAGCTTAGATATTCAGAGCTTTTGCACAATAAAATTCAACATGGTGGCCTCAGAAGATATGTGCCGACGCGTTTCGACCTTCGTGGTTGGACTGAGGAAAATATTTCGATGGAAGGTCTTCAGCCTAGATCTCTTATAGGGGAGTGATTCAGTTTAGGACCTAAGAGGAAAATATTTCGATGGAAGGTCTTCCTCAGGGCTGGGGACACTTATGGAGGACACTGCAATTATTCAATTGGGTACATACCTACAGTTCCATCTAAGATGTGGTTCCGAACACATGATTAGGAACACCCAAGGTGCATCAGCAATATGTGGTAGATGATAGGAACAATAACACTAACAAACAACTTTATTAACTAACATATGTATATACCCAGTTGTATAATTGCAGTGTCCTCCACAAGTGTCCCCAGCACTGAGGAAAACCTTCAGTCAAAATATTTTCCTCTCGAGTCCTAAACTGAATCATTCCTCTATAAGAGACCCCACTTTTAGAAAGTAGGCCTTTTCTCGTTTAACCATTCTGTGTGCCTATGCCTATTTGTGTATTGACTGTCAGGGCTGGGGATGTGCATTCACTGTAGACAGCCACTGGGGAGGTTGAGGTGTGACTGACCCTTACTGGATAACTCAGAGCTGGGTTGAACAGACCCTGGCTGAATTTAGAGTAGTGGGAGGAGATTTCCTTGCACCTGCATAGGGCCTGTCTCCTTTGCACAATGCTGTCTCCACCCCCCTGTGGTCATAACCCACAAGTGAGGACAGAACTGGTTTCGACTGAGCTCAGAGACCCTTGTACAAAGAGAACAAACACATTTTGGGGTATTAGTATTAGACCTTAAACCCCAGAACTTGAGTCTACTTATGGAATCAAGAGGAACATTTGCCAAGAAGAAGAGCTGGAGAAACTGAGTAGAAGTACTGCCCCTTTGCGTGTCTCTGGGGTTGGCCTGCAGTAGCTGTTTCTGCCAAGGAAAGGAGAAGGACTTTGCTGTGTACTGTGTCCCCTGCTTGAAGAAGATTTCAATAGACTCTGCCCTCTGTGAGTCCTACCCTTCTCTGAGGTGCCTCCTTCCAGTTACAGGACCTCAGAGGTAGGTTTGCAGCTAATCTCTGCAAGAACAAGCGCGAAACATCGCAAAGCCATGCAAAGTCTCTCAGAACCGACGCCAGACGACGCAAAGCCTCACCGAGTCCCGCCAGCCGACGCAAATCTTCACCATGCAAGCCCAAGCACCGATGCCGGACGTCACAAAGCCTCACAAAGCGACGCATCACCTCCGGTGTGTCACGCATTTTACCTATGCACCAAGTTTTCCAACAATCACCCAAAGACCAGAATCATCTTGGATTTCGACGCCTCACCTCACCCTACAGTCCGGATTCGATGCAATTCTTCTCCTGTGTGCAGCAGAACTGTCGCCTCGCCTGCCCACGGACTCAGGAACTGATGCATTGCTGTGTTTTCCAACTCTTCCTTTCTCTGTGGCTGTTTGGCCTTGTGAATTTTGATGCATCTTCAGGTACTTTGTGAGAAAACATGCATCCGTAGTTTTCTATGGAGTTGTTTGAAACCTTTTTAAAGACATATTCTTATTACATGTATGTTGTTGTTTTTTTTAGTTTTGGTCTTGTTGAAGATTAGATCAAGATACTTTATTTTTCCTAAACTGGTGTGGTGTCCATTTGCGGTGTTATCATTGTATTACTGCGTATTTCGAGTACAAATACTTTACACATTGCCTTTGGGATGAGCCTGTCTGCTCATGCCAAGCTACCCAGGGGGTGAGCAGGGGTTATCTAAAGTGTGTATCTCCTTACCCTGACAAGAAGCAAGGGTACCTATTTGTACAAATGTACTTTACCTCTGCCAACTAGAGACCCCCATTCCGAACATGTTCCCTATGTAAATTGTGAATATGGATTAGTGTTTCCATGATGGGCGTGTTTGACTTACTACTAAGGCCCTAGTACAGTGCACTGTGTGTGCCCAGGGCCTGTAAGTCAAATGCTGCTAGTGGGCCTACAGCACTGAGTGTGCCACCCACACAAGCAGCCTTGCAAAAGGTTCTCAAACCTGCCACTGCAGTGTCTGTGCACATCCTGGTACTGCCATGTCGACCTGGTAAGTGCACCCACTTGCCAGGCCCTAACCTTCCCTTTTATCACACATGAATCATGCTTAAAGTAGGTGCCCAATGTACCCCTTTGGGCCGAGTACAGTGTATGTGAAAGGTAGGTAATGTCCTGATGTGTGCAACATGTCCTGAAAGGGACCTACAATGAATTTTGTTTTTCTCTATTGAAAGGCTATCTGTCCCATAGGATAGAATGGGAGTTTATTTATAACATCTTATAAATATACCTTTCCATTGGGACAAGATGGAAAGATGGAGTTTAGTATGCCGGAACTCAGAATATAAAAATGCATCTTTTAGGAAAGATGATTTTTATATTGTGTGTTTGAAAATACCACTTTTAGAAAGTAGGTATTTTCTTGCTTAGCCATCCTGTGTGCCTCTGCTAGTTTGTGGATTGACTGTCTGACTTTGGAGTGACAGGGGCTGGGGATATACATTCACTGTATACAGCCACTGGGGGGTTGAGGTGTGTCCTGCCTTTCCTGGATGAGTCAGGGCTGGGCTGAATAGACCTGGGCTGCATTTAGTGTAAGGGGAGTAGATTTCCTTTTATCTGAATGGGCCTGGTCAGCCTTACACAATGTTGTCTCTACCTGCTGCTGGGAAGCTGGACCAGAGAGGGCAGAACTGGTTTTGACTGTGCGCAGAGCCTCTCTTCTGCCAGAGAACAAAGGAAAATGCTGTATAAATATTTGGATCCGGACCAAAGAACTTTAGAATACTTCTTGAGTCAAGAGGAACCTCTGCCAAGGAGAAGAGCCGGGAAAGCTGAAGGAGAAGTACTGCCCCTTTGCTGTGTGCAGTCTAGGGTTGGCCTGCAGTGGCTGTTTCTGCCAAGGAGAGGATGCAGACTTTGCTGTGTGCTGTGTCTCCTGCTTGAAGAAGGTCTCCAAGGGCTTGAAGTAGAGCTTGCGTCCTGTTCGTAAGTCTCAAGGACACAACGACTTCACCACCAGCTCCCCTGAACTTCCTTTCTGGGAGTTCTGACCTGCCAAGAGGTGCCTGTTGCTGAGTTGGGCCTCAGGAGGTTGTTCCTGCTGTTGGGAGTTGGAAAAGAGACGCAACTACGAGAAGTGCGATGCATCTGCACCTGTTTCCAACGAGTCGCCGCTGTGCTACTGAAGAAACTGACACAGCGACTGCCCGTGGCTGGAGAAATCGCTGCACGCCGAATCCTGTGCACCGATCTCCGAAGACTGTGATCACTGCACCGATTCTGACACAGGCCCTGGTGTGTGGCTGCAAGAACCAATGCATCGTGAGACTTTGGCTGGAGACACCAATGCATCGCCGTTGCTGCCACCTCCATATTGAGAACCGACACATCCAGATCTTCTCGTATCGCACCGGGATGCCAAGTCTTTAAGGACACCAGGGCTGAAGTAAATAACTGATGCATTACCTCCCCACACAGTAAGAAACTGACGCATCACCTCCCTGCACAGTAAAGAGCTGACGCATCACCTCACCTGCGTGGCAGTAAGGAACCAATGTATCACCTACCATGGAGTAAGGAACCGAAGCATCACCTTCCCTGTGGCTGTTTTTGTTTGTGATTTTGATGCATCCAAGGTACTTTATGTGGAAAGCATTGCATCTATAGTTTGCTATAAACAGAACTGTTTTACCTTCTAAAGATAACATTTTAATTACTGTATTGTGAATTTTAGTTGTTTTAGTCTTGTTTGATTTAGATAAAGATTACGTATTTTTCTAAACTGGTGTGGTGTCCATTTGTAGTGTTTTCACTGTATTACTATATGTGTGCACAAATGATTTACACTGTCTCTGAGATAAGCCTGTCTGCTCATGCCAAGCTACCAAGGGTGTGAGCAGGGGTTATTTTAGAAGTGTATCCCCCTTTCCCTGACTAGGAAGACGGGTCCCTACTTGGACAAAGGTGCAAACCATTGCCAACTAGAGACCCCCATTTCTAACAACCACCAATAGCATGAAGTGAGACAGCAATACTCTTCTAGGCTCCCAGTTGAAGTATTTTGAAAGCTTTATTAACAATAGGTTATAAAGACAGCTGCGCTGTCCAGCCAGACCTAAAACTGGACATTGATAACGATTGCTATGTTGCCGGATTGATCCTGTTATTTAACACTGGTGTCCCAGGGCCTTGTTAGACCTGGCATCTTTTGGCATGTTTCCCCTGTCTTTTTGACCTCATGTTTTTCTGATGTATGCAGTTTTGCTGGTTTAGTGTCTCGGTGTACTTCTTTTACTGCTATTCAGTGCCAAAGTGCAAGTGCTTCTGCTGTAAATTGTGTTATGATTGGTTTTCCACAATTGGTATATTTGATTTACTAGTAAGTCCCTAGTACAGTGAACTGTGTGTGCCCTGGTCCTGTAAATCAAATACTACTAGTTGGCCTGCAGCACTGGTTGTGCAACCCATCCAAGTAGCCTTTCAAAGGCTGACAAGTGCACTTGCCAAGCTCACAAGGGTGTGAGCAGGGGTTATTTTTGAAGTGTAATCCTCCTTACCTTGACTAGAAGGGAGGATCCCTACTTGGACAAGGTGCTTATCTCTGCCAACCAGAAATCCCATCTCTAACAGGCCTACAATACTATTACCTTCAAACTGAATAATGAAGTAATCCCATTTATACACTTTACTTTCGATCAACAACAATAACAAGCTGTGAAGGCAATGCTTACTTTTAAATATATGTTGCCACTTGTTTTGTTGCTTATGATCAAAGCAATGGTCCTAAATAAGCTGGTAAATAACTATCTAGTTGCCTGCTGATTTTGGTAGTTCTATGTCTATTAGGATTCTATTTTTGAGCGTATCAAGCACAGAATTCTATTTCACATATATTAGGTGCACTATTAGTAAGAGTGGTCGCACCCTGTGCATGTTTCTTAGGCCACCCCCATTTTAGACCCCCTTTAAAAAAATATATTAATTAGAGCACTGAACAAAAACATTTGTTACATATTCTCAGTGTGTAATCTGTGCAGGGTGACGGGCCCAGGCACATATTTTACAGGCTTATGTTTTATCATCAGACATTTCCCCAGAGTAAGAAAGTCAAAGGCAGAAAAGGGAGAGAGAACAAAAAAGAGGGAGAGGTGTGAAGTGGAATCAAGTTTTCAGCAGCCTCAGCAATCGGCAACTCTGACAGTGGGCTTCTATGAAAGCCATTGGGCTCCTCTGCTTATATATATATATAAGCAGATATATACTTATACTTACAAATATACTAATGCTACAGTGTTGCACTAACAAACTGACATTGACAAAGGGGCTCTCCCGAAACGCGTCTGTGCGTAAGATATTAAAGTGAATTCCGATTACATACCTCCCCGTGAGTGCTGTTTTCTTCCTTCCCGGCTGGGAGAGGGGGGATTTTGGAGCTGCATATGTTACACGGAGCATCACCGTGGATACGGCACCCGCCAATAGTGCTGCGCTGGCTTTTGATGTGCAAGGAGCGTGAAACGTGGTTGACGTTTTTTCAGCGAGGCACCACCGAAATTTCCGAGGAAATCGTCCGGTCAAGATAAGCAGCGGCTGCATTGGAGCTTGACTCCCCGGGGAAGCGACCAAACATTGAAAAAGGTCTCCATGAAAACCGGGTAAGCAGCGCGCGTCTTGAAGACTTACTTAAAAGGGGACGTTACACGGATTGATTCAAGGCGAGGCGTTTAGGGGAGGTCTAATCGGCTGGAAATTCACACGGATACCGGGCTCGGTACCTAATATATAACACTGTGAAAATGTTTAGTGATGCGGCGCGTGAAGAAGCTGCTGCAGGGATGTTTAAGAAGAAACAAAATGTAAATGTTACAACTGAATCTGGCACCAAAAAGACTCCAGGCACTTTACTTGTGAAATATCAAAAACTTGAGAGGTTACATGAGAGAGAAATTAGAAAGTGGTGGGAGGCGACCTCTCTCCAAAATTATATCGAAGTGGAGAGGGTCCCCCGTGGGCTGCGCGTGTATACCATCCCCGCCTATGAGAACCCAGACCCACAGCTTCTAGAAGAATGGAAGGTCCACACTGCATCTTTCTGTGAAGGGAGCTTGAGAATACTGGTCAAATTCGCTTGGAGCGATAGAGATAAAGTGCTCCAAGAAATCAAAGCACTGGATGAAGAGCTGGCTAACAACCCTGACAAAAAAGAGCATGATGAAATCAGGGAAGAAATGCAAAAAAGACTGCAAAGATATGAACTAAAAATTCGGCAGAGAAAGGAAGAAAAATTCGATAGGGACGAGAGAGACTATGCTATGGGACGCACTCTGACCTTTGCCAGAAAATTCGACGCGCCTCGTAAAGAAATGATCCGCAAAAAACTGAACCCCTCACAGCCTTCCGAAACAGTAGAAACTTCAGAGTCAGACATAACAGCATCTGAGCATTCAGGGGATGAAACAGCTGGACCATCCAGGCCCCTTAAGAAGACTCCTTTTCACGAGGAGTTCGACCTGATAAGAGCTACGTGGCTGCGAGGAGGCAAAACCAAACCCCCAGAACAAACCACAGAAGAACTAGGAGGGGGGCAGGAAGAGGAAAGGGCAAAGGCAGAGGTGCAGCGCCAAACCAATCAACCCTGAAAAAGAAGAAGAGAGGGGGAAGATGGTAGAAGTGGCCAACAATCTCACAATTGTTAATTTGACAGACAGAGTCCTGACTACAGATGAAGAGTCTGTTTTAAAATTGGGATTCTCATTCTGCCCACCTGCCAACCTCGAATTTACGCAAACGAGGATTGATCTCTTCAAATTCGTGCGCAAATTAAAACTGCATAAGTACTACAAATTGAAACCCACCATAAAAGAAACCAGATGCCTACGAAATACGATCAGGGACACAGACATCATACAATTGGATGATTTAACAACACTGGAAGCCCTGGAAGAACTCAGAACCGAAACATGCAGTGAGACCAGTGAATCCGATACTTGGACACAGAGGAGTAGAACCTTGGGGATAGGACAGGAGGCACCACAAACTGATTTCAAACCTGTTTCCCAGTTTCTTCCCCAAACACCACCAGATGCCATTGACACCTTCAGTGATGCAGTCCTGAAAGACCTCAATGAATTCCGTGGCAAAACCACACGTAAATGGAAGAGAAATCCACTGACTAAAGGACAAACGTTGGCCTTGAAGAAATTACAGGAGGAACCAAACATAATCTTTAAACCCTCCGATAAGGGCGGCAACGTCGTTCTATTAACCAGGGACCAATATGTTGGTGAAGCCATGAGGCAACTGAACAATAATGAGCATTACGAAAGGACGACGCAGAGGAAATATCTAGAAAGTATTGAACAATATGACAAGCTAATTCTGAAGTGGCATAACAAACAGATGCTGGACACTGATGAATATCTCTTTTTAAGGTCCTGCCACCCCGTCATCCCGACGTTTTATCAGCTGCCTAAAATTCATAAAGACATCGAGATGCCACCCGGGCGACCCATTGTATCCTCGATGGGTAGCTTAACTGAAAATCTTTCGATCTTCATTGATCATTTTCTTTTCGAATCAGTACTGACTCTCAGCTCCTACATAAGGGACACCAAGGACTTTATTGTCAAGTTGGAAAGACTCAAATGGGCTAAAGAGTACACTCTCATAGTCATGGACATTACAAGTCTATATACCTGCATTGATCACATGTTAGGTTTGAGAGCGGTGGAGTATTTTTTGAAAAAAAGATCATTAAAATATGCAGGACACAGTGCCATGCTCCTTGAAATGACAGAGTTTTGTCTTCTGAATAACATCTTCCTATTTGAGAGTAACATGTACAGACAGGTCTCCGGGACAGCTATGGGCACCTGCTTCGCTCCCAGCTACGCAAATCTTTTCGTGGGCTGGTGGGAGGAGCAGGTGGCCTGGTCCGACGGTAACCAATCTTGGTCGAATCACATAGTCACCTGGCACAGATATATTGACGACCTGTTTATCGTCTGGGAAGGGTCGGAAGACAGTGCCAGGGAATATATCAGGCATTTGAATGACAACAACCTGAATCTCCACTTTTCGGGCGAGGTAAGCTCAGTGGCAGTGAGCTACCTCGACTTGAAGGTGGAAATTAAAGACAACCAAGTCATTACATCTCTGTACAGAAAACCCACTGCAGGGAACAGCATTTTACATGCTGACAGTGGACACCCAACTGCTCTAAAGAGGAGTGTCCCCTATGGGGAGCTTTTACGTCTCAGGCGCAACTGCTCTCAGGATGATGACTTTCTGAGATCAGCTAATGAGTGTATTGAGAGGTTCAAACTGAGAGGATATGGGAGCTCTCTCTTAACTGAAACCCTCAATAAAGTTTCCAGAATCCCACGCCAAACATTACTGGCAGACACAAAGGTCACTAAGACAGGTACCAAGGGAATAGGCAAATTTCGCCTCATTACATCTTTTTCTGAGGATGCTGGTTTCTTCAAAGCCACTCTAAAGAGAAACTGGCATATTTTAAAAACAGATCCAATAATTGGATCGGATATTCCCCAGGGCCCACTGGTAACCTTTAAGAAAAATAGATCTATTAAAGACCTATTAGTACAGAGTCATTTAGACATCCCTAAAAAACAGGACAATACTCTGAAAAATATGCAAGGCTTCTTCCCATGTGGGAAATGTAAAGCCTGTACATACAGCAAAAGGGTGTTGGGGTACGAGGTCCCAGGAATGCAGGAACGTAAAAAGATAACCAAATTCATCACCTGTCAAACTGCTTTTGTAGTCTATTGCTTGGTTTGTCCGTGCAATCTGAAGTACATCGGAAGCACGGTGAACAATGTCAAACTAAGGATTTTGGAGCATATGCGAGCCATATGTAACAAGGATATGAAATCTCCTGTGGCAAGACATTATGCCATCAAACATAATAGCAACAGGGACGCACTGCAATATTTTGGACTAGACCATGTTCCCGAACACGTGAGAGGTGGGGATAGAAAAATGAAACTTAGACGCCTGGAATCTAGATTCATTATCGATCTCCAAACTAAGGCCCCTTTGGGCCTGAACAGCGGCGAAGAACTTGCCGTACATTTGGGGAAATAATCTGTAACTAAAATGCACTAATCATTTCTGTTTTCTTCTTTTTCCATCATGTATGTCATTTTCTTACATTCCCTATGGCTGACTGATGAAATTTGTATATAGTGTAAATATGGGACTCACACATCGTGTGTGAATTGAGGAGATATCAGGCGGTTCTTTATTGGGCCGCCTATGCTGATCCACGGCTAAATCATTGCAAAATGCTTGCGAATGTGCCTTTAAGGTGAAGCTATTGTCTATTTAGATGATGAATCTTCCCTAAATTACCACGCAATAGATGTGGTGGTTTGTTAGAACTTATGATGATGAATTAATTCTGTCGTTATTTGTTTTATTCACATACTGATCAGAGTATTTGTAAATATGTAAATATGTGCACATTGCAAGATGGCGCTCGCAACTTGAAGGTTAAAGCGAGTATTCCTCTTTTCCTTTTTCCCTTTCTAATCACGTGTCGCTTCCCAAATATACTAATGCTACAGTGTTGCACTAACAAACTGACATTGACAAAGGGGCTCTCCCGAAACGCGTCTGTGCGTAAGATATTAAAGTGAATTCCGATTACATACCTCCCCGTGAGTGCTGTTTTCTTCCTTCCCGGCTGGGAGAGGGGGGATTTTGGAGCTGCATATATATATATATATATATATATATATATATATTTTATTAAGAATTGGATACTCTGTTCCACAACTGCTCATTTTACAAAGAGCTAGTGAGTTTTACACAGATATCAAGCCTGCATAAGAAGCTAGAATAAACATTAACGTATCAATCAAAAACCATCAAAGCGATGTTTAAACTAATAACTCTCCTTTAACCTTGTCAGTGATATGGAATGTTGATGTAATAGAAGAGCAGCACTGCAGAGTGTCCTTGAAAATATCATTGTACCCAACTGTCCCCCGAAGTTAGCTGTGCGCTTATCAAATCTGTGGGTTCAAGACTGGCAGATTGCTGTAGCGAATTAAACATTGCAGATTTTAGATTTTAAAGCTGCCAATTGGTACAGTACAGTTTTTAGCCTGAAATGACATTTGCTTTACAGTAAGTAACATGTTGGAGCTGGAACCAGTGCTTAAATTGAGCGAGTGGGGGACACCAACACTTATTTCTGGGAACCAGCACTTATTTTTCCTGTATCAGATATTAACCAAGTGTATGAGAAGGAAAAACACAAAGAGCGGAAAGATTAAGAAGAAAAGAAGGCAAAACTGTCACAAGCAGAAAGCAGGAGCCTGCAAGTGGGAGAAAAAGGGGCAGGGAGTGTCTGGTAGTGGATTAAAGACTAATGGCACTGGTATTCGGCGGGCTGATGTTTAATTGCATTGACCACTGGCTTCTAATCATAAATGAACCACTGATCAGATCCCACTCATCTGGTGTTTCTTCCCCACTCAAGTGTGTGCAATTATTCTTGCACTGCATTCGGAATTTGTTGTACAGTTGTTAATAGTGTTAGGGGGAGTCAAGAGTGAGTGGAGAGATGCTTAGGCCCTGGGTGACAGTAACTAATTTTGCCATAGTGCCCTACTCAGAACTATACTCCACAAGAAGCAGTAGTTTGGTGTCAAACACCGCTCCTGTCCCTTTAAAAACAAGCATTGGTTTACACTGTCTACACACATGCCTGACAGGGGCGGCTCTAGGCTCATGGCGGCCCTGAGCAGGGAGCGTAGGTAGGGGGCCCCGGAAGAGGGGGTCCGGGTGGGGCAGAGACCCCGGGGCTCAGGAAGGTGTTTTAATAAAATGTCCAGAAAAGACGTTAGATGACCAGTACCTGCGGCTGCTCCTACCCTTCCGAATTCGTCTCAGAATGACAATATTTAGGAGGAGGAGGGTATTGTGACACACGACGTGGCCAGCAGCAGGTAGGGAGACTAGACCTCTTGCCACCTCTTATAAGTAATTTATAACTTTCTCTGCGTTAATGGGCATGAGGTGAACCTCAGTTCTGAGCTACATCTGCTAGAGTGCGTTTGTTATCTCTATACTGATTGGTGTGCCTCCATATTTCATTGTTAATGTATTTAGCATTCAGTTTAATGGCTACAGACATTGGGGCTGATTTACGAGCCCCTTGTGCCACTTTTGCGCTGCCGTTGCGTCACTTCTGTGACGCAGTGGAGGCTAAACCATGCACCACGTTGCGCCCTATTTACAACATGACACATCTAGAGAGATTCACCAGGTTGTAAAGCCCCGCGTCACATGAAACCTGCGCGGGTGGTGGGGGGGGTTCCGGTGCAGTAAACCCTTGGTAAAGTGCCTGAGTGAAATATACAAGATTCCACTCAGTCACTTTTCTGACGCTGCTGCGTCAAAACCTTGCACCTGCTTGAAGCAGGCATAAGGCATAACGCACCACGTTATGTATGGACAGGCCACGAGCATTGCTGGAGTTGCGTCGCGCTTGTGACACGACTCCAGCAATGCGCCACCCTTCCGACGGGAGATTTATTTATTTATTTATGCATTTTTATATAGCGCGGACTTTACCCGAAGGTGTCAGAGCGCTTTACAATAGAAACAGAACTGATACATGAGAAAATTCCATGTGAACAAAATACAAAAGCAAACATTACATTAAATGAAGCAAAATTGACAATTGTGAGCCAGCAAAATACAAGAGGTAAATGACAATCGTGTGCCAACAAAATACAAGAGGTAGCAAACGGTGCATTACAGGAGGAAAAAGTGAAGTGTGCCGGTTACAAAAGCGTACAAAATAAACATAAAGGTATAATACTGCAATATAAGGAGGACACTCAAGCACAAGAACAAACGTTACGTAGGCACTGGTGGCACTTGTGCAGGTATCGAAAACAACCAAATGTAAGAGGTAGAAAACAGTGTGTTACAAGAGAAAGTGACGGGTGCATATTACACACAAGTACAAAACATAGGTAGAAGGATAATACTGCAAAAAATGGCGGACTCTCAGACCACAGGAACACACTGGGAAGACACTTCCATAGTCAAGTTAGTAGATTAGCTAAATGGGAGGGTTTTCTTCAGATAATAGAGAGGGCAAGGATTACATTTGGAAGTGTCTTTGAAGGAGGAGAGCTTTGAGGTCAGATTTGAAGGCCTGGGAGGAGGTGGTGGTCCAGAGCTGAGGCGGAAGTGAGTTCCAGATTCTCACTGCGCCGCCGGAAAAGGATTGGGCCATCGATCTTTCCTTCTTGAAAGTGGGAGGTTCAAGCAGTAGATTTTCCGCATTTGGTGATGGTCTAGAGCCTCCAGAGAGTTTCAGCTTATTCGCCAGGTAGCGCGGGGAGGAGGAGTACAGGGCTTTGTGGGTGATGCAGGCAGTCTTGTAGATAGCTCTAGCCTCAATGGGAAGCCAGCGGAGGGTGGATAGCATGGGAGTGATGTGGTCGCTTCTTTTGGCCCCAAAAATGAAACGAGCTGCTGAATGGAGAACAGACTTAAGGGGCGACAGGTGGGATTTGGGGAGGCCAGTCAGAAGAGAATTGCAGTAGTCCAGTCTGGAGAGGACCAGCGATTGGACCAGGGTTTTAAGGTCATGCTCCGGGAAGAAGCGACGAATCCCCCAAAGAAGGCGCAGTTGGTATCGGGCAGACTTTGCAATTGAATTAATATGGGAAAGTAGATTAAGTTTTGTGTCAAGTATGACACCAAGGGATTTTGCGCTGTCAACAATGATGGGTTTATTGTTCAGCAGATTCATCTGGTCCATCCATGATTGAACAGGGGGAGGAGAAAGTGAGGAGGAGAGGAGGAGGAATTCAGTTTTGGAGGGATTCAGAATCAGTTGATGTGTTGACATCCAGTTTTGAATGGAGTCGAGGGTAGAGCTAAGGATGGAGAGATCGTGAGTGGAGGCAACCTTGAGGTAGATTTGAGTGTCGTCTGCGTAGAGATGATAGTTGACCCCAGATTTACTTAGGAGATTTCCCAGAGGTTCCAAGTAGAGATTGAACAATGTGGGTGCAAGAATAGAGCCTTGGGGAACACCTTGGCCCACCGCCGAAGGAGATGAAAGACTGTCCGCTATTTTGATCATTTGGGATCTATCAGAGAGGAAAGAAGCAAACCATTTCAGCACAGTGCCCTCCATGCCCATTCTCTGTTGAAGAGTGTTGAGGAGGGTGTTGTGATTGACAGTGTCAAAGGCTGCCGAAAGGTCGAGGAGAATTAGAAGACAAGACCCCCCCGAGTCTAGTATTCGGAGCGCGTCATCGATCACTTGCAGCAGGGCAGTTTCAGTGCTGCAGTTTTGGATGAAGCCGGACTGAAAATTGTCAAGAAGATCATTGTCCTTGATATGACGAGAGAGTTGTTTCGCAACACATCTTTCTGTGATCTTCGCAAGAAAGGGTAGGTTAGTGATAGGGCAGAAGTTGTTGAGGTCATTCGCATCCGCAGTGGGTTTTTTAAGCAGAGGGGTGACCTGCCCAGTTTTGAAGGGAACAGGAAGGGAGCCTTGACAGAGTGAGAGGTTGACCAGAGTGGTCCAATAGGGAAGAGAATGGGTATAGAAGTCAATGGCAATGGCACTAGGGATGGGGTCGAGCGAGTGGTTGGAGGGCTTAGTTTCGAGGATGCACTTGAGGAGGACATCTTCAGAGATGGGGTCGAAGTTCTGCCAAATGGCTAGTGATTTGCGCTCCTGTGGAGGGGTAGGATGAGCGACCTGAGCCACAAGTGATTTCACTTTTTTGTCAAAGAATACAGCGAAATCCGCGGCTTTCTTTGTAGATTCCTCCAATTTGGAGGTTGGGGGAGCGAAGTTGGTATTCTTGATGAGATCAAATAGTTTTTTGGGTCTATTTTTGGAGGTTGGGGGAGTGAAGTTGGTATTCTTGATGAGATCAAATAGTTTTTTGGGTCTATTTTTGGCTGAGTCAAGGAGGGTTCTGAAGTGTGATGCTTTCCCCAGGAAGATGTGCTTGTGGTATTTGGATCTTGCTGAAGGAAGCGTAGCCAAATTATCGGTGGAGGGTGCTCGCCTCCATTGTTTCTCCAGGAGTCTTAGGTGCTTCCTCTCTTCATATAGGGATTTGTTGAACCAGGGTGCTGAGGGAATGGGCCTTTTCTTTTTGCTTTGGAGAGGAGCAACGCTATTGATTTCGATTGCAAGGACTGAGAGGCATTGTGAGGTGAGATCGTCAACATCTAGGTTCGGGTCTAGCCTTGGAAGTGACAGCAAAGCTGATTCACAGAGGGAAACAGTGTCAATATTTTTAGCGTCACGGAACCAGGAGGTAGCCCTCTTAGGTTGGCCAAGAGTTATAGAGTGAGCTAGTTGAAGAGAGAATGGGATGAGGAGGTGGTCAGACCAGTCTACGTGAATAGGGGTAGCGATAGAAAGCATGCCTGCTTTAGAAATAACAAGGTCCAGGATTGAGCCCTTAGAGTGTGTTGATTCTGTGCAGTGTTGGATAAGATCATTTGTAGAGAGGAAGGTGGCCAGCAAGTTCGCAGAAGAGTCATGCAGGGAGCCCCAGTGGAGATTGAAGTCACCCACGAAGGTCTGATTGTCACTTTGTGCGTATTGGTCACTGATGAAGTCCGTGAGTTCCTCCATAAACGAAGGGCCGCTGCCAGGTGGGCGGTATATGACATGGAATCTGAGGGGTGAGCGGTGGTGTATTTGAAGCTCAAGAGATAGACATTCAAAAGTGCGGAAGGCGCTGATGGGAAAAGCCTTGAGTTGAAGGGAGTTTCTAAAGATGACTGCAACACCTCCCCCAACTTTGATAGGTCTGTCATTCCTGAAAATAGAGTAGCCTGTGGGTAGAAGGAGATCAAACATAGAGTGAGAGGTATCGTTGAACCAGGTCTCTGTTAGGAATAACAGGTCAATATTGTGAAGGGTGATGGTATCAGAGATTTCGAGTTTGTGTTTAATTGCAGATCTGCAGTTGTGGAGTAGGCAGCGCAGTTCTGTCGAGACTATTTTGGTGACGGGGGCACTGGGGCTAAGAAGGGTGACAGGGATATTATACCTATATGAGGGTGCACGGAAGGGTTTAGGTGGAAGCTTGGTTCTGACAGAAGAGATGGTTGGAATAGAGTAGGTAGTTGGGTAACTCGGAGATGCTGGTTGAAGAGGGGTGGCGTTCAAGGGCTTGTGTGAGTGAGCGATGTTTGCAGACGACAGGATATGCTTGGCTATGATGGGGTGAGGGGGCGAGGTGCATCTCGTGGGAGGGTGAGAGTTTTCCAAAGGAGTTGAGGTGAAGGGGAGAGTTGAAATCTTAGAGCTTAGAAGTGAAATGGAAGCTACAAGCTGGGAGATTGAGGTGATAAGAGAGCATAGCTTATTTTCAAGAGAGAGTAGGGCAGAGCACGGAAGGTTGGGTGTTTCGATGGCTAAAGGAGGGGATGAAATAGGTGGTGGGAGGCAGGGAGAGGTGGGAGGACAGGAGGAGAGTTGAGGTATAGGGTTCAAAGGTGGGGAAAGGTGGAGGTTGAGAGTGGGGGTTGGAGTATCAGAGGTAAGGGGAGAGTTGTCTTTGGTGGCATTGCACGAAGGAAAGGAATTTAGGACATGTTTATGAGGAGATGGGTGCAGAACAAGACGGTGGGGAAGAAGGAGAGGGGAGGACTGTGAGGTGTCATAGGAGTGTAGGAGGTTTGGGGGGAAAAGAGGGGAGGTGATTGGAGAGGTCCTGTTGGCTAGGAGAGGTGGCTGTGAGGGAACCAGCATCTGGTAGAGTGGGGGGGGTTGGGAGAAGGGGAAGTTGACGATAGGAAATGGTTCTGCTAGGCCTGATGGGGGGAGATGGAAAGGGTTACCAGGAGGGTAAGGGGGGCAGCACAGCATTGCTGGCGGAGTGGGGGGATGGAGGGAGATGTAATGGGATTGTGAGGAAATCGGGGAAGGAAGAGAGGGGAGGAGGGAGTAGAGAAGCGGGGGAGAGGGAGGAATGAGGGGAGCATATGGAAAGATTGCTGGGGGAGGAGGTTGGCGGAGGGGTGGACTAAAAAAGGGAGTAACAGATAGGAATAGGGGGGACGAAATGAGGTTGGGGTACCGGGACGGTGCAGATTGGACGAGGAGCTTATTGCCTAGTGGTAAGGCTGACGTGACGAAGGGGGGGGCAAACTGTGATGTGGGAGGAAAGGGGGAGGAGGGCACAAGGGAGGGGGAGGGAAGAGGGCTGACCTGAGCCTCCCGAGGGTGCAGCCTATTGGAGTGTAGGGGGGTCAGGGGAGTAGAAAGGGAGTAAAGGGTGGGGCTAGATGAAGAGTCAGGGGAAAACCTGGTCGCAGAGGAGGGGAGTAGGGAGGGGAAGAGGTGGTCAAAGAGAGAGAGACAGGTGTCTTTGCCTTGGATCAAGACAGTACCGTTGTTATAGATTGAGATGGTGAGGGAGCCGTTGAAATATGCAGAGGGGGAAATCTTTAGTTGTTTCCCATGAGGGATAGAGGAGGAGGATGAGACATTAAGGGAATTAGATAAGCTGGAGGCCCAAGAAGGGGTGTCGTGAGTGAAGAAAATAAAATCATTTTTGCGCCTCCCAAAACGACAGTTGTAAAATTGGTCAACAAAAAGGGAATCAGGGAAACGTTCAATAGTCTTATGCTTCAATCGTTTTACTGAAGCTTTAGTTTGGCCAGGAGGATAGATGATTTTGTAGCAGTTAATTCCATCCTTAACTCGAGAGGTGGCCATTATGGGAACGAGAGAAAGAGTACGGGGGGGGTATGAGACTGGTGTATTGATTGGTGTTACTAGGAGAGCGGTGGTGATGAGAGGCATAAGGACTAAAAGGGGGCACATATTCCAGGCATCGGGAGTGGGAAACTGAACTAATGTGTTATCCGGGAAGAGAGGTGGGTATTTGTTGGGCCCTTCATCTAGGTGTGAGTGAAACCAACTAGCACAGGATAATATTTACACGTGAAATGATTGAATATGATAAGACCAGCTGGATTACTGTCAAAACCATCACAGTGCACAATTTGTCAAAGAAAAGCAGATCACAAACGAACACCTAGTGACTATTGTTGATCACTGTACTTAGCATCAGCCTGAAACATAAGCACATTGGCACCACCCGCATTGTACGCCCATAATCTCAGCAGACCACTATTGGATCCTAATCAGAAACCAAAATTTCAAGGTTGCTGCCAATGCAGCAAGAGTCCTGACTCAATCAAAAATGTTCCCACGGAGAGAGGAGTCCTAAACGGTGCAGCTGGCACTACTTGCTGCACAGCTGTAAAAAGGCCTAAACGGTGCAGCTGGCACTATTTGCTGCGCAGCTGAAGAAGGCCTAAACGGTGCAGCTGGCACTACTTGCTGCGCAGCTGTAAAATGCCTAAACGATGCAGCTGGCACTACTTGCTGCGCAGCTGTAAAGGGTCTAAAAGATGTATCAGCAGAGGACTTGCTGCGCTGAAGAGAGTGTGAGCCTTCCCGCCCTCCAGAGGCGCTCAGCAATTGACGGGCTCAATCACCACTTAGTAGGGCAGGTGTATAATCTCATACCATCCTACCAGCAGAAACCGCCGCCCATCACATGCTCATCGCAACATCAAGGAAAAATTTCTTATTTAGTTTCTCAGCAGGTACGTGCATTGGTTGCCTAGAACAATGTGCCCATCCATAACAAACTCGGGTGAAAACAGCCTCGAGACCAACAGTAATCAGTAGTTGCTAAGTGTCCCAAAAGGCGGCCATCTTAGGGTCAGGCATAGCTGAAAATGGGATCTTTCCCTCTACACTGAGAAAACCAAGCATACAGGCCCCTTCATGAGCGCAGGTAAATAAGGCAGCGGATGTGGTGCAAGCTGAGGGGAAGTGTGGCGGGATGCATTAACCTATAACGTCCTACAACATGATATCATAACATGATATCCACCATCTACGGTAATGCTCAGAGCGTCAGTTTCGCCATGTCACCAGCAGCTGTGAGCAGGAATGCTTAGTGAGTCGGTCGCTATACTGCCATGCAGGTTTAATTGGCCGTCACAGGTGAGAGGGATTAGCGCCTCGAGGAGACGAGCCTATCTAGAATCGGACGGCCGCCATTTTGTAAGTAATTATGCGCGGTACCTGATTCTATCTTCAAGGCAGTACAGACCCGATGCGCGCTGCAGTACCGCCCTCATCAGCCCACTGTGTTGAGACGACTGTGCTGTCTGGCGCGAGGAGCCTCAGAAGTTCGGTGGCCGCTGGGGAAAGGCTGAGGCGATTACCGGGAGGTTCCATGCGGCGGGCAGAGCTCCGTGCAGGAGACTACGCGGCCACAGGAGTCAATCGTCGGATCTGCCTCTAGGAGCACTCCCCGTTTCTTAGCATGACACTGCTAGCTGTTGGGCACATTCCGACACCTCTCCGTGCCATCGGGAATAATCGTTGACGGCAGGAAGGCACCAAAATGTTGCTTTCATTTCGGCGCCACTGGCGGAGAGAAGGCTCAGTCCGCCATCTTGCTCCGGCTCCCTCTCAGCTGTACAATGCAGTTCACAGTCTGTACTCCGTGAAAGGTCGTATCACTTTTTCATTGATCTGCAATATGAAGTTTTGTGTTCGCTCCGCACGGGGATACAATTAATAAGGTACAAGATGCTCTATTTAAGTGCAAAGTTCCTCTAATGGGGTGGGTGTCTTTCCTCTGCGTCCCGAGGACGAGGGAAACCTGTAAATATCAGATATGACACCCATTTGAGCAACGTGGAACTTGGAGATGTGTCACGCATCCGTTTATTCTTGCGCCACGATGCGCCGCATAGTAAATGTGGCACATCTGTGGTGGCGCAAGGGTAAACTTGCGTGACGCATCTTACCTGGTGCATCCCTGCTGATATGCAGGGATGCGCCAGTCATCATAAATCTACCCCATTGAATTTAGATCAGTATCAGCCAAATATTTATCCTTGATTCAACAGGAGGTTGGCTTGGCTAACATAACACACAAGGAAAATAGCTCTATTTGGAGTGGAGTAGTGTGGCTCAATGGTTAGAGCGGCAGACCCTGATGCAGAGTTCTGGCCAGGGACCTGGGTTTGATTCCCAGCTCGGCGGGGTCTCGGACTCACTTTCCTCCGACCTGTTAATTCTCGCCTCGGTGCCTATTCTAATCACGGGCCCCACGCTGCAACTCTGGGCAATAGCTTGCTTAGCTTCCACACCGGCCCCGACAGCGCTAAGGATGCCTGGCTTCACCCTGGGGGTGCCCAGGAGTGGACACTTCACAGGGAAAGCCAGGAGGGGTTCCACAGCGGTATGAGTATCAGCGCCAGGAAGCCGCATAGGCGACACCGCAAGGTGACCGTCTGGTGACAGTGCGCTCTATAAGTACCATGACATTTACATTTACATTTATTTCCACCACCTGCATTTACTATGCGTATTTACAATCTCCAACCTATGCAAAGAACCTTGAACAAGAGCAAAAACTGTCAGTGACAATGGTGCACAATACAGTGAATGACACGCAGTGTGAAGAGTTGATACAACCCACTCCAGGCAATCAGCTGCTTCCAATGTTGCTAGACCACATTAACCCATTGATATACACTGCAGCTACAATTTATTGTCCCTGCTACTTTGTCTGATTTTAGAAAAGCTGTCCTGCCTATCCATCTCTATGATAAAAGTGTGCTGAATAGTGGGAAAGGTTACGTTTAAGTGGGTTCTAACGTGCAATCCGCTCCCCCAAAGTTTATTTTTTATTTTGGACCCCTTGTTTTTTTAAATCTTTTCAATGAGTGAGGCGCCTAATGGAGCCTCATCTGCTGTATTCTTCTTTAAAAATGAACTTGAGCTGTAACCACCAGCTCCCACCTTTTACAATATGGCACCAGATGCAAAGCTGGTGTTAGAGGCCCTGTCCTGGTTAAATATGAAGAGGTATGCAAACATGTCAGATAACGTGTGCAGGCGGAACAGGCAAGGCTAATGTGTGAGTCAGACGGCATCTGTGCACAGATAACACTATCACAGATGGACCCAGACTAAACTGGTTATGGTCTGTGCAATATAATTGGCAATGCCAAACTAAATGGTCACAATTTTTACCAAAGTGTGTAGTGCTTAACTGTATTTACATTTTGGATGAACACTATTGAAAATGTTGTTTTGGATTGGCTCAATGCAGGAAAGACATTGACTTGACTTTTCCTATAGGTCCCTTGAGCTAAAATATTGATTATTACTCAAGTTTGAAGTCTGGGAGGATGACGTGAGATTTGCATCATCATGTACAGGCAGAGCCGGTACCAGAGAACAGGTCTTGCGTACCACCCCATGATTCTTTCATGTTTAAAAATACTAGAAGGCTGGACAGTGGTGTAGGTGAGCCTGTGGACTGCTGCTTTTAAATGCCCGTCAAGGGTGGATGGGTGATTTGGAGTTTCTGGATAAGGTAGAGCTACCCACCTTCTAAAAAAAACATTTACACTTTTAAACCCCTGCACAGAGGCAGAGTCTTTGGGAGAAGAGTGAAACCAAGGAGAGAAGGATAGACTGGCTCATCGATAACCCTCTGCCTGGGGTGGAGGGACTTTGGGATTTCTAGGGCATGAATTACAGTGTGATCTGCCACAAATGTGACAGCTATCCTGTCTGCCCTACTAAAAGTGCCTTAGGATATTATCCACTTATATTAAGGTGGATAGATAATCAAACTCTAAATGAGGCTTTTAGTACTTCATGGACTTTCTTTCCAGAGCAAGTGGCAGTGGCTTCCCCACTCTCTCTGGGAAATAGTAAAGGTTGAACTTGCTGGGAAATTTTCCTTCGTGAATTGAGCCCTTGGACTTCAGGGTGCATAGGGAACAGAGACCACTCACACTGGTATGCAGTTAACCATCGTAAACCTGTTGATTCAAGTGTACCTACCAAGTCTTTATGGAAAAAGAGAACAGCTTCTCTCAAATTTCATTTTGTGTATGTATTTTTCACCAGACTTCAGTTGAATTGGGAATCTCCAGTCACTTTCTTTCTGGTGGTAGTCAGTATTGTCTGTCTCCTTCTGGGATGGCTTGCAGGAGTTCGAGAGCCACAGCAACTAGTACACACAGCCAAGGCTGACACAGCGGTGACCCCTGTACGCAGTGCATAGCAAGGGAACAGTGACCACCAGTTTCCCCCATGACCCCATGTGTTTTGTAAAAGACTGCCACAGCAGGGGTGCGGTGGGCCCCTCAAACCCCTTGGTAACCAGGGTTACTTCCAATATTGCTCCAATGATAGCTCTGCCCCTGCGTTTTGGTGAAAGGTTTACAGATGGATTCCGGCAAATAACTGATTAGGTCAAATCAAATAATGAGAAATAAAATTAGCTTGGAACAGTTCTGATATCATTTTATTCAGCAAACAATAACCTTGGACAGACAATACAGTTGGAAAAAACCTATACAAATTAGCGTCTTTAATATAAGTAACAGGTCACCTAGCAGGCGCAAAAGGTTTTTGTGGACACCAACCGCTACTCACATTGCATCTGATAATGCAAGAGTAGGCGACAGAAGGTCACAATATGTGATCCCCTAATGTAGGTACGGGCATACAGAAGGGCTGGAATTGCTGGCTGATACATTTTATTGCTGGCTGATATAAGAACTTTCCCTGGAATGGTTAATGGTTAATAGCTTGCAGGCTCACGAATACAAGGTCCAGATTTGAACAATTTCCCCAATTCTGTGCGAAACAACAAGCTCAAATGATCCCACGTGTATCACTTCCTTGAAACATATGATAACTCTGGATCAGATTTATCATTGAATTGCATTGTCCTTGCGTCATGCATGGTATCGCAAGGGCAACGCAAGCCTTATGTCACATTTGCCGAGCGTGGCCTTACATTGCTTGGTAAATCTAGAGTAAAGTAAGACAGAGCAAGTTGCTGTCTTTAATTACTCTGCCCTGGGAAGGCGTTCCTTGGGAGGAGCGCAGGTGTTCATAATCCTTCAGTCATGGATTTTGGTGTATTCCAGATTTAACAAGATGGGTGAACATGGAAATGCATCACAATTGTATGCCTTCCCGATAGAGGCGCAATCAGGAGAAATATCTTTATTTCGCCTCACTGTATACTCATTGTATACTCTCTCTTTGTGTGCTGCATTCTGGAGCACACTTAAAGAGGAAAGCACCTCTATGGATTGTTTTTGTGCAGGAAGGGGTGCCTTCCTGCACAAAAACAATCCTACCGCAGTGCAGACACCCTTGCACAATGACGCAAGGGTTTCTACATAGGCACTATGCTGCATTTAGTGCGCCAGCACAAGGAGGGAACAGGTATGCACCATATCTTGATAGATATGTTGCATTCCTGCCCTCTCCATTTGACACAACATTGACTCTACTCAGTAAGGCTGAGCCAACAATACAATTAAATTCTGGTACCAATGCAGATCCGTCACTGGTTCCGTGAAAACTCAATTTCAAACACAACTTTTTAATTTTTATTAATCTTTACCTTCTTTTTCAATAAATACATACATGCGAATCCCTATGCATAGTCAATGAAACAAATACAAAAAATCAAACAAATCAAACCTTCCCAATTTCACAACTTGTCAAGAGACACTACAACCACTCAATACTCTCCTTCATCCATTCAACATTCATTCCTGACACATAACCACCTCAACATACTCACAAGTTCACCCAAGGGTGAAGCCAAATTACTCACAGTTTTTTAGAAAGGCAAAACCCGAAAGGGAACACTATGCACACAGCCAAACAACATCAAACTTTATCAACAATTCAAATAACGCAATGCACCACAAAGTAAACAGAATCAACAGAAGATCATGTAAAAGTGCATCACAGACAACAACTTCATTCTAAATATGTTTGTTTGACTAGAAAATGCGCAAGGACGACGTGTTTCGAACCCTTTGACTAGCAGGGTTCTCCTCAGGACCATCACAATATTCTCTATAAATGGGGAACTGCTCTGATTCCATCAATCAGTGTGTATTGTGGTGTTTATCCATAGTCCTTATCCTTTCAACCAAAATCCTTTAGATGTAAAATAAGACAATTCTGACGATTTCCACCAATACGTATAGATGTTAATCCAAAGGGTCTCCAATAGTTAGCAGTCAATTATTTAAAGTGCACCACCAAATCTTTAAACGCTTCTGGCATCAATCTTATTCAGAAGAGCAGTCCACTTCACGAACCTCCGCTCGGCGTGTAGACCAACACGCCGACAACACGGCATCCAATACCACAAAGGATTATGGGTGTGACACCGGAGGTTCGTGAAGTGGACTCCTCTTCTGAATAAGATTGATGCCAGAAGCTTTTGGAGATTTGGAGGTGCACTCTAAATAATTGACTTAGCTATTTGGTGCCAGCTGCCTGTCTCTGGGTCACACGGCTGGGTGTGGGTGATAGATAGGCTTATCTTTCTAAAAGTGAAAACTGGAAATGGCCCTTTCAGCAGGGTCACCACCAAACATGTTGCCTTCCTCCTCCATATTTTGTTGAATTTGCTTTAGGATTCTGGGCACTTTACCACTGCTAACCAGTGGTAAAGCGTAAATGGTCTGTACTCAAAACATGGTTACATTGGCATATTTAATTTACTTATAAGTCCTTAGTAAAGTGCACTGTATTGTATTGTATTGTATTGTAATTGCATTTATATAGCGCTTACTACCCCTGACGAGGCGTCAAAGCGCTTTTTCGGCGAGTAGCATGCTACTATGGGACCCATACAGGATTGGTGTTGAATTAGTATAGTGAAAGATGCAAGTACATTTTAAGTGGTGGATAGGTTAGTCAGTTATTTGGATGTGGAATGATAGCAGAAGGATAGAGGAGGACAAAGGCTTGTATTTATATAGCGCTTTTTGACACACGCTATTCAGGTAGCCTACAAAGGTGTAGCACGGTTACAACGAATTTTTTACAACGCACTACCATTACATCGCAACTTTTACCACGCAAACCATTACAACGCAATGCGCTGGGGGGCGCTCTAGGATAGGGAATGTATTTAATATACTATCCAACACCTTCCCTGCTATCCACGGGGACTGGAGTTGGAATAGTAAATTAAATAATTCACTATCCAGCGCCTAAAAGCATTATGCGTTGTAATGGACTGCGTGGTAAAAACCGCGTTGTAAAGGCATGCGTGGTAAAAGCATGCGTTGTAGTGACACCAATCCGCCTACAAAGGTTTAGTGGTGAATTAATATGGTAAAATATGAAGTAATTTCAGTGGTGGATAGTAGTCAGTTACTTGGAGTGAGAAGGATAGCGGGGGGATAAAAGGGTACGAAAGATTTGCATTCATATAGCACTTGTTACCCCTGATTGGTGTTGAAGCGCTTTTCTGGCGAGTAGCACGCCTCTCCGGGACCCATAAAGGATTACTGTTGAAAATTAGTATAGGAAAAAAATATGAAGTAATTTGAGTAGTGGATATGTTATTCAGTTATTAGTTTAATATGGAATTTGAGAAATGAACATGTTAGTCTGTTAATTTCGATTGAAAAGGATAGTGGAGGTATAAAAGAGTGGAAGATTATTATTTTTCAGGTCTTAGCAATAAGAGGAGGCTTTTGGATGAGTAAAAAGGAGTTTTGGAGGGGAGGACTCAGAGGAAAGAGTTTAGAAAGGTTTTTTTTAGGGATCGGTATAGTAAAAGAGGTGTCAGATGATGCAACGAGGGATAGAGTAGGAGAGAGTCTAGAAAGGGTTATTTTGGCAATCATAGTAGTGGTATGGGGTTTGGGATAAATGAGAGAGTATATGTCGAGGATATATTGATAGATGTATGGGATGAGAGATAGTGTAGTGCATTGGAAGGAGTAGTAGAAGAAGTTTGAGATGAGTCAGAAGGTTGGGTTAGAAGATATATTGAGCGAAGTATAGGCTGAGAAATAGGGTAGTGCATTGGAAATGCTAAATTAGAAGAAAGTGATAAATATATAGATCCATAATTACATTGAAAGTACATAGATACATAAAGGAGGTAAGTATATGTAGATTAAAGATATTGATAGAGGCACAGGATGAGAAATAGGATAGTGCATTGGATATGCTTTTTCAGGAGAAAGTAACAGACACACAGATCCAAGCACAATGGAAGTATGTACATGCAGACCAAAGATAATTTTTATTTATTTATTTGTATTATTTTTTCTCTCAACAACATAATTATTTTACATGTTTATACAAAGTAATACACAAAGATAGGTACATATCTATAGTGAAAAAAATGCTTGTATACAGAGGGATATGCTGTAAATTTCTGTTTGCATATGGTGCCAGCGTGGGAAAGAGCCAAATCTTGAGTAGTTTTCTGAAGATAAGGTGGTTGTCGGTGGACCTTATGTTGGGGGGTAAAGAGTTCCATAGTTTGGCTGCTTGAACAGAGAAGGATGTGCCACCCATGGTTTTTTTCTTGTATGCTGGGATTTTGAGGCAAGATGCTCCTTTAGAGCGGAGGTTCCTTTGTTGAATGTGTTTGGTGATTTTATTCCTAATGAAGAGCGGTCCCATTCCATGTATTGCTTTGTGCCCAGGGCCTGTAAATTAAATGCAACTAGTGGGCCTACAGCACTGATTGTGCCACTCACTCAATATCCCTTTAAACATGCCTCAGGCCTGCCATTGCAGAGCCTGTGTGTGCAGTTTTGAACTGCCATTTTGACCTAGCAAGTTACCTACTTGCCAGGCCCAACCCTTCCATTTTATTACATATACGTCACCCATAAAATAGATCTAGGCAGCCCTTTGGGCAGGGTGCAGTGTATTTCAAAGGTAGGACATGTACTTTCAAGATTTACATGTCCTGGTAGTGAAAAACTGCTACATTTTGTTCATAATACATGACCGCAAGGCCTATCTCTCCCATAGGTTAACATTCGGATTGCCTTAAAACATCTTTTAAGTGTAATGTCCAATTGGGAAAAGATAGAGATTTGGAGATTGGGGGCTCTGAACTCGCAATTTAAAATCACAACTTATGGTGAAGTCTGATTTTAAAGTGAAAATCTGAAAATGCCACTTCTTAGAAAGTTGTCATTTTCTTACTTTAAACATTCTGTGCCTCTGCTTGTCTCTGAATATATGTCTGGGTTGGGTGACAGCTGGGCTTTGGGCATTCTCTCTAGACAGTCACACACAAAGGGAGCTGGGGTGTGACATTTGCATCCTGACAGCCCATCAACAGGCTTATGGGCCTTCCTGAGGTAGAGTGGGAGAGAGGGGCTGACACTTGCACCTGAATAGGGCTGTGCCTGTCCCCAAAAAAGGAGCTGCATACCCTCATGTAGTGAGTCTGGAGCCATGACTAGAAAGGCAGGGCACCTGCAAACTTCTAGGGCAAGCCTCTAGAAACTTCTCCCCACTTCATCTATTTATAAATACTGGACCTTTGACACTATATACTCCGTTCACTTTGGGGACCTGAGGAGTCTCTGCCAGGAAGAGAAGCTGTGCTGCAGGAGGGACTGCCACTTTGCTAACTGTGTTGCTGCATTTGCCTGCTGCCTGCTGCCTGCTAACAGCTGTACTGTAGGAAGGACTGCCTTTTTTCTACTTGCTTTGCTGTGTTGGCCTGCTACCTGCTGCCTCTTGCCTGGAAGTGAGAAAGACTAGGTGCCATATTATCAAGAATGGGCGATACATTATCGCTGCTTTTATCGGCAGGAAACTGCTGCTAAAGCGGCGATAATGGGCTTGATAATATGCCCTTGTGAATTCCCAGAGAAGCCCAGGTTCTGGTGTTGAGCAGCATGGCCTGTGACAGCGACACAGCATAATCCCACCTATGTAATGCAGAACGAAAGCTGTGCTTTCAACATCGGCAGCCTCTCCAGAAGGATTGGATGACCTGGGTCTCATCCACAAACCCTGTCAAGTTGTCAACCCCACATCAGCCCGTCTATGTGCATTGGCCTGATGCTTTGGGCTTTCAATGTCAGCGGCCCCTCCAGGCAGGTACTGTTCTGAGCGGGACCTGTGGGGTGCTTGTATATGGCCTGCGCTCCCTTGCGGGCAGCTGGAACTGTGTGATTATACCGTTCTAAGTGACCTGCTATAACATTTGAATCGCCAAGGGCTTTTAGGTGCATTTCCAGTATGACCATATTGTAAGAAAGCCTCTCTGGAGATCCGCTGAGGGACTTTGTCATGTTAACCCGGTCTAGTGTGACTGCCAATAACTTTGGAATCAGCAGTGACATTTAAGCACTGTTTTACCAGTGTACTTTAAAAACGCATATCTTGAGATCCACTGATTGGATTTTTGTCATTTTAGTCTTTGTTATGTTAAAATATACTCTAACTTAGGGGCCCATTACGATCGCGGACGGACTTGCGTCCGTCCGCGATCCCTGTGTAGGAGGGAATGTCCGAATGTGCTGCGGCGTTCCCTCCTGTGCAATTAGGATGTGACCGCCACCCTGGCAGTCACATCCTCTATATTTAACATTGCGGCGGGTGCGGTTTCAAGCTGCACCCGCCGCAATGTTAAAAACACATGCAGTGCATTTACATGCAGAAAGCGGCAGGCACCGCGCGGTGCCTGCCGCTTTCTGCATATAAATGCAGGGGGGTACCATAGGTACCCCCCATGTGCATCCCCCACCTCCCTTTACCAAGGGGGCCCGCAACGGGCCCCCAGAGTGAAGATCCGTATGCTTTTCCACGGCAGAGAACCGGAAAAGCATCTCTTCTACGCCATCCTAATATGCCTGGCGGTGTCTGAGAGACACCGCCACCATATTAGAGCTTTTCCGCCGCGGTTGTAAGCCATCCGCGGCGGAAAAGCAGCGGACTGAAACCAGGATCCACCAGCCATCCTAATGTGGCGGTGGGTCTTTGGTGGGTCCGCAGAGGATTTTCCGCATCCGCCGGGCCGGCGGTGGCTTCCGCCGGCCCGGAGGATGCGGAAAATCCTCCATCATAATGTGCCCCTAAATGTGGAGTCTTTTTGTGGTGTTTACACTAGGTTACTGCATTTAAAGTGTGCAAATACTTTACACATTGCTTCTTATGTTAAGCCTGACTGCTCTATGCCAAGCTACCAGAGGGTGAGCTCAGACTTACTTAATCGTGTGACTGACTTGGCCTGACTGTGATTGTGGTCCCTACTTTGACAGGGTGCATACCCAAGCCAACTAGAGATCCAATTTTTAACAGTGGTATTTTCAGAATTGCAATTTCAAACCCAACTTCACCATGTTAGGGTTTTTTTAAATTGTGATTCCAGAGCCACCTATCATGTAGGGGTTACCTGATCCTATTTGGAAATTACACTTAGAAAAAATATGAAGAAAAATCCAGAGTTATCCTATGGGAGAGGTAGGCCTTGCAGTGGTGAAAAACGAATATACGAGTTATATCACTACCAAGACATGTAAAACATGTGCATGTTCCACTTTTTAAATACATTGCCCCCTGACCTCCGGGCTGTCCAGAGCCTACCTACCCTTGGGGTGACATGTGTTAAAAGGGAAGGTTTGGACCAGGCAAAAGGTTTACTTTGCAGGCCAAAATTGCAGTGTAAAACTGCACTCACAAGCTCTGCAATGGCAGGCCAGATACATGATTAGAGTGCTACTTAAGTAGGTGGCACAATTAGTGCTGCAGGCCCATTAATAGCATTTAATTTACAGACCCTGGGCACAGGTAGTGCCACTTTACAAGGGACTTAACAAGTACATTAAAGATGCCAGTTGAGTATAAGCCAATGTTTCCATTGTTTAGGAAAGGAGCAGAAGCAGTAATGTGTGCACAGTCCTAAGCCCAGCAAAAACAACAGTTCTGAAGGCAAAACGTTCGGGGAAAACAACGTCAAGCACGCCAGGTCTAACAATTTCACTGTGTCAAATGATGTGAACTCTTCCCCAGAGTGCTGAGGCTGTTTTTCATCACATTGCAGGTTGCAGGGTAGGTGAGGTGAAAAGGTGAGGGGAGAGCAGGGAAAGACTGGGAAACAAAAGCAGCTCTGGCAAAAATGCTCAAACCAACCTTGCTCCCTTCATCTTCTCACAGTCTCTCTTTCCATCCATCCATCCATATCTCCTTCTCTCCTGTCCCTCTTCTCCTGCTATGATTGCTTTCTCCCTACTTCCCCCCTCACTCGAAGCCTCCCTGTGTCTGCTGTAATTAACCTCGGGGAGCCGAAGTGCCCTGTGCTTTCAAAACCAGCTTCCTAGGACTCCAGCCCACCAGGGAAATGCCCGGTGGAATGGAAGGCCTGTCTGGCACTGGGGGAGAGCATTTGCTACTTCTCTCACATTCCTTTTTAACTGGACGTACTGGCCAGGTGTAGCAATTGCCCGCCACCTACGTGGTTCGCACAAAGGTATGGGTCCTGTGTCTCCAAACCTGGAATTATTGAGTCTGAAGTTTCCCGACTGGGTAATTCCAGTGCCAGAGAAACCGAGAAAGATAGAATTGCTCGGAGTGTTGACTCTGCAGAAATACCACTCGGGGTCCCTAATAATGAGGATAAAAATGCTGGCCCTGTCTTGAAAGCTTGACTTCAAGCAGAAGATCCTCAGAACACAGGTGTGCTGTTTTATAAGACACTGTAACATCCCACTGATCGCATTTCAAAGGAATCTTCACCTGCAGAACCTGACCCAGGTGCAGGAGACCGGAGGCGTAACCTAGGAGCAAAGATTACAGACATGAGATCAGATAGCTCTCATCACAACCATCCGCCCCCAGGAAAGCTGCGGCTTCTTAGGAAAGAAACTGACGGCTGAGAACATGAAGCCTGCTCCAGCAGGAGAAGTGAAAAAGTCGAAAGGGAACATCACCGAATGCAGGAGACGAGGGGAGGGGTTGTCTTAGAGGAAAAAGAAAAGAATCGGAGCAGGAACTAGCCAGGCAACGTGACCTCTATAGGCGAGAATTCTATAAGACCTCCCTGATTTATTGTATTGTGTTTTAATTGCATTTATATAGCGCTCCATGCCCCTGTTGATGCGCCGAAGCACATAGCCACCAGACTGTAAATGCATCATAATGGTTGCATCCGAGGTGAATTCGCCAGCTCTTGATGGCAGGAGCCGGACTCCGACTTAGGAGGCAGCCTTGTTTCTCACCGCGTGATGCGTTACCAGACAGCGCTGCTCATAGAACTGCATTTCGAGATTGTTTCCTATCAGGACCACTTTGAATGTGCCATTGTTAAACAATCTACATTTTTATATTTCTATACAAATTAATGCCGACAGTGGGATAAAAGAACGGGTCTGTTGGAGGCATTTAACTGAAATACGAAAGGAACTCACAGCTGGACGCTGTGGTCAATTTCAGTTCTAAAACAACTCTTAGTGAAGTAAACCAGTTTGCTTTCTCTATGGTGAAATGTATGGGTTACATTTCTGTGAGAAACACAGAGCATGCGCCGCATGGGAAATAGTGCAAGATCATCATTTACACATAATACCTAGCATGAGGCGCAATAGTGAGGCATAGGTAACTCACAGGGAATGGGGGGCATATTATCAAGGGACATACCTCCGCTTTTTTGGCTATAAAAGCCAAAAAAGCTGAGATAATATTTTAGCCCTATTAACAAGGCAGCGCTAACATGCATTAGCGCACGTTAGCAGCCGTTTTCCCCACGCCTTGCCTTGCATCGCTAATGAGATGCAAAGTAGGCGGTCCTTTACAAAACAACATAAAAAAGATCACTAACTGTACTTCGCGGTATTAACAAGCTGGCCCAAGCCACCCATAGCGATATTAAAAGCCGCGCTAACCGCGGTTATCGCCGGAAGCTAACGTCTGTTAATTTCAGACTTAGCTATATGTATAAAGGGAGGTGGATCGTCAGGCTGAGTCCACCATGGCCTATCAACGAGGAATTTCCAATCGATGCAGTGTTGTCGCTGGATTTCCAGCGATATACCCACGTTTCACCACTATCACTGGATTTATTATCGCCTCGGAGATTAGCGTTGGTAATAACGCGCTAACTGGGCGATAACATCCTGCGATAGCTGGCGATGAATGGAAACGCGCAATGCGTGCTTTGCGATATTCATCACCATCTATTGATAATATGCCCCTGGGTCTGTTAGCAGCAGTGCAAACTCGCACACAAGGAGCTGGGAGATAAAACAGCCAAAGTGCAAGCTTACAGACAGCACAGGCAACATCATGTAAACTCTGTTTCGCCCCTTTCATTTAGCCTCTCTCCCCAGGGAATTTGTACTGCAGTGTCCAACACAGTGCATGCAAGCTTTATTTAAAAGCACAGAATAGATACACCATTACTAGAAACAGTGCTTGTTTTTAACAAAAGTATATGAATAGCAAAGCAGCATTGATGCAAGCATCTCTCACACACACAACAAGATTGGTAACAGCAAAATCTTAAATTGCACACGTGGTGTGCTCCCTGAATATTATGTTATGTACATTTGTAAAGCGCACTGTCACCTGGTAGGCTATCCTGGAACTGAGCAAGTGTGAATCTAGGAACATCTAGGGCATATTCGGAATTCTCAAATAGCTGGGAATTCAGCTTGTTGCGGAATTCAAAAAGTGAAGAGAGGGCTCTTGTGTGTAGAGGCAGGTTGTTCCATGCTTTACATATGCGTGGGATTTGCGCAAGTAGGAGTCCAGATGAGCAGCGGTGTATGAAAGGTTTGTGAAAGCAGATGCGATTGTTGAGGAATTCTGGGTCAGTGTTATGTAGTGCCTTGAAAGTGTGGTGCTCGTTAATGAATGGGGAGCCAGTGGAGCTCCTTCTGGTGCGGTGTTATGTGAGTGCAGTGTGGGAGGTTTAGAGTGATTCTGGCTGCCGAATTCTCAATGGTCTGCAGCCTTCAGGAGATGTTTTTGTTGATCCAGGCATAAAGCATGTTTCCATAGTCAAGCTTGCTTGTGTGACGTGGGGGGGCTGCTTATTGGGAGCAGTGGTGGCTCCTCCACCTTAAGTGTTGCCCCACTGCTTCAAATGCAAGCTGAATACAAAAAATAGAATGACAATAACATCTGTAATTATCAATTCGTTTTATGTATTCTGCTTGCAGCTAAAGCCAAGCAGGCGCGTCACAGGCGGAGGATTGGTGGCAGCACTGAAATTGCGCTTGATGGTTTGGCCGGCCGTCTCAGGCTGGCCAAACCATCATACGCACTCTGCGTGTTCCCCACCTAGGCTGCATTACAGCCTGGGTGGAGAACATACACAGCTTGCCAGCCCCTGTCTGAGCGCCGAACCATGGCAATTAGACCAATCTGATTCATCAGGGGATTTTGGGAGGCAGTGTGCTTCCTGCCGAGTGCAGACAGGAGGATGGAGAAAAAAGAGGCAGCGGTCGGTGTTATAGATAAGTACTTAAAAAAATTATATATTATTATTTTCCACCCCCTCCCTCTCCCCTCCTCTCCTCCACCCCACTACCCCTGTTCTGTAGCAGGAGCTACTGGTTGGGAGGCATTTGAAAATCTTCCTCAGCATCTTCAAGGTATGGAAGCATCAAATCAAATCAAATCAGGGACATTTGTATAGCGCACACATCACTCGGAAGTCTCATGTCGCTTGCAGACGGCTCTGATGGAGATACTAGCTTAATTATCAAATAGCCATGACTTCAGCTTCTTACGAAAGCAGTTCTGATCAGGGATGGTGCGCAAGTTTGGAGGAATTTTGTTCCATGATGCCGGCACGAGAAAAGAGAAAGACCTGCCTACTTTTCTGGCGGTGCGGATTCTAAGAGGGGTAAGTAATGATTTATTACTGGATATGAGCACCCTACGTGGCTGATAACAACATAATTTTTTGGACTAGTATCTCGGGGCGTTTCCATACATATGCTTGTGTGTCAAACAGAGGATCTTAAAGAGGATTCGTTTTCTCACCGGAAGCCAGTGAAGTGCTCTTAAACAAGGAGAAGAGGAAGATCTGCGCGGAAGATCTAGGACTAACCTGGCAGCAGTGTTCTGCAAGATTTGGAGTTTAAGAGGTTTTCATTAATTGAAAGCTATAGGTCATTTCCATAGTCCATTCGGTTTATTATTAGTTCCTGGACTAATTGTTTCCTGGCCTCAGTAGGAATACATTTAAAAACCTTCAGAAAACTGCGCATCACTACAAAACAGGTGTCAATGATGTGATTAATCTGGCTTTTCATGGACAGTTGGTTGTCCATGTAGAAACCTAGGTTGCGTACCATTCTGTGGGGATTGGGCAGAGGCCCAAGTTCGGTGGCCACCAGTCGTGTGCCCAATGCTCCTGAGCCTTACCAAGAAGCATGATCTCTGACTTGCCACCTTTCAATTGGAGGTGGTTGGAGCTCATCCACCTATCAATATGAGACATACATTTTTTGAAGCGCTGTTTAGTTTTAACAGGGTCTGGGTCAATGGTGATCAGGATCTGCGTGTCGTCTGCATACGATATGACATCAAATCCGTAGGATTTGATCACCTTAGCCAGTGGAGTCATATACAGGTTAAAAAGTAAGTGTCGGACTCAAAATAGAGCCCTGTGGCACTCCCATCTTGACCGGTCTTTCACTGTTACCAATTTGGAGAAACATGAGGTAGTGACGACATTGACTTGGACGGTCATATCGAGTTTTCTGTCAGTGATGTCGACCCTCTCTGATGGCCACCAGGTGGAGTGCCACAGTGATGTGCTTTTCCCGAAGATCACGATTTTGGTCTTGTTGGTGTTCAGCTTTAGACAGTTGGTTTTCATCAAGTGGGTGATTTCAGCCATTGAACTTGATCTTGGTATTGGGGGTCTTACCCGTGAGGGAGAGAATGAGTTGCATGCCATCAGCATAGGAGAAGAAATTGATATTGTGTTGGGAGATGAAGCTGGCTGGAGGGATCATGTATGTATTGAAGAGGGTCAGTCTCAGGGAGTATCCTTGCAAAACTCTGCAGATGAAACCGCGGGCATCAGAGTTGTACCGTGCCAGGCTGACTGACTGGGTCCTTCCGGTCAGGAAGGAGCAGATCCATTTCAATGCATGTCCATGGAATTCGATTTTGTGTAGGTGTTGGATGAGGACGGGGTAGAGGACTGTGTCAAATGCTACAGAGAAGTCTAGAGGGATGAGGTACATCATTTCTCCTCTGTCCAGAGTCATGCTATTGAGGAGTTGATGGCCATTGAAGTAGTTGGTGAGATGTCTGTTGATGGTTTTCTCTAAGACCTTGGCCGGGAATGGTAGCAGAGACAATAGTCTGTAGTAGGTGAATGTTGAAGGGTCCACAAGGGTTTCTTCCACAATGATAGGAAAGTTGCGTGTTTTCAAGCATCTGGGAAGGTCTCAGAGGTGGAGGCATTCAGAATGGGCATGAGTATGGTTCCGATGGGTTGCAGTCCTCTGGAGTAGCTGTGGTGAGTTCAGGGGTCCGGTTGGGCTCCTAAGTGGATGGACTTCTTGGTGGCTGCAGTTTCTTCAGGGATGATGACAGTCCAAGTGGTTAGCATTGGCTCCTTGGATAAGATCGGGAAGCATATGGCGAGGTCTGTTGGGTCCAATTATTGGCTGATGTTGCTGTAAATGTTGGTGGTTTTGTTTCTGAAGAATTGAAAGAGAATGTTGCAGAGGTCCTGCTAGGGGATGATCGAGCTCAAAGGGGCCGATGCTAAGGTGAAATGTTTTACAATGGCGAAGATTTCTTTGCTTCTGTTGGTGTTGGCGTCTATGTGGTCCACCTCAGGAGCATGTTTGGTGGTCCGGATCATTTGGTGGTAGCGTCTTAGGGTGGATTTGCCATGCTCATGTCTGCATTGTCCTGGCTCACCTCATTTGCGCTCCAGTTGTTTGCAGTGGTATTTCATTAATCTGACATCCTCCGGGGACCAACTCACCTTGGTCTGGTTCTTGTTGTATTGCTGTGTTTGAAGGGGACCAAGGAGTTGGTGGAGGAGATGATCCAGTTGGTGAAATTCCTGATGGGTTTGGGGAGGTTGTTGCTGTGTTTGGGTACTGACACCATAATATCAATGGGACACAATATCAAGGACAGAATGTTGAACATAAAATATTGTCAGGTCTAGAGTATCTATACCTAACTCCGCATATATGTACCTATATGGTGCATATAATCTTCAAGGTATGTTGATGTGAAGTAAGGAATAGTTTGTCTAGGTTTCCCTGTATGCACTTACCTGTTAATATTTTGTCCTTCGACATTCTGTCTTTGATATTAGTGTGTGATATTCAGTAGGACAACCCACCAAGAACATGTGCAACACAGGAAGCAGAAGTGAATGCTTTACTCTCATAAAGAACAGACAGAGTTTGAGATGAGAAGCAAGATGGAAGCTACCTGTAGCAGTCGCAGCAACACCTCGAACCTAGGATGAAAAAATAAAGGATCGACTCACCTTACGATTCAGCTATGACCTTGGGATTCTTGGGCATTGTGGAAGGGACTCAGCTGGCTACAGGTGATTGCTCCAGAGTGGCTCTGATCCAGGAGTCCTTGTTCGCCTTTGGCCGTCTGGTCGCTGCACTGCTGGGCCATTCAGGCTGCAACTTGTTTCGGGACCACCTGGTGGCTGAAAAATGCGGCCCAAGGTGGCAGGAACCTCACAGAAGGGGTACAAACACCCCTACGTAAAATCCCATCTTTCAAACTATATTACTCTAGCGGGAGGAGACGCGACAAGAAGCTTGACAATCTCAAAATTCAACAAGAAAAGTTCAGAGAGCCGTCAGAAAGTTGACCAAGACATGCAGTGCTGTAGGCAAATGCCGGAATGATGTGGAAACCAGAGCTAGCACTATCAAAACAGATTTGGCGGACACTCATGCCCAGACAGGGGCACAGGAATCACAACTCATTGCTATTCAATGGAAGCTGGATGATCAGGAGAATCGCCAGCGGTGCAATTACCTGAGTGTCCTAGGGGTGCCCGAAGGTAAGGAAGGAACAGGCATATGTGCATATATGGTGGAATTGCTACGCAATCCTTTCCCAGAACTAATGTGAGGGACTGTTCGCAAGAGGTACAGTATGTTCACAGGGTCCCAATTGTTTTTAGACAGCTTGTTAAAGAAGACGCAAATCCGTGGGCTAGCCTACTATTTTTTGGGAACTTCCTCATGAGACAGTTATTTTTTGAGAAAGCTAGACCGGGAGCTAAGTGAAACAGCAGAGCCAGACACATTTTTCTTACCACGGAAATCAAGGCTAAGGAGTTTTAATGGAGAAAAGATCATAAATGGAGCCTTTTACTGGCTGAGACTTCATAGCTTGTAATAATCTTTTGCCCGATCTCTTCCTTCTCTCTCTTCTAACTGATGGCTGTAGGGGGGCTGGGTCCTTCCTTCCCTTTCCTCCCCTTTCCCTTTCTTTTTCCAATAGCCCTGATGCTTGCATGAATGGGGGAGGAGAGGGAGAGGAAAAAATAAAAAAAGATTGGAAGTAATGATCAGCTGAACAGAATTGGGTTGAGCGTCAATAGACCCGCAATTAATTTTTTTCACTGGGCAACTTCGTGTAAATTATTTCCATGGTTCGAAGGTGCTGCTTTCATCTCTTACACAGACCGATGTGCAGTCTGAATACTTCTCAGGGATTGGGGGGGGCAGAAGGAGAGGGAAAAGGATGGGGCCCCATGGGTACGAAGGTCAGGATTGTAGACCAGGGTATGGGGGCTAAAGGTAGCAGGGGTAGGAGAAGGAGGAGTTGGGGGGGGGCGAGTGAAAAATAAAACCCAGAGAAGGAGCAAAGAGGATTTTATTGAATTTCTATTGAATAAGAATATGGGTATGAAGATGAATGTAATGACAAGCCCTCTAGTACCAAATAGGTAGAATAACTATATGCTCAGCCAATGTAGGTGGGTTAATTTATAAAAATAAGCGGCTAAGGGTAGCTGAAATTGTAAGATCAGTACCAACTGACATAATATATCTACAGGAGACGCATATCCCATGGGACAGGAGGGAATTAATATCAATTAAGGGGTATACATTATTGGCTTGCTCCTCTGAGAGCTTCAATATCAGAGGGGTCACCATCCTAGCTAGAAACAAAGTGGGATTGGCGAGATGTAGATCAGTGGATAGCTATGGTAGATGTGTACTGGTTGAGCAGGTTATCTGTTTAACTGTATGTACTATCTACAACCAAGAAGATCCCAAAGTGTTTGAGGACTTGGAGGTGGAGCTTGTCTTTATCCTCTGATTATCGGTGGAGACTTGAATATAAATCAGGCAGTAGGGAGAGCCTCAGTGAGTAAATATCAGGGAAGGAAACCAACGGTATATTGGGCTCAATCTTTACTCATGGTCAGCCATGGCCTAACCGATGTTTGGGACATTAAACATCCTCTGGACCCTGGCTATACATATTTTTCTTGCCCAAAAAAAATATATGTAAATAGTCTGTCAGGACTATTTTTTAGTCTCAGGGAGAATCCTGGATAAAGCAGGGATCAGGAAAATCCCAACACTATTCTCAGACCATAAGACCCTAGTTCTCGAGGTAACAATCCAAGGGAGCTTTAAGCAACAGTATAAATGGACCTTTGATAGAAAATTATTGGTGAATTCACTAGTCACTGAGCATATGAAAAAATGAACAACTAGTTATTTTGACACTAATAGATATAGTGCCCCACACGGAATTGTATGGGATGCTTTTAAGGCAGGATTGAGGGGAGAGACTGGCCTATAGCAGAAAACAGCAGAAGGCCCGAGAATAGGAGGTTACTAGGGAAGCTAGCTAAAGTAGAAATGGAGCATGTGGCAAGGATCACCCAAGGTCTAGATGTAGTACAAACTCAGCTTAGATTACAATGGTGAAGGCAGAGATGAATAGCTACTACACCCAGAAAATCGTGCCAGCATACCAGACTCATAGAAATGAGAGCCATGAGTATGGGGAAGCAGCTGGGAAACTCATAGCTTTACTAATAAGACAAAAAGCAACTAGGAATCAGATTGCCACAATAGAAAAGGATGGGACGATGTTTACTGATGCTGATGATATAATACAGGTCTTCCAAGAACTTTATCAGGATTTATGTAAAGATGATTGCCAGGATTCATCTGAAGTTCCCCAGGCGGCGGATTTGTATGAAAAATTAAATCATGCTGCCAGAAAGGAATTAGAAGATGATATTTCACTCGAAGAGGTGTTAAATGCTCTACATCAACTCGCCTCGGGGAAAGCTGCAGGCCCAGATAAGATGCCATTGGAGTTATATAAAGTCTTTCAAATAGAGCTAGCCCCTTTGCTATTGAAACTATTTCTAGGAGTGCTGCACAATGGACTTCCTCCAGAGTCCTGGAGAGGCATGGTTATTATGATTTTCCCTAAGAAGGATAAACCTTCTGATAGCTCTACTTCATATCGACTGATATCTTTGATAAATACAGATGCTAAAATGTATTAAAAAATGTTGGCGGTTCGTCTAGGGAGGGTCATAGCTCACCTGGTTACACCATGGCAGTACGGTTTTATACCAGGAAGAGGCACAACGACCATATAAGGCAGGCTATATCACCATTCGATATCACCGAAGAAACTGTGGGCCAGATGGCTATGATCCTACTCGACGCCGAAAAAGCATTCGATCGGGTGACATAGAGCTATCTATGGTGGGCACTAGAAGAAATGAGATTTGGTCCTTGAGTGATCACTGCTGTTAGGGCAATGTATGTAGACCGGTACGCCAGACTTCAATTAATGAGCAAAGAATCGAGTGATATAAAGGTGGCAGAGGAACAAGACAGGGATGGACTTGCTCCCCTATCTTATTTGCCCTCTATATTAATCATTTTATTGAGAAGATTTTGCACAATCAGAAAATAAAACTGTTTATTATTAACGTTTATGAAACAAAAGAATTAGCATATGCCAATGACATTGCCATAATAACAAGTGATCATGAAAGTGCAATGAAGGAACTGGAGGCAATGGCCGGGGAATATGGCTGTGGCTCAAGATATCTACTGAATAAAGGGAAAACTCAGATAGTATGCACAGAGAACATCAGCTATCAGGCTGCTCGGCGAGTAGGCACAGCTACATATCTGGGTGTTAAGATTAACCCGAAAGTAAATACAATTAGCCAGATTAATTTCAATCCTCTGGTTAGCAAAGTCTCTCCCGATCTAAGGCGCATGAATGTACTACATCTGTCAATAATTAGTACGATCAACATCCTCAAGATGGTAATACTACCAACGATATTATATTGTTTTAGGTCTCTGCCCATAGGTATCGAAGGATCCATATTAAAGGCATTGGACTCCATTTTTATAGATTTCATATGGCAATATGTTAAAGTTAGGTGCTCCCTAAAATTTCTCACTCTCCCTTAGGAATGCGATGGCTTGGCTGCTCCTAGTCTCACGTTTTAATACTAGTCGGCTTTATTACAGCAGATGATTATGTTGTTCTTTGAAAAGAAGGCCAGCGAGTGTCTGGAATGTACTGGGGCCCCTTCAACCATCTATGAGCTTGCAGATGGGAAGGCGGCAGGTGGTATGGTGCTTCACCAATTGGAGCTTAGCTATTTTAAGAAGGTACAATTTAAGATCTTAGTTAATGCCTGAAAAATCTGGGGAAAAATCAGAAAGTTTATGAAGATCTCAAACTATAGCAAATATACACCACTGTGGTGATCAGCGCTCTTTCCTTCCCTCTTTTATGATGTAATGGGAAGGCAATGGGAGCTACCGCCTCATAAAGATTGGTGATATTCTTCCATCAGGACAATTATGCTCTTTTTCACAACTACTGCACGATTATGGTATACAGGATAGTTCACATTTGAAATATTTATAAGTAAAGGAATTCTCTAATAAATATAGGGTGGGTGTGCCCCTGAAAAAAATTCCCCTGTTGGAGGTAATCAGCCATATGGACTGCAAGATAAATAACATATATAATATCCTGCTGGCCAGTGTACCAGATGATCTAGAGAAGATTGAAACAAACTGGTCCAGGAAACAGGACGACGCAGATGTCGATCTAGACATATCATTAGAGCAAGCCTCAAAGACCTTTCTCTCAGCTAACTTGAAGGCGCAGCATTAAAAGACAATATTCAACTTATTCTTCACGCCGGCCAAATTGTTTGTGTGGGCAAAATGGAAGGATAATAAGTGCCCTAGATGTGGAGTTGGTCCAGCTGAGTTGGTTCATATGTTTTATGGCTGCAATAAGCTGTTACCCCAAAAAAACGGCCTATAGATATCTTGGCAAAAGGTATTCGGGACTAGAGTTTGTTTCAGCCCTTCCTTGATGGTACTGGGTTACGACAATAGCAGTAAGTTACACACTACATAGACTAATTTTGTTTTCATATCAGTCGCTAGACTGTTAATTGCAGTATGATGGAAGGATTCAGAACCCCCACGTTCCAGGCCTGCCTGGCTCGATTGATTGCTATCTACAATCAAGAAGGAACCCTATATAATTGTAAGGGGCGACTGGCCAGACGTGGGGCCAGAAGATCTGGGGGCATAAGTAGGTAGGCGTTTGCGATTCGCGAACGCCAGAATTCGCAAACGGCCTTTTGGTATGTAGGAGGCACTTAGCAAAATAAGGAATCGTAAAAAATTGCGATTGCTTATTTTGCGCAAGCATTTAAGGAATCGCAATTTTGCGATTCCTTAAATGCAATGTAGGGGTGCCTTTAACATTCCAATTTTGGCTTAAGGAATCGCAAAATACACCTACTTCAAGTAGGTGGTATTTTGAGATTTCCTGTCAAAATGCATTTTTAAAAAAATTCAAAGTGCCATGTGGCGCACAGACATGCCCTTAGGGCATATATGTGCGCCACATGTACTTACAGGCACATTCCAGGGGTGCAACAGGTGTCCTTTGGACACCCTGGCACCCTTGGAATTGCGATTCTCAAATTGCGATTTTCTCATAGAAAATCGCAATTTGAGAATGTATCCCAATTCATTCCTATGGGCCTCTTGGCCCATAGGAATGAATGGGACACTCATTCCTTAATTACGATTCACAATTTGCTAATCGCAATTAAGGAATGTTAGAGATTCACAAAAAAATTGTGAATTATTACCTACATTCCATTTTGCAATTCTCAAATAGCGATTCATTAAAAATCGCTATTTGAGAATCGCAAAATGGAAATTACCTACATATGCCCCCTGGTCCCCTCTGTCGAACTGGTTAGGTAGTGATCACAATTTGAGAGATTGGGCACATAGGAAATCACTAACTATTTAGGGAGTCATTTATGAGGCCGTACGTCACTTTTACGCCGCCGGTGCGTCTCTTTTTGTGACGCACCAGCAGCGTAAAAAATGTGCCTTGTTGCACCATATTTACAAAGTGACGCATCTAGGTAGATGCGTCACTTTGTAAACCCCTGCACAACATTATACCTGCGCCAGGTATAATGTATGCAGGGGGCGTTCTGGCGAAAGAAAGGGTCGTAGAAGTGACGCAGTGAAATCTATAAGATTTCACTGCGCCACTTCTAGGACACAAATGCGTCAATATCTTGTGCCTGCCTCACAGCAGGCGTAAGACTGACGCAGGCCCTTTCACATGGTGTGAAAGGACACATTGCTGGAGTTGCGTCACTTTTGTGACACACTCCAGCAATGTCTCACTTTTGCACCATACAGATACGTCAGAAATACTGACGTATCTGTAACTCTTTGTAACATGATGCGTCATACAATAAATATGACACATCAATCATGTCGCAAGGAAGGCGCACTGAGAAGTGACGCATCGCTTCTTTCATGCATCACTTCTCATAAATGAGGGCCTTACTATCTACTGACTAAAGTATACAATTGAGGGGACAAGAAATAGAGGGTATATCTCTCTAGCCCTATCTAAACAAGAATGCTTATGTATGCGGACCATTTTATTCTTCTTATACATAACTGTTATATAATGAATATTTATATGCAATGTATTGATGCAGTGATGTATTTATGTGTATTTATATGTACGATATGAAGTCCTTTATGTATGTTGGTATCATTATCATATTGTATTAATCTGTATGCTCCTCTCTAGGAAATAAATAAATTAAAAACAACCGATGGAGCACTGGTAACAACGATACAGGCTTTACTAATGCACAAAATATATATTCCACAGATAGCAGTAGTGCATACTTTGCTCACATGTAACGCAGCAGTACTTTCAAGTTAACACACACGCACACACTTCCCTCTCACGCATGGAGCATTTTACACCATAGGAAACAGCATTGCAAGATTTCCTCTAACAGAAAGCAGACACAGCATCAGCAGCAGATTTGCAAGATACACTCACATAGAGCTGGCTTAACCCAGGTAGTAGCTGTTCAAGCTTCACTCACACAGGCAGGAGGCAGAGCAGTAGAGTAGCTTTCCTCACACCCCCCAATAAGTTACAGCAGGGCCAACAGTAGTGCACGCTTCTCTCATGCACACAGCAGGTAACCATGAAGTGATCCTACCACTGGAGTGGTGGACTCACTCTACATGGCCTAGTATTTTGACAGCCTACCAAAAAACAACAATCAAGTTATCTTGTCTTCGGTATTCTCTTGCTGTGTGGGTCTTGTCCATCCTTGGCCTATGTCTTTTGTGCCTCTTGCTCATGCTGTGCTTGTCTACGTCAACACTATCCCAATCGACAGGCCGCAGACTATCCACTTGTTTTTATGCATTTGTACAGTCTAAAGAGGATGTATTTGACACATAATTTCTCTCACTTAGTGCATGAGCTGCAGATGGCACTGCTTGGAAACAATGAGAGGCAACCAATGACCACTGTTTTTGAGCTGTGCTCTCTGCAGCTTTTGTACTAGCTTGGAGAAATTCAGAATGAAATATATATGCTTCAGACAGACATCGCAGTCCTATAAACATAGGCGCAAAGCTGTGCCCAGCACGACAGCACATGTTTATGATATGGCCCCTGGTATTTTACAATTTGATTATTAGTTCGACAAAGCATTCTCTCTTTTTAAGTGTTTTTTTATGTTTTTTATTCCAGAGTGAGTGCCTAATTAAGCCCTTGAAAAGTGTCATGGAGTATTGAACTGGGCTAAAACAATAAATGCAATCTCATAATATTTGAAATTAAATCAAGCAAAGTTTGGAATATTGAGCAACTTTGGAAATTGATTATGTTATTTGTGTAGCATAAGTTGAAGACGTTTTGAGTTGTGTGGTGCTCTTTCTTTCTTTCTTTACTTTATTTTGGCCAATGGCCATAAAAGCAATAACTTAAAAATAATTGTAAAAGTAAGCACGATACAGTGCCACTAGAAAATATACAGATACCGGGCATAAATAATTCTTAGAAATATCCACTCTTGGCCTAAGAACACAGAACAGAGGTACACGTACTTGACCATAGGCAAACATCTATTATGGTCTATCACGCCTAAAAGTACAGTTTTATACGTGTCATACTGTAGTAAGGTTGATTGAAAAGCTTCGGACCAGAATAATGCACTTTAAAAAGTGGGTACCCCGATAAAATACATTGCTAGGCGCGTGTATACTACATTTAACACATAAAGCATAGGGATTTATCCATTATGGAACAAGATGGTGTGGATCCAGGAATACAACTGGGATTACATACCCTTCCCTGTCGCAGAGACAACCTAACTGAATAAAGTGCTTCAGCTTATATTATAATCAAAAGCAAGTTCTAAAATCCGTAAACATATGATACACAAAATAGAGGGGGATACGCATTAGGCAGAGGGTGAAGAAAGGGTGAAAGAGACAATTTTTTGTCGAATTGGCCACAGGCTCTCTAAACATTTAGCAACGGAGAAAACCATGACCGGGGACTGGTCTACATAGTCTAATCGCTACCTGGTATTGGACAACATCTAGAAGGCAGCAGAGAAGAGCAATCCAACACATACGCTGTTTATAATATCTCAGGCAAAAAAAGAGGCGGTGATCATCAGTTTCTCCGGATGTACGTTGTTACAACGCATGCTTTTACAGCGCAGGTTTTTCAACGCAAGTCGTTACAACGACTTGCGTTGGGGGGTGCTGGATAGTGAATAGTTGAATTTACTATTCCAACTCCAGTCCCTGTGGATAGTAGGGAAGGTGTTGGATAGTAAATTAAACTATTACCTATCCTAGAGCGCCCCCCAGCGCAATTCGTTGTAATGACTTGCGTTGAAAAACCTGCGTTGTAAAGGCACTATGTGGTAAAAGTTGCCTCGTAAAGGATGTTTCCCGTTTCTCCAGCACTTCTGCAAACAGAACAAATTTAGCTTCCACCTTGTTGACTATTCCATTTAGCTGTAACAGTAGCAAGTGGTAATGAACCTAACCTGAGCCTTATATGAAGAGCTTTTGTGAATGGAGAGTAAATATCATTCATATAGTTTTCAAAATAAGAGGTGGGCTTGAATCCTATGAAACAATCAGTCATTTTGCCCAAGCCCACCTCTTTAGAGAATTTAACCTCCTGAAGCTTCCAATTGATGGCCTTCACTCTAATATTTTGGGAAGATGGACTAGTTTCAGGGGACAACCAATACTCATGTAGATTAATAGAGTATAGGGACTGTTTTACATAGTCCGACCAGGGGAGCAGAACACCTCTTTGGGATTTATCGAGAACATCTCTGTGACGAGGAGGACCTGGACTCGGGCCCTCCTGGTTTACCTTTACCTGTGTCCCCTCTTTTTACACAGAATACCAGCACCTGGAAGACGGCTGATGACTCATACAACCCCGCCCTGGACCCAGAGGAACCATGTTACTTTAATTGGGCGGAGCTTGACCCCAGTCCCACCCATCAGCCGGAGGTAAAACAACACCCAGAACACACGCAGGTGTGTGTTACACCCGGAGGGAGTGGAGAGTGGTGGCGTGAGGAAGGAGCGGACTGGCGAACGGAGGACGGAGAATCAAGAGAGCAGAGCGTAGACCATCGGGAGGAGGCGGCAGGAGAACAGCGGAGGAGGACGGGAGAGGAGAGCGTAGACCATCGGCAGGAGGCGGCAGGAGAACAGCGGAGGAGGACGGGAGAGGAGAGCGTAGACCATCGGCAGGAGGCGGCAGGAGAACAGCGGAGGAGGACGGGAGAGGAGAGCGTAGACCCTCGGCAGGAGGTGGCAGGAGAAGAACAGCGGAGGACGGAGACAAGAAAGGAGAAGGACCGAGACCTACAGACCCGCGGAGCAGAAGGTAGAAGGAACAGCGACGACTGCGACAAGCCGGGAGGCCAACGAGAAGGCGCATCGCCCAGCCACACTTCCCACGAAGTGTGGCTCGAGCAGGTACGGTCAAGGTTCACGGGGTGGGCGGGACGTAAGTGGGGAAAACCACTGTGAGACGGAACACCCGACCCTCGGTGCACCCAAAACCCTACCCTGCACTTTACCGGCACCTTAATCTTTTGAGAGCACGTGTGGTCCCTCACTCCCCTACCCTAAACAGCTATCATATCCTGTGCCTAATATTGGTCTCTTTCCTTCTGGGCGGCGTACCTGACGGGAGTCGAGACGGCAGAAACAAGACCTACAACTCCCAGGAGGCACCGGGAGTCTCGGTGGTTTGGAACTACAAAAGAAAAGGCAGAAGACGCCGAAAACCCACTACCCTTTTACAGAGTGCCGGTCCAGAAGAGACGTCACTATAAAACAATAAAACCATCACTACCTAGAACCCCATTGTCAGTGAGTTTATTCGACAACCCGCCCGAACGCCCACAATCTCTTAATCCCACCCTATATTCTGCCAGCCCAGGGGCAGACCAAATCCGTAGCCAAAGCAGAATAGGTTTCAGGTGCACTAGGGGTACAATTAATGAATTAATTAGTTCCATATTTGTGGAGAGCAACTTATCACCCGTAAGGGTATCCAGGCGCTGGTGGCCATTGGGAAGATTAAGTGAGCTATTGCCCAGAGTCACATGATGCTTAGCTAAACTGCCGCCAGCGCCAGGGATCGAACCTTGAGCTCTGGAATGAGTTATGCTGGCCCTCGCCACACCTCTCCCAATAGACCGGAAGCTAAAGTCATGTTTAAAAATCAGTGGCGTGCTTAGGGGCAATTTAAGCATTGCTCTTAAAAATTTATTCTCAGCCCCCTTCAGGGCTTTTAAATTAACATGTCCCCAGAGTTCGGCTCCAAATATTGTGGCGACCACAGCTTTGGCCCTACAGACCTCAAGAAGGGGGGAAATTGGATGGAATGAGGTCTTGTTTGTGAATTTTAAAATTGCTGCTGCCCTGTGCTTTAGCATAAGAGTACTTTAAGTAACCTGAGGACCCCAGGTATTTGCACTAGAGAGACGAATGCCAAGATAATCAAAATCTAGCACATTCTCTAGCTCCTCCCCTTCCAACATTATTGATCATCTAAAGACTCTAGGGGGGTGGACGGCCATTAATTTACTCTTATTCACTTTAATTGCCAATCCATAATCTAGGCAGAATATGTTAAATTTACTCAAAAGGGTATCTAGGCCCTTGTTTTTTTTATGCCAATAAAGTATCATCCACGAATAATAGGGCGGGTATTTTAGCCCTCCCTAGAATTAGGCTCATCCGCTCACCAACAGTACAAAAGTTCATGACAAAATCATAAAAATGTGCTTTACTTATAAACTTTGCAAAACAACGCAACTGCATCAATTTGCATAAATGCTGGGAATTGTACCCAAAATTACAATCAAAGATCACAGAAACATAAAACTGTTTATTAACCTTTAGCCACAAGGATTGAAAAATAAATAAATAGTGTCCTGGTGGCACAGTGAAAAACATACAGTGCGGAGTGCTAAATTGATTGTTCACAGGTTCTAAAGCGATATCAAGGAGAACATTAATCCCATTTGAGCACTATTTCACAAGGTTGTGTCCTTAGCCTATGAATATCCAAAGGGTCAGGCTCAATAGTTTTTCACACTTAGTCCATGGGTGTCTTTCAACTCATTGTCAGTATTCACGGTCATCATCAGGATGGGAAGAGTTATATGAATTGTACTTTGCAATGGCTAAAAATTAATGAAGGGAGGTGTGAATTAATGGAGTACCAAACAAATATGCACTAGGCCGAATGTGGGTAAAGAATGTTGTATTTATTTTTTATATGTCGATATTTTCAGGAGCGCCAGTGGCAAAAAATATCTAAGGTAAAAAAAGGGGGCGTGGTCATCAATTTAGTTTATTGGACCATGCCAAGCCAATAAATAGAGCGTAAAAAAAGAAGTAAATTATAACCCTCTATGCAGAATAAACCCTCAGCTACAATTGTGCATCGAGCAGTAACAACGGAAGAAAACCCAGTCATTGTCTTTCTTTCTTTCTTTACTTTATTTTGGCCAATGGCCATAAAAGCAATAACTTAAAAATAATTGTAAAAGTAAGCACGATACAGTGCCACTAGAAAATATACAGATACCGGGCATAAATAATTCTTAGAAATATCCACTCTTGGCCTAAGAACACAGAACAGAGGTACACGTACTTGACCATAGGCAAACATCTATTATGGTCTATCACGCCTAAAAGTACAGTTTTATACGTGTCATACTGTAGTAAGGTTGATTGAAAAGCTTCGGACCAGAATAATGCACTTTAAAAAGTGGGTACCCCGATAAAATACATTGCTAGGCGCGTGTATACTACATTTAACACATAAAGCATAGGGATTTATCCATTATGGAACAAGATGGTGTGGATCCAGGAATACAACTGGGATTACATACCCTTCCCTGTCGCAGAGACAACCTAACTGAATAAAGTGCTTCAGCTTATATTATAATCAAAAGCAAGTTCTAAAATCCGTAAACATATGATACACAAAATAGAGGGGGATACGCATTAGGCAGAGGGTGAAGAAAGGGTGAAAGAGACAATTTTTTGTCGAATTGGCCACAGGCTCTCTAAACATTTAGCAACGGAGAAAACCATGACCGGGGACTGGTCTACATAGTCTAATCGCTACCTGGTATTGGACAACATCAAGAAGGCAGCAGAGAAGAGCAATCCAACACCTACGCTGTTTATAATATCTCAGGCAAAAAAAGAGGCGGTGATCATCAGTTTCTCCGGATGTACGTTGTTACAACGCATGCTTTTACAGCGCAGGTTTTTCAACGCAAGTCGTTACAACGACTTGCGTTGGGGGGTGCTGGATAGTGAATAGTTGAATTTACTATTCCAACTCCAGTCCCTGTGGATAGTAGGGAAGGTGTTGGATAGTAAATTAAACTATTACCTATCCTAGAGCGCCCCCCAGCGCAATTCGTTGTAATGACTTGCGTTGAAAAACCTGCGTTGTAAAGGCACTATGTGGTAAAAGTTGCCTCGTAAAGGATGTTTCCCGTTTCTCCAGCACTTCTGCAAACAGAACAAATTTAGCTTCCACCTTGTTGACTATTCCATTTAGCTGTAACAGTAGCAAGTGGTAATGAACCTAACCTGAGCCTTATATGAAGAGCTTTTGTGAATGGAGAGTAAATATCATTCATATAGTTTTCAAAATAAGAGGTGGGCTTGAATCCTATGAAACAATCAGTCATTTTGCCCAAGCCCACCTCTTTAGAGAATTTAACCTCCTGAAGCTTCCAATTGATGGCCTTCACTCTAATATTTTGGGAAGATGGACTAGTTTCAGGGGACAACCAATACTCATGTAGATTCATAGAGTATAGGGACTGTTTTACATAGTCCAACCAGGGGAGCAGAACACCTCTTTGGGATTTATCGAGAACATCTCTGTGACGAGGAGGACCTGGACTCGGGCCCTCCTGGTTTACCTTTACCTGTGTCCCCTCTTTTTACACAGAATACCAGCACCTGGAAGACGGCTGATGACTCATACAACCCCGCCCTGGACCCAGAGGAACCATGTTACTTTAATGGGGCGGAGCTTGACCCCAGTCCCACCCATCAGCCGGAGGTAAAACAACGCCCAGAACACACGCAGGTGTGTGTTACACCCGGAGGGAGTGGAGAGTGGTGGCGTGAGGAAGGAGCGGACTGGCGAACGGAGGACGGAGAATCAAGAGAGCAGAGCGTAGACCATCGGGAGGAGGCGGCAGGAGAACAGCGGAGGAGGACGGGAGAGGAGAGGGTAGACCATCGGCAGGAGGCGGCAGGAGAACAGCGGAGGAGGACGGGAGAGGAGAGCGTAGACCATCGGCAGGAGGCGGCAGGAGAACAGCGGAGGAGGACGGGAGAGGAGAGCGTAGACCCTCGGCAGGAGGTGGCAGGAGAAGAACAGCGGAGGACGGAGACAAGAAAGGAGAAGGACCGAGACCTACAGACCCGCGGAGCAGAAGGGAGAAGGAACAGCGACGACTGCGACAAGCCGGGAGGCCAACGAGAAGGCGCATCGCCCAGCCACACTTCCCACGAAGTGTGGCTCGAGCAGGTACGGTCAAGGTTCACGGGGTGGGCGGGACGTAAGTGGGGAAAACCACTGTGAGACGGAACACCCGACCCTCGGTGCACCCAAAACCCTACCCTGCACTTTACCGGCACCTTAATCTTTTGAGAGCACGTGTGGTCCCTCACTCCCCTACCCTAAACAGCTATCATATCCTGTGCCTAATATTGGTCTCTTTCCTTCTGGGCGGCGTACCTGACGGGAGTTGAGACGGCAGAAACAAGACCTACAACTCCCAGGAGGCACCGGGAGTCTCGGTGGTTTGGAACTACAAAAGAAAAGGCAGAAGACGCCGAAAACCCACTACCCTTTTACAGAGTGCCGGTCCAGAAGAGACGTCACTATAAAACAATAAAACCATCACTACCCAGAACCCCATTGTCAGTGAGTTTATTCGACAACCCGCTCGAACGCCCACAATCTCTTAATCCCACCCTATATTCTGCCAGCCCAGGGGCAGACCAAATCCGTAGCCAAAGCAGAATAGGTTTCAGGTGCACTAGGGGTAGAATTAATGAATTAATTAATTCCATATTTGTGGAGAGGAACTTATCACCCGTAAGGGTATCCAGGCGCTGGTGGCCATTGGGGAGATTAAGTGAGCTATTGCCCAGAGTCACATGATGCTTAGCTAAACTGCCGCCGGCGCCAGGGATCGAACCTTGAGCTCTGGAATGAGTTATGCTGGCCCTCGCCACACCTCTCCCAATAGACCGGAAGCTAAAGTCATGTTTAAAAATCAGTGGCGTGCTTAGGGGTAATTTAAGCATTGCTCTTAAAAATTTATTCTCAGCCCCCTTCAGGGCTTTTAAATTATTCTGTCCCCAGAGTTCGGCTCCAAATATTGTGGCGACCACAGCTTTGGCCCTACAGACCTCAAGAAGGGGGGAAATTGGATGGAATGAGGTCTTGTTTGTGAATTTTAAAATTGCTGCTGCCCTGTGCTTTAGCATAAGAGTACTTTAAGTAACCTGAGGACCCCAGGTATTTGCACTAGAGAGACGAATGCCAAGATAATCAAAATCTAGCACATTCTCTAGCTCCTCCCCTTCCAACATTATTGATCATCTAAAGACTCTAGGGGGGTGGACGGCCATTAATTTACTCTTTTTCACTTTAATTGCCAATCCATAATCTAGGCAGAATATGTTAAATTTACTCAAAAGGGTATCTAGGCCCTTGTTTTTTTTATGCCAATAAAGTATCATCCACGAATAATAGGGCGGGTATTTTAGCCCTCCCTAGAATTAGGCTCATCCGCTCACCAACAGTACAAAAGTTCATGACAAAATCATAAAAATGTGCTTTACTTATAAACTTTGCAAAACAACGCAACTGCATCAATTTGCATAAATGCTGGGAATTGTACCCAAAATTACAATCAAAGATCACAGAAACATAAAACTGTTTATTAACCTTTAGCCACAAGGATTGAAAAATAAATAAATAGTGTCCTGGTGGCACAGTGAAAAACATACAGTGCGGAGTGCTAAATTGATTGTTCACAGGTTCTAAAGCGATATCAAGGAGAACATTAATCCCATTTGAGCACTATTTCACAAGGTTGTGTCCTTAGCCTATGAATATCCAAAGGGTCAGGCTCAATAGTTTTTCACACTTAGTCCATGGGTGTCTTTCAACTCATTGTCAGTATTCACGGTCATCATCAGGATGGGAAGAGTTATATGAATTGTACTTTGCAATGGCTAAAAATTAATGAAGGGAGGTGTGAATTAATGGAGTACCAAACAAATATGCACTAGGCCGAATGTGGGTAAAGAATGTTGTATTTATTTTTTATATGTCGATATTTTCAGGAGCGCCAGTGGCAAAAAATATCTAAGGTAAAAAAAGGGGGCGTGGTCATCAATTTAGTTTATTGGACCATGCCAAGCCAATAAATAGAGCGTAAAAAAAGAAGTAAATTATAACCCTTTATGCAGAATAAACCCTCAGCTACAATTGTGCATCGAGCAGTAACAACGGAAGAAAACCCAGTCATTGTCTCGACCAAGAAATAAATACAAAAAAACAAGCCACGTGTGCTACATTTGTTAAAAAGATGATAGGTGGGGAAAAAAAATGTTGGTAGAGCCAAGGTTATTTATAAAGTTGTGCATGGACGCCTGCATCATGCTAAGTAAATCAAGGCATTGCATTAATTTATGTACTAGTATAAAAGTCTGCATACTGAGAATGAAATTGTGCAGTACACCAGTACACCAGTGCAACCCTTTGTAAACAACGTCCTAAGTGATTTATTTCCACTTATCAACAAGTCAGCCCCTTGTTTTTAACTCAGCGTGCACTTAGGGCAACTGTCCCTGCTAACGCGGGATTACTGGTTACTAATTATCTTACCAAATCCCATTTCCTGTCGACTGAATCGTTGGTACCTGTCTTGAGTAAAAGGTAATCTCGCAGTAAACAATCAATTTAAGAACTTACACCACTCTAAATGACCACTGACCAACATTAAGTTTTAAAGATTTAATATAAAGTCAAAGATAACTGAAGATACAAACTTCTCAAAATGAGATTAAGAAGATAAATCGGTATCACTATGAACATGAACTTTTTGAAGAGTCTGAGTCTGAAGAACAAAATAATGAGTACAACTTCTAATAACATGAGCGTTGCCAAAATGAATACAAGTTGCAACCTCAAAGTCATTACAGAAAAGAAAATTAAGGTTAGTCTGTCCCTACCCTACACTAAATGACATCCCTACTTAACAAGATCTTTACCCTCTAGGTGTCAGCCGTGGTGATTTCCTAAGAAGATCACGCACTTCTCTTTGTCTCTTCTCTGATAATGGGTCTCTCCTGATCAGCCTATCTGCCTACCCATCCGTTTCCTTAGGCTCCCAAAATCATCTGCTCTGCTCTCCTCCCGGGTCACTTTCCCTAATACCAAATCACATTTCCAATAGAAACGCCCCTTGGGACGCCCCTCACGTGGTACATCTTTGCGCGGTAAACTCCATGATGGTACTCTTGAAGACCCTCGTTATAGTTGACCTTGGTTCCCAGGCGGCTTCTTCAGTGCGCTGATACCCCCTGAAATTCCTGGAAACTCCTACAGGCCTCCGCAAGGCGCCACTGAACAAAGTCCCTTTCATTCGAGCTGATTAGGACCCTCGCACCTGCATACAGCTCGTCCTGCAGTGGGCCTCAAATTCCAGACTTCACCATATCTTAGGCCATAAAACACTCTCAGAGCTCCATACTGGACACCTCACGACCTCTCCTCTAACGAGCACATGACGATTTAAACTACATGACATTATCTGTTCTGGCCTACTTGATTTACATGCAGCAGGTTCCTGCACTCTTAAAACGTTAACTTGATTTAAACAGCAAACATTCTTAACTAGCATACGTTTCTAAAATAACACATCTATAAAGCATATACTTTTAACCCTAAGTTCAATAGTACATTTTGAAAGAACCATGTCAACTTTATCTCACATTATTTTAGCAGCACGTTCAGGTTTGCTGTGAATTGCCCTAAGGCCTACACAAAATACTGGAATCCAAAGTTACATTTAATTCGGACATGACTCTTTTAACATGAGAGAACCATGAGGTTTTCACATATACTCCAACATTTCTACATTTAATCTCACACCGTTATAATTATGGTTACTCTACTTAACATTCTATACATTTCGCTATTGAATATAAAACACTCGTGTGCAAAACATGTTTAAACTAACTACGTGCTTGTAAATATGGCGTACTTATACATTTTTTCAAACTTGTGCTCTCTCAGTCCCCCCTTTGATGACCTTCAGGGGTCATCATTACCATGACACTAAAATGTAGAACCTTTAAAGTGAAGACAGGGTAGTACCACTTCTTTTCATACTCTCTAATGCTTTCAGACTCTTATATTGAGTGTCCTGCATCGCTGTCAACTCTTCTTCCTGTTTCTTCATAGCTCTCTGTAACCTATTTGCTCTATACCATTGATACAAACGCACCAATCCCCACAAAGTGATTACACAAATCACTACTATGATGATGGGTTTCAATATGTACCAAACGATACCCTTTCCTAAGTTGGCAAACCAACTTCCAACTTTACCCATTCCATGACCTACTTTTTCCCACACATTTACCTTTGCCAGGTCCTCAATTTCGTAGTGTATGGCAGTGATGTTTTGTATATACTTCTCTAGAGGCTTTGAATTGTCTGGAATGTAAGTACAGCATTCCTGTACCTTCAAGGCCCTACAGACTCCTCCCTCTTTTGCTAACAGAACATCTAAAGCAAGTCGGTTCTGAAGAACCATTGCCCTAATCGATTGCATCTCCCCCTCTATCAGCATCAAGGATCTTGCAGTACTGGCAGACAGTCTATCTACGACTGTAGCTAACCTCCTGATCTTAATGTCATTCATTATCAATCCTAAGAAAGGGAATGCAGCACCTATTACATCTCCAACTACTTCTGCTGCACCCAGCCCTCGCTTCCATCTAGTTGATATTTCTTTCTTAGGCGTGTCTAAATTCTCAACATGATATATTTTAGGAAAGACAACAGCCAGATAGCATGATCCGTACCAATTATCTGGTAACTTCACATAGGCATATCTTCCACATACAAAATATACATTTGGTATTGCTTGCATCCCTTTCATGAAGTTCTTAGAGTAGTACTCCAATTGAAAGGCATGTTCACAATTTACTTGTCCTACATAAACGTTTTCATAATAGGAGTAACTCCTGTGAATGCACAGTTTCCCCCGTTTCTCCTTATCCAAAGCAATTGGACCAATACTACCTTTTCGTTGTTGTGCCCTTTCCTCCTTGGTCCAATCTGTTTCCCCTTGTCCTGATGCCTTCAATATCTTCTGCCTCCTGTATCTAGTATCTACCTGAGCTATAAACTTTTTCTCAACTTCTGATATTTGACAAGTCAGATTGTTGATTCGAGCATGTGAAGTATCTAACGTTCTCCATGGAATAAACCATTTGTGTAATCTGTCTTCGCTTTTGTAGTAGTCCCATTTGTTCAAATGCTTGAAATTCGGAACCTCTGGCAATGTCGAGTCGAAATTCGAGAAGTAATACTCAAATCCGTCTCGTCCATAAAACATACTTAACAATAAACTGCACGTTATCCCATAGGTCAACGGGAGATGATGGTATTTGATACCCTCCTCCACCGAAATTGGTAATTGCATACAGACATAACAATCCTTTACTTCCATGGCATCAACATATTCATAAAGCAACTTAGCATAAGCATTTGACTTGTAATTCCCCTGTGACTCATCCATGTGTAACCTTTTTACTTCTGCATCTAACAACGCTTTGTCTTTCTCATTGATGTTTCCCTTCTCCTTAATAATGGTAGTTCTCGGTGTTGACACTCCCTTATCCTCCTTAACTGTGGTTCCATCCCCTTCGTGTCCCGCTAGGAATGAAACAGTTACCACTAAAATTATAAGAGAAACCACTACTCCTAAAAATGTAACAGCTATACATTTTGCCCTGCGGTTCGGGTTGCCAGCCTCCATGTTCTCAAACAGTGTAGTTTTCGACTATCTTCCAGCATTCACTTCCTCTTCTTTTCAAACAAAGTCTTTCTCTCTTGCAATGTCTTTCTTGGAACACTTGGAAGCTTGACAATTTATTTCCGCAAAACAATTCAAAGTCCAGTAAAATAGACAACCCTAGCCCTTCTCCATCCGCTAAAAGGAAACCCCTACCATTTTTTTTTTCTTCTTCCACTCGGCGCTAGGTTATCTTGCAACAATTTACAATTTCTTTTCAAAAGTCTTATTTTCGTCTGAAGTTATGTATGACTCAAGGAGTGACACTACTTCTTCATAAATGTCCATCCGAAGTATCATTCCCTCAGGTTCTGGACAGTTCGTACCACACCATGGAAAGTCAACTTTTTCTAGGATTATTCTCCTTATTTCGCTCAAGACAAGTGGACGGACAAAATTGAGAGTTAGCGTTTTTTCAATTTCCAATCCTGGTACTATCAGTTCTATATCCACAATTACAAAGGGGTCCGTTCTAATCAAGATCACTTTCTTCACTTTTCCAGATCTGCACCCCCTTAAAGCCATTCGCAATATGATATTAGTCCACAACAATAAGTGCTCCTAACATTTCTACTACTCGCTCAAGCATTTCCAAACGAAGAAGAGTTCCCTCCAATATTGGATATCGTGAACAGCAAACTGGAAACTCAACTGTTTCTAAAATCAACTTTCTTATTCCACTCAGGAGAGCAGGATGAACGATGTTGAGTGTCAGCAACCTTTCGGTCTCCGCTCCTGGCAGTAGAAACTTTATTTGCACTGTGATGATCGGGTCAGTTCTGATCAGTTCCACCTCCCTGATCCTCCCTGTTCTGTGTCTCCCAGACATCTGCCACGAGGTAGGTCCAGTCAGGAGTAGAGTATCTTCTGCTAGGCACTCGCACCCTACTTGATCTTCTAAGACCCTCCTCGGCTTGATCCTGGATATCTTCTTCTGGATCTGAGTCTTCGGATATAGGAGTGAGCGTTTCTTCCTGGGCCGACCTCAAACTTAGCCTTCTTCTCCTTGTTGGCCAAGTGGCAGCTCCAAGCCTTATTCTCCTATTTCTTGTCCTCCCACTTGGTTCTTGATCGCTCCGATACGGATCTGAGTCTGAGTCGTATTCACTTCTGCTCTCTCCTTCAGTTGCGTCTTCTGTCTCACTGCCGTCCTGCCTTCGCTCTTCTTCTGAATCCGATGCGTTCCCAACTTCCTCCGACACCTCCTCAGCTGCCTCAATCCCTTCTTGCGACTCTTCTTCCACTTCCGGGCTTTCGTCTGGGATGGGAGCTGTTCCTTCTAGAGGTGCTGGAACTCTTCGAGTATGGGATGCATGAATCCAATTTGGCAGCCCCCCGCACTTCACCGCGGTGTTCGTTATCAGGATTACCTGAAAGGGCCCACGCCAGCGAACATCTAGGCAGTTCTTCCGGACGTGCTTTTTAACCAGGACCCAGTCCCCTGGGTTCAGGTCATGACACAGGTTCCTCGCTGCTGGAACTTCAGCCGCATGCACCTGAAGGGACACAGAATGGATGGCGTCAGACAGTCCTTTACAATAATCCAAGATCAGATCATCTGTAATATTCAATAGAGCAGTAGTTGGAACTGTAGGAAGTCTCATGGCCCTCCCCATCAGGATCTCGTGGGGAGAGAGACCTGTCCTCCTATCAGGTGTGCTGCGTATGCTCATGAGCACCAATGGAAGAGCATCTGGCCAACTCAAGGATGTGGATGCCACTACTTTAGCCAATCTATTCTTCAAAGTGCCATTCACTTGTTCCACAATTCCTGAAGCTTCTGGTCGATAACTACAATGCAGCTTTTGATCGATATTCAGTGTGGAGCACAACATCTTCACTATTTCGCTGTTAAAATGTTTTCCTCTGTCCGATTCCAAAGAGGCAGGCACCCCGAAGCGCGGTATCAACTCCCTGAGCAACAATTTAGCCACTGTGAGTGTATCGCACCTACGTGTAGGGTACGCTTCAACCCATCTGGAAAATACGCATACAATCACCAACACATACCGAAGGCGATTGACTCTTGGCATCTCGATGAAGTCTAGTTGCATTCTATTGAAAGGCCCCCCCGACCTCCCAATGTGACTCAGTGTGACTGGTGTTCGTTTGCCTACGTTCAGTTGTTGGCAGGTAACACATCGCTTACATACTGATTCTGCTGCTATTCTGAATTTCGGGCAATACCAAGTCTGCCTAAAAACTCTCATCATAGCATCCCTTCCTAGATGTACTGGACCATGTATTTCTCTCGCCATGGGATTAGCTAATTCTTCAGGTAACACAGCTCTCCCATCTGCTGAAACCCAGAAATCCATTTCACTTCGCACACAACCTGCTATTTCCCATGCCTTTTTCTCTGTTTCAGGTGCGTTCTCCTGCATTATTCTTAAATCCTCCCAAGTGTCTACAGTTTCTAACATCATACTTAATTCAGTCTTTTCTTCTGCACCTTCTATTTCCACCTTTGAGAAAGAATAACTTTGTTCCGCACAATAGCGTGCGACTTCATCAGCATATCTATTACCTTGTGACACAAAATCTGTATTCTTAGTATGAGCTACACACTTCACTACTGCAATGTCAACAGGACCTTGTAATGCTTCTATCAGCAATCGCACAAATTCTCCATTTCGAATGGGCGAACCAGAGGAGGTCATGTAACCCCTCTGAGACCACAACTGCCCGAAATCATAAACCACACCGAAACCATATTGGCTGTCCGTGTAGATGGTGACTCTCTTTCCATTTCCTGCTATGCAGGCACGAGTTAGGGCAATAATCTCTGCTACCTGTGCGGAATGTACTCCTTCCAGGCAAGCGGCTTCTACAACTCCAGTAATGGTACAAACAGCATAAGCTGCTCTCAACCGACCAGTATCGTCTCTTAAACATGAGCCATCAACAAAGTAAATTTCATCGGGGTCAGACAATGGCTCATCCACTATATCTGGTCTGGGTTTCGTGCATAGTTCAGTCACATCAAGGCAATCGTGGTCTTCACATCCTTCGCCTTCTATTACCGAAGGTAATGGCATCAAAGTAGCAGGATTCAAGACAGAGCATCTCCTGAGAGTCACGTTTTCTGCGGCAAGTACAACTTGCTCATAACGCGTGAGCCTGCTGTTGGTCAGATGCTGCGTCTTCGTCCTGGTCATTAACAATTCAACTGAATGCGGTACATACACCACCACTGGATGTCCCATTACAATACTTTCGCTCCTTTCAATGCTGACACCCGTTGCGGCAACGGATTTGAGACATCCGGGCAACGCTGCGGCTACTGGATCTAATGTAGCCGAAAAATATGCAACTGGTCTACGGGCATTACCGTGGGTCTGTGCCAAGACTGACAAAGCACATCCCTCTCTCTCACAGCAATAGAGTGAAAATGACTTTTCGTAATCTGGCATTCCCAGAGCCGGAGCACGACATAAATCGTCTCTCAGCTGTAAAAACGCCACCAGACATTCTTCATCCCATGGTACCGGATCACTCACCTCCTTGTGCGTCAGTTTCTGTAAGGGCTTTGCTTTCAGTGAAAAGTTAACTATCTACTGTCGGCAGTAACCCACCATTCCTAAAAACATTCTAACTTCTCTCTGTGTTGTAGGCGCATTCATTTTCATTATCGCCTCAATCCTCTCTGGGGACACCTTACGTTTCCCTTTTTCTAACCTGTGCCCTAGATACTGTACTTCTGTCAGACAATACTGTAACTTGCTCGGAGATACCTTATGTCCATTTTCAGCTAAATGATTCAGTAAGGCAATTGAATCTACTTTACAAGCTTCCTCTGTTTCTGACGCAACAAGTAGGTCATCTATGTACTGTACCAGAACCGAGTTCTGTGGCAGTACTAGATTCTCAAGATTCTTTTTCAACGACTGATTAAAGATGGATGGACTGTCTGTGAATCCTTGTGGGATTCGACACCATGTTAAAACGCGATCTTCCATTTTAAACGCAAAAAGGTACCTGCTCTCTTCATCCAATGGGATTGAAAAGAAAGCCTGACAAAGATCTATCACTGTGAACCATTCTGCTTGACATGGTATTTGAAACAATATTACTGATGGATTCGGTACCACGGGACAACATGAAACGACTATGTTGTTAATTTTTCGTAAATCCTGAACTATCCTATACTTCCCGCTAGGTTTCTGCAAACCCATAATCGGGGAGTTACAAGGACTGCCCACGATTTCCTTCAGTATTCCCTGCTGTATCATTGACTCGATCACAGGCTTTATTCCCGCAATCGTTTCCTGGGACAATTTGTATTGAGGCGTTCTTGGAAACTCAACATTTGGTTTTACCAGAATTTTTACCGGTTCTACCCCTTTAATCAATCCTATATCTTCTCCTGTGAAATCCCACACCTCTGACGCCACTGCATCTCTTAAGTCTTGTGGAAGATCTTCTACAGTCAGAGTAGGATATAGTTCTACACAGAATTTTGAATTGGCCACCTTAAAGGTAGCATCATCGTCGGTAGTCTGTACCTCCACTCCTTGTGGGGTGCAGTATATGGTGCAATTCAATTTGCATAACAAATCCCTACCTAACAGACATACCGGACTCGAGTCACAAACCACAAACTGATGTTCGTTCATGTGGTTTCCAATTTTCACAGACACTGGTTCTGTCAAGGGACTAGTCATTCTTTTATTTGCGACTCCTACCACTTGAATTGTTTCCCCTGACATTGGCAAGTCTGGAACTACCGCTGATCTCAGAGTCGAACGAGTAGCCCCAGTGTCCACTAAGAACGTAGTGGGACACCCTGCCACTTCTGCCTCAACAAATGGCCCTCTCTGATCCACTTCTAGAACTGCCCCGAGGGTACAGTCTTCTTCACTGCTCACCCGTTGTCCTGTCAATGGATCAATGTAATAACATTTTTCTTCCTCGATAAACAGAGGCATTTGTTTAAAGACCTTTCCTCCAGCTGCTATCTTCGGTGGCTGTGGGAATTGGGCCCGTGGAGCCGAAGTCCCCCCTTTGGCCACCTTACTGCTTGGGACTGTCACTTTTTGCACTGGGTCTTCTTGGACCTGCTCTTCTACTTCTAGCTCTCCGTTTTCAGGGTTAAAGGGACACTCGCGTCGCCAATGCCCCACCTGATGACACAGATGACACTTTGTCGTTTTCTTTAAAGTGGCAAAGTCTATCCTAGGTCTCTGCCCTTCTTCATTATCTTTGTTCTGACCATTTGGTTTTCGTCCCATCCCCTGCTTCTGCTGGCCACCCTTCCCAGCGGACTGCATTTGCACCACCATCAATTTCTCCTTTAGATTCTTGGCTTTAGAATCTATCTCGTCACTGCAGTACCTCGCATATCGTAAAATCTCATCTAGTGGTTTGTTCTGCCAACAGATTAAATGTTGCTGTATCATCAAACAAATATCAGGTCTCAACCCCAAGACAAACTTTGACACGAACTGCCCTATGTCTTTGGGATCCATTACATCTAGTCCACTGTATTGCTTGAATGTTTTCAACAATCTTTCATAAAACTCGTGAACTGTCTCCTTGGGTTCCTGCCTTGTTCGGTCTATTTTTACCCAATCTATATCCTGTGGTGGTACCTTATCTTTCAGCCATGCTATTACCCTTTCATACTTTCGCATGACAATCTCAGATGGTCCATTTGTTCGAGCATCCCTCAATGGTTCAGCATTTGGCCATTCGACACTAGTCTTGCACGGGGTCCACAAATCAGATGGGACCACGATGTCAAACAACGTGTTCAAGTCTATCCACAGTACTTTCGAGATTTTAACGAACCTCTCTACCTGCTTATACCATTCGACTGGATTGTCCCGCAACTTCGGAAATGAGTTGGTAAATGCGGCTAAGTCTCCTCTACTCCAGGGCACATGTACATAATTTCCATTTGATATTTCTCGCAAAGGGAATGCCTCCATCTGCATTACCCTTCCCTCAGGGGTCATCACATTTGTACTTCGCCTAACTGTGCCCTTTTTCGACCACCTTTCTTCCCATTTATCCAGTTCTCTCCACACTCTTATCCCTGTTACCAACTCTCTTATGTGTGTTTTTAATCCAGTAGTTCTCTTCTCATCTAGATCTTGGTCTGTGTACTGTAATTTGTGGTTGCTCTGCAATGCCCTTGTCCTAGACAAATCCACGGCATACTTGTCTGCCAAATCAGTCAGTTTTTCATGAAACGCTCTAGCTTTCCTAGTAATATCCTTTGCCATGAACAATAACTCATCCTGTTCATACAATTCTATCCTTTCCAAAGGCAATGTTCCATCTATTATCTCATCAACATCTGATTTTAAACTGGTAACATCAAGCCTTTTTGCCTTTATTTCAGCTTTCAAGACACTCAATTTAGCTCCTCCATCCGCATCTCTCCCATCCCAGCTCCGAGATCTACGTTTAGGTATTGGTGAATTATAGGGAGTCCTCCCCTGTTCCCATCTCTCTAAGTCCCATGCCTTTCCATCTTCTCGGGGTGGGTGGTGAAACACTCCTTCATGCCTCCCAGCCTCTCTCTCTCCATCCTGGCTAGTTTCACGGGATAGAGGGTAAGAGGTTCTATTACTCCCTCTTTCTTCCCTACTTCCCTGTGATTCCTGATTATTCGAGGCGTGGCGGGACCTATCGCTGTTCTCCTTTCTCCAATGTTGAACGTCTTCCCCAAGTGTATGATGAAGGCACCTAAACCTATTCTGAAAAGCCCGTACCGCCTCATCTCCTCCGTTCCCCCAGAGACGGGACATTTCCTCACATTCTACAATCTTAGTATTTTGTTCCGGCTGTTCTCTCTGATTTGTAGGACATGCATCCCCTCTATTCTCTTGACTTTGGCCTTCCCGGCTCTGACTACTCTCGCTGGCCCCACAATGAGATACTGTCCCGTTTCCCCTGCTTTCCCACTCTGGTTCCGTTCTTGTCCTGTTACTCGGAGATACTATGGACCCGTCCCATTCCCTCAAATCAGCTCTTAACTCTGAAAAAGATCTTGGCCGCGGTCCCCTTAGATCCATTGGTCCTCTCGGACCTCCCTGTTCTGAATTGGGACCGACAGTTGTGTCTAATGGGGTGTTCCACGTTACCGAACCTGGTAATTGTTTCCATGCATTCGTCACATTATTCCTCCTTTCCATCTCAATCCTTTCCCTATCCAATTGCCTTTGTTGTTCCCCTCTATCTCTCTCAGAATTATAGATCGAAACTATGGGTCCTATGGTAACAGGCACTTGAAGAGCGTCTGGCAATCCCACAGACTCAACCCTTTCTGTGGTTGGCGTTTTCTGCACCACAAACCTTCCCACTACACTCTGTACAGTGTTGTTTGGAGGTGTTTCTCCGCCTTTGCTAGGTGTCCATTCCGATATAGGGAGTGGTGTATATCCCTCTATCTCATTCCCATCTTCCCTTGCGAGCCCTCTATTTTCTATCAATCCCACTCTCGGAGGTGGTCTATCCATTAACAATCTGTTTATCAGATTGTCCTCCGACTCGCTTTCCTCGTCTTCTTCCATGAGGTTTCCTCCTCCTGACACCTCCCTCATCGGATACATTTTCTCCACCTCAATAGTCTGTACTCTCCAACGCTTTTCCTCCTCATCCCATTTGGAATCTCGCACTGCCCTTACCGATCGCGTCAGTCTTTGTTGACGCCTGTTCAAATTTCGGTCGTGTGCAGCCTTAATCCATGCATTAAGAGCCTCAAACTGTGTTGGTCTGGGCGAGGGTTTCAATGAGGACATGGTTGCTTTTAGCCGATGTAACACCTCTAATTTAAACGTCCCGTACTTCGGGAACTGCATTTCCTCATTCCCTTCCGTAAGCTTATTCCAAGCCCCAATCCACAATATCGTATGCAGCCCCACATTCGTTGCCATATAATGAGCTGGCGTACCCTCTGGGGGAGCCTCTTCCCCGTAATAATGTTCACTTCGTTTACGTTTAAAAATCCCTTTCAAACACTTAAAACACTTCATGATTTCTCTTTTCTCCGCGTTTGTTTACTTCCTGATGATATTCCACCAATCTCAGCGCCGTTCTCACTAACTGGCCTATCCGTACGCGGCTTTCCTCCGACGTCACTCTAGCCGCCCAACCAGAGCGCGGCTCTAGCTAACGTCACACCAACCGCTCAATCACAGCGCGGCTCTAGCCGACGTCACCCGTCCCCCTTCGCAGCAGTTCCCCTCCTTTCTCAGCTCGTCTCCTCGGTCATGCACGCATCCCATTCATACTCTGAAAAATGATTACTTCCGTCCAAGCGATCACCTTTCTTTGACTGTACGCCCACAGTCTTTCTGTAGTTGTCACCTTAACTTGGCGAAATGTCTTTCCGATTACTTCCAGACAATCGCCTTCTCCGATAGGTTATTCACACACAGTAACTTTCGACCAGCGTCCGTTACTCATACACTCACTCTTACACTCCCCCTATCTTGGATCCACGGCGGTCAATGGTACCTCGTGACCTCCGTACTATGGTCGACAACTACCCTGGATGTTCGATACACCCAAAACCACTTAAGCTCTGGCCTGAACTTAAGATTTCACCAGTTCACCCGTTTACCAGGTTACCAGTTTACCAGGTTGCGCGCGCTCACAACCATCTCTCTTTCACACTACAGGCATTCAACTCCGCAAGACATTACAATACAAATACAACACAAAACACCGCAATCTGTTCACGCATGACCCTTTTTATACTCACTCTCCGATACTGCTGCTTTTCTCGCACCGTCTGCACCTTTCGGCACACGATTCTTCCGCTGCTCGTCTCTCGACGTCTCGGGCCTTGGGGTAAACTAACCTCTCTAGATTACCTTCCTCAAGAAGATAACCATCCTCACTCTGCTACCAACTACTAACGCGGGATTACTGGTTACTAATTATCTTACCAAATCCCATTTCCTGTCGACTGAATCGTTGGTACCTGTCTTGAGTAAAAGGTAATCTCGCAGTAAACAATCAATTTAAGAACTTACACCACTCTAAATGACCACTGACCAACATTAAGTTTTAAAGATTTAATATAAAGTCAAAGATAACTGAAGATACAAACTTCTCAAAATGAGATTAAGAAGATAAATCGGTATCACTATGAACATGAACTTTTTGAAGAGTCTGAGTCTGAAGAACAAAATAATGAGTACAACTTCTAATAACATGAGCGTTGCCAAAATGAATACAAGTTGCAACCTCAAAGTCATTACAGAAAAGAAAATTAAGGTTAGTCTGTCCCTACCCTACACTAAATGACATCCCTACTTAACAAGATCTTTACCCTCTAGGTGTCAGCCGTGGTGATTTCCTAAGAAGATCACGCACTTCTCTTTGTCTCTTCTCTGATAATGGGTCTCTCCTGATCAGCCTATCTGCCTACCCATCCGTTTCCTTAGGCTCCCAAAATCATCTGCTCTGCTCTCCTCCCGGGTCACTTTCCCTAATACCAAATCACATTTCCAATAGAAACGCCCCTTGGGACGCCCCTCACGTGGTACATCTTTGCGCGGTAAACTCCATGATGGTACTCTTGAAGACCCTCGTTATAGTTGACCTTGGTTCCCAGGCGGCTTCTTCAGTGCGCTGATACCCCCTGAAATTCCTGGAAACTCCTACAGGCCTGCGCAAGGCGCCACTGAACAAAGTCCCTTTCATTCGAGCTGATTAGGACCCTCGCACCTGCATACAGCTCGTCCTGCAGTGGGCCTCAAATTCCAGACTTCACCATATCTTAGGCCATAAAACACTCTCAGAGCTCCATACTGGACACCTCACGACCTCTCCTCTAACGAGCACATGACGATTTAAACTACATGACATTATCTGTTCTGGCCTACTTGATTTACATGCAGCAGGTTCCTGCACTCTTAAAACGTTAACTTGATTTAAACAGCAAACATTCTTAACTAGCATACGTTTCTAAAATAACACATCTATAAAGCATATACTTTTAACCCTAAGTTCAATAGTACATTTTGAAAGAACCATGTCAACTTTATCTCACATTATTTTAGCAGCACGTTCAGGTTTGCTGTGAATTGCCCTAAGGCCTACACAAAATACTGGAATCCAAAGTTACATTTAATTCGGACATGACTCTTTTAACATGAGAGAACCATGAGGTTTTCACATATACTCCAACATTTCTACATTTAATCTCACACCGTTATAATTATGGTTACTCTACTTAACATTCTATACATTTCGCTATTGAATATAAAACACTCGTGTGCAAAACATGTTTAAACTAACTATGTGCTTGTAAATATGGCGTACTTATACATTTTTTCAAACTTGTGCTCTCTCATCCCTACAGCCGGGGTCATGTCCCGCTGTTCGTAAATAAACTACATATACAAGTGTATTCTGTGCACATCCCCAAGATGTACAGGCATTTAATCAATCCATCAACGTGAGTCATAGTTTCCTGAATGTTTTATCTACTGTGAACTTAAAGGAATTCAAACATAATTTCATGTTTTACTCCTGTACTCCTGGTACCCTTCTTCTAGACTGCTAGAAGGATACACCTGGAAAGGGTTTAGTGAATTTGAGATTCTGCACTAAGAACAAACGTATTTTATACTTCGAAATGAGCACGAGAATCCCTTTTCTATAAATTATTGAGGGGCATATTATCAAGGGGGTTTATCTCCGCTTTTTTGGCTTTAAAAGCCAAGAAAGCGGAGATAAAATTATCTCCCTATTACCTAGCTGTCGCTAACACCAGTTAGCGACAGCTAGTTGGAGATAGCGACCATCTTGGGCCCCACTTTGCATGTCAGTGATATTTATCACTAATGACATGCAAAGTGGGCGTGCCAAGATGTTAGCGACTGGAAACAGTCGCTAACATCGCTATCTCCTATTACCAACTTATGGAGATATTCGCGCTAAGCGCGAATATCTCCAAAAGCTAACACCTGCCCTGAGCAGTTCTTAGCCATGTTATCCAATGGGAGGTGGATAACATGGCTAAGAGCATTAGCTCGGTAATGCATGAATATCGCTGACTTTTCAGCGATATTCATGCATTGCGGCCGTTTTTTATCGCATTTGCGATATACCTTGGTAATACCAAGGTTTATCTGCGATAAAAATCGCTGCAGCTCAGCGATAAAATTTTGTCTCTAACCAAGCAATAGCGATAATTATCGCTATTGCTTGGTAATATGCCCCAGAGATTCTTGAGTGTAGCCAGGGCAGGACTGGCTACCGGGCAGTTGTGTGTGCTGCCGAGCAGGGGGATGCTTTCGTTGATGGGAACCTGTGTCTGCAAAACGAAATTCGTTTTGCTTTTTTTTTTCAAAGTGCACGCAGGTCCCCATCAACGAAATACGCCCATACCACGGAGAAATCATCCCCCTGCCCGGCAGCACACACAACTGCCCGGTAGCCAGTCCGGCACTGAGTGTAGCACTTGATATCTGAGCTTAAAATGTTCTTTTGTATTTTCAGAGGAAACCCTTTGCAGTAAAGTGTTCCTGGCTTACAAATAATGCGTACAACACTTGCTCTGGAGTGGATGATGCTGCAATTACAGTTGATGATTCTGGAGATGGCTGATTTCTTATTTTTGGTGGTGGGTCAATTCCGTTAAAATTAAACTAAAGGGAAAATTACGGGTTTTTTGTTTCCATTTACATTAGATAATTCTTGAAATACATGTAGCAATTATTCTCAAAGAAGTTTTATAACAGAACTAGGTGGATCCTTGTTAGATTCTGGATGGTGTATAGGGACTGTGCAAACAATTCCAAAAAATCTACATGTAAATTGAATTTGCTTATTGATAAGCTGGTTGCTTCTCAGAACTGTCCTTGAGTTCTGGGGCACTGATCCTTCAGCAGCATTGATAGTAGTTACTGTAGATTCAATTTTGGGGTTCCCTAATGACACCAGGGGATCACAAAAAGCTCATAAAAGAACTAAAATGTTAACTTTTTTCATAGAAATAATTGCTAATGGTACCACAACACCAATCCACCATGTTCATATGATATTGTGGGCCCTACTCCCAGGGTCGGATTGGAAGCAAACATCAGTCCTGGCAAAAATGTTAAAACCAACCCCATATTAAAGGAGGTCGCAGCTGGAATGAGGGGATGGGGAAGTGGTTGGGTCATAGCAGCCCATCAAGTTCTGAAAGTTTCCTTGAGCTTTCAGCCGACCGGGAGAATGATCAGTCCAGCCTTTACTACTACTCACTTAGCTTCTGAACTATGAGTAAATCAAATCAAATCAGATATAAAGAGCGTGGCTAATCACCCACGTAGGCATTGAGGTGCTGAGAGCAAGCTGCAAAGTTCAGTCAAACAGCCATGTCTTGAGTCCTTTTCTGAATTCCAAAAGAGAGGATGAGGTCTGCCGATGAAGGGGGAGGTTGCTCAAGGATTTTGCTGTGAAGTAGGAAAAGGAGCGCCCTTCACTGTTGCTCCAGTCGATGGGGGGTGTATGCGAGGGAGAGGGACGCGGCTCACAGGGGTCTGTAGGGTTGGTGGAAGTTCAGGCGGTGGTTGATGTATACTGGTCCATGCTTGTGAAGAGCTTTGTAGGTGTAGATCAACATCTTGAATTGACATCTGTTCGGAAAGGGGAGCCAGTGGAGCTTCTTGAAGTGGAGGTTGATGTGAATCCATTTGGGGAGGTTGAGGATGAGTCTGGCCGCTTAGTTCTGCATGGTCTGCAGTCTCTTCAGGAGGTGTGTGTTGATTCCTACATAGACCGTGTTGCCGTAATCCAGCCAACTAGTGAGTAGGGCTTGGGTGACGGTTCATCCGGAATCAATGAAGAGCCATTTGAGTATCTTATGGAGCATGCAAAGAGTGCTGAAGCAGCGGATTAAACTGTGTTGATCTGGTATATCATGGTGAGCTTGCAGTCCAGGATGATGCTGAGGTTGCATGTGTGGTCTCTCAGGGTGGGTGCCACTCCAAGTTCTGAAGACCAACAGGAGTTGTTTCACATGGAGGTGCTGTTCCCAAAGATCAGCACAGCTGTTTTGTCTGCATTGAGTTTTAGGCAGTTGTTTTTCATCTAGTCAGCGATGCCCATCATGCACTTGCAGAAGTTGGCCTTAATGGCTAAGGGGTCTTCTGATAGTGAGAGGATCAGCTGCATAGGAAATGATATTCATTCCATAGGATCTGACAATGTTGACCAAGGGGGTCATCTATGGGGCGGAGGGACAAGCCTTGAGGGACGCCGCAGATGATGTCCTTGGGTCTTAAGGTGAAAGGAGGAAGGCAGATCCTCTGGGTTCTTCCAGTAAGGAAGGAGGCGATCCACTTGAGGGCTTTTCTTTGGATTCAGATGTGATGTAGCCTCTTGATAAGGGTGTGGTGGGAGATGGTGTTGAATGCTGCTGAGATGTTGAGGAGGTTGGTCCTTGGTTGAGGACGGTTCTGATGTCGTCAATGGCAGCGATCAGGGAGGTTTTGATGCTGTGGTTGGTGTGGAATCTGGATTGGGAGGGGTTCAGAAGGTTGTGTTGTGGGTTGCTGGCCTTTTCAAGGACTTAGGTAGGATAGGGGAGCAGCAAGAAAGGGTGGTAGTTCTTGAGATCATGGGGGTTGGCTGAAGGTTTCTTGAGGAGGGGTGTGACCTTACTTCGGGGAAGGAGGCTGTGGTTATGGATAATTTGAAGATGGCGGTGAGCTTGCTGCTCATTCTCTTGCTCCCGGGGATAAAGATGTGGTGGGGATGGCTTTTCCCTGGGTACTCCTGATGGCTGTGGTGTTCTGTGAGGTGAATTGGTCCCAGGCGGTGATCAGGTGATCAGAGTCGGCATTGGGGTTGGTATTCATGGGAGCGAGGAGGCTCAGAGTGTCATCGGTGGTGGGTTGGGGTTCAAAGTTTTTGTAGATGGTGGAGATCTTGTCATGGAAGATCTTGTCGTGGATCTTGTCTGTGCCAGAGAGTCGCAGAGTTCCTTAGAAGAGGTTGTGGTTTTCTCGGTGGCTGTTGAGTAACATCAACTAGAAACACTTTTTTGATATCCCAATCGAGCTCAGCAAATTTATCTGTGCTATGCATGAGATCCATATTCCGGGAATTGGTACAAGGAGCACACTACAGCAATCATATATATGTATGAGAGCTGTGCTTCTGTTGCAGGAAGGATGGCCTGAAGAGAAGGAGATGGAAGATATCTGCTGATGTGCTGTGATGCGAGTGCTGCTAGTGAAATATAATTGTATCCCTGATCAAGAAGTGTGCTAGGAGGTGGGGATAGGTTGCCAAGTTCCTTGGAGTCCATCCACTTTCTACAGATTGAAGGCAATGTTACTTTATAATGTATGTGCATTAGTAATGGAGCACCAGCCAGGTGGAATGTGAGTTGAACAACCAGTAGGCTTGTAGACCATGGGCCAACTTGTTCTACACCCAATGTGATGTTATTTGACAGTAGATTAATACTTGAGATTGTCTTCTAGTTGGAGGATCTCTCTAGAGCACTGGAGCAGGTATGGGGTAGATGTCCTGTATGGATGATGCATTAAGTGTTTTTTAAATCATCACTATTGGCTGTAGACTGGTTTGGGATACAGATTTTTGAAGGTCTATCACAGCGCCCCACAGGTAAGCTGATTACTTTGTTAGGCTGCAATTGGTATTGGTGGGTTGAACAAGGTGACATTTCATGCCACTTGCTACCATGATACCAACCACACACAGAATGTGGAGATTGTAGCAATACGTTTATAATAGTGGTTCCTAAACCTTTGCCTTCAGTGGATCCCCACTGAATCACTACTGGAAGCCGGGGACCCTAGCCTAAGTAATGTCTACTATTTGAATCTCAAAACAATACACAAAAATACAAAAACAATTATACCATCAACAAATACACATAACATGAAAAAAAATTTGATCCACAAACAAAAATATGCAAAAATCAAACTTTTAATTTTTAAATGCGAAGGTGCATCTTTTAAAAATGTGTTTTTATTGCTAAAACTGAAGCGATGGGTTAGACTCTAGCATTTCACTTTGTATTTTTTGCTTCTAATGCATGCTCTCTTTTTGTTGCCACAAAGCAGTGCATCAGATGAGGCCACAATTCATCTATACTAGATTCTGTTTGCTGTACTTGTGCTTATCCGACGAATCATCCTAAGGATTCCAACCTAATTTGTACCCTCTAATTTCACATTCTTACACATTTAGAGAGCGTTTTACACATTTAAATTTTGCCTTTTTAGATATGTATACTTTATTGATCTTCTAATAGTATCCAATTTTGTAACCAATCGTTGATGCCCACCAGTCTAGGGACCCCTGGATATGAATCCGCTGGTTTAGGGCATTTAAAAGTATAATTAATTATTTTCCACTGGTTAGAGCTTCTAGTTAATGTTATGTGTTAGGTTGTTTTATTCGGGAGAGAATCGACATTGAAACTAGTTAATTGTAGCATACACTTCTGCACAAGCACGCTCACCATTAAAACAATTCAGATAATAAACACAAGTAAAAGAGAGAGAAAAAACAGTAGGAGGAGTCTTTAGTTGGCACCTGCTCCCATTTATTGTAGTTGCCTCGATGAGAAGGTATATTTGTTGTCAACACTGTTCTTTAAAGTTATAGAAAATAAGGCTTCTGCTTTGAGAAAGCATCTCTTATGCACCACAACAGGTACTGGGGCATATTCTCAAGGACTTATCTCCGAATTATTGGCACTTTATTGCAGCCAAAGTGGGGATACATTTATCGCCCCATTCACAAGCTGGTGCTAACAGCCCATATCACCAGGACAGAAATGGAGCGGTGCACTCCCAGAGGACTGTAGAGTTTAGTAATGAAGCATAATCATTTTCTTAGTAGGTATCGTCTTTATTAAAGTACATCCAAGTGCATTGAAATAAACAACAGCCATCGTGTTTCGTTCATTACCTGAACTTCGTCAGGGCTGAAAAGAAACATAAATGAAATACATAAGTGCAGCGGAAAGTACATGGGGAACAACACCTCAACATAACTAACATTGATACTACATAAATCATACGACAATGGGTGCTATATACAAAAGTGGAAACGAAGGCCACATTGGTGAATACATTCTATTAGAAACCGCATAAAAACAATCAATAAAATCATTAATTCCACCAACCAGGAGGGTAACGGCCCATATCACCACTTTATCTGCGATAGCAGCTGCAAAAAACATCGCCACAGATGACTCGGCAACTAACGCTAATGAATGCAGAGTAGGCATTCCCGTGCAAAAAGCCGTGACAACACCACGTCACAACATTCTCATCGACCAGCCAGATCTGCGATAAGATCATAAAATCGGCGCTACGGTGCATTAGAAGGAGGAATTTAACACCTGCTCTTACATGGTGTAAAGTCGGATGACAACCTGCACCAGAAAAGGGAGCCCAGCCCAGAGCCACACCTGAAGAACAACAGATGCCATGGAGCCAACAATCAAACAGCTCGGACACCCAAGAGGGCCACAACACCCACTTCCAACACCCCTAGGATCCCCGCTCCAGGCCCTACCCCGGGCACCCCTCACCCCCCCACGACTAAGATAATGCACATCAACTTCACTAGATCATGTACAAAATAATTTGCCTGATGTCGCACAATTACAACAATTAGCATTCCTGTGTGGTCAGAAAAGGGAGAATCATCATTCACCATTGAAAGTACAAAAAAACCCACAATCAAATTTGACTCTAAACAACTATTTGGAAAAGACATGGCAGGTGATCCCTGAACAATCTGTAAGTCACAGCCTGCAGGACAAAATCCAATATAAGAAGGTGTGTCAAGCACTCATCAAAGGACAGACGGAGAGAAAAGAGAGGGAGAGGGAGAGAGAGAGAGGGAGAGGGAAAGGGAGAGAGAGGGAGAGAGAGAGAGGGAGAGGGAAAGGGAGAGAGAGAAAGAGAGGGAGACAAAGAGGGGGATATAGGGAGAGAGAGAAAGAGAGTGAGAGAGAGGGGGATAGAGGGACCGAGAGAAGAGAGGGAGAGAGAGGGAGAGAGAGAGGGGGAGAGAGGGACAGAGAGGGAGAAAGAGAGAGAGAAAGAGGGAGAAAGAGAGAGATTGAACAAGGAGCGCAAGGTCAATCGGACTCTTGGCTCATACATTCCAACTGTTGCGTTTGTATCTCAATTGGTGCACCCTAAGTCTAAGGCCTCGCATCAATTTCAGCACGAAGGCCACATCACATCTCAGAAATGCAAGCAGCAGTCAGACTAACATTAGGAATGAAAGCTCCTTTGTCTCAATACATAAGGCGGAAATCTGAACCTATGACCTTGGTCTTGAATGAGTCTGGCACCCCCTGAGTGAGATGCCATACCAGATTTAGACGACTCCCACACCACGAACTGCGCTAATGAAAGACCAACGTGTCCACACCACACATACACTTGTCCCTGCTTGAGGTACACCTGCATGGGATGGCCTTGACACACGAGTAAAAAACAACCCATACGTCCAAACGTTGCACACACATACGACTTATTGCTCCAAGCTGTGGCATATCATCCACATAACTGCCGCCGGTCTGAGTAGTGCCACGAGACCAACAAATGCAATGGCAGCCCATCACGGGCACATGCACAACCCCTGTCACGTGGAACTGTACCGTCCATGAATGCTGCATCTGTTGGGATCACTGGCAGTGTTGCGCAACAGTTACCATCTGAGCTTCTGTCTTGCGTACGTCACCTGCGTTCAGCCCTGGTTCCACTGTCGATCATGCACATTCGAGTGGCCCATGGACGTCTGCCTATCCAACACAACGTTAGCTGAACTGGTTTGTGACTTGTGTGTGCGCCCCCTGTTGGCCCATGAACAGGAGTGTAACCGGGATACCCGTGCATGGGATGCTTTGATATGTGGCATATGTGCTGGAGGTAGTGGATGGGAGATTGCACAAGTCATTGTGTACAGTGACCACATCGAGGCGCTCCACTATAGACTGCGATGTGCAAAGTTGCGTTAAACTAATTTTGCGATGACTATCACACCTTCTTGAGAATATCCCCCACTGTCTTTACTTTGTAGACTCAAGGTTATGCAGTGTTTGTTGGTGTTAGCAAATTCCAAGGCTAGTCCTGCAGATCTGCTTACAGTCAAGGCAAACAAATCTTCATCTTTCGTGGCTTGCCCTGGTTATTTATGTGAAGAGTTAGGTGAAGATGCATATTTTATTTTTTTCCGCAGCATACGTAATTCTCATAGGAATTATAGGTTTTATGTGCAGAATGTGTGATGGGCGGCCGCGTGAAAATCAGAGCTTCCAGAATATTTTTCAGCGCAAGATTTCCTTACCCCCATTGGTTCATGAGACTAATTGATATCACACATCATTCCCCCTTGATCGTCCATTGTCTCAAAACATTTCTATTTGAACGAACAGTCCTTCAAGGGAGAGCTATGAGGTCAGCACAAGCAAAACATTACATTACGTGATCTTCAGGTAGTTGATTATTTGTTACCTACATTGGATTACACTCACTTAATGGAAATTAGAAATGAAGCATGTGATGAAGCTGAAGGCGAGCATTGAGCAGGATGTGATAGGCTGGTGCAGGTCATAGCGTAACATATTAATCACAACTAGAGATAAATGTTGGAAAGTCCAAACATGGGAAAAGCCTTAATGGTCCAATGGCTCATAAACAAATATTAATTGCATTGAAGATAGCATTCAGCTTTTGGGGGAAAAGTCCTCAATGTCAGATGGCTCAAAATAAACTGCTGACTCGGGAATAGTCCACATGAAGAGATGGTTGGACAAAGCACACAGCTACCCCACAAAAGAAGGAGATCCATCAAGAAAGTAGGTTATCCCTGCCCAGGTAGTACTCCTTACTCATTCCTTGGAGCTCTTAACCTTTGGCTTTATCTGCATTTGCCCATTGTGCCCCATCTGTAGCTTTGAAGGAGCTACTACTTAGATCCCCCTTTTCTCTTGCATCATTTTTTGCCCACACCAGCAACATCTGCTACCTAGTCAGATACCTAAATAACTTCGAATTCAAGCAGCATATGAAATTCTGCATTATATATAAACATTTCGGGAGAAAGATCATATTAGCCAGAGGCACTCTACACATAACTGACAGTAGCAAAGTATTCCAGAAACCCATCAAATTGTCTAATCGAACCAGTACTCCACCCATATTGTGGGAGAGCTGTTCCACAAGATCTGTGTGTTAGTTGGATTTCCAGGTACAAAAAGAGGTTAATTTCCATTGTATTCCCAACTCGGTATACGGTTCCTTTGACAGCCTGGGATTCGCCCTCAGTGGAAATAGTCTGCACTTCAGAAGATCAATCTGCAGACCTGACATCATCTCAAATCGTTCAATATCAGCATAGGCACAGATGCCTCTGGTTGCCCAAAATAGGTCAAAGTATTGTCTCCACAAAGCTGCACTATACAAATAATTTGTTTATTCTTATCTCCATTCCTGTGTGCAGGTTCTCAGCTGAACACCAATAAGTTAAATCACTAATGCGAACAAAAAAGGGAGAGACCGGACAACCCTGCCATGTGCCTTTCTTGATTATCCAGTTGTTGGACACCACCAGCCATCCTCACTGGCGCAGTTGGTCCAGAGTGTAGTAGTGTCACGTAACTGATGAAGCCAGGTCCGAACCTCAAATTTTTCAACACTTGTGGCATGTAAATTTAGAGTAACGCAGCGCAAATCACGGCCTGGTGTTACTCTGCCCCAGGCAGGCGTTTCATGGGTGGAGCGTGGGTGTTCCCATGCATCCACCGATGGAATTTGGTGCATTCCCAGAATTGCCATCAGTGGTAAACCTGGGAATACGTCAAAATGCTACACCTCGCCCAATGAGGCGTAAGGAGGAGAAATAAATATATTTCTCCTCGTTGCTTCCTCTTTCTACATGTGGTAATTTCTGTGGCACATATAGAAAGAAAAAAATGCCTCAGGTGATTGTTTTTGTACAAAAAGGTGTCCCTTCCTGCACAAAAACAATCTTGCTTAAAACGCAGGCACCCTTGCACCACTGTGCAAGGGTGCCTGCTTTGGCGCTAGGCAGCAGTTTGTGTGCCAGCACAGAGAAATTACAGGAATACTCAGTATAATGTTAAAAAGAGTGCATTCCTGTCCTTTTCCTATCATGTAGCGCAGCAAGATAGTACTGCAGTCACAGCAAATTCTGCAGTTCCATTTCACCCCGCTGCCAAAGCGCAGCGTGGTGTATGGACCTCTAAACTAAATACATTAAAAGAACATAAACCAGAGCGAATAACTGTGTTCAACTCCAAGAATGTGCTGGAGTAATCCCAATAATACTTTTTTATGTATGAATCTGTAAATGGGGATATTGCACTTTCATCTCATCAATAACATGACCAATTCGCTAAATCATTTATGGATGGGGGTAGTACTACTGTAGTACTGTTTCACCTACTCTTACATGCCTTTGTGAACTGTACTCTGAACAACCAATTCCCTGGTGGTAAAATTACAAAGGGGCACAATCCTTTCTATTTACACTATTCGTTGAATAGTTCCATTTGATTGCAATTTTAAAGGTTTTGAGGTTAGTTTATGAATGCATATGAGTAAAAAAAGACTGTAACAGGAGTACTAATGTATGCTCCTCAAAATGTCCCTACGAATAGACCCTAATGTGTTAATAGGAAAGACAAATTAAAAAATGGTTAGTATATGTATGAGCTTCTCTTCTGTCCATGCAGAGATCACAGCATCACCTGTCTATAATAAGGCTGATGTGGCTAGGCCACCTGATGTCAATGTACCTTTGTCCATAAATTAATAATTTACCACCTGATAAGTAATATCTTGTTCTTAAGTTACCAGCTGTGGATGAGTGTTTGATAAGCAGCACATGTCCTGCTAAGCAAGATGAGATTAACCTGGACAATAGGTGTATTGCTTGGGAGCAAAAGCTATTCAAAAGCTGGTTTATTAATGATGTTATCGGCATTAGCAAATATTCTGTACTTAATCTTGATAAATGATTTGTACATAGCCCTAGTTTTCCTGTGATGAAACACTCATCCCCCCGGGTGGCACAGCATGCTGAGTTTCTCTCTCTCTCTTTCTATATATATATATATATATATTCACTGAAAAAACCATAGGTTATAGACCATATATAGTTAGGAATTAGCATTTACAAAACCTTGAAAATTCACTGAAAAAACCATAGGTTATACACCATATATAGTTAGGAATTAGCATTTAAAAAACCTTATTTTACTCACACAAAACCATTGAAATTCCATATATAGTTAGTTGCACTAACTATATATCGCGCACCCGCAATCCACTGCTGATCATGTCACATATTACATCATTCATGACATGGTCAGTGACATCACTGATGACATCACTGATGACATCTCAAATGACATCACTGATGAGATCACTGATGACATCATCCAGTGACTGTGTGTTTCTGTAAAGTTTAAATATGTTTTACATATTGAAGAATGAGTAGATGTATAAGTGTCTGGACGAAGGATTTAGTAGGTGCATGACTGAATGTATGAGTGAGTGATTAAATGTGTCTCACTGAGTGCATGGGTTAGTGAGTAAACTGTCTTAATTTGTGCATCATTATGTCTGTTGTTCTGTAAACTGCTTCATGTGTTGATCAGTAGCTATATGATTAACTATATGGGTTATTGATTGATTGTCCAAGTATTTGTATAGGAGACTGAGTGTGTGTGTGGCTGGCTGGGAGGTGTGTGACTCTGTGCAGATCAATGTGTACTTGTATCAATGATTGTATAAGAAAGTAAGTATGTGTTAGTATATGTTTGAAAATGTAAGGTGCTCTATGTTTAACTGTATAGACAAGAAAATGGAAGTGTGATTGATTCTTTACAGGACTGACTAGGTGTGTGAGTAACTCCATGGATGAGTGGCAGAGTGTAAGTGTCTGTATAGGTGTATGAGTGCATATGATAGTGTTGTAAAGATGAGTGATTGTATGTATGAATGATTGTATGGGTGAATGAGTGAATGTGTGTGTAGACGTAGGAATCAGTGAGTACGTATGTAGTAACTAGTATTGGTGTGTCAATGGTTTCAAAAATTATACTCTGTATTTAACACTGGGTGAAACAGAGGTTATATTAAAACGTGAGGAGATGCATTGTATTGTCACATGAATGATATCATCAGTGATGTGGTCATTGATGTCAAATGAGATGTCATCAGTGATCTCATCAGTGATGTCATTTGAGATGTCATCAGTGATGTCATCAGTGATGTCACTGACCATGTCATGAATGATGTAATATGTGACATGATCAGCAGTGGATTGCGGGTGCGCGATATATAGTTAGTGCAACTAACTATATATGGAATTTCAATGGTTTTGTGTGAGTAAAATAAGGTTTTTTAAATGCTAATTCCTAACTATATATGGTGTATAACCTATGGTTTTTTCAGTGAATTTTCAAGGTTTTGTAAATGCTAATTCCTAACTATATATGGTCTATAACCTATGGTTTTTTCAGTGAATTTCAATGGTTTTTTAATAGCAAATATCATAAGCTGTCGAATGTCAAGTACGTGGTAAGTGAAAACATTTTCGTGTTTATGCACACTGATCTGCTTTGAATGGTGCCCCCCCCCCCCCTCATTTCTATTAGGAGTACTCTCTCTTTGCAGATAGTGAAAGGTAGTTAACGCAGGCCTTTGCCCCGTTGTAATCCGTCGTGCCTGCTTCTCTCTCCATTTGATTGATTGTTATCCAAGTATTTACTGTTTTAGAATTAGTTCTCTTTGGTTCATTCTCTATTTACAAACAAACACAGAGTCGCAATACTCTGTTTAGTCTTTGCAGATAACGAAAAATCGTGTAAAAAAAAAGAAAAGGAATCGAGCAAAATCAGTAGGCCACTAATGGGATCTCTTTTTGACCTCGCTAAAATAGAAACATTAGGAACAACCCCTCATGACAAATACAAAACTAGTGAGATGAACTGAACTCCACACAATGATGGCTGCAAAACAGCTCGGCTCCGCCACCCACCCCGCCCAAAATAACGATAAAGAGCGGCTGCCATGATTGGTTGCGGAATGGCCACAACGGAGCTACGAAATGGTGCTGCTCTCATGCTAACCCCAGCTTCGGTCTGAAACATCCAGAAACACTGTAGACTACCAATTCGATCAGTTCCGGTAGCGCCCCAATGTAACCCGGTAGAGAAGAACTAGCCCTCCCCTCTTTGACTGATGGTTCTTGTTGCCTGTCCTTTCTGTTGTCATTTAACAGAACTATTTAGCCTGCTGAAAGGGGTTGTGTTTCGACCGCTGGTTGGTGGAGACATTTTGACTATATTCTGGACCTGCGTTGTCGCGTAATGCGTCATATGACGCGCCGCGTTAGCGCATCCGGAAGTCATCCGGGGCGCGCAGCGCGTAACGTAAGCATAACAAGTCATGTGACTTGTTAATAAAACTTTTCATTGGTTCATTTTACTTTTCTTATTCTAATGATGAAAGCCTTGGTCATATCACCTAAAAATTACGCTTTTAATTACTTCCGAACATTATTTTCTCTTAAATATATGTTATAATGTTCCAGGCTAATGTACTTTCCCGGAAATTTTACAACTGTCCTGCAAGTAAAATATATTCTTTTTTCGAGAAAAAGAGCGTTTCTTCGTCCCATGACGGAGCCGTTGAGCAAAAGAGGGTCGACCTGCTGTCTTAGTCGCCGATACGCCTGAATATGAGATTCTTATCGATCACTTTATGTTGCAGGAATAGAAAACACAACAGCCCTTGACCATTTATCTTTACTGCGTTCCTTCGTATTATACCTTTTACCCTTCATGTAATTGGTCTGCTTTATTTCACTTGCCTTTTAATGATTCTAAAACAGTGACTATTATTAAAAACTTTACCAATGTATACACTACTACCATGTTTTCTTTTAAAAACCTTTATTGTGAAAATTTCATTATACAAATACGAGCCTATAACCACGTGGGCCTGCCACGGAGCAAACTGTAATCGTATATGATGAATAGACATTTACACTGTAGAGGAACGTAACGGGCGGGCCATTAGGTTGCAAAAACTAAGGTGTCTAACAGTTACGGAATCGGTGGACGTACATTTTATAATTAAAATACGACAGGGCCAGTTACAATAAAATTATCTAGATATACATTTGCGGGCAAGTACCATGGGTGACGTTAATTCGAATTTTCAACAGTACAGTAATCAATAACACATCAGAACTTAATATCAATAGGGATGTCGAAATATTCAATCAATTCTCGTCCCCGCCCGCCATGTGCTTCAAAACTGCATACGTATCTCGTGATTTCAAGGTTCTGCAACCAGTACACAACAAGGAGTTACGAGTCCCATTTATTCCGGCGCCATTTTGGGCGAGGACGGGCAGGTCCAGGATATAGTCAAAATGTCTCTACCAACCATCGACTATGATGATGTTCATATGCTGTATTTATTAGAGTAACACTCATCTGCCCATATGAAATTAATTTACCACAATCTAAACATGTCATTTTAATCTTTCCAAAGTTCTTCTAAATATTTGGGACCGTTTCCCTTGCCTCTGAAGCTCTCAGTGCCACTTCTTTGATGAATGTACTAGCAGGTCAGGGGTTCTCCTCCAAATCTCTCTTTTATGCAGCACTATAATTAATTGGTGCCACCTCTCCATATGACGATGCATGGTATAGTTACCACAACTATATATTTTTTCGGTTCCTCTGGAGAGTTCATCGTGGCAGATGAAGCGTGTAACATACCGGGCATTTACCTTTTTTTGCATGTACAGGAAAGGAAAAAAAAATCGAGCGTTCGAGTTCTTAGGTGTCCCAGGGCCATTTTAGTGGACCAGGCCCAAATCCAAAGAACAGCTATCTCACAGGCTAATGGGGCGACCCACGCCGAGTTTCAGCATTGTAGGATGACCACACAAGTACAGCAACTTGCTAGACATCACCTCGGTGCCATCCGGATCTCGGCGCCCCACTGCAGATGAAGTGCCTCTCAACTATGAAACCACCACGGTGACATCCGGATCTTGGCGCGTTGTGCTGCCTTCGGCCTATTCGCACATCGGTCCGCTACTGACGCCATCTCACAGGCTAATGGGGTGACCCACGCCGAGTTTCAGCATTGTAGGATGACCACACCAACTTGCTAGACATCACCTCGGTGCCATCCGAATCTTGGCATCTCAACGCCTAGTGGTATCTTCCATACAGAAAATATTGTTACGCTGCCTTTGGCCCCATTCGCACATCAGTCCGCAACTTAGACATCACCTCGATGCCATCCGGATCTTGGCATCTCAGCGCCTTGTGGTGTCAGTCAGAAAATATTGTTGCGCTGCCTTTGGCCCCATTCGCACATCAGTCCGCTACTGACACCATCTCACAGGCCAATAGGGCGCCCCACGCCGACTTTTACCATTGTACGATGGCCACACCAGTGGCACAACTTCCTAGACATCACCTCGGTGCCATCCGAATCTTGGCATCTCAACGCCTAGTGGTATCTTCCATACAGAAAATCTTGTTACGCTACCTTTGGCCCCATTCGCACATCGGTCCGCAACTTAGACATCACCTCGGTGCCATCCGGATCTTGGCATCTCAGCGCCTTGTGGTGTATTCTCTTCAGAAAATATTGTTGAGCTGCCTTTGGCCCCATTCGCACATCCGTCCGCAACTTACACATCACCTCGGTGCCATCCGGATCTTGGCATCTCAGCGCCTTGTGGTGTCTTCTACTCCGAAAATATAGTAGAAAATATTGTTGCGCTGCCTTTGGCCCCATTCACACATCAGTCCGCTACTGACACCATCTCACAGGCCAACAGGGCGCCCCACGCCGACTTTTACCATTGTACGATGGCCACACCAGTGCCACAACTTGCTAGACACCACCTCGGTGCCATCCGGATCTTGGCATCTCAGCGCCTTGTGGTGTCTTCAAATCAGAAAATATTGTTGCGCTGCCTTTGGCCCCATTCGCACATCGGTCCGCTACTGACGCCATCTCACAGGCCAACGGGGCGCCCCACGCCGACTTTCAACATTGTAGGATGGCCACAGAAGTGCGACAACTTACTAGACACCACCTCGGTGCCATCCGGATCTTGGCGCGTTGTGCTGCCTTCGACCTATTCGCACATCGGTCCGCTACTGATGCAAACTCACAGGCCAACGGGGCGCCCCACGCCGACTTTCAGCATTGTAGGATGGCCACACCAGTGCGGCAACTTACTAGACACCACCTCGGTGCCATCCGGATCTTGGCGCGTTGTGCTGCCTTCGGCCTATTCGCACATCGGTCCGCTACTGACGCAAACTCACAGGCCAACGGGGCGCCCCACGCCGACTTTCAGCATTGTTGGATGGCCACACCAGTGCGACAACTTACTAGACACCACCTCGGTGCCATCCGGATCTTGGCGCGTTGTGCTGCCTTCGGCCTATTCGCACATCGGTCCGCTACTGACGCAAACTCACAGGCCAACGGGGCGCCCCACGCCGACTTTCAGCATTGTAGGATGGCCACACCAGTGCTGCAACTTGCTGGACACCACCTCGGTGCCATCCAGATCTTGGCGCGTTGTGTTGCCTTCGGCCTATTCGCACATCGGTCCGCTACTGACGCCGCCTCACGTGCCAACGTATTTTCTCCTAATTTTACACCCTATGCCGCATAACAGGTCATGTGACTTGTTTATAAAACTTTTCATTGGTTCATTTTACTTTTGGTTTCCTAATGATGGAAGGCTTGATCATGTGACCTAAAAACAACACTTTTCATAGGATGAAAACTTTTTTTTTTCCCCAAACGATGAAAGCCCCACCTTGTTTCTGGATGTTTCAGACTGAAGCTGGCGTCAGCATGAAAGCACCACCATCTCGTAGCTCAGTCGTGGTCATTCCGCGAGCAATCATGGCAGCCGCTCCCCACCAGAAGCCTGCAGGAGTCGGAGCCCCCAAAACTTTTGATGAATTCTCAAGGCGGAGGGGACGCTTTCGAGAATGAGGTCCAAGACCTAGCAGACAAGCGTCCGATTTCCAAGGTGTCCCAGGGCCATTTCAGTGGACCAGGCCCAAAAAGGAAACAGCCTGCCGCCATTTTGAGAGTCCTGTGACAGCCGCCTATCGCTGCACCGCAAGAGTGGGCGCAACTCAGCTGAATTGCGGCTTTTGACACAGTGGACCAAAAACGGACGGAATGGCAACTGAAACGGTAAAGGGGCGCCCCACTACAACAGATGACACTCCACCTGGAGAGGCCCGTTCACGCCGCCTCCCCCGGGGCGCTCCACGCCGTTATTCGGAGCAGCATTGTAGGATACCAAAACCAGTGCGGCAACTTACTGGACATCACCTTGGTGCCATCGTTCTGCTGCCTTGGAACTATTCGCGCAACAGTTTGCTACTGATGACCCACCCCCCGCGACGCCCCATGCCGTTATTTGCTGGGTGGCAACTTACTAGACATCACTTTCGTGTCATCTAGATTTCAACGCGTTCTGCTGCCTTGGAACTATTCGCACAACAGTTTGCTACTGATGACCCACCCCCCGCGACGCCCCACGCCGGAAATCTGGATGTTGTGCTGCGTTGGGACTATTCGCACAGCCGACCGCTACTTCGTTGTTTTTCCCTAAAAATGTTTATATGTTATTACTATTTTTGTTTTCTTGTATATATTTATAAATTATTAAAGTTTTATAATCTTACTACTTTGTCGGAGTGCTATATATTTTTAATGTGACACATAATTGTAAAAACTTTGATGTACAAACAGTCATCCCTGGAATCTTCCGCTTCAGGCTCGGTCCCCTCCCCAATCACAATACAGGATGGTTTTCAGATAATAGCAACGCTTCTGCTGTGACGAATCTCACCGAGTGTGGGCCTTGATCTACTATAACTCCTTTGAAGAGGGGTGATTCTTTACAGCTGTGGCCATAAACTACATCTGCAGGGCTAGCTGATACCCTAGGACCAGCCTGGACAATCGGACACAGAGGAAAAGGAGTGTCAGAGGGTGCGGTAGTGAATAGGGCGAAAGGGAGGTGTCGGGCGGGCACAGGGTGTGATTCTCAGGGAACAGCAGCGCAGATGGGGGAGGTTTATTACCCATGCATAAGACAGAGAGCGGGGGTGACCACTGCCTGGGGGAGATGTTTGCGAGGGTGGGGAGCCATGCTAAGGATCGACAGCGTGCACAGAGTGGGTCTGGTCAAGGCATCTAAAATGGCTGCCGTGCACGACAAAAGTGTGGCATTTGAAAAAAGACAAGATGGCGCAGACAATGTTTTTCAACACTTCCTGATTTCCTTCGAATCGAACGTTAACAGACGTTGGGGCATATTACCAAAGTTAAGCGATATTTATCCCTAACGATGCTTAGCAACGATTTTTTTACCGTCAGAAATTATCGCAGATAAACCTTGCTATTATCAAGGTTTATCGGAAATACGATAAAAAACGACCGCAATGCATTAATATCGCTGAAAACTCAGCGATATTCATGCATTACCGAGCTAATGCTCTTAGCCATGTTATCCACCTCCCATTGGATAACATGGCTAAGAACTGCTCAGGGCAGGTGGTAGCTTTTAGAGATATTCGCCCTTATCTCGAATATTTCCAAAAGTTGATAATAGGAGATAGCGATGTTAGCGACTGTTTCCAGTCGCTAACATCTTGGCATGCCCACTTTGCATGTCATTAGTGATAAATATCACTCACATGCAAAGTGGGGCCCAAGATGGTCGCTATCTTCTACTAGCCGTCGCTAACTGGTGTTAGCAACAGCTAGGTAATACACATATAATTTTATCTCCGCGAAGCGGAGCGCTGTTACAGATATATATCTTGTTTCTGAACGTTAATTTCTCAAAATGCACTGAAGCACATATATTGAGACCTAGCAAAGGCACATCGGGCTACCAGTCCCTACAATTTTGCCAAGTTTCGTGCAAATCCATTCAGCTGTTCGATCCTACCGAGAGACAAGATGGCGGCCGCTACGGACTGTTTGGAATGTTTACAGACACCGGAGAGCCAATCAGCTTCGCTTCGCAAAGCTCCGTAACGCGAAAAGTACGCGAAGCGGTGCGCTGTTACAGATATATACCTTTTTGTGAACGTTAATTTCTCAAAATCCACTGGAGCACATATATTGAGATCTAGCAAAGGCACATCGGGCTACCAGTCCCTACAATTTTGCCAAGTTTCGTGCAAATCCATTCAGCTGTTCGATTATTATTATTTTTATTTTTTTTTGCCCCGCGGGGCCCTTTTAAAACCTCCACATCAAACCTAGGGGGTGAGCGACAATGTACTATGCCCCCTTATGGTCATTTGCCCCTTCGCTTCGGCCTCCTCTTGTCTCTCGATCCTACCGAGAGACAAGATGGCGGCCGCTACGGACTGTTTGGAATGTTGACAGACGCCGGAGAACCAATCAGCTTCGCTTCACAAAGCTCCGTTGCGCGAAAAGTCCGCGAACCAGAGCGCTGCCCGGTCCGCTGTTACAGATATATATCTTTTTTTAAACGTTAATTTCTCAAAATCCACTGGAGCACATATATTGAGACCTACAAAAGGCACATCGGGCTACCAGTCCCTACAATTTTGCCAAGTTTCGTGCAAATCCATTCAGCCGTTCGGGCTAAAAGTGAGGCCAACCGCCCTATGGAAAACTCAATGTTAAAAACACGTTTTGGGACCCCCTTTTTTCTCGGCCCCCACTGGACGAACCCCCCCCAAATTTTCAAGGGCTGCTCAGAAACAAAATGTGCCATTTTCCTGAAAATTTCAGCCAATTCCGTCCACAAACGCCAAAGTTATTAGACATAGAATTTTCAAAAAACCCATAGAGAAAAAATCCTAACTATATATACCTACTGGCGACCGCCAGTAGGTAATATATATATATACATATATATATATATATATATATATATATATATACACACATATATATATATATATATATTCACTGAAAAAAACATAGGTTATAGACCATATATAGTTAGGAATTAGCATTTAAAAAACCTTATTTTACTCACACAAAACCATTGAAATTCCATATATAGTTAGTTGCACTAACTATATATCGCGCACCCGCAATCCACTGCTGATGATGTCACATATTACATCATTCATGACATGGTCAGTGACATCACTGATGACATCACTGATGACATCTCAAATGACATCACTGATGACATGACTGATAACAACATCCAGTGATTTTTTGTTTCTGTAAAGTTTAAATATGTCTTACATATTGAAGAATGAGTGGATGTGTAAGTGTCTGGACGAAGGATTTAATAGGTGCATGACTGACTGTATGACTGAGTGATTAAATGTGTCTCACTGAGTGCATGGGTTAGTGACTAAACTGTCTTAATTTGTGCATCATTATGTCTGTTGTTCTGTAAACTGCTGCATGTGTTGATCAGTAGCTATATGAGTAACTATATGGGTTATTGATTGATTGTCCAAGTATTTGTATGGGAGACTGAGTGTGTGTGTGGCTGGCTGGGAGGTGTGTGACTCTGTGCAGATCAATGTGTACTTATATCAATGATTGTATAACAAGGTAAGTATGTGTTAGTATATGTTTGAAAATATAAGGTGCTCTATGTTTAACTGTATAGACAAGAAAATGGAAGTGTGATTGATTCTTTACAGGACTGACTAGGTGTGTGAGTAACTCCATGGATGAGTGGCAGAGTGTGAGTGTCTGTATAGGTGTATGAGTGCATATGATAGTGTTGTAAAGATGAGTGATTGTATGTATGAATGATTGTATGGGTGAATGAGTGAATGTGTGTGTAGACGTAGGAATCAGTGAGTACATATGTAGTAACTAGTATTGGTGTGTCAATGGTTTCAAAAATTATACTCTGTATTTAACACTGGGTGAAACAGAGGTTATATTAAAATATGAGGAGATGCATTGTATTGTCACATGAATGATATCATCAGTGATGTGGTCATTGATGTCAAATGAGATGTCATCAGTGATGACATCAGTGATGTCATTTGAGATGTCATCAGTGATGTCATCAGTGATGTCACTGACCATGTCATGAATGATGTAATATGTGACATCATCAGCAGTGGATTGCGGGTGCGCGATATATAGTTAGTGCAACTAACTATATATGGAATTTCAATGGTTTTGTGTGAGTAAAATAAGGTTTTTTAAATGCTAATTCCTAACTATATATGGTCTATAACCTATGGTTTTTTCAGTGAATTTTCAAGGTTTTGTAAATGCTAATTCCTAACTACATATGATCTATAACCTATGGTTTTTTCAGTGAATTTCAATGGTTTTTTAATAGCAAATATCATAAGCTGTCGAATGTCAAGTACGTGGTAAGTGAAAACATTTTCGTGTTTATGCACACTGATCTGCTTTGAATGGTGCCCCCCCCCTCATTTCTATTAGGAGTACTCTCTCTTTGCACATAGTGAAGGGTAGTTAACGCAGGCCTTTGCCCCCGTTGTAATACGTCGTGCCTGCTTCTCTCTCCATTTGATTGATTGTTATCCAAGTATTTACTGTTTTAGAATTGGTTCTCTTTGGTTCATTCTCTATTTACAAACAAACACAGAGTCGCAATACTCTGTTTAGTCTTTGCAGATAACGAAAAATCGTGTAAAAAAAAAAAGAAAAGGAATCGAGCAAAATCAGTAGGCCACTAACTTTTTGACCTCGCTAAAATAGAAACATTAGGAACAACCCCTCATGACAAATACAAAACTAGTGAAATGAACTGAACTCCACACAATGATGGCTGCAAAACAGCTCGGCTCCGCCACCCACCCCGCCCAAAATAACGATAAAGAGCGGCTGCCATGATTGGTTGCGGAATGGCCACGACGGAGCTACGAAATGGTACTGCTCTCATGCTAACCCCAGCTTCAGTCTGAAACATCCAGAAACACTGTAGACTACCAATTCGATCAGTTCCGGTAGCGCCCCAATGTAACCCGGTAGAGAAGAACTAGCCCTCCCCTCTTTGACTGATGGTTCTTGTTGCCTGTCCCTTCTGTTGTCATTTAACAGAACTATTTAGCCTGCTGAAAGGGGTTGTGTTCCGACCGCTGGTTGGTGGAGACATTTTGACTATATTCTGGACCTGCGTTGTCGCGTAATGCGTCATATGACGCGCCGCGTTAGCGCATCCGGAAGTCATCCGGGGCGCGCAGCGCGTAACGTAAGCATAACAAGTCATGTGACTTGTTAATAAAACTTTTCATTGGTTCATTTTACTTTTCTTATTCTAATGATGAAAGGCTTGGTAATATGACCTAAAAATTACGCTTTTTATTACTTCCGAACATTATTTTTTCTTAAATATATGTTATAATGTTCCAGGCTAATGTACTTTCCCGGAAAATTTACAACTGTCCTGCAAGTAAAATATATTCTTTTTTTGAGAAAAAGAGCGTTTCTTCGTCCCATGACGGAGCCGTTGAGCAAAAGAGGGTCGACCTGCTGTCTTAGTCGCCGATACGCCTGAATATGAGATTCTTATCGATCACTTTATGTTGCAGGAATAGAAAACACAACAGCCCTTGACCATTTATCTTTACTGCGTTCCTTCGTATTATACCTTTTACCCTTCATGTAATTGGTCTGCTTTATTTCACTTGCCTTTTAATGATTCTAAAACAGTGACTATTATTAAAAACTTTACCAATGTATATACTACTACCATGTTTTCTTTTAAAAACCTTTATTGTGAAAATTTCATTATACAAATACGAGCCTATAACCACGTGGGCCTGCCACGGAGCAAACTGTAATCGTATATGATGAGTAGACATTTACACTGTAGAGGAACGTAACGGGCGGGCCATTAGGTTGCAAGAACTAAGGTGTCTAACAGTTACGGAATCGGTGGACGTACATTTTATAATTAAAATACGACAGGGCCAGTTACAATAAAATTATCTAGATATACATTTGCGGGCAAGTACCATGGGTGACGTTAATTCGAACTTTCAATAGTACAGTAATCAATAACACATCAGAACTTAATATCAATAGGGATGTCGAAATATTCAATCAATTCTCGTCCCCGCCCGCCATGTGCTTCAAAACTGCATACGTATCTCGTGATTTCAAGGTTCTGCAACCAGTACACAACAAGGAGTTACGAGTCCCATTTATTCCGGCGCCATTTTGGGCGAGGACGGGCAGGTCCAGGATATAGTCAAAATGTCTCTACCAACCATCGACTATGATGATGTTCATATGCTGTATTTATTAGAGTAACACTCATCTGTCCACATGAAATTAATTTGCCACAATCTAAACATGTCATTTTAATCTTTCCAAAGTTCTTCTAAATATTTGGGACCGTTTCCCTTGCCTCTGATGCTGTCAGTGCCACTTCTTTGATGAATGTACTAGCAGGTCAGGGGTTCTCCTCCAAATCTCTCTTTTATGCAGCACTATAATTAATTGGTGCCACCTCTCCATATGACGATGCATGGTATAGTTACCATAACTATATTTTTTTTCGGTTCCTCTGGAGAGTTCATCGTGGCAGATGAAGCGTGTAACGTACCGGGCATTTACCTTTTTTTGCATGTACAGGAAAGGGAAAAAAAATCGAGCGTCCGAGTTCTAAGGTGTCCCAGGGCCATTTTAGTGGACCAGGCCCAAATCCAAAGAACAGGCCGCCATTTTGAGAGTCCTGTTGCAGCCGCCTGTCGCTGTAGCATCAAGAGCAGCCGAAACTCAGCTGAATGGCAACTGAAACGGTAAAGGGGCGCCCCACTACAGCAGACGAGCCTCCACCTAGGAAGGCCCGTTCACGCCGCCTCCCCCCCCCCCCTTCGGGCACCCCACGCCGTTATTCGGAGCAGTATTGTAGGATGGCCACACCAGTGCGGCAACTTGCTAGACATCACCTCGGTGGTAACCGAATCTCAACGCCTTGTGGTGTCTTCTATTCAGAAAACATTGTTATGCTGCCTTCGACCTATTCGCCGCAAGTGCGCACACAACTCAACTGCATAGCTTGCTAGACACCACCTCGGTGCCATCCGGATCTTGGAATCTCAGCGCCTTTTGGTGTCTTCTCTTCAGAAAATATTGTTGCGCTGCCTTTGGCCCCATTCGCACATCGGTCCGCTACTGACGCCATCTCACAGGCTAATGGGGCGCCCCACGCCGAGTTTCAGCATTGTAGGATGACCACACCAGTACAGCAACTTGCTAGACATCACCTCGGTGCCATCTGGATCTCGGCGCCCCACTGCAGATGAAGTGCCTCTCAACTATGAAACCACCACGGTGACATCCGGATCTTGGCGCGTTGTGCTGCCTTCGGCCTATTTGCACATCGGTCCGCTACTGACGCCATCTCACAGGCTAATGGGGCGCCCCACGCCGAGTTTCAGCATTGTAGGATGACCACACCAGTACAGCAACTTGCTAGACATCACCTCGGTGCCATCCGGATCTCGGCGCCCCACTGCAGATGAAGTGCCTCTCAACTATGAAACCACCACGGTGACATCCGGATCTTGGCGCGTTGTGCTGCCTTCGGCCTATTCGCACATCGGTCCGCTACTGACGCCATCTCACAGACTAATGGGGCGCCCCACGCCGAGTTTCAGCATTGTAGGATGACCACACCAGTGCACCTTACTAGACACCACCTCGGTGCCATCCGGATCTTGGCATCTCAGTGCCTTGTGGTGTCTTCTATTCAGAAAATATTCTTGCGCTACCTTTGCCCCATTCACACATCGGTCCGCTACTGACGCCATCTCACAGGCTAATAGGGCGCCCCACGCCGAGTTTCAGCATTGTAGGATGACCACACCTGTACAGCAACTTGCTAGACATCACCTCGGTGCCATCCGGATCTTGGCATCTCAACGCCTAGTGGTATCTTCCATACAGAAAATATTGTTGCGCTGCCTTTGGCCCCATTCGCACATCGGTCCGCAACTTAGACATCACCTCGGTGCCATCCGGATCTTGGCATCTCAGCGCCTTGTGGTGTCAGTCAGAAAATGTTGTTGCGCTGCCTTTGGCCTCATTCGCACATCAGTCCGCTACTGACACCATCTCACAGGCCAACAGGGCGCCCCACGCCGACTTTTACCATTGTAGGATGGCCACACCAGTGCCACAACTTGCTAGACACCACCTCGGTGCCATCCGGATCTTGGCATCTCAGCGCCTTGTGGTGTCTTCTATTCCGAAAATATTGTTGCGCTGCCTTTGGCCCCATTCGCACATCGGTCCGCTACTGCCGCCATCTCACAGGCCAACGGGGCGCCCCACGCCGACTTTCAACATTGTAGGATGGCCACACCAGTGCGGCAACTTACTAGACACCACCTCGGTGCCATCCGGATCTTGGCGCGTTGTGCTGCCTTCGGCCTATTCGCACATCGGTCCGCTACTGACGCAAACTCACAGGCCAACGGGGCGCCCCACGCCGACTTTCAGCATTGTAGGATGGCCACACCAGTGCTGCAACTTGCTGGACACCACCTCGGTGCCATCCGGATCTTGGCGCGTTGTATTGCCTTCGGCCTATTCGCACATCGGTCCGCTACTGACGCCGCCTCACGTGCCAACGTATTTTCTCCTTATTTTATACCCTATGCCGCATAACAGGTCATGTGACTTGTTTATAAAACTTTTCATTGGTTCATTTTACTTTTGGTTTCCTAATGATGGAAGGCTTGATCATATGACCTAAAAACAACACTTTTCATTGGATGAAAACTTTTTTTTTTCCCAAACGATGAAAGCCCCACCTTGTTTCTGGATGTTTCAGACTGAAGCTGGCGTCAGCATGAGAGCACCACCATCTCGTAGCTCCGTCGTGGTCATTCCGCGAGCAATCATGGCAACCGCTCCCCACCAGAAGCCTACAGGAGTCGGGGGCCCCCAAAACTTTTGATGAATCCTCAAGGCGGAGGGGACGCTTTCGAGAATGGGGTCCAAGACCTAGCAGACAAGCGTCCGATTTCCAAGGTGTCCCAGTGCCATTTCAGTGGACCAGGCCCAAAAAGGAAAGAGCCTGCCGCCATTTTGAGAGTCCTGTGACAGCCGCCTATCGCTGCACCGCAAGAGTGGGCGCAACTCAGCTGAATTGCGGCTTTTGACACAGTGGACCAAAAACGGACGGAATGGCAACTGAAACGGTAAAGGGGCGCCCCACTACAACAGATGACACTCCACCTGGAGAGGCCCGTTCACGCCGCCTCCCCCGGGGCGCCCCACGCCGTTATTCGGAGCAGCATTGTAGGATACCAAAACCAGTGCGGCAACTTACTGGACATCACCTTGGTGCCATCGTTCTGCTGCCTTGGAACTATTCGCACAACAGTTTGCTACTGATGACCCACCCCCCGCGACGCCCCACGCCGGAAATCTGGACGTTGTGCTGCGTTGGGACTATTCGCACAGCCGACCGCTACTTCGTTGTTTTTCCCTAAAAATGTTTATATGTTATTACTATTTTTGTTTTCTTGTATATATTTATAAGTTATTAAAGTTTTATAATCTTACTACTTTGTCGGAGTGCTATATGTTTTTAATGTGACACATAATTGTAAAAACTTTGATGTACAAAGAGTCATCCCTGGAATCTTCCGCTTCAGGCTCGGTCCCCTCCCCAATCACAATACAGGATGGTTTTCAGATAATAGGAACGCGTCTGCTGTGACGGATCTCATCGAGTGTGGGCCTTGATCTACTATAACTCCTTTGAAGAGGGGTGATTCTTTACAGCTGGGGCCATAAACTACATCTGCAGGGCTAGCTGATACCCTAGGACCAGCCTGGACAATCGGACACAGAGGAAAAGGAGTGTCAGAGGGTGCGGTAGTGAATAGGGCGAAAGGGAGGTGTCGGGCGGGCACAGGGTGTGATTCTCAGGGAAGAGCAGCGCAGATGGGGGGAGGTTTATTACCCATGCATAAGACAGAGAGCGGGGGTGACCACTGCCTGGGGGAGATGCTTGCGAGGGTGGGGAGCCATGCTAAGGATCGACAGCGTGCACAGAGTGGGTCTGGTCAAGGCATCTAAAATGGCTGCCGTGCACGACAAAAGTGTGGCATTTGAAAAAAGACAAGATGGCGCAGACAATGTTTTTCAACACTTCCTGATTTCCTTCGAATCGAACGTTAACAGACGTTGGGGCATATTACCAAAGTTAAGCGATATTTATCCCTAACGATGCTTAGCAACGATTTTTTTACCGCTAAGCATCGTCAGAAATTATCGCAGATAAACCTTGCTATTATCAAGGTTTATCGCAAATACGATAATAAACGACCGCAATGCATTAATATCGCTGAAAACTCAGCGATATTCATGCATTACCGAGCTAATGCTCTTAGCCATGTTATCCACCTCCCATTGGATAACATGGCTAAGAACTGCTCAGGGCAGGTGCTAGCTTTTGGAGATATTCGCGCTTATCTCGAATATTTCCAAAAGTTGATAATAGGAGATAGCGATGTTAGCGACTGTTTCCAGTCGCTAACATCTTGGCATGCCCACTTTGCATGTCATTAGTGATAAATATCACTCACATGCAAAGTGGGGCCCAAGATGGTCGCTATCTCCTACTAGCCGTCGCTAACTGGTGTTAGCAACAGCTAGGTAATACAGATATAATTTTATCTCCGCGAAGCGGAGCGCTGTTACAGATATATATCTTGTTTTTGAACGTTAATTTCTCAAAATCCACTGAAGCACATATATTGAGACCTAGCAAAGGCACATCGAGCTACCAGTCCCTACAATGTTGCCAAGTTTCGTGCAAATCCATTCAGCCGTTCGATTATTATTATTATTTTTTTTTTGCCCCGCGGGGCCCTTTTAAAACCTCCACATCAAACCTAAGAGGTCAAGGAGGATCTACTATGCCCCGTTATGGTCATTTGCCCCTTCGCTTTGGCCTCCTCTTGTCTCTCGATCCTACCGAGAGACAAGATGGCGGCCGCTACGGACTGTTTGCAATGTTTACAGACGCCGGAGAACCAATCAGCTTCGCAAACCTCCGTTACGCGAAGCGGAGCGCTGTTACAGATATATATCTTTTTTTGAACGTTAATTTCTCAAAATCCACTGGAGCACATATATTGAGACCTAGCAAAGGCACATCGGGCTACCAGTCCCTAATATTTTACCAAGTTTCGTGCAAATCCATTCAGCCGTTCGATTATTATTATTATTATTTTTTTTTGCCCCGCGGGACCCTTTTAAAACCTCCACATCAAACCTAGGGGGTCAGCGAGGATCTACTATGCCCCCTTATGGTCATTTGCCCCTTCGCTTTGGCCTCCTCTTGTCTCTCGATCCTACCGAGAGACAAGATGGCGGCCGCTACGGACTGTTTGGAATGTTCACAGACGCCGGAGAGCCAATCAGCTTCGCTACGCGAAGTTCCGTTACGCGTAAAGTCCGCGAACCGGAGCGCTGCCCGGTCCGCTGTTACAGATATATATCTTTTTTTGAACGTTAATTTCTCAAAATCCACTGGAGCACATATATTGAGACCTAGCAAAGGCACATCGGGCTACCAGTCCCTACAATTTTGCCAAGTTTCGTGCAAATCCATTTAGCCGTTCGGGCTAAAAGTGAGGCCAACCGCCCTATGGAAAACTCAATGTTAAAAACACGTTTTGGGACCCCCCTTTTTTCTCGGCCCCCCCCTTGACAAACCCCCCCCAAATTTTCAAGGGCTGCTCAGAAACAAAATGTGCCATTTTCCTGAAAATTTCAGCCAATTCCGTCCACAAACGCCAAAGTTATTAGACATAGAATTTTCAAAAATCCCATAGAGAAAAAATCCTAACTATATATACCTACTGGCGACCGCCAGTAGGTAATATATATATATATATATATATATATATATATATATATATATATATATATATATATATATATATTTTACCTACTGGCAATTGCCAGTAGGTAGTTATAGTTAGGACTTGCAGCCTGATTCATCAAGCCGAATTGCGCTCGCAAAGGGCCAGAATCTGACAATCTGGCCCTTTGCGAGCGCAATTTTTGCATTTGGGATTCATCATCCCAAATGCAAAAATCGGTAATTGCTAATTCGCTAAATTGCGAGGAATTACATTTAAGTAATCTCTATTTGAGATTCCTTAAATGCAATTCATCAACCATTTTTAAATTGCTAATTCGCAATTTCGGGCCGCTATTTACCGAGAGGTCAGACCTCTCGGTAAATAGCAAAAACTTAGAAAAATGCTTTTAAAAGCATTTTTCTAAGTTGCATGTTGCACACACACATGTCCTTTGGACATGTGTGTGCGCAACACCTGTTTCAATTTGCATTTAAGGGGTGCTACAGGGTGTCCTTTGGACACCCCTGGCACCCTTTAAATCGCTATCTTATTTGCGATTAGCTAATTGCTAATCGCAAATAAGGAATACTCCCCATTCATTCCTATGGGCCTTTTGGCCCATAGGAATGAATGGGGAGTTATTCCTTATTTGTGATTAGCAATTTGCTACTCGCAAATAAGGAATGTGTAGGAATCGCTATTTATTTAGCAATTCCTACATGAATACCGTTTTGCGAGTCCTTAATAGCGATTCGCTATGAATCGCTATTAGGGGCTCGCAAAACGGCCCGTTGATGAATAAGGCTGTTAGTTTCCATAGTAAAAAGTTTGTTGTTTTGCCAATAACCTTGGCGCTGTTTGATGAATCTTCACAACATTTTCAAAACTAGTACACACCTGAGTTTAGTTGCTGCCTGGAAGGTTTTGGGGTGATCCGCCAAGCTGGGGCTGAGAAAAAGGGGGGGTCCCAAAACACATTTTCCCCATGTTAATTCCCATAGGGGATTTGAACACAACTACAGCACAAACCACTGAATGGAATCACACTAAATTTGGCAGAAAGCTAGCTCTTGGTATAGAAGGAGGCCTTTTTGTGATTTGGTGTAAATCCACTCAGTAGTTTTAGATATATTAGTGATGGGTTTAAGCAAGAAAAGGATTGACTTATCTCATTTTATCTGGCATCCATAATACGTACCAAATATTTTCACCAGTTCAAGCACTCTGCTGCCTGACAAATCAAGATCTTGATTGGGGGCAAATATAAAAAAAAGAAGGGACTAGGGATGCCCCTTTCTAGTGCCTCTTGCAAGGGGAGGAAGAATGAAATAGTCTGATTCACTATATACGTTATCAATAGTTGTGAATACAGCAAGACACCTCTGAAGTAAGTGATGATTCAAAACCCAACCTCCTCAAAATTAGCCAATAGAGCAAACCACTCAACAGACTTGAGGCCTTTTCGGCATTCAAGGAGAATGTAATAATCACTCCTCCAGTGAACAAGCTCTGTGTTTCTCTACTGAACTCAAACTGACAATTTCAAAGTCCAAAGTTAAGACTAATTCACTGCAACATCTTATTTTCACTATTTCAGATCATCAATTGTGTACTTATCCTGGATAGACAAACTTTGGTTAATGTTCATTGTTCATCTTGTTCTAAGCACGAATTGTATGAGAGTCCTTGAAAGTACAGCCCACATTGGCTTACCTAGTGATTAAGCATTACATAAAACGATTACATAAATGAATGTACCAGATACCATTATAGTCTCCCTAGATTATGCCCAATGGACCTTTCAGGTGTAGAGCCAGCCTGACTTGGATGTTGTAACCACTCAACTGCCTTATACATGCAATTGGTCAGGATATTGATCAATATTTGAGACTCTGTCTTCATCTGGACGTTTACCAGTTTTGAGTATGAGGACAATTGGGGCAGTGGAAAGGTTCATCAAGAATCTACCTTCCTCTTTTACAGCACAAATCATATCTAGAATCTTTGCAATGAATGCATTAGGTTCCAGTGCCTTTCCTCCCTTTAGTTGAGTTATTCCCTCCGATACCTGATCCACCGCAAGATCACCCTAAAGTGCAAGGCCCACGTGTACAGCAGTAGAAGTCACCGCATGATCCTTCATAAACCCTTTAAATCTACACGATCCCCTTCCAACCTAGCACTATGTGTGTGGAATAATGACATAAACACCTGGACCATTTCAAGATCACCATTTATTTCTACCACACGCATGTGCCTGAGCTTCTCCTCCATCCTGCTTATCCATGCTAGTAGCTTTGTCATCTTATTACCAGTTTCAAGGCTGATACTGTTTGCTACAAATATATGCCTTAACATCTTCCTCCACTAACATTCTGTACTCCTATTTTTTAAGGGCTATTCCCCCACTCCCGGTCAAGTTGCAATTTTGGCTCGCTAAGTGAAGCAGTTCATCCACCTTTCCTCTGCCTTCTGCACCCTAGTCCTTTGCACAGCCACTATTTTAGATATGACTGTCCATATAAGGACCACATCATATGCTTCCTATAGTGTTACCCTCATTGATGTTGAGCTCATATTCTTGCTTAAATAACGATTTGCTACCCCACTCAACAGGTGCATAGTTTATTTGTCTTTAACTTCACATGCATCTATACTGTACCCATCTGCCCTATGTCAGGATTTAGACTGCAGTCATGTCACTTACGGTAAATGGTCCGATATCTCTGTGGCTAGGTATGCCATACCCTTATATCTATAGCTCTGATCCATTGGGGTAAATGGGTTATCTAGTTTTGAGAAGCAGTCATGAGTCTAGGAATAATAAGTAAGAGTATTGTGTTATCTTTGGATGGTAGTAGATTGATAATCCCCATGACCGACGCAATTTCCCACAATCATATGTCTCACCCGTCTGGTGATTCTTTCCCTGGACTTTTCTAAACGTTCCTCTGTTACAAAATTCTCCACCAATGAGCAGCAGTGCTTCAAGCATTAGCATGGGGATCCTCCATTGCCATGCTACTGAAGGCATCTACAACTGAGGGGATCATATACTGAGACCAACACAGAAGGTTCAAGCTTACACACCCAGATCAGTCGATAAGAGAGAATAACAGAGAGCAAATTGTTAGGGAAACCCAGGGAATATCACTAACCACAGACACTTCCTTACTCCACATTGGCACCCCTGTTTTAATAGGCTAGAGCATAAAAGTGATAAACTGAGCGACAAGCTAAAAACCATCGTAATAAACCTGAATGTGGCCTTACTAGCTATAAAGGATATTAAGACGTACACGTGGCTCGAGTTACCCTCCACTACCAAAAGTCACTCTCTCATTCTCTCATCCTTCCCCCAACAACGGTAAACAACCTTTACAATGAAACTTTGATCCTGCGTATCTTCACCCCGCATACCATTATAACAAAAGTACCATTACTCCGCAATACCATAATAACGCATGGCATTACATTTTATATGCTTTTAGCACGTCTGCTTAAACAACGAAATTCGTTGTAAATGCATGAATGGTAAAAGCATATGTTTTTAATATTTAAGTTTAATGGTTTTAGTTTGGGGGTGTAGGGTATATGTTTTGGGGTGATGGGGTATTTTAAGGGTTAATGAGGTATTTAGGTTTGGGGGCACAGGGGCATTTTTAGGGTTTAGGGTGAGTTTGGGTTTTGGGGTGCAGGAGATATTTTTAGAGTTCAGGGATAGTTTCGATTTTGGGGTGCAGTGGGTTTTTATAGGATTCAGGGTGGGTTTGGGTTTTGGGGTACAGGGGTATTTTTAGGGTTTAGTCAGTATTTAGTTTTTGGGGTACAGGGACATTTTTAGGGTTTAGGGTGGGTTTGGGTTTTGGGGTGCAGGAGATGTTTTTAGGGTTCAGGGTGAGTTTAGGTTTTGGGGTGCAGGGTGTATTTTTAGGGTTCAGGATGGGTTTGAGTTTTGGGGTGCTGAGGTATTTTTAAGGGTTTAAGGGGTATTAAGGTTTTGGGGTACAGGGGTATTTTTAGGGTTTTGGGTGGGTTTGGGTTTTAGGGTAAAGGAGGTGTTTTTTTCAGGTTGAGGGTGGATTTAGGTTTTGGGGTACAGGGGCATTTTTAGGGTTTAGGGTGGGTTAGGGTTTTGGGGTGCTGGTGTATTTTTTAGGGGTCAGGGTGGGTTTAGGTTTTGTGGTGCAGGGGTATGTACAGGGGTCAGGGTGGGTTCCGGGTTTGTTTGGGTTTCGGGGTTCAGGAGTATTTTAAGGGGTAAGGATTTTGGGGTGCATAGGTATTTTAAGGGAGCAGGGTGGGATTCGTTTTTAGGGTGTAAAGGGTAATTTAAATTTGTTTTAAATATATATATAATATATATAAATATGTGTATAAATCCATACTAATATTATAAAGAGAGAGCCCAAACCTTTGAGGCGGGTAATCTCAGTAACCACAGCACCAATCACAACACCCAATACAGCGTTGGAAAGGGCAGTTGCAGCAGAAGGACATAGGCTATGCAGACGGCCACCATATTTTTATTTTTTGCAGAGTTTTATATAGCGTGAACTTGACCTGAACTGAATCAGGTATCAGAGCGCTTTACATAGCACCAGTTACGTTACATGAGGACACACGTTCATTTTTGTTAGGCACGGGGAGATTAAGTGATTTACCCTGAATCACAGGATGTTTGGTGTCGTTACCAAGACTCAAACCCAGATCCCCAGGTCCGAGGTCGAGCGCCTTAGCCGTTAGGCCAACTCTTCTATACATTTAAAAGGTAAAAGAACCGTGCCAGCAAAGTAGTCCCTTGTGGGCGTGTCTGCGTTGTGCTGTGGGCGTGGGCTCGGGGCGTGACTAACGCTGGGGGCGTGTGGTACGGCCATCACATCGTGGGCTGTGGGCGTGTGCTGGGGGCGTGACAAACGCTGGGGGCGTGTGTCCACCCTTCATGCCATGTGAGTCGTACATACAAGCTCCAATTACGTTGCTGCGCAGCATCAAGGGGCATGCTGGGGCCCTGACACGCTGGGGGCATGAGAAACGCTGGGGGCGTGTGTCCGGCCTTCATGCCAGGTGAACACAATTGCGCCACATCAAGGGGCACGCTGGGGGCGTGAGAAACGCTGGGGGCGTGTGCTACGTTCCGCCCTTCATGCCATGTGGGTCGTACATTAATCAGAAGATCGTCTGCTGTAGCCGTGTGATGGGGGCGTGACAAACGCGTTCACCTGAGGGCCTGGTAAGTAACGTTACTGCAGCTTCTCCTGCGCGCTACTACTGAACTCTCTCATTCAACGAAATTACACGCGCCTGCTACCATCAACAAGGGCTCTAGCCGGGCTCAGGCGGCGGTTCAGTACACTAATTACACGCGCCTGATACCATCAACCAGGGCTGCAGCTGGGCCTCAACCGGGGGAACACGCGCCTGCGAACATCAAACAGGCCTGCATCTGGGCCTCAAGCGGGGGAACACGCAAATGAGCGTGTCTGCGGGGACAATTACTGCAGCCTCTCCTACTCGCTGTCACTCAACTCTCTCATGAAACGGATTTACCCGCGGCTGATAACTATCTCATTCAACGACATTCAACGACATTACACGCACCTGCTAACATCAACCAGGGCCGCTCAGGCGGCGGATCACTACACCAATTACACGAGCCAGCTAACATCAACCAGGGCTGCAGCTGGGCCTTCTCCGTCCCTATTCTAATGAAACAAAAAATGTTGTCTACCGCGAGATTTTAAAATAAATTGCCCTTGGCAAATACACACATTACACACATTCAATTTCATACCCGGACAACGTCGGGACGGGCTACTAGTACATATATAAATAATAAATATAAAAAAGTAGTTTTCATTTATTCTAAAATATATATATTTAAAAAAGCAGATAGAATATACATATATATATATATATATATATATATATATATATATATATATATATATATATATATATATATATTATATGCTTTCTTAAATATATATTTTAAAATAAATGAAAATGACTTTTTTAATAATTATAAATATATGTATATTATATATGTTTTTTAAATATATATATTTTAAAATAAATGAAATGAAAACTACTTCTTCATATTAGAGGTAGTTTTAATCCCCCTGCCCTATTATGTACTAGGGCCTTACAGAGGAGGTCATGCAAATCACAGGGGTATCCCAACGCATAGTGTTCCCTAGTGTATGTAGGTGTTTTCACTGTATTGTAAGTGTCTTTGAGCATAGCACTGGCTCTAGGCCTGGTTAGTCAGAGTCAGTAACCACCAGTACCGATCTGAAACAGTTGAGGGCACAGGATGATTTTGGCTAACATCGCTATCTCCTATTATCAACTTTTGGAAATATTCGAGATAAGCGCGAATATCTCCAAAAAGTAACAGCTGCCCTGAGCAGTTCTTAGCCATGTTATCCAATGGGAGGTGGATAAAATGGCTATGAGCATTAGCTCGGTAATGCATGAATATCGCTGAGTTTTCAGCGATATTAATGCATTGCGGTCGTTTTTTATCGTATTTGCGATAAACCTTGATAATAGCAAGGTTTATCTGCGATAATTTCTGACGGTAAAAAAATCGTTGTTAAGCATTGTTAGGGATAAATATCGCTTAACTTTGGTAATATGCCCCAACGTCTGTTAACGTTCGATTCGAAGGAAATCAGGAAGTGTTGAAAAACATTGTCTGCGCCATCTTGTCTTTTTTCAAATGCCACACTTTTGTCGTGCACGGCAGCCATTTTAGATGCCTTGACCAGACCCACTCTGTGCACGCTGTCGATCCTTAGCATGGCTCCCCACCCTCGCAAGCATCTCCCCCAGGCAGTGGTCACCCTCGCTCTCTGTCTTATGCATGGGTAATAAACCTCCCCCATCTGCGCTGCTCTTCCCTGAGAATCACACCCTGTGCCTGCCCGACACCTCCCTTTCGCCCTATTCACTACCGCACCCTCTGACACTCCTTTTCCTCTGTGTCCGATTGTCCAGGCTGGTCCTAGGGTATCAGCTAGCCCTGCAGATGTAGTTTATGGCCACAGCTGTAAAGAATCACCCCTCTTCAAAGGAGTTATAGTAGATCAAGGCCCACACTCGATGAGATCCGTCACAGCAGAAGCGTTGCTATTATCTGAAAACCATCCTGTATTGTGATTGGGGAGGGGACCGAGCCTGAAGCGGAAGATTCCAGGGATGACTCTTTGTACATCAAAGTTTTTACAATTATGTGTCACATTAAAAATATATAGCACTCCGACAAAGTAGTAAGATTATAAAACTTTAATAATTTATAAATATATACAAGAAAACAAAAATAGTAATAAAATTTTTAGGGAAAAACAACGAAGTAGCGGTCGGCTGTGCGAATAGTCCCAACGCAGCACAACGTCCAGATTTCCGGCGTGGGGCGTCGCGGGGGGTGGGTCATCAGTAGCAAACTGTTGTGCGAATAGTTCCAAGGCAGCAGAACGTGCTGAAATCTAGATGACACGAAAGTGATGTCTAGTAAGTTGCCACCCAGCAAATAACGGCGTGGGGCGTCGCGGGGGGTGGGTCATCAGTAGCAAACTGTTGTGCGAATAGTTCCAAGGCAGCAGAACGATGGCACCAAGGTGATGTCCAGTAAGTTGCCGCACTGGTTTTGGTATCCTACAATGCTGCTCCGAATAACGGCGTGGGGCGCCCCGGGGGAGGCGGCGTGAACGGGCCTCTCCAGGTGGAGTGTCATCTGTTGTAGTGGGGCGCCCCTTTACCGTTTCAGTTGCCATTCCGTCCGTTTTTGGTCCACTGTGTCAAAAGCCGCAATTCAGCTGAGTTGCGCCCACTCTTGCGGTGCAGCGATAGGCGGCTGTCACAGGACTCTCAAAATGGCGGCAGGCTCTTTCCTTTTTGGGCCTGGTCCACTGAAATGGCCCTGGGACACCTTGGAAATCGGACGCTTGTCTGCTAGGTCTTGGACCCCATTCTCGAAAGCGTCCCCTCCGCCTTGAGAATTCATCAAAAGTTTTGGGGGCCCCGACTCCTGCAGGCTTCTGGTGGGGAGCGGCTGCCATGATTGCTCGCGGAATGACCACGACGGAGCTACGAGATGGTGGTGCTCTCATGCTGACGCCAGCTTCAGTCTGAAACATCCAGAAACAAGGTGGGGCTTTCATCGTTTGGGAAAAAAAAAAAGTTTTCATCCAATGAAAAGTGTTGTTTTTAGGTCATATGATCAAGCCTTCCATCATTAGGAAACCAAAAGTAAAATGAACCAATGAAAAGTTTTATAAACAAGTCACATGACCTGTTATGCGGCATAGGGTATAAAATGCGGAGAAAATACGTTGGCACGTGAGGCGGCGTCAGTAGCGGACCGATGTGCGAATAGGCCGAAGGCAACACAACGCGCCAAGATCCGGATGGCACCGAGGTGGTGTCCAGCAAGTTGCAGCACTGGTGTGGCCATCCTACAATGCTGAAAGTCGGCGTGGGGCGCCCCGTTGGCCTGTGAGTTTGTGTCAGTAGCGGACCGATGTGCGAATAGGCCGAAGGCAGCACAACGCGCCAAGATCCGGATGGCACCGAGGTGGTGTCTAGTAAGTTGCCGCACTGGTGTGGCCATCCTACAATGCTGAAAGTCGGCGTGGGGCGCCCCGTTGGCCTGTGAGATGGCGTCAGTAGCGGACCGATGTGTGAATGGGGCCGAAGGCAGCGCAACAATATTTTCGGAATAGAAGACACCACTAGGCGCTGAGATGCCAAGATCCGGATGGCACCGAGGTGGTGTGTAGCAAGTTGCCGCACTGGTGTGGCCATCCTACAATGCTGAAAGTCGGCGTGGGGCGCCCCGTTGGCCTGTGAGTTTGCGTCAGTAGCGGACCAATGTGCGAATAGGCCGAAGGCAGCACAACGCGCCAAGATCCGGATGGCACCGAGGTGGTGTCTAGTAAGTTGTCGCACTTCTGTGGCCATCCTACAAAGTTGAAAGTCGGCGTGGGGCGCCCCGTTGGCCTGTGAGATGGCGTCAGTAGCGGACCGATGTGCGAATGGGGCCAAAGGCAGCGCAACAATATTTTCTGATTTGAAGACACCACAAGGCGCTGAGATGCCAAGATCCGGATGGCACCGAGGTGGTGTCTAGCAAGTTGTGGCACTGGTGTGGCCATCGTACAATGGTAAAAGTCGGCGTGGGGCGCCCTGTTGGCCTGTGAGATGGTGTCAGTAGCGGACTGATGTGCGAATGGGGCCAAAGGCAGCGCAACAATATTTTCTGACTGACACCACAAGGCGCTGAGATGCCAAGATCCGGATGGCACCGAGGTGATGTCTAAGTTGCGGACTGATGTGCGAATGGGGCCAAAGGCAGCGTAACAATATTTTCTGTATGGAAGATACCACTAGGCGTTGAGATGCCAAGATTCGGATGGCACCGAGGTGATGTCTAGCAAGTTGCTGTACTGGTGTGGTCATCCTACAATGCTGAAACTCGGCGTGGGTGACCCATTAGCCTGTGAGATGGCGTCAGTAGCGGACCGATGTGCGAATGGGGCCAAAGGCAGCGCAACAATATTTTCTGACTGACACCACAAGGCGCTGAGATGCCAAGATCCGGATGGCACCGAGGTGATGTCTAAGTTGCGGACTGATGTGCGAATGGGGCCAAAGGCAGCGTAACAATATTTTCTGTATGGAAGATACCACTAGGCGTTGAGATGCCAAGATTCGGATGGCACCGAGGTGATGTCTAGCAAGTTGCTGTACTGGTGTGGTCATCCTACAATGCTGAAACTCGGCGTGGGTCGCCCCATTAGCCTGTGAGATGGCGTCAGTAGCGGACCGATGTGCGAATAGGCCGAAGGCAGCACAACGCGCCAAGATCCGGATGTCACCGTGGTGGTTTCATAGTTGAGAGGCACTTCATCTGCAGTGGGGCGCCGAGATCCGGATGGCACCGAGGTGATGTCTAGCAAGTTGCTGTACTGGTGTGGTCATCCTACAATGCTGAAAGTCGGCGTGGGGCGCCCCATTAGCCTGTGAGATGGCGTCAGTAGCGGACTGATGTGCGAATGGGGCCAAAGGCAGCGCAACAATATTTTCTGAAGAGAAGACACCAAAAGGCGCTGACATTCCAAGATCCGGATGGCACCGAGGTGGTGTCTAGCAAGCTATGCAGTTGAGTTGTGTGCGCACTTGCGGCGAATAGGTCGAAGGCAGCATAACAATGTTTTCTGAATAGAAGACACCACAAGGCGTTGAGATTCGGTTACCACCGAGGTGATGTCTAGCAAGTTGCCGCACTGGTGTGGCCATCCTACAATACTGCTCCGAATAACGGCGTGGGGTGCCCGAAGGGGGGGGGGGGAGGCGGCGTGAATGGGCCTTCCTAGGTGGACGCTCGTCTGCTGTAGTGGGGCGCCCCTTTACCGTTTCAGTTGCCATTCAGCTGAGTTTCGGCTGCTCTTGATGCTACAGCGACAGGCGGCTGCAAGAGGACTCTCAAAATGGCGGCCTGTTCTTTGGATTTGGGCCTGGTCCACTAAAATGGCCCTGGGACACCTTAGAACTCGGACGCTCGATTTTTTTTTCCTTTCCTGTACATGCAAAAAAAGGTAAATGCCCGGTACGTTACACGCTTCATCTGCCACGATGAACTCTCCAGAGGAACCGAAAAAAAATATAGTTGTGGTAACTATACCATGCATCGTCATATGGAGAGGTGGCACCAATTAATTATAGTGCTGCATAAAAGAGAGATTTGGAGGAGAACCCCTGACCTGCTAGTACATTCATCAAAGAAGTGGCACTGAGAGCTTCAGAGGCAAGGGAAACGGTCCCAAATATTTAGAAGAACTTTGGAAAGATTAAAATGACATGTTTAGATTGTGGCAAATTAATTTCATGTGGACAGATGAGTGTTACTCTAATAAATACAGCATATGAACATCATCATAGTCGATGGTTGGTAGAGACATTTTGACTATATCCTGGACCTGCCCGTCCTCGCCCAAAATGGCGCCGGAATAAATGGGACTCGTAACTCCTTGTTGTGTACTGGTTGCAGAACCTTGAAATCACGAGATACGTATGCAGTTTTGAAGCACATGGCGGGCGGGGACGAGAATTGATTGAATATTTCGACATCCCTATTGATATTAAGTTCTGATGTGTTATTGATTACTGTACTGTTGAAAGTTCGAATTAACGTCACCCATGGTACTTGCCCGCAAATGTATATCTAGATAATTTTATTGTAACTGGCCCTGTCGTATTTTAATTATAAAATGTACGTCCACCGATTCCGTAACTGTTAGACACCTTAGTTCTTGCAACCTAATGGCCCGCCCGTTACGTTCCTCTACAGTGTAAATGTCTATTCATCATATACGATTACAGTTTGCTCCGTGGCAGGCCCACGTGGTTATAGGCTCGTATTTGTATAATGAAATTTTCACAATAAAGGTTTTTAAAAGAAAACATGGTAGTAGTATATACATTGGTAAAGTTTTTAATAATAGTCACTGTTTTAGAATCATTAAAAGGCAAGTGAAATAAAGCAGACCAATTACATGAAGGGTAAAAGGTATAATACGAAGGAACGCAGTAAAGATAAATGGTCACGGGCTGTTGTGTTTTCTATTCCTGCAACATAAAGTGATCGATAAGAATCTCATATTCAGGCGTATCGGCGACTAAGACAGCAGGTCGACCCTCTTTTGCTCAACGGCTCCGTCATGGGACGAAGAAACGCTCTTTTTCTCGAAAAAAGAATATATTTTACTTGCAGGACAGTTGTAAAATTTCCGGGAAAGTACATTAGCCTGGAACATTATAACATATATTTAAGAAAAAATAATGTTCGGAAGTAATGAAAAGCGTAATTTTTAGGTCATATGACCAAGCCTTTCATCATTACAATAAGAAAAGTAAAATGAACCAATGAAAAGTTTTATTAACAAGTCACATGACTTGTTATGCTTACGTTACGCGCTGCGCGCCCCGGATGACTTCCGGATGCGCTAACGCGGCGCGTCATATGACGCATTACGCGACAACGCAGGTCCAGAATATAGTCAAAATGTCTCCACCAACCAGCGGTCGGAACACAACCCCTTTCAGCAGGCTAAATAGTTCTGTTAAATGACAACAGAAGGGACAGGCAACAAGAACCATCAGTCAAAGAGGGGAGGGCTAGTTCTTCTCTACCGGGTTACATTGGGGCGCTACCGGAACTGATCGAATTGGTAGTCTACAGTGTTTCTGGATGTTTCAGACTGAAGCTGGGGTTAGCATGAGAGCAGCACCATTTCGTAGCTCCGTCGTGGCCATTCCGCAACCAATCATGGCAGCCGCTCTTTATCGTTATTTTGGGCGGGGTGGGTGGCGGAGCCGAGCTGTTTTGCAGCCATCATTGTGTGGAGTTCAGTTCATCTCACTAGTTTTGTATTTGTCATGAGGGGTTGTTCCTAATGTTTCTATTTTAGCGAGGTCAAAAAGAGATCCCATTAGTGGCCTACTGATTTTGCTCGATTCCTTTTCTTTTTTTTTTACACGATTTTTCGTTATCTGCAAAGACTAAACAGAGTATTGCGACTCTGTGTTTGTTTGTAAATAGAGAATGAACCAAAGAGAACTAATTCTAAAACAGTAAATACTTGGATAACAATCAATCAAATGGAGAGAGAAGCAGGCACGACGGATTACAACGGGGGCAAAGGCCTGCGTTAACTACCTTTCACTATCTGCAAAGAGAGAGTACTCCTAATAGAAATGAGGGGGGGGGGCACCATTCAAAGCAGATCAGTGTGCATAAACACGAAAATGTTTTCACTTACCACGTACTTGACATTCGACAGCTTATGATATTTGCTATTAAAAAACCATTGAAATTCACTGAAAAAAACCATAGGTTATAGACCATATATAGTTAGGAATTAGCATTTACAAAACCTTGAAAATTCACTGAAAAAACCATAGGTTATAGACCATATATAGTTAGGAATTAGCATTTAAAAAACCTTATTTTACTCACACAAAACCATTGAAATTCCATATATAGTTAGTTGCACTAACTATATATCGCGCACCCGCAATCCACTGCTGATCATGTCACATATTACATCATTCATGACATGGTCAGTGACATCACTGATGACATCACTGATGACATCTCAAATGACATCACTGATGACATCACTGATGACATCTCAAATGACATCACTGATGACATCACTGATGACATCTCAAATGACATCACTGATGACATCACTGATGACATCTCATTTGACATTACTGATCACATCACTGATGACATCATTCATGTGATAATACGATGAACCTCTTCAGACTCTAATATAACCTTAGATACACTCAGTGTAAACAGACACTCATAGACTGTCACTCATCCATGGAGTTACTCAGACACTTAGTCAGTCATGCAAAGAATCAATCACACCTCCATTTCCTCAACTATACAGTTATACACACCTTACTTATTCAAACATATACTAAAACATATTTACTCACTTATACAATCCTGGATACAAGTTCACAATGATCCATACAGCCACTCACACATTCACTGGCTCTTATGCACAGTTATTTATATATGTCAACTCTCACATGTACTGTGTTTTACATATGTACTTACTTTGACATGTAGCACTGAGATATCCATTCACTCACCAATACACTCATGCACACAGTCAACCGCCCATACAGCTGTTTCCACATGCACTTTTGAACCCATACATCTAGTCAATCAACTGCTCACACATCTATGCAGAGAGTCATACACCTCCCAGCCACCCACACACACACTCAGTCTCCCATACAAATGCTTGGGCAACCAATCAATAACCCATACAGTTAATCATATAGCTAATGATCAACACATGCAGCAGTTTACAGAACAACAGACATAATGATGCACAAATTAAGACAGTTTAGTCACTAACCCATGCACTCAGTGAGACACATTTAATCAGTCACTCATACAGTCAGCCATGCCCCTACTAAATCCTTCATCAAGACACTTATACATCCACTCATTCTTCAATATGTAAGACATATTTTAACTTTACAGAATTATACAGTCACTGGATGTAGTCATCAGTGATGTCATTTGAGATGTCATCAGTGATGTCATTTGAGATGTCATCAGTGATGTCATCAGTGATGTCACTGACCATGTCATGAATGATGTAATATGTGACATGATCAGCAGTGGATTGCGGGTGCGCGATATATAGTTAGTGCAACTAACTATATATGGAATTTCAATGGTTTTGTGTGAGTAAAATAAGGTTTTTTAAATGCTAATTCCTAACTATATATGGTCTATAACCTATGGTTTTTTCAGTGAATATATATATATATATATATATTAATGCTCCTGGGTCCGCCACCAAATGAAGGAGCACTCAAGCAACAGAGAAGGTTTGACCCGTAACCTTTCTTGTTAGGTACAAACTGCACACGCAGGTGGGCGGGATATGCAGAAACTTCGAATCACCTGACGCGTTTCAATTGCTATCTTCCTCAGAGGCTTCCACCGAAGTTTGCGTGCCACACCCCCAACTGCTCTCTGATTGGGCATTCCACGCCCCTGAGCATTGTGGATGTTGACGTCATTAATTATATATATATACACACACATATATATTTATATGTGTGTGTGTGAGTGTGTAGAAATAAATATATAAATAATAAATATAAAAAAAGTCATTTTCATTTATTTTAAAATATATATATTTAAAAAAGCATATATAATATACATATATGTATATTATATATGCTTTTTTAAATATATATATTTTAGAATAAATGAAAACTAATTTTTTTAATATTTATTATTTATATATTTATTTATACACATATTTATATATATATATATATATATATATATATATTTTTTTTTAATTACCCTTTACACCCTAAAAACTATTCCCACCCTGCTCCCTTAAAATACTCCTGTACCCCAAAACCCAAACAAACCCTGAACCCTAAAAATACCCCTGTACCCCAAAGCCTAAACCCACCCTGACCCCTTAAAATACCCCTGCACCCCAATACCTAAACCCACCCTGACTCCTAAAAATACCCCAGCACCCCAAACCTTTAACTCACCCTAAACCCTAAAAATGCCCCTGTACCCCAAGACCCAAACCCTAAAAATGCCCCTGTACCCCAAACCTAACCCTGGGCGTAGTGTGCGGAGTGGGGCTCCGCGGAGCTACGCGAAGTGGGCGCACAACTATGCCCACCCGCGCACTCCGCGTAGCCCCACTCCGCGCCGCCCGCCTCCCTCCCGCCCTCCCTAACTACATAAATAAATGTAGAAAAAGCTTTTTAAAACACTTACCTTGTCTGCCGCGTCCCCGGGGCTCCCTCTCGCCGTCCCGCCGCCACAGAATCGGATCCTAATGCGCATGCGCGGGCGGCCGCGCATGCGCATTCCTCACGAGAAATGCGCATTAGGTTCCGAAATGGCGGCGCGCATCGCGGGACGGCGAGAGGGAGCCCCGGGGACGCGGCAGACAAGGTAAGTGTTTTAAAAAGCTTTTTATCCATTTATTTATGTATTTAGGGAGGGCGGGAGGGAGGCGGGTGGCGGCCGGCTACGCTCCGTCTGCGGAGCGCGCGTAGTGCCGCCTGGCTACGCCGCCTACGCAAAATGCGTAGGAGGCGGCACTCCGTGCACTCCGTGCACGGAGCGTAGCTGGCCGCCCAGGCTTACCCAAACCCTTAATACCCCTTAAACCCTTAAAAAAACCTCAGTACCCCAAAACCCAAACCCATCCTGAACCCTAACAATACACCCTGCACCCCAAAACCTAAACTCACCCAGATCCCTAAAAATATCTCCTGCACCCCAAAACCCAAACCCACCCTGAACCCTATAAAAACCCACTGTACCCCTAAATCTAAACTATCACTGAACCCTAAAAATATCTCCTGCATCCCAAAACCCAAACCCACCCTAAACACTAAAAATGCCCCTATACCCCCAAACCTAAATACCCCATAACCCTTAAACCCAAACCCACCCTGAACCTTAATACCCTAATAATACCCCCTGCACCCCAAAACCTCGACTCAACCTGAACCCTACAAATATCTCCTGCACCCCAAAACCTAAATACCCCCTTAATCTTAAAAATACCCTGTGCACCCCATAACCCAATCCCACCCTCAACCCTTAAAATACCCCTGAACCCCAAAACATATACCCCTACACCCCATACTAAAACCATATACTTACCTTAAACTTAAATATTAAAAACATATGCTTTTACCATTCATGTATTTACAACGAATTTCGTTGTAAAAGCATGCGTGGTAAAAGCATATAAAATGTAATGCCATGCGGTATTATGGTATTGCGGAGTAATGGTACGCGGAGTGGAGGTATGCGGAGTGGAGGTATGCGGGATCACAGTTTTGTTGTAAAGGATGTTTACCCTTTGTAGCGAAAGCGAAGCAATGCTGGCTGGGGTGGGAGTTAATAGAGAAGACACTTTGGAGTGAAGTCAGCAAAATGTACACAGATCGAAAAGTTTAAGCATTCATCAAATTTTACTTTATTTTGACTCGAAACACACTTTAAACATGTATCAGGACTGTTTGGGTCAATTTTGTACAAAGATTTTACTTACAAATAATTCACATTCACTGACAAATAATAACATTATTTAAAATATGACTACATTGGCTTACTTTGAGTTGATTTTCTTTTATGTGCTGTCACTTTCTGAGAGGCTTTCCTGCAATATGTTTGCTAAAAAAAGTCTTACGATGGCAGTCGGGTGTACAGGGGGAATCAATCGGAGTCTGGTCTCACAGGCTCCAGCCCGTGCCTGTTGCTGGACTGCATGGAATGCAGGAGATGGCGGTGGCGCAACGGGCCATGTCAGCAGGATCGCCATTGAAAGCAGTAGGCGGCTCCTAACGTGTAGAAATGCAAGGAAATGCGCGTTGAAAGGCTTTGCACCTGGTGTTATTATGTGCTCATCCCTGCGCGTGCTGGAGTTTGCTACATCTGAGCATCCCTCTGAGCATCCCTCGCCGTGTTTTGCAGAAGAGAGACCAATCTGCAAGTAGATCAACTACTGGATGGCCCGACTTCCTGCATATCCCCTGAACAATTTGTGGTAAAATCACTGAGAGACTCATGCACTAAAAAGATAAAAGTGTCTGCAATGTGCACTTCAATGTTCACCGAATGCGCTCCTATTTTGTGAACAGGGCTACAGAGAAAGGGAGGATGTGGGAGCATTATGAAGATGGACCCTGCGCGCTGAAATCTTTTCAAGCACTCATGCTTGTGCTTTTATGAATCGGGCTACGGAGAACAGGAGTGTGTGGGAGCATTGTGAAGATGGACAGAGGGATGGCCCCTTCGCGCTGAAATCTTTTCAAGCACTCTTGCTTGTGCGGGCATCCACCTTGCAGGAGCGAGCAGCGGCGCGCGGGCCATCTGTTTTCAATTAGGGCGCGCGCCGCAGCTCGCTCCGGCAAGGTGGATACCAGCACAAGCACAAGTGCTTGAAAAGACCTGACCAATTTCTAAAGGTCAAAGGAGAAGAGATAGTGCCAGCTCTGTCTCGTACCATTGGTAATATTGAAATATCCGAAAGTAGGCCAATCAAGTGGACCCTGGCCATTGGTAAATCATAAAGTAACTTTATCTGCTTAATAAATAGTGTACGGAGGCCAAGGCTTGCCAATAAGAGAAACAGGTACGCTCATTCTAGCAAACCAAAGGCCTTGGTGGAATCTAAAAGAGCGGCAATTTCAGAGACCTGAGGGTCGAAGTGGTGCAACAGCGTGAATTTTGTACATAAGTTATGCATCGTGGATCGACCGGGTATGAACCCTGATTGATCAGGCCAGACTATTAACGGCAGAAGGGGCTGCAAGCGGTTGGCCAGCATCTTGGCATAGATTTTGTTATCAACATTGATTAAAGATAGGGGCCTGCAGGAACCACAAAGGTTAGCCTGTTTGTCAAGTTTTAAAAGCATGATCATCACTGCTTCTCATAGCGAAGGTGGCAGATATCTAGCCTCAAGGAAATCCTAGAACATGGCTAGCAGATGCGCAAAAAGCAGGAGGCGAATTCCTTGTGTGCCTGAATTGTGTGCAGTGACTGGATCCCTGAAACAGATCTGTTATACACTAAAATTGAACATGCAAAATAAACAGTTCCCACCCCCCACCCACTCCAACCCTTATCCCAGGCTGAGAGAACCCATCCCATTACCCACCCAAATAAAAATTCTCACAACTTAGAAACTTGAGTAGGAATCATCCCTGAGGGCAGAAAAAAAGCCTGCAAACAAACCTTACCAGGTGCGGCAGGTCATCCGAGCATGTCATATCAGAGGGCAGCATATTGCAAATAAACATGATCTGGATCTCCCTGATGCAACATAATGGACAGCTACCAACAACAGGGTGCCCTAGACGTGGTTACCTAATGGGAATTAAAGGCTGTACTTAGAGATCTATAGAGAGGGTCCTTCCGACTGTTAGCAGTTCTTGCCAATAAGCAACAAGAGGGGACAGCATTAGTCATTGTCGCTCAGTGACTTCTTATCACTTGCGGGTGGTGAAATTTGAGGGCAGTGTTTATCCTTGGTATAATTTAAGGCAGATTTGGCATCTGGGAAGAAGTGCTGTTTGCCCTCCCAGGATACCCTTAGCTCAGCAGGGTAGATCAGAGCATAGGGAATTTCTGCTCTCTGTAGGATCTATTTAGCTTTAAACAACAATAAGGGAGTTACACCTAGAGGATACACCCAGCCTCAATGGAGGCGAGTCTGTATGTTAACCACAATCCAAAAGAAGGACGTCCTTTGTCCTTTAGAAGACCCCTCACTCACCAACCTAGTTGGTGACATGCTTCATCATAGGGGTCCCAACCGGACAGCAGAATGCCATCCAGGTGTGCTGCGACACCTGATTACAGTGGAGCTGGATATTATTTCTTTTATATGTGCAAAGGAGAAAACTAAGTGTAATTAAAAGTATCCGGTACTACCCGCTTACGTGATTTATTCTGGGGTGTTACGGATATATTAAAAAAAGGGAAAGCACCTGTTGCCCAATTAGGAGAGCTGTTGGTGAAAAAAACTATATAGGGTGTGGGTTAAAAAGGTCTACATGTTTCTACCTATGTGTAAATTTAACAGGTATTCGTCAGGACCATGGGATACCTCCGGGAAGGTGTACACACGCTAAGGCGCACCCTATCCTCGTAGGTAACAGGAAGAGAAACTAAAAATGAATCTCCAAAAAGCTGTTTTCTTCTTTTATTTGTAGAAAAAAGCCTGTTGGAAGAATAAGGGAGAAGGGTTGTGGATAACGAACATACATATATATAACATACACATAAGACATACTCAGTGAATGGTGATGTACATCGTCAATCATCAAAAAGACTTGATGTGAGGGACATGTGAAATAAGTCCCAATAACGCGGTAACCTGCGAATTACATACCACGTGGTAGCGCACCCAATGTATCATAGATACTGAATTCACTCGGTGTCAGTGCTAGCCTTAAAAAGGGGCACTCGACACTTATTGGCGAAGTCGTGGGTGTTATGTCTCAAGTGCTGAGAAAAAGCGAAGTCGTCGTGGTAGTGAAAGACGACTGCGCGTGATTTAAAACTGCATTCGGTGAGAACGCAAGTAGTGCGTGAGTTAAGAACCAGATCTGGACGTGCTACATCACCCACAATTTAACATAAGAGCGAAGGTGCCTGGTATGGGGAGCATGCACAAAAGTAGTGTGAGTAAAGGAAGACGGGACGTCTTACTGGGAGCGTTACTACTCAATGCTCCATGAGCGAACCCGGGAATGGCACTTTCCTCGTTACGATCTGGCAGAAAGTAACATACAGAGTTTTAAGAATATGCCAATATGGAGAACAGAGGCGCTATTGGCGCACCCTCAGAGGAACAATCTTACTTGTAGCAGGAAGGGAGGGCGCCGTTTGCACCTAAGCCGTCACCGCGAGTGCTCCGTGTGGAACTGGGCTGAGCCGCCGGGGTGGTAAATGAGTGGAACGTTTCCGGGTTGGGCGTGGTCAGCTCTAGCGCGTCACCCTAGCGTGTCACCAGTGAACTAGCCAATGGCGAAGCGGGTGTGTGGGGGTGTGGAGTATTGCACGTCACTGTTGACGTGGCCACTCAGAGCGAGGGTGTTGAAGGGCCGATTAGTGTTTACATGATTTCCTCGTATTATTCGAGTAAGACTCGGAGTATAGCTGGCGGCTCAGTGGGAGTTTTCATCTTCTTAAAAAAATAAGAGTAAGGAAGTATTTAACAAAATGTGTTAAAAAGAAAGTTTTCAGAGGGGTTCTTGCGCAGTACTTGCTGCAGAAGAGTCAGTCTAGAGAAACATACAGCATACGATGATTCATGATTTTACAAGGGACTTCCACAATTTAATAGCGAAAGGCTAGTTATGCACTGAGTTCCAAGGGATATTATCATTGAGGCCGGTCTTATGTGTGGCCAATCTATAGACCCAACGCTGTTCCTTTTCAAAGAGGTTGGACTCTTTCTCAACTTGTTCTATGATGGTCCATTTAATGTCATTCGGGCCATGTTTCATAGACAGGAAATGTTCTGTAAGTCTTGTCATTGTTTTTTGGCAGCGGATCGTGCTCCGGTGTTCGCATATGCGTTGCTTGATCTTCCTACTAGTCATCCCCACATACCGTAAATTACAGGGACAAGTAATTAAGTACACCACATGTGAGCTATTACAATTGGTATGTGATCTGATTGTCCAGATCTTACCTTCTTCCAAATGTAATGCCTTGGTGTTCTCTGTGAGAGGACAGACACTGCAATTCCCACATTTGTAGTGTCCCATAACCTTGGGTAAGCCCCATGCGTTGAGTACTGTTGGTTCTTCTTCAGTTTTTTTCTTAGGTCTGGTGTTGACTAAACTGTCGCGTATACTCCTTGCTCTTTTGTAGGCAAATAAGGGTTTCTCCCATTTCAAATTGCCTGTGTTGATTATCTTCCAGTGTTTATTTATGGACTTGGCCATTAGGTTTGACGCGGTACAGAAAGTGGTTACACAGGTCAGTGGCGAGGCAGCTTGTTCTCTGATATTATCCTCTAGTAGTGCCTCTCGTGGCTGATTCCTAGCACGTTTTTGGGACTTATTGAGGATATTGTCTGGATAGCCCCTCGCTTGGAGTTTGGTGGTTAAATCTCCTGCTTGTTTGCGGTAGTCACTGAGTTTACTGCAGTTCCTCCTGATTCTTAAATATTGACCGTAGGGGAGGTTCTCTTTCAGGGGTCTCGGGTGGAAGCTCTCGAATTTCAGGAGATTGTTCTTAGCAGTAGGTTTAAAATGGGTCCTAGGCTCCAAGTGTTCTCCTTCTTTAGTGATCGTTAAATCAAAGAAAGTCAAAGTCGTGGGGTCTTTTGTATGTGTGAATTTCAGATTGTTGTCTAGAGTATTGATCCACTCGAAGAACACCAGGAGCGTTTCTTCTGTCCCTTGCCATATCGTCAAGACGTCATCTATATAGCGCTTCCAGAGGAGGATATGTGACGAGAATGGATTCTGGTCACTTAGGATGAATCTCTCCTCGAAGTCATACACATACAGACCCGCCACGCTAGGAGCAAATGTGCTTCCCATCGAGGTTCCACCTATCTGTAGGTATAGGGTCCCCTCGAACTCGAAAAAGTTCTTTTTTAGTGCTAATCTAGCACATTCTAGGATAAAGTTTCTAGGAGTTCTGTGTATCCAAACCTCTTTCTCCAAGGCTTTTTCTAGTACTTTCAATGTATCATCCTGCGGTATGCTCGTATAGAGACTCTCTATGTCAAGACTGACTAGTATCGTCTTCTCGTCAATCGTCACTTGATTTAACAATTGTAGGACGTTTTGGTATCCTTCAAGTATGTCGAAGTTTTTTGTACTAGAGGTCTCAGAAAATTATCGGAGAATTTTGACAGCGGTTCTAGGACCGAACCAATGCCTGATACAATGGGTCTACCAGGCGGGGGGTGCTTGTTCTTATGCATCTTAGGGAGTATGTAGAAATATGGAATCTTCCCCTCGTTGTTGCAAAGGTAGTTCGCCTCCTGTTTCGAGATGAATCCTCTTTCTTCGCCATGGTCAATGAGTGACTTGATTTCATTCTTTAGTTCAGGAGTTGGGTCATAGGTCAGTTGTCGGTAATTATGTACTTCCCCTGATAGGCGGAGGCATTCAGTTCTATACATAGTGGTGTCCAGTACTACCACTCCTCCCCCTTTGTCCGCCGGTTTGATAGTGATGGTTTCACAGTGTTTTAATTCTTCCAGAGCAAGCCTTTCTGGTTTGGTGTGGTTGGTGAAAGGTTGCTTGGGCTGGAAGGTTTCAATATCATTAAATACTGCTTGTTCAAACGTGGAAAGTTCCACCGGTGTCATATGCGGAGGGGGGGTGAAGGTCGACTTTGGTCGTAGTCCAGTCTCATTACGGTCTTGATTCTCATTGTTCTCAATGTTTTTTTCAAAGAAAGCTTTTAGTTTCAATTTTCTAAAGAAACCGGCTAGCTCACAATGTAGTTGAAATTTGTCGAATCTTTGTGTAGGGACAAAACCTAGTCCTTTATTTAGGACTTGCACTTCAGTGGTTGATAGGGGTCTGGTTGCCAGATTAGTCACTAGTTCTAAGTCACAAACTAATAGGCCCTTCACAAACAACGGGGCAAAGGGAGAGGGAGAGGGAGAGGGAGAACAGCACAACAAGGCAACTGGCCTCAGTTCAACCCAATGATGCAAGGCTACCAACCACCGTTCCATCCTCCACCATTCCAGATGTATGGATGGCAACCACCCTTTCAACACCCACCACCTCCACCCAACAACTACAGGCCGCCTTTTTTATGGAGGGGCGGAAGAGGCAGGGTAAGAAACAGAGGAGGAGTGGGAGGGGGGGCCCAAGTACACTGGGCACCGGAGGATCCGATTGTGAATCACACCAGGAGCAAGAATCAACAAGCGGGACCGAGCAACACTTAGAACTAGTGACTAATCTGGCAACCAGACCCCTATCAACCACTGAAGTGCAAGTCCTAAATAAAGGACTAGGTTTTATCCCTACACAAAGATTCGACAAATTTCAACTATATTGTGAGCTAGCCGGTTTCTTTAGAAAATTGAAACTAAAAGCTTTCTTTGAAAAAAACATTGAGAACAATGAGAATCAAGACCGTAATGAGACTGGACTACGACCAAAGTCGACCTTCACCCCCCCTCCGCATATGACACCGGTGGAACTTTCCACGTTTGAACAAGCAGTATTTAATGATATTGAAACCTTCCAGCCCAAGCAACCTTTCACCAACCTCACCAAACCAGAAAGGCTTGCTCTGGAAGAATTAAAACACTGTGAAACCATCACTATCAAACCGGCGGACCAAGGGGGAGGAGTGGTAGTACTGGACACCACTATGTATAGAACTGAATGCCTCCGCCTATTAGGGGATGTACATAATTACCGACAACTGACCTATGACCCAACTCCTGAACTAAAGAATGAAATCAAGTCACTCATTGACCATGGCGAAGAAAGAGGATTCATCTCGAAACAGGAGGCGAACTACCTTTGCAACAACGAGGGGAAGATTCCATATTTCTACATACTCCCTAAGATGCATAAGAACAAGCACCCCCCGCCTGGAAGACCCATTGTATCAGGCATTGGTTCGGTCCTAGAACCTCTGTCAAAATTCTGCGATATATTTCTGAGACCTCTAGCACAAAAAACTTCGACATACTTGAAGGATACCAAAAACGTCCTACAATTGTTAAATCAAGTGACGATTGACGAGAAGACCATACTAGTCAGTCTTGACATAGAGAGTCTCTATACGAGCATACCGCAGGATGATACATTGAAAGTACTAGAAAAAGCCTTGGAGAAAGAGGTTTGGACACACAGAACTCCTAGAAACTTTATCCTAGAATGTGCTAGATTAGCACTAAAAAATAACTATTTCGAGTTCGAGGGGACCCTATACCGACAGATAGGTGAAACCTCGATGGGAAGCACATTTGCTCCTAGCGTGGCGGGTCTGTATGTGTATGACTTCGAGGAGAGATTCATCCTAAGTGACCAGAATCCATTCTCGTCACATATCCTCCTCTGGAAGCGCTATATAGATGACGTCTTGACGATATGGCAAGGGACAGAAGAAACGCTCCTGGCGTTCTTCGAGTGGATCAATACTCTAGACAACAATCTGAAATTCACACATGCAAAAGACCCCACGACTTTGACTTTCCTTGATTTACCGATCACTAAAGAAGGAGAACACTTGGAGACTAGGACCCATTTTAAACCTACTGCTAAGAACAATCTCCTGAAATTAGAGAGCTTCCACCCGAGACCCCTGAAAGAGAACCTCCCCTACGGTCAATAAATAAGAATCAGGAGGAACTGCAGTAAACTCAGTGACTACCGCAAACAAGCAGGAGATTTAACCACCAAACTCCAAGCGAGGGTCTATCCAGACAATATCCTCAATAAGTCCCAAAACTGTGCTAGGAATCAGCCACGAGAGGCACTACTAGAGGATAATATCAGAGAACAAGCTGCCTCGCCACTGACCTGTGTAACCACTTTCTGTACCGCGTCAAACCTAATGGCCAAGTCCATAAATAAACACTGGAAGATAATCAACACAGGCAATTTGAAATAGGAGAAACCCTTATTTGCCTACAAAAGAGCAAGGAGTATACGCGACAGTTTAGTCAACACCAGACCTAAGAAAAAAACTGAAGAAGAACCAACAGTACTCAACGCATGGGGCTTACCCAAGGTTATGGGACACTACAAATATGGGAATTGCAGTGTCTGTCCTCTCACAGAGAACACCAAGACATTAAATTTGGAAGAAGGTAAGATCTGGACAATCAGATCACATACCAATTGTAATAGCTCACATGTGGTGTACTTAATTACTTGTCCCTGTAATTTACGGTATGTGGGCATGACTAGTAGGAAGATCAAGCAACGCATATGCGAACACCGGATCACGATCCGCTGCCAAAAAACAATGAAAAGACTTACAGAACATTTCCTGTCTATGAAACATGGCCCGAATGACATTTAATGGACCATCATAGAACAAGTTGAGAAAGAGCCCAACCTCTTTGAAAAGGAACAGCGTTGGGTCTATAGATTGGCCACACATAAGACCGGCCTCAATGATAATATCCCTTGGAACTCAGTGCATAACTAGCCTTTCGCTATTAAATTGTGGAAGTCCCTTGTAAAATCATGAATCATCGTATGCTGTATGTTTCTCTAGACTGACTCTTCTGCAGCAAGTACTGCGCAAGAACCCCTTTGAAAACTTTCTTTTTAACACATTTTGTTAAATACTTCCTTACTCTTATTTTTTTAAGAAGATGAAAACTCCCACTGAGCCGCCAGCTATACTCCGAGTCTTACTCGAATAATACGAGGAAATCATGTAAACACTAATCGGCCCTTCAACACCCTCGCTCTGAGTGGCCACGTCAACAGTGACGTGCAATACTCCACACCCCCACACACCCGCTTCTCCATTGGCTAGTTCACTGGTGACACGCTAGGGTGACGCGCTAGAGCTGACCACACCCAACCCGGAAACGTTCCACTCATTTACCACCCCGGCGGCTCAGCCCAGTTCCACACGGAGCACTCGCGGTGACGGCTTAGGTGCAAACGGCGCCCTCCCTTCCTGCTACAAGTTGTTCCTCTGAGGGTGCGCCAATAGCGCCTCTGTTCTCCATATTGGCATATCCTTAAAACCCTGTATGTTACTTTCTGCCAGATCGTAACGAGGAAAGTGCCATTCCCGGGTTCGCTCATGGAGCATTGAGTAGTAACGCTCCCAGTAAGACGTCCCGTCTTCCTTTACTCACACTACTTTTGTGCATGCTCCCCATACCAGGCACCTTCGCTCTTATGTTAAATTGTGGGTGATGTAGCACGTCCAGATCTGGTTCTTAACTCACGCACTACTTGCGTTCTCACCGAATGCAGTTTTAAATCACGCGCAGTCGTCTTTCACTACCACGACGACTTCGCTTTTTCTCAGCACTTGAGACATAACACCCACGACTTCGCCAATAAGTGTCGAGTGCCCCTTTTTAAGGCTAGCACTGACACCGAGTGAATTCAGTATCTATGATACATTGGGTGCGCTACCACGTGGTATGTAATTCGCAGGTTACCGCGTTATTGGGACTTATTTCACATGTCCCTCACATCAAGTCTTTTTGATGATTGACGATGTACATCACCATTCACTGAGTATGTCTTATGTGTATGTTATATATATGTATGTTCGTTATCCACAACCCTTCTCCCTTATTCTTCCCACAGGCTTTTTTCTACAAATAAAAGAAGAAAACAGCTTTTTGAAGATTCATTTTTAGTTTCTCCTCCTGTTACCTACGAGGATAGGGTGCGCCTTAGCGTGTGCACACCTTCCCGGAGGTATCCCATGGTCCTGACGAATACCTGTTAAATTTACACATAGGTAGAAACATGTAGACCTTTTTAACCCACACCCTGTATAGTTTTTTTCACCAACAGCTCTCCTAATTGGGCAACAGGTGCTTTCCCTTTTTTTAATATATCCGTAACACCCCAGAATAAATCACGTAAGCGGGTAGTACCGGATACTTTTAATTACACTTAGTTTTCTCCTTTGCACATATAAAAGAAATAATATCCAGCTCCACTGTAATCAGGTGTCGCAGCACACCTGGATGGCATTCGGCCGTCCGTGTGGGACCCCGATGATGAAGCATGTCACCAACTAGGTTGGTGAGTGAGGGGTCTTCTAAAGGACAAAGGACGTCCTTCTTTTGGATTGTGGTTAACACACAGACTCACCTCCATTGAGGCTGGGTGTATCCTCTAGGTGTAACTCCCTTATTGTTGTTTACTGATATATTAAAGGGGACAGGGAGTCCCTCTCCTGCCTTTACTGGCGAATACCCTTTCTCTCCTTTTTGTTGATCTATCATTGGCAGCGCACAGCTGCGAGAGTTTTTTTAGTTTTTTTAGTTTTTTAGTTTGAAATCCCTCACATTTCTGGACCTTATACACTACCACATCCTGACAATATGAGTGACTACCAGGGCCTCACCTTCTCATCTGAAGAGATTGATGCTATTATGGGAGACCTCTCAACCTTTGCGGATACCAACATCTCGCAGAGTATCTCACAAACTACCGAGTGGGAAAAACTCACTGAACTCAAGAAAAATAGGATAAGGACTATCCTACACGGGACTATTCTGAAAGAATATGTAATCAACAAAATGGCTCCGAAGGGCATATTAGTGACCAATGCCCCACGCATCTTCCTGGAAGACGCCACTTTCAGGAAGGACTGGGCTCTAGTAGCGTGGCACTGTACACATGACTGGATCATGTTAATCCTTAAAACAGCGGTACGATTGTGCGAAAAAATCTTAGTTGAAACTCAAGTCACTGAAGGACAGATAAAAGCCTCTATCACTGGCTATAAGAAAAAACTGGAGGAACTCAACAAGGAGATTAACGAATATAAAGAAAATCTCACCCAACAAAAGGTATCAAAGTTCCAGAAGGACCTAAAAAAGTTTTCTTTTATAAAAACCTATCCCTACTCCGACCCTGAGTACACAGCACCGATGAAAACGGATCCAACATCAGTCTCCCCCCAGTAACAGTTCTGTGAGCAGCAATTCAAGCACCTCCAGCACTGGAAGTCACAAACAACGGGGCAAAGGGAGAGGGAGAACAGCACAACAAGGCAACTGGCCTCAGTACAACCCAATGATGCAAGGCTACCAACCACCGTTCCATCCTCCACCTTTCCAGATGTATGGATGGCAACCACCATTTCAACACCCACCACCTCCACCCAACAACTACAGGCCGCCTTTTTTATGGAGGGGCGGAAGAGGCAGGGGAAGAAACAGAGGAGGAGTGGGAGGGGGGGCCCAAGTACACTGGGCACCGGAGGATCCGATTGTGAATCACACCAGGAGCAAGAATCAACAAGCGGGACCGAGCAACACTTAGAACTAGTGACTAATCTGGCAACCAGACCCCTATCAACCACTGAAGTGCAAGTCCTAAATAAAGGACTAGGTTTTGTCCCTACACAAAGATTCGACAAATTTCAACTACATTGTGAGCTAGCCGGTTTCTTTAGAAAATTGAAACTAAAAGCTTTCTTTGAAAAAAACATTGAGAACAATGAGAATCAAGACCGTAATGAGACTGGACTACGACCAAAGTCGACCTTCACCCCCCCTCCGCATATGACACCGGTGGAACTTTCCACGTTTGAACAAGCAGTATTTAATGATATTGAAACCTTCCAGCCCAAGCAACCTTTCACCAACCTCACCAAACCAGAAAGGCTTGCTCTGGAAGAATTAAAACACTGTGAAACCATCACTATCAAACCGGCGGACAAAGGGGGAGGAGTGGTAGTACTGGACACCACTATGTATAGAACTGAATGCCTCCGCCTATTAGGGGATGTACATAATTACCGACAACTTACATATGACCCAACTCCTGAACTAAAGAATGAAATCAAGTCACTCATTGACCATGGCGAAGAAAGAGGATTCATCTCGAAACAGGAGGCGAACTACCTTTGCAACAACGAGGGGAAGATTCCATATTTCTACATACTCCCTAAGATGCATAAGAACAAGCACCCCCCGCCTGGAAGACCCATTGTATCAGGCATTGGTTCGGTCCTAGAACCTCTGTCAAAATTCTGCGATATATTTCTGAGACCTCTAGTACAAAAAACTTCGACATACTTGAAGGATACCAAAAACGTCCTACAATTGTTAAATCAAGTGACGATTGACGAGAAGACCATACTAGTCAGTCTTGACATAGAGAGTCTCTATACGAGCATACCGCAGGATGATACATTGAAAGTACTAGAAAAAGCCTTGGAGAAAGAGGTTTGGCCACACAGAACTCCTAGAAACTTTATCCTAGAATGTGCTAGATTAGCACTAAAAAAGAACTATTTCGAGTTCCAGGGGACCCTATACCTACAGATAGGTGGAACCTCGATGGGAAGCACATTTGCTCCTAGCGTGGCGGGTCTGTATGTGTATGACTTCGAGGAGAGATTCATCCTAAGTGACCAGAATCCATTCTCGTCACATATCCTCCTCTGGAAGCGCTATATAGATGACGTCTTGACGATATGGCAAGGGACAGAAGAAACGCTCCTGGTGTTCTTCGAGTGGATCAATACTCTAGACAACAATCTGAAATTCACACATACAAAAGACCCCACGACTTTGACTTTCTTTGATTTAACGATCACTAAAGAAGGAGAACACTTGGAGACTAGGACCCATTTTAAACCTACTGCTAAGAACAATCTCCTGAAATTCGAGAGCTTCCACCCGAGACCCCTGAAAGAGAACCTCCCCTACGGTCAATATTTAAGAATCAGGAGGAACTGCAGTAAACTCAGTGACTACCGCAAACAAGCAGGAGATTTAACCACCAAACTCCAAGCGAGGGGCTATCCAGACAATATCCTCAATAAGTCCCAAAAACGTGCTAGGAATCAGCCACGAGAGGCACTACTAGAGGATAATATCAGAGAACAAGCTGCCTCGCCACTGACCTGTGTAACCACTTTCTGTACCGCGTCAAACCTAATGGCCAAGTCCATAAATAAACACTGGAAGATAATCAACACAGGCAATTTGAAATGGGAGAAACCCTTATTTGCCTACAAAAGAGCAAGGAGTATACGCGACAGTTTAGACAACACCAGACCTAAGAAAAAAACTGAAGAAGAACCAACAGTACTCAACGCATGGGGCTTACCCAAGGTTATGGGACACTACAAATGTGGGAATTGCAGTGTCTGTCCTCTCACAGAGAACACCAAGACATTAAATTTGGAAGAAAGTAAGATCTGGACAATCAGATCACATACCAATTGTAATAGCTCACATGTGGTGTACTTAATTACTTGTCCCTGTAATTTACGGTATGTGGGCATGACTAGTAGGAAGATCAAGCAACGCATATGCGAACACCGGAGCACGATCCGCTGCCAAAAAACAATGACAAGACGTACAGAAACTTTTCCTGTCTATGAAACATGGCCCGAATGACATTAAATGGACCATCATAGAACAAGTTGAGAAACAGTCCAACCTCTTTGAAAAGGAACAGCGTTGGGTCTATAGATTGGCCACACATAAGACCGGCCTCAATGATAATATCCCTTTGGAACTCAGTGCATAACTAGCCTTTCGCTATTAAATTGTGGAAGTCCCTTGTAAAATCATGAATCATCGTATGCTGAATGTTTCTCTAGACTGACTCTTCTGCAGCAAGTACTGCGCAAGAACCCCTTTGAAAACTTTCTTTTTAACACATTTTGTTAAATACTTCCTTACTCTTATTTTTTTAAGAAGATGAAAACTCCCACTGAGCCGCCAGCTATACTCCGAGACTTACTCGAATAATACGAGGAAATCATGTAAACACTAATCGGCCCTTCAACACCCTCGCTCTGAGTGGCCACGTCAACAGTGACGTGCAATACTCCACACCCCCACACACCCGCTTCGCCATTGGCTAGTTCACTGGTGACACGCTAGGGTGACGCGCTAGAGCTGACCACGCCCAACCCGGAAACGTTCCACTCATTTACCACCCCGGCGGCTCAGCCCAGTTCCACACGGAGCACTCGCGGTGACGGCTTAGGTGCAAACGGCGCCCTCCCTTCCTGCTACTAGTAAGATTGTTCCTCTGAGGATGCTCCAATAGCGCCTCTGTTCTCCATATTGGCATATCCTTAAAACCTTGTATGTTACTTTCTGCCAGATCGTAACGAGGAAAGTGCCATTCCCGGGTTCGCTCATGGAGCATTGAGTAGTAACGCTCCCAGTAAGACGTCCCGTCTTCCTTTACTCACACTACTTTTGTGCATGCTCCCCATACCAGGCACCTTCGCTCTTATGTTAAATTGTGGGTGATGTAGCACGTCCAGATCTGGTTCTTAACTCACGCACTACTTGCGTTCTCACCGAATGCAGTTTTAAATCACACGCAGTCGTCTTTCACTACCACGACGACTTCGCTTTTTCTCAGCACTTGAGACATAACACCCACGACTTCGCCAATAAGTGTCGAGTGCCCCTTTTTAAGGCTAGCACTGACACCGAGTGAATTCAGTATCTATGATACATTGGGTGCGCTACCACGTGGTATGTAATTCGCAGGTTACCGCGTTATTGGGACTTATTTCACATGTCCCTCACATCAAGTTGTTTTGATGATTGACGATGTACATCACCATTCACTGAGTATGTCTTATGTGTATGTTATATATATGTATGTTCGTTATCCACAACGCTTCTCCCTTATTCTTCCCACAGGCTTTTTTCTACAAATAAAAGAAGAAAACAGCTTTTTGAAGATTCATTTTTAGTTTCTCCTCCTGTTACCTACGAGGATAGGGTGCGCCTTAGCGTGTGTACACCTTCCCGGAGGTATCCCATGGTCCTGACGAATACCTGTTAAATTTACACATAGGTAGAAACATGTAGACCTTTTTAACCCACACCCTGTATAGTTTTTTTCACCAACAGCTCTCCTAATTGGGCAAGAGGTGCTTTCCCTTTTTTTAATATATCCGTAACACCCCAGAATAAATCACGTAAGCGGGTAGTACCGGATACTTTTAATTACACTTAGTTTTCTCCTTTGCACATATAAAAGAAATAATATCCAGCTCCACTGTAATCAGGTGTCGCAGCACACCTGGATGGCATTCGGCCGTCCGGGTGGGACCCCGATGATGAAGCATGTCACCAACTAGGTTGGTGAGTGATGGGTCTTCTAAAGGACAAAGGACGTCCTTCTTTTGGATTGTGGTTATCACACAGACTCGCCTCCATTGAGGCTGGGTGTATCCTCTAGGTGTAACTCCCTTATTGTTGTTTACTGATATATTAAAGGGGACAGGGAGTCCCTCTCCTTCCTTTACTGGCGAATACCCTTTCTCTCCTTTTTGTTGATCTACCACGGATCTATTTAGCTGGCAGAAACTCACAGCGTGCAGTCTGCACCGACTCCGTGAAGTCAGGATAAAAGGACAAGCGGTTCCCTTGATATTAGATGGAGCCATGTTCCCATGCAAGTCGCAAGACAGCATCTCGGTACCGGTAGTTGAAGAGGCGCGCAACTATGGGGCGAGCTGGTGCGCCACCGGGCGTCTTTGGGCCCAATGAGCAATGCGCACGTTCCACAATAAATACTGTAGATAGTCACCTTCAAATAGTTCTCGGGCATAGTCTCAACGTATTCTTCCATTTTAATGATGTTGGAAGATTGCAGAATGCCTGTAATCCGGAGATTGTTGTCCCGGGAGTGCTCCTCAAGATCTTCATTTGTGGCCTTTATTATTTTAAGCACTCTATCCATCTTCAGTGGTTGCTTCCTGGATTTTACCTGAGCATCAGCCGCATCCAACACATGGGCCTCCATGTGATCAATGCGATCTTCATGTTTGTCAACTCGCTGTTTAATTTGATCCAGTCGGTGGTGAGGATGTCGAGCTTTGTATCTATTGTCTTAAGGCTTGATCGCACTTCTATCCGGAGGTCCTTTACATCAATGTCCTATTGGGGTCTGATTCAGAGCGCTCTGGAGATGCTTCGGACTGTGACACTAGATCCCCTTGTCCAGTGAGGCGTCTGTTCTCAAATGGGATTTTCGACTGTTTAGTATCATGTTTCCCCATTATGTAAATCAGTGATAGTTTGGGTGAGATATAATGCAGAGGGTGGGTGTGTGAGAAGCTACAGCTCTGGTATCCCACAGTTACGAACACAGCAGGATATTGGAACTCATTGATTGCGCTCTAAGTAGCATTTCAAGGGCCCGCCATGCCCTGGGCCTCGTCCACAGCCAGGGTGCCCGAGCAGGCCTCAATCCGAAGCCCCACGCGGGTGGTCCTGTTCCTTCTAGTATGCAGCAGCAGCAGCTTTGTCTCATCAGAAAAAGGGGCAAACGTCCCCGGTGTAGCACAGTTCTATAGTGTCACCATTAGTATCATAGCCACAAGCATCAAATAAGGATTTGGGCTTGCCAAAATGAGTAAGAGTATAAGTGTATCGCACATCGCTAGCCGCCTAATGATGCCCCCATGAATACAGCAGGCCAGCCACGGCACATGCAATGACTTTCACAATGGGCCATGGGAGGGGGGCCAAATGTTGGCGGGATCAGCAGTAACACAGTATTGCATGTGTCCAATGCACCGCTTCTCAGGTGGTTAGTAATCTGCCCCCAGCTTATACCTTCAGTGGCCTATCAGGGAAGATTCCCCCATCTGTCCAAGCCTCCAGCTGTGGTGCTCCAATCAATTTCACAGGGTCTTCTCTCACCTTAGTTTATCAGACGGAGTTCCTGCCGCACACTATCTGTCCCAGCCACGTACATTGATGGCAGTTCCTAGTGGGCCCTGACTCGCTTCGCGGGTCTCTCCCGGCCGTTGTGCCACCCGACAGGCGAAGTAAGGATTGGGCCACTTCACACAGCGGTGCGGCTGTGCAGCGAAGATCTCAGAGCACCAGCCTCATGTACGACGCAACCCCAGGGCTTGGTTCGGCAGACTAGGCTCAGCCACACTGTCCACAGGTCTTTGTGCACCTAGGTGCAATCCCGCCACTAGTAGCTCACGATAGCCAAAAATGCCCCCGCAGTAGATGGGTTGGTCAGGGATCTCTCTTTTGGCCAGCGGGTGGGTATTCAGCCCATTACTTTAGGATTGAGGTTGGATTACGGGTTCGGCCAGCAGAGACTCTCTACAGAGTAGCCATTTCGGAACCCGTCCAAGCTCTCAGGTTAGTAGAGATTTCTTGTTAATAATAATGTTTTTGTGTCATGTAAGAAGACTCAAAGTAATTGTTATATTCAAAGTATTTATTCAAATGGTATGCATCAAGGAATGGATGTAAATAGTCGTTGGAAGGGGAGTGGAGGAAGAAATTTCACTTACAATCAGATCAGTAAATCTTTGAAGAGCAGAGACTGAAACAGGTTTGTATGCATTCTAACTCCAGAAGGGCTGAGACAATGTATTTATTGAAAACCCAGAATTGTCAATCAAGAATGCCAAGTGATGTGTGATGGTGCAGGAGGCGCGGCTGCACTTAGAGGGACCTCAGGTAAAGAGTGCATGACCCTGGACTTGCAGGATGACAGGAGGGTACAGGGTGAAAGATGAGCACTGTCTCTTATGCCTTGGGTTTGGGAAGCCGAAAGATCTTGCACAAATGCAGAAAAAGCACTATGACGTGGCCAGCATTGTCTGCGTCATGTATATATATTTTTTTTACTTTAATCCACAGCAGCTGGCACAACTGTGCAACATGTTTTAAAAATGAAAGAGTCCTGTGCAATGTAAGTGGTGCTCAAGTAAAACGCTTCAATACCTTCAGGTCGAGTTTGTGCTATATAAAAGCGCACAAAAAATGAATTAAATAAAACTTAAGTCGCAGAATGGAAAAAAGGATATGAGAGAGGTGGGTGGTGGCCACGAGGGGGTTCACCAGAGCAGGGGGGTACCTTCCATACATAAAGGGGGAAATATTATGTGGAGACAGCCGACTGTGGCTACTGAGTGCAGGCACACAGGAATGGGGGAAGTAACCAGTGGCCTGGGGAGGCAGCTTTGAGAGAGGGGAATGCTGTGAATGGGAGAGAAAGGGGTGCATAAATGACGGGTTCGCTAAGTATGCTTGTGAAATGTAAGTAATACTCATGTAAAGCACTGCAATACCATTGGTCGTGTTTGCGCTGCATGATGCACCAAGAATGGTGCATCAAGATGACAAACACATGCACTTGTACGGAGTGGTTGTTCAGAATTGATTTTTTAAAAAAAGTACCTAGAGAGTGAGTAGCCAGAGGAAGGATACTGGCCAGTAGCCAATGACTGGAAGGTGTACTTGGTCCAAGTTCCACGAGATGGTGAAATCTATTGGTTTTGTCAATGTTTAGACAGGTTGGAAAGCATCAAGTGCTGCTGTGCAACAAGGCTTTAAGTGGAAAAAAAGTTCTGTGATGCGGCTCTACTTTAGGAGGAAGAAAAAAATGAAATTCCACTGTTACCTTAAAAAAGTTACAGCTACATATATTTTGTAAAGCGCCTGGAATAATCTTGTGGTTTCTTTTTATTGCAAAGACAACAATATAAAAACCTGAACATCAACTAAACCACACGTCGAGCCAGATGGGGTGAAAACCTTTACCCAGCACCCTAATCAGAGGATCAGAGGATCAGGAAAAACTTTTCAATTATATGTTTATAAATACTGCAGTGGATTTCAGCACAGTGCCTCCCTTGCCTAAGCTTTAGTTTTCCCTTGAGGCGAAAGGGATGCATAGTGACATCTGCTTGTCCTGTTTGTGAAGTGGAAGAGCGCTGTGGGGGGAGAATGTGCTACTTCCATGACCACTGGTTTATTTTGGTAAGACACCCGCAGTTTAGGGGCATGCTGGGACCTGTAGTTCTGCAATTTAATCATGGATGTGCTACAATCGTCCCAAAACATGTTGGGTCCGATTTACAGAACTAACTTAAGACACAATCCTAAACTTACTACACAATTTTGGTATTCACAGAAGGCACTTACTCATTTTGGCATTCACAGAAGGCACTTACTCAACAATGAGTAAGTGCCTTCTGAGAATACCAAAATGAGTAAGTTACTCAAAATCAGTAGGTTACTAAAATGAGGAAGTTACTCATCTTGGTTCACAGAAGGCACTTACTCATCAATGAGTAAGTGCCTTCTGTGAATACCAAATAAGTAAGTGCCTTCTGTGAATACCAAAATGAGTAAGTGCCTTCAGTAAATACCAAAATTGTAGTATGTTTAGGATTTTGTCTTAAGTTAGTTCTGTGAATCGGGCCAGTTGTGTGCATTTGAAAAGTTCTCAAGCAGTATTGGTTGGTGGTAAGTAAGACAAATAAAATGTGGGAAATAAACCTCCAAATTACAAAAGAACAATGGTGCAACAACGTGCAGCAGAAAGTTTCACTTATTTCTATTTAATCAGAGAAATGTCTTTTGCTTGCATAGCAATGCTACCACAGTACTAAAATTCCATTTTATGTCTTCTCCTTGATTTACAGTCAGCGAATACTTGTTCTTGAGTTTGCTGCAGCTCTCAGGGCCTGCATTTGTGCTGAGAGAACTGTTCTAATAGTGTTACAAAGCACACATGAATTACAAATATATCTAAATGCCGTATTATATTGTACCCCTTTATGAATAGCAATAATAGCATATTTCAGTTTATAATTGCCTCCTTTTTACGTAGCCAATTCTGAACATTGCTGTAGAGGTGGAAATAAAACGTGGAAAATGGCGAAAGCGAGCTGCTGGGTTTCACATCTCATGGGGGTTGTCTTTCCTTTTGCTCTGGCAGCTTGATGAAATCCTGTTTATGGGGATCTGAGCCCCTAAGAGTTGAGATGACCCTTGTTTTTTGAACAGACACAACAATGGTGAGCCACTTGTAAGATCAAAAGATGCTTTAAAGGCGAGCAGCGAAATTGATTTATGCGCTGTTTCAATAACATCCAGCTATTGATTGCACCACTTATAAGGATAAACATATGTAATGCAGAGGTACCATTACCAGCTTTAACTCTCACCGGAGAAAGGAATCTCCCAATTTATTTTTAATTGCTTGGTGCATCATTACTGAGACACATGTGTGGCAATCTGATCTTATAGTGCAGTACAGTAGCGGCTCCTGCATTTGGCGTTGCAGCGTGCGCAATTTAATTGGTTTTATTTATTTATTTATTTACCTAACTCCGATCGGCCGCATTCCGGAGTTTACTTCCCCCACTCTTCCCCTTCCCCGCCTCACCGCTCCGCAACACTCCCTCCAGGAGCAGCTACTGGTGCAGTAACACACATAGGGCCTCATTTATGAGAAATGACGCATCACTGCGTGAAAGCAGCGATGCGTCACTTCTCAGTGCGCACTCCTTGCGACATACCTGATGCGTCATATTTAATGTATGACGCATCATGTCGCAAGGACTTACAGATACGTCAGTATTTCTGACGTATCTGTAAGCGCAAAAGTGACGCATTGCTGGAGTGTGTCACAAAAGTGACGCAGCTCCAGCAATGCTTGCTTTCACATGGGGCAGGCCCCATGTGAAAGGGCTTGTGTCAGTCTTACGCCTGCTGTGAGGCAGGCGCAAGATTTTGCGCAACAGTGTCCTAGAAGTGACGCAGTGAAATCTCATAGATTTCACTGTGTCACCTCTATGACGCTTTCTTGCGTCAATACGCCCCCTTTGTATACATTATACCTGGTGCAGGTATAATGTGGAGCAGGGGTTTACAAAGTGACGCATCTACCTAGATGCGTCACTTTGTAAATATGGCGCAACAAGGCGCATTGTTTACGCCACTGGTGTGTCACAAAAAGTGACGCACCGGCGGCGTAAAAGTGACGCAAGGGCTCATAAATGAGGCCCATACACTAAAACTCGTACACGTCCATCATTACTATGAGCGGAACAACTCTTTCACCTAAAAGGGAAAGCATTAAACTGCACATCAATATATTTTGCAAGAAACACTATAAAAGATACAAGACATGAATAGGGCACACTCCTAAACTACAATACCAAATTATGCTCAAACAGTGATGCTCAGAAAACACTATACACAGTTTAACTTCACTGCTGAAATCCAACAATTCCCACTAGCATATAGTATTTGAGTGTTGATAAAATCTCAGCCCCTCCTACCATACACAATGAGCAATAAGCAATGGAAAGTGGGGGAGGAGGAGGGAGGTGGTCGTGGGGGGTGGGTCAGAGGGAGGGTGGGTCAGAAATACCTGTGAGCAGGAAGGGGGTGGGTTGAAAACAACAGAAGAGGTCAACAAAAGAGACTGCAGGGACATACACTCTCTACGAGTTCAGGACAAAAATTAAAATGTAAAAAAAAGTGTACCGGCAGCCAGTAACTGGGCAAAATCATACACATGAACACCTCCCGCGCAACCTTATTTAAAGGGTGGTGAGTGCTTGAATATGTGAAGCACAGGCTAAGGCATGCAGATATGCTCGTCCATAATGAAACAAATATGGGAAGCTATGTTTTGAAAATTACCACAACGGGACTCTAGGATAGGAGCAGAGGTGAGTTATTACTGCATTTGTAGTTTCCTATAGGCGTTGTGGACAGATAAACAGTAGAGAAACTAGAAACGTGGACAGCCGTGCCAAAGTCCACAAACAGGAAGCAGAAAACACTACAAGTGGGCATCAGAGGGGAGGGGCAGGAGTCTAAAACACGGGCCAGTGAAAAGTCTGGTGTACGGAAACTGAGGCCCAAAAAAAACAAGTAACCCCATTTGAGTAGAGTAAAAATTGTTACCCTGACAAGGCCAAGACCAATCACCTGGGGTCCGCAGGAGAGAAGCTTGTACACCCACACCCCTTGGACTAGCCTCCACTCCTGGAGGACACAGGATGTGAGTGATTAGTCCCGGAGGGGAAGGGTAGGGAATGGGATGAGGAGATAGGAGACAGAAGAGAAGAATACACACTGATCAGCTACTTCAGCACCTGCTGGTTCGGGAGGGTTGTGACTCGCAGGGTTCAGGAGATCAGGTTGAGGGACCTCTAGGACACCTTATGGGAATAATAAAGTATAATTAGACCTCCAAGCCTTCCTGTTTTTTAGTCACTACATAATTTACCGATTGGTGGAAGGAACACTGGATTAAACAACACACACTCACCAATTTACTCAGAAGACACGTTTGGTGTAAAAAAAAAAATCAGTGAAGAGTACAGCCTTAACAGAGTTTCATAGAGCACATACTATTCAATTGGGTTGCAACTGTCAGCAGCACAGCTTTTCCCAAAAGACATGATTTGCACATGTTTGAAAGTCACTTGCAGATATTACATCTCTTTTTAACATACATGAAATGTATTGGGCTCATCATGCTAGAACAAGTTCACTGGAGACCTATTACCAACATAGACAATGTCTTTATGCTTATTCTATCGGCCCAGAAATTCCTACACCTATTACTGCATCAGAGGTGTCTTTTATCAAAGAAATGAAGCCCAAAACTAAATTGTTCTTGTGTCCTCAGGGTTAATGAGTATTGGTAATATGCGCAATCTATATGAGTTTTTGCGAGTCTTTTTATTGATTGAGTGAATGGCTGACTGACACTATGAGAGAATGCGGGGAGGACTCACAAGTCTTCTTTCCTTTTCAAGATGCCGAGATTCCAAACTGAAAAGTCTGGAGGCAAGGACCCGTAACTGCTGCCGCCGACAAAAAGGACGTTGCGTTGCCCCGGAACTTCAGGGGTGAAGAGGAAGCCAGGTGACAACGAATGTTCCTGCTGTGAAGAGGAAGCCAGGTGAAGATAGGGATGAGAAGCCGGCGTCGATCCTCAACAGGAGCCCAGCAGAAATGTAGGTTTCTTTAAAGCCAAACAATGAGTATGGCAGTGGATGCGGTTTACATAGCTGCTCTCAAGTGCGTAGTCATTCTTGCACTGAGTCATGCTAGCACTCAGTCACCCTAGCTCTTAGTCATCCTAGCACTGAGTCATGCTAGTGCTTAGTCATTCAGTGTACACATAGCGGAGCGCTACAAGTGCCTTTGCAACAACAGCAAGTGTACACATATAATACAAAATAAACCACCATACAGTGTAACAATAAAAAGCTCTGATAACCCCTTGTTAAGCTGTGGAGGGAGGGAGGCCTAGGGGGTCATGTAGAAAACCCAATGAGTCCTGCAGCACCCGCAGGTATAGGGTCAGCATGAAAAGGATGAGTGTTGACGGTGTAGAAAGCATGCAACGTACCATACCGGCAGTGCAAGCCGCTTCACGGCATTGCCAAGCTTATGTAGAGTGAGGAAAGGCTGATTCCAAACACTAGACGCGCTGAACCACAATGGCTTCTCTGTGGTGGAATCAATAAAAACAAGCACAGCGCAAACGCTGTGCAGGTAAAACATTTTTTAAAAAGTTTGACAAAAGCAGATGAAAATGAGTACTTGGGCAATGAGACACTGATAAGAACAGCACATGAAGAGCAACAGAAAATGGCATGCTACAACCAATAGAAACAGAGTAAAGGAAATGGCAAGCCGACAAACGAAAGAAAAGTAAGGGCTGGATGTAAGCCCCTTTTAAGATTTACATTAAATGCAATAGATTTCACAAAGCGAAACCTAAAAAGGGGATACTCACACCCACTCTTCCGTTCACCTCCTGGATCTACTGAAGAGGATCATCTGCTGTTGTGGCCTGCTGTGTACTTCAGAAGACTGCTTGGCTGTACCAAGAAGGACAGCTCTGCTGCTTGAATCCTGCTTGAGCCTCCAGAGGTCTGACCTGCTGCTTGAGCCCTGCTCTTCATCCTGAACCCAGGACTTGCAGAGTGACTCTAGAGGCTAGTTGGATGGTCTCCTGATGAGAGCCTCAGGGTCTTTTCCAACCATCTTGAAGCCACACCTAGACCCTTCCCGAGTGAGGCCTGACCCTCTAAGTGGTCCTAAAGGTACCCAGATAGCCAAAATCCTAAACTTGGGACTCAGCCAAAAAGTGCTCTGAGAACTGAGAGACCAGGACCTACCTGCTCATCGATCTGCCAAAGGTGCATTGTCGGTCAACCTAACTTCACAGCAGCTCCCGCTACGTTCGTCTCTGCATTAGCAAATCCTGTTCAGCAGCCCCTTGCAGAAGGGGCATCAAGCTTAGTGGAGCCCTCGACGGCTACAGGCTGCAGCTCCGTCCCACTGGAGATTTTTCATTTCTAAAAAAGAATCTAAGTTCGAACGTAGGACTTTTCACTGTGACTTTGTCCAGCAGCTCCCCCGATGCCTCCTCCTCAGACTCCGCCAGCTGCCTTGACCCGCTGAACTTTACCTTCTCAGACATTTTCTTCAAAAAATTCTTCTAAGTTTGGAGGTAAGCGGAGACTGGGACCAATCCACTTTATGTATCCGAACTGCGCGCTCCAGCGTAGTAAGCCATAACTTTCGACTTGCCCAGATCTCGCCTGACTAGTTGTCTGCGGTTGGCGCTTTGATATTTTAGGTGCTATTTCCAATGTAAACTCATAACTCCAGTTTTACAGATTGTCTTTTGGCATTTTGATGTCAAATACTTTGTTAAATTTGACACTATTATTTTAAATTGGTGTGGGATTTTTCTTGTGTTGTGTTTTCACTTTATTAGAGTTTGAGTGCTGCATACATACGTTCTACATTGCATCTAAGTTAAGCATGACTGCTTTTGTGTCAAGCTACCAGAGGGTTAGGCACAGGTTATTTTAGTCACTTTTTTGGACAAGGTGGAGGAGGGTTTGAAAAAGGTTATTGCGCTGGGTAAAATGCCACTGAACTCAACTACTCAAAAGCCCACATTTACAAATTAGGGCAGTTTTGAACTTGTAAAAATGTACTATATAGGTGTTTTGCAAGACATGAGAGACAGCATGCATTTGGGCCTGCTGAGGGCAATATTTGAATATCTGAAAAACCAGCATTACAAATTGACCCATAAGATCATAAAACAAACCCACAAGCAGCCACAAAAATGCCCCACAACCTGGCCTTCAGAGAAGTCCGTCAGGTGCTGCCAGATTGCCCTCTAAGCAGGCCCAACCCTTCTTGTGAAGTAATTTCCCACATATGCCACCTTACACCTTCTTGACCCCATCTTCATCAGGTTCAGCAACACCACAGTAGACAATTTGCACTGATCACCTGGTCTGACCACATCAACTTCCGCCAACCCATTCCACACCACTGCAGAAACACCATCACCAAATCTTTGTAATGGGAGTAGAGTAAGATCTCAGAATTATCCTGGTCTTCTGAGCTCCTACGCCACAGGCCTTGACACAACAAACTTCCGGAACCCATCTCCAACTTCTACATCTGGATCACCACTTGTGCAGATATTCTGGTTCATCTCAAAGCCAACAAAGCCACAAGAACCAGACTACAAGCAAGTGTATACACGGAAGAGCTCAGGCTCACCAAATGCTACTACAAGCAAATTGAACGCAGATGGAGGCAAAGTCAGAACTATACAGACAGAGCACATACAAGTCCCCCTTCAGCCAGTCAAAGCCGCCAAATGCTCAATTCTCACTGACCACATCAAAAGCAGCACCAGGAGCACCAAGGAAATATTTTTCATAGTAAAAGACTTCACCTCTCTATTACAGCAAACTCCATTAGCGTAACCCCATCTCAGAACCTCTGCACCCAGCTGTCCTTATTCTTCATCAACAATATCACCAGCATCTATGAGAACTGCGAGCCCCAACCAAACCCCTAAGCACTTGCAGTCCCCCTGCACATCTCTACCAACAGCCAGAGGACCACCCTGACCACTTGACACACCAAGACACTGCACTGACCATGCAGTACATAAAGTAAAGTAAAAGTAAAGTCCACATTTGTAAAGCGCACAATCACCCGTAAGGGTCTCTAGGCGCTGGGGGCCGTCGGGAAGATTAAGCGAGCTATTGCCCAGAGTCACATGGTGCTGGTCTAACCTGCAGCCGGAGCCGTGGATCGAACCGTGGTCCCCAGATTCCAGTGTCAGTCGCCCTGGCCGCGGCGCCACACCTCTCCCCATACATACATATACTCCAGAACACCCTAAAATCCCTGCCCTCACCACATCTTCATAAAGGGACTGGACCCCATCAACGCAGCCCACACCCCGATCCTAAATAATTCAATCACCACAGCCACCTACCCAGATGCCTGAAACACTCCCCTCTTCAAGAAACCCTCAGCAGACCTACATGAAGAATTTAGCCAACAACCGGCCTATCTCTCTGCTAGCCCATTCTGCAACAGTCACTGAAAAGATGATAAATAAACATCTAACCACCAGTTCCTTGCACCACTCAATCTGGATTCAGGCCGAACTACAGTACACAGGTTGCCCTCATTGCTGTCACGCACAACATCTGGATGATCATAGACAGAGGAGACACTGAGGCCCTCGTCCAACTGAATCTTTCCTCAGCCTTCATTTTTATTTTTTGTTAAATCTTTTTCTTGGCATTTCTTAAATCCGCCCAATACATCCTTTTTGTTTCATTGTAGAGTACACAGCATGCAGGTATACATCATAACTTTTGGTAAACTGTTACATCCATAGCAAGATATATGTTAGTTATTTAAACACTTTTAGTTGTTGTGGGAGTACAGTCCAATTTAAGGCATGACTACTTGGAACAGTGCCTGCAGTATATGCCGAGAGCTTAGCTTGTGTCTACTGTGCTGGTGCTGTGGCATAATGTTTGCTGTCTTTTCGGTGTGGAACTAAACTCTTCAACCGGGTTTCCTCAGCCTTCGATACCATCTCCCACCATCCCTTATCCAGCGACTGCACGATGTGGGCCTCCAAGGTCCCGCACTTTGCTGTATTTGCTCATACCTGACAGGGCACCCCCTTGTCTGTCAGCCTGGCCCCCTTAACTTCAGACACTGTTAACCTCATTTGTAAAATTCCACAAGGATCTTCACTCAGCTCCACTATGTTCCATGCCTACATAGCACCACAGGCCAGCGTCATCCGCACCCATGGAATCAATATCATATCTTACGTTGATGACACACTGCTCCTACTCTCCCTCTCCCACAAGATGCCAAACCCCCGGACCGATTTCTCCACTTGCATAACTGAAGTTGCCAGATGGATGAGAAAATAATGCCTTAAGTGCAACACAGAAAAGATGGAAGGAGTCATCTTCGACAAAGACACCTCACTCTGGGACTCCACTTAGTGGCCTTCTGACCTAGGACCCACATTCCTCCCAGTAATCCATGCAAAGAACCTCGTAATGGAATCAATGACCAACTTTCTATGACCCAACTCCTCGCTCACACAAATAAAGCCTTACACAACATTGGCCCCACATACCTCAACAATTGCTTAAACTTCCACAAATCTACCAGACACATGCGCTCAGCTGAACTCCTACTCGCACTACACCCCCTGCATATATGCAGAACCAGATTTTGCAATCATGCCTTTTTCCTACCTTGCTCCTAAGCTACCTGGCCCTGCACATTAGAGCCTTCTCCCTTTTCTTGTCTACCACGGGAATCTAAAGACCTGGCTCTTCACCTAACCCAGACCATGGCTCAACCCATACTGCTTCATTGGCAGGATACCCTTCCAGGGGGAGTTGTGTGCCACTCATACATATAGCATAACCTAACATAACATATTATTACTGGCTCTCTGAGGCTGTGGCCTAGAGGAGTGACAGTTCCAATGCTAAGCAGAAAGAAAAGATAGTTTGGGCCTGATCTATAGTATTTAATGAATTACACCCACCACAATTATGAACAGAGCACTGCCATATTTAGGAATCACTGCCAGCCTGGAGTTGATCTCTGTGCTTTCAGAAGAGCTGCTGCCCTGGTGGCTCCTGTGAAGACACTGAACGCTTGGTGTATGTCCACCCTCTTTTATGCAAATAAAAGTGGCTGGTGGAGAGACACCTATGCACTGATGAAAGAGTCCTGGTTGATGTATGACTGCCCAATCCCCAGCCCAGCTGGTACATTTGATACTGTCTGTAACATGTTCCAAAACCTTCGTATTCCTCCTCCTGCCTAGTTTGTTTTGTGTTTTAGGCTGTTCTCCCGGTGCTTCTTAGTGCCAAGGAAGGATCAGGACAGGCAGGGCCTGATTCACAACGGTAAACTTAGACCTAACGTCTAACTTTAGACCTGAAACCCAACTTTAGACCTGAAGCTTAAAGTTAGATTTCAGGTCTAAACTCAGACTTAAGGTCTAAACGTAGACTTCGGGTCTAAAGATAGACTTTAGATCTAAACTTAGAATTCAGGTCTATAGTTAGTCTTCAGGTCTAAGTTTACCTTTCTGAAGTGGACCCCCAGTGTTGGAGTGGTCATGTCTAAGACCGGTGGGGATTCTTTCCTGGTGGGCTCTTGGGCGCCAGAAGGAGTGGGACAGAGCCAAAGGCAGCGTGTGCTTCGGAGTAGGACATACAGCAGTTGACACACTGAGATGTGTTGGAAGAACAATTTAAACACCTTTCACCGACACAAAGTAAAACAAAAGCTAGAAATAAGCCGTGGCGGCGCTACGGGTTGGATTTCTTCCAAGTCTGGAAATAAAAACCATATCTAGTTGCAAAGTCGATTGGATTCGGTATGTTACAGTACAGAGAGTACCAGTTTCAGCAAAAGAATGTACTGCATTTGAGGGAACAGTTAAACCCGTCTCACTCGCTCTCAATTGAGGGGTGGCAATCACAGCGAGGGTTTTGTAACCCGAACTCGGTAACAGCAAAGGCAAAATAACCGCTGAGCTCCAGAAAAGGGACCTCAGAGGCTGTGAAGCTCGTGATGATCTGGGCACAAAATATTTGTTGCTGGAAAAGGTATCCACAAGTAAACGTGGACCCACACTATTCATCGGGCATTACACCCATTAAAGATAGTGATTTACATTTAACATTCTTCAACAGGGCCACAATCATGTGTTTAAAAATTATTTTTAACGAAAATTCAGAGTTTCAATGAGCGATAAATGTACTATGTGCGTCCAACGTTGATCGCTAAGGGATGGGTGCATTCCAGATATTCAGGATAACCAGGGACTATTGAAATATCTTTCCCTCAGACTAATGTTATGTACATGTGTATTTTGTTGAAATCCTGAAAAACCTGGCAATGATCTAAGCATTCTTCTGGCCCTACGTCGGAGCTTCCTGAAAAACACAATAGACTATCTTGGAGATCCCCAGTGATTGAGTTGAAGTCCCAATCTATGGAGGTCTGTAAATACATGGCAGCCTTATTTGGAGCTTCTACTGTGCGATGGTCAGAGCGGTTCTCCGTACCTGCACTCTTTAATTTTAAATTGAGAGTATCGGCATTTCTCAGCAACAAACAGGTACTCCAAAAGTGTGAGTGCGACCATCACTTCTATATTGCCATACAAAGCACTTGGATAAAGGATGCAGTGCAGCATATCTGAGGCTTAGAACTGGAGCAGATGACAGAATTGATGGTCTTGCGCATTTTATGCACCGTTCATAAGAGTTCATTGGCGGTGGTGTAGTTCCCAGAAGACACCGGTGCGCCACAATGGATTGGTACTAGGACTCCTTGTGATGTATTCCTATAGGTTCTGAATCGATCCCCCTATTCCTGACCCTATTCTGGTTAAACAAACCAACAAGTTAACTAGCAGTCAGCCCATGAGGCAGAAAACCCCCATGATGCAGATACCGTTATCTGACGCAGTCACACTACGGCACAGGAACGTGTTATCTGATTAGGTCATAACGCTTGCGATCTAATTAGACAAGCGATATTCCTCCAGCCCCTGATAAGGCATACGGAGTTCTCATAACAAATCAAACCTATGACAACCTGGGCAAAACCCTGCGGCCATTGTTTTGATTTCACCGAGAACTTCAGCAAAAGAATGTGCTAACGAGCAAGTCGTATGACATCCTTATTGACGTATCTATGTCCATCCTTACGTCAATCTCGGCACCTTAAAGGTATAAATATTACCGATATTGCCCTATGCAAACACACGCGGTGGTGACGAGACGGAGCAGCCATACTTGCCGAAGCCCAGAGCAGAGCAGACCCCGCTGGCGCAGCCCCGCCTTCCTGACGCGCTGAGAACGAGACGCGCTGCTTTCTCCTGCCGAGAAATCCAGCACCGGCGCTTCCAGGTAGCCCTCGCAGGCAGCCTGGAATATCGAGACCAGAGAGAGAGATACCATCCCTCATTCATCCTTAATTCCAGGTACAGAACTGAATAACCCCTCACAGAGAATTCTTTAGTTATTCACTTGGCAAAAACAAACTTAACTTAAACTGTAACTTTCTATTCCCGCCCACGTATTAGGCTTAGGTCAGGTACACGGGGTAGGCGTATTTAGAAACACCAGTTGAGTACGTTTAGTCAAATGTATATGTGTATATAATATATTTTATTCATTTTAAAACATCTTATGGCTTAGAAACCATATCAATGTTTTTACAGTATTATTTTATACTTCTGCTTTTAATGTATGCACTTTACTTAACTATAAGTATTGCAATAATATCGATCCATTTCTCTTGTACGAGAAAAGAGACTGATCAATAAATAACACCTTTTTATTGAACACGCCCGTCTCTTCCTTTTCTCTACATTCTGATGAGACTAAGAATGCACGTACTGACTGAGTAAAATAAATTGCCTTTTGTTCACACGACTCTCGAGATACACTCTTGGTTAGGGGAGAGCAAAGTTGTCATGTTCTATGGTTGTCAGAAACTAAATCCCTTCTTGTCTAATCAGGGAAGTTAATTCCTTCCTGAACATTCGAGAAAGTTTTTAGTGAACTCTGAGCTAGCTGGCAAACCCAAAACTTTAAGTCTAATATCGTCAGTAGTAGACCTAGTTAACGTCTGGTCTAGGCCTTTACTATTGAAGGTATTATTCCAATGCGCAGAGCCTATTGGGATAATAGGAACTACACTACATGGCGCCCAACGCGTTTGGAAAGGGCGATAAAACTAACGTAAGACATTTAAAGTAACTCAGTCGTGCTTTCTCACTCAGACCCCTTTCTCCCATAATACTCCAAAGACGTCTGGAGTGGGTAAAAGGTAATATCCGCCAGACCTCGCAGGAGGGAACTCCTATGTATGGTTCTTGGTATAGTCAACGTTGAAGGATACACTGTTCCAAAATATTGTGCATCTAATCTTTGTTTCCATAAGAAACCTGATCTGCAAACAAACAAAATAACCATCCTGTCGGTAAAATGGTAGACAGTGATGAAGAAAGAGAGGCAGTTAGATTAGCAACTGAACTCGCAGCAGCTGATGCTACCATGCAGGAAGCAGACCAGGATATAATACTCATCCCGGTCATTAAAAGGAAATCTATAACCATAAAACTTATAGAAAATGGACTGACACCTAGAGGTGGTACAGTCATATTCGTAATTGAGGCACACGAATATCGGCAGACAGAGGTATACTATTCATGGATAAATTTTCCAGCAGCAAATCCTGTAACAAAGTACTTCCACTATTACAAAATAGAGGAACCTCCTGAAACGTACACTCCTTTCGAGGAGGTGGAAGTACCACTCAAATTTCAAGAGCATTTGCTCTTATTTGATGGCGCCCTAAAACATAATAATCACATCACCAGGCTCGGTCCTTTAGGTAGACCAGGAGCAACGTGGCCGGTCCTAGCCGGATACACACCACATCCAGACATCGACGGGATGTCTGCAGCTAACCTGTTAACACAGCTAAAACAATTAATAAAAATACATAGACAATTAGTCCAGTATGTGATGCGGACTTCAACAATTCAGCCAGCGATTAAACTCCCACAGCTGACCCCTCACCAGGGGAACACAAATAAAATTACACCACAGAACATCCAGTCCTGCCTAGGTAAAGTACCGGCTAAACGGGAACAAATACCATTCTGGCTAGCGCAGAAAATCACCCAAATAGAGGCGGTGTTTCCAGACACCACCCCGCTAGAAAAGCACAGGATTCTGACTATCTGTCTTCCAATGGGAATCGCACCACACATTGAGGACTGTGACACTTGGGGTACAGTCTTTGCTTCCATCTACACAAAAACGCACGGTGTTCCATCCATTTCGGTAATACCAGATGTGCTAAAACAAATTCAAGATGAATACGGTCCAGAACCCGCTTTAACTCTTGGTATGAAATTACTAAAAGACTTCAAGCAGGTCTCGGCTATATTATTAGCCAACATAAAGGGAGAAGCAGCAAACGTGGCGATCCGCCAGAGGTTAAAGGAAACAGATATAGCAGACCAACCAGCTGAAATTGCCAGAATCATAGAAAAATCCTATGAGGAACTAGGTAGAGATAGTTTAGGTGGAATACCAGCAAAACCACAACTAATTGAAAGTCCTGAAAAAACATTTTTTAATAATAATTCAACATCACAGAAAAAGAGCTGGGATGGAAACAAACAATCCAATCCCAAAGAAAAGAAATTCCAGTCCAGAGGAAGGTCTCCTAGGCGAAGAGAGAAATCTCCGAACCAAAGACACAGGTCACCCCAGAGTGACCCCTCTGGGAAAAGATATAACCTTAGAAATAGGGATAATATAAAAAAGCCTGATAGATATCAAGACATTGATACACGTCCCTCTCAATCTTTTCAGACTTCCTCGCAGAAATCGGAAAGAAGAGGACGATCAGAACAAAGAGAAGAGCACGCCAAGTCCAAAGACAAGGAACCTGCTCAGCTAAAAAAGAAATTACAATTTCCAAAGAAGAAGGTAGCCAGCATTAAAATAGTTAACAATGCCGAAAATTCTGAGGACACAACTGAAAAACGGGGAATGGGCTCAGACAATGCTAGACAGCGCAGCAAAAGTGAGCATAGCTCGCAAAGTCCTTATGAATCATCTGGAGACAGTGGACACAAATGAATATCTTCAAGTGGAAACTGCAGACACCAGAGTTAGCAAACCTCACAAAATATACGAAATAACATTGCGTATAGAGGGGGATAAGACTAGAAAAATAAGGGGACTATTTTGGGATAATCTCTCCAAGGGCTATGATATCCTTCTAGCTGAAAAAGACTGGCCACCAGAGTTTGTCAGGGATTGCCCTCATGGCGAAGAAGTAATTATGCCTGCCTTCTCAAATCATATCCCAATTCATAAAAAATACACACTTGCTAGAAAGTGGGCAGTGGCTCTAGCCCCTGCTTTATATAAAAATCACGTGGGATGGGATGAGGACTCTCCTCCTCACAAAATCCAGTTAAAATCACAACCTACTGCACAAAGGCAGTACCCAATTAAGCAAGAAGCTAAAAAACAGGTAAAAGAAATACTAGATCAGCTAGAATACCAGGGGGTGATTGAAACTTGCACCTCACAAATGAACAACCCTTTGTTTCCGGTCTCCAAACCAGACAATTCATATCGTCTAGTTTTGGATTACCGACACCTTAACACATCTTGCAAAACTTTTGCAGTGCAAAATTCGCATAGTGCTGCACTAATGAATAACATAGTGCGCAAAAAATACAAAACAACATTAGACATCTCTAATGGATTCTTTTGTCAAAACATAGCACCAGAGAGCAGATACTTGTCTGAGTTCTCAATAAATGGCACTCAAAAACAATTCTGTCGGTTAGCCCAGGGGTACAAGAACAGCCCGGGAGTATTCTCAGCGAGAGTAACAGAATTACTACAAATATATGATGATGAAGCATTATCTTATGTCGACGACATTTACTTAACAGATGATGACTTGGAGACTCACTTGAAGAGAGTGAACACCATAATACTTGGGTTCGCAGCAGAGGGTTACAAATTCAACTTTAAAAAATCCAGAATTGCCCATCTGACAGTCCCGTTCTTAGGATATGAATTATCAAGTGAAGGCAAAAGCCTGGCGGACAATTTCCTAGAGAAATGTGCCGTAATCCAAGCACCTAGAACACTAAATAATCTACAGTCGATTCTAGGCTTCCTAAATTTAGGAAGAACATACATTGCAAATTACGCAGAAAGGGTCAAACCCCTTTATGATCTGATAAAACCAGATTTTAAAAGATCCAATTGGACTCAAACACACACAGAAATTTTGAGATCCTTACAAACAGACATGCTAATTAAAACAAAATTAGAAACACGTGATAACACACGCAATCTTGTGATTCGAGTCATCCCAGGGAGATGCGGATTCACATACCTGACCTCTAATGAGGGAGAAAAGGTACCATTTGCATTCAAATCACACTTGTACACTAAGGCTGAAATTAAATTTAGCCCTACGGAAAAAATTCTAACTGCAACACAGACAGCTATAGCAAAAGAACGAGCCCTGGCACAAGGTAAACGAATAATAATCGTGACACCGATACCAGCCCTAGAGGCGGTAACAAAGGCAAGCATTCCAAATGCTAAAGCGCTCCATCCGAGATGGATACAATGGGCTAATTCTCTTGCTGCAACGGACGTGGCATACGAATTTGATCCTAACTTAAAAACACAAGAATTTCTCCAATATGAATTTGAATGTCCTCCGCCGACCGAAATTCTGCCTCTAGATCATTACGGCTGTATAATATATACAGACGGATCAGCACAACCCGCAGTCGGGGGTAAACAAGCTTATAGTGCTGCGTGCGCGATCGTTAAAGGTCGATGGCACAAAGGGAAATTTAAACAAACCCTCACTAAAACGCAATCTCTAGGAGATTGCACAGCTCAGCGAGCTGAACTACTGGCATTTAAGATGGCGCTTGAAAATACCGATCGAGAATTCCCCACGCTCATAGTGTGCGATTCGTATTATTGCGTTCAGTCTTATAATGAATACTTGCAGATCTGGCTTCAAAATGGTTTTAAGGATGCAAAAGGAGGCACAATCAAGCATAAAATGCTCTGGGAACAAGTAGTTCTTTTGCAAAAAGAACTACCAAAGACTCACGTGATACACACACTGAGTCATCAACGTGATGGCGTTCACGTTGCAGGGAATTCATTGGCTGATGAGGCCGCGAAGGCAGCTGTGCAAACGGCTTCCGTAGCTGCCATCACCCGGTCAAAAACAAAAATAGACAGCGAAATATTACAAGCTGTCAGCGCTTCAGAAAAGGATTCGATAGAAACACTCCCGAAAGGCTTTCCAGTAAAATACTCATACATAACTGATGCAAACAATGTTCCTTTTGCTCGAATCCCTGGAGTGGGGGATAGGGCAATTCCAAACATGGAACATAGGTTAGGACTAATAATAGCGGCACACGAAGGGCTTGCTTCCATCCATGCTGGCGTCTCAGCCACAGTATCATTATTAAAACAGAGATACTGGTGGCCACAAATGAGAAGACAAACAAGGAACTATGTTCTAGAATGTGAAATATGTCAAAAAATGAAAGTATCAACGGTGAGACGTCCAGCTCAGACGCCCCTTCTAATCTCGGATAAACCATTAGCCTGTGTTTATCTAGATCACTGCGGTCCCTTACAAAGGGACGGTAACTATAAATATATCTTGGTCGCAGTGGATTCATGCACGAGATTCATATGGATGTGGCCCCAGCGAATGGCTGACGCCAGAACTGTTATAAAAGATTTGCGAGTCTTTATCAGCACATACGCACTTGGCATGCTGCATTCGGACCACGGTCCTGCTTTTAGCTCTAGAGCTTATAAGGAGGCCATGGTCAGCATGGGCGTGGCATTGCGGTACTCTTGTCCATTTCACCCTGAGGGGAACGGAATTGTTGAAAGAAAAAACCGTGACATAAAGCAATCTATAACGGCAAAGGTATTAGGTTCGGGAGCTGGGTGGGTCAAACATCTAATAAGTGTCCAAAGTAGTCTAAATAACTTGCCAAGAAATTCTCTGAAGGGATTCAGTGCGTACGAATTATTATTTGGAACTAGGATGTTGATCTCTGACATTGATAGTCAGACTTCAGTGGTGAAAGAAAAAAGCTTTGATATGAAAGACCGTTTGGCTATTTTGCAGGACTTAAACAAAACAAGAAAAGACCTGAGCAACATAAAGTTGAAACAACAGCCAACAACCACTGAAGAACCACCACCTGTCCCAGCAAGACCTGTCTGGATTCCAAAAGTCGGGGATCTAGTCAGGGAAAAGATCGCGGTAAAGAAGGAATTTGGGCCTTCTTACAGAAAAGCAGTTCCTGTCTTGTCTATCAACGGGACAAGATCAGTTGTACTACCGCCACTTGCTGGTAAAAAGGAGAACCGAGTTGTATCCATCGACCTGGTAAAACCACAATCATGTGGCCGATAACAAACAGTAGGCCAAGTGGACTCCCAATAAGTAGCCGAACACCAAGGTTTGCTACCAGTACAGAGGTCCTAACGAAGAGGCTCATCACATTCGAAACGCCTACAGAAGAACAACAAGGACTATGCAACAATGCAATAGAACTCAGACCTCTGAAAACCCAAATAAAAACTTTTAGCAGAGACACACCAATCTACAATGAAGTACCAAGCGAAAATGCAGGAAACAGTAATCCTGAAGCAATTGGAACAATTGACAGAACTGCATCCGGCTACTTCATAAACTTCGATGATTCCTCTGAAGGCTTCAGTGAATCAAAGACACAGACATCATCAAAAACCTTTAAAGATAAAGCTAAAGAACTTTTGAAACAACTGAAAGAAACATATCTGATTTCTCCATGGATCGAATTTTGGGTGGGTTTTGGTGCATTTATCCTCATACTTTGGCCCATCATGGTACTTACTTTGGGACGCTTCATTGAGGGAAAATATGCTAAAATGGACACAGCAAGTCAGAAAATCAACTTGATCCTCAAACCACACACATCGTCACACGTCGAGAAAAGAGAACTTTCTTCAGTCAACTTCACAGCCAATCCGATACCGGGTGGGGTAGCCTGGGACAACACTGACTATGAAATTTATGGTCCGGTCGAAATCCTGAAATATCCACACCAAATTAAGATCTCATTGAGTGACTTTGCAAAACTAAGCTCATTTGCTGATGATTGGGACTTCGAAAGCATTAATAATATGATGTCTGACTTAGTAATGTCTGCTAAATTTACCAAACATGATTATTTGCAGGGTTCTACAAATTATGATAGTATGTACTGTTATAACCACTATGGTAACCATTTTCTACATAGATCTGCACAACCTAGAAATGTTTTAAATTATAATCAATGGGAACATTGTGCAACCCCTCCAAAAGGAAGCTCAAGAACCTTCTATGACAAATATTCATACTTTTCAGGTTTTAACATAAGTAATGCTGAAACATTTTATTTCAAATTGTCAAATAAGACAGGGACAAAGACCATGATAACAAACACAAAATTGATATATTCGGACTCATTCTTTGAACAAATGAATACTTTTGGTTTTGATTATTGGGACAAAAATGTTGAATTGAAAAGTGTTTGGGGCACAAAAGAATGGCAAGTACAGGGTATAGAATCTTTGTTTAGAGTCTGCATGATCCCAGAACAAATGATATTTTTAAATGACACTGTTCAACAAACTACCTGTCTTGGCCTAGCCAAAATTAAAGACTTAAATAAACCGTCTATTGCAAAACGAACAATGTACAGCAATAGCTCTATAGATGAAGAGATAGACGTAAATTATGTATTAAACCAAAACAGAACACATCCAGATTGGAAACAGTGGTTGATCTGGCCCACAGATACTAATAACTGTCAAGACAGATTCCTGAACAAAACACAGGGGTTCAAAATGACCAGGCCAGACCCTAGATATCCTCAAAGACAACACCCAGGGATAATAACCACCTACAGTGTGGGCAAATTATGCCTTCAGTGGCTACAAACTTCCACACTGACAGAAATTAAGCAACATCTAACTTTACTTACTGATGGTGCTGACTTGCGTGATTTCATTATGGGACCGCGCAAACAGCGTCAAAAACGTTTCATAGCAGCCTCTGTATATGCAGCATACAATGAGGCCTGGAAGGTTACTCAAATTGAAACAGCAGAGAGAATACGGGAAATTGACCGTATTAATTTGGAAAAATCACTTTCTGTAGTGGACAATGGGTTAATGACTCTGTCCTCCAGAATTTTTTCTTTGGACAGCATTGTGTCTTCAGCAATCGACATATTATCGCAAGACTTACTGTTATTACAACACGGTCAGTCTCAATTGCGTTCTATTGTACAGCTTGGCTGGACGTTACAAAATCTACGTTCAGGCTATGTGCCTTGGCGTTTAATTAACACAACGTCACTATTCCAAATCTTTAACCTTACTGATAGACAAATCAGTATGGCACAAAAGGGTGCTGATTATACAATCTTGAGCATTGAAAAACTTGAAAGATTACCAGTGACAATGTCAGAACGACCTGTCAGTGAATGGATAATACATGGGATAATAAATATTCCAATCTCAACCTTCAGGTTTCAATACTGCCAAAAATATATACAGGCTGGCATGTACGAGAAATTGGGAAAGGGGTACATCAAAACAACATGGAACCTGCCCTATTCACATGCATGTGTCAGTAATAAAGGACAGAAAGTGTTTCTTAGTGGCAATAATTGTGCGATGTCACTAAGCGGCACGCTTCTGTGTAACGGAATTAGTTTGCATGGAGCCTGTGAAGGGAACTCAAATAACCTTTCATGTCACCAACAAGGCGCACCTGCAACAGAGATTGAACCATTCTTTCAAAGACTCTATAATGGGAGTTACATTCTAATTGTAGATCGCAGATGTTGTAGTCTTATGCCCGGGACACCTTATCTCGTAACTACGACTGCGAAGGTCAAGTGCTGTGGACGCTCATTGTTCCCCAGCTCCTTTCCAGACAGGGAGGCAAGGGCATGGCCCAACTTGAAAATTACTTCTATTCGAATAGATACTTTAAGCGGAATGAAAACAGTGCTTCTTCAGACGCCTACAAGGCTCACGTCATCAAAAGAAACGTATGATCTACAAGTCGCAAGGACGACTGCAGAGATACATTCATTGTTATCAACTAATTCCCCCATACATTTCGCAGAAATCCTGAATGAAATCTTAAATATTTCTGATACCAATGGGGTCTCAAAGGTGTTTAAGACAGTATTTTCGATGGCATTAACACCATTCAAAGCCATACTGGGTATTTTTCCAGATTTCGTCCATTCGATTTTTGGCGGACTTCCCCTGATCTTGGGACTAATTGCAGGAATCCTATTCTTGGTCCTTATTTTTCGGTATGGCAACCCATGTCACAGACCAAACTCTTGCGACAAGGGAAGAAACGATCCTAGCCATTGGATACCGGGACCGGATATCAAAAATCCTGGGACTCTCCCGGCTTAGAGACCTGAACATGACTTGGTTTCTATCATTTCGACCAATGTGGCAAAGATGTGTTTTACCTGTATTAAGGTGTCTGCTATGCGGAGAAGAATGCGTGTTAGACACCTGTCTGACGCTACAATCGGATGCGCCAATGGATGCAGAAACATTGTTGAGCCCGATCAAGGTTCACGCTTTGTGCTGCCCTCAAAGGCTACCAATTCTGATGACGGCATTCGTGGAAGCTTCACCACTACGATTAAGGGGTAGTGAAGTTCAAGATGAAAGCAGCATCGAACAGGTACGACCTTCTGTCAGCAATGCGAATCAGAATGTCAATGGAGACAATCATGCGCACGAATGCATGGTTACACCTTTTTCCGAGTTAGTGGAACTTTCCCAGGAAGCTGTTGACAGCTTTTTCGAAAGCCTAAATGATATGATGTTCTCACCAGAGCAGAAATAGAGACTTTTGAGCAAGCTCGCACACGGCGTTCCCTGAATTCGGCCTTCAACTTTAAAAATAAAGTCACATGAACAATTTTACCTCCAGTTCACGGACAGCAATTTTTCAGCAGCCCCAAAATATTTTTGCATATTTTTCGGGACACTATCTTCTGCTTAAAGTAAGAACTATTCTTAGAGAACTAAGGTTTCTAAATGTTAGATAGCTTATAGACATTAGCTGCCCGCTGGTATGTTCATAAATATTTTATTCTGTGATGGAATGGTCTCGAACTTTTTTTCTGTATTAAGAGCCATTTCATGTGTAAATTCTCATATACCAAATAGCAATAATGTATACAAATGCGTGATTACTTTGGCATTATTCTACAGCTTGAGTGCATACAATACATATGATTGCAATTCTTCCGTATATTTGAAAAATTTCAAAATGCATTTATGTATTTTGGGGTGGTAAGGTATACACTATACTCTATAGTATGGTTTACTATGCATAGATTAGTAAATATGTCCATAGTTAGCGTGGAGTGGGTGTGATGTATTCCGATAGGTTCTGAATCGATCCCCCTATTCCTGACCCTATTCTGGTTAAACAAACCAACAAGTTAACTAGCAGTCAGCCCATGAGGCAGAAAACCCCCATGATGCAGATACCGTTATCTGACACAGTCACACTACGGCACAGGAACCTGTTATCTGATTAGGTCATAACGCTTGCGATCTAATTAGACAAGCGATATTCCTCCAGCCCCTGATAAGGCATACGGAGTTCTCATAACAAATCAAACCTATGACAACCTGGGCAAAACCCTGCGGCCATTGTTTTGATTTCACCGAGAACTTCAGCAAAAGAATGTGCTAACGAGCAAGTCGTATGACATCCTTATTGACGTATCTATGTCCATCCTTACGTCAATCTCGGCACCTTAAAGGTATAAATATTACCGATATTGCCCTATGCAAACACACGCGGTGGTGACGAGACGGAGCAGCCATACTTGCCGAAGCCCAGAGCAGAGCAGACCCCGCTGGCGCAGCCCCGCCTTCCTGACGCGCTGAGAACGAGACGCGCTGCTTTCTCCTGCCGAGAAATCCAGCACCGGCGCTTCCGGGTAGCCCTCGCAGGCAGCCTGGAATATCGAGACCAGAGAGAGAGATACCATCCCTCATTCATCCTTAATTCCAGGTACAGAACTGAATAACCCCTCACAGAGAATTCTTTAGTTATTCACTTGGCAAAAACAAACTTAACTTAAACTGTAACTTTCTATTCCCGCCCACGTATTAGGCTTAGGTCAGGTACACGGGGTAGGCGTATTTAGAAACACCAGTTGAGTACGTTTAGTCAAATGTATATGTGTATATAATATATTTTATTCATTTTAAAACATCTTATGGCTTAGAAACCATATCAATGTTTTTACAGTATTATTTTATACTTCTGCTTTTAATGTATGCACTTTACTTAACTATAAGTATTGCAATAATATCGATCCATTTCTCTTGTATGAGAAAAGAGACTGATCAATAAATAACACCTTTTTATTGAACACGCCCGTCTCTTCCTTTTCTCTTCATTCTGATGAGACTAAGAATGCACGTACTGACTGAGTAAAATAAATTGCCTTTTGTTCACACGACTCTCGAGATACACTCTTGGTTAGGGGAGAGCAAAGTTGTCATGTTCTATGGTTGTCAGAAACTAAATCCCTTCTTGTCTAATCAGGGAAGTTAATTCCTTCCTGAACATTCGAGAAAGTTTCTAGTGAACTCTGAGCTAGCTGGCAAACCCAAAACTTTAAGTCTAATATCGTCAGTAGTAGACCTAGTTAACGTCTGGTCTAGGCCTTTACTATTGAAGGTATTATTCCAATGCGCAGAGCCTATTGGGATAATAGGAACTACACTACATCCTAAAGGAGGAAACGTCTTTAACGTCAAGATGCATTCTGTTATTGACCGAATGGCAGTGACACTGACAATGCAAGGTGGATATATTAGGTGAGGCAGGAGACGGAATTAGCAACCGGGGGTGTCACTGTCTGGTGAAGTGAGAAAGTCTCCCCAACTTCTGAACTAGCCAATGTTGAAGCAAAATGAGACTGGTGCATGTGATGAGTTCCAAAATCACGTGGTCAACCGCAGCCAATAAGCTTCAAAAAGATCCCCACCCACCTAGGGAGCTCCTCAAACCCTAAAAGGTAGGGTCGGGGCTTCAGCAATCCCATGCTTCCTCTTTCTCTTTATTCATTTCCTATTTACTAACAGGTAGTTAGACATAGGAAGGGCCACAGCCCCTTTCCATCCTTTTATGCTCGGTCTGCTCTTTGATTTACATGCCTGTTTACAGGGAGGAAGTTAGCTGAGATGTAACAATCTCTTACTTAAGTATCCAGAATGGTCCTCAACTTCATCGAAGGTTCAGTGACTCCTAAGCCACATTTTCTTACACTTTTACTAGAACAAGGGTTGATGTGCTGAGCCTCCATGGCTTTTTTGACACCCTCTTAGGGTCATTGCTTAGAAGGTACTAGCTTAGGGTGGGGCTGGCTCACAGGATGAGTACAGGGAGAGGAGAAGAGGTGGCCCCAGCAGCAACAACCCACATAACACTAGGCTTGTGTGAAGTTGTGCAATAACCCACAGTCAATTCTTAAAATGTCAGTCCTCCTTTGCAGCAAAAAGGGGAACCCTTCATCAGCTTGAATATATCACATCGAAGGAATACGGGGTAAAATCTTACTTGCCACGTAATGTTACTCCAGGACACTCCTAATGAGGGGCTCTGTTTCCGAGTAGCACATCATATAGTTGTTTCTTTGTTGCAGGTAGTTGATGTGAAGAAGTGGCTTGCTTTAATCTGTCTAGTGTATAAAGTTTTAAAGGTATGCTTTCCGTTTTCATTAGAAAATGTATAGGTTTAAGAGAAAATTAGCGATTCAAATATGGGCATGACACAGCCGTGCGTACATACACACACATATCAGCAAGGAAATGTAAAACCAAAGATACTAGTGCACAAAATACAATACAAAATACAGATACATAAAAATACTTCCAAACAGGAAGCTGTGGTATATAAATAAATAATACCGGATCTAGGTTTGTCTGGACTTAGCAATAACAGATAGCTCAATAAATAAGAGTCAAGATTCGAGGTAGTAGGAGTTTGCAGGTTTATTACAGCATAAAGGACAGGAACAGGACAACCTGCACAGGAACAGGATGGCAGCGCTGCCGGGGGCAGAATCGGGATCGGCGTGCTCGGCGTAACATTAAATAACAAGACATGATCATATATACTAAAACAGTTGCATTACAATACATACGATAGGCGGAGCAGTGGGTGTGGTCAATAGCAGTCGCGAAAGATAAGGGTGAAAGTAGGTGTAACAGAGGCGTATACATAGACATGTGATGCAAACGTAACAGACTATGTCATAAATGGGGCGGAAACATGGAGGGGGCTACCTAAGGAGCCGGGACCTCTGACCTAATGGTGCGCGCAAACTGGCAATGACGTGTTACTAGGAGAAGCTGGGGGCTACGAACTCTGTGCTAAGAGCAGAGACTGAAGTCTGGAGAGTCAGGGCGACATGTACCTAAACACTATCTAGTATCTGATGTTTAGAGAACATGTTGATAGAATCCAAAAGTTATCGGGGTAAAGGCTAACAGACTCTAAGACTGGAGCATGCATTATTCTACATGTAGTGCGTGATGAAGAATATTAAATGAGCATTAAATGCAGTATTTCTCTAACATGGAGACGTAGAGGCTAGACAATGACGGAAACTATTGATGCAGTTCAGTAGCTTAGGAATGCAGAGAAGGAGGGCTGAACTGATAGCTAGAATCATAACATACTCTTGGCAGACTCAGAGGCAGAGCCAGGCTGAGCCGGGCACTGCGAGGCAGGAAGTAAGTGAAGGGTTGAGGATACAGGTGGGGGCTGTATCGCTCCTCAGCGAGGCTTCAGGAGACAGGAGCTGAATCTGGTGTCCAGGCCCTTTTGAGGCCTAGAAACGGGGACTTTACAATGGAATAACGTGCACACTGAGAAACGTGGCAACGTAGCTTTACATAGGCCTGATATTCGTAGTATTCACGAGAACTGGAAACTGGCATACTAGAGGTGGACACAACTGTAATTGCGTCATTAATCGAACATGGGGAATACATATGCATATTAATCATGCATAGATAACATATGATGGAGGACGCGTAGGGACACAGAACATGGCAAAATTTACTTTTCCACATTCCCTCCTTGTCACTACGTTTCCATCAGGAAACATCAATGTTCATGATACCATCTATCATTTCATACAGTATCATTTGCTCGTCTCGAATATTCTTGGAACGGGTTTTAGAACGGGGCTTGGTACTAGGAATACAAGAGGTAGCACAAATGCCGCAAATCGCAGGGCCACATTGTATACAGAGGCAGCAGCTGAATATGATCGCTACTGCAATACCTAGAAAGGACAAGACTTTCCATCCCCAAGCGGAAATTATATTCCTGAACCAACCGGACCATGTCCAGGTGCCTGGATCTTGGTGTAACAGATGCGCAATTTTATGGAGTCTGGTTATAGCTGAGTAAACAGACGGCGCGTTATTAGGAATGAAAATGCAGCAACTAGATCCGATGACTCTACAGGCCCCGCCCCTATCGGCCAATATGACGTCAAGGACGAGACGATTCTGTAAAACGACAAATCTCATAGCAGATTGCTCTTCGGTTAAGTTACCTAGAGCAGAGGCAGTCTCATTGACTACTACTTCAAGGGTTCTGGTTAACCTACGAATTAGCTTACTATTCTGGATAGGTCCTATAAAGAAGAAGAAACCTTTATTGAAATCTGTATACTGTTCTAGAGCAGTTTCAGTATAGTCGACAATGGGGGACTCAATCTCCCTTCTATGTCTAATGTGTACTAGATGTGTGTTTCTGTGATAATCAGATGGGGCTAGGAAAACAGGTGGCAGTAGGAAGGCAATGTAACAGGTTCCCTCCCAATCGAGGGGCAGACGAACATATGCGGTCTGACCACAAATAAAATAAGAATGGCGTGAAGCTTTGAAAATAGATTTCCCACTGTCACTATATTTGACAATAGTAGTACAATCGCTATGTCCTACATGTACGGAACCATTATTTCTAACACATAATTCGCCTTTGACTGGTAGTACTGAAATAGCAGGTAAGTCTGGAGTGGAATCAGACTGAACATTCAGGACCATAAAATTCGAAGAATAATTACCTAAATTGTAAACTTCGTTTTCTAGATCTAACCCTATTCTGTGGGGAAGACCTTGCTTGTCTGGGAAACATGTACTGTTAAGAAAAGACATATCTGTTGAGGATGACGTTAACGTGGACCATGCTCCACACGAACCATTATGTGAAAATGGATAAGGAAAGAGTGGCAGAACTCCCTTCGGTGTCTGGAAAGGGGGGAGTCGACCACACACCCAACAATTTGTGGCATTGCTGGTCTGGTGTGAATAATGTAACATGCGGATAAAGGAATTGTTACGCATAGCGAGGCGGTAAGAGAGTTCATGAGGAGGCAGATCACTAAACGTGTGCTCTACTGTAGCATTAGAAGACTTATTTACATGAGAAACTGGAAAATACAAGTAAAACGCATAACTGGTGCAGGAAATCATAATACTGAGAAATAATATGAAACATAGAAAAACGATACATCGGATTGAGTTTTGACTAACTCTCTCACCATGGGGGTCTATTTTATACATGTCAGAAACCGGTCTAACCGTTTCACCTAGGGGAGGACTTAGACAATCAAACTGGCTGACTTATTTTACTAGACCTTAACTTGAGTTTATACTCCTGTTGCGGAGTTTTCTCTAACAGGGAGGGTGCAGTATCATTGTCTTTTGCGGGACAGTCCTTAAAAATAGTACTTTTGCAGTCCTTTGAATCCTGGGAAATGTTCTTTGAGACTGGCTTCACTCCATAAAATTTTTTAATATGCGAAAGATGCACCCAGCCTTTGCGTCCCTCCAACTTCACGGCTGTACGGGTGGCCAGGAGGACCTGTCGGGGCTCCTTCCAGCGAGGCTCCAGCGGACTTGAGCGATCGAAATTTCGCACTAGGACCATGGATCCGGGAACGATTTCATGCGGTGCCACCTCGGTATTGTCTGGAAATGCGGCGGCAACCTGTGAACGACAAGAGTTGAGGGCAGACATCAAGGAAGCTAGGTAATCTGTCAGCATATTACTTGAAACATCGGTAATACTTCGGGGTCTAGGAGTACCCCACATATTAGGGGGGCGGCCGAAAACGACCTCATACGGGGACAGGCCTGATCTGGAATGTGCGACCATGCGCATATAGAACAGAGCGACTGGCAGAGCTACGAGCCAGTCCACACCTTTCTCTTGACAAACTTTTGCAATTCGGATTTTCAGGGTCTGATTATGTCTCTCTACGAGACCGGCTGCTTCAGGATGGCGTACACAATGGAACTTCCACTGGTACCCTAACAAAAGGGACACGTGTTTCATGAGTTCAGATGAGAATGGTTGGCCGTTGTCAGAATATACGACCCTAGGGAGTCCATAACGGGGGAAGAACTCACGAACCAACTGCTTGGCAGTGGTCGCTGCTGTGTAATCTGGGATTGGATATGCCTCCGTCCACCTGGACAAAGCGCATACAACTACAAGGACATACTTGAAACCTCGACATCGCTCCATCTGAATGTAATCCATCTGGAGGACTTCAAAAGGGTGGTCAGGGGGTTGGAATCCACCTTGTTCCACCGTGACACTTTTACCTGGATTAAACTGACAACATATCATACAGGTACGGACCTTCTGCTTGGCTGCAGCTCGTAAATGCTTGTTGAACCAAATATTCTGGATACTGTCTAACATGGCTTTTTCTCCTAAATGTGCTGGACTATGTGCGGTATTAATAATGACTTGAACCATGGAGTCGGGGAGAAACCATGTGGCTCTACCCTTCGTTAACCATCCTTGATCTGTCTGGACCCCTCCTTGTTCGGACCATTTCTTGATTTCATCGGGAGTAGCATGTAACTGGATATCTATGACATCTTGAGTAGGGTCTTTAACTGTCATACATGTAGTCGGATCTGGAGTAGGTGTCGGTGCCTTATTAACTGGAATGTCTGGTGTCTGAGCTGTAAGCTTGGCTGTGCGATCTGCTAGATCATTACCTTGGGAAATAGTGTCAGTAACTTTCGTATGTGCTTTGCACTTCATGATAGCAATGGATGTCGGTAAATGTATTGCATCTAACAGAGCCTGAATAAGGAGACCATGCTGAATCTTGGTTCCATGAGAAGTCATGAAACCTCTCTCCTGCCAGAGCACTCCAAAGTCGTGTACAACTCCAAATGCGTAACGTGAATCGGTGTAAACATTAACTTTCAGGTTCTTGGCGTGTATGCAGGCTTGAGTCAGAGCAACTAGCTCTGCTGCTTGAGCAGGCAGGGTGTCAATACGGTGTGTTTCAATAACTTCAGTGTCAGTAGTCACTGCATACGCGGCTACTAGTTCTCCTGTACTAGTTCTCATGCATGAACCATCCACATAAAGTGTCAGGTCGGGATCTGGTAATGGAATATCTGTCAGATCTTGTCTTGGCTTTGTCATGATGTTAACTACTTCCACACAGTCGTGGGTGGCAGAATTCGAAGTAACTGATGGTAACAATGTAGCAGGATTTAAAACGTTGCAGCGTCTGATTTCTATGTGTGGCTGGAACAGTGTCAATTCATAACCTGTTAAACGTGCAATTGTCAAGTGCTGAGTTTGTGTTCGGTTTAAAAGAACTTCCACGGAGTGTGGGACTTGTACTGTCAAGGAATGTCCTAATACTATGGAATCACTTTGTCTGATAGCTAGTGCTGTGGCTGCAACTGACTTGAGGCACGCAGGCAGAGCCTGGGCTACAGGATCTAATGTGCTCGAAAAATAAGCACAGGGCTTGTACTGTCCTGCTTGATCTTGTGTGAGGACAGATAATGCTGTACCTTCACGTTCAGTGACGAAAAGTGTAAAAGGCTTACTGTAGTTCGGTGTTGCTAGAACTGGAGCTTGGCATAGGGCTTTCTTTAACTCATTGAAACTAAGTGTATGTTCAGATGTCCAAGGGAGGACAGTCGATACGGCTGCCTCCTGTGTCGTTAACTGTATCAGTGGCTTGGCTAGAAATGCATACTGAGGAATCCATTGTCTGCAATAAGAAGTGAGGCCAATAAAAGCACGTACCTCCTTCTGGGTCTTGGGCTGAGGAAGACTCGCTATTAACTGGATACGGTCTGGTGTCAACTGCCTACCCCTCTTGGACAGTAAGTGTCCTAAGTAGACCACTTGCTGGACACAGAATTGAAGCTTAGAAGGGGACACCTTGTGTCCCATCTCGGCTAGGAAATACAAGACTGTAAGGGATGCTCGCTCGCAAGCACGTTCAGAACGGGCTGTGATCAGTAGATCATCGACATACTGGAGCAGGGCAGTGTCAGTTGGCATGTGAATGTTGTCTAGTTGTCTCTTGAGTGCTTGACTGTAAATACTAGGACTTTCTGTGAAACCTTGAGGAGCTCGTGTGAACATATAGCTCCTTCCATTTAAACAAAATCCGAAAAGAAACTGGCTGTCTGGATGAATGGGAACACTAAAAAATGCGTTCTTGAGGTCTATGACTGTAAAAAATGAGGCTTCAGAATCAATGACTGTCAACAGGGAAGAGATATCTGGGACAACTGGATACTGGGGAATAATACATTTATTAAGTTCTCGGAGATCAATCACTAAACGATATACTGGAGGTGCATTCGGATCAGTACGTTTCATAACAGGAATGATCGGAGAATTGCATACATTGGAGTCGGTTTCTACAACTACTCCTTGAGCCATGAGCTCGTCAATAATTTTGGATAAGGCTGCTACAGCCTCAGGTGGCAATCTGTACTGCCTGATTCGTGGCAGGACTACACCTGGCTTGAGAGTCACACGATGGGGTGTGATTTGCATAAAGCCAACATCAGTTGGACCTTGCGCCCATAGATGCTGCGGAACATTGGACAATCTGGGATCAAAATCTCGTAATACATAGTGACCCTTAAAGTCACGTAGGAACAATCGTATTCCCTCTGGGGAACAGCATATAACTGCACCTAATTCTTTCAGTGTTTTAATGCCTAACAGATTTTCTGGACATGACTTAGTAAGTAACAGATCAGTAGTGCGGGACAATGGACCTACTTCTAGAGTAACTGGCTTTGATATTTCATTTACAATAGGTTTTCCTGAAAATCCAAGGGAAACATTTCTTGAGCCTGAGAGCGGAGCCCCTGGAACTTCGGCGTGGCTTATAGTGGTCCTACTTGCCCCTGTATCAATCAAAAACTTTCTGTCTTTCCCTAATACTTGACTATGAACATAGGGACCTTCTTGATCTACAGGTATCTCGATGAGAGGCAAGCCTACCTCCCTCTCTAGGCTGTTTCATGAATATGGCTGATACTCTGGATACTCAGACTGTGCATACTGTTACATCTGCTGTGTAACATGCTGTGTTGCAGCGATAGGCTGCGGAGCTGTAACTGTCTGTGGTGCATTCTGTGACTGAGGAGTCTGTGAAACTTGCTCTTGTCTCGGCGGACGTGGTCTTTCTTTAGTCTTACCGGTAGCTATGTTGTGTTTCAGAACTGCACACTCGTTTATAAAATGACCTGGCTGTTTACAATAATTGCAGTTCCCTTTAACGGGAGCTGCAGGATGACTGGCTTGATTTGTACCCCTCTTCTGACTATCTTGAGGAACGGATTGTGCAACTAGTACTTTCATTTTCGTGTCTTTCATACGTTTTCTCTCATGTTCTTGCTCTTCTCTGATTCTATTCTGGTGATATTGAAGCATCTGTAACATCTGGGACGGGGTATTAGCTTGCCAGGTACTTTCGACTTTCAAAACTCGGTTTTTAATTTGTGGACTTGAATTCTCGACTAATTTAGTAACAAAAAGATGAGGGTATGACTCGCTACTTGTCTTGAGGCCACTGTTTATGGTAAAACATTTCTCAAATCTGGAATAGTAATCACTAATATCTTCGTCTTGTTTCTGTTTACATGCTGAGATTGCATCCCAGTCTTCTTTTCTAGTTGTCAATAACCTAGGCAAAACTTGTATTAACAGTTCAGGTAATTCTTTACATTTATCTCCAAGACCGGTACCTGGTTCTCGTGCCTTGTCTTCAGCTTCTAGAACTGCCCAATCGATCTTTTTCTCTCCCACCTCCCATTCTTTTTCTTTGAGTTTCTCATATACCCCTGCGGGCAACAGGACTTTTAACATTTTAATAATATCTGGATACGTGTATTCTCCCATACGGAGCATGTCCTTTAATTCTCGGTGGAACCCTGCTGGATCTTTATCATGACAGGGAATTAACTTTTTCATCTCTAAGAGTTCCATCTTTGTGATAGGGGTGTAAACAAACACTCGTTGCATTTCACCACCGTCTGTCTTAATTGGATGTACTTCTCGTAACGGATTCTGTCTATCTATGTAAAAGGGTTTACTTTCTGGGGGTGAGACATGAACAAAATGTGGGTTCAGAAACGTTCTGTATTTGTGGCGCTGTTCTAGAATGACACTAATTAAATCGGTACCTAAACCTTTCCATTTATACTGGAGTAACTCGTTCAGGACATCGTGTAACGGACCTGGATCAGAATGTTGACCCTCATACAATGTAATGAGGTGCTGGATCATATACATACCCGCCAGTCGTTGCTCGGCTGGGGGCAATTTCAGAAACATTTGTGCCACTATTTCGTCTGGAAAAGTGGTAGAATCAGTAATCCATCGGACTGCTGATCGGACTAGTTCTTGTTCATGCATGGTACTTAACTCGCTATAACCGATTCGTGATTTCAGAATGTGATCGGTAGCTTGAAATACTTGTTCCAGAGAACCTTGTTCTGGTGCTGGATGATGAAAAATTGACTTGTGTTCTAGGCGCAAATGGCGATCTGGAAATCTAGATTTTCCTACATACGCTATTCTGTCGGGATTCTCGTCCTCTACCTCTTCTGTAGAAGAGTCATTTTCTTTCTCGCTTACTTGTGCTTCTTTACGTTGTTCGTGTACCCTTATTATTTCTTTACGAATCTTCTTGTACATACTCTCTATACTACTGATAGTCTTGTGCTTACCCTCGGCTATATTATCACTCCACCTTGTCAGGACTTTCATTTCGGCTCGATCTTTGGTCGGATAATCTTGTTCCCTTATTAGACAATTAATCAGAAACTTTAATATCATGAGCTGGACTTCAACTTTTCTTTGGCACATGACGTCACTAATACTTTCTGGATCATTCCCTGTACGGATGAAACGATATATTCTGTCTAGATCTTCTTTCATATCTGGTAGGGTGACTAGATACTCGGTCACTTTTCTCACGCGTAATGAATATAAAACCATACTATCCTCGCCTGGGACTGGATCATAGCCACATTCGGTAAGGGCTTTTCTTATTTCTGCAACAGACTGATACCTGGGCGTACGCTGTGACGCTTGTGCATGTAATTCGGCTAACGTTAAACGCCTGTGTGGCGGCGGGGTTTGAGGAGGACCTCCCCCTGCGGCCCCTAAACTAGAGTCGTCTACTGATGCTTTTCGTCCTGGCAGAGTGGGAAATGGAAATGCAGGCTGGACTTGTATGGCGGGCTGGACCGGGGGTACCGTAACAGGTATTCCGGTGTCTGGAGGAGCGGGAATTGCCTGATTTACAGGGACTGGCGGAGTAGGAACAGGATTTGCATATTCTGGGACTGTGTCGTCCAAATAGGACGAAATGAAAATATCAGCTGCGGTCGGTTTGTGACGTAGCTTGGTCGGAACTAGTGGTGGCGGGAAATTACTGGATGCCTCCGGGGTCGCTTTTGGCAAGCCCTCGGCAAGAAGAGGATACATACCCTTAATAAGGGCATGCCTCTGTCTGTCTGACTGTTCGGTTTTAACTCGTTCACCAATCTCGATTAATTCCCTTTCTTGGGCTCGTTCTAAGGATTCTCTACTTAGTTCTGACTTTCTGATTTCTTTTTCGGTTCTTTTATGAGATTCTTTGCGCCATAACTCGATGGCATCTTTCTGTGACTGTCTGGCTTTCTTTTTCCATAATGCTTCTTCTACTCTCATGATGCACTCGGCATCCCATGTGCCTGATACAGGCCATCTATACTTTTCTTCTAACTGTTTGGTATACTCTACCCATAAATCTAGATATAGTATGGCACTTATGCCATGCTTTTGATACATGAAATGACCTGGACTGTCCCTAGGCGGGACAGGAACTGCTGCTTCTAGCAGACCTTTTCTTGTTTTTAACTGACGCAGTTTTGAAAATAGCGGCATGACTGAACTATAATCTGGACACAATACAATACACAATAAACACGAGAATCACTTCGCACTCATACCACGACATTAAAATACATGAAGAACATTATGAATAACAGTTCGAACAGAATACTACCTGGAATACGGAAAACAGAATACATGAATTTTCTCGAGAACAGAACTGACTAGGACAGAAACTAGATGCACTGCTGAAACAGTACGAAACTTACCGGTCTCATACAGAGACACGTCAGGACCCGCATCCACCGAAGTGGACACTTCGTTTGTGGGTCTGTGTACCACCAACCCACGGACCAGAGTCAATTAAATTGACCCTGTCTAGATACTACCCCAGCAACGATACTCACCGGGCAGCAAGAACGGAAGGCCTCGGACTGGACTGGACTGCTTCGACGCCGGACGGACGAACTTCGGACTTCTGTTACGGGTGGGCCTCCGGATACCTCGGACCTTGGACTCTCGGCTTGGGCTCTGGTCGGGACTCGCCGCGTTCCTCCACCGTCTCGTCTGGATGCTGGACCGCCTCCTCCGTCTCCTCCGTGGGCCTGAGGGATACTTGAAGCAGAAATATCTGCCGGTGCGCAGAAGAGTTCCGTCACGACTGCAGAGGGTCAGGGGGTCGGCGTGGCTTCACCGACGCGTGGGGAAAGGGCAAGTCCCTGTTCGGGCGCCATTATGTGGTATATAAATAAATAATACCGGATCTAGGTTTGTCTGGACTTAGCAATAACAGATAGCTCAATAAATAAGAGTCAAGATTCGAGGTAGTAGGAGTTTGCAGGTTTATTACAGCATAAAGGACAGGAACAGGACAACCTGCACAGGAACAGGATGGCAGCGCTGCCGGGGGCAGAATCGGGATCGGCGTGCTCGGCGTAACATTAAATAACAAGACATGATCATATATACTAAAACAGTTGCATTACAATACATACGATAGGCGGAGCAGTGGGTGTGGTCAATAGCAGTCGCGAAAGATAAGGGTGAAAGTAGGTGTAACAGAGGCGTATACATAGACATGTGATGCAAACGTAACAGACTATGTCATAAATGGGGCGGAAACATGGAGGGGGCTACCTAAGGAGCCGGGACCTCTGACCTAATGGTGCGCGCAAACTGGCAATGACGTGTTACTAGGAGAAGCTGGGGGCTACGAACTCTGTGCTAGGAGCAGAGACTGAAGTCTGGAGAGTCAGGGCGACATGTACCTAAACACTATCTAGTATCTGATGTTTAGAGAACATGTTGATAGAATCCAAAAGTTATCGGGGTAAAGGCTAACAGACTCTAAGACTGGAGCATGCATTATTCTACATGTAGTGCGTGATGAAGAATATTAAATGAGCATTAAATGCAGTATTTCTCTAACATGGAGACGTAGAGGCTAGACAATGACGGAAACTATTGATGCAGTTCAGTAGCTTAGGAATGCAGAGAAGGAGGGCTGAACTGATAGCTAGAATCATAACATACTCTTGGCAGACTCAGAGGCAGAGCCAGGCTGAGCCGGGCACTGCGAGGCAGGAAGTAAGTGAAGGGTCGAGGATACAGGTGGGGGCTGTATCGCTCCTCAGCGAGGCTTCAGGAGACAGGAGCTGAATCTGGTGTCCAGGCCCTTTTGAGGCCTAGAAACGGGGACTTTACAATGGAATAACGTGCACACTGAGAAACGTGGCAACGTAGCTTTACATAGGCCTGATATTCGTAGTATTCACGAGAACTGGAAACTGGCATACTAGAGGTGGACACAACTGTAATTGCGTCATTAATCGAACATGGGGAATACATATGCATATTAATCATGCATAGATAACATATGATGGAGGACGCGTAGGGACACAGAACATGGCAAAATTTACTTTTCCACAAAGCTTCAGATTCAGGGGTCATTTAGAGTTTGGCAGATGTCCTAGCTACCCTTTTAAGTTATAGTCATGGGTATACAGTCTAAACAGAATGGATGGAAATCTGTCAATTTTTGCCCCATGCCCTGAATCCTTTAAATTCTAAACTACACCAAAAGTGCCTTATTTATTTATTTCTATATAGGGCACACAGAAAACTGAAATACCTTTATTCGTTAGTGTTTAAGTGTGATCTCATTCTGTTAACAATTGTCGGTCTGAGATGGTCTGTAAAGGCTTAAGTCTTCCCCAACATTGTATATTCCTTACAATACCTATACGTGTGCTCCCGGTTGCTTTTATTTTCATGTAGTGAACATTCTGTGCCAATTAAACTCTGGGCCTTGTTGCGAGACTTATTATGCACATAATGATTTGTGCATCTTACCCAATAAAATCAAGGTGGCATCAATGATTTATTTTCAGCCTACACGTTGACAGAGAGAGGCATAACTACGTGCCATTGTTTCCTTGATGACTGTGTGACTACAGGGAGACGCTCCCGCTTGCACTCCAGTTTCAGACATTTGTTTGGAAAGACTTGGTATTCCGGGTGTATGTATATATATATATATATAATATAGAAAGTGACCAGCAAGGTCATTATAACAAGTACATCAATATCCTCATTACTACATTGAGTTATTCTAAAAGGCTAATTTAAGGGGTTCACGAGTCCTGAGGAAGGACGAACGACCCCTTGAGGACGACAACTAAATGGCAGAAACATGTTGACAGTATGAGCAGTAAAAGTAGGAATAAAGACGCCCTAATTATTCTCTAGGGTCATCCTTGTTTGTGTATTTTTTGACCGCATCCAGGGAGTCCAGCAATAAAGATAGTTTAGGATTTAACTGAGATAGTTTTATTTATGTACTTTTGTTCTGCTACATGGATCCCATAGTATAAGTTTGTATTGTCTCCCCCCACCCCTTTGCTCCATCCCAGGCATTGCTCTGTGCTGGGATGCTGCAGCAGCCCTGGGATGAAACATGCTCTGGTAGTGGGTAAGGGCTTTTTAAAAAAACTTGCGTTATTCCTGTGTGTTGAGTCTGCTTACCCAGAACACTCACATTTCCTCCTTTTCCTCTTTTTGTGGATACAAAAAATATTTCTTACACTACCTATACAGATGCTCCCAGTTGCTTTTCCTTTCATGTAGTGAAAATTCTGTGCCAAAAACTCTGGGCCTTGTTGCAAGACTAATCATGTGCATAGTGATTTGTGGCATTTGTGAGTGCACAGCTCTCATCTTACACGATAAAATCAGAGTGGTATCAAGGTCTTATTTTCAGCCTGGAGCACTTAACATGCTTTGACTTTCCTAATGCTAAGCATGCTGTGAAAAGTTAACCTAGAAGGGAATGCTTTTTGAGGTCAGAGGGGATGTGCCTGCACTGTATGGGAGGAATTATTTGATTTGGTTGCGAGTGCCAAAGGTTGTGGTGGCTGTGGTGGAGGTGTTTAATAAGAGCCAGAGCAGGATGGTGTGTTGTTAGAGGTCAAGTGTCTGCATTTTCTTTTGGAGTGAAGTCCCAGTGTGAGGTATGTACCATTGCCTTTCCTTTATATTTTATAAGGACATTATTGCACAGGAGTGGAGGGAGGAGGACGCTGGCAATAGGCAGGGTTTAATGATCTGAGAGAATGGTTTGAACAGTTCTTTGTGAAGGGTTTTGATTTCTCTTAGTTTACCACTAAATTACAGTTTGTTAACTTGGCATATGGCCTTTTGTGAAAGCTTTACATGGATTCATTTCTGTTCAGCAGGTGAATTCTAATCCTCGGCAGAGTTAGTGGAGCTACTCAGTACTCTGCCAAGTGCAAGAAAACCCTCTGCCGTGCAGCAGCAGAGTGTGTTAGAAAAATGGCATTCACCATAATTTTTAGCGCCGGGTGTTTGTCCGCACTGTGAAATTATCGCAAACGGCACAATGCACAATGCAAGCGGGAGCTGCTTCCTTTCTGCCGCTCAAGTAGATTTTCTACTCGAGTGGCAGCTTTCTCAATGCGTACGGGCGGTTTCTCAATGCGAGTGATCCCCGAGCATACGCTGCCACCCACATTGAGAAATCTGACTGCCCGCGTTGAGAAATCTCGCAAGAAGGTTTAATTTCCCTCACTTGCCCCTGACAACTTGACGTTCACGAGTGCGAATGAGGAAAAATCCCACACAGAGGTGGATTATCCTCACTCATCACCTTGATGTTGACAAGCGCGAGCAAGGAAAAATACTCCTCTTCATGTATTTTGGAACTCCGTGAGCTCGCCTAACGTGAAGTGCGTAAAACTCTGTGAGCAGTGCAGAGTTCACCACCCAGACTTAGTGAATTCCCTCCAATTTCTGTCCTGAGGCCCATGGTGGTCAAAGCAACACAAGGTTTGCAAGTGTGTTGTATTTTGTTCATAGTTGCTTGGAGGCTGAAGAGAAGTGTTAGGTCCTGTGCACGACACTTTCGACTCGAGTTGATGCTGTTTGTGAGCTGTCATTGAATATAGGCAGTGCCTAATTTGAGCCGGTGGTTGCAAGTGGAGACCACCTACGATCCATTTTGGGAATGGGGACTTATTTTTCATCTTCAGACTTTCACCCAACGCAAAAGAGAGGCAGGAGAAGGAAGGAGGAAAACAACACAAAGGGAGAATGTGGGGTTGAAAAAGAAACCATTCATAACAGGGGGTGGTGATGGACAGAGTATCTGAATTAAGCAGAACACTCCTACCCTACCCTTGCTCACTGCACCATCAGGATTCAAGCAAGCCGGGCCGAAGACGGCTGTAATGCCAGAAACCGGTCCCCGGAAGCTTGTTTCCTTTCCAGTGAAGAATTGGCTTGGTAGTTTGGTCTGCCCTGTTCCCATGATGCACTGGGCCAGGGACAGACTAATTTGCATATAGCCAGGTTCTGAACTGGGATGGTGCAGTGAGCTAAAAAACGGTGATGAATCAAGCCCTGATCTGTTGACTGGGTAGGAGTGTTCTGATTAACTCAGATACTCTGTCCATCACCACCCCCTTTTTGAAATATTTTGGCCACCACAAGTGTGGAAGGGTATGCTCAGACATGAGTCCCTTGCTCACTGCACCATCAGGATTCAAGCAAGCCGGCCCGAAGACGGCTGTAATGCCAAAAACCGGTCCCCGGAAGCTTGTTTCCTTTCCAGTGAAGAATTGGCTTGGTAGCTTGGTCTGCCCTGTTCCCATGATGCACTGGGCCAGGGACAGACTAATTTGCATATAGCCAGGTTCTGAACTGGGATGGTGCAGTGAGCTAAAAAACGGTGATGGATCAAGCCCTGATCTGTTGACTTGGTAGGAGTGTTCTGATTAACTCAGATACTCAGTCCATCACCACCCCCTTTTTGAAATATTTTGCCCACCACAAGTGTGGAAGGGTATGCTCAGACATGAGTCCCTTGCTCACTGCACCATCAGGATTCAAGCAAGCCGGGCCGAAGACGGCTGTAATGCCAGAAACCGGTCCCCGGAAGCTTGTTTCCTTTCCAGTGAAGAATTGGCTTGGTAGTTTGGTCTGCCCTGTTCCCATGATGCACTGGGCCAGGGATAGACTAATTTGCATATAGCCAGGTTCTGAACTGGGATGGTGCAGTGAGCTAAAAAACGGTGATGGATCAAGCCCTGATCTGTTGACTGGGTAGGAGTGTTCTGATTAACTCAGATACTCTGTCCATCACCACCCCCTTTTTGAAATATTTTGGCCACCACAAGTGTGGAAGGGTATGCTCAGACATGAGTCCCTTGCTCACTGCACCATCAGGATTCAAGCAAGCCGGGCCGAAGACGGCTGTAATGCCAGAAACCGGTCCCCGGAAGGTTGTTTCCTTTCCAGTGAAGAATTGGCTTGGTAGTTCGGTCTGCCCTGTTCCCATGATGCACTGGGCCAGGGGCAGACTAATTTGCATATAACCAGGTTCTGAACTGGGATGGTGCAGTGAGCTAAAAAACGGTGATGGATCAAGCCCTGATCTGTTGACTGGGTAGGAGTGTTCTGATTAACTCAGATACTCTGTCCATCACCACCCCCTTTTTGAAATATTTTGGCCACCACAAGTGTGGAAGGGTATGCTCAGACATGAGTCCCTTGCTCACTGCACCATCAGGATTCAAGCAAGCCGGGCCGAAGACGGCTGTAATGCCAGAAACCGGTCCCCGGAAGCTTGTTTCCTTTCCAGTGAAGAATTGGCTTGGTAGTTCGGTCTGCCCTGTTCCCATGATGCACTGGGCCAGGGACAGACTAATTTGCATATAGCCAGGTTCTGAACTGGGATGGTGCAGTGAGCTAAAAAACGGTGATGGATCAAGCCCTGATCTGTTGACTGGGTAGGAGTGTTCTGATTAACTCAGATACTCTGTCCATCACCACCCCCTTTTTGAAATATTTTGGCCACCACAAGTGTGGAAGGGTATGCTCAGACATGAGTCCCTTGCTCACTGCACCATCAGGATTCAAGCAAGCCGGCCCGAAGACGGCTGTAATGCCAAAAACCGGTCCCCGGAAGCTTGTTTCCTTTCCAGTGAAGAATTGGCTTGGTAGCTTGGTCTGCCCTGTTCCCATGATGCACTGGGCCAGGGACAGACTAATTTGCATATAGCCAGGTTCTGAACTGGGATGGTGCAGTGAGCTAAAAAACGGTGATGGATCAAGCCCTGATCTGTTGACTTGGTAGGAGTGTTCTGATTAACTCAGATACTCTGTCCATCACCACCGCCTTTTTGAAATATTTTGGCCACCACAAGTGTGGAAGGGTATGCTCAGACATGAGTCCCTTGTTCACTGCACCATCAGGATTCAAGCAAGCCGGGCCGAAGACGGCTGTAATGCCAGAAACCGGTCCCCGGAAGCTTGTTTCCTTTCCAGTGAAGAATTGGCTTGGTAGTTTGGTCTGCCCTGTTCCCATGATGCACTGAGCCAGGGACAGACTAATTTGCATATAGCCAGGTTCTGAACTGGGATGGTGCAGTGAGCTAAAAAACGGTGATGGATCAAGCCCTGATCTGTTGACTGGGTAGGAGTGTTCTGATTAACTCAGATACTCTGTCCATCACCACCCCCTTTTTGAAATATTTTGGCCACCACAAGTGTGGAAGGGTATGCTCAGACATGAGTCCCTTGCTCACTGCACCATCAGGATTCAAGCAAACCGGGCCGAAGACGGCTGTAATGCCAGAAACCAGTCCCCGGAAGCTTGTTTCCTTTCCAGTGAAGAATTGGCTTGGTAGTTTGGTCTGCCCTGTTCCCATGATGCACTGGGCCAGGGACAGACTAATTTGCATATAGCCAGGTTCTGAACTGGGATGGTGCAGTGAGCTACAAAACGGTGATGGATCAAGCCCTGATCTGTTGACTGGGTAGGAGTGTTCTGATTAACTCAGATACTCTGTCCATCACCACCTCCTTTTTGAAAAAGAAACCAACCATCATGAGATAAATGGAAAGGGAATGCATGGTGGTGGATGAAAGAGGGATGAGGTGGGATCAAGACGAGACAGCCATGGTATTCGGCAGTACCCATTTTCGACAGTGCCAGCCACAGGCTTCTGAGAAAAACTTTGAGCCCGGTAACTTGTTCTTTTACAGAATAAACGTTGAATACAGGACTGTAGGGTTTATGGCATAGGCATATTGACCTAGTTTAGTAGGAAAGTTGTGTTACACTGCACATGTTGAACCTTTTCTGGCCTGCCCTATACTTTACACCAGTCACAGTAAACTGAAAATCTGTGAATCCACTGTAACTGCTATTTGTGTTTTTCATGATGTTCCAGAGCTAAGTGAATGTCTCTTCTTGCCAACGGATGCAAAGATGTGCCCACAAAATGAGACCTTACACATAGATGAGATTAGCTCCCACTCCCACATACGGGAATGGAGAAACTAGACATTTTGTGGCAGCTGTTTCGAGTTCAAGGGAACCTCTGCCTGTAGCCCTGGAGTTGAGATGCCCACTTGCACCTCTCATCTGAAATTCATCCAGTCCACACGAGTTAAGTCCTTCCATCCATTGCTCCATTGTGGTTGGTGTGTGGCATGTTGCATGTTTGTGGTGCCATTTGAAGACATTACACTGAAAGAACGGTGTCCAATGGATACTCAAAAAAACAAACAGCTCTTGTGGAGGATGGTTCAAAGACACAAGCCACACAGGACCCACAGTGACCTTGACAGTCCAGCTACTCACAACAGATCCAATAATGCTTGCGTCATCTGGAAAGCCGCGAGCAGCAGAAAGCAATACAGACTGTGGGGCAGATTTACGAGCCCCTTGCGCCACTTTTGCGTCAATTTTCCCATGTTAAAAATGAGGCAAAAGAGGAGCAAGGGCCTTGTAAATAAGCCCCTGAGTTTGTATCAAGCTTGCACTGCCGCAGACCCATTCCACACCATATCTGATATTTTGGGCCTTCCTACTGCCCCTGTTCAGCGTATTTGCCCCATGGGTCCAACAGCTTGGTTCTTTTAGCTGTGGCCAGTAGCCATGATTCCAGAGAGTCGTATTAGTCATGTGGATTCTGTTGACATCGCAGCTTGAAGTTGCAGTTTGATGTTAAACCTATATCCAACATCCACAGCCCCACCTGGTGCCTGTGTAGATCCGGAGGGTGCCCTGGGCATTTGACAGGCTTTAAGGTGGTGATGCCACAGAAAACATACTTTGGCTTTCAGCCAGCACCTGTAGTCCCCCTTCGCTTTGAAACCAGTTTAAACCCTAGATTTTGCCACATTGACGTTTGCCCATTGCCACTGCAAATCAACCACCCCTGAAATAGCCCACTGGTGCACTGCGGCATCCTCCTTTACTCAATTGCAGCCCAAATATATTTTTGCTATTGGGGTTTTAGGCTACTTGGGGCCTCATTTATGAAAAGTGACTCATTGCTGCGAGAAAAAAGTGATGCGTCACTTTTCATTGCACCCTCCTTGCGACACCAATGATGCGTCATATTTACAGTATGACGCATAATGTTGCAAGGAGTTACAGATGCGTCAGTATTTCTGTTGTATCTGTAAGCGCAAAAATTACGCATTGCTGGAGTGTGTCACAAAAGTGACGCAACTCTAGCAATGGGTCATTACACATGGGCAAGTCCCATGTGAAATGTGCCTGCATCAGTCTTACGCCTGCCACGAGGCAGGAGTAAGATATTGACGCATTTGCTTCCTAGAAGTTGTGCAGTGAAATCCTATAGATTTCACTGCGTCACTTCTATGACCCTTTCTTGCGTCGGAACGCCCCCCTGCATACATTATACCTGGCGCAGGTATAACGTGGCGCAGGAGTTTACAAAGATATGCATCTACCTAAATGAGTCTGTTGAATTTCTATCTAGGACCCTAATTTGATATTCCTAATTTATGCCCTTATGTGGCTATATCAAATAATATCCTTATAAAGGCATAAGAATCATATCCATATTTGGTCATAGCCCATGCAGTCCAAATTAAGCAAGGCTACTTCCCCTGACTCCTAGAGAGTACAACGCGTTCTCTAAACAAAGCAAACCTCCAGCAACCTGGGAAATCCCCATTGCTTCTGTTTTGATTTGTCCTAGAACTCCTACAAACACTGAAAGAACGGCCAGTTCTTAGTGACATCTTTATTGACGTCTTATGTCCAACCTTACATCAAACCCGGTACCTTTCAGGTATAAATATACCAACGTTGCCTTAAGCAAACACACGGTGGTTTGGAGCAGAGTGGCTATCTACTTGCCCGAGAACCCAGCTGATGCGAGAGCCCACGGACGCCGCCCCTCCCTTTTGACGCACTGAGAGAGACGCTGCCTTTTCTCCTGCTGAGAAATCCAGCTCCTGTGTTCTCAGCCGCCCTTGCGGGTTGCTGGGATATCGAGTCCTGAGAGAGAGATACCAGACCTCCTGCTTTCTATTACCCAGGTACGAAGCTGACTAAACCCTTAAAGAGAATTCTTGAATCAGATTCTTGGCAAAACCAACTTAACTTAAACTGCTACTTACTTACTCCTTCCCAAGTATTAGGCTTAGGTCAGGTACACCGGGGTAGGCGTATTTAGAAACACCAGTTGAGTACATTAGTCAATGTATATATGTATGTATATATTTTATCTATTTTAAAGTATCATATGGCTAAGAAACCATATCAATGCTTTTACAGTATTATTTTATAATACTCCTTTTACTGTACGCACTTTACTTTACTATGAGTATTGCAATTGTGGCAATTCATTTCTCTTGCATGAGAAAGAAGACTGCTCAATAAATAACACCTTTTATTGAACACGCCCGTCTCTCTATTTCTCTGCACTCTGGTGAAACTAAGTATGCACAATTGACTGAGTGAAATAGCTGTCTATTGTTTTCACACGACTCTAGAGATACACTCTTATTCTGAGGGAGCAAAGTTGTCATGTTTTATGGTTGTCAGAAGCTAATCCCTTCTTGTCTATCCAGAGGAGTTAAACTCCTCCTTGTTTATTCGAGAAAGTTTCTAGTGACCTCTGAGCTAGCTGGCAAAACTAATTAAGTCTAATATAGTCAGTAGAGACCTAGATGACCTCAGTCCTACGTCTAAACTGCTGTTTATATTATTCCAATGCGCAGAGCCTATTGGGAATATAGGAACTACACTACAAGTCACTTTGTAAATATGGTGCAAGAAGGCACATTTTTTACGCCGCTGGTGCGTCACAAAGAGTGACGCACCAGCGGCGTAAAAGTGACACAAGGGCTCATAAATAAGGCCCTTGGTCTTTTGTCTATTTTTGATAGGTTGTCTGCTATTTCAGCTCTTTCGGGGCTTATGATCTGAGCTGGTAAGAAACAGTGGCAGATAACAGATGCAGCACAGCTTTCTTTATTATTGTAGCATTATCTGTTGCTTCTGCCCATTGAATGACTGCAACAAGCAAGCCCCTTAGTAAACTCAAAACAATAAAGACTGCTGAAAAAACCCAAACTGTTCGCAATGGAAATCATGGGCTACAGAACCCCATTTTATTTGTAATATTGAACCTTATCCAACATCATTTATACAGCATGTCTTGGGATGTATTTCCGGTTAGAATGGGTCTGCTCTTTTGTCATAGTGTTTGTTTTGATCTGTTGTACTTTTTCTACCTTTATTTCAGAAAAAGTTTTATTAGGTTTTTGAGTACAGGAAATACAGAAAAAGAAGATACATTTCGAGCAATCCATCCAGGGGCTGATACCAATAATCTGAATGAGAAACAAACAAATATTACATAACAAACAACTGTTAAGTCTCTGAGGGTAGGAGGTGTGTGTATATGGTTTTGAAGTTCAATGTTGGCGTGGTGAATGGGTTGGTTACTTTTAAATAATCTGCTGGTTTGTTTTGAAACACACCTCTCATTGGCCATTACATTAATTGACTAATTTATTGTGAGAGACAGTATCCGAGTTCCAAACCCTCTAGCAATTATGACTGCATATGTTAGCTACCTTTCTAGAGTCAACTTTACAAAGAAAATGATTTGCTTAACCAGCTGAAGTGCAACTCTGGGGCAGTAGAAGTAAACAAGGATATTGACAGCAACCAATGACTAACCCAAGAACCAGAGAAAGGTTCTACAGGTGATTAGCTGTAGATTAGGTGTGGGTTCAAGGGAGCAGGCATTCAATGAAAGTCTGAGAGGGTCAGTGATTGGCCCATGGCACATCAATGGCGTCTCAGTACGCAATGCTGCTCTTTTATGGAAAGTGAATTGAGGATATGCTCTATGTGTGTGTGATGATGTATGTGTATGATGATATCACCCAGCTTGTCCATGGCACAGAGGTTGGTGATGCAGTTGTTGGTTTCAGAGTGATTTTGTGCATTAGTTCAGGGGTTCAATCTCCCTAGAATAAACCTTTTGTCTGAATTAGTTGTGGGAGTCTAGCACAAGGATGAGAAATCGTATGGTTCACAGGCATTTGAATGGAGGTGTTCCAGTTTTAGGTGGAATTTGCAAGGAAACACAGGCTTCCTTCTGAGAGTGATAAATACGGGTTGTAGAATGTAATATGACAAAATGGTTTGGTCAAAAATTGGATTAGCCGAAGTTTGTGACCAAGGTTTGGGATGCTTGAGAACCAATAATTCATGGGAATAGCGTCTGTCTCAGGTGTAATAGAAAAAAATATTTGTCTGCTTGATATCCCCTTCCCTACAGCCGCGGCCGGTGGTGCGTGTACCGGCCGGGCAGTGACTTGGGAAGGGGGAGGGGCAGGGTGGGGGTTAGTAATGTATGGATTACGGAGTTTAACAGGTAAGTAAACATATAAATCAATAAAACGAATTTCGTTGCGTGCACTGCATCACCAAATGCGATGCAGTGCACGCAAGGAAATTTGTTTAATTTATTTATATGTTTACTTACCTGTTAAACTCCATAATCCATACATTACTACCCCCCACCCTGCCCCTCCCCCTCCTCACGTCACCGCCAGGCCGGTACTCCCACCACCGGCCGCGGCTGCTTCCCTAGCCCAATTCTGTCATGTTCAGAGCTAGAGAACATTTCCCTGAAGTACTGCGTACATCTCAACATGTACACTTATATATATCTGGCTCATCGCTTGGGAGAATGAACATTTGTGTAGTAGCTATGTAACACCCTAGCCATGACAGACGTAGTACCAGAACACTCACCAACAGCAATAATTATTTGCTGAAATGGTGCTATTGGCTTGGAGTGGAGAAGCTTGCTGGGGAGCCTTGGAAGACCAGACTGAGCCCAGCCTGTCGCTGCTTGACACTGGGAGTAGCTGCCATTGGAATCGGCGGTATGTTGATCCAACAGAGCCGCCAGCCAGAATTGGCGGCCAGTACGGTCCACCCTGCGGCTTCCAAGGCCCCCATCTGTGAGCTCTACAGACACCAGCTAGGGATTTACCCTGGCGGGCCTGTTTTCTTGAGTCTCTTTTAGCATAAACCAACACACTCTTCCCTGTTGGTTTGGGACATGGTCCAATTGCTAACGCTGGGGCTCAGTCAGAGCTTATGCTGGATGCTCGGTTCCAGCCAATGCCAATATTTCTCCAGCCCAGTGTCTGATACCACAAGCACTCTTCACGCGGAGGATCAGTGTCATCAGCCAGACAAGCGTTATCCCACAGTAAAGCTCTTTCGACTGATCCGTGTAACACCAGGAGGGATAGTGAAACATTAGTGACATGTAGAAGGGACACATGAACCCTTGATTTTCAAAGCAATTCCAAAATCAGGACTCATCCGTTTATCGCCTCCTATAAGGGCAGATTAAGGTTTGTTGGAACTCGCAAGGGTTTCCAAGTGTACTCCTGCAAACCTGCAGCAGCCGCAGTTCCGAGGAGTACCGTAAATGTAACATATTGTGAATTTCAAATTACCACAATGCAGAGGCGTTTCCAATTGAGTAATTGTTCATAATGTACAATTACACATGGTAAACTCTCCCGTGTGCAACTGTACTATTTTTGTTTCATTTTTTCGTTTCTACTCCATAGGGAAAATACTTTTACCGGTGGAAAAAGCTTTTAACCCCACCAGTGCTGGGTGTGTTCTGCTCACCGTCCAACCACTGTCTTTGGCAAGATTAGGGGGCACATGCATCGAGCATCTTACTGGTCGCAAATGGGCAGATTCGCAGAATCGCCCCATTTGAGACCGGTAAAATGCCTTTTCCGTTGCATCAAAAGCATTGCATTTGCAAAATAGGTCATCGCAATTTTTGTGATTACCTAATTTTCTAATTCATTTAGGGAATTGCAATTTGCGATTCCCTAAATGCGACGCATGTAGCATTTCCAAAATGTGACTTTGCATTTAGGAATCGCAAATTACCATCAACTTCAAGCCAATGGTAATTTACGAATTGTTTGAAAAATGCACAAAATTGAATTTTTCAATGTGCAATGTGGCGCACACACATGCCCTTAGGGCGCGTGTGTGCGCCACTTGTGCATACTTACCATTTTTTGGGGGTGCATCAGGGGGCCTTAGGAACCCTAGCACCCTTGCAATTGCATTCGCAATTTGTGATTACCAATTTGGTAATCGCAAATTGCGAATGCATTCCCATTCATTCCTATGGGCCTATAGGCCCGTAAGAATGAATGGGAATGCGTTCCCTAATAGCGAATCTCTATTTGTGATTCACTGTTAGGGAATGTTAGGGATTCACAAAAATATTTGCGAATCCTTCATGCATAGGCATTCACAATTACCAAATCGGGAATCCTTCAAATTCGCTGTTTGGTAATCACAAATCATTACCTTGATGCATGTGCCCCTAAATCTTTGACCATTCCAGTGTGGGAACAATTTGGAAAAAAATTTGTGACACTACAACATCAGGAGTTTGTGGGGGTTACCAAATGTTTTAAGGAATATCATAGCAAAATATTGACAACCAAATCATCGACAAAGTAAATGTACATAGGTATGTATGGGTGTATTATACTCATCTCACCCTATACATACCTTGACAATATATATATGTATTGTATTGTAATTGCATTTATATAGCGCTTACTACCCCAGATGAGGCATTGGGGTGCTTTTTAGGTGAGTAGCACGCTACTCCGGTACCCATAAAGGACTAGTGGTGAATTAGCATAGTGAAATATGGAAGTAATTTGGGCGGGGGATATGTTAGTCTGTTATTTTGATTGAGAAGGATAGTGGAGGGATAGAAGAGGAAAAGGTTTGTATTTATAAAGGGCTTGCTACCCATGATAAGGTGTTGAAGTGCTTTTCAGCGAGTAGCACGCTATTCCTGAACCCAAACAGAATTAGTGGGAAATTAGTATAGGGAAATATGAAATTAATTTGGTGGACATCTTAGTCTGTTATTTGGATTGGAAATGAATTGTGGAGGGATAGAAGAGAGAAGGTTCTAAAACAATGTATTACATTTTTTCTCCCTTTTTGGAGTTCATAGCAGTAGGAGGGGGTTTGGGATGAGTAAAGGGGAGGTGGAGTGAGAAGAGTCAGAGGGAAGGGTTTAGAAAGGCTTGTTTGGGAAATCTGAATTGGAAAAGAGATATGAGATGATGGAAGGAGGGGTAGAGGAGGGAAGAGTCTAGGAATGGTTACTTTGGGGACCAAAGTAGTAGTATAGGTTTTGGGATGAATGAGATAGTGGAGGTACAGCATGTATTGATAGAGGTATAGGGTGAGATATAGTGTAGTGCATTGGATTTGCTGAATTAGAAGCAACGTAACAAATATATAGATACATAAGTACATGGAATGTATATAAATATGCAAAAGGAAGGTAATATATCTAGATTACAGTTGCATTTAATAAAACTCTGGCTTTCAAGTATTGTTGTACTTTAAATTAATGTATTTGTTTTTTGTAATTTAATAGTGAAGTAATTGCAGATAAATATTTATGATAAAAGATTTACTTCTTTATGCAGTCACTTATAAACATGTGAAAACATAGAATAATGTAACTATAAGTAACATGTAAATTTTTTAAGGAGAACGAATATCTATATTTTAAAAAACATAATTATTATACATGTTTATACAAAGCAACACAAATATGTAGGTACATATCTAAGTTCCAAATAACTGCTTTTATACAGAGGGATATGCTGTATATTTATGTTTGAGTATGGTGGTTATGTGGGGAAGAGGCAACTCTTGAGTAGTCTTCTGAAGGTACAGTGGTTATAAGTGAATCTTATGTTTGGGGGTAAAGAGGATTCAAGGTCGACTGCCCTAGCCATTAGGCCAACTCCTCTCCCCGAAGAGTTCCATAGTTTAGCTGCTTGAACCGAGAAGGATGTGTCACCCATGGTTTTTTCATGAACAATGCCATTTTGAAGCAAGGTGCCACTCTAGAGCAGAGGTTCCTTTGTTGATTTTATTCCCGATGAAGAGTGGTCCTATTCCACATATTGCTTTGTGGGTGATACAAAGCAGCTTGAATGTGGATCTTCTGGCAACCGGTAGCCAATAAAGGTGCTTTCAAGGCAGGGGACATGTGGGTTTGTAGCTTTAAATGCAAGAGTAGTCTGGCAGCCGAGTTCTGAATCCATTGTAGTATATTCAGATTTGTTAAAGGTGATCCATGGTGGAGGCTAGTATTGGTGCAATCGAGTCGGACAGGGTAAGAGAGATGGTAGCCTGGAACTTGTGTGGAAATCCCAGATGGGGCAAGATGCGTCGCAGAGTTTTTATAGTAAAAAAGGCTTGATCTTGCTGGTCTATCCACTTGGACATTAATTGATAGCATGGAGTCCATGGTCATTCCGAGGTTTCTTACTTCCTTTGATACTTTAGGCGGAGTTTCCAGGTCATCAGGCCAGGCAGTGAATGGGCCATCATTTTTCCAATCAACACACGTGAGTATTTCCTTTTTTGGAAGTATTCCATTTGAGATGACTCCATGTCATCCATTGATCCACAGAAAATTGGTGAGATTCTAATGTCTTTGGGGCATTCCATTTGAAAGAGTATTTGTGTGTCATTTGCATAGGTATAGCACGTGAAGTGAAATTGATTGATGAGTGCTGGAAATGACATCATGTAGATGTTGTAAAGCATGGGCGATATATTAGCGCCTTGAGCGACCCCTGCTTTTGTGAAGTACGGTTTTGGCGAGAAAGGGGGGATATGGATGACATTAGTGCTGTTGTGAAGGTAGGATATGATCCAGTCTAGAGCAGTCCCCTCTATGCCGGCTTCGTAGAGTCTTTGCATCACAGTGTCATTGTCAACCGTGTCAAAGGCAGCCGAGAGGTCCAAGTGAAGTAGTGCAGCAACCCTGTTCCGGTCAACTGTGTTCTTAAGGTCATCCCAGATGGCAACGAGGGCAGATTCTGTTCTCCTTCCTGGACAAAATCCCATTTGGAAGTCTGAAAGTATGGCATTATCTTCAATGAATTGTGATATCTGGGGGAATGCTACTCTTTCTATCAGTTTGCGCAGGAAAAGTCCATTTGTAATCAGTCTGTAGTTGTCGGGGTTCAGTGGGTCAAGGTGTGTTGTCTTCATATATTTTTTTTTTCGAGGTAGGTAGATGAGGTGTTAAGAATTGTAAATCTATATTTACAAATATATGTTTCCTGATATTTTAGCTGCCGATATTTGTCTGCAATGTTCTTACAGCACAATCCTTCTGTACTTCATACTCTGACATACAGCCAGCAGTAAGGTTCATCCTGTGCTGCAATTACCTCCAATTTTAGTCTTCCTTATTTGAAACTTTCCTTTGGGCTTTGTATGAAGATGTATTTCAGAGCATGGATTTGACAGTACCTGTGGTGTCGTGTCGAAAATATTGCAGTGGCAGCTGTAGTAGATCTTCAGTCCTGTTATTCCATTGTTTCAGTGTACTGATTTGAGCAGTACAGTACTGAAGTTGTAGCGAGGAGAACCGGCCAGTGATATCTGTACAGTACTGACTACTAGCAGTTAGTGGTCCATCAATAACCCCATGGCACTGGCTTTGGAGCAGTGCAAGAGCTTCAATGTTTGCTGTACAGTACTATCCTATTCAAATACATTTTTGTCCATATAATCAGCTGTTATAAAGGTTGATCCTATTTGACACCAGTTTCACCTCCTTATTCTGATTCCGAAACTGAACTGGTTGTTCATGTGCAATAGTTAATGTTCAATTAGTTTAAGTTGTTATTGGTTTTTTAAATGAGAAAACCACAGCATTTATCTGCTAGAGCTATATATTTCCCTGCTCAAAACCCTGTATTATGCGACTGGCATCCAGAAGAAAGCATTTGCAATTGTGAGATCATGTTTTCGACAGTGACTGTCTTGTAGTTAGTGTTCCTTTGTCACCATGGAGCACAGAGATTAGTAATCTCTACCGCATTGCTTAACACATGGTATGCCTATATTTAGTGATCTGAGTTAGTGTTTAAGACTCAGTAATACTAGGCGTACAGTGTTGACTGTATAGTAATCAGTGTGTCACTGCTAGTTGTGCAGTACTGACAGTAAAAAAGTGAACATGTCCCGCTGATTGGCATTGTAAGGACAGAGGTTCCATACCATGGTTCTACTTGTGAGTGAGCTGGAGCATTATCCCCAGTTTAACTGGTGCAAATCTGCATCAAGTGGGATCCCACCTGGCCCTTCTATAGCAAGCGGGTTGCATCTAATGCTCCACTCCACCATCACCTAGCCTTCCACAAAACCTCAAACTACACCCAGCATCGGCCACTCACTGCCAGTCGGAGAGGAATAGTCCAGAGAATCAGGGATAATCATGTGGAAAAGGACCCAATGATCCTGGGTCTGCTTGAATATTCCATTTTGGGGACTTAAATCTGTAATTCCTTGAGTTTCTGATGGAGATAAGAGCGGACATGTGTAGTTCTAACCCTAGCATCTCCCCTCTAAATGTATTGCAATCTGTAATGCACGATAAACAATGTTTATATCCTTGCCATTCATTCCTCTGACAAGCCGTTTTTTGGTATTTTTGTCTTTAGTCATAATTTGGAAAACCCTGGATCTCAAAAGAGATCGTCCTAAATTGCAGCTGAGGTGCTCCTTAGGGATACACACTAGGTGAGACATAACACTAGGCAGATCTTCAATTGATTTGCGTGTCCTGGCTGGGGCACCAGATTATAGTTTCTGTTGTGCTGTAGCAGCATACTGGGTTAATGTCTGCTGCCCCCTTGTAAATTAAGTTTAGTAGCCAATGGGACATCTTTGAGTTTCTTTTTTTAAATGGCTATGAGTGTTCATGAACATGATGTGTATGCCTTTTGCAATAATGATCATAACCATCAGTACAATAGAAGGCACGTGGTTGATCAGGATTCTCTTGTCAGGCTTACTTGGGGGTTGTCACAAAATGTCCTTAATTTGAAGTGGTGAGTGCAAGATGAAAAACAACTACTGTACCAGGGGAAACAACATGGAAACCCATGGCCCATACTTTTTCATAATCTTTGCTTCCTTTGTCTCCTTACACTGTCGGAGGGAATACACCTTTCCAAACAGAGGACAATCTACTTGCCTGATGTCATTAGGGCACCCACCCCTTCCTTGCATCCAGAGAGGAGGTCCAGGCCTCTGCTTCTGAGATATCCCTCTGAGGAAAGACACTTTGCGGCAATTGGGCATTAATTGAGAGTAGATTGCCATCAGGGCCGGCCGGCACAGGTAAACGCGGTGGGGTGGGGCAGGTTGGGAGGGGGGAAGTCGACAGAAGACAGAATAGGAATAGTTAAATAAATAAATAATACCTTTTCCGTTTTCTGTCGTACTTCCCCCTGTGGAAAAGTCAGCCCATAACGCTCCTGATGCCCAGGCTGCTGGCGCAAGACGCCTCTTAGTTCCCATCTTGAATAATTACCAAATAAAGAGACGGGCGCTGGAAGCAGGAAAACAAGAACAGAGTTTTATTACTCATGAGGAGAACCTGTCATTTCGGACACTCGCATAGTGTCTTCAGGAGGTGCTCTGTCAGCCTCTCTGAGGCCTGGTCTTTTATACACTGGTTTAAGACATGTGAACGCTCTTTATTACAACAAAGACATTGTGAAGTATGAGGATGACATCCCCGGCACCCCCCCAGTTCCGGCCCATTCCAACACATGACAACAGTAGAGGCCCTTACCCCTCATACAATGGGAGGGGGCTATCACGCAGCTGAGTGTTCTGCCGATTCCTTTGGAATGTGTGCGCCTGATCGAATCTCAGGGGGTGGGGAGGTCATGATCAATAGTGGCTCCTTTCAAGAGAGGCGAGTGCATACAGTAGTGGGCAATAAACTGTATCCTCAGGCTAAGGGATGACCAGCGGTCCATGTAGACAATTAGGTTCAGAGGAAGAGGTCATCAAAGGAGAGATATTCATGAAAGGAAGGATCAGTGTGGAAAATGGAGCGTAGAGAAAAGGGTTTATCAGAAGAGGGGTATTCATGGAAGGAAAGGAGGTGTTGGTCAGGCGCGGGGTGTGATTCTCAGAGACAGAGTCATGCGGGAGGGGAGGGCTCATGACTTGTGCATGTGAGAGCGGGGGCAGCCAGGGTGCGTGGGGGATGCTTGCAGGGTCAGGGAAGTGCGCCGACGATCGATCGTGAACAGGGAGACCATGATACCTAGAGTGGCTGTCGTGTATGTTCATACGTGAGTCTGCAAGATGGCGCAGATGATGTTCAGTACACGAACTAAAATTCCACAGTCCTCCCTTTTAACATGTCTCGCCAGCTTGTCAGTTCGGATCGATCCCCATGAGACCACGTACCTCTATCTCGTAGAGGGGACTCATGTGCTCAGTTTTAAAGTCCAAAGTCTTAGGGCACATACAGTTGGAAATGAGTGAACACAAAGGTGGTAAACATTGAATACCTAAGCAACACCCACACAGTATCATGATTGGTATCAATATAAACGTAAACAATATCCATCCCCAGTCCTTCAAAGTGTCCCAGAACCAGCCTCCAAGCGACCATCCTTCCTGCTCCTGGTGAACCTCTGAGGACAGTCTGTGGAGGTGTTCGATTGCCTTGTAGACTGAAGGCGAGTTATCTGGCACGTAGGTGCAACAGCTGGAGCCGATGATGCGGCATGCTCCTCTACGGTCGGCCAGAAGCACATCTAGAACAAGACGGTTTTGAAGAGCCACCAGGCGGACTGCCTGAAGCTCAGCCGTGTTGTTGGCGAGGATGCCAGCGGTGATGTTAATGGTTGTTTCTACTGCCTGAGTCAGGTGTCGGATAGCGCGGCTATTTGCCATTGGGCCCCACAGAGGAACAAGTCCCTTCGCCGCATCCAGGAACTGTGCTCCGGTGGAGTCGGCTTGTCCAATGTCTCCGGCGCGCTTTTGCCGGTGATGGTAGGCTGGAGCCACATACGTGGGAGGAAGAATGAAGGCGATGTAGCACGTACCCCTCCAGCCTTTCGGGAGCCAAGTGTAAGCTTTGGTGCCACAAACAAAGTACATATTCGGGGAAGCAACAAAGGAGGGGGGGTCAGCTGAGACCAATGTTCTGGTGATGCGGCAGGGACTGTGACCCACCAGCTGTGTTCCCTGGCCTTCGAGGCATACGAGACCTGTGACATTGATGACAGACAGGGCCACAGTCAGAGTGGCAGCCGTTCGTTTCCGCAGGTTGGAGAAGGCGGATCTAGCTGGATTGTGGAGCACTTGCATTTCAACTCGTTCTTTGGCAGGGATGTTCATAAGGAAGGCTGAACCTGAAATCACAGGGCAAAAGGGGGCAGACGTTCTTCCTGTTTTGTTCAGCCAGAACCCATAGTAGAAGTGCGACACTGTTTGACCAGAAGTGGCGTTGTCCTTGTGGCTTTCCTGCAAGAGGATCAACCAGGCGAGGCAGGAGCCGTGAACTGAGAAGGGAGAAGGGATGAAGGGGATGGAGTGTCCAGTGGCATGCGGGAGCAACCCGCAGATCCAGCAGTTCGTGGCGTTTGCAGCAAGGTTGTGTTGGTGCAGCAGTTGCACGAAGGAATTGTTCCAGAACTCCTTACGCCTTTCTCGGAGCTGAGGCGACAGGGAGATCAAGTGGTGCTCCTTCATGGTGATTGGCTGTGCAGTAGTCAGCAATATCTGATGAGCGGGCGTGCTTTCCTCCAAGATCCAGAAGGAAGTCATGAGGAGGAGGCAAAGGAGGAAGACAATGAAGAAAGCGATTGTCTTTGATTTGTGCAAATTATCAGTCTTTGGGTTCCTGTAGTGGGTATTTCCGGTTGTCTCCGTCATCTTCTCATCTGGCGCTTCCATCATCTTCTTATCTGGCGCTTCCATCATCTTCATCTTCAAGGTGCTCGGTAGTGGGCAGAACCACAGACTTTGTTTAGCTTCTCTCCGGGTAACCCTTGGTTCTTTTTGGGCCACCGTTCTGAGATTTTAACTTAGTCAGTGGCCTACTTAGCCGAAACTCCCTCCTTTCGACGCAGGAAATACCCTTCCCGGGATGGCACAGTGGGATCAGAGTGTTTTGCAAGTTCAAGTGCCTCGGTATCAGGATAGCAGTTCAGTGATGGTCGGTCTTTGTTCAGGAGCTCTTCTTGGGTGCTGACGTTGTCTGTCGTGGCCAGGGTCGAGGAGACCTTCTTGCAGTGGTGTGCGTGCAGCCAGTGCCTCTTCCCCTCTACTCGAAGAGCCGTCCGAGTGGTGATCAGTACTTGCCAGGGGCCCGTCCACCGGGGTTCCAGACTCTTTGCCCGTTGAAAATTCCGGACTAGAACATAATCTCCCGGTTGGATATCGTGACCGGGACCCATGGAAGCATCGGGGATGGCCTGCTGCACCTGTTGATGAATGACAGACAACGTTTTAGTTAACTTGTATAAATAATCTGACAGCAGGACGTCGGGGACGTCGTGAATGGAGGTCGGTTTGGGGGCAGTCCAGAGGTTCATTGGTCGCCCAAACACAACCTCGTAGGGGGTCAAGTGGTGCTTAGTGGGAGTGGAGCGCATCGATAGCAATGCCAATGGGAGGGCATCTGGCCACTTTAGCCCTGTAGTGGCTACTATTTTTGACAATTTCAGTTTCAATGTAGCATTGTGTCGCTCAACCAGGCCAGCGGATTGGGGGTGGAAAACCGCATGAAACCTCTGTTTTACCCCCAGCCCCTTCAGGATTAGTTGGATAACTTCAGCTATGAAGTGGGGGCCATTGTCGCTCCATAAAATTCGACAAAGGCCGTAGCGAGGAAAAACTCTTTCAGTAGTACTTTGGCAGTAGTCATGGCAGTGTTATCACGGGTCGGATAGGCTTCCACCCATTTGCTGAAGGCACATACAATGACTAATACGTACTTCAAGCCTTGGCACCTCTCCAGCTGGATGTAATCCATCTGGAGGACCTCAAAGGGGTGGTCGGGGATCCCAAACCCTCCCCGGGGAACCACAGTTCCTTTCCCGGGGTTGTGTTGTAGGCAGATAAGGCACTGCTGGACCAGGCGTTTGGCTGAGTCGGGGATCTTGTTGTTGTGCCAGACTTTGGAAATGAGTTCAATCATGGGGGCAGAACCTATGTGTGCAGGGGAGTGTGCCATTGTCAGTATGGGGATCAAGTATGCATCAGGCAGCAACCATTTGTTGGTGTCTTTTGTCCGCCAGCAGCCTTCATCGTCCCTTAGACCCACCCGTGCCCACTCAGTCAGTTCGTGAGGTGTGCTGGCCGACTGGATGTCCTTAATCGTTTCCCTAGCGTCAGTCCATTTTTCTGCTTGCGACCTGGTCACATACATGCGTGTCGTTGTCCTATTCTCAGCTGTGGTTCGGGCAGTGATGTCGGCCAGTGCGTTTCCCTGTCCAACTAAGTCCGTCACCTTCTTGTGTGCCTGGCATTTGATTACTGCTAATCGTTTGGGGAGGAGAACTGCTTCAATCAGGGCGGAGACTAGATCTCCGTGAAGGATGGGCGTGCCGTGGGACGTCAGGAATCCCCTTTCCCTCCACAAGAGCCCAAAATGATGAACCACCCCGAAGGCATACTGGCTGTCCGTGTAAATGTTTGCCGTGGTTCCTGCTGCTATGATACATGCTCGTGTGAGGGCAATTAGCTCTGCTGCCTGTGCGGATCGTTGCGTGATGCGGGCTGTTTCAACTACTGTTCGGGCTGTCGTCACCGCATAGGCAGCAGAAGTGGTGCCGTCTGGGAGTTTGATACTAGAGCCATCTACCCATAGTTCTCCATCAGGGTCTGTAAAAGCAACGTCTCGGAGGTCAATTCTACTCCTGGTCTGTTCGTCCGTGAGGGTCACACAGTCGTGTATAGGGGGCACATCGGGGTCATTTTCAGGCAAGGGCAACAGTGTTGCAGGATTCAATGTCGTGCATCTCTTCAGGGTGATGTGGGGTGCAAGTAGAGTCAATTCGTACCCTGTCAGTCGTGCACTAGTCAGGTGTTGAGTCTTGGTCTGGTTCAAAAGGGTGTCAACTGCGTGGGGTACTAACACCGTGAGAGAGTTCGAAAGTACAATTCCCTCACTCTGACGGATAGAGACAGCAGCGGCGGCTACTGCTCGAAGGCAGGCAGGTAAAGCTCTGGCGACTGGGTCAAGAGTGGCAGAGAAGTAGGCACAAGGGCGTTGTTTGGCGCCGATGGGCTGAGTTAGAACAGACAATGCGCATCCCTCCCTTTCGTGCGTGAAGAGGGAGAAGGGCTTGGAGTAATCTGGTGTTCCTAGGACGGGTGCCGAGCAAAGGGCATCCCGCAACTCCTTAAAAGATGCTTGGCAATCGAGGGTCCAAGGGAGTGGGGAAGGAACATCTTTGGCCAACAGGGAAAGTAGGGGTTTTATAATGAGACTGAAATTTGGTAACCATTGTCGGCAAAAAGAGGTAAGGCCCACCAATGAACGGACTTGCTTCTGTGTTTTTGGGATGGGGGTGTCTAGGATGGTTTGGATTCGGTCGGGCGTAAGTTTCCTCCCTTCTTTGGACAGGAGATGGCCTAGGTATGTCACTTGGGGCTGGCAAAACTGTAGTTTCTTTTTGGAGACTTTGTGGCCATTCTCCGCAAGAAAGTGCAAGAGTTGGATAGTGGCCGTGATTGCAAGTGGAGTGGTGTCGGCCGCCAAAAGAATATCATCGACATATTGGATCAACACCACTCCATCCGGTAGCTGGACAGCGTCCAGCTGTCTTTTGAGGGCCTGGCTATAAATGCTGGGACTTTCAGTGTAGCCCTGGGGAGCTCTACAAAATCGGTACGAACGGTTTTTTAAAGTGAAGCCGAAGAGATAACGGCTGTCTGGATGGATGGGGATAGAGAAAAATGCGTTCTTGAGATCAATAACGGTGAAGGTGGTGGCAGTGGACGGGATGAGGGTCAGAATGGTGGTGATGTCTGAGACTAAGGGGTACTGTGGCACCACTATTTTGTTGACTTCTCGCAGATCGATGATGAAGCGGTACGCTTTCTCATCTCCCTCGCCTTGCTTCTTAATAATGGGTAGGATAGGGCTATTGCAGACATTACTAACCACTTCCTCTACCACTCCTGCATCTACCAAGGACTGAATAATCGCTACCAATGCCTTCTCGCCTTCGGGCGATATCCGGTACTGTGGGAGTTTCGGGAGTATTGCATCTGGTCGAACAGTTATGTGTACAGGATCGATCATCATTCGTCCTACATCCGAGTCGTTTCTGGCCCATAGGTACAGGGGTATGGTATCGAGCAAGGATAGGTCAGCATCTGTTATGGTGTACATATGTCGTGCGGGGTAGGGTCTGGACATGCTCGGGTTGTCGTACAGGATGACTCGGACTCCATCCGGGGAACACCTAATAGTAGCTCGGAAATGTTTCAGTAAATCAATACCCATAATGGTGTCAGGGGAGTTGGAGGAGAGCAGAAACGTTGTGTCAGTGGGATTGTTTCCTAGGTCAAAGGAGATAGGTACAGACAGGGGATTAGTGGAGGGCGTTCCATCGAAACCTATCGATGTAATGTGTGAGCCAGACAAGGGTGCCCTTGGAATCAGTCGCTTTGATAATACACTACGTGTCGCTCCAGTGTCTACCAAGAATGGAGACTTTGTACCCAGGACCTTAGCAGTGACGTAAGGACCTTGCTGGTCAACACAGAGCTCGACTGGATCCCTCCCTTGCCCCTGGCAGTCCTATGCAGAGTCGTGCGCATTGTTGCAGTCGGACTGTTGGCACTGATTCTGTCGGGGGCGGTCAAATGTGTTTGGTCTGCCAGGTCTGTCATTGGTGGTGTCGTAGGTCTGCCCTCGCCCCTGCCCTCCAGTTTTGGGGCCATTTGTCATGTCCCTTGTCTCTTTATTTTTAATCATTTCCCGAAGGGCCAGGCATTGAGACTTCCAATGTCCAAATTCTTTACAAAATGCACACTGGTTCTCATCGAGGTCAGTTCGTGGAGCACCGGGTGTGGGGTTGCGGTCTCTAGGGGGCGGATTCCTAGGGGCATTCGACTGGTAGTTTCCCCTATACCGTTCCCTTCCTGTAGTCACTCCCTGCAATTGAGCAATCATCACTCGTTCCTTTAAGTCCTTTTTCTTTCTCTCAGTCGCCCTCTCGTTCTCGTTCTTTTGGTGTTCGTAATACTGAGCCATCTGAAGGATAGCTGCAGGTTTGCAGGCTCCCCAGCTACTCTCGCTCGTCTGTAACTTTTGGGAGACCTCTTGCGATAGCCCCTTTACGTAGTTTTGCACGAATAGGTGTTGTCCGGTTGCGGTGGTCATGTCTTGGCCACTGTAGTCGGAGAACACCGTTTCAAATCGGGAGAAATATTCTGATACGTCTTCCTGGGGTTTCTGACGGCAAGCCGTGACTACCGACCAGTCTACCTTTTTCTCTGGGATCAATGTCTTTAGTTTCTGCACTATTTTGTCCGGGAGTTCCAGTATGTCTTTTACAGGTTTCTTTCCGGGCTCTCGCTGCCTATCTAGTTCAATGAGTTGCTTCCAGGTGTGTCCGAACAGATCTGTGTGGTCGGCTTTCCGGATTTGCTTCCACTCATCGGCCGGCAGACATAACCCGAAAAACAAATCTATGTCCGATAGAGTCATTATGGTTGAGGCCAAGGCTGTGCCTAGTTCGGTATAAAATGCTGTCGGGTTCTTTCTTAAATCGGGCAGGGTTTGCCTAAAAGTTAAAATATCTTGCCGATCCCATGGTTGGTAAACCCAATTGTACACAACCCTCCCTTTTGCATCTGCGTGGTTCATATCATCGTTTGTTCCCTGACCTCTTGGGGGAACCCAGTAGGGGGCGGCTTCTCTGATAGGCATCATAGTGTTGGCTGCTTCTAATGGGGGCTCAACCGTTTCAGGGACTGTGATCTTGACCTCTGGTTTCTGTTCCGCGAGGTGGCGGAAGACTTCAAGTGTTTGCATGAAGAGGTCCGTCACATCGCTCTCAGTTCCATCTCCAACATCGACCCTTCTATATAGAGCCGTCAGTTTAGCAGGACCCTTATTCTGGTACCTATCCTCATATGCGTTCAGGGTGTGGTAGCTGAACCGTAAAATGAAATGCCGTCGGTGACTACCGGCATGTGAATTGTGCATATTCATCGTATATTCTTCGCTCTCCTTCCGTTCTACCAGTGTCTTTGCTATTTTGTCAATTCCATCCCGCTCGTCTTTGCTCAACCTATTTGGTCTGGCTGTTGGCTGCTTGCCCGTCTCGAGTTCATCTAATGTTGTTACCAATGCGGCCGGTGCGAAGGCCGTAAGAGCCGGGGCACTAGCGCTAGGGTCACCCTCGGCCGCACTCAGAGCTGGCAGGTGCTGTGCCAGAGGCTGGCAGGGGGCATAAGGAGGGGGCATGTAGATAATCGGAGGGCCTAGCAGTAATTCGTCGTTTGCCCGTTGTTTGGAGGGCACCTCTGGGTAGAGCGCAGAGGGGGTCCTAACAGGGCATTGGCCTGTCGACCCTGATTCTTGCGTTTGCCTAACTTCCTCTCTCCTTCTTATTTCTTCATCTAGTTCTTTAGCGGCCAGGTGGGCTGCTTTTCGTAACTCCTTCCCCATTCTTGTTTCTTCTCTTTTCTTTCGTTGTTCTGCTTCCTTGCGCCACATGCCGATACTATCGAGCATAGTGGGTGTTGCTTTATTTGTTTTAACAGCTGCTTCTAATGTTTTTATTTTATTTTCATCAAAAGAACCTATCAGTGGCCACTGACTTTCGGGATCCTTTTTTGTATATTTATGCCATAACTTACTATAAGCTATAGCGACTAGTCCTTGCTTAGTAAACATGTCCTTATTAGGGGTGCCTTCCAATGGAGCTGGATGGTTCATCTCTAATAAGCGATCCGGGTTGATCCAACTACTAACCAATGGGGAGAAGATAGGCGTGACGGATTACAATGGGGGCAAAAGCCTGCACTACCTATCTTTTCGCTATTTGCAAAGACTAGACGGAATATTCTATTCTACGTTGTTTGCAAACAGAGAATACCTCCAAAAAGAACCAATTCCAAACAGTCAATGTTCGGACAAACAATCAATCAATGAGGGATAAAAATAGGCACGACGGGTTACAATAGGGGCAAAAGCCTGCGTTACCTACCCTTCACTATCTGCAAAGGGAGAGAGAATATTCCTATTCTTCCCCGTTTGTAGGCAGAGAAAAATCCTTAAGAGAACCGACTTCGAACAATTCAATGCTCGATCAAACAATCAATCAATGGGGAGAAAAATAGGTACGGCAGATTACAATGGGGGACAAAAGTCCGCGTTACCTATCCTTCACTATCCGCAAAGGGAGATAGAATATTCCTATTCCTCCCCGTTTGCAGGCAGCGAATATCTCAAAGAGCGTCAAAGCAAATACTAGTATTTCAATCAATCAATCAAACAATTAATTCACAATTCGTCGTGTGTCACGACCTTACCCGGACCGCATGGACAGTTTCCCGTCTTCCGCTTCCAGCACCCGATCGTCCTCTATTCTCTGTTGCTACCGCGGCACTCCTGATGGTTCCCAGTCAGGACCGTAGATCACTCGGGAGAGGTCTGCTCGGAATCAGTGAAGTTCAGATGATCGGCTGTCAGACGAGGGTCTATCGGACAGGAGCTCTCCCGATCGTTGCAGTCGTTCACTCCGTCGTCGGGACCTCTCCCACTGGATCCACGTGTCGCTGATGGGCCCCGCGTTTGGGACGCCAATTGTGGAAAAGTCAGCCCATAACGCTCCTGATGCCCAGGCTGCTGGCGCAAGACGCCTCTTAGTTCCCATCTTGAATAATTACCAAATAAAGAGACGGGCGCTGGAAGCAGGAAAACAAGAACAGAGTTTTATTTCTCATGAGGAGAGCCTGTCATTTCGGACACTCGCATAGTGTCTTCAGGAGGTGCTCTGTCTACCTCTCTGAGGCCTGGTCTTTTATACACTGGTTTAAGACATGTGAACGCTCTTTATTACAACAAAGACATTGTGAAGTATGAGGATGACATCCCCGGCACCCCCCCAATTCCGGCCCATTCCAACACATGACAACAGTAGAGGCCCTTACCCCTCATACAATGGGAGGGGGCTATCACGCAGCTGAGTGTTCTGCCGATTCCTTTGGAATGTGTGCGCCTGATCGAATCTCAGGGGGTGGGGAGGTCATAATCAATAGTGGCTCCTTTCAAGAGAGGCGAGTGCATACAGTAGTGGGCAATAAACTGTATCCTCAGGCTAAGGGATGACCAGCGGTCCATGTAGACAATTAGGTTCAGAGGAAGAGGTCATCAAAGGAGAGATATTCATGAAAGGAAGGATCAGTGTGGAAAATGGAGCGTAGAGAAAAGGGTTTATCAGAAGAGGGGTATTCATGGAAGGAAAGGAGGTGTTGGTCAGGCGCGGGGTGTGATTCTCAGAGACAGAGTCATGCGGGAGGGGAGGGCTCATGACTTGTGCATGTGAGAGCGGGGGCAGCCAGGGTGCGTGGGGGATGCTTGCAGGGTCAGGGAAGTGCGCCGACGATCGATCGTGAACAGGGAGACCATGATACCTAGAATGGCTGTCGTGTATGTTCATACGTGAGTCTGCAAGATGGCGCAGATGATGTTCAGTACACGAACTAAAATTCCCCCCCCCCGCTGCGTCCTGCCCAGCACCACCACCCCACTGCATTTACCTGTGCCGGCTGGCACTGATTCGCGAACAAGAAAAAGGCGGACCCTACTCACTAGGAACTAAGGTATGTCATACGTAACAGAAACAACGGTTCCAGCGGAAAGTTAGGCTAGTCTATAATGATAATAATATGCACAATCGCAATCACAAAACGGTGCATGGTGAGGTCAGAAAGAAATAAGGCCTTGCAGACTTTGTATTAACATTAATTCTTTTTATCAGAATTGCAAAATTCAAACTGATCTATACACAAACCCAGAAAAAAAAAATAATGGTACTTTTGTGTCCCCAAGTGAAATGGAACCATAAAACACAAAGTGAAAAACATGTGATGTGTACAACTTGGTTTCCACAATTTTTAAAGACGACCAAAAAATGACTTGGTAATAATTCCAGCTGCTGTATACAATAATCAGAGCTGTTCAACTGGTTCACTTTAAAATAGAGTCGACAACGTCTCAACCCTTTTACAGTATAGGGGCGCTTCAGGACCAAGGGATATGGGGACAATCTAATGATCAGAAAAACAAAAAGAAGACTTACGCTTAGAATGCTATATGTCAGCTAAAATCCTTAAAAGGGAATGTGATTGAATAGAGAGTACCTGATGGCGATTGCTCAGCCTCGTGAGACAGTGAGATAAGGGAGACACTGGTAAAGTAAGAGAAAGGAAAAGTGATACTCACACGGTGACCCAGTTGGGTGCTGCACATGTGAGAGTACAAAGGCGGTATAGGTTAATAAACTGAAAGTTGATTTTGAGGCAGTAGTAAACTGTTAGCTATCGAGTGACTGGTTATCTTACCCCCGTATAAGAGATGGACTGGTAGGCTGACAAACGGTCTATTCATAAGTTGCTCAATCGCGGTGGATGGCAGATATACATGACCACCTGAAATGGTGAGCACGGCGTGTATGAGTATTCAGCATTGCATCTGCGAATAAATGGGTACAATAATATAATACGTGTGCAAGCAGGCTTCCACTGTAGTAGTGATGGAGCAGATTCTTCAATTTAGTTGAAGCAGCCGCGGGACCAATCGTGCCACGGGAAAATGTATTACTATGTGGAGTAATGGCAAAGGTTAGTGACAGCCCAACTCCTTTCCAAAGTCATAATTAGGATGCATTAGCGGCGGGTTAATTAGGGTGACACTAGGGGCTCACCGCTCTTTAACTGATACAAGTTGCACAAGGCACGGAAATAACTAGCTTTTCAACCCATAGCCAAGGAACATATGTAAAACAAGCATTTACAATGCAACGGTCTCGCCTTAGCAAAAGTTAGAGCTACTGGCATTGTAAATGACAATTTTTTTATTTATGTGTTGGTTTTGAAAACCGATAACTAAATGGCATTGTCATTTATAATGCCAATAGCTTAATCTCTCGCAAATGCGAGACCTATTGCATTTGCACCCACACACACACACACACACAGCCTCACACACACACAGAGCCACACACACACAGAGCCACACACACTGTCCCACAAACTCACTGTCCCGCACACTCACTGTCCCACACACTTACTGTCACACACACACACTGTCGCACACACACACACTGTCACACACACACACACTGTCACACACACACACTGCCACACACACACAGACTGTCACACACACACACTGTCTCACACACACTGTCTCACATACAGTGTCTAATTTGGGGTTCGCCCACTTAGTGCTGTTTATGGAGCACAGTGTTTGTGGGGACCCCCTCCAAGATGCACAGACACAGAACAGGCAGGAGACACATTACTTTAAAAAAAACAATCCACTCTCCTGAACCATCAGAGTCCACCCTTAAAAAGCTGGAGGTGACCACCCAGCAAGTAGCCAGAGGGGGACCCCGAAGCTTACCTTGGTCACAGTGCAGGTGGCTTAGAGTGCGGGTCCCTTGAGGGGAGGGGCCGGGGTGTGCCCCTCCTGCAGAGTCACTGTGCTCCAAAGAATGATACAGATCCAATAAAGGGGTGCAAGGAATCCTGGTGTCTCCAGCAGCCGGGCCTCTCAGAGAGCCCCTGTGAAACCTGCCCCTAGAGACTTTTGTCAGGCCTCGCAAGATCTCAATTATACAGCTGATGAATAGCCACCTTTGTGTCCCCCCAGCACCCTCCCAACCTCTAACTCCTCACCTCCTTCTGGAGTCTAGATAGAAATTTTCATACATCTTCCATAGCTGGTACATACTGGTCTCCACGGAAGTTGCACAAAGTAGCTACTGGCGATGCATCAACATGTTTGTGATCTTGTTCACCCTCTCCGGGGCTGTACTGCCATTGGACGGGAGTGGTCAGGTCTGGTGGACATTGACTGACATTGACGGCATTACCTTGCTGCCTCCAGGCTGCTGTTTGACCATACATATTACATGGCTTGACTGACAGCACGGTTCCTTCCAAGGTCAGGCGCCATTGGCTTGCAGCCTCACTCGCGGTCACGCACGTTTGCCCTGGCGCACTCCTGTGAATCCCAACCGTGACGAATCGTTGACCAAATTGGCGCGTGCTGCTGCATGCAAACGTCTTGTTGATTAGACAAACGATCATATAGAGATATGGCCACCTTTGAGTCTGCTTCACCAGGCAAACATAACCTTTGCTAGCCATGAAATATACTGTTCGCGTTCACCTCAACTTCAAGCGCCTAGTAAGCGCTAGATAAAAGCAATTTTAATTCAGTTCAATAGAGCACCTAACATTTGCACGGTCACCCCCGGAGCAGCTTTCAGACCACCCTACCCAGTACTTCTCTCTTCTTCACACCTTCCCTTGTGACGCGTTCCCGTTTTTGTGAGGTATGCATCTGTGCCCATTTCGCTCACCTCAGCCACCTGGAAACTGGTTTGGAAGATGGATAAACTGCCTCTCTGCTCTGCATAGGGGAAATGCGTCGTTTTGATTAGCCAGTTGTGAATCGTTTTGTGTCCCAATTTATTCTCTAACGATTTTTGAACCATTCGCATCCGTTTAGTTGTACTGCATTGTTTTGCTAACCTTAGTAGATAGCAACACAAGTCCCTTGTAACGAGAACTGCTGGTCTGTAAATGTTTGTCAGTGAGCTTGTCTCCATCTATATCTTTTTTTGTTTAAATTTGTAAATAAAGAACAATTGCAACAAAAAACAAAGTGCCGGTCCCGCGGGGAGCGCTGGCTGCAAGGCGCGGTCATGTGACTGCGCGCCCCCGCCCTCTCCTCCAAGAGTCGATGCGAGGCGCGGGGCTGCCGGGGATGGCCATTGTTCTGACGCGGCTTGTTTAACCAGCACGTGGGTGGGTTTAAGACCACTGTCCGCCTTTCAAGCTGTTCAACTTTCCAAAGGAAACCGTTATACACAAAAGCAGTTAATATACCCGTCCACAGTCTATTTTCCTCGCAAGAGCACCTCTTCTAAGCCGATAATCTGTTCATCTCATCACCTGCACCCCCCAGAGACAGCATGGTGCTAAAGTTCACTGTGTCCCTGGGGCAGCGTCTAGTACATTAATAATCATTGCCATTCTCCCTCCCAAAGCCCGATTTATCTCCCAGACAATTACAAACTTCTTGGTTGCTACTTTTGATGTCAATTCTGTACAACATCTCTGTGCGGGCTATTTACCAAACGCATAAATAACAAGCCGTGAGCGTGCACGCTCCCGAACTTCCGGTTTCGGGATGTGCACGCTCACGGCTGTTGTGGGGCGGGACTTCCGTCTTTGCGAGAAGCCCGCGCCCACGGAGTGGATGGCCCAGAGGACCGGTGGCAGCAGAAGTCAGGAGTGGCGGCCGAGGCCGCTGATGCGGTAAGTGGGGCTTGGGGGTCTTGGCACGTGTGTGTGTGTGTGTCTGTGTGTCTGTGTGTGTGTCTGCGTGTGTGTCTGCGTGTGTGCCTGCGCGTGTGTGTGTGCGTGCCTTCGGCCGGCCTGCGTAAGCGCGTCCACAGACCCTGGTAGGCTCGTGCACCGCTCTGTCTCCCTTCAGAGGCAACTGGGCGACAATAGGTCTCGAGAGCGAGACCTAAAAAGGTGTTGGGGATGTGGGCCACCACCAGTCTATAATGTGGCAACGATATGCGTACCAAGGCGCGTGCTGGCAGCGGGGGACACCATGCAGGAAGGGCGCTCACCTTTGGAACGAATCAGTGAAGTACTCTCTAATCGATCTGCTCAGGTCGTCTGCCTGGTAACAATGATGACTGGCTGGCAGTGCGTGTGTGCTTAAATACACTGCATGGCTGCTTATACCGGTTTTTGGCAGACATCAGTTCTGATCGCCACTTACCGATGTAATCTAGTTATCTGCAATCTTAGTGTGTTGTGAAGAAAGACCGGTGTCTCAGAGGAGTGAAGGAAGTAAAGATGGAAATAGGGTAATGAGTAGATTTAGTGCAGTCTACAAACACTAGGATGAAGGCCTAATTTTTATATATCCTAAGCACAGATGGGCATATATTCGATATTTGGAAACATATTTGATATTGGAGGAAAAACATGGTATTACAATTGCATGACATGTCATACAAGTCTCAACTTGACTTTAAAATTAAAATGATTGCGTTACTTCTGTGTGCCACATCTATAGTATATCTGCAATATGAAATACAATTTCATGAACATTACACATTGATATAACAATATAGCGATAAAAAAGTGCACTGGAATATGCCTTACATAGTGTGTTCATACATCGTGGGCCACATTTCTAAAAATACTTAACTATAGGGAAACTTTTATCTCCTATACATTACAAAGAACACACTTTAGGGAAGAAAATTAAAAAGATATGTCATGCCGGTATTTACAAGAAGATTTGTAGAGACAATAATAGAGTGGTATCATTTTGTAGGTGGGCTACATGCAAGTTAAAGCCGTTGTGGGAGAACATTGACGGCATAGCGTGCACCGGGGGCAACTCTTCGAGGGTGTGCTGAGATCAATGTACTATGTTTCCTCTGTGCTAGGTCGTTAGAGAATCATTGCTTGCATCAACCCAATGTAGTTACAAACCCCGCCATTCTTCAGCGGAATTCAATCCCTGACTTATGGAGTTAGTTCTTTCTATCCAACGAATTTCCCAATGTTGTAAGATTTGTTTCATATCCCCACCTCTTGCAGGGATGTTGGCTTTCTCAATGACTTGCCATTTAATCTCATCTGGTGTGTGGTTGGCCTCGGAGAAATATGCTACCAGTGGTGCATTTAGGACTGAACACCGTATCCAGCTTCTGTGTTGCCCGATACGTGCTTTGTTAGGCTGTTGTGTCTGTCCTATATATATGGCAGGCCGCACGGGCACCATATACCGTAGACCACATTCGTGTGTTACAGTTGGAAAAGGATTGGAGGGTATGTTTTACATTATTGTGTTCAAAGATGTTCGTATTAGATGTAAAGGGGCACGCAACACAGTTGCCACAGGGAAAATGGCCCTTTATTTCAGGTAGGTTCCACGTTGATTGCAACGTATTTGTTTGTTGTGTCATCTTTTCAGTAGAGGAGTAGATAAGGTGGTCTTTCAAATTCTTACCTCTTTTGTACGCAAAGAGAGGCGCTTCATTGGAAGAGTCAATACTTTTTATTATGTGCAAGTTTTTCATGATGTAACTACGGACCTTATTGGAGTGTACCCCAAAGGTTGTCACACATATAAGTTTGTCCATAGACTTTTTTTGTTTGGTCTTTAGCAATTCTTCTCTAGGGCATAACCAGGCCCTTTGTAAAGATCGTCGGACTATCCTATTGGGATATCCTTTTGCCACCAATTTGGATTTGAGTATTTCTGCCTCTGCCATGTAATCTTTTTCATATGTGCAATTTCTGCGTAGACGCAAAAATTGACCGAACGGTAAGCCATCTCACAGTGCCCTTGGATGTTGGCTTTTGTAAGATAGGAGAGTGTTTCGCTACGTGGGTTTTCTATGCAAAGACGTAATTAGGGAGCCATTCTCATGTTGTATCTTAAGTTCTAAGAAAGCACTACATGTTTTGTGAATGTTGGAGGTATAAGTTAAATGTGTCTGAATGGTGTTCAGATATCTCACAAATTCGTCAAATTCTGTAGGGGTCCCAGACCAAATTAAGAAAACGTCGTCAATATATCTTTTCCAACATCTAATGTTGGAACGGTAGATGTTGAAAGCAGTCAAAACACATTTTTTTTCCACATTGTTCATGTAGATATTCGCCAGGTTCGACGCAAAAATGGCCCCCATACTGGTGCCAGAACATTGCTGATAATAGACACAGTTAGATACAAAATAGTTGGATTTCAAGGTGATACATAGTAGTGAGATGATGAAAGAAGCGGATACCTGCAGTGGCCTTGGTCTTGTTTCTAATTAATCCTCTATTAACTTGATGCTTTCATTTTGAGCGATATTGGTATATAGTGAGGAGACATCTAATATGGCCAGCTAGTCTGTATCTGTGTTGCAAGGTAAGCCATCTACTAAGTTAATTATAAACTTTTGTCTCTAACATATGCTTCTTGTACGAGCACAAATTATTTTATGAAAAAGTCTATGTACTTGCCGATGGGTTCCAGGATGGACCCACATCCTGATAGTATCGGTTGCCCTGGCGGATTAGTAGTGCTCTTATGGATTTTAGGTAGTGTATACAATACTGGGGTTCTGGGATATACTGCATTTAGAAATTCAAATTCTTTCTGGCTAATATATCCCTCATCATTGCCTTCGGTGGTCATTTTCAAGATTTTTGTTTTGATATCGGGTAATGCATCTGTGGTCATTTTTTTGTAATGTTTTTCTTCACTAATTTGTTTGTTGATCTCTGTATCATAATCTTTCCTATCTTGAACCACTATTCCTCCCCCTTTATCGGCTGGCTTTAGAATTATTGAGTTGTCATTTTTTAAGGACTGTAAAGCATATCTCTCTTGAATAGTTATGTTACATGGTACAAAAGAATGGCTGGTATTAAGACTGTCTAGTCCTCCCAGTATGATTTTCTCAAATGTCAACAGTTCATGTGGCATCATGTTGTTGGTGGGGTAAAAAGTGTATGGCGGTCGAAGGCTGGTCACAGAGTCGTGTGTCATTGGCTCCTTATTCATAAAGAATAGTTTAAGACGTATTTTTTGAAAAAACTGAAAAAGTTCAGTTTTTAGATCAAAGAACTCTAATGGACCACATAAGTAAGCTGGAGCTCCCCTCCTGCCCACGAAAGATATACACTAATCTAGACCTATGTGGAACTTGCTGAGAGGCTTCCTTAATGTGTGTCTGCTTTCAGCAAGCTCCTCCTGTGCTAGGACTAAGAACTAACAGAGGATGTAACAAATCCATGTACAGTTTTAGAACAAGATAACATAAATCATAGGTGCCACCATCATCAGCTTATGTGCCGATTAGATGGATTCAAAAAGTCTGTTCACCGGCTGACTCATGCCATAGCCACTTTATCAAGGTGCATTGTCAACATGTGGTAGAGATGGGTCGCTACAGTGAGGATGTTGCACTTGACCTTGTACAGGTTACCACTACTTTAGAAAATATCTTAACATTACAGATCTCTGTGATTGGTGAATTAGGTAGAGGTGTAAGTGAAGAGGATTCAAGCCTCAGCAGCATCTCTGTACTAGAAGCCATGAGTCTGCGTCTCACTCAAAGGTAGTGATGAATCATGAGGTCCTAATGTTGAGACCATTGAAAGGGCAAGTGCTTTGAGAGGGATAAAGAGGTAGTAGATCAATGTACTTGTTATCTTTTTTTTTAACCATTTTTTTATTAGCATTTGATGTAAAGAGCATTTACACATATACATATATAGTATATATCCTAGGTACTAGCCCAAGGTGAATAGTAACATTGTGGTACATATCATCATTCCTTGAGGACTGTACAGAGGTGTTACATGTATAACACGTCAGGACATTATGTCATGCATAGTACACATTACAACTTACTTGTCAATATAGATAATCTCGCCCCATAAGCCATCAGGCATCTATTCGTGGGTACCATAGAAATAAACAATACTATATTTCAAATGTATGTTCTGTTATCTGTTTTTAAATTAAACAGAATAATACAGAGCTTTTGGCAGTCATTGGCGGTAGTGGCACAATACAATAGTATATATATATTTTTAACATTCAGATGGGCCCGTTTATATGCTAGCAATTGTCTCCCACATGTCCCACCCCACAGGAGTGATCCCACTTGCTCTGGATAGGAGGGGGGGGGATACGGCTGTGAGGGTTTCCATTAAATATCCAGTGCCAGGCAACAGGGAGCCAACACAGCTAATATGAGTAGGCATGGGATACACAGGCACCTTAGTTGCGCCCCATCGAGGGCCCACATAAGGGAAATGCGACTGGGGTACAAGACTCTGAAGTCCCCACCCCCAATATACCAGTCAATCTACTCATTTGTTAACCACGGTCACTGTCAGACAGTGGGAAAGTTTCAGACAGCAGCACATGCTGTGAGGCAATTGCCACCTAAGGCAGGTCAGCTGTATCCACAATCGGTTGATCAGCCGCCTGTATTCTCTCTAGCATAATACTCCATGTCTCCAAGTCTCGTTCAGCATTTTCATACGAGCGAACAGAGCGCAGGCGGCCTTCCTCTGCAAACCCCCATTCACACATATCTGCCTTCCATTTAATCGGACGAGGGGTCATAGACTGCCTCCAATGTATAGCAATTTGGCGTCCATCAACACCAACCCCAGAGAAGCAAATTTGTATTGCAAGTGGGTCTTTGATTTTGGGGGATGGTAACACACCTAAAAGGCAATGTTTAATCGACACCTCGACTGGGAATCTCATAGCTTTTCACAACATTTCCAGGATCTCCGTCCAGTAAAGGACAGTCCCAGGTAATACGTGTAAAATGGGCTGGCCTTGCTCCACATCAGGGGCATGTCGATGCGCGCACCGGATCAAATCTCGTTAATCTGAGGGGGTCATATATGTGTGATGCAGGTAATAAAATTGGGTGAGTTTAAAGCGAGCATTGATGGCTACTTCCTGGACCTGCACGAATACTCTCTTCCACTCCCCCTCTATTAGAGGTGTCAGCAAGTCTTCCAACCACCTACCCTAGACTCTTGATAAATCTACTCTAGCGTCCGCCTCTAGGCCTTTATACAACGGGAGATAAGTCCCATAAATGAACCTTGATCCATGATTGTCAGCTCCTCAGGGAATGTGGTCCATATTTCATGTGGGGTGCGCGTTAATTTAGCGTATTACAGGAAATGATCCTCCGGGATGTGGTAACATTCTCTCACATCTGCAAACTAGAGAAAGGTTCGGGTTAATTATAGATCACCTTCTGTTACCCAACTCATGTCAAACCATCAAGACAGATCCATCACCGTCTGTATGTGACGGAAACTAAGAAGCCATTTTAAGGGTTTTGACCAGGCGTATGTGGCACTCTGTAATACAAGGGTGACCACACGCTCACTTGCCATGGGAAACTGAATGACCACAAATGGACACTCCTGGGGGTCCTCAAGCCCATCATACGGTATCATGGTAGGTCTGCCTCTGTGTTCCAGCCCAGCAATAACTCCTTCTTTGTGTTTGGCCCCTCAGTGCACCACTGTGCCACGTACTGGAGGAGTCCTGCGAGATAATAAAGATGAAGGTCTGGAAGGCCAAGGCTTCTCTTGTCCATATCAAGCTTTAACAATTTCAAAAGACAGCCAACAGTGGTGTTTCTGGATGGCACCGGTCAAATATCCCATTCTTATAGTTCTCTTATGCCCACTCCTGGAGTACTGACTGCCCAACAAACTCAATCCTTGTTAAATGCTTTCATAATATTAGGAGGGCAACCTAATTTCCTTGTTCACATTGAACTTTCCAATTCGAATTGCATGTTTCTGTAGTCACTCTTTTGTTTTCAATTTCCTTCTGTATCTCGTTTTTCAACTAATTGCTAGATGTTGGAGTCTTTTTCCATAAAGTTCTTTTTATTCCAGCACACTTAAAACAGACCCAGCCAATGCATTTCATCCCTTACAGGGACTTCACTGGGGCAATTTGTTTTATCCTCCTTCTCCAAATTCTTCTTTTCCATTCATCCTGTTTAAATATCTTGGCTCCTTTTGAGCAGCCTTTTGGCATGTTTGTCCTGGTCCTACCCGATCTGATCAGAAGAAGGATAACGCACATTGCCCTGATGAAGGGATGCAATGTGTTGGCTGGGTCTGTTTTAAGTGTGAGGGAATTGGATAGTTAATAAAAAGAACTTTATGGAAAAAGACACCAATGTCTGGAAATTAATTCAATGTGAACAAGGAAATTAATATGCCCTCCAGTTTTAACAGCTAAAGCTTCCCTTTACTGCATTTCCTGTCCCACATCAGGGAGACTAGAAGGCTGTTCAGGGTAGTAAATATAACATTGGGGATTCAACAGAAGATGTTTTGCAACACATATAGGCAACACAGCAGTAGGAACATTTTCGCCAGGGCTAGCGTCCCATAACACACAGGGGGAGGCGATACCAGAAGTGTATTGTTGCCTCTAGGCCTGATAGGACCGCTCCCGCATTCAAGGCGTATTGGGCTTCGACTGTATGGGCAACTTGAATACCCAAATAACGGAAATGATCGCACTCACATGTAGATGCCAAGGTGGAGAGTTCTGGAATTTTTCTCCCAGCTAGATCTTCCTGGGGAAGCATAACGGATTTCTGGCTATTGATAAACAAACCCGACACTGTAGCAAACTCAGTCAGCACTGTCAGGAGGGTAGGCATGGTCTCTGTGGGGTGATGCATATAAAGCAGCGTGTCATTCAAAGAAATGATATGAGTGTGCCCACCCATAACTATGCCCCACTGGGCCATGTCCCGCCATAGCTGGATCAGCAGTGGTTTAATCACAAGTGGTTACATCACTCTAGCAGTGGGGTGACAATATAGTAGACAAACCCAAGACATAAAATCTGGTCCAAGCCCCATTCTATCCTATACCTCCCATACATAGTCCCATCATAGGGTATCAAAGGCTTTCTCGATATCCAAGGTGACCGCAGCCGCCTGAATATCCATGTCAGCTATAAAGTGCAATACACGAGAGAGTCTGCGCAAATTTACGTGAGTCTCCCGGCCTGGTATAAACCCACATTGATCTTCATGTAATAGCTGAGTAACCACCCTACTTGTCGCATTGCTAATGCTTTAGACAGAATTTTTGTTTCTACCCCTAACATGGACAGTGGGGTCCTTGCCTGGTTTGGGGAGCATAACTATCTGGGGCTCCTGCATGGAGGAAGGAAGAGTCCCTACGCGCTTGGCTTCATGCAGAATCTCTAGCAAACTAGGGAGTAGTGCATCCGCAAACGCCTGGTAATATTACACCGGGAGGTCACCTGGACCCTGGGCTTTACAGTGTGCCATACCCTGCACTGCCTACTGGAGGTCTTCAAGACAAATCTCTCCCCCCTAGTTTGTCACGTTGTTCATAGGTAATTTGTGGTAGTATTATATAATCAAGGAACAATCCCATTTATGACCTGTTAACCACCTTGTCCTCTCCATACACCGTTTCCAAGTGTGTACAAAGTAAGGAGTTTATGGCTGCCTGAGTATAGACGAGGGCCCTATCAGTTCACTTTAATGTCAATATAATCAGGGGGTTGGGGTGTTCTTGCTTGAGGAACCATGCCAAGAGCTTACCTGATTTATCCCCTTCCTGGTGCAGAAGCTGGCAGTATTCCCTAAGGTCCAGCAGTCCAGTATGTCCCATGTGTCTCCTACTGTGCGCTGGGCACACAGCAATGCCTCACTGTGTGTCCCCAAGTCTGGACCATCGTTCTGTAGTGGGGTCAATGCAACCTTCGTGTCTGTGAGATCTTTCTCCAACCGCTTCTGCATGCCTATCATCTTTGACAGGCATTCCGCACCCATCACCACCTTTAACGCATTTCATTCTACCCCCTGGCATCAGTGGACAACCAGTTTGCATGAAATTAGCAGTGGGTCATCTCTCCGAGCTCCTTTTGAAAGATATCATCCTTCTGGGCTTCCGTTTGCAGTGCCAAAGAGGAACCTTTGGCCGGCCACTCCTGGTCCCCCATGTCAATAACACAGGGGAGTGATCTGAAAGGAATCTCCTTAATATCTGTATCTGTAGGGTGGCAGCGTCTTCAGTAAGCAAAAAGTGATCTAGGCAGTTATAAACTGAACAAGCTCGGGTGTAGCGCTTGTAACCCTGTTCATCTGGATGTGTTGTGTGCCACAATTCCACAAACCCTAGCGGTCCAAGACCCCCCAGAGAGCAGTTGACATATTGGGTTTTGTGTGTATTTTTGGGGTTGCCTATCCATTGTGCCATCTAATACACAGTTAAAATCATCTGCACACAAAATTGGAATTGCCGCATATGGCAATAGTGTTTCTCCAGGTCTAGTACTTGTTATTTCTACCCATTCATTACTATTGTTAAGAAAATATAAAGTTATTTGATGAAACGTGTGAATATGTAATTATTGTTTAAAAATGTACCTAAACTTGAAGGGAAGGGAATAAAACATTCTGGTACAAGTAACCAGGAGTGGCCGGCAACGGTCGTGGGTGGCGGGGTAGGGTGGTGTGGGTAAGTGGGAGTAAAAAATAAAATGATAACTTACCCCTCACCGTGCCTCTCTGCTGTTGTCCTGGTGTATTCTATCCTGGCCAGTCTTCCAAATAGAAAGCACCCAGGCTGAGGCTCCCCTGAGCCAATCACAAGGCTGCAATTCAGCATGGTGATTGGTTCCCATAAGCTAATTACAAGGCTGCAATCTTGCCTTGTGATTGGTCTGAGCGCTGTGGTTTGGTGCTCAGACAGGGGCAGGGGCAGGGGGCCCGGGCACGTAGATTGAAATGCAGCCTGCATGGAAAACATACAAAGTGCGCATGACAGTTTGGCTGGTACAGGTAGGCCGGCCAAGCGGTCATGCACATTTTTCAGTGGGCAAACCACTCCTTCCCTGCTCCTCTGTCATCAGAGCAGCCCCCTCATTTTATTTTTCCTTTCTTTCACTGCTACAAAGCAGTGGGATGATGCTCCTACATAATAGCGGAGGAGCCACCGCTGCAAATAGCATTGTTGTGCCTGGGTTCCGTAGTACATTGAATTTGGTACTTACTGAAGAAATAATTGATAGTGATCTCTGCACATTGCGCTCTTCCTTCTCCTGCCCATGAGCCATTTTAAGGGTGATGTGGTATTAGCAGATCATCTTCATCCGACTCTTGTTCTGACGAGATGAAAGGTATTCCTCTTTATGTTGCTATGTTGTGCAATATAGTACATATTGTTCCTATCTTGCAACGAGTCTCTGGTGCATACTGGAGTGCCCCACCACTTTTATGGAGATAGAGGAAATGAGTTTTCAGCAGCCCAAATGTACACTCTACCACACTTCATGTAGGTTTATGAGCAGCACTGTAGCATTGCACACTTGGATTTGCAAGGTTTGGATAAGGTGATCCAGGAATGCAAAGCATAAGCATTGTCTTTCTACAATATGAAAGTGTGAAATATTTTAAAGATAAAATGGATTACCATGTTCAGCATATACGTATGTAAGTATGCTAAAATTACTAATATATGTCTCCAAATTCTACTCTAAAATGGCATGCGTAAAGCCCATTATGCCTAATCCTAAATGAACCCTGGGTACTTCCAAGTAATCTTGCATCAATATTTGAAATTAAGTTTGATGCATTGTAAGCAACTTGTATGTTTAGCAAATGCGTATACCTTCTATTTCTGAAACTGACCTCATTGTCAGACGGTGGGCATATTGGAACATAGGTTCCATCAATACATCCAATGACATGGTGAAATTGCCGAGTTTGATGCAATTTTACCTTGTTTAACTGCAAATCCCATGCAGTTGTTGGAAATGTAATATAAAAGTTCATTTTCATCAACATTGCATCATGAAAACCGTTGAAAAACTGGGAGAGTGTACTTTGTGATATTGCACCTGTTTCAGCAATCACATCTTGGTTGCTACCAGAGGCTAAAGGTTGGAATGAGCAAAATACCTGTGTATGGGTGGGGATTGAATTGCTCCTCAGGGTGTTTTTCTGTCTAGCTGAGGCTTAATTTTATCTATAGAGTCTAATATGAGTGCACTGCTTAGCAGAGATGTTTAACGATTGGGGAAAGTGGGCAATTACCAGGACCACACCCTCCAAAGGGCCCCATTCAAAAGTGAACTTTCTCTCTGTCCCACATCTGTCTATTGCTCCATCTCAACCTTTAATGTATTATTCAATATTGTTCGGGGTTGTGGGGCTTAAATTAGCAGAAACTGGGAAGTAAAATGCAAAGCTTTTCTCGTCCGGTGCCGCTAAAGTTTGTCTTGACCAGGTCCTGCTGAAATCCTTAAGGTGACACTGTTACTTAGCTTGTGTTTGTCAATTATTTCCTCCTCTGTCAGTTGCCACATTTGTCGAGTCTCACCATCATGTATAAAGCAGCCACTGTGGAAAATGGTGAGGCTTTCTCTGGCTGTTTTTTATAGTTTGCACCTGATTACCACCTGTTTTGGGGAAACATCCTTTACAACACAACTTTTACCACGCAGTGCCTTTACGACGCAACTTTTACAACGCAAACTATTACAACGCATTGCGCTGGGGGGCGCTCTAGGATAGGGAATAGGTTTAATTTACTATCCAACACCTTCCCTACTATCCACGGGGACTGGAGTTGGAATAGTAAATTAAACTATTCACTATCCAGCGTCCCAAAGCACTATGCGTTGTAAAGGCATGGGTTGTAAAAACAGCGCTGTAAAGGCATGCGTGGTAAAAGCATGCATTGTAATGTCATACATCCCCTGTTTTGAGTTGGTGGGAAACTGCACTTACAAACCTAGCAGTCTGCGACTAGTCACAATTTGCGAATGCTTGATGCATACAAATACAAAATCACTATTAGGAAATCCCGATTAGCGATTCGGTATTTGGAGCCACAAACATATCGATTCGGCAGTCATCCAGTTTGCTAAACTAGCAAAGAAAATGCCACTCATACATAAACAAGCATTTACAATGCAATGGTCTCGTCTTTGCTAAAGTTAGAGCTATTGGCATTGCAAATGGCATTTTTTTCATTCTTTGTTTTTTTTAAAACATAAATAAATGGTATTGTCATTTACAATGGCAATAGTAGAGAGTATTAGCAGTGATTAATAGTTAGTAGACAGTGACTAGTTTATTAATAGAGTATACTTGAATAGAGTAGACGACGATGCGGTAATTCTTGCAAGAACCCCATTACAGCTCCAACGGGTCTTAGATAAATACTGTATGTTCATGACAAGTTTGAACCTTATAGTAAATATAAAAAAAACATTTGTGATGCATGCTGGTTTTGGGAAAAAAAAAGCTAAAGACATAATTGTCAACAATGCCGTATTAGACTGTACAACAACATATCCCTATTTAGGGATCTTAGTCGATAATAAGCTTCAATGGTCAGAAGCCATTAATTCAAGAAAACTATCATTCTTGAGGGCCACTACGGCATTAGTAGCGTTTGCTCAGAAACTGGGAAAGTGATCCCCTACAGAAATGCTAAAGATTTTTTAAAGCAAAATGTGTGGGTGTTGCAATTTACGGGGCGGGGGTTTGGGGATATGCAAATGTTGACCAGTTACAGAAAGTTGAAAATTCCTTTTTAAGGTATCTACTTGCAGTCCCCAAGAGCACTACAACGTATGGCTGTCATCTGGAACTGGGGTTGGACTATATATCGAATATAGCAAAAATCGAACCAATCATGCTATGGCGACGGATTTGGTCCACTGACCAGTGTGAGCTAACAAGATTACTTGTCCAGGATTGTATGACCCTCAATAATATGGAGAAGATTAAATGGCTGGCATATGTCAAGACATTTTTTATTGATCAAGGCTCTCCGAGATTTTTTACCGAGCCCAAAATGATAGTTGAGATCTCAAGAAAAGAGGTAAAAAATGCTTGTTTAACACATTTGGACCAGTTGCGACTAGCAACCGAAATAGGGAAATCTTCTGAGCAACACCACGTATTAGCTCAGACTACTTTTAGGATTCAACCATATTTAGTGTATAATCTAAACCAGTTTGAAAAATTTTTGTTGACTCGTTTTAGGTTCAACATCCTGCATCGATTGATTTCTTTCCCACTCCAGAATGACTGGTCTTCGACCTTACCCCTCTGCCCTTGTAATTCCATTTCTACACAATCTACTATCCATGTACTCCTTTTTAGGTCTCACCTTTTCCATTCCGCAGGAATGGATTGGAGAGAATTCTAGTGGTCAAAATACTCGTCAAACTATGGCTTTTTCGGTGCGGTTTTCTTCGAGTTCACGTGGCCACAGTCACGCGCTTTTGGGCCATAAACGTTTTTTTCACGAGCTTTTGTTGTTTTTCATTGGCTCTTCACTTTGTCCACGCCTCATTGAAGCTGTTCCCTCCGCCTACCTTCTCTCTGTCCTGCGCGTGCCTCTTGCTTATCTCACCGTGGCACGACAACATTCAGACCTGCACTCTTTCCAAGCATACCCCACTGCCTTTAACTCGCGGAAACACGCACACTAAACACAAACAGCCCACAGACTCTCTCCCATTCACGCACGGCAACACGCACACATCAACAACATTGAGACGTGCACTCTTTCCAAGCATACCCCCCATGCCTTTAACTCGCGGAAACACGCACACTAAACACAAACAGCCCACAGACTCTCTCCCATTCATGCACGGCAACACGCACACGTCGACAACATTCAGACGTGCACTCTTTCCAAGCATACCCCTCCTGCCTTTACCTCGCGGAAACACGCACACTAAACACAAACAGCTCACAGACTCTCTCCCATTCTCGCACGGCAACACGCACACGTCGACAACATTCAGACGTGCACTCTTTCCAAGCGGATGTATGACGTTACAAAACAGGCTATTACAACGCCTGCCTTTACAATGCGGTTTTTACATCGCATACCATTACAACGCATAGCGCTCTTGGGTGTTGGATAGTGAATAGTTTAATTTACTATTCCAACTCCAGTCCCCGTGGACACTAGGGAAGGTTATTGAATAGTAAATTAACCTATTCCCTATCCTAGAGCGCCCCCCCAGCGCAATGCGTTGTAATAGTTTGCGTTGTAATGACCGCGTTGTAATGGTAGTGCGTTGTAAAAGTTTTGTTGTAAGTGATGTTTACCTTTCCAAGCATACCCCCCCCTGCCTTTAACTCACGGAAACACGCACACTAAACACAAACAGCCCACAGACTCTCTCCCATTCATGCACGGCAACACGCACATGTCGACAACATTCAGACGTGCACTCTTTCCAAGCATACCCCCCCTGCCTTTAACTCGCGGAAACACGCACACCAAACAGAAACAGCCCACAGGGAGCATAAGACCAGCACACGTGGTAGTAATGAAAACTATACAGAGTCCAGCCGCTGCTCACCAAATTCGATCTTTTGGGACCCACATGTAGCTTACATTACGAGCAAGATGGCTACCGGCGTTCATCCAGCCTATCAGTGCCACGCATCGAAAGCCCCCGTGTCCCTATTACCCAGAAGCCCAGCACCATAGAGAGACACAGGACAGCTGGCACTCTCCTAGATGTCCATGCTCTACAAATCGGGACACTAACGATAAATGTATTTTTGGTCAGAGGAGTTAAAACACCCTTTTGTGTCTGCAAATAAATCATCATTTTGGGACAGAAATAACAAGGAACACCAATCCATGAAGTTATTCAAGGACAGAGGTCTGAGGATAACTAGCACCAAGACAGGTAATAGACTGTGCCCGGCACAACTGCAAAAATTATTCACGCACGGCAACACGCACACGTCGACAACATTCAGACATGCACTCTTTCCAAGCATAACCCCCCTGCCTTTAACTCGCGGAAACACGCACACTAAACACAAACAGCCCACAGACTCTCTCCCATTCACGCACGGCAACACGCACACGTCGACAACATTCAGACGTGCACTCTTTCCAAGCATACCCCCCCTGCCTTTAACTCGCGGAAACACGCACACTAAACACAAACAGCCCACAGACTCTCTCCCATTCACGCACGGCAACACACACACGTCGACAACATTCAGACGTGCACTCTTTCCAAGCATACCCCCCTGCTTTTCACTCGCGAAACACGCACACCAAACACAAACAGCCTACAGACTCTCTCCCATTCATGCACGGCAACACTCACACCGAACACAAACAGCCCACAGGGAGCATAAGACCAGCACACGTGGTAGTAATGAAAACTATACAGAGTCCAGCCGCTGCGCACCAAATTCAATCTTTTGGGACTCACCCCGTGTCCCTATTACCCAGAAGCCCAGCACCATAGAGAGACACAGGACAGCTGGCACTCTCCTAGATGTCCATGCTCTACAAATCGGGACACTAACGATAAATGTATTTTTGGTCAGAGGAGTTAAAACACCCTTTTGTGTCTGCAAATAAATCATCATTTTGGGACAGAAATAACAAAGGAACACCAATCCATGCAGTTATTCAAGGACAGAGGTCTGAGGATAACTAGCACCAAGACAGGTAATAGACTGTGACCGGCACAACTGCAAAAATTATTCACGCACGGCAACACGCACACGTCGACAACATTCAGACGTGCACTCTTTCCAAGCATACCCCCCCCTGCCTTTAACTCGCGGAAACACGCACACTAAACACAGACAGCCCACAGACTCTCTCCCATTCACGCACGGTAACACACACACGTCGACAACATTCAGACGTGCACTCTTTCCAAGCATACCCCCCTGCCTTTTACTCGCGGAAACACGCACACCAAACACAAACAGCCCATAGACTCTCTCTCTCCCATTCACGCACGGCAACACGCACACGTCGAAAACATTCAGACATGCACTCTTTCCAAGCATACCCCCTGTGCCTTTCACTCACGGAAACACGCACACCAAACACAAACAGCCCATAGACTCTCGCTCTCCTATTCACCCACGGTAACACGCACACGTCGACAACATTCCGACGTGCACTCTTTCCAAGCATACCCCCTCTTGCCTTTCACTCGCGGAAACACACACACCAAACACAAACAGCCCACAGACTCTCTCCCACCACCTCCCCCACCCAGACTCTCTCCTATTCACGCACGGCAACACGCACACCATAGCTTCTCTCTCATTCATTCATCTGCACGTTTCTGCCTTTCACTCGCGGAAACACGCACACCAAACTCAAACAGCCCATAGACTCTCTCCCATTCACGCACCGCAACACGCACACGTCGACAACATTCAGACGTGCACTCTTTCCAAGCATACCCCCCCTGCCTTTAACTCGCGGAAACACGCACACTAAACACAAACAGCCCACAGACTCTTTCCCATTCACGCACGGCAACACGCACACGTCGACAACATTCAGACGTGCACTCTTTCCAAGCATACCCCCCCTGCCTTTAACTCGCGGAAACACGCACACCAAACATAAACAGCCTACAGACTCTCTCCCATTCACGCACTGCAACACGCACACCAATCAGAAACAGCCCACAGGGAGCATAAGACCAGCACACGTGGTAGTAATGAAAACTATACAGAGTCCAGCCGCTGCGCACCAAATTCGATCTTTTGGGACTCACATGTAGCTTACGTTACGAGCAAGATGGCTACCGGCGTTCATCCAGCCTATCAGTGCCACGCATCGAAAGCCCCCGTGTCCCTATTAACCAGAAGCCCAGCACCATAGAGAGACACAGGACAGCTGGCACTCTCCTAGATGTCCATGCTCTACAAATTAGGACACTAACGATAAATGTATTTTTGTCAGAGAAGTTAAAACACCCTTTTGTGTCTGCAAATAAATCATCATTTTGGGACAGAAATAACAAGGAACACCAATCCATGCAGTTATTCAAGGACAGAGGTCTGAGGATAACTAGCACCAAGACAGGTAATAGACTGTGACCGGCACAACTGCAAAAATAATTCACGCACGGCAACACGCACACGTCGACAACATTCAGACGTGCACTCTTTCCAAGCATACCCGCCCCCTGCCTTTAACTCGCGGAAACACCAACACTAAACACAAACAGCCCACAGACTCTCTCCTATTCACGCACGGCAACACGCACACGTCGACAACATTCAGACTTTCACTCTTTCCACGCATACCCCCTCCCTGCCTTTAAGTCGCGGAAACACGCACACTAAACAGAAACAGCCCACAGGGAGCATAAGACCAGCACACGTGGTAGTAATGAAAACTATACAGAGTCCAGCCGCTGCTCACCAAATTCGATCTTTTGGGACCCACATGTAGCTTACATTACGAGCAAGATGGCTACCGGCGTTCATCCAGCCTATCAGTGCCACGCATCGAAAGCCCCCGTGTCCCTATTACCCAGAAGCCCAGCACCATAGAGAGACACAGGACAGCTGGCACTCTCCTAGATGTCCATGCTCTACAAATCGGGACACTAACGATAAATGTATTTTTGGTCAGAGGAGTTAAAACACCCTTTTGTGTCTGCAAATAAATCATCATTTTGGGACAGAAATAACAAGGAACACCAATCCATGAAGTTATTCAAGGACAGAGGTCTGAGGATAACTAGCACCAAGACAGGTAATAGACTGTGCCCGGCACAACTGCAAAAATTATTCACGCACGGCAACACGCACACGTCGACAACATTCAGACATGCACTCTTTCCAAGCATAACCCCCCTGCCTTTAACTCGCGGAAACACGCACACTAAACACAAACAGCCCACAGACTCTCTCCCATTCACGCACGGCAACACGCACACGTCGACAACATTCAGACGTGCACTCTTTCCAAGCATACCCCCCCTGCCTTTAACTCGCGGAAACACGCACACTAAACACAAACAGCCCACAGACTCTCTCCCATTCACGCACGGCAACACACACACGTCGACAACATTCAGACGTGCACTCTTTCCAAGCATACCCCCCTGCTTTTCACTCGCGAAACACGCACACCAAACACAAACAGCCTACAGACTCTCTCCCATTCATGCACGGCAACACTCACACCGAACACAAACAGCCCACAGGGAGCATAAGACCAGCACACGTGGTAGTAATGAAAACTATACAGAGTCCAGCCGCTGCGCACCAAATTCAATCTTTTGGGACTCACCCCGTGTCCCTATTACCCAGAGGCCCAGCACCATAGAGAGACACAGGACAGCTGGCACTCTCCTAGATGTCCATGCTCTACAAATCGGGACACTAACGATAAATGTATTTTTGGTCAGAGGAGTTAAAACACCCTTTTGTGTCTGCAAATAAATCATCATTTTGGGACAGAAATAACAAAGGAACACCAATCCATGCAGTTATTCAAGGACAGAGGTCTGAGGATAACTAGCACCAAGACAGGTAATAGACTGTGACCGGCACAACTGCAAAAATTATTCACGCACGGCAACACGCACACGTCGACAACATTCAGACGTGCACTCTTTCCAAGCATACCCCCCCCTGCCTTTAACTCGCGGAAACACGCACACTAAACACAGACAGCCCACAGACTCTCTCCCATTCACGCACGGTAACACACACACGTCGACAACATTCAGACGTGCACTCTTTCCAAGCATACCCCCCTGCCTTTTACTCGCGGAAACACGCACACCAAACACAAACAGCCCATAGACTCTCTCTCTCCCATTCACGCACGGCAACACGCACACGTCGAAAACATTCAGACATGCACTCTTTCCAAGCATACCCCCTGTGCCTTTCACTCACGGAAACACGCACACCAAACACAAACAGCCCATAGACTCTCGCTCTCCTATTCACCCACGGTAACACGCACACGTCGACAACATTCCGACGTGCACTCTTTCCAAGCATACCCCCTCTTGCCTTTCACTCGCGGAAACACACACACCAAACACAAACAGCCCACAGACTCTCTCCCACCACCTCCCCCACCCAGACTCTCTCCTATTCACCCACGGCAACACGCACACCATAGCTTCTCTCTCATTCATTCATCTGCACGTTTCTGCCTTTCACTCGCGGAAACACGCACACCAAACTCAAACAGCCCATAGACTCTCTCCCATTCACGCACCGCAACACGCACACGTCGACAACATTCAGACGTGCACTCTTTCCAAGCATACCCCCCCTGCCTTTAACTCGCGGAAACACGCACACTAAACACAAACAGCCCACAGACTCTTTCCCATTCACGCACGGCAACACGCACACGTCGACAACATTCAGACGTGCACTCTTTCCAAGCATACCCCCCCTGCCTTTAACTCGCGGAAACACGCACACCAAACATAAACAGCCTACAGACTCTCTCCCATTCACGCACTGCAACACGCACACCAATCAGAAACAGCCCACAGGGAGCATAAGACCAGCACACGTGGTAGTAATGAAAACTATACAGAGTCCAGCCGCTGCGCACCAAATTCGATCTTTTGGGACTCACATGTAGCTTACGTTACGAGCAAGATGGCTACCGGCGTTCATCCAGCCTATCAGTGCCACGCATCGAAAGCCCCCGTGTCCCTATTAACCAGAAGCCCAGCACCATAGAGAGACACAGGACAGCTGGCACTCTCCTAGATGTCCATGCTCTACAAATTAGGACACTAACGATAAATGTATTTTTGTCAGAGGAGTTAAAACACCCTTTTGTGTCTGCAAATAAATCATCATTTTGGGACAGAAATAACAAGGAACACCAATCCATGCAGTTATTCAAGGACAGAGGTCTGAGGATAACTAGCACCAAGACAGGTAATAGACTGTGACCGGCACAACTGCAAAAATAATTCACGCACGGCAACACGCACACGTCGACAACATTCAGACGTGCACTCTTTCCAAGCATACCCGCCCCCTGCCTTTAACTCGTGGAAACACCAACACTAAACACAAACAGCCCACAGACTCTCTCCTATTCACGCACGGCAACACGCACACGTCGACAACATTCAGACTTTCACTCTTTCCACGCATACCCCCTCCCTGCCTTTAAGTCGGGGAAACACGCACACTAAACACAAACAGCCCACAGACTCTCTCCCATTCACGCACGGCAACACGCACACGTCAACAACATTCAGACGTGCACTCTTTCCAAGCATACCCCCCCTGCCTTTAACTCGCGGAAACACGCACACTAAACACAAACAGCCCACAGACTCTTTCCCATTCACGCACGGCAACACGCACACGTCGACAACATTCAGACGTGCACTCTTTCCAAGCATACCCCCCCTGCCTTTAACTCGCGGAAACACGCACACCAAACATAAACAGCCTACAGACTCTCTCCCATTCACGCACTGCAACACGCACACCAATCAGAAACAGCCCACAGGGAGCATAAGACCAGCACACGTGGTAGTAATGAAAACTATACAGAGTCCAGCCGCTGTGCACCAAATTCGATCTTTTGGGACTCACATGTAGCTTACGTTACGAGCAAGATGGCTACCGGCGTTCATCCAGCCTATCAGTGCCACGCATCGAAAGCCCCCGTGTCCCTATTAACCAGAAGCCCAGCACCATAGAGAGACACAGGACAGCTGGCACTCTCCTAGATGTCCATGCTCTACAAATTAGAACACTAACGATAAATGTATTTTTGTCAGAGGAGTTAAAACACCCTTTTGTGTCTGCAAATAAATCATCATTTTGGGACAGAAATAACAAGGAACACCAATCCATGCAGTTATTCAAGGACAGAGGTCTGAGGATAACTAGCACCAAGACAGGTAATAGACTGTGACCGGCACAACTGCAAAAATAATTCACGCACGGCAACACGCACACGTCGACAACATTCAGACGTGCACTCTTTCCAAGCATACCCGCCCCCTGCCTTTAACTCGCGGAAACACCAACACTAAACACAAACAGCCCACAGACTCTCTCCCATTCACGCACGGCAACACGCACACGTCGACAACATTCAGACTTTCACTCTTTCCACGCATACCCCCTCCCTGCCTTTAAGTCGCGGAAACACGCACACTAAACACAAACAGCCCACAGACTCTCTCCCATTCACGCACGGCAACACGCACACGTCGACAACATTCAGACGTGCACTCTTTCCAGGCATACCACCCTGCTTTTCACTCGCGGAAACACGCACACCAAACACAAACAGCCTACAGACTCTCTCCCATTCACGCACAGCAACACGCACACCAAACACAAACAGCCCACAGGGAGCATAAGACCAGCACACGTGGTAGTAATGAAAACTATACAGAGTCCAGCCGCTACGCACCAAATTCGATCTTTTGGGACTCACATGTAGCTTACGTTACGAGCAAGATGGCTACCGGCGTTCATCCAGCCTATCAGTGCCATGCATCGAAAACCCCCGTGTCCCTATTACCCCGAAGCCCTGCACCATAGAGAGACACAGGACAGCTGGCACTCTCCTAGATGTCCATGCTCTACAAATCGGGACACTAACGATAAATGTATTTTTGGTCAGAGGAGTTAAAACACCCTTTTGTGTCTGCAAATAAATCATCATTTTGGGACAGAAATAACAAGGAACACCAATCCATGCAGTTATTCAAGGACAGAGGTCTGAGGATAACTAGCACCAAGACAGGTAATAGACTGTGATCGGCACAACTGCAAAAATTATTAACGCACAGCAACACGCACACGTCGACAACATTCAGACGTGCACTCTTTCCAAGCATACCCCCCTGCCTTTAACTCGCGGAAAAACGGACACTAAACACAGACAGCCCACAGACTCTCTCCCATTCACGCACGGTAACACGTACACGTCGACAACATTCAGACGTGCACTCTTTCCAAGCATACCCCCCTGCCTTTTACTCGCGGAAACACGCACACCAAACACAAACAGCCCATAGACTCTCTCTCTCCCATTCACGCACGGCAACACACACACGTCGACAACATTGAGACGTGCACTCTTTCCAAGCATACCCCCCCTGCCTTTCACTCGCGGAAACACGCACACCAAACACAAACAGCCCATAGACTCTCTCTCTCCCATCCACGCACGGCAACACGCACACGTCAACAACATTCCGACGTGCACTCTTTCCAAGCATACCCCCACTGCCTTTCACTCGCGGAAACACGCACACCAAACACAAACAGCCCACAGACTCTCTCCCATTTACGCACGGCAACACGCACACCAAACACAAAAAGCCCACAGACTCTCTCCCATTCACGCACGGCTACACGCACACCAACCACAAACAGCCCACGGACTCTCTCCCACCCCCGCCCCCTCCTAGACTCTCTCCTATTCACGCACGGCAACACGCACACCATAGCTTCTCTCTTATTCATTCTTCTGCACGTTCCTGCCTTTCACTCGTTGAAACACGCACACCAAACTCAAACAGCCTACAGACTCTCTCTCCCACCCCCCCACACTCCCAGTCTCTCTCCCATTCACGCACAGCAACACGCACACCATAGCTTCTCTCTCATTCATCTGCACGTTCTCCCCCCCTCCCAGACTCTCTCCCATTCACGGACGGCAACACGCACACCATAGCTTCTCTCTCATTCATCTGCACGTTCTCCCACCCCCCCTTCTACTTTTATGCCTGCTTTTCTCTCAAAACATTTTAAAACACAACCAACAGCCCCCAGACTCTTTCACATTCACTCACACCATCTGCTTCTTCCTTCTACCCTCTCTAAGGTCCATCGTGCGCCTTTTGCTGAACCCACCCCCTTCCTCTGTAGCACGACAACATTCAGACGTGCACTCTTTCCAAGCATACCACTTCCTGCCTTTCAACTCGCGGCAACACGCACACGCACTTCTCTCTCAATAATCTGCCCGTTTCCCCCCCTTCTCTAGCTTGACAACATTCTGTAGTAATTAAGTACGGTAAAATTAGCAAAGCACCAAAAGACACATTTTTTACGAATTTCCTTTGTTTTCCAACACTTTACATTATCTAACAATTCTAAAACATGGAAAATATCTATTTTTTGCAATTTTTAGGAGATACTTACTTAGGGTAAAAATTCAAGGATACTGCAGTTGGTTAATCTCAGTTGTAAAGATTCTAATCTGTTGTCGGACATCCGCTGTGAAATGTAAATGTGGTGCGAAAATGCAGACCACTGCCTCTCTCACATCCAGCTGCACGTTCTTCTACTCCCCACACCCCCTCCCTCTCATGCGCGCTCTACGCTCTCCTTTTTTTTTTTTCTCAAAACTCAAGTGAGGCCTCAGACTTGCTACATAACTTGCGTTCTATTTCTTAATTTTAAAGTGACAGAAGACTTACTCACTCTGGCCTCTGCAACACAACATTATTACTTAACACTAGTAAGCACAACCACAGTACCAACACAGCCTAACTCACCACCAGCACAAACCACAAATAACTGCTTTTGAATTTGATGAAAAATAAAAACATATTTTAACTAAACCTTTACGTTACTTAGCATTTGTGCAACATGTTCTGCTAAACATCTCATTTGCGGAATGCTTTTTAGTACTTTGGAATTCTTAACATTTGAAACAGAGAGTAACATAGTAAGTCTGCTATAGTGGTGGCCATTTTTTTTTTGGGGGGGAGGGGACGAGAGCAACAAAAAAACGTCTGGGGCCTAACCACCCCAGGAGACTGGAGTGCTTTAATCTCAGTCGTAAAGATTCTAATCTGTTGTCGGCCATCCGCTGTGAAATGCAAACATAAACTAAAGGGAATGAAACTCGCCTTCTCACCAAATACCCTAAAATACAAGGGAACCAACTTTAGAAACACTGTGAAAACCAACACTTTTTTTACACAAACTATTACATGCAGGCAAAATGCTATTTCTTTTTATTCTTACGTATGTTAGTGCAAAGTTACACACCAGACACGCATAACACTAGCCGTAAGTGCCTGCTTAGGCCATGCACACACACCAACACTGTAAATGCCTAGCAATTTTAAGTGTGCGGATTAAGAAAAATACCACATTTAGTATGACACAAAAATGAGTACTAGGAATACGCAAAACAATTTTGTATTTGTATATTTGTGGTGCGAGTGTTCCTTTAACACTTACTCACACTTTTTATCGCCATGTTTTGCAAACCTCAATAGTGAACACAAATTGCATATATTGTGGAACTCTACACAGCCCTCACTCACACTGCACACAGGCCTCACTCAGTGCACACAGCCCTCACTCACACTGCACAAAGTCTTCGATCGCACTGCATACAGGCCTCACTCAGTGCATACAGCCCTCACTCAGTGCACACAGCCCTAACTCACAGTGCACACATTCCTCACTCGCACTGCACAAAGGCCTCACTCGCACTGCACACATGCCTCACTCAGTGCATACAGTACACACTTAGTGCATACAGCCCTAACTCACAGTGCACAGAGCCCTCACTCACACTGCACAAAGGCCTCACTCGCAGTGCACACAGCCCTCACTTACACTACCCACAGTCCTCACTCAGTGCACACAGCCCTCACTCACACTGCACAAAGGCCTCAAACACACTGCATACAGGCCTCACTCAGTGCACACAGCCATCACTCAGTGCACACAGCTCTCACTCGCACTCCACACAGGCCCCACTCACACTGCACACAGGCGTTACTCAGTGCACACAGCCCTCAATCACACTGCACACAGTCCGCACTCAGTGCATACTGCACACACTCAGTGCACACAGCCCTAACTCACAGTGCACACAGCCCTCACTTAGTGCACACAGCTCTCACTCGCACTGCACACAGGCCTCACTCACACTGCACACAGGCGTTACTCAGTGCAAACAGCCCTCACTCAGTGCACACAGCCCTCACTCACACTGCACACAGGCTTCACTCACTTCCACCCGCCTCCTTCTTTAAATACATGTTCTCTTCTCTTGTCATGATCTGCTGTTCTCTTCCACCCACCTCCTTCTCTAACTCCCTATTCACTTCTCTTCTGCAGAGCTGATCTGCTACTCTCTTCAACACGCCTCCTTCTCTACCTCCCTGTTCTCTTCTGCTGTGCTAATCTGCAGCTCTCTTCCACCCGCCTCATTCTTTAACTACCTGTTCTCTTTTGCTGTGCTGATCTGCTAGTCTCTTCCAGCCGCCTCCTTCTTTAACTACCTGTTCTCTTTTGCTGTGCTAATCTGCTGTTCTCTTACAACATGCCTCCTTCTTTAACGCCCTGCTCTCTTCTCCTGTGCTAATCTGCAGCTCTCATCAACCACACCTCCTTCTTGAACTCCCTTTTCTCTTCTCCCTAGCTGATCTGCTGCTCTCTTCCACTCGCATTCTTCTCTAGCTCCCTGTTCTCTTCTCTTCTCCTGTGCTGATCTGCTGCACTCGAGCTGATATGCTGCTCTCTTCCACCTGCATTCTTCTATAGCTCCCTGTTATCCTCTCTTCTCCTGTGCTAATATGCAGCTCTCTTCCACCCGCATTCTTCTCTAGATCCCTGTTCTCTTCTCTTTTCCTGTGCTGATCTGCTGCTCTCTTCCACTCGCCTCCTTCTTTAACTACATGTTCGCTTTTGCTCTGCTGATCTACTGCTCTATTCCACCCGCATCCTTCGTTAACTCCTTGGTCTCTTCTCCTGTGCTAATCTGCAGCTCTCATCCACCCCACCTCCTTCTTTAAATAACTAGTCTCTTCTCTTCTCCCAAGCTGATCTGCTGCTCTCTTCCACCTGCATTCTTCTCTACCTGCCTGTTCTCTTCTCTTCTCCTGTGCTGATCTGCTGCTCGCTTCCACCCCACCTCCTTCTCTAACTCCCTTTCCTCTTTTTTCTCACTATGCTGATCTGCTGCTCTCCTCCACCCCGCTTCCTTCTTTAACTCCATGTTCTATTCTCCTGTGATGATATGCTGCTCTATTCAACCACACTTCCTTCTTTAACTCCCTGTTCTCTTCTCTTCTCCTGTGCTCATCTACCTCATTCTATCTATCTATCGCCCTCACTCTATCTATCGCCGTCACTCTATTTATCTATGTATCGCCCTGAATATATCTTTAGCACTCAATCTATATATCGCAACACCACAGCATCACTCAAAGGCACCACAGCATCACTCAAAGGCACCACAACATCACTATGCGCTACCACAGCATCACTGAACGCCACAGCATCACTCATCGCAACAACAACATCTATCCGCACCACCACAGCATCAATCAATGCAAAAATTCAACAACAACTATTTATAAAATCTTCGCTCAATGTTTCAAACTTTATTACAAATGCCACAAAAAAAATTAAGATTTCACTTCTAATCTTAGATATTCTTCACCAAAACAAAAACTGAACATAATATTCACAAAAGGTATTTAGGAAAGTTTACAATATTGCCATTATACATTATAAATAACTTTTATTTAATATTAATTAATTACCAAAAAAAACACATTTATATTAGTAAGATATATACATCTAAGTCACGTAAATACAAAACATGTGGCATTACAAATGCTATAAGTGTCATATTTGCTAAAGTTAAAAGTATTGGCATTGTAAATCACAAAACATAAATATAAAATGTCATTTACAAAACCAATAGCTCCAAATTTCCTACTGCGAGACCTATTGGCAACGCCAGTGCTTGTTTGTAAATTTTATGTAATACCGCGTAGGAGATGGATAGTTCCTGTACTGAAAGTATTAGGCATACGAGAGTGTCGCCCAGATTTTTTAGTGCTCCAGTACTTGGAAAACGAATCATATGCTAAATCTATAGCCTGCTTTTTAAAATTCTGCGTAAAGCATAGCCCCAATCTGTGATAAAAGAAAGATCAAATACAATTACATACAGAAATCTAGCACATTTTAGTTGGAATGATGAAGTTTAATATGATGCATCTGTAATAGAATTAATTGATGAAATCGTAATTACATGAGAGCTTCTGTATTTTTTTAATTGTTAAAGAAATGGTCAAAATATTTTATATTCTTTTAAAACTGTATTGTATTTTTTATATGAACTTTTATGGTGTTCTTACAATTATGCAAACCGAATAAAGCTGAATTGAATTGAATTGAATAGAGTAGAGTAGCGTAGGAGTGAGTTGTAGGCAATAGTAGTTAGTGAGTAGTGTAGATTAGTAGAGAGTAGTATAGAGTGAGTAGTAGATAGTGTGTAGAGAGCGTGTAGAAGTTAGCGAGTAGTAGAGACAGAGTAGTAGTGAGTAATGAAAAGTATTGTATAGAAATAGATTTAGTGTAGTGCAGTGGTTCCCAAACTTTTGCCTCCTGAGGACCCCCACTGAGTCACTACTGGAAGCTGGGGACCCCCAAGCAATTTGTACAATTTAAATTAAAAAAAATTAAAACAGTAATTCGCAAAAAATAGACAAACAAGTATACACCAAATAAATGTTTGCATTACTAAAGCTTTTATTATTTTATATTGAAAAATATGCAAAAATCAAAACTTTTTAATGGGAAGGATGGTGCTGCATCTCGGCCTCATTAACAAGCAAATTGTCTTTTAAAGACCTGTGAAGTACTTGGGTGTGGCTGTGTGTAAGCCCGGGAAGCTGTCTCTGCCCAGGCTGCCACACACAACAGGGGAGGTGGAGGGGGCGGCGGGGGGTGTGACTGAAGCACTTTGAGCCCAATGGGCGTTGCGCGCCTGGTGTGCACTGCAGAAGGAATGGCCCGAGGCTGGAGCCCTGCTCCAGGAACTCACACTGATGCAGTTTAAATTAGGTAAGTGCTTGTGATAACCTATGAATGCTTGAAGTGTCACTCATAGTATTTGAATGTAACTCAAAATTACACTGAAATTCGGCCGTGCTTGTGCGTCATTATCTTCTTCTGTTCACCCTTTGTCCCTTTCTGCCCTAGTTTCCCTTCTCCCCAGACACTACTTGCCCACCTTTCCGTCTATTGACAAAGTCGACCTTCTTTCATAATACCTACTTACCTCTAACTTTTCTCCCCCCCTCTTTCTTGCAGTCTTTAATGCCTTCTAGGTCTCGCGTTTGCAAAGATTTTGGTTGTAGTAATACTTTGTTGGACAGTTGCGCCATTCACAAGTCAGTGTGCCAGCCCACTTTAGCTAATCTCACGCTGTTATTTGCACTTAGTACTTATTTCCAGGGACTGTAATACATGTGTATTTCTTGACACAAAAGCCTCCAACCAAAGATTTTTTAATATTGACTTGTCCCCCGGTAGCCCCCTAACAAAGTTTTGCAGAGGACAAAATAAGCAATGACAAACAAGACTCGCAGACAGTGCTGGGCCTACTGACTATGACAATGCTTGGTTCTTCTAGCTTCCTCTTGATGAAGGCTGGGGGCCCACTTTAAATGTTTTACGGCGCCTTTTCTTCAAAGTCAGTGTCTATTAAGTGGTTCTGATAAGGGAGCATATTCCACAACCATTCAGGCATACACAAATAGGTGTTTTACACAGGGGCAGCTCGTAGCTCCCTGAAGTCCCTAGCGACTGGTTCCTCCAGGTTCAGACCAGTGAACCTTCATACAGTTGAAGCATAAAACATCTTGCTGCCTTTTGCAAGTGCTCCTCTTAGACTTAAACAGCTATTATTCCCTTTAGTTATTACTGTCACTTAGCCTAACTCCCTTCCATAAATATAAAAACATGCCGTCCCATGATGCTATTTGTAGTGACTACAGCTCTGCTCATCTTCATTCTGTCGCTCGTATTTAAAATAACCAGATTCCCATCAAGCCGATTAGGAGGCTGGAATACCTCGGTACTGAGAGCTGGGTGATTGAATGATAACGTGACCTGCTAGGCCACGCTGCAGCTGCCATTAGTAAACACTGAAGACATCAGTACGTTATCAAAAGTGCATTAATCTCGTCTAACGTAGAGTAACTTGATAATGTGCTGCAGGACTAACCCTGACTTATAAGGTCCCAAAGGCGAGCGTGCGCTTTTACTGTAAATACGTACACACAAGTTCCAAACGGAGAAACGTCCTCCTGCCCGTTCGAGGTGCTCCAGCCTCTAATGCTCTTCAGTCTCGTTAGACGAGGCACAGCTGTGCCTCACTTTCAGTGCAAATGGGGACATATGCAAAATGCCCATGGCCTGGCCACAAACAGAGGAAGAAACGCACGCACTGCTGTGCGAGTGCGACTTTGGGTGATGGGCTGAAGCGAATAGTAAAATAAAGGCAATCACCCTTCAGCTTGCACCAAAAGTGGAATGGTGATTGACCAGTGCGGTGTTGCTGCATTGTATTGTAGTCTTAACGCCCTGGCGCCAGCAACATTCACACCTCTTTAAGTGCTGTGAGGGCACATGGGCGTTTCGTTTTTTTACAAGGACAGTAGGCAATCAAGTCCTGCGGACCCCCTGTTAATGTGTCACGGACCCCTGGGGGTCCGCGGACCACAGTTTGGGAAACACTGGTGTAGTGAGTCGTAGATAGTATATGGAGTAGTATTTAGTAGAGTGAGTAGTGAATGATTTTTAGAATAGAGTAAATATTAGAGACCAATAGTTAGTACTTTTGAGTATTAGAGTGTAGTAGAGAGTAGTAGAGTAGCAGAGAGTGAGTATAAAATTGTGGATAGTGTAATTGAGTGAGTTGTGTGACTTGTATGTAGTAGAGAGTAGTTAGAGGGTGTATTAGAGTGTGATTAGTAGAGTGAGTAGTAGAGTGTGAATTGAGAGTATTAGAGAGTAGTAGAGATTGAGTAAAGTGTGAGTAGCCCCACATACACACAGAGAGCCCAACACACACACAGAGCCCAACACACACACACACACACACACACAGAGCCCAACACACACACAGAGCCCAACACACACACACACACACAGAGCCCAACACACACACACATAGAGACCAACACACACACACACACAGCCCAACACACACACACAGCCACACACACACATAGAGCCACACACACACACACAGAGCCACACACACACATAGCGAGCCACACACACACACAGCGAGCCACACACACAGCGAGCCACATACACACACAGCGAGCCACACACACACATTGAGACACACACACACGCAGAGCCACACACACACAGCCACACACACAGCCACACACACACACAGAGAGCCACACACACACACAGAGCCACACACACACAGAGAGCCACACACACACACACACAGAGCCACACACACACACAGAGCCACACACACACACACACAGAATAACGCACACACACACACAGAGCCACACACACACACACACAGAGCCACACACACACACACACACACAGAGCCACACACACACACACAGAGAGCCACACACACACACACAGAGCCACACACACACACAGAGCCCAACACACAGAGCCCAACACACACACACACACAGAGCCCAACACACACACACACAGCCCAACACACACACACAGAGCCCAACACACACACACGAAGCCCAACACACACACACAGAGCCCAAAATACACATACAGAGCCCAACACACACACACAGAGCCCAACACACACACACAGAGCCCAACACTCACATACACATAGAGTCCAACACACACACACACAGCAAGCCACACACACACAGAGAGCCACACACACACGGAGAGCCACACACACACACACACACAGAGCCACACACAGAGAGCCACACACACACACAGAGCCACACACACACACAGCCACACACACACACAGAGCCACACACACAAAGAGAGCCACACACACATACACACACACACAGAGAGACACACACACACACAGAGCCACACACACACAGAGCCCAACACACACACATAGAGCCCAACACACACACACAGAGCCCAACACACACATACAGAGCCCAACACACACACACAGAGCCCAACACACACACACAGAGCCCAACACACACACACAGAGCCCAACACACACACACACAGAGCCCAACACATACACACAGAGCCCAACACACACTCTCCATTGCCGGGAATAGGGACCCTCCTCTGGCTTGGTGAGCTCTGATGGCCACATCTGCAGGGCCGGGGCGCTGGAGAGCAGCGCTGGCTCCGCTTGGACACAGGGAGGGCGGGGCTTCTGTCTGCGGGCTGGGGGGTGCAGGGAAGGGGTGTCTGCCCCCCTCTGTACAGAGAGGAGGGAGTCCAGGGGGTACGATGGAGAAGCAAAGCTGCAGTATCTGAGGTGCTGGCAGAGGGAGGACGGGTGGAGGGGGGCGGGTGGAGAGTGGGAGGGAGGGAGGAGGGTGTGAGTGCACAGGGTGATTGATGGCGGCCCTGCGGAGCTGTCTGAAAATGACAAGCTCTGATCTATTTCAGTCCAAATTCTCCATTTGAAGGCTGAACCGCAGCCCTGCCAGCTCGGCTCCTCCTCCTGCCCTCCACGGATTGGGGCTGCCAGGGTAGGGAAGAGGAAGGGCACCGAGGGGTGATGCATCTCTTGTCATAAACACACTTGCTGCACTGATAACACTTTGATGTTGGTCAAATTTAACATTTCTGTGCTTGGATTTCCTTCTCTGCCAAAATAGAAAGTACTAACAAACAGGCAACTGGGTAAGCTCCGGTACTAACAGGCAAAATTAAGAAAGTAAACATTTTACTTCATGATGCACCAACAACCAATCTCCAGCCAAAATCACATGAACGAACAAGAAACAATCCCCTCCCCAATGCACAACCACCAGCCTCTGTACTACCAACCCCCATCTTCAAACATGCGACTACCACATGCGCGCGCCCACCAGCACTGAAATAAAACACCCCGACATACACTTCAGCTGCCTTTTGAACCCCACGACTCACACTCCACCAGCAAAACAACACACAATATCAGTTGAGCCTTCCCGAAAGCACAGAGCGGTCCCCTGTACGTGTTTGCGCACTCTGCTCCACCCCAGCCCCCTCAACGGGAGAGCCGCCCTGTCCTCCCAGGCACTGTTCCCCACGGGCTGCACTCACCCATTGCTTTGCTTGCTGTCCACCCATTGCCGGCTGACCTGGTCCCAGCACGGGACTCCAGTGCGAGACGGGCATCGGCCGGGGCGGTGGCTCGTACTCCTGCACGGGGGTGCGGCTGGCTGCCTCCTCTGCCGTTCCTGCTCTCAACACCTCCGGCACATTGGCGAGCCTCCGAGACGGGCACGGGCGTGTGCATGCGTAAACTCACAACATGGCGGAGAAGAGGCCGCATAAACAAGGAGGAAGGACTAAACCGGGGCTTCATGGATTAAAGCCGAGGGACCAAACACGAGCAACCAAGTGCTCTGGGAAAGAGGATGAGCAACAGCGCGAGGAGCTTAGAGAAGGACTAACGCAGCACGCACAGAAAGGACAGCGTGTCCAGTCATATTATGGGATGACCCGTACTGCGCTAGCACCATAGCCTCCGAGGGGGCACAGCGTTTGCTTGGTAACGCCTTCTCTTTGCCCTGGTGCACCCCTGGCCTGCTCGCGGCCCGTTCCTGCCGGGGGCCGCGTGACCCGACCGGGTAGCTTCATCAAAGAATGCTGGCCTGAGCTTGCAGAGGGCAGCCCCAACCCCCCTCGCCCTGAGGCGGGCCGAAACCTGGCGATGGCCAGGCTAAGCGACCCCGCCTGCACTCTGCCCTTCCAGCGCTCCATGACGGGTCCGGGGATGTGAGGGTGGAGGGACGTGCATGAGCTGGGGAACGGCAGAGAATAAATCCCTCACAAGCGCTGGAGTGAATGGATTCCCCTCACCTCAGTCGGAACCAGCAGTCGCTGCACCGCCCTCTCCGCTTGCAGGCCAGAAATGAATCTCCAAAACGTCCCGTCATTTTCAGACTGGGGGCGTGCTTTTCTTTCTCTCTTCTTCCTATAGAAGCGAAAAAAACACGCCCCCAATCTGTAAAAGACGGGGCTTAAATGGAAAGATAAACCTGTTCTCCAATGGCTGGCCTCCGTTTAGGAAGCCAGCCAATGGAGCAGAGGGGCTGCTTTCAGCCCCACTCCTAGAAAATTTAAAATCTCGCCAGCGAGACTGCGCAAGCGCAGCCTACGCAGGCCGAGACCTAAAAAGGCCTTTTTGGTTCTCAAATGACCCAATTTAATGAATCCTTCGGACCTTTTGCAAATGCAAAAAGCCTTTGTACATGTGGCCTATGTTATCTTTAAACACATATTTTGAGTTTTTTTTATAGACAATGTTATTGGCATAACACTGAAGGGTCACAGAACAGTCAATGACCAAAGAACAGTGAGCTGCAAGATCAATCAAGCCCCAGTATTAGTTGCTGTGCTGTAGCTGTGAAAAAAGTGGCTAATCTGGTATCAACAATTAGATGCAGGCGATAGTGTAACACAGAGATGTAATAGTGGCTCCACCAGGGACCCCAAATACAGATATGCTCCAGAGGACAACCCAATATCCAGTATAAAGGTTCATCCAACATGGTACATCAATCAGTTCCTCACAGCTGTTCCTCTACAGACCAGTCTAAACCAAAGAGCGAGCCACCCCTTGATTAGCCTAAGTCTTCCATCATACCCAACAACACCAGTGTGGGGATAAGTTCCACCTGCTACCCTGAGACCTGTGGCAGGGCATGAGCAACCTTTAATTAAAATATTGAATCACGTCATACCCCTGTACTGCAAGGGATCCCCAATCTGTGAGTGGTAACCAAGACAGCACACGGATGGGCATCTATCCTATCTTCCAGAGCTGTTATAGTATATAACATGCTATAAGAAGATATTTCAATTGAATTAGCCTCAATTTTGCTGAGATACCAATCCCAGAGGGCCATCTTACCCTTCTTTTACTCATCTTCCTCAAGCTGTCACAAATCATTCTACTGAGGCTGCCTTCATTCACTGAATAAGTGGAGGGCATTACACACCAAGGTACTTTAAAGGCAGATGTACCTATCACATCCAACCTGCCCACCACCAGTTTGGCCTCTAATGCATTAAACTCAGTAAAGGTCCCCAAATCTGGTTGATGCTATTCAAGGGCATGACATAACGTGAGTCATCTGTTAATCTGGCTCTTGTGCAGCCTAAACACAGTGCTCATGTCCTGAAGGGACTTCACATGGTACCTTTCTCCAACATCCCCTAGCTTTCCTATGCCTACTAGGTCTTAAAAGTGGAAACTGAAAAGATGTACCCTGTAAAACAGCCACTTTCCACACCACTGGGGAGTGTCTTTGAATACCTGGTGATCACTCCTCCTCCATCAGAAGGCTTTGCAAAATAAAAATCTACTCACCCCAGCAGCTAGTGGAAGCGATGGAGGTATGGGACTTCATTAGATTACACCATTGGAATTACTGCCAAGGAACAAGTCAAATTCAAAGTGCAGAGCCAGGTCAACCCAATTTCCAAAGAACAAGTCAATCACCACTCTGAGTTGAGCAGACAAGCAAAAAAGCTGCATGCCAACAATTGTGAGAAACTCCCCCAACCATATATTGATTGGGCACATTTATCAAATGCAGCCCTGGGTCATTTACCAGCCCAAGGGCTGGTCCAAGAGTACTTACACACTTTACTGCAAAATTGTACTAGTACATTCATTTATCTTTTTAGGTTGAGCCTAGGCAGCATTTGCACTGTCTCTTTGACACATGCTGTAGTCTCTCTATGTGAACAAAGAGAATAGCTCTAGCAAGATAGAGGCACTGCGGAAAGGTTGTAGATCTCAGACGTGATCCAACTTTGCTTCCAGGAAATTTCTACGCCACACTGAAAGACCCCTGACAAGAGCTAGTTGCTGCTCATAGTACCGGCATTGACAACTTGGAAGAATGCACATACCCTGTGCCGTTTTGGAGTTTCTACAAACACATTCGCTGATATTTGGTGTATTCGTATAGGCCCTTGGAGTTTCCACACCGGAAAGCTCCTTATTCTGGCCTTATTTTTCCTAAATTGGCAGGGTATGCCCATACGTGGGTCCATAGCTCACTTTGCACTGGATTCAAGCTAGCATGGCTGATGAGGGGTGTTAACCTGAAATCGGTCCCATGGTGCTTGTTTCGTGTCCAGGGAAGACCTGCTTGGCAGTTCGGCCTGGATGGTTTCCACGAGGTACACGGTAAAGACTGATTTGCATTTGGCTGGGTCTGAACTGTGGTGGCGAAGTGAGCTAATAAAGAATGATGATGGATTCAACCCAGATCTATGAATGGGGGTGAGTGTCTGAAAAGTTTCAGCACTTCGTACATCATCATCTCCTTGTCTTTGTTTAGTTCGCCATAAGTTAGCAGGGAATGCCCAGACGTGAATCCCTTCCTCACTTTGCCACTGGATGCGATCTAGTCTGGCTGATGAGGGGTGTTACCCTGAAAACGGTCCCAGGATGCTTGTTTCTGGTCCAGGGAAGACCTGGCTTGGCAGTTGGGCTGGGCTGTTCCCATGAGGAAAAGGGTAAAGACTGGTTTGCATATGGCTGGGTCTGAACTGGGGTGACGAATTGAGCTAAAGAACGTTGATGGTTTCAACCCAGATCTCTGACTGATAGTGAGTGTCTGGAAAGTTTCAGCACTTCATCCATCATCTCCTTGTGTTTGCTTTGTTCACCCTAAGTTGACAGGGCATGCCCAGACATGTATCCCTTGCTTACTTTGCCACTGGAATCAAGCTAACCTCTCTGATGAGAGGTGTTACTCCAAAACCGGTCTCAGGATGCTTGTTTCCAGTCCAGGGAAGACCTTGCTTGGCAGATTGGGCTGGACTGTTCATGAGTAACAGGGTCAATACTGAGTTGCATATGGCTGGGTCTGAACTAGGGTGGCGAAGTGAGCTAAGGAATGCTGATGGATTCAACCCAGGTCTGTGACTGGGGGTGAGTATCTGAAACGTTTCAGCGCTCCGTCCATCATCTCCTTGTGTTTGTTTCATGATTTCATGATATTCATGTTGCATTGTTTAATGTGTGTGTTGAATATCAACAACATTTCTCGGCGTGCTGGACATTTATTGTGTGATCGTACTGTGCTCTTGCTTCACACATTGCTTTTGAAGGGCACCTTACTGCTCAGTGCCAACTACCCAAGGGAGAGCACGGTTTGTACAGTGTGTGTAAATCACCTGCCCTTGAAGGGAGCAGTGTCCTGGGGCATCCATTCAGCCAAACAGACAGTGCTGGTTCCAACAGTGAGCCCTTGCGCTGAATATTTCTCGTTAACAAAGAGGTGTGAACACTTGATACTTGCTGTTTATAACGCACATTTGCTCGTGTTTAATGCTTCTTTCCCATCTGAATTAAATCTAATTCATAGGTATTTTGCCTCCGGGTCCTTTCTATAAAAAAAAGCACATGCGCTCAGTACTTTGAACTATATGGATGTCTTATTTTTCCCCGAACTTCTGCATCCCTCCGTTACAATGTTTAATCATCAAAAAGACTATATTTCTTTTAAAGTATAAATGTAAGCTAAGTGTACAAAAGATCTCTTTATTAATAACATACTTGCGCACATGATTTACATTTTTTTTCCTGCTTCCGTTCTCCCAGAAGTGTTAGAAACATCTCTTTTGTTAAATAGCAGGCACTGGTGTGTTTTACACTTTGATGCTGTTTCCTTTTGTACCGCAGCTGCTGTTACCTTCTGTTACATTATTCATTTAAAACTCTTACATTATGGAATCACGCTATCTTCGGGGACCTTACCAAATGTGAAGTTAATTTAAATTTGTCATTTAGATAGTGACTTTATGTTCATGTCTGTATCCGAGTTTACGCCTAAATAATTATTTCCTTTCTATCATAAAAGCATCTCCTCAAACACTCACAATACCACTTTTTCTGAATAATTGCTTCATTGTATTATGCCCAAAAAACAATTAGCTAACTAATACTTTCTAAAAAATGAAATTCTGTACTGATGTCCATTGTGAGTTTATTCGTAGAATTTGACGTATGCCTTAAATTATATCACTTAATTAATAACATAGCAAAGACATCGCTTTTTATCCAATTTTACAGGCATGTTTTTTAGGTTTATACTTCACGAAATTGTTATCAGTATGAAATAATTTCAAATGTAATTGGAGCATTCTTTCTATGGCTGGAGTCAGTTTCTGGAATTGGGTAGGGACCAGAATGAGCAAATGGTGCAAAGCAGATGTACAGCAAAAAGGGTGTTATGTACAGCACGAATGAAGGCATGTAATAAACAAAAATTGTCTCCAGCTGCCGCGCCAAAAACACCTGCTGTCTACCACCTTTTAATTGCTGCACACTTGTCTTAATTTAGAAATCCGGCAGGGCTGAGACAGCCTTTTATTCCGCTAATACTAATAATGGTATCCCATTTAGCTGGTAACAATTATATTCTTCTATATGTGGTATAAATGGCCAGTACCCTGGTTGTCTATCAACACCATAGCTGTCTACAGAACTCATCCACCTATGGCTTGCCTAACTCCCCGAGGCCCAGCTCAATTCTTAATACTGCTGATTAGAAATTTCGTAAAATGCAGGTTTATTTATATGCTTAAAAACACATTATGCATTGCAGGCTGTAGTGTTCCTCTTCCCTTACATCTATGTTAAAACCACACACCTAACATGTTGCCACAATCTAAATATAATTAAAATATTGTAAATAAAAATGGAATATAAATAAAATATCTTTCAACATGACCCATGTTATACTAATAAAAACTAAATGTTTGAATGAAATACAAACAATAAAAATGAAAAAAATGGCTATGCATTTATTAAACAGATATTTAGCTATGTTGCCACAATCTATATACAATTACAATGCAAATAAAAATGCAATGTAAATACAATATCTTACAACAAGAAAATAGAATACTAATAAGTATGTACAAAAAATTGTTTGAATGCAATACAACGAAGCAAAAGATAAATTTTCACTAATTTAAAAAAGTAATTTCAGTTCATGAACTCATACTATCCACAAAACTACAGAACAATAAAGATAACAAAAAAATTAAATAAGGCGAGACCGTCCTTCTTTCCATCCACCCTCCCACTGTCCTTCAAACATCCAACTCCCTCCATTGGTCCATCCACGCACTGTCCTTCCAACAATCATCTACATCCGTCCATTCATTTACCCACCCAGTGTCTTTCCAACACCCACTTCTGTCCATCCATCTATTTCCCATCCACGTGTATAATATGAAAATATTCATATGTACCTCATGGCTATTACATGTAAGCGATATGCATGCACTCTATTTGTTAGATAATATATATTTGCATATATGTATCAACTACTCATACTCATACGCAAGCAGGCACGCGCGCACATAACTTGTGTTGCGTTTAGTGCATTCTGAAGCCAGCACTACAGTCTTTTCAGGCTTTGACATGAGCATATTCTGATGTTCCTGAATGCTGAAGTTGGCATATCTTAATGATGCCGTATCTTATTGTTAGAACTGTTGGCAGGGGTAGGTTCCACTGTCCAAATAGGGACCCTTGCTTCTAGTTAGGGTAAGGAGCAAACACTCTTTAGATAACCTCTGCTCACCCCCTTGGTAGCTTGGCACAAGCAGTCAGGCTTATCCAAAAGCAATGTGTAAAGTATTTGTACCAACACTCACAGTAACACAGTGAAAACACCACAAACTGACTCCACAACAGTTTAGAAAAATGAAGGTATTTAATATAAACTACACAAGACAAAACGACAAAAATCCAACATACACAGTTCAAGATTATGGTTGCAAAAGAGTTCTTAAGGTTCTTAAGGTTCTTAAGGTTAGCGATAAATTATCCACAGTTGCGTCACGTTTTAGCCACAGTACCTTTGTTAGCGATAAAAAGTTCCAAGCACAGAAGCTGTAGTGGTGAAAAACAAGCAATGCGTTGCTCCTGAGACCCTTGGGAGGCGTTAGCGACAGCCCCGCTGCAGGAGCGGGCGTGTTGCGACGAATTGGGTCTGTATGGGGAGGAAGGCCACTTGTATGGATTCCGGTGCGTAGGTTCTGTAGGAAGTTTTCTCCCGCAAAGGCATGATGTGATGATTCTCGGGTGTTGGGACGATCTCCGGGGCGACGATGCGCAATCCAGCGGCGATCTTTCTCTCGCAGCTCCTTATGCGATGGATCTGCGACGATTCTCGCAGCGACGTGATGCGATGATTTCACCCAGCGATGACAGGCTCCGCAACGATGTTCGCAGCGGCGGAAATCTTCCCGCTAACGAAGGTTGTGACGTCTTCAGGCAGCGGCAACAGGCTCTGCGACGATCTCGGTCTTTGTAGCGTCGGGAATTTTCTCGCTCGGCCGGGATTGCGATAAATTTTCTGTAGCAAAGTCTTTAAAAGCTTGATTTCCAGCTCCCCAACACAGGTACAACTTCCAGAGGCACCACACATGGGCCAAGCACTCCAGGGAGAACAGCGCTCTCTCAGCAGAGCTCAGGGAAGCTGGGGGTAAAGTCCTTTTGTTCCTGGGACTTCAAAACAGGGAGTCAGCTCTTCTCAAGCCCTTGGAGATTCCTTCAAGCAAGGGGACACAGCACAAAAAAAGTCCTTCCCCTCTCCTTGGCAGCAAAGCAACAGCAGGGCAATCCAGCATCACACAGCAGGACAGTCTTCCTTCTTCAGTTTCAGCTTTCTCCTTGGCAGAGGTTCCTTCTTGATTCCAGGATGATCTAATTTTCTGTAGTCAGGGGTCCTGTACTCATACCCCTAAAAGTCTTTGTTCCCTTTGTACAGGAGGGCTCTGAGCCCGGTCTGAACCAGTTCTGGGTGTTCCTTGAGCACTTTGTTTTCCTGGCTTCTCCTTTCCTTTCAGAGTGAGGGGCAGGGTTGTCAGCCGCCCAGCAGGAGGTGGAGCCAGCATTGGGGAAGGCAGGCACAGCCCTATTCAGGCCCAGGTGCTATCTCCTCCCACCACTCAAGTTGCAAATGCAGTCATTCAACCTAGGGCTGACCCAGCCAGCCTCCTGGGGAATCCCCAGCCCCTGTCACTCTCAAACCAGACAGTCAATTCACAAACAGGCCAAGGCACACAGAAAGGTCAGACAAGAGAACAGCAACCTTCTAAAAGTGCTATTCTCAAACACAGGAGCTAAAAAACACCTTTCCCAAAAGATGTGTTATTAAACTGTGAGTTCAGGGATACCAGACTTTTATGTCCTACCTTGCTCTTATGGCAAGATATGCTGGTAGCCCCTGTAGCCAGCATCCCCCATGATAGCCTATCGAGCAAGATAGCCTTGCAGCAGTGAAAAACGAAAATGGCTGTAATTCACTACCAGAGCATGTCACCTGCACAAGTACATGCTCTACCTTTCACATACACTGCACCCTGCCCAAGGGGGTACCGTGGGCCTTCCACTGGGACTTCTTGGTGATACAAATATGCCAATCATGTATATCCAATCACAATAACAATTTACACAGGGAGCACTTACACTTTGACACTGATCAGCAGTGGCAGAGTTCCAAAGCATCTAAATCAACAGAAACGAGATCCAGCACAGCATCAAAAATACAGGAGGTAGAGGCAAAAAGATAGGGGGAAACCATGCCAAGGATGCCAGGTCTAACACTTATCATCTGTATATTTTCACGTCAGCCTATCTTGACATCGGCATACCTTAATGTTGCTGTATCTTGACATCAGCATATCTTCACATCAGTATATATTGATTCCTACACATCCTGATATCTATTCTATAGAGCTCTCACCCCGATCAATCCACCATGCCACATAATTCCACTACACATATCCACTCCATACCATTCCACCCCACACAACTCCACAACTAACAATTCCAGTGCAACCCACTTAATACCACTCCACACCACATACTTGCACTCCAAACCAAAACACACAAAGGTGATGCAACACCATCAACAATTGTTTGTCACCTCAAACGTGTCATTGGGCACCAAAAATGGAATATGGCGGGACATAGTGGACAAGGTGAATGCGGTCGGGGAGCACAAGAGGACAATGGACAAGGTCAAGAGGTGATGGAATGACATCAATCGGCTGACCAAGGAGAAACTCTCCGCCGACCGGAAGGCAGCAAAGCAGATTGGAGGTGGGGGCCCAGCGCCACAGCTCGAGCTGGATGACATGGAGGAGCTGGTGTCAACAGTCATCAGAGTGGAGACTGTAGCCGGAGTCGGGGATCGGACATCGGACACTGCTCGACAGGACACAACACAACTACAATAGGGTAAGTGACCACCAGGTACTGGGGGGACGGGTAGAGATGGGCACAATGGCACACATACACAATCAAGCACAGCACAGTGCACACCCACATTGACTCTGGGTCCTCGCGCAGATCTACAGACTGACTATGACCAATGCCATGCTGTCTGCATGTCAACATTTACCATGCAACTACATACATGTGGAAACTTTGTAATACACCATATCCTCTTCACATCGCAGGGGTACCATCAACACCTCCTCCAAAGCAGTCTCAGCCACTCTTTACTGATGACGAGGAGGACAACACCACCATCGACACCCAAGCCATCCAAGACATCATGGACCTCATCGGTAACTCACCTCCAGGATCAGGGCAGGCCAGCTGCATCGACGAGACACCACCCACTACCCAAACCACCCAGCAGGAGGCACCCACAGCCCCGTCACCCACCCAAAACCCCCAGATCCAACACATGGCCTTCCAAAGCCTTGTGCTGGAGGGCCAGAGGGACACTGCAGAGCAGGTGCGGTTGGGCTTCTGCAACATGGCAACCAAACATGACGCTATCCTAAGGTGTGTAGCCCCGCTCCATGGTCTCCAACAGCCACTGACTGATATTGCTGGAGTCATGACGTGGAGATAAGAACACCTGTCCGCTCAGAGTGGCTCCAGTGATACCAGCTGTGAGCTAGCACACATGCGGAGGACAGGATGCAGATGGAGGCTGAAAGGGTGGCCGCCACTGCTGCACATCAGCGGAATATAGCAACGATCTACCATGCCCTGCAGATCCTCATCATCATGTCATTACTGCCACAAGGCGTTGCAATGTTAAATGCAGCTGCCCCCACACCCTCCACATCTCCGCCCCCTGGTGTGGCTATGCCTCCCTGTGTGGTAGGCCTAACCACTCCGGCACCTGAGGTGTCTGTGCCACACAGTGTGGCAGACATTCTACCCCCGGCACCTGAGGTGTCTGTGTCACACATTTTGGCAGACAATCCACGCCCGACACCTGAGGTGTCTGTGCCACACAGTGTGGCAGAAAGACCACCTCCGGCAACTGAGGTGTCTGTGCCACACAGTGTGGCAGAAAGACCACCTCTGGCACCTGAGGTGACAGTGCCACACAGTGCCACAGCTGATACATCAAGTCCCCCAGGTGAGGTAGGGCAAATATCCGGGGATGAAGACGCAGATGGGTTTGTGATCAGAACAGAAGGGCTCAGTAGCATACATTTCCGCCACCTGGCCTGTTCCTGGTTGGTCCCACATGTGGCCTCATGACCTTCCACTGACCCCCGATTCACTCAGATGCCCTCACCTTGGACAGCGACAGGGACCGCCACATCCTGTTTGATGACCAAAGACACGGTGACCAGACTGTGGAATGCACCCCTCCTCTTCCGCGGTACTTGTCTTGCATGGATGGACTGTGGCTGGCCCTCCACGGGTACAGATAGTGTGGTGTATTCGGCCTTGCCCTGTACAGCTCCAGCTGCAGAAAAGCACTGGATGTGCAATAAACATCCAGTGACGCAGTGCTGTGCCATGCCTTTCCTCAATCATGTATGTATGTGTGGATGAATGTAGGGACAGTGATTTCCCTTGCGTCAATGATGCACATCCTGTGGGACAGCAGTCAAAGGGGGTAACATGGCAATTTGTGTCAGGGGTCCAGTGGACACCACAACAGGGACACACGCAGCAGCCACTTTCTAGTCCGGACATGGACTGAACCACGCCCAGTGCCCATGGCCATGAGTCATCTTCTCAAACCTGGCACAGATTACACATGTGATATCGGTGAACTATTGCTTTTTACTGAATGCTAAGGTCCTGAATGTTGTCCTATTATTGTTTCTTAACAGGCCCCTGACGAAGGGTTATTTTCTTTAACCCGAAATGCATTGGGCATGATACAAACGGGCATGATATAAATGGTTGAATTTTCATGAATACAATGGATTTTCTTCAATGATGTTGAATCTTCGAAAAATAAGATGAATCAATAAAAGAAATTGTGAAATAAATGAACTTTGCACTCTTAATGTTACAATTGAATGGAATGCAATGAAAACAGATAAAACAGATGAAAAAGTGAGTGAAGAAACCCAGTAGTTTCAGTAAAAAGGAGCGCATCCTTTGTGGTTAGTCAGCCACATTTTGCATGAAATTGTTTTAAGGCACTGCAGACACAGTGCGACAAGGATTAGTGGCCAACGCGAATTGTTTAAACATTTGGTTCAGAAAAACAGGAGTGCACGAAGATAATATTGCTTTTGATTTATCCATACCCTGTCTACTCGATCTTCTGGTGCACCCAATAAATATGAATACACAATTTGAAGACATTGCACAAATCACCACAAAACAAGCCGAACCCTTAGCTTTCACACCAGAGTCAGCCCAAGAAATGTATGATCTCATTCAGGAGACCAGAGCATTCAGTCCTAATGTGTCAATAACAGCACAACTAATAAGACAATTTGAATTCTTAAGCCAGAAAGAAATCAATCAAAGGCTTCATGCCACAACACTCATTCATTACCATAAAAACAAAAGAATTCCCAGGGGTTTGAGAATTGCCCTAAAACCTATGCCGTGCAAAAATAATAAATTGTTCGTTGAAAAATGGTATCAGATTCTCAACAAATGTTCCCTTGATTTAATTCTGCTAATCATACAAGAATTATCTAAAGTTTTAAAAGAAATTTAAGCGGATTTGGAAGGTATGAAAAAAGAAATGGATAAACTACCTGACTTACAAACTATACTACAGGACGTGAACGTTAAATTGGACAAATATGCTAAGGAAGTGAATGATCAAAAAGTGAGAAAATACAAAAAGGACACAATCAATTATAAGTATGATGAGGTATACACTTGGGCTGAAATTTATCATAAAAAGCACTGGCAACAACCCAAACCTAAATCATCTACCACTTCATCCCAAGAAAGTGTAGTATCTGAAGCAGACATCTCGCAATCCAGACAACCCATAGAGAAACCACAACAACCAGGCACATCTAAAAAGCAGGCTTTTTTTAGATGTAAGCCCAGCCGCCATTGCACCACCTACCATAGCCTCAGGAGGGGCAGAAGAAACGGCCGAAGAAATAGCAAAAAGAACCAGGAGTCAAAAAACAACGAAAACGAACTAGTGATTAACATCTCTTCTAAAATCATGACAAAAGCACAAAAAGATGTATTGAATAAAGGCACGACTTTTGTCCCAACGTATCATTCAAATTTGGCAGAGACGGAAATAGCCCTATTTAAATTCTTCAGAGTACTAAAACTAAAATACTTTTTCAAAGATACTTCGACCCTTACAACAGCAAGCGATAGATCATTCAAACCAAAAAGTTCATTTTGCGCACCCTATGCTCACAAAACAATCGAAGCATTTGAAAGATCAGTCACCGCGGAAATATAAAGAATTAACTTCAAAAAATCCAAACAAACCAATTTAACAAAAACAGAATGGAGCACGCTGAAAAATTTAGCCAATGATCAAGACCTAACCTTCCAAAGAGCTGATAAGGGAGGTGCCCTCATAATAATGGACACCAATTTTTATGAGAACCGTGTAGATGATCACGTTAAAGATCAAAACATTTATATGCCTTTGGACTCAGACCCCACAGAGGAATATCAAAAAATGTTGTCATTAATTCTTGACCATGCTTTAACTATGAAATGGATAGATGAGAAAACATATAGATTTCTAGAGACAAAATATCCACGGCAACCAAAACTATATATGTTACCAAAGGTACATAAAGATCCATTGAAACCACCCTTCAGACCCATTTTATCAGCTTGTGGGTCAATATCTGAGAGTATCTGTAAATATGTTGATAATTATCTACAGCCAATTGTTCAAAAAAGCCCAACCCACATTAAAGATACCACAGCATTTCTCAATTTGCTCAGATCTGTTCAACTTGAAGAGAACACAGAATATTGGCTATGTACAGTAGATGCAGTATCACTTTACACATCGATTCCCCACAATGAAGGCCTTGAAGCCCTTGAATGGAACTTATTAAATGATCACGACTGTGTAGCCAACAAAATATTTCTAATTGAACTGATGCACTTTTCACTGTTTCAAAGTTATTTTTTATGGAAAAATAAATTCTACAACCAATGTAATGGTATTTCAATGGGCTTTGGGGGGGCCCCCTCATACGCCAATCTATTCATGTCTAAATTTGAGAATGACTATATTCTAAATAACATCAACTGGACCTCGAATTTGGTGATCTTCAAAAGGTTCATAGACGACATATTTTTAATTTGGAAAGGTCAAAAAGATCACCTCATCAACAATCTAGCCACATTAAATCAGGTCAATCCTCGCAATAAATTCACCTATACTCTGCATGAGGAAACCATCTCATTCTTGGATGTACATATCACTTTGTCAAATCAACAGATCCATACTAAAGTCCACAAAAAAAACACAGATCGCAACTCCAGTTTACTGTTTCAAAGCTTTTACCCAGAAACTCTGAAAAAACATTTGCCAACCTCACAATTCATTCGTCTCAAAAGAATCACGTCAAATGATGATACTCTAGAAGATTTCCTTCAAGACCAAAAAGATCAATATCTAGCAAGAGGATACCCAAAAGAAATTCTGGATGAATCCTTAAAAAAAGTTACCAAACTATCAAGAGAAGACTTATTGAAACCCGCAAAACAAACCACAGAGCAAAAAACAGTATGTGTTTTGAAACTTTCTACAGAAGCACAAAAAATTTAAAAAGCCATCAATCGTCACTGGTCTCTAATAACAACTGAACCAGATTTACAGAATTTATACAGCGAAAGAGTAACCTTTGCTTTCAAAAGATCTAAAAACTTGAAAGAAATTCTTTCCATAAGAAATGAAACAAAACCAGATTATAAAGGAATGGCAAAATGTTTCAACTGCACACATTGTGATAACGTTATAACAGAAACACCTTTCTGCATCCCACCAAAGGTTATAAGATCAATTTACAATATACAGGGACATGCAACTCCAAAAATGTCATCTACGCGATTAAGTGCCCATGCGGAAAAACATATGTAGGTCAAACTGAACGGAAAGTCAAGATCAGAATAACAGAACATAAGAGTTATATTCGTAATATGAACAGTAAATCTACTGTAGCCACACATTGGCTTGAAGCTCACCATCAAATCTCTCAATTAAGATTCACGATACTTGAGATACTCCCACAACGCTGTGATATGGATCCAGTAAAACAACGATTACAAGCTGAATTCTTCTGGATTAAAAAACTACAGTCCCTCCAACCAATCGGAATGAATGACAGAATTGAACTAACGTGTTTTCTATAAAACAGAACGATGGTAACACAGACTAGGCATAAGGATCGCCTTTCTCCCCCTGCATAAGTCAACACACTGTTAACTAACATTTTCAGAATTTCCCCTTTTTGATTTTTTCTGTTCATGTCAACTATGTAAATACTTATGTAATACTTTTATTACCATAATTTTGATGATTATTGTATATGTGACTTAGTGATGAGTAATATCATGGGAGTCTTGTGTATGTATCTGCGATCTCCTTTATCGCTTATTTTGGTTTTGCGCAATCATTTAGAGTCACTTCAGACCATCTCTACCCTATTGCTTTAGACACACACCACTACATCATTTACACATGATCGGATCATTGTTCCAGTATAGTGCCTAACACTCAGAATTGTTTACGCCCCTTTACGCTGTTTGTTGATGATCGGACTTCTGTTCAATCACAGAACTGGATGTATGCAACCATGGCTACTGCCACATGCTAAAATTCTAATCTCTTTATTAAATCGCTATTGCGTTTTAATTCACTTTTGATTTTGAATAAGCTATGTTTTTCCCATATCGGGGCTTAATTAATCATGTTAGCCATAGCTACATTTTGAAGCCGCCGATTCTGACTTTCCCATTTAACCAACACGTGACCTTCTCTCTAAAAAACCTCCCGATAGGCTACCTACACACCCACGTGACCCGGAACTCGGATTCTAACACTCAGTCCGAAGCAGTACGTAAGTTTGTCTCCTCGTTTTTTTCCAACCCCGAACCGCTTTTGTTCAGAACGGTCATGGTTTACAGTAATTATCTCGACAACCAGCGTGTTGTTTTTGCACATAGTCAACCCAACCTTTGATGAATTAGTCCCCATGAATCGGTATTTGAGGTTATTCTTTTGTTAATAACTTGTTAGATAAACAGTCTCCTCCGTTGACGATAACATTGACATCAATCTCTTATTTAGTATGAACACTTTTAGCACAGATTACACATGTGATATCCGTGAACTATTGCTTTTTACTGAATGCTAATGTCCTGAATGTTGTCCTATTATTGTTTCTTAATAGGCCCCTGACGAAGGGTTATTTTCTTTAACCCGAAATGCATTGGGCATGATACAAACGGGCATGATATAAATGGTTGAATTTTCATGAATACAATGGATTTTCTTCAATGATGTTGAATCTTCGAAAAATAAGATGAATCAATAAAAGAAATTGTGATATAAATGAACTTTGCACTCGTAATGTTACAATTGAATGGAATGCAATGAAAACAGATAAAACAGATGAAAAAGTGAGTGAAGAAACCCAGTAGTTTCAGTAAAAAGGAGCGCATCCTTTGTGGTTAGTCATCCACATTTTGCATGAATCTGTTTCAGCGTACGGCAGGCCAGACCACTCTGCTCACGCTCCCAGGGGGGTCCTCGTTGCTACCCGTTGCAGGCGTACTCGCTGGTGTTGTGCAGGTCACTGGTCACAGTCACTCCCTGAGGGCAGGTTTGCACACACACCACACCCAACTGGCACAGGCGTCAGAGGCCATGTGAGCCTGCAAATATAAGGGGCAGACGACATAACATACCCCTCTGCCGGTAGTGACTGGATGGCGGACCCGAGACCTTGCGGCTGACACGGGTCTACCACCATGTGGCGCTGACTGGGTTTGCAGAGGGTTTGTGGCAGTTACTGTGGAGCGGCCTGCACAGGCACCCCACCACGGTACGCTGAATGGGTTTGGATATGGTTTGTGGCAGACTCTGCATTGCGGCCAGCATAGGCACCCCGCCACGGGACGCTGAAAGGGGTTGGACAGGGTTTGTGGCAGACACTGCTTTGCGGACGGCACAGGCACCCCACCGTCTTCAGCTGCTGACCGGGTGTGCAGCCTGTGATGATGGCCCGTCCTGGTGGTCCGGACTGCCCAGGATTTGTGTGCCTTGCTGAACTGCAGTGTAGGCAGCGCCATTGTCCTGCGCAGGCCTACGGCCACTTGGCCCAGCTTCCGGGGTCACAGAGTTAATTTCACCCATTGGGCTGAGAGGCTGTGCAGCCTGCGATGTTGCCCAGTGCCCTCGTTCATACCATGCCATGGTGTTATATGGTCCCAGCACCAGACGTGTCACATAGTGTCCAAAGCAGCGTGGATGCATGGTACAGAGGGTGCCATGTCTGCGGACCCCGGCCTTGTGGGTTGCAGCGGCATGTGGTGAGACCTGCAGTCTACTCGCCGATGGTGGAAGGAGAGCAGTGGAGCCCATGTGTGCATGGGGGCGCATGCTCCGATGGGCGGCAGGAGGGGCTGGGATGCCTCTGGCTGGGTGTGCTTGGGTGGGCGGGCGATGTTGTCTTGTACAAGTGTGTGTACTGTGCCAGTTATGTCTCTGGACTCTGTTTCAGTTGACGGCTCTGTCTCAGATGTGTGACCCGATGTGCAGCTCTAGGTAGCGGCAAGTGGTTGGAGACACAGCAGTGGCAGCAGGTGAGCGGTGTGGCCTGGGTGCGCAGGGTCGTCTCTCTCTCTCTCTCTCTCCCCCTGTCTTCTTCTTCTCGCTCTCTCCGTCTCTTTCTCTCTCTCTCCCCCTTTCTTCTCTCCCTCTCTCCCCCTTTCTTCTCTCTCTTCTTCTCTCTCTCTCCCCCTTTCTTCTCTCTCACTTCTTCTTTCTCTCTCTCTCTCTCTCTCCCCATCTCTTCTTTTCTCTCTCTCTCTCTTCTTCTTCTCTCTCTCTCACTCTTCTTCTCTCTCTCTCTCTTCTTCTCTCTCTCTCCTTCACTCTCTCTCTGTCCTTTGATGAGCGCAGGACACTCCTTCTCATCATGTTTTTTGTCTTGCAGGCTGTGACCTACGGAATGTGTCAAGGGACGCCACCAAGTGTCTTAATGTGATTTCTGTGTTGTTTCAATAAAGTTTAATTGTTTGCTTCAATAGTGTATGTGTGATGGTAATTTCTGTCCCGACACATGCAGTCACCAGTTGTGATTATGCAACATCAGGCAGATTATTTGGTACATGTTTAGGTGTAGCTGGAGTATCATGTCTTTGCCTGTGGGGTGGTTGGGGGTCCTGGGTGTGGTGGAGGTGGAGGTGGGTGTTGTGGCCCTCTTGGGTATCCAGTGGGCATAATCAGTAGCTCCATTGCATCTGTTGTTCTTCTGGTGGGGCTCTGGGCTAGGCTCCCGATTGTGGTGCAGGCTGCCGTCCGACTTTACACCAGGTCAGAGCAGGTGTAAAATTCCTGCTGCTAACGCTCCTTATCGTCTTTTTTGTGTTCTTATCTCCGATCTGTCTGGTCGTTGTGAATGTTGAGGTGGGGTGTTGTCACGGCTTTTGTCACGGTAACGCCTACTCTGCATCTCATTAGCGATAGTTGCGGGGGTCCTCTGTGGTGAAGTATTTTGCGGCTGCTATCGCGGGAAAAGTGGTGCTGTGGGCTGTTAGCACCAGCTTGTGAATGGTGGGGTAAATTTATCACGCCTTTGGCTGTGATAAAGTGCAGTTAATTCCATGATAGCTCCTTGTGAATATGATCCCTTGTAATTTAGAACGCCAATAGCTCTAACTCTCGCAAATGTGATACCTATTGTCATTGCCAAAGCACAAAGAAACACCCAAAGGTAACTCATGGCTAGAAAAACACACAGATCTCAATTTAAGAGCTGCAGATGTAAAGATGAGCCAGATCCTACTCAATGAAAAGTAATGTCTTGATCAGCTTCCTAAATTTCAGTAATGACCTTTTTGTTTTAATTTAGGGTGGAAGGGTGTTCCACAGTATTGCAGCAAATACTGAGAAAGCTCTTCCCCCCAGCCTTGATCTGTGAAACCTAGAAACATTCACAAGTAATGCCTGTTTCGATCTCTGATTGACTTTCGGAGCGTAAAAAGAGAAGAAAATTTTTAGAGGACTATGGGGCATATTATCAATGGATTTATCTCTGCTTTTTTGGCTTTAAAAGCCAAGAAAGCGGAGATAAAATTATCTCCCTATCAGCAACAGGGTGCTAACACGCAAATTCGCATGTTAGCACCCTTTTTCTCTACGCTTCTCCTTGCTTCTCTAATGAGATGCAAAGGGGGCGTTCCAGAGAAAAATAATAGGAGAAATGTTGTTAAGCGACATTTCTCCTATTATCAAAGATTTTGCTAACCCTGTTAGTGATAAAAAAGCAGCGCTAACCGCGGTTAGCACTGCTTTTTTTACACCTGGTATTTTCCTGACTTAGCCATGATATCCTATGGAAGGTGGATTTCATGGCTAAGTTTGTGAGCCCCTATCATCAAGCTAACGCCAAACTTCGAGATATTATCGTTGGTTTTCCAGCGATAATCTCTCATTTGGCAGTTAGCGCGAGGATTTTTATCACTTCTGAGATAAACCTTGCTAATAGCAAGTTATCTCTGCAATAATTTCCGGCGATGCTTAGCGTTAAAAAATGTGTTGCTAAGCATCGTTAGCGATAAATATCGCTCATTGTTGGTAATATGCCCCTATGTTTTCGCCAGCACACAGCATTATGAACTAGGCACAACGGAACTAGGAGCAATGTTTTGAAATGGATTGTCCACTAAACTGTCAGTCAATGGAATTTATCCAGTGCCCCGAGGTAGAAAGGAATTTGCTGATGTTTATTATCAGCCTGGCTGCTGCATTTTAAGCATTTGTAGTTGTGGCCTAACTGACAGAGTTGCTGATTTTGGGACTGGGAAACCAGGCTAGAGTCCCTGTGGCCGCTCACCATCCTGTGAATCTGGGCAAATCACTTACTCTTTTCAGGCCTAAAAAATAAAATCTAACCTTGTGCAATCTGGTGCTCATGTAAAGCACTCTAATGACTTTGGGCCAAGTTTTTGCTATATGTAAGAATGTATAACTTGTTTATGGATTTAGTTGGAAGTCCTAATTACACTGAGCTACAATAGTTCAATCAAGAAGAAATAAATGCATCACCAATTTGAACCTTTGAGGAACTCAAAACATATCTATAATTCTCCTCAAAAGCCTCAGTTGAAAAAAGTTAATTTTAGTAATTTAGTCTACATTTGTTCAGTCATCAGTTCTAATGTAGCACGCATTTTGATCCCTCCATAGTTCACACAATCAACAGGGATTGATTTTGGGCCAACTACGAGGACCAGAAAGCCTTGTTTCAAACAGCAGAATGGTGAAAGGGAGCAAGGATCTCAGTTTTCCACCATTCAGTTTAAAATGATTTTCCCCCATCCATCCATCCATTGATGAACCGTGGCCAAGTATTTCTGTAGATTGGTGGCATTCTCCTCTGGTTCACTGTCCACCACAAAAAAAGATCTAGGTGACATCTGCATACCCGAGCGTACTCTAGTTGTTTCCTTTCAGACACTTTTTAGATGACACAATGCAGTCATTACAGGCCATCAATGTATGGAACACTCCAGTGTCAACTAGTCAATTGAAAAAACATCTAAATAGCATGGCCAGAATAGTCTCTCTGCAAGAAGACAAGCGGGCACATGCCAGAAAAGTCATCAAAAGTTACACGAGCTTAAAACTTCAGCCATAATTTGACATTGGGTACCACTCAAAGCTCAAGTTCCTGCAACTCTGGTTAAAAGTCTAACCTATATTGAACCAGAAGCCGGCCTGGTTACAAATAGCAGAAGCAAGTAAAAAGATGCTACATGGGGTACAAGCTGCGATTCGAACTTGCAGACAAGCCTTCAATGTGCTTTGAATCCAGAATACACCTGCTTAAACACATGGGTGGTGAAGTTCTTGTCTACATTTGAAGCCAAAGTAAAGGCCCAAGTAATTGATAAACGAGGCTCACTACATGTCCAGGTATCCGTTATTTCTCCTACTCTGCTATGAATAGTGCTGCTGACCCCAAAGGATGACATGACATTCCAGAGCAATATTTGCTGGCTGTGTACTGGTACTTCAGCATATTTTGCACAGCTTCCACCTTCGGTTGTTTAGGCACTGTCCCATATTGTACAGTTTCCATTTTGGGTTATTCAGGAATTGGACGATTGTCTGGGTTAAAAGGTGCTGGTTTAAAGGACACATCAAGATCAATATCATGGGTCTAACTTAGAGCTTAGACACTAACCTTGCACTTTTTAAATCTTGAGATGTTCAGTTGCTGGCCTAAAGGAATTTAAGACTCATTATGAGCGAAATCATGGGTCAAAGCTGGAGCACAGGCACTATGGCAAACTCTGAGGGATATTAACAAGAAAATGGTGCAGCGTGGTGTTGCACGCAATTTAGCAGCGCCACACTGCGTCATTTCAGAAATGCAGGGAGGAGCCATATTTACAAGAATACGACAAACCCCTGTATTTTCGCTTGCACTAAATGAATCCTCAGAGACCCTTGCACCTTGGTGCATTGGTGTATGTGTTGCAGGGATGATTATTTATGTGCAAGATGGGATACCTTCCTGCACATAAACAATCTTTAAAGGCAATTTGCTCTTTCTATGTGTGCTGCAGAATGCAATCAATGGGTTTTGTGGTAGAATGTCAACAGCAACACCCATTGCACTCTCTTTTCATGCAGAACCCTGCGTGAAAACGGACGATATTAACATCACTTTGTAAATATGGAGCAAGACACTGCTCTACCGGAACATCGGAAAAAGTGATTCCGGTGGCGCAAATATCCTTGTAAATTTGCCAATGGTATTACATGATACCCCACAGATGCCAGCTCCTGGCACAAGACGTAAAGAATTTGCGAATTCTGATGGTCTATTTAATGTTTGCTATTGGCGTTGTTTTAACATACATGTGTAAAGGTTTTCATTCGGCAGATGTTGGCACTCTCCCTTTTCTGCATCTAGGCTGCATACAGCCTACATGCAGAAAATGGCCTTCACATAGACAGCCTTTGTGGTCGGCATCTTCTATATGTTTTGCATTCTGCAGCACACGTTGAAGTTACAAATCACCATTGGTGATTGTTTATATGCAGGGAGGGACACCTTCCTGCACATGAAGAATCATTCCTGCAACTCAGGGACCCTTGAACTATGGTACAAGGGTGCCTGCGTTGGCACTAGGGAGCTAAATTTAATGCAAGCAATAGGGGTAATACAGCGGGTTGCCACATTCTTGTAAATCGGGCGCATCCCTGCGTTTTGAAACTGTCAGATTGTGACCTTATCAATTTTGGCTCAACACCACTCTCCAACAGTTTCCTTGTAAATATGCCCCTTAGTTGTGATTTTGTTAGGTGGTCCTTGCGACTATATGGATTGGGAGGAAACACTGTACAGTGCTAACTAGATTAGCTAGGGCTCCACTGTTAGCTGTGCCTTACTGATTGTTACTGTAGGACTTAACACATATTTGTGCTTGCGGTTAGAGCTTACGATTTGGCGTTTTCTCTGTTGACCCAAAAAGACCGCAGAGTTTATGCGGCCCAGCCCTGCTGAATCCCTTCCAGTACTTAATAACTTCCATAGGTTTTATTCAAATATTTGTTTTAACATTCCATATTTCAGATTTAAAATCAGAATATGATGCTTTATATCTCAGCTCCTCACACAGAACCTAATAAATCCTTTTCTCAGATCCTTATCTCAATTCTTTAAAATGCAGAGCTTACTTTCGTAGCCAAATCTGTTGCTTCATTTGTACTGATGTATAGAGAGTAACAGCAGGTGAACAATTCAGGTTATATCTGTCTGCAAGCAAGAGATTTTCCTACAACCAAATGTTAAAATTAAATGTTAGCATGTGTGTTCTGCCTGTTCATATTGGGATTTCACACACCCTTTGTGTCATATGTCTGTTTACGCTGCCATGTTCTGTCTTACTTTCAATTTTGTGTCTTTGAACTTAGGGTCAGTCCCAATCCCCTGAATTGTGCTGGAGTGGGAGCACTGGAGGAAACCTCATCTCTGTATTTCAATTCCTGTAACATACTGAGCACTTTGCACTGTAGCTCTCATCAGAGTGGGTGCTTTCTCTCAAGCAAACAGGCGGTCTGTTTGTTTGGGAGAAACATTTCACCTTCCGGGTGCAAAGCGAAGTTTCTTTCCTTTCATGTGCTTGAGATGTATTTTGGCATTTTCTTGCAAATGCCACACTATTCTCTTGCAGCTAGCGAGCTAGCGCAAAACTTTGCTTTTGCTTGCAAGCCTTGATGATGTCAATGTAGTGCTGTATGCGATTGTGAACGCACCACTCAAATAACTTTTCTGTTTGAGAAGCAGCTAAGTCTACAATAAGAGGTTTTGGAGTGGATTTTCTTCTGTAAGTTGGAGTCGTTGTTTGTGCGAGAAGCCTTATTTAAAAAAACTTTTTTTACCAACAGGAAGGAAGTTCCCCAGAGACTCCAGCTTCCTGTTCCTGTCCTGTACGCTCCTCCCAGTGATTTGTCCCTCTCTAGGTCACTTTTCATTTGAGCTGGGAGGATCTATCTCTTTGCCTGCTGCTTATATACCAATCTATTTAAGGACTTTGTATCTGAGATTTAAAAGTAAGTTAAAAAACTCTTGTATAAGGGTGTTGGTTGTTTAATAGAGGGCATGCACCAGTATTTATTTGTACCGTAATTAAAATTTTCAAATTTGTTGTGGTAGGTGACCTGCCGTTTCAGTAGTGGTCTAGTTATATTTTTGCATTTAATTTTTCTTCTACTGTAAAAGAACAATGTTGCGCAATTCAGAACATGTTGTCCATGTTTGTTAAATTTGACATTTTTTTATTTTACTATGTAGCCTAGTCTGCCATCTAGTCAATAGGCCCAGGCCAGTGCTAGTCGTGGGTGCATGAAACAACTGTTTCTGTGGTATATGCTGTTTTAAAACATAATGTAGGGCTGGGATGGCATTGGATTAAATGAAAAATGTGGAGGTTTTTTTTGTATTTCACTTTTTTGTGTGCAAAATGTATATATGTGAGGTAATATTTGATCCCTTGGGAGGTATGTCAATAGGCTTGAATGTGATCTCTTTGTTCCCCATGCCTCCTTGCTCACTGTTGTTATTTTTGTCCATATTTTATCGTGTCAAATATCAAACACATTGCAGAGCTCCTTAACCCAGAAGACATTTGCCATACCATACAATTTATCGGATTGTCTACCGGCGGAAAACCGGCGGATGGTCTTCCCGTCCGCCAGGGTTCCCCCCCCCCACCATGGTAATGTGACGGGGGGAATCAGTAGCGGGCAGAGGTTTTTGGAAGGCGGATTGCCACTGCCATACGGGCAGTGGTGATCCGCCCGTTATTTTAATGTGCCCCTTAGTTTCTATATTTTCAGAATGGTATGCAAAAAAATCAAGATAACGTAAACATAATAACCCCCCATACACTAATTCACACCTGCGTCTTGATTGCCACCACCTCACCCACTCCCATGAATGAATTTCATCCCGCTGTGGTTGGTCCCTCACTCTACAGGCCTGCATGATCATCCTAATACCGAAACATCTGCAGGGGGCACTGGATCCAGATAGAGTCCCGGTTAGTCCGTCCATCTCTTCCAGATCTTGGAATGTTTTTGCGGGTATACCCTGGCCTTAAATATTGGCAATTTACAATCCCAAACAAAAGTCAAGACCATTCCTCCATGCCGACAGAGAGGGTGCGACTGATGCTTTCCATATCCTTGCAATGTCCCTTTTTGCCAGTGTCAGCCCCAACAACAGCAAGTGTCTTTTATACACATCTCGCTGTTGTTGGCCATTTGGCGGGCAGCCATTTTGTGCAACCAGCCAGTGTGATTTTGCTGTAGGCTTGCATGTGTATTTTGTTCCCCATGCCTCCTTGCTCACTGTTGTTGTTTGACCATGTGGCAATGGCTGACCTATCAGCCACTGTGTGCATCCAGCCAGTATGCCTTTGCCACAGACTCACATGTGTTCTTTGTTCCCCATGCATCCTTGCTCGCTGTTGTTGTTTGAACATGTGGCACTGCTGGCCTGGCAGCCATTTTGTGCATCCAGCCAGTGTGCCTTTGCCAAGAACTTGCATGTGTTCTTTACTCCCCATGCCTCCTTGCTTGTTAAATTAAACACAAAGGGGTGGGTTTCTTAGGTGTGGTAGGAATGGCACCAATCCAATGTGCCTAAGAGTAAGTCTCATACAAGTACAGCGGTGCAAACAGGAGCAAGAGAACCCTTATCCCTCCAAAGAAAATAGACCTAGAGATCACCAGATGATATAACGCAAGCCTGTGCACACACTGGGCTTCAAATGCTTATTGCAAGATAATATACAGCCTACATAGAAATCAAGTGTACATGTATTATGTAAAGAATTTCAACAACAGTCATAATTTTGATGTTCTTCTTTAATCTGAAAGGTTGGGCAGCCTTTTGGATTAAAGAAGAACAACACAATTATGACTGTTGTTGAATTTTTTTACATAACACATGTAATCTTGATTTCTCTGTAGGCTGTATACTATATAGCAATAAGCATTTGAAGCCCAGCGTGTGCACAAACTTGCGTCACCTCCTTGCTTGTTGTTTAACCATGTGGCATTATGCCTCAAACGATCTATCCATCCACCATTGACATACAGCCGCGCAAAAGCATTCCGTTTTTTTAGGCATACTTTCATCTCCTCCTGGACACCTGGGCTGTGGTGCACTGCGGACACATCCGCATCATTTATGTTTTTCTTTAAGGATTTTTGCATTTCCCCCTGTTGCACTTTGCATGCCATATGTACACACTAACCTGTATTTTTTTTTACAATTATTATTCCATTTACCCATGCTTTTTCCGGAGTGCCATAGGTGTCTCCTTTAGAATATGTGGAAATGAAGGAAAGACCTCTCTCTGTATGTTGTGTTATTCTGATGGGAAATTAAATTTTGTGGTATGTGGTGTGGTTTGACTTTAAAGTGATTGATTTTAAACCACACTAATATTGCCTTTGTCTGTACTACTTTAAACTGTAACAATACCACATTTCAATAATTGTTTTTCTTGCTTGTTTGCTTTTAGGTGCAAAAGAGAAGAAGAGACAACACCCACAGTATAGCCAAACAGGAGGCCTGTTCAGTGATTTCAGTCCTCCGATCTCTTCCACTTGTGCAGCTTAATGGCACTGCTAACTAACAGCTAGATTCATCAACGTGAAATCGGCTCGCAAAGGGCCGGATTCTGAGAATCTGGCCTTTTAAGAGCGCAACTTTTGCATTTTGGATTCATCATCTCAAATGCAAAAATCGCTATTATAGAATTCGCATTTTTTGCGAGGAATTGCATTTAAGGAATCTCTATTTGAGATTCCTTAAATGCAATTCATGGAACATTTTTAATTTGCGAATTCGCAATTTTTGGCCGCTATTTACCATGAATTGTAACTTCGTGGTAAATAGCGAAAACTTAGAAAAATGGACTTCAGTGCATTTTTCTAAGTTGCATGTTACACACACACATGTCCTTTGGACATGTGTGTGCGCAACACATGTGTACATTTTCATTTCAGGGGTGCTACAGGGTGTCCTTTGGACACCTCTGCACCCTTGAAATCACATCCTTATTTTTGCGATTAGCAATTTGCTAATCGCAAATAAGGAAGCTGTAGGAATCGCATTTCTTTATGCAATTTTTACATGAATCCTGTTTTGCAAGTCCTTAATAGCGATTCCTTAATAATCGCTATTAATGACTCGCAAAACGGGACTTTGATGAATGTAGGGCATGGGTACTCACAAACTTTCTCTCGGGGGCCAAATTTACAGTTTGGTTTATGTCCGAGGACCGCATCGGTGGGGGGGCGAGGTCAGTGGGGGAGGGGGAGGGGCTAGAGCAACAACATAAAACTGACCATGAGGTTGATGATAGGTCCCTGTAGAGGACGCCTTCGTCCACTGAGCCGTCCCGGCATACACACATCTCTCTCTCTCTTTCTCTCTCGGTCTCCCTCCCTCTCTCTAGCTCTCTCTCCCTCCCTCTAGCTCTCTCTCCCTCTCACCCTCCCTCTCTCCTGTCTTCCTCTGTCTCACTCTGACTGTCTCACTCCCTCTCTCTCACTCCCTCTCTCTCTCCCTCCCTCTCCGTCTCCATCCCTTTACCTCCCTCTCACTCACTCTCCGTCACACCCCCTTTCACCCCCTTTCCCTCCCTCTCCCTCCCTCTCCCTCCATTTCCCTTCCTTTCCCTCCCTCTCACTCCCTCTCCGTCTCCCACCCTTTCCCTCCCTCTTACTCCCTCTCCCTCTCCCTCCCTTTCACTCCCTCTCCATCTCCCTCCCTTTCCCTCCCTCTCCCTCCATTTCCCTCCCTCCCCCTCCATTTCCCTCCCTTTCCCTCTATCTCACTCCCCATGAGTCTCCCTCCCTTTCCCTCCATCTCACTCCCCATCAGTCTCCCTCCCTTTCCCTCCATCTCACTCCCCATCAGTCTCCCTCCCTTTCCCTCCATCTCACTTCCCATCAGCCTCCCTCCCTTTCCCTCCATGTCATTCCCCATCAGTATCCCTCCCTTTCCCTCCCTTTCCCTCTATCTCACTCCCTATCAGTCTCCCTCTCTTTCCCTCCCTTTCCCTCCGTCTCCGTCTCCCTCCCTTTCTGTCTCCCTCCCTTTTCCTCCCTCTCCTTCCCTTTCCCTCCCTCTCCGTCTCCCTCCCTCTCCCTCCCCCTCCCTTTCCCTTCCTCTCTGTCTCCGTCTCACTCCCTCTCCCTCCCGGTCCGTCTCACTCCCTCTCCGTCTCACTCACTCCCTCTCCCTCCCTCTCCCACTCACTCCCACTCCCACTCACTCATTCACTCTCACTCTCTCCCTCTCACTCCCTCTCACTCATTCTCACTCGCTCACTCCCTCACTCTCACTCCCACTCACTCCCTCCCACTCACTCACTCCCACTCACTCCCTCCCACTCACTCCCTCCCACTCACTCACTCCCACTCACTCCCTCCCACTCACTCACTTCCACTCACTCACTCCCACTCACTCACTCCCACTCACTCACTCCCACTCACTCCCTCTCACTCACTCCCTCCCTCTTACTCACTCCCTCTCACTCACTCCCTCTCACTCTCACTCACTCCCTCTCACTCTCACTCTCACTCACTCCCTCTCACTCCCTCCCTCCCATTCACTCACTCCCTCTCCCTCCCTCCCTCCCTCCCACTCACTCCATCCCTATCACTCACTCCATCCCTCTCACTCACTCCCTCCCTCTCACTCACTCCCTCCCACTCACTCACTCCCTCCCACTCACTCACTCCCACTCATTTACTCACTCCCTCCCGCTCACTCACTCCCACTCATTTACTCACTCCCTCTCACTCACTCCCTCTCACTCTCTCCCTCTCACTATCTCCCTCTCACTCCCTCCCTCTCACTCCCTCCCTCTCACTCCCCCCTCTCACTCCCTCCCTCTCATTTCCTCCCTCTCACTCCCTCCCTCTCACTCCCTCCCTCCCTCTCACTCACTCCCTCTCACTCACTCCCTCTCACTCCCGACCTCCCACTCCCTCCCACTCCCTCCCTCCCACTCCCTCCCTCCCTCTCCCTCCCTCCCACTCCCTCCCTCTCACTCCCTCCCTCCCTCTCACTCACTCCCTCTCACTCACTCCCTCCCTCCCTCTCACTCCCTCCCTGCCTCCCACTCCCTCCCTCTCACTCACTCACTCCCTACCTCTCACTCCTTCCCTCCCTCCCACTCACTCACTGCCTCTCACTCACTCCCTCTCACTCCCTCTCACTCTCTCTCACTCCCTCTCCGTCCCCCTCCCCCTACCTTTCCCTCCCACTCCCTCTGTCATCTTACCCTGCCTGTGTGCCAGCCGGGGCACACACAAACTCACAGCCGCACCCGAGCACTTCACAGGTCATTAAAAGACCATTTGCATGTTAATGAGGCCTTTGTATTTCACCTCTTCTTAGGCCCCTGCAGCTTTACTCTGGCCATTCCTATGATCGCCCGGCCGGCAGACCCCACAGAGCAGCAGAGTCTCTCGCGCTGCTGCAGACACTTAAAAAAAAAACTCGGAAAACACAGGTATGATGTCTCGGGGGTCCGCGGGCAGCCAGGGAAGGCTTGCCGGGCCGCCCCTGGCCCGCGGGCCGTACTATGAGTACCCTTGATCTAGGGGATAGTGCTTTAAGATGGCCCCACAGAAAGTTGCTCCAACTAAAGTGGTTAGTGAGAAGAAGAAGCTTTCCACCTTTGGCGTGTCAGCCCAAACACATTTTAGGCAATGTCTTATGCCCGCCAGATTGGCCTCCGGGAAACAAGCTGGGAGCAGCACTCCCACATCAACGGCACCACCCAAACCTAAGTCGAAGACCATGTCTGTCAGTGCGGCAGCCATTGCAATCATGGTGACGCCGACTAACAGTGACGTTGAATTGGATTTGTCCCTTTTGCATAATAGTACCCAATCGTTTCGGGAAACAGAGCAAAGTGTACTGCAGCCGCAGCCAGAAATAGTACATCTTTGTGATATTGGAGCAGAACAGTAGATTGAGCTTCCTGTCGAGCAACAACCTTCTCTTTTAAAAAGGAAGGGTACTACTCCAATATCTTCTCCAAGCACCACTTCTGATGATGATGTTGATTGATAAGGACAGGGTGTGGACTACGCCATAGTCCGGGGACGCCAGAAGAGGCAAGAGAAAGGAAAAGTTCTTGAAAGCCCTAGAATTTTGGAAGGGGAGGATGAGGAGGATGATGCAGATGAGCTAATCATTGGAGAAGGTGACACAGAGGAGGCCAACATTGCTATTCAACCTGCTCCGATGGATGTGGCACAGATAGCACAGCCAGCTCCCATATTTGTTAAGATGCAGCTCAGTCAACGTATGCACTGCAGAAAATCAATCAGCGACTTGCCTAGCTTCCTCCAGTTCTTCTTCAGGTACTGGCAGTGGCTCATTAAAAAAGTGCTTCTCCCAAATTTGGGACTTTTTTACGGTTAGCACTCAGGGGGAGTACATTGCAATATGCACCATTTGTCAAACAAATGTTTATTGAGGTAAGCCTGGTTCACATTATGGTACTGGATGGCAAATGACCCATCTGAAAAAAACATCATTAAATCAATTGGGAGGAGCACCGTCAACAAATTGCTGAACATGGCCATGGTGGTGTAGGTCAATGAGAGCTGGGGAACATTAGTTACAAGTCCAAGGTAAGTGATGATGAGGAAGAAGAGGGTGACATCCTCGTGCAAAGAAGCCTTGTCCCCAGCAGTGCGGCACCAGAATCACCGCCTCAGTGACTTCACAATGGAACAAGACTCAGAGTCAGATGGAGACACCACCAGATACAGTGACTGCCCCACAGTGACGTGCACTGAGTTCACCACCACATATTTCTCAAAAGTTGCTAGCGTCAGTGGCCCCAAAAAAGAAGAAAATAATACAGGCTACTATTATGGGCATTGTTGGAAAGTGGATTATTAGTAGGGGCAAATGTATGCCTGCCACTGGCAATAAGGCCACTAACACTGTATAGGGCTCAGAATAGGTCTTAGAAAATTATTCCCATTCTTAACTCTTTGTAGCTTGGCTGCGAGCCGGCAGGCTTAACTTCAAAGACAAGTATGTAAAGCATTTAAAAGCACCAGTTCAGTAAATAATTAAGACACAATGCACAATAAAAATCCAACACCAATTTATAAAAATAGGAAATATGTTCACCTTTAAAATGACACCAAGGCATCAAAAATTAAATGTAGGGAATCGGAGATATGAACTTTTAAAGATTTAGCATCCTCTAGCACATAGAAAGCGCTAATCGGGACATCTGGTCTTGCTAGATCTCGGTCAAAGTTTTTACCATCTAACTTAGAAACTTCTCTGGGGTTTTTCTTCCCGGGGTCTTTCGAAGCTCTCAGCCAGTCCGGATTCGGTGAGGGTTCATTGGATTGCCTTGCAATGAGCTCCCGGTCAAGCTTATGGAAGTCCGACCTCCGGAGCGTTTCAGCGGGAAGAACCAAGGATCCAGGCCGACACGCAGTTGAAGGCAGGTGGCTTGGCTTTTGCGGTTGCTCCAGGTCACCTTTTCTTTGTTCGGACTAAGAAACTTTTATGGAGCTCTTTCTCTCGGGGTCCCTCGATGCTCTTCACCATGCCGGATTCGGTGAGGGTTCGCCGGCCTCGGATTTTGGCTACTCCCAGTCAAACTCTGGAAGTAGGACCTACGGAAATTTTAACCGGGACAAACCTGGACGGCAGGCCGACTCGCGGTTGAAGGCAGGCGGCTTGGCTGGCTAGGTTGAGTCTGTCCTCTTGTGGGCCTTTTTTTCCAAAGTTGCTCCCAAGTTCTCCAAAAGTTTGGAACGTCTTCCTGAAGTTACCCAACGGGTCCCAAAGTGTCTCAAACTCAGTACAAGGGTCTGGAAGCTCCAAGATGGTCCTAGAAAGTTTAGGTTCAGTTCCCACAATTCACTTGGATAAAACTCTTACAAATCCACTTGTCATGCTCCAGGTTGAGGATTCTTGGTGGTGATGTGCCAAGTGAGCTCTGTTAACCTGTAGCTTGCAGGCAGTCCTCTCTTTAGTCCTTTTACAGCAAGGTAGTCCACAGGGCTGTAGTTCTAGATGGTGCAGAAGGTGCAATCTTCAGAGTGCAGGCCTTAGGAAATGCACATCCAACTTCTCAGCATGGCCCATCTTGCTTTCTTAAGTTTCAAGCAGCAGATCTGAGAGGCTCTGCCCTTCTCAGATACTTATTCCAATTTCTCTGGGTCAAGCAGGTCCCTCCTGTCCAAAGGGCTGCAAGGTACCATACAAAGGTATGACTACATCCTGCAAAGTGTAGCACTATTTTGTCCCACCAATACTTCCAAATTCATAATGGCTGACTTTCCAGCAGGGAGAGAAGAGCTGGCTAAACACACCTTTAGGATTTCTAATCTCCATAGACTCTCCCCCTTGCATCTGCTCATTCCTTCCTTAAGCCTAGCATCTGTCTGAGTTCAAAAGAGTAGAGTTGTAAATGACACTGGTGTCTTCCCCTTCCCTTGAAGTCCATTGTTTACGACTCCTCCCACTGCCCTACCAGCAGAGCTGGTTAACCCCTGGGGCTCTTTATCACCTCTTCAAAGGAGCCTGGCTAATCCACTTAACTCTGATCAATCAGGACAGACCATTGGAAGGCTGAATCTGGGTTTACAATTAAGAATGTTTTATAACTTCTTGGCTGTACATTTTAGGAGAAATTCAACAATATCATATTGTTGGATTCATTAATACCATCCTGGGAAGTCTTTGAATGGTATTTTTAGCCTTTTCCTATCAGAGTTAGTAGTTAATAACTTCTTCTCATGCTAATCTATGTTGCGGGGGATTTACAATGGGATAAATGACTTGGGCCCTTTTATTCCAGCACCAGGGCTTGCAAAAACATATTTTATAACTACTCTGCATATATCTACAGGACCCCCACCCCCGAACACATAGGGGAGACTTTAGGGGTTCAGAATATGTAAATAAATTGCAGATCCTCCCTCCACAGGGCTCCTAGCACCAAAGTCGATTTTGGACAGCACTTTATCACAATGTGGGGAGTGAAATGTGCAATTTCACTTAACCCAGGGCATATAAAACTCATTATATAAGGGTTCTCCTTATAAATACCTGATCCCCCACCCCTGGGACACCCAGGGAAGACTCTGGGGGATACCTAATATGCACAAACATTGTAGGTTGTCCATTTTTAGGTGCCCCAATCACCAATGTTGTGTTTGGGCAAAATGTACTTTTAAAAGCATTCCTGCAACACAGAGTCACTTTTAAACTGACCTCAGAATTTAGCAGTGCAGACATGCAACTATAGAAAGGGCTGCTGGCCTCTAAACTGTCATACCCTATTATATACTAGGGAGTGAGAGGTACTTTCAATCCCCCTGCCTTAATATGTACTAGGGCCTTATAGGGTAGGTCATGCCAATCACAGAGGTACCCTAACCCATAGAATACCCTAATGAATGTAGGTGTTTTCACTGTATTCTAAATGTGTCTCTTTCAGCATAGCACTGGCCCTTTGTCTGGTTAGGCAGAGCCCAGGGTCAGTCAGAGTCAGTTACCAGTAGTACTAGTCAGCAAAAAAGTTGGGTGGTGCCCAGGACACAGGATGACTTTCCAACAGGCCCCATGACCGCAACCACGTTTGAACAATGGGAAGCTGGCAAAAATGTTGGCGATGGGGCTACTCCCATTTTTCTTTTGTGGAAGGAGTGGGATTCTTAGAATTTGTGGCAGCCATCTGCCTGAAACGGAAGGTTTCAAGTCGGATTGATTTTGCCAGAGTTACTTTTCCAATGGAAAAACAACAATGATGCAGCGGAAAAGGGGACTATTTCTGGAGGGAAAAATTAAATCAGACCCTCTCAAGGACTTCACTTAATGTCTAATTACTTATTTAACTAAAGAAACCAACTCCCAGGTGTAGTTCAAAACAAATATTTGTATATACGTTTTTTGAATAGGACAATACAAACAATTATATATACAAAAATTATATATACAAAAAATGAAAAAGAACACAATACATATATCTGAACAAGGACATTATTCCTTATTACCCTTATTTGATATTACTGATGCACACAAATTCCAAACAATGATTAATAATGGCAATCAGTAAAAAGAAGAAGCTAACCCTAAAAGAGAATACACAAACGAGGGAATCTTTTTTAACCCTCCATCTGAATTGGGAAATGCAATATTTTCTTTTCAATTCATTTAAACTTTTGCAGGGCTTCTCCAGAATGTGGATTCGACGCGTTTCAGCTCATATATTTTGGGCCTCATCAGGGCGGGGGCAAAAGGAAACCTTTTATTATTCCGACTGTCTCAAGGGAAGGGGAAAGGACACTAGCCGAATAAATATATTTTATTCTGCTCGACTCAGTGTCGTGGAAGTGCTTCCGAATACTATTTTTCTTCGTAGCAGCGTGGGAATAATTCCTAGGTCGGTATGTATCTCTAATTCATGGCAAGTCGCGATACTGATAATCAATCAATAAATCAGCCAATCAATTATATAATTTGTAAAGCGCACTACTAACCTGTGAGGGTCTCAAGGCGAATGCTGCTACTGCTCGAAAAGCCAGGTCTTGAGGAGTTTTCTGAAGGTCAGCAGGTCTTGGGTCTGTCGTAGGTGGATGGGGAGGGTGTTCCAGTTCTTAGCAGCGAGGTGGGAGAACGATCTGCCACCGGAGGTAGCTCTTCAAAAGCGGGGGACTGTGACGAGGGTGAGGTCAGCGGAGCGGAGCTGGCAGGTGGGAGTGTAGAAGTTGGGTCGTCTGTTGAGGTACGTTGGTCCGGTGTTGTGGAGTGCCTTGTGTGCATGGGTGAGGAGCTTGAAGGTTATCCTCTTGTTGACCAGGAGCCAGTTCAGGTCTCTCAGGTGGGGTGTGATGTGGCTGCGGCGAGGGATGTCGCGGATCAGGCGTGCAGAGGTGTTCTGGATGCGTTGGAGCCGTCTCAGTAGTTTGGCAGAGGCTCCTGCATAGAGGGTGTTTCCGTAGTCCAACCTACTGCTGACGAGGGCCTGGGTGACAGTTCTTCTCGTTTCGTGGGGATCCACTTGTAGATCCTGTGGAGCATGCAGAACGTGTTGAAGCAGGAGGAGGAGACAGCGTTGACCTGTTTAGTCATGGAGAGGGTGGACTTGAGGATGACCCCTATGTTGCGTGCATGGTCAGTGGGTGTTGAAGCGATTCCCAGTGCGGTCGGCCACCAGGAGTCGTCCCAGGCCGAAGGGGTGGATCCGAGGATGAGGACCTCTGTCTTGTCCGAGTTCAGCTTCAGTCGGCTGTTCCTCATCCATTCAGCGACGGCCTTCATTCCTTTGTGAAGGTTGGTTTTGGCGGTGTGGGGGTTCTTGGTGAGGGAGAGGATCAGCTGGGTGTCATCGGCATAGGAGATGATGTTGAGATCGTGCCAACGGGCTACGTGGGCGAGCGGTGCCATGTAGATGTTAAACAGAGGGGCTGAGGGATGAGCCCTGGGGTATACCGCAGATGATCTCGGTGGCTTCGGAGCGGAAGAGGGGAAGGCAGACACTCTGTGTTCTGCTGAAGAGGAAGAAGGTGGTCCAGTCCAGGGCCTTCTCTTGGATCCCGGCATTGTGGAGGCGTGTTCATAGTGTGTGGTGGCAGACCGCGTTGAAGTCAGCTGACAGTTCCAGGAGGATGAGGGTCGTCGTTTCTCCGTTGTCCGGCAGGGACTAGATGTCATCGGTGGCGGTTATGAGGGCAGTCTCGTTGCTGTGGTTGCTACGGAACCCGGACTGGGAAGGGTCCAGGATGTTGTTCTCCTTGAGGTAGCGGGTCAGTTGTTTGTTGACAGTCTTTGCGATGACGTTTGCCGGGAGCAGGGAGCTGGGCTGGAAGTTCTTGAGGTACTTGGGGTCCGTTTTGGCTTTCTTGAGTAAGGCGTTGATCTCGGCCTGCTTGCAGCTCTCCAGGAAGGTTGCTGTCTCGAAGGAGGTTTTGATGACTTTCCAGAGATGGGGTGTGATGGCTGTGCTGGCGTTGTTGAAGATGTGGTGAGGGCATGGGTCTGGCAGAGATCCAGAATGGATGGTGTTCATGACCTTGATGGTGTCGTTGATGTTGGTCCAAGACAACAGGCGGCTGGTGCAGATGGTGGTCGAGGGCGCGGAGGTCTCAGTGGTTGTTGGGGTGGTTGTGGCATTGAAGCTGTCGTGGATGTATGCGATCTTGCGGTGGAAGAAGGTGGCCAGCGAGTCGCACAGGTCTTGCGAGGGTGGGACGTCGTTGGTGTTGGAGCTGGGGTTGGAGAGTTCCTTCACGATGTTGAAGAGCTCTTTGCTGTTGTGCGCGTTGTTGTCTATGCGGTCTTTGATGATGGCCCTTTTGGCGCATCTGATGAGGTGATGGTGTCTGCGGCTGACGTTCTTTTGGGGTGCCTGGCTGTCCGGTGTTCGTTCATGGAGCCAGATCTTCTCCAGCTTTTGGCAGGTTTGCTTGGAGGCCCAGAGGTCTTCAGTGAACCAGCTGGCTTTCTTGTTGGTGTGACTGTTGGAGGGTTTCTTGATCGGGTGAGGGTGTTGGCGCACTCGTTGATCCACTGTCTGAGGCTGCGAGCGGTGGTGTCGGGGTCGGTGGGGTCGGCGAGGTTGGCTTGTGGGCTCTGGGCGAGGGTGGTGGTTAGCTGGTCTTCGGTGACTTTGCTCCAGCAGCGGCGAGGCATCTGTTGGGTGCGGTGGTGCATGGTGGGTTTCTTGAAGGTGAAGTGGATGCAGTGATGGTCGGTCTAGTGGAGTTTGGTGGTGTGGTTGAAGGAGACGTGGGGGCTTGCAGAGAAGATGGGGTCAAGCGTGTGACCGGCGGAGTGGGTGGGTGTTGTGATGAGTTGTCTGAGTACAAGGTTGGCTAGGTTGTCGATCAGGGTGGTGGAGTTGGTGTCGTTGTTGTTCTCAAGGTGGAAGTTAAGGTCCCCGGGGAGGATGTAGTCCGTGGAGGCGAGGGCATGTGTGCCAAGAAAGTCGACGATGGAGTCGCTGAACTGTGGTCGGGGTCCAGTGGGTCTGTAGAAGAGCGTTCCTCTGAGGGTGGTGTTGGGGTCGGTGTGGATCTGGAAGTGCAGGTGTATTGCAGTGCTGAGGGTGTTGTCGGTGTTGGTCGAGACTCTGAGAGTGTCCCTGTGGACGATGGCGATTCCTCCTCCTGCTCCGTTGGTGCGGTCAATGCAGGTGATGTTGTAGCCTTCCGAGATGGCTGTCAGGAAGACGACGTCTGGGGAGGTTGAGTCGAGTAGGTCCCAGAATTCAACGGCGTGTTTGCGAGCGGAGCGGGTGTTGAAAAAGATGCATCTGAGGTAGTTGGGTTCTTTCCTGGTTGGCAGCATGATGGGTCGGATGCTTGTGAAGCTGCAGTTCCGACAGGTGAAAGCTCCGTGGGTGCGCTTCTGGGCGGCCAGGAAGCAGGTGTGTGATTGTCCTGTGTTGAGTGCGTGGAGTGTCCTGGCATCGTAGCGTTGTCAGGCATCGTGGCGTTTGCGGGGTTCAGGGGTCCTGGCGCTGGGCGCAGTCCAGCCACGGACGGGCGCGGACAGGCTTGCCTTAGGTACGCCTGCAGCACACCCGCTGCGCGTGGCCACTGCGCGCGGCCTCCATATGAGGGGATGTGGGAGGAAGGAGCAGATGGGAGGCGGGAGCGGACAGCAGATGGGATTGCAGGGGGTGGGTCGCAGGGTGCAGCGGCGGGAAAAACGGGCGGGGGCCGTGGTAGAACTGGGCACAGGAAGGAAAAACAAGTTTAGGCAAGAATACAAGTACAGGCACAGAGGAGTAAAAACAAGTCTGGGCAAGAAAGCAAGTACAGGCACAGAGGAATAAAAACAAGTCTGGGTAAGAAAGCAAGTACAGACACAGAGGAATGAAAACAAGTCTTGGCAAGAAAGCAAGTTAGGCACAGGGGAATAAAAACAAGTCTGGGCAAGAAATCAAGTTAGGCACAGGGGAAAAATACAAGATTAGGCAAAATCAATGCAGGCAGAGCCGTGCAGCAGTGTGGGGAGCGACCTGCCTTCGAGCAGGGTCAGAGACACACGCCGCGGGGAATATCTGGCCGTCTGCACCGGTATGGCTCAATTTCAGAGTCATGAAATTGAGCCAGCCAGCCGGTCCCTGCGGCGCGTGTCAGTGCCAGGAATTAGAGATACATACTGACCATGGGAATTATTCCCACGCTACTACGAAGAAAAATAGTATTCAGAAGCGCTGCAAAAGTTTTTTTAAATACTCACCCCCAGTCACAGATCTGGGTTGAATCCATCATCGTTCTTCATCTCACTTCGGTTGTTTCGGGTCCAGGGAAGACATGGCTTGGCAGTTCGGGCTGGACTGTACCCATGAGGCAAAGGGTCAAGACTGATTTGCATATAGCTGTGTCAGAACTGCGGTGACGAAGTGAGCTAAAGAACGATGATGGATTCAACCGAGATCTGTAACTGGGGGTGAGTGTTTGAAAAGTTTCAGCACTTAGTCCATCATCTCCTTGTGTTTGCTTTAATAGTGATTTTTACCCCTCCGCTATCCAGCACCTTCCCTACTGTTGCACTCACTGGAGTGGGAATAGTAATTTCAACCCCTCCGCTATCCAACTTTTCCCCACTGTTGCACTCACTGGAGGGGGAATAGTAATTTTTACCCCTCTGCTATCCTGCACTTTCCCTACTGTTGCACTCACTGAAGTGGGAATAGTAATTTTTACCCCTCCGCTATCTAGCACTTTCCCTACTGTTGCAGTCACTAGAGTGGTAATAGTAATTTTGACCCCTCAGCTATCCACCACTTTCACTACTGTTGCACTCACTGGAGTGGGAATAGCAATTTTTACCCCTTCACTATCTTGCACTTTCCCTGCTGTTGCACTCATTGGAGTGGGAATAGTAATTGTTACCCGTCCGCTATCCAACACTTTCCCTACGGTTGCACTCACTGGAGTGGAAATAGTAATTTTTACCCCTCAGCTATCCAACATTTTCCCTACTGTTGCACTCACTGGAGTGGGAATAGTAATCTTTACCCCTCAGCTATCCAACACTTTCACTACCTTTGCACTCACTGGAGTGGGAATAGTAATTTTTACCCCTTCGCTATCCAATACTTTCCCTACAATTGCACTCACTGGAGTGGGAAATGTAATTTTTACCCCTTCGCTAGCCACTACTTTCCCTACAATTGCACTCACTGGAGTGGGAATAGTAATTTTTACCCCTCCACTATCCAGCACATTCCCTACTGTTGCACTCACTGGAGTGGGAATAGTAATTTTTACCCCTCCGCTATCCAACATTTTCCCTACTGTTGCACTCACTGGAGTGGGAATAGTATTTTTTACCCCTCAGCTATCCAACATTTTCCCTACTATTGCACTCACTGGAGTGGGAATAGTAATTTTTAACACTTCGCTATCCAATACCTTCCCCACAGTTGCGCTCTTTGGAGTGGGAATAGTCATTTTTTCCACTCTGCTATCCAACACTTTCCCTACGGTTGCACTCACTGGAGTTGGAATTGTAAATGTAATTATTTTGCTATCCAACATTTTCCCTACTGTTGCATTTATTGTATTGTGAATTGTAAGTTTAATTTTTTTAATAATCTAATGTTTTAATTGATTATAGAATGTTTTTATTTTAAATCATTTATATATTTAATATATATTTTACTTTTATATAATTTTAAAGTATAAAAATAAAAAGCAATAGTTAAATATATGTATATGTATAAATTCTTATATTTGTATGGTTATATTTGTTTAATTAAGTTTGTTATATTTAGGTAAAATGTATATTAAATCAAATTTATTTTGTTAAAAATAACATTAATAATAAATATATTTATTTTATTTTATATATTTTTAATCAATATTTTTTACATCTATATTTTTACTTCAATATTTCTGAGTCAATATTTCTGTACTTACATGTTTAAGTATGGGGAGACGATATTTTTGCATTCTATATTTTTTCATTGATATTTTTGTCATCAATATTTTAACATCGATATTATATCAGTGAACCCTTACTTGGTTTGTTTCTTTCTTCTTTCAGTCCAATAATGTTTATTCTCAGCAACGGATGCCTTAGGTAACTTCTGACTCAGGCTTCTCTGGTGTTTCCTTCAGAAAATGTCAACGCTATGAAACACTGCTCTTGTGAGCATGCCCCTGTGGGCACCGAAAAAACTGTGAGCTATTACCAGAAAATGAGGAATATATTCCTGTCAGCAAAAACCTGTCAGAGAAAGCGCAGTAACTAGACACTGCTCTCTGATACGAAAGTCAGTTGAAGTGCGCCGTTTCTGCATCACGCGAGCGCATTAGAGTCTTCCAAGCATTCGTGCAGAGGTAAACTGGAAAGCTAACTTCACTATCTTAAACATGGCAGCCACGAAGGAAGAAAGGAGTTGTACTGACTATTTAATCATAATGATTTGTTCTTTCAAGGCTCCTGGCTAAGTCTATCAAGCAAGGTATGTGATTTATTGCGATCTTTTCCTATGGATTGTCTTTAGTCCTTTTTGGATCAACAGTCTGCACTGGGGCAAATTTAAGGTTCTTGACATTACCCCCCTTCAAACAGCTGCCCAACTGTCTTGGTTTTAACAGGAAGGTCTGTTGGAATTCCTCAACCAGACGAGGGGGCATGAACGTTTTGAGAGGGGTCCCATGACCTTTCTTCTGGACCAAAATCCTTCCAGTCAATGAGCTAGAACAAACGCTTTCTCACTATCTTGGAGTCAAATACTCAACTCACTCAAACCCTTTCTCAGAATCTACTTGAATAGGTGTGGGAAGGGATTTTACATGCAGGTTTTGTGGACTTCTTTTTATGAGAGAAACATGGAAGACTGGGTGAATTTTAATTTGCGGTGGTAATTTCAACTTGACAGTCACTGGATTCATCATTTTAATGATTTCAAATGGACCCAAAAATCTAGGCTGGAATTTTTTATTACCTCTCATGTGCATATGACATGTGGACAACCAAACCTTCTTTACCTCAGAATATCTTGTATTGAGTCTCCTTCTCTTGTCTACTTGTCTTTTATAGGACTCTTTGGCCTTTTGCAAACTCTCTCTAGCCGATAGGTAAGCCAAGTGCTTGTCTTTAACAATGGTTTTAATAGCAGGCACATACACTTCTTCCTTACCCATGAAAACATTTGAATGTCTACCATGATTTAAAAAGAATGGAGAGTAAACTGTGGGGTGGTGAGTAACATGTGGGGAGAGGATGTGGCCTCATGGGCTAGGGTGGTCGATCTCAAATCTGGGGAACCGAGTTTGAGTCTCGGCAATAACGGTCAACATCCTGTGATTCTGGGTAAATCACTTACTCTCCCTGTGCCTAACAAAGATGAATGTGTCCTTGTGTAACATAACTGGTGCTCATGTAAAGCACTCTGATACCTGATACCTTCGGATCAAGTTTGCGTTATATAAAATAAAATGCCAGAAAAAACCCCATGAACAGCATTATTATGAGCAAATTCTGCTGTCCACAGCAACTCTGGCCACTCTCCTTCTTGGTCTGCAAAGTATAAAAGCAAGTATTGTTCTAACTCCTGGTTCACTCTTTCTGTTTGGCCTTGTGTTTCGGGATGGTAACTAGTAGAGTACAGGGAGTCTTTTCCTAACCTTTTCATTTAAGCTGTCCAAAAGTGAGAAACAAATTGTGTATCACGATCTGAAATCACCACTATTGGAATCCCATGTGCCCGACTATGTGTTCAGTAAATAGCTGGGCTAATTGTTGTGCTTGTGGAACTCCATTTAAGGGTATGAAATAACTCAGCTTTGAAAAGGTGTCTACAAATACTAATATTGTGTTGTATCCTTGACTAGAAGGAAGATGTACTATGAAGTCCATTGTGACAGCATGCCAAGGATAAGGCGTTATGGGAAGAGGTTGTTAAAGTCCTTGAGGAACTTGTCTATCAGTTTTTCCTTTAATGCATTTGTCACAAGTTCTAACATTTTGTTCTAGCTGAGAGGTCATGCCAGACCACCAAAACTGTCTCTTGATTAATTCAGTAGTCTTCAAAACTCCTTTATGCCTGCCAATTTGCCATCATGAAAACCTAGTAAAACCAGTTTTTGCAATTCTATGTTTGGTAGATATAGTTTTCCTTTAAAATAGGGCAAATAATTGCGTTCTTCTTTTTCAGGAGCTTCTTCTACCCATGCTTTAATCTTTTCAGATGATAATGATTCTCTCACTTTATTTTCTATGTCTTGAAATGTTATAGCGACAATTAATCTTTCAGTGGGCAAAATTGAACCAACCTCTAATCTTTCAGTGGCCAAAATTGAACGAACCTCATGCTTTTCGGAATTGGCTTCAATGCTTATTCGAGAAAGTGCATCTGCTTTTCCATTTGCTGAACCGGGTCAGTATGTAATGACGAAATCAAAATCTGCAAAAAATAATGACCATCTTAATTGTCTGGAAGTCAATGTTTTGGCAGATTTGTTTTTTAAATTGCTAATTTCGGTGAACTGTACATACTGTAACAGCATGTCGTACCCTCAAAAGATAGTGCCTCCATTCCTGGAAAGCATCTTATTTCAGCCAAAAGTTCCTTGTCTGCAATGGAAAAGTTTATTTCTGGAGGAGTGAATCTTCTGGAACGAAAAGCTACTGGATACAGTTGACCGGTTGTCTTGTGACTTGAGACAAAATGCATCCAATGGCCAAGTCTGAGGCATCAGCTTCCTCAAAAAAGGGCTCCTCTTTGTTTGGATGCAAAAGAATGGGAGCCAAAACAAATTCCTTCATAAGGCCTTTTACGATTCTGTGATCCAAAATAATTTTACTCTTTTCTTTAGAAGTGATAGGAACTACCTTTTTAGAGAATTCTCGAATGAACCAACGATAGAAATTAGCGAATCCAATAAAACTCTGCACCTGTTTCACTGAGGTTAAAGAGGGCCAATCCTGGATGGCTATCACCTTAGCGGGGTCCATAGAGACTCCCTCCGGGGGAAAGTACGAATCCTAAGAAATCTACTTGTCCCACCTGAAAGGCACACTTCTCCAAATATATGTACAGTTGGTGTTCAAATAACCTTTATAGAATGGTTCTCACATGCTGTACATGCTTCTCTTGGTTCTTGGAAAAAATCAAAATATCATTGATGTAAATGACGGCAAACCGGTCCAAGAACTCTCTGAGAACATCAATAACGAAGTGTTGGAAGGCTGCCGGATCTTTACAAAGGCCGTAGGGCATGACTTGATATTCAAAGTGGCCAAAACAAGTACAGAAGGCCGTCTTCCATTCATCAGCCTCGGTAACTCTAATAAGGTGGTAGGCACCTCAGCGATCCAATTCGGAGTAAATCTTGTCCTCCTTGACTTGATTCAACAAGACTGAGATTAGCAGTAATATATATCAATTTTTTATTGTGACCTTATTTAGGGCGCTATAATCGATGCATATTCTGATGTCACCATTCTTCTTGGGGATGAAAAACAAAGGCGACAAAACTGAGGACTGAGATGGGCAAATAAATCCATTTGCAAGGTTCTTGTCCAAACAATCTTTCAATTTATTCTCATTTTCAGTCAGGTCATAGATCGTACTGCAGGGTAGAGTTGCTAAAGGTTCTAGGTCTGTCTTACAGTCATAGGATTTATGAGGAGGAATTTTCTCTGCCTCGATTTCATTGAAGCCTCCGGCAAGGTCTCGATATTCATTCGTAATTTCCATAGTTTGAGAGTTCATATTGTTTTGCATTGTTGTGGTATGATGGTTGCTTGAGAAACTTGATCTTCACTGGGTTCATGGATGCAATGTTCTTGACAATACTTTGAATTCCTTTTTACAGTTCTTTTCTCCCAATCGATAGTGGGGTTAGCTCAGTCAACCAAGACAATGCAAGAATTAGTTGAAATTGAGGAGCATCGATTAGGTTACAATTTATTTTTCACTAAGACCATCACTCATAATTAGTTTCACTGGTTCAGTTTCTTCAGTATTAGGCCGTGAGTGCAAAATTGTTTCCATCTACAGCACAAACATTTTCAAAGTTCTACTTGAACTGCGAGAATCCTAATTTCTTTGGCATTTTTTATATCACAAATGTTTCCGTTGGCTCCAGAATCAATCATCACAGAGACTTCTGAATCCTCTTTCTCACCAAATTTGGTGGTAACAGATTTTACCTAGTGTGGAGTGGAGGATTGTAGTGTATTGACTATCAATTGAGGAACTGGAGTTGTCTTTTCTTCAACAGCACCCACCAGAACAACTCATCTTACTGATGGGGTCTTCCTTTTAATAGTTGTTTTTTTTGTTCTTCCTTTGGGACACTCTTTTATGAAATGGCCAGAGTTACCACAGTGCATGCAAAGATTACTAGATCGATGTCTCTCTTTTTTTCCTTAGTTAATGGAACACGAATGCACCGAATCTGCATTGGTCCTTCCAAGGGGGTTGAATCAGTAGTTTTAACTCGCACTGTTTTGGCTCTATGAAATCTTGGAGGTATTATGCAAATATCCCTTCTCTTCTCAGTTTTGCATTCGCTCAATCTCTGATATATTTGTAGTGTCAGATCTATGAGCTTAGAAACTACAGTTGGTTAAACAGGAATTGTGCCAATGCATCCTACAATTCTTTTCTCAGCCCTAAATAAAAAATGGCTGCTCTTTTTGACCCAGGACGTTCTGTCCTGACAGTTAGTTTATTAAATTGGGCCAAGTAAGCAATCAAATCTTGATTGCCTTGCTTTAAATCTAACAATTCATTGTCTGTGGCTGAGGTGGCTGCTCTCCTGTCAAAAATGTGAAGGAATTCCATCTTAAACTACTCAAAATCATATAGGATCGGGTCGTTATGCCTAACCAAAGGCGTAGACCATTTGGCTGCGTCATCACTCAGATATGACAATATGAAAGCAACCTTGGAATCGTTCTCAGTAGAAACTATAGGACGGTAGAAAAAGTGGAGGGAACTTTGTGTTAAAACTATTTGGGCCTTATGAGGATCCCCACTAAAACGTTCTGGATGAGCAAGAGGAATAATTGGGGAGACTGCATGTATGACCTAAGTTGTCAATTCTGTAGCTGCTGTGGATGTGACTCTAACACCGGGATTAGTCTCCTTCGGCACAGACGAAGATCCTGCTGATAGTGCATCTAATCTTTGAAACAAGAGTTGAGATTCTTGATGTGATCTTTTAATTTCTTCTCTCAAATTGTTATTCAATAAATCTCCATAGTAAGGTTTAATAGTTCTTGCATATTTTCTAATAATACAGCTAAATTCTTTAAGTCCAAGCCTTCAGCCATATCTGCTCGGGTGGAGTCTTTTTTCTTGCACTTCAATCTATAAGGAAAATTCACTAACATTGTGCCATAGACCTCAGTAGCATATGAGCATTCACAGTACTCCTCTGTGTTAAGCCACAAAGGGATTTTTTCATCACACAATGCAAGTTGCCACAGGGGGGAGAGGGGAATTGGGAAAAGAGAGGCTGCCTTGGAGTCTGCTATGTCACCTACAAAACATCACCAATCACCGCTTCTTTTGTTTTGTCAGTGGAGCCTTTTATTCAAATGACATTATGTCTAAAAATATAATTATACACGTTTTACTTTTCTTTTCTTCTCACACTTCACTCACTCATACTTTCTATTACAACCACCTGGTAGACTCCTGTTCCCTTTAACCTAAAACTCCTGAGGATGTAGTTTTTTTCAGAACATTTTTCTGAAAAGCGATAGATTAAGTATTCTCTTCTTTTAATAAGTTCAAATTCCTCTGTATCTGCTCATGCTTGAACTCTCTCTGGACACAGTAATTTAATTCCCCTTAGCTTTCCTTTCTGTAAGAATTGTCTATAGCTCTTTCTTTAATAATTCTGTCACCGTACTGGTGGGTTCAATGCACTCCTCCATAATTTTACTTTCTCAAATCTAGAAGACATAAGATTTAGATATCTAATAACTTGGGTCTCCGCGGCAGAAGGACTGCATCATACTCATTCCTTTGTTTAATTCCAAAACAGATTGATGGTGATGCTCATCGCCCATATGAATATTGTTCTTGTGTTGTGTTTGTCTTCGGCATACCTTTCCCTAAATTCCCTATCCCAACCATTCGTCAAACCCCTTACCCTCCTCCCCTGGCTGTGTGATTTTTTTGGAGTCTGTCTTAATATACACTAAATAGATTGCATGGATGGTGGGTCGAATGTGGTTAAATGTGACACCAACTCCCTGCGGAATCTTCTATTGCCTGAGCAATAGTCCACAGCAGTCCCACTTACCCAATCACAAATGTCATTCCTCAACATCAACATTTGTGCCTTTTTTTGGGGGGGAGGAGCCAAGCTGGCGACCAAGATGGCCGCTTAGGCTCCCGGCTCCGCAGACCTCCTCATCCTGCTACAAGGTCCTGCCAGTTATCCTGTGCCTATACAACTCTCCCGAGTAGATGAAACTAAATAACGCTACACTGAGTGACCCCGAAAGTTCCACCTGCTTCGAGAACGGAGAAATGTCGTCTTGAAGTTTGCGGCCTACATCAGCATTGAAGCCGGGGCCTCGAGTAGGAGTACAGCCAATCAATCAATCAATCAATCATCGCATTTATATAGCGCACTACTCACCCGGAGGGTCTCAAGGCGCTTTGGGAGGGGGGGTCCGCTACTGCTCGAACAGCCAGGTCTTGAGCTGCTTCCTGAAGGCAAAGTGGTCCTGGGTCAGGTGGAGGTGGGTCGGGAGGGAGTTCCAGGTCTTGGCGGCCAGGTAGGAGAAGGATCTTCCTCCTATTGTGGCTCTTCGGATGCGGGGGACGGCGGCGAGGGCGTGGCTGGTCGAACGGAGCTGGCGTGTGGGAGCGTAGAAGTTGAGGCGGCTGTTGAGGTAGCTCGGGCCTTGGTTGTGTAGGGCTTTGTGTGCGTGGGTGAGGAGCCGGAAGGTGATTCTCTTGTTCACCGGGAGCCAGTGCAGGTCTCTCAGGTGTCCGGAGATGCGGCTGTGTCGGGGGATGTCGAGGATGAGTCTAGCTGAGGCGTTCTGGATTCGCTGGAGTCTCTTCTGGAGCTTGGCGGTTGTTCCGGCATAGAGGGCGTTGCCGTAGTCCAGACGGCAGGTGACGAGGGCCTGGGTGACCGTCTTCCTGGTCTTGGTGGGGATCCACCGGAAAATCTTGCGTAGCATGCGCAGGATGTTGAAGCAAGACGAGGAGACGGCGTTGACTTGTCTGGTCATGGAGAGGGAGGAGTCCAGGATGAAGCCCAGGTTGCGTGCGTGGTCTGTTGGTTTGGGTGCGGTGCCCAGGGCGGGGGGCCACCAGGAGTCATCCCAGGCGGAGGGCGAGGAGCCCAGGATGAGGACTTCCGTCTTGTCTGAGTTCAGTTTCAGGCGGCTGGTCATCATCCACTCGGCTACATCTTCCATCCCTTCGTGTAGGTTGGTTCTGGCGGTGGCGGGGTTGTTGGTAAGGGAGATGATCAGCTGGGTGTCGTCGGCTGAGCGAGGAGCCTTGAGGAACGCCGCAGATGACTTCGGTGGCTTCTGATCTGAACGGCGGAAGGCGGACTCTCTGTGTCCTTCCAGCGAGGAAGGAGATGATCCACTCCAGAGCTTTCTCCTGGATTCCGATGTTGCTGAGGCACTGCACTAGGGTGCGGTGGCAGACAGTGTCGAATGCCGCGGAGAGGTCCAGGAGGATGAGGGCCGCTGTTTCTCCGTTGTCAAGCAGGGCTCGGATGTCGTCGGTGGCTGCGATGAGGGCGGTCTCGGTGCTGTGGTTGGCCCGGAAGCCCGACTGTGAGGGGTCGAGAGATCCATTCGTCTCGAGGAAGGCTGCCAGTTGCTTGTTGATGGTCTTCTCGATGACTTTGGCTGGAAACGGGATGAGCAAGATTGGGCGGTAGTTTTTGAGTTCGGTGGGGTCCGCTGTTGGTTTCTTCAATAGATCGCTGAGTTCGGCGTGCTTCCAGCTCTCCGGCAAGGTGGCGGTGTCGAAGGAGGTGTTGATGATGTCCCGCAGGTGGGGTGCGATGACAGCGTCGGCTTTGTTGAAGACGTGGTGAGGGCATGGGTCGGTGGGAGATCCGGAGTGGATGGAGTTCATCGTGCGGATGGTGTCTTCGGTGTTGATCGGGGTCCAGGCGCTGAGGGTGGTGGTGGGGGGCGTTGGTGCGGGCCTGGGGAGCGTTGGTTGTGTGCTGAAGCTGTTGTGTATGTCAGCAATCTTGTTGTGGAAGTAGGAGGCGAGGGAGTTGCAGAGGTCTTGCGATGGGGTGATGTCGTTGTTTCCAGCGTTGGGGTTGGAGAGCACTTTCACGATGTTGAAGAGTTCCTTGCTGTTGTGAGCGTTGTTGTCCAGCCGTTCCTTGAATGCTGTTTTCTTGGTGGCGTGGATCAGTTGATGGTGCTTCCGGGTGGCGAGCTTGAGGGTGGTCATGTTGTCTGGTGTTGGGTCTCTTCGCCAGGCTCTCTCGAGGGCTCGGCAGTTCTTCTTGGAGCTCTTGAGTTCGTTGGTGAACCATGGGGCCTTTTTGCTGCCGGGTCTGCTGGGCGGGGTCCTCAGTGGGGCGAGGTCATCTGCGCAGTTGCTGATCCACTTCGTGAGGTTGTCGGCAGCCTGGCTGGGGTTCGCAGAGCTGGCGGGAGGGTGCTGGCTCAGGGATGCGGCGAGCTGTTCGGCTGTGATCTTGTTCCAGCTTCTTCGTGCAACCTGTTGCTGGTGGTGATGGATCGTGTTCTTTCTGAAGCTGAAGTGGATGCAGCTGTGGTCCGTCCAGTGGAGTCCGGTGGCGTGGCTGAAGACGATGTCCTTGCTGGATGAGAAGACGGGGTCGAGTGTGTGTCCGGCGTAGTGGGTGGGGGTGGTCACCAGCTGCTTGGACCGAGGTTGGCGAGGTTGTCCATCAGGGTGGCGGTGTTGCGGTCGTTGTTGTTCTCCAGGTGGAAGTTGAGGTCGCCGAGGAGGATGTAGTCTGCGGAGGGGAGGGTGTGCGGGCTGATGAAGTCGGCGAAGTCTTCGCTGAATTGTGTGCGTGGTCCCGGGGGTCTGTAGATGAGGGTGCCTCTGAGGGTCGTCTTGGGGTCTCTGTGGATCTGGAAGTGCAGGTGTTCGGCGGTTGTCAGGGTGTCGTCGGTGCTGGTCCTGATGCGGATGGTGTTCCTGTGGATTATGGCGATGCCTCCTCCGGTCTGGTTGCCGCGGTCCCTTCGGGTGATCTTGTAACCGTCTGGGATGGCGATGGCGATGTCGGGTGCAGAGGAGGCGTTCACCAGGTTTCCGTGAGGAAGGCGACGTCTGGTGATGTTGTGTCGAGGAGGTTCCAGAGCTCCACGGCGTGTCTGTGGATGGAGCGGGTGTTGAGCAGGATGCACTTGAGGTGGTTGCTGCTGGTGTTCGGCTTGGTGGGTGCGGGTGCAGTGCAGGTCCGGATGCAGGTGAACTTGCAGGAGTGGCAGCTGAATTGTCCGTGGGTGCGTCTCGGGGTTGCTCGGTAGCATCTCGGGATTCTGCCGTTGTTGAGTGCGTGGAGTTCGGTGGAGTTGTAGGTCCGGCGGGTGGGCTGGTGTCTGCGGGTGCCAGGGGTCCTGGCACTGGGCGCGGTCCAGGCGCGGACGGGCGCAGACAGCTTCTAGTTGAACAACATCGGCCATAAGAGTTCGGGAGGAGCCGGTCCACCGGAATGGAAGCATATTTTGTCCGATCTTAACATCAAATATCCGTATGGATTAGCGCCGAAATGGGGCAACTCAATGACACTGCGAATGCGAGCTGAACAATTGGTTGTCGAAGCCCGTAGTATAAACGGCTTGGTACAGTCTAAACTGCGACTCGATGGTTCCGCAATATCCCTGCATGCAGAGGGGTTGGAACGTGTGTTTTTGCTTCTAACACTACTGGTCTATCCCGAAGGCCCGGGGGTGGACCGTGAACGAAGCACGCGAAATGGCGCTCAATATCGACCTTCGTGCAAATCGGACCCGATCCTCCGAGAGGTCTGGGAAAATTCGAATGAATGACCTGGGATGACATATCCTATCTAGGGGATCTCCGAGACCGGACCAGAATTTCCCTACCGAGAGGGACCAACTAGTGCTGACCAGGGTTGACCCTACGCTTGGGGCTATAATGGCGGCGATCGAGGGTCTTCATCTCTCACTGAACTGGAAAGCCCAAGCCTTGGAGCACAGATTGGATGCCGTGGCTTTTGGACTGGGACATAGCGACATAGCTTTTGTTCAATTTAATGCCACTGCTGAATTAACGACATTCACACTACCCAGACTAATGCCGGCCAACAATCCCATAAAACGAGCGATGCGGGAGACCCTGGATTGCAAATTGGCTAAGGCCCGTATATTGGAGGTCCTGGTTATGTCAGTGCTTACAATATTGTTATCGACTGAGGGCAAATCGCACCAAGCAATGTATCGGATGACTCATGTGACGACTCAGGAGTGGCTCGACAGGGTGGCCCTTTCTCTCTTTCCGAACTCAGTACACCTGGACTTTAAACAACATCCGTGGATCTTATCGACACTGATGGGACCCAGTGACAATGAGACTGAGAAATCCCAGCTGTTTCCGGCTTGCTACTGTTCTTTAGAATTTCTCAAGATGGCGGCTGGCCGGTTTAAAAACATTCATGTAACTGATCGAACAGGTCAAGGCTAAGTCCGGCCTATCGTTTCAAGACTCTCATTTAAATGGTGGTAGTGCGGGATTCACTCTCTAATGTTGGTACCAGGAGGCAGTGTAGGCGAGTAATGTATCCCCCGATTTTCGCTTGATATTGAAATGATAATATATCCGTAATAGGGGGAGGCTTAGAACTGGTGGGGGGGGAGAGGCCGGGAGCCTGTACTAAGGCCCTCCTCCATATACTTCTTTTAGTATTTGTAGATTAGATGGGGCGACAGGCACACTGCTAGTTGGGGATTGGCGTAAACTGCATGCAGGGGTGCAGGGTGGGGGGTGGGGTGTTGCGCACGTTGCATTTTTTATTTTATTTTCTTTCTTTATTTAGTGGATATCCTGACTCTGTTCTTAGTATTAAGGTGCCGATGCGAGCTCTATTATTTTGATTTGTCCGTTTTTGCATACAAATGTCCGTACTTTATCCTGTTTACGATTCTAGTATTGGAGGCGCAATGATCTTTGATATCCTGATTTTGTGGATGGAGGGGCCTGTGGGCGGCATGCATTGATATAGGCTAACTCCGCTAGTTTTATAATCCTTAGAATCTCAGTGTCCTGCTTCAACGATTGCCGATATTGCGACCCTTTAATTGTTCGATTCCTTGTATGTGTTGGACTGCATTGCACTTGATACGCTCTTATTGTTTTTCATTTTTTATAACAATAAAAAGATTTATAAAAAAAAAAACATTTGTGCCTTTATTATGCATAAATAAAATGCTGAACCTTGTCAACTTGAGTACAGACTTTAAGTAAATTTTCCCTCACTTGAGGATTTCATAACTTTGGTTTTCACTCCCATGCTCTCCATTGCTCAGAATAATGTACTATTGCTAGTTTTTGTTAAAATATGTGGTATTATTTTCTTTGATGTGTACTCAGTCTTTCTAAAGCTGTAATACAAATGTATACGTATAACCTGTTAATTCTGTTTTTCTTTCAATTTAGTTGCTTGTGATCTTTTTGATTAATCCTGCATTTTTTGATCACCTAGGTTGGAGTGGGACTTCGCTGTGATGCCTTTACTGTAAGAGCACTACCATAAAGAAGGCACCTTGGGAAACCCTCGAGGTATTGGAAGATTGACAGAGGGAGCATCCTCCAGACATCACTTCATTAATTCAGACAAGAGAACTATGGGGTGAAGTGACCTACTTTACTCAGTGCATAACTAACTTGTACTGCAGAATAGATAACGTAATTGTTTATCTGTGTTTTTAACCATGTTTACTGATTTCAATCAATACAGACAGTTTTACATCAATGATAGTAGTCAGTTATGAGCTACATTACAGTACATGTTCCCAGATGGTCTAGATACCCTTAGTAATGGCATCAAGCACTACACAAGGCTTTGGTTCAAACATTTCATAAATCAACAAACTTGTAAAACAATTACAACTGGCAGCTCATACCAGTCACAGATGATCTAAAGCACTGCTAGAATAATATATAGGCATGGCTGCACTTGTGTGTAAACCAAAGGATCAGTATCTAAGCATGATTACTGTAATAAAGTAAAAGTTGTACAGAAGAGCTGTCCAATTACAGACATTATGTTCATGCCAAGAGATAATATGGTAACATGGGAGAATCATTGCAGGGGGCTCTCACAGAGTACGAGAGAGTGTTTTGGATGTTACATCTCCCCATTTATCTTGGGACATTAGGGCTCCTCTGCGAGTACCTGCAGCTCATGGAGGAGTGTGTCTCACTCCAGCACGATGGGAACTTTGTGCAGGCCCCTAACTTCGTCCCTACAGAGTGCAAAGGATTCAGCCTTACCCCATTTCAGGGTGTCCGCGTACCAGTACGGTAAACTAGGAAGGTGGGTATTGTTCCACTTCATTGCAATAGCTTTCCGAGCGATTAGTAATGCCAGGCCTATAAATCGGTTAGAGGCGCTCACCGCCTTCCTACGCCTGTACAGCCCCAATGACCTGCTTCCATAATGTATAGTTCTCCTTTCCCATGATGGTTCCAGGACATCTGTGCTCGCCTTCCACAATGACATTGCTGCTGGGCAAATCCAAAACATGTGGGCCATGTCAGCGTTTTGGGAGCCACTTCAAGGACAAGTTACTGCAGGGCCATAGATTGTGTGCAAGCACGCAAGCATGAGGTACGCTCTATGCAGAATGCTGTATGGAATATATTTAAATGTGTGGGCATAAGAGGATCTTGACGCACCATTTCTGCGACAGGGCGCAACCAGTATCGCGCTCCCAATCTTATCTGATGTGGTGCAATAAGTCTTATGGGATGTATGCTAATGCTCACATATACGATGTGATGAGTTGGTGCCCACTACCCATTATGTGCAGCGCGTGTACTGGGGGATGAGTGTCTGATTCCTTTTCTCGATAATCTGCCGCTTGTGCTGTAATTCTGCCAACAAGGTGTGATAAGCTATGAAAATGGTCCAAGGGAAGATTTTGATCTGCACAGAGTTGCTGAAATGGAATAAGGGTGGCATTCTGGAATAGAGCACCCAGGGTATCTACTCCCACTGACTCCCAGAGCTCCAACCCCTATCTCCAAAGCAACTCCCTGAAGGGGCGTATGGAGTTAATATGAATCTCTGGAATGTACGGCTTTAGACTCAGGAATAGTCACAGACTTTTAGCATATCTGACATGCGCTATGGCCTGGAGCTTGTTCGATTGTGCATCAACAGTCACTGGATTGCTCAGCCAGCACAATCCAATGTGGGGAGACCCAGCTCAACTAAGTGGTGGCCCGCTAGTCATTGAGCAGGCCACTGCAGTTGAGCTGCTAAATCATGGTGCTAAAAGTTAGGGGCACCCAAAGCCTCTTTTTCAACAGGCTACTCGAGCTTTCGAAGTGCTACCCGCCATAGTCCCTTATTCCAAATGAAAGTCCCTGCAAGTAGCATGCCTTGGAGAGTAAGACATGTGGAGCTTGGAATATGGACCCGTAGGTTGTGGAAATAGTACAAGAGATGTGGAAGCATCATGATCTTGGACAGTGAAACCTAGCCTTACACCGTAAGCAGAAGTGTGCTCCAAAATGTCAGTTGTGGTCGCAAGGAGGCGATGGCTCGCGTATGGTTCCTGTCTATTAAGTGCTGGGTAGCATGATAAATCCAATACCAAGGTAACGGCATGTGCATGGCTCCCAGTGTACAATGTCCACCATTAGGTGATGCGGTGGGCAATCTGGGCCCAGGGGGAACTGACACGTCTTAGTCCAGTTCACACCTAGTCCTGGAGCATCTCGGAATTCGTTAAGGGCTATCTCAATACTTCTGAGTCCCTGCCTGAAATTCCAAATAAAAATGAGGACGTTGTCTGCAGAGAGGGAGTTGGCATGCAGTTTGATGCTCCGTCCATCACCACCCCCTTTTGTACCGCTTTGGCCGTCAGAAGTGTGGCAGGGTATGCTCAGACATGAGTCCCTTGCTCACTTTGCCACTGGATTCAAGCAAGCCGGGCTGAAGACGGCTAGAATGCCAGAAACCGGTCCTCGGAAGCTTGTTTCCGGTCCAGGGAAGGCATGGCTTGGCAGTTCGGGCTGGACTGTTCCCATGAGGCACAGGGTCAGACTGATTTGCATATAGCCATGTCTGAACTGGGGTGGCAGAGTGGGCTAAAGAACGGTGATGGATCAAACCCAGATCTTTTGACTGGGTGTGAGTGTTTGATTGGTTCTGATGCTCCGTCCATCACCACCCCCTTTTGTACCGCTTTGGCTGCCATAAGTGTGGCAGGGTATGCTCAGACGTGAGTCCCTTGCTCACTTTGCCACTGGATTCAAGCAAGCCGGGCTGAAGATGGCTAGAATGCTAGAAACCGGTCCTCGGAAGCTTGTTTCCGGTCCAGGGAAGGCATGGCTTGGCAGTTCGGGCTGGACTGTTCCCATGAGGCACAGGGTCAGACTGATTTGCATATAGCCATGTCTGAACTGGGGTGGCAGAGTGGGCTAAAGAGCGGTGATGGATCAAACCCAGATCTTTTGACTGGGTGTGAGTGTTTGATTGGTTCTGATGCTCCGTCCATCACCACCCCCTTTTGTACCGCTTTGGCTGCCATAAGTGTGGCAGGGTATGCTCAGACGTGAGTCCCTTGCTCACTTTGCCACTGGATTCAAGCAAGCAAGGCTGAAGACGGCTGGAATGCCAGAAACCGGTCCTCGGAAGCTTGTTTCCGGTCCAGGGAAGGCATGGCTTGGCAGTTCGGGCTGGACTGTTCCCATGAGGCACAGGGTCAGACTGATTTGCATATAGCCATGTCTGAACTGGGGAGGCAGAGTGGGCTAAAGAACGGTGATGGATCAAACCCAGATCTTTTGACTGTGTGTGAGTGTTTGATTGGTTCTGGTGCTCCGTCCATCACCACCCCCTTTTGTACCGCTTTGGCTGCCATAAGTGTGGCAGGGTATGCTCAGACGTGAGTCCCTTGCTCACTTTGCCACTGGATTCAAGCAAGCCGGGCTGAAGACGGCTGGAATGCCAGAAACCGGTCCTCGGAAGCTTGTTTCCGGTCCAGGGAAGGCATGGCTTGGCAGTTCGGGCTAGGCTGTTCCCGTGAGGCACAGGGTCAGACTGATTTGCATATAGCCATGTCTGAACTGGGGTGGCAGAGTGGGCTAAAGAACGGTGATGGATCAAACCCAGATCTTTTGACTGAGTGTGAGTGTTTGATTTGTTCTGATGCTCCGTCCATCACCACCCCCTTTTGTACCGGGACTAGGAGTTCTTCAAAGGTCTTATAGAACTCGACCAGAAGGCCATTCAATCTAGAAATTTTAAATGTAGCTGATCCCCGAATAGCTGCTTTGAGCTCCTGTTCTGTTCTGGGTAGCTGCAGATCATCTTAGGCTAACGGATCGACAGGGGGCAGCAGGAAGCTTTCAAAAAAGCCTGTATACTAGCAGCACGATCAGTGTCTAGGGGGGGTCACAAAGTGATCTATAATACGTTGTAAAGGCAGTATGGCTGTCTAACTGATTGGTGACAGTATAGCTTGGAGATTGATGAATCACAGTGATTGCTGTGGATGGACCTGCACCGCATAGAAAGTCAAGCCAATAGCCAGCCAGATTTATCTCCCTCGGCATGCATATTGGCCTGATAGGCTCTAAAATCTAGAAATTTCAGTTGGTCTACTAGTTGGGCATGGCGTTCTCTGACACCCACAAGTGCCCCCCAGGTTGCAGGGGTTCTGTGGAATACCGCTTCTAGGGCGTCCAGGTACAGTTCAAGTATGTGGGTGGATCTTCACATTCCCTGTGAAGATCCACCCTTGACCCCACACCAGTGTTAATGAAGTGCCCTCGAAGCATCACTTTGAGTACCTCCCATTCTATAAGTCTAGATGTGGCTGTGCCCCAGTTCTCCTCCATGTATCGAGACAACATGTCCTGGGTAGTGTGCCAGAATGCAATGTCCTCCAACAGGGCTGGCTGAAGGCGCCAGAGAGGGATGGGCTGGCAAGTGGCTCCCCAGTTAAGCTGTAGCTGTGGTAGGTTATGATCATAAAAAGTTTGACCAAGGTACTCCCTAAGCGTAATCTGAGAGTGAATGGTCGAGTGAGAAAGAATATGGTTCAGTTGAACATGGCGATCATGGTGCGGAGAGTAGTAGGAGTAGTAATGTGTGCCTGTTGTCTAAAAGAGACCAATGTGCGAGCCACTGTGAAAAGCCCTCTGCAGTTGACAATGGGAGAATTAGGTAATGGGGGTGGGAGCGATCGAGAATAGGTTTAAGAACACTATTAAAGTCCCCACCAATGATCCACAATATATGTTCCCATTTTGTGAGGGTAACCGTGAGACGACCAAGAATGCCTGTTGTGCCACATTTAGCATGTATATGCTACCTAACATGAGCAGATAGCCATCCAACTGGCCCTCCACAAATACATATCATCCCTCTGGGTCTCTCTCCTTAGCATGGTACCTAAAGGGAACTGCAGGACATATCCAAATTAGCGCCCCTCTGACATACCCAGAATAGGTGGCGCTATAACACTGCCCACACCAGCACTTTTGTAGGCAAACATCTTCATCATCCTCTACATGAGTTTCTTGGAGGAAGGTTATGTGTGTGTTGCGCTGCTGTAGGTACTGTCGGACCAAGAGTTATTTATGCGCTGATCTCCATCATTGAATGTTCTATGTCATTATCTGCAGCTTAGTGAAGGTTATTTAGCAGTGTGGGTCTATACACAACCCAGTGCTGGCATGGAGTGTGGTGCATTACCTATAAAACAATAAATCATATCCCCCAACTCCCCTACCAGGGTAAGCGCTAGAATGGCTATTACCCAAATAGAGAACTAGTAGACGCATGGTGTAGGAACTCTAATAGCAGAGTTTCATGGAGGCGACCAGCTAAAAAGAACATTGCCTATTGGGGCGGGAGTGAGGACCAGTAAAGGCAGCCAGCGCCTAACCGCAAAGTGAGTATTGGAAGAGGCGAGGAGACTCAGGACACCAGGCCTATAGGTCTGCCCAACCCATTTCGACGATATAAAGTGAAGGATTCAATGTTCGTCAGTCTAATTGAAAATGGAGGTGACAGAGGGGAGGGGGAACATCTCTTGTGATCACATATTTATATCTCTTTAATGCAGAGGGTTCAGCCAAGACGGTCTGTAGTATAACATCAGAGAGGATTGTTGAAGGGTTGCTACTCAACAAGGTGACAGAACTGGCTTCTGACTGTGATTCATCTGTAAACTGCAGCTGAGGGGGGTAGAGGCGCTCCGAGGCCAAGTGTGTCATGGCCGTCAGTGTCTGCTGCTGTCCAAGTGCCTGTGCCGGCGAGGGAGCCCCATCCACCCGTGGTTCAGCACCATCCCTGTTCCATTGTTGTCTCTGTCATTCCCCCTCAGTGTCAGGTTGGCATGTTGGGGTGGCCTGATAAGAGGATTCATAAGACTGTTGCTCCACCTAGTCCCAGGCATCTACAGGACCTGTGAAAAAATTACTGGTCTGATTAGCTATCACCTTGAGTTTAACTTGGAACAGGAGGGAGTACATGAGGCCCACCTGTCTCAGTCGCTTCTTGACATCCAAGAAGAATGCCCTCTGGGGCTGTACCATTAATGTATAATCCGGAAATAGGTGTTTATGTGCATTGTCTTATTGCAATGGACCTGCAGCGCAGACTGCTTTCAGGATGATTTCCTTATCTCTGAAGTTCATAAGGTGGATCATCACCTGTCTGGGAGGAGGGCTGAGTGCCAGAAACCTGTGAGCTCGCTCCACCTGATTATGGGTTGTAAGTGACACCAGAGCTATTATCTGTGCAAGCCAATTTTCAAAGAAGGACACTGGGTCACTTCCCTCCGTTCCTTCAAGTAATCCAGCGACCTGAAGATTATTGTGGCAGGATCAATCTTTAGAGTCCTCACCCTGTTGTCTGGGACCTTGGTCACCAGTGATCGGATTTGGCCCTCGCGCTCTGTGATAGTAGGCCACAGGTCGTCAAACATACGCTTTGTATGGGTGACCATCCCGAAAGCTTTTTTGTGGTCCTCTCAGATTAGGCCCTCCTCAGTCGCTACAGCATGGTAAACATCCTTTACAGCGACTGCGTTACAACACAAGTCATTACCCCACATTTTTACTCAGCAAATTCTTTTACAACGCAGGGTTTTACATCCCAAACCATTACAACGTAATCCCCATCACAACGCCCCGGTGGAGTTAGAATAGTAAATTGCATTGTAATGGACTATGCGTTGAAATGGATTGCATTGTAAAGACCTACATTGCAAAAGATTTTGCGGAGTAAAAAATGTGGGGTAATGACATATGTTGTAAATGCGTACGGGTAAAGTGTCATATTCCCACAGCATCAATTCTGGTGCGCACATCCTGCCTGGTGTCTGCTATGGCTGACAAAAGTTTAGCGAACTTGTCAGCCAGGTGGGTACTCTGTGAACTCCACCCACCCCTTGTCTGTACAAGGATTTTAGCAGTGACACAGTTTATACTCCCTTCCATCTTTACTATCATCTGCTCCCCTAATGCATGAGTACTTCTGCACCTCTGCATGTCTTCCCAAATCGGAAACCTTTTTTGCTTTTTAAACCTGCTCCTCTTCTTTTAGTGGACACGACGTGCTTTAAAAAAATATGTTTCCTGTTTTGGGAGACTAAAAGCAGACAGAGGTTTTTTGTCCCTTGAGGGTCTTCTTCCCTGCATTTGCAGCCAATCAAAAGGGATCCGAAACTGCAAAATGCCTAAACTCCATTAGCAGCACGTTTTTATGCAGGTTGTTTTGAAATCCCTTGTGAATGCACAATTGTGTTGCAAACTATTAGTTCATGGTTTCCACTGCAACCTGCATTCTTATTCGGAAACAAGTTGGTGAGCAAATTACAAATCCATGTTGTACATTAGTGAAGAGTAAAGTAGGCCTTGCTGGGTTGCGACACACATGAGTACTTCAGGTAACTCACTCAGAGAGTCATAAGGTTTGAGGTAGCAGAGCCATATGCTTGTGGTACCGACTTCATGTGGTATATACTCTTACTGATAAATGTACTTAATAGAAGAGTGAGTTCTGTGACTAGAGATACATCATTGTACTCGATTGGCATATTTCTGATAAAGAATCATAGACAATATTTGACAGAGAGATTTAAAGTTGGTGTTTATCTGCGGGTAAGTGCATGGGGCAAAGATGGTGGCAAAGGAAACCACTGACAAGAATTTTAACCTTCCAGAAATGAGGTAATAATTGGGTGCTGTGCTCAGTAATACAATTTGTAAATAGCAGGGGTGGAGGCAAATAAACATCATCACAGCCTTGTTAATATTGGCATTCTCATGCTCTCTCTCCTAGATGCTGAGTCATCCAAACAGGCTTATCATATGATGTTGCTGTTAATTCTCATTTCTTTTGTGTCATCCTGAGTTATTTGTAGACCAGTCTGCCTCCACTGCAAAGTTATACTTAGGGGCTTATCTGGAGTGCAGAATACGGGGCCTCATTTATGAAAAGTGACGCATCACTGCAAGAAAACAGCGATGCATCACTTTTCATTGCGCCCTCCTAGCGACATGCTGGATGCATTATGTTGTCAATATGACGCATCATGTCGCAAGGAGTTACAGATACATCAGTATTTCCGATGTATCTGTAGGCTCAAAAATGACGCACTGCTGGAGTGTGTCACAAATGTGACGCAACTCCATCAATGAGTCATTACACATGGGCATGTCCCATGTTAAATGTGCCTGCATCAGTCTTGCTGTGAGGCAGGCGTAAGATATTGATGCATTTGCGTCCTAGAAGTGGCGCAGTGAAATCGCATAGTTTTCACTGCGTCACTTCTACAAGGCTTACTTGCGTCAAAACGCCCACCCTGCATACATTATACCTGGAGCAGGTATAATGTGACGCAGGGGTTTACAAAGTGGCGCATCTACCTAAATGCGCCACTTTGTAAAGATGACGCAAGATGGCACATTTTGTACCCTGCTGGTGCATGCGACGCACCGGTGGAGCAAAAGTGACGCAAGGGCTCATAAATAAGCCCCACGGTATTTAATCCGTCAGGGCAATGGAGCAAAAATACTCCATTGCCCTGACGGAATACCTGTACTCTGCAATTGGGGATGTCTGCCAGCCCTAGGGACATCTCTATTCATTGGCAGGAATCACCATCACAGCAGTTTATATCCATTTATTAAAAGTTTGACGGACAGCTCCGTCAAACATGTCAGCCTATGTCTTTGTCACTGTTTTCTTGTCTGCCTGCCATCAGATCGTTTTCTTTGTATTTCTTAGTTTCAGTGATCCATTTTTCCTACATTATTTCAACCTCTTCCAGGGTCTGGGCCATCTGTCCCACTGTCAATGTATCCCCTCTTCAATGTTAATGAGTGTATCTAAATCTTCCAGTATTTATCTAATTAAGTCCTTAATGCGCAGTTCCTCTCACTCCTGTCCTGGGGTTAGAGATCTTATCGTCTGTTCTGATGCCACTGCTCATGTTTTCTTGTACTAATAGAGACCCTGGGGCATATTACCAATCCCCTATCGCCGCCACAACGTCACTTTTTGTGATGTTGTGGTGGCGATAGGGTCAGCTCCCTATTACCAAGGCAGCGTTAAACCACATAACGTTAAGTGGCTTAATGCTGCCTTCGTACTAGGGCCCCTTTCACGTTAAAATTAGCGTGAAAGGGGTGTGCAGTGGGCGTTCCACCGCAACACCCATTGACGTCGACGCTGCCATCTATTATCAAGAGAGGTGATAATAGGTGGCAGTGCCGAACTTAAGACCAGGAAAAGCCTGGTTTTAGGGTGGCGAAACGAGGAGAAATGCTTCATTTTTCCTCGTTTTTGCTTTTTCCATGTGCAGCACACATGGAAAAAGCTAAATGCCAAGGTTTGTTTATGTACAGGAAGGTGTCCCTTCCTGTACATAAACAAACCTTTTTATTAAATGCCATTTTGTAACTTACATATGTGCTGCATGAAGCAGCATTCATGTAAGTTACAAAATGGTATTTTAGGTTTGTTTATGTACAACTAATATGGTGCAGCCTGGAGCTTCCGAATTGGTGATGAGAGGCGTTAAGCCAAGGAGGCTAACGCCTCTCACCGCCACTTCCTAGATAATATGCCCCAAGTGTCTTCCTGTCCTGTGTGTCTCATTAGCTCAATATCAATATCTTTTTTCCGGAGTTTTATATAGTGCAAACTTGACCCGAAGGTTTCCGGTACCAGAGAACTTTACATGAGCATCAATTGCGTTACACAAGAACACATTCATTTTTGTTAGGCACGGGGAGATAAAGTGATTTGTCCAAAATCACAGGATGTTGAGCATCATTGCCAAGACTCGAACGTTGTTCCCCAAATTTGAGATCGTCTGCCCCAGCCGTTAGGCCACACCCTATCCCCATTCTTACTTTTTAGTTTTCGTGTCTCCTTTGTCAAATACATGTGTGTCTATGTCTCCTCGTCAGTATTCTCTCCATTTACCGGTGCCATGTCTCCCTATCCCTGTGACTGTGTCTCCCAATTTCAGCATTAGTATTTTTGTCTCTGTTGGAGCTTACTTGTCTCTCTGTCCCAGAATTCTAATCCCAGTGTGTCTCTTCTTGCCTTGAAAAGGAAGAAGGAGATTTATACAACACCCAAAAAAAAACAGACAAGCATCTTTAGGACTGGAGGGAATAATAGTTAATGTCCATGAACAAGAAGATAACAGTGTCTGTCCGTAGCCTTCTGATTTTAATCTCGAGTTTGGAGATGGAGAGGTATTTAGCTGGCACCAGTCTGGCGAGTTGAGATGCTGTTAGTGTGCTACCGCCTCATTAGATTTTAAAAGCATGAACATACCATGCATAGGTACATATTCTCCTTAATGAGAAGTATGGAGAATTACATTTTCTTCTTCTTGAGGCTTCTTGACCTCACAGAACTAATGGGAAAGGTAAGAGCTGTTGCACATAAGTGGAAAGAATCGCTCCATGCTCAGTTGACATGCGCAGACCTAAGACAAGGGATAGTATTCACGAAAACCCCATAAAAATATGGGCAGAAGTTTACATCTTGGCATGAATGTACTTTTGCAGTTTTTTTCCGTTCACAAATATTCCCTGAAACATGCTTGGAAAGCTGCCTTTTAAGAAAACATGTCGAGGCAAACAGTGGTATAATTCAACAGATAACGGTTTAGATGATGAAATATTACACAGATGAATCAATCAATAAATCTCTCTGCCAAAATAATCACTTACATATTTTAATCAGTCCGTGCAGTTTGGAAAAGTCAGAGCATTGATGCTCAGGGATCTGAAAAGCCTGATTCACAAAGGTAAATGGACACTTTTGTGTAAGTTGACGATTGTTTTCTATTTACTTAGGAATTTTACTACTAGTATCTTTATGATTGTGGGGTTAGGACTCCCTTATATTTTTATGTGCGGAGAATCCACAGTCGTAAAGACACTACTGGTAAAATACATTTGTGAATAGCAAAACAATAATAAACCTACAAAAAAGTGTACATTTCCCTTTGTAAATCAGGCCCGAAGTGATCACACAGTGAAAATACGCATTATGTAAAAATGAATACATACAAAAAAAATTGAACAAAATTGGCTTGAAAACATTCTTTAAGACAACAAAACATAGTAGTTCCTAAAGATAATTTATTTAAGGGCAAATAACACCTTTTGTGTCAATGACACTTCGACCCAAATAGAGTGGAGGATTCATTATCAGGACACAGGCACCTTGGCCTGATAGAATAAGATGCCATAAATTAGCACTATAAGTCAGAGTAAGCAAAAAGAGGAAGGAGAAAAAGGAAAATGAGAAATAAAATGAAAAGGAGCGAGAGAAAAAAAGAAAAGGGAGGCGAAAAGAAATGTGGGTGGAAGAAAATAAATTAAAGGAAAGAAGGAAAAGGAGGAAGGCAGAGAGAAATCCACTTACTACTCCAATTAGAAGTATAACATCTGGCTACACTGTATCTTCAAAAGATCAAAAAGGAGGGAGTCAGTACAGAGATAAATATCCCCAAACTAATGCAACAAACATGAATTGTTACTTACAAATAGATGAGCTAGCGAGGATTCCACACAAAAACATGTGTAGCAGAAATGAATTGGTTCGTTCAAGGTGCCTAAACTCGTGCAAAAAAATGTGGAGCACATATTAACTGTACTTACTACAGTATGCAAAATGTATGCTTATAAGAGAGGTACAAAGAATGAAGTGGATGCTAATAATATGGGACAACCCAGTCCTGGGTAGGAATAAAAGTGTTAGACTTACCCTGGAGAGCAGTTGTCACAAAGGCCAGTGTGTAATAGGAGGTGTGCTAGGATTATAGTGAGAGTTGGGGAACAGTGCTTGAAAGAGTACTAGCACTCCACGTTCTGAAGAATCGACTAATGAGGAACAATCCCACTTCAACAATAGATGGTGGCTACCAGAAGCATAAATCTGAGGAGCATGGTACAGAAATAAATTAAATTAAATTAGAAAACCTAGGATGAAGGCGGTCCACCAGGATGAACACTACTACCTGGACAGGGTATCGATTGAGTAGCAGCCGGCATGGCCATGAGTTGTGACGCTGTGACATCCTGGGAGACGTGCATCATTTGGCCACCGAGGACAGAATGAGACATCACCAGTTTGCTCCAATATTCAAGCACAACCAGATTTACAAAGACCAATGCAATAGATAAGGATGGGAAGGGATGAATTCACAAGAACAGAGAAGATAAGACCAGAGTCAATGTGAGGACCACAAGATGGCCCAAATACACTTAACAGTGACAACAGACTATAGATTGCACATTAGATGTCTACATACTTTTATTAAAATACTGAACAGATTAATACAATTTTCACAGTAGCAAAGTTATATAGAAAAGAATTTTAAAAAAGGGGATAATTCTGGAAAAAGTGTAAAAACAACTACATTATCATGTTGAAAAGGAGGGTTGCCGTATATTACCACCCACAAAAGGGCTCTTATAGTGCTGATTCAATACATGTTGATTCAAATAGCCAATAATACAATCCAATAAGAGCATTAGACATACAAAAATATCAATTCAAAATGATGGTCCAATGTGAAGTACGTTGTCATGGCTAGTCTCGCCTTCAAGCGAGTGCAATGCTATTCAATGCTATTCCAGTCCTCCAAAGAATTAAGGCCATGTTGAATTAAATTGAAGTGCTGTATCCATCGCCATTCATTCCTGAAAAGCAACTCTTGCAAATCTCCACCTCTGTATGGCAACGTCACCATTTCAATCACCTGCCATTAAATATCTTTTTCATTGTGATGGTTATCCACAAGCTGCCTAGGCACAGGTTTCCAGCAGTTCCCGTACTTCAGGGAATTGCAGGTGACTTATTCTGTCTAGTTCTATTTCCCAGTGCAGGATTTACATAGCAATGAGTTCCACAAAGGAGAAATGTAGCCCCCTTTGCAAACCAACACATTTTGTACCTTTTTCTCTAGGGTCGTAACATTTGATCTTTGATTGTCTCCTAAATTGGATTAAATCTCCTGCCAATCCATGAAGAGAAATGTCAGATTAGAGTTTAAGAATACCGAGCCATGTAAGTGCGGTACTGTTTTTATTAGAAGTCTAGGAATACCATGTGATAGGAACTTCGTGGGTCACCACAGATCCCGGAGCTTTCCCTCACAGAAATTGGAGGAGGAAAATGACTGAGTTTAGTCAAAGTATGAAGTTTACAGGGCATTCGGTGTAAGACAATGGAGTGGGTTCCTGTTGGTCACACCATCCTGGACTCTACTGTCATGTAGTTCCTAGGAATCACTAGGACCTGCGCGTATTGGGTGAGCTAACCTGAGGGCTTGGAGTCCTAACCACTTCCGGACACCACAGGATATGTCAGCCATTAGAACAGCTGGCTCTACAGTGCCACTACTACCTCCCTGTTTCTTACAGTGGTGTAGGTAGTTTCTGGCAACCACGTAACATATAAACCCTGATTTCTCAGGGATTGTGGAAAACAGTACAGTCTTTTTTGCTCAGATGCTCATGCTTGCTTACTCTTAGAAAATACACAGAATGGTAATTAGGACATTTCAGTAAGTATGTATCGGTCCAGCGACAGTCTTGTGTAAAACATATTTGCTGCCACAATAAGTAGACAGAAGCATACGAAAGAGATTGGAAGTACCAATATAGTAAATAGTAGATGCATTTCTACCATAGTGCTAATAGAATGAACATGAGCAGTTTAGATAAAAGCAGTAGCACTTGCATATTCCTAAAATTCATGCCCTAAATTATTCGCCTAAATGTACCTAACCTAGAACTGTATGTGTAGCATATATATGTGTGCGTATATGTAGCCAAGAATCCCCTAGGGAAGAACCAGCTCACTCACCTGATGGTTGAAAATGAAGGACCCCATCTCTGCTTGGAGGATGACACCCCGCAAGGAATGTCAGACAGGTGAGTGTCGAAGATTCAGCATGCAGAACCCTGTGTCAGCTTGGAAGGAATTCTCCACTACTTCACAAGGAGAAATAAGGGTCTTATATACTAGTTGGGTCACTCCATAATTTCTTCAAGAACAGATATGTTTTGAAAACAATCAACATTTTTTGAAAACAATCATAAGTGTTTTTCCAAACAAATGCGATCATGCACAGCTGGCTTTTGGTTAAGGGTAAAAAAAGTGGTGACCCATATACAGAGTAATTATGCTCTGCCTAAGGACATGTTTCTGTACGTCAGGTACAGGGATTAGGATAGAATACTAAGAGCTGGTGTCAAAAAGACAGGAGCAAGCTACTAGGTAAAAGGTCACCTGTGTCAGAACCGATATTGTCATGTGGACGGGACAATGTATGTAGAATGGGGAATACATGACAGGACTAGCCTAAAGGACATGACACTACTGAGTGTCTAGTTTTCAGAAATGTCTAGGCTTAGTAGGCTTTATTGAGTGTCAGCCAAGCCTTGGTTCAAATTTCACAGCTTGGCACATTTCTAGAAATATTGAAAGTCAAAAGAAAAGTCTTGATGTCTCCACATTGTATAATGGAGACTTTTGTGCCACAGGAGATAGGTCCACCCACACAAGTGGGGTGCCATTTTTATTGGGAAAAGTTTCAGAACATAGAAAAGTAGAACATTTGTTACTATCTATTGAATTTGTCTCCATTTTTGGTTTCCTAATGTGGGCTACTGTGGAAGAACACATTTTGCAAAACACCCTCTGAATTACATGATATTATGATGGATATAACCTTTAAAGAAAACTAGTCAAGGTAATGTGCATTGTGGTGAACTTTCGCACCCCCCTTCTAGTAAGAACCCTCCTCTCTGGTCGGGGATTGTAGACGAGGTGCTAAGAATGCCAGTGGGAACATTCGAGCTGAGCCTTTGGGCTTTTTCTACAGGCCAGAAATGTTTCTGGGCAGGACTGACAACCCTATACATTCAGTCTCATCAGCTGGGCAGTACGTTACCCGACAACAATCAAATTCCACTAACAGGTCACAGATAACAATCCCGACCACAAACCAGTTCCTCCCCCTCTCGTGCTATGATGAGCAGGATTGACAACAGTTGGAGGAGGGAAGAAAGGGCAGCAATTCCATTGATGTACTTCATGTAGACCATGAAGCACAGAACTTCGATTCAGGTATCCTGAACTTGCCCACAGATGTACATCGATGTATATCATGCAGGTCATGAGATTCAGAACTCTGACCTGGGTATATCAATCTTCCCAAAGACCAAGCCTGTTAACCTGACCATTGAGGTAAATGATACAGAACATGAAATACAGAACTCTGACCTGGGTATTTCAACCTGTCCAAATACAGGAAACTCCAACCTTGCAATTAAGACTTGGAACACTGCAGGAATAAAGAACAAATTAACGAACCCAAAGTGGCCGCAGCCATCAGCCAAACTCAACTAGTCTGCCTACAAGAGACATGGGCAACAGATGACTTTTTTGTTGTCGGTTTCATCCCACGTCTTACCCCGATAACCTTTTCACACGAATGGAGGGCAGGCATGGTTCTAATCTCCATAACTGCTTTATTAAAAGTATTGAGATCCTACCTATCTTCTCCCTATTTTCAATTTTTCGACTTATCAACAGAAGAAAAGGTTAACCTGGTTATAATCAATTTTTATAATAATGTTTTTGATAAAACTAAAGTAGCTGTTATAATGGAATTAAGTAGGGAGATCGAATTACTCCTTACTTATAATAAGGATGAGTATATTTTATTATGGCTAGGAGATTTTGATCGGAGCCAATGCTGTGGATGGGCATCTAAACTGTGTGGCTATGTAAAAACAAATGGGGAAGGCATTTATTACATAGCCCATATCGAGAAGCATTAAACTAAATGATTTTTAAATATAGTCTGGATTTCCTGGAACAATGCAATGGTGAAGATCAAATGTTAGTACCAACATATTATGGGAATGGCAGATGTTCTGTCATTGACAACATTTTGGTGACAGAAAATGGGCAACGCCTTATAGAATCCTTCAGCATTACCCCAAGTACCCTCAGTGACCATGCCACCTTGACCCTGGTCCTTAAAATAAATATCTGAAGGCCAAATGGTTCACAAACTATGAATCAAATCGAAATACAGGGCAGAAATTGTATTATATTAAGATGGGCAAACATAGATGGCATAATCACAACAGGGGTAAATCATGACAGAAAATCTTAGAGACTTTTATATAAAAGTCTCTAAGAAAATTTTAGAGACTTTTATATAAGTACTGCCTTGAAGTCTTCCCTGCAGTGTATCACGGTAGCCTTCTGTAAAATCATGGCAAAAATCTCGGAGAAACCTAGATACCCGTTCAGAAAGAAATTAAATAGAAAGAGGGGATGGTTTAACACAGAATGATCCTCGATAAACAGAAAATTAAGGAAAGCCTTACAGGATTCTCTGAGAGATAGGGTTGAAATCCACAGTCTGACAGCCATGTACAAATCTGCCTTAGATAAGAGAAAAGGAGAGCTGAAAGAAAAAATCTGGGATGACCTGCTGAAGGCTGCCAAACTGAAGGATAATTCCCTTTTCTGGAAAATAATAAATCAGCCTTTCCTAAAAGAAAGAGGAGAACCAAGGATTGAGCCATCTGTACAGGGAGATTGGATAGAACATTTTAACACTATTTTTAATCTAGAAAATTGAGTTTTAGAAATGCCAACCACACATTTATACCAAATTGAGGCTGTGGATATCCCTGACATAACCCTAGAAGAGATCATTAACACCCTAAATAAAGCAGCAAGTGGAAAGGCCACAGGCCCGGGTGGTGTTCCGATAGACACCTTTAAAGCACATGTCACTTTATGGACCCGATGCTGACCCAAGTATGTAATTCTACAGTAAAGGGGTTCCTCCTTGTTTCTTGGACAGAAAGCACAATAGTCCTCAATATTTAAAAAGGTAACAGAGGGGATCCAAAACGTTATCGCCCAATATCCCTCCTGGACTCCAGTGCTAACTTAATGGGCAGAATCCTCCTGGGCAGGTTAGAACAATGGGTGGAGGAAAAACATATACTCACTGACACACAATATGGGGTCAGGAGTGATATTGGAACAATAGAACAATGTGTTCATCTAAATCTGTTAACCAATAAATATACAGTAGCATGTGCACTTATGCCTTGCAGATCTGAGCAGTGCGTTTGATCTGATAAAGCATAATAAACTTTCAGAACTACTTGTGGATATGGGAGCCCCTCAGGGTATTATCAACTATCTGTTCCAATGGTACTCTTACCTTATTGCGCAGGTTCGATATGGACCAAAAGGGGAATGTACAAAAAGCTTTAAGGTCGCCTGAGGTATTAAACAGGGTTGTGTCCTTGCTCTTCTCACTCAACATAAATGGGGTGGATGAACGTTTACAAGAAACTAAAGCTGATGCCCCCATGATCAGATCTCATTCCCTTCCGATTTTGTTATGTGAGGATGATACAGTCCTCTTATCTAGAACAGGCGATGGGCTGCAGCTCATGATCGATTATGGATAACAAAGGCATGAATGCAAATTTAAAGAAAACTGTTACTATGGTAACCGGAAAAGGAAGAGCAAAAAAAGAGGATACGCCATATAAAGGGGGAGAGGTTAGCAGAGACACAAATATTCTCCCACCTGGGAATTCAGATCACTGCATCAGGGTCCTGAGAAAGACAATTAAATATATCAAAAATATAATGTTTGAGAGCTATAGAATCTATCTTTAGGTTTGCCAGTAAAATAGGCCAAAATCTGATCAGGGAGCTGCTGATGTTGTATAAAAGCAAATGCCTCCCAAGTGCTGGCTATGGTGCTGGCCTTTGGAAGTACACAAATTGCTACTATGCGGCGAGGATCTGGATACCTTCCGGTCAGTGTACCCACCTTGATGTAAGTGTGACTACAGGGGGTCACCCCCACACCGCGCCAGTTCGAGAGAATTCATCTATGAAACTCAAACACGATTTGTGTGTTGCTCAAGGTATCTCTGCATGACTAGGAGCACTCTCCACAGATACCGGAGGTAGGATCAGAGAGGACTTCCCTTTTTGGGTCCCGAAGCGTCCTGATTAGTGCCGAGTGACCCCTTCTGTATGGGTCTTCCACAGCAGAAGCGTTTTGACACTTTGCAGTAAAGGAGGCGTGAAGGAATCTTAATTTTCTCCTTTCACCTCCATACTTCGCGTTTTTTTCTCTAGCCAGATGGCCCCGGAACGAATTTGGCAGTGTGTACACATCTGAGCTAGTTTTAAACTGACTATCTGCACTTTTTCTTTGGTGATCCCAACATATCTCATTGTTTATATTGTCTTCTCTTCCCTGTTGCTATGATGAAGCATATCACAACTTTGTGAGTGAGGGCAGTTTTTCCACTTTGCACACATACCACAACTCTCTATGTATACACATTTTTGTACACTTCCTCCTTTCCCTACTTCTGTGTGTGATATTGTGATATTGTAACACTAGAGAACTTGTTTATGGCTGTCCCAAAAACAAGCTCATCGTAAATAACACATAAGGAAGCGGCATTAGCAATCTTTGCTAATACCATTTTTAGGAAAAAACAAAAACTTTCTTATACAACACATTTTCCCATAAAAAACCTCAAAGTTCTCTACATTGTACCTATTTTCTATGTGCCCACCTGGAGAAACCACAAATCTGTCTCCTTTAGAGTCTCAGACATGTGGGGGAAATGGTACGCAAATCTGGCCTGCATATCTTTTGTAGAAAAATGTTATGATGTCTTCAGCGCAAAAGGGCCAAATATATATATAAATAGGGCTCAGACCTTAAGGCTCAATACTTAAAGCGTCAAGAGATGAAGTTCTTTAAGTTAGTTTAAGAAACTGCACTACTTAGGTATAACCTCATTTACAAGCACAGGTCAAATAGCAAAAGTACATTAATAACAATTCATAATAAAACCAGTAATAGTAATTTCAGGGCCACTGGATATAAATACAACGGGCCTCATTTATGAGGCCTTCCGTCAGTTTTACGCTTCCGATGCGTCACTTCTTGTGACACATCGGCGGCGTAAAACATGCCACCTGTTGCGCACTATGTACAAAGTGACGCATCTAAGCAGATGTGTCATTTTGTAAACCCCTGCGCTACATTATATCTGCGTCAGGTATAATGTATGCAGGGAGGGGCGTTCCCCCGCAAAAAGCCTTGTAGAAGTGATGCAGAGAAATCTCTGAGATTTCACTGTGTCACTTCTAGGACGCTGTTGCGTCAAAATCTTGCGCCTGCCTCACAGCAGGCGTAAGACTGATGCAGGCTCTTTCACATGGGGCTTGCCCCATGTGAAAGGACGCATTGCTGGAGTTGCGTCACTTTTGTGACCCACTCCAGCAATGGGTCACTTTTGCGCTTACAGATACATCAGAAATACTGACGTATCTGTAACTCCTTGCGACATGATGCGTTATACATTGTATCCGCATAGTCTGCAGTTTGCACTTTCTGTTTTTCGTTTCCAGGAAGGCATTAGGTCTTTTTTAAAGTGCATGCCATGACGGTACGCTATTAGAGTTTTTTTTAGATGTTGACAGTAGTGTTGGGCTAAATAGCCTTGCGGTTTTTGGGTGGAATATGTGTTGACTACTGTCCAAGCGTGTCTCCGTTTGCTTAGGATTTTTTTGTCTGTGAGCAAGGAGATCTTTTTTGCCGATCCGTTTGCTATTTTGCAGAACTGCTTGTGGTCAATGTTTTTGTTCCACACTTCGTGGAGTCCAAGGATTGTCAGGCTCTGGTTAAGGAATTCTCCCCAATGGGTGGTGTTCGGCTTATTTGTTAAATGGCTTATTTCCCCCCAGCACATGTTGTCCCAAGAATCACTGGATACAAGTCGGAGCTTGTGACAAAATTTCGCAAATGTGGAGTTTGACCTAATGTCTTGATTTTGTAAACCAAATCCTAGTCGAACTTGGGCTGCCGATGCGGCTTTTGGCAACTCAAACACCACTTTATATATTTTGTTTTGTAGGCTGTTTAAAGTTTTTGATTCGCTCCCGAGCCATCCGATTAGTCCATAAGACAAGGTTGGAATAATTTGGGCGGCCATGACTTTTAGTAAGTGGGTGTAGTTTGGACCGCCCACTATCTTGTGCAGTTGTCTATATGCGTATATTAGTGATTGCGCTTTCCCTCTTAGTACCTGGATATGCTTCTTTTTTGTGTTGCCGCGCTCGATGGTCATCCCCAGGTATTTATACGAGTCCTGTTCTTCGAGGAGAGATTTGTTGATTGTCCATGTGTATTTCAGTTTCTTTCCCTCCATGATTCGAAGCACTTTAGTTTTGTTTTTGTTCAGCTCCAGGTTTTCCTCTGTTAGGTACGAAACCAGCGTGTTCACTAGGCGTTGCAGCCCGACTGGTGTTTTACTAAGTAAGACTATGTTGTCGGCGTACTGCATTATGGGTACGGGAGTGTTGTCTAATTTCAGTGCGTGGCTTTCTATTGCGTCTATTTTTTTCCAATGTCAGCAAGGTATAAGTTAAAAAGGCTGGGAGCGAGGACGCAGCCTTGTTTAAGTCCGTCCTGTGTTTCGATTATGTTGGTCAGGCTGCTGCCATTTCCTTGTTTGACCCTGGCCCATGTCTCGCTGTATAGTTTTGATATTGCGTTTATTAGATATTCCGGCGTCCCCCACTCTCTTAACTTGCTTCCCAGCCTAGGCCTGCTTACATGGTCGAAAGCCGATTTTATGTCGACGAAACAGGCGTATAGGTTGTATTTTCTTTTTTTGGCATTGTCAGTTAGTAGTTGTCCCCATCCCCGTTCTAAATCCGATCTGAAACCTATTCATGAAACATGTTTTCAGTACAGAAATCAGTACTAATTTACATATCCACAATGTTCTATTCATTAATCTTTGGGTAAAAGTCTCCTCCCGCAGTTGCCATGTCTCTTGGGAAAGGAGTTCTCCACCATTCAGGTGGATAACTCCAGATGCTGAAGTCTCCATTTTTTGTGTAAATGTGGAGGAGTAAAAGGGGTGGCTGGAAAAAGTAGAAATCCACTATAAAATGGTAGAAATAAATATAAATCATATAAATACATAGGAAGGCATATGTAAATAGTAAAGCATACCCACAAAAAAGTATAAACTACTTGTTGTTCACAAACGTTGAAACTCACATCTACTCCGACTGTACTACTGAACAAACATGCATAGATCTAATCCAGCCAAGCCTTGAGTGAGTTATACACACACATGGCCAATCACTGGTGCTGCATCAAAAATGGCAAGTTATATTGAAATGTTGATATGTTGCATGAACTAGAACAATTTTTTTATTTATAAAAGATACACAAGCACACAATAGCAAATGTAGCTATAATCAGTAGAGAAAAGCTATTGTAACAAGGCTTCTTTCACTTCCATCACACCTGCTATTGGAAGGGGTTGGGGTCAAGAACAGTCATAACACCACAGCAACTATGAACAGGTCAAACTCACTACACCATCACCACTCTCAGATAGACTGCACCTACAAGAAGGCAACACAGAACTAAACCCGTTTTTAATAATGTTTTTGAATATCTTTATTACCATGCCACTGATTTTGAGGAACAATTAAATGTTTTCCTTTGCTGGCAAATTAAAGGCTCCATGGCAGCAGCAGAGCAGGAATCTGGCCGTGGACATTGGAACCAGCAACAAATAATTCCCAATGAGGAACCTGAATAAGCAGCAGGGCCAGCATTAAGAGGAAGACCCACCTCAAGTTTTCTGTCAGCTTCTTGATAGTACTGAAAACACAGCCCTACAAGAAGCTTGGACAGTGCTAAGGATCCTGCACTTGCTGCTCTCTGTGGCTCCTCATTGGCCTCAGGGATGCACTGATATGCACCCTGATTGCCCTAATTTAGCAGATATACCATACTGTCTGAGGTACGCACAGTATGTCTGATAAATAAAATGGATTGTGCCTCTATGGGGGGGATCATGGTTGAACTACTTTCCACCAAGAAGGCATCAATGGTGCAACGAAGCCCCTCCAAAGCCTGCAGCAGAAGGGAATCCTCACAGTTTAGAGGACCCCCTAAAGACTTATGATATCTGAAATTATATAGAGTGGTTAGTCATAGTTAATGTAGTGTGGCAATTGATGCTAGAAGAATGTGACTGGAGGCGTGAAACATATAGTAAATTGAAGGTGGTGTCTAAATTATAAATATAACTTCTAACTAGTGGTGCGTAAATTAGAAATATGTTATAACTATAACTGTATACTTTTCTCCTGTATGCACAGTTTAAGTTGGATTTGTATCCGAAGAATAAATAAAGTGTTCCTAACTATAACTTAGCTTTACCCTTTGTTTTTTTACATTAATTATTTATATATTTATATATGCATACATATATGCACACACACTACACACACATAATAAATATATATATGTATATATATATATATATACACACATATATATATATATAATAAATAAAAACAAAGTGTTAGTGCAGGTGGCAATATTTTTAAAAATATTTATAAATTCAATGAATATATTTAAAACAATTTATTGGTAGACATTTAATTTGATGATTTAACATGCTCTAACTTTTTTTATTAGTTCTAATTATAAATGAATACTTAAAATTAATTTACATTTATATTTTCGATTAACAAATTCCTAATATCTATAATCATTTTTCAATTGTTTTATTGTGGGGAGATCTTCACTACGGTAGCAGAGATCTTCACCTATTTGTGCAATGCTACTAGAAGTAACTTTACACTCCTAAATTCTGTTGTAGGAGGCTCCATCCCCTGATTTAAGGAGGTGGAGGTATGTAAATCTACACTCCGAAATAGTGAATAGCAAAAAAGTATAGAATCACACCAAGGTGTAGCAGTTAATATATACAGGAGTAAATATGCATGTGTATAATTAACTTTTATGAACAGGCCCTATATTCTAAATGAAGTCTATCATGTCAGACTAACTTCATAGACAGTGTGAAACAAATGCCTTTGACATTTTGACGAAGTAATACATATCATGTAATATACATAAAATGTACACTACAATTATCAGCCATCGCATATTCAAAATATAACCATTTATGGTGTTCCAATCGGTCATCAAGTCCTGATCTTTAAATTGTGTATTTTCAGTCTGCCATCATAAGGGGGTGTAATGGTGACATAGCTTGGCATTTCAAGGCATCCCATGTGCTATGTTGACATTTCTGTTTCTACATCATAGACAATTGTGATGCTTTATTGTGAATTAGTACATGCCTTAGCGTCACCTTTGCTAACTAGAGTCATACATTGTTAAAAGTGGCATGTGGGAATTATAACTTTTGATGACAAATGGGAGTGAGTTACATAACATCATAATTTTTTGTCTCATTTAATAATCTACTATTGAAAGGTGTACATTAAGTAGTGGGCATACACACTCATAAGTTTTTTCTTTTCTTATCTGTCCTACTCACAGACAGCTAAGGCCAAAGCAAAGACTGGTTGTACTAGAGATGATGGTGAAGAAGAACCTCAGCTGCTAGGTGGCCGCAGGAGAGGGTACCATCATGACACAGGAGGAAGCATCCACCAGCAGGTAGGGAGCCCTCATCTCCCTGAAAAGGATATCATGGTTATGTTCTTAATCTTTTCTGTGCTTGTGGAGATGCATTTAGATGTATGTGAGTGCTAAATAATCCACAGCATCCAATGCAATCTATTGCATTATTCTAATACATCCATATTCATAGCCAGGCACACACAAGAAGGCATGCATTGTGGTGGAAGGTAATGCAAGTGATATTTATAAAAGTGTTTATATCTATATCAATAATGGTGGAATAGGTTGTGATGTGTGAGAGTAAATCAACAAGCGGTAGGTAAATCTTTCTTGGTGGTCATTGGAGCTGTCCATATCAAGGGGGGGAGGTGGTGCCTGGGTACCCTGGTATGCAATTCACAGCCAACATGAGGTAGAGCCATGGATGTGGAGTAGGAGCATGTGTATTTGTGGGGGTGCAGGCGGGTTATTTGCAGAGCTTGTGGGAGAGGTAGACCTTGTAGATTTTTGTTTTTCACCAATCAACTTGGCCTTGCATGACACTGCAGCTTGACATAGGCAGCTGTGTGATATGGTCTCTATCTGCATGGCAAGGCAAGATGACTTGCATCCTCCACCCTCTACACAATGAGCTGTTGCCAGAGCAACTTCAACGTGTCTCAGAGACTTTTCTCAATATTCTTCCAAATACGAGTTTGCCTCTCAGTCAAACTTGGAAACTATTGCTAGTGCCTTTTAGTGTTGTGCAGAACCTTCTCTATTAAACAAATATCTCCTCAAAAGAGAATTTGCCAATGCCAACCCCACCCCCCACCCCCTATGTGTGTGTCAAGCAGGGCACATTACATAGAGGGTTGACACCAGAGAGGTTCTGGGAAGGAAATTGTTGAGTATGGGAGAAGTCCTTCTCACCAGGAGTTTCCTCTCACTCAAATGATTAAGAGAAGACCACAATTGCACCTGCGTTGGACTGTAGAGAAGGATAGTCAACTGAGGTAGCAATAGGCCGAGGAAAGGTTTGAAAGGAGTCCTGCGTTGGTGGAACAAGCATCCCTGGCTTTGTAACTGTTGCCTGGGGCCTTGAAATCCAGAAGCGATACCTGGGAAGGAAACTGCATGTAGGTCTTTTTCAAGATTTCTCCTGGGAGGGAACAATAATCTCCTCCTCTTTAGATGTACAGGCCACAGAAATAGCAGCTTGTCAGAATGTAGGAGTGCATGCTGTACTCCACTTGTGTATGGTATAACATCACAGTCAAGCTCTGAGTCCCTAGGTTTGACATTACAGAGTGTGTATTTTCCTAAATCAGAGATGTTGTACAACTAATAGATGACTCTCTAACAGAGATATATGATATATTAAAATATTATACAATGTTAGTTGGTCAATATTGCCTTACCTGCTACTGCCACAGATGACATTGTGGATAGACCCTAGATGTCAGCTGCGGAAAGAGTGTGGTCAACGTGGACCAACGTCAAGTTGGTGGACCTGTTCGCTGATCCATCAGATGTGACTGTGGTACTGTAGATAACTATGATTTGTGACACAAATGGCTCAAAAAAGATAGATATATGACATGTAACTTTTATTGAGAAAGTAGTCACTGGACAAATGTTTATTAGAATTGATAATGGGTTCAAATAAATTACAAATGGATTGTTATAGTAGTATATGCATTGTGGTCACAGACTTACAAAGCTGGATGAGACACACATGTGTGTGTCTGTAATTAGGCCTGGATAAAATTCAGCCTAATTTTGGGAATTATATTTTTCGCTAATTACAAGAAATTCCCAAAATTACTGCACTATGCTACTTTGCATAATTCTGCAGCGATTGCAGTAAAAATGTACTGCAAATACAGGGGAACAACATAACTTGGGTGGGCAATACATTCTGCTTCATTGGCGGAGTTTTGGCCACTCCACATTATGCATGTATTGCAGAGTTCTGGCCAAATTTCGCCAACCACTGCTTTGCAGCATTTTTCTCACGCACATCTCGCAAACTGTGGGTGCGAGCGAGATTTGGCATCCCCTAAAGTGATTTCCCTAACGCGGGCGGTTGTGACCATTTTTGGTCAAAAAGCAGCCGCTCAAATATAAAATCTACTGGATTGGCAGCAAAATCAATTTGAGAAGCAGTGCCCTCTTGCACACCAGGTGGTGCTGTTCCGGCTGATTTTTCAGCACAGAACGAGCTCCTGGCACCAAAAATCAGCATGAGCAGAGTGATGTGCCTAATTCTGCCCGTTCACAGAACTCTGCAGAATCTCGCTGTGTTTTCATGTAACTCTGAACAATCCTGCTGAGTGAAAGTTCGCGAGTTCCACCCACCCTTAAATGGAATGCGAGTGGCTGTTGCTTGCAGGGCTTTTGTTTAAATGTGTCCTTGCATCAAAAATTGATGCAAGAGCATATGTTGTGCTGAAATATAGAGTGAAATGACAGATCTGCATTTTGCGTATTTCAGTTTAATTTCCTGTAATTTTGCAAAAGCAAATTGCACCAATTTCTCACTCCACCAATTTACTTACCAGCACAACAAATGTATTTAGTGACTTAAGGACAGAGACATTAGGAAGTTTACCCATCAGAAATTGTACTACACCTCAAATTTAGGCAAATAAATCAACTCATTAAAACTTCAATCAATCAATCAATCATCGAATTTGTATAGCGCGCTACTCACCCGCTAGGGTCTCAAGGCGCTGGGGGGTGGGGGGGGAGGTGCTACTGCTCGAACAGCCAGGTCTTGAGTTGTTTCCTGAAGGAGAGATGGTCCTGGGTCCACTGTAGGTGGGTGGGTAGGGAGTTCCATGTCTTGGCCGCCAGGTAGGAGAAGGATCTTCCTCCGGCGGTTGTTCTGCGAATACGTGGGACGGTGGCAAGGGCGAGGCTGGCGGAGGGGAGCTGGCGGATGGGTGTGTAGAATGTCAGGCGGCTGTTGAGGTACTTCGGTCCCATGTCGTGGAGAGCCTTGTGTGCATGGGTGAGGAGTCTGAACGTGATCCTCTTGCTGACGGGGAGCCAGTGCAGGTCTCTCAGATGAGCAGAGATGTGGCTGTGACGGGGATGTCCAGGATGAGTCGTGCGGAAGCGTTCTGTATCCGTTGGAGTCTTTTCTGTAGTTTGGCTGTGGTTCCCGCGTAGAGGGTGTTCCCGTAATCCAGTCGGCTGGTGACGAGGGCCTGGGTGACCGTCTTCCTGGTTTCGGTAGGGATCCGCCGGAAGATCTTTCGGAGCATGCGCAGTGTGTTGAAACAGGATGATGAGACGGCGTTGACTTGCTTGGTCATCGTGAGGGAGGAGTCCAGGATGAAGCCCAGGTTGCGTGCATGGTCCGTTGGCTTGGGGGCGGCCCCCAGGGCGGGGGGCCACCAGGAGTCGTCCCAGGCCGAAGGGGATGGTCCCAGGATGAGGACTTCCATCTTGTCTGAGTTCAGTTTCAGACGGCTGACCTTTATCCATTCCGCGACGTCTTTCATTCCTTCCTGGAGGCTGGCTCTGGCGGGGTCGTTGGCGAGGGAGAAGATCAGCTGGGTGTCGTCGGCATAGGATATGATGTTTAGGTTGTGTTGGCGTGCGATGGCTGCGAGGGGGCTCATGTAGACGTTGAAGAGGGTGGGGCTGAGCGAGGAACCTTGCGGGACGCCGCAGATGACTTCGGTGGCCGCGGATCGGAACGGGGGAGGCGGACTCTCTGGGTTCTTCCGGTGAGGAACGAGATGATCCACTTCAGGGCCGTTCCTTGGAATCCGGTGTTGCTGAGGCGCTGTATTAGGGTGCGGTGGCATACGGTATCGAAGGCTGCTGAGAGGTCCAGGAGGATGAGGGCAGCTGTTTACCCATTGTCGAGCAGGGACCTGATGTCGTCGGTGGCTGTGATGAGGGCGGTCTCGTTGCTGTGGTTTGCTAGGAAACCCGACTGTGAGGGGTCGAGGGATCCGTTTGTCTCGAGGAAGGCGGAGAGTTGTTTGTTGACGGTCTTCTTGATGACTTTGGCAGGAAAAGGGAGGAGCGAGATGGGGCGGAAGTTCATGAGGTCCATGGGGTCCGCGGTGGGTTTCTTCAGGAGGGCGCTGAGCTCGGCATGTTTCCAGCTCTCCGGGAAGGTGGCGGCTGCGAAGGAGCTGTTAATGATGTCCCGGAGTTGGGGTGCGATGATGGAGTCGGCTTTGTTGAAGATGTGGTGTGGACAGGGGTCGGTAGGGGAGCCGGAGTGGATGGTGTTCATCGTGTGGGTGGTGTCTTCGGTGCTGACATGGGTCCAGGTGCAGAGGGTGGTGGTGGGGGTCGCTGGCTCGGTGGTTAGGTGCGAGGTCTGTGTGCCGAAGCTGTTGTGTATGTCGGCGATCTTGCGGTGAAAGAACGAGGCGAGAGAGTCGCAGAGGTCTTGCGAGGGTGTGATGTCATTGTTGCAGGCGCTGGGGTTGGAGAGCTCTTTAACGATGCAGAAGAGTTCCTTGCTGTTGTGGGTGTTGTTGTCTAGACGTTCTTTGAATGTTGTCCTTTTGGTGCTGCGGATCAGCTGGTGGTGTTTGCGGATGGCGTTCATGAGGGCTGTCATGTTTTCTGTTGTCTGGTCGTGGCGCCAGGCTTTCTCGAGGGTGCGGCAGGTCTTCTTGGAGTTTTTGAGGTCGTTGGTGAACCACAAGGTTTTCTTGCTGCCAGGTCTGCTGGGTGGGTTCTTTAATGGTGCAAGTTCATCGGCGCAGTTGGTGAGCCACTGAGTGAGGTTGCGGGCTGCTTCGTTGGGGTCTCTCGTGTTGGTGGGGGGGTGCTGGCTGAGGGAGGTGGTGAGTTGGTCGGTGGTGATTTTGGTCCAGCTTCTGCGGGAAACCTGTTGCGGGTGGTGGTGGGTCGTGGTTCTCCTGAAGTTGAAGTGGACGCAGCTGTGATCTGTCCAGTGAAGTCCGGTGGAGTGGCTGAAGGAGATGTGCTTGCTGGAGGAGAAGATGGGGTCTAGCATGTGGCCGGCGTAGTGGGTGGGGGTGTCCACCAGTTGCTTGAGTCCAAGGTTGGCGAGGTTGTCCAGCAGGGTGGTGGTGTTGCTGTCATTGTTGTTCTCTAGGTGGAAGTTGAGGTCCCCTTGTAGGATGTAGTCTGAGGAGGTGATGGCATGCTGGCTGACGAAGTCTGTGATGGCTTCGCTGAATTGTGTGCGTGGTCCCGGTGGTCTGTAGATGAGAGTGCCTCTGAGTATGGTCTTGGGGTCGGTGTGTATCTGGAAGTGAAGGTGCTTGGCGGCGGTGAGGGTGTCGTCGGAGTTGGTCGCGATTCGGATGGTGTTTTTGTGGACGATGGCGATGCCTTCTCCGGTCTGGATGACGCGGTCCTTCCGGGTGATCTTGTAGCCATCCGGGATGGCTATGACAATGTCGGGGGCTGAGGAGGCGTTCATCCAGGTTTCCGTGAGGAAGGCGACGTCCGGTGCTGTTGTTTTGAGGAGGTTCCAGAGTTCGACAGCGTGTCTGTGGACGGATCGGGTGTTGAGCAGGATGCACTTGAGGTGATTGTTGCTGGTGCCTGACCTGGTGGGTGCGGTGTAGGTCCGGAGGCAGGTGAATTTGCAGGCTTGGCAGGTGAAGGGTCCGTGGGTGCTTTTCGGGTTGGCTTGGTAGCAGGCGGGGTTTCGGCCGGCGTTGAGTGCGTGGAGGGTGGCGGCGTCGTAAGTCCGTCGGGTGGGTTTGCATCGGAGAGGGCCAGGGGTCCTGGCGTGGGTGCGGTCCAGGTGCGTACGGGCGCAGATGGGCTTGGGTTAGGCGTGCGGCCTCCATATGAGGCGAAGTGGGAGCGAGGAGCAGCTGGGAGGCGGGAGCGGGGTGTCCAATGGGCTGGGGTACAGAAAAAAAGGGGGCGGGCCGCGAGGGAGCAGCAGCGGGAAGCGGGGGTCAGGGGGGCACACCAGAGAGCAGGGGTACAGAAAATAAACGAGGGAAACAGTAAAACAGTAAAACACCTAATAACAAAAAGACAAAATCACAAATCAAGTCCCTAGTGGGCAGCAGTGGGGAAAAGGACAAGGAGGCGGCAGGGGGACACCGAGGCCAAGGGCGGACCTGCAGCGCTGAGGTCAGAGATGCGTTCTCAGCTGTGGAGCCGTGTGGCGTGGGGGGTGTCCTGGGTCAGGACACACTCACCTGCGCCGTGCGGCCTCCATATGAGGCCAAGTGGGAGGGAGGAGCAGCTGGGAGGCGGGAGCGGGGCGTCCAATGGGCTGGGGTACAGAAAAAAAGGGGGGGCCGCAAGGGAGCAGCGGCGGGAAGCGGGGGTAAGGGGGGGCACACCAGAGGGCAGGGGTACAGAAAATAAATGAGGGAAACAGTAAAACAGTAAAACGCCTAAAAATAGAAAGACACAATCACAAATCAAGTCCCAAGTGGGCAGCAGCTGGGAAAAGGACAAGGAGGCGGCAGGGAGACACCGAGGCCAGGGGCGGACATGCGGCGCTGAGGTCAGAGATGCGCTCTCAGCTGTGGAGCCGTGCGGCATGGGGGGTGTCCTGATTGATTGATTGATTGAAATCCCAGATTGAGTGATATTTGAAAACCCTTCACAGATAGGATCTACAGGTAAGCAACTGCTCTATTTATAAAATTAACCTGATGATGCGAGGAGAAATCTGATTATCTCAAACTCAATTCAGATATAGACTAATGTGCATAAAATCCTTAACCAAGATGGCTTTCTGCACTCATAAGCACCTATCTGGAACAAAGACAACATTTGCATAGTGGGTCAGATGATAAACTGAATACGTTGGGAACAAAAGGGAATACTTATTTTAGACCATGGGTATTCACAAAACATTTTCCCAGGGGGCACCAAGTATGGTCTGTGGTGTACCTGAGAGCCACACTGATACCAGCAGGGTGGCGGGGAAGAAAAGCATGTGCATGTAGTGGCTGAAATGCGCAATGAAAAACTAGAAAACCTGGGATCAATTTCGGCTTTCCCTACTTTACTAAATTGTGTGATCCTAGGCAATTGTTTCTTTTTCACTTCACCTTCTTTTTCTTCTCTTGTGTTTGATTTAATGAACTGTGCTGTTGTCCATTTATAATAGCAACCCAGACCACCCAGAGGGTGCACATGGCACTTGACTTGCCTCTTAGTTCAATATTGGGATTGTTGTCATAGTCGCGGAAGCATGAATGTTTCGAAATTCATTTTTTTAAGACTATCATTTTTTTTTAAAACTCTCAACGCAGTGATGTAATCAGAGGCACTAAAGTGAAAAGGTTCTGCATGTTAACGAAATAAAAGTTTTTCCATTCTTAAGAAACTTTATCATAGTTTCACACATTTGTTCACACATTTGTTGTAAAATGTCTTTAAAAAATTAAGGTGTTTTTAAAGTTAAGTGGTGCAGGACTTCCATTCTGAATGTTAGTGTTGAGTCAAAGTAAACAGCATACCAGTGCTGCTGTTCACCAAGGAGACGTTCTTCACCATGTCCTGTAATGTTCAACTATAAAGTCCTTCCAGGAATTAATCTCAGAAAATCCCTTGGATAATGCATATCACCTAAGATACCACCAAGTACGAAGTTGTCTAGTGAACACATGTAAAAAGGAGAAGTCAGCTGTAAAAGATTTTCTGATACATAACTATTTGCATAAATGGGGTAACTAAAAGAAAATAGCATCCAGGATCTGTGAAATACTGATCGAGGAAAAATTCTCCCCAAAAAATATTTCAAGTTCTTCAATTGAAATGGCAACATCATGGGCAAACTGAACTAATAGATCAGGATTGGTTGGGCCTATTATCCACTCATGATAGCATTCTCTATGAGGCAAGGTCAAAATTCAGCTACTTACGGGTATCAATGACCTGTACTGGTTGCCATATAAACTTTTCAGAGCCAAAATATCCATATATGCAATGTGTTACAGATGCTTGCAAAATGAAGGTAATACGACTCATATCCTATGGACCTCTTGAGAAATACAAGAATCTGGAGAGGAAACTTTCCCCCGCCATTACAGTCATAACATTCTTGGAATTACTAATGGCAAGTAGCGATAACTCGAGTGGTTTTAGCAATAGAAAAATTCTGCATACTACACTGTTGGAAGTCAACGTATCCACCATCTATGAAGAACTGGAAAGAGGCAATTATTGCCTCAAGTGAAAGCCTGATATACAAGTTCAATGACCAATTAGACATCTTAATGGAGGTCTGGGGCTCATTCCTTATCTAATACTAGATTTTTTTCCAGGCCCTGCCTGGTGTAGATGGTTCATTTTATTCTTTGCTTTTGTCACTGTCAGAAGCAGTCTGTAATGACTGGTAGGTACCAGCTGGATAGGATTGGAATTATCAATATCATTTTACAAAGAAGCCAAAACCTGCCTTGAGATATTACCATATGCTACAGCACAGGCCTGACATATACATGCATTTACTATCTCAAAAGTATTTGATTACTTTGAAAAATAGTCTGTTTTATTTTCTACATTTTGCTTAAAATTAAATAAAATGATTGAAATAGAAAATGTATTTGACACATGATGAGAATGAGGTGTACTGTGTTATAAAATAATATGTTAAATATTCTGACACTTATGCAGAGACAAATATGGTTTTAATCTGGCTGAAGACTTACCAGGTTATGTCATCAATCGGTTGTCTGTTACCAGTTCACATTGGTGCACTGGTTGGAGCAGGAGAGTAGGTGTGGGCAGGTGGCAGATGGGAGACAACACTGACTTTCACAGTAAAAGAAGCCTTGACATTGATGAGCACATTTGAGGCCTATTCAATTTCAACAGAAGTAAGTTTTGCTTACATTTTGTCTCAACATATATAATGAAAATTCACTAATGGCTGTGTTGAGGTACGACAAACAAAAAACATTTTCTGTAGTGCGGTTCTGACATTGATAGCAGTGTGGCATATCTGTGTAGGTGGTAGAATGCATTTAGATGCAGGATCAGGTTGTCCCCTGCCACAGTAGGGGTTACACTTACTTTATATACTAAAGGGGGGTGGTAAATATAAGAGTGAGTGACATGTGTAAGATGTGTGCCTATATGTGATGGGTAGGGCAGTGTGACGTGAAAAGAGAGAGGGGCTAAAGTTCTGATTTTGGGATATCTGAAAACAGACTGGTCAGGGTGCATGGTGGCAGTGGCGTAACAAAACCTGAGGCGGCCCTCCTGTGAAGTACATGGAGGCCACCCCTGGCCCACCACCTATCACTTTGCCCCACTGCCAAAGAATCTGGTATATTTTTAATTGAAACCTCCAACATTTAATGAAATGCCTCTATATCGTGTTGCTCAAAGTTTTAATGAGAAAGCGAGAAACACTCTTAACATATAAGCTATGCCATTTATAACATTATTGTCAGGATCAAATTATTTAACTGAGACAGCAATAAGAACAATGCCAAGGAGTGGCCCTATAGTCTCAGGAACTGTTTACCACTGAAGAACAAAGAACAACTACATAGGATCTGAATTAGAATTGACATTGATGGAAAATAACTTCAAAATTTGAAAGACAAACCCAAACCTGCATTTTCAAAGACTTGACTAACAATATACACAAGGAGTACACAAGATATAGCTCAGTATCCTCCCAGCTCCAAGAGAAAAAGACTGAGGTGAATTATCTGCAAGCCCCACACACACTCGTCTGTCAGGGGTAGTGCATGATAATAACTACTCCATAGTCTTTATCATGTCTATAGTTTAAATAATGCTAATTATAAGATGTAAGGCACACATATTACAGACAAGTGCAAACATCACCATAAATAACACATCATGTAGAATAAAAATCAAACCATATTAGCAAGTATCCTAAAACAGAACCTATAGTAATTGTAGTGGGTAAACCAACAGAAAAAGTGCAAATACTTTTTTAATGCACAATAAAATAATCACCAGTGCAGCAATATACAAACATCAAGTGTGTTCTGTAAAACAATCCCCTTTTCTTCTTGCATCAAGGTGAAAATACTTTCAAGGTACATCATAAAACCAAGTCCAACAGTATGGAATAATAAAGCAAAGTTAGTCAAACAAATACCCCTTTGATTTGTGCATGAAGGCACAAATATTTCAAAGTAACCTGTCAAACAAAAACAGGTGCGACAGCTTACAAAAATCAAACCAGGTTAATCAAACTATGGCCCTTTGGTTTGTGCTTGAAGGTGAAAATATTTCAAAGTGACTGTTAAAACAATAACAAATACAGCAGGAGGCAGCAGCATCCAAAAATAAACCCAGTTTAGTCAACCTATGCCCCTTTGGTTTGTGCATGAAGTCGCAAATATTTCAAAGTGACTGGTAACACAATAACAAGTTCAGCAACACTAAAATCAAACCCTTATACAAACAATTCCCTTTTTGAAGGCACAAATAATTCTAAGTAACTGGTGAAACAATAACGAGTTCAGCAGCATTGAAAACCAGATGTGATGAAAACTTTATTTTTTAGTTTTGTTTGCCCACATAAAAGTGGTAGATTTAAGAGAATCCGAGATGCAAGGGGCACCCAGTCAGCATATGAAAGCCAGAATAATGCACACGTTTACAAATTTAAAGGGGAGCTCCAACAATACCGTCACTCTAACATCTGAAAATATATCTTAGTGAGCATTTAATTCAAGGGCACCTCAAATACTATGAATTGTCAAAGAGTGAAAATATCACACTGCAAATCTATGGCTTGACATGTAGTAGAGCCATCCATGATAACCACTATGAAGTCATGGTTTACAAACAAACTCAGCAATGAAATAAATACAAACACATAAGTATATGTATGGTTTCAAGAAAACACTGTGAGAAAACTCTATATTGGCTCCAGGGGGAGGGTGAGTTCACAATGCAGAGGCATTAAGAAGAACAGTTTCATTGGTCTGCCAAACAACACACAGCAACAGCATTTATACCTCTACCTGCAGGTTTTACTTGTGGCAAGGCTGAACATCACAAACAGCTCCACTAAAATACATACAGAGGCAAAGAGAGAATATTCCTTATAGCCCACACACTGCATCTTTAGACAAAGATCACCCAGTGTACACCAAACGACCAAGCTACAGCACAGAAACACTTTGCACAATGAGTTAGTAGGGTGATACAGAGAGAACCTCACATAGTACTATAAATAACAAAGGCAAAATCCAATGCACTTTTTTCGAAGGCTGGGATGGGAAACCCAAAAACATGAACTGCAAAAGCATTAAATAATTTCTCCTGCTGAGCAGATACGCCCAGGTAACACCATCCTCAGCCAAGGCACAAGTTATGGACGCCATGTTCTGCCTTTAATAAGACAGACTAGATGAAGCACAATGTCTGGAGGGACATCTTCAGTATTTTGGGGGCTCTTTGCCAAATGTATTTTGGGGCCCCTGTTTGGAACAGATTTACATTTATGATACAATTTCAGCTATTTCACACCCTCTTTGGCCATGCCACAGACAGTGCACATGCACACTAGTCCAAATTCTAAATGTGTTTACATCTGATAGTCAGGATCAGTGGCCAGTGTTTTTTCAGGATTGTACCGAAGCAGTAGCTATTTAATATTACTGCAAATAATCTCTGTGACACCCATTTCACATATGCGAGGCCCTGTTTTTATCTAAAAGATTTTTTTATGGATGGTGTATGAAACATAAATACATTTCTCTGGAAAATGCCTGTAAGAGACTCTCACACTCTCCTACATTCAGAATAAATTCAAGGAAAACGGTATTTAAAACGTATTCAAGGTCATCAAGGTAAGACTCTGTGACTCTGTAGAACAGAGCTGGCTTTATTAAGGGGCCCCCTGGAAGGCTGGGCTTTGGGCTGGAGTTAACTTTGCACATGCCTGAAAATGTCTGATTGTATGTCTGCAGTATAAACTATAAGCTCCTGTACAGAAATCGGCCCAGGAAGAGGGATCGCTCCACAATCTGTTCCCCTTGTACACAGTTCCATTCAGAAACCTGATGCCTAATACAGGAGTTGAACTGACCCGAGGTATGGACGTCTCTATTCTTCAGTTGTTTGTATTCAAGTCATGACAGTTGTATCCACTCACTGCTATCTTTCATTCAGTAGCAATATTAGTATCAAGTTGTTGAAAGTTTGACCCCCTCAGTTACGAAAGAACACCGCCCACCCCCGCAAGTATCCAGAATAAAATTTAAACTGGCCTGCATAAATTTCAAACCCATGCATTTTGCACAACCTGACTACTCACACTCCACCTTGAAAATGTCAAAGGGAAGAAAGCTTCCGAAGAGCAATGACGAAGTTAGACTGGAGTCTAGAATGTTTCAAATGCGCATTCCTACTCAAGCGCATTTCCTTCCATCCCCGCCCTCATTTGTTTCCCTCTTCCACTCCCACTTCCTTTATCGTGCCTTCTCTCTGGTAATTTCACCCTGCCTGCAATCTCATTTGCCATGTATAATCCCTTGTCCATCTTCAACTTTCACTGTGCCATGCATTCTCTCATTCATCACCTTTTTGTCCCCCCCGACCCCACCAAAACGTGCATTCCCACATCCCACCAGCTTCAAAATAACCCAATTCTGCCTACGATGGTTATCACTGGCCACTCTCAGCAGTGGTAGGGCCAGGCGCAGCGTAGACGCTGGGTCAGTCCAGTCGTGCAGTTTCCAATTCCACTGAGCAGTGTGCGCATGGACAACCCTCCTGTGCCCCACCCTGAAGACCAGCGTGCGTGGTGGACACCGTGCAGCAGTGGAGTACAGATGACGCTGTGTGCATGCCTTGCACGAATGTGAACATGTGGCCCTGCTGAGTGACCTGCAGAAACTTCGTCTCCAGACCCAGGGGCATATTAAATTAATAATGGCCTGCCCACCCAGGCACTCAGCTATATGCATACAGCAAGTGCGATGCCCAGGCATGGTAGCAGGCAATTAATAAGTGCAGAGACTGCGCGCAGAGCTTCAGTTCTCATGGCAGTGCTGCTAATAATAACATTTCAACTGATTGGCCCCCGCTTCATCTGCATTGTCCCCCAACCCAGTCCCAGAATCGGAAGTTCTGATCTCAGCTCAGTCTCAGCCAGTTTGTATGTATGGTGAGGGGGGCCCCCTGGACCTCAGGGCCCTCACCTCACAGCTCTGGGGCTGCAGGGTGATTTTATGCCAGTTCATAGTGAAGCGGATAGGTTCATCGAGGAGGGAGTGAAACAGAGACGGGACCCGGATCCGCGTACAGGAAAAACGTTACTACCTGTGTCTTGAAAATAGTTTACTTCATCCCCCATGCTCAGCACCTCTACTCTCATAGCATTGATAGAGTCTGTTAGCACTTGCCACATGGCTACCTTCTTCAGTCCACTGAGTGTGTATGGAGGCCGATAGTGTAGATCCCTGTGGTGATCTACAGCAAAGGTAAATACAAGTCTGTCTCCTTGTGAGTGAAATTCCTCATCTCCATTTGTGGGTGAGCTGCATCCTAAGGCTGTGGTGGGTCTAAGGATCTCTGGAAGTCAGCAAATTCACACAGTCCCAGAGGAAAAAGCAAAACCTTGGGAGTGGCTGTATTGTTATATGCTTGGTGGTTGTAAAGCTACAAGTAGAAATGCTATGGTCATAACTTCAGTCATAGGAGTCTCTACCGCTGGTTTAAGGGGGTGATCTTTCCACTGGGAAATGGTGAATACCATGTGACAGAGATTCTGCAAAGGCATTGCTATTGTGGTCCATGACCAGAGATCTCCAAAAGTATATGTACATACTTAAAATTGTTGATTGCTACATGATTGTGAACAAATACATGGGGGAACAATACATTTCAGTACTGCAGTCCTCCCAACAAAAATTGTCATGGGCTTGCAAGCCTTATTGTTCACAGTTCTGAAGATTGCTAACACTGAAAATAGCAAAAAAGAAATACACAATGGAAAATCAATAAGTACTATTACAGTAAGCCTGCAAGTGGAAGTTTTTAGGGTTTGGGGAAGCAAGTTAAACAGCCAGGAATATAAGTCTATATTCACGTTCAACATCAGTGGTAGGTTGATGTCCTAAAATTGGGGTGTCTCACAAACGTAAGCCCCTAAAGGCTATAAATCAGTGGCTCCACACTCAAGGGGCTACCAGTATAAATGATAAGAGGGCAGATCTCAGTCTGACCAGAGGACAATGTGGGACAAAATGCACACTCTGGGGCAACTTTTTTTGACTTGCCTGCCATGCAGATTACCGGGATGAATGGCTACTGCAGCAGCCAGGTTACAGGGCAATAAACGTGATAAACACCCTTTCTGGCAGAGAGGATTCTCTCCTTTTATGTTACCACTCGTCTCCCTCCCCCTTGTCGCAACAGCATCTTGTGAAAGCCCTTATACACTCTCTGGTGGAGGTAGACAGGGGTTCAATGTGCTGTCCCCATCCCTGTAATACATAGGCTAGCGCGTGGCTTCGAAGCCAGCACTTGGTTCCAAATACTGGAAGAACAAGGAAAAGGATCCACACAGGTTCAGTTTTTTGTTTACACATCCTGCCAATTGGACTCGACCTACTGTCAACCAAATACTGCCCAAATGTATAGTTCAAAAATCTGACCAACCAGATTGGGTCCGAAATCCTCTCATCCAAGGAGCTTTTGGTAATTGGATTGGCTGCCTTCTTCCCAAACTGTACTTCACTCTGATCCAGAATGTGGCCACTACCTATGTATAAAGTGCAGGTGCTGCCTTTAGCAGGATATCATCTTTTTCCAAGTATTAATAGGTTCGGGTTGAGCTCATGATACTCATTAATTACAGTTCTGCCACTAATCCCAGAAAACCACCCCATGTGGGCACGTCTTCCATTGTTATCGATTATTATTGCTAAAGCAATTCAAACTTGTCCAATCATACAAAAAAATAGACATGAATGGGGTCTCATCTGCCACAGGCCCCTCTGAATCAAAGGCCCCCATAAACAGTTGAGAAAATCAAAGATACATGGGAACAATCAGTGACAAAGGCCAATGGCAGAGATGTCACAGCTGAACAGGTGTTCAGGGACTTTTGTTCATACCCCTGACGTGCCGCACAATGCCACATCATTCTCTCTTAGTACACATTTTGTAGGTGCATGTCTAATTGCAGTCTGTCTGGGTTCCTTTTCATTCCCTGCTGTCGCCCTTTGATGTGTCATGTTAGTGAAAACTTCTCCTAGTCTACTAGTTTGCCAACAGTTTCTACCTCTGAATAATTATTTTAAATCACATGGCTAAATTGTCTATGCCCACGTTTCTTACTTTCTCTTACTCCCTGAATTAGTCACTTGTACACGTGCAGCACTAATTAGCCGGATGCTATGTTGAGGCATATTTCTAAATTAGAGGCGGAGGCCTCTAAGTGGTTTGTCAGACACTCCCCAGATTTTTGACAAACTCCCGATTCAATTACGTGTACAGTGCACGAAGTCTTCCATACTATACGCAATAGTACTGAGTGGTCCACCACCGTATGCTAGACATTCCTATTATTCTCCTATCTCCTCATTATAACTATCTAATTTCAATGGTTCTCTAACATTGCTTTACCACTCTATCTCTTTCACTCTCTTTCTCGTTCTCTCTTGTTCTGTATTAGGTCCGAAACTACAATTTGTATGTTCTCTCTTGTTTCTTTCTTCATTTTTTCTTAGTCTTGTAATAGCCAAGACACTTTGGGGACGTTGTTGTGGCGATAGGAGCTTTGCCTTATTTACAAGGCAGCGTTAAGCCACTTAACGTGGCTTAACTCTGGCTTGTAAATAAGGCACCCTTTCACTCTACTTAGCGTGAAAGGGGAGGGCAATGGGTGTTGCTGTGGGTGTTCCACCACAACACCCATTGATTTTGGCACTGCCCAATATTCACAGGAGCAGCGTAAATAGGAGTCAGTGCCAAAATTAAGACCACCATACATAGAAGTTACAAAACGGCATTCAAAGATTGTTTATATGCAGGAAGGTGGACCTTCCTGCACAAAACAATCTTACCCTGAACACAGGCACCCTTGCACTATGATGCAAGGGTGCATGCATTGGCGCTAGGCAGCTTAATTTAGCACCAGCACAGGGGGGAAACACGGGGCAGCATCATATTCTTGTAAATATGCCCCTTTGTTTTGCAAAACTGTTCCTGAAAAATACTTAAACATATATTCATGCACATAGGGGCTTTCAGTCAGTTGTCTTCATCAATCGGTCTGTTGTAGTGTCACTCACATTGTGCTTCTGCCCACAACAGAATACAACAGGGGTTAACGAGCTAGTCCGCTTAGGCCTCTGACTCCCCTGACTATGAGTGACAACATTTGGCCTGTGCACAATGTGCACATTTGGTTCAAATGTTGTCCCTTTCAGTGCCTCAGCTGTATGCTTTTTACAAAAAACGTTTTCTTGTTTCATTAACTTTTTAAAATCTGCACTAAAGAAGGGGGGTCTTCAGCAGGGACCCCAACCCTGTTCTCTTTGTAGTGTTGTTGAAGAGGCGTGGTTAACAGGTTCAATATGCGGACACACACTACAGTGCTCTCAGTCTCGCCACCCAGCAATTCAGCTCTCTACCTACTGCATCCACTGTCACCCTGGCCCTTAGGCCAGGTGGCGGAGATCGATCAGCCAACTGAGGGGGCCCAGCTGGGTTGAGATGGGCAGGGTGTCAGAACATCCAAAGTCCATGGAGAGCAGCTGGACCTCGTGGAACTGCAGCCCTTCCATGGACTCCACTAGACTTCTGAAGTACCTCTGACCCGCAGACTGTGCCTAGGGTTATTGCAGGTGTCCCCAGAGGAGAGCCCCCCTATAATGCCTTGCCGTGGATGAAGTGCACAGATGGGCTGGGGACCAGAAGAGCGCAATGTGACTCAAGTGCCCAACACTCCTATCTTGAAATTGCCTATTCCCTGATCAGAGTCTAGCCTGCCCCTGATTGGTCCACTGGGGCCTAGAGACTTTGCAGGCATCCCAAGACACTGGGGCGGCTTGCTCAGCAGCCGGTGAGCACTTCAGGGGCCCAGGAGGTGAGTCCCGCCTCCATGGAACATCCCTGCTGAAGATTCAAAGTCTGGACATGGGAGGTATGGGGGCCTATGCTCTGAGAGCCTTCCACCCTGAGGAGCAGAAAGAACCTTCACTGCCCTGTGGCATTAGTAGCGGAGGGTGCAGTGTCCCGTGCCCACTTCCTGCTGGTCTTTGGTGGGGCTCAGGAACCAATGGAGCTGGATTGCGTGCCTCACTAGTGAAGCTCACTGGACTGGCCCTCATCATAATTGTAATGCAGATGCGAGAGGCCTGTGGATGCTCATCAATCATCTCTCTGCTTTCATCTTGTGAGATGGGAGATTTTCATTATCCCCATCCCTTCCACCTTCGTGCTTGAAGCCTTGTACCCTGGAGTCTACTCCCTGGGGTCCCAAAGTCACTAGAGTGACGTGCGCTCATTGGAGACTTTTAGAGGCATGAAGTGACCCTACTGTCAGCATGCTTTTGGTATCAATCCATCATGGTGGGTTACAACTGCACTCAGATCTGGGTATCAGCTCCACCAGTCCAAGTGAGGAAGACTTATGAGTGTGGCACAGCTCATCGTGCTATCCCTACTGAGATCACAGGTGGCGATAAGTGGGCCCAGAGTTTGGATGGAAGCACTGAGTCTTGTTATAGACATAGAAAAATGACTAACTCTGACTCTTGAATCAAAAGGAGTTAGACTGGGCCCTACCACTGCTCTGCCTTTGGCCCACTGTGCTACCCAACCGTGGTTGACTGGACTCGTGCTTGCCTCCTAAACGCAGCTCTGTTCAAGCCCTCGGGGTCATCTTTGTAGCACTGACTGTGACTCTCTCCTCTCCACCTAGAACTACTACATCTTGGGACTGCCCTTTAATCACCCAGCATAGCTGGGCTGCATGTACTACTGCCGCCGGTATCCCTGGGTTCCTGGGAGAAGCAAGTGAGTCCAGTGCCCTCCAACTCACAGCTCTTATAAAACATCATACTCCCTCTCCATTGTGGCTTTCTTATGGGCCACTTCTCTAGGGTACTACGTATGAGACAAGTTCCACCTCACCAAAGACATGAAAGGTGATGGAATGCAATAAATATAACCCGTGGCAAACACTTGGGTTAGCATTCCAACCCACCCTTCTTTTGTCCACCATGCCACCACATATTAGACACAGCCATGTGCAAATCAGTCTTGTTCCTGCTCCAATAAGAACAGTCCAGCCTGAGCTGCAAAGCAAGGTCCTCTCTGAACTGGAACATAAGTAACTCAAGGCCAGTTTTGGCTTATTTGGGCCTCTTCGGGTGTAGCTTAGTTTCAGTGGCAGAGTGAGCAAAGCACCCAAGTCACAATGGGCAGAACAAAGCAACAAAGAGGAGTTTTCAGTCATAGCGGAGTGCCCCCAAAACCTCGCAAGAAGTCCCTTCAGGTTTTGCTGAGGACAAATTGACATCATTTTGGAGGATACCTGCTCAATGCGCATCACCCAAAGTGCTAATATTGATACCATTGCAATCTATGTATGCCTTCTATAAAGTATTCAAAAATTACTCTCTGAGAGGGTCTCCTAATATGAAAAGCCAATAATGAACCTGCAACAACAGACTGTGGATCAGCAACAGCAACTTCTAGATCTGGTGAACCCTGGGCACTACCTGGAGAGTAGAGGGCACGACGCCTAGTGGCACTCCCCACAGAGAAATATGAGAACGGTCGGATTGGCGAAAGGCTCTGAGCATAACATCCTGGGTGAGTTCTTTGAAACTTGGTTACAAACTTTCACTTCTCATCGCAATCTCACCCCTTTCTTATCTGTTGAAAGACCCCATCGTGTTGCAGCATGCAGCACTCTCCCCCGGGTCCCATCCACGCCCGATGATTGCCAAACTCCTGTAGTTTAAAGACTGACATAAAATCCTCCTAACATCGTGTTAGGCAGGCTGCCTTGAACCAGACAATCACCAGGTACTCTTTTACCTAACTACATCCTAGCCGTCCAGCATAAGCGTGCTTCATTCCTGAGCATCACAAAGAAAATTGGAGAAATGGGCATCAGTGGCGTCACTAGGGTTGGTGTCACCCGGTGCGGGTTACTCATGGTGTCACCCCCTCACGACTTACTGCATGGACCTCCTCCGCTCCGAGTCCACCAGTGGACACAGATGGCAAATAATGGGACCATACAGAATCCTTAGTAACGTTTGCAAATTTAGTTCCCATATTTACAAAGGCCAAAGTGAACCACCTGCAAGTGAAGTGACGAGTTCAAGGAAAGGCCTGGCCTGCTCCCTGTCTTGAGCAATGAATCATGCAGCCGGCCGTGTGCAACTACAAGCACAATGCACCGCCCGGGTCAGGAATATCCTTGGAGGCTGGAAGGGCGGGGCCGGACAGGGTTTTCTATTTATTTATGCGTTTTTATATAGCGCAACTTTACCCAAAGGCGTCAGAGCGCTTCACAATAGGAACAGTAATGAAACATGAGGAGAAAATTACAAGTGAACAAATTACAAAAGCAAATGTTAAGTTACAAGAGGCAAAAGTGACAACTGTGAGCAAACAAAACACATGAGGTTGCACACGGTGCATTACAGGAGGAAAAAGTGACATGTGTGCAGGTTACAAGTGCTTAAAAGATAAACTATGACTGAAGGCAGGTTTTGAATTTTCCAATCCCTGAATGTAAGAGCTTCACATCCACTGTCTGAATGCCAGATGCATTATCTACACGAGTAATTAAACTAATAACAGTGTATAAAAGCAATTACTAATGCGTATTTATTACTAAAGGAACACTTTTGTGAAAAATTTGAATAATGAAATACTGAGCAGAAAGCACTGTTTCTAAACTTATACCTTGCAGTTAGCATGCAATTCCTTAAAGATGGTTCATAATTCATTAAGGTATATTACAAGGATGGTAACCTGAGACCTATCTCACTCAAGAATGTCTGCAATGAAAGCAGTATCTCGCTGAGCTTCCTACGTAAAATCCAAATCTGTGACCTGCATGGTGCATGCTTCACTTTGCAGCTGGGACATTAACTCTTTATACTTTGTATGAGTCAGGCACAGGCCTGTAACTAGACTGCACACAGGTCTCGCCAGCAAGTTTATTCACCACCAAAGTTATCTTACAATGCTTTGGAATTTGTTGGGTACACAAAGACCTCTGCACCAGGTGTCTAATCCCAATAAACTATTTTAAAGTGAAGTCTGCTCGAGAGAAAACAAAGTACAATTAGAAGAGGTATAATACTGCAATATATGGTAGACACTCAAGCACAAGAAGAAACGTTACGTAGGCAATGGTAATGGTGGCACTTGTGCAAGTATCAAAAAGCAAACAAAATGCCATTACCGTAGTCCCCAGGGCAGGCCTATCGTGACTGCCCAATAAGGAAGAAAGCTTTGTTTAGCGGGCCTGGTGCACTGACTGCACTAGTAGACCCGCCCGAAGAGGGCCGTGTTTTTGTTTGTGCGAATGTGCCTGTGCGCCCAAGAAAAAAAAAGCATGTACTACTGAATCTGATTCATTTCATTTGTGTGCCACTGCACTGCCACATTTTTTTTTAACTTACTTAGTTCATGATCATAGCTGCCAAGGTTTCGGATTGCTATGTGTGACATTGTCAAGTTTTCAGAGTAATTATGAGTGACATTACAACAACTATGAGTGACACTTTCTCGCGAGCAAAATCAAGCAATGAAGCCAAGGAAAACATTTAAATATCAGAAATTACCCCCATTTGAACAACGAGAAACCCTAAGAAGATCCTAAAACTTCTGTAAATCACCAGAAATGGAAGGGGACTAATCAGGAACACAGACTCAGCATCAGAGGGCAGGCAGGCACAGAAGCTGCTAAGAAGATGATCGCATTGATCTGCTCATTCAGGACCTGCACTAGCCTAAAAAAAAGCAAAGTTTATAGCATAGCAAGTGCAACTAGGAGCTTATACCATCACTCTGTCTCAGGCATTATTGTTTGCAAATGCAATAAGGTAAAAAAAAAATGCTCGGAGTGCCAGCATAAAACCTGGAGCTGTTTTGCTCTAAATATGCGATAGTGCAAATAAATGAATAATTACAAATTGCACAAAGGTGTAAAGCAAAGTCCTAAAAACCGTTGGACATTATAATATACTGGTTTTGCACATATTTAAAGAAAGAATGTTTTGATATATGACACGTTATGGTCATTTACGTACTGAGCCCTTTCAAAAGAGAAAACAATTCCTTTTTTTTTAAATGTAGATTTTTTTAAAGATTGGCCATATAAATCTGTCACTGCAAATGGACTAGCTGTAACCTTGATTATTTTAACAATATATAGATGCAGACTAGAATGCAAACACGGCTCGTGGATGTTACAAGGGTAATTATGCTTGTGTGTTGAAGAACTTTGTTCTTCACCACCTGTGTTGCTGGACAGCCGGAAGAAAAACAATTAACAATTCATCCTACCTCAGGCACATTATGCCAACTCCTCACCACCACACCTCCATGTCCCCGTTTCTGGAAATCAATTATTAGCATGCTGCAGAGCATCAGTTTGGACTCCAGTCTGCTATCTTTACCACGTGGTCCCAGGCCCGGCCGACTTGAGCCTCCCCAAAAAAATGTGATAGGCCCCATTCCTGGATCGCTTCTCAGCTGCATATATTACATTAAGTAGAGAGTATACAACAGTATGACTCAGCTGACTCGACCCACCACAGTACAGAAACGTGCATTTATTTTCAGGGCACACAGAGGTCAAAGCCAGGCCTGCCTGTTATTATTTCAAAAATACTAGACCAGTTTAAGCTTTACTTTCCACTTTTTAACTAACCCTAAATTAATTACATTTTGACGAGCTGAGCCTTTACTGTGGTCGTTGAATCTACAACCATGACCTCTCCCTCCTTCCTTTACTCCTAAAAACTAGATAGTTAATTCATTTCTCCTGCTTTATGCGTGTGTGTTGGGGAGATTTCTTTGGTGCAAAAGTAAACCTTTTCGTGGTAACAACAGGGCTGGTAGTACATTGACTTCATCAAAAGCTGCAGCATTATGGAGCTAGCGCAAATGGCCTCAAGGAGAGGCCAGGCTGCAAAAGGAGCACTGTTAGGGGAAAGACAGCTTTCACATGTCAAATTATCATTTTGCTTGTGGGTCTCTGAAAATCCATGCACTAGAGCTGGGTGTCAATAGCTGCAATGTCATATCCTTCCGTGAACATTGTGTGTGGGCTGGAAACCGAGTCCGATGGTGCACAGTTCTGGTGTGTGTGTGTACATGTACAAGCCAGACTATGCAGTAAACCTCTGTGCGGATTCCTCCGGCCGTGTGCTTCTGTGGATCACACCAGACGCACGGCGCAGCCAGCCTGTCAGTCACAGAGCTAGTACATGGCGACTCTGCTGTAGTGAGGCAGGCGTTCGGGTCCGAGCTGCAAGAACAGGTCTGCATTAATGAAATGCGATCTCATGAGTCTGAAACAATTAAATGAGATCTCATAATTTTATTTGCAGCGTGCGTGCGCGCCTCGTGTTAAAGTTACACAGACTTGTTACCTAAGTCGTGCCAGCAGCACAGCACCTCTGAGCCTGGCGTAAAGTAAAGTGAGAAACAGACAGTAACTAAACTTACTTGTCACTCCGACAGACTCCCTGCAGACTCCCTGCAACGCCCGCGATGCCTCTGATGCAGCGCGCCCTAGGCCATGATCATGCTGAGAGTCACTCCAACAACGCTGGGACTAGGAGTAGTGTGGGTATAATTAATTAATTATGCGCAGCAGGCCAAGGCAGAGCTGCTTGACTCGAGTTGATTAGGTTTCCCCCGCAGCTTCTCTAGTGACCTAACTTCCTCCTGCAGTGCAGGACGGGTCGCGTGAGTGAGGTCACATTCGGATATTAATTCTTCTTTATTCTACGACGCACGCACGCACTCTCGTCTCCTCCCTGGCGGGTGCGCCGTGACACGTCAGAGCAGAAGCGCACAGCTGCGTGCGGGGGCTGTCCCAGGGCCGTCATTGGTAGCGGTAAACATTGACGGCCCTGGGACCCACCGCAGTGAGTGCACAGTACAGTAGTAGCACCAGTATTTTTATTTTTTATAAGAAGGTGCGCAACTACGCACGTCGCACACAGTGGCAGCTAACTAACTACATTGGTGTCACCCCAGATGGGGTGACACCCGGTGCGGCCCGCACCCCCCGCACCCCCCTAGTGACGCCTTAGTAATCTCTACTTTTCCCAGCGAAACACAATGTATTTTTGGGCCAGGCCGCATTCATCTTCAGAGAGACAGAGCATCCTGTGGCTGGGCGGAAAAATAGGGCACCTCTTCCATGGCTGATGTGCCTCATAAGTGGGAGATACAGTAGTCCTGGTGCTGCCGGGAGAGGCCAGGGAAGGCAGACCAGTGGGCCCATAGACCACGGCTGCACATAGAGTTTTTATTAGGTCGAGCAATTTATTGCTCTGAACTATTGGGTTGAAAACAACTGTTTGACCAAGAGGATTCCAAGCCGGATTCCTCCGAATCGAATGCATGTTGTCTAATGAACCGGGACGCTTCGCCAGGCGCGGGCTTGGCCTCAGTTACACCCCATCCCCATATGCTCCTTACCTCCCTCCCACTCGCTCGCTCCCCAGCCCCCCACCAGGCTCTTGAAGCGCGACGCGACGCATCCCCAGCGCTTCCCTTCCACTCGCTCACTCCGCTTGCAACAGTTCTATAGCTAGCCTAGACTAAAGTTCTGCTTTTTACCTATGATTAAACCAGAGATTGTGCGTGGCGTTTGTGTGCGGTACGCACTATTCTGGGGCTTGCTTGCATCGATAAAAAGTATGTGGAGCTCACTGAATGTGAGTTCCTTCAACAGTTCTGTGACCTTGCCTGCTGCCACGTCTATTCTCATTCTCTGCCACCCACTCCAAATGATTGGACACTTAGAGAAGCAAAGCACGAGTTTCCATCCTCTGGTTTCACTTCTCTCTCTTGCTATGTTTATTTTCTTCCCACTATCTCTTCTCTCCTTTCTGATCTCACTATCTCTTCTCTCCTTTCTACTCTCACTCTCCTCTTCCACCTCTCTTTCGTACTTGCTGTTTGCCTCACACATTCTCCTCTTCCCCCTCCCACGGCTCGCTCTTAGTTCCACTTCTCTTTCCTTTCTTTCCTTTCTTGTTTTTTTTACAATGTTTGGGTTCTTCACTTGTGGCACAAACATCGAGTGCTTCCCCCACTTCGACAGATGCATGCAGCGTTTGGAAAACACCCCTTCACCCCCCACACCCCCTTCAAGAAGTAGAACTCCGAAGGTAGCGCGAGGTGAGCGATTTGTCTGCCTTACACCGACCTGATTTCGAAGCGTGCACTCGCTAGTGCACACGGGGCACAAGCAGGCATCCATTTCAGTATAAAATGCGTTCAGTTAAAAAACAGCCGGGGTACACGGACACCAGCATTTGCTTTTCTGTCGACAAGTTTCCCACTCTTGTTTCAGTGTTTCATTGGTGGCTAGTGTTACTTATGTGTTTTCGTTTGCAGTGGAGTGATCACACAAGGATAAAAGACATTGCCATTTGGGGGGCGTGGCTAAGGCGCCAAGGAAGATGGCCGCAATCCCGGAGAGCTCCGTTGCGACGTGAGGTGACGGGAGCTTCACCGGGCGACTTCTCCCTTCTCCGACTGCCGGACCAGCGCTAGAGAGCGTCGGAAGGTGCGCGGCGCATTTTCGTGTGTCCTCCAGTCCGCGAGCAGCTCTACTTACCGGTATTTCTCTTTCTGCAGTTCCTGACGGCTCGCTCGTCCTGCGGCCGCCATTTTGCGAGATGTACCGCGTTTGCGAGATGTGACTTCCTGCAATTCCTTGACATGTTGAATTTTTTACTATTCTGCATTGGATTTTGGAAATTGGCTACTTTTATTTGAATATTCTTCAGCTTTTGACCTCTCATGCTGATTTAATAGCATGTTTAGTTCTCCCCTCAAGTTTCGGCCGCCATTTTGTTTTTGATGTTTTCCTCACTGTGCTCTCGAGGGATTATTATGCTTCTAATGGCCTCTTCCTGTTTCCTGTAGCCCTTGGTTTTGCTCCCTGCTGCTGTAATTCAGACCCAGGCGTCCTTGTTGAGTTGCTGCTGAGTTTTCAGGACCTTTTATTGATATTTCTCCTCACTTTAGCGGCTGACTTGTGCTGGGCTCTCCTTTTCCACATAGTGCATTTTTCAATTGACTCTTCACTACAATGGCTACATCCCGCTCAAACCGTAATGCTCCTCTTCAGCAACGCTCTGTCTCTCATGCGCCTTTGGCGGATAATAATCCTTTCAATGTGTTGCAGGACTCATTTGATGATTCACACTCTGATTCCGCTAGCATCAAAGGCTCTAGTACTCTTAAGTCGCGCTCCACAAAGCCACTTTCCAAAGCTGTCTCTCCATCTTCGAATCCCAACTCAGGAAAGAGGTCTAAAGCTAATCCTCCTTCTCCTACAAGTATGTCCAGCGCAATTTCTATGGAACTTCTTTTGGAGGAGATTCGAGCCCTTCGGCCTTACATGTCAGAGACCAACTCCCGCCTCCAGAGTCTTGAGGATAATTGGTCTCACACACAGCAGAGAGTGGTGGATATTGAGGATTCCCTGGCTTCAGCTCAAACGGTCATTGTCCAGGTTCCTACTATGCAGAAAGAGATTGCTTCTCTCAAGCAGCAGGTTGAGAATTTGGAAAATAGAAATAGGCGCAATAACCTACGTATTTATGGCCTTGCCGAAAATCTTGAGGGGTCCACTCCAATTTCATTTTTTCAATCTTTTCTTCCCACTCTCCTCAATATTCCACCTTCGCCTCCTTTGAATATTCAACGTGCTCACCGTCTGGGTCCAGTCTCTCATTCAGCAAATGTCTCCACTTCCGTAAAACCTAGAGGTGTCATACTGTACTTTCTAGAATATACTGACCTCCTTCGAGTCCTTCATGCTGCCAGACAAAAAGGAAAAATGTCATACCATGGCTCTAACCTGTTCTTTGCTCAGGACTATGCTAAAGCTACTGCAGACCGTCGTAAACGATTTTTGGACATGAGACCTGCTTTACGGGCCCTCAATGCCCGCTACGGACTCTTTCATCCTTGCATCTTTAGGGTCACTTATAATAACAAGACGACATCTTATGAAGATCCTGTTCGCTTGCAGCAGTTCCTGGATTCCTGTCACGCCGAAACGATGGACATTCCGCAACCATGATTTTTGTTGCCTTTCTTGTTTTTTCCTGTGATGTTCCCTCTATTTCCTAATGTTGGTTGTTCTGTGCAATTGTCATGTAGCTAATGTGTTTTATCTCCTATTTTGTTCTCATATTTGTTATTTTTTCTCTCCCCTATTCCTTTAGTTGCTGGTCTTGTGGTCCTTACGATTTGTTATCCGTTTATTCCTCCTCATTTGCCCGGTGGTTCCTTCCCTTGCCGCGTCTCCGTGGAGTCTTCGGTCCATTGTGCTCCCTTCCTTTATGGCTCCTCCATCCCCAGTTCTCTTGTATTTGTACGGTATGTGTTTTATTATCACATTGATTATTGTTTTTATCTTCTTTTTGTACTCACTTTTTCCTCTTTTTCCTCTCCTTCTCCTCCTTTCTCCTCTTTTCTTCTCTTCATTTTCTTCTTTCTTATATCTTCATATATTGCGTCTTCCCTTTTCTCTTTTCTCAGCTTTCAGCAGTTCCTTGCACTTCTTCTCCCTTTTTTTCATTTGCTGCACTGTTACTTTTATGCATGATTATTTATATATTTCGGATGTTTTTTAGACTTTTAAATGGCAATTAATATTATCTCTTGGAATGTTAAAGGTTTGGGGTCTCCTATCAAGAGACAACGTGTTCTTTCTCACTTAGCTCATTTGAAAGCAGATATAGTGTTGTTACAAGAAATACATGTCAAAGATGTTGAAGTTTCTAAACTACGACGTAATTGGGTGGGTCATGTCTTTGCTTCTCCGGGGACGGGAAAGCGTAATGGGGTTGCTATTTTGACTCATAAACGTTTGAATGTTCAACTTGTTCAACAAGATAATGATACGGAGGGCAGATGGGTTGTTACATCATTACTGGTCAACACAATTCCTCTCACCATTTTTAATGTATATGCCCCTACCATTCCTGATAAGTTGTTCTGGCCACAAATTCTCTCCTCCACGATGCAGTATACTGATGATTATTTTATTTTCGGTGGAGATTGTAACACGATTATGGATCCTTTCCTGGATCGTAGATCCCACTCCCGATTTTCCCCGTCTCCAATCCATACTCAATTCACCTCCTTTATTGACCAACGATCCCTGGTTGATTCATGGCGACTTTGTCACCCTACCCTACAAGAATACACGTATTTTTCTCCAGTCCATTCTTCCCAATCCCGTATAGATTATCTTTTTATTTCCAAAGCTCTCTCTCAACTCATTACTCACTCAGATATAGGTTCCATTTTAATCTCCGATCATGCCCCGGTTTCCCTTCAGCTTGATTTACTTCCTCCTAGTAAGGGGACTAAGCGATGGAGATTCAACAATTCCCTACTCCTCGACAGTACATTCTCTACCTCCTACCTTCAATTTGCCTCCCTTTTCTTTAAAGAGAACGAATCCCCTCAGACCTCCCCCCAACTGGTATGGGACACATTTAAGGCTGCCTCTAGAGATTTCATCATTTCCTATGTTGCCAAGAAGAGACGTCTACACACACAGTCTATTTCTACGCTTACCGCTCGTATTAAACATTTGGAACAAGTATATTACTCCTCCAAATCTCAATTTGATCTTAATAATCTTGTCTCCGCCAAATTATCCTTCAATAAGTTATCCACCGAATCTGCGAATTTAATTTTACTTAAAGCCAGTGCTAAGTACTATTCCTCTCAGAATAAAGCTGGTAATATGTTGGCGAATTATCTTAAAGTTAAGAAAGAACGCACCAAAATTGAATCGATTGTCTCTTCCACTAATACTATTCTTCATAAGGATGACGATATTCTGGGTGCATTTTCAAATTTTTATCAGAGTCTTTACACTCCTGAGTCTCCCCCTGTCCCCTCAGTCATTGATCATTACTTGTCTTCTATTCCTTCTCCTTCCGTGTCTGATGTAGATTTCTCCTCTTTAGAAAAAGACATTACGTCTATAGATATTTTAGAAGCCATTCGTGTCCTTAAAAGGGGGAAAGCTCCAGGTCCAGATGGTTTCTCTATTGAATTTTATTCTCATTTTTCTGCTTTTCTTGTTCCTAAGTTATTTCAATTATTTTCTTTCTTTATTTCTTCCCAAAAGTCTGCAGGTTCTTTTCAGGAAGCACTGATTTGCCTTCTCCCCAAGGATAATAAGGATCATACTTTATGTAAAAATTACAGGCCTATTTCTTTGATTAAACTTGATTATAAAATTTTTGCAAAAATTTTAGCTTTACGTTTAGACAAAATTTTACCTCAACTTATTGGTAAGGAACAGTGTGGATTTATCAAAGGTCGACATCTATCAGATAACACACGGTTATTTTTTGATGTCCTTACTAAATCGCACACTTCCCCTCATTCTTTGGCTGCTATAGCTTTAGATGCTGAAAAGGCTTTTGACAGAGTTAACTGGCCCTTCCTTTTATCCTCTCTTAAATGGTTTGGTTTTGGGTCGCAGTTCCTTTCTTACGTTTCTTTGTTATATTCTTTTCCTAGGTCTTTTATTTTTGCTAATGGCCTTGTTTCCTCTTCTTTTCCTCTATTTCGTGGAGTTCGTCAAGGCTGTCCTCTTTCACCCCTTCTTTTTATTCTTGCTTTAGAACCTTTCCTAACAAAAATCCGACTCAATGCAAATATTTCAGGTTTCTCGTATGGAGATAAACAAATAAAGTTGTCCGCCTATGCTGATGACATTCTTCTTTTTATTTCTAATCCTCAAGTTTCTGTTCCTGCGTTCCTCTCTGAAGTCTCTGATTTTGCAACCGTCTCAGGGTATAAACTAAATGTCGATAAATGCGAGATTCTTCCCCTTAACAAATTCTGTTTTCATGCAGATTTTTTGATATCTTCTTTTCATTGGAATCCCTCTAAGATTAAATATTTAGGCCTTTGGTTCGCCCCATCCATTAAAGAAACAGTGGCTCTTAATATTAAACATTTACATACTACTCTCACAGATTCTACGTCACGATGGCATCCGCTATTTTTATCTTGGTGGGGAAGGTTAGACTCAATTAAAATGATGCTGGTTCCTATTATTTTATTTTTTCTTTCTAATCTCCCTGTTAATATTCCAAAATCTTGTTTTAAATCTATTTATTCTATTTTATCCTGTTTTTTATGGCAAAATAAAAGAGCTAGAATGTCGTTTTCTAAACTTCGCCGCCCCAAACATTTGGGAGGTGTTAATTTTCCCGATTTTTCCTCTTACCATACTTCCTTTTTTCTTTCTCACTCAGTTTCCTTGCTGTCTCCTACTTTACTTGATGATACTTCTCTTCCCTTGTGGGTTGATGTTGAATCCACCTTTTTTCATCCCTTTTCGTTTAAAGAGTTTATTTCTTTGCCCCGTATCCCAAAGCAGTTGTCTCTACCTACTCTTACGACCTCCAGGAAACTTTTTCTTCCATTGTTTCAGACTACCCTTGATAGCCAATCGCGTTTTTTACAATCTCCTCTTTGGTATAATCCTCTTATTAAGATCAAAAATAGGACTCTTTTCTGGAAGGCATGGTATGATCAAGGGCTTTTTTGGGTGCATCAAGTTTTTCAACATGGTGCTTGTATCCCTTTCCCTATTCTTCAGCATCGTTTCTCTCTTCCTCCTTCCTTCCTCTCCAAATTCACTCTTTTGACTGCTGCGGTTCAACTAGGTTATGACTCCCTTCCCTCCTCTAACTCTTGTTCTTCCTCTTCTTCTCCTCTTACACTCTCTTTTCTCTTATCCTCATCTTCCGCTTCGCAGATTTATAAAAAATTACATGAATCGTCTCCTACCCGAGATAAATCAACCGTTGAACTAGCATGGGAATCAGATTTAGGTGAAACGTTCTCTACCTCCTTGTGGCAAAATATATGGAATAAAATACGGAAATCCTCTAGAGCAGCCAACACTACCCAAACTTTATTTTTTCTTTATAATCGTCTTATGCTCACTCCTGCACGATTACATAAAGTGGATTCCTCTATTCCCTCTATATGCTGGTCTTGTATGGAACCAAGATCGGATCTCAAACACATGCTTTTCCTCTGCCCCCTTGTTCGTGCATTTTGGTCCAAGGTTTGGAAACAAATTAATAATATTTTTTCTACTAATTTTCCTTTTTCCTCTACAAATGTTTTCCTGGGTAGCCTTTCCGACATATGGTCCTCCTCTCCCTTCAACACCTCTATTATTGATCTCCTTCTAGCGATAGCTTTCCAACAAATCACCAAAGCGTGGAAAGATACATCATCCATATCCTATCAGGCTTGGTGGTATGGTGTTTGTTTTAACCATAGATTAGATAGAGCTTATGTTTATCCTATTATAATTGCTATCAAACGTGATTTATTGTGGTTGCCTATCACCTCTTTCTTAGACTCCTCAGCTGCATCCTCTACACTTCATTCCCCTCGTACTGAGGAAGTGCCCAAACCCCCTTGAAATGTTTCTTGCTTGCTTTTTTATTACGTTCTCAACTCGTTTCATTGTTTCCTATAGTTAAAATGGTTACGCTTATTTTATAATGATGTACTTTGAATACTGCAATTGTATTTTCTTTGCTGTCTTTTTGCCTTTTTCCCTTTTTTCCTTCCCCTTCTCCCTTCCTTTCTTTCTTTCCCTCTCCCCCTTTTTCTCTCTTTCATTCCTCTTTCTCTTATAAAATTTATCTAGCTTGCTTGAGTTGTTTCATATCACATTTGTTATTTCTTGTACGAGCTGCATTCTTATACCCAATAAAATTCTCTTTAAACTAAAAAAAAAAGACATTGCCATTTACAACGCCAATAGCATTTGCTATACGTTGTCAAACTTCCCACGAAGTTGGAGCAGTCCTGCTGCTCAGTCAGTGCTTGTTTACTTAATTTCTACTCATTCGAAATTGGTGGCTGCAAACTTTGATTTGGCATATTTACAAGAAAATTAGCATTGAGGCTTGAGTAACAGTGTTTTGCAGTCCGACATACATTACATGTTTAAGTTGGTTGTACACTCCTAATGGCTGCTTGGGGTGCGTGCCTCTCCCCTTGCGTCAGGCTACCCCTACTCCAGCCCCCCTCATTTGCCTTTCCTCAGCCTGGGAGCGCGCATAGCAGCACCAGACTTCACGTGCACTTCATGTTATTCAGTCGTGTGAGACGCGTGTAGCCTCGCACCCATTTTCTCCCAAGGAATCCCTTCCGCTACCCCCCTCTACCTCACAAACCACCATTTGTCACAAAGGATTGCTCTCCCCCGCCCCCCTCTGCGCAGCTCGTTCCCTCCCACTCGCTCCCCTGCCGCCCCTCCCCCGCCCCCACACAGCAATGCCAAGAGCTTGTTGCTTCTGTTGAATTCTACTGTTTACCTCACAGCTGCATCCCTCATCTAAGTGCGCCCCACCCCGCTTCTCTTCTCTTTCACATGTAACATTCTGATACGTACACTTATCCTTACCTTTTCTCTTCCTTATTCGTCCTTCTCCCCTCGCCCGTCTCTTCTCTTTTATCTATACTGTTGCTATCTCTCTATGTTCATACGTAAACATTCTCCTTTGACTCTGTATTGCCATGCCCCTCTTTCTCCTCTCCCAACCTCTCCTCCCTCTTTTTCTACTTTTTATTCTCTCTCCACTTGTCACCCCCACTTTCTACCCTCTTGCTGCCTCTTTAACCTGACTGTTCTCTCTGCCTTCTTCCCCCTCCCTCCCGCTGTCTCCTTCGTCCCTGTCTCTCTTTCCTTCTCTCTTGCACTCTCCCTCTCGTCGGCGCTCTGTCTCTCTCTTTATCTCTCTGTACCTTCTCCCTTCCTCTCCCTCTGTCTCCCCTTGCTTTTCCTCTCCCTTCTCTCTTGCTGCTGAACCACCCCCTCTCCTCGGTCTCTCGGCTATGCTCCGTCTCCCTGCCTCTCTTGCCCCCCTGCCTGTCTCCTCTGCAGCCCGGCTGTCTTTGGCATGTTACATGTAAGGCACTAGGGGCCATATGTATGAAGGCTTTTTTGATTCGCAAAGGCCGGAATTCGGCAAATTCCGGCCTTTGCGAATCGCAAAAGGCCGTTTTGCATTTATTGATATGTATTAAACAATCGCATCATAAGGAATCGCATAAATTTGCGATTCCTTACTTTGCTATAGCATTCAAGGAATCGCATTTTGTATGAAGCATTTTACCATAGCGAATTAAGCTTAAGAAATCGCAATTTACCACCAATTTCAATTGGTGTTAATTTGCGATTTCTTTTAAAAATGCACAAATTGGCATTTTTTAATGTGGCATGTGACGCACATACATGCCCATAGGGCATGTATGTGCGCCATATGCACACACATGCTGATTTCAGGGGTGCAGCAGGGAGTCCTTGAGACACCCCTTCACCCTTGAAATCAATCTCATTTTGCAATTAGCAAATTGCGATTCGCAAAATGAAATGCATTTCACAATCATTCCTATGGGCCTCCTGGCCCATAGGAATGAATGGGAAATTATTTCTTATTTGCGAAGTCGCACCTTGCGAATTCAAAAATAAGGAAGATTAAGGAATCGCAAAAAAAATTCGATTTTTTTACATACATAGCGTTTTGAAAATTCTAAATAGCGATTCCTTAAAAATCGCTATTTAGAATTCGCAAAACGGAACTATGATACATATGGCCCTAAGAGAGCCGGCCGCACAGATGCACACTGCAGCCCCTGCCAACCCGTGCCAGCCCCTGCAGTGCCCGCACTCCGCATCTCCTGCCCCTGCAGCCAACCCCGACGAGCACGGTTCGCTCCAGCGCTCCATGGTACTTAATAGCAACTACCCTGCAAGCCTGCTCCAGGCCGCAATAGGTTTATCAGGGTTATGTGCATTGGCGGAATGCACTGATGGCAAGGGCGTATTTTACTATTTTTACGTCTTAATTCCCATAAATTGAAATTTTTATTGCGGGGTCGTTTCTTTACAAAGCCAATCACTTTGGTTCTGTTAGGGCAGCTGAGCAGTGCCTTACCCCACAACATCCCATTGCGAGCCTGCTGCTTTCGCTAAGTGGCAAACAGCTTATCTCTGCAAACAAATACCATTCATTAACCAACCACGCACTAATTCCCCCACCAAAAAATTAGTGCATAACTAGCCTCAAAATCTTATTGCACGCTATCACACGTCGGGCATGTTATCCTTACCCGTTGCCTCATGCACAACCTGGAACACTTATTTGTTTGACTCCTCCCCCACTTCTTCAAACATATGTAAATGTTTCTTCTTTGGCTTTAAATGTTTACAAATCCTGGCATAATGCCCCCTCTTCTTACATTTTCTGCATACAATAGAACACTCAACGCCACAGCATCCCTAAACGCCACAGCATCCCTCAACGCCACAGCATTACTCAATGCCACAGCATCACTCAACGCCACAGCATCACTCAGCACCACTCAACCCCACAGCACCACTCAACGCCACAGAACCACTCAACACCACAGCACCACTCAACGCCACAGCACCACTCAGTGCCACAGCATCACTCAGCGCCACAGAATTACTCGGCACCACTGAATGCGACAGCACCCGTCAACGCCACAGCACCCATCAACGCCACAGCAACCCTCAATGCCACAGCACCACTCAACGCCACAGCATTACTCAATGCCACAGCATCACTCAATGCCACAGCATCACTCAATACCTCAGCACCACTCAACGCCACAGCACCATTCAATGCCACAGCGCCACTCAATGCCACAGCACCACTCAACACCACAGCACCTCTCAACACCACAGCACCACTCAACACCACAGCACCACTCAACACCACAGCATCACTCAACACCACAGCATCACTCAGCTCCACAGAATCACTCAGCACCACTGAATGCCAAAGCAACCCTCACCGCCACAGCACCCCTCAACGCCACAGCACCCCTCAACGCCACAGCACCACTCAATGCAACAGCACCACTCAATGCCACAACACCACTGAACGCCACAGCATCACTCAGCGCACAGCATCCCTCAATGCCACAGCATCACTCAGCACCACTCTACGCCACAGCATCACTCAACGCCACAGCATCACTCAATGCGACAGCATCACTCAACGCCACAACATCACTGAGCACCACTCAACCCCACAGCACTACTCAACGCCACAGCACCACTCAACGCAACAGCACCTCTCAACACCACAGCACCACTCAACGCAACAGCATCACTCAGTGCCACAGCATCACTCAGCGCCACAGAATCACTCAGCACCGTTGAATGCCACAGCACCCCTCAATGCCACAGCATCACTCAACGCCACAGCATCACTCAACGCCACAGCATTACTCAATGCCACAGCATCACTCAATGCCACAGCATCACTCAACGCCACAGCATCACTCAATGCCACAGCACCACTCAATGCCACAGCACCACTCAGCGCCACAGATTCACTCAGCACCTCTGAATGCCACAGCACCCCTTAACGCCACAGCACCACTCAACACCACAGCACCACTCAACACCACAGCACCACTCAAAGCCACAGCATTACTCAATGCCACAGCATCACTCAATGCCACAGCATCACTTAACGCCACAGCATCACTCAGCACCATGCAACGCCACAGCACCACTCAACGCCACAGAACCACTCAACACCACAGCACCACTCAACACCACAGCACCACTCAACACCACAGCACCACTCAATGCCACAGCATCACTCAATGCCACAGTATCACTCAGCGCCACAGAATCACTCAGCACCACTCAATGCCACAGCACCCCTCAATGCCACAGCACCCCTCAATGCCACAGCACCACTCAATGCCACAACACCACTCAACACCACAGCACCACTCAGCGCACAGCGCCACAGCATCACTCAACTCCACAGCATTACTCAATGCCACAGCATCACTCAATGCCACAGCATCACTCAACGTCACAGCATCACTCAACGTCACAGAATTACTCAACGCCACAGCATCACTCAATGCCACAGCATCACTCAGCACCACAGCACCACTGAATGCCACAGCATCACTCAGCACCACTGAAGGCCACAGCATCACTCAGCACCACTGAAGGCCACAGCATCACTCAGCACCACTGAACGTCACAGCATCACTCTGTGCAACCATTCAACAACTGGTTCTAATATGTTCTCTCAATGTTTCAAGCTTTATTACAAATGTCACAAAAAGATGTTAATATTTCACTGCTGTTCACAATAAAATACAATGAACATAATCTTCCCAAAAGTTATTTACAAAAGTTTAAGCTATTGCCATTGTAAATTACACAGCACCCTTCAACGCCACAGCACCACTCAACACCACAGCACCACTCAACACCACAGCACCACTCAACGCCACAGCATTACTCAACGCCACAGCATCACTCAATGCCACAGCATCACTTAACGCCACAGCATCACTCAGCACCATGCAACGGCACAGCACCACTCAACGCCACAGCACCACTCAATGCCACAGCACCACTCAACGCCACAGCACCACAGCACCACTCAACACCACAGCACCACTCAACACCACAGCACCACTCAACGCCACTGCATCACTCAACGCCACAGCATCACTCAGCACCACAGAATCACTCAGCACCACTGAATGCCACAGCACCCCTCAACGCCATAGCACCACTCAATGCCACAGCACCACTCAATGCCACAGCATTACTCAATGCCACAGCATCACTCAATGCCACAGCATCACTCAACGCCACAGCATCACTCAGCACCACTCAACGCCACAACACCACTCAATGCCACAGCACCACTCAACACCACAGCACCACTCAACACCACAGCACCAATCAACACCACAACACCACTCAACGCCACAGCATCACTCAACATCACAGCAGCACTCAACGTCACAGCATTACTCAACGCCACAGCATCACTCAATGCCACAGCATCACTCAGCACCACTCAACGCCACAGCACCACTGAATGCCACAGCATCACTCAGCACCACTGAATGTCACAGCATCACTCAGCACCACTGGAGGCCACAGCATCACTCAGCACCACTGAAGGCCACAGCATCACTCAGCACCACTGAAGGCCACAGCATCACTCAGCACCACTTAACGCAACAGCATCACTCTGGGCAACCATTCAACAACTGGTTCTAATATGTTCTCTCAATGTTTCAAGCTTTATTACAAATGTCACAAAAATATGTTAATATTTCACTGCTGTTCTTGGATTTTCATCACAATAAAATACAATGAACATAATCTTCCCAAAAGTTATTTACAAAAGTTTAAGCTATTGCCATTGTAAATTACAATAACTTTTCTGTAAGTATTAATTATTAAAAAAATAAAAGACATTGTTCTTTGTAATATTAATACATCTAAGTCATGTAAATACAACACATATTGCATTACAAATGCTATAGGTGTCACGTTTGCGAGTGTTAAAACTATTGGCATTGCAAATGACAAAGCTATTAATTTCGCTATTTTAAAAACCAACACATAAATAAAATATTTGTCATTTACAATACCAATAGATCAAACTTTCCTAATGCGAGACCTATTACATTGCAAATGCTTGTTTTCTTTGCCTTCTGTGCTGCTGTGCAACATGGCACTAAAAAATAATTGACAAAGCCAAGCAGCTTTTGCAAATGTGAGAGAAGTTTGGCGTTGACAATGCTTTTTGTTTGTGGCGTGGTGGGATTGGAGGTGCAAGCAATGTGGGACTGGCCGAAATGGAGTAGGATAGGTCCAGCAAAATGACTGACAGCAGGAGTAGAGACGGCAGGATGGGAGGTGCATCAATGCGGGATTGTGCTGGAGGAAGCGTGATGGGGCACAGAGCAACAGACAACAAGAGGAGTGCGGGATGGGCAACAACAAGAGGGAGTGAGGAGAATTGCAAGCAAGACCACAGATGGTGGGAGGAGGGAGGAAAAACAAGATACACAACCGTCGGCGGATGGAGGAAGGGAGTGAGCAAGTAAAAGCATGGACAGCAAGAGAAAGGTTGGAGGGGGGCAGGGGACGGGACAAGCACCAATGGGGGGGCAAGCCACACCACAGAGAGAGGGCAGAGGGCAACGGGGCAAGCAAAGATGCAGAGCAGGGCAACGGACTGCAAACACATGCACTCGCATGAAGTGCCATAAACAAAAAAATAAAATGACCTGCAGAAGAGCGTGGCTGGAGGAAGGACTCTGGCTGCAGACCAGAAGTTGTACTTGGTCCATGCCCCACAGAACAGACAAACATAGGAAGAAAAATGGAAAATAAGAGGCGTTGACAAATGAGAAGCAAGGAAATGAGAGTGAAGTTGAATCAACCAATGGTAAGAAATGCAGCAACAAGACATGCGCTGTCTCAGGTGAGACCTAAAAAGAACAAACTGCACCATCACTTCTATTTCATTAAAGAGCCCAATCCAAGATGGCCACCCTAGTCAAGTAATTTTTATCTCAAGGATCTTTAGTTTTCCGGTTGCTTAAATAACTGCTTAACACGTGAACGCTTTTGCAAAGCTACACGTTGAATGGCTCAGAAATGTTCTAATTAAGGGGTGCTAATCCAGTGCCTGGCTCTTGAGCACATTCTTTTTGTTTTTACAAAACGGCGTGTAACGTGAATCATAGATATTGTTTTTAAAGAGTAATAATTGGTTTCATAATTATTTCTATTTTGGGGGCATCTTCATCCTAGAGACTTTGCATTTTCCTCTCTATTCTGTTTCCTCGGAGAGCCTGCCTCAGGCTTGAGAAATCTGCCTGTCCGAAACCTATTGTCAAATTGTTAGATCCATCTGCATTGAAAGTGATTACTTACAGAACATGGATGCTACTGTGAAACTAAAGGCTCTTTGAATTACAGTGTTCATGCACACTGAAAGAAAGTTTGCTTCAGAACTATTTTGACAAGAAAATGGGTAAGTGGAAGATTTAAAGCTTTCTAGTCATTTTAGTCACATAAGTTGTTAAAAAGTTCTCAAGCGACAAAAATAGAGCAAGAAACTCATGTTTATACTTCTGCCTCAGTTTTAGTAAATGTGTATTTTTTAATACATTTTTGTACTTTGCTGGGAATATAGGTATGTGTCAACCACCAGTATTGTGACCCCACATTTTAGGCTTTTAAAAAATGTTAAAATTTGTAACTGAAATCTGAAACTGCGTGCTCGGGAAGTCATTCAATTCTTAAGAAAGCTACTGAAAGGTGCATTCGTACCCCAAATAGGTGTCCCAGTGGTAATTGCATACCATAGCATAACGTTATATGTAGAGCATTAGTTGGAGGCAGCAGGTGGGTCTTTTGGCGTAGCTCATTTCAGTGTTAGCCTATTTCTTGGTGTTACAGTCATTACATTGCAGGAGATGGAATTCAAGCTAGTGCCCGAGTACAGCCTGGCTATCGGCAAAGTTGCATTATTTTGTTATCCTAACTTATGTGAATTTATATTGATTCAGGCCTATGGTTCCTAGTAAATTTTGGTGAAACTTTGTTCCCACTTCCAGGGGGGTTGAAAGCAGTGGTGACTAGAATCTGGCACACTGTTAATTTAAGTGAAAGGTTCTATTAATTTATGGTACTCCATATTACTCCATTGTATTACAGCTTAAATTCGAAAGTGGAGACTGAGATGTCAAAAAAGTGATGTGCGAGAAGGCATGAAAATGTAATCAATAAAATGTTTGCTCTTTCCAGCTTATTAAAGCATGTTGAGTGAAAAAATATTTATATATTCTTGAAGCTCCTTGGCTATGGTTGCTTTAGTTACCATACCGCTTATTTAAAAAGGTCAACAGTAAAAATGACTCATAGTACATGATGATTTTCATCTCTTGCCTTTTTAAAATAAATTGAAATGGACACTGATGTACTTTACACAAACAGGTTGGGTGGGGAAATATTGTACAGCAATGGCCTGACAGGTCTCGTTATTTATAAACTGGGATATTGCTCTTATTTCTGGTAGAAGGTCTAAGGTATTGATTACCGTAGCATGAAAAACGTGCATTTACAGTGTATATGTGTACGCGTCCTTTCGCACATAGATTGGTGATGCAGTGGTGTGATATTGCCTCACCATGTTGTAGTAGCTGTACATTCATCTTCATTTCACAGGGACACTCCTAGTTTGCGACTATGAGATTGGCAAATCCCCAGGCTCCTGTCCCCGGAGTCTGCAAGTCCCCCTCTTGTACTACTTCAATTGAGTGGCCAACATTAGCCTTCTGGCACTGCCCTGTCATTGCTGAAGTTGGCAAATATAGATGTAACTGTACGCATTCACGTCTTGTAGGCTAATGGGCTAGGAGAAATGAACGTATATTCCTCGTCTCCTAGCCCATTTTCCCTTAAAGATGTTATGGTAAAAAGGAAAGTGTCAGCTGGCCTAGCCCTAAGGCAATCAACACTTCATCAGTTGCACATAATAATGTTAGGGAAATGTAAATTAGGTATTTGCATGTCTGCCTTTGTCATTCATACCACATGCTTTAAACATGCCCTAGACTTGCTAATGCTGATTTATTTTTGTTCTATTCAAATAAAAGCTGCATATGGAATCTATAGGCTTCTCTTATTTTCCACTTTCCCAAGCAAAATTTGTATCTGAAAGTGCTTCTTAGTTGACTGGTGGGTTTGTGTGTCTGCATGCATTAATGAATGCATGGATGAAGGAGTGTAAGGATGGCGGAATGGATCATCTAGGCATACAAAATAGCAAATGAGTGCACTCAAAAAAAGGCTAATGTTTATGAAATGAAGATGAGTAGGCTTTCAAGACTCAATTAGCGCTTTCCTTTTGGATTTTCACTCGGCACAAGAATGTTTTCAATATTTTTCACTAGTACGCCGCCGACAATGTCGATATGTGCCTGAATAGTGTGCAACCTTTGTATAGTGCCTCGTTGCAAGCAACATGCAAATGTCAATGGTATTAGTTTTGCCAATGCTTGTTTCAATTTTAGCAGGCATGGCAACTCTTTAGACATTGCTACCGAGCCTTTGCTGCCACTTGCCCCCATTCAGTGTGTGCATTGCAAGCAGAAATCCCCTTCAAAACTTTATAATACATGCAATGCCAATGCCAATAACTCTGGCCTGTTCAAATTTATAATTATTTTTTTAGTTGCTGTTTTTTGCAAAAATACTCTACATATACTATGGACACCAAAAATAAAAAAAGTTACAATTATTCTGTCAAAAGGTGGCATGCGTATGTTTTCAGCAAAAATGGTAATACATGAATCATTGCAAAAGAAGAATACAAATGTACATGAATGCAGACATAAAAGCAGAGATTGACTTATCAGTCCTGGCTCTGAAGTGTACTACATTTTAGGGCTGTGCCCCCTGAATATCGAATCAACAATAACGATGGGACAAATATTGAGGACATATGGAAAATAAAATGTATCTAACTCCACATATATGTACCTACGTGGTACATATATTTACAACGTACGTAGGTGCGGAGTTCGGAATATTACATTTGTACTTCCCTATATGCACTTAACTTTTGACATTCTGGCGGGAATCGAGGAGCCCGTCAGCCGGTCAAAGGGCCACAAAATCCTGTGAGAAGGCGTTTCCACCTTTCTGAGAGCAAATCCATGTCAGCCTTTCAGACAGGGATTTTCTGTTGGAAATTACCTTAGGAAGCCCCTAGCAGGGCCCGCTTCCCTATGGCCCTCCGGTTGGGAGCCTGGGGGACACCTATTGTGCCCCCCTGTAAAGGTGCTTGCCACACAGTGCATGGATTTATCAAGGCTCCCATTTCTCTTTGGGAGCTTGTGCTACAGTCGGTATACAGCCACAGCACAAGCTCCCATAGAGAAATGGGAGAATGTAACCGCATCATGTCCGGTTGCATTGTTATTGCAGTGTCTGGACCGCCGACAGGAGGTCGCTCGGTCCCGAGACTGCAACAGTGTCGGGCGTACATAAGTCCACCCAGCATCATAATCATGCTCATAGGGGCTGATTCACAAAACTAATGTGAGACAAAATCCTAAACTTACTACTTTTGGTATTCACAGAAGACATTTTGTAGTAGTAAAGTTAGGATTTTGTCTCAAGTTAGGATTTTGTCGTAAATTAGGATTTTGTCTTAAATTAAACTTAAGTTTGTCTTAAGTTTTGATCTTAAGACAAAATCCTAACTTAAGACAAAATCCTAACTTTACTACTACTAAATCCTTTCTGTGAATATCAAAAGTAAGGGCATATTATCAAGGAAATGCGATAATGATCGCATTTCCTGCTTAGCGCGACTTTGCACAATGCCGGCTATCGCTGGATTCAATCGCCGAGATATCGCGTTATTATCAACGCATATCTCCATGGCGATCAAAAATCCGGCGATAGCGGCGAAATACAGGTTTATCGCTGGGAATTCAGCGAATCATGAACAGCGTAAGGGGAATCCTTGTTAATAGGAAGATGTGGATTGAGCCGTACAACCCACCTCCCATGTAACACATAGGCAAGTCAGGATTTTCTTAATCGTTAATTCCTGGCGATAACTGCGGTTAGCGCAGCTTTTTGTAACGCTACATGTGTACTGGACGGTCTTGTAAATACGGGGAAGGACAGTTAACAATATTTTCCTTTTAGTTTTGGCAGGGAATGCCTACTTTGCTTCTCATTAGAGATGCAATTCGAGGCATGTGGAATACAGCTGCTAACATGCACTAATGCATGTTAGCAGCCGCATTGGTAATGGGGCGATATTGTTATCTCCGCTTTTTTGGCTTTTAAAGCCAAAAAAGCAGAGATATGGCCCTTGTCAATATGCCCCGTAGTAAGTTTAGGATTTTGTCTCAGATTAGTTCTGTGAATCGGCCCCTAAGTGATTTGCCCAGAATCACAGGGTGTCGCGCGTCCCTACTGAGACTCAAAACCGATTCCCCAGCTTCAAGGTCGACAATCTAGCCATTAGGCCAAATATGCATGCCACTTTGACATGGCGTGTGTTTACTTTTCTTTACTTTTAATTATAGTGTATAATTAACTATATGGCAGCATTTTCTTTAAAGGCTCTCTTGAGGGAAGAAGCCTCATACTACCTGACTGGTTTGGGGTAATATGGATCTTGTTAGAAATTTGATTTCCAGACTAATTTTAACTATCAAGTCCTGTTCTACGATACATAAAAAATTGTTCAAAAGGTGACCAAGCCACAACAAAGTAAATTATATCTTAGAATTTTTTTTTAGAATCTCCATGTATTACAGTCACAACGCTTGGATCAGTGTTGCTTACTATCAGCTAGATGCATCAAACAAAAATCCGCTCGCAAAGCTGCCCCTTTGCGACCGGTATTTTTGCATTTGGGATGCATCATCCCGAATGCAGAAATCGCAAATAGAGAAATCGCTAAATTGCGATTATTTACATTTAAGGAATCTCAAATTGAGATTCCTTAAATGCAATGCATGAAAGTTTTAAAAATAGCGAATTCGCTAATAGGGCACGCAAATTACCATGAAGTACACCTTCATGAGTAATTTGCAAAAACTTTGAAAAATGCACTACAGTGGATTTTTCAAAGTTTCATGTTGCGCACACATATGCCCTAAGGGCATGTGTGTGCGCAACATATGTGCACAGATCAATTTCAAGGGTGCAACAGGGTGTCCTTTGGACACCCCTGCACCCTTGAAATCGCAATCTCAATTTGCGATTCGCTAATTGTGAATCGCAAATTGAGATTGTCTTCCCATTCATTCCTATGGGCCTCTAGGCCCATAGGAATGAATGGGGAGGTATTCCTTAATTACGACTCGTAATTTGCGAGTCGCAATTGAGGATTTCTAAGAAATAGCTATTTTTTAATGATTTCTTGATGCATTCTATTTTGCTATTCCTTAATAGCGAATCTGTATTTTTCGCTATTAAGGAATCGCAAATTGGGTTGTTGATGCATCTGGGGGTTAGTTACCTACCAGTTGAAAGTTTTCTAGTTGTAGTGTACTACTTTCACTTCAAGAGCCTTCTCAATGTGGACCACTTTATTTTGCATTTTTATGGGAAAATTCCAATCATTTGTTTTCTTAAGCGAGTTAACCATATTTCCCAAATGACAGAAGCACATTGTTGTCCACGCAGACTGTATACTCTCAATCCATCGGGCGCAGTTGTGAAACAAGGTTTCTTTGGAATAACCCTACCTATATTGCAGCTTTTTCAACACCCGCCTGTATGCAGTAAATAGGCCAGTGGCTGGGTGTTGTAGAAATTCCTTTGCCATATGGCCATGAATGTGTAGGAATGTAATGAAGGAACAGCATAGATACTCCCCAGTTGATCTTCATTACAGATAATCATACGATAAGAAGTAGAACAACATTAAAGGAATCTGAATAAACACCCAGGGAACCTAAGCTGGAAAAACTAAATAGGGAACAAGCTTATGACAGTACAGAGCAGTCTTTGTAGGCAAACTAAAGTTCATGAGTTTTGGTATGGTAAGATACCTGGATACCCAAAGGTTTATCCTGCCGGTCTGATGTCAGCACATGCAATGTTGAGTCAGTAGGTTAAAAGCTCATCAATCAAGACATTTTGGTCAGAGTCAGAAACAAAAGTTATTAATAGGTAGTCTAATAAGGTCAAGCCAGAGTCTCAGCCAAAACGTTCTAAGGGATTGAGTAGAACAGTGATTCCTAAACTTTTAACTTCTGTGACCGCTACTTAATCATTACTGGAACCTGGGGACCTGACTGAATCATTTTTAGAAATCCGGGACCCTCGCCTAAGCATTTTCGATCATTTGATCCGCAAAACAACAATACAGAAAAAATACAGAAACAAACATTACTCAAATAAATATACAAATGATGAAATATTTAATTTAATTCACAAACAAATATAAAATAATCTAAATTTTATTTTTAATGGGAAGGTTGAATCTTTTCTGAATTCAATTAAGGCCACTAGTCATCCATACTGTATTTTTCTTAAAGCACTTGCACGGCTCCCATAAATCAATCTGTGGGTACTAACTTAATTTGTACCCTCCAATTTAAAATGCCTTGACATTGACATAAAGTTTTAAAAATGTCAGTTGTACATTTTGATTCTTTATTTCTATGCACTTTATTGATCTGTTAAGATTGTGTAATTCTCTCAGCAGTCATGGACCCCATGAGTAGACTTTGCAGATCCTCAGGGGTCCCTGCCCACAGGTTGGGAACACTGGAGTAGTGGCTATGGCCTTCCTATATCATCACAAACAGAATGTTGGCAGCCTAGATGATTCTAGTGTAAAGAAAGTGACCCCCTGCAAACAACTATGAGTACATTGGGAAGGGAAAATATATAAATATAGGACAACCTAGGGCTACTCTTGAGTATATAATGGCGGTTAAACACTCCAAACAATGAAAAATATATGAGAAATTGAATTGACAGAACTAGGCACAAAATATATGTGAAAAAAGGAGCATTGAAAATGTATTCAAAGATGATATTATTTTATTTATTATTATATAAATATATCAAAGAGCATTTATTTAGATATAAATTCATAGTTATAAAAACATGTTTAAGTTATATAAGTGATATCGTTAGACAAACCGCCCATGGCTTTACATGCATCCATCATTCACATCAACAGTTGAAACGACACATACACACAGAGGGCAAACTTGATCGAAATTGTCATGAAACAATATTGTGCATATAATATCAACAGTGTACAATAATTAATATTGGTACAGTCATGTTGGTAAGATTAGAATTTGGTTGTGGCTAGTAGAAATATTTCTTCCAGGTCCGGCCTATATGATTCTGAGACGTGTTTGTGTACAGTTTTAAATGTCTGTGTTGATTTGGGTTTTTTGAATATATGTAAAAGATTAATTTCTCTTCAATTACTCCTTCACAGGTGCAGTGTTTGAGTGGATGACTCCATGTGCAATCAATCAATCAGCATTTGTAGATTGTGGCACTGTCACCCCGTGGATATCTGGGGTGCGAGGTCTCAGTCAAAAAGCCAGGTCTTGAGGAAGAGGGAAGAAACGAGCAGAAAAGGCATAACAGAGGGCAGAGAGATGAGCGAGCAGAAAAGGCAAAGCAGAGGGCAGAAAAATTAGCAGAAAAGGCAAAACAGAGGGTAGAAAAACAAGCAGAAAAAAGCAAAACAGATCAGAAGAGGGAAAAACAGAGAGCAGAAAAACAAGTAGAACTGGCCAAACAGAAAGCAGAAAATGAGCAGGAAAACTCTAAACAGAGGTCAGAAAAAGGCAAAACAGAGCAGAAGAGGGCAAAGAAGAGCAGAAAACGAGCAGTTAAGGCAAAACAGAGGACAGAAAAACAAGCAGAAAAACGCAAAACAGAGGGTAGAAAAACAAGCAGAAAACAAAGCAAGAGGCACAAACAGAGGGCAGCAAGTAGACAATCAGTGTGCAGCTTTAGTACATGGTACACACTCACAGTGGCCTGGTGCCCCAACGTGCGCAGGTTGCATCAGCTCCTCTGACTACGCTAAGCACAGTAGCACTTTTGTGTATGTTTTTTATTACTGAGGCCATTATGTCTTTTAGTTGCAACCAGTGGCTGGTAAAGAGTTGTTATTGTCACCACCACCATGGTCTAATGATCCAAACCTGGTACTTCCGCAGGCCACTAATAACTCAAAGAGCCCACAACTACTAATATTGCATAGCTGCTTTTTGATACTTAAATCCACTTAAATTCCTGAATATTGACAAATATTATTTTGTCTGTTCTTATAGTATGGTACTACTGTAAAACATTTAAGGCAGCCTAAACAGGACCTTTTATATGATGAGTCAGTGGTTGTTTCAAGGGAAGGAAAGATGCACAGGTGACCCTACCAAATGAGCCAAAGCCTTGTGCCAGGGTAGAAAATATATGGAAATCTTGGCACAAATATTCTTAAAGTTGTATTTAGAGTTTCAAGATCTCTGTACCAGTGTCTATATTCTCAAGAGCATGTAATGCCACCTCTAGCATTTGCATTTATGAGTTACTAATGTAAGCAGTAAAAGGAATATGTATCCTCAGTAGAAGTGGTGGAAGTGCTAGACCTAGAGGAGAAGCCAATACCACCATAAAATCCCTTTAGTGGAAAAAGTCCCACAAGAGGTATCTCCTTTAGTTTCGGCATTTCCTTCAGACATTTAAGAATTTTCAATTCTGATCCAACCAGAAATCATGCCCTAAGGTTTTTACACCTAGTATAAAATATTTTCTGCAACAGATGAGGCTTTCATTATCCAGAATTGGTGCTAGCAAAAGCTAGGAATTCAGACAAATCAATGTTAAGTGCCAACCTGACATGCTACTTATAATACCTAAGAAAATAAACTAAATAAGGGTTGCGGCATGGGTCTACTTCCAAAAAGGTCAGTCACGCCAACGTTCGCACTGACTTGTGTATACTTTAAATATTCGGTACTTAGAAGTCAAACAACAACTCGCGGCAGTGTTAGTAACATTTGACGGACAGGGTGGAGTAAATGCAATTAGTTTTTGTTTGTTTAGCTCAAGTGGGTAGGCCACATTCTTGCCAGTTACCTGCTGCTAAGTCACCATATAATTAATATTCCACATTTCTATGATATCATCTGCAAGTATTGGGTAAGTGAGAAGTACTGAATAAGAATAGAAAAGTAGGTCAACTGTGGGAGTGCTGAATACAAATAGAAAAGTAGGTCAACCGCAAAGTAGAACATGTTGCAACAACCTTCCATCACCTGATGTTTGGAAATACATTCCAGTTTTGTCACTTTTCCAGACACTGCAGAGCAGGAGCAGGGAATAGTTATTATGAAAGATTATGATTAATAATGAAGTAATTCCGGTAGTAACTCTCCCTAAAATGTTGTCTTGCAGGACATGGTCCTCTTCTTTAGACTACCACCATCACTACTTTCTAGACCTACACCCTCTGAATGCTGTGACCAGATACAACATCCCACATTGTGTATGTTCACCTGCAACCTTGGAATACGCTGCCCTTAGCAGCCTGCCTTCAGCATTCTACCATAATATTGATGTTTTAATTTGGATCGCCAATTACATTGACTTGACATTATCAGCTTGCTAAAAGCTGGCCTAAAAGTTAGAGCGTTCAACCTGGAAGCTGGGGAACCAGGTTCAAGTCTCGGCAGGGATGCTCAACATCTGGGCAAATCACTTAGGTCCTTATTACGATGTTGGGCGGACGCACCGTGTTGGCATGGGAACCGCCTGACCATTGGTCACCGGATCCACAATCCTAATTACAAGGTGACCGCACATGGTGCAGTTGCAATTTCCCATTTGCCTATGGGAGCTTGTGCTGAGGTAGCACACGCTCCCATAGAGAAATGGGAGTTTGTGTGAATTCCTGCACTGTGTGGCAGGCACTAGATTGTGCCTGCTACACGGTGCAGGGATTCACAGGAAGGCACTATAGGTGCCCCCTTGGCCCCCAACTGGAGATCGCAGGTTTGCTTTCTGACAGGTTTTCCATGTGGGAAAGCCCGACATGAAAAGCCTGTCGAAAACCGACATCGAAATCCCAATGGTGGAAACACAGTCCATTGGGATTATGTACTGATCTACGACTGCCAGACAGGCTCCATGAGCCCATCGGAATCCAGCCGGAATGACCGACCGGTTTCAGTTTTGACCACCTGCATCATAGTGCAGTGGTCGAAACTGAAACTGCGATGAGGTTTGAAAAGCCTTCAACCTGCGGCTGAAGGCTTTCTGCCCCTCATCGTAATCAGGCCCTTTATCTCCCCGTGCCTACCAAAATGTTTGTGTCCATCTTCAGCATAACTGGTGCTCATGTAAAGTCCTCTGATACCTTCGGGTAGAGGTCATGCTATATAAAACTCTCAACAACAAAAAAAGTAGATGAGAGTTAAGTATAGTAAATCTATACTTCCCTATATATGTTTACCTTGATGGTATGTTGGTAGTCAATATATTTGCAGGGGGATATTTTTAAACTCTGTATTATGGCATACAACCCTGACCTCACCTTGATGCCTACTGCTGCCTCACAAACCCCACTACGCAATGTTCACACGCTAGGGCTGACTACAACTAGAGGACCTGCAAAATACCCTTCTGAGTTCACCACCAAATTTACCAGTAGACTTTGTAATCTCTGGAATGGCATCCTCTGAAACTGCTGCCTTCGGTGACATCTCCGGCCCTGGCACAGTTGCAGACATAGAGAACTGCAAAAACAACACACAGACCCACTGTTTTGTCATGACATTATCAGATTTCAACATATCACAATAGGATGTTGCCTAAAAGCTAGAGTAGTCAAGTTAGAAGCTGTGGAACCGAGTTCGAGTCTCGGCGGGGGCGCTCAACATCTGGGCAAATCACTTAGGGCCTTATTATGATGTTGGGCGGACGCACTGTATTGGCATGGGAACGGCCTGACCATTGGTTGCCGGTTCCACTATTCTAATTACAATTCCAGAAAGGGGTGGTATTGATTGTTGCTTCTATGATTACTCTGAGTCTAAAGTTCACCATACAAATGTACAACAAATGAACGGTGAAGCTAAAAGGAAATAACTACAAACTTCAATCATGTCTTATACAGGCATGTAGCTACTTACCAAACCACGCATGTATACCAACGACACTCAGATACACCTCAACCATAGGAATACTTTGGAAGCCACCAGCAGGATTAGCTAAGCCATACAAATAACCACATGCAAGGTTTACTTCTTCAAAAACTGAAATAATACTGCTTTGTTCAATGGATTCTTTCCCAAGTTAGAGAAGTCCCTGTCCATGGGTCTTCAACCCCCGAAATCTTATCTACTGAAGGTCTAAATTTTTATTCTGAACTATTTTTTATCCATTAAAAATAGAATCATTCACCCCATTATGCTACTCCAGGATCCTTTAATTGCTATATGTTCTAGAGAACATTGATATTGTCCCAACACAACACCTTGTCTTTGAAAATGCAACTATGTGGGCTTACACATCAGTGTCGTCTTCAATCTGCAAAATGCCCAAAGCTATGTCACCCACAATAAATCAAATCTGGGCTAAAGTACTCTGTTTGCATCTCAGCAAACATTATATTCCCAAAAGAAGCTGCCTAAAGAGTCTGCCAGCTAAAAGCCAGGGACACTGCAGTTTATATTCATGTATTGTTTAGATGTTCCATAAAAGCATCAAATTGTATTCTTACATCCACTTCGGGTGCTTTGGTATTTAGACTGCAAAGCCTTTAATAGGAATGTCACAATCACCTCTTAAATGTGTCCCAGTTCTAAAACAATCCAAGAAGAGTGTTTGTTTCCACACTCATGTGTTCCCTCTCCCCTCATACCGAAGGTCTATTCAGTTCTTTCAGAAAACTAACTTAGTTTTCACTGGATGGGATCAGTCATTTTCAAATGAATGACAACAGCATTCAGTCAATCTTGAAAATATATTAATTGTATTCTTTCCATAAAATTAATTGCAACTGAGGCATCTTCATTACATTTCAACACAATTGCTAGTCTAATCCTTTAATCAATTGAAAAGATCTTCTGCTTTCAAGATCAGTGCATTGCCACAATTTCTTGATCAGCGAGTAACAGACATTTTAAACAATTAATACTATTGGGATAGAGCGGCATCTCTGTTACAGTGTTCTCTCAAAAGTAGACTTAATCAACTCAAATCTTACATTAACAAGGTTCAAATAATAAACATTGCAACATCATTAAATTCATTTGTTCATTTAACCTCCATTCCGTCCTTTGTTATCGAGTCCCATTCTCTACGATGACGATCGACTTTTGCAGTTTACTCGTCTGAAATTCTGTGACAGGACGGGAGGCTCAGATTATGCTTTACATTATTTTCTGAAAATTCACAGCAGCAATTAAAAGCGACAATATCCAACAATAAAGCAACATAGTAACAACAAACAGGGAGAGGAGTTGGCCTAACGGCTAGGGCGCTAGACCTCGGACCTGGGGATCTGGGTTCGAGTCTCGGTAACGACGCCAAAACCTCCTGTGATTCTGGGCAAATCACTTAATCTCCCCGTGCCTAAAATGAATGTGTGTCCGTCCTCTTGTAACGTAACTGGTGCTATGATACCTGACTCGGTTCGGGTCTAGTTCGCACTATATAAAACTCTGCCAAAAAAAACACATTAACTAATCACATTCAACATGTGATAAGCATATTCTCCACATTCACTCGTCCTCTTTCTTTGCTGCTTTTCACAGCTGAAAGAAATGCCTTTCCATTATTTTGTAATTTTAATATTATTATATTAAATATCTCCTACTTATTATTGACTTTGCCGGCTGGATATGAAAAACATTTGGGTACGAGTGGCATCTTTCTTGCTGCAGAGCCCAGCTGTGAGCAGACGCGCCGTGTACAAAGAACCTGAGGTACGACCGCTACCACAGTATTTGTACGCAACACACACAACAGATAGAGGCGCAGATTTACGTTTCCTGGTGCATCTCTGCAAATCAGCAGGGATGCACCAGGAAAGATGTGTGACGCAAGTTTACCCTTGCGCCACCACAGATGCGCCGCATTTACAATGCGGCTCATTATGGTGCAAGGATAAACAGATGCGTGTTGCATCTGCCGGAGTAAGGTTGGCGCAGTGCTGGAGTTGTGTCGTGGGCGCCACGCAACTCCAGCACTGTTCCAACCCTGCCTATGTACAACATTGTGCGTCAAACCTTCCGTCTGCTTCAAACAGGCGTAAGGTTTTGAAGTAGCGGCGTCCGAAAAGTGACTGAGTGAAATCTTGTAGATTGACGCAGGTTTCATGTGGGCAAGGCTTTACAACGTGACGCATCTCCCTAGATGCGTCACGTTGTAAATAGGGCGCAACATGGCACATGGTTTACGCCACAGGTGCGTCACAGAAATGACGCAACAGCGGCGCAAATGAGGCGCAAGAGGCTTGTAAATCTGCCCCAGAGTGAGGGGCTGCACCAGTCTGACAGATGTGGCTCCTCCCACAAAAACAATCCCTCTCCATAGAAAGTGGCTGGGGCACCACACCCTGAGGGCAACCATTGCCGCCTGAGAGAAGAAACACACACCTGAGAGCAGTCCCCTTTACACCTATGCTTCAATCTGATTGTGCGTCGGACATTTTAGGAACTTGCATTTCAAACACGTGAGAATTTCGTAAAGTCCCAAATGCCTGGCTCCATTTTCTGGAGTCCAAGACTGTTTTCTACTCAATCACTGGCTTGTCTACCTTTGACCCTAATATCGTCTGTCCTTATTTTCCAATGAACCTGTCAAAGTTCCTTATTATCTCTATTTGAAGGTCAGATAGTGGATATAACGTAAACAATTTTGTCTGAATTGACATACCTTAGTCCTGCTGGTTTATACTGGTCCATGTTAAGACTATCATATGGTGCATGCAGTTTACGTATGGAATGCAATGGAAAATTTCCAAAATTCCCCATGTAAGGTAAACATTGGTGGCCAATACTATAAAAAACTCCATGAAACATGCAATGAGGCAGAGAGGCCCTGTGACCCAGATTATTGCATGAGATCCTGCAAGAGATCCTGACCAGGAATGCCACTCTGCGGTACTGCCACAACATCCATTCCTATGCTGAGAGCTGATACCAAGTCGATTCCAAGAGGAGAGGAGGTGAGCCCAGCTGATGGTTGTTTTCCTTTAGAGGGAACACTCTCTCCCAGCCTTCTGATAACTACAGCTTCTTGCTGTTAACAGTTATCAATCAATCAATCACATAGTAATTGTATAGGGCAGCATGTTACCCGAGAGGGTATCAAGGCACTGGACTGTGGGCTTCACTCGAAAATCCAGGTCTTAAGCTTCTTCCTGAAGTCTGTCGGTGAGACTGTCAGCTAGGAACAGTGTGCTGAATCCCAAGGAACTCTAGAATTCCAAGATACTCTACATGCAAGTTAAGCTATTCCTTGCTGTCATAGTCTATTGCATAGAAGGAGTCTTTAGGTTGTTAGGTTGCCAAATGACAATCCAAATAGTGTTAGAGCAACTTTAGCTTCCTCAAACTAGATGGGCCAACGATGCCTGTTTATCCTGTTGGGCGTTTTTAAGTCAGCTCAAAGAGAAAATATACTCCACTGTTCACAATAGCATGGAGGTTCAGTCGAAGAACCAGGTCTTGAGATCTTTCATGAATTGGGTCAACGACTGGCATTGCCTGAGGTGGAGAGGCAGGGTGTTCTGGGTCTTGGTGGCGAGGTAGGAGAAGGATCTTCCTCTGGTTCTGGTCTTGTGAATCCGTGGAACGGTGTCAAGGGCAAGTTGAGCTGTTTCTGGGTAACCCCAGCGTAGAGTGTGTTGCCATAATCTAGTCTGCTGTTCTTGAGTGTGTGGGTGACCATCTTTCTGGATTCTGTGGGGATCCATCTGAATGTCTTTCAATTCAGGCGGGGCATGTGGAAGCAGGATGAGGATACAGCATTGATTTGGCAGTTAATTGTGAGTGAGGAGTGCAGAATGATGCCAAGGTTACATGCATGGTCTGTGGGGGTGGGAGGGGTTCCCAGTGCGTCAGCTCACCAGGAGTCATCACAGGCTGAGGGAGCAGTCCCATGATGAGTACTTTGGTCTTGTTCAAGTTGAGCTTGAGGCATCTATCTTTCATCCAGGTGGCAACGGCCTTTATCCTGCTGTGAAAGTTGGTTCTAGGGGCTGTAGGTTCGTTGGTGAGGGAGAGGATCAGCTGGGTGTCATTAGCATAGGAGACAATGTTGAGTTAGTGCTTCTGACAATGGCTGTGAGGGGGACCATGTAGATGTTAGAGAGGGTGGACTCAGGGAGGAGCCCTGGGGCACTCCACAGCTGATCTCTGTAGGTTCTGAGTGGAACAAGGGTAGTCTGACTCACTGTGTTCGGCCAGTAAGTAAGGTGGGAGACGGTATCGAAGGCAGCTGAGAGATCCAGTAGGATGAGGGTTGAGGTTTTGCTGTGGTCAAGGAGTCAAGGAGGGTGTGGATGTCGTCAGTGGTGGCATGGAATGCGGTCTCTGTGCTCTGGTTACTTCAAAAGCAGGATTGGGAGATGTCCAGGGCGTGGTTTTCTTCAATGAACTTGGTGAATTGGGCGTTGATGGCCTTCTCGATGACCTTGGCTGGACAGAAGAAGATGGGTCTGCTGGGTCAGTGGTTGGGTTCTTCATCAGGGTATTGATCTCGGTGTGTTCACAGTCATCGGGGAAGGGGTTGGTTTCGATGGAGCAGTTGATGGTGCAGCGAAGCTCTGGGGCGATGAGGTGGCTGCTCTATCTAAGATGTGATACGGGCAAGAGTCCGATGGGGCTCCGGAGTGGATCCTCTTCATGTTCTTGAGTGTGTTGTCTGTGGAAAACGGAGTCTAGTTTACCAGGCTCTGTTGGGGTGCGGCGTGGTTGCATGCATTGGTGATGGGCATTGTGGCAGGGTCTTGCATGTCGAAGCTGTTGTAAGTTTGGCTGATCTTGAGGTGGAAGTATGTGCTGAATTTTTTACAGCATTCTTGGGAAGGTGGGATGTCTGTGGTCTCGCTGTTGGGCCCTGGGAACTCCTTGCAGATGGCAAAGAGTTCTTTGATGTTGTGCACAGTTGGTGAACAATTGCTGAAGGTTGCTTGCTGAGGTGTTGGCATCTGTTGATGTGAGCGGTGTGGTAGTGTAGGAAGGTGATGTTCTTAGGTGGCCTTGTTCCAGCTATGATGGATCACTGACAGAATATCGACAGTCAAAATATCGAGATGACAAAATATCGAGGTAAAAATATAGACTGCAAGAATATCGACTTCGTATCTTCAAACAGGTAGGTACAAAAATATCGACTCCAAAATATCGAGTGTAAAAAATATAGACTGTCAAAATATCGAATTTTTTAAATGTCTTAAAAGTAATTTAAAAGTAATATAATAATAAATAAAATTCATTTTAACTTATTTAAAATACTTAAATAAACATAAAATTAAGAAATAATTAATGTAACTTAAAAAAAATATATTTTTTTAATACATATATATATATATATATATATACATATTATTAACAAAACATATACAATATTTTTACCGTAGGATAGTGAGAGGTTTAAATTTACTGTAACGACTCCAGTGAGTGCAACAGTAGGGAAAGCATTGGATAGCGTAGAGGTAAAAATTACTAATTCTAATTACTATTCCAACTCCAGAGAGCACAACAGTAGGGAAAACATTGGATAGCGTAGGGGTAAAAATTACTATTCCCACTCCATTAGTAGGGAAAGCGTTGGATAGCGTAGGGGTAAAAATTACTATTCCTACTCCAGAGAGTGCAACAGTAGAGAAAGCGTTGGCTAGCGTAGGGATAACATTTACTATTCCCACTCCAGTGAGTGCAACAGTAGGGAAAGCGTTGGATAGCGTAGGGGTTCAAATTACTATTCCAACTCCAGAGTGTGCAACAGTAGAAAAAGTGTTGGATAGCGTAGGGGTAAAAATTACTATTCCAACTCCAGAGAGTGCAACAGTAGGGAAACCGTTGGATAGCATAGGGGTAAAAATTACTATTTCAACTCCAGAGAGTGGAACAGTAGGGAAAGCGTTGGATAACGTAGAGGTAAAAATGACTATTCCCACTCCAGAGAGTGCAACAGTAGGGAAAGCGTTGGATAGCGTAGGGGTAAAAATTACTATTCCCACTCCAGCGAGTGCAACAGTAGGGAAAGTGTTGGATAGCGTAGGGGTAAAAATTACTATTCCCACTCCAGAGAGTGCAACAGTAGGGAAAGCGTTGCATAGCGTAGGGGTAAAAATTACTATTCCCACTCCAGAGAGTGCAACAGTAGGGAACGCGTTGGATAGCGTAGGGGTAAAAATTACTATTCCCATTCTAGAGAGTGCAACAGTAGGGAAAGCGTTGGATAGCATCGGGGTAAAAATTACTATTCCCACTCCAGAGAGTGCAACAGTAGGGAAAGCATTGGATAGCGTAGGAGTAAAAAATACTATTCCTACTCCAAAGAGTGCAACAGTAGAGAAAGCGTTGGATAGCGTAGGGATAAAAAATACTATTCGCACTCCAGTGAGTGCAACACTAGGGAAAGCGCTGGATAGCGTAGGGGTAAAAAATACTATTCCTACTCCAAAGAGTGCAACAGTAGAGAAAGCGTTGGATAGCGTAGGGATAAAAATTACTATTCCCACTCCAGTGAGTGCAACAGTAGGGAAAGCGTTGGATAGCGTAGGGGTTAAAATTACTATTCCAACTCCAGTGAGTGCAACAGTAGGGAAAGCGTTGGATAGCGTAGGGGTAAAAATTACTATTCCAACTCCAGAGAGTGCAACAGTAGGGAAAACGTTGGATAGCATAGGGGTAAAAATTACTATTCCAACTCCAGTGAGTGCAATAGTAGGGAAAGTAAATACTTCATATATAAATATAAATAACATAAATAGTAATACCAATTACAAATTAATTAAAATATTTTACAATGGTATAAAATATATTAAATAATCAATTTAATAATAAAAATTACCTACTAATACTAATTATTTACCTATTAACAATAAATTAATTCACAATTTAAAAATATTTAAAAAAATTAACTCAATACATTTTTTACAAAAATGTAATTACTTACAATTAAATTACTTCACAAGCTATTACCCTATAAACACACAACCCACTAAAGAAAATAAATTACTAAAATTAACAGATTTATCAATTAATCAATTACATTTAATTACCAACTATATTTTAATTAATTACCAATTAATAATTAATTAACAATTAATTCTTAATAAATACCAATAAATTAAATAACATATTTAATTAATTATTATAAAATTACTTCCCACCCTATTCCCCTATAAACCCACAACCCGCTACAGAAAATAAATTAATAAAATTAACATATTTATCAGTTAATCAATTTAAAATAATTACCAATTATATTTTAATTAATTACCCATTAATATTTAATTAACAATTAATTCGAAATAAATAACAATAAATAAAATAACATATTTAATTAATTATAATTAAATTACTTCCCACCCTATTCCTCTATAAACCCACAACCCGCTACAGAAAATAAATTAATAAAATTAACATATTTATCAGTTAATCAATTAAAAATAATTACCAATTATATTTAGATTAATTACCAATTAATAGTTAATTAACAATTAATTCTAAATAAATACCAATAAATAAAATAACATATTTAATTAATTATAATTAAATTACTTCCCACCCTATTCCCCGATAAACCCACAACCCGCCGCAGAAAATAAATTACTAAAAATACAATATTTATAAATAATTCAATTAAAATGAATTACCAATTGTATTTTAATTAATTACCAATTAATAATTATTTAACAATTAATTATAAATAAATACCAATAAATAAAATAACATATTTAATTAATTATAATTATAATTATATTACTTCCCACCCTATTCCCCTATAAACCCACAACCCGCTACAGAATTATATTACACAAAAATTAATCATTAATATTAACTTACCTTAAATTCGATATTTTTGTTGTCTATATTCTGTCTAGTCGATATTATGTCCATTCTATATTTTTGATTCGATATTATTGCTATTCTATTCGATATTCATTTTTTCTAGTCGATATTTTTGTAGTCTATATTATGTCTACTCGATATTATGTCTATTCTATATTTTTTACTCAATATTATGTCTAGTCGAAATTAAAAACTCGATATTTTGACTATTTACCAGCTATGATAGGAGGCGGTGAGGTCGGTGGTGAACGGTGGCAGTGGTGAAGTGCATGCAGTGGTAGTCGGTCCAGAGGAATTCAGTGGTGTGGCTATAGGTGATGTTCCCGCTGGTGGAGAAGACGGGTCCAGTAGGTGTTCGGCTGTGTGGGCCGGAGCGGTGACTAGCTTTTTGAGTCCAAAGCAGGCGAGGTTCTCCAGAAGGGATGCTGTGTTCTAGCAACTGGGGTTGTTCAGGTGGAAGTTGAGGTTGCCGAGTAGGATGTAGTCGGTGGATGCCAGAGCCTGGGGTGTGATAAAGTCTACAATGGCGTCGGTGAAGGGCGGTCGGGGCCGAGAGGCCTTTAGACGAGTTGCCTCGGAGGGTGGTGTTGGGGTTGGTCTGAATCTGGAAATGGAGGTGTTCTATGGTTGTAATTGGGACGCTCGAATGAGTGGTTTGATGGTGGGTTTTCTTGTGGGCGATGGCGATGCCTCCTCCTGGTTGGCCAGTGCGGTCCTTGCGGTTGATTTTGTAGCCGTTGGGGATGGCAGTGGCAATGTCAAGACCAGAGCTGGGGTTGGTCCAGGTTTCTGTGAAGAAGGCAATGTCGGGAGAGGCGGTATCAAGGAGGTCCCAGAATTCTGTGGAGTATTTGTGGAGGGAGCATGTGTTTAGGAGGATGCAGTTGGGCCGGTTGGGTGTGTTGCTGGACCGCTGGGCAGGGAGAGGGGCTGGCGTGTTAGGGTGGGCAAGGGTGGGGATGCAGTTCTGGCAGGAGAAGGGCCCTTCGGTGTCCTTTGGTGAGGCGAGGTGGCAGGCGGGGTGGCGTTCTGCATTGAGGGGGAAGGGTCCTGGTGTCGTATTGTTGAAATGTCTAAGAACCAGGGTCCCTGGCATTGGGCACGGTTCATGCGCGGACGGGCTTGTCTTTGGTGCGCCAGCGGCGGGGCTGCAGAGTGGCCACCATTAAGTTGTTGGCAGAGGGGCTGGAGAGCTGAGAGGCTGGAAAGAGAGGGAGCAGGAAGGGTAACTAGAGGGGGGCATAGGTACAGGGATTGCACTGGCAAGGGCAGTGAAAAGTGCAAAGAAGTGTGGCTCAATGGTTAGAGCGGCAGACCCTGATGCAGAGGTCTGGCCCGGGACCAGGGTTCAATTCCTGCCTTGGCTGGTCTCAGCGGATCTTGGGCTCATAATTCCTTGGACCTGATTTCTCGCCTCGGTGCCTACTCTAAGCATGGGTCACACGCTGCAACTCTGGGCAATAGCTTCCTTAGTCTCCACAACGGCCCCCTACAGCGCTAGGGATGCCTGGTTGCACCCTGGGGATGCCCAGGAGTGGACATTTCATGGGGAAAAACCAGGAAGGGTTCCCTAGGGGTATGAGTACAGCGCCAGGACACTCAGGAGTATCAGTGCGCTTTACAAGTACGGCTACATTTACATTTACAAAAAGCAGGAAAAACGCAAAAAGCAGAAAATAGGCAGAAGCAGAAACAAGGCAAAAGAGGCAGAGAAAAGCAGAAGAGAGACAGAAGGGCTGTCCAACAGCAGAGCAGTGACGCTCTACCACTAGAGCACCAGGGATGAGTGAGGCATGTAGGCATGAAAGGCTTTGTAGGAAGTAAGGGATGACCAATTTGCCAGAATGGCTAGACCTAGCATTGTCTATCACCTAGCAGAGACTCAAATCAAAATCAGCTCTTCAACCAGTATATGGGGACACTGATGCTATGACATCCGATAACTCAGACAAGGGGTCCAAAAGATTGGAGGTGAAGAACCAGCTATGGGTGGAATGCCTGCAACCTTCCATAGAAAGTAAAGTGCAAGCCACACATGAGCTTGACAATACATTGGTGACGTTCCTAGGCAAGCTGATTAAACATTCTAAAAGAAGGATAGATCATAGGGCTCCTGTTAGGACTATGTTGGACATCGCATGGTCCGAGCGAACATTTGGGAGATGGCAGAAGTGGCCAAGGGATCTGTAGCGGAATCGACCCGCAAATCCTTTCAGGTTGGGCCAGCCCATGAGCTGCATGCTGGGCAATGCAAACTGTGCCTTGTTCATAGATCACAGATGCTTCATCCTCCTGAGACTTGAGAAAAGGTTAGGAGAATTACTCTCCTTGGAGGTAGGAGGTAAAGCAAAAGGTAACTTATGTGGCGAAGCCTGTCTTAACAACATATCAAAATTCATCCATGCCTTTACAGCACTTGAAAGGGGTGTTCACCCTGAAGGGTTTCGAATGACAGGGATCAAATCAAATCAAGTCCCCAGAAAAGTAGACTGGCAAGACGAACAAGGGTTCACCCAATTCTTCCCCTCAAGGACTAAGTTCCACAGGAGCTTGCAAACGTGTCGTCAGAGGAATGTTTAACCCTTATGGTTAGATTTCAATATTCTTCCGTAGAAGAACTGGGGGATCAAAATAAATAATTCTTTCACAGATGGCAGGAGATTTCATCAGAAGCATAAATCCTTTCAAGCTGTGAAGTAGTTCAAAATATAAGTTTGGAGTACCCTTTTCTGGCAGTACTTCTGAACCCAATACTTTTCTACGATAAGATGGAGAAACTGATGGATCAGGAAATACTAAACCTAGAGGCCAAGGGGGCAATCAAAAGGTCTTTACTTCACCTGAGAGGGTTCCTAAGCAATACCTTTTTGGTGAAGAAAAAAAGGCGAGGAAGTTAGACTAGAAACTGCAACACCACGCTGTTATTTTGAAGCCGTTAGTCAGACATGTACATCAGAACATGCAAGTATTCGGACCCACACGGAGGCCTGGTTTTAAACTATGCTTGTTGGAATGATCTTCGGCGTTTTGCGCTTTTCAAACAAATGACAGAGGGGCGTATACCCACAAAATAAATGGTCCCATGTGCATCTTTATCCTCATTTTGGGTATCATGAAGAGGATTTCCCGTTTTCCTATAGTGACCCATAGAATGATTAGAGCGACAAGCTAGGATTGGACAAACGTTTTGTCAGAGACCCCTGCTCCTATTTTTAATATGATAACTGTACAATCTAAATATTGTTCCTGATGAAGGTGGTGAAAAGAATGGGTGTCCCACCGAAACGTACGTCGACCACTGACCTTTGGGAATCTGTCCAGTGATATATATAGGAAAAGAGACAGATGTGTTGTTCTCATACAACATTGAAATGACACAGTGATTTCTCGAAACTGTTGGGATGTCTCTATATAACAAATGAAATGATTTATTGATCTTACACACTGTCGGATCCCATTTATACTTTTAACTCACATGTTGTATGTCAGGTTGAATGATTGGTATTATATGGAGTGTGTATGCTGTTTTTGCACGAGTAGGCTGGTGTAGGGTAGCTACAAATAATTGACATGTTTTTGATCTCAAATGTGTATATATTTTTGTAAAATTTTGTTGAAATACTTTTATTATGTAATTTTGTGATTTGCGAACTCAGTACTTTTATAAATGAATTCTCACTTTTTGAAAAGGAAAACCAAAACATAAAAAATAATGTTTTTCAATAAAAATTGCTATTTCTAAATGATTTCTTTGCAGATTGAAAAGGCTGTTTTTTTTGGGGGGTGGCGTGTATAAGCTACAGGTTATTCTTAAAAGAAATATACGTCTGTTAGAGGTCTTTCATCGTTTTTGGCTGTTTCTATCCCCTTCCTCTTGGACCTAAAATTAAACTAGGGGGTACCTTTTTGTCACAATTGAGAAAGTTAGACCAGTCCTTGATTTAAGAGAATTCAATGGGTGGCTGGTATACAGACATTACAAGATGAAGGGTATCCATCTTCTAAGGGATCTCCTCAGACAAGATGATTGGATGATTTGCCTCGACCTGAAGGAAGCCTTCTTGTCAGTCCCTATTTTTTCTCTACTCTGATGTTTCCTTCAGTTGGATTGGTGAAACCAAGTATGGGAGTACACAGTACTTCTGTTTGGTCTCTTCTACCCTAAATTGATTTTGAGAGCTTCACAGACTGGTAGCAGTCTGGTTGCAGGTGGTGACACTCAGCCACTATTCTTTGTTTTGCATAAGGTACACTAATCTGCACATCATATGTACAAATATAAAAAGTGTGATGTTCATCTTGAGTTAGCCAAAGTTAATGTAGGTCTCAGTTTAAATGACTCATGCTAACATGAAAATATACTTTTGGCTACTGTGTTCTTTCTACCTTTTTTATGTTTTAGGACCCTAACTGGAGCAGTTCACACTAATTAGACTGTTGCAAATTGTTTTGGTTTCTGTGAGAACTGAATATCTGTATGCATGCCATAGAGAGTGAATACTGAATTTCCACAACTATACCTAGGGCAAGCCGACTGGGATGTATCATCCTGCTATGAGATACCTCTTGAGGTTCATGTAGCAGAAACCTTCCAGAGTGTGAAGGCTGGGAAGAGGGTTGATACATATATATTGTGAAATGTTTAATCCCGATTGGTCTCCTATCCCTTAGAACCACCGGGATTGTTGCATACTGTGAAGAAATGCTTTAATTGTGCATTGTTGATAAGTTATGTTTGGAACCCCCCTTCCATGCTCCTGAGGTCAGATGCCTTATTTGCTCCTGCTCAAAGAGTTAGACGCCTCAGCAAATCAATTCTCATTCATCTGATTGAATGTTTATTTAATTCTGTCTTTAGAGGTTTTATTCGCTGACACCTTCTACACTATTTCATCCATTCATTTGACTTCTTAGTTTAGCATAGGAAGGAACTTCCCTTTTTGGGAAAGTGAGTTTGCTCAATTTTCTAATGAGAACTGTAAACAGGTTGTCTTTGTATTTGCTATTTTGAATCACTTTGAGTTATACTGACCAATGTAGTTATATGATTATGATCACTGGTTTATGACTAATTTTAATGATATGAGTTGCAACATTACTAACTTGCTGATAAACTTTCATGGTTTGCAAATCTACTATTTTCTGTCATTCTTGTGGGGCCCTATGTGCTTTACTGTCATTGATGTATTGTTGAATTGTTGATGTTAAACTTCAGCCTGGGACTAAAGGTCAATCTGCTCAAGTGCAGTTAGCACTTAAATTTGCTCCAACAATTTACATGGTGCAAATCCCAAATCTACTGCAACATAGGTGACAGGCTACAGGTTAACCATTTACATGGACACCTCATCTTCATGGCTCAGCACAGGAAAACTTTGCTGAAACAGGTCCAGATGGCCATCTCGTTCTGAAAGTTCGAATTATCCTGATCAATCAGGGTAAGTCAGATATGTTTCCCGAAAGAGGATGGGCTTCCTTAGTTTCATAATAGATTCGAGAGAGCCATCATGTAACTGTGCCTCAACAAGAAAAAGACTATAAAGAGGGAACTGAAGAAAGTGCTTTCAATGGAAAGCTATCCTTACGAGCCCTGGCAAGAAAAATGGGCCTTGTATTATTTTCTATCCAGTAATCTTTTCAATCCAATTGCGCTATAGAGCTCTTTAGAGTTTCAAGAGTAAACATCTACTAGATGGACTGTCTTACATAGAAGGAATCCATCTATTGAAGGAAGCCAAGACATACATAGCAAGGTGGCTGGACCTCAAGGAGACATAAAACTGTTGCGTGACCTTTGAATCTGTGTCAGAGGCTGTGATGGAATCAAATTCCAGATGTTGGGGCAGAGGAGCTCTTTGCAGAGAAATATCTACGGGGGCGATGGCATCCATACAAACAACCTGGAGATCTTTGTAGAATACATTGTAATACGCACCATGGCGGAGGGCAAGGCTCATTGTTGTATTCTCCTGAGAATGGACATCATATAAGCAATTCAGTAAGTCAACAAGTTTGGGGTACCAGTTCGAAGATATTGACAGACATTGCCAAACATAACTGGCACATAAAGCTGCGCCATCTCCCATGTGGGTCAGATGGGTGATGCAAGAAGGGGGATTTATATTTCCTCATGTGGTTCTCATTCTTTCAGAGGTGCTATGGCATCTAAGACATTTATAGTGGGTTCTAGATTGGAGGCTATCATTACAACGAGAGGCTGTTACTGGGGCTCCACTTTTAAGAAGTTTAACTTGAAACCAATCTCAGATTTTGTGGTGTTGGTAATAAGTAAGCTTTAAAGAAGCATAATCTGTGCCTCAGGTCAGGTCATAGAATTAAACCTTTCCTAGCAAGCATTAAGGAAAGTTTCAATTCTATCAAGGACACAGAGGCGAAGATTATCCCGACTGCAATTGTGAGGATTACTGCCATCCTGTCAATGGTATTATATGATGTTTCTGAAGAGTTTATTATATACATTTGCCTTCTTCTGTATCGTATGATGTAGTACTCACTTATAATAATGCATATTTATTATTGTTGTGGGTCTTATGATGCATTACATGCGTTATTGATTAGAAAAACGGATAGTTAATTGTTTGTTTTTCTCCTACAGTGTCGGAAAACAAATAAGGTGGGTTGGAAGTTGTATCAAGAAGAACAGACGGGTTTCATGTTTAAAGAAATAGGGCTAGTGGATGAGGCAAATGCTCTTGTATATTCCAATGTGGACTGTGATAGTTTAACTAGATCTCATGCTTGCTGTTACTATTATGCTTGATTGTTAGGTACTGCAATTTTCACTTGACTGATGTGTATTTTCAGTAAAGGAAGTAAAGCATTATCTTCCCCTCTGTGACCTTAATAGAATTGAAACTTTAGTACACACTGACTCACTTTCATATTCCATGGCTCCCTTCTACATCTTAACAACATAAACTTGTGATCTGCATCTGCGTCTTAGATTTTCACTAGGGGGCAGATGCATCAAAGCAATTTTTAGTCGCAAACATTGTGATTTGCAAAAAAGCATTGTTTGCGACAAAAAATTCTCAAAACTGTATGTATGATGGAAATCGCATAGCAAAATTAATTTTGCGTAAGCATTTAAGGAATCGCAAATTGCGATTCCTTAAATGCTATGCATCAAGCATTCAGTTTTTGCGATTTCTCCTTAAGAAATCGCAAATTACCACCAACTTCAAGTTGGTGGTAATTTGCGATTTCTTTCACAAATGCACTTTGGCATTTATGAAGGTGCCATATGGTGCACATGCATGTCCTTAGGGCATGTATGTGCGCCATATACGCACACATGTAAATTTCAGGGGTGCATCAGGGTGTCCTTATGCGAATCGCAAATTGAGAATAACTTCCCATTCATTCCAATGGGCCTCCTGGCCCATAGAAATGAATGGGAAAGTATTCCTTAATTGCAATTAGCAAATTGCGAATCGCAATTAAGGAATACTTTCCCATTCATTTCTATGGGCCAGGAGGCCCATAGGAATGAATGGGAAGTTATTCTCAATTTCGCTACAAAATTCCGATTTTTTACATACATCCCTATTTGCAATTCTCAAATAGTGATATCTAAAAAATCGCTATTTGAGAATCGCAAAGTGGGATTTTCATACATATGCCCCTAGCTCTTATCATGTATCCCTTAGCATCAAACTTGTTCACTGCTATTCCAGTGTTTAGTGCAGGACCGGTAAGAAGTATTTCTAAAACCAACCAGCTGACTATGAGTGTTTTCCCTAAATCTGCTGTCAATCTAAAAACTGGATCTACAGACTTCTTCTATACCTCCTTTAAATAATTCTTCACACTTTCAAGACATCCTTAAATAACTAAATCGAAGAACAAAAAATGAAGATTTTTTAGTGGGGTTGTACGATGTGCGCATGATGGCAAGTTGTTTGCTGAGGTACTCGGTACTCCAAGTTTCTGTGATGGATATTTGCGAGATACTCTCAGTCCCATATATTTTGCTACTGTAAGTTTGTAGGGCCTTTTCAGTTGATCCATCTTCTTTCTGCTGAATCAAAATGATCTTATTTTCTTTCTCCTTTCTTTACTTCAGCTGATTTGAAACTATGCAGTTTTGCCAAATCAGAGTGGCTTTACCAGGATGAGGAGCAATCTACTAAATTATTCGACTGGAAAATCTGTCTGCTAAAATCACCTTGGGCAAGGGCTGAGGTGCAGCCCAACCCATTCCCTTGCTCCCATCGATCAAAAAAGGCACACGGGAGCAAATCAGTGGAGGCTCGCAGGGGGAGTGCTGAGGGTTGGTGGGGCCGGGCGGGGCAGGGTGGGGGGTAATGGAGTCGGACATACGACGGCAAGGAGTAAAGTAAGTAAATAAATAAATAAAACTATTTACCAACTCTGCGATGCAGCGAGCGCAAGGTAAATAGTTTCATATATTTATTTACTTACTTTACTCCTTGCCGTTGTATGTCTGACTCCACTACCCCCGACCCTGCCCCTACCCCACCCCACCGCCCGCAGCACTCCTTCTGAGAGACACCACTGGAGCAAATAATGCTTCCCTCTACCAGCCAGCATTGTCCCTTTCTTTTTTTTAAGTTCAAAGAAATTTTTTATTGAAAGAAATGCATGGTAAAGGAACAGAATATGAACAAGTAGTGTAGGGAAAATAAAAAGGGGGTAAAAAGGGAAGGGGAAATATACGATGACGGATTAATAAAAAGATATAGGAGCAATATAATTGGAAATAAACAATTCATAATATAAAAACGAATCATGGAAAAGCAAGAATACAAAATACAGTAAATATGCAATAGAATAAAATGCAAATATAACTATGCAGTAAAATGGATTATGTGAACATGAAGAAATGTAAAGGGTATCAAGGGGGTTTAGGAACTTCCTGCTGAGCAGGTCGAGGACGAAAGGAACGGGTTGTACAATTGTCTAGATATGAGGTGATAGGAAGCCATAACTCAGCACGTTTAGGTGCCATCTGTGGAGGAAAAACAAAAGCAGTATCTAGTCTATGGTTGTGACACACATTATACCACCAAGCCTTAAATGTAATACTCGACGTAGATTTCCAATTAATCGTGATTTGTTGAAAGGCTACTGCGATTAACAGATCAACTATACGAACATTAAAATCAATGTGGTCCCAACAAGGAGAGAGGCTACCTAGAAAAATATGGGCGTGTGAAAATGGAATAGTAGTAGAAAAAATGACATTGAGTTGAGCCCATACTTGTAACCAAAAGGCATGAACATTCTTGCAAAGGAACAACATGTGAAACAAGGTAGCATTTGGGGAAGCACATGACCAACATGTATCTGGTGTGGTGGGAAAACGTTTATGAAGGGTGGAAGGAGTATGAAGTAGACGGTTATAAATAAAAATAAGGGATTGCGTTAAGGAGGCAGCTCTGGAGGATTTGCGAATTTTCAACCAAATCTTATCCCAAGTGGAAGTGGGCCAGGATAAGGAAAGGTCAGTCTCCCACTGCTCCTCTACTTTGCTTTTGAGTCTAGGGAGAGTGCGTGTATGAAAATGTTTGTATAGGAGTGCAGCTTTTGGAAAGGTAAGTAGAGTAGAATGAAGTTGAGTGATAGGATCAGGAGTGGATGTAGGACGAGAGTGGGGAAGGTTATTGTATGTGTCCAGAACTGATGCTTTAAGTAGAAGATATTGGGGAAGAGAAGAGAGAGGTAGGTGAAAAGTGAGACGAAGAGTGTGAAAAGGTAGGAAGACGGAGTTGGAAAACAGTTGAGAGATCCAAAGCAGCCCTTTGGTTCTCCAAGATTTCCAAAGAATGGGTCTACCTCGAATTAAAAGATGCTTATTATGCCAAATAGTGGAAGAGAGGAAGTCAGCAACGCATGCAGGAGGCGGGGGTTTGGAGGCTAGGAGGAGTTTACGGGTGAACTTATGTATAGGAGTGAGAGTTGAGGCAGGTTTGCGTGAAAAGGAGATACACTCGGCAAAAGAGAAAGGTGAGAGAAACAGGCGCTCTACCTTGGTCCACAAAGGGCAGGGAGAGTCAGGATCTTGTAACCAGAAAGAGGATTGACGTAGCAGAAAAGCCTTGTGATAGGCATAAAAATCCGGAAAATTAACTCCACCTTCAGAAATTGGACGAATGAGTCGGGCCAGAGACATCCTGGGTTTACGCTTACTCCAAAGAAAAGAAGATAGAATTGAATTAATCTTTTTTACGAATTTAGCTGGAATAGCAACGGGGATATTAGATAGGGTATAAAGAATAACAGGGGAAAGCATCATTTTGATTGTATCTAGGCGACCCCACCAGGACAAATAAAGAGGATGCCACCTAGCAGTGAGATCAGACAATTTCTGGATGCACTTGGTTAAACAAAGGGAAACTGTGTCCGGGATCGAGGGGGTAATATGCAAACCTAAGTATTTAATATTAGAAGGACTCCAGGTAAAGTTTGAGGCACTAAAATCATTCTTAAAAGTGAATTTTGTCAAAGGTAAAATTTCGCATTTATCATTATTAAGTTTGTAACCAGAGATTGAGGAGTAATGGTGAACCTCCTCTAAAAAAGCGGGAATAGAGACAGTAGGGTTAGAGATAAATAGTAAAATGTCATCTGCATAAGCAGCCAATTTTATGGAAAGATCATTAGCGTGAAAGCCGTGGATATCGGGGTTTTGACGGAGTTTAGATAAAAAAGGTTCTAAGGCCAGGTTAAAGAGAAAGGGCGAAAGAGGACAGCCTTGACGAACACCTCTACCAAGAGCAAAATATGGAGAGACTTGGCCGTTAGCAAAAACTGCAGCACGTGGACGAGAGTATAACAGCGAAATTAGGGACATAAATTTAGGGCCAAATCCAAACCAATTAAGGGTGTGAAAGAGGTAAGGCCACTCTACCCTGTCGAATGCCTTTTCTGCGTCCAAGGCAATTGCAGCAAGAGGAGATTGAAGATGTGAAGATTTTGTCAAGATGTTGAACAAGAGTCTGGTATTGTCAGTTATATAACGGCCTTTGACAAAACCTGATTGTTCATCTCCAAGGAGATCAGGGAGCAGATGGTCCAATCTGAGTGCTAGTAATTTGGCAAAAATTTTGTAATCTATATTAACTAGGGAAATGGGTCTATAATTTTTACAATATTGGACATCCTTTCCTGGTTTGGGAATTAAACAAATATGGGGATCGGAAAAGGTGCCAGAAGAAGTGCCTAATTCAGTAAAAGAGTGTATAAGAGAGTGAAGTTTTGGAAGAAGAAGCTTCGAAAAATGAAGATAAAACTCAACTGTGAATCCGTCAGGGCCAGGCGCTTTGTTCAATTTTAAACGATTAAGGGCGTTAAGCAGTTCTTTGTGCGAGATATCAGATTCTAAGGAGGAGAGGTCGAGAGGGAAAGAAGGAGGGGCTTGAATGGTAGAAAAAAAATGAGTGAGAGTCTGAGGGGAAGAAGGTGTGTCTGAAGTGTATAAGGACTTATAGAAATGTGAAAAAGTAGCAAGAATGTCAGCATCTTTGTGATGTAAATGGGCATCATCATCGTATATCGATTCAATGGTTATTTTATTTTGTTTGACTTTCAAGTAGTTAGCAAGAATCTTCCCGGCTTTGTTCCGACCACCATAAAACTTGGCACTAGATTTAAGCAAATATAAAGAAGCATCTTCAGTAGACTTCTCGTTAAACTTAAGTTTGGCAGCAACCAGAGATGTCAGACTATCTGAAGAATGCGAGGTAAAATAGGCGTGTTCCAATCTCTTAATGTCCTGAAGAAGGTGTTTGGTAAAGTGACGAGCAGATCTACGTTTTTTAGCAACATAGTTAATAATGAAATCACGGGCAGCTGCCTTAAAGGCATCCCAGAGAGTATGTTTCGAAATAGGTGGGATATCATTAAAAAGGAAAAATTCATCAAAAAAGGCAGAAAAAGAAGTAGAAAAATTAGGGTCCATAAGGAGAGCATTATTGAAACGCCATCTCTTGGGACCCTCAGTCTTGGGTAAAACGCAAGACTAACCAAGACAGGGGCATGATCCGAAAGTAATATTGGACCAATTTCTGCCGCCTGTAGAGTTTGAGAAAGAGCGTGTGAAACAAAGATATAATCGAGGCGTGATTGAGAGCGGTGGTGAGGGGAGTAAAAAGTAAATTCTTGCAGAGTTGGGTTACATAAACGCCAGGAATCAACAAGCTTATGTTGCGAAATAGCTTGTGTAAACAATTTGTGAGGCCTTGTGGGAATGTAAGTAGCATCGGATTTCCTATCCAAAAAAGGATCAAGAGGGTGATTGCAGTCTCCCGCAAGGATGAAGTTATCATCCATGAATTGAGTGATACGGGGAGAAAGGTCAGCCCAAAAAAGGGGGTCACCCGTCATGGGACCATAAACATTAAGGAGAGAGATTGGAACACCTCTAAGTGATAGTCTGACATGAGTCCATCTACCATTGGTATCAGAATCTTGAGATATGATCAATAAAGGAAGTGATTTACGACATAAAATAGCAACACCATTGCGTTTCCCATCACCCTGTGAGAAAAAGACATCACCCACCCACCCTCTCTTAAGTTTACCAGATTCTGTGTCCGATAGGTGAGTTTCTTGAAGAAATGCAATGTCAGTATTTAATTTGGCTAGGTGAGATAAAATACGTTGTCGCTTAACAGGTGAGTTAATACCCTTAACATTCCATGAAACCAGATTTAAAGACATAGTTTACGAATAAAATTCATAAAGTAGCTGAGCAAAGCTTCCATGAAAGAATGAGGAGTAGGAAAAGAAGAAAGTGTAGACCAAAGAATGAGTGATCGAAAGGATATGGAGAGAAATAGAAGTAAAATGAGGAAGAAGGAAGAAATGTACAAGAAGAGTGAATTCAGAAATAGGAGACAGGTTCAAGAATGATGAGGGAGGAGTAAGAGATAAGAATGGAGTTGTGATGGACGGAGAAGTGAGTAAGAAATAAAAATGAGTGAAAGTAGTAAAAGAGTAAATATAACCAGAAGAGAAAAGAACATCATCGTGAAGCTGTACAAAAAGTACTTTGAAAGAGGAAGGGGAAATGAAGAGGGACAGGAAACAAAAAAGGTACAAAAAACATGAAGAAAACATACCTACTAAGGGAAAATACGAGAAGAAGACGAGGGGGGAAGGAGCCAGGTAGGGAAGGCAACACAACCGAGGTCAACCGGGCAAGGAACCGGGGATACATCATCATGGATCAATGGGTTCCTGTGAAAACAAAGATGGGGTAAAGCTGAGAAGGCAATACAAAACAAAAAGCAGTGGCAAAAATGACGAGGAGGAAACGAACTAATGGTATACTTCATAATATGGAAAAAGGAAGATAACAAACAAGCATACATGAAACGTCAAAAAGGGGGAGACTAGAACAACAAAACGCACGAATAGTGCATAGAGCAACTAACAGAACCAAATAATCAGCCTAAAACAGGAGGCCAACAACAACACAGCAATGAAAGAGCGTAAGTCTCCAATAAGCGTACAGTGTGAACAGTCAGCCAGGAGCAGAAGATGAAGGACCAGAGGTATCCATAGTAGAGGTGCGATGGGCATTGATGAAACTCTGCAATCTTACTGGATCCTCATAGGTGGTGGTTTTGTTATTGTAGGTGACCTTGAAAAGACACGGGTGGTATAAACCATATCGGGCACCCATGGCGCGAAGGACCTCTCTCATGCTGAGGAAAGCTTTCCTACGGTTGGCAGTAGCTTTGGCATAATCCTGAGCGAAGAATAGTGGAGAGTCAAGCCAAGTCAGTTTAGGAAGAGCCTTAGCCGCTGCTAGAACTTTCAAAAGGTCGGTGTACTCCAGGAAGTATAGAATAACACCCCTCGGCCTTTGTGACATGGAGAGGGATGTAGGTAAACGGCCCAGACGATGCGCACGTTGGATGTTGAGAGATGTATCCTGTGGTAGATGGAGCAGTTTAGGAAGGAAGGTTTTAAAAAAGGCAATCGGGTCGGACCCTTCAAGATTTTCTGCAAGGCCGTAGATGCGAAGATTATTACGCCTGCCTCTATTTTCCAACTCCTCCACCTGCTTTTGAAGAGCTCCTACTTGTGAAGACAAATGTGTGACTTTGGCTTGTGATTCCTGAAAAGATGCAACAGAGTGTTCCACCGAAGAGACTCTCGTTTCAATTTGGGACCAATTGTCCGTGAGAACTTGAAGCTTGGCATTAGTCTCCTCCATGAAAGGGCGAAGTGTTCCAATTTCCTCAAGAAAAGGACGAAAAGAGCGTATTTCCTCCAATAGCAGCTCCATGGATACAGGAGACGTTGACTTAGGCGGAGAAAGAGGTGTTTTTTTTAACCGCTTGACAGTGGTCTTCCCCAATATTGGAGGAAAGGGTGTTTCCATTAGTTCCTCCGAGCCTGAGGGTGAAAGAGAATCTTCTAATTGGGAGAGAGCAGAGAAGACTTTCGAGTTCTTAATAAAAGCCACCCTTGTAGATGCTTTGGAGGAAGAGCGAGACATTAATTGTTGTTTTCCCATGTAGAGGAGCAAAGAATTGAAGATTAAGCGACAACTGGTAATAGCGAGGAAGAATGCTGGAAGCAACTCCAGTGATGAAGAGCTATTCAAGAAGAGCAAAAGGCAAAATGGCGGAGACGTGCGGCCAAGTACATCACAGAAAGTGTCCCCAAACTGCGCCAAAAATCCGAAGTTGAAATGGAAGGCAGCAAGACCTTTGAGAAGGGCAAATCACCAAACCATCGTTGGGCTGATAGATAAATATGAAGGAAGCTGCTGCTTCAATAAGGCAAATACCATTCAAATATGTGAACTGATAAGGATAGTATGTAATCTACCATCCCTGCTTGTGGCAAAACGAGAATGTATGCATTAAAGTCATTCCATGGAGCGACCAGAAAAAATTGTGAATATGGGAGCCAGAGTTGAATGCATTAGGAGGAATAGTCCCACATTTAAGCATAAAAACGGCAGAGCTCGCAAAATGGCGGCCGCGCTATGTGAGGAAGGAAGTTTACCTCATGTGTGAGGCACCGGAGAGAGAAGGCAGCATGTCGGGATCCTGAAGAATTTTCACCGGCAATCCGGAAGACAAGCAGCCTACATGGGAGGTCTGGGCAATGAATCACCTCCGCCTCCGTGAGAAAGTCGCTCCGTGACAGGGTGCGCAAAATGGCGACTGCGCACACCGGAGCGTCTGTGAAGGCGGAGCGGCAGATGTCTACTTCTCCGTCGCTCTGAACAGGTCGTCAAAGGCGCCGCTGCATAACAGAGATGTTCCGACGGCGGTGTGAAGCTTCAGGACAGGAACATCGCGGGAATGGAGGTAATATTCCCGGCACCTCGGCGGAGCCTCAGTCAAGCGCCGCCATCACCCACGGCGCCAAGCCACGCCCCCCAGCATTGTCCCTTTCTACCTCTAACCTCCCCACCAACCTCCTTCCAAAGGCCCTTCAGCAATCTTGGTGCCTTCATAGGAGCTGATGCCATTGCAGCTCCTCTAAGGGTACTTAAAGATTGCTGACGGACCATCATGTTTCATGCAGCCTCTCAGCATACTTGTTAGCTTTTCAAAACCAAACTCCCAAAGCAGGAGTTTGGTTTTGAAAAACAAAAGAAAACAATTACCCTGACATTTGGCTTTTTCCCCAGAACGTGGGGATCATTTTAAATGTTTTCAGTTCAGGACATCCAGGGTTTGCTACGTTCAGCTCCCAAACTGAAAATAGTATGCCAGACTGTCTGCTCTAAATAGGGCAGACTGTCTGCCTCATCTGCACCGATGGCCCAAAATCCAAGGGGCTATCAGTATAGAGTTCCCAGCGGCAAAACAAGTGTGGGCACTGATGGCGGAAACATGACAGCCAACCCAACTCTAAATGGAGTGGGAGGGCTGAACGGTTGGTGGGCAGGGTATTTCTCCACATTTGTGATGGAGTACCCTGTTTGCCAACCTCTAAAACAGGCCCTAAAGCTTTTGGACTATAGTGTGCAGTCACTGAAAGGATTTGATTATAAGTCGGTAATAATGGAGTCAGCTAGTGTGCATTCAGAGATTTTTTTAAATGAAAAAACTTATAGGGCGAGGTGCAGAGAATGAGGATTTCCTTACATACATGTTTATTTATGATTAATGGTGGAATGGGAATGCAGGGTGTTTTAGAGCTCCTAAAGAAACAGGACCAGGCATGATATGAGTAACAGAGCCAACATTATTGTTGTTCATAAACCAATGGTACCACCAAGCATTACTTTTGTGCTTGTTGTTTCTTGAATTTCAAAAACTCCAGGTTTTAGTTGAGATATTTGGTTGAGATAACTTTTTTGTTTCATACATTTTGTAATTTTATTGGGTAAGATACAGTATAGATATTAATTGATAATGTAGTTGTGGTACGGGACACAATATTGATTATGATGTTGTAAAGATGTTTACTTGTACTGCTTTTATTAATGACAATTTAGTCTGGTTTAGTTTGGTTGGTTTTATTCATTGTGGCATAGTACTAGTTAATGGTTTTAGTTTGAAGGTGTTACCAATTGATCCTTTTGGTAGTGATGTTTAGTTGCAGTGTGGTTATTGGGTTATATCTTTAGTTGTGGTTTGGTGTGTGATTTTTTTATTTTCAGCAATTGTGTAATAGTTTAGTTTTACTTCATAATTTTGGGTGTGGAGACGTTTGGTTGCTGTGTGCGAATTGGTTGATACCTTGTTTATACAGTGACTATTATTGGCATGCAGTTGCGGTTCAGATGTTTAGGTTTCATGTGGTAATTTGTTATGTTGTTTCATTGCTGCCACAATGCCTGACTAGCAAAGGGTCAAACTTCTTTTGTCACTGGCTTTCTTTGGCCTTCAAAGTCATATTTATAAGAGCTGCTCAAAACTGGTTCTGTGGCCCCATTGGATAAAAACCAAGTTGCATCCTAAAGGCAAATGTTTGGTTTTCGATGGGTCTAACTTGTTAGTCTGCTAAGGTTTACATCCTGCCGGGCATGCAGGCACTGCTTGGTAAAAGGTCTTGAACAACTATTCTGAGAGCACCCTTTCCCCCGAACGTTTTATTATTTTAATGCAGACCTACACCTTAGTTTTCTTTATATTTTTCCCTTATATGTATGTGCCATTTACCTTAACCATGAATTTGATTTTAAAATTGGATATGATCTTTAGAAAGTGAAACAATAGCTCTTTACATGGGGTACAACATGGAAACTTGAAATACAAAACAAATAATTATAGGTAAGGAACAATGAAAAGTAACTCTTTAGAATACATGCATTTAACAATTCATTGTTATAGTGTCATCAGCACATGGTAGATTTTGAACATGCCATGAAATGGGCCTTAAACTGTTAAACACAAACACGGAATTGCCTAGAAAGAAGTATGACTGTCTGACAAAAACGTTTTGTCCTATTAGCTGCTCAAACTTTCCAATGAAGAGCTACACCATAGAAGCAGAAGGACACTGGTGAACCTTGAGAAGCATCATTTCTGTGGTATCCAGCAAACATGGTTTTCAAAAGCTCTAAAAATGCTTAGTAATATTGCCATCAAATGGTCATTTCATAATCCATAAAGAGCAGAGATGTGTACGTAAACCGACAATTAGCTCAACCAGTTTCGGGTTACCCCACTGTAAATCCTTGCAGGGGATGCTGTTAGACTTATGGTATCCGAATCTCGCTGTGCTAATTAATGCCTTATTGTTTTACAGTCTTATTATAGGTAAAATCCAACAGACATTTGTAATAATAGAGACTGAATACACAAGGTATATGCTTCTTCCTTTGAAAACTGTTTAAAATACACTTGTGTGCAGCTTCAGAAAGACTCGGGCTTTTCAGAGTCTCCAGATGAACTCAGCACCTGAATGAATTAAATTCAATAGGCAGTGGCACAAGTGACTAACTGAGAGGACACGTTCAAAGACTTTGAATTTCGCAGAACGATTGAGCATGTATTTGTGTAGAATAGAATAAATGTTCCACAGTCATTCTACAGTGTTATAAAGTGAAATGCTTATATGTAATGTGAGTGATGGAATTCTTCCAGATCATTGTGCTAAAAATATCCTAGAAAAAATTCAAAAATATTGTTTAGTATAAATAGTTAGAATAGATTTACTATTTTTTAACTACAAATATCTACATTGGTGATATATATAACAAAATAGAGAACTCTGGGTAGTTCCCAAGTTTAGGTGGAGAGCAGCTCCTGTATAGAGGATCCTACAACACAAGAGAATCTGCTGACCTCAAATGTCTGCTTTTCTAGCACAGCTTTTAGGCATAGGATTAGCAAAGTGCCATTTACGTTGAGCTAGAAACGGACAAAGGCTTTAGCCATTTCTACAGCACAGTCTTTAAGCATAGGATTTGCCCAGTGCCATTGAAGCCGAACTGTAAAATGACAAAAGGGTTTTACCACACAGGCACAGTATTACAGCTTTGGATTGGTAAAATACATTCCAAGCCAACCTGGAATGAATAAAAGCAACCCCTGACATGTGTTTCACGGATCACTGAAAGAATATCGACGGACAGAATATCGACCATCAAAAATATCGTTGAGAAAATATCGACAGTCAAAATATCGAGTTTCTATCTACAAACAGGTAAGTACAAAAATATCGAGTTAAAAATATCGTTTACAAAAATATAGTTGTAAATAATATCGTATTTACTAAAAACAGTGTTAAATTAAATTAATATTAATAATTAATTACTAAAATATACTTAAAATTACTTAAATTAACTTATAATAATTAAATAATTAATGAAAGTTAAATAAATATTTTTTTATTTCATATTTATTAAACATATATATATAGTAATAAAATATAATAAAATAATACCCAAAAACTGAAAACTGACCCTGAACCCTAAAAATACCCCTTTACCCAAAAACTGAAAACTGACCCTGAACCCTAAAAATACCCCTTTACCCAAAAACTGAAAACTGACCCTGAACCCTAAAAATACCCCTTTACCCAAAAACTGAAAACTGACCCTGAACCCTAAAAATACCCCTTTACCCAAAAACTGAAAACTGACCCTGAACCCTAAAAATACCCCTTTGCCCAAAAACTGAAAACTGACCCTGAACCCTAAAAATACCCCTTTACCCAAAAACCCAAAACTGACCCTGAACCCTAAAAATACCCCTTTACCCAAAAACCCAAAACTGACCCTGAACCCTAAAAATAAAAACGATATTACTTCACTTACCTTAAAAACGATATTACTTCATTTACCTTAAAAACGATATTTTGGCTGTCTATATTCTGTCCTGTCGATATTTTCTCCAAACGATATTTTGGAGTCGATATTATGTCCAAACGATATTTTGGAGTCGATATTATGTCTGTGCACCGTGTTTCACTATCATTTTAGCTCTCCAAAGAGGTTTAGCTTGGTACAGACACAATAGAGTACCCAGTATATGTCAAAACAATACTCTTTCAAGTTTAGAGTGCCACATAAATTATGCAAACATTTTCCAAAGTTTGGGTGGAGAACAGCTCCTGTACAGAGCTCCCTATAACACCAGCAACACTCTGAATCTGCTTATCTCGATGTCTGTTTTTCTAGCAAAATTAAACTTTGAGCAGATTCAGAGTATTGCTGGTGTTGTAGGGTGCTCTATACAGGAGCAGCTCTCCATCTAAGCTTGGGAACTACTCAGAGTTCTCTGCTTCTTCTTTGCATAATTTATGCAGAATGGTTTACACAAGGAAAGTAATTCCAAGTTGTGAGATCATTATTGCAGACACTCTGTTTTCTCATAAACACATTTGGACATGTCAAACCTGCTGTAATATATTGCAGGAAAAAACATAGAAAAAAGACAAAAAATTAAAATTGGCGCATTGAATACCAATTCCACAGTTTATGCTTAATTTCCAAAAGAAAATTTGAAATAGGAGATATTTACCGTGAGCAGGAAATACCTCGCCGTACTCCAGCCTCTCGGAATATTTGCCTTATTCTTGTCATGGCATGGATCCACGCAGAAAGTCGATGGCAGAGCCTGGTTGTCTGATTCCATTCTGAAAAGCTTATGTCCCAGACACAAAGCCTTCAGCTATGCTACTAGGATGGTAAATTATTCAGTGTGTGGTCTGATGTGGGCTGGGGATGTAAGCTGTTATGCCATTGCAGCTCTTGTCCCCACAATTTGGCAGAGAGTGGGAGTTTCAAGCTGTACCAGATTGCTGGCACCTCGTCTGTGAGTGAGGGCTTCCATCCAGGGGTCCCTCCTAGTGCCAGATCTAATTCTGCAGGGATTGACCGCAAACAGGCATCCATTACGGAGCTGGCAGCTGGCACTGTGGCCATACAAAGGGCACACGCTTTGGCATGCCCACTGCGAGGGCTGACGTTTCACTGGTATAAACAGACAGCCTCTGAGTGAAAGGTTTCATCCTCAAGAGACACAGTGAAACAGAGAGGTGATTTTGAAAATGTTTGTTCAAATTACAAAGCACAACTCAGCCCTGTAGGAACCCTCTTCTTCATAGCAGAATTGGCTCATGTGATTTATGCACTGTACTCAATAAGATTTGAATGGAATCCATGAGCACTGTATCTCTTTTATGCTCAGTTGTGTTATTTCCTGAATCTTAAGTGTGAGTGCGCCTGAGAGGTCCTTACACAACATATCTCCTCAATTAATTGATAAACAACCAGTCGACAGAAAGCTTTTTTCTGAACTGTTTCTGACCATGTCAGCTCTTTACTTGATGCAGGTAGTGGTAGAGAATGAACTTCAAAAGTGGTGAGTGTAAATACCTGCAAGCCCAAGGGTTTCTCATAGGCATTGAGCCAACCATGTTATCGGTATCTCTTGGGGGGATGGGTTCTAATATAATTCATTGGCACGGTATGGATGCATAGGGGTGGAAAATATGTAATAGGAAGTCATAACTCTTTGCCTTTTGTGTGTTATCAATTCACTCCCAAGATACCGTTATGTAAATGGAAATGTTGTCGTAATTTTTATTATTCTGAATTTTATTATTAAAAATTACACAATTACAGTAAATGTGATTATGTAAATTGATAATAATTATAATAGTAATTATGATTATAGTAAGTACACCAAATAATATGTATAAATGTTTCAAATATTCTTTTTTCCAGAGCTGGTGGTGAATGCCCGTGCACATCATGAAGAAGACTGGACTAAAACAAGCACATCCTGTCCCTTGGATCCCCAGTGTATATTTTACTTATGGTCAAATATTCAACATGGAGCTATGCTGACAAGCCCACAGGAAAACTTTGTTAGAGGCAGCTCAAGTAAGGAATCACATTCCACTGTTAGACATTACGAGAAATGTGGAAAGCAACACAGTTCCCCAAGTATTTTATTACAGGTAATGCATAAGCCTATTTACTATGAAGAGAGATTTACAGACTATTAAGCAACAAGCTGAAGCAAGCGTCAGTGATGATGCTGGTACAAGTGAGTGCACGAGTAAATGCTTAAACAGAATAACATCATTAAAGTCAAACGACGTGTACGCAGAAGAATGTATAATTTGTGGAAAGATAAAATGCTACAAGGGAACATCAATGTGTGAGAAATTAATCAAGGCCATGGTGTTTAGAGTTGACAAAAGGCTTCCAGAGTCTGTAACCATTAATTGTGATTTAAAGATCTTAGCAGTTTGTAGTCGGGATATATTGGCTTCAGAAGCCCATTATCATACATCTTGTTATAAGAACTACACAAAGCTTAAAGCAAAGGGGGAAGATCATGCATCTAGCACTCAAACAGAAGATCACTACAAACATATGAGAGATGAAGAATATGATGAACTATGTCAATAGATTAGAACTGCAATTATTCCTAACAAAGAGGTACCACTTGTGACGACTCTCACTGATAGGCTTGAAACCCTCATTACATACAGAGGGATACAGGGAACAGACAAATCAACCAAGAAGCATAACTGAAGAAAATTGGACTCCGAGACCGATGACAGCCTTCACATATTCCCAGACAACCAAGGGAAATTATTGGCCCAACCTGATAGTATCATGCTACAGGACGTTGCAAGAGAAAATTTGAGTTTGAAAAGAGAATCAGTTTTAAAGGTTAAGGCAACAGACATGAGCAAGATCATTGATCAAACATCATTGCAGATAAGAACAATGATTAAAACAAACTTGAGATCAACACTAAGGCCATATCATCCATCAGACATTGATAAAAAATAATTTACAGTGCCTGATTACCTTAAATGGTTCCTATTAGGATTTCTGACTGGAGATCCAGAAAACACAAAGCTGTCCAAAAGGGTCGCCTTTTTTATGCAACCTTTTAGTTAGGAAATTATATATATGCAGTGACAAATGGCCAGCAGAAACTCCCCAAGCAATTGTTGCTCCAATACACTGTAAAAACACTGACAGGCAATTTTTAAATCATTCAGACTCTAAACAGACTTGGTCATAGGATTTCATACTCACAACTGGAAGAAAATGATACTGTCTTGTGTCTTCGGAAACGTGCTGCTACCTTAAATGAGCAAATTGTTCATCCAGCCGTCATTCAGCCTCATGTCTACACTAACTTGGCATGGTATAATACTGATAGGCTGGAAGAGCCTATTACTGGTAAGGGGACAACTCATCGAGTAAACAGAATAGCTGTGCAGCCCAAGTTGCTTGGACCACAACATGTTAAAGCTCCTCTGCAAGCATTGAAAAACTAAAGCAAAGGCATTGATCACCACAAATACTGAAAAATTGTTCATGTATGTTTCTGGTGAACGAGTTGGGCCTCTGCCATTGATGAGAAATACAGAAGTCATGCTGTAATGTGTTGCCCAATTAAACCTTGCACAAAACAACATAATCTGGGTTGTTACAGACAAGACGCAAGCCTCACACCGATAATACCAAGTTGGACACGATTTAACATCAGCACTAGTGACTTAGTTAGTGTATCACATGGTTCCATTGCCTACTTGCCCACCATTAATGCCCCTGCAACTGAGTTAACAACGATTTGTGAAATTTTGAGACAGTCAGAGCTGATAAGCGAAGCACTGCATTTGGCAAAAATTGTAGTGGTCATGGGTCTAGCTCTCTATGCAAAAGCAACTGAGATCATGTAGAAGAATAAGCAACGTACATCAGAATCATTTGTTCGAATGGGCATCTATCACACCACTTGCAATATCATGTCCATTCTTGGAAAACGCATTCAAGACGCGACCTTTGCATTGAAGCAGACATGACAGCAGAATAAAATCAAATCAAATTAAATTTGTTAAGCGCACAAATCATCCCCAAAGGGATCTCTCGGTGCTTGAGTGGCCTGCACAAGTCATAGTTCAATGGAGATATTAGAGATCAAACAGTCAAAGTTTCAGAGATTTCTTGAAAGAAGGTAGGTCTAAACAGAAACGTAACTGAAGGGGTAGTTGATTCCAATTTTTAGAGGTCAAAAAAGAAAAAGAGCTTCCCCTATACCTAACTGTATGCACATGCTTAGGGCGTAACAGTAGTAGCTCGCTAGACCTAAGTGTCTGCGTGCCAGGATGTATTGCTGCAACTTGTTTCTGAGATACCCTGGTACGTTTCCATGCAAAGATTTGAAGACCAAACAAAGAAGTTTCAAAAGAGCACACTTTTTGTGGGAAGCCAATGAAGGGAACATAAGAAAGGTTCAGAGCGAGTTCGAGGGGGTAGTTTGCAGACAAAGTGGGCCGCCGTGTTCTGCAATACCTGAAACCTGGAAAAAAGGCCTTTGTTCATTTCTACCAGGTGACAATTCCCATACTCCAGGCAGCTCACTATTAGAGCCTGGACTAAGGCTTTCCTGGTCTGCATAGGAACCCAGTAAAAGGCTTTCCTAACCAAGCGCATAACACCTAAACCTGTCCCAGAAATTGGATTGACATGCTCAGTCATGGAAAGGTTGTCATCCAGGAGAACACCGAGATTTTGGCCATTTATTTGGGACTGGGAGACAGTCTCAATTCAGTTGGCCACCAATTCGTTGCCCAGACTACATGTGCCTTCCCAAAGAGCAGAATTTCCATCTTACTTGAATTAAGCTGAAGAAAGTTAGCCATCATCTAGGAGGGGATTTTTACCATGCAGTCCCAAATTTCAGTTTGGTAGATTTCAGATTAGGGAATAGTATCGAAACCACACATCCTGATAAACTTAGCCAGAGGAGCGACATATATTCTACAGAGGGTAGTGCTCAGAATAGATCCCTGTTGCACCCCTTTATCCAGGACCATGGTTCTGGAATTAAAGAGATCTACTTGTACTGTGTGGTCGCGATCCAGAAGAAAGTTTTCCAGCCAACCCAGACCTTTCCCACTGACACCGGTCTACACTAATCTCTGGATTAGGAATGAATGAGAAATTGTATCAAAAGCTGATGATAGATAGATCAAGGAGAACCAGCATAGCAGAGTTATGTTAGTGGCCTCCACCCAGGCTGACCCCGTGCTATGTGAAGCATGGCAAACTGACTGGGAGGGAGCTAAAAGGTAATGGGTTTCTAAAAAAGAAACAAGTTTTTGATTTACCAAACAGTCGGGGGCATATGTACGGGAAAATGGCGGAGTGAGGTGTTAGCCGTCATGGCTTAACACCTCACTCCACCACTTCAGAAATGCAAGGCTGCACCATATTTACGAGAATATGGTGCAGCCTTGTGTTTCCCACTGCGCTGGCACTACACTTAGCAGTGTAGCACCAACACAGACACTCTTGCACCATAGTGCAAGGGTGTCTGCGTGCAGGGGAGGATTGTTTATGTGCAGGAAGGTGTCCCTTCCTGCCTATAAACAATCCTAAAATGTCATTTTGTGACTTTTATGTGTGCTGCTTCTTTACCGATTGTTTATGTACAGGAGGGTGGACCTTCCTGTACATAAACAATCCATGGCAATTTGCTCTTCCCATGTGTGCTGCACAAGGCAGCACACATGAAAAATGCAAAAACGAGGAGAAATAATGAATTTCTCCTCGTTTTTCCAACTTAACACCAAGTTTTCCCTGGTCTTCATCTTGGCGCTACCTCCTAGCTGCCTATGTACATAGGGGGCAGCGTCAAAAATCAATGGGTGTTGCAGTGGAACGCCAACTGCAACACCCACTGCCCACCCCTTTCACCATAATCACAGTGTGAAAAGGGGCCTTATTTACAAGGCAGGGTTAAGTCGGTAAAGGTGACGTTGTGGTGGCAATGGGGGCTTGTACATATGCCCCTCAGTGACTTTCCCAAAAAAATGGAGCAATGATATTGGTCCGTAGTTGGCCTGGTCTGTAGGGTTGTCCGAAGATTTTTTTAAGAATAGGCCTAATCCGAGCTGTTTTCCATTTAGTGACAAGAGCTTCCAGGTTGAAAGAGAGGTTACATAGGTCAGTAACGGGACCAAGAAGTATTGAGGCCAAAGTAATAATAATGTGAGGGGGATCATCAGGAGATCTAGATTTGATTCTATTGGTCAAGCTCAATGCTTGCTCAGGAATGGCAGGATTGAAAGATTCCAGGATTGTGGACTGAGAACTAGCCAATGATTCTGATGGAGCTTGCCTTAACGGAACTGCGTTATTTGATAGAGATTGATAGATGTTATTAATCCTTTGCTCAAAGTGGGATGCATCATAGAATGCCCGCGATGCTGGGATGGAGGCAATGCACATTGCCAGATTGGTAAATAATTTAAGAATTTTGTAAGGCTCTTTTGAAGAATTACTTGCAGGGTTAATGCTATCAACTATAAAAGTTTTCTTTGCCTCATGGATATTTTTTTGATATTTCCTTAAGGTTGATTTATAAATGAGTTTATCCTCAGCTGTTTGGATGTTCGCTACTTATGCACAAATTTACTGCAGGTGTTTTTTCTCTCTTTAGGGATTCAGCGTACTAGGTTGGACAAGACTTTTTATTCTATGTTTGCTAGACTTCAAGGGAGCAATGAGGTCTAACGCCTGCGTAAACGTTTCCTTAAAATCCTTTAACACAAGATTAATATCTCCATACTATTTCAGCGAGAGAGAGGCAAAGACAGAGAAAATGCAGAGTGTGTTACCTTCCTCCAAGGTCTGGTGAGTTTTGAAGCATTAGGATTAGCGACTCTTCATTCCTGCATATTGAAGTGAAGACAAATGTTAAACTGGTCAGTCCACAGCTAGTCAACCTCTAGATTAGGAGCGCTGGAGACTACTAAATCCAATATATGTCCTGCTATATGGGTAGGAACTTCAATTGTTGGGTGGAGTCCTAAGGATTCCATATCTGCAAGCAGACGGATAGTATCTGGATTAAAAATGTTATCCACATGGTTATTAAGTGTGGAGCAAGCCATTCCATTAGCTTGGGGCTAAAGTCTTTCTTTTCACCTGGAAGGGGGCAGACGAGAGCCCCCCTCCATGTTGACTTTGAAGAACTTAGTAAGTTAAACATAATAATTTCTAACCAGTTAGTTGAGCATGATTCAAGGAGCTTAATTATTAGTGGGTCACATGAGGCAATAGCCTTGCTCCCACCAGTTCTTGACTTCCTGTCCAATGTTATTTGAATATATTCAGCAGGAATTGTTATTGCAATATATGAAGACATGGCAGAATTAAGCCATGTTTTAGTTATAAAACATAAATCTGGTTTAGCGGAATCTAATAAATCCCAGACCTCGGAAGCATGATTCAGAATAGAACGTGCATTAAGGTAAAGAACATGTAGCTGAAAAGAGATACACCTGAAAATTTGAATGGTTTACAGTGGTCACTAATTAAAGAACCTTGCCCTGAAGTTAAAAGGAGTTGTGCTCTGTTTGGGAGAATTTTGGAATGCAGGTGAAATTATAACCACTACAGTGCAGAGGACCTTACTGATCAAATGATATACCCCCGGTGCAATAAGAGCTAGGGGTTGTCCTTATCTCTATAAGGTCCATACTTGTGTAAAGTAAATAGGGCATGATCATACTTAAAAAGTTGCAGCCTTCCTGGTGGCGTCCAAGCCTCAGATGGGTTTTCCTTTGGCACGCGCGGCACTCCTGCTGCGCTTGTCCAGTGCGCTTACGCACTGGGCCGCCAAATAATTAGCCTCTTGGTAGCCTACAAACAGATTAATTGGCAACACTAGACCGACTAAAAATGGCGGTGGCTGACTATCGATGACTAACTCGTGATCCATCTATCCCTCGGCTCAATCAGCACACACCATGACAGACCAGGAAATAGCACCAGGGAAAAGGAGAAGCCTGTAAATGTGATAAAATCATGGGTTCAACTAGTGACGGCAGCTAAAGTGCCCAAAATGCACAGCAAAGTGAAGGATCAACATCATCAGTACTAGAAGGCTGTGTGTACAATCTTGCAGTTTGAGTACATGAAGTTATGTTGAGGCCTGCTTGGTTGGAATTAATTCCCTTGGTGGAGAGAATTACGAACAGAACATTTAGGTTGTCTGCTTCTTCATTGAGGATGTGAATGACTTTGCAAAAGACCTAAGCCAAAAGAGATTAGACAACCTCTTGCCGAATGATGCCTTTGCAGAAGTAAAACAGCTTTGGGATGTATTCCTTGAATATCTTCGTCATGACAATGGACAACATGTTAAACGTGCAAACTATCAAGCAACTACCAAGCAGCTATAAGCAAGAGATGCCTCCTGAATGATCCACAGACACCTAGTCCAGTTAAGAGAGGGTCGAAGTTGGAAAAACATGAGGGAGCAGAGCAACTGGTAGTGGAATAGAGGGAGGGGCAGCCAAAACCTCAGGCTGATTAGATCTACTAGATTGCAACTGCATTAGGAACTTGCGCCTGCCAACAGATGTCTGCTGTCTAATGACCTCAAGTACACTGTCATGTGCAGACTTCCCTATTGTGAAAATCAAATAAATACAGAAAATGATGACACCTATTCAGAAGAAGACGATGACACCTGAATGTGAATGATAACATTGTGTTTATGTTCACTCATGACAAACGAACCCTATGTAAGGTGTAACAACTATTATTATTTGAAATTGTAAGTGCAAACTAGGCACATCATCTATATCAATATATGAGGAATACAATTAAGTTTTGTTATTATTTTAAGGACTATATTGTTAGTATTGCAATTAATAATCCTAATTATTATTACATAATATTGAATGTAACCAATCAGGTGGAATACAATTTATTTTTTCCACATTTTATGATGAATTTGTATGCAATTTATCAAAAAATATGAAAATCAGTATTTTTTGGGCTATGGTTGCTAATCCAATAATATCAGACAAAAGGCAAAGAGTGATGACTCGCTATCACATATTTTCCACAATTAGTCATCCATGCCTTGCCAGAAAATCATGTTAGAACCCATCCCAGAGTAGAGCCAATGGCCTAGATTTGGGGTCCTGGCTCTTGACCTATCAAGCTGAGAATGATTTTTAAAAACGTGGTTAAATTGTTCTTTTAATAGATCAATTTCTCATAAATTGACTAAAATTCAGTGATTCTTAAGGAGAACTAATGAAATATTCTGGAAAATGTATGATAAGCCAGCCGAGTCTTACTCTTTCCAGAGGGGTTGGGGCTTACCCACCACAAACAATCTCTTTTTTTAGTGGTGGAGAACAGTTGACCTTTCTGCACAATTTCCTTAAAAATTGATTAAAGAGCTATATGTAATACATACAATTATTTACGTTGATTATGCAATTTCACATGGTGTAGCATTTTTTTCAAAGTATGAAACATATTTTCTTTACTTTGTTTCTCCAGCTTCCTCTCATTCATTGTAATATACAATGACTGAGTGACTGAGAATCTAAAGTGATAAAACCTCACAATCATAGGAAGTAAACATCAGTGTTAGACAAATCTGACTGGCTGAGACAGTTATGCTACTCATAATTGAGATGAAAATTAGAGGATCCCACAGCAGACTGGGTAAACCAATCTTACATGTTCAAGGCCCAGACAGCAGCAGTGATATGATAGAAAGCTTTATCAGTAAACATCATTAAATGTTTCCACACAAGCCCAAGAAAACTGTAGCTAGAGAAGTGACCTATTGTACCCAGGAACCAACATCAGTGCTAAGCCTTCAGAAATCATCAGTCATTATCCCTCAAATATCAGCTTTAGACATAGTTCTAAAATCCAATAATTTTGTCAGAATCGTCCACTTGCCTTATCTGAAAGAACAGACAGTTAGTATGCAAATGTTGAAATTTGGCTAAAAAAAGTCTCCATTCTCGTTAGAAATGGGGGCCTCTAGTTGGCAAGGGTTACACTCCTAAAATAACCTCTGCTCACCCCCTTGGTAGCTTATCTTAGAGTGTGTGTAAAGCATTTGCACATAACCAACAGTAACACAGTGAAAGCAATACAAAAGGACACCACATCAGTTTTGAAAAATATCCAATATTTGTATATACTTAAGACAAGACCAACATGATAAAAATCCACAATACAGTAGCTAGAAATCTTCAGTAATCAAAATAGATTTGAAATATAGTTCCTTGAAGTCTGTAGCTCCGTCTGAAGCTATCACGGCGTTATGAATAACAAATAGAAACAGTTCTGGCTGACCGCGGCGTTGCTTGTCGGGCCCTTGAAGTCACACGCGTTGAAGAACGAACTCCTCGCAGTTGAAGTCAGGAGCGCTGGCATCGGCAGGCATCGGGTGTTGCAGTGCAAAGTGCACCGGTGCAGCGTGCCGTGCCCTCAGGACGTGGTGCAGGCCGCAGCTGGGTGAGGTTTGCCCAGCGGCGTGGATGAGGCCAGGGCTGCAGGGCAAAGTGATGCGGTGCTCATCGCAGTACTGGCATGTCACGGTGCAAGCAACGTCGTTGTTGTTGCTGAAGCGCTGTCATCGGCTGACGAACTGGAGTCGATGGTGCCAGCGTCAGTAGGCCAGGCTTGCGGTGAGGGATGAGGACGGTGCGTTGTGTAACTTACGAGCGGTGCCCTCAAACCACGGTGCAAGCAGCTGCGTTGATGTCGCCATGGAGTGTTGTTGTTAGGGATGGATACCATGGCGACAACGTGAAGCGAGGTGGAGTGCGGTGCCCACAGGTCACGGTGCGAGCAGCGGCTCGGTGGTTGCATCAGGTGGAATCGTCGGTGAGACCAGGGTTGCGGTGCGGCACTGCGGCGGTGCTCTCTGTGGTGCATTCAGGGCACGGAGTTGGCAGCAGCGTCGTAGGCAGCATCGGGTTGCTTTTCTTCTGTTGTAGCACAAAACACAAAGTCCCCAGTGCTGATGGCAGAAGAACTTGAAGCCTTTGCTGTTCCTGAGGCTTCTTGGACAGGGGGAAAGCTCTACCTCAAGGCCTTAGAGAAACTTGCAAAAAGAAATTGCAGAAAGTTCTGTCCAGTCCTTTCACTGCCCAAGATAAAAGTAGCCACTGCAGGCCAACACAGCAAAGCACACAGCATAGTGGTAGTCTCTCCTCACAGCTTCTCCAGCTCTTCTTCTTAGCAGTCATCTTGATTGCAAAAGAGTTCTAAAGTTCTGGGTTCTGAGCCCCAGTATTTATACCCAAATGCCTTTGTCCTCTCAGGCAGAGAGTGTCTGTGCTTAATCCAAACCAGTTTGGTCCTCTCAAGGCCCAGCTTCCCAGCAGGATGTGGAGACAGCATTGTCCAAGGCAGACAGGGCCCATCAAGGTGCAAAGGAAATCTCCTCCCACCACTCTAAATCCAGACCGGGCCTATTCAGGTGCTAGTGAAAACTCCTCCCACTACTCTGAATGCAGCCCAGCCCTGACTCATCCAGACTCTCTGGACCCACTGCACATCTCCAGCCCCTGTCACTCCAAAGCGAGACAGTCAACACATATTCTAGCAGAGTCATACAGGATGGCTCAGCAATAAAATGCCTACTTTCTAAAAGTGGTATTTTCAAACCCAGAATGTAAATCACCTTACTAAAATCACCTTACTAAAAGATGCATCTTTAGATTCTGAGTTCAGGCATACTAAACTTTATTTTACTATCTGATGATCCCAAATGAAGAGTTATATTTATAAGATGTTATAAATTAACTCCCCTGCTTTCCTATGGGTCAGATAGCCTTTCAATAGTGAAAACTAAATTCACTGTAATTTAGTACCAGGACATGTCACACACACCAGTACATGTCCTATCTTTAACATACCCAGCACCCTGCCCACACCGGTAACTTGAGCCTACCTTAGGGATGACTAATATGTAAGCACCGGTAAGGTTAGGGCCTGGCAAGTGGGTGTACTTGCCAAGTCGACATGGCAGTTACTAGCTTCGCACAGACTCTGCAGGGGCAGGTCTGAGTTACCTTTTTAGGGCTACTCATGTGGGTGGAACAATCAGTGCTGCAGGGCCACTAGTAGCATTTGATTTACAGGCCCTGGCACAGTCAGGGCACTTTACTTGGGACTGATTTGTAAATAAAATATACCAATCATGAAAACACCATTCCATAATAACAATTTTCACAGAGAGCATATGTACTTTAGCACTGATTAGCAGTGGTAAAGTGCCCAGAGTCCTAAACCCAACAACAGCAGGTCAGGGAAAAATAGGAGGAAGAAGCAAAAAATGTGGGGACAACCGGCTAAAGGGGCCAGCTCCAACAATTCCCTTATAAGAAACTGTCAATTTTCATGAAAAATGATTTTGTCCTGGAATGCCAGATTCTCAATTTTTGTTTAAAAAAAATGTTTGGTCTCCAAACATAAGTTTATTATTTTTATCAAGAACTGACACTTATCACAGTCACAAATGGACATATTCACCGCTTGATGCCCATTTACCTTCGCTATTAAATACAATCTATGTCAATCACATTAGAAGGATGTTCATCACTATGTTCCAGGGATATTTATGGCCCAGAGATGTGAATGGCCAGCTGCACTCTAATTATTGCTGTATTTTATACCCAACTGAGGGGCTAGAACCACTTTTTCCTTACTTGGATTGGGGCACATGGCACCCATGTTAGGCCACTAGGCTCTGGGTTTCATAATGAAGAAATGTCTGGAATTGCACACTGGGCACAAGTTGTTTCTAAGAGGAACATAAGCAAGTCCAGATCAGCAGGTTGCTAACAAGTCCTGGTAACTGTTACATATTAAATTATTGTTGAGCCCACTATTTATATTTAATATCTCCTCTGCTTCAGACATCTGATGCCTCAGACACTGATTGTACTTCATCAAGACCTGGATGTACAGCACTTACCTGAAGCTTAACCCAACCAAAACAGAAATCCTACTATTCGCCAAAAACTGCCATCAGAAACTAATCCAAACCTTGTTTAAGGACATCAATCTGAAGAGATAACAACCTCATTCTCAAGGAACAATTTGCCAAGAAAACCAAGATGGCCTAGAACCAGCTGCCTCTACTTAACTAAAACCATTTCTCCCAGAAACTGACTTTAGAACACCTTTTCTAGCCCTGGTTCACAACCCCCCACACTCCACACTAATCCGTTAATGGCATCCTGCATGATGCAGCATTACTCATCAATGGCCTAAAGAAATGTGACCTCTGATGAAGCTCCACTGGCTCATCTTGCTATCCCACAGCATCCTCAAACCAGCTGCATTATCTGCAAAGCCATCATGATCTGTACACCTGCCTATCTGGCTGACACATTCTCTGGTGGTTCTGGTCACATTCACAGCCAGGACACCATCAGACTGGAGACAAAGAAGAACAAACCGAAAAAAAACAGGCCTTCTCTATCTCTGGCCCTAGGATTTGAATGACACAAATGAGTCCATCAGGATGGCCCCAACCTTCTCTAATTTAGTACAGTTCAGAAGACTAATCTTTCCATAGAGCACTCCATTAAGATGCAGTAATAGTCCACTTTCGCTCTTACAAACAAGCTATTCCTCCATTCACACATTGACTTTAATCTGTGTACAGTGCTCCACTTCTTTCTAGCTAGGTTTCCACTACACAAAAGCATGCATACTTATCCTGATTACACCTGAAATTGAATTGTGCATCTTATTTTTCGATAATTGTAGTGGCATATGCAAGTGAACTCCCCTAGTTTTTACGCCCCTCCTCAGTGTCATAGAAAGAGCAAAGTAAGGATTCCTTTACCATCCACTGTATTTCTGTGCCTTTCCCACTCAGACTTAATCAAATACATTACTGTGTGTTCAAAATAGCTTAGAAAGTTTTTTAGATGGATTTAACTAATACCCAACAAGGCAAAGTATGTTAAGCAGCAGCCAGGCTGAGGCAACCATATTAATTTCAAACATTTTTACATGGATCAATTGCTTATGGAGATTTCACTAGAATATGTGTAGATGGAGGTGAAAGGCTTATAGCACAGGGGGAATTCACTTTCACACCACACAGCAGCAGTGGATGCTACCGATCGGGGGTGGTGGGGCGAGGGGACGAATGGTGGTAAAAGGAAGGGAAGGGAATAAAAAATATAACTAAAAGCACTTACCTAGGTGCCACTGGCCGCCGCCTCTCCTCCATCCTCTTCTCCATCAATCATTAAATCATGGGTTTGTTGAGCACGACTACTCTCCCGTAAGGGTCTCAAGGCGCTGGGGTGTAGGGGATGTGCAGGATCCTGTCCATCAAGGAGGAGGTATATCGAAGAGACATGTCTTGAGGTCCCTCGTGAAGATGTGGAGTGATGTCGTCTTTCTGAGGTGGAGCAAGAGGGCGTTCCAGGCTCTGGCCGCGAGGAAGGAAGAGCGGCCTCCCGATCTGGACTTCCTGGTGCAGGGGATCATGGCGTGGGAGAGCTGGGCTGATCGTAGGGTCCTTTGGGGTGCGAGGAATGAGTCGGCTGTTCAGGTATGCTGGTCCGGTGTTGTGGAGGGCTTTGTGTGAGTGGGTGAGAATCTTGAAGGAGATTCTTGCTTCGATGGGGAGCCAGTGGAGTGGGAGCAGGTGCTGGGAGATGTGTCATGGCAGGTTGAGGATTAGTCTGGCGGCGGTGTTCTGGATGTTTTGTAGCTTGTGGGTGAGGTTTTTGTTGATTCCGGTGTAGAGTGCGTTGCCGTAGTTGAGTCTGTTGGTGACGAGGGCATAAGTGACGGTCTTTCTGCGTTCAAGGGAGATCCATTTGAAGGTCTTGCAGAGGAGGCAGAGGGTGTGGAAGCAGGAGGATGCGACGGAGTTGATCTAGCGGTGCATTTTGAGTTTGGAGTCCAGGATGATTCCAAGGTTGCGTGCCGGGTCTGTGGGGGTGGCATCGGGATGTGGGCCCATGATGAGTACTTCTGTTTTGTCCGTGTTGAGTTGTAGACAGCTGCTCTTCATCCATTTGACAACTGCTTCCATGCCTTCTTGAAAGCTGTGTTTGGCTGCTTTGGGCTCGTTGGATAGTGAGAGGATGAGTTGGGTGTCGTCTGCATATGAAACAATGTTGAGTCTGTGTCTTATGACGATGGGGGTGAGCGGTGCCATATAGACGTTGAACAGTTTGGGCCTGAGGGAGGATCCTTGGGGGACTCCGCAGGTGGTTGGTGTAGGGTCCAAATGGAAGGGAGGGAGTCTGACCTGCTGTGTTCTACCGGAGAGGAATGAGCAGATCGTGTCTAGGGCCTTGTCCCAGATCCCAGTGTCATGAAGTCTGTGTGTTAGGGTGCGGTGAGAGACTGTGTCGAAGGCCACTGAGAGGTCGAGGAGGATGAGGGCTACTGTTTCTCCTCTGTCCAGGAGGGAGCGGATGTCGTCTGTTGCGGCGAGGAGGGCGGTATCTGTGTTGTGGTTCTTTCTGAATCCGGATTGGGAGGAGTCGAGGATGTTGTGCTCTTCGATGAAGGTGGTGAGTTGGCTTTGATGGCGTTCTCAGTGACTTTTGCTGGGAACGGGAGTACGGAGATGGGTCTGTAGTTCTTGAGGTCGTGGGGTCTGCCAAGGGTTTCTCCAGCAGCAGACTCTCAGAATCCCTTGACCATCACAATGCTGCCTTACAGCGCATTGTTATTAGTCTGAGTGCTGTGGTTTGGCGCTCGAAGAGGGACTGGGAGGTTGGGCATGGAGAACAGGCAAAGTGAGCATTACGGCTTGGCCGTACCGAGATGACTGGTGAAACCGTCATGCGCACTTAAGGTGCAGCTACCACTCCTCCTCCCTGTGACGTGGGAAGCCCAGCCCCGCCCTAACAACCTGGCTTAAACTGCAAGCTCAATACAAAAAATAAAATGATAATGACGGAAAGTAAATTTTGTTTTTATTGAGCTTGTAGTTGAAGCAGTGGGGTGATGCTTAGTGGAGCAGTCACCACTGCCACCGTTCCCCAGGTTTGTCCTAAAACAGACCATCACCAGTTGTGGAAAACCTTTTAACCTGTGCTCTTTGTCAATCAATAAAAACAGAACTGGTGGGCTATTGGCAGTTCCTGTTGATATTGTTGATGAAGCGACTATAGAAATGGAAATTGTAAAGGCTATAAATGATGGAGTGTTACCAAGTCAAGCTTTAGCCATACATATGAGAAAATGTGCTCCAAAAAGCATGACTAGACTATACCCGTCATCTCATGGGTTCACACAGAAACTTTAAAATAGAGTTTGGATGTCTGGCAGGTTTATTGCCATGATGGTTAATTGACCAGTGCCTAATCTGACGTGGGCTGGTTATGTAAACTATAACATCATTGCAGCTTCCAACTCCACTCTTTTGGAGACTGTGGCACAGTCCTGCAGCGTCAAGCTGCGCAAGGCTGCTGGCCTTTATCCCCTAGGGTGGAGGCTGCAATGCAGTTGTCCCTCCAAACTCCAGGGATTGATAGCAAGCATGCACCAGTTAATGAACTTTCATTTGCCACTTAGGGCATATCAGTAGCACTTGCATTGGCTACTGCGGGCCCTGATGTTTGCCTTCTGAGTGACAGCTTTTATCTTCACCAAACACAGTAAGACACAGGAGTAATTCAGCAGAAATCTGTGTTCAAATGACATAGCTAGCATCTTTGTAGAAATGTTCTGCAGAGAAGAATTGGCACATTTCATTCATTTCAACGGGCAAGAATAGTTCAGCAGAACAAAATCCATGGGAGCTGTGTCATATTACCTTCTGATCCCTCTGTGTACCTACAGTTTGTCACCACTCCCCCTTCCTGCCCAATAAAAAAAAAAGTTTGACAGCATGCTTATGTCTGATCTATCATGGACCCTTTTTGTATGCAGTTAGTGACCCGTTATGATGTTTGGAAGTGGTGACCAGAAGTTCCGGCCTCAGATTTGACCAAATGACCGCAGCAAACTTAAATGTAAATGTAGTTGAGCTTTTATAGCGCACAGCTACCCGCAGTGGGTTTCCCGGCACTTGCTTAGGGAACCCTTCCTGATATTCCCCTGTGAGATAGCAGGGTATCCACAAGGTGAAAGTCAGGCATCCCGCCGCGAGGGGCCATTGTGGAGATTAAGCAAGCTATTGCCTAGAGTCGCAGAGTGTGAACCCGTGAGTCGAGGAGGCACCGGGGCGAGAATTATCGAGTCCGTGGAATTTTTAGCCCAAGACCCGCCGAGGCGGGGAATTGAACCCTGGTCCAGGACCGATCTCAGCTTCCGGGTCTGCCGCCTCTAACCCCTGAGCGACACTTCTCCACACTCTCTTAGCATCCTTCGGGGAGATTCTCAGTATTATTTATCACTTTTGGATTTTTTAATCAACTGGGTCAATGGGGCATTTAAAGCACAATTTCACATTAAGTGGCTGCACAGCCATAGGTTCTGAAGGGAAACTAATGAAACATTCCAATAAATAGGTTGCCTGCCCAGCACAGGAGTCACTAAATCTCACCTTATCCGAGAAACGTTTGAAAAAACAGATGAAAAACTATCGATTTCTTTGCACAAATGCTCGAAAAATTAACAAACAGTTACATACAGAACATTAAAATCTGATTATGAAATGTAAAATTCCCTGCCATTTTCCAAAATGTATTCAGCATCTTTTTGTAACAGTTCTTTTTATTGTTTGCACCCAAAGCCACCATATCTTCTAAAATGTATTTTTACAGTATCTGGTAGAAGATAGCTTTAGCAATGTAATCCTTCTAATCCACCCCTATCCTCACAAGTGCGCTTGTTCTGATCACCAGAATCTTGCTCTGTGTCGTCTGGCTAATAGTAGCCCATCCGCAATGACTATGCTTGATACTGGAACCATTCCAGTTCCTTCATGATACCTAGAAACGTTATTTTGAGATCATAATAACCTTGAGGTTAGTCACCCTTTCTAATGTGGTATAAATCCACCTCCAGTAATGAGCAACAGTTGGCCAGAGTGTATGTAGGAATGTACCTCTTTCTTTCTTACATGTAAGGAGTTTGGAATTGGGGACTTGGCCCCTCTACAAGAGCCGTTCGGAGTAGAATCTAAGGGGCCAATTACGATGGCCGGCAGACCGCCAGCGCCGGCCCGGTGGTGAGGACCAGCGGTGGCGGACCGCCCACCATCAACCTGAATATTCCCACCGCCAAATTAGGATGGAGGTGGGAATGGGAATGGTACCGTGGCGGAGGAAAAGACCGCCCGCCGTGGTCCCGCAAGGCGGTCCTTTTCCGCCCGCCTTGCAGGGCATGGTACAATGGGGGCATTTTGGCAGTGCCTTGCAGGCACCGCTGTGTGCATTTGAATGCCTGTTTTTTTTGGCGGAGATCCTGCCACAAAAAGACAGGCGGTGAATGCCTTTGGGGGCCCGCTGCGTGCCCCCGGGGGGGGGGGAGGTTAGGGTGCTGCATGTGGGGGGTACCTATGGTACCCCCCTCCATTTGTATGTGCAAGGTTGCAGGCACCGCACTGTGCCTGTCACGTTGTACATACATATGCAAAACATGTATTTTTACATTGTGACGGGTGCTACTGCCCGCCGCAATGTAAAAATACAGAATGCGCCCACCAGTGTGGCGGGCGCATCGTAATTTGTATTGGGGGACCGCCGCACCTATGGCAGGCGATCCCTTTTGCCTATGCGATGGCTCCGTAGAACGTATTTAAACTGTATTAATAGTAGTCTGGAGATTGCAAGAGACAGAGGGGCCATTTTGGCCTTCATTCTTTCTTCTATTTTTAGTCCACCTTCCTAAGTAGTACTCAGTTCAGTCAATAGATCAGGCTTATTCAGGATTAAGGATCAGTGTATTTGTGTTATACACTTTTCACAAAACAGTTCCGTTGAAAGTTTAGGTTCAAGAGGATTCCGGAACAAGTATTGAACTAATTAAATGTGAGGCGAGAGGGTTTCCCGCCTGCAAGTATTTAAAGATTTGTTTTTTATGCACCGATTATTCTTGGGCAAGTGGTTTATAGATTTAATATGACTAAATCCCTATATGATTTATTATAGCTGCATCCCTAAATGTCACCCAGCTTTGAAATACCAACTTGGTCCAATGATCTAAATCCTTTCAGCTTAGCAACCTATGGAAACCAGCTACCCTGCCAGAGTAGTTTTCTTTGTAAGTTGGTTATCCCATTTTATCGATTTCAATGTTTGACACCAACTCTATATTGGGTGGCGATGGCCACAGGTAGTGTGCTTGAAAAAGGGGTACTAGAAAAAGTTTTTTCCAGTAACGATACTTCCAATCTAATTGCTGAATCATCCCTGCGCCTAAAGTCCTTAATTAGTAACCTTTGGCCAACCCAGTATTCATAGCTGCTCCGGTTTTAGAATGTTATCTGTGACATTTGCATAATTTCTGTGTAATTATGAGTGAAATTTCAATGACCATGAGTGACACTTTCTCACAATCAAAATTAAGCAATGAAGATGAGGGAAACGTATAAATGTCAGAAATTGCGCCCATTTGACCAATGAGAAACTCTAAGAAGATCTTAAAATTGCCGCAAAGCACCAGAAATGGAAGGGCACTCACTAACCTAGTAAAAAGCAGTAACTCATAGCATATACTCAAGGATGCTGCCATTCTAGTCACCTCTTCTAAACAAACTGGAGAGTGTGTCCATTTCTGCTGACTTTCAGAAGATTAGTATACAGCAGATGAGAGGCAAAGCATATAATAGAATGGAGAAGCAGAAAGGGAGATGCATACAGTGGGCCACAGTTGTATTTTTGTGGGAGTTGGCACGGTAGCAGTCATTTAAAGATTTTGTGTGCAGAGATTTGGGTAGGCATTATAATTAATTGTAATATGTTTACTGAATTGTCATTATGTCTGATTCTTTTGTTTAGAACACAGACGAAAGACCATTTCTCTGTATCACAATTTAAATTGTAAATGTTTCTGTGATCATTTTCTGAAATAAGTATGACAGCAGAGAAAATGGGTAAAAATCTAGGGACTCATTTACAAAGCCATTTGAACACTGAAGTTGGATTTACGTGTGCAAATGGCTTGTATTACGAGTGTGAACTCTTGTGTTCCAAAATGTCAGTCAACATTCAGAAAATAATTTAATTTGAAGAAATATCTGTGCACAAATCCTTTCTCGGGATAGGATCTGGACATTTCTGAGGCAGCGATGACTTACATAGTAAATGTACACTCACAAAACTGCAAGTTTATATTTTTTCAACTTATAAAAGACACATTTCCACCCTAGGTACGGTCTAAGATTCACTCTTGTCCAGAGCAAAAATAAATCTGCATCCATGGTGGAAATGCCAACAAAGATAGCTGGGGTGAAAATGAAGGGTTTTCTACACAAGGGAACATTTTAAAATACAATTGCAAATTTCTATTACGTATACATCATTTAAAAATACAAAGTATATATTTGCACATGCATAAATGGAAACCGGTGAAAGCAACACTGAATGTATGAAATAAGTGTACTTCCAATCCTGGAAATGTGCAACTTGTTAGCCAGAGATGTACTCCAAATGTAGACAGAAATAAATGTTAGAACATTTCCACCTGTTTTCGCCCGAAAGAGTGAGGAAAACCATGTGAGCGTGTGCACCTTCCCTGTGTGATCGTCGTTTTCCAAGCATAGCTCTGCAGACACTAGTATCATACTGCTTGTTGCTCACTGCTTACTTGTGGAAGGCGCCCTGAGGCATGCAACGCTCCGGTTGAAGATTGTTGCCCGGGCACAATTTGAAAGGCGGTCGGTGGTGTGGACCGTGAGACATGTGAATGCTGCACATACACTGTTGAGTCATTAAAGGACAGTGAGAGCAGTCAACGTGCAGGGACAAGCCCCGAAGCAGGATGTAAATGGACTATTTGCAGGTCTGTGGGCCCTGTCCACATAAGCTCCTGCACCCATGGAAGCAGAAGTTGCATCCGGCAGTGCAAGCTTCAGCAGCTCCGCCTTTCACCTGCGCACAGATCTCGACGCAGAACTGTACCTTTCTCGGCCACTCTCTTTTTCGGGCACAGTGCCTCTCCCTGTTTCACAGCATAGTCCTTCATGCCGAGCTAGAACCCCGGTTAGTTCAGCCTAAAGCGTCACAGGAAATGGGAAGTGACCTGGGGCTCACTTGTGACAGGGCCCTACGAGAAACAACTGGCAGTGAGTGTCACGTCTATGAGACCAGGCCAGTTGGAGGGAACACAGGGCCGGCTTTAGCGCTGGTTGACCCGGTGTGTCAATCATTTTTGGCACCCTCACCCCCATGATCTCCTCCTTGGATTATCTCACTACTACCAGGAAGAAGTGCCCCTCATCTCTCCAGTGATAAGATATTGCTAAACACAGCGCCCCCTCTACAGGTCAGTGCCCAGTGCGGCCACAATTTTGCACTGCCCTAAAGCTGCCCCTGAAAGAACACAATAATAGGATAGGATGTGGCCTTGACCAAGTGATGACATCACCATCCGATATGTGCACTAATGAAGGTCAGGTCCAGTTACTACCTGCCAGCACAATTTGAAAGGCGGAGGAGGAGAGTTGAAATGTACACGGTCTAAGGCAGTGGCTATAGACTGCCACAGCTAGATGGCTCAAGAGGCAATGGCGGCGCCTCCTCTTGTGTATGTGTATGTGTCTTGTAAAGCGCACTGCTGCCCTGAGGCGTCGTGGCGCTGTAGACCGCTGGGGTACCCGTCCTGGCTATCCCTGTGAGATGGTCCCTACTGGGTATCTCCAAGGTGCAGCCAGGCATCCCCGGCGAATGTGGGGGGGCCGTTGTAGAGATGAGGCAAGCTAATGCCCAGAGTTGCCGAGTGTGATCCCTGGTTAGAGTAGGCACTGAGGCGAGAATTATCGAGTCCGCTGACCATGGTCCACGACCCTGCCGCGTCGGGAATTGAACCCTGGTCCCGGGCCGTTCTCTGCTTCCGGGTCTGCCGCCTCTAACCAGTGAGCCACACCACTCCACTGGACTCTCTTCTACCAGCTCTGGAGGCACAGCGAGGCCGTCCCAGATGCACAGAGTGCAGAAAATAAAGAGGGGCAACCTAGACCGAGGCATGCGGCTGACAGTGTACACTGGTTCCCCCATCACAAAGCAGAGCTAGCGACGACAGGTGTCACGTGACAACCCAGGAACCGTCAGGGTAAAATCCGTGAACTTACCCCTGTACCGGTGATAATTCCAACCCAGTCGGGGTCAAGGATAATGGTGGTGATAGGGATTATATCTTTACTTTTACCACTTTTTCCACTGACCAAGGGTACACTTATTTGGTACACTGTATCCGCATGCATGAAAATTCGTTCATCTGATTACACCTGGCATGTGCTTATTCAATAATCAAATTTATTGAGTCTATTTTTGCTCACACAGGAGTCCCTTGAGTCTCTTCCTTGTTGGTTTCCATGAATGCTTGAGGATTCACGGTTTCGGAATTCGTGGTATCTGTTCAAAAACCTAAAGATGTATTACTTGTACTGAGCGGGTTCTTTTGTATTAATTCCAGCCCTGAAGAGTCGGAGATCACTGTTTCTCTGATGAAACACGTGTTGGCTGGCTGTTCTTTGTGCCAACAAGCATTAAAAGAAGCAAGAAAAACTATAAAGATTTTCTGTCTATGTGAAGAAAACAAACATACTATGTTTTGATTTTATGTGTGCACAGGATTGTAGCACTCGCCTTAAAATGTGCTAGGCATACACATGATGCATGGCACTTGGCAGGGCTGCTAGTTATTTGAAATTTTCAGGCTTCACATCAGAGATTTGTTGAATATGGAGTATATATACATTTACCCAACAAAGGAGAATTGGCAGGTCCAGTGTCTGGCTGTATATTAACACGTCATCTGCATATAAGGAAACTCTATCCTCATGTACTCCTCCATGAGAAACCTCAATCTCTGCATCCGTTCTAATCAGTTTTGTAAGTGGTTCCATCAATGGAGTAAACAGAAGGGGGCACAAATGCAGGCCTGCGCAAAATGTACACTGTGCCAACGTAACGTAAGTCATTTTGGGAATTTTACATTAAGCTTGTTAGGCGAATTCCCCAAATGACCCCATTACACGGCTTCATGTAACTACATGCCATTCGCAGTAAAACATTTACTGCAGAAACACTATTCAGGGCCTGATTACGATCTCGCTAGGAAAGACCTCCGTACGACTCGGATCCAGAGCAAAACGTGCTCTGGGAGTCCGAACGAGCGAGTGCAATACTGCTGTATGCTTACGGACTCGGTTCACTCGGACTCCCATTGAACTCTATGGGAGACCGTGTACAGACGCGTACACAGGCTCCCATAGCAGAAAAGGGGTGGGTGAGGAAAAGCGTACACCTGTGGCGGGCACCCTAGGGTGCCCGTCACACAGTGCATGCCTGGATCGGAGGGACCCATGAGCACACCCGCATGACAGATTCGGAGGGCCTCGGGTGAAGGGGGGCCTGCCATGGACCCCGAAGTAAGCTTCCGACATCCATTTCGTCTCGCTGAGACTGAGGCGAAGCGGCTGTCCGGAACGGTCAATGCGGGATACGGAATTGAACTGCTGATTAAATGGGTGGCAAATACGGTGGATTTTTTTATATTTAATCCCCATATACTCTGGACATATTGAATTTATTGTCCACCGCACAGTGTGATCTGTTGAAGCTACTGTTGTGGTTTACATCTTGAGAATTTTTGTGGACGACTATCAATGGAAGATTGGTCAGATTGATTGTTTTTATACAGACTTGTAACGCTCAAGTGATCTTTGAGTCCTGAAGATGACCGTGCAGTGATACAGCCGGCGAAACGCCGTTGACGCTTTTGTGGCCTAATCTACACAAGGACACATTATTTCTGTTTATGTTGTTCCTTTATTGTAATATGTACTTTTTCTGTTTGCCTCTTGTCTGGTTTGTGATATGTTGTTTTGTATACCAGCACCCTGTCTTGAGCGTACCTGTTCCTAATGTTTTTACCATATGTAATAAATAATAATTTTTTGATACTGAAAAATAGAGCTTTTTAATTGAAGGGCTTCTTCATCCTTCTCTCTTTTTCTTTTCTTTTTATTTATTACGGTTTGCAAATCTTAGTTTGCTGTGTGAAATTGCATATTGAAAATGACCTTTCTCTTGAACCAAGTGTTAGGTGTATAGACTGATTGTCCATGGTTCAGGTTAGCTGGACTGCCCTTGTGGGTGGTAACCTCTGAATTGTGCATCGTACTCGCTCGGTCGTAATTTGGCTACGAGCGAATCGTACAGGGCGGTTCGGGTCCTGAAATGATTTGGTTAACGCATACGCGATTTTCATATCGTACTTGGTTGTTCGGACCTGTGTACAATTCAGTCAGAAACAAGGGGTATGAATCGGATAAGGATAAGCCAAATCCGATTTAGAGGCCTCCCGAACGACATCTTAAAAATTACTGCAAATACACAGGAACAGCAGAACACCAGTGGCTATTGTTTTGAGTGCATTTGTTTACATATGTTCTTTCTTGCACCAAAAAAAATTGGCACAGGGTCACATTTTACACTTAAATATAGTTCAAAATGCATCTGGTGTAATTGCATGTCATTTTGCGGAAATTTTGCATAATTGCTCTAAAAGTAAATTATGTGAATTTTGCACACCCCTAGACAAATGGCAACCCTGTCGTGTACCCCACTACATAGAAAACATGCTGGAGAAGATCCCATTGACTCCGACCTGCACCCACAGTTGAGTGTGAAGAATCTTGAATAGTTTTAAGAAACAGGGCTTAACTTCCTCTCAGGTAATGAAAACATAAGGGCCAGAGCACCGAGTCAAAGGCTTTTTCAAAGTCAATCAAAATCACATGTACACATCTAAGGGTGTGTCATGCTCTTCGACCGAGTGTAAAGCCATTTTGATCATGATGAACCAGTTTTGTTATGACTTTGAGTGATCTAATTAGGAGGATTTTTGGCATCATCTTAGTTTCCATATTAATAAGTGATATAGGACGATATGATGCACATTTTGCCAGAGGTTTCCCAGCTTAGGGCATGCAACTATGGTCGCACCACATAAATCAAATGGGAGAAGCCCTGTAAGGATAGCCTCTCCATACAGTCAGGAGGTGAGGGACCCATTCTGTTTGATAGATTTTCAGGGGATGTCATTGGAGCACGGCGTCTTACCAGAGGATAATCCTATTATCCCCTCCTATGGCTCTTCAGTGTAATATAGGCTTCCAGTTCAGTCCTATATATTGCATGAATTGAGACAATGTGCAGGTTGTTTATAACTGGGAACATTAAGTCTGGTTCAGGGGGAGACTGTTCATACATACATACATGCAAAGGCTTCTGCTATTAACAATGAGTTAGTAATTAGCCCTTAAAAGGATGTTTTATGTCAGGGATCTGTCCGATGGCTCGTTCTTTATTTCCCAGCCAATATAGTAGTTTTCCCTCTCTATCACCAGCTCCAAATGAGCTATATTGAGTTGAGTCTCATGGCATTTTAGTCTTTTGCTGTGCTCAACAGCAGTGTTTATAGATGCAGCATCTAGCTTATGCTTCACATCTTCATCCTGTTTATGGCAAGTTTATGCTCCAGCTTAATTGCCAGCTATTCCAGTGTGTCAACTTCTCTTTTTCTAGTTCTGGTTCTACCTGCTAAATATGACATTGTTTTCCCTCGGATGGTGGCTTAATATGCCTCCCATAAATTCATTTTAGAAGTGACAGAGTCCATGCTGGTTCTAAAATAAGTTTCCATCACGTCTCTCAAAGATAATCTGTAAATACGTTATCTAGGAGTCACCACACAATATGGTGCCCATTTGAGCATGATTTAATGTTATTTCTATAGGGTAGTTGTTGGAGGATCTACGATTAATTCTTGCCCCTGCAACTTTCCCAAGCAACTCTGCTTGTTGTTGAGTCTAGATTGTTTAGGGTGTGAGTGGGAGTAGTACTTGCATGTCCTAAACTCTTGGTGCTTGATTCACCATATTTAGAACCAATAGCCAGACGCAGATGGCTAAGGATGCAGATCTGTGGGTGACAGAGGAACTGTTGGAATCAAGTTTGAGGTTCTAACTGTGTTAAAGACCCTCTAATAGTTATCATTCCTGTTTCGAAATTAGACAAGTAGTTATCGATGTTTAGTAATGCAGTGTTGAGTAATGTAGATGTGGCATAGATGCTGACAATGGTCCAGCTGCAGCCCTCCAGATTTTCAGAGACCATTAACATCCAGTCTGCTGGGGCATGGTATGTTTCAGTGACCAATAGAGAAACATCATGATATACATATGTATGCACATATCGGCCTAAAGAACCAAAATGGGTACCCTTTAGGTTTGTTTTTCTTCTAACAGAAGCCTATCAAGGGACCTTCTTTTTGCATACTATAAGACAGTCCTTTATTTAATCTTATCATTAAGGCCATTCACATTCCTTGATAGAATGCAAAGTTGGTTTCTCCTACATTGGCCTTCGAAATGCTAGTGTAGTGGGTATATAAGGACCAAAATGAGATGATGGTTAAACCGACTCAAATACCAAAACTTTCCTGCAACATTTTGTTGTGGCAGTAATAAGTGCCATTATTTCATTTAAAATTACCAGGGTGTCTACCGCTGTGGAGACTCGACCCCCACCTCTGCACTCCAGTCTACAAAATTTCTGAGATCATGACGGATATTTGAAATATTAAGGTGGAAACTTCTGATTTTGTTTTTAAGGGATTTCTTTGCTCCTTCATCACTGCCTAGATACTGTTGATTATGGCAATGGGAGTGTTTTCTTTGGTAGTCTGAATTCCAGCTGCTGCTACCATATTCCCGACTGAGGCCTTTGGATATTTTTCAATTTTACTTAGTTGGGTTCCACTTTGTCTGGAACCATTGTGTTTTTGGTTTGCTTCCATTTTGATTGAAGATCCTCAATGCTCTATTATCTTTATGACAATTGTCTAGGTGGTTTCATGTTGTGAACGTTGTATTCTCTGCTGCTACACCTGCAGGCTAGTCGAGTTGTTGTCTCTGAGAGATACAAATAGGACTTGCTTCAGGGTCTGATATTCCTACGATGATGAATCATTCAGTCCATATCAGAGTTCGTCCCTAGGATTTACTTTGGGGCCTTAGTGGTAAGCCACTGAGTCAAGAGCAGGTTACGGTACTTGTTCCCTAAAACCCACACCTGAGAGCAACAATTTGCGACAAGGCGGGTCTGACTGCACTCATGAGCCAGGATTTTCCCTCTATTTCACTGTGAAGTTGATGTGGGGTCCTCATTTTAGTATTAGCTCTCACTCTCAGTCCCCAGCAGGCCATCACCATTAGCCCCCAATCCGGACCCTAGTGTGTGTTTATTACCACTGTTACGCCAGATATATATCCAGGGAGTGAGAGAAGCAAGTCCGACTGCTACAACTCATTTAACACCTCTGAGTGCATAATGGAGACCCCCCATATTTGTTCTTTGTTCCACAGCCCAGAACGAGCTGTCGCTCTAAGCCAAGTCCCCCAGGCATCACAGGATTTCCATAGTGAGGATGCACATTGCTCTAGGCTCAATCCCCTAGGCATTGCAGGGATTCCATTGCAAGGATGCACACAGAGGCAGGAAGGAGTGGGGACAAGAGTTCTAGGGGCTAGTTCTCCCCTTTAATCTCCAAACATGAGTCTCCCCGCACCTCACTACTCCAGTCATGGTTTTCCCATTGCAGAAACACCTCATGCACCAGGATGAAGTTCGCAGTGTATGGCAGTAGATCTGACAATGCGTATGCAGCCTACACAAACTATCTATCCTATTGCCCATGCAACTTCAGAGCTGGCTTGCTGCGTAATTTCTCGGCACTGCTTTGCGAATAAAAATGATCGATTCACCCAAGTGATCAGTGTATTTTAAATTCATTTCAGTGTTTGAAATAGTTGCTGCTATGCAGATTTGATCTGTTTTAAGAGTTGCGATGCAGCAGCTCAGTACATCAGTTTATACAAAACTTGCGGGATTCCATTTGGGAAAGGTGCCCCATCTTGTCAGCTATTTTTAATTAGAGAACAAATTTGCGTTTCTGAAATTCAATTGCATATTCCTCTGGAACATTTTGTACCAATACGGTGTTCCTATTTTCTTCACAGTTAGGGTATATTTTTGTTTCACTCGAATAATTGAAATGCTTTATTAGAAACTCTACCCATGCCAATTCTGTTAGTGTTGAAGTTGTAATCTTCACTGGTGCCAAGTTCAGGTTATTGACCATTCTCCAGAATGACCTTGAATATTTCTTTCTTTGCTCAGGGATAGTGCCTTTGCCCAAAGTGTTTGGATTAATTTTAACTTCTCTTTCCAAATTTTCCTCCGATAATATTTATTAATTTTCTTTGCTTTAATCTGATGTCCCATATTCCAGGGATACTTTCTTATTTGACGCATAATGCTGTTGCGATTTTTCTTCAAGGTGCGACATGGTTCCGATAATTTTACCTTGCTTGCATCATTTATCTGCAGTACAAAAGGGGGTGGTGATGGACGGAGCATCTGAATCAATCAAACACTCACACCCAGTCAAAAGATCTGGGTTTAATCCATCACCGTTCTTTAGCCCACTCTGCCACCCCAGTTCAGACATGGCTATATGCAAATCAGTCTGACCCTGTGCCTCATGGGAACAGTCCAGCCCGAACTGCCAAGCCATGTCTTCCCTGGAAAGGAAACAAGCTTCCGAGGAACGGTTTCTGGCATTCCAGCCGTCTTCAGCCGGGCTTGCTTGAATCCAGTGGCAAAGTGAGCAAGGGACTCACGTCTGAGCATACCCTGCCACACTTATGGCGGCCAAAAGCAGTACAAAAGGGGGTGGTGATGGACGGAGCATCTGAATCAATCAAACACTCACAGCCAGTCAAAAGATCTGGGTTTAATCCATCACCGTTCTTTAGCCCACTCTGCCACCCCAGTTCAGACATGGCTATATGCACATCAGTCTGACCCTGTGCCTCATGGGAACAGTCCAGCCCGAACTGCCAAGCCATGTCTTCCCTGGACTGGAAACAAGCTTCCGAGGACCGGTTTCTGGCATTCCAGCCGTCTTCAGCCCGGCTTGCTTGAATCCAGTGGCAAAGTGAGCAAGAGACTCACGTCTGAGCATACCCTGCCACACTTATGGCGGCCAAAAGCAGTACAAAAGGGGGTGGTGATGGACGGAGCATCTGAATCAATCAAACACTCACACCCAGTCAAAAGATCTGGGTTTAATTCATCACCGTTCTTTAGCCCACTCTGCCACCCCAGTTCAGACATGGCTATACGCAAATCAGTCTGACCCTGTGCCTCATGGGAACAGTCCAGCCCGCACGGCCAAGCCATGTCTTCTCTGGACCGGAAACAAGCTTCCGAGGACCGGTTTCTGGCATTCCAGCCGTCTTCAGCCCGGCTTGCTTGAATCCAGTGGCAAAGTGAGCAAGGGACTCACGTCTGAGCATACCCTGCCACACTTATGGCGGGCAAAAGAAGTACAAAAGGGGGTGGTGATGGAAGGAGCATCTGAATCAATCAAACACTCACACCCAGTCAAATGATCTGGGTTTAATCCATCACCGTTCTTTAGCCCACTCTGCCACCCAAGTTCAGACATGGCTATATGCAAATCAGTCTGACCCTGTGCGTCATGGGAACAGTCCAGCCTGAACTGCCAAGCCATGTCTTCCCTGGACCGGAAACAGGCTTCCGAGGACCGGTTTCTGGCATTCCAGCCATCTTCAGCCCGGCTTGCTTGAATCCAGTGGCAAAGTGAGCAAGGGACTCACGTCTGAGCATACCCTGCCACACTTATGGCGGCCAAAAGCAGTACAAAAGGAGGTGGTGATGTACGGAGCATCTGAATCAATCAAACACTCACACCCAGTCAAAAGATCTGGGTTTAATCCATCACCGTTCTTTAGCCCACTCTGCCACCCCAGTTCAGACATGGCTATATGCAAATCAGAGTGACCCTGTGCCTTATGGGAACAGTGCAGCCCTAACTGCCAAGCCATGTCTTCCCTGGACCGGAAACAAGCTTCCGAGGACCGGTTTCTGGCATTCCAGCCGTCTTCAGCCCGGCTTGCCTGCTGGACTGTTCCCATGAGGCACAGGGTAAGACTGATTTGCATATAACCATGTCTGAACTGGGGTGGCAGAGTGGGCTAAAGAACGGTGATGGATTAAACCCAGATCTTTTGACTGGGTGTGAGTGTTTGATTGATTCAGATGCTCCGTCCATTACCACCCCCTTTTGTATCGCTTTTTGCCGCCATAAGTGTGGCAGGGTATGCTCCGACGTGAGTCCCTTGCTCACTTTGCCATTGGATTCAAGCAAGCCGGGCTGAAGACGGCTAGAATGCCAGAAACCGGTCCTCGGAAGCTTGTTTCCGGTCCAGGGAAGACATGGCTTGGCAGTTCAGGCTGGACTGTTCCCATGAGGCACAGGGTCAGATTGATTTGCATATAGCCATGTCTGAACTGGGGTGGCAGAGTGGGCTAAAGAACGGTGATGGATTAAACCCAGATCTTTTGAGTGGGTGTGAGTGTTTGATTGATTCAGATGCTCCGTCCATTACCACCCCCTTTTGTACCGCTTTTGGCCGCCATAAGTGTGGCAGGGTATGCTCAGACGTGAGTCCCTTGCTCACTTTGCCACTGGATTCAAGCAAGCCGGGCTGAAGACGGCTGGAATGCCAGAAACCGGTCCTCCGAAGCTTGTTTCCGGTCCAGGGAAGACATGGCTTGGCAGTTCGGGCTGGACTGTTCCCATGAGGCACAGGGTCAGACTGATTTGCATATAGCCATGTCTGAACTGGGGTGGCAGAGTGGGCTAAAGAACGGTGATGGATTAAAGCCAGATCTTTTGACTGGGTGTGAGTGTTTGATTGATTCAGATGCTCCGTCCATTACCACCCCCTTTTGTACCGCTTTTGGCCGCCATAAGTGTGGCAGGGTATGCTCAGACGTGAGTCCCTTGCTCACTTTGCCACTGGATTCAAGCAAGCCGGGCTGAAGACGGCTGGAATGCCAGAAACCGGTCCTCGGAAGCTTGTTTCCGGTCCAGGGAAGACATGGCTTGGCAGTTCGGGCTGGACTGTTCCCATGAGGCACAGGGTCAGACTGATTTGCATATAGCCATGTCTGAACTGGGGTGGCAGAGTGGGCTAAAGAACGGTGATGGATTAAACCCAGATCTTTTGACTGGGTGTGAGTGTTTGATTGATTCAGATGCTCCGTCCATTACCACCCCCTTTTGTACCGATTTTGGCCGCCATAAGTGTGGCAGGGTATGCTCAGACGTGAGTCCCTTGCTCACTTTGCCACTGGATTCAAGCAAGCCGGGCTGAAGACGGCTGGAATGCCAGAAACCGGTCCTCGGAAGCTTGTTTCCAGTCCAGGGAAGACATGGCTTGGCAGTTCGGGCTGGACTGTTCCCATGAGGCACAGGGTCAGACTGATTTGCATATAGCCATGTCTGAACTGGGGTGGCAGAGTGGGCTAAAGAACGGTGATGGATTAAACCCAGATCTTTTGACTGGGTGTGAGTGTTTGATTGTTCAGATGCTCCGTCCATTACCACCCCCTTTTGTACTGCATCATTTATCTGAACATTAATTTGTCGACTATTCATATTTGTTTCCAAAAGAGGAACACTAAATAATTTTTCTGTAAATTCCTACCATTGGTCCACCACAGATCCTGTCTTAGCCATTAAGCAGTTTTTAACTAAAAGCAAGGCTTTCTGGCTTACCGCCTCTAATGATGCTTCTGACCAGTACAATCTCCTATAGTTAGTTGTTTCTTCCTTGCCTCGCAGGGATCCCACTTTTCATGATACTTTGGTTGGACTTCTATCTCAATTATTTGCTGCCCATGGTCGTTTTCTTCTGTCACCCGGATCTGAAATTAAGTTAATAGTTATAGTAAGGATAGAGTTGCTACTGTAAAATCTATTCTTGATTGCAAACCTGCTGCCTGATATGACCATTTAGGTGGTATTTCAATCGAAAATCCTTTAAAAAGTATTTAACAATGCTCTGCAATCAAAAATAATTCCGGAATCTTGGAAAGGCTCTTTAATAGTACAGATAAATAAAGGAGGGGAGTGGTCAAAACCAGAAAACTACTGTCTTATTACGCTCCAGGATACTGAAGCCAAGCTCTTCGCTGGGATACTCTTGAAAGAACTTCTATATTGGGCAGAAGAAGAGCAACTTATACCTCTAAATCAAACTGGTTTGTCCAAGGTCTAGGTACATCATCTAATATTCTAGCACTCTCAATAATGATAGACAAATACAAATCAAGGAATCAACCATTCTACCTCAGTTTTGTGGATTTTGAATCTGCCTTTGATTGTAGTCAATGCAGCCTACTGTGGCAAAAGCTGGTTAAATTGCACATTCCACCTTGCCTATTAAAAGCGTTCCAAATGTTATATTTGGGTACATGTCTAAGAGTGAAAATGGGTGATGGTTCTATTTTGTCTAGGAAAAAGCAAACTTTTCAGGGTTTGAAAGAAGGCGGCTTACTGGCACCATATCTATTTCATATGTTTTTGGCCGATTTAACTCAAGATCTAGATGAAGTTAATGCAACCCCCCCCCCAAGGTTAGGAGAGAAATATATACCAAATCTCTTATATGCTGATGATGTGATTCTGGTGAGCCAAACAAAGGTTGAATTGCAGAGACTGATAAATAAACTATCTAACTATTTGTTACTTAATGGAATGGTAATAAATGAAAAGAAAACAAAGGCGATGGAAGAAAGTAATAAGATTTAAAAAAAAATATAAGTGGTTTCTACAAACCCAGCAACTAGAATAAGTTAAAACATATAAATATCATGGTGTAATATTTGGTGAAAAGGGCTCTATCAAGCAACATAAAATGGAGTTAAAAAGGAAAGGAAATTCCTTACTCTCTGCCTTTTGTTCTCTAGAGAGATCATTGGGAGGTTTCAGCCCCAAACCACTATTAAAGATAATATCCGCAAAACCTTTACCGACTATCTCGTATGGGAGCGAGGCGATGCGGGGTTAAGATGCTGTAATACTAAATAAAATTGTTGCCAAAATATTTAGATCTCTGTTTAATCTCCCATGCAGCGCAATGCAAGCCCAGATACAATTAGACTTTGGTTTGTTAAACCAAATCAAATCATTGCACAAAAGGGATCGTACGTTAAAACCTGGGAAATAATCAAATTGAATATTTCAAACCAGTTAGCTCAAGCCCTTTGGCATGAAGTTAAAACAAACCCTAATTCACCAACATGGAAGTATTTAACTGAGGCAATAGAAGATATATCCATCAACTCACCATGGGAAAATCCTTTGACTCCAGCAACTTTAAAAAAGAAACATCAACTGCTTAATAAAAAAAAAATCAGTGTTAATGGCCGAATAATTAATTGTATCTAGGTCACATGCCTTGATGATTATAAATCAATATAAATGCCTTAAACCACAGTCTTATTTGGAGTCTGGTTGATCCTCGAGACAAAAACAGAAGGTTCATAAGAGCACGATCTGGAATTCTTCCAGGCCTTATGCATGCAATGCCATGGCTGAGACAAACAACATCAATTTCCTGTAGATTGTGCAAACGTGGCGAACAGAAGATTACCCATTTAATTTGCATATGCCTAGCTCTATTGGACCTAAGATGCAATTTGCTAAGGATACCATTTAATCAGCGGGACATTCGCTCATGCAGACAAGCAGTGATAGCATGCCTTAAACCATCTGATAAGGGATTGAATTGTATATTTGTAAAATTTATGAGAGCAGTGGAAATGAAAAAGGCATATATTATGTTTCCATATTTTTAGCATTATGTCAAGAAAACTTTCTTATTCATTATAATAGGTAAACATATGAGGAAATTGTTTCTTGTTGGCTCCTTTTAAATGTAAATATGTAAAACGATGTTAACAATATTAGTGATTTTAACTATAATGGTAACATTGATTTCTTTCATGATATTTTTATTTGTCCTAACATTGTAAGAATTTAATTAATCAGCTATATGCTAAACTAAAACTAAACTAAACTAAAAACTAAGCTCAGTAGAGCATTTCCGCCATTTTGGTTTGCAAGCAACACCCCCTCTTTAACAATCTACTGCAAATGGGAAGGGTGGGAAATAGCAAAAAATATACAGTTCTCTCAAATATACAGCCTGCAGAGAAAGGCAAATACGAACCCTGATACTGCAATGCTATTGCACTGTCACACAGAGCTTACATGATCATGCAGCATGAAGATTACACCAATTTTACATGGTCAGACACCAGGCGCCCAAAGTGATGTCACAGAAAGCTTGATCACTAGAGATAATAAAATGCCTTCATATAGCCAATGAAACAACAGCCATAGCAGTAAGCATTCCCTGTATCGACAAACCAGAATCAGCAATAGGCCTTTTGAATCCCCCAGGCATTTTTGCTTCAAACAAGAGCTCTAGATATGTGTAAAATATACAGACACTTTGTAAGAAACATCAGCTTGCCTGTTTCTGAAAGCACAGACATGTCTCCAAGGACAAAAAAAGAAGAATTGTTTAATAGCAAGTTCAGTTCCCCCAGTCAAAATTTCAGTTTGAAAAAATTTAATAGTATATTGTCCGAAAATGACAGATTTTCTTTTTTAATAGATACATGTTTGGCCTCAAATTTTACCTTGGCCTTTTCAACAAACAAACACATTTACTACTGTTACACGTGAACAAATTCTATCTTTCAAGTCTTATTTATTATTATCACCAAATACTAGAGGTGTGCAAAATTTGAGTATATTGCTTGCGTGTAATTATACAAGATTTCATGAAAGTGATGCAAAATTAGGCATAATTACATGAACTACAAATCTGCCCGTAATCGCTATATTTTAGCATGACAATCGCCTTTGTATCTATTTTTGACACGAGGATGTATTTCGGGCAAAACACTAGCATTTTAAACACAATTACCATGAACAACAGCCACCACCATTCTGGGTGTTCGGATTATTCCTGCGCTCCCATTCTGTCATTTTGCCTCAAACAGTGGCGTAATTACATAAGGCGTAATTTTGGGAATTTCACGTAGTAATTGTAATGGAATTACACATTTCATGAATTACGCCAACGTGATTTCAATTTCACCGAGGCCTACCCAAACAGAATAATATTACAAGCGCATGCATTATCATTGTACAAGGAATATACAGAATTGCTACAAAAAATAAGGATGAGTACTATTGGGCTACAGATAATGGATAGCCACAATTATGTCAAGAACTCCCACAGTATGTTATGAATGGGCTACCATTGTAAAAGATCTGTCCAGGGTGTTGTCATTAACAGCCACAGTACACCAAAGTTGAGTCACTAGCTTGCCAGAAATCGTCAGAAGTGCCCACTATATGGGAAGAATGGGCCAGCATAATCCAGGGTAACCAGAAGGTCATCAAAACGCCCACTATGTGTCACATATGTGCCACTAATAATCTAAGGCTAGCCAGAATGTTTCCAGGAAAACCCACAATAACCAGGATTAGGTCACTCTTGTTATGTAGTTAAGTAGAATTTCACCAGAACTGAACACTATATTTTAAGGATTGATCCGTCTTGTGTCAGAGATAACAGAATGATGACAAGAAGGCCCACTAATGCCAAGTATTAACTTTTGCTATTTAAAAGATAGCTAGAATGTCACCCAGAAGAGCTCCCTGCCTGAGAGTATGCCACTGGAAAATTGTGGGTAAAATATCAATAAAACATATATTCTAAATAACAACTACAAAAATATTGCAAAGTATATATATATCTCAAAGAATAGTTTGCCACAATGCCACATATTTGTAAGTTGACCAAAAATATATCTTCAAGGTAAGTGGATGTAGAGTTAAGAATAGTAAATCTGTGCTTACCTCCATGGACTTACATTCATGATATTTTGGTACTCAATATTTCGCCATGATATCTTTGTATATATATCTCAATATTTTTGCCTACAATATTCTGAGCTACCACCCTGCCTTGACATTGTGGAGGCCCAAAACCTACATGGTGTGGATAACGGCTGCAAGGGGGTATGCTTTAGGTTGACTCGCTGTGGGCAAACAGGCTGGGAGTGCAGTGGAGTTCAGAGGGAACTGAGAAAAGGAGTCCAAGGAAGTGGTTAAGGGCGGTGGTGTAACAAAACTTGAGGGGGGGGCCTGCAAAGTACATGCAGGGGCCCCCAGCTCTCCAGACCCAGTTCGGAGCTGCTCTCAGGTCAGATACCTGCCAGTGTCAGAGGAAGCCCCTGGAGTTCGAGGGCCCCCTCCTCTGCACAGGTGGGGCTGCGGAGGCTTTTGTTACGCCATTGGGTAAGGGCAGGGACCGATGCAGTTAGCAGTGGCTACTTCAACCTTTATTCTCATCCCAAGACACAAGTCAAGATGGTTCCTTGTCTCAAAGTTGGGAAAAACTGCTTTTGACTGTGCCCTCACCTCTGCTTCACAGTTACACACAAGAAACGTACGATTGGGACTTAATTTCAACTCATGCTTGCTCAGTGTGTGTCTGCAGACTGCTCTACATTGCTTCTACTTCCAGACTAGGAGAGAAGCAGACCAATCTGTCCATTCCCTCCTTCTCCCATCTGACTGGTAAGGCTCCACCCCTCTCAAACAAGTGGAGTGAGAGCAACATTGTGTTGCAGCGATGAATGGGGATATTGAAAAGATAGTCAAGTATTCTAGTCTGAGTGGCAAAAGACGGAAAAGGACAGATAATCCTTTCCAGCCTGTTGAAGTGCTAAGTACATTTTGGGAGGAATTAGATTTGAATATATGGAGTGCCCTGCATTGCTAAGGTGGTATGTTTCAACTGTTGTAAATCGTTGCTCGAGGTAGTATGAATATGTGTTTGTCCGAGAGATTACCACTAAGGTAAATATTTAGAAGATGTGCTTGACAGGAAAATGTTGCCAAACATGTTAACTGATAAAAGAGCACAATTGAGTTTAAATGAGATCGCTATTTTTTAAAGGATGTTTTAATGAATGAATGGATCTGTTAATGAATATCCTATTTATAAAGCACAAGACCTACCCATAGGGTCCTGGCATATATGATAAGCAGAAGAGCCTGCAAAGGACGTAGATGGAAAATACAACTAAGTGGAAGAGGTACTCGGGAGGGAAAGTTAAAAAAATAATTGTTGGTGCAATCTATATGCCTGGACAAAAGAGAGAACGTTTTTTCTACTTGAAGGTTCCTAAAAAAGAAAAGGAACACCCACCTACTCTGGTAAGCCTGAACTGGGGTAATCTCATAAGAGCACTGGTGGATAATCTTAAACTCGTGTAGACACATAAAGCTGATAGCACAATCTCAAAATATGCTCCACAAGAACCAAAACAGATTTATGTATAATATACAAAGTTAAAAACAGTACATTTCTCAAAGAGCAGCCAATGACGCTTGTGCAGGTACATGCAGATGGTTAAGCAAATATTGAGGTAGGCCTAGAAAAAAGATGTTACCTCAATTATGGAAATTGAGTCTGGAGCTGTCGGATTTGCCTTAAACTGGCAATACATATCTGACTTGAGTGACAACAATATCCTCTCTTCCTCGAGCCAACTAACACCCATACAAGAAGTACTGTGCTGGTCAGCAGTAGGCCAGGGGAAAGGGGAGTAATATGAGAGAGAGAAAGAGAGACAGTGGATATCTTCAACCTGCTTGTTCTTACAGCTGGGCTCTGCAGAAGCAGTGATAGCGAATACAAGAAATAACTCTTAAGTATTTAACCTATTAAGTTCCAATTCTCTACCTCTAATGTACCAGGTTACAATCTCCTAATTTCTGGCCTTGGTAGGAAGTTGAACCTTTGAGACTTTGTAAAGTTAAACCATAAATGGAACCCTCATTATAGATGCAAGCTATCCTTGCACTTTGTAATTTTTCTGTCTTGCTAACTCCTTTCAGTGATTTGTAAAGTGAATTTGTGCTCTGAATAATTCTCAATATAACAAGTTCACTAGCTGTATCTTAAGGAACATACATTAGTATTGAACATGGCTTTGTAAAAACAGACAATAAATACCTTAATACTACACCGTGAATAAAAAGAAAAACATAAATAAGTCTAAATAAATGAGGATCGTTCTTGCTCCTCTGGTCAAGTAGATAGCACAGCTTAGAGATCATATCCTAGGAATGAATGGCTAACAAAAAAGCAAAGCTCAAAATTCCAACCATCAGATCTTTGAATGTAATGGTATCCCAGAATTCTTCTCTGAATGGAAACATCTGATAACTCCACGTGTGGCATTTATATTCCAACTCTGGCAACAGGAATCTGTCTGTATCAACTAGGTTTCGTATTTGCTTAGGAAAGAGAGTAATGGAACACAAGGAGCTTAAATTCAAATAATCCAAGATGATCTCAACTATTGCAAGTCTCAGGAGAGCCCCATGGAGCTAGCAGTCTCTTCTGATTATATCCATTAATTTTATTGCTTCTGCTACTCTGTCATGCTTTCATAAGTGAGTGTGGTTAACAGATTATGACATGAACTTCCACACATCTGTCTTTGGTAGTTAGAAATGGAAAAATCTTTCCAGAGGTAAAGCAGGTATGTGCACGTTTATTGACGTTGGGACTGGTGGATCGTTCATCATCAGTGATAACAATAAGGTATCTGACCTGTGTTCTAGGTAAGTGTGCAGATTCCAATTCCCCAGGCTACCATATGGAGGACTAGACGGAAAGCTTTTGTCTAATATAAGCAGCTCCATCGTGTTAGAATAAAAGCTGCAAACTGTTTGCTACCATTCAATCCACAACAAGCATATGGTAGTTTTGAAGCTACTTAGGGGAAACTCCATTGTCCCTAGTCAACTGAATAAGAAGCTGGATGTCATCCACGTAGTTAGGTACCGTTAGTCTAAAAGAACAAACATGAGACAAGCCAAGTACCTAGTGTACACATTAAAGGTCGATTCCGATTCGGGAAAAACCGCTCCTAATAGCCGTTTGGAGCGTTTTTCTCGTACGAATCGTACCCTGCAACGTCCCGCGTGCGTACGTCGAAGTACGATTCGTACCAGGAGCCGGACTACATACGAATCGTAAAGAGACCGTACGACTCGAATCCCCGTATGAGTCTCCATCGGAACCCGCTGTACGCGAGATCTGTAAGGCTCGCGGCTCGTTTATACGACCCAGCAAGTACGATACGTGTCAGGTACACACCGTACGACCCTTTTTTTACGGGAACTGAAAACGGCCGTAAAAGCAGCGTTCGCACCGAAACACGTACGGATCAGCCCCCCTGGGAACGTTGCGTACACCCCATGATCGCAGGGATACACCCCGTACACCCAGCGTACATGGGGTACGGTGCGTACCCCCTATGATCGCAGGGGTACGCACCGTACCCCATGTACGCTGGGTGTACGAGGCGTAACCCTGGGATCATGGGGGGTACGCATGATACGGTGGGTATGTGATTGTGCACTTTTCCGTACAAATCGTCCTTACCTGACGTGGATCGTACGGATTGCGTCCTGATGCCCCTGTCCGGATCGTACTCGTCGGGTCGTACGGCGTGTGTAAGAGTCGTACGGAGAGGGCTCCGGATACGATTCGTACGGACGTTTTTTTTTACCGGATCGGAATCGACCCCTAACTAAGGTGAGAGACTCAGTGAGAAGCTCTGCGGACTTCCACAAATCAGAGGACAAGATGAAGACTGAGACAGATGAGAAATAAGACACTTCTAGGGCCTTCGTATGAACACCACTTCAGATGGATCATTGGATAAAATATAATGATTCATGGTATGCACATTTGCTGAGAGGTCTGAATCAAGGGGGCCGAGTTTAGTCAATAGCAGCGTCTATCACATAATAGGCTCCACATCATGATTGAGCTTGTGAAGGACTGCTGAGCACAGAAGAAAGTAGCATATTGACGGCTTATCCAATAATTATATCTAGTAATAGTAAAATAGTTAGGGACATTAAAACTTGATTATATTGTAGGATTCTTATTAGGCTGTATACTTAAAGACATAAACGTCTTAGTAACAACTGTAGAGTAAAGGATGCTAATACCAAATGACTTACGGGTGGTGCCACCAGATTCACAGCTTTTGTGAGCTGAGTAGGGGGACATGGACCTGTAGGTGAACCATCTTTGAATGATGAGTTGGAATAACCAACTTCAAGTATAGATATCTAACTAAAGGATTTACGTAGAGCTCAGGGCACTATGCCAGAAGGAAGCCCTGAGTGGCATGGGCCACTCAAAGTATTAGAAAGCAAATTGAAATGGATATTATCAGGCTTTGAATTAAAAACAATGATTGGTACACGACAAAGAGTTATAATTTGACTCAATGGTTTTAAAAACTAAATTAGCTTAAAGTTCAGCAACACTAGAAAGTCTGAGTTTATCAAATACAACTTAAATCTAGATATATTACCTTCCTTATACATATATACCATCCATGTACTTATGTATATTTATATTTATTACTTTACTCCTAGCTCAGCATCTGCAATGCACTACCCTATATCTTACCCTCTACCTACCTCTCTCAATATATCCTCTGCCTCTACTCTCTGACTCATCCCAGACCCCATTCTAATACTATGATCCCGACAATAAACCTTTCTAGACTCTTTCCTCCTCCTCTACCCCTCCTTGCATCATCTCAAACCTCTTTTAATTTTCAGCTCTCCCAAACAAGCCTTTCCAAACTCTCTACCTCTATCTCTTACCCCCTCCATATCTCCTTTACTCATCCCAAACCTCCTCCTACTGCTTTGATCTGCAAATAAACACTTTCTAGACCCTTCCCTCTTCTATCCCTCCATTATCATTTTCAATGCAACTAACAGACTCACGTGTCCACCGCTCAAATTAATTTTATATTTCCCTTTATAATTCACCACTAATCCTTTTTGGGTTCTGTAGTAGTGTGCTGCTTGCCAAAAAGCATATTGATGCCTCTTCAGGGGTAGTAAGCCCTAAATAATTGCAAACCCTTCCCTCTTCTATCCCTCCACTTTACTTTTCCAATCCAACTTACAGACTCACATGTCCACCGCTCAAATTAATCTCATATTTCCCCATACTAATTCCCCACTTAGGGCCAGATGTAGGCAAATATCATTTACCGGATTTTACCGATTCTGTATTTTAGAATCGGTGAATGATATGTAGGTAATGATTCCTTAAATTTTACCGAATCGGTAAAATTCGGTAAATACCGATTCAGTATTTACCGAATCGGTATTCCCCATTCATTCCTATGGGCCCATAGGAATGAATGAGAATTAACGATTCGGTAAATACCGAATCGGTAATAGGGGGTATGCCTACAAGGGTGGCAGGGTGCCACATTGACACCCTATTGCACCCCTGTATAGTACATGGGTGCACATGTGGCAGTGTGTCTGCCACATGGCACTGAATAAACAGCTAAAAATTGCTTTTTGAAAGGTATTTGGAATTTACCACCAACTAATAATTGGTGGTAAATAACGAATCCTTAAATGAGTGCTCTCTACATTAAGGATTCGGTAATTTACCAAATCGGTATGTTAAGAATTAGGTAATTTACCGATTCCTTAAGTTACTGATTCGGTAAATTAAGGAATCCTACAATTTGGCCACCTACATCTGAAAAGCCTAATTCCGGTCAGTAACGGCTGAAATTCGGTAATTTCGGCCGTTACCGTACCGAAATTAGGCTTCCTACATCTGGCCCTTAACCTTTTGGGTTTCCAGAGTAGCGTGATACTCGCCGAAATGCGCTTTGACTCCATGTCAGGGGTAGTAAGCGCTATATAAATGCAATTACAATTACAATTATGAGCTGATAAATCAATATGACCTCAAATGTGACCTGCCTCATTTACAAATTCTATAAAGTTCTGTTCAGTCAAAGCATTTAGAAGAAACGCAAAAGCAGTCCACTTAGATATTAAAATCGACTGAGACAATGGTTTTGGTAGCCCCAAAAAATGAAATAATTCCTTATTTGATATTCATAGGTAAACTAGTAGGTGATATTTATAATAAAACTAGTAGACGTGGAGGTCTGTACGCAAGAAACTGGAGCAAATACAACTTCGGTATCAATTCAATGATAGAAACTATAGGGGCTCAATAAATGAATGGAGTAACTGTGGACATAATATTTGTTACTTCATTTTCTTGACAGTATCACTGATTAATAAAGGGAATTGAAAAATGCTCAGATAGGGCAAGCACTAACAAATCTTTTAGTCTTGTTTTTGCAATAGCTAAGAGACCATGGGCTAGATGTATCAAGGGTTTTACCGGTCGCAAACTGTCCGATTCGCAGATTCAGCCCTTTTGCGAATGGTAAAATGCCTTTTGGGATGTATCAACCCAAAAAGCATTCGCAAAACAGGTAATCGCAATTTTTGTGATTACCTATTTTGCGAATGCAGTTAGGGAATCAGAATTTGCGATTCCCTAATTGCAATTCAAGAAGCATTCTCAGAATGCGACTTTGCTTTAAGGAATTGCAAATTACCACCAACTTCAAGATGGTGGAAGTAATTTCAGGGACGTATGGGGGTACAGTGAAGAAAGACACCACCAACACTTCTGCAAGATGCAGATTTCTTTTAGATCAAGATATTTGGAGTCTGACAAGGTGAATTAATAAGCACGACTATGATGGGTGTTGCTTCTCCCCATGTGGAGACAACAGCCATGTTCAAGCAATGACTGGTTTTGGTGTCTCTGAGCACTGAGGAGACAAATTAGAGTTTGGCAGACAAGGTACTCTGTCAACAAATCCCCTGTAGGCTCCTTCATTTGAAAACTTCCTGCGATGGCTGATAAGGTGCAGGACATCAGAGGAAGGGCAATACACCATTTGCTTTATTTATTGTGGATGGTGTGATGTCCTTTTTTAATGTCTGTCTCCACCAGGAAAAACATGACAGTGATGGACAGAAAACAAAGGACCTTCACACCTCAGAGATGCCTCAAAGGGTGTGGGACTCATTTGTTTTATGTTTTTTTTAAATAAGCCCCACCTTAAAAGCTTAGTAAAAGATTGGTGGATGGACGTCTAAACCAATGGTGGCTGTTAATTGTTAGAAATGTGGTCTCTAGTTGGCAATGGTTTGCACCCTGTCCAAGTAGGGACCCTAACTCTATTCAGGGTAAGGGGATCACACAGCTAAGATAACCCCTTCTCACCCCCTTGGTAGCTTGGCACAAGCAGTTAGGCTGATCTCAGAGGCAATGTGTAACGCACATAGTAACACTGTCAAAAACATTACAAAAGGACTCCACACCAGCTTAGAAACATAATCAATATTTACCTGAATAAAACCTGACAAAAACACTAACAATTGAACATATACAAGTAAAGATAACACTTTTCAAAGTTTAAAAAAGTTCAAGCCACAGGAAGCTATGGCTTCGTTTTCTTTTGGCACAAAGTACCGTAGATACATCAAAATCGAAGGCAAAAATAGGCACAGGGGAGGTGAGGCTCCAGAAAACAAAAGCCGGAGAGGTGAGGCATCAGTTCCTTACTGCTAGGCATAAGAAGTGTTGCGTGGATTCCTAATTGCGAGGGGAGATGACGCCGATGAGGAGATGGCATCATGGGACGATGTGTCGAAAATCTAGACGAGCTGCATCAATGTGGTACCGGCGATGCAGGTGCTGCATCAATTTTACAGCTGTGACACAGGTGCAGCGTTGATTGTCAGCCATGGTGCAGGGACTGCTTCGGATCGGAGAGGGGTGCCATGGACGTCAGTGACACAATGCTCGGCACTAATGATGGAGCAAGCTTTCAGCCACAAAGCAGGTGATGGATCAATTCTTTGGCCGCACTACAGGTGCTGCGTCGATTCTTTAGTCACATGGTGGTGATGCGTCAAGAAAACAGGTGCTGCAAGTTAATGCATGGATTTTCTCACCAGATTCACGTCCAAGGGCCCAGGAACTGGATTTTGCAACACTTGGCAATTCAGGGCTCTCAGCAGAAGAACCCAGGCACTGGTAGGTGAAGTCTTTGATGGCCCTGGCTCTTAACAGGAGGCAGGCATGCACAAGCCCTTGGAGAACCTTGGATGTAGTATCTAGAAAGCAAAGCCCAGTCCTTTCATTCCCAGAACAGAAAAAGCATGCAGCAGGCCAGCACACCATAGCAACAGTCAGAGTTGTCAGTCCCTCCTACAGCATCCAGCTCTTCTTCCTGGCAGAATGCCCTTTAGTCCAGAAGTGTTCTGAATTTGGGGTGTCAGAGGTCGAATACGTATACCGTTTTCAGCCTTTGAAGTAGGCAAATTCGAAATGAAAGCCTTTGTAGTGCACAAGACCTTGCCTTTCCCTGACCTGGCTCCAGACTCACTACAGGGGGGTGGAGACAGCTTTGTGTGAGGACAGGCACAGCCCTATTCAGGTGTTAGTGACAACTCCTCCCACCAATCAAGCTCAGGAAGGCCCATCAGCTTGGTGATGGCCCATCAGGATATGAAAGGCACACCTCAGCTCCCTTTATGTGACTGTCTAGAGTGATTGCACAAGAGCCCAACTATCATCCTACCACAGACATGCGTTCTACAGACAGGTAGAAGCAAAGAATGGTTAAGCAAGAGAATGCCCACTTTCTAAAAATTAACGTATTAAAAGGGGTTGGGCCCTTAAGCAGCTAGAATGGGCCTCTCTAATATGTAAACCAAAAATATGTTATAGCTGTCTCTTTTCAAAGATGAATTATTCTAAAAACAGAGTCCAATAACTTAATTATCTTGGCCTTTGTGTATATTCACTTATGTTCCATAATTCATTTAAACAAATATTACAGTTCATAACATGTCATAAGTGGACCACCTACGTAATTTTTTATATACACTCAAAACTATTGTACACGTATAACATAACCAACTCTGGCAAATATTCAAATAAAAAAGAAGAAAAATGCAAACAATTGTGGCATTTTTTCAAAACAAGACCTTTTTCAACCAGTCATCCAATCATGAAATCAACCAGTGGAGGCAATGAGTCACTTATTCGAAAAGTTGTCTCCTGCTGATGATAACTCTTGGGGACTGCTGACTTGATTTAAGTGGGATTGGGAATCTACCATTGTTCCCACTATATTGTCCCTTTTCTGCAGGTTTATTTCCCAAGATATATTGTCGATACACTTCATACCGCCTTATGAATAATTGGGTTCTCCTCAGGACAATAACTGAATCCATTCTTTGGTTTTCTGTTGCTGCTATGATTGTTTCTCAAATTAAGGCACAAGTTCCAGATATTTCATATTTCACTTGGGTGGTTAGTTTGCCAATTTCTCGTCGGTGAAGTAAATTATTGGCTTGGGCCAACAACCCAACATGGCACCTGACAGCATGACCAAGTAGACCTCTAGGTTTCTTTCTAAAGAAGGTAGAGCTTGTTTCACCTGCGGTGCAATGGAGCAGTGCCATGCAGGAAGAAGGAGGTGCGCGTATCAAGGAGCTAACGTTGAGAAGGTACACCTCAAGCAACAGCGCAAGATATGAACCCGCAAGTTAGTCCGTGGGGTACCAATCCAATAATTAACTTCACCGACAAGAAATTGGCAAACTAACCACCCAAGTGACATATCAAATGTCTGGAACTTGTGCTTAAATTAAAGATACGAGCATAGGTGAAACAGATAAGCAAAGAACGAAGCAAGTCGTTGTTCTGAGGAGTTTGATGATAAGCCTGCAAAAAGGGCCAGGTCCAACATCCACCAATTGTTTGTACCTTGAAGGGATCTTAGCATACAGAAATTACCAGTGGGCAGGCAATCATCTCTACATTTTGGCAGAAGATAGTCTGTCAGTGTGGCGGAAGTAATGTCCACCACCACCCTGCCGGATTTTAGTCCATCTGGCACACTCTAAATTGGCCTCTTAGTCTTATGCCAAATTGGCTACATGAACTATTTGACAGAATAAGGCAGAAAAATGGTCACATACATGTGGTGGTGAGGGAAGCATGCAAAGAGAGGTAGTCATAAGCATATGTTCAGTGGTAGAAGTCATTAGACTCTCAAGGGAGCCCATTGCACTTGAAAGCTTGTTCAGTTCTTATCTGTTCATGTATCATGTGTATATGTTCCTAGTTCACACTCCTGCATTTGGTGCTGTTCCAAGATGGTGGTGATTTATCAGTTTTCAGACCAATTTGGACCAGAATAGTGTTTGGGTTGGTGCTCTCAGTGGTACCCTTTGACATATCAGATATGGATTTGTTTGCGATTAACTATGTTTGGAGCATAGAACAGGCAAGCAGCAGGCCCAATATATTCAATGACTTCCCTTAGCTACTACACGTGCCAGATTAAAGTTTATCGATCATTCAGAGGCCCTATGGTTTGCTTGTTGATGCATCAAGTTTACATTGGTGACCTATTGTCAGGGCCACTGGAATTATGCAGCAAGGCAGGGCCAAATTATGCAGCAGGGTTGATTAAATTAAGCAACAAGAAAAGGCAAATTATGCCGCGTAATGAGGCACTGTTTGAGATGGTATTACTTCATTACTGTCCCATTTTTACATTAGACAAAACTATCTAGGCATAGGCTGCACCTCATAAGTACCGGTTTACCTCACAAAAACAGCAATAATCAACAAAGAGGTGACCAGTCAACCTTTCCAAAAGTCCTTCCTCAGTGCAACAGCACATGTTGCTGAGTGTGTATAGTAACTTATGAAGCGTTTGAGCTGATAAAAAAACATTTGTCAAAACCTGCAGATTATGCAGCACATGATGGATTATATGGCAAATGTGGCCGACAGGGGAGTATCGCACACCCCCCCGCAGGGAGCAGAGAGTGCTAAGCGGCCGCTGGGTTGGAGTCTGTCTCTTCCTTCCCATCCCTTTAAGGTTTTTTGACAATCGATATTTATGCACTGATGTTTTTCTCCTAGTGCCTCTCCCAGTCTCCCTGGGACTCCTCTGCAGTCAAAATCTCACAACGCTTAGAGTCTCTGCACCTGAGATCAACCGACTCTAAAACATTGTTAATTGTGGACACTACATTCTCATGCGAGTCATGGACGAGACGGTAAAGCTGGCCACTGCTGAAAAGCTGATAACAGTAAGTAAATGTAAAAATATCGGGGGCATGGGAGAAGCACAAAAGTACTTTGAAGCAAGGTAAGGGTAACACCGGAGACTACGTGAGGTGTTTGCGTCTCTGCAGGGCAGCAAAGAAATTAACATTCTGAAGGGCCAGGAAGTCTTTATCTGATGTCAAGCTCTATCATGCAAATCATGCAATAAAAACGAACATGTCTGGTCAATGGAGCTACTGCCATTCTCTGTCAGAATACTAAGTCTAAAATTCTCAGAAAAACAAGCATTTTTCAGAAGTTTGAAAATAGTTTCCTGTCCTTGATTATTGACATTCTGGCATGGCTGGGCAATTTCCCTGCCAGTTTTAAAGGGGCCATCCAGGGTAGAGAAGGAAAAACAGTTCTCTTTACCTAGCGCTGTAATGATAACAATCAATAGCAATAGGTATTTTGGAATGTTCCTTTATTTGATTATCTAAAATTGGGTTTTGATATATTTTGTGGCATCGCTCATCAGATGACCCCTTTAAAACATGAACCCCGTGAGGTCTTCAGCTCTGCCTTCAATGTAACTCTGTCATCATTTCTGTATTTAATGTGAGAAACTCATTTGGTGTAATGAAAGTTTCCTGGGTTCAGGGGCCTTAGGATTTTACATTTACTAATGCATCTATGTTTGCATCATACAGTGGTGGAGGAGAACATCACATTTTCAGAAGGGACAAACTTGGAGGGGCTAGAACAAGGTTTGGAATGACAGTGCTTCCTTTTTTGCCCACCTAATATAATATTGATAACTGTGCAGAAAAGTCAAAAGCCTAAAGTGCACATAGCTATCAAACCACTGTATATTACAGGAATTGTCATTACCCTACTCAATTGTACTCATTTTAATGGTCTTGAAAGGTTGGAAGTCTGGGTCACCCTAATTGCCTTCTAGTGACACTAATACACATCACAGAGCTCTTCATCAGCGAATATCTAGAAATACCCCATGACTTGTTTGAGCTGCACATCGGTACTGATATTTCCTATGAATCATAAAATTGCAGTGATCTCCTGGTTTGATGACATGAAAATCCGAACTACATGCAACAGATAGCTTATCTAAATGAGGTAGTCATTATATTTAGTGCCTGATTTGAGTTGGAGGAACAAAAACAATGGATGTCCGACTCACCATGGCTGGACTGGCCATGCACCTCTACTGGTATTTCCCCAATTTTGCACTGAAGCCCTTGCAGGGTGCTTTTTGAGGGTTCTGTCTCAATAGAATGGTCCGCTTATGGACCTGTAAATTCTTCCTCAGGCTACTAATGACAGGACCAGAATCTGAAGTCACATATGTTTGTGTAGCACTTGGGTGAGAACCTTCACATGTGAGCACTGACAATGCACAAAAGGCCTAACTAAGGGGACTGAATGCCTACTACAGAGAGCTCTGTAATGTCTTTGTCAGCCACGTATTTTTTCACAGGCAGAATATTGAGTATTGAGTGAGTATTAGTACTTATTATTTAGTTGCCATTGAGTAATCAGTTTGTGGTGTGCACTGTGTAAATGGCAAAAATGTAAACAATAACAGAAAAAGTAAGATATTTGAGCATAAAATCATTCAGCAGGCCAAGGGGGGCTTGTAGTACATGTGACTAAGGTGCCTGTGACAAAAGCACCACTCATTGGGGTGGGTATTCCTCCTGCCTCTGTCAGAAAGAGTCACAGAGCAATACAGGGCAGTGAGATGACATAGTCAATATTTATTGTATAGAGCATGTGAAATACATTTTTTTTAATGTTAAGGGATTAACAATCAATGCTGCTCACTGTTTTAGAAACATAATATATGAAGCCCGTTTGCTGCTGTCTGTTTCGCCCTCCGGTGGAGGTCTGTCCCGAACAACCCGAGGATCAACGCTGGGATCTAGGGACCCAGGGAGTGCTGTACTACTTGCCCCAGCAATGCCTGTGGCACCTGGTGCAAGCCGCCAACATCATCGCCACACCAGGAGGCACATACTTAATCTCCCAGGGGCTCCCGCAGCGAGGAACGCGCGCTGGCGAAGCCCGGGTCAGGGGCGGACCCGTCTGAGCCCGTCCAAGGCCGAAGAAGGCTGGGCCCTCTCTCTTGGCCCCACAAATTGGACAGACGATTACAATAACGGCCGCATGGAGAGTGACAACAAATCTAGGGTGTCGAGGTACTTTCTTTAAAAGCTGTTTTTCACAAGTAATATTTGTCATTGTTATGGTCTGAGTACCACATGTGAAACGGGGGTCTCAATCTGCCCCTCCAGTGCATGTTATGCTGCCTCCCTGTTACAAATATCTGCCTGGTGTCAGTGGTCAGGAGGTTCAATAAGGGGTCTGATAAGCAGGGAATACTGATAGAATGGGGAAAAGAAAGGCAGTAACTCCTCAGCCTCTGCATCCAAAAAAGGCCCCGGGTGATACAGAGCAAACATACTGAGCTACCAGACGGAGGCAATGGGGTTAATAGAGAAGCAGATATCCTTGGTAGAAGAGTCCTTAGTGTCAGGCACGGTAGGCATGAATATAGGGCCCAACAATGCAAACGAAGGGGTGATAAGCTCAATCGGGGAGGGTCCGCACGACATCATACCACAGAACAGGTGCATTCAAAATATGACTGACCAAATAATACTCAGCGACCATGATTTGTTCACACAACCCCCACAGAAGCAGTAAAAAAAAACTGACACACATAGATAAGAGTCTTGAGGCAACCGAAGAGAGGGGGAGGGACACAATAACTACCAAGGTCACAGCAATGAATATGGCCAAACCTGTTAAACCTTGTAAAACAAATCTGGAGAAAAAAAGGCACTTTGAAAACCATAGCAGAGAGAGACAACAAAGCAAAAATGAGTATCAGGGACACTGACTTAAGGAACTTAACTACCTTAGACCAAAAGTTAGACCTATGCCTGAGAGACTCACTAGCCAAGATTGAGGAAAGAGTAGATCAGAGAGAGCTACGTTTGATAAATTTTTTAGCCAGGGAGGAATCTGTGAAACACACAACTAATGATCACTGGCAAGAGTGTAATGGTAAAGCTGAAACCTGCAGACGTTCCAATCAACGGAGTGACCAATGCCAGATCAATCCCAATAGAGAAGCCATAAGGTCTAACACGGGCAAACTTCACCAATCAGACCACCCTCTTCCCGTATCTACTCCCACACTTAATACAACTTGCCACCACTCGATTGTTATGCAAAAAAGGAGGAACAAGGGAGCAGTTACGCAAACCCACACTTCCAACTCGCCCCCTGCCATCAACCTAAAGCGCCTTTGTCTGCCAAGACTATTTTCAATGAACCATCCTATTTAGATTTACCACCTGCAGCTACACCATATACGGTAGTACATGCTAATGTACCCAGGTTAAGGCCTGAAGATAGCAAACTCTTGAATTTCTAAGAAATAAGGCACTCCATTGGTTAAGCACAAAGGGAGGTGGTATTGAACAACTTTTCACGGAGTTTAAGATGGCCCGTAGGATTAACTGGGTCAGAAAAGATAGAAAAACCCTATTAGGCGATTGTGTGGTGCTAACGTTCAAAACGCCCCAGCTAGTGGAGAACATTTTTTGTACGGCAGGGAATAACTTCACGATCACGGGGGTATTAATATACTACCCTTGGGTTCTTTTAGCAACCTCCCATTGCTTTGGAGAGAGGAGGTTACCGCAGAAAAATTGAGGCAAGAAACCAGCACATTTACATTGTACTAGTGGGAAATCGCTTTGCATTACTCCACTCCCTAGAGGAGATAGATTGACTGGACCATTCAATTAAAGTTACTGCTATCAAATCGCAAGCCCAAACCATCCAAGAACCAAAAATGACTGACTCGACCCCTAATAGTGCTCTCTTAAAAGAAGAAGATAGGCCACTAAAAGAGAGTGCAGTTCAAGAAGACAACTCCTTACGCACCGCCGACATCCCTAACAATAGATCAGAACTAGGGCCAGGAACACACAAGGATAGGGATTCAGACCCTATATCACCTATTGACCTAGATAGTTTATATTTGTGTGGGGGGTGGTATTTTAATACTGCTTTGTGTTCATACAATAATGATGTAATATGCGGACTGACAGATGAAAAGAATTGCAATTTACCCCACTTCCCGCATTGTGTTTATGGAGATGCTCCAAATTGGATTTTATTTGTCTTGGACATGGGTTTCGCTAAAGTACTAAGCTTGCCACCAATCCCATTTACCCAGACCTTCAATGGGAGAGGTTTGAGTTCGATCATCGATTTCATAATAATTCTGAATAGGTTCGCTTCCCGCTTACTGAGTTATAAAATGCATAAGAACGCCATAAGTGATCACTTCCCTCTGAGCGTAACTATATCTCTTCCATCTAACTAATTTTCCCCATAATAAGCGGATTATGCGGCCCAAAACCTTGCAATGGACAAAATAAATGGTTACTCTCTAAAGTGGGATAAGGTGGAACCACATAAGATCATCAAGACCGTGGTAGAGAAAAGTTTAGAACCAATAATATGTTTGAACAAATACACACCACACGAGAAGGTACTAGTGTCCTATGCACAAATAACAAGTGTCCTATGGACAAATAACAGAAATAATTAGAAATACACTGAAAGTCGAAATAAAAAAGGGGAATAGGAACAACAAGGGGTGGTTCAATAGTAAATGTAAAAAGGCCTACACAGACTTAAAACATGCATTACACAAAACAGAAAGGGATAGACTGAAATAAAGCAGTGTAGGAAGGCTTATAATCAGGCTGTGAAAACACGTAAAGGAGAATTAAAGAAGAATATCTGTGCTGAGTTATATAAGGCAAGCGTCAATAAGGACAGTACTGCCTTTTGGCGCGTGGTCAAATCCCCATTCCTGACAACTGCAGTCACCCCTACTATAGAAATCGGTATCGATGAAGGACACTGGGTGGAACACATTTCCAACATTTTTGGACAAGCAAGGGAGGAAGACGGCACAGTTGTAAGTACCGTAAGCCCTAGTCCTCCATCACAAGACTTCCCAATCGAACTAGCTGTCACCCTAGAAGAGGTACAATCTGCCCTAAAAGCCAGTAAGGAGGGAAAGGCTCCGGGCCTAGACGGAGTACCTGTAGACATCTTTACACAAAACATAGAGCTATGGGGTCCTTTAATAATTTGAGTGCTAGCCGTTTGCTGCACAATCGGACTCATAGCAACATGGTCAGACTCCATCATGGTACCAATCTTTAAAAAAGGTGACAGATAGAATCCGGCATGTTACCATCCTATTTCTTTGCTGGATTCGGTGGGAAAAGTGGCAGGCCGTATTGTCCTTAATCGGCTCCAACAGTGGGTCGAGGACAATAACGTAATATCAGACCTGCAATTTGGTTTTAGGGAAGGTCTAGGTACCATAGAACAGGGTCTCAATTTACACATCTTAATGGGGAAATATACAAAAGCAAGAAAGGGAAAAATGTACCAGGCCTTTGTTGACCTCACCGCGGCATTTGATTGCGTCCGCCATGAAAAATGATGGAGCATCCTAGAGGCAATAGGGGTCGAGGCTCCTTTAATTCACTTTATAAGAGAACTCTACACAAATGCAAGTGCTTGGTTACGGTATGGACCCAATGGAGAGTGTACAGCGTCATTCCAAGTGGAGAGGGGGGTTATACAGAGCTGCGTTCTGGCACCCTTCCTGTTTACTTTATATACTAATGGCTTGGAGAAAGTCATGTTGGAAGGGTGCCGGGGCCTACCACAGCTGCAAAAATGCCCCATACCCGCCCTACTCTACGCGGACGATGCTGTCATCATGGTCCGAACACCAATAGGACTTCATCTGGCTCTTAACAATAACAATGAGTTCATGAAAAATTTAGAGCTAAAAATAAATACCACAAAAACTTTTATAATGAACTGTGGGAGGGGCAGAAGCAAGCAGAAGGAGATTTTTGTAGAGAATAAAAAAAGTGGAAACCACTATAACTTACCCATACTTAGGAATTTTAGTTGACAACAAGGGATCCTAGTGTCAGGCAATTCAAGCAAGGAAACTTCTTTTTATGAGAACCATGACAGCCCTAGTATTTATTCACAAAAGTTAGGTAAGAGGCCCCCAGTAGAGTTGATTAAAATGTATCTAGCCAAGTGTGTTAGTACAGCTACCTATGGGGCCAGGATATGGGGATACTGTAATATAACCGAAATAAAGAGGGTTAAGAATGCATTTTAAGGTATCTACTGGCTGTTCCACGCTGTATGTCAACCTATATCTGCCGCACTGAGTTGGGCCTACCATACATTACTGACATAATAAGGGTGCAACAAGTTTTATTGTGGCACCGGATCTGGACCTCGTCAAAAACCACATTCAATCGGCACGTGTTAAGTGACTGTCTCAAGTTAGATCAAGCCCTAGAGATCAGGTGGTTGAAATATATCAAAGAATTTATGACTGATGTGGGCCAGCCTGACTACTATTATAATCCCTCCTCGAAGGGTTTAATCTCCAGAAAGGTTTTTAAAGAGCAATGCATGACCCACATGGAGGCAAACAGATTTTCAAGTGAGGCATTAAGGCCTACAGGTCAAATGAACCAACTGATGTGCTCTACCCTCGCTATACAACCATATTTAACATATACAACAACGGGGTATGGCAAATTTGTTCTCACATGCCTCAGACCTGACGTATTCCATAGTTTGGTACGTTTTCCAGCCACAAATGACTGGTCTAAAACCTTAATAAATTGTCCTTGCGATGGAGTCTCACCCCAATCAACAATCCACATAGTCCTGTTCTGCAAATTTTATCTAGAGCTGAGGATGAGGTGTATTAAACACATCTTGAAAATGTTGGGTTTGAGGAAATGTCATCCGGCCTATCTGGCACTGCAGTTCTTAGACAATGAATGCTGTGTAAGAAACATAGCCCTTTTCTTGAAATGTACAATCAGATGTAGGAAACATCTCTGAACTCTGTCCCTTTTATTACGCTGACAGGCCATAATTCTTAACTATTTTGAAACATGTAAATGATGTCTTAACTTTTCTCTACAAATTCTTTTTTTATAACTATTGTATAACATGTGCAAAATGAAATGGTAAAACTGTGTTGATTTTTTAAATAATTTTTTTCAACGACTACTGTGCAATAATTGTGACATGGTATTGTAAACATGTGCTTTCATGGGTTTTTTGTGCATCAAATTGAAAACCGAATAAAGCTACATTTGAATTTGAATATGTATTTTTTCATTTGTTTTTTAAACTAGCAATGTATATATGTTGCATACGTTGGAACATCTGCGTTTTTTTCCGACTGTATAGGGCGTGGTCATTAGGCATGTGTTAGAAATGGGGGTCTCTGATTGCAGCGGTAGGTACCTTTGTCCAAATAGGGACCTTTGCTTCTAGTCAGGGTAAGGGGGATACACACTTCAGATTACCCCTGCTCACCCCCTTGGTAGCTTGGCACGAACAGACAGGCTTATCCCAAAGGCAAGGTGTAAAGTATCTGTACCAACGCTCACAGTAACACAGTGAAAACACCACAAATGGACACCACAACAGTTTAGAAAATTAAAGTATCTTTATCTAAACTAAACAAGAGCAAAATGACAAAAATCCAACATACACCGTTACAAATATGACTTTGAAACGGTTTCAAGAACATGTACCATAGAAAACTATGGATGCGTGACTTTTCACCGAAATACCTGTAGTTGCGTCAAAGTTCACCAAGCCAAACAGCTGCAGCGTCAGAAAACAAAGAGATGCGACACTCCTGAGACCCTGAGGAGGCGATGCAACAGTCCCGCTGAAAACAGAGGAAGGGTTCCGTCGATTCTAGTCTGTATAGGGAGGGATGCTTTGATTCTTTGTGCCAGTTCCAGCTCGCAGGTGATGCATCCGAAGAACGTACCACACAGGTACGATGCATGAAAATCCGGGATGCATTGGCAATCGATGCAACGGCGTTACATGGCACTGCATCGGTCTTCTTTAGCCACGATCCCTTGATGCGTCGATTCTTGCAGCTACGACAGGCAAAACGACGGTTTTCGCAGCGGCACGGCGGTGCATGGAAATTCTTCCTGCGAAGTGAAGAGAGATGCGTCGATTTCTGTAGCTCTTTGAGTTTCTTCTCTCTTCTTGCTCCCAAACAGCAGCAACAACCTCCAGAACTCCAAAACTGCCCCAGGCAGCTAAAGGCAGATCAGAACTCACAACAGCAGAGTTCAGGGGAGCTGGGGTGAAGTCTCTACGTTCCTGAGACTTCTGAACAGGAGGCCTGCTCACTTCAGGCCCTTAAAGATCTCCTTCAAGCAGGGGACACAGCACACAGCAAAGACCTTCTCCTTTCCTTGGCAGAAACAGCAACTGCACGTCTATCCCAGACACCCATCAAGGGCAGTACTACTCCTCAGTCTCTTCAGCTCTTCTCCTTGGCAGAGGTTCCTCTTGCATTCCAGGTATGATCTAAGGTTCAGGGGTTTTAGGTCTAATACTTGTACCCCAAATTGTCTTTGTTCTCTTTGAGCAAGGAGCTATGAGCCCAGTTCAAACCAGCTCGGGGGGGGGGGGGCGCTCTGCAGGAGCACAACAACATCCTTTGTCAGTGTTAGCCTTGGCTCCAGACACACTATATGCGTATGGAGCCAGTATTGTGGAATGCAGGCACAGCCCTATTCAGGTACAGGTGCTACTCCTCCCACCACTCCAAATGCAGATTAGGCCTATTCAGCTTAGTGCTGACTCATCCAGACTCCTGGAACCACTACACCACCCCCAGCCCCTGTCACTCCAAAGCCAGACAGTCAATCCATAAACAGGCAGAGGCACACAGGATGGTTGAACAAGAAAATAGCCACTTTCTAAAAGTGGTATTTTCAAACACACAATTTAAAAACCATACTTACTATAAGATGTGTTATTAAATCCTGAGATCAGGGATAACAAACTCCATTTTTTTTATATTATCCCTATGGGAAGATATGCTTGTAAAATGTTACAAAGCATTCCCCATTCTGTCCTATGGGGCAAGAAGGCCTTTCAATAGTGAAAAACGAAATTGGCAGTATTTCACTATCAGGACATGTTACACACACCAGAAGATGTCTTACAGTCCACATACACTGCACCATGCCCATGAGGGTACCTTGGGCCTACCATAGAGGTGTCCCATGTGTAAGAGAGGGGAAGGGTAGGGCCTGGCAAGTAGGTGTACTTGCCAAGTCGACATGGAAGTTAACAAACTGTGCACAGGCACCGTGGTGGCAAGCCTGAGACATCTTTTTAGGGCTACTCATGTGGGTGGCACAATCAGTGCTGCAGGCCTAGTAGTACCAGCCCTGGCACACTCAGTGCACTTTATAAGGGACCTACTGGCAAAACAAATATGCCAATCAGGGAGAATCAATCACAGTAGCAATTTACATAGAGAGCATATGCACTTTAGCACTGATCAGCAGTGGTAAAGTGCCCAGAGGCATATAGCCAACAAACAAAGGTAAGGAAAAAATAGGAGGAAGAAGCAAAAAATTTGGAAAAAGGGTCATTTCCAACAGCATGGTAAAAGATTAGGGCTCAAATGTACTAATGCTATGAGGCCCATTAGGATGGCGGGCGGATTGACCCCGCCAGGCTGGCGGTAGCTACCGCCAGGCTGGCGGGGGCAATCCGCCCGCTATCCGCACCTAAATTCCCCCCGCCATATTAGGATGGCGGGGGGGACCGCGGCAGATGGAAAGACCTTCCGCCGTTTTTCCGCCCCAGTCGCCTTGCGACCGGGGCGGCGCGATGCCTGCCGCTTTGTTAATGCACATGCATATGTGCAATTTTAGCATTGTGGCGGGCGGTGCTCAGAGCACCGCCCGCCACAATGCTAAACATGCAGGATGCGCCTGCCACAGTGGCGGGCGCATCCTAATCCCCCCCACGGGAACCCCGCGCTAATGGCGGGCGGTCCCAAACACCGGACTAAATCCGCCCGCCATCCTAATGACCCCCTTAGTGTCAGGTTTGCTTTACATAACACCTTAGCTGCTATGGAACGTCCAGCTCCAGTGCTGGACGTTCCATTGCGCGGGTGCAGTTCGAACGTTCAACGGCCGACGGCAGCATTACGGAGGTAGTGGTGCCGTCGGCCGTTGGTCGTGCGCAGCACCTAAGGTGTTATATATGACAAACCCATTGCAAAGTGTTATGCTGGTATTCACTATCCAAAGCAAATCATGATTTGCATTGGGATAGTTTACCAAAGAAATGCAAAGTTGAGTTATGTGCTGCTTTGCATTACTTTGCATCAAGGGGGTGTTTCATGGGTGGAGCATATGCGTTCCCATGCAATCACCAATGGGTTTTGATATGAATCCCTATCAACAAACATTTAAAAACAGGGATTTGTACCACATTCTTACCCCTCCTTGAGGCATGCACAACATGGAGAAATTCTTTCTTTTCTTCTTGTTTTTCCTACTTTGCATGTGTTTTGGAATATAACGCTCACAAATAAAACAAGATAAATGTTAAAATATTGTTTTTGTACTGGAAGGGTCCCCTTGTATGACATAGGCCATTCCTTTCTAAGCATACACGCCTTTACAAGAGTGTGTGCCTAGGCACATGGCGACCTAAAATGTACCAGTGCAGGGAGAGAGGAGATCTGCGCCACAGAATAGTAGAAAAGGTGCTGTTCTGCTTTCTCCCTTTCAAGCAAAGCAGCAACCTTAGTTGTGGCACTGTGCTGCTTGAATTATTCATAAATCTGGACCACGCTGTGGAGTGTGGAGTGGTGTGATTCACTGGTTAGAGGCGGCAGACCCGTAAGCAGAGAACGGCCCGGGACCAGGGTTCAATTCCCGACGCGGCAGGGTCGTGGACCAGGGTCAAAACGGACTCGATAATTCTCGCCTCGGTGCCTACTCTAACCAGGGAACACACTCGGCAACTCTGGCCATTAAGCTTGCCTCATCTCTACAACGGCCCCCCACAGACGCCGGGGATGCCTGGTTTCACCTTGGAGATACCCAGAAAGGGACCAGGACGGGTTCCCCAGCGGTCTTCAGCGCCAGGATACTCCATGGAGTCACAGTGCGCTTTACAAGTACACCCACATTTACATTTACATTTAGATGGGCCTCCTCAGCATTGTATTGCTTGAATGTCTGACAAAATATCGAAAGACAGAATTTCGACATACAAAAATAACGATGTCAACAATATGGACATCCTATCTACAACATGTTAAGTACAAAAATATCGGGAAAAAAGTATCGATGTCAAAAATATCGTTATAAAAACATATTGCTTTTTATATTAAAAAAGTATGTAAAATAAATTAAATAATACTTATAAATATAATAAACATAGCTAAACATATTTTATAATATTTAACACTAATAATATACATAATTTAATAAAAAACAAAAATAAGCATATTTATTAAAAAAATATGTAAAATAAATTAAATAATACTTATAAATATAATAAACATAGCTAAACATATTTTATAATATTTAACACTAATAATATACATAATTTAATAAAAAACAAAAATAAACATATTCATATAATATATAATATATATACTTATTTAATACTAGCTTTTAATAATTATTGTAATAACGTGTAAATAATTACAAATATTATAAATTACAAATACATCTATACAAATAAAATAAATAAATATGCAAAACAAATTAAAAACATTACATTCACTTTTAATATTTGTAAAATTAATTATATACTACATTAGCTAAAATAATACAAAAAATATTAAATAACAGAGGGACTAAAACTGCTATTCCAACTCCCAAAAAAACTGGAAAATGTTGGATAGCGTTGGGGTAAAAATTACCATTCCAACTCCAGAGAGTGCAACAGTAGGGAAAGTGTTGGATAGCGTAGGGGTAAAAATTACTATTCCCACTCCAGAGAGTGCAACAGTAGGGAAAGTGTTGGATAGCGTAGGGGTAAAAATTACTAATCCAACTCCAGAGAGCGCAACAGTAGAGAAAGTGTTGGATATCTTAGGGGTAAAAATTACTATTCCCACTCCAGAGAGTGCAACAGTAGGGAAAGTGTTGGATAGCGTAGGGGTAAAAATTACTATTCCCACTCCAGAGAGTGCAACAGTAGGGAAAGTGTTGGATAGCGTAGAGGTAAAAATTACTATTACCACTCCAGAGAGTGCAAAAGTAGGGAAAGTGTTGGATAGCCTAGGGGCAAAAATTACTATTCCCACTCCAGAAAGTGCAACAGTAGGGAAAGTGTTGGATAGCGTAGGGGTAAAAATTGGCAGTGCAAATGGCAGCAAATCCATATTTATGCGAAAAATGATGTGGCCACACAATTGCATAATTCCAGTGGCCTGCTTATAGTCCATCCTCTATTGCTAGCTTCTCGTGTTGTAGCAGTGATACCCTTATCAGTGCTGACTCTATTTCCTCTCCGTTTACGGTGTTTACAGCATGTGTTTGGGTTCTGGAGTAGCGTGCTACTCGCCAAAAAGCACTTTGACGACCTGCCAGGGGTAGTAAGCGCTATATAAATACAATTACACTATTGCAATAATTTAAGGGCATGTCATTAATTGCTGTGTTATTACTTGTATGCTGCAAATGCCTCCATTTTGCATGTGTTCCCCTTTGACTTGTATTGTTCCTTGTTTCCACTGCTTATTTGCTTCATGTGTTTATTTCTGTATTTGCTTTGCTGTGAATAAAAGCTACACTTTAGCCAACCCCTGTGTCTATATTTTTTCAGATCTGTGAATGAAATTGTGAGTGTTTCGAGGGGGTGATAAGAATTTAAGTGTTAGGGTATCTTGTGCTATTTTTTGTGCGATTGATTGCGGTGAGGATGGGCACTGCCAAACAAATACATTTCCAATTTGGTCTCCAGATTCATGTAGATGGAGTCATTTCCATCCACTGGCCTGGGTCCTCAATGAGAAGACTGTATCACCTTTTTCCAAATTGCGTTCTTCACTATTTTAGCCGTTGTTCCATAAATCATTTATATTTTCAGTAATGAGCTATTATTGATTGCATTGTTATATGTCTATACTGCAGCTAAATGAACTAAAAGGTGACATGTCGGTACAATTTAATACGACCAAACAGGTACATAAAAATATTACCCTTTACATAGTTTGTTGCAATGCAGCAGTGGTCTTCTCTGCCATCCTCATTACATGCTATCCACTGTTTTGCAAAAACACCCTTGGAATTTGAGGCATGAGGACTTTGAATATAAAAAAACAGCTTTATTTATATTAATAAATATATACATAGTTATGGGCCCTGTTTCCTTATTTTAAGACAAGCAATGTCCTCCCGCTGAGGTACGGTCTGTTTTGCAGAATTCTGGTAAAACACAAGTCGCCCTCTCTGTTGTAGTCTATTAAGTGAGATCTTTGCACTGAGCAGGTGCCAGTGTTCATTGATCTGTTTGTTCTGTTATTGCCGCAACAGTTACACGTGCTCTTGTTTATTTTAAAGTGTTTGCTTTTCAAACATGCATTGCTGCATCTTTATTTACGTGACTTGGGGAATGTTTGAGAGGATGTGTTCGGTATACCATCCTGATAGGCTGGCACCTAAAATTCAATATGACTGTGGAATACACAATCCCATGGCACACTCTGCTTTACGCATGAACAACACCAGTCACTTGGCACTGTACTCAAGGACGGTACTTTATTAGTGCCATTACAAGCAGCAGTCACCAGAAGCCACCACAAATGATAAAAAGGTGGCTACAGAACGCAAGAGATGGCCTAGAAATAGGGGGCTTATTTACAAGCCCCTTGTGCCGCCGGTGCGTCACTTTTTTTGATGTACCGGTTGCGCAATAGGCTTGCCCATATACGCAAGGCCATGTAAAGTCACCCTGAATGACTTTTCATGGCATTGTAAATATGGGCGCCTTTCACGCATTACTCTGTGTGAAAGGGGCGTCCCATGGATTTTGCTGTGGGTGTTCCCAAGCAACATCCATGGAACTTGACGCATCCCCAGAGTTTCAATATTTAGTAAAACTGGGAATTTGTCAGAATCCTACGCCTCCCCAGGGGCATCATAGGAATGGTGCAACTAGGAGAAATACTATTATTTTGCCTTGTTTTTTCCTCTTTCTCTGCCAGCTACATCGAAAGAGGAATTGTCGATGATGTAAGAGGGAGTGCCTCATTAGGAAAATGCAATTTTCTTTGAAATTCTAAAAATGCTTGCACCAGAGTATTATCTACCAAATCCAAACTCTGCATCACTGAGAAGAGGAGCCTTCCAGGTGTATACACACGATACACTGAAACACTTACATATTACACACACAATGCTTTACCTCAACTGCGTTTATCCTATATTCAAGTGTTTGCCTGCACGCTTTCTGGAAAATCTGGAGCAAATTGCATTGGCCAAACAACACACATTGCAAGCGTGTGTACCTTTGAAGGGACGTGGAGACACATGATATTACCACATTTGCAGTAGCATAGAATCCACACAGCACAGATCTGTAAACCCGTACATGATGTAAATTGTGCCAAGAAGCCATACTAATGTCAGAGAGGACTTTGCATATCACAAAATTATAACATAACTTGCGACTGATTTTTTTCCTGCCTTACCAGCTTATAAAGAGCACCAGACTTTGGGGAAAGAGATGTGTCACATAGATGTAGGTTTTGTAAACAGGGAAACTGACTCTTGATCCTTGGTTCCTCACTAGACTATACTGAAAGATCACTGACAAAATTGTGTATCCCTTCCATCTCTGAGTGTCCTGATGTACCAAAGGTTTTATGAATGTGTGTGGTATTTTTACACTGTGAAGCTAGCCAAGAGGCAGTGAAGGGTTAATGGCAAATACACATTCACACAAAATAAAAAAACAGTGCTTATAGTTAGCGCATGGAACTATTTTTAGGTGGATGTGAACAATGTGCACAAGCTTTCTGCAGTCACTCAAATTGAAGAGAGCCAGTTGGTAATGTTGGCGGACCCCCTACCCCATGCTGTATGCTTCAGAAAAAAACAATAGCCTAGTGTGTCTAAAAGCCAGGCCTAAAAATGCTAACGCTGTCTCAAAGACCAGCCCAAAGAAATGGCTTATCTTTGCACCGCTGCTTGTTTCCTTCCTTTATAACAAATGAATGGTTCTTCACAGAACATAGGATCTGATTTAAAGTGTGGTGTACAAGCCACTTCATCACAAATGTACCAGATATATCTGCTGCCTTCTTAAAAGTCCCTTATATCCCATGGAACTTGTAATAAGGTAGATGGGATATCCATTACATTTGTGATGGAGTGTCTGTCCGTCAAACTCAAAATCAGGCCTATAGTATTTATTTAAGGAAAATGCATTCTATATTCTGTGGACACATGCACTTGATGCCATAACTTTCAAATGTGTATTACTTTATAAACATCTTATCAATTAAAACATAAATTACGTACCAGGGTGAGGTTATGTGGTTATACCAATGTTTTAATAATATGAACCTTAAGTTTATTAACATCACGGATTGTTTGATTTGTGAAAATACTTAGAAACATTTTACTGCTCAGAGTAGTAGTTGACTTTTTTTTACAATCTTAACATTAATTGTATTTTTTTTATTAGCAGCATACCCCAGTCTTTTATTACAACAACGTGGTTTGTATTAATTGCTGCATTCTAAATAACCATTTTATTGTGAAGTTAGCTAAGTAGTCCTATTTTTATTATTTTTTAACAGTCTTCGAAAAAAAACAGTTCCGGGGGAAATGATGGGTATTCATGTTTGACTGCATAATGCAGTCAGATCTCTGAAGCCAGGTAATAAACCTGCTGCGCTACATTGTATGTTTTCTAGACAAAGTGTGAAAGGTTGATGTAAGAAAACAACGCTCACAATGTCATTCTGTAGTGCAAAAAAAGCGAGCTTGCTACGGTTACTGTTTGAAATGGTATGGTGAAATTCCAGACTTCAATGCAGTCTTTCTTCTTTCTCTCCTTCCCACTAAGACTCTCTCCCATCTTGTGCTGCTCCCCACCACTGCCCCCTCCAGTTTACTCAACCCCCCCCCTCTAATTTGCTCACCTTTGATCCTCCTGTCTCTCATTTTTATTGACCAAACTGTGCTGAAGATGACAGCCTTAAAACATGAAGGGATCTATCTACCTGGAGCCGTGTTTGCTTTCAATTCGTTGTGATGCCTCTCGGACTAAGGGCCATAAGTATCAAGATACCCATTTGCGATTCTTAAATAGCGATTTTTAAGAAATCGCTATTTGAGAATCGTAAATGGGTATATGTACAAAATCGCATTTTTTTTGTGATTCCTTAGAATTCCTTAATTCCGATTAGCAAATTGCGAATCGCAATTAAGGAATACTTTCCAGTTCATTTCTATGGGCCAGGAGGCCCATAGGAATGAATGGGAAGTTATTCTCAATTTGCGATTCGCAATTTGCTAATCGCAAATTGAGAATAATTTCAAGGGTGCAGGGGTGTCCAAAAGACACCCTATTGCACCCCTGAAATATGCATGGGTGCACATGTGGCGCACATACATGCCCTAAGGGCATGTATGTGCGTCACATGGCTCTTTGAAAAATGCAAAAATGTGCATTTTTCAAGGAATTCGCAACTTACCACTGAAAGGGCGAGATTTCGATCGATACCTTATATCTATTGATCCAAACCTCGATCTGGTCGACTGAACCTTTATTGCCTGTCTGTAAGGAAAGGAAGTGCACCCATTTCCAAGTTAGTTCACCCAAGAAAGGACTCTACTCTCAAAGATCACGGACAACTTCTAGTTTTCAAAAGTTTATTGTAAAGATATAATGAGCTGCAAATACAGGCATCTCAGAATGAGATTCACGAGATACACAGGTCCAATTACATACATGTGCTCTCGGAAAGCCCTCAAACGAGCAACAGAAATCACTAACACAAGTTCTAGAAATAGCAAAGCTATCAGCATAGACGCATATCTCTCCTTCATTTAGGTTGGAGGAAAAAACACACAGGTTAGGCGTCCCTACCCTGTTCTAGATGGTATCCCTACTTAACCAAATCCCAACCTAACAAAGGTGTCAGCAGTGAATGACCCCCAAGGGAAGTCACTCACTCTAAGTCTCTTGGTGAAAACCTATAGTTCTCCAGTCATGACCCCTCTCTGCCTACCCATCCACTCTCTTAGGGGTCCTCAGGTCTCTGCTCTAACTCCACCCAGGGGTGCTGTCCCTAATACAAAACAGTCAACAACATTTGAGACGCCCCTTGTGGAACGCCCCTCACGTGGTGCAACTTCTGGCTTTTTCCATGATGCTTTGTCTTGGGCCTCAGACGTTAGAGTTGACCTTGCTTCTCAGATTCTTCTCCGGCCCGCTGATACCCCTTAAACATTCCAAAACCCTCCTCCATGTCTGGGCCGTCTACTGAACAGACCTCTATTCATTCATTTATAATTGGATCCCCCCTTTCCTGTTGCAGACAGATATCAGTAGCCAAGAACCCAACTCTCATATACTTCTAAAAGAAAAAGGCTTGCAACATTTCTCAGCCCAGACATGTACGTGTAAATCAATGCTAAAACATTTCAGGCCTACAATATTTCTCATTATGATTATCTTCATTTAATTAAAACATGTTAATACTCTTATTCTATTATTAAGTAAACATTTCTATAAATCATGGCCTATTTAATGCAATGGCCAAAAACCTTAAAACAATCTGTGTCGTGAAAAGAACCACCTTCCCTTTCCCTCCAGCTCTGGCCCTGAGGCCTACCACGTTCTGCGTTTAACCGCATACCATCTCATGTTTTAGCAGCTTCACGACATGGATTCAAAATAATCACGTCTAATAAAGTCATATAATGTCACACATTTCTGTATTAGTTCCACTTCTACTTAAATCTCTACATTAGCTATACATTTTAGGATATATTTGCAAATACTATTAGCACTCATGGCATTTCTCTTCATGACTTGTGCTTACTACAGGTAAGTGTGATGTACTCATACATTTATCAGTTTGCGCTCTCTCAGTTCCCCCCTTTGATGACCTCTCGGGGTCATCACTAACATTTAAACTGCAGTTATTGCTGGCATTCTCTGCGCTTCCAGAGCTCTCAGGCTCCTGTACTGATTATCTTGTATGGCAGCCAATCTCTGCAGCTGCTCTCTTTGGGCCCTTTCTGCCTTTCTTGCTCTGTACCATTTGAATACCCTCACCAATCCCCACAATATTATCCCACAGATCAATATTATGATGATAGGCTTTAGGATATACCATATAAAGCTTTTTCCTAAGGTGGAAAACCACCCTCCAACTGCACTCATTCCGTGGCCCACCTTTTCCCAGACATTTTCTCTACTCAAGTCTTCGATCTCCTTGTGAATATTAGTTATGTTCTTAATAACTTTCTCAAGGGGTTTTGAAAGGTCTGGAATATAAGTGCAACATTCCTGAACCTTCAAAGCCTTACAGACTCCGCCCTCTTTTGCTAATAGGACATCTAATGCAAGACGATTTTGAAGAACCATAGCCCTTATCGATTGCATCTCTCCTTCTACCAGCATTAAGGACTGAGCAGTGCTGGCAGACAACCTGTCGACAACTGTTGCCAGTCGTCTAATTTTAACATCATTAAGGATTATTCCCAAAAGAGGAAACATAGCTCCAAAGACATCTCCAACCATTTCTGCATCGCCTAAATCTCTCCTTCCCCTCGATGATGTCTGGCCCTCAATGATCAATAAGTCTTGTGCATGATATATTTTGGGGAAGACAATTGCCAAATAACATGATCCATACCAGTTGTCAGGTAGTCTCACGTAAGCATTTCTTCCACATACAAAATACACATTTGGAATCACTTGCATTCCCTTCAGGAAATCCTTAGTGTAGTACTCTAAATTAAAAGCATGTTCACAGTCGACTTCACCCACGTATACATTTTCATAATACGTTTTGGCTCGGTGAAGACATAACTTTCCTCTCTGCGCTTTATCTAAAGCTATTGGACCACTACTACCCTTTCTCTTGTGTGACTTCTCTTCCTCGGTCCAATCTATTTTCCCTTGTCCTGATTTTTTCAAAATCTTTTGTCTCCTGTAACGATCATCCACCTGCCCTATGAACTTTTTCTCGACTTCTGACACCTTACATGTCAGGTTATTTCTACGGGCATGTGAAGTATCTAAGGTAATCCAAGGAATGAAGAACTTGGCCAATCTGTCTTCACTCTTCCAGTAATCCCATTTGTTCATCTGCTTATAATTTGGGACTTCTGGCAACACTGAATCATAATTAGAGAAATAGTATTCAAAACTATCTCTCTCATAAAATATACTAAGCAATAAGCTACATGTAATGCCATATGTCAGCGGGAGGTGATGGTATCTAATACCCTCGTCTACAGATGCCGGCAACTGCATGCAGACATAGCAATCCTTAACCTCCATGGCATCCACGTATTCATACAAGAGTTTAGCATAAGCATTTGACCTAAAGTCTCCTTGGGACTCGTCTACATGTAACCTGCGGGCTTCTGCAGCCAATAACGCTTTCTCTTGAGTGTTTTCCCTTTTCTCACCTGCAACAGTGGGTGTAAGTGTTACTGCAGAACTCGCATCAGTTACCTCTACCTCTTCTGCATGTCCCTTTACATAAGAAATTGTTACCACTAAAGCTATTAATATTATCACTCCTACTATTAGTGTACCTATTATACATTTAGCTCTGCGGTTCGGGGTGCCGGCCTCCATTTCGTCAGACTATATAGTTCTCTCTTTATCTCCGCAAAAAGTTCTTTTCCTCTCGTTCCTTTACAGTCTCTTTTCAATCCTTTTTGTCTTTAGAATCCACACAGCTGGAGGCTGACAACCTTCTTCGCAAAAGTCCTTTAACAGTTCGAAAAGACAACCCTAGCCCTTCTCCATCAACTCAAGGGAAGTTCCCTATAATTCACTGCTTCCTGGGCGCTAGGTAATCTTCTTTTTCTGCTTGCTTTATTTACAAAGTCCTTTAACAATCGACTATCAGATTTGTGGTTGCAGCTTCAATAGCATAGTTCAATATTTCCAAGCGAAGAGTGTGCTCTTCATGTGCTGTTATCGTTGTACCAAAGTCGGGGAATTGCAATTCTGTAAGAAACATGTGTTTTAACTTGCTGAGGCGGGGAGGTCTGGGGAGCACGAATGTTAGTGACCCTTCTTGTTCGACACCGGGTACCAACAGCCGTATTTCCACGGTGATAATGGGCTCAGAACTGGACACCACCACCGCTCGGATCCTCCCTGTCTCCGGTTTCACAGACATTTGTCGCCAGATATGTCCACTCAGGTGTGGAGTATCTTCTGTTAGGCACACGCACTCTTCTTGACCTTCTTCGGTCCGGTGCTTCAGCGCCCTGAGCACCTTCTTCTGGGTCTGAGTCTTCTGATATCGGAGGAAGGGTTAACTCTGGAGTTGACCTCAGGCTAGAGCTCCTTCTTTGCGGCCAATTAGCTTCTCCACGTGCCCTTCTACTCCTTCTCCTTCTGGTCTGTTCTCGCTCTCTTTCAGACCTGTCAGGGTCAGACTCGTACTCCCAGCTATTTTCTCCTTCTGTAGCGTCGTCTGTTTCACTGTTGTACTGACCGTCCTCAGCTTGGTCAGACTCGTTCCCTGCTTCCGCTGGCACCTCTACAGCTTGGCTAGCCCCCTCTATGGCTTCTTGGTCCCCAGCTGGACGTCCATCCGAGAGAGGAGCTGTTTCCAGAGGTGCTGGAACCCTTTTCGTATGTGACGCGTGGATCCAATTGGGCAGGCCTCCCACCTTTACAGCTGTGCTTGTGATCAGGATGACCTGGTAGGGCCCACGCCAACGAATATCCAAGCAGCTTCTTCTCACATGTTTCTTCACCAGGACCCAGTCCCCAGGATACAGGTCATGGCAAGGGCCCTGGCACGCTGGAACCTCGGCAGCCTGTACCTGAAGAGACACAGAACGCATTGCGTCAGACAGCCCCTTACAATAGTCCAGGATCATATCATCTGTGATATTTAACAGTGCAGTAGCTGGAATAGATGGCAGCCTCATTGCTCTCCCCATTAACACCTCATGTGGTGACAACCCTGTTCTTCTGTCTGGGGTACTACGAAGGCTCATGAGGACCAATGGCAGGGCATCAGGCCAACTCAGGGTCGTTGAGGAACAGACTTTAGCTATTCTGGACTTGATCGTTCCATTGATCTGTTCCACAATTCCTGAGGCTTCTGGTCGGTAACTGCAATGGAGCTTTTGGTCAATATTTAGCGCAACACAAATCATCTTCACAAGCTCGCTGTTAAAATGTGTTCCCCTATCTGATTCCAAAAAGGCCGGCACCCCGAAACGAGGGATAAGTTCTCTAAGCAGTAACTTAGCCACTGTGAGGGTGTCGCACCTACGTGTAGGATATGCCTCAACCCACCTGGAGAACACACAAACAACCACCAGGACATAGCGAAGGCGGTTGCATCTTGGCATTTCAATGAAATCTATCTGCATTCTATTGAATGGACCTCCAGACCTTCCTATGTGACTTAGTGCAACTGGTGTTCTTTTTCCTACGTTCAGCTGCTGGCAGGTCACACAACGCTGACACACTGCTTCTGCTGCTATTCTAAACTTAGGGTTGTACCAAGTCTGTCTAAACACTCTCAGCATAGCATCTCTCCCTAGGTGTACTGGACCATGTATGAGTCTAGCCATTGGACTCACCATCTCATTGGGCAACACTGCTCTGCCGTCTGCTGAGACCCAAAAATGGGTCTCACCCATTACACATCCTGCCTTTTCCCATGTTTCTTTCTCAGAATCAGGAGCATTTTCTTGCATGGTTGACAGTTCATCCCAAGTATCAACAGTTTCCAGAATCATGGCTAATTCAGTTCTTACATTTATTCCACCCACATCCACCTCTGTGAAAGAGTAACCCTGTTCCGCGCAATACCGTGCAACTTCATCAGCATATCTATTGCCTTTCGAAACAAAGTCCTCATTTTTGGTATGTGCGATGCACTTTACAACTGCGATACTTGCTGGACATTGCAATGCTTCTAACAACAGGCGCACAAACTCTCCATTGCGAATGGGAGAGCCTGAAGAAGTCATGAACCCTCTTTGAGACCATAACTGCCCGTAATCATGAACTACCCCAAACCCGTATTGGCTGTCGGTGTAGATGGTGACTCGAATTTGATTGCCTGCTAAGCAAGCACGTGTCAGGGCAATAATCTCGGCTACCTGAGCGGAGTTTACTCCTTCCAGGCACCCTGCTTCCACAACTCCTTCAATTGTACAAACAGCATACGCTGCTCTCAATTGCCCAACTTCGTCTCTTACACATGAGCCATCGACAAAGAAAATTTCATCTGGGTCAGTCAGTGGCTCATCCACAATGTCGGGTCTGGGTTTGGTGCATAGTTCAGTCACATCGAGACAGTCATGGTCTGTATATTCATCATCATCCTCAATATCATTTGGAAGTGGCATCAAGGTAGCAGGGTTCAAAACAGAGCATCTCTTGAGGGTCACGTTCTCTGCAGCAAGAATAACTTGCTCATAGCGCGTGAGCCTGCTATTGGTCAGATGCTGTGTTTTGGTCCTGGTCATCAACAGTTCAACAGAATGTGGCACGCACACCTCTAACGGGTGTCCCATGACAATATTTTCACATCTCTCAATGCTGACACCCGTTGCAGCAACGGATTTGAGACATCCGGGCAACGCTGCGGCTACTGGGTCTAAAGTAGCCGAGAAATAAGCAACTGGTCTACGGGCATTCCCATGGATTTGGACCAACACAGACAACGCACAACCTTCTCTCTCACAACAGTAAAGAAAAAATTGTTTATTGTAATCAGGCATTCCCAATGCCGGAGCACGACACAGGTCCTCTCGCAACTGTAGGAACGCCATCAAACAGTCTTTGTCCCATGGTACCGGATCACTCACCTCCTTGTGCGTCAGTTTTTGCAAGGGCTTTGCTTTCAGTGAAAAGTTCACGATCCACTGTCGGCAATAACCCACCATCCCTAGGAACATCCTGACCTCTCTCTGGGTCTGAGGCGCATTCATTTTCATGATCGCCTCTATCCTGTCTGGTGACACTTTTCGTTTGCCTTTCTCAATTCTGTGTCCCAAGTACTGCACTTCTGTCAGGCAGTACTGCAATTTTCCCGGGGATACCTTATGCCCATTGGCAGCTAGGTGATTTAACAAAGCAATGGAGTCTTCCCTGCAAGCTTCTTCTGTTTCCGACGCCACAAGGAGGTCGTCTATGTACTGGACCAGAACTGACTTCTGGGGCAGCACTAGACTTTCAAGATTTTTCTTCAAAAGCTGGTTAAAGATCGATGGGCTCTCTGTATACCCCTGAGGGATACGACACCATGTTAGGACGCGATTTTCCAGCTTAAATGCGAAAAGAAAATGGCTATCTTCGTCCAGAGGGATCGAAAAGAAAGCCTGGCAAAGATCGATCACAGTGAACCACTCTGCTTGGAATGGAATCTGAAACAGTATCACTGATGGATTCGGTACCACTGGACAACATGAAACGACTATGTTATTAATCTTTCGAAGGTCCTGCACTATCCGAAATTTCCCATTTGGTTTCTGCAGACCCATAATCGGGGAGTTGCATGGACTACCCACGATTTCTTTCAGTATTCCCTGTTTAATCATGGACTCTATCACGGGTTTTATGCCTGCAATCGTTTCTGGAGTCAATTTATATTGGGGTGTTCTTGGGAACTCAGCATGCGGTTTCACTACAATTTTCACTGGGTCCACCCCTTTGACCAAACCAATCTCTTCCCCAGTGAAATCCCATACTTCTGGTGCCACTGTCTCTCTCAAGTCCCAGGGGAGCTCCTCTACTGTTAAAGTAGGGTACAGTTCCACGCATATTCTAGAGTTTGCAACTTTGAAATCTGCATCATCATCATTGGTCAATACCTCCACTCCCTGAGGTGTACAATATATAGTACAATTCAATTTACACAACAGGTCTCTTCCTAGCAGACACACAGGACTTGAATCGCAAACCACAAACTGGTGCTCATCGCTGTACTTCCCTATTTTCACCTGCACCGGTTCTGTCAATTGGCTGGTTATTCTCCTGTTTGCGACCCCTACCACCTGTATGGTCTCTCCAGACATGGGCAGGTCTGGAACTGCAGCTGATCTGATCGTGGATCTAGTGGCTCCTGTGTCCACCAGAAATGTCGTAGGGCACCCTGCTACTTCTGCTTCCACATAGGGTCCCCTCTGATCTACCTCTAAGGCTGCCCCGAGGGTGCAGTCTTCTCTTTCCACTCTCTGTCCGGTTAATGGGTCCACATAATAGCACTCTTCACCTTCTACAAACAGGGGCATTTGTCTATAGGTCTTGCCCATACTCCCTACTCGAGGAGGTTGCGGGAACTGGGCTCGGGGAGGAGCCCCCCCCCCTTTGAGCACCTTTCCTTGGTATGGCGTCGCCCCTCTCATAGGTGCGCTCTGGACCTCTTCCTCCTCTATCTCTTGCTCTCCTATCTCTACATTGTAAGGGCACTCGCGTTTCCAATGCCCCAACTCGTTGCACTGGTGGCACCTAGTCGTTTTCTTCAAGGTAGCTATGTCTATTCTAGGTCTAAAGGTGGAACTCTCCTCATTACCCTTGTTCTGACTGTACTGCTTCTTTCCTCCGGTACCTGTCCCTTGCTGCTGTTGCTGTTGTCCCCCCTTCCCTGCTGCCTGCATCTGTACCACCATCAACTTTTCTTTTAGTTTCTTAGCCTTGGAGTCTATCTCATCACAGCAGTACCTGGCATATCTCAGTATTTCATCTAGGGGTTTAGTTTGCCAACAAATCGAGTGTTGCTGAATCATTAAACTAATATCCGGTCTCAGTCCCAGGACGAACTTGGACACAAATTGCCCTATGTCTTTTGGATCCATTACATCCAAGCCGCTATACTGTTTAAACGCCTTCAGCAATCTCTCGTAATATTCATGAACTGTCTCTTTGGGTTCCTGTCTTGTTCGGTCTATTCTGACCCAATCTATGTCTTGCATTGGCACCTTCTCTTTCAGCCAAGTCATCACTCTCTCGTATTTTGCCATCACAATCTCGGACGGCCCATTAGTCTTGGCATCTCTTTCTGGCTCCGTTATGGGCCACTCAGCGCTAACCTTGCATGCTGTCCACAGGTCGCCTGGTACTACAATGTCAAACAGCGTGTTCAGATCTATCCATAGGACCTTGGAGATTTTTACAAACCTCTCCACTTGCTTGTACCACTCCACTGGGCTCTCTCGTAACTTGGGGAAAGAGGTGGTAAAAGCAGCTAAATCTCCCCTACTCCAAGGGACATGTACATAATTCCCATTTGCAACTTCACGCAAAGGGTAAGCTTCTATTCCCTGCTGTCCTGGTGTCATACCAATCATGCTTCTCCTGCCGGTCCCTTTCTTGGACCACCTCTCTTCCCACTTATCTAGTGCCCTCCATGTCCTTATTCCAGTAATCAGTTCCCTTATGTGTGTTTTCAGCCCAATCGTTCTCCTCTCATCTAGGTCTCGATCTGAGTAATGTAGCCTGTGGTTACCCTGTAATGCCTTGGTTCTTGACAAGTCCACCATATATTTGCCTGCTAGTTCGACTAACTTCTCATGGACTGCTCTCGCTTTTCGAGTAATGTCCTTTGCCATATACAGTATTTCATCCTGTTCATACATTTCCATTCTTTCTAAAGGCAGGGTACCATCTACCATGTCATCCAGATCTGACCTTAAACTGGAGACATCGAGTCTTTTGGCTTTTATCTCAGCTCGCAATATGTCTTTCGAAGGGGGCTCACTGGTCTCCCTACCATCCCAACTTCGAGCTCTGCGTTTGGGCTCGGGAGAGTTAATGGGTGGTCTCCCTCGCTCCCATCTCTCCAGGTCCCATGCTCGGCCATCCGATCTAGGAAGGTGATGGAACACGGGCCTGTTACCCCCACTCTCTCTCTGCCCACTCTCTTCTTCTTCTCTCCTCTCACCGCACATCTCTCTGTTATTTTCCCTCTGGTCGCTACACTCCCTTTGCCTCGTATCGCTCAGTATCCGATACGATCCTTCCTGGTTCCCCATATTCCCTGGGCTGCGCTCATTGCCGTCATCACAGGGACTATGGTGCGACCTCTCACAACTCCCATTCAGTTCTCTGGTGCCGGGCACACAGTGTGGACATTTAAAGCTGTTTCTGTACTCTTGTGCTCTCCTCTCCCCTTCACTGAGTATTGGGCGCGCCACCCCTTCACTCCCGGGGCCCCCGTTTTCCAGGTCTGTTCTACCTCCACTCCGGGCCCAATGGGTGACTCCCCTACTCCCTCTACAGTCCCACTCCGGGCTACTCTCCCCAGCCCCGCAGTGAGTCCGTGCTCTGCTGTCCTGACTTTCCCTTTCTGCTTCTGCAGCATTGATGCACTTTTGAGCCTTCACTGCCTCGTCCCACTGCTTCATGTACTCATTTAGCTCTTGAAAGGATTTTCGTCCCGATCCCCTCAGATCCATTGGCCATCTAGGGCCCCCAGGATCTCCTCCCGGGTCCCCTGCTGTGTGCATCGGTGTACTCCATTCTCTGGGTATCGGCATCTGACTTGGGGAATTAGTGGTATCGTTCCTCCTAGCCTTCTCTGCTCTTTCTCTGTCTTTCCGTACCCGTTCTTCCCCTCTTGCTCTTTCTTGGTCATATATCGATATTATAGGACCTATGGTAACAGGTACTTGTAGTGCATCTGGTAATGGGTAGGATGTGGCACTTTCCGTTTCCGGCGCTCTTTGTACCACAAACCTACCGACCACCTGCTGCACCTGACTAGGCTGGAACAGCTCTTTCTTTGGCTCAGGATCCCACTGTGAACTGGGAAGCGGTCTATGCTCTCCTGCAATGCCCCCCTTTTCTCCTTCTGTATTCTCGACCTCTCCCCCTCCTTTATTATATGGGGGTGGCCTGTCTGTCAATAATCTGTTTATCAGGCTATCCTCTGTTTCGCTCTCATCATCTTCTTCTAGGGGGCTTTTATTTACTGGCGCCTCTAACACTGGGTACAGTTTATTTATTTCCAAATTATGCACTCTCCATCTTTTAGCATCTGCATCCCACCTGGCATCCTGTACTGCCCTTACCGATCGTTTCACCCTTTCTTGTCGTCTGTTCATATTCTTTTCATGCGCTGCCCTAATCCATGCTTCAAGAGCTTCAAACTGGGTTGGTCTAGGCAAGGGTCTAATTGAGGTCATGACTGATTTTAATCGATGTAACACCTCTAATCTGAACGTCCCGTACTTCGGGAACGTCAGTTCCTCGTTTCCTTCAGTAATCTTACTCCACTCTGATATCCAAAGGATCGTATGCAACCCAACATTTACTGCCATGTAACGAGCTGGCGTACCCTCCGGCGGGGCTTCTTCCCCTTCATACGATCCCCGCTTCTCTTTCTTAAACAACGCTTTCAACCATTTAAAACACTTCATAATTATGCGCACAAAATCCAGCCTCGCTACTCTGTTTACTTCCTGATGACAATCCACCAATCCTATCGCGGCTTTGCTAGCTTGGCCTATCACAGCGCGGTCTTTCTCCTGTCGGCCAATCACGTCGCGACCCTGTGTGACGTGTTCGCTAGCTGGCCTATCACAGCGCGGTCTTTCTCCGGTCAGCCAATCACTGCGCGACACCACCTGACGTCTCTTTTCTCCGCTTCGCAGCAGCACCCCTCCTTTCTCAACTCGTCTCCCGGTTATGCATGCGTCCCATTCATACACCGAAAAATGACTACTTCCGACCAAGCGGTCACTTCTCTCGACTGTACGTCCACAGTCTATCTGTAATTGTCAACACAACTGACGAGATGTCTTATCGTCTCTCTGATAGGTTGCTTACACACACAGTAACTTCCGACCAGCATCCGTTACTCACGCACTCACTCTTACGTTCCCCCTATCTCGGTCTCTTGGGTGATCAATGGTACCTCATGACCCCCTTCACACTAGTTGACAATTACTCTGGGTGTCCGATACACCCGAACCACTTAAGCTCTCCTTGAACTTAAGATTTCCACCGGTTGCGCGCGCTCACAACCTGTTCCACAGTCACTCTACAGACATTCAGCTCCGCCAGACATTACAACATAGATACAATACAAAACACCGCAATCTAACACGCATAACCCTTTATACTCACTCTCGACCGATACTGCTGCTTTTTCCTGTCTCACGTCATCCGGATCTTCTCCAGCGGGCTGTTCTTCCAATCATCGATCTCTAGGGGCCTTGGGGTAAGCTAACCTGGCCTAGGTCACCGTCCTCAAGAAGGCAACCATCCTCTATAGCTACCAACTGAAAGGGCGAGATTTCGATCGATACCTTATATCTATTGATCCAAACCTCGATCTGGTCGACTGAACCTTTATTGCCTGTCTGTAAGGAAAGGAAGTGCACCCATTTCCAAGTTAGTTCACCCAAGAAAGGACTCTACTCTCAAAGATCACGGACAACTTCTAGTTTTCAAAAGTTTATTGTAAAGATATAATGAGCTGCAAATACAGGCATCTCAGAATGAGATTCACGAGATACACAGGTCCAATTACATACATGTGCTCTCGGAAAGCCCTCAAACGAGCAACAGAAATCACTAACACAAGTTCTAGAAATAGCAAAGCTATCAGCATAGACGCATATCTCTCCTTCATTTAGGTTGGAGGAAAAAACACACAGGTTAGGCGTCCCTACCCTGTTCTAGATGGTATCCCTACTTAACCAAATCCCAACCTAACAAAGGTGTCAGCAGTGAATGACCCCCAAGGGAAGTCACTCACTCTAAGTCTCTTGGTGAAAACCTATAGTTCTCCAGTCATGACCCCTCTCTGCCTACCCATCCACTCTCTTAGGGGTCCTCAGGTCTCTGCTCTAACTCCACCCAGGGGTGCTGTCCCTAATACAAAACAGTCAACAACATTTGAGACGCCCCTTGTGGAACGCCCCTCACGTGGTGCAACTTCTGGCTTTTTCCATGATGCTTTGTCTTGGGCCTCAGACGTTAGAGTTGACCTTGCTTCTCAGATTCTTCTCCGGCCCGCTGATACCCCTTAAACATTCCAAAACCCTCCTCCATGTCTGGGCCGTCTACTGAACAGACCTCTATTCATTCATTTATAATTGGATCCCCCCTTTCCTGTTGCAGACAGATATCAGTAGCCAAGAACCCAACTCTCATATACTTCTAAAAGAAAAAGGCTTGCAACATTTCTCAGCCCAGACATGTACGTGTAAATCAATGCTAAAACATTTCAGGCCTACAATATTTCTCATTATGATTATCTTCATTTAATTAAAACATGTTAATACTCTTATTCTATTATTAAGTAAACATTTCTATAAATCATGGCCTATTTAATGCAATGGCCAAAAACCTTAAAACAATCTGTGTCGTGAAAAGAACCACCTTCCCTTTCCCTCCAGCTCTGGCCCTGAGGCCTACCACGTTCTGCGTTTAACCGCATACCATCTCATGTTTTAGCAGCTTCACGACATGGATTCAAAATAATCACATCTAATAAAGTCATATAATGTCACACATTTCTGTATTAGTTCCACTTCTACTTAAATCTCTACATTAGCTATACATTTTAGGATATATTTGCAAATACTATTAGCACTCATGGCATTTCTCTTCATGACTTGTGCTTACTACAGGTAAGTGTGATGTACTCATACATTTATCAGTTTGCGCTCTCTCACCACCAACTAGAAGTTGGTGGTAATTTGCGATTCCTTAAGGGCATTTTGCTACATTTTTTTGCTACATACATTGCATTTAAGGAATCGCAAAATTTGCGAATCCTTAAATGCAATTGAAAAATAAGGAATCGCAAATTTTGCGATTCCTTATTTTGCACCTGTTTTGCTTCATACATTCCATTTAGCAAATTCGCATTCGCAAATTGCGAATTGTCATGATACATATAGCCCTTAGTCAACGGCCGCAAGTGCACTGCTAGGGTTAGAGAAGGTCAAGCAAGGAGTAGCATGTGCTACCCCAGAGATCCCCCAATGACATCCATAGACCAAAAGTAAAACTCATTTGAAGGGTCCGACCAGCACTTTAAACTCATTATTTGTCAAAAATAAATACCTGTTTAAGTTTTACGATTTTCCAAATGAAGCCCAAACTCTGACGGATTTTGAACGGAAACTTCTAGAAAGACAACGTTGTAGGGTCAGCTCCTCATTACAACTTTGAAAGGTAAAGGACTGCGAATTTGCTAGCACGTTTGAAAAGGCCTAATAGGGGTATAAAGCCCTAAAACCCGGACTTTTTAAATGATACTTCTTTTTGACTCAAGCCCATGAGCACCGGAAATTCTGAAGCCATTCTTTCAAATGGCCAGCGCGCGCGTAAATGCAGGAGGATAACGAAAGTGCAGCGTCCGGCTAGAGGTGAGGAGTGCACGTGCACGGCCTTTGTTTTTCTTTCCGGGTCATGCTGTTCAAATCCATTGACCGCATTGCACCCAACAGTGGTCCAGCCTCCGCTCTTTCTGAATCAGTTCTCGGCATTGTGCGTGCACTCCCGCTAATGACTGCCGTGTATTACCTACACTGCGCCGGACGCGCTCCTCCGCGCTTCGCTCGTTAATGGATTTCTAGGAGGCTATCTCCGCTTTCCACCTGCCTGCCTACGTGGGAGACAAAGCCTTCCCGCCTTCCCCGTTGCATATTCATCCGTGAACTCAAATCTCCCAGAACAGGTGGGTGCGGCGATGTTTACCATAAAATAATTATAAACAGAGCACAAGTCGGGGTTACACTCGAGTTCACTATTTTCACAAGGTGGACACCGTCCAGAAGTTGGTCCCCACTGAAATATGCAGAACTCGTCCCCGTATAATTTTCAAACACCTGGACAAATTCAGCAGCGCCTGCATGTTGTCTGGCTAGGGGGCTTTGTTAATGTAAAATCGAGCTGGGCCCAGAACAGGGGGTCATCATGCATCCTTTTGTTTAGAGCATCCTGTGCGGGTTTTATCTAGAGCCTCGCACTTAGATGCGAATGCAATGGATGGGAAATGATGGTACACAGCTTCTTACTTAACAAGTACTTGAGAGGCATGATTTGGACTTTGTTCAATTCTTGTGTATAATAGATGCATAGTGCATGCATCTATTATACACAAGAATGTCAGTTGTGTTGTTCTGTCCCAGTATTTACACAGAGAACAACTTAAATATCACTGATTTGTTTTGTTTCTTATATAGCGCTATTCTTCCTTATGCAGGATGTCAGAATGCTTGACACCAATCATACACATTATAAATTGACAATAAATCATGTGTGTGTGAGTCAATGTTTGGAATGTGTTTCATAAGACAGTGAGGGTTACCAAGTGTAGAAGTAACATGTCTTCTCACTGTGCTATATTAGAAGGATTACATTTTATGAACTTCAAGTAACAAAAGGATCTCTGTGTTAAAAGCAGTAACCCAATTACCTATCTACATAAAATTAAAAATCTGTCATCTACATGTTACATGATGTGCTTAGCAGGAGACCCATTAACCCTCAATGCTACTTTGATTCAAAAGTAGAACTAGACAAAAGACAGATCTCTCCAGCAAATGCTTTTACCTCCAGAGTTATCTCACCATTGTTCTTATTTCCTGAAATTTACTGGACGCACAGAGATCTCTGCAGCAGGTGCTTTAACCCCATAAGATATTTTAAAATGCAGCTTTGCCACTCAGTTGAGCAAAACAAATGTACTGCCATGTTTCTCCTTGTTGCAAAATTCTTTGTGGCAGAGTAAAAAAGAAAATGTATAAGTTGAGGCCCAGATTACTTTTTGGCACAACCTTGACGCAAAATCTCATCTGTTAAATCTCATAATGTACTTAAATGTACTAATGATAGACCTGTTAAACATGTGTGTTGGGTCTTAAGATGTGATGACTCTTCTTGTGATGTCACTTCCTGTGATGCCATGCGCCATAATATCACTTGCATACTGCCTAAGTTGGTTAGTCCCCCCCCCCCACTTCTTTTTTAGGACTTGTGCCCTTATTATTAAAAATTATCAATGTCAACAGTGGACTTAGGCCTCTAAGTGGGATGAAAAAACAGTGGGGGTGTGTGTGTGGTATGGGGAAGTGTTGTGAGGGGGGTGGCCCACAACATGATTAGTACTACTTTCAAAGAAGCGTGGCCTAAGTAATTAAGGCTCTTTGCTTCAAACATGTGATCTAAAATCCTGTGCTTTACACAAAAATGGCACTCAACCACTATTTTGGTGCCTCTCCGTGAGCTTTCTGTTTTTGATTTCAGACATATCACACAGAGCAGGTATTCTTAACTCGTTCGTGACCCACTGACATGCAATGTGAGGAATTCGCACTGCTTTTGGCTTGAATTCCAGAAATCTCCATCGTGGCCCATTATAAACACACGTCTACAGCATGAACTCACTCACATATAGAGGCGACTCTTCTGAAAGCACACACTTTGCAATAGAAATATGTTGCATGGAAAAAGCGACAGAAACCCAACATCCTGGAAAAAACAAATATTCTTAGGGAATGCGAACGTAAATTAAACGTGTGAAATGTAAACAGGAGAAACATGGCAGACATAGATTACCTTCATGTGTTCTACAGCCATTTTTTGGGTTTTAAAGATAAAGACATCAATAAAGAGAGCCCGGAAGGGACCCGTTTCAACGTCAGTTTATATTTACTGCCAGGTCTGACAAACTTAAAGCCCTGAATTGGCTCTATCATTACATGTAACCGTCAAGTGTGACATTTTCTCACATTGTGTACTACCGAAATGGGCTAAAACTTTCTTTTACGTCTGAATCGTGATTAATTTACCACTCATAATTGGGCCTTATACATTCTGTGTATATAGCGCTTTTCATATTCCTTGCTTTTTATTTATATAGCTCTTTATACCCCAGATGAGATTCCAGATTTGGGACTAGCTAAGCACTCACAATTGATCCTGTTATAATATTTGTCTTTATATTACACTTTCCATATCTCTCACAAGGCCTAAATTGGGGTTCTGTTGGTCCAGTTTTATTTTTATAGTGCCTATTACCAGTGATGGCTGCTCCTGGGAAGCAGCAGTGGGGCAGGGAGGGAGGAGGGGGTAGGAGGGCAGGGGGCGGTAAAATAAAAAAAATCACTTACCTGCCGACCGGCTGGTCGGCCGCCTCTTCCCCTCCGTCCTCTTCCTGGCTTCTTCTGTGCAAGCAGGAAGCACCCACTCTCCCAGATTCCCCATAGCCAATAACAACGCTGCAATGCCGTTTTGTGTTTTGTCTGATCGCCGTGGTTTGGCGCTCAGCAAGGGAATGGGAGCCTGGGCATGTTCTCCACCCAGGCTGAAATGGAGCCTGTGTGGAGGACATGCAAAGTGTGCATGAATGTTTGGCCAGCCTAAGAGTGCCTGCCAAACATTCATGTGTACTTACATAATGCCCACCAGTCCTCCGCTGCTCTGAGAGCAGAGCAGATGCGTCTGCCAAGATGCCGCAGCAGGAATAAATAAAATGATAATAATGTTGAGTTATCATTTATTTTTTCCTTTTTTTTATTATTGCGAAAAGCAGTGGTGCGACGCTCCTCCGCCTTAGCGGAGGATCCGCTACTGCCTGTTACCCCTGGGGAGGTTGTGAAGAGCTCTGAGTTTCCTCTGTTCTTTGGGACCCTTTGGATGCATGATTGAAGAATGTGGTTTATGGATTGGTCTTCAGCACTTTGAATAGCGCTACGCATAAGTATGGATGGTCCAGAAAAATTTGAGAATAAACACAGTCATGAATGTAGGAACTTGCCTTAGTTTGGAGGTCAGTATCATACATAGAACCAGCAGTTGATGTGCATTAGGAGTATTAAACGGATTCCACCCAAGAGTCAGATGAGCAACCTATTGGTCACTTTTAAATGCAGAGTATTATCAATCTGTTCAGTAGAGACAGATGAGCATCCCATTGAAGAAACTGCTTCACAAACTCGATAGGGTTATTAAGATAATATGAATTAAACCAGACCACCTGGAAAGCACCTTTGGCCTCCCAAGTGATGTGCAAAACACTGTATAATTACCCATAATATAAAAAGGACGTCACTGCGATTGCCCTTCTCATCTCAGTTTGTGCCCACATCAGAACTAAAAGATGTGAAATTTCACCCTTGCATTTTTCCCATCTTCACATTTTCCCAGTGTACCAGATCATAGCTTTAAAGGGGTAGAGAAAAGCAGAAGTACCATGTGATTCCTCTGTACTTGGTGTGGTATTACTCCTCCAAAAAACTGGGTATTCAAGGTAAGACCCTTAAGGGTGTACTCACGAGGGTATTTCGAAGTACATAAAGTAATACTCCTGTAGCGCTCTTTTACAAAGTTATGGCTTTGTCAATCCCTAACACATCTAAAATTATTCAAAAATGAATATTCAGGAAAACGTGATATGCTATTATTCTTTTATGGTGCTGTATGTATATGTATGTATTGAGATGTAGTTTATAAGATCTTTGTGAACGAAAATTAGGTTTTATGATGAAATACAATTAGTACATATAGAAACGACTGTGGGAGTTGACTTTTAGTGCTCAGTTCACAAAGGCATGAAAGAGTATGTAAAAGAGTACTACAGTGGTGTCACAACTCATAAAAGCTTTTGTAAATCAGCCCCATAGTTTGGTGATAGTAGTGTGAATTGCTGATGTGCAAAAGGACAGTTCAGTTTGTCCTGAGGTGGTTGCATACATGCTCAGTATCCATATCAATAAATATAAGCTAGAGATCGTGTTTACTTTTTTTTATTTTGCAATGCGAGGCGGTAGCTTAGGATGGTTGCCTCTTTTTTTTTGCCACTTTCCATATCTGAGGTCACACAGAGCACTCAGTCTTGTAGTCTTTCCTCTTGTGATGTTATCCAAGAAATGAAAGCTGTTTCCTCCAGGGAGAAGTTTATTTTCCACACCCTGGACTTTAAAACATTCTAATGCCTTTGAAAGTAAAATCAAATGACAGATGAAGACAGTTGATATGTCTGAGAGACTTATTTTATGTGGCATCTCTGAGAGCAGCACAGTTGTACAAGGAAGAACTGCTTTGCTTTAGAATGCAAACCATGTCCAGGCCATACAAGGCAGCACCGGAAAAGAACAACCTGTTCTGAGCTACATCAACTGCACAGGGGCCCCGGGGGCATGTAAAGTGCAAACAAAATATTGACAGCCAGCTAGTCGGTTACAAAGAGTTTGGAAGCACTATTAGACACAGAGCGTGAAGGAGAAAAAATGGAAAATAATGAGTGGAGAACATCATATATCTGTACGACGCTGAGTGATTTTAAATGTATACATCTATTTTACGGTGCATTTGAAACACTGGCCACACTATTACCGAGGTAATACAGCCTTGGGAAATCCAAGTACCCAGTGCTTAATTTGATTCAGAAAAGGGGGTGGTGATGAACAGAGTGTCTGAATTAAGCAGACCACTCTTACCCAGTCCAAAGATCAGGGCTTGATCCATCACCGTTATTTATCTCACTGCCCCATCCCAGCTCAGAACCTGGCTATATGCAAATTAGTCTGTCCCTGGCCCAGTGCATCATGGGAACAGGGCAGACCAAACTACCAAGCCAATTCTTCACCAGAAAGGAGACAAGCTACCGGGGACCGGTTTCTGGCATTTCAGCCTCTTCGGCCCGGCTTGCTTGAATCCTGATGGAGCAGTGAGAAAGGGACTCATGTCTGAGTATACCCTGCCACACCTATAGTGGCCAAAAACGATTCAGAAAAGGGGGTGGTGATGAACAGAGTGTCTGAATTAAGCAGACCACTCTTACCCAGTCCAAAGATCAGGGCTTGATCCATCACCGTTATTTATCTCACTGCCCCATCCCAGCTCAGAACCTGGCTATATGCAAATTAGTCTGTCCCTGGCCCAGTGCATCATGGGAACAGGGCAGACCAAACTACCAAGCCGGTTTCTGGCATTTCAGCCTCTTCGGCCCGGCTTGCTTGAATCCTGATGGAGCAGTGAGAAAGGGACTCATGTCTGAGTATACCCTGCCACACCTATAGTGGCCAAAAACGATTCAGAAAAGGGGGTGGTGATGTTCATCACCACCCCCTTTTCTGAATCATTTTGTCCACCATAAGCGTGGAAGGGTATACTCAGATGTGAGTCCCTTGCTCATTGCACCATCAGGATTCAAGCAAGCCGGGCCGAAGACGCCTGAAATGGCAGAAACCGGTCCCCGGAAGCTTGTTTCCTTCCCAGTATAAGAATTGGCTTGGTAGTTTGGTTTGCCCTGTTCCCATCATGCACTGGGACAGGAACAGACTAATTTGCATATAGCCAAGTTCTGAGCTGGGATGGTGCAGTGAGCTAAAAAACGGTGATGGATCAAGCCCTGATCTTTGGACTGGGTAAGAGTGGTCTGCTTAATTCAGGCACTCTGTTCATCACCACCCCCTTTTCTGAATCAGTGCTTAATTTGAGCTGGTGGTGGCAGGTGTGGCACTGCTCTTATTTTTCCTTAACAGACTTTGATCCAGAGCTAAAGAGAAAACTCACAAAAGGGAGGCGAAGGAGCAAGAGAAAGAGGGAAATATTGACAAAGGCAGAAAGCAGGAATGAAAAGGAACCTGCAAGAGTGATAGAAAGTGGCAGGAAAGGTCTGGTGGTGGATTAAAGAGGCATGAGGTATAATCAAGAATACGCAGCCTCAGTATTCTACACCTCTACATTCTTTAGGGCTGGCTGGAGGTTTCTATGAAAAAACTTGGGCCCTGGCACTTTTTCTTTTACAAATTAAGCACTAGAGTACTGCAGGGTTTGGTTTTTCCTGAGTTTGGTATATTATTACCCTATTCTGAGTTTCACTGTTCGGAATGGGCTTAACACAATAATACTATGAAACTTGTGTTTTATTTTCCTCATGAATTTTGCAAAGTTTATCTTGCAAAATGTATCACTGACTCTTAGCTTATAACTCACTATCTTGTAATTTCCATTTAGACACAAACCACTGTTTGCCCGTAAGTTGGGAATAGTGGGGCTGCTGTGAGCAAGACATTCCTCTAAATGTATTATTGGGAAAACATATACAGATTCTGTAGAAACAATCTCATAGTAACTGAATAACTTTCCATTACAGTTTTTAGTGAAAATTGTAAGCATATATATCAGATTTGAGCCTTAGTTCTGGCATTTCACTTTAGTAATGTACCCTTTCATTCATAACTTTTGAAATTTGGTGTGAGCTGGAATCCACAGGTCCTCTCAGGACTTCAGCTGTGGGTAGGGGGAGATGTAATCATATAGAGGTAGTGTGCTATGTTCACAAACTACATGGGCTTCAGTGCACTGTGAGGCATGTTGTGGGCGTGTTTTGGTCAATCGGCATATATTCTTTTGGTTAGTATTCCATAGACAGTAAAGAAGTTCTGATGGTGGCAAAACTATGAAAACCTCTTCAAGTAAGTCCTTGTGGGTTGGTCATCTTGACAAATCGTCGGGGTCCGGTTTTGAGGATATGCTAGGTGGCAGACGTGGGCTGAGAGCGTTGAGGGCGATGTGCCAGGTACGCTCCAACCCCCCTCCCGAGACCCATGGTGCAAATAGCACCATTCTATAAAGTGCAGATACTCTCCTGACTTTGGAGAATTTTTGGAATGAGCTAATTGCTCTTCCACTTTTTTATGCACTTTTCACCCCCTTTTTGATTTTTCACTTTCACGTCCCCAGGTTAGGGTGGACGATTAGAGAGTCCATACCGCCGGGGTTTATTGAGTCCTGACGAATGCCTAGGTAAATCTAAACCACTGTAAGGCAGAAACATGTTGACTGACTAATTTAAAGAACTCTGAATTAACCATACCATTACCTTGGCATAACATTCAGACACATAGTTCTTTTTTCACCTTTGTTCGTGTCTTAGGGATCACATATTAAAATAATTTTTTAGATACCCTTTTGGCACTTTTAATATATACCTCACCGCACGCCCTACACACACAACCAGCTCCGCAGTCTCCTGGCGTCGTAGCACACCGAAGAGGCACTCGGCCTCTTTGGTGGGGCCCGATGATGAAGCATGACACCAACCAGGTCGGTGTGTGAGGGCCTTCTAAACCACCCAGAGTGGATGTGTGACTCCTGAGTGGCTTTGCTCCTTTTCTGTGGCTTATGAAGCTCACATAACCTCTCTTCTTTTGTTGATTCATCTTGACAAAGTCTCATCAGAAAATCTAGATGGATACCTATAGCTTCATTGCTATATAATCTAACTATCCTAGGCTGAGGGATCCTGTATCGTATCGTACTTCAGTGCATTTAACATTTACATAGCGTGCTGCTACCGTTGGTGTTGTCCCATTGGCCCTTACAGTATTTTTATAATATGACATATATGGTATAGGGTGGGTGTCACGAGAGGGAGGGCAAATTGGTGCTTCCATCTTGCTGCTTAGAACTTAGGGGGTCATTAGGATGGCGGGCGGACTTAGACCGCCCGCCATCCCATCGGAGGAAGGGACCGCCCGCCATAAGGGCGGGGGTCCAGTGTGGGGTATTAGGATGCACCCGCCACAGTGGCGGGCGCATCATGCATGTTTAACATTGTGGCGGGCAGTGCTCTCTGCACCGCCCGCCACAATGCTAAAAATGCTTGTGATGCTTTTGCATACACAAAGCGGCAGGCACCGCGCGGAGCCTGCCGCATTGTGTATGCGAATGCAGGGGGGTACATGTGCACCCCCACCTCGCCTTCACCATGGGGGCCCGCAGGGGGCCCCCAAAGTGAAGACCGCCTGCCTTTCCGTGGAAAAGCATCTCCCACAGCCCATGCTAATATGGCTGGCGGTGTCTGATAGACACCGCCACCATATAAACCCTTTTCCACCCCGGCCGCAAGGCGACCGGGGCGAAAAAGCAGCGGACGGTCTTTCCATCCGCCGCGGACCCCCCAGCCATACTAATATGGTGGGGGGTCATTCCGGGACGGATGGAGGTTGGTTCGCCCCCGCCAGGGCTGCGGGGAGAACCGCCAGCCATCCTAATGAGCCCCTTAGTGCTGTGCGAAGACTAGTCCTTGAAGCAGAAAAGTGTTTTGATTGATAATTTAGCTTTTAATCATATCGTACTTCCTCTTTTTTTGTTTGGCTTACTGTATGTTTATCCATTTGTGTATATCTTTACTGCAAACAGGAGTTTCTAAGTTAATATTATTAAACAGCCCAATTCCTATTCCACTGAAATACATAGAAAGACCCACTATGCCGACTGCTTCCATCTGTCAGCATCCCATGCATTTATTAAGCACAGCATTAACATTTTACTTTCGATTTGTCTCAGCTCTATTTCCAACTCATAATTAGGTGTGGGCGGAGCTGGCGTAGTGCCTACCTCTACACATAGCTCCACGGAGTTTGTAAAAAAAATCAGTGGAGCTACATATAGCGCCGCTCCCTCCCCGCTCCCTTCCCACTCCCTTCCCACTCCCTAATGCTTTAAAAAGATATAAAAAAGGCACTTACCTCTGTTTTTGCCACCTCCCCTGCCTGGCCACTCTTCTTCTTGTTCCTCTCGCGTCCTCGGCGTCCTTCTTCATAAAAAACCCACTACGTTGTAAGTCTTGCGTGTGCGCATGCGCACTCGCAAGACGTACAATGCACATTTTTTTTTTTTTGCTGTGTGTTGTCTGCTGCAAAACGAACGGAGGAAAGGGATATCATAATCCCTATGGCGGTTCCTGCAAGGAACCGCTGCAATGTGGGCCAATGTTTCTGTCGCGACAGGCAGTCAAAAAAGGACCACCTGTCAGAACCGTGGCAGGCGGTCTTTACGACCTCCATGCTTCACCAATGACTCCCCCCACCATCATAATATGGCAGGGGGGAACAGCAGTACAATGGCAGAGGGCCTGCCACCGACCGGCTGGCAGTGGTGGGCCCTCCACCATCGTAATGACCCCCTTAGTTACCTGGGAAAAGGTGCAGTGTTTGCAGCAAATGTTGGTGTTCTTGGAGGTGCAGTGGTAGACCTGGCATCTTTGGCGTGGTTTCCCCTGTCTTTTTGCCTCTGCCTCCTGTATTTTTGATGCTGTGCTGGATTTCGTTTTTGCTGGTTTAGATGCTTTGAGCACTGCTGATCAGTGTCAAAGTGCAAGTGCCCCCTGTGTAAATTGTTATTGTGATTGGTTATCCATGATTGGCATATTTGTGTCACCAAGAAGTCCCTAGTAAAGTGCACGGAGTGTGCCAGGGCTGGTGATTAAGCATGGGCGTAAAATCCGCTCCGCTCGCGGATTTTTCGGATTTTCGGCAAATCCGCAATCCGCGAACGCTCGCGAATTTGTCGAAAATCCGTGAATCCGCTCGCGGCGGATTTTTTGCTTGGTTGCGGCGCGCGGCGTGGTGCACGGCGTTCACTTTCCGTCATTTTAGCGTTTGCCGAGTTGTTTTTTTTTGCGAGTGACGCGCCATTTTAGATCTTGCTGCGTGTTCCCGCGGGAGTTTGTCGCCCGCGAATACGTACTCGCGGCTTGCCACCTTGCACAGCACACCTCGCGAGAGTTCGTAATTGCGAACACGTAGTTGCGGCGGAAAGGAACAATCTCGCACTTGCGAAATAGAGATTTTGCAATTTCGCACAAGAAAATCACCAGCAAACAGGATAAACCTTCAGAAAATTATGATTTTTATCAGAATCACTCCTCAGGTTGACATTTGCATGGCTTTTTTTTTTTGCAAGGAGTCCATTTTGGGGGGGGGAGGAAGGAAGTGCCCCACAGTCTCCAACTTCCTGTTCCTGTCCAGCAGGCTCCTCCCAGTGCTTTGTCCATCTCCTGGTCACTTTCATTTGGATCTGGAGCTGGAAGGATTACTTTTTGTGGGTGCTGCTGGATATTTGGATTTGAGGCCTTTTTGACTGTCTTTGGATCACTTTTGGATTAGAAATCAACTTTCACAAGTAAGTTTGTTTGGGGCATTACAGTTGCTGCAAGTAAAATTTTGGAACTTTTTCAGAACATTAAATAAATTATATTGTGGGTAGCCACAGTATCCAGTAGGACCAGGGTTGGTTAGGGGTGCATGATACAACTGTTTTGTTGAATTTAAACACCATTTAGGCCATGGATGGGCTGGGATTGTGCTGATTTTTGTCTTTTTTTTGGGACTGCTGGTGGGGCCCTTTGCCCAGGGGTGGTGAGTGTTGCATGGGCCTAGTCTTTCTGTGGGGTGTCTTCTTAAATTTAAACATAATTGAGGCCATGGATGGGCTGGGATTGTGCTTATTTTATTGTTTTTTGTCGTTTTTGGGGGGCTGCTGGTGTGGCCTTTTGCCCAGGGGTGGTGGGTGGTGCATGGACTGAGTGTGCCTGTGGTGTGGTCTCACTCTCTTTAATGTAAACATCATGGATGGCATTGGATTGTGGTGATTTCTGGCTGTTTTTCTGTTTTTTGGGGGTGTACTGTTGATGTGGACTGGCCATGTGGGTGGTGGTGGTGGCCATCTTGAGTGCTGGCTGCTACAGGCAACATGTGCTTGGGGTGTAAGGGGCCATTTTGAGGAGAGGCAGTGTCTGAGGCCTGCACTTATTTTGCCTACTTTTCATCCATTATGCCCAGGGGTAGTGAGTGTTGCATGGGCCTAGTGTGTTTTTGAGGGGTGTCTTCTTGAATTTAAACACCATTGAGGCCATGGATGGGCTGGGATTGTGCTGATTTTATTGTTTTTTGTCGTTTTTTTGGGCCTGCTGGTGGGGCCCTTTGCCCAGGGGTGGTGAGTGTTGCATGGGCCTAGTCTTTCTGTGGGGTGTCTTCTTGAATTTAAACATAATAGAGGCCATGGATGGGCTGGGATTGTGCTTATTTTATTGTTTTTTGTCGTTTTTGGGGGGCTGCTGGTGTGGCCTTTTGCCCAGGGGTGGTGGTGCATGGACTGAGTGTGCCTGTGGTGTGGTCTCACTCTCTTTAATGTAAACATCATGGATGGCATTGGATTGTGGTGATTTCTGGCTGTTTTTCTGTTTTTTGGGGGTGTACTGTTGATGTGGACTGGTCATGTGGGTGGTGGTGGTGGCCATCTTGAGTGCTGGCTGGTACAGGCAACATGTGCCTGGGGTGTAAGGGGCCATTTTGAGGAGAGGCAGTGTCTGAGGCCTGCACTTATTTTGCCTACTTTTCATCCATTATGCCCAGGGGTAGTGAGTGTTGCATGGGCCTAGTGTTTCTGAGGGGTGTCTTCTTGAATTTAAACACCATTGAGGCCATGGATGGGCTGGGATTGTGCTGATTTTATTGTTTTTTGTCGTTTTTTTGGGCCTGCTGGTGGGGCCCTTTGCCCAGGGGTGGTGAGTGTTGCATGGGCCTAGTCTTTCTGTGGGGTGTCTTCTTGAATTTAAACATAATTGAGGCCATGGATGGGCTGGGATTGTGCTTATTTTATTGTTTTTTGTCGTTTTTGGGGGGCTGCTGGTGTGGCCTTTTGCCCAGGGGTGGTGGGTGGTGCATGGACTGAGTGTGCCTGTGGTGTGGTCTCACTCTCTTTAATGTAAACATCATGGATGGCGTTGGATTGTGGTGATTTCTGGCTGTTTTTCTGTTTTTTGGGGGTGTACTGTTGATGTGGACTGGCCATGTGGGTGGTGGTGGTGGCCATCTTGAGTGCTGGCTGGTACAGGCAACATGTGCCTGGGGTGTAAGGGGCCATTTTGAGGAGAGGCAGTGTCTGAGGCCTGCACTTATTTTGCCTACTTTTCATCCATTATGCCCAGGGGTAGTGAGTGTTGCATGGGCCTAGTGTTTCTGAGGGGTGTCTTCTTGAATTTAAACACCATTGAGGCCATGGATGGGCTGGGATTGTGCTGATTTTATTGTTTTTTGTCGTTTTTTTGGGCCTGCTGGTGGGGCCCTTTGCCCAGGGGTGGTGAGTGTTGCATGGGCCTAGTCTTTCTGTGGGGTGTCTTCTTGAATTTAAACATAATTGAGGCCATGGATGGGCTGGGATTGTGCTTATTTTATTGTTTTTTGTCGTTTTTGGGGGGCTGCTGGTGGGGCCCTTTGCCCAGGGGTGGTGGGTGGTGCATGGACTGAGTGTGCCTGTGGTGTGGTCTCACTCTCTTTAATGTAAACATCATGGATGGCGTTGGATTGTGGTGATTTCTGGCTGTTTTTCTGTTTTTTGGGGGTGTACTGTTGATGTGGACTGGCCATGTGGGTGGTGGTGGTGGCCATCTTGAGTGCTGGCTGGTACAGGCAACATGTGCCTGGGGTGTAAGGGGCCATTTTGAGGAGAGGCAGTGTCTGAGGCCTGCACTTATTTTGCCTACTTTTCATCCATTATGCCCAGGGGTAGTGAGTGTTGCATACTTGCATGTCCGTAGTCTTTCTGTGGGGTGTCTTCAATGTAAACATCAAGGATGGCATGGGATTGTGCTCATTTTTCTGTGTTTTGTCGAATTTTTGTGGTGTATAACTGAACTGATGTTCCTCTGTCTTCCATTGCTTTTAGGTGCACAAGAAGACTCAAGAGAACCACCAGTGCCAGGAAGAAGTCCTGCAGCGGTGTGTGCAGCATAACGTCACGCGACGTCACGTCTGGACACAGAACCCTCTGCAACTCGTGCAACTGCTGCCTGCTGACCTGCTCTGAAGAGGATGGCCCCAAAAAAAGTAACCCGTAGCTCCTCTAGCAAGAAAGGTGCCAGTAAGGAGCAGAAGAAGCAAGTTACCAAGGAGACTGGTGTGCCGCCCGCCCCTTTTTTTGGGAGTAAAAAAAAAGTATGCCTGCAGCAGCAGCAGCGGGATCTGCTGGGGACCAAGCTGGCAGCACCCCCCCCCGCTCCATTGGGCTCAGTGCCACCACCACCACCACGCCAACTTAAGTCCAAGCCCTTGAGTGCTGCAGAGGCAGCCAGTATAGTTCTTCAATCACCATCGACCAGTGATGTTGGCTCATCGCAAGAAAGCAGCAGCAATGTCCCTCAATCAACACAGGTTGTTGTAGCTCATCTGACGAGTGTTGAACAACCACAGCCGCAACAACAATCACATGTGCAAGTACAAGCCCAAGTACATGTGGAAGGAGAGGCAGCGCAAGGAGATGCGCAAGCAGAGGTGCATGGAGGGTCACAAGTGCCCACAATAGTTGTTCCTCCCGAAGTAGGGGCACATCAGGAAATCGACAATCAAGGCGAGGTATCATTTGAGGAAGCCACTCCTCCTGCTGATCCTTCATTGTCTTCCACAACCCTAGCAAGGAAGAGATCAAGGGTGGTGTCTACATCCTCTTCAAGCACACCTCCTTCTGATGATACGGATCAAACTTGGGAACCAGCACCACAGCCGTCTGAGAGTGAGGCACACCATGATCCAACAAAGGTACTTAAGCGTAAAAGGAAGCTCGTCCAAAGTCTCAGACTTATGGAGTGTGATGAGGCTCAACAAGAAGTGGCGGATACTGCTGCTGATGAAGACTCTGCCAACGACGACCCAGTCATCATAAAGGTCACTGCAGCCCCAGCGGGCATGCAGCAAACAGACATTTTGACCCTAGCCCGAAGAGCTGCTGCGCGTGATGATGATGATGATGATGTTGTCGATGAGGAGGCAGTGGAAACACCACAATCATTGGAGTTAAGTAGTACACCAACTCGTCCCGCTTCCATATTTCTTTCTGGCAAGAAGAGACCTGCGTCAACCTCGACCTTAATTAGTGGCGGTGAAAGTGGAAAACGTACAAAAGTTGGGCAATCCAGATCCTCCACTTCATCTGGCATTAGCTTCATGACCACCACCACCAGTATCGCCGCCTCCTCCAGGTCCCACAGACACTTCAAGTCCCCAGTTTGGGACTTCTTTACTGTTTGTCCCAAAAATCCAAAGTTTGCCATTTGTACCCTTTGTAAGCTTGCAGTTAGTCGTGGTAAGTCAGGTAGCAACTATGGTACCGGCGGCCAGAGTGGTCATCTTGAGAGAAAGCACGCTGTCAAATGGTTTGCGCACCTAGCTGCGATCAAGAAAGGCCAAAATCAAGGAAACGTTGATGTTTCATCTGATGTTGACGAGCAGGAAGAAGACGTGTCAAACACTTCCCTTACACCCAGTACCCCTGTCAGCAGCACACCCAATGTGAGGCACACTAAGAGTGTTGGAGCGAGTGAGACACCAACGCACAAAAGTTCACCAGCGAGCAAAATTGGGTCAACGAAGTCATTATCAGCCCGTAAATGCTTGGTCCAGGGCAACATTAGAACAATGCTTACTTCAGACGTGCCATATGAACGCAACCACCCACTGACGCGTCTGTATAACACTAAGATGGCTAAAATGCTAGCTGTGGACCTTCTACCTTTTTCTTTTGTAGAAGCGGTAGGTTTTCTTGAATTAGTTGCAACGCTCTGCCCTAAATGGAAGGTTCCGAGCCGGTTCTATTTTGCCAGAGTTGCGGTTCCAGCACTACATGAAGATGTGCTGCAGGCGATTGGGGCAGCTTTGCAGAAGAGTGCTGTTCACACAATACATCTGACAACAGACATGTGGACCAGTGGCCCAGGCGATGATTACATGTGCATCACTGCACACTGGGTCTCTTTTTCAGGTGTTATAGCAAAGCTAAACGCAGGTGTTGACCCGGACCAAGTTTTCAAAGCTGCTCGGAAACATGCAACACTAGCCATGTTTGGCTTGGAGAAAAGTCACACAGCAGAAAACCTTTTGGAAGAGTTTGACAAAAAGGTCTTGACAATGCTATCCCCCCTAAAACGCAAGATTGGTTATGTTTCCACGGATAATGGCGCCAATGTAGTTAAGGCCATGTTGAAGGGTGACCATGTTAGAGTGCCGTGTTTGGCGCACTGTATCAACCTGGTAGTTCAAAAATTCTTGAGTGATAAAGAGAGTCCAGCGTTCGAGGTAATGGCCACCTGCCGCAAAATGTGCAACCATTTCAGCCATTCTTTTAAGGCCCGGAAGCATCTGCGGAGACTGCTACTTGAACGTGGAATGCCAGTGAAAGCACTCATCCAGGAGGTGGCAACACGTTGGAACTCAACCTTCTACATGCTTGAGCGTCTGTATGAGCAGTATACGGTACTCGATCACTATTTCTTGACAGAGGCTACATCTCAGAAGGAGGACCTGCGGATGAGTAAGGCGCAATGGGCCATAGTTAAAAGCCTGACAGACATGCTTCGTCCTTTTGAGTTCTTCACGCGTGCAGTCAGCCAGGAGGACTGTAATTTGGGAAAAGCTATCCCATTGTTGTGCATACTGGAGCACCAACTGATGGCGGTTTCTTCTGAGTTTCAAAAAGATGAAAAAAAAAAAAAACATTTCATTTTGTCTGAGAAATTATTACATCGCCTACGTGGTGATGAACGTCTTAAAAACATCAACTCAGATCAGCATTACATTTGTGCTACTATTCTGGATCCACGCTACAAAAAGGCGCTGGCAGACAACGCATTCTTTCCTTTCGCTGATGCAGATGTTCAAAAGTACAAACATTGGTTAGCCTGGTCAGCCAAGAGGTTTGAAAAAGAACGGCAGGTTATTGAAGGAGAAGCCAGTACATCAGCATCAGCATCAGCAGGCCATCCGCAGTCACAAGAATCCACTTCTGCACCTGTGGCTGGGGCACAAGTGACCTCTCAGCCGTTAAAGACACCGGCAACTGGATCATCTGCACCACACACAATGACAACACTAAGTGGCTGGGGAGGAGGATTGGCTAAGTTTGATGGGGTATGGTTCTCGAAAAAATGTCACAGGCACAGCAAAAAGTAAGCAAAGTGGAGGAACAGTTGATGACCTTGAGTCGATGGTGCAGGACTATCTGAATGACTCAACAGAGGTCTTCCTTAATGATGAGCCATTGCAGTATTGGCATGGCAAAAAACAATTGTGGCCACAGCTCTTCAACCTGGCTATAAACTATTTGTCTTGCCCACTCGCAAGTGTGTCTTCTGAACGTGTTTTCAGTGCTGCTGGTGGCATTGTAACTCCCAAACGGAGCCGCCTCTCGCCCAAAAATGTGGAGCAGCTGACAATGATCAAGATGAATCAGCACCTCATACCACCAGATTACAAAGTACGAGAAAGCACGCCGCATGAAGACGAGGAGGACAGCAACGTAGATGAGGGGATTTTTTCTCTGTTTGGTGCCACTGACCTCATCCAGCCTGAATTCGCAGAGTATGATGACGAAATCTTGTTCTTATTCCCTGACACCGAGCCCTGAAAATGAGACAATCAATCAAGAACTTTCTTTTTCGTCCTTATTCACTTTTATTCCTGTGTGCTTTGTGTCTCTCTTTCTTTGTTTTGCACAGTTAATTTAATTCAAACTTTAATCACCTAATCCCAAAAACAAGACCATCATCAGAACTGTCTTCACTTGTTTGCTTATTGATTTGAAGGTGCCGCAGTCTACATTCCTCAGGTTCACAAGTTCTGAAGAACATGCTCCTCTATCCTCCTCCTCCAGACTGCGATTTCCCTCCAAGCAGAGTGCTGGATTACGCACAATGAAGAAAGACTCAGCACTTGTGGGGGTGTTGTACTTCTTTGCGGGTGAGTTGACGGTTTTGGGCCCATTGCTGTGAAGCTCTAATAATGGACAAAAGTGTTTTGGACCAAATATGAGGTGGAAATTTCTTGCCGTTTTTGCTGACTTGCTTGCCTTTGAGGTGCTCTTTGGCGGGGTTCCGGGGGTTTGTGTGTAATTTTTGGTGTCTGTCGAAGCACTGCTGCGACAGTCTAATCTTGATTGCATTTGCTTTTCAGGAAATCCGTGGTGGAAAACAGGAGTTATGATGATTGATGATGATGACGACCTAGCTGCACAGCGCCGCGTTTGGACCGAAGGCCGAGAGACATTGTAAGTATGAGATTTAGCTTTTCCGCTGTTTGGGGGTGTTGTGTCGGGTGTTTTTTTGCGGGTGGGTTGGCGGGTCTTGCCTGGGGCATTCCTGGGAAGGTCTAATACCGGATACAAGTGTTTTGGACAAAATCCATAAGGAACAGCCTTTTTTTGCCATTTCTTCAGACATCTTGCTCAATGTAGCGTTTTGGGGGGCTTCCTGCTGTTCGTGGGTGGGTTGCGGCCGGGGTCTCTGTCGAAGCACTGCTGCGACAGTCTAATCTTGATTGCATTTGCTTTTCAGGAAATCCGTGGTGGAAAACAGGAGTTATGATGATTGATGATGACCTAGCTGCACAGCGCGTTACTTTGGACCGAAGGCCGAGAGATATTGTAAGTATGAGATTTAGCTTTTTCGCTGTTTGGGGGTGTTGTCGCGTGTTTTTTTGCGGGTGGGTTGGCGGGTCTTGGCTGGGGCATTCCTGGGAAGGTCTAATGCCGGATAGAAGTGTTTTGGACAAAATCCTTAAGGAAAAGCCTTTTTTTTGCCATTTCTTCAGACATCTTGCTCAATGTAGCGTTTTGGGGGGCTTCCTGCTGTTCGTGGGTGGGTTGCGGCCGGGGTCTCTGTCGAAGCACTGCTGCGACAGTCTAATCTTGATTGCATTTGCTTTTCAGGAAATCCGTGGTGGAAAACAGGAGTTATGATGATTGATGATGATGACGACCTAGCTGCACAGCGCCGCGTTTGGACCGAAGGCCGAGAGACATTGTAAGTATGAGATTTAGCTTTTTCGCTGTTTGGTGGTGTTGTGTCGGGTGTTTTTTTGCGGGTGGGTTGGCGGGTCTTGCCTGGGGCATTCCTGGGAAGGTCTAATACCGGCTAGAAGTTTGTTGGACAAAATCCATAAGGAAACACCAGTTTTGGCACTTTTTGTAAGTTAGGGTTCGTTAGGGTTAGCCCTAGCAGCAGGATTGCATGTGTTTAGGGGGGTTCTATTGCAACGCGGTTCTGTTGTTGTAGAGCACTGTTGGAGCGATGCTGGCTATGGATACTTTTGCTTGCAGGCAAGTGGTTTGAATACAATCCACGGTCTGTATTTGGGTCTACTGTTACTTTCAAAGTACGTTTTGTAACCATTTTTCTGCTAGGCATCGTTTTTGGAGATATGATTGGGTTCTTCTACATTTTTGCGACTGGCTTTAGTAAGGGTCTTGGTGGGAGCATTGCTGGGAAGGTCAAATTTTGTTCTAAAACACAGTAGTACACCCACCTTGAGGGGAAAGATCCGCTATAATATTTTGGCCATACTTATTGATCCTTAAAAAGGTGACTCAGACAGAGCACGCAATTTCAAAAATATTGTACTGTCTATTAGGGAAATCAAAGTGTCACTTTTTGAACCACACAGCGTACATACCTTTTATTTATTTATCAGTGGTATTGTAATAGCACTTCCTGTTTTCCGTTCAATAATTACAGGCCGGGTTTCAGTCAACATCCGCCAGGCAGGCAGTGGACAGGGTGTCTCTTCTGTCAGTGGTCACCACCACATTGATGGACGAAGCGTCAGCTGGAATGGAGGAGTGCCGCCAATAAGAGGAATTGTTTGCTGCATGCAACTTACTTACCAATTTCAACAGGACAACTCCAACAACATACGCAATACAGATACAGTATCCATTGTTGTCTTTTATTCTATGAGTGTGACTGCATGTGCTTACCTTTAGTTTGTAACCAAAGATTGTCTGTAAACTCTGTATCTTCAATTATTGTTTGTCCATGCTCTGCTTTTTTTTTCTTCTCTCAACAAAACCTACCCAAAAAGAACCCCCCATTCCCATCCATTTTACAAACCCTAACCCACTCCCCCGGGCTGTGTTGTTTTGCTTGATGTCTGACTAAAATGACATCAATAATTCCACACACTTGCTGGGGAGGATAAGGTGATAGCAGCAACAGGCTGGTGAAGGAATACGAGGATATCTTCTAGACTTACTCAGCTTCAGTACTATATCTTCTAGTAGTAGTAGCCAATGTCAAATAAATTCAACGCAAGTACTAGTTATACTTGCAATACTTTACCATTTGTTAGGCTACATTATGGCACTGTTCTAGTGTACTGTCACCTGCTATTTTCTCGATCGTACCGTAACCGTTGTAATGCTACAGTAAGGAGTACAAACAAGGTTTCGTTTTCTTTTTTTCCATAGGCATGCAACTGCCACTGTGTCACACCACTAGTACCACCGCAATGAGGAAATGTCACCCGCCCAGGAATGACAACGTTAATCCCCATTTCACCTGGAGCCAGCCCTGGGCCTAGCCCTAATTTCTAACACAAATTACAGGTAAGATAAGCGTTTGGTGGGAGGTAGTATAATGGAGTATTATTTCGGAGTAGACAAGAGATTGACGGTTGTACTACTAAAGTCCTACGACTGTTCAGGAAAACAAAGTTACTGTTACACCCCCGCCCCCCACCCACCAGACTGAAAAGCAGTAAAAAACAGGTATGGTCAGATAAAGTTGAAAAATATATTTATTTATCCCTAACAAAATAATCTCCCTCACCCACCCTAACCCCAACGATTGTCTCTGAAACGTCCCAAAACGATCCCAACTCCCAAATCCCACCCCCCAAAAGTCTATAAAAAAAGGGCAAGGGACACTCCACTACTGGAGGGTGCTGGTGCTGGTGCTGGTGCATGATGCGGCATGGGCATCATACTCCTTGCGGAGGGTGGCAAGCTCGGAGCGGAGGCCCTTAACCAAGGTCTTATACCTCAGGACCTCCTGCTCCAGGTTGGACATGCGGACTCGTAGGCGGCGTTGGCGTTCCTTGCAGCTCCTGTGGGGGGCAGCTGGTATTTCGGTTGCTTGGCGGTGGCGGTCGGCTTTCTTAGCCCGGCTCGGTCCCGCTGGCTTAGTCACGGAGGAGGATGCAGTGGTCACAGTCGAAGATGTTGCCCCGCTCGACTGCGTGTCCTCCTCCTCCTCCAGGGCCACCAGCCGCCGATACTCGGCGACTGTGGCCTCCAGCCTCCGTTGCCGGGCCAATCTAGCCTGCTCCCTCCTTGTTGTTGATTTGGAAGGAGCAACTATATGAAGAAAGAAAGACATAGTCTGTAACCAATGCTCCTTATTAATAACACAAAGTGATTGAGCCGAAAGTTGGGTCACAGAGTACAAGTAGCAAATTGAAAGCACAGTACATAACTATTGAGGACAGTATCTATGTAACCTCCCACTTCTGCATCCTTGCTCTAACAGTAGTGGTAGTTTAATGAACTAATTCTACGACCACTATGGACTTCCATTACAGTCGACTATGACAGTACACCAGTCTTATTCTTCTTCTTCTCTCTTGTTTAGGGAAATGGGTACGTTATCTTATGCAAGCCGGCAGAATGACATGGACACAGCACAGTGAAGTTGCACCCGAGAAAAAAAGTTGCACACCATGATGATGGAGACAGACTTGCGTTACTGTACCGGTCCAGTACATGCAGGTGGTGAAGCTATTACTTTTCTATTACGGGTGGCACTGAGAATACTCTGTTACAAGGGCTACTGCTTAATTAATTTACCTTTCACCCTACAGTGCAAATGAGTACTAGAAAAGGAAACTGAAGAAGCTAACTAATTTGATTATCTATCACTTCACATGGGACGTATTTAATGACAGATGAGATGACTTTAGGTGCTTTGCTTAATATTGAGTGAACAGTGATACACCCACACATGAATGACGTACTACAAGTAAACTAAAGTTATTAAGAGAGGTACGGAGTGTCCACCGTAATAACCAGATATATGCTGTGAATGCAAACGCAATACAAAGTACTGCTACTATTCATGGTAGTATTGGACACATTTACAATTTCTTTTCCTTGCCTTCCCTGCACTGGGACGGACGTGCGGGTGCGGTGGTACATGCTCTTCAAGGTAACACTTACTTCACCTGGCGACCATCTACTCTCTCTAGATACACATGTGCTATGTAAGAGTCAGAGAATACCATGCTCCAGGCATCCATTCAGTCAAAGTATACGCACACATACAGTTTCTGTTTCACCCACCCAGGCTGCTGTCCTTCCACCCATCCTTGCTTCATCATTGACCCAGCCATGCACCATACCATATTCTTTCCTTCCCAGCCACCTCTGGGTCCAAGCAAACACATATCGTTCTTCTTTGCCAGCCATCATACAAGTTCGCGTCCCACTTACTTACACCCTTCTTTCGCTTTTCGTTCATCCCATCCATCACGTTCGTCTAAGAACTTATTGGGATTCTTCTCACCAAAAACTTCACAGCTAAGTCGAAGTACATTTCGAGGAGGCTACTACCTGGTTGATTTGTAATTGTAATACACCCGTGCAGAAAGCACACTATGCAGTCTTCAATCTCAATAAGTAAGGAATATATAGCTTACCTGTTTCCGCCACCACCGTTTGATCCCCCACAGGAACGGCCACCAGCTCTTCTAACGCCGCCTCCTCCCCAGAGGCCTCCGAGTCCAAGTCCAACACAGCCACCTCCGCGCTGGCCCCGTCACCAGATGTTACACCTACAAAGTACATTTAAGAATGTTAGAATTCACCACTCACTACTATATAATATTTGGTCTAGGAGAAATGTTAAAAAAACAGAATACAATGTAATAATTTGTGACTGTCTACTCCATAGTAAAAATGTCCCATTTTCCAGGGAAGGCTGTTGTCTTGCTGCACTTTTATGCACAACTGATGAATGCTTGCTTTTGATTTTTAACACGCACCACTTTTTCTCCTAACAGACAGAAGCTTGACTCCTGAGTCCTAAGAACACGACCAGGATCAAGTTCAAACTAGGTGAGAGTTCGGCTCGACCACAAGAAATGTGTCCAATTAATCGTCAGCAGCACTAACCACTTTTCCGTTTACAGTTAAATAGTTTTATGACAAAGTAGATTTTAATAAATGTGTTTACTTTTAATAAAGCTTTTACACTTAAAAAGACTCTGTGGTTTTTGTTCCTCTAGACTAGAGTGGATGAGCTAAAGGTTTTGGAATTTTTGCAAGCATGAGTGCCTCTGACACTTCTTGACTGTGCTGTGACTCCGTACTACTCTCTTGTCCTGCGTACGATAATCTAGAGATCATTGGGGATCTATAATCGGTGACTTCGGGAGCTGAATGACTCTGCCACACTATCTAGTCAGTAAGGAGACAGTGCATAGAGGTATTGCTGAATATAATGGGAGTCCAATGGAATTGCCAAATGTCCAATCTTAGTTAGCTACACAGACAGACTAATAAGAATAGTCTAGTAATACCACAGGGAGTCATATTCGAGGCAGGATAAGAATTTATATCCAGTCTACAAGAAGATCAAAGACGATTTAGAAAAAATCGAATGAGGAACGCTAGGAAAAAATATGTACTGTTTATTAAAATGTAAACTTACTGGGGCCAGCAAAGGAGCCCTCGCCTGCCCGATCCTGGCCTGCATCCTCAGCACCCTCCTCCTGTGTCCTCTTGCCCTTGGGGGGAGCTGATGTACAACATGAAAGAAAGAAAAACCAGAAAACATGGATGAGATTTTTCAACCAAATCAAACATTTCAAAAGAACAATAACAACATATTTTGGAAAAATAGCAAATAGATAGACAACTATTCCACGGGATCTATCTCATGTGGTATACTACGTTATTCGTATTGCCTGATTTGCGGAACGTTGACTTAGAAAGTTCCTATGTAACTCAATAAACAGACTACTAAAGAGGTTTGCCTAGGCCTGGCACTGCAGGCAGCAGTGCGCAACACGTGACAGACAAAGTCCATCCTGCTTGCAGATCAGTGAATACTCAAACTATCAATCCACCCGCCACCACCGCCACTATTTCTTCTGATAGCCATGTGACTGTCTAAAGGAAGGACTGGACTTCAGTCTGTTGGGGCTGATTTATAAGTCCCTTGCGGAAGTTGCGGCTGATTTTCCTCCATTGTTGCGTGCCTTTTCTGACGCAGCGGCAGAACAAAAGACTCGCCATGGTGTTGGTGCGGCGTATATATTAAAAAAAACCCACATATGGGCATATGGGCGATGCATCACGTTGTAAAGCCCTGCGCCATCAGGGGGCGTTCCGGCGCAAGGGAGGGCGTACCTGCGCAGGAACGAATCCTAAAAGTGGCTGAGGGAAATCTACAAGATGTCAATCAGTCACTTTTAGGACAATGATGCATGACTCAAACCCTGCGCGCTTGAAGCCGACGTACGGCTTGATGCAGCATTGGGGAGATAGGGTACCCCAGAGCATTGCTGGAGCTGCGCCATCATTGGCACGCAACTCCAGCAATGCGCTGCCTTTACGGCACAGATGCGTAAGGCTTCTGTGACGTTTTGGGCCAATGGGTGGTGGTGGCATGGCACACAATTACTGCCGCATCCCTGCTACTTTGCAGGGATGCGCCGGTAATTGAAAATATGACCCTTACTGTCTAGCATTACGCAGTTCTTTTCTTTACAGTACACTCATACATAATTTCTCAGGCCAATGAAATGCTTCTGAACACAACATACAAAACAAAGAAGCATAGTAGCAAGCAAGGCTACTGAGAAGGAGAGCAGTGCACCTGAAAATGAAATGCATAGAAGATTTTGAAATATAATTTACCTCAATGTAATCGCCAGCATTATTGCTCTTGGTAAAGAACAAAGATTTGCAAATAACAGAGCAGGATAAAACAGAGTAGTAAATGTACTACTACTACTACTCACCAAGCCCGGGGACCTCTACGCCGAGCGCGTCCAGCAAGTCCCGCTCCCGGTCCATGACATCGGTCCAGCGGTGGGTGGCCTCGTTATATGTGCGCCGGACCCCAGAGATCTTGTACATGGCCCGGCACACCTTCTCCCACCGCTGGCGGCGCTCCCGGATGCCATAGCCGGTCGCGATCTTGCCGCCTCCCAGGATCGTCTTGGGGAGGCGGCGCTGGACGTGGAAGATCAGTGCCGCCACTTCCTCCGCGCTGAAGATCTCCCTCGGGACCACTTGCTCCCCCCTTAAACGCCCGCACGGGAGCCGGGCACGGGGTGCGGGACCCTTCCCCTTCTCAGGGTGCTTCCCGGCTCCCTTTACCATGGTCTGGGCAGAAATAAACTTAAATGATAAAGAAGAAATAGAATAGTGAAGAAGAAAAGAAAAGAGTTTAAAAAAGTAGTTTAAAAGTAACTAAAAGCTGCAGAAAACACAAAAATATAGAGCTAGAAAAATAGAGGGTTAGATAATAAGTAAAATTAGATCAAAAAAACTTCAAACAAGCAAAGGATGGCAGAGATTGAGAGAGGATAGAGAAAGCATGCCCAGAACCATAGCAATGAATGAGAAACAAGATGACCGCGCCCGTTCACGACCGCGTGGGTAAGTTCGCGCGAGATTTTCCTTGCGAGTACGCGCGAAATTGTACTAGCGAGCAGCACACTTTGCGAGATTACACATAGCGGGCGGAAACGGAATTACGTCACGCCAACAAGATGGCCGCCCCCGTGTACGACCGATAGGGTAACTTGGCAAACGAATAGCTAGAAGCGCCTCGCGAACACGCGCAAGATCACGCGAACATACACGTCGCAACAAAAACAATTTTGTATTCGCACGTATTCGCGGCTTCCGAAATCGATCTCGCACGGATTCGCGCCCCAAAAAACGCGCGAAATTGCAGAAAAAACGATTTTAGATAAAATGAAAGCAATGAGCAGGTGCAAAAGTTCAAACTTAACATTAGTAACATTCAAGGTAGTGCTTCCTGATGGGCCCCTCCAGAGTTTGCAACTATTCTATGACCCTGCTATGACCCAAACAGCAGGCTCATAGAATAGCACCATAAAGGTCCTGTGAAAAAAAAATTTCACTGCAACAAAAAGCAAATTACAGATAAGGAAGGAAGCTGGTGCCAGCCAGACTGGAACTTTCAAAATTACTGACACATTAATGAAACACAAATTAATTGATGGCAGTTGAAGAAGGGCAGGTGTGCTTGCTTTTTTCAACCACCATAATCTACAGTGATAAATAAACCTAATAGGTGCCAGTGAGGATGTACTAGAGGGTGGCATGGGTGTCCCAGAGGGTGGCAGTGGTGAAACAGAGGGTGCTGTGAACCTGTGATGATAAACCAGACGTAGAAACAACATAGTCGCGGCCGTTGCAAGCCGAAAAATAAGTTCGCAATTGCGAACTTGTCCCAAAATCGGCGCGAACACGCGCCAACACAAAAAACGGAAAAATCCGCAAATCCGCTAGAGTTCGCGGATCTTCGCGGATTGCGAATCCGTAAATACGCAAGTTCGCGGATTGCCAATCCGCAAAATCCGCCCATGCTTACTGGTGATAACAAATGCTACTAGTGGACCTGCAGCACTGATTGTGCCACCAACATGAGTAGCCCTAAAATGGTGTCTCAGGCCTGCCCCTGCAGTGCCTGTGTGCAGTTTGTGAACTGCCATGTCCTCCTGGTCAGTGTCCCCACTGACCAGGCCTAACCCTTTCCTTTCTGTACACATTGGTCACCCCTATAGAAGGCCCAAGGTACCCCCTTTGGCAGGATGCAGTGTATGTGAAAGGTAGAGCATGTACTATTGTGCAGGTGACATGCTCTGGTAGTGAATGACAGCCATTTTTGTTTTTATCTATTGTAAGGCTACCTTGCCCATAGGTTATCATGAGGAATGCTGGCTACAGTGGCTACCAGCATATCTTCCCATAGGAGCAAGGTAGGACATACAAGTCTGGTATCCCTGAACTCAGAATTTAATAACACATCTTTTAGGAAAGGTTGTTTTTTAAATCCTGTGTTTGAGAACAGCACTTTTAGAAAGTTGCTGTTCTCTTGTATGACCTTTCTGTGTGCCTTGGCCTGTTTGTGAATTGACTGTCTGGTTTGTGAGTGACATGGGCTGCGTAGCTCCCAGAGGCTGAGTGAGCCATCCCTGGGCTGAATAGCTCCATCTGCATCTAGAGTGGTGAGAGGGGGTAGCACCTGGAGCCTGCCTTCCACAATGCTGGCTCAACATCCTGCTGGGCGGCTGATGACCCTGCCCCTCTCTCTGAAAGGAAAGGAGAGACCAGGAAAATAAAGTGCTCAAGGAACACCCAGAACTGTTTCAGACCGGGCTCAGAGCCCTCCTGCACAAAGGGAACAAATACTTTTAGGGGTATAAGTACAGGACCCCTGACTACAGATAATTAGATCATCCTGGAATCAAGAAGGAACATCTGCCAAGGAGAAAGCTGAAACTGAAGAAGGAAGACTGTCCTGCTGTTGTTTTGCTGGACTGACCTGCTGTTGCGTTGCTGCCAAGGAGAGGGGAAGGACTTTGCTTTGTGCTGTGCCCCCTTGCTTAAAGGAATCTCCAAGGGCCTGAAGAAGAGCTGGCTCCCTGTTAAGAAGTCCCAGGAACAAAAGGACTTCACCCCCAGCTTCCCTGAACTCTGCTGAGAGAGTTCTGTCCTTCCTAGAGTGCTTGGGCCAGTTGTGGTGGCTCTGGAAGTTGTACCTGTGTTGGGAAGCTGGAAACCAAGATTTAAAGAACTTTCTGCAAAGTTTATCGCATCGCTCGCTTGCGGAGCGCATCCCCGTCAGTGTGAGGAAATTCTCACCACTACGAAGGCCGACATCGCAGCGCCTGTTGCCGCTGCCAGAGCTGTCGCTTCCTTCGTTTGCGGAACGCACCAGTCCGGTGCGGGAAGATTACCATTGCTGCGAGTATCGTCGCTGAGCCTTTCGTCACTGGGTGAGATCGCCGCATTGCTTGCTTGTGGACCGCATCACGTCGCTGTGAGAGTCGTTGCAGAGCCATCACATCGAGGGGCCGCGAGCGTAGTAGATCGACGCTGAGCCGCGCATCGTCACCGCAGATCATCGCCGCCACGAAGATCGTTGCATCGTACCTTTTGCGAGCCGCTTCCTCCGAAACCTGTGCACCGGAATACACGCAAGGTATCGCACCCCCCCCCGTACAGACCGGAATCACCGCAACATGCCCGCTAGATCGAGCGGGGTTGTCGCATCGCGTTCCCAGGGTCTCAGGAGTGACGCATCGCTTGCTTTTAAACACTACAGCTTTCACTTGGAACTTTTGTTGCATTTAAAGGTACTGTTGCTCTGAACAATTCTAACACAACCTTAAGAACTCTTTTTGAAACTATATTCTCGAACTGTGTATGTTGGATTTTTGTAGTTTTGGTCTTGTGTAGTTTAGATTAAATACCTTTATTTTTCTAAACTGTTGTGGAGTCAGTTTGTGGTGTTTTCACTGTGTTATTGTGAGTTTTGGTACAAATACTTTGCACATTGCCTTCGATAAGCCTGACTGCTCGTGCCAAGCTACAAAGGGGGTGAGCAGGGGTTATCCTGACTAGAAGCAAGGGTCCCAATTTGGACAGTGGTACCTACCTCTGCCAACTAGAGACCCCCAGTTCTAACATGCAGTAACAGGAGTTAATGCATAAATGGCAATTTATTGGGCCTTTTAAAATGAGGGTCTAATAAATCAAATAATCATTAAGCTAAGTAGGTAATTTGTGTTCTTTGAGTACATTTTTACCATCCAATTTTGTAGAACTACACTGGTCACCTGATCCGCCATCACTACTGCCTCTAACACAATTCCTTGATGCAGGATTCACTCGGCTACCCAAACCAGCACATCCACCAGCCTCTACACCCACTCCCTGACTGAAGTGTCCTCCACCATCACAATCTGAAAACACATTGCCACTGTGCTTCAAAGCCATCTGGCAATTACTTGCCTTGAAATATAGATGATATTCCCAAGTTACGTATTCCGCCATCTTCCACTTTTTTCTGTATAATGGAAAACCTCAGCCAGCTTCATGGGATCTAACCACTGAAACATGCCCTTACCACGGTCACAGTGATAATATTGAGTAATTAATCAACATCCGTGAATTTCCCATTGATCTCTCCTCGAAACCCCCCCTTTATTTTGAACCACATACTGTCTGCTCTTCTTCTGAGACTTGTGCACTCTTCTAGTCACTCTCTCATCGTCACCTCTATTGAACAGTTTGACTTACATCTCCTCTCAGATGAAAACACAGGGACATAGTTTGTACATACTCTCACGGCCCGCTTCTAAATGTAAACTTACACCTTTGTGTAAGCTTATCATTTTGTATGGTATTCACAAACTACAAGTTAATAGTAAGTTTTGACTGTGGAAACTCCGCAGTCGGGCACAGAACTCCGCACATAAAAAGAAAAGTCAGGCCTATTTCTTTATTTGTGGAGTTCCCTGCCCCAACTGCAAAGTGTACATAGTCGTAAACTTACTAAATGATTGAAATGATTACGCACTTGTATAGCGCACGACTACCCGTAGGCATCTCGGCGCTTGTAAGAATACCGCCGAGGAACCCTTCCTGGCCTTTCCCTGTGAGGAGCCCACTCCTGGGCACCCCCAAGGTGAAGTCAGGCATCCTCAGCGTTGTTGGGGCTGTTGTAGTGATTAAGCAAGCTATTGCCCAGAGGTGCAGAGTGGGACTCATGATTAGAATAGGCACCGAGGCAAGAATTATCAGGTCCGAGGAAATTGAACCCTGGTCCCGGCCAGACTACTGCATCAGGGTCTGCCGCTCTAACCATTGAGCCACACTTCTCTACTCGGAACATATTCACTTTTTAATAGTTCAATTTTTGCTGTCACAGCTAACCTGAAGGTCAGTATCCTACCCACTCCTGTCCAAAACATATTGACAGCAGATGAATGACCTGTATAAATTGTGAACCTAATTCAACACAAAGATCACATGAACATGCCCACTATCCCACTTAAAGCTCACAACGCTCCCTCAATTACAGATCACATCCTCTCAGTTTCCTAATATGTCCTTAAAACAAAATCAATATTCCAGTCCCTTCACCAGGATTTTATGAAAGCTCTGTTCATACACTTATGTTACTAGCAGTAAATGATGCAATGTGTTTCTCCTGATCACAAATGACTTGAAGAACATAGGTTTAAGAAATACGATCAGATGTTCTCATTAAGATGAGTTAGATCAGTGCACAAATGTAAATCTCAAGTAGACTTTGTGAAATGACTACTGGAGCATGTCTGCCTGATGATTCAATGTTTAAACTATGTTTATCAGACAATAATTAAAACAGTTCCTTGAATTTATCTCTAAAGGTTAGGGAGACATTTCAGACCCAACCTGACAGGAGTGGTTCTACCTTTTAATGCAATAGCCAAAACTTTATTAACTAATTGGTAAACACATTGCCACATATCTTTTCAGAAATGTGGGATTTACTGTCGCTCTATTTTACTCCGTTTACACACCTATCAGGTGCACATTCCACGGTTTACATTGTTGGATTATTTGTGGGGTCTTATTTGATACCCTTTTCCTCCTGATGTGGCCAAATGAGTATTGCCACACTTTTGTGTTCTTCGTAAGCAATTTCTTTTGATCATCTCTCTTTACAAGATATCGCAGCTTAACAGTAGGTCTATGCGGAGACAATTGGTACAACCCAATCTTACATTGACAGGATATATGTATTTCCTTCTGCACAGCTACTCAAATAATTATTTCCCTACAGTGTTTTACCAAGCACGTGACGTTATGGATAATTCATTTGTGGGAGGGGACCCACCAAATTTGTTATCCAGTATTTTGCTAAGCCAAAACACAGTTTTACTGTCACACAGAAGCAGTGGCACAAAGCAACATGCTTTTCTCCATGGAAATGCATGTTAAGTATTTAAATTGCACCAAGCCAATATTAAAGCCAAGAAACAAACCAATAAAATCCCAAAGCCAGTTTAGTTACAATAAGTAACACTTAATAAGAAAAGGGACGAAGACATTTTCAAAATCAGATCAGGAAACCCAGACATATCATTTTAGAGTGCGGAGCATCTAGGGTTGTGGTTGACTAGAAGTTAGATGCTATTTCAGGACTACCAAACACACAAAAGTTATTTGGAGAAATGCTTGCAATTTGTCCAACCAGTGGCAATCACTTGGGGTAGCATTCCAACCCAACGTTCTTCTGCCCACCATGCCACCTCAGTTTCGACCCACCCATATGTAAATCCGACTTGACCGTGCTCCAATAAGCACAGTCCAGCACCAAGTGCCAGGCCAAGTCTGCTCTTAACCGGAACACAAGCAACCTCATTCCGGTTTCGCCCTTATTGAGGCCCTTCAGTTGGGTGTAGCTTGGTTCCTGTGGCACAGTAAGCACAGGACCTATGTCTGGGCTTAAGCTTGTCAATTAAGTTGGGGCATCCAACACACAAACGGTGATGGAAGGAACGCCTCCAAAGTTTCTACCAACTAGAAATTGCTTGGTGCAACATTCCATTCCATTGTTCTTTTGCCCACCATGCAACCTCACTTTGGACCCAGCCGTATACAAATCAGTCTTGACCCTGTTCCAAAAGGAACAGTCTAACCCGAACTGCCTGGCCAGGTCTTACCAGAACATAAACAACCCAAGACTGGTTTCACCCTGATTGGGGCTCTTCAGTTGGGTGTAGCTTGGTTCCTCTGGCACAGTGAGCACAGGTCCCACATCTTGGCCTTCAGGACTACTGCAGTGGAGTGGAGCAGTAAGCATTGCAAATTCCAACAGTCAAGAGTTTTTTCTCATGAGGTAAGTTCTAGTCCTCTACTGAGGCAAGGCTGGCCACTGTGTCTGGTGAGGTATCAACAAAGTTGGATAGCTTATTTTTGGAGTCTCACTGAAGCCTTGAACTTTGGTTCCAAAAATGTAGTGTGGTGCAAACTTGAACAACTTAGCCATCGAATATTTCTTCGTTGCAAGGATCCATTTGCTATCCTTTTCTTTATTTGGAGTTCTACCTTTGTGCTCAGTCACTTTTTGGGAGCTGGGATTCCTCCACCCAGGTAAGGCTGAACTCTGTAGTCTGGCAATGTTCCCTCTGGTTGAGATACTTTTAATTAACAAGATCCTGCAGAATTGTTTTTCTTCATGGCACAATTCTTGCCCTCTGAGGTCATCCCTTTCTTATGCAGATTTAGCACCATATTCTGAGTCTCCTTATGACTCAGTCACAACTTTTCCCAGGTGCTAAATATCTTTCTCCTGGTTACTCTTGAAGCTCCAGACTGTTAGAAGAAGCTCCCAGGAGTCCAGGGCCCAGATCACAGAAGGACCACTCACATCTACAGGGTCTGCAGCAAAATCAAGTTCAGTGCATTTCCAATTGGTGAGCTGGCTTTCTACACAGAAGTCCTTCTTTGTAGTGTTTTATATCCATGAGACTATATCACACCGTTTGGTCTGACCCTTGAGACCCACTTCTAGGCCTTGGGTACTGATGGGTAACAGGCAAAGTCCTCAGTCTCCCCTCAGGCAGACTGAAAGCAGAAACTTTCTGTTTTGAGCTACATCTATGTCCAGTTGTTTTCCATGGTACAGGTGTTGAGAAGCCTTTCTTATTATCATTCATTCAAATTCTTTATTCGGTTATTAAAACAGAATAACCATAAAAGTACATATAAAATCACATTCAATTAGTAAATTCATTATAAGCACCATTGTAAATGCATAAACACTTTGTCATAATACCAAAAGGATTTCTACATAATTCCAGGAACAATTCAGCATAATTTCATAAACAATACATTGTAATTCAGAATACCATTGTTTTTCGTAATTTAAAGGAATTTTTTAAAAACGAGGAAATAAATACGACAGTTAAAATATTGTCCAGTTTCTGTACAGCTAGAAAGGCAGGGCGACAGCGATTAACATCCATAATCTTCAATAGGAGAATGACCAATTTTCTTCTAGGCTTAATATAAAATCTACAAAAAAAAGAATGTGCGTGTCTGATTGCTCTGACAGGTTGTCACAGGGACATGTGATCAGGTGTTTTGACCAATAATTCGTGTCTGGGAAACTAAATAACCGAAACAATAAATTAAACCTAAAACGAGTTAATAAAAACCTCTCTTAATCGCTCATCTGAAGTTTGACGTATGGCTGCATTTTATTAGAAACAACAGTTTGTGCATGTGCCAATACAGTTTTCTTCTTCATTTCTGTTTGCGCTCTGCGTTCATGTAAGTATCCCATACACTTTTCTTTCAGAGCTTTCCTTGTGATATTACTTAAAGAGGTTGGGTCATTAAAATAATATATGGTTCCCAGATCCTCGAAAAATTTCTTCACTTATTACAGCCAACAAATGTTGTTCTTCTTTTCTAGGCCTAACACGTTATTCAAAATCAAATGATTTAGACCGCATTTGTCAGTTGTCCAAACTCTATGCCATAATAGTATCGGGGCAGTTCTTAAAATATCTACTAGATATGGTTCCCCAAGTTCTATGTGGCAAGAGTACGTGGATACACTTCTCGGGAAACCCAGAAGGTACTTCATAAAAAGATTTTCTACCACGTGTAGACATGTCACATTAGCATGCCCCCACAAGCCCGCGCCATAGGTCACTATTGCTATACAAGTGCCCTTATATACAGTTAGCATTTCCCCTATAGGCTTCCTTCCAATTTTATGGCTAAAGTTTTTTAACGCCTTTCTTATAGTGCACACTAGCCAGTGATTGGTAATAACTCCTTATCCAATTCTAAGAAAATTCTTATGCAAAACATGATGTATTACTGTAACAATATCAGGGATACTTGTTCTGTGGGTCTTTCAAGATTGTAGGATCCCAGTGTCTGTGTGTGAAGCTCTGAATTCTCGTCCAGAGCTAGCTATTGAAATAATAGAACTTCCCTTGAAAACCTATCTTGGAGGGTTCTGAGGTTAGGTCCCCTCCTGTTGCTGTTGGAGGCAGGTTAGCTAAACCCTGTTTACTATCAACGTGCCTCAGTGTATTTTGGGGGTTGATTTGCCCCCTTCCCATTCTGCCTGACTATTTTCAGGGTGGGAAGGAGTAAGATTGGTGTTTGTGAATGGTCACAAAACTACATGTTTGTAGGCTTTCACAAACTTACAAGGCTAACCACATCTTGTAAATTCTCAGTATTAAATCCATTTATGCATGCAATGAATATTTTTGTGAATTCAGGCGAGCATAAATGGATTTATTTTCAGCAATAAACAAACGTTTATTGGCAAAAATACTGTTGTGAATCTAGCCCTATACTTAGAGGAAAATGTCTGTACACACCTTTCAGACTGCTTAGTCACATGGCAATATTCACTTTGGTCTGTAATGCGATGATAGGTCTAGATAATAACCTTTTCTGTACTTTTTTGTTTTTTCCCATTAAAAACTGGTCTCTGATGAAATGATCATTAATGATGTTATTGAAATCACGTGTGGTAGCTAATACTCTAGCACATCCCTTCATCATGGACTAAAATTATGTTTGAACTTCTCTAAAGCTGAGTTGATCATTCTACTATACCCTTCATCCATCTGATGTATGACATACCCATATACTTCCAAAACAAGAGAACATCAGTTAATGCTGGTAAAATGTTGAAATTCTTTCAGATTTTCTGCTGTTAAGTTCTATTTGGCAGAGCGAACTTCATTTGAGCTATACAAATTACTCCTGCTATAACACCTACATTACAAATTAATCAAGCGTCATGAACAATTACACACATGGTTGAACAATTACACACATGGTTCACTAAGTGACTACAAGAGTGGTGCTGGTGGTTGTTCACTTGCCATTGTTCCAGTGAAGCAGCCACCATTGTTCTGCACACCATCTTGCTTTTCTACACCAGTCCCTGGTGCCTAGTGGGGAATACCCCCTATGTCTGGAAGATAGGAGGTTAACTCTTCAATCTTCTGTAAAGGGGAAGAAATATTGTCTGATGCCTGGGGTTGAGGACTGATGACCAGTGCCAGGATGGGCAATCCTCACACCCCATTCTGTTTCTCACTTTTTCCCATGAAAGTTTGGTGGACTTTTGGACCTCCCACCCCCTCGAAATGGGCAGATGTAATGTAGAGTACAAACCCCAATGTGCCCATACAGGAGGGCAGAAAAGCCACCAAACCTCCAGGAAAAAATAAGGAAAGGAATGGCATGCAATGGGGCTTGGACCATCTTGACATCGGGCCCACTCCTTGGCATGACACAGTGATTTTGACCTCAAGGGAAACGGCATGGAGGGTTTACACCCCCTCCCTGCCAACCAATATGTTGAAACTTCGCCCAAACAAACCCCAAATTGCTTTAATTGCCATGATGATTGGCTACAGTATTCTGGCTCTAGGCGGACTGGCACTTGGGGAACTCTACCAACCCTAGGTATTTCTGCAACCAATTGGCCCAGGTAATGCAGGGCAGTGTGCCTTCCATGAATCCCAGCACCTTTTCTTACCAAACATGCCCTGCAAGCATACAAATATGCCTAAAACATCCACTTTCCTCTCTCTGTATATGGGGGATGACTGCAACTTTTGGGACTGGGGTCAATTAGCACCCAGGAAACTCTACGATCCTTAGGCATTTCTGTTAAGTAGCATCCCAGAGGAATTCAAGGTGGTATAGCTTGCATGGATCCCAGCACGGGTTTCTTAGAGTGCCCTACAAACATCAACGTATGGGTTACAAAACACAATTTCACACATATTAATGTGACACAAATCAATAACTGGCTAAAGGTCTACCACCCTGCACTCCCACTCTTCTATGCGTTACTCTTTTGTGTGTTGGTGGGCCTAAAGCACTTCTTAGGAACAACCAAAACTGTAACCTTGTGAAGACCTCATTGACATCACATGGTCAAAGTTTTGGCTGGTTCCTTTCGTTGGCGATAAGCCACCCACACAAGTGTGGGACCATGTTTATCAGGGAAAGTGTGGGGCATTTTTTGTCAATCTTTACAGATTCTAGAACTTTCTCTCCCAGAAATCAGAGAAAATTCTGTGATTTTAGCCAAAGTTTGACATTCTGTTTAATAAAAAATAGTAGGATCCACACAAGTCACGCTATACTAGACCCACCTCAATGCCTAGTTTTCAAAAAAGTCTGGGTTTTGTAAATTTTCCTGGATGCCAGCTTAGCCTGAGACTAAAAAGCACAGCTACCCACATCCCGAGAAAGGTTGAAATTGGGAGGAATTAAAAAAAATGTTTTTACATTATATTATGGGACCATAACTGTTCTGTGTGAAAGGCCCACCACACAACTGGGGTACCGCTTTTGTTAGAAAAAGTATGGGAGTTCTGGGTGGTAGGGTTTGGTCATTTCCAAACAATTATGGAACATTCTGTCTCAGAATTATGTAAATAATATGTTATTTTATCCAATGTCTGATGTTTGTAGGGCCTTAGGGATAAGTTAACGTGGTGGGATCTACATAAGCCAAAACAATCTGGAATCCCATGAGTGTTTAGGTTTCCGGAATGTCTGGCTTTTCGACAGCTATTCAGATCCCCCAGAAAGATTGAAATTCCAGGGGAAATCTTTGTAGTCACATGGCATTTTGGGACCTTTCCTGTCGCAGGTGATTGGCCCAACCATACAGTGGGGAACCATGTTTGTTGGGAGAAAATTATCTTTGCAGATTCCGAAACCTTCCCTCTCTGAAATGTGAGGAAAATCTGTATTTTTGCCTAAGTTTGACATTTGCAGGGCATCATAGATAAGAACAAGTGGTGGGATCCACGCACCCTACACCACCATCAGGTGTCTAGTTTCAGAAATGTCTGAGTTTGTTAGGTTTCCTTGGATGCTGACCTACCGTGGACCTAAATACCGCAGCTACCCACATCCCAAGAAAATGTTTAATTCCAAAGAAAGAATCATGATGTCTTCACATAGCATTTAGTGAACTTTCCTGTCATGGGTCATAGCCCACCCAATCAAGTGGGGTATCATTTTTACCTGGAGAGGCGTGGAAACGCTTGGTGGTGGGGATTTTGTTGAACTCCACAGATTCTGAAAATTTCCCTCGAAAATGTGGACAACATCTGTTATTTTAGTCAAAGCTTGATGTTTGCAGGGTATTCTAGGTGAACAAAGTGGTGGAATCCATGTAAGCCAAACTACCTTGACTTCCATAGATGTCTGGTTTTCAGAAATGTCTTGAGTTTGGAGGAATTTCTTGATGCCGGCTGACCCTAGTCCTAAATACTGCAACAACCCACATCCCCAAAAGGATTGATATTACAAGATTTTTTTTTTAAGTCTTCACATTGCATTTTGGGCATTTCCTACCAGGTGATAGGAACCCACACACAAGTGGAGGTCCCATTTTTTACCAGGAGAAATGTGGAACAGAGAATAATAAACCATTTGTTATTATCTATTGAATTTATCTCCATTTATGGCTTCCAAATGCAAGTCATTGGGCAAGGAAGATTTTTTTTGCAAAATAACATCTTACTAACATGATATTATGTGTAGCCCTAAATTCGGAGTTGTATGAACAACTGCTATTTCTCAACGCAGATGCATAGGTGTAGTGCATACCCATTTTAAATTGAGTACATTTTACCTTATATATTGATGCGTGGTTGATACTCTCTATAGGATGCAGCCCAGTTGGTGGCTCCATGAAGCGCATGTGTCTGAACAACCAACAAACACTATAAATCCTTGTGACTGGAAGAGGCTACTGGGATATAGTGATATATCACTTTTGTAGATTGCCCATCAGGGTAAAAAATTACAGATTAAAACTTTGACACTTATTTTTATATGTTCCTACTTACCTTCATTAGTTCAACGATTAGTTGCAAGATGCACTAATATCTGGTTGCCAAATACGACTCACTACATTTGGAACACATCTCAGGGATGGTGGAATGGGGACAGCGGACCACCATGTCTGAGATTGTCTTTCAAAAAGTAAACTTTTTTGTAAAATGCATCCCATTTTCCTTAAAGGAAATAGGACTGCAGTTTGGAGGAAAAGTTTACTTTATTTTTTCTGTTTGCGTCAAGAGTTTACAGTGGTCCTGTGGACCATGGCCTTCTCTTCAACAACCTTTTCTTGACATTATAATGAGGGACGTGTCCCAAGTGGACCATTTCCCTTTTGAAAATATGTTACCTCCTTTGAGGTGTTGGCAAAATATAAATGTTGTGTGACCAGATTTCTGTCACAAAACATTAAAACATATGATACTTATATGGTATCTGGAAGTGATGCGTACAACACGCCTGTGAGATACGGAATTGGTATCCATTTGCATAATTCCCATTTTTGACGTCAGAAAATCTTTATTACCTCTTTCCCCCACAAGTAGGTGAAAAGGGCAAAAATAGGAAATAAGGAACAGGAAATGTTTTTTTAACAAATCTTCATGCATGTGACAACTGGAAAAGGGTGACGGTAGCACAGCATACCGTTCGATGATGCACTTCTAAGAAAAAAAAGACTTTTTCTTGCACAGCACATTTTTCCACTTTTCTCCCCCCAAAAACCAAATTTGGACACATTTTGGCTACTTTTTGTTCTCTCCAGGAAAATCCACAAAACGTTTATGCGTTTAAAGCCCCAGTACGAGGGAAAAAGTATGCACATTTGATCTGGGTATCTTTTGTGGTAAACAAAAAAAAAAGATAAGTAGGCTTAAGCCCAATCTGCTCCAAATAGCGAGGTGTGTGTTCGTGGGAATATGAAAACCTTAACACTTAAGGGTTTAAATTGCAGTGTAGTAAAAATACACTTGGCACCAAGAACATAGGTAGGTGGCTATTTCTCCCCTTCATCACAATTGTTAAATACTAGTAACAAAGTAATGACAGAATGGCACAATTATAAAAACAGTGTTATTGATTAGTAGTCCGGCAGAGGAGTGCTGCACACGATCGAGTTTACTGCCTGTGGATTTCCTCACCATGGCAGTCTTTCCCAGCATTCATCCAGCACCTCACAGCCATTCTGCATTCCATTCACCTTTATGCGCTAAACCACACTTGCAAGATACTTCATAATGCCCCAGTTCCTTAATAACCTTCTTCATAATATGCAGTTTCCTGAACAGTAGATTTTCTTACGAAAACTTTCCTAGGAATATATTTGCCGTTGGTGCTTTAAAACAATAAGAAGTACATTTCAGCCTATAATAGTGTTTTGCGTGATATAACTTGCAAATATTTCTTTCTGGGAGCAACAGTGCATCTACACAGACGCAGTAGATCAATCCTTTGCTCATACATATTCAATCCACTGCTACGATAAGAGACCTACTTTGTTTCGGCTCTTGCTTATAACGTGGTCATTACTTTTCCTAACTGTAATATGTCATCTTTTATAGACAGTTCCCAGACCCCACTACCTTTATGGCTCAGCCGAATATTTAATTTTTAAAACCAGAATGAATTTTAGAGTAGGCATACAGATTTCTCACAGTGTTCATGTAAACCACAACAAACCTATAATACAATATTAGAATTTTACAAGTCTAGTCATTTTGTCACCATTTTTTGGCACCATTTCCTGGAGGTTGTGTTTTTTCCAATGTTCGTTCAGGTTTTCACAGTGTTTTCTAAACAGATAGTAATAGTTTCAGCAGTATTTTTATGGTAAAGTTTATATAATTGGATTTTATTTTGGCAACTTTAGCAAGGGTAAGGTTCAGAGGGCTTAATAAATTCTTCTTCTGTCTCTCCTCCCAAAATTCCCTGTGAACAAAATGTGTGATTTTTTTAATCACTAAGTTTAATGTCCGAAAGCAAAATGAGACCTCCAATTAATGTAACAACCCATTATTAGGCCTGACGGAGCTGGTGTAACCTTCAACAAATGCTGTTTCATCATTTTAAGTTAATTATCTCCGGCCAAAATATTGTGCAAATACTTTAGTCTTTCTCTGGAATCTGATAAGAGGTTGATCTAATTTGTGGGAATCATCAGCATCTATTAAACCTCTACAACTGTTGTTCAATCCCTAACTTGCCCTTCTCCAGCAGACAAGTGAAAGGCTAACTGCAAGACATTATTGAGCAAAATCATCTCTTACACAACCCTAGACCATGCTTCAGACCTACATAAACTACACAAGAAACAGAAGCACCTCTTGCTAATACCAGGGAACAACTCTCTTTGGTCGCTAGCAGCTTATAACATTGTGGACAATTAAATCTTCTGAACAGACTGAATTGACTGAAGTGTTCCAAAGAAAATTGTGCATCAATTCAGGACTATGTAACATTCTGAAATAACAGTATGGTGACATGTAACTCTATACAAAACCCCAAATAAATCAGGAAGACCAGGGAGTTCTTCAGGACAGATTTTTGTGTAAATAGAAACTGAGTGGAGCCAACTTTAGCTAGCCTGGCATAATCAGAAGTGAACAGTATTGGTGCTAGGAGGCACCATAGACATACACTCCTATATCAAACATACTCCCTAGCTGGACACACTACACATACCACCCATCACAATTGTTTACCTTTGTCTTTTGAATACCTTTGAAGACTGTGTCAATACTTTTCGTTCTATTTATTTTTCAATAATAACTCTTAATAATCAGTACTGATCTCTTAATCTATGACATCTCCTAAATGATGAATGGTTCTTAGTTCCTCTGCCTTGGCACCACTATGGGCCAAAAGGCCTGTTTATTTATGACAAACATGGGCCTTTGTCTAAATAATTTTGAATCATTAAATTTTAATATTATGGCCCATAATTTATTTCTGCTAAGAATGTGGTGAATTCCCTCTTGTTGAGAAATGCTTTCATTAAAGCCAACAGTGATGGAGCCCAAAAGTTGGTAGTAATATAGACCTGTTGGTGACCAATCCTTACGCTTGTTAGCTTGTTAAAATAAGGTAATCACTGGCTACATTTGAACCTAGGAATAAAGGGCCAAAATACCTACCCAAGTGAACAAGGAGATTACAAATCCTTGGTTCCAGGTCATTAATTGTATTGTGGACTAACCCTTTGGCTCAGTATGAATTTTGCAGGTGTGAAAAATCAGGACTATAAAAGGACTTGCTGTAAAGGGAAGACATTTTTTAGGTGAACACTCCGCCTAGCCATGCAGGGGACATTTTCCTCCCAACAGTAAACCCTTTATAGATATTTTTTCTTTACGAGTTGCTCAAATAAGTCTTTGTTGCGTCAGACAACAGTATACCATTTAAACCTGGTACACCAGATGAGCACGAGTCCTGAATAAGCCTCTTAGCACTGCTTTCTGTGATCTTAACCTCATAATTACTGAACCCGGTATGAGAGACCTCGGAAGTGTGCAATGGCCTTCTTTTATGATTGACGTTCAAGGGTTTAATTTTTCCATCCAGGTCAAATGTATGATGTTGTTTGATCTATCATCCATTATTAATCTGTAAAGGAAGTTAAAAGTGTTGCAGATCTAACATACAACGAGCCATTAAGTATCAATGCATGTTCTTTTTTCCAACCATATGACTTTTTGTATGTCTGCTTTAAATGCTATATTTCCAATAACACTATCTCGTCCATTGTCTGCTTCAACAGGATTCTTATCCGCTTATTTGTCCCATTCTTCTCACTCTCACAGTAGAAGCATGCCCCTTGCTTCCAACACAGAGACTTTTATTACTAGATGCTTTGTGGTTAATATGCAGACATAAGTAAGAGAGACGGGATTTCAGCTCAGGGATTTACACAAGCAGTACTGACATCTAACTGCAACAGGCTGTTCTTTAACTGTCATGGGTGGAAACAACTTCCAAGAATCTACATAAGTACTGGTGTCACAATCCCACATTCCCTTATTTATGCTCTATATAATTTCCAATGATCGTAGCTCCAATGGCTTAGCAACCATAGGAAATACACCCTAGCCAATATCCTTAGATATGACACCATTAAAAATGAGATTAGGAGATAAACAAATAATCCGAAATAGCCTGACAAAACTATGATGCATAAGAGTAAGGTACTAAGGGAGAGTGATCAGTAAAAGACCGTAAGGCGTGAGCAAGTAAAACGTCTCAAAATAATCACATAACTTGATTAGGATCAAGGCTTAGAGATTTGTTTGCTTGGTGAAATGGAGCAGTGGCCAGAACTCAGCACACCAGCATAAAATATCTAGCATATCCTGTAGCCAACATACAACCTCAGTGGGTTTTTAGTGCAGCTTGCACAGTTGGCATAGTTAGAAGGGCCAGTCGCTCCCCTCAAAATGTGGAGAGACTCCGTGATCAAGATCAATAAATATTTCCTAGGAATACATTATCAAGCTCCAGAATACACTACAGCGGCTGAGGACATCTCAGCGTCTCAGATGTGGTGAGAGATTGTCCTCTTTACCAAATCCCTGAATGTGAAGATGAACTATTTACTGGGCAAAAGTAAACGTTTAAGTGACAAAACACAATGTCTAATGAAAGAAATATAATTAGCTTGTGTTATGTGTGGTGTGCCAAGAAATGTAAAACACAAAAGTGGACCAGTGTGCAAGGGTCATACTGATAATCATCATGCCTGGTGACTAGGTGGTGACTGGTAATAGAGCATGGCAACTAATTCAACCTTGGGAGAGACTTAACAGTGAATAATGGCCTCTAAGAATGCAATGAATGCCTCCATTTGCTAACAGAAAAGGTGGGTCCCTTGCCTAACTTTTTCTTCCCTTTCTTGACTGTAAGTGAAGACAGCCAGAACTGTATGGCTTATGTGTGTATCTTCCAGGTAAAAAGAGACGCCTAGAGACATACCCACACTTTTGAAAACAGGGGACTTGAAATTATTGTTGAATGCCAAATGATTAAAGTGACAAATTGGAGTGGCTAGCTAATATTGGTATTTTTCCTAACACTTTCTTTTGATTTTGAAACATGATTAATGTTCAAACTAGTCATATCATTTGTGTCGCACCCAGTCTCCCGCCACGTGTTGGACTGTGATATACGTGGTGAAGGTATTTAAGTTGGATCAGCTGCAATATCATGGAGACAGTCAGGTCCTGGGAGGCCATCTTGTCTTTGTCCAATCCTCTTCCTCCAGCATGCCCACATCACCCTCCCATCACTGTCTCTGTGCCGTCAGGGAATCTTGAGTGTTATTTACTAATATTCTGTATATTATCGAGATCCTCTACATCCCCAGGGAGTGCACCGTCACCTGGATCTCTAGAGTATTGTAGTCCGGGACAGCCTGTAGGATATCACAGTGCTTGTCAAGGGTGTGGCGTAGTTACAAGTAGTTATAGAATTCTGTTCTGTGCATGTAATGGGTATCTTGGATGTTGACTGGGGGTGAGTGTTTGATTTTCTCAAACGCTCCGTCCATCATCCCCTTTTGTATCGCTTTGTTCGCCCTAAGTGTGGCAGGGTTTGCTCAGACGTGAGTACCTAGCTCACTTGGCCACTGGATTCAAGATAGCCTGGCTGATGAGGATTATGAATTCGAAACCGGTCCCAGGATGCTTGTTTCCGGTCCAGGGAAGTCATGGCTTGGCAGTTCGGGCTGGACTGTTCCTATAAGGCACAGGTCAGACTGATTTGCATATAGCCATGTGTGAACTGGGGTGGCCTAGTGAGCTAAAGAATGGTGATGGATTAAACCCAGATCAGTTGACTGGGGGTGAGTGTTTGATTTTCTCAAACGCTCCGTCCATCATCCCCTTTTGTATCTTGGATGTCCTGAAATGTACATATTGTGTTACTCTCCATACGTTTCTTAGTCTGGAGTTGCTTATAATATCGAAGGCCCAAATGCCTTTCAGAGTTGCTGTATAATGTAGCCATGTTCCAGCCCACTAAGGGGTTTCCCTTTCGGCACTTCATGCCATTTGATCCACTGCAGCACCCTGTGCTAACAGGCTATGGCATCACAGTTGCAAGGGGGGAGGTCGAGGTCGGTGTGGTCAGATGGCCCGTACAAAAGGGTCATCATGTTGTCCCGCTCCACGATCTGGAGTTCTACTGCTATTGCTGGGTCCCTAGGATCTGCAAACATCCAATCATTGATCAAGAGAATTTGACTGGCCCAGTAATTTAATTGCTGGTCTGCAATGCCCAGGCCCCTATCATAGGGTCCCAGCACAAATTCGGGGGATGTGATTAATTGCAGGCCCCCTTTCCTTAAGAATTTCTCTATTGCTGCATGTAGGATTGTGAAGAATGTGGAGGGTAGAGAGAATGAGTAGTTTTGTAGAGGGTAGAGCATACGAGGAAGGGAGATCATCTTGAATAAGGTCTCACAGCCCGCAATATTTAGAGGTAAGCTTTCCCAAATATCCATGTCCCATTTCAAGCTACTGAACTGAGGTGTGATATTGTTGTCCCATGCATCTTGTTTGGGATGTGTGATATACATACCCAAGTACTTAAAGTGTTGGTCAGCCCATTGGAGAATAGTAGCATGTCTTATGTCATCCTGCGGTCCGGTTCGTGGACTTGGACCAGTTGACTGGGAGGTCAGATGCCTCTTTACCAAGTTGGAGTATAAACATCAGGCGGGGAGGGAGGTATCAGATTTGCTTATATAAACAAGGGTGTTGTCAGCCACAGTCAAATTCTGTCTTCTAGCCCCACCAGGCCTACAGAATCCACACAGCTGGGCGTCTCGCTGAATCCATTTGGCTAGAAATTCTATAACCAGGGCAAATGGAGGGGGGGAGAGGACACCCCGCCGAGTTCTGCGTTTAATGTCGAACGTGGGGGGAATTCTAAATCAGCTTATAGTATAATGTCGCCGGGCAGTGCCTAAAGCGTGGGAGAAAGTTAATTCGCTCCAGCGCTCAAAATAGGTACCGGTATCACAGTCCCACATTCCCGTATTTATGCTCTATATAATTTCCAATTATCGTAGCTCCAATGCTTAGCAACCATAGGAAATACACCCTAGCCAATATCCTTAGATATGACACCGTTAAAAATGAGATTAGGAGATAAACAAATAATCCGAAATAGCCTGACAAAACTATGATGCATAAGAGTAAGGTACTAAGGGAGAGTGATCAGTAAAAGACCGTAAAGCGTGAGCAAGTAAAACGTCTCAAAATAATCACATAACTTGATTAGGATCAAGGCTTAGAGATTTGTTTGCTTGGTGAAATGGAGCAGTGGCCAGAACTCAGCACACCAGCATAAAATATCTAGCATATCCTGTAGCCAACATGCCACCTCAGTGGGTTTTTAGTGCAGCAGGCACAGTTGGCATAGTTAAAAGGGCCAGTCTCTCCCCTCAAAACGTGGAGAGACTCCGTGATCAAGATCAATAAATATTTCCTAGGAATACATTATCAAGCTCCAGAATACACTACAGCGGCTGAGGACTTCTCAGCGTCTCAGATGTGGTGAGAGATTGTCCTCTTTACCAAGTCCCTGAATGTGAAGATGAACTATTTACTGGGCAAAAGTAAACGTTTAAGTGACAAATCACAATGTCTAATGAAAGAAGTATAATTAGCTTGTGTTATGTGTGGTGTGCCAAGAAATGTAACACACAAAAGTGGACCAGTGTGCAAGGGTCATACTGATAATCATCATTGCCTGGTGACTAGGTGGTGACTGGTAATAGAGCATGGCAACTAATTCAACCTTGGGAGAGACTTTACAGTGAATAATGGCCTCTAAGAATGCAATGAATGCTTCCATTTGCTAACAGAAAAGGGTGGGTCCCTTGCCTAACTTTTTCTTCCTTTTCTTGACTGTAAGGGAAGACTGCCAGAACTGTATGGCTTATGTGTGTATCTTCCAGGTAAAAAGAGACGCCTAGAGACATACCCACACTTTTGAAAACAGGGGACTTGAAATTATTGTTGAATGCCAAATGATTAAAGTGACAAATTGGAGTGGCTAGCTAATATTGGTATTTTTCCTAACACTTTCTTTTGATTTTGAAACATGATTAATGTTCAAACTAGTCATATCATTTGTGTCGCACCCAGTCTCCCGCCACGTGTTGGACTGTGATATACGTGGTGAAGGTATTTAAGTTGGATCAGCTGCAATATCATGGAGACAGTCAGGTCCTGGGAGGCCATCTTGCCTTTGTCCAATCCTCTTCTTCCAGCATGCCCACATCACCCTCCCATCACTGTCTCTGTGCCGTCAGGGAATCTTGAGTGTTATTTACTAATATTCTGTATATTATCGAGATCCTCTACATCCCCAGGGAGTGCACCGTCACCTGGATCTCTAGGGTATTGTAGTCCGGGACAGCCTGTAGGATATCACAGTGCTTGTCAAGGGTGTGGCGTAGTTACAAGTAGTTATAGAATTCTGTTCTGTGCATGTAATGGGTATCTTGGATGTTGACTGGGGGTGAGTGTTTGATTTGCTCAAATGCCCCGTCCATCATCCCCTTTTGTATCGCTTTGTTCGCCCTAAGTGTGGCAGGGTATGCTCAGACGTGAGTCCCTAGCTCACTTGGCCACTGGATTCAAGATAGCCTGGCTGATGAGGATTATGAATCCGAAACCGGTACCAGGATGCTTGTTTCCGGTCCAGGGAAGACATGGCTTGGCAGTTCGGGCTGGACTGTTCCCATAAGGCACAGGGTCAGACTGATTTGCATATAGCCATGCGTGAACTGGGGTGGCCTAGTGAGCTAAAGAATGGTGATGGATTAAACCCAGATCAGTTGACTGGGGGTGAGTGTTTGATTTTCTCAAACGCTCCGTCCATCATCCCCTTTTGTATCTTGGATGTCCTGAAATGTACATATTGTGTTACTCTCCATACGTTTCTTAGTCTGGAGTTGCTTATAATATCGAAGGCCCAAATGCCTTTCAGAGTTGCTGTATAATGTAGCCATGTTCCAGCCCACTAAGGGGTTTCCCTTTCGGCACTTCATGCCATTTGATCCACCGCAGCACCCTGTGCTAACAGGCTATGGCAGCACAGTTGCAAGGGGGGAGGTCGAGGTCGGTGTGGTCAGATGGCCCGTACAAAAGGGTCATCATGTTGTCCCGCTCCACGATCTGGAGTTCTACTGCTATTGCTGGGTCCCTAGGATCTGCAAACATCCAATCATTGATCAAGAGAATTTGACTGGCCCAGTAATTTAATTGCTGGTCTGCAATGCCCAGGCCCCTATCATAGGGTCCCAGCACAAATTTGGGGGATGTGATTAATTGCAGGCCCCCTTTCCTTAAGAATTTCTCTATTGATGCATGTAGGATTGTGAAGAATGTGGAGGGTAGAGAGAATGAGTAGTTTTGTAGAGGGTAGAGCATACGAGGAAGGGAGATCATCTTGAATAAGGTCTCACAGCCCGCAATATTTAGAGGTAAGCTTTCCCAAATATCCATGTCCCATTTCAAGCTACTGAACTGAGGTGTGATATTCATGTCCCATGCATCTTGTTTGGGATGTGTGATATACATACCCAAGTACTTAAAGTGTTGGTCAGCCCATTGGAGAATAGTAGCATGTCTTATGTCATCCTGCGGTCCGGTTCGGTTCGTGGACTTGGACCAGTTGACTGGGAGGTCAGATGCCTCTTTACCAAGTTGGAGTATAAACATCAGGCGGGGAGGGAGGTATCAGAATTGCTTATTTAAACAAGGGTGTTGTCAGCCACAGTCAAATGCTGTCTTCTAGCCCCACCAGGCCTACAGAATCCACACAGCTGGGCGTCTCGCTGAATCCATTTGGCTAGAGATTCTATAACCAGGGCAAATGGAGGGGGGGGAGAGGACACCCCGCCGAGTTCTGCGTTTAATGTCGAACGTGGGGGGAATTCTAAATCAGCTTATAGTATAATGTCGCCGTGCAGTGCCTAAAGCGTGGGAGAAAGTTAATTCGCTCCAGCGCTCAAAATAGGAACTCCCACAGGACTGAATCAAAGGCCTTCTTGAAGTCCACGGGCCCTGCTGTCTTGTTCCCTGGTGGACATAGCTATTGCAGTATGATGGCGACAGAGACAGTGTCGGTTGCCACGTTGTGGCGTGAACCCATTTTGGTTTTGGTGCACTATCGTTCTGATTACAGCCAGCAGCCTGTTTGCCAGTATTTTAGCCAGCATCTTCAACTCCAAGTTGATAAGGGAGATGGGTCTGTTGGACGCGTAGAGGTTTCCCGGGTTTCAGAATCACCGCTATGGTGTCAGCCCAGAGATCATGCAAGAGATCACCCGAGGCAAAGGCCTTTGCGTACATGCCCAGGATGAGCGGTGTCAAGTGTGCCGAGTATGTCTTTAAAAGTTGTAGCGGGACTCCATTCGGGCCCGACGTTTTCCTAACAGGAATTGACTGGATCCTGGCACTGATCTCGTCCTCCGTGAATGGCTCTTCCAGCAAATGTCTGTCTGCGCTTGGGAAGTCCAGGGATTAAGAGATTATTAAAATAGTTCCGCACAGAGATGCTCGTAGAATGATCATATTCACAGGCAATCTGGTGGAATCCGTAAGGAGGTCACCACTCTGTGCAATTATGCAGAGGACTATATGGTGCTCCAGCTCTCCGTGTGCCAGCCAGCAAAGAGGCTTCCCCGCCTTATTCCCTATTTCGTATATACTGTGTTGCGTTACTTGGTAGGAAAAGGCTCCGGAGTCCATCAGCTCTTGCCAGAGTGACAGTCTCAGTAGTTCTATGTTGTGCTGTGCATGCTCTACCCCGGGGTCGTCTCTCTATTCCTCCGCCCAAAGTATTGCCCTTTCAAGCTCAGCAATGTCTCAATATTTCTGTTGCATAGTTGTTGTTTGGTATGAGATCACCTGTCCTCTTAGAACCATCTTCAGTGCCTCCCAAGTATTGCCTGGGAGTCTGCTGGACTCTCATTGAGTTAGTAATAGTGATCTGCTGACTGAGGAAGGCAGCAAAGGTGGGGTTCCACAGCCGCCAGGCATCTGAGAGGCAGGATTCTGGTTGCCAAGATATGGGCAGTCTTAGCGTGAGCAGCAGGGGTGCGTGATCTGTTAACGCTTGTGACAGGATTTTTACTTGCACCACTGTGTTGGTGTTTGCTGAGGGCAGGAAAAAGTAATTGATTCTGGAGGAGGAGCTGTGTGTGGGAGTAGAACGTATACTCTTTGGTGTCAGGTTGGAATATTTGCCATATATCAGTAAGGGCTATTGAGATAGCTCAAGTACTCAGGAAAGAGGATTTGCAAAGGTGAGCACTGTTTGTGTCCCCAGTAGGATTCAGGACTGCATTAAAGTCTTCCCTTACCACCGTTCTCCCAGGGGGTGGGACAGCAGCAGCATACTTGTGAGTGTCTGAAGCGTACCTTCCACCAGGGCAGGGGACGTAGACAGACATGAAGCTTCATTGTTAATTGCTCATTCACCCCTCTATCACTGTGTATCTCCCTAGGCTATTGTGATGTGCGGCTGTAACCTGCAGAGGAAATTGCTTATTTAACCGCTCTGGTATATTTTAGCGTACCCACCCTGGGTGAGGATGGGCACAGATTTCGAGCAGGTGAGTCTCCTGTAGCAGGACGACTGGTGGCGAATACCATTTCAGGTATTAGAAAATGGCGTCCCATTTGATTTTATTATTTAATCCATTGATGTTACACAAGAGGATCTGAAACGATTCATGTGCAGCTGTCATGGTGGGTCATCATAGTAGGAGTGTAGGTGGGAGGAGTCTGTGCACCTTGGGTTGGTGTATGAAAAAGGCTAGTGCTAACTATACTGAAGGGTTCCCAACTCCCCCCACACTTCTAAACGTGAAGCATTGGTTGCCCATCCCCTTCTGGTGTGTGAGTGTTCCAGTGGTATGTCTGCCATGCCCCTCTCTTCGGGGTCTGTGTGCATCATGGCTGCACCACCGCCTAGGCTCTGGAGTCAGTTCACCTCAGTCTTGGGTCTACCCCCGCATCCCTCTGAATTCAGCAATTTCATCACACCAACCCTCATCCGGCCATGCAGCCTCTTCTGTGCCGTGCTCCCAGTTCAGCTCCCAGCTCGTGCCACTAGACCTTGACCAGGGGAGACCGCCATCCTCAGTCTCCCACAGTGTCCAGCTCAGCTTGCAGCAGACGCTGAACTCATGGCATGGCTCAGTCTCTGGGGCAGCTTCACAGGGTTGTAGCGACACCAGGTCAGCTGCTGGCTGCAGATACCCGTCAGGCTCAGCCAAGCGTTCTCAGAATGTATCCGCCATTGTCCGTGACTGGTCACACCACTCAATCTTGGAATTTTTAATGTTTGGGTGATCATTCTATGTGCAAATTTGCATAAATATCATTTCCTAGCATTTGTAAAGCACACTACATACCCGTGAGGGTCTCAAGGTGCTGGGGGGAGGGACGCTGCTACTGTTCGAAGAGCCAGGTCTCGAGGAGTCTCCTTCGCTGCCTTCATATGAGGGGGAGTGGGAGGGAGGAGCAGCTGGGAGGCGGGAGCGGGGTGGCGAATGGGAGCATAGGGGGGCGGGGACGCAGGGGACGCAGCGGCGGGAAAAGAGCGGGGACGAGCGGGCCCACAGCGGGATACAGAAGGCAAAAGTGGGCACAGAGGGGCACAAGAGTACAGCAACAACAACAATGCTAACTTAGCAGTGGGGGCACAGAGCGGGGGATACACAAGGCAAAGTGAGGCACAGAGGGGCACAAGAACATAGAGCACAGAGAATGTAAATCACGTAGGCACTAAGCATGGGCGTAAAATCCGCTCCGCTCGCGGATTTTTCGGATTTTCGGCAAATCCGCAATCCGCGAACGCTCGCGAATTTGTCGAAAATCCGTGAATCCGCTCGCGGCGGATTTTTTGCTTGGTTGCGGCGCGCGGCGTGGTGCACGGCGTTCACTTTCCGTCATTTTAGCGTTTGCCGAGTTGTTTTTCTTTGCGAGTGACGCGCCATTTTAGATCTTGCTGCGTGTTCCCGCGGGAGTTTGTCGCCCGCGAATACGTACTCGCGGCTTGCCACCTTGCACAGCACACCTCGCGAGAGTTCGCAATTGCGAACACGTAGTTGCGGCGGAAAGGAACAATCTCGCACTTGCGAAATAGAGATTTTGCAATTTCGCACAAGAAAATCACCAGCAAACAGGATAAACCTTCAGAAAATTATGATTTTTATCAGAATCACTCCTCAGGTTGACATTTGCATGGCTTTTTTTTTTTGCAAGGAGTCCATTTTGGGGGGGGGGAGGAAGGAAGTGCCCCACAGTCTCCAACTTCCTGTTCCTGTCCAGCAGGCTCCTCCCAGTGCTTTGTCCATCTCCTGGTCACTTTCATTTGGATCTGGAGCTGGAAGGATTACTTTTTGTGGGTGCTGCTGGATATTTGGATTTGAGGCCTTTTTGACTGTCTTTGGATCACTTTTGGATTAGAAATCAACTTTCACAAGTAAGTTTGTTTGGGGCATTACAGTTGCTGCAAGTAAAATTTTGGAACTTTTTCAGAACATTAAATAAATTATATTGTGGGTAGCCACAGTATCCAGTAGGACCAGGGTTGGTTAGGGGTGCATGATACAACTATTTTGTTGAATTTAAACACCATTTAGGCCATGGATGGGCTGGGATTGTGCTGATTTTTGTCTTTTTTTTGGGACTGCTGGTGGGGCCCTTTGCCCAGGGGTGGTGAGTGTTGCATGGGCCTAGTCTTTCTGTGGGGTGTCTTCTTAAATTTAAACATAATTGAGGCCATGGATGGGCTGGGATTGTGCTTATTTTATTGTTTTTTGTCGTTTTTGGGGGGCTGCTGGTGTGGCCTTTTGCCCAGGGGTGGTGGGTGGTGCATGGACTGAGTGTGCCTGTGGTGTGGTCTCACTCTCTTTAATGTAAACATCATGGATGGCATTGGATTGTGGTGATTTCTGGCTGTTTTTCTGTTTTTTGGGGGTGTACTGTTGATGTGGACTGGCCATGTGGGTGGTGGTGGTGGCCATCTTGAGTGCTGGCTGCTACAGGCAACATGTGCTTGGGGTGTAAGGGGCCATTTTGAGGAGAGGCAGTGTCTGAGGCCTGCACTTATTTTGCCTACTTTTCATCCATTATGCCCAGGGGTAGTGAGTGTTGCATGGGCCTAGTGTGTTTTTGAGGGGTGTCTTCTTGAATTTAAACACCATTGAGGCCATGGATGGGCTGGGATTGTGCTGATTTTATTGTTTTTTGTCGTTTTTTTGGGCCTGCTGGTGGGGCCCTTTGCCCAGGGGTGGTGAGTGTTGCATGGGCCTAGTCTTTCTGTGGGGTGTCTTCTTGAATTTAAACATAATAGAGGCCATGGATGGGCTGGGATTGTGCTTATTTTATTGTTTTTTGTCGTTTTTGGGGGGCTGCTGGTGTGGCCTTTTGCCCAGGGGTGGTGGTGCATGGACTGAGTGTGCCTGTGGTGTGGTCTCACTCTCTTTAATGTAAACATCATGGATGGCATTGGATTGTGGTGATTTCTGGCTGTTTTTCTGTTTTTTGGGGGTGTACTGTTGATGTGGACTGGTCATGTGGGTGGTGGTGGTGGCCATCTTGAGTGCTGGCTGGTACAGGCAACATGTGCCTGGGGTGTAAGGGGCCATTTTGAGGAGAGGCAGTGTCTGAGGCCTGCACTTATTTTGCCTACTTTTCATCCATTATGCCCAGGGGTAGTGAGTGTTGCATGGGCCTAGTGTTTCTGAGGGGTGTCTTCTTGAATTTAAACACCATTGAGGCCATGGATGGGCTGGGATTGTGCTGATTTTATTGTTTTTTGTCGTTTTTTTGGGCCTGCTGGTGGGGCCCTTTGCCCAGGGGTGGTGAGTGTTGCATGGGCCTAGTCTTTCTGTGGGGTGTCTTCTTGAATTTAAACATAATTGAGGCCATGGATGGGCTGGGATTGTGCTTATTTTATTGTTTTTTGTCGTTTTTGGGGGGCTGCTGGTGTGGCCTTTTGCCCAGGGGTGGTGGGTGGTGCATGGACTGAGTGTGCCTGTGGTGTGGTCTCACTCTCTTTAATGTAAACATCATGGATGGCGTTGGATTGTGGTGATTTCTGGCTGTTTTTCTGTTTTTTGGGGGTGTACTGTTGATGTGGACTGGCCATGTGGGTGGTGGTGGTGGCCATCTTGAGTGCTGGCTGGTACAGGCAACATGTGCCTGGGGTGTAAGGGGCCATTTTGAGGAGAGGCAGTGTCTGAGGCCTGCACTTATTTTGCCTACTTTTCATCCATTATGCCCAGGGGTAGTGAGTGTTGCATGGGCCTAGTGTTTCTGAGGGGTGTCTTCTTGAATTTAAACACCATTGAGGCCATGGATGGGCTGGGATTGTGCTGATTTTATTGTTTTTTGTCGTTTTTTTGGGCCTGCTGGTGGGGCCCTTTGCCCAGGGGTGGTGAGTGTTGCATGGGCCTAGTCTTTCTGTGGGGTGTCTTCTTGAATTTAAACATAATTGAGGCCATGGATGGGCTGGGATTGTGCTTATTTTATTGTTTTTTGTCGTTTTTGGGGGGCTGCTGGTGGGGCCCTTTGCCCAGGGGTGGTGGGTGGTGCATGGACTGAGTGTGCCTGTGGTGTGGTCTCACTCTCTTTAATGTAAACATCATGGATGGCGTTGGATTGTGGTGATTTCTGGCTGTTTTTCTGTTTTTTGGGGGTGTACTGTTGATGTGGACTGGCCATGTGGGTGGTGGTGGTGGCCATCTTGAGTGCTGGCTGGTACAGGCAACATGTGCCTGGGGTGTAAGGGGCCATTTTGAGGAGAGGCAGTGTCTGAGGCCTGCACTTATTTTGCCTACTTTTCATCCATTATGCCCAGGGGTAGTGAGTGTTGCATACTTGCATGTCCGTAGTCTTTCTGTGGGGTGTCTTCAATGTAAACATCAAGGATGGCATGGGATTGTGCTCATTTTTCTGTGTTTTGTCGAATTTTTGTGGTGTATAACTGAACTGATGTTCCTCTGTCTTCCATTGCTTTTAGGTGCACAAGAAGACTCAAGAGAACCACCAGTGCCAGGAAGAAGTCCTGCAGCGGTGTGTGCAGCATAACGTCACGCGACGTCACGTCTGGACACAGAACCCTCTGCAACTCGTGCAACTGCTGCCTGCTGACCTGCTCTGAAGAGGATGGCCCCAAAAAAAGTAACCCGTAGCTCCTCTAGCAAGAAAGGTGCCAGTAAGGAGCAGAAGAAGCAAGTTACCAAGGAGACTGGTGTGCCGCCCGCCCCTTTTTTTGGGAGTAAAAAAAAAAGTATGCCTGCAGCAGCAGCAGCGGGATCTGCTGGGGACCAAGCTGGCAGCACCCCCCCCCGCTCCATTGGGCTCAGTGCCACCACCACCACCACGCCAACTTAAGTCCAAGCCCTTGAGTGCTGCAGAGGCAGCCAGTATAGTTCTTCAATCACCATCGACCAGTGATGTTGGCTCATCGCAAGAAAGCAGCAGCAATGTCCCTCAATCAACACAGGTTGTTGTAGCTCATCTGACGAGTGTTGAACAACCACAGCCGCAACAACAATCACATGTGCAAGTACAAGCCCAAGTACATGTGGAAGGAGAGGCAGCGCAAGGAGATGCGCAAGCAGAGGTGCATGGAGGGTCACAAGTGCCCACAATAGTTGTTCCTCCCGAAGTAGGGGCACATCAGGAAATCGACAATCAAGGCGAGGTATCATTTGAGGAAGCCACTCCTCCTGCTGATCCTTCATTGTCTTCCACAACCCTAGCAAGGAAGAGATCAAGGGTGGTGTCTACATCCTCTTCAAGCACACCTCCTTCTGATGATACGGATCAAACTTGGGAACCAGCACCACAGCCGTCTGAGAGTGAGGCACACCATGATCCAACAAAGGTACTTAAGCGTAAAAGGAAGCTCGTCCAAAGTCTCAGACTTATGGAGTGTGATGAGGCTCAACAAGAAGTGGCGGATACTGCTGCTGATGAAGACTCTGCCAACGACGACCCAGTCATCATAAAGGTCACTGCAGCCCCAGCGGGCATGCAGCAAACAGACATTTTGACCCTAGCCCGAAGAGCTGCTGCGCGTGATGATGATGATGATGATGTTGTCGATGAGGAGGCAGTGGAAACACCACAATCATTGGAGTTAAGTAGTACACCAACTCGTCCCGCTTCCATATTTCTTTCTGGCAAGAAGAGACCTGCGTCAACCTCGACCTTAATTAGTGGCGGTGAAAGTGGAAAACGTACAAAAGTTGGGCAATCCAGATCCTCCACTTCATCTGGCATTAGCTTCATGACCACCACCACCAGTATCGCCGCCTCCTCCAGGTCCCACAGACACTTCAAGTCCCCAGTTTGGGACTTCTTTACTGTTTGTCCCAAAAATCCAAAGTTTGCCATTTGTACCCTTTGTAAGCTTGCAGTTAGTCGTGGTAAGTCAGGTAGCAACTATGGTACCGGCGGCCAGAGTGGTCATCTTGAGAGAAAGCACGCTGTCAAATGGTTTGCGCACCTAGCTGCGATCAAGAAAGGCCAAAATCAAGGAAACGTTGATGTTTCATCTGATGTTGACGAGCAGGAAGAAGACGTGTCAAACACTTCCCTTACACCCAGTACCCCTGTCAGCAGCACACCCAATGTGAGGCACACTAAGAGTGTTGGAGCGAGTGAGACACCAACGCACAAAAGTTCACCAGCGAGCAAAATTGGGTCAACGAAGTCATTATCAGCCCGTAAATGCTTGGTCCAGGGCAACATTAGAACAATGCTTACTTCAGACGTGCCATATGAACGCAACCACCCACTGACGCGTCTGTATAACACTAAGCTGGCTAAAATGCTAGCTGTGGACCTTCTACCTTTTTCTTTTGTAGAAGCGGTAGGTTTTCTTGAATTAGTTGCAACGCTCTGCCCTAAATGGAAGGTTCCGAGCCGGTTCTATTTTGCCAGAGTTGCGGTTCCAGCACTACATGAAGATGTGCTGCAGGCGATTGGGGCAGCTTTGCAGAAGAGTGCTGTTCACACAATACATCTGACAACAGACATGTGGACCAGTGGCCCAGGCGATGATTACATGTGCATCCCTGCACACTGGGTCTCTTTTTCAGGTGTTATAGCAAAGCTAAACGCAGGTGTTGACCCGGACCAAGTTTTCAAAGCTGCTCGGAAACATGCAACACTAGCCATGTTTGGCTTGGAGAAAAGTCACACAGCAGAAAACCTTTTGGAAGAGTTTGACAAAAAGGTCTTGACAATGCTATCCCCCCTAAAACGCAAGATTGGTTATGTTTCCACGGATAATGGCGCCAATGTAGTTAAGGCCATGTTGAAGGGTGACCATGTTAGAGTGCCGTGTTTGGCGCACTGTATCAACCTGGTAGTTCAAAAATTCTTGAGTGATAAAGAGAGTCCAGCGTTCGAGGTAATGGCCACCTGCCGCAAAATGTGCAACCATTTCAGCCATTCTTTTAAGGCCCGGAAGCATCTGCGGAGACTGCTACTTGAACGTGGAATGCCAGTGAAAGCACTCATCCAGGAGGTGGCAACACGTTGGAACTCAACCTTCTACATGCTTGAGCGTCTGTATGAGCAGTATACGGTACTCGATCACTATTTCTTGACAGAGGCTACATCTCAGAAGGAGGACCTGCGGATGAGTAAGGCGCAATGGGCCATAGTTAAAAGCCTGACAGACATGCTTCGTCCTTTTGAGTTCTTCACGCGTGCAGTCAGCCAGGAGGACTGTAATTTGGGAAAAGCTATCCCATTGTTGTGCATACTGGAGCACCAACTGATGGCGGTTTCTTCTGAGTTTCAAAAAGATGAAAAAAAAAAAAAACATTTCATTTTGTCTGAGAAATTATTACATCGCCTACGTGGTGATGAACGTCTTAAAAACATCAACTCAGATCAGCATTACATTTGTGCTACTATTCTGGATCCACGCTACAAAAAGGCGCTGGCAGACAACGCATTCTTTCCTTTCGCTGATGCAGATGTTCAAAAGTACAAACATTGGTTAGCCTGGTCAGCCAAGAGGTTTGAAAAAGAACGGCAGGTTATTGAAGGAGAAGCCAGTACATCAGCATCAGCATCAGCAGGCCATCCGCAGTCACAAGAATCCACTTCTGCACCTGTGGCTGGGGCACAAGTGACCTCTCAGCCGTTAAAGACACCGGCAACTGGATCATCTGCACCACACACAATGACAACACTAACAGTGGCTGGGGAGGAGGATTGGCTAAGTTTGATGGGGTATGGTTCTCGAAAAAATGTCACAGGCACAGCAAAAAGTAAGCAAAGTGGAGGAACAGTTGATGACCTTGAGTCGATGGTGCAGGACTATCTGAATGACTCAACAGAGGTCTTCCTTAATGATGAGCCATTGCAGTATTGGCATGGCAAAAAACAATTGTGGCCACAGCTCTTCAACCTGGCTATAAACTATTTGTCTTGCCCACTCGCAAGTGTGTCTTCTGAACGTGTTTTCAGTGCTGCTGGTGGCATTGTAACTCCCAAACGGAGCCGCCTCTCGCCCAAAAATGTGGAGCGGCTGACAATGATCAAGATGAATCAGCACCTCATACCACCAGATTACAAAGTACGAGAAAGCACGCCGCATGAAGACGAGGAGGACAGCAACGTAGATGAGGGGATTTTTTCTCTGTTCGGTGCCACTGACCTCATCCAGCCTGAATTCGCAGAGTATGATGACGAAATCGTGTTCTTATTCCCTGACACCGAGCCCTGAAAATGAGACAATCAATCAAGAACTTTCTTTTTCGTCCTTATTCACTTTTATTCCTGTGTGCTTTGTGTCTCTCTTTCTTTGTTTTGCACAGTTAATTTAATTCAAACTTTAATCACCTAATCCCAAAAACAAGACCATCATCAGAACTGTCTTCACTTGTTTGCTTATTGATTTGAAGGTGCCGCAGTCTACATTCCTCAGGTTCACAAGTTCTGAAGAACATGCTCCTCTATCCTCCTCCTCCAGACTGCGATTTCCCTCCAAGCAGAGTGCTGGATTACGCACAATGAAGAAAGACTCAGCACTTGTGGGGGTGTTGTACTTCTTTGCGGGTGAGTTGACGGTTTTGGGCCCATTGCTGTGAAGCTCTAATAATGGACAAAAGTGTTTTGGACCAAATATGAGGTGGAAATTTCTTGCCGTTTTTGCTGACTTGCTTGCCTTTGAGGTGCTCTTTGGCGGGGTTCCGGGGGTTTGTGTGTAATTTTTGGTGTCTGTCGAAGCACTGCTGCGACAGTCTAATCTTGATTGCATTTGCTTTTCAGGAAATCCGTGGTGGAAAACAGGAGTTATGATGATTGATGATGATGACGACCTAGCTGCACAGCGCCGCGTTTGGACCGAAGGCCGAGAGACATTGTAAGTATGAGATTTAGCTTTTCCGCTGTTTGGGGGTGTTGTGTCGGGTGTTTTTTTGCGGGTGGGTTGGCGGGTCTTGCCTGGGGCATTCCTGGGAAGGTCTAATACCGGATACAAGTGTTTTGGACAAAATCCATAAGGAACAGCCTTTTTTTTGCCATTTCTTCAGACATCTTGCTCAATGTAGCGTTTTGGGGGGCTTCCTGCTGTTCGTGGGTGGGTTGCGGCCGGGGTCTCTGTCGAAGCACTGCTGCGACAGTCTAATCTTGATTGCATTTGCTTTTCAGGAAATCCGTGGTGGAAAACAGGAGTTATGATGATTGATGATGACCTAGCTGCACAGCGCGTTACTTTGGACCGAAGGCCGAGAGATATTGTAAGTATGAGATTTAGCTTTTTCGCTGTTTGGGGGTGTTGTCGCGTGTTTTTTTGCGGGTGGGTTGGCGGGTCTTGGCTGGGGCATTCCTGGGAAGGTCTAATGCCGGATAGAAGTGTTTTGGACAAAATCCTTAAGGAAAAGCCTTTTTTTTGCCATTTCTTCAGACATCTTGCTCAATGTAGCGTTTTGGGGGGCTTCCTGCTGTTCGTGGGTGGGTTGCGGCCGGGGTCTCTGTCGAAGCACTGCTGCGACAGTCTAATCTTGATTGCATTTGCTTTTCAGGAAATCCGAGGTGGAAAACAGGAGTTATGATGATTGATGATGATGACGACCTAGCTGCACAGCGCCGCGTTTGGACCGAAGGCCGAGAGACATTGTAAGTATGAGATTTAGCTTTTTCGCTGTTTGGTGGTGTTGTGTCGGGTGTTTTTTTGCGGGTGGGTTGGCGGGTCTTGCCTGGGGCATTCCTGGGAAGGTCTAATACCGGCTAGAAGTTTGTTGGACAAAATCCATAAGGAAACACCAGTTTTGGCACTTTTTGTAAGTTAGGGTTCGTTAGGGTTAGCCCTAGCAGCAGGATTGCATGTGTTTAGGGGGGTTCTATTGCAACGCGGTTCTGTTGTTGTAGAGCACTGTTGGAGCGATGCTGGCTATGGATACTTTTGCTTGCAGGCAAGTGGTTTGAATACAATCCACGGTCTGTATTTGGGTCTACTGTTACTTTCAAAGTACGTTTTGTAACCATTTTTCTGCTAGGCATCGTTTTTGGAGATATGATTGGGTTCTTCTACATTTTTGCGACTGGCTTTAGTAAGGGTCTTGGTGGGAGCATTGCTGGGAAGGTCAAATTTTGTTCTAAAACACAGTAGTACACCCACCTTGAGGGGAAAGATCCGCTATAATATTTTGGCCATACTTATTGATCCTTAAAAAGGTGACTCAGACAGAGCACGCAATTTCAAAAATATTGTACTGTCTATTAGGGAAATCAAAGTGTCACTTTTTGAACCACACAGCGTACATACCTTTTATTTATTTATCAGTGGTATTGTAATAGCACTTCCTGTTTTCCGTTCAATAATTACAGGCCGGGTTTCAGTCAACATCCGCCAGGCAGGCAGTGGACAGGGTGTCTCTTCTGTCAGTGGTCACCACCACATTGATGGACGAAGCGTCAGCTGGAATGGAGGAGTGCCGCCAATAAGAGGAATTGTTTGCTGCATGCAACTTACTTACCAATTTCAACAGGACAACTCCAACAACATACGCAATACAGATACAGTATCCATTGTTGTCTTTTATTCTATGAGTGTGACTGCATGTGCTTACCTTTAGTTTGTAACCAAAGATTGTCTGTAAACTCTGTATCTTCAATTATTGTTTGTCCATGCTCTGCTTTTTTTTTCTTCTCTCAACAAAACCTACCCAAAAAGAAACCCCCATTCCCATCCATTTTACAAACCCTAACCCTCTTCCCCCGGGCTGTGTTGTTTTGCTTGATGTCTGACTAAAATGACATCAATAATTCCACACACTTGCTGGGGAGGATAAGGTGATAGCAGCAACAGGCTGGTGAAGGAATACGAGGATATCTTCTAGACTTACTCAGCTTCAGTACTATATCTTCTAGTAGTAGTAGCCAATGTCAAATAAATTCAACGCAAGTACTAGTTATACTTGCAATACTTTACCATTTGTTAGGCTACATTATGGCACTGTTCTAGTGTACTGTCACCTGCTATTTTCTCGATCGTACCGTAACCGTTGTAATGCTACAGTAAGGAGTACAAACGAGGTTTCGTTTTCTTTTTTTCCATAGGCATGCAACTGCCACTGTGTCACACCACTAGTACCACCGCAATGAGGAAATGTCACCCGCCCAGGAATGACAACGTTAATCCCCATTTCACCTGGAGCCAGCCCTGGGCCTAGCCCTAATTTCTAACACAAATTACAGGTAAGATAAGCGTTTGGTGGGAGGTAGTATAATGGAGTATTATTTCGGAGTAGACAAGAGATTGACGGTTGTACTACTAAAGTCCTACGACTGTTCAGGAAAACAAAGTTACTGTTACACCCCCGCCCCCCACCCACCAGACTGAAAAGCAGTAAAAAACAGGTATGGTCAGATAAAGTTGAAAAATATATTTATTTATCCCTAACAAAATAATCTCCCTCACCCACCCTAACCCCAACGATTGTCTCTGAAACGTCCCAAAACGATCCCAACTCCCAAATCCCACCCCCCAAAAGTCTATAAAAAAAGGGCAAGGGACACTCCACTACTGGAGGGTGCTGGTGCTGGTGCATGATGCGGCATGGGCATCATACTCCTTGCGGAGGGTGGCAAGCTCGGAGCGGAGGCCCTTAACCAAGGTCTTATACCTCAGGACCTCCTGCTCCAGGTTGGACATGCGGACTCGTAGGCGGCGTTGGCGTTCCTTGCAGCTCCTGTGGGGGGCAGCTGGTATTTCGGTTGCTTGGCGGTGGCGGTCGGCTTTCTTAGCCCGGCTCGGTCCCGCTGGCTTAGTCACGGAGGAGGATGCAGTGGTCACAGTCGAAGATGTTGCCCCGCTCGACTGCGTGTCCTCCTCCTCCTCCAGGGCCACCAGCCGCCGATACTCGGCGACTGTGGCCTCCAGCCTCCGTTGCCGGGCCAATCTAGCCTGCTCCCTCCTTGTTGTTGATTTGGAAGGAGCAACTATATGAAGAAAGAAAGACATAGTCTGTAACCAATGCTCCTTATTAATAACACAAAGTGATTGAGCCGAAAGTTGGGTCACAGAGTACAAGTAGCAAATTGAAAGCACAGTACATAACTATTGAGGACAGTATCTATGTAACCTCCCACTTCTGCATCCTTGCTCTAACAGTAGTGGTAGTTTAATGAACTAATTCTACGACCACTATGGACTTCCATTACAGTCGACTATGACAGTACACCAGTCTTATTCTTCTTCTTCTCTCTTGTTTAGGGAAATGGGTACGTTATCTTATGCAAGCCGGCAGAATGACATGGACACAGCACAGTGAAGTTGCACCCGAGAAAAAAAGTTGCACACCATGATGATGGAGACAGACTTGCGTTACTGTACCGGTCCAGTACATGCAGGTGGTGAAGCTATTACTTTTCTATTACGGGTGGCACTGAGAATACTCTGTTACAAGGGCTACTGCTTAATTAATTTACCTTTCACCCTACAGTGCAAATGAGTACTAGAAAAGGAAACTGAAGAAGCTAACTAATTTGATTATCTATCACTTCACATGGGACGTATTTAATGACAGATGAGATGACTTTAGGTGCTTTGCTTAATATTGAGTGAACAGTGATACACCCACACATGAATGACGTACTACAAGTAAACTAAAGTTATTAAGAGAGGTACGGAGTGTCCACCGTAATAACCAGATATATGCTGTGAATGCAAACGCAATACAAAGTACTGCTACTATTCATGGTAGTATTGGACACATTTACAATTTCTTTTCCTTGCCTTCCCTGCACTGGGACGGACGTGCGGGTGCGGTGGTACATGCTCTTCAAGGTAACACTTACTTCACCTGGCGACCATCTACTCTCTCTAGATACACATGTGCTATGTAAGAGTCAGAGAATACCATGCTCCAGGCATCCATTCAGTCAAAGTATACGCACACATACAGTTTCTGTTTCACCCACCCAGGCTGCTGTCCTTCCACCCATCCTTGCTTCATCATTGACCCAGCCATGCACCATACCATATTCTTTCCTTCCCAGCCACCTCTGGGTCCAAGCAAACACATATCGTTCTTCTTTGCCAGCCATCATACAAGTTCGCGTCCCACTTACTTACACCCTTCTTTCGCTTTTCGTTCATCCCATCCATCACGTTCGTCTAAGAACTTATTGGGATTCTTCTCACCAAAAACTTCACAGCTAAGTCGAAGTACATTTCGAGGAGGCTACTACCTGGTTGATTTGTAATTGTAATACACCCGTGCAGAAAGCACACTATGCAGTCTTCAATCTCAATAAGTAAGGAATATATAGCTTACCTGTTTCCGCCACCACCGTTTGATCCCCCACAGGAACGGCCACCAGCTCTTCTAACGCCGCCTCCTCCCCAGAGGCCTCCGAGTCCAAGTCCAACACAGCCACCTCCGCGCTGGCCCCGTCACCAGATGTTACACCTACAAAGTACATTTAAGAATGTTAGAATTCACCACTCACTACTATATAATATTTGGTCTAGGAGAAATGTTAAAAAAACAGAATACAATGTAATAATTTGTGACTGTCTACTCCATAGTAAAAATTTCCCATTTTCCAGGGAAGGCTGTTGTCTTGCTGCACTTTTATGCACAACTGATGAATGCTTGCTTTTGATTTTTAACACGCACCACTTTTTCTCCTAACAGACAGAAGCTTGACTCCTGAGTCCTAAGAACACGACCAGGATCAAGTTCAAACTAGGTGAGAGTTCGGCTCGACCACAAGAAATGTGTCCAATTAATCGTCAGCAGCACTAACCACTTTTCCGTTTACAGTTAAATAGTTTTATGACAAAGTAGATTTTAATAAATGTGTTTACTTTTAATAAAGCTTTTACACTTAAATAGACTCTGTGGTTTTTGTTCCTCTAGACTAGAGTGGATGAGCTAAAGGTTTTGGAATTTTTGCAAGCATGAGTGCCTCTGACACTTCTTGACTGTGCTGTGACTCCGTACTACTCTCTTGTCCTGCGTACGATAATCTAGAGATCATTGGGGATCTATAATCGGTGACTTCGGGAGCTGAATGACTCTGCCACACTATCTAGTCAGTAAGGAGACAGTGCATAGAGGTATTGCTGAATATAATGGGAGTCCAATGGAATTGCCAAATGTCCAATCTTAGTTAGCTACACAGACAGACTAATAAGAATAGTCTAGTAATACCACAGGGAGTCATATTCGAGGCAGGATAAGAATTTATATCCAGTCTACAAGAAGATCAAAGACGATTTAGAAAAAATCGAATGAGGAACGCTAGGAAAAAATATGTACTGTTTATTAAAATGTAAACTTACTGGGGCCAGCAAAGGAGCCCTCGCCTGCCCGATCCTGGCCTGCATCCTCAGCACCCTCCTCCTGTGTCCTCTTGCCCTTGGGGGGAGCTGATGTACAACATGAAAGAAAGAAAAAACAGAAAACATGGATGAGATTTTTCAACCAAATCAAACATTTCAAAAGAACAATAACAACATATTTTGGAAAAATAGCAAATAGATAGACAACTATTCCACGGGATCTATCTCATGTGGTATACTACGTTATTCGTATTGCCTGATTTGCGGAACGTTGACTTAGAAAGTTCCTATGTAACTCAATAAACAGACTACTAAAGAGGTTTGCCTAGGCCTGGCACTGCAGGCAGCAGTGCGCAACACGTGACAGACAAAGTCCATCCTGCTTGCAGATCAGTGAATACTCAAACTATCAATCCACCCGCCACCACCGCCACTATTTCTTCTGATAGCCATGTGACTGTCTAAAGGAAGGACTGGACTTCAGTCTGTTGGGGCTGATTTATAAGTCCCTTGCGGAAGTTGCGGCTGATTTTCCTCCATTGTTGCGTGCCTTTTCTGACGCAGCGGCAGAACAAAAGACTCGCCATGGTGTTGGTGCGGCGTATATATTAAAAAAAAAAACACATATGGGCATATGGGCGATGCATCACGTTGTAAAGCCCTGCGCCATCAGGGGGCGTTCCGGCGCAAGGGAGGGCGTACCTGCGCAGGAACGAATCCTAAAAGTGGCTGAGGGAAATCTACAAGATGTCAATCAGTCACTTTTAGGACAATGATGCATGACTCAAACCCTGCGCGCTTGAAGCCGACGTACGGCTTGATGCAGCATTGGGGAGATAGGGTACCCCAGAGCATTGCTGGAGCTGCGCCATCGTTGGCACGCAACTCCAGCAATGCGCTGCCTTTACGGCACAGATGCGTAAGGCTTCTGTGACATTTTGGGCCAATGGGTGGTGGTGGCATGGCACACAATTACTGCCGCATCCCTGCTACTTTGCAGGGATGCGCCGGTAATTGAAAATATGACCCTTACTGTCTAGCATTACGCAGTTCTTTTCTTTACAGTACACTCATACATAATTTCTCAGGCCAATGAAATGCTTCTGAACACAACATACAAAACAAAGAAGCATAGTAGCAAGCAAGGCTACTGAGAAGGAGAGCAGTGCACCTGAAAATGAAATGCATAGAAGATTTTGAAATATAATTTACCTCAATGTAATCGGCAGCATTATTGCTCTTGGTAAAGAACAAAGATTTGCAAATAACAGAGCAGGATAAAACAGAGTAGTAAATGTACTACTACTACTACTCACCAAGCCCGGGGACCTCTACGCCGAGCGCGTCCAGCAAGTCCCGCTCCCGGTCCATGACATCGGTCCAGCGGTGGGTGGCCTGGTTATATGTGCGCCGGACCCCAGAGATCTTGTACATGGCCCGGCACACCTTCTCCCACCGCTGGCGGCGCTCCCGGATGCCATAGCCGGTCGCGATCTTGCCGCCTCCCAGGATCGTCTTGGGGAGGCGGCGCTGGACGTGGAAGATCAGTGCCGCCACTTCCTCCGCGCTGAAGATCTCCCTCGGGACCACTTGCTCCCCCCTTAAACGCCCGCACGGGAGCCGGGCACGGGGTGCGGGACCCTTCCCCTTCTCAGGGTGCTTCCCGGCTCCCTTTACCATGGTCTGGGCAGAAATAAACTTAAATGATAAAGAAGAAATAGAATAGTGAAGAAGAAAAGAAAAGAGTTTAAAAAAGTAGTTTAAAAGTAACTAAAAGCTGCAGAAAACACAAAAATATAGAGCTAGAAAAATAGAGGGTTAGATAATAAGTAAAATTAGATCAAAAAAACTTCAAACAAGCAAAGGATGGCAGAGATTGAGAGAGGATAGAGAAAGCATGCCGAGAACCATAGCAATGAATGAGAAACAAGATGGCCGCGCCCGTTCACGACCGCGTGGGTAAGTTCGCGCGAGATTTTCCTTGCGAGTACGCGCGAAATTGTACTAGCGAGCAGCACACTTTGCGAGATTACACATAGCGGGCGGAAACGGAATTACGTCACGCCAACAAGATGGCCGCGCCCGTGTACGACCGATAGGGTAACTTGGCAAACGAATAGCTAGAAGCGCCTCGCGAACACGCGCAAGATCACGCGAACATACACGTCGCAACAAAAACAATTTTGTATTCGCACGTATTCGCGGCTTCAGAAATCGATCTCGCACGGATTCGCGCCCCAAAAAACGCGCGAAATTGCAGAAAAAACGATTTTAGCTAAAATGAAAGCAATGAGCAGGTGCAAAAGTTCAAACTTAACATTAGTAACATTCAAGGTAGTGCTTCCTGATGGGCCCCTCCAGAGTTTGCAACTATTCTATGACCCTGCTATGACCCAAACAGCAGGCTCATAGAATAGCACCATAAAGGTCCTGTGAAAAAAAAATTTCACTGCAACAAAAAGCAAATTACAGATAAGGAAGGAAGCAGGTGCCAGCCAGACTGGAACTTTCAAAATTACTGACACATTAATGAAACACAAATTAATTGATGGCAGTTGAAGAAGGGCAGGTGTGCTTGCTTTTTTCAACCACCATAATCTACAGTGATAAATAAACCTAATAGGTGCCAGTGAGGATGTACTAGAGGGTGGCATGGGTGTCCCAGAGGGTGGCAGTGGTGAAACAGAGGGTGCTGTGAACCTGTGATGATAAACCAGACGTAGAAACAACATAGTCGCGGCCGTTGCAAGCCGAAAAGTAAGTTCGCAATTGCGAACTTGTCCCAAAATCGGCGCGAACACGCGCCAACACAAAAAACAGAAAAATCCGCAAATCCGCTAGAGTTCGCGGATCTTCGCGGATTGCGAATCCGTAAATACGCAAGTTCGCGGATTGCCAATCCGCAAAATCCGCCCATGCTTAGTAGGCACAAACCAGCATACGTTCACAAGTCTCTGGTAGAGGTATTAGAATGGACTTTAGTTTAAGGTACTTATGCCAGCTTATTCTCCACACTCTGAAACTTTGCACACTACAATTACCTCAACTCTCAAATATTCTTGTCTTTTGCTTTTCTCCTTCAGCATGCCTTCTCTTGTGAAAGGAAACTCCATCGCCATCCTGCTCTGTGGTTTAACCATACTCCCAGGATGGACAATGCCAGAGTGTAGTTGCACTACTTTTATGCAGCATCCTTTATTACTATCCGCGTCTCTCCATTTTTGCATTGCCACTTATGTACCTAATCTCATCAGTCAGTGAGTTTTGAGCGGATGAGCTAAGCAAAGATGTCAGTTGCAGTGGAATGAAGCAAATGTACAAAAACACAATTGTTCTACACATTAGTACATGCTTAGGTGTATCTATTTCCTCAGTACAGCTGTTTCTTTTTTTACACTGACGCCTCACTTTCTGGACCAAACAAACTCCTTATCATTTGAGTTAGGAACATTTTAATTTTCCAAAATCCATTAGTTAAATCGTAGAGGAAACGTAAGTAGTTCTTAACAGTACAGATGACTTTGGCAGAGATTGACACCTTCTGCCTTTCCAAAATTATGCCATCCTGGAAAATGTGTGCAAGGCCCTAGCAGTTTCCCTATGCAGCAGATTTCCTTTATCACGCCTTGTGCTAAAGGGCACCTGTTTGACGTAAATATATCAAACACAATGGTTGCATTGTGAATCTTTGTATTCAACCTTAATACAGCTCTGATCCTTTGCGAATGCTAAATCCTCTTTCCTTGGCGAATAAGCAAACAGTAAAGGCATTTAAATTGGCAAAGCGATTTAAACTTTGCACATTGCAGCCTGGCAGTGGAATAATACACGCTACCGAGAAGAGGCAAGAGCTGGACTTTGCAGCTGTCCAAGGGCTATGGGTAAAAATTAACATTCATGAAGGGTAACGGTATTCACGTTAGGGGTGAGTAGTGAATTACGCCAGATTTCAGATAGGTCCGTAGTAAGTGACGTAAAAGTTCAGATCCAATGATGCAATAAGTAAATTCATAGAAAATCAAAGTAATAGAAACCCTTTTCCAAGAACCCATATTAGCAAAAATTAATTTAGAGGAAAAGCAAATTTATATAAATGCAGTTTCATTGAAAGTAAAATCATCCCTTCCTATCCACTACCCCTAGAACAATTGCAAAATATTAATTTCTAAAAAAATGTTTGCAAAAAGAGATGCGGAGGGCATAATAAAACCTGGTTAGACCCCATATGCTATATTAAAACTGAAAGGCAGTCCCCGTAGCGAAAGAATCGTAAGGCCGAGGAGGAAGATTGACTATACCAGAAAGTGAAAAAAAATGTTGAACACAGAGAACGGGAAATATACACTGACTTTTCAAATGGTCGAAGGAGGAGTTGTCCGACTCCTAAATTACTAGAAGCTAGAGAGCACATAAGGGAGGAAGGGAGGAGGAGAAGTGGGGCTCGGGTAGTAATCTGCCAGAACAGTAATTTTAAATAAACGTGACTCATCACCCAATGACAGAACATGGCAAGAGAATAGAGGGTGAAACGGAAAAAATCTATGTAATTCCCAAAAAAGAACAACTAAGACCACTTATTTTGAATTTGAAACATTTACACCTCAATTAAGCAATTAAAAAAACATTATATGAACATCTTTATTCCAAACGATAAATGCGTTTTTATTGTAAATTTCAATTAAGCCCTTTTAAGTACAGTGGTTTTTCAGAATCAATATTTCATAAATTTGGTTGACTATAAAATCGCAGAAAAATAAATAATAGGGAATCTCATGAGAATAAAAGTATTTCCAACTCTAGTAAATGACATACGAAGTAATATATAGTGCATTAATTTTTCCAACCTAAGTGAAACCCACAAGTGATCTATAACCCTATAACTGCAGTAAAACATGTAAAAATTTAGCTAAAACCAAGATGGGTCTCAAGTAAGGTAAAACAAAGGTAGTACCAGCAATATTTGTGACACAGCCATATTGAAATACCCGAATGTTACAGTACAGTCAAAAAATAAGTGCACACTAATTCACATGTAGGAAATGGAAATTTCACAATTTAAGTACTGAAAATCATCAATCTGTGGAAGGAACAGAAATTATTTGAAGGCTTCTGAAATAGAGACAAAAATTAAATGGGGAAGTCACTGCATGAATGTGGAGCAGCAAGGTAGCAGACCTGGCTGGACCTTCCAGCGGCTTGTATTAAAATGTCCTTCAAATTATCTAGTCTTCGAGTGTTTTATCTCGAGTGTTTTTAAGTAAGAGAGGATCATGGATCAAGCTAGAGATTAAGGGCCCTGTTCACAAAAGCTAATTTGGAGCATGTGTAGTATTACTGCTTTAAGTGCTCCAAAATGCAATGCACAATCCTGGCGATGGAAATGTCTGTACAGGTAGTGTAGACTTTAAGAGTTAATTTATGAGGGACAAGTTGAAGTGGTTGGAAAATGGGGAATAAATGATTAAAAATGGGTGCAGTTCAGTGACATTGTAGAAGGGATTTGGGGAGTGACGTGCTAAGGGAAAACATGCATGTACCAACATAAGAGTGGGCGAAGTGCAATGTGTATAATACATATTTAATCTAGTACATTAGTACTATTGAGATCATAGGCTTAAATGTACTCCAGCCCAAACTCCGAGTAAGTGAAGCACCACACATGACCAATTACTGGTACTGCAACACACTCCCACAGAAATGAACTAACACATAGGGAAACATATAAAATAAATGACATAAACAACATTTAAAATTGTACTTGAAATTATTTTTAAGTTTATTATTACATTTGTGTATATACATTTTTAGATCTGGCATCCTTAGCATGGTTTCCCCAGTCTTTTTACCTCTACATCCTGTATTTTTGACTGTGTGCTGGACTTTGGTTTTGCTGGTTTAGGTTCTCTGGGCTCTTTACCACTTCTGATCAGTGTTAAGCTGCAAGTACTCCCAGTGTAAATTGTAATTCTGATTCGTTATCCATTATTGTCATATTTCATTTATTCGTAAGTCCCTAGTAAAATGCACTTGGTGTGCCCAGGGCATGTAAATCAAATGCTACTAGTCGGCCTGCAGCACTGGTTGTGCCGCTCACATGAGTAGCCCTGTAAACTTGTCTCCGGTCTGCCATTGCGGTGTCTGTGAGTGCAGTTTTAAACTGCAATGTCAACCTGGCAAGTACACCCACTTGCCAGGCACTAACCTTCCCTCTTACTACATGTAAGGCATCCCTCAGGTAGGCACGAGGCACCCCCTTGAGCAGGGTGCAGTATATATGAAAGGGAGGCCATGTACTGGTGTGTTTTACGTGCCCTGAAAGAAATACTGCCAATGTCCATTTTCACTATTGCAAGGACTAGCTCTCCCATAAGTTATCATTCGAGATTCCGTGTAACATTTTTCAAGTGTAACTTTCAATTGGGAACAGCTAGAGATTCGGAGTTTGAGCTCTCTGAGCTCAGAATTTAAAAACACATCTTTTAGTAAAGGTGGTTTTTAGATTGTGTGTTTGGAAATACCATTTTTAGAAAGTGTGCATTTTCATGTTTAACCATGCTGTGCCTCAGCCTGCCTATGCAATCAACATCTGGTTTAGATTGACAGGGGCCGGTTTGTGTATTTACTCTAGACAGTCACACAAAGGGAGTTGAGGTGTGCCCTGCATATCCTGATGACCCACCACAAGGCTGATGGGACTTCCTGAGCTAGAGTGGTGGGAGAAGCTGTCACCTGCACCTGAAAAGAGCTGTGTCTGTCCTCTCACAATGCTGTCTCCACCCCCCTTGAGTGTGTCTGGAGCCAGGCCAGGCAAGGCAGGAACTTGTAAACTACTAAGACTTCAAAGGCCAAAAAGGGTATAAGTATTGGACATAAAACCCCAAACTTTTAGATCACTTATGGATCAAGAAAAAGAGCTGAATAGCTGTGAGGAGCAGTACTGCTCTTTTGCTGTGTGTTGCTTTGCTGGGTTGGCCTACAGTTGCTGCATCCGCTTTGGAGAAGACAAAGGACTAGACTATGCTGTGTATCCTGCTTGTGAAGTTTCTCTAAGAGCCTGGGTGTGCTTGCCTCCTATTAAGAAGTCTCAGGGCCATCTAAGATTTTATCTGCAGCATGCCTGATCTCCACTGCTGGGAGTTCTGACCTGCCTAGTGGTGCCAATTCCATTTCTGGGACCTTGCATGTTGTTTCTGATGCACAAGGCATGAAGAAGACATCAAAAGTGATGCATCACCCTTGCAGCGCCTCTTTCTCCGACCAGCACTTCTGTGCGGGAGAAATTTCCATGCACCGCCACTCTGCAGCCGAAGAAATTGATGCAGTGCCTGGCCGCTGCCGGAGAAACTGTAGCAACCCAAGTTCAGCGCACTGTGTCTCAGAAGTCTGAGACTACTGCACTGACTCCGATGCAGGCTCTGCTGTTTGGCTGACCGGATCTACGCATCTTGGGACCATGGCTGAAGAAACCGATGCAGCACCTGTTTGCCGCTGCCGCATCGATATCCAGTGCATCCAGATTTCCACGCAGAGCACATGTGCGCCAGTTTATCCGGGGCATCACCCGCAGATCAGAACCATCTTGGATTTCGATATATCGCTTCACCCTACAGTCCGGATTCTACGCAACAGTTCTGCATGCAGCACAACTGACGCATTGCCTCCCTGTGGACCCCTGCTTGGGCATGGTGTGTACCTCTGCCAACTAGAGACCTCCATTTCTGACATACACTTTAAAATATGCATAGTAACATTTTAGTACAATTTATTGTAAATGATATTACTTTATAAAATGTAAATCATAAATTAAATAATACAAAACTTGCATCAAACATGAAACATTCAACACAAAGGATACTGTATGATGTGAGATAGAGAAAGAAAATTTATTTGAATTTAATTAAAAAATAATTTCAAAATAAAACAATTCCATTAAAATGTATTATGTTAAGTTTTAGTGCAGGTGTTTTGTCCATTTTTACTTTGACAGTCATAGGTGGATAGGAGTTATGGAAATGTGTTTTCATATTTGTTAATTAAACATAAATATTTTTTAAATTAAAAATCCACTTTCTTAAAATTCCCTATTCGCTCATTTTAGGGGTGGAGACTCCTAGTAAGTTTACATCTAGATGGAAATCTACATATGGAAATTGTAAATTCCATTCATAGGGAAATTTACACCTACATGTAGGTGTAGATCGGTAATGAGATCTACAAACACAAACATACCTTTGTTAATCCATCCCTACTAGCGGACCAAGCAAGTCATATAATTTATTTCATACTCACCTGGCAATTGGAGTTCACCAAACTGAAAATCAAGTGTGAAAGGTGGGATACAGCAAACAAACCAAGCATGCCAAAAATGGTGATAATAATAATGCAATATTTCCCAGCACTGCTACACTTGCACAAGATAAACCTTTGGCCTAAATAAATCCCACAACCATTGCCTATGTTAAAAAGTCCCCAAACAGGATGTCAGGTATGAGTTGCATCCCACACATGGTTGAGTATGCAAGGCACATTTAATGTAGTCACCAAGTACCTAGAAACAATATGCATACATAAAATTAGATGTAAACATCCTTAGGCCATCCAGGGCGTAGGAAGGCCCACAGTATAGTCAGTTTAGAGGTGAAGCAGAAAGTAGACTACTTGAGACAAATAAACATCTCCATCCACCCACATAATAAAAGAAGGTTACAACAATACAGCCTATCACATGGATTCTACCACATTCTGTACTAATTCTATTTTTCACCTACCTGACCATCACTGCATTGACTGCAGTACTAAAAATCATCATCCCTCCAAACAAATTCAGCCTCACCACTGCCGGCTCAAGCACCATGGCTAGGGTGACCAACCGTCCGTAAATTTCACGGACAGTCCGTAATTTCGGCCGTCTGTCCGTTGTCCGTGAAGGATTCTTTAACGGACGCCATTTGTCCGTCATTTTAACAGGACACCGGTCGCCTCACCCTAAAGCCGGCACAGCTTGCCCCCCACCTCCCTTCTTGACTCCGATGCTGTTCCAGAGCTCCGATACCCAGCAGCATTGGAGAGGCACAGCGGAGTGGCAACCCTTACACCTCCAGCCCTTGATGAGCTGTTAAGAGGTGCTCGAAGGTGACTTAGAGGGAGGGGCTGCAGCTTTAGGAGCAGGGGCATCAATTCAGATGCAAACAGCCCTGAATGGTCACGTCTCTGCAGTTTAGAGGGGGCCTCACACATTCCATTTCTACCCAGGGCCCCAAACATCCTAGACTCGGCCAGATTACACAGAGGCAGCCGTGGTTCTCTTCACAGAGCTTAATTACTGTCACTAAATTGTAAGCAAACCTTGATTCTTCAAACATGCAGTCTATAATGTAATAAAATAAAGGAAAGGCACAATCGCACCCACACTGATTAACAAAGTATGGAGGACAATCAGTTCAATCAGTTCTCTTAGAGTATCTCCTGTAAGTACTGTACATCACAGTGGGGGATGACATTTTGGACAGAGAGCCTGTCTTCGTTGTCTTGTGCAGGAGGGGGCGAGGAGCCCAAGATGATACTAGAATACTGCATGCCCACCCCTGTGCCCACCCTGGTGGATCCTGTTCCCCCTCCTGTGATGGCTCCTGTCCCCCCTTCCCCAGCCTGTGAAGGCTCCGGTACTCCCATGTGGTGGCTCCTGTACCCCCCCCCCCCCCGCCTGTGATGGCTCCTGTCCCCCCTGTGGTGGATCCTGTCTCTGCCCTGGGTGGCTTCTGTCCCACTCCTGGAATGGCTCCTGCAGCGAGGGTGAAGTTCTTGATGGGCCTCTTCTCAAAAGGGCTCAGCTCAAAATTAATATGGAAAGGTGGCCGAGTAAGTACGTGAAGGGATGGGTGGATGGATGGCTGGATGAATTAGTGAAAGTTGTATATGGATGAATGAAAGAGTGAATAAATGGATAATGAGAGAGGATGGATGGATTGATGAGTGAGGGGAAGGATGGGTGAGAGAAAATGTAAATAGCTGGATGTATGGGTGGAAGGGTAGCTGGATGACGGATGAGGGGAAAGATGGATGAGGGGAAGGATGGATGGATGAGGGGAAGGATGGATGGATTGAGGGGAAGGATAGGTGGATGAGGGGAAGGATAAAAGGATGGGATGGATGGATGGATGAGGGGAAGGATGGATGATGGATGAAAGGAAGGATGGATGAGGGGAAGGATGGATGGATGAGGGGAAGGATGGATGGATGAGGGGAAGGATGGATGGATGGATGAGGGGAAGGAAGGATGGATGATGGATGAAAGGAAGGATGGATGAGGGGAAGGATGGATGGATGAGGGGAAGGATGGATGGATGAGGGGAAGAAAGGATGGATGAGGGGAAGGATGATGAGGGGAAGGATGGATGATGAGGGGATGGATGATGAGGGGAAGGATGGATGGATGGGTGGATGGATGGGTGAAAGGATGGATGGATGGATGATGAGGGGAAGGATGGATGGATAATTAGGGGAAGGATGGATGGATGATGAGGGAAAGGATGGATGGATGATGAGGGGAAGGATGGATGGATGATGAGTGGGTGGAAGGATGGATGGATGGATGATGAGGGGAAGTAAGGATGGATGGATGGATGATGAGTGAGTGGGTGGGTGAAAGGATGGATGGATGGATGATGAGTGGAAGGAAGGATGGATGGATGGATGATGAGGGAGTTGGTGGGTGAAAGGATGGGTGGATGGAGAGTGGGTGGGTGAAAGGATGGATAGATGGATGAGGAGTGGGTAGGTGGATGGATGGATGGATGATGAGTGGGTGGGTGAAAGGATGGATGGATGGATGAGTGGGTGGGTGAATGGTGGGTGGGTGAAAGGATGGATGAGTGGATAGATGGGTGGGTGAAAGGATGGATGGGTAGGTGGATGGATGGTTGGGTGGATGATGGGTGGGTGGGTGGATGAGTGAAATGATGGATGGATTGATGGATTGATAAGTGCAAGGGTGAATGAATGGACGTATGAGTGAAAGGGTGGATGTAAGGATGGATGAGTGAGTGAAAGGGAGGGTAGATGGACAAAAGGATGAATAGATGTGTGAAGGAGTGAATGATAGATGGATGAGTGATAGGGTCAATGGATGGATTCATGAATGGATGAGTAGATGGATGGATGGGTGGGTGGATGAATGGATAGAAGGAAGGTTGGCTAAGTGAAAAGGTCGATGGAGAGAGAAAGGGAGGATGGATGGATGACTAAAAGAGTGGATGGGTGGAAGGATTAGTAAGTGAAAGGATGGCTGGATTGGTGAAAGGGTAAATGGCTGGATGGATGAGTGAATGGATGGATGGGATGAAGAGTGGATGGATAAGTGTACAGATGGATAGGGTGAAAGGGTGAATGGATGGATGATGGATGAGTGAAAGGATGGATGAAGGGATGGATGAGTGAAATGATAGATGGAAGGATACATGATGGATAGGTTTGCAAATGGTTGAATATGTTTGGAAATGGCTGGGCTTACTTATATACTATTGCGCGACCTCTGATGTGTCTGTAAAACTTACCTACTGTCCTGAAGTTTTGTCCTGAATTTTGACCTGTCCTGAATTTGTGTCCTGAATTTTGACCCTTTGTCCTGAATTTTTACACTCACCGTCCTGAATTTGCACCAATGCCAGTTGGTCACCCTAACCATGGCCAGGATGGAAGAATTGGCCAAGATAAGCTCTAACTATTTACTAAGCAAGTCAAATCCATCCAAGCACTGGACATCAGATCTTCTTTGTAGAAGACAGCAGTTACTCAGGAAAGACATTGAACAACTGAGAAATACACATCTGGACCTATTGTAATCCTAACCGACAGCTTTCCCCCACATAGATCTAGTTCTACATATAAACACCACTACAGCTCATTACTTAAATAGAAGTGTACCTTTCATTAGCTATGCGAATGCTGAAACCATTATATACAGCCCACAGGACAACAGATCTCAAACAAAGAGCACCTACCATTCAAAGCCAAGACCATTCACACCTACAAACTGACATTAAGTAATAATGGACTTTACTGTACCTCTGACGAAATGCGAGCAGATGAGAACCCCAAGACTGTTTTATATTCAAAAACATTTACGCTTTACAGAACTGGTTAAAGCACTCAGAGAAAGAAAGACTAGCACAAATGGGAGATTTCTACCTCTAAAAATAAGCTGCCACCACAGACATTCAAGGACTGTACTCTAAACAATGTACCATTCAGCAACAGCACTTACTGTGCCAGACAGTCTCTTCCTGCTAAGTAGACCTCAGGTATGCATAGGTGTCCACATCTGCCACTGATAACACCACCAATGACATATGCTCCATAGCCTGTGCCTAGTAAGTTACTTGACTCTTAAAATCAACAAGACACGGATAGGTGCAGCTAGGAAGATGCCTAATATCACCTAAGATGAATTGAGGTATCGCCCCTTGTTAGCTGGAACTGGGCTTCTGGCACTCTCAAGAAAGCCACAAGTGACACTTTGGGGGCAACCACACACTCTCCAGAGCGTCTAGCCCTGCAATAAATTTGGGGTAGCAGACTGTAGGTTTTTTATCCTTACCCCAGCAAACACAACAACAGTGCATGTGGTTGTGACATGAATTTGTCAAGAGTGACTATCGTCCATTCACCTGGCTGCAGAGGACCAAAAATGGTGGCCGCAATATAATTCTAGAGGAGTAGGATGGGTATTTTTCCTGTTGTTGCTAGAGAAGATGGCATACCAATCACTCCCATATTTTTAAATTGGTCTGCCATTCACCTGTAACCAGTCCTTCACTCATTCATGTCGAACTTGGATGTTGGGTATTTTTGTATCATTACTTGTGTGGGCAGATGACACGCTGAGCATGTATAACACATGTGGCTACAGCCACATTGAATTCCATTTTGTGTTTGCTACATTCTAGTGGTACCTAAGATGGAGGGTTGGAGAGAGAGCCCATACAGCAGATGTGAATTTTCACAGATGTTTCCAGGAATCCTCTCTAGTGGGTCAGTTTGGGAATTGTTAAGGAAAGGAAATCGAGGGGCCCTTTAAGGCTAGGAAGTTTGTGCCTGCCCTTTCCTAGCTCATTGGTCTGTGGGAGGGCTAGCACCCACAGGGTAACTGGTATTTGAGAGGGATGTATGATGGTACAACGCGTACCGTTACAAAGCGTACCTTTACGACGCAGGTTTAACAACGCAAGTCGTTACAACGACTTGCGTTGGGGCGCTGGATAGTGAATAGTTTAATTTACTATTCCAACTCCAGTCCCCGTGGATAGTAGGGAAGGAGTTGGATAGTAAATTAAACTATCCCCTAGTGTAACGACTTTCGTTGTAAATCCTGCGTTGTAACGGTACCGCGTTGTAACGGTTCCGTTGTAAAGGATGTTTCCCATTTGAGAGCGGCAGCCTCCCTTGTAGGTTTCTCCAGAAAGGAGACACCCAGCTCCAACTCACCATCCAGTTTGACACCTTGTAACAAAGACCTTGGCTGGATCAGTCTTCGAGGAATAAGTGAAAGAGCAGAAATGCCCAGAACCAATCTCAGAGATTAGCGTTCGGATGCACAATCTTTCAGACAGTGAAATGCTAGTGTAAAGATGCTGCAGAACTTCCAACCATTATTCCGGAATTTCTCTACTGAATTCCAGGTTCTCCACACCAACATGTTCTGCAGGACGTGGGCTATCCACTGTCAGCTCCCCTTCCCGGGTTCTATATAAGAAAACTAGGAATGTTATTTTCTACTGAATGTCAGAACTCTGAGAGAGAGATCTTACCAATTGCTAAGGATGGACTTTGGAGGGGTCCTTGCATGAGGGATCTGCTGCTTGCAAGAAGTGGGACTGGGAAGAAGCTCCAGGGAAAGATTAGAACTGCAATGTGAGGGTGAAACCCTGGAGTTCTACACATGCCACTACAGCATTCATTACCCAACCCCTTACCACACTTTGATGGATGGCAAAATGGAACCTAAGTCTGGCCAACTCCCTTACAACCTCCAAGCACCTCAAAGACGTAAAAAACTGCAAGAAACCCCCAGGGCAACTACAAAAAACTGTACCCCAATCTGGGGTCTTCTGAAACTACAAGCCTAGGGGTCAGAGATGAGAAGCAGAGACAGAGAGGCCAACATGATAAACTAGTACTCATGAGGAGTAGGCATCTAGCTAGTTGATTGGTGGGTTTTGTGTCTGGACCCATGGACGATCCCCAAGTCAGATAATCCACAGAAGAATTAGCATTGTGATTACACTGCAACATCTACAACTGGTGCTAACGCTGTCTCCTCTCACCTGAATTCTCCATCTGTGCCACAGTGCCGTCCACACAACAGATGGTTGTGCCAGGGTGAAGTCGCTGCTCACTAGATGCTGGGTACTTTGCAGTGCACACTAAGTAAACGTCATGGTCAAGATGGAATATGATGAACCAATGAAAGTGTTCCTGTTGGAGCTACTAAACTTTACACTGATGCATAGTTATTTTAAGTGGGAGGATCATTGGTACCTCCAAAAATCAGGTACATCTATGGGGAATCCGGCAGCACCTTCGTATGCTAATATCTTCATGCACCAATATGAGAACACACACATCCTACAAAAAGATCAATGGAAACAAGGCTTACGTCTATACCTCAGATATATCGACGATATATTCATATTGTGGAATGGTACGAGGGAAAATTTGATCCTCAACATCCAACAACTAAATGAGATAGACCGGCGAATACAATTCACTTATGAAACTCACGACAACCAAATCAATTATCTGGATGTAACGATCATGAAAATAGACAACAAAATAGAAACCACGCTGTACACAAAGAAACTGACCGCAACAACCTATTAACATATCAGAGTTTCCACCCATCTCCACTCAAACAGCATTTACCGTACTCCCAACTTTTACGAGTAAAAAGAATCGTCTCAGACCCGGAGGAATTAATGACGCAATCACAAATCACGTTACAACGATTCAGAAAAAGAGGATATCCAGAGACGGTGTTGAAATCTGCACTAGAAAGAGCTCAACTCAAAGAAAGAAGGACATTACTCTCAGCACCTAAAACTAGAAAGGAAGCCAAAATAACCTGTGTGAGTAAATTTTCCACGGTGAGCCCATTGTTTAAAAAAACAATCAAGAAACACTGGCGATTATTACAGACTGAACCAGATTTTGATAATATTTTTGCCGAAGAACCACTATTTGCATTTACCAGAGCAAGAAACTTAGGAGAAATCATTAAATGCCCATCTATGACAACACTAACTTTAAAGGCACAATTCCTTGCAGAAACTGCAGTAACTGCAACAACATAATGGAAGGCAATATCATCACGCATCCTATGAGAGGAAATAAAATTAAGTTACATGTTAATGCTACTTGTGACATGAAAACCATTATATACATGAGGAAGTGCCCTTGCGGTAAAGCATATGTTGGACAAACGGAACGCAAATTCAAAATAAGGCTCACCGAGCATAAAAGCAATATCAGAACCAAAGTCCTAAAATCAGCAGTGGCTACCCACTTTATTGAACATAATCACCAAGTGAATCAAAGCAAGGCTTGCATACTGGAGGTTGTTGAGATAAATGAAGAAAGAGACAATAAAAAAGCTCTATTAAAACGTGAAAACCATTGGATATACCATTTACAGACTTTGAGCCCGAATGGTATTAATGAACGGACAGAATTCAGTTGTTATTTATGAACATCATGATACAGTGTTTTACATTTCATTTTGTGCTGTGCCAAATAACCGATGTGAACATCATTGTTTTTTTAGAACGTCATAATCCAAGGTTTTTTATCTCATTTTGATTGTATTAACTCTTAATTTGATTGTACCCTCTATCATGTTACCCTCTATCATGTTAAGGCGCTCCTGAATAGATACTATATTGCATACCATAGACGCGTTATTGAATCAGCGCGTTAGAACACTCTTAGCTTGAGCGTGCGGTTGCTTTAAAAAATACGCGAGTAACAGCCGATTAAACACACCCCCTACGTGTCACACGCGAACTTTCCTGAACCGATGGTGGAACAGAACACAGCGCCATTAGACGCCACGAGAGACACTTTTCCGGTAAGAATTCTACACCACAGCCGCTGTGGAGCTCAGGAATATAGGCATACAAGCACATAAATCCTATTGATGTTTAAACCACACGTTTGGACACGAACTAGAATAGTGATACCGAAAGTTGATTACTCTCCCGATATTTTGACTGTTTAGTCATTAAGCATCACTAAGCGAGATACGCGTTGGCGTACCACACACGACTTTAGTGTTTAATTTCACCAATGTGACACATCATGGAGGGCAGCTATACAAACAAGTTCCCTGATCAGTGTATACATGTAAACCTGGTAGCTTTTTTGTTTGACTATATACTTAAACCTGGCAGCTTTTCGTTCGCTTATTCATGGTATTTTTTTGTCAACTTAGATAGAAAGTGATACATTTGTGTATTGTATAAAGGAGTGACAGATACATTCTCTGTTTCACAGACTTCCCTGATGAAGGCCACATGGCCGAAATGCATTAGAAGGAATGTTTTTTGACATATGAAAAAGAAGAAAGTATGATATATATGATCTATGAAGGAAAATAATGAGCGTGATCATGTATTTACATTGAACAATTTCCATGAGTATGAATAAAATACTTTTGAAGATAAGAAGCACAAAAAAACTTTATTGAAAAACTTTATTGTACAACTGCAGCTGGTTTTTTCAGCACCTATTCACCAGTGCCCTAGGAGACACTTGCACATACCGCGTCAGTGCTGTCCAGATTCAAGCCAGGGTAAGCCCATGACACGAGTATGGATGGCGCCATGCAGGCACTGACAAAAAGAGTACTGTGCACTAGAATGGAGCCTGCGGAAGGGGGAAGTGAGCCCTACATTACCGGAAAGGTTAACATCCATGAAGCCACCTGCCACAGTATAGACACCCTCTGAGGAGTCAAAATACTCGTACACATTACCATGGGGACCCAGAGACAAGGGGTGGGTAGAGAGAGTTGCATGAAAAGTGTCTTGCAAGGCTGTCTCATGGTAGTAGCCTAGGCTACATCCCACTCTAGCTGTCCCTACTTGTATTTGCTGCTGGTTCATTCATGTGAACAGTTACAGCGTGTGTGTGGGTGCGTGTGTGTGTGCGTGCGTGCATGCGTGCGTGCGCGTGTGTGTATTGTTCTTTTCAAAACAATTTATCACTGGCTGTCTCCCTATTGGCTTGTATGAGTTGTGTTATTAAGTTCTGAGCCTCTCACCCCACAGGCTGCCTCCCTGATTAATACTTACACTGCTTCACATGGCTACCCTGGCGGTCAAGTGATAAAGCGGTCTATTTGGTGCTCAGTTTTGGGCTCATTGGTAAAGTTAAGCTCCAGGACACCAAAGATATAAGAGGCTCCGATTGTCAAAATCTGACTACAGTAACCTCTGTCTGCCCTGGAACTCCTGAAAAGCTTCCCAAAAATACTATTTGCACAGGATATTTTTATGCCTATGAGACATTTTGGAAAAGTGAGGTGCCCAAACAGTCTTAGTGTGCATTGAGGTGTAGCAACAGAGCTGCAGGAGAGGAAGAGGTATGCTGGTTACTTCCACTCTATCTTCCCTAGCTAGCTAGTTGTGATTCCAACTCCACAGACAGGTGCTAGCGATGACGGGTTTCAAGGGTGCACCAGCTGCACAAGTCTGTTCCCTATCCTGCTCCCTCCCTATCATGGTATGGGCCTTTTAATACGATAATGCAGCCAGACTCAAAGAGCCAGATGTGCATTTATGACCCTGGATTTCCTAATGTTCTATCAACAACTTGTATTTGTATTAGTTTCTCAGTACAATGGAGGGACTGCGCTTGACCTTTAGCCATCCCAACCTCCTTCCTCACACCTAATGCCAAGGCATTCCGACAATTACCTCTTTCTTGCTGAGAGCCACCTCTATATATCAGGGGCTGCATACAAAGCTTCCACCAGTGATAACGTCAGAAGGGCAATGAAGAATACAGAGGGGTCGATTCCGATCCGGTAAAATCACCGTCTGTACGATTCGTATCTGGAGCCGTTTCCGTACGACTCGTACACACACCATACGACTCGGCGAGTACGATCCAGACCGGGTGATCAGGACGCGATTCGTATGGGCCACGTCAGGTAAGAGCGATTCGTACGGAAAAGCGCACATTCACATACACACCGTACGGCTCGTACACCCCATGATTGTAGGGGTACGGCTCGTACACCCCGTGATCGTAGGGGTACGGCTCGTACACCCCATGATCGTTGGGGTACAGCTCGTACACCTACGATCATGGGGTGTACGAGCCGTACCCCATGATTGTAGGAGTACGAGCCGTACCCCTACGATCATGGGGGTGTACGAGCCGTACCCCTACGATCATGGGGGGTACGCACCGTTCCCGGGGGGGCGTTCCGTACCTGTTTCGGGCGAACTCTGCTTCTACGGGAGTTTTCAGCTCCCGTAGAAAAAGGGTCGTACTGAGTGTACCCAACACGAATCGTACTTGCCGGGTCGGAAAAAGCAGCCGCGAACCGTACAGACGTCGCGTACAGCGGGTTCCGAGGGCGAATCGTACGGGGATACAATTCGTACGGTCTCTGTACGATTCGTACGGAGTACGGCTCCTGGTACTTCGTCGTACTTCGTCGTACGTACGGGACGTTTACAGGTACGATTCGTACGGGGAAAAAACACTCTGTACGACGATTCGGATCGCTTTTTACCGGATCGGAATCGACCCCATAGTGCTGAGAAGCAGAAGGGTTCTCTTGTTGTAAAGGAGGTCAGGAGGATGGAAAGATATTGGCTGTGAGTGTCCATAAGCAGGATGACATGCATGAACTGGACACTGCCCATTGGGTCAGTAGTTATTCCTGCCTTTTTCAGCTCACAGTCGCATGGAGAGGCTTGGATAGAGAGGTCATCAACAGCTCTATCTCCTCTGCAGGAAGGACTACGTATGAGAGGGAAGTGCACAGACAGAGGCTAGGAAAGAGCTACGGAGGAGTAAACCAAGAATGATAGCAGACACACATGCCGGAAGAGAACATTGGGTTGGGTGAGGCATAGGATGTTGGTGAAGTTACAGATCGAGAGCTGAGTCTCTTTAATGCTACCAACATGCTGTACATGATCAGAATAGGCCCACGGGCATCCAAATGGAGCAAGAGCTGGCAGAATTGATTGACTCTCAATAAGCCACATAGGAGGAAATCAGTTTGACATATGAGGCAGTGAAGGAGTACATGTGAGCTGTGAAGGACAGTAAGAGGGTATTGGACACAATGCTGAAAGTGAAACAACAAGCCATGGCAGTGTTAACTAAGTGTGATGCTCTGCGCCAGCATACTATATCAATGCCAAGGATGTAGAGCGGAGCATGGAATTGCCCATTAATTGTGGGTATGTTCCCTGGAGAGTGATACTGAGGGCATATATAATCACCTGTGTGTTTGACAGCTAGATTCACTACCTAGCCCCAGTGTTCCCTTTCTTATGAGCGGTGAGAAGTATTGGCGAAGCTGATGTCTGTGCTTTAAAGAGGCTTGCAAGTTTTTGCTCGCATGTTCTTGGCTTGATTAGAAATGGTTGCAACATTGCAGGTGTTCCGATCTAAAAGTCATATACTCACTTGGTTTGTAAAGTCTTAGTCTGCAATACTCACACATGCCTTGCATTGCTTCTGTTATATTCCTTTCTCATTATATATGTTTTAATCTCATTCTTGTCTGTGTCTTTTCTCCCTTTTTTAATTGAGAAACACTTGGTGGGAGTTTTGCTTTTGGGTGGATGGACTTGCAAAGTGTTGCATTTAATGCATTTTTCACTTTTCATTTGTGAGAAGCAACCCCTGGTTCTGCGAAACATGTGCTTGTTTTTTTCCTATTTCTTTTTGTTCCTTTGGTTCCTTGATTGCATTCTGTACTTGTTGGGAGTGGCGAGAAAATGCACTTGTGTTCATGGAGTTTAGGTGCTTATTTGGGTTGGCAAAAGTGGCGTAAATGGTAATATTTGCCCTATTTGCTCAATGTGTTGTTTAATTTCCGTGTGCAGTTACAGTGGATTTTGTGACTTTGGTTGAGTAAAATTGAATTTGCAATGTTATGCAATTATAGGTTGCCCCGACTGGACCCAAATTGTCTTCTTCAATCGGGGTTTCCAGCCTACTCTTTGCCCACTGGCCCACTTTGGGGAAGAAAAAACTTTTATTGTGAAGAAGAAATCTGGGAGTTATAGCCAAAATGATAATAATCATTTACTCAGGATGGAGGGAAAGGCTTTCATAAGGTGATATCTTCCTCATCATGAGTGCTGGTCCCAGTGCACGGAGGACCATCATTAGATTATTGAAAACTAGAAGGTGAATTCTTGAGGGGATGCACTATCACTGGCACCTTTTTGAATGACTTGCAATGCTTTGGGGTATGCATTTTCTTAACGTTATTAAGCATCTGTTCCATGGCTGGGGAATCAGTCATGTATGGAATAATACTGGCTAAATCATCAGTCTCGGCAGGATTCTGGAGCCGCGACCTGTTTCCATCTTTAAGGATCCATCCTCCTGCTGAATTCTGAACAGCTCCCTTATGACTGCTAGACCACCCAAGGAATTTAATGAGGTGAATGTTTTGCTTCTTTAGTAAAGTCAGAATTATCTCAACAACAGCTGTCAAGCTGCCGAACAACCGCTCCTCTGCTGGCCAGAGCCAAATTGTTAGATTTTCACATGTCCAAAGAATTGTCTGTATTTCTTGAAGAAAACCATACTCTCAATGACGTCCTAGCCAGTTTCAGGCCTCATAGAATCGGTAAGGCAGTTCTGGGCTTGATCTTGAGCACAAATTTCATGAATGTTCTGCATCTGGCTGCAGTGTCAGTGAACTCATTTTACTAGACCTCTCAGTGGCATTTGACATTGTTGACCATGGCATCCCTTTGTCCAGACTTGCCGAGATCGAGTGAAAAACATGGAGTTGAGGTGGCTCAGCTACTTTTTGAAGAAAGAGATGTAGAGTGGGTCACAGCCTCTTTTCTATTCTAAGGCTTTTAACTCCAGAGTGCATCGGCTACATCATATTGCCTCATCCATTCATAATATATGGGGCCAGGCGCGGCTCCTCCACTAGTCGCGTAGTCTAGCGTGGGGCCATGTGGCAGCGTCGGCAGCAGGGGGGGGAGGAGTGGTAGGCACTGCAGCCAAACTGACAGGTGCACTTGGATATCTCCAGGCTGTTCCTTGGAGATATCAGCAGTGCTCAGGGGCACATGCTCTCATTCCCTGCTGCAGTGTGAAACCGGCCCTCTCTCCACCCAATCCCAGCCCTTCTTTCATGCTGGGATTATAACATGAGAGAACCACTGGGATTGCGTGGGGAGTCTGGAAGCCTGTGCTCATGGGGATTGCAGTGCCAGGACCACAGGAGCAGTAAGGCGCGGTAGCAGAAGATCACGGCAGCCAGCAGCGAAAGCTAAGTCTATATATTTTATCCCCTGCTCTGCTCCCCCACATCAGATTGGCGGTCGCTGCCGCTGTATGTGGTCCCACTGGCTGTACTCATCTGTGGCATATGCCTGTAAACTTATGCAGATGACCCCCAGATCATGCTCAGGGTCAGTGGAGATGGTACTTCTCTGGCTTCTTTTCATGAGTGTAGGTTGAAAGTTTGGAACTAAGTGGATGGGAAATTGCTGAAGCTCGTCTGATAAAGTAGAGATTATGATCATAGGTGGCATGGCTGGTCTTCCTTTTCACCTAGGGAAATTCAGATGTGCCCTGTGCTCATTAAATATTTACAGAATTGTAGGATCAAGGTTAGTGATTGCTTTCAGCTTGATGCCCAGGTGAATGCTGTGATATCAACCTGTGTCTTCCCGCTGAGGAACCTCCAAGGTATCATTTCCTACTGAAGTCAAGAGACTTCAAAATGGCTGTTTTGGTCTTCATTGACAGTCATTTGAACTACTGTATGCCCTGTATTTAGCACTTACGTCACTTCTGTTGAATACTGTTGAACAAATTACAAGTAGTCCAAAACAATATGGACAGGCTAGCCTTCAACTCATCTGGAAAAAACTCAGACAAAACCTTTGCTTTACACCTTGCAGTTGCGATTGAGCAGGGCTTCAGTCCCTTTGAAAGTGCAGGCTTTGACTCTGTTTCTTCTTGTATGAGTATATGTATAAACAGACGAGAGTGACCCCTCTATTCCAAGAGACAGAGTGCTAATACACTTTTAGAAAAACAAAAGGCTCTTGGAGAATTTATAATCTACTAATTGACTCACACACACACCTTGAAACATTTTTTGCCTCACATACCATAAAACATTCAGGGGTACCACCCACCAGTTTTGAAAGGGAAGGTCAAAGCCATTAAAAATTGTACAAACTTTAATATTGTATCAAAGAGTTTTTTAGATCATACATATGATTACAAAAGCATAATAAAACAGTTATAAACATTCCATGATTCACAATCTTTGCCAACAATTTAAAAACAATCACTAATTCAAGAAAGACAGAGTATTAGACACATACTTTTGTCATTAAAACAGGTTAATTTGAAGAAATCAATAAAGGTAATTGCGTTATTTCATTGTTTAAATGCAACACATTGTCCTCCAATTTAACCATAAATTGGAGCGTCGACGCGTTTCGGTGATATAAATCAGGATCAAGCCACTTTCTTCAGGCCAATAAAGAATGAATGTCTCTAATCAAAACACTTTGGAGGATTCCCTAATATATAAGAGTGAGATCAGATTGGAAATTTTGCTCAACACGGGTCAATCCTCTTCTAGGTTTTCAAGGGAACAATCTTTAGTCCATCCCACCTCACAGAACGTGGATAAAACTGTTTAAAAATCAAGGAACTCCACTAAATTGTCGAAACGTTCCTATGATAGTTCCTATTCATCATCAGTTGTGGAATCATACTTGTAAAGATATCTGTAAGATATTGTAGTCCTATGGGCCAAGGAGTCTATTGTCTCCGTTCAGTAAGCCTGAATAAGCTTTATCATACGTGCCTGTTTCTTTAATTGCACTATGGCCTCCAATTTAAAAATGTAGGCCCAATTGGTCCCGTATGTTCCCTTCAGTCTTCCTATATTAGAACATGCTTCAGTCCTTATATTTCAGGGTGAAGGGTCTGAACTTTCTCCGAAAATTGACTCCTGTGTCTAGATGAGCAATCTATTCGCCTGCTTGTGTTTTGTGCACATTAAAGAAGTTATTAACATAGCATGCTAATGAGAGCATCTTCTGGGTAAGAATAGGTAAAATCATGGTGAAATGTGAGTTGAAATCTCTTATTTATTTTTTAAATGTAAATTGTGAATTTAAATCACTGTACTCTTTGAACGATACAATCATCTTGGTGTTCGTAAAATAATACAAAGACCTGAAGCTCTCCACCTCAGTTAGACCCATCTCCTTCTGCACTAAATGTTTTTCATTACATATCATTAGGTAGAGTCAGGAACAGTAGACTTTTCGTAAACCATCATCAAGGGGAAGAATTAACCAAACCAATGTATCTTACCTGAAACATAATCAATTTGACAACAGCAAACAAACTATCAAGGGTGATGAACCACTTAACTAATCTACTGCTGGTTCTCAAATGACTGAGATTTTCGACACATGCCCTATTCTCAGGGACTCTTTCTAAAATAGCTGTGGCCTGTGAATGTTAGTGTTCTTGTCGTTATATATCTGCCCACTGCTCCCCATGGCGAGGACCCGTTTGAGTTCAGTGTGCCCAGTACAACACTGTTACATTGGTTATTTTTGCCAACAGGTCTTGATTTGCATGTGAAGGCTCATTCTTTGGGAAAGATTCTGAGAAAGCTGTTGCTTAGGAAGCATCTCTGCTACATGAGAAAGGAAGATCCCCATAGGGTCTTCTACACCCGATTACAGATAGGTAAAGAGTGTGCCTCGCTTATGGGAACATGCATTGACAATGCCAGGAGGTCTTTCACATGACACCTAGTGGCTTTGCAAAGCCATTTGCCCCAGATGACTGCCATGCATATGTTGACACACACACATGGTGGTCATTTTGGAAAGAATTTTCTTAAAACAAAAAAAACATTCAAAGATGGCTGCTGGGTGTGTCTACACCTATGCAGAGGACATCTGGAAAGAGTTTTTCTTTAGTTGGTATGAGTTAGTTAATAAAGAATTGAGAATATGGAAATCTCATGTGCTCCAGGTTTGAATTTCCAGAGTATGTAAGAATGCTCTTCATAATGTTGGACAGCCTACTACTTTGTACTCCCTCACCCACAGCAGAGCGGGGTGTTGGACCTGGCCCTTTTTGCAGGGTTATCCCAAACCTTTTGCCTTCTTTTCTGTATTTTTTCTGACCTGTTTTTGTTTGCTTTAGGACTCTGGGCACTTTACCACTGCTATTCAGTGCTAAAGTGCATGGGCTGTCTCCTTTAAACTTGGTATGATTGGTCTACACCTGTTTGGCATATTTAATGTACCTGTAAATCCCTTGTACAATGGTATCCCATTTACCAGGGGCCTGTAAATTAATTGCTACTAGTGGGCCTGCAGCTCTGCTTGCTTGTGCCACCCACAGAAGAAGCCTTTCAAACCTGTCTCAGGCCTCTGCCACTGCAGGGCCTTCGTGCGCAGTATCCTGCCACAGTGACTTGGCATTTAAAGTTAGTTGGCAAGTCTGGAACTGCCCTTTACTACATATGAGTCACCCCTAAGTTAGGCCCTGGGTAGCCCTATGGGCAGTGTGCTATGTAGGTAAAATGTAGGACTAGTGCCTTCACTATGTGATATGTCCTGGTAGTGACAAATAAGCTATTTGGGTTCTCACTGCTGTGAGGCTGCCCTCTCATAGGTTTGCACTGGGAATTCCCTGATATATTTTTCAGTGGTAATTTCTGATCTAGAAGGAGTAGCAATGCTGAGTTGGTATGTTTGGAATAATGTGGATAAATCCTGCTTTTAGTGGAGGTGGAATTTTCAGTACTATTTTAGAAATTACACTTTTAAAAAGTGGGCATTTGTATGTGCTATGACTCTTTGTCCATTGCATCCTGACTCCAATCAACGTCTGCTTTAGACTGACAGGGACTGTTAGTGCATTCACTCTAGGCAGTCACACAAAATGAGCTGAGGTGTGCCCTGCATATTCTGATGGCCCATCACAAGGTTGATGGGTCTTTCTGAGCTAGAGTGGTGGGAGCATCTGTCACTGACACCTGAATAGGGTTGTACCTGTCCTCTCACAATGCTGTTTCCACCCTCGGTAGTGTTTCTGCAGTCAGGGCTGAGATTGAAAGAGGGTGTTGTGCACTTCTAAAGTTTGTTTGAAGTTGCCTCCACATCAAAGACATTTTGAGTATAAGTACCGGGGCGTTGACCCCATGTTTTTAGACACTGCATGGGACTTGTAACCAAACACTGCTGGCTCTACATTCTGCACATTGCCAGGAGGAACTACTGGGATGTCAAGAGATTGCACCACTTGGACTTTGCTCTGTTGTGCTGACCTGCTAAAAAGACTGCCTCTTCACCTATAAGGAACTCTACATGCTGAACTGCTGCCTACACTCCTGCTGTGGTGCCCCCAGTGATCTCCTATGGCTTGGTAGCCTGCCACGTGTTTTTGAAAACATGGCGCTGGTGAGCACTTTATTCCTTTGGTTCTCAGCCCTGAAACTATGCATGCGGATAATTGCACTTCCGGCAGAGCGTGACTGGGAACATTATTAGCCCTGTTCTGGGTATTGCAAACTCTCCTCAAGGGGAAACCATTGCGCTGAGTTCAGCGTGCCATTGTGGAATTAAAAGCAGAGTTTCTTCTGGGTGATCCTGCTTGGCTGAGGAACCGTGCTTGTTTGCTCCTCATTGTTTATGCCCAGTGTGGGGTGAGGCCCTCCCTTCTGTCTGGTGAGGTAGAGGCTTCAGGATTTCCTACTGTGTGAGTTGTGACCCAGGGAGAGCCCATTCTTGCCACCTTCAGTGTCAGCACGAAGAGCAGCTGGTGGTGTGCATGAGCGCAGCTCCCCTCCCTGTGAAGCCCCACCTATTGAGTAGCCACAGCACCATCAAGAAACCCGCAGGGAGACCTGAGGGCAGTGCTATGGCTCACATGAAGGAAGCACCCGCAGGATTGACATCAATTCCACATGCCCATTGCCGTCATTGGTAGGGGCAGGCCAGGCTTCAGAGGATTGTCTGCCCGGCCCATCCCCGGACCACTGTGTGTCCAACATTCCCCGGCAGCCGTAAAGTTGAAGTGAGGCCCGGAGGGATGACACCGCTGCCCTGCCCTGCCTTTGCAGGTGGCACTGCTTGCTCAGACCATAGTGACGCAACCCTAGAAGGCTTTGGGTTTGGCAATGCTGCATTTAGGCGGCAGTACCACAAATTTGCAGGAAGCTGCCCTGTGTTCAGTTTACAAGCTGGGGGACCCAAGGAGGTCTCCCGCACTGGAACCTACAGCAGGTGCCCCTTCCCATGTGTTGGCATACCTTGGAGGCACTAGCTCTTCATTAAAAAGCATTCCGGGGAGAGCAGTCAGCAGAGGCCCCCACTGCTTTGAAAAACACTGGAAGTACAGTAAACCATGCAGTTGGTATGTAGGTGTCCTGTAACCTACGGTGGGGCTCTTCTTACCTCATAACATGTAGTAGGGGCATGGGGGGTGGCTAAATCTAGGTGATCTGCCACATGTGCTGATTGTGGTAATTATTCATGAAGTATTGGTGAAACTGGATGATGGTATTTTGTTGAGCCATGCATTTCTTGTGATCTATGAGGCTTATTGTATGTTGTTTCCAAACCAAGACTCAGTACTTGCTCTACTGTGGGGATTTGTGTGTTTTTCTTTTTCACTACTTGCTGCATGTCATGTGTATGGTGGGATGTTGGTGTATGCCTTGCACTGCCAGGGTAATGAATAGCATAGAATGCAACTGTATCAAATGCACAGTAATGATGTTTTGGTGACGTGGAACTTAGGGACCTTTTTCTTATTGCATGCATTGTAATGTTATGACAGTTGGCTAATGGCAAAGTGATAATTGATTCATGTGGTTCTGGTCTATGTTTATATATAATACCGAAAAGTGGTGTCTCTTTTGTGGTGTATTTATTGTGTCACTGGCGTGTGTGTGTGTAGCGCCAATGCTTTACACATTCCCTCTGGGATAAGCCTGACTGCTCTACAAAGCTATCAAAGGGATGAGTAAGGGTTATTGTGGGTGCATAACTCCCTTAACCTGATGAGAGTGGTGGGTTCTGCCTGGCTTGGGTGCATACCCTAGCCAACCGACCAGAAACCCTATTTCTAACAGCAGGATTCTCACACTATAAATGGTGTGATAGAACAATAAAAGTATGGTTAAGGCTTAGGTTTGTATGAAAGGTAACATTCAGTCTTGTGCTGCCAATATGTTTTGGGCATATCAAAGCTAACTTGGCCTAGTGCATTCTTCAGGAAATTTGTCAGATACACATACATTACGTTGCCATTTATTAAAAGGGGTGTCAAGATCCATCGGCTCACTGCTTAGTTTGCCATCATCAAAGGGAGGAAGGCTCTTGAAACCCTAACTGCAAATATATCTATTGCAGTGCATTCCGATTGCAACCTATGGTGTGGGCGTATGGGGGCTGGGTGCTCCTACAAGTCTCCGGAGGTAGGAGAATTGCTTCCTGAGTAGGTTTGTATCAGCCCCAGCATCTTCCTCCCATTTCATTTGCCAAAGGGGGCCGGCCATAGGCTATCTGAGTGACTGTATCCAGAGTCGCCCAGCTACCCTTTGGCTATCCGTTTGGAGTGCAAAAGGTGCCACACTCACAAAGAGCAAAGTCAAATCTTGTCTGAACTACAATAAGGGCATCTCTATCCTCTGGTTGGCCTATGTCTTAAAACGCCTTGGAAAGCGAGGGCCAAATAGATACGTTTTTGGTAAGAAGCCACAGACTGCTGCTTGTAGGAAGCAAGTGGAGCATTTATTACTGGAGAAAGCCGAAACAGACCAGGTGACAGGCCGAGAGTAAGAAAGTTCGGGGAGCTCAGCCAAGATTACTAACGGAACAGGAAAAGCAGCTGTGCACGGTCCTTATTGTTCAGCTTTAGGGCTGGAACGATAACATATCTTTTATGCTTCCCAAGTGGGTATCTGCACGATTTTGTATGCAGGCATATTGCTTCTTACATACTCTGTCTGATGATGACATTTGTTGCTGCATAACTATGTTCCTTCAAGCTGCTGTATCCTCAAGAAAAAAAAGATACATTATTGATTTCTTTCTCTCTCATTTCAATGTTTTAACCACTTAATGACTTATGAAATATGGTATTTTTTTAATGAACATTTATTGTATTTTCTCATGTGCTTTTATTGGCTATTTCAAAACCGTATAAAGAAAAAAATACAAAACAACAGGAGTGGGTCAGTGCTTTAAAGCTCATGCCTTCATTTCAAGGAGAGCTATATCTGTAGAAAAACAAACATACAAATATTAATGTACCTCATGAGAATCCTGCCCAATCGGCATTTTGCCACAAAGACAATCCCTAGTTGTGCTTTTCTTTACTTTTCTCGCAGCACTTCTCTAGTGCAACGCATACTTGATTTATTGCCCCAGATTCATGTATGTCTATGGTTTAATTACTTAGTTATACATTTCTAGGAACACCAATGCACCAGCCATGTAATGCGCCCTTGATTCTAAGGCCCTGATTATGAGATGTTGGCAGAGCGGTGGTGCGGCGGTGCAAACCGCTGCGCCACTGCTCTGCCAAAGCTTGTGTTGCCCGCCCGCCAGATTACGACTTTTTCATAGACCGGCAGGCAGGTGCGGTGATGGTCCCATGGCGGTGCCTCGTTTAAAGGCGGCAGTGCCATTAAAAAAAGACACTGCAATGGGTCCTTACTACAAGGTTCCGGTACGGCACGGACTCGAAAGTCCATGCCAGGCAGGATCCTCTGTGCATGCACACAGGGGGGCAAATGTTATGACCCAGTGTACATCCACATATGTTTGTGGCAGGGGGGGGGGTCCCCTTTGTTGCCTCTCAGCCAGGCTTTTCATCGTGGTGGAACCGCTATGAAAAGCCAGGCTGAGAGGAAACTCGTAATATGTTTGGCAGGACCGTGGCGGTCTCGCCAAGCATATTGTGTTCTCTGACCACCGCTCCAACACCAGGAAACAGGGGGTTCCCTGGTGGAGCCGCTGGTCCCAGGATGGTTTGACTGCCCGAGTCATAATCAGGCGGTCAAACTGCTGGTGTGGCAGTGGCTGGATCTGCCATGCCACCACAAGTCTGGCGGTTTGAGGACTACCAGACTCGTAATAGGGCCCTAAGTAACAGAAAGTAGAACTTTGTGCTGGTTTGCATTACTTCTTTTCCTTACAAACCAATGTAAATACCAATTTGTATTGGTTTGTAAATCCCCAAAATGTTTTTGTGTTGGGTTTGCGTTAAAAAAAGGAAAGCAAACATGGCAAAAAAATCGTAGTAAATCTTGGCCTTGGTGTATGCATCATAGAACATGAAACATCTATTTGCCATCGTTTTCAGCATCTCCATATTGTAGACTGCTTCTTACCTGTCTTCAGAGCTGGTATAATGCATCAATGACTTCTTACATTTTTGACTGTGGAATATGGTGAAAACTGATATCAGATTACCAATGTTGTGCACACCAACACGTATGTTGATTATATATTATACTTGAATATTTGGGTTCTTGTTGTGACCTGCACCTTGTGCTCAGATGGCCCTAGCAAGTGCACCCGACTTTTGGCCCATACCCAGCCCCCTTCTCACCAATCCCCAACTCGAAGGGAGGTCCTTAGATCTGGACCTTTGGATATATAAGACAAACCCCAAAAGAACAGTCAGTTAATACCCAGCTGCCACACGTCTCTGCGTAATCCCAGCCTTCAGCACACGAGTGCTTCCTGAGCTGTTATTGAGAATTGAATTTCACGGGACCTCCTACATTGCTGTCCTCCATTTGGAGGTGAAGATCTCGCGAGACACAGGCGGCCATCTTGGCTGTGGCCAGGCCTGGAGTTACCATCTTACTTAGCCTAGAGTGTTCCTGATAAGAGTCGATCGGTGTTTATAAGCTCACCTTAGTGTGAGTCAGCCGTATCTGTTGGCAGCAGAATCAGCTGTTGACAGCAGCAAGAATCATCTGGTTTGAGTCCTTTCCAGCGTTTTTTCGGTTTCAGGTCCATCTAAAGCAATCTGAAAAAAAGGAAGTGACAAAGGTTAGAGACACAGTCATGCATGAAAACAAAACCCAGATAAAAAATGTTTTGTGCAATGCTATTGAATTCAGTATAGAAGACTTTTAGAACTTTACTTTGTATTGGCAAGATATACAAATATATTTCAATTGTTTGACTTGAAGAATACAGAGAAGGAACATGAAAGCTTTTGTATGCATATGTGATGTAAACTTTATTATTGATATAGTATTATGAAACTGCCAAGCTCTGCTTTCTATATGATCATCATAACCTCTGGAAAGGATCAGAGATCTCTTAACAAAGTAAGCTTCTACTGAAAGAGATCTTATAAAACAAACAATGCTCAAGTATTCTGCAGGCGCTTAATACATATAGGTTTAATGGTCTTTGTAAATACAAATGAGGTGAATACTTTATGTTTAATACTGAGTGAACCTTTTGTTGTTCTGCTCTGTCTTGCTCATAGCCTCCCGTTTTCAATAGTAAGATAGTAAATGCCATGGAAAACTGCAATTCACTAATAACTCTGATGCCTGTTGGGAAAAAGCTGCTCACCACAAAACGTACCCATCTCCTTTCCCCAATCTATACTTGTCCAGTGCCCATGATTGATAATATACATGGGTTGGACTAGGGAGGAACGGAGTGGGAACCAAGATCACTTTTTAAGTACCTGTTCATTAGATGGTTGGTGGGATTTTTCTGACAGTATCTTTGTACATTGACAGGACATATGTAAGAAATTGGAGTATTAGTTGAGGGCAGTGGTGAGAAACCACCTCAAATAATATTTACTATCCTAGTCAGAGTAAATCTCAAAAGACACTAAATAAGCTTGTGTTCAACCCCCTGCTATCTATGGCACAGAGCAGCAAGGCTCAACTTAGAGGAAATTTGTAAACTATATATGCAGTCTTCAACCAGTAATAAAGTGACAACACAACACAACACAAGAAAAATCCCACACCAATTTCGAAAAATAAAGACTATTTTAATAAATAAAATGACAAAAATCGAATAACTAGATCCAGAGGTATGAAGTGATAAAAAGCACAAAGTGCCAAATGCGATTATCTGGTTGTGCTAGACTGGGTCAAAGTCAAAAATTAAAGCCGGCCACTACAGATCGCCTATCAGATACAGGGACCAGGTTCGTCCTGATGAAAAGTTTACCTTCTGACTTGCTAACTCTAATGGAGGAAATGTTGTTGTTGACATGTTGTGGGCGGAACAAGCTGTAAGCTGGATCCAAATCGGTGCTCGATGACGGCATGTGGCTGAAGCATGGGGTCCTGGTGTAGTCATCAATGAAGGTGGGAAAGCTCTGAACAGGCAAAGTCCGTGTCCAAGAAGGTCTCAATGGCGATTGAACGCTGCTCGGTGTTGGTCCTGGTGAAGTACTCTACGTTTGAACTTAGACACTTTTCTGGAAGTTATTTCTCCTTCAGCGATGCATGCTAACAAGTCCAGACGGACCAGAGATTCGACTGCTGTGGCTTAAATGATGCCTCCGGTTACCATCAGTTCTTCAGGTATAACGTTGGAAAAAAGTTTTGAATTTCTACTGCAGTTTTAGACTGAGGACGACCACACTCTAACACCAGTCAAGGGTCGTGTGGGATGCCACTTGAGGGTTAGTACCAACTTCAACAGAGGCTAGCATCAGGGTCTAGAGCAGGTCCAGTTGGAATTGGTCAGTTGGGCATTTGCAGGGAGAGCGGCCTCCGGAACTTAATGTGTCCCTATAGATTAAACAGAAGGTCAGACAACTGACCCTCGGAGTAACGTCTGAGGTCCTGGGATCAATGCAAGCAGGACGAGTCTTCTGTCAGGATTCAGACAGCAGGGCAGTCTTTTGTCTGTTACTTCACAGGTCCAGGAGTGTTCTGAGGAGAGGTCTGTGGGGTACTGCCTGTGGGTGGAAGGCAAGAATTTTCCCATAAACGAGTTTCGGACAGTTCCTCTCCTCCTGCAGCGCTTGGGCCCAGCCTGACTAGAGAGACAAAAGAGAAGCAGGCTTAAATGAGAGCTTCATTTGGCACTGACAAGGTAAGCATCCTTTGAAGCTCTGGAAGGGTCTGGGCACAGACCCCAGGCCATCCTGTAAAGGGAGAAGCCCCCCTCCCCATCCCCACACCCAGAGCACTTTGTCCCATGTCTGGGAGCAATACCTATTTCACTACAGGGGGAGTGTTAGACCTGGCACTTCTTGACGTGATTACCCCTGACTTTTTGCCTCTACCGCCTCTATTTTAGATGCTTTGGGCACCTTGCCACTGCTGATCAGTGTCAAGGTGCAAGTTCTCCCTGTGTAAAGTATAATGGTAGTTGGTTGTCTATGATTTGTATTTTTGCCTTACTAGTTAAGTCCCTATGCACTATGTGTGCTAGGGCTGGTAATGCAAATGCTACTAGTGGGACTACAGCACTAATTGTGCCCCCCAGACCAGTAGCCTTTAAGAGAGAACTCAGGCTTTCCACTTCAGTGCCTGCTCGCAGTTTGTTAAACTGCCATGTTGTCCTGACAAGTATACCCACTAACCAGGCCTTACCCTTCCCTTTTTATGCATATCAGACACCCCTAAGGTAGGTCCAAGGTACCCCCCTGGGCAGGGTGCAGTGTATGTGAAAGGTAGGCATGTACTGAGGTGTGTACCATGTCCTGACAGTGAAATACTGCCCACAGGACAGAATGGGGGAGGCTGTGTAATATCTTCCCATAGGCTTAAGATGGAGAGGTGAAGTTTAGTGTGCCTGAACTCACAATTTAATAACACATCTTTTTGTGAAGGTTGTTTTTGCATTGTGTATTTAGAAACCACTCTTTTAGAAATGGCTGGGTTTTGTGTTTTAACATTTCTGTGTGTCTTTGCCTGGTTGTGGATTGACTATCTGTATTTGAATGTGATAGGCTCCGGGGAATGTCTTGACCCAGGGGAGGAGGTGAGACAGCAACAGGCTGACCTGCATCTGGAGTGTAAGGGGGTGGAGTAGCCCCTGGAGGTGAAGAGGCCTGGGCTGCCACCATAAAACAATGGCTCCATCTCCTGCTGAGTGATTAAGGATCCAGACCCCCACTATCAAAGGAAGAAGGTGTCGCTGGCAGGGAGACACCCAGAACTGGTTTTGACAGGGGTCAGTGCCCCCCTGAACACAAAGACTTCAAGGGACATTTAGGGGTACAACTATGAGAGCTGAAACCCCTGGACGGACTTTGGAATGGAACTAATCAAGACTGTAAAGGATTGAAACTGCTTTGTGGTCAAGAGGAACCTCTGCCAAGGAGGAAACAGCTGAAGAGACTGAAGGAAAGGACTGACCCTGATTTAACCAAGGAGAGGCTAAAGGGACTTTGCTGTGTGCTGCATCCCCCTGCTTGAAAGGACTTTGCTGTGTGCTGTGTCCTGAAGTAACTTATCCCTAAGGTCCCGAGGAGAGCTGGCTCCCTGTTGTGGAAACTCAGGAACACAAGAGTTTCCTGGTGTGTTTCAGCGACACTGTGTGCATATGCTTTTTGCAGCCTGAGACCCTCGTAAGAATTGCCCTGTGATCGTGGGCACCAGGAGTCCAAGTGAGTCTCAGCGACGCTGTCTGCATAAGCTTTGTGCAGCCTGAGACCTTTGTGAGGATCATCCTGTGATCGTGCGCACCCGGAATCCAAGTGAGTCTCGGAAACGCTGTGTTCATGTGCTTTTTGCAGCCTGAGACCTACGTGAGGTTTGCCCTGTGATCGTGAGCACCCGGAACTCAAGGGAGTCTCAGTGATGCTGGGTGTGTGTGCTTCCTGCAGCCTGAAACCTTTGTGAGGAGTGCCCTGTGGCCGTGCACCCCCGGAGCTCAAGTGAGTCCCAGCGACGCTGTGTGTGTGTGCCCTGTTGCAGCCTGAGATCTTCGTCATGGCCTTCGGCCCGGACCGGCATCCCCAGAGGAGCTGTGCTGCCGGTCCGAGCCCGTCTTTGCCAAGGAGGGACCTCAAACCATCCCCGTGTGGGGGGTGGGGCCCGAGTTCCATTGCCCAAAATCAAGGAAGCCACATCGGAGGCCCAAGTCGCGAGGAGAGGAGAACGAGGTCACACTCCCCAGGTAACGCTCAGCGAGTGTGCGTGTGTCGCCGCCTGGGGCGGGGTGCAGTCTCGGAGAGAAACACTCTCGGCCTTTCCCATTCTCGCAGCGCGAGCCTCCGCTGAAGTCCGTATTGCGGCCGTACTTTCTGAGGAGTGGCAGTACCGGGGCCGAAGTGTGGAGCTACACTTTGTTTTACACCATACCCGTGTTGGGGGCATATTTTGGCAATAGCTGACCATGAGTCAGCAGGAATGGCATAGAGATCGCCCCGAGCACCGTGATCGGTGCGGAGTTCATTATTTTGGCATTACGAACTGCCTGATTGTTGCATTACGCATTGCATTCATTCTGCATAATGAACTACCTGATTGTTGCATTACACATTACCACCTCACTAAACGCCATCAGAGTAGTAATTGTTGTAGCTACTCAGCGTGTTTTTAAACTTAGTGATACCTAGATCTCTATTTGAATACGCTTGGAGTCTAAGTGATCTATTTTAGTCACCACTATTATTTTGAGCACTGCACTTGATGAACACTACCAACGTAGAGGAACGATTGACATATACTATCTATGTTATTCTGACACTAATATGGTCAGGAGTGGTTTTGAATAATCATCAACTCCCACATGATGAAACTCCACCAACTGGGTGGTCTGATGGGATTTATTCAAACCTGTGTGACTATTCAGTCTTTTGTCTCATCTGCATCTGCATCCTATTGTTTTGCAGTCACATGTCCAGAGACACACACCATCTCCAGACCTGGTCTACTCTTTTGTGTATTTTCTACTGTATTTGGGGAGTGAGTAGACAGGTCGTTAAACTTTCCCTTCGACCCTCCATTCCTGTTGTTTTTTGAGCATTACACATTACATCATTTTGGTATTACGAAATGCCTGATTGTTGCATTATTTTTGCATAATGGACTGCCTGGTTGTTGCATTACGCATTGCATTATTTTTGCATAACGAGCTGCCTGATTGTTGCATTCCGAATAGCATTATTTTTGGCATTACAAACTACCTGATTGCATAACGAATTGCATTATTGTTGCGTTACAAAGTGCCTGATTCTTGCATTACGAACTGCATAGAATTGCATTAGGACTGCAGTGGATCATCTAGAATTGCTCATTAATACTGCTAGAACCTACAAGGGCTTGCTGGCCTAAAAACCGGCCAGGTGAAATATTACAAATACGCATATGTTGGATTTTTGTCGTATGGTCTCATCGTATATCTTTTTATGTAAACATATACTTGCTTTTTATGAAACTCGTGTGGAGTCTATTTGTGGTGTTATCATTGAGTTACTGAGAGCGAGGTTGCAAATACTTTACACGTTTGCCTTGGAGATAAGCCTGGCTGCTCGTGCCAAGCCACCGAGGGGGTGAGCAGGGGCTATCTGAGAAGGTGTCCTTCCTTTCCCTGACTTAGAAGCACGGTCCCTATTTGGCCTAAGGTATCTACCTCAGCCAACTAGAGACCCCCAGTTCTAACAGGGGGCTTCAGGGGTCAGATGACAGCTGGTCAGTGGCAGGAAAGCCTTTTGGTTTATGCAGGAAAATGACAACTTTCTAAAAGTCTAATTTCCAAAATAGTAATCGGAAATCCTACTTGACCATTAATTTGGATTTTAAATTAGTAGTAAAGTGGGCCGTTAAATCATTTTTCTAACTACACCCAACTGGCTTTAGCACTTATTAAATGTAAAAGTATAAACCAGTATTAATCCATGGAACAGCCAACCTTGCCACAGTGAAAATCGACTTTTTTCACTTCCGGGACATGTAAATCATTAAATGTGAATGTCCTATTTTTTAAATACTATGCACCCTGCCAGTCAGAACCCTTTTCAGATGGCCATGGGGCAAGACACGGTCTTCTGGGCCCAACCAATGGGGATGAGCCTTTTATTTCTATTGTTCTGTGGCCTGGCCGACTATGGATTCTGAGCAACCGGGCCAAGTACCCCTTCTGCACTTGACTGTCAATGGTAAAAGCGGTTGGGCAGTCCAAGGTTCCCTCGGGTGGAAGGTGTGGCTACAGTTTACTGAACATGGACCTACAACTCAAAATGTGCGCAGCTGCAGCCATAAATAATTTGCCAGCCAAATACTCACTTTATGAAAAAAGAAAAGTATTATGTTTCTACCAGTAACCACACAAAGGAAAAATACGACATTCTCAAACAATAACTGGACTGGATGACATTAGGCATAATGTATGCTAAAAGGAACCTAGCCAAATTCTGGGGATCCCCAGCGGTGCCTGCGGTCAAGGATTGGTGCAGCGATCTAGACTTTGCAATGATGGCGGAGAGGACTGTGTACCTGAACCGGAAATGTCCGCGGAAGTGGGTCCGACTATGGGGTGCATGGAACGAATACAGGGGTTATTTGTGCGAACCGCCGGTGCTGGACAGTGAGGATGATTCAGAGTGAGGGTGGAGGGGAGATACGGATCCTTAGCCCTATACTGAGTACTTTCATTACCATATTTGTATGTATACCTGTCAGATGTATTCTCAATTTGCGTGTTTCATGTGCTGATCGCTACGCGCACACTGTAAGATTATTGTATGCCCTATGTTTTCTTTACAAAATAATAAAAATGGTTTAAAAAAAAAAGTGTCTTAGCACTGCAGCACTCTCATCAGAAAGTTTCCCCGGGACCGATAGGCCCGAAAGGAGTCTTACCTGCTCCGGTCGTCGTGAAGAATGCAGATTACTGGAGTGCGCCCTGTCTGTGGTCACTCGATGTGGCTCAAGTCTCGAACAGGTGAGTTGTCTGCACTCTGACTCAGCTGCTGCGCTTGACAGGCACAAGCTGTTTCCCGTGATCGCACTACGGCAGTGATCAGATGTTTCCTGCACTCCTCCTGAGAGATAAGCATCTCCATGCTTCCAAAGGGGGTGTTGGGTGATTCCGACGCTATCGTTCTTAATCCTGAACTGGTATGATGATGCTCCCACGACGTCCTCACTTTCTCAACGGGGTTGGACGAGTCACAGTCCTCATTGTTCCCACTGACCTACGGGTCAACACCACTCGCAATCTATGAGCTCCAGCATGATCAACACAGCACAAGTATTTCATACAGCCCCTCCTGGCATATGGTATTGCCACGCAGATGCCACACAAAACTTTGTCCCTTACCGCACAGCAGTCTTTACCACAGTGGCCCTTCCTGGCGTACGAGGTCGGCGCAACATTACCGCACAGGCTTTGGCCCTTACTGCATGCCAGGCTTTACCACGATGGCCCCTTCTGGCATATGGGGTTGCCACAAATTTATAGTTAAAGGGTCCAGCCCTAACCGCAACGCATTTCTTTCCATGACTATCTTCATAAGTGTCCTCTCCTGGCATATGGAGATTGCCGACTCAGTCCCGCACATGGGCAGAGACCCAATTGGTTCAGTAGCCAGTTATTCACAGCTTGCACTGGGAGTCCACTCAACAGGGCACCCCACTGCACCTTGCTCCATCTAATGCCTCCTCTTTCTCACAGGGCACAATAGTCTTGGCAAGCAGGAAAGTGCTGGTGCTCCAGGGTAGGTGGTCTTTGACTTCCCTGGGTGACGTCCCTTCAGCCTGCAGGCTTTGGCCCTAAGTCCTGGTCACAGGCAGAAGTCTTGCAGTGCTTCCCATTGTCACACACCCCGTCTTGCTGCTTGTAGTCTAAACCTGCCCTTCTTATAGTCCATTTGGAGACACCAAATGTGATTTATGGTCTGAGTCTTTGAAGTTTTATGTTGGGGTTCTGCTTCTTTTGAAATATCTACTGTTTTGTTCCCTCTTCCTCTTGAAAATAAGTCTGTCACATCAGGAGTGTCTCTGAAGCTAATAATCCGACAATGCAGGCCATGGGAGGGACTAGAGTTCACAGCTGAACCTCAGCCACAGTGATATGTGTTTTAAAAGGTAAGCCCGGGGCACCCAGTCCTGCTCTTTATGGTTCTCTTATTAGCCCCATCATCTTCCTGAGATGTGTCCAGGCCCCTTCCATGTGACCTCTCACTGAATCAAGAACATCCTCTGAAGTGTCCTGGGGAGGACTGGTCCTCCTCTCCCCAGTATGTGCCCCACCCAGCTTACAGGAATGCAGCAATCCACAAATTTGTCTGTGAGGATCTCTCTACCTCCACTCCATGTTTCACCATGCAGGCCTGGGTCTCCAAAAATGGAACCCAGGCTCCTCCATGTATTGTACCATCCACAGGCAAACATATAACCAGCGCATGCATACAGCATTCATGCACTGCTCAGTACTGTATCCTCCATGTACTGTAGACTTGCAAATATCAAGGACCCCCTGTGATTGGATACAATTCCTGGGACAGGGTAAAACATACAAGGAAAAATAACAATCCCAGGCAATATGTGACAACAGCAATGTGAAGGAGTCCAAGCAAGAGTTATAAAAATATTAACCATTTTAATTATTTCAACAAATGGAATTGACATTTGAAAACAGCAGTTACTGACTTTCATTGGTGCATTTAAAATTCGTTACAAAATCAATAGTTAGGTACATATAAGGATGGTATCTTCGACACGCGTTTCGACACAAGCAAACATATACCCAGCGCATGCATACAGCATACATGCACTGCTCAGTACTGTATCCTCCATGTACTGTACCACTCACAGGCATACATACATCCAGCAAAAGCATTTAACATGCACGCCCGGCACGCAGCACTATACCTTTATTTACTGCACTACTCACAACCACACTTACAACAAACATATGCACTTAAGAAGCAATCACTGCTCCCTTCATGTATGTGCACCACTCACTTGTACACATACAACCATACACGTACCACTCACTACTACATTATCCCTGTATGGCAGCCTCCCCAGTCACACATACACCCAGAGCAGGTACACTGCTTCTGTGCTGCGCAGGACTTCACACCAACCTGATGTAGGCCAAGGGGGAGTTAAGCACACAGCAGCGGATCCTTTAAAAAGCAATGATCCTCTAGGCCTCAATCCAGTGACACAGGTTAAAAAGGACTCCTTTACAGTGATACTTTAGTGGGTGGTACAATATTTGCTGTAGCCCACTAGTAGCATTTAATTTGCAGACCCACTGGGTACACATAGTACCATATACTAGAGACTTACAAGCAAATTAAATGTGCCAGTCAGATGTATACCAATTTTAACAGCTTTGAAAGGGGGACTAGCACTTTACCACACTTTAGCAGGGGGCAAAGTGCACAAAGTTCAGCAGCCAATAAAAATAGGGTTCAGTAAAAAGGAAAAGAATCCCTAGTGATGCTGTAGGAAGAGCAAATTTCCAATACTATCAAATGAATGACTTGGTGGAAAATTATCACACTTTGATAATAATACGTTTTATTAGATGGTACTCAATATTCTTGCTATTTTGGATCTCGCCAATACACATTGGGGTAATGGTGACTGATAATGTTAGGTGGTAAGTTTTAGTTTGCTAGCTATGGCCAGTTCACGTGATCACTTAATCCTTGAATGTGTCTAGTCAACCTGAAAATCCAGCATTGTTTTATTTGATGTGTATGCACCTGTGAAGAGCTACCAACATGCAGCTTATGTAGTTTATATAAGATAATCCATTTGAGACTTTTTATGTCCTCCTTATGTTCCAAAGAATTATTTACACATTTTTTGGATACGGGAGCCCAATGCATACAGCTTTTGAGATTCATTATTCAGAAACTTTTTAGATTGTAATTCCTATGTAGCACGTGTATTATTTGATCTACATTGAAGTTTCTGGATTTTGTCTTTGTTCCTTGGGGATGCCTAGACTTAAATTTACGTCTTTAAAACTTATGAAAAATGCTGTAAAATTACCCCATGGAAAATACCAATGTACCAGAGGCAAATCCCACAGTTTCTAATGTCTACCACTCTGATTTTTAAGTAATTTCATTTGGACACATTTAAATGTTTGCTATGTTTGAAAGTGAATTACCAAAGGGGAATGGATTTCTCCCTCACATACAGCTTTTACATAGAGCAGGACACCCTTATTAATATTATGATTTCATATTTTAAGTATCTTACTAATGCACATGGTAAATACACTTTCCCTGTCAATATTTGGTTTAAGGCTGTCTATCAAAGATGTTCAAGTAAGTGTAATTTTTTGGAATGTTCGTATGGCTAATTATCACTTGAGGATTTGGGATGGTAAGTGTCTTACAGATGGCAGGACATTTTTTCATGCATATCTTAGCTTTTAGATAAGCATCCTCTACATAGATGCATGAATCAAGAGAGAAACCTTTCTGCCATTAGTTTTTGAGGTCAAAGTCAAGTTGGGATACTGGTGTTTTAACCATATCAGAAATGTCATTGCCTAGTTGCCTCTCCAATCTCAATTAATGAATACATCAAAGATATGTCACTTCCAAAGATCGATGTTCTTCTCTTTATTTGTTGTCTTCTGTTAGGATACATAGTGCTCATAGGTGAGGATGTATCAATTTCCCAAACTTGGAACAAAAGTAACGCCCGAAGAAGTGCCACCGAAAAATATGCCAGTTCAAGTACCTCACGTATGCCTACAAAACCCTCGACGACCTAGGGCCTACCTACCTCAACCATCGACTGAACTTCCACCAACCCGCTAGACACCTGCGCTTCTCTTCACTTGCCCTCCCCCACCCCCCACATTCGTCGTAGCCGCAGTGATAGATGCTCCTTCTCCTACATCGCTGAAAAGTCCTGGAACAACATTCTCCTCCAGCTCTGCACAATCCCTCACTGGCAGACTTCAGAAAGAGAATCAAGACCTGGCTTTTTGACAGAGACACAGCACCCAGATACCTCTAGGGGGTGACAGTGCTGCGCTCTACAAATGCTATTGATTGACTGACCTATTTAGTGATATACAGCCTAATTTAGACTTTGGTGGGCAGCTCACCATCTATCCGGGTGAGATAGGTCTTTCCTCCAGCACTCTGGATGCACTGCTGTCGAACATATTTTAAGATTTCCACTGTCCCTGTGTAGATCTCTGTGCTTTCAGATGAACCACCTTTATGACAGCTCCTCTGAAGGTACTGAAAGTTTGGTGATCAGCCACAATTTTTTCAGGGGGCCGCAAAGCAAACATGTTTTCCAAAAACAAAATTCCATATTGGGAGTTTGATTTGAAAAAAAATTAATTACCCTGACCCCAAGGGAGTTTTTTCACAGGGGTCATTTTTATAGTTTTTTTTCTGCATGGACACCAGGATTTTCCTGGAGGTTCTGAAAAGAAAAAGTACATCCAACCATCCACTTTCATTTGGGCGGATGGTTTGCACCAGACACACAATTGATGGTCGGAATGCAGAATAAATCAAAACATTCACCCCGAGTCAAAAGATTTGGGGTAAATCCATCATTCTTTTGCTCACAATGCCACCCCAGTTTAAACCCGGCCATATGCAAATCAGTCTTGACCCTGTGCCTCATGGGAACAGTCCAGCCTGAACGGCCAAGCCAGGTCCTCCCAGGACCGGAAACAAGCATCCTAGGACCGGTTTCGGGGTTTCACCCCTCTTCAGCTAGGATAGCTTGATTCCTGTGGCACAGTGAGCCCAGGACCCACGTCTGGGCATACCTGGCGCACTTAGGGCGAGAGAGCAAAAGACATACAATTGATGGACGGAATGCAGAACAAATGAAAACATTCACCCCAGTCAAGAGATCTGGGTTAAATCCATCATTCTGTGCTTTCAGCTGAGCCACCTTTATGACAGCTCCTCTAAAGATACTGAAAGTTTGGTGAGCAGCCACAATTATTTCATGCAGCCAAAAACAAAATTCCAAATTGGGAGTTTGATTTTGAAAAAAAATAAATTACCCTGACCCCAAGGGAGTTTTTTGGCAGGGGTCATTTTTATACTTTTTTTCTGCATGGACACCAGGATTTTCCTGGAGGTTATGAAAAGGAAAAGTACATCCAACCATCCACTTTAATTTGGACAGATGGTTTTCACCTACACTCACTGCCCCAGCACCTTCGGGCCTTTGACAGTGGTGTAATGCAAAATTAGGGGGCTCCCCTGCAGAATGTGATGTGGGGCCACGGAGTCACCAAGAGCGCATAGATATTTCAATGGAGGCCCTATGAAGGGTGCCCCCCCCCCCCCGATCCCCCAATTCTGCAGGTGCCAGCATAATGACCCTGCCATGGGGACATACTTGGTCACTGCAAGAGATATTACATTAGCAGTGTTGCTTTTCTGTATCTTTCTGCTTGGGAAAGCAGATTGGTTTCCTTGAGCGTTTAATTGTTTCTTAGGCTATGCCCTTGCATGTATTTTGCCAGGCATGCAATGGCATAGCTTAAGGGCTGACGGGGCCTCCTCCAGAATAAGGAAAACTGGGACCCCGCCCAATATTTTGTGATATGATATGCTGATCACAATTATAGTGTACTTTGATAGTTATGTACCCGATATTGTGACACACAATCCTGTGATTATCAGTGGCAGACAGCGCAGGTAAGCGTGGTGGGGTGGGGCAGGGTGGGAGAGGGGAAGTCGACAGATGATGAAATAGGTAAAATTAAATAAATAAATGAACCCTATTCCATCATCTGTCTACTTCTCCCCCTACACCTCTCCACCGCATCGACTGGTTATTATTCTCATCATTGAGCTGCCAGTGGCATAACTTTCAGCATATTTCTTTTTTCTTGTGATGTGGTATGTTGCCCCTGTGGCTGGGTTCGTCCTATGGAAATATGCCTAACAAATAATAATAAACTACATTTAAAAAACTGGTTAAAATCAGATCCAGATCAAAGTTGTGTGCACAGATAGTGTAGAAGGTGTTCCTGGTGCTGCCTCGGGGCCCCCACTTGACAAAGCTACTGCTGTTGAACTCATGCAGAAGGCAATACATATGTGGGAAGAGTTATCCATTAGATGAATAAGCTACTTACCTAAAGTAAAACTCTTTCAGACGAGTAGTTTCTGTATATTCATGGTGGCAAATCTGGTAGTGGACCCAGCGTTATCAAATAGTAGTCACTTGTGCTTACCTTTGTTTTGCATTGCATTTTGAAGACACCAAGAACCGTACATGTTTCTTGATTCATTGCTTATGGATTACCCCATTCCAAGGAGGTGGTAAAGCAAAAGTTTTCTGCGAACAGGGAAAATGCCAAAATAGCAAAGTCTCTTGATATGGTCTCGATTCTCCAATCTGTGCCAATTACTGCAGGGATGGAACCGTACTTATCTTGGATAGTGACTCCCAAGCAGAGATTCTACCTAACATGTCTAAGATTAAGCACAGTCCAACCCTTAGTGGCCTTCCCTCTGACAGGCTCCTGGTTTGCCTCACTCCCTAGATCAGGGGCAGCTCCTCCATTAGGGCGGAGGAGTGTCGCCCTAAAGCTTTCTCGCAGTGCGAGAAGCAGAAACATAAAATGGTATTTTAAATACCTTTTTATGTTTCTGCATCTCATGCTGCGAGAAAGCACAAAGCAGGGTATCCTTGGTATGGGGCGGCCAGGAGGGTATGCTTGTTTGGGGGTCGGGTGGACGGGTTGGGGAGGAGTGGCTTGCCCACTGTTATGGGCCCTGACTGTTTGGTCGGCCCTCTCTGTCTGACCAAACCAGTCATGCTTACTCTACATTTTCCCTATGTCTGCATGCAGCCTACATAGAGAAAATGACCTCCCTACAAGTGCCCGGATGGGCCCTGTCCGCACCAAACACAACGCTGCAATTGCAGCGTTGTGATTGGCTTAAAGGGAGGGGAGGGAGGATGCATGCATCCTGTTCCAGGAAAACAAGGGCGTGGGACCCGGATAGGAGCGGAGGCGTTGTGGAACCCGGTAAGGTATGTTTTTTTAATTCGTTTTTCACCCCCCTCCACATGCCCCCACCCGCGAGTCATTTGAGTCACGACTGCCCTAGGTGTGCCTGCAATGTGGTCTTTCCCTAATATACAAAGCACTTTATGCTTTTTTACACCCTGTATTGCACTTTAAGATCGTGCTTTCTGCACCATCTCTTAAATCATATGAATCTTCTTAATACACACCAAGAAGGGTTGTACATTTTATAACATTTAAATTCACCTTCAATATGTTATCAGTTGTAAATTAAATTTCTTCTCTAAGATTAAGAAGGAAATATTCCTCATAATTAGACTAATCTCAGACCTTTGTCTAGTTGTGTAGCACTCATTTTTAAATTTGATTGTATTATTAACTAGTGTAAAGACTGCCTGTTTTTATTGGTGTACCCCTTTCATATTCCCTTCTAATTTAATGGGCCCAAAATCATGGCCTTTGTCTTACTGGTAATGATGGGGTGGTTTACTATAGATCACTAAGGGCCAGATGTAGGTAAATATAATTTACCGATTTTAAAATACCGAATTTTACCGATTCTGTATTTTAGAATCGGTAAATGATATGTAGCTAATAATTCGGTAAATTTTACCGAATCGGTAAAATTCGGTAAATACCGATTCGGTATTTACCAATTTGGTATTCCCCATTCATTCCGATGGGCCTGGAGGCCCATAGGAATGAATGAGAATTACCGATTCGCTAAATACCGAATCGGTAAAAGGGGGTAGACTTACAAGGGTGGCAGGGTGGCACATTGCCACCCTGTTGCACCCGTGTATAGTGCATGGGTGAACATGTGGCACACATACATGCCCTAAGGGCATGTAACAGTTGAAAAAAGCACAACATTGCTTTTTTGTTTTTTTTTCGATATTTACCACAAACTTGTAGTTGGTGGTAAATAACGAATCCTTACAAGTGAAAAGCACTCACTTGAGTGCTTCCTACATTAAGGATTCGGTATTTAAGAATTCGGTAATTTACCGATTCCTTAAATTACCAATTCGGTAAATTAGCGAATCCTTAATTTAGGCCCCTACATCTGAAAAGCCTAATACCGGTCGGTAACGACTGAAATTCAGTAATTTCGGCCGTTACCGACCGGTATTAGGCTTCCTACATCTGGCCCTAAGTTGTTTTCACTAAATGGGCATGTTTTCACGTTTTTATCTTGTTATTGTTTTTTGTCTTTTCATGATACCCTAATATTGAAAGCTTGTTTTTATTACGGAGTGATATTGAGGATTTATTCTGTGCTTTTATGGTCATGTTTTCATCGAATAAAGATTTCATTGACTGGCTGATTGATTGAGTAGTTTCTTCATAGTCATTGTTGCATTTCCCCATCTATTCCAGGCTGCTCTAAGAATCCAGTCTTTGTGGCATCCTGGTAGTGCCATAGTTTGCAAGCGAACTCTGCACTTTTAGTGACAAATCTGGAGGAAGTTAGTGTAGCTAACGTTATCAAAGTGAAGTCACTTGTTTTTATCTTTGTGCTGCATTGTATGTTGAAAACTCCGAGAACTGTACGTTTCTTGATGCATAACTCCTGGATTACATGTTATGTCATTATAACAAGATTGACTGGTATTTCAGTCCCTCCCAGGTCGGTATATCGAGTATCATTTCAAAACTCGGGCATACGGACTCAAAACACTTCTTTGTCAGCACCTTGTAAAACAAGCATTGAAAATGCAATAGGTCTCGCCTTTGATTAAGTTAAAGCCATTTGCCTTTCTAATGGTATTGTATAGCAAAGCAAATGACTTTAACTTAATGAAAGGCGAAACCTATTGTGTTTTTAATGCTTGTTGGATGTGGAGGTACCAGCTAATTTCTCTGAGCAATATGCAATGTCCTCGGATAGTGCAAGATCTGTTATTGACAAGTGCTCTGAGGCGAGTGACTGAGTGAGAAGATAGTAGAGGTAATAGTTAATGGAGTAGGTCTCGGAGAGGTGCTGCCTACGACGTTTGGATAGGTAGTCTAACACACAGAGTGGAAAACGGGTCAGGAAGGGGTGATGAAAATACATGGCAAGGAGAGGATTGATAACAGAGGGGTGCAGGGGCAGCGAGGAGTGGTAGACAAGCACACAAAGTGGAAAACGGGACAAGAAGGGGTGATAAACACTGGACAAGAAGAAGGATGACTAGAGCGGCAGATGAGCACACGGGACAAGAAGGGGTTATGAAAATACAGGAAAAAGAGAGGGGTGAAATCCGAGGGGTGCAGGAGCACCAAGGAGTGGCAGATGAGCACACAATGGAAAACTGGGGAAAGGAAGGAGTGACGAAAACGCAGGACAAGGAGAGGGCTGATGATAACACAGGGCAAGGACCGCGATGAGAACGGGGCGGGGGGGGTGCAGCGAGTAGTGGCAGAAGATCACAAAGAGTGGAAAACATGGGACAGGAAGTGGTGATGAAAACACCGGACAGAGGGCGAAAACCGAGGGTGGCAGATGTGTGCAAAGAGAAGTGGAACACATGGGGCAACAAAGGGCGATAAAAACACCAGGAAAGGAGAACAGAGGGTAGCAGGGGAGTCGAGGAGGTGCAGATGAAAACACAGAGTGTAACACAGGGGAGAGGAAGGGGTGAAAAAAACACAGGGCAAAAAGAGGGATGACTACAGGTGGGCAGATGAGCTCAGAGTAGAACACAGGAAGGAGTGATTATAATACAGGGCAAGGAGGGGATAAGAACAGAAGGATGCTGGGGAGGCAGATGTGTGCACATAGGAGTGGAACACACGTAAGGAGAGGGCTTCGAACAGAGGGATGTAGAGCGGCAATTAGTGGCAAATGAGCACACAGGAGTGATAACAAAAACAGGGCAAGGAGCGGTATGAGTACAGGGGATGTAAGGGGGCAGATGAGAACACGCACGCTGGGGGAAGCTTGTGGGGTGGAGCGGGAAGAGCTGCTGGGGAACAGATGGCTGGCGATTTGATGCTGTGCACGCGCATTTTAGGTCAATGCGCTTGCGCATTGACCTAAAAGCGCACGGGCACAGCATCAAATCGCCAGTTAGTTAAAGTCTGTGTAAGCCCCTATAGTCTTGCTCCGCTCAATGCGCATGCGCATTGACAGGTCGCGAGACCTAAAAATGAGCAAACCAAGGAATTTGACCATTCTCTTACAGTGGAGGATTTCTTCCCTTCATGTTATCTGGCTGACATCCTTAACTACCTCCTCCACAACACCACTGCTGGACTTGAGATCACCACTAACGCTGGAAAGAGAACGCTCGGCAACAGAGCCTGCCTGTATTTTCCTCTGGCCATGAATGACTGTCAGTAGGAATAATCAGTCTCGAGGAAAGGCAGCATGCCAGACATTTTTGCGGGGGCTGGGGCAGTAAGCTAACACCATCTGGTACCGTCTACTGGTATTAGCCATCTTAGATGCCTCGTCATTAATAGATACAGTAAGTTACTATGGGGTAACCCAGTATCCCTCAGAAACTGGGCAAAGCTTTTTCATATAAACAATAGTTCTGTCGGGTAAAAACGAGTGATTCAAGCTTACAGAATTAAATTCACACAATTATTTCAAGTTGCCATGCTATACATATAGACCCAATGCAAGTCCAAGACAAAAACAAGAAGCATTTGCAATGCAATAGGTCTAGCATTTGAGAGAGTTTAAGTTATTGGCTTTGTAAATGACAATGCCTTTTATTTATGTTTTAAAAACCAATACATAAATAAAAGGCACTGTCATTTAAAATGCCAATAGCTCAAACTCTCACAACTGCGAGACCTATTGCATTGCAAATGCTTGTTTAGCAGGGAGGTGTGTCTGAAGGGAGTTGATTGTGCAGGGAGGTTTGCCAAACTATAGGTTTGATTACACGTGGAGTTTGTGTTCACGTGGAAATCTATTGGCAAGAACTTGAGCCTGTATAGAGTTATATGAGCAGTGAACTGTGTCTTCATGGGGATGCAGCCGCATGGAGCTGTGCCCACAAACAATTGTGCCTGCAGGACACTGAATGCGCAGGTATTACTCTGCAAGGGTAGTTTTGTGGCAGGGTGCAGTTGTTTCTCAGTGAGCTCGTCTCACAGGGGGTTATGTCTGCAGAGTTGAGTGTGCAGGAAGTTGAGTGTGCAGGGAGTTAGGTGTGTGGAGAGAGCTGTCTACCTGCAGCAGTTTTTGCACCGAGTTTTGTCTGCACAGTTTCGTGTCTGTGTGACATGTCGCGCCCACACGGACCTGTCACCTCAGGGAGTTTGCATGAAGCCGCAGGATCGCCCTACCTTGCAGTCGCTGAGGTTCTGCAGCACTTCCTTCCCTCCCGAGGTCCTGATCTCGATGCCAGCGACGCCGTTGCCCGTGGCCGACTGAGGGGGCCCCGGGTCCCCTTGCCTCTTCTCCTGGGGCACCTCTGACTTGCTGGGGCTGCGGGGGCTCCTGGCACCCTTCTGCCCCACTCCCAAGGCGCCGAAGTCCAGCGTCTTGGACTCGAAGGCCCCCCCCCACGCTGCTGAACACGCCCCCGTACTTCACCCGGGGCACCTGGGCAGTGGTGCCCGGCCGGGCCAGGTAGAAGAGCAGCTCCTCCTCCGGGTCCTCCTCCCGGGTCCGCCGGTTCCCCGAAGCCATGCTGGGAGGGTGGGAGTCTCAGGGGACAGAGGACGGGCGAGAGGGGGAGAAGAGAGCTGGGGGCGCAGGGATGGGGCTGAAAGTGGGGAGAACTGGGAGGGAGGGGCTGGTCGGTGATGGGTGGCGGAGCCGAGAGAGGCAGCCAAAGGAGGGTGCTGCTGCTCAGATGGAGGGCGGAGGGGGCTCGGACTCCGAGAGGATGACAGAGCAGAGCGAGAGAGGTGCCAATGAGGCTGTGAGAGCGGGGAGTGACGAGCGCCGCACCGACAGGGACGGACGGAGGCTGGGGGGAGGAGAGAGCGGGCAGGGAGTGGAGGCTGAAGCAGAGAAGAGAGCAGGGTGGGACGGGGGCTTGAACAGAGAGGAGAGAAGAGCAAGCGGCGAGGGCGCCTGGAGGGCAGAAAAGGGAATGTGGAGGAAATTCGGATGTAGGAGGCTAGAGCTGAGAAGGATGTAGGTAAACTCAGAAAGTGCGACGCAGGTAGGATAGGGAGCAACTAGTGGGATACTGATGAAGATGGGGTACAAGGAATGAAGAGATGCAAGTGTAGTAGGGGGAGTAGATGAAAGGAAGGCGTAGAAAGTTGAGACTGAGCGAGAGAGAAAATTAGAAACAGAAGTTTTAGAGGATGGGTGGTAGATAGTAGTGCAGACGAGAGCAGCCGGGTCACAAGAGGTCAAAGCCTGTATGCTGTGAGGTAGTGGAGTAGGGCGTGTGGAGAGCAGCAGGGTTCCCGGAGGGCCACTTCAAAGAGATATTGGAAGTTTAATTCTGGAATATGCCGCTATGGTTGCCTCCACCTTTTATTTAATTGCTTCCTCGCGCCATATTTAAATTAGGGAGGGAGCCCACCCCTCGTATGCCTTTAATTCACCACCGCAGCCCAGGATTTTATTCAAGTCCCCGCCGGGCCGCCGCGCTGCCTGCGACGACCCGGAAGCGGTTGGCCAGCCGGCCAATTCCATCGCGGCCCCAACCGGAAGTCCCGCCCCATCGCGGCGAGAGAGCGAGAGCTGCCCGAGGAGCCACGAAGGCTCCTGATTGAGTCCCGGTCCCGAGATGGGGGACCGGGTGAAGAGCGGCCGGGCGCATGGGGAAGGCGGGGCTCTCATGTGGTGAGAGAGCCCCGCAAAGCGCTACCGCCGCCCGAGAGCCAGAACCGCCGCCGAGCACCGCCAGAACAGGTGAGTGTGTTGAGGGAGAGGAGGGGTGAGTGGGGGTGGGGTGTACGCGTGTGTGTCTGATTGAGTGTGTCTGTGCGTGCGTCTGTCTGTCTGTGTGTGCGTGTGTCTGTTTAAGGGGGGGTTCGTGTGTGTATGCAGTGTGTGTATGTGCGCATGCGTGTGTGAGGCTTTGTTTGTGAATGGGAATGTGAGGCACGGCGACGTGCGCGCTCCCGAGGTCAAATCTCGGCAAGGGAAAGCGCGTGGAACTCTGCTGTACACATTCCCCGAAAAGTAACTACATAAGTTGTCTCGCCAGAGAGCAAAGCTTTGCTTTGCTTTCGTCTAGGCGAGACCTAAAAAGACTGCCATTTTGATAGTTTGAGACTACATTTCATTTCAAAACATTTGACTGCTCTAACGATTTTCCATAAGTGCCAACACCTGCTGCAGCGAAAATGGGTCGCTTCATCAGTGCAACATTCTCTGGTGGCATTGCGGTAGAACAGTTCCAGTTATGTATTTTGACATTCAGTCTTTCACGTAACCTATAGTGATGCTCGAAGAACAACTGTAGGGGTTCAAGGTCAAGGAGGGGCATGGAAACCCCAGCCCCCCCCCCACCACAACTCACACACACACACGCTTATCTTCTACCCCCGCATTACTACAGAGCTCTGAAATATGCAGTAGATTGTGTAGGGATCAGAAACATTATGCACCATTAACACGGGCATGGAAACTGGCACACGCGTTCTTGCCACTGGTCGTACTTAAATAGCGCTGACTTATTTACAGTGCCTCGAAACGACAAAAGTGTTTTGAGGCCCTCTTTTAAGCCCGTTATTAAAAACAATGCAAAAAAAAATCTATGAGAGTTCAGGTGCTCTATTCGACTGTCTGAGGCATGACTGCATGCTTCCCCTATAGCCTCCGGCTTCCCTTTCCCGCGTTAGCATCCCCGCCCCCATGTCAAGGTACAGAACAGGACAGGGAGGACATTTTTGTACTTTTACAGGCGTTGATGTTTTTTTCAGTTGTGCTTAAAGCTGCCTAAACAAGTTGACCTCAGTCCAACAGGTAGTGAAGACAATAAACAAAGAACTAATTAAATGTTTGAAAACGCCTTGAGGCAGGGCCAGATATTATGGAACCGGGAATAAACAGGGAAGGCAGCATTGCAAGCCGCAGACGTGCGGGAGAACTGGCTGGCCCAGGACTTCGCCAGGGCGGAGAGGCAACCCGGAATGCATAATGAATGTCAAACAAACCTACAGGAACATAGGCTCGGGGAAGATGAATGCCTCATACATGGGAACGTTGCCAAGGAATGCCTGAACTGAGCAATAGCAGCACAGGATAAGGGACGTGCTGTCCTTTGCCACTGCAAGGCTCGGTTTATTGCTGTATTGTGTAGAGAAGAATTTGCAACCTCTACATGCTTCTTTGCTGAATGTCATGTCCACATTTGGATTAGAGCTGAGAGGTGGTCTTGCATTTTTTTGTTTACTGGGGTCACACTACCAGTGATTGAAACCCAGTTTATCTACCTGACCACGTTATGCTATTCTGAACCTATGGTGTTATCTTCCAGTTCGCCTGCTCTCTCATCTACCAGAACCGGGAGTCTTTAGAAACAGGTTATCTCCCAGTATTAAGTAATTGAGGTATATATATATATATATAGGTATATATATATATATATACACACATCATTACATTTTGCAGAAGAGTCTCACGCAAAAGCTGTAGAATGTTGGAATTGCAACATTCTGAGTTGTCTTGGGAGAACTAAAGATGCTCAGTTAGGGCTTCTTTTAGTATGAATCGTTACTGGGGTTCCCTTGCAGGTGCCCCGTCAGGATGTTGGTATATTGGGTCAAAGCCATGGATGTTTGGAGGAAAAGGGTTACAGAGTTGCAAGAAGGTAGACAACAAGGTAACGGTGGGCGTTATGGAAGAACTTTCTTGTTTAGGTTTCTTGATAAAGGCACATCCTTGTCTGTTCTACCCATTCATAGACGTTTGTTGGGCAGAACAGGCTTTGAGATACATATACGTGTCATCAGCTTAGGGGGGGAATTCCCCGAGGTATTTTTTTTAGAACGTACATGTTCAACATTTTCGGAACCGCCTCATGGCCTCAATAGTGGGCAAGTCACAAATAAGAGAGGCATGGGCCCAGAGCTTAACTTGAGCTGGTGGTTTCCAGTGAGGCCCACCTGCACTTCTTTTTTTCCTTCTTAGATATTTACTGAGAGCAAGAGAGGGAAAAACACACAAAGGCGAAATAACTGAGTAAGAGAAAGACGAAACAACCGTCACAAAGTGAGAAACAGGAACATAAGTGACATAAAGGGGCAGTGAGTGTCGCATTGGTAATCAATGCGCTAACATTTAATAGCACTGGTCGGGGGCTTCTGAGCAGAGGTTTAGGCCCCGGCACCTGTTCTGATACAAATTAAGCACTGCCGGTGACGGGCCAATACTTAATGAATAAGAAGGCTGCGATGCAGCTGGGCTTGCTGTCAGGGTTAGATGGTTGGCACTGTCGACGGCAGTCAGCACGTCTAGGAGGATGAGCATGGAGTGGGTGTTGCCATATCCTTGGGCGCGGCAGACCTGCCTTATTGTGCCAAGGACAGTATCAGGATATATTTAACAGTGCTGTCATACACCACAGCATTAGGGCGTTTCACAACATTTGGATCTCTTTTATAAGGATAGCACATATTAAATTACATTAGAAATATTTAAAGCCATCCCTCAAAGTTGTTGGTCTGAATGCCCTACTGATTTATTTCATCAGCTTACTGTTGTGTGTAGCCGGTAGTAGCATATTCAAAGCTATCAAACGGAGAGGGAACCTGTAGTTCACATATCCAAAAATCATAGCATATCTAAAGGGTCTTAAAAGTTAGTTATGGATACAGAGCGAGAGACCTTTCCAGCAGCCAATAGGAGGTTGTAGAAGTAGTAAGTGGGGCCTCACTGAACGAGTTATGCTCACCGTGAGGGCTGCATGTGCAGAAGGATGGAGACATCCATTCATCAGGTCGCGTGCCATCATATACTTTTTTTGATACCCTTGTGTGCCATGATCAGTGGTAGCTAAAGGGCGTCTCCATTAGAACAACACAAAATGAGGAAAGGAGTGCTTGAATTAATCTCTACCACTGATAATTGCATCCAATTCAATTAATCCATTTGTTTTTGCACACTATGCCACTCTAAACAAAGATCAACTATGTGAATATCTTTCTTGGGAATGCTCCAAAAAGAGCTGGCCTGGCAGTCCAGCCCAAACTACCAGGCCAGGTACACTAGTTTTGGCCTTTTATGTCCTTATCATTGAAGTGCAGCTTCAGTCATATGCAAAGTGAGCACGGGACCCACAGCTAGGCAGAGGTATACTTATCAAACTGTTGGTGTCTCACAAAACTAAAAAGGGATGGGAGAAATGCTTGCATTAAGGTGAGCCACTAGTAATTTCTTAAGGCCTCCTTGTAGTCTATCATTTTTTTGCTTACTATGTCACTCGCGACAGAGACCAGCCATATGCAAATGAGTCTTGGTCCTTTTCTAATGGTAACAGTCCAGCCGAAATTGCTAGGCCAGGTCCCCTCCAGAAGGGAATACAAGTAACTCCAAACTAGTTATGGCCTTTTGGCCCTTGTCAGGGAAGTCCAGTGGCACAGTAAACACAGGACCCACTTATGGACATACCCATCACACTTAAGGTGTGTTACTTAGAAAACCAAAAAAGTTATATATGGAATCCTGGATTTAATCTCAGCCACTGTCAAGTTCTCTGGCTATGTTCTAGTCCATTGTTTTCTGACCACTATCCCATTATAGCCTTATGCAAATTGGCCTTATTTTTCTCCAATAGGAACATCACGCCCTGACCTGCAAGCCCTGGACCCCTCCAGATGTTTTTGGCTTTTTTAGGCCAACCCGTCAGGCCAGGTCCCTTCCAGATGGGAACACAAGCAAGAATCTGAGTGGCTGAGATTGATTGAAGCATTCCATCCTTCATGTTTCACTTTGGTCCCTGATAGACGGCAGAAGGGCTATTGCACTCCACATGTCCATTCTCTTTCATTTCTTTGCCCTGTCACTTTTTTTCTTTCACTGTTTCTCTTGTGTTAGGCATTTTAACACCATGTTTCAAAGAGGCCTTTGTATTTTATTGTTCTAATTACAGGGTGTACACATATGATACTGTTTACTCATCATGCAGCCTAGATGATTGTCCCAGCCTTTTGATCTCCTCGCTTGCACTTCTGGAGCATTTCAACTCCTACCTCCATACCCAAGATTCTTTAAGATTTGTCACATCTCACACATTTGCTTGTCTTTTCTTTAATTTGTTCTCAGACTCGACCTGCTTTATTAACTTAGGTTGCAAGGTTGACAGCCTGTGGACCACCTTTATTGATGGAAGATTGAAGCAGCTTGCTATGGTAAACTACACCGCTAATATCCAAGGATCATATATGTCGAGCCGCCTGGGTGAATGGGCTCAGGTGCAGTGTAGTTTCTAGTTGCGCTGGTAGAGCTCCAGGTAGAAGACAAGGTCCATCAGCTAAAGGTTTGTGTGCACTGACCTTCAATTACATAGCTGAATGAGTAACACATTTGTACACATGTTCAAGCAGTGAGCCTGAACGCAATGCAAAATATCCGTGAAATCCTTGTGAGGGAAGACATTATGCCAGACTCCTGAACTCGAGGTTCTTCAGGGACAGCAGCTGTAGCTTGAAAGAGGTCTAGAGGTCTAGACAAGGCCGAACTCTGGGGAAGATTTACAAGCCCCTTGCGCCACTTTTACACCGCCGTTTCGTCACTTTTGTGGCGCAGCGGTGACGCAAAAGAAGCACCATGTTGCAGGGTACTTACAATGTGACGCATCTGGGAGATGCGTCACGTTGTAAAGCCCTGCGCCAGAAGGAGGTGTTCCTGCGCGAAATCTACAAGATTTCACTCAGTCACTTTGGGGCCCATGCTGCGTCAAAACCCTGCGCCTGCTTGAAGCAGGTGTAAGGATTGACGCAGCATTAACAAGATAGGGTCCCCCAGAGCCTTGCTGGAGCTGCGTCGCGCTTGCGACGCAACTCCAGCAATGCGCCGCTTTTACGGCACAGATGCGTCACGCATCTGTGCCGATTCTGCCCATTGGTGCACCACATTGTAAATGTGGCGCATCAATGGTGGCGGAGGGATGGCGCACAATAAGTGGCGCATCCCTGCTGATATGCAGGGATGTGCCACTTATTGTAAATCTGCCCCTCAGTGTTCTACTTCACCTGAATTCTCGAGGGGGTGCGGGGGGCTGGGGGTCACATATTGTTTGCACCTCAAAGGCTGTGTTATACCATGGTACAAGGTTCACATACTTTAACAGAAACCTCCCAAACTAATTTAAGTGTAAGATCAGGCAGAGGTTGGAAGACTCCAATGTACATTAACAAAAAGGGAGGTAGAGGGAGAAAGGCTAGGGCTCACCCTCCAAGTATTAATAAGTCACACAAGATCTCTGAGAACAGAGATCAAGAACCCAGCCGTAGTCTATGACTTTATTCCCAAAAACACACAATGGTGTTGGAATAGTGTCAATAGTTCCAAGAAAGAAAAAAAGGGAAAAAAAGGGAAACATTCCCACAGAAAAACATCTGGGTTGGACGAGGACAGTCTGGTGACTCGCTTGAGGTCCAGTTAGATAAATGACATGGGGTGGGGGGGAAGAAGCCATTGGAGTGAGGGTTAGCAGGAACTCTTTGCCCTGCCCTCTGGAACAACTCCAGGCTGCCCTATCAGGCTAACTAGCCCCTGGGTGGAGAAGAGTCTGCATTTCTGAAATTCTCCAGAAAAGGGGAGAAAAAGCTTAACTGAAGACCGTTTTCAAGAGGACCTCTCTGGTGGTGGGCTAGTGTAGCATCCCAGCTCCAGTAAATAAGTAGTTGACCTAACTCTAGTGACTGAGGTGAAGAGCAATAAAGTCCTGCTGATTCTCATCTGGGTCCCCCTTTCTTTAAGTAGCGCCATAATAAGATAATATAAGGACATGGGCTCAGAAGGATGAAGAAAGGAATATATAGATCATGCCTTGCTACCGGCACTGGCAGGTGTAACATATTCTCTCACGAGTGGCTCTTTCAACAGAACTCAGAGAGGGGCGGAGATGTTCCCCCAGTTCAAAGAAAAAACGAGGTGGTCTCTCCATAGTTTGGATTGGTTATTGCAGCCAAAACCTCATCTTTCTACCTCCAATGCAGAAGATGATTGCTGGGATACTTCACATGCACTAATAACGTAACATAACATGTCTATTTGTAAAGCACACGTTCATCCAGAGGTCTCTTGGCGCTGAATAAAAGATGTTGATCGTTACCCAACTCAAAGGTACTCATTTTATCAACCTCAGATGGATGAAAGGCTGAGTGGACCCGCCGGGATTTGAACCTGTGACCATGAGGTCGAACACAGGCCCGTGCAATGGATGCATTAGTACACTGAGCCACCAGACCCGACGGATAGCAATGGAAAGTATCATCTGAATGACATTGGGTTTGAACATTCCCCATAAGTGGACAGGGTTCTTTATGAGCCCCTTGCATGAACATAGTAAGGTGAAATTAAGTCTCTCCTCTAAGGGCCATATGTATCAAGCAAATTAGCATTCGCAGAGGCCTAAATTCTGCGAATTTCGGCCTTTGCGAATGCTAATTTGCTAAATGGTATGTATGAAACATTTTTGCTGCAAAATAAGGAATCGCAAAATTTGGTATTCCTTATTTTGCGATTGCACTTGAGGAATCGCAAATTTTGCGATTCCTTAAATGCAATGCATCAAAAAAAAAATGCTGCAAAAATGCCCATAAGGATTCGCAAATTACCACCAACTTCTAGTTGGTGGTAAGTTGCGAATTCTTTTAAAAAATATTTTTTTTTAAAAACCAAAGGTGCCATATGACGCTCATACATGCCCTTAGGGCATGTATGTGCGCCATAGGCCCCCACATGTCATTTTCAGGGGTGCAGCAGGGTGTTCTTGAGACACCCCTGCACCCTTGAAAATATTCCTAAAGGCCCATAGAAATGAATGGGTAATTTGCGATTAGCAATTTGCTAATCGCAGATTAGGAATGTTAAGGAATCGCTAAAAAAAGCGATTTTGTACATACATACCGTTTTGCGAATTCTAAATAGCGATTCCTTAAAAATCGCTATTTAGGATTCGCAAAACGGGACTATGATACATATGGCCCTAAGTCTTTGCTTTATTATAACCTTGACGAATACAAATAAGTGATGGAAAGAAATGCTTCATTTAATCTCGGTCTCTGATAATTACTCAGTGCTTCATCCCAGCTCATCATTTTTTTGCCCACCAGTTTTGTGCCCACCATGCAGCATCAGATTAGATCCAGTCATCCGCAAATCAGCCTTGGTCATGCTTCAACCTTGTCACTAGCTGTGCCCACCCTTGCCATTCAGAAAGGGACCAGAGGACAATGAAACCTCCAAAAAGAGCCAGGGCCATTGCTCTGTTGTTGTACATACATACCGTTTTGCGAATTCTAAATAGCGATTCCTTAAAAATCGCTATTTAGGATTCGCAAAACGGAACTATGATACATATGGCCCTAAGTCTTTGCTTTATTATAACCTTGACGAATACAAATAAGTGATGGAAAGAAATGCTTCATTTAATCTCGGTCTCTGATAATTACTCAGTGCTTCATCCCAGCTCATCATTTTTTTGCCCACCAGTTTTGTGCCCACCATGCAGCATCAGATTAGATCCAGTCATCCGCAAATCAGCCTTGGTCATGCTTCAACCTTGTCACTAGCTGTGCCCACCCTTGCCATTCAGAAAGGGACCAGAGGACAATGAAACCTCCAAAAAGAGCCAGGGCCATTGCTCTGTTGTTGTACATACATACCGTTTTGCGAATTCTAAATAGCGATTCCTTAAAAATCGCTATTTAGGATTCGCAAAACGGAACTATGATACATATGGCCCTAAGTCTTTGCTTTATTATAACCTTGACGAATACAAATAAGTGATGGAAAGGAATGCTTCATTTAATCTCGGTCTCTGATAATTACTCAGTACTTCATCCCAGCTCATCATTTTTTTGCCCACCAGTTTTGTGCCCACCATGCAGCATCAGATTAGATCCAGTCATCCGCAAATCAGCCTTGGTCATGCTTCAACCTTGTCACTAGCTGTGCCCACCCTTGCCATTCAGAAAGGGACCAGAGGACAATGAAACCTCCAAAAAGAGGCAGGGCCATTGCTCTGTTGTTGTGCCCCACCAAAATATAGGAATTGTCTTGGGCCACTTAACCAAACAGGTAAAGAATCTCCCTTTTGTGGTACCCAGCTGAAAGATATGCCGCTGGCACCACGACACGAAGGGGAGCATGGGGGGACAGCGCCCTAGTCCCACACGTCTGGCGAGCATAGCCTGCAGCGCGCCCCCCTGAGCCGCCCCCCCGGCCAACAGCCAATGGGGAGGGCTCTCCTGGGAACGGGGGGGGCGTGTCCAAGGGTATATGACCTGGCCAGCATCTAGGCTCGGCCTTTCTTTCCCGCGCCGAATCCGAGGCTGCTCTGCGCTGTCGTCGTCGTAGGAGTTAAGGTATGGGGCTGCATATGCCTAGTCTCCCCCTGGCCTGATCCCTGGACATGCCCAGGTTGATTGGGCTGCTGGGGTTTGCTGTTCGCGGGTCGCGGGTATGGGCTCGGTGGGTTTTAACAATTAGAGAAATTAGTTACAATATGTGAATTTCTTAAATTAAATAGCATGAGCAAACAAAGCAGCCTTACCCGCACGTCTCCTGCCCGGCGGGGCATCCGAGGGCACCAAGCTTTCCGAACGACGCGGCCGAAATAGCGCAGTTGGGAGAGCGTTAGATTGAGGATCTAAAGGTCCCTGGTTCGATCTTGCGTGTAATAGCGCAGTGGGGAGAGCGTTAGACTAAAGATCTAAAGGTCCCTGGTTCGATCCCGCGTTTCGGCAGATTCCTGTAGCCTTTGTCGGCCGCGCTCTTACAAGGCACCTAGGCCGGCCATGCGTTTGTACGCCGCCATTGCCGACCACGAGTCACCCGCCGCTTACTGGTCACACATGATGTGATTGCAGTCTCTGCCCATCTCGTTTATCCTCACCTCTGGTTTCTATTCTTTGCGTTTTCCTTGTATTTAAGTAATTTTAGTGGTGTATTGTTGATTAGTGTGTTATGTGCGAGACAGTCATTTAAACTGGAGGGTTAGCGCTGTGCTCGCGAGAACAGCGCCAAAGAAGCATGTAGGGAATAACAAACTCAGATTCGGCATTGTTTGTATGCCGCCATTGCCGGCCACAAGTCACCCGCCGCTTACTGGTCACACATGATGTGATTGCAGTCTCTGCCCATCTCGTTTATCCTCACCTCTGGTTTCTATTCTTTGCGTTTTCCTTGTATTTAAGTAATTTTAGTGGTGTATTGTTGATTAGTGTGTTATGTGCGAGACAGTCATTTAAACTGGAGGGTTAGCGCTGTGCTCGCGAGAACAGCGCCAAAGAAGCATGTAGGGAATAACAAACTCAGATTCGGATCGTTTGTACGCCGCCATTGCCGGCCACGAGTCACCCGCCGCTTACTGGTCACACATGATGTGATTTCAGTCTCTGTCCATCTTGTTTATCCTCACCCTGGTTTCTATTCTTTTTCGTTTTCCTTGTATTTAAGTAATTTTAGTGGCGTACTTTTGATTAGTGTGTTATGTGAGAGACAGTCATATAAACTGGAGGGTTAGCGCTGTGCTCGCGAGAACTGCGCCAAAGAAGCATGTAGGGAATAACAAACTCAGATTCGGATCGTTTGTACACCGCCATTGCCGGCCACGAGTCACCCGCCGCTTACTGGTCACACAGGATGTGATTTCAGTCTCAGGGAAGAGCTGTGTACATATGGCCTCACGTGAAACGATTCAGGGCTGAGGGTATAAGCACACGTGTCGCTTATGTGGGTGATTTAATGCTGGGGGAGGGGGGTGTGTCTGTAAACTGGTCTCACTTGATTTGGGGCTCTGGGTTTCTGTAAACGGGTAAATGATGCAGGGATTTAGATTCAGTGCTTCTCTGAGTCGTCACTGGGTGATTGTGCTTGGGTTCCTGTGAGCTGAGCTCACGTGAAGGGATTTGGAGGCTGGGGGCTTCTGTCAGGCGAGTCGCGGGTGTGAGTGCAGACAGGGGCTTTCCCTCTGGAGGCAGAGAGCGGCTCATTTCCTGTCTGCTCCCCGACTCCCGCCCCCTCTCCCTTTCCTGTCTCAGAGCTGCTGCTATTTTGGGGGTTTCGATTCATTTAGGAGCACAGATTCGGGACGATAAACGGGCGCCCTCGCGAGGGTGCGCAGGAGGCAGCAGCGAGCGGGGGCCGCAGTACCACCGTAAAGAGGCAGAGTGCACAAATGAGCCCCACCCCCATGTGCAACATGGCGAGGTCCCACAACTGGGCGAGTTCATTAACAGTACACAAGGCAGCGAGTGAAGAGATTCCCTCGTTTAGGCTACCGCATTGTTAATATGCGGAGTTATTTACGGAGCATGCTGGTTGGCATGAGTTCTTCCCACAGCCATTGCCGGTACACAATTCAATTCAATTCAAATGATCTTTATTCGGATTTTGAATACATCCATAAAAGTACATACAGAATGAATACAATTAAAACAAGTTAAGACATATGTTTAAAAAGATTGTTATAAAATACAGATTTTAAGCAGCATATATGTCATAAAGTGCGAAGTACCAATATAAAGTGCAAAGTACGTAATAGGGAAAACATTAATCACTGGGGTACTTAATCACAAAGTTCTAAAAACAATCATTTATAGCAAAACACATATGCAATTAAGTCTATGTTCAATTTCCAGTGAATTAATAAAATGCATAGAATAAAATGCAAAAAATGCGCCAGATTACATAAAACTATTGTCCATTATCCATGTTCCATACTTGCCCTCGATCTCACACAAGCTTTTATAAAACAGCTTAAAGTATGTATAACATCATCAAAATGTAACATTTGGAAACATTTTAATGCCAGATTATGATCTCTAATGTTATATTTGCGAAGAATCGGAATTAAATATTTGCAAGTATACAGTTTGTAATAACCACAGAAAAAGAGATAATGCAACAGACTTTGTTTTCCACCATGAGGACATGGGCAATCCCGCTCTTCGAGTCCAATGTTATAGCCAAGGGGGAAGCTAAGCAAATTAACTATGCTTCCATCCCGAAACCTAAACAGGAGACTCCGGTTCCACTTTCCCAAAGGTAGTGATAAGTATCTGTAAAAATTAACCAGGCTATCACCGCCTGGGTCTATAATGCTCAGATATCTGATAACAGCAGGTTTGATAGATTCTGAACTCATGCGTTCCTCTTTATAGAGGACAAGCAATGCCTGTTTAATGTTATTCTTGTGGGCAGGTACAATAGAACTAGGGGAGCTAAATAAAGAACCATGCCCCACACTTTCCAGACTATTCTTAACTGCAGTTAACCAGGGAATATACTGTGATCTATCACTTAACAAGCAGTCGGATATTATACTGCGCGTTAGGGATGCTGCTGGATTTAACCATATTTTAATCCAAAAAAGAGCAGGCCTAGACCTAATAAAATCAGCAATATAAGGCAGCCCCAGTTCATTATGACAAATAAATGTAGGGGCGCTGAGGACTCCCCCCAACACCCTTCTACAGAATCTGTTTTCCTCCAACTGGAGAGCCTTACTGTTACAGTAACCCCACACTTCTGCACCGTAAGTCCCCGTTGGCTGGCATTGAGTGCGGTAAATGTTAAGCAGGGGTGTAACGACATCAGCCAATTTGGGTTGTCGGAGAGACAAAATTGAATTAATTGACTTACTAATTTTATTCCTAGCATGCGCAGCATGTGGCTGCCATGAGCCTGAATTGGAGAACAACAGCCCTAAATAAGGGAAACTATTTGTACATTGTAGAATATTATTACCAGATTTAATTGAAGTAATACTGTACTTTTTTGGACCGCAATTCATGATGAAAGATTTTTTAAAATTGGTATTTAAACCAAGATCTGACATAAAGGTTACAAACCCAGAAATCAAAATGCGTAAGGCATTCGGGGTACGCCCCATTAGTACTGCGTCGTCCGCATAAAGTAAGGTAGTAATGGGGGAGCCATTTATAATTGGGACATCCTTACAAATCCTACATAAAGTGCTACTCAATCCATTAATGTATAAAATAAAAAGCAGTGGGGCGAGTACGCAGCCCTGTCTAACTCCTCTGCTAATAAAAACATCATTGGACAGATCACCATCATTATTAATTCGTACTCTGGCTTTTAAGTCCCGATGCAGGTCAGAAAGAAAATACACCAGTGAGTCATCCAAACCATAATCGAGCAAAAGTGACCACAACCTAGAACGATTAACAAAATCAAACGCGGAACTCAAATCCATAAAACCTAAATAAAGAGGGGATTTTTTAACAATGATATATTTGGCCATAATTAGGTTTAAATTTAGGCATTGTTCGACAGTGCCTACTTGGCTTCTAAAGCCCAATTGACTACAATGGAGAACATTATTTTCCTCTGCCCAGTTCCTTATCCGTTTAAAAATCACCCTTCCCAGAACCTTTAGCGTATTGTCAATCAGTGAGATCGGGCGGTAACAGGCGGGATCCGATCTGTCGCCTTTTTTAAATATCGGAACGATGACACTGTTCGCCCAGGATTCGGGGATTGATCTATCACACAAATTATTAAATAAGTTACATAACAGGGGGGCCCAGAAATTAATTTCTGATTTAATTTGGTCAATAGAAAGACCGTCAGGGCCAGGGGCTTTATTGCTAGCGCTATCTATTATAGCATCCTCGACCTCCATTAATGTGAAGGTCAGAGGTTCGGTATTATTGGGTAGAGAGACAATATCCGAAGGAGTTACAGATGTAGCGTAAATTTGGGAAAAATGTTCTACCCACGCCTCACCCGTTATGTTACAATTTATTGGGTTAATGTTGGAGCCAAAAGATCTTAAGGACTTGACCTCTCTCCAGAAACCTGTGGTATCCTTTAATTTGGCAGTGCGCGTGAGAGATTCCCAATAATTGATCACTAAAGCCTCAGATCTAATGTATAGGGCAGTTTTATATTTTGATCTTAGTTCTCTCACAGTTACCATGTCCCTAGGGTTAGTTTTCAAAGCAGCCCTCAGGTCCCTATTGGCCTTAGAGCATGACAGATCAAACCAACGGGGACCATTTGCTGTGTTCTGCCTAAATGGTTTGGAGGATTCTTTTTTAATGGCCCCACATAGATTGCCAAAGGCATCAACCACATTTCTACCAGAACTCGTATGTGACAGACATATCTCTACAATCTCAGGGTGTTTTTTGATAACTCTTGCGAGAATATCTTTATTGTCCACCCCTTTCCAAATTAATCTTAATCTGTCAGTAGACAATACCAAATTATGTGGACCAGACTCTAGCTTCCCTGCAACCTTCAAATTTTGTGGGATATGTAGATATATTCTAAGCGGATAATGGTCACTATAAGTGGAACAGATAACTTCTGCTTTTAAAGTTATATCACTTAATTTGGGGCAAGTAAAAATTTAGTCTATCGTGGAAGCACAACCATGACCTATGAAGGTAGGTGTTGTTGGGCTATTTTCAATAGAACCTGCTATTTCTATTGAGTTTACTAGGTCGCGGGATGCTAAGAAGTTTTTCAGCTCTTCCCCGTTTTTACAGGGCGGCCTCCCACGATACATATGGGCATTGAAGTCCCCTCCGATACAAATGACCTTCCATAATATCATCGATAAATGCAAACAACAAAATAAAATTAACATTGGGACGAATAAAAAAATCGTTATTATAAAAATTAATAATACACAATTTCACTCTGTTAATGTACGTCATAGCCATAAAACAATTGCCCGGTGTGGGGATCAGTTTAGTTTGCACCCCGGATTTTATTTTGGACCAAATGGATAGGCCCCCACTAGGCCGACCCATATGAGAAGGTGAAGCCTTTAAGTTATAACAGCGAAATCCCTCCTTTATTGGGTCCGTTAAAGACCAAGTTTCTTGTAACATCAATATATCACAGTTGCAATCAACCCAATTTAACCATTCCCCAATTTTCAGCTTGGATTTCAAGCCAGCTATGTTCCAGCTGACAAGAGATAATTCAGGGACCATGGACGATTGTTCCTGAGTCTGAGGTGTTTTACTTGGAACAGTTCGTGACATAGCTTGCGTCAAGACTTGGGGAGCAGCCTGGGGTTCTAAGTGAGGTGTCGAAGGTAATACAGCAAGATTAGTCAAAGAGGGTCAATCTTGCATATCCAGGTCCGACAAGGGTGCATATCTGTTAAACATCTTAAATTGAAATGGAGCAGTTTGGAATTGCATGGGCGGTTGCTGACAAAACATAGGCGGTGCTTGAAACTGTCTTGGATAAAATTGAGGTTGCATGGAGGGGGGCCGGGGTTGTATTATCATTTGTCTGTAAAAGTGACTCAAAGGTAGCATAGTAACAACAGTAGAAATGGCAGAACAGTTACTATGCCTATTAAGGAGGTTTCTCACAGTCCCTGGATTTTGAAAATTAAGGACTATGCAGTCGCCTTCCTTGTCTTTGGTCAAGGGCCCGACCCACGACACCCTGCGTACCGATAGAATCTCTCTGGATATGTCATATCCTACGCCCTTATGCTTGGTCAGCCAGTCTATGCATTTGTTACGCAATTGCACCCATGATTCCCCCTGATCTTCCCTCAATGGCGGTATACCTGCAAGGACCAGAACAAAAGGGCATGCATCCGGAGGCAGATGTAAAGCCGGCCCTTGGTGTTTAAACGGTTTGCTTAGTCCTTGTCGGCCTTTACCCTCATTATTATTAGCAACCGCAGGTATAGATGCTATTGTAGTTTGAATTGGACCATTATTATTGTTACTGATAGTAGAAGTAATATTTTTTCTTGGAGCAGGTGTGGGGGTAGGTTTAGTTGATACAGTGGGTAGATTAGACTTACTCCATTGTGACCTTCCATTAATTGGTTGGGGTTGAGTAGTAGATAGGACAATAGGTGGAATTGAAGTCCCAGGATCACTCATAGCCCCACCCAAAATGGTGGTAATTTCCTGCTTTTTCAGTGACAGTGTGTTATTTACAGATTCCAATTCTTTTAAAAGACGGTCGGCTCTAATTTGATCCAAGATGACAGACCCCTTCCTTTTTGTTTCTCCGTTTTTGACCAGGTTGTCCAATCTGTCAAGTCTTTTAAAAACATTATTAAACTGGCCGATCATTTGTTTTTCTAACCGATTAAAAACAGTGTCCACTATAGTTTCAATGAGATTCACATTTTGTCTTGAGAGGTTACAATTATCCCCCATTAGTGTGGTTTGGGTCCATACAGTATTAAAATTCCCACTTGAGTGAACGATGGAAGCTGCAGCAAATCCATCCATATCTGATAAATCTTTATCCTCCGTGATAACAACAGTTGAAGCCCCCGTAGTTTTTTGTTTGTTCCACAAACTTTGTGGGGTGGGCTGATTCTTATAAGTTAAAGGTTGTTTCCTTTTATTTGCACCTTGCTTAACAGTACCTCTTTTACGTTTCCCCCCTCCCTGTTTGTTGCTATGTTCCGGGCTATCTAGGGTGATAACATCAACCTGGGAAACGATGGTGGTAGTAGGTATGACATCAGACATTGAAATAGCAGGAGGCGTTGATGTCAATACCGTGTTTGAGATAGCCACAACTGGAGTTAAAGAGGGAGAGTCTGAAGCAATACAAGTGACAGTATTTTCGTCATCCGAGACGATAGGCACATTTACAGAGGGATAGGATGGCTTAACCACAGTAACTGCAGGGGTTACATGTGTATTCCCATTTGTGCTGGTTGTGGCACTCGATTTAGTGTTAATGGTGGAAGGACCCATGCAGAACCTCCTCTCGGTCTCCACTATCTCATTAAAGGCTGAGTCGATCAAAGTCTCAAAGGATGTGATAAGGGAGGCGGGGATATCGACACCCTGGGTTACAACGTCAATATTCATGCCGATAGCCGCACACGCACCCGATGTGGTAAACGGATAAGGAGCTCACCTTTGGAATGCCCCTGCTGGCCCCGGACGGCCACAGACGGTCCCGCCCTTGTCCCGGGCTTCTACCGGCGAACTCCCGCGCGCTCCCGCGCAGCGGTATTCACACGTTAAAATATAGCTATTACGATGATCACCCGGTCGTTGGGGGCGGGGAGGGAGAGCAGCCCAGGTGGAACGGGCGGGGTTACTGGGACTCCTGGGAAATGTAGTCCCAGCCCTCTTGCTCGCAGCCCTCAGCCCCTGTCTTACCCCAGCAGCAGCTAACAGCCCACGAAGGAGAGCGCCCCTCTGCGAAGCGGGACCCGCGCAGCGGGTTCCACGAGGCGTTGGTGGAGATGCAAAGAATCCACCGGAGAACCAAAAAGCAAGGCAGGTTTGTCAAAGTGTCCCACGAAGTGCAGTCCAAGCCGGTATTAAATCACCCGGTCGTTGGGGGCGGGGAGGGAGAGCAGCCCAGGTGGAACGGGCGGGGTTACTGGGACTCCTGGGAAATGTAGTCCCAGCCCTCTTGCTCGCAGCCCTCAGCCCCTGTCTTACCCCAGCAGCAGCTAACAGCCCACGAAGGAGAGCGCCCCTCTGCGAAGCGGGACCCGCGCAGCGGGTTCCGCGAGGCGTTGGTGGAGATGCAAAGAATCCACGGGCGAACCAAACAGCAAGGCAGGTTTGTCAAAGTGTACACGTTATTTATGGGCTAAATGCCGCGCTTTGTAATTCTGATCCCTGCCGCCACATGGGCGGCCACGTGTTTACGTGTTTACCCACAGCCATACCGAGTGTGGTTAATTCAGTTCCCGGCAGCCACACTGACTCCACGCGCTTATTAATTATTAATGCCGCGTTGAGGTATGCGGTAGGTGGTAAGGCAGCAACATTGCGGATGTGCGAAGGTATTTTCCAAGCATGCTGGTTGCTTTCTTGACGTAGCGGAAAAGCCGGAGTAGTTGTTGGCCAGGAAACAAAGACCGGCAGCGCCGCCTGCGCATGCCCGCGGACACGAATAACGGAAAAATAGGTGCTGCTCATTCCAACACTAATTGCAGCACATTTTACAGCCCTCGCGAGGCCCCTTTTGTAATATGCGGCGGCAGCACAAGCCGAGGCATCTGCCTAGGAAGAGATTACTTTCGATGGGCTGGGTGTCGTGTGTGCTGCTAGTGGTCCCCTGGGGGCTTGCCGTCCACGCGTTTATTAATTGGTCAATGCGGCGGCAGCACCAGCCGAGGCATCTGCCTAGGAAGAGATTACTTTCGATGGGCTGGGTGTCGTGTGTGCTGCTAGTGGTCCCCTGGGGGCTTGCCGTCCACGCTTTTATTAATTGGCAATGCGCCGCAATTCCGGTCACGCGTGTATAAGTGCCAGCTATGCACTGTCCTACACTAGTCCAATTTACAGTAACATGGTACAAATTATATGTCATCTTTACAAGGACATTGTATGCTGAATAATTAAGCGGTGAGTAGAATATTAAAATTGCAGTCATTGCAGTCAGGTTGTAGGCGAAGGGGTACCGGCACACAGCCATTGAGGGGGGTAACAAGAATTGGCGAGGGGCACAAGCCGGTGAGACAAGTGTATTATACAGGACATTTGACGGTTTGTTGTTCTTTCAGATTACACTTGGAACACGTCGCAAGGAATAGCAGCTACCTAGGAGGAGGGCGTAGATCAACAGGTAATTGCTGAGGTCAAGGTCCATTGGGCCAGCCCATTGGGCGAGGGGTAAGAGGGTCGGAAGTACGAGCCACACCATGGCAACACGGTGTCATGTAAGGGAGTGGTACGTGGAACACAGGTCTCTCACACGGTGTCATGTAAGGGAGTACACGATTGACCAGGTTTCTTTACAGGTGTGCTCGCTCGTGACACGGCTTAATGTTGAGTAACGCTGTGTTGTTTTACAGATTGCGCTCGGGAAGGCGTCAAGGATTGGCAGCGGCTAGGATTGAAAGTAGAACAGGTAATGCACGAAAAGAAACAAGGAGACAAGGACAGGTGGCTGTCAGCGGGACGGTTGGTCGCGGCCAGCAGACCACGCTATGAAGGCATGAGGCCGCGGGGGGATAGTGGACACTGTAATATGTGGCTCACCCCCTTGTACTTTCTCATCCGTAGGAACCCGGAAGGGTAGAAGCCTTCACTATGAGCACCCGTGGCGCCGCTTTGCCACAGGATGGGCTGTGGGCTGAATTCCTAGCGGTCGCGCAGTCTAAAGGGCCAGCATGGGCACAAGGTTTCATTGAAGCGCGTAGGCTTGAGGAGGCTGGCCGACCTGGGGGCCACGAGGAGGCACCGGGCACCTCGGGAGAGGGAACACGTCGGTCCAATCGCAAGCGGAAGGGCACCCAGAAGGAATTTCCGGCCGTACCAGCACGGAACAGTCAGCCGGCTTTACCACCACCCCCGCTGCTGTAGCAGCACGTAACAGTCGGCCGGCTTTACCACCACCCCCTGCTGCGGAGTTGCCAGTGGAGATGCCCGTGGTACCTGCGTGGTACACGAGACAGCGGCAGAAATTACGAACTTGGCCCAAATGGGTAAGACAGTGGATGATATGATGGGTTTAATGACTATGTTTCAAAGACGTTTAGACGCCATGGCAGCAGCACAAGGGTTGGCCCCACCTCCGGTACTGACAGTGGCGGATCCAGTGAGTCAAGTATGGGCTCAGCCTTTGCCAGCAGGGCTGCCGCTGCTAGCAGGGTCACCATTGCTGGCCGGTCCACCAGTGCTGCCGCCTGCCAACCCGGTCGTCAGCAGCTTTAACACTCTGAGTGTCTTGCCAGTCACCCAACAGAGGGCAACCACCATTGTTCCTCAAAGTGTCGCCCCTATTAACACGTCAAGTGTGCCAGCAGTATCCCAACAGATTGCCACTCCCATTGTTCCTCTAAGTGTCTCCAGCATCGTCCCTCAAAGTGCTACCCTCACCATACATCAGGGTGTCACCCCTGCCATGCCGCCGACTGCGGGTCAAGTGCCGGCCAGAGAGGGGGCAGCACCTAGCACGACGAAGGTTACGAGTTGGGGGGCGGGGTCAGGAGGGCCGGCTCAATCCACATTGGGAGGGGCATCCTCAGCTCCACCTGTGGGCATGGGGAAACCTGGCACGAAATTAAAAGGCGGTTGTTCCCTGGCCAGACAGGTACCACAGGCTGCTAAAGAAGGTATATGGAGGAGGGAATATATCGACATATTGACCTTGCTAATGCATGACAATGCAGGTGCAGACACCAGGAAGATGGGTAAGAAAGAGGAGGATAAGGTTAGATTTCAGCGTTGGCCGGAAAAAACTATTGACAATTGGACCGAGGCGTTCAACTTATTGGCAGCTATCATTGTACAGAAGGACCCAGCTCAGAGCGAGGCCCTGATGGAGTATGCAAACTCCATTCAGCAAGGGGCAAGGGAGTCCGGAGGGATGGGTTGGTTTTCTTACGATCAGGAATTCAGGAAGTCAATGGCCAGTTGCCCGGATATAGGGTGGGACCACACTGACATCCAGCTCTGGTTTAAGCATATGTGCAGGACTGGGAATAGCAAAAGGGAGACATTGCATAAAGCGCAAAGCGAAGGCGAGACAAAAAAGTGGGAACATGAGCAAAAGTGGGAGCAGTATCCAAGGAGGTCCTTCCAACAGCCCTTTCGGGGGGGCGGGGGAGGGGACACGGAACTGAACAAAGACGTTTTAACTCGGGGACCTGCAGAATGTTCAATAATGGAGTATGCACCTGGGGTAGGGCTTGTAAGTTTGCCCATGAATGCAGCAAATGTGGTGCCCAACATGCAGCAATTGCCTGCACCAGCGGACATAACACCCCCCCGCTACGTCCCAAGGAGCGGACAGCGCGCGACAATAGGTTACCCGAACAGCACAAAGGACAGACTGAGCATAACAACGAGATAGGCTTCAATTTCCCTTCACAGCATAGAGAACGGTCAGATCACGTTAAAGGCCCACTTTTCACAGGACAGACTGATCATACCAACGAAATAGGCCCCAATTTCCCCTCACAGCATATAGAGCGGTCAGAGCACGCTAAAGGCCCCCTTTTCATAGAGTTACAGGAAAGAGGATGAACTGAAGTCAGCAAGGTGTTTGGCAATGACGTATTTTCTAAGCCAGGTAGGGGGGCAGAGCATACTAAAGGTCCATCCCCCATTGTGTTGCAGAACATCTTACCATTGCTAAGAGTGTATCCGCTAGTGAAAGAGCGAATGCTGTTGGTCGATGGGTTTGTTGACGGCTTTAGAATTCCGTACAAAGGCCCCCTGGGACCCAGGGACGCCTTGAATTTGAAATCGGCCAGGGACTTACCACAGGTGGTCAGTGACAAGATCAGGAAGGAGGTTGACATGGGGAGGGTGGCAGGACCATTTCCTTCACCCCCATTAAACAATTTCTTAGTTTCGCCACTAGGTGTGGTTCCAAAGAAGCAGCAGGGGGCATACAGGTTGATCCACCATCTATCTTACCCGGAGGGCAATTCAGTCAATCATTGGTTAGAGGAAGGGGCATGTTCGGTCTCCTATTGCTCGCTGGATATGGCCATTGATTTGATCAGGAGAACAGGCAAGGGAGCGTGGTTAGCCAAGGCAGACATCGAGTCAGCGTTCCGCCTCTTACCAGTTCACCCAGACAGTCAACACTTGCTGGGTTTCAAGTGGGAGGGGGCATTCTTTTTCGATCGTTGCATCCCCATGGGTTGCGCGGTCTCATGCGCCTACTTTGAGGCATTCAGTTCTTTTCTCCAATGGGCCCTCACGGCCAGGCATGGTATTCACCAAGTCACCCACTATCTAGACGACTTCCTCTTTTTTGGCAGGGAGGGTTCTCAGGAATGCGCAGAGGCCCTACAGGCCTTTGAAGTCATGTCGGAACATTTAGGTGTTCCATTAGCACCTGGAAAAAATGAAGGGCCTGCTCAGATACTGACATTCCTGGGCATAGAACTTGACACAATGAAAGGAGAATCCAGACTCACAGCGGAGAAAGTGGGTGACCTGAGGCAGGACATTAGTGCAATGATTGGCAAGGGTAGGACAACGCTCGAGGAGGTCCAAAGGCTGTTGGGCAAATTGAATTTCGCAGCAAGGGTCATACCGGCTGGTAAGGTGTTTTCCTGCAGGTTGGCAAAGGCGACGGCCAGCGTGAGGAAGAGGCATCATTTTGTAAGGCTGGGGCCGGGGTTGCAAGCAGATCTACGAATGTGGGACGAGTTCCTGAAGAATTTCAATGGCACAGTGATATGGAGGCCCCCCTGGGAAAGTAGCCAGGGCTTATGTCTATTTTCAGACGCATCCGGTCGAGTAGGATTTGGGGTGATTTTTGGAGAAAAATGGTGTGCCATGAAGTGGCCTGATGCGTGGCGTAAGAAGGGAGTGACTGCGAATATAACGGTCCTGGAACTATTCCCCATTGTGGTAGCACTGCATTTATGGCCAGGTGAATTGGCCAACAAGAAGGTGGTGTTCTGGTCTGATAACTTAGCGGTGGTCCAAGCCATCAATGGCCTGAGTGCCAACTGCCCGTTAGTCTTAAGTCTGCTGAGGGAGTTAGTGAGGGCAGGGTTGCGAAGTAACATTGAGTTCAGGGCTAGGCATGTCGAAGGTGTCAAGAATGTGGCAGCTGACGCTCTCTCTCGCTTTCAGCTGTCACGATTCTGGGAAGCCTGGCCGCAGGCGGGGGAGGAGATGACACCATTCCCGACTACCTTATGGCGGCTCCTTCAGTGGGGGAACGGTTGAAGAGGATGGGGCAACGTTCCCTGGCCCATACGACCAGGAGAAGATATGCGGCCCAACAGACAACTTTCAGCGATGTGATCCGGTCCCTGGGAGCATCAGCATTGAGTACAGCGGAACAAGTCGAGACTTTTGTAGTATGGGCAAGGGAGGCTGGCAAGTCACACTCCTGGGTGTGCGGCCACCTGGCAGCACTGAAACATGAGACTCAATTAAATGGTGAACAGGATCCAACGTGCTCATTCCAGATTAGGGCAGCACTGAAAGGGTGGGCCAGGGACGAAGTGAGGATTCCCGACAAAAGGGCGGGAATCGAATTCCCGGCTCTCCAGCGCATGTTGGACACAGTACCATCTGTCACGAATTCGGCATTCGAGGCTCAGCTCTTCTCGACGGCCTTTTGCTTAGCATTCTTTGGGGCTTTTAGGGCCAGCGAGCTAGTGGCCAAATCCAAATCTGACAGATCAGGGAGGGCTTTAGACATGATGGACGTCTGCGCCAGGGATCCATTGGTACTGTGGCTACGAAAATCCAAAACAGATCAAGTGGGGAAGGGCGTGTCCATCACTTTACATGCATTTGAGGATCCCAGGTATTGCCCGGTCACCTTGGTTAGGGAATACCTGAAAATCAGGCCTCTGTTAGCAGGCACCTTTTTAATTCATGCAGACGGCACACCATTGACCAAATTCCAGTTGGAGCGAGTGATGGCCTCAGTGATGGCCAGAGCAGGGTTGTCAGCCACCAACACAGGTCAAAAATGTTCAAGCCATTCCTTTAGGATAGGGGCGGCCACTGCTGCCTACAGGGCTGGGCTGGGTGAGGAAGGTGTCAAGAGGGTGGGTAGGTGGTCATCCTCTTGCTATCAGCGCTATGTCCGCCTCTGAGTTCCGGTGGCCGCAGAAAGCCGTGCCTTTCCACGTGGGTAGGGAAGAGGAGCCTTAGGGCAGCAGGCATGTTTTCACGAAAAACGCGTCAGAAGTAGAGATTTTGGAGTGTTGTCAGTATTTTTCAATAACGATTGTGTTTGCAGTGCAGCAATTCATTTGTAGATGTGAGAAAAAAAGAAAATAATTGTTTGGAGTGCAGTGTCAACTTATAAATAAAACAGTAATGCCAATGGTGTCTTTTCTTGCAGCTGATTGTTGCGTGTGGGTGATGGGCCATTCTTACGTTACCAGGCTGGAGCAGTGGGCGATGCGCAAGAGATGGGATCTGACCTTAGCGAGGACTCAAATTCTATGGCTGGGTTTCCCGGGAATGAGATGGGGTCAGCTGAAGTGCAGACTTCAGCAATGTCTAGCAGCACGGGGCGGTCCTCCCAGCATCCTGATTATCCATCTAGGGGGGAATGACCTGGTCAAGGTGGGGAGGAGAGCCTTAATGGAAGCCATGCAGAAGGATGTGACAGCTATAACTAACCAATTGGGAGCCACGGAGGTAATATGGTCTGAGATTGTGCCCCGCAAGGCCTGGAGGGGAGCACGGTCGGTAGTTGCAATAGAGCAAGGCCGGAAGAGGGTCAACAGGTCCATGCAGAAATTCATGGAAAGGAGGGGCCTGGGGTTCATTAGGCATGCGCTGATACAGGAAAGGACTGAAGGATATTATGAAAGCGACGGAGTACATTTGTCTGGGCTGGGAATGGATGTCTTTCTCCTAGACTTACATGAAGCCCTGGCGGCGGCAGGGTGCCGGTAACTGGGTAGGTGGGGGGCTCTGTCATCGACGGGGGCCTCCTCCAGAGCTGTGGCGGAGTACAGGGCGATCTGGAAGCAGATGGACAGTAGGGGTACCTCTGCGGCAGAAGGATACAGTCTAAATACCTCTGCCTGGCACAGTAGGGTGCCCGAGCCAGGAACCTGGAGCCGAGGGGGTTCCAGGAAACAGCGTCGGCGCCCCGTTAGTCCTTTGGGCGGTTGGGGGGCCTGAACCGACCGGGGGTGTGCCTCATCTCCCCGCTCTGACAGGGGGGGCGGGAGTCTAACAAAATAAAGTGATAATGTACTGCACCGTCTGAGTATCGCCTCGCCGTGCAAGATGGCTCCTTGGGCATGCGGGTCAGCGAGAGGCTGCCGCATTGGATCGCCTGTAAGATGACCCACCTACCAGTACCTGTGTTGTACGAAATAAACCTGCATCACTGCTTTCCCACAAATATGTCTCATGGTTTCCTTGGTATGTAAGTGTATGTGCGCAGGGCGGAGTAAGCACTGATGGTGTGGGCACTATGCCGCTGGGACCACGACACGAAGGGGAGCATGGGGGGACAGCACCCTAGTCCCACACGTCTGGCGAGCGTAGCCTGCAGCGCGCCCCCCTGAGCCGCCCCTCCGGCCAACAGCCAATGGGGAGGGCTCTCCTGGGAACGGGGGGGCGTGTCCAAGGGTATATGACCTGGCCAGCATCTAGGCTCGGCCTTTCTTTCCCGCGCCAAATCCGAGGCTGCTCTGCTCTGTAACCCACCCTGAACCCTGACCCAGCTGCAGAGCGGCTGGCACAGTTTTTGAATACCTTAATGATCATGTTTTATGTTGCAGGCGGAGTCACAGGGCGATCTGGAAGCAGATGGACAGTAGGGGTACCTCTGCGGCAGAAGGATACAGTCTAAATACCTCTGCCTGGCACAGTAGGGTGCCCGAGCCAGGAACCTGGAGCCGAGGGGGTTCCAGGAAACAGCGTTGGCGCCCCGTTAGTCCTTCGGGCGGTCGGGGGGCCTGAACCGACCGGGGGTGTGCCTCATCTCCCCGCCCTGACAGGGGGGGCGGGAGTCTAACAAAATAAAGTGATAATGTACTGCACCGTCTGAGCATCGCCTCGCCGTGCAAGATGGCTCCTTGGGCATGCGGGTCAGCGAGAGGCTGCCGCATTGGATCGCCTGTAAGATGACCCACCTACCAGTACCTGTGTTGTACGAAATAAACCTGCATCACTGCTTTCCCACAAATATGTCTCATGGTTTCCTTGGTATGTAAGTGTATGTGCGCAGGGCGGAGTAAGCACTGATGGTGTTGGCACTATGTCCGCGTTGAGGTTACAGTGACTTTGGGAAAATAAACTCCAAACTCTTAAACATGGCACTCTTCATACTATATCTCCCCTTGCTTAAAGGGAAACAGATTGGACCCTACGATTGGAATCTAGAGGAACCTCCAAGGTAGCCTCAATATCATGTCATAGGCAATAGCCCATCAAGGCATAGTTCTCATTGAGCGCCTTATGGAGTGTGAATGAGCTGCAAGTATAAAAGTCTGGCGCTCGCCGTTACAGTTCTACGATCTTTCAGAGTTCCCTTCTTACAAATGCCTTGGTTTTCACCTTGTCCTAGCTAAATGGTTGTTTATTCAAACTTTTCTGCACATTTGTGGGTGACGTCTTCATCATTCCCCAGAGTAAAATATAGTGTACTGTGATCAACTTTAATACCTTGTTTATTATCTGTGTGGGTGGTATATTGGATGTATACCTACTGGGTGAGAAGTCCTAGTGTGGCTTGGAAACGTTGTGCCTTCCCGCCTTGTTTCGTATTTTACTGTCTAATCTTACATTTTAACCACTGAATTTGTTAGTGTTTGGACCTCCATAATGTGCTTCTTCTTTTGACTCTTTTTAAGCATTCAACAGATTTTGGAGGCGCACCCACTGTTTACTTCCATCTTTTACACTGTTTACACCTGCTGTTTACGGGAAACAACCTTTACAACGCAACTTTTACAACGCACTACCATTACAACAAAACTTTTACAACGCAACATACATTACATCGCATGCCATTACAATGCAACCATTACAACGCATGGCACTACAACGCATACCACTACAACGCATGTCATTACAACGCATACCATTACAACGCATAACATTGCAACATATAGTACTCTTACACTATCCAACACTTACCCTACTGTTGCACCCCGTGGAGTTAGAATAGTAATTTTTACCCCTACACTATCCAACACTTACCATACATGCAATGTAATGTTATGCGTTGTAATGGTATGCGTTGTAAAGGTAGTATGCGTTGTAATGGAATGCCTTCTAAAGGTAATTTTTTTAAATTCTTTGTAATGGCATGCGTTGTAATGGAATGCGTTGTAATAGATGTTGCGTTGTAAAAAAATGCATTGTAGAAGGTATGCGTTGTAAAAGTATGCGTTGTAACGTCATTCAACCGCTGTTTACTCCCACCTGCGCTCCCGTACTAGCCTGTGTGGCCCTGATATTACTATGCAAGACCCATGAATTCCTTAAGGCTGACATGAGTGAATCCCTTTGAGTGCACAGCATTGAGTTCACATATATCTGGTGATTGTGGGTCCAGGAAACACTGTGCAGGATGAATGCTATCCATGAAAGACACAGCATGAGTATCTACACAAAATGGTGGTTCCCCGCAAGATATTTAGGTCCTGTCAACGTGACACGCTGTATACCCTGTGTTTTATTGGTCCTGTCTGCAAATAAGCCAAAGAAAGAGTAGGAAAATCATAGGAGGACCACTCCAGCCTGATTGCACCAGTGTTTGGACTTTTTTCAAATCTTGTACTTTGGGTGGCTCTGGCTTTCAGCCTATGCCCCAAAATTGACTAATAAGCAATACAAATCTGGACTCTGAGAATAAGACTGTCCTGCCAACAACACAGAGATACACTGGCATTAAAGGCTTTAAAGACAGCCCCTATTCCCACAGTTAGGAGTAAAAGATACACCGAACTCGCCTGGCTGCAACTACTGCACTAATTATAGCCTAGCTCCCACCTAAATCCATAGTATTGATTTATTGCCTACTTTAGTCCAATATAAAAAGTAGCACCCCTTGCACATACAGATCTTTCTCTTTCACATCTGGCTCTTCCAGCTTGAGACTGAATGCACGTTCCCTGCCATGCTGCTCTTTTTCTTTTCTATTCACGCCCTGCTTCTGTATCTCACTCTTACTTACATGTTTTATATGTCTCTGATCTACACGTAACTTAACCTATCTCCACTTTTACTTCTTATTAAATCTTTCCTTATCTTTCACCTTCCTCTCCCAACTGCACACTTTTCCATAGTTTTGACTCCAGCTTGTCTGTTTTTCACCCCTGATTTGCCTCTTTATTAGTGGTGGGCAAGCCAGAGAATTCATGGGGAGGGCCGGGCTAGAGCCAAGCCAGGGGTCCGACTTGACTTTATGAGACAGAAAATGAACTCATCAGACAAAAAAATTATCATATGAATAATTCAACTTTCTGACCGTCTCCCTACACCGCGCCTTGTCTTTCTCTTCTTCCCTATTTATATCTCGCTCTCTCTTCACCTCCATATCTTGGTTCCTCCCTCTCCTGACCTTTTTTCACTCCCTCTATCTCCTATCTCTTGATCTCTCTGTTCCACTTTCTCTCTCCATTCGCTCCCTTACTTTCTTACTCCTCCTCTCCTTTTATCACTTTCTCTTCTGCATTGTCTCTTTTTTTAAACTCTTTTTAGGTCTACAAAGAAATAGAATCCTCATAAGCAATGCGGATGAAATCGCTCTTATGGTTGCTCTGCTGCATAATCTATTAAAACTCATACCTGCTTTTGTTTTGGTGTTGCCGGAATGAATTGGAGAAGGGGAACCGCCGTTCAGGGACCGATGGTCGGTACTCTGTAAAGAAAACAACGGGGTTGAGACGCGTAGTTGCTCAGGACGCTTTCCTTTTGGTTAGTAACCCTTCGGGGTTACTGTTATCTCATATGCTGAATGCGCTGTACCTCGATTAAGTTCTACATCGTTCTTACCTCCTAATGCATGGACGATTTTAACACAGGGGAGTCAGTTCTGATGTCGCCTGTAACAAGGGGTTCTCTCGTATGAGGTTAGTTTTGCTCGCGATATTTGAACGTAGTCCGGGGATGTCATCAACATGGCAGGAATTCTGGGAAATGTAGCTTTTGTTTTTCATATATCCAGGGCCGGACTGGGAACCGAAACCGGCCCTGGCAAAGTGCTCGGCCGGTCCCCCCCTCCCCCCGGGGGGTTGGGGGGTGTGACCGCGCTCTTTGCTAGGGCCGGTTTTCGGCCGATTTTGTTACAGTGCCGTTAAACGACCCTGTAACAAAACCGGCCCCCACCCTCGCGGCCGACCGGGGGATTGCCCGGTGCCTGCAACGGCCAGTCCGGGCCTGCATATACCTCAACTTTCTCCTCTCGGTGATGATTTATTGAAACAGAGGCCTTTTCAAGAAAACCCGGTTTTCCAAAACTAGCATCGGCCGTTATCCCAGCATTGTCCATATGCCATTATTAAGATTGAGCAGTTTTTTTTGTAGATCGTTTCTTCATGAAACTTTATTGAGAGCATTGGGTTACAACTAAATTGAATGATTCTACTCTTGGGATCACGTAGGGACCGGCACTGTTTTGTAGAGCAGCGCTGGCATTATTTTGCCAAATGGACGCAAACTTAGGAATGGAGATCACAGGCACTTTTCAATCACAGTGGGGACAGATGCGTCCCTACTGGGATGGGGGGGCTACATGGAAGAGGCGGAGATCAGAGGCCTCTGGTCTCTGGCGGAGTCCCGGCTCCACAACCTTCTGGAGCTGCGGGTGATCCGACTTGCACTGATGGCATTCCTTCCCTTGTCCGGGGGAGTGTAGTGCAGGTGTTCACGGACAACACCACCGCCATGTGGTACTGCAACAAACAGGGCGGGGTGAGGTCGTGGACCCTTTGTCAGGAGGCTCTGCGCCTCTGGACATGGCTGGAACATCAGGGCATTACCCTGGTGGTTCAACACCTGGCAGGTTCTCTGAACACCAGGGCAGACAAACTCAGCCGTCGGTGCATGATGGATCACGTGTAGCGTCTGAACTTGGACGTGGCGCAAGGTCTCTTTCGGCAGTTTTGAAAGCCTTGGTTAGATCTATTCGCCACCAAAGAGAATGCGCAATGTCATCAGTTCTGCACGTTGGAATTTCCAAGGCGGCACTCGTTCGATGGCGCTCTTCGTCGCGAGTGGAGTTGCGGTCTGTTATACGCCTTTCCGCCTATACCACATCTGCCCAGAGTGCTGAAGAAGATCAGGCTCGACCGGGCCCAAGTTATACTTGTGGCTCCGGATTGGGCACGAACGTACTGGTATCCCGAGCTACTCAGTCTGTCAATCGATCCCCTGATTTGACTGCCTCTTCAGGAGGACCTTCTGTTGCAGCGGCAGTGGACGGTCCTCCACCCGAACCTGTCCAGCCTACATGCGTGGAGATTCAGCGGCAACAGTTGATGCCATTTGACTTGCCTCCTGAAGTCTGTGATGTCATTCTGGCAGCCAGACGTCCCTCCACAAAATCGGTATACGCCTGCAGGTGGAACAAATTTGTGGCATGGTGCACAGCAAAGGCTGTGGATCCCCTTTCCGACCCTCTTTCTTCTTTCCCCGGCCCAGCAGGGCTCTGCTCTGGGCACCATCAAGGGATATCTTTCAGCTGTTTCAGCCTTCTTGAGGCTTCCTGATCAGCCTTCCCTTTTTAAGTCCCCTGTTGTAAATAGATTCTTGAAAGGCATTACTCACATGTTTCATCCTGTTCCCTTTGTGGGACTTGAATCTGGTGTTAACCTATCAGATGTGTGCTCCCTTTGAGCCACTTCATAACTGTCCTCTTCATCTTCTGACTCTCAAGACTGCTTTCCTGGTTGCCATCACCTCTGCCAGAAGAGTGAGTGAGCTCCAGGCTCTTTCTTCCAAGCCTCCTTTCCTCTCTGTCCATCCAGACAAGGTTGTTCTGAGGACTCGTCCTTCTTTTCTGCACAAGGTGGTCCCTGCCTTTCACATCGTCCAGACCATTACCTTGCCCACCTTCTTTCTGCCTCCGCACCTTCAAAAGAGGAAGAGAGGCTCCACTGTCTGGACCCAAAAAGTGTGCTTTCCTTTTACCTAAACCGCACACAACAGTTCCAGGTGGATGACCAACTTTTTGTTGGCTACATAGGTGCTAAGAAGGGGCGGGCGGTGCACAAACGGATCATCTCTCGGTGGGTCGTTTTGTGTATCAAGATCTGTTATTCCTTGGCTAAAAAGGATCCTCCTGATGGGCTGCACGCCCATTCCACTCGGGCCACGGCGGCTACTACTTCCTTGGGATGGAGAGTCTCTTTGCAGGACATTTGTCAGGCAGCTACGTGGGCCTCGCTGCACACGTTTGCCAAGCATTACTGCCTGGACAGCCAAGTCCAGAGAGACGGCTTCTTCGGCCATTCCGTTCTCCAGGACTTCCTGGTGTGGTTTTGGTTCACAGACCCACCACTGGGGTTGGTATTGTTGGGGTATCTATTCTAAGGTAAGGAATCTAACACTAACGTGTTTCTTTCAGATGCACAAGTTACTTACCTTCGGTAAAGATATATCTGTAAGAAACATAAGTTAGTGTTAGATTCCTTACCACCCCACGCATCCTCCCGATTCTGCGAACTGATATCTAGGGTTAAGGACATCCCTTTCAGGACCCTAGTTTCATGGCACCAGTGTCGGTTTCTTGCATGGCTCTGCTTTCCTTGCGCGAAAAGCTATGTACAGAACTGACGTCAGCACGCAAAGGCGGCGTCTAAGTACTCCAGCGAGATCATCCCAGCGATAACGACGCCGACGAAGGACAAGGAGCTGCAGACGACGCCTACCGACGAGCTGGGGTACTGCTGATGAAAACTTTCCAGATCCACTCTGACGTCTGGGGATATTCTTAGGTAAGGAATCTAACACTAACTAATGTTTCTTACAGATCCATGTCCAACAGCAGTTGCACCAGCTGCTTACGGACAATGCCAAAGAAGCCTGGTTGGCGACTCAACACAGGATATATTAGTGGGGGGATAAATCCAGTCAGATGCTACACAGACTCTGCCAGGCGAGGTCCTCCACGATGCAGGTCCCGGTACTTAGGTCCCCTACAGGGACCCTGTGCGCTTCCCCGGAGGCAATAGTACAGGCCTTCGCCGATTTCTACGCCGCGCTGTACAGTGATCGTGAGGAACTCGCCAAATCGCTCATAGACGCCTATCTAGTGGATATCCCTCCGAAGCGTCTCTCGGATGAGCAACGAGAAGCCCTTGACGAGCACATCTCTTTAGACTAATTGCAGTCCGCGCTCGCTGGTACCCACCCTGGCCACGCGCCAGGCCCCAATGGGATCCCCTGTGAATTCTTACGCCCCTACATGGTGACCGCACGCCCCCATATTCTCGGCGCATTGCATCAGGCGCTCGAACAGGGAATTTTGTCCCTGGATTGGCGCCATGCTGAAATCGTTGTTTTCCTCAAACCGGGCCATCCACCGGAAGACTCTGGCTCATATCGCCCCATTTCTTTATTAAACTTTGAGCCGAAACTGCTGGGGAAGGTGTTGGCTGATCGCCTCCGCACTTGTATCCTTGACCTTGTCCATCCGGAACAGTGAGGCTTTATGCCGCAACGCTCCACCAGGCATAACATAAGACGTGCACATAACACAGTTGCCGAAGCACACCGACTGGGACGCCCCGTGGCGGTCCTGCTAGCCGACATTGACAAGGCATTCGATTCCCTGATCTGGACGTACCTCTTTAAACTATTAGAGGCTGTTAATTTAGGGCCCCACTTTCGAGCATATGTCAAACTATTGTACACAGATCTAACGGCCTCCATACGGGTGGCCGGGTATTGCTCGACCCCCTTCCATATTCGGAGGGGAACTAGGCAGGGATGCCCTCTTTCTCGCTTCTTTTCGCTTTGGCGATAGAACTGTTAGCAGCGTGGGTGCACTGAGACGAAGTCTATAGGGGCTTTACGCACTTTACGTGGACGATGCGCTATTCTTTTTCTCTGACCCGTGGGTCACCGGACCGAGGGTGTTGCAGATTTTGCGGGTGTTTGGTGAAACGACGGGGCTACATGCCAACCCGTCCAAGTCAACGCTCTTTCCCATTTGCGGTGATCATGGGTGTCAAGATTGGGCCTCACAGCTGGTCATTGCAGACGAAGGGTTTAAATACCTAGGTGTCCATATCACCAGATGCCCCATTGTTTCGTGGTCACTTAACATCGCCCCTCTGCTCCCGGTGGTCCGGGAGAAGATGACAGTATGGTCCCATCTTCCCCTGTCCATATACGGAAGGTCCGTGATATTTAAAACGGTGTCCTTGCCATGCTTGCTGTACAGATTGCAAAACTACCCATATTCTATCCCCCCGTCCTGGTTTCGCCAAATAAATACACTCCTGAATAGATTCCTTTGGGGCGGTTCGGGTGACTCCGGCGACCTGTGTCCAATCCACCTACTGTGGGGGCATCGCGGCAGCAGGCGTGCGGTCGTACTATTGGGCGTCCCAGCTACTGGTCATCAATGATTGGTGGTATAACCCACAAAATGATCCGTCCTATGCGGTGGAATGACTCTTCCTGGAGGAATATCCACTTCTGGATCGGCCCTTCCCCCGACCTGTTGCACAGTAATTCAGATATGGAGATGTGTCTCTCGGTCCAAGGGTTGGTGGGGTATGCTAACGGGCGAGACTTCCCTCTGGCGGGGCAGATGCCTCCGACCGGTCTCTGTCTTGTCCGGATTCTGTAGATGGGATACTATAGGGATCTCGACGCTGGGTGATGTGATGTGCGGACCCACACCTAAATCCTTTCAAAGGCTGCAGGAGGAGTTTGACCTGCACAGGTCCCAATTCCACAAATATCTTCAGCTCCGCCACGCTCTGTCTCTACCGATTAAAAACCTTACAGCACTACCAGAATTCCACCCACTGGAGGGTAGACTACTAACAGGGGATCTGGGAGGACATAAAATCCACTAACTATACCAGACCCTGACCACACATTCCAAGACAAACATACACCGGACAAGGGCAGCGTGGGAGGCAGATATACTGACCCTCACAGATGATGATTGGACTGAGGCCCTCGCTAGCCCCAGGGGTTCAGCTGTGTCCTATAGATATAGATTGATCCAGTTCAAATATCTTCATCGAGTGTACTACACCCGCCTCCGCCTCCGTCTCTGGAAGATGGGGGCTATTCCATCCCCCACCTGCCTCAGATGCAAGTCGGAAGAAGGATCCTTTTTACACACGGTCTGGGGCTGCACTTCGCTACAACATTTTTGTTCCGGGGTATTGTCCTGCCTAGGGCGGGTGCTAGGCTGGGACCTACCAGCAGATCCTCGATTAACCCTGCTTTACACTACAGAAGATATTGGGGGGAACAGTTATAAAAGACATTTACTATTTCTAGGACTAACATTGGCCAAGCGTGACATAGCTCAACACTGGAAGTCCTCCTCCCCCCCCGGGGGGTAGCGGCATGGAAATCTGCATTGGATAAATGTATGTCGGCCGAAGTGGTGGTGTTTCAGGGTAGGAGCTGCCCGCAAAAGCATGGTAATATCTGGACTAGGTGGGCCAATTAACCGGGCATTGACCTATCCATCTTTCCAACGTCAGTAAATCCAGACCCTATCAACAGACTCATCATTAATGACTCTCCAATCTAATTCGAGAATTGGCCAGTGTGGAGACATGCCTACACGTCTATACGCATATATAGTGTTTCATGTGGTAAGTGTGGTGCAAGGGAGCGGGGTGAGGGGGATGTTGGTTTGAATGTTTTACTGATCCTCAGGTGATACCCTCACCAGCAGCTTATGTACCTATAACCTGTAATCTGTATGAACATTGCTTGTGGGGGGTCCGCCCCATTGGGTGTAAAAATCTCAATAAAATTTGCTGTAAAAACAAAATGTTTCTTACAGATATATCGTTACCGAAGGTAAGTAACTTGTGCTTCTTCATGCTTATGGGTAAAACTCAATGGTCCTCCATTTGAAACATTTGACACAAAGCTGTATGTAAAGAGTTGGCTGGCAAAAGGTAGAAGGTCTGCTGAAGAAAATAGTTGTGAGAAACCCCAGCAAAATAGACACAGTGCATATCTTCAAGTGTTTTGTGAAATCCTGCAATAGATTTCTAAGTAATGTACATGTTTTTTAAAGTGTTTGGTATTTTATGGCTTATACTTAATATATATGTCTTTTTGCCTATTTTATTATCCTTTGCTGGATGCGACTTCATGATTTTCTTAAGCACACAATGCTAGTTATCTTGATTTAGACCACGCCCCTACTCGGATAGGCCACACCCCTTTAAGAAATTTGCCACACCCCTTTTAGAGCACCCCCAGTTTTTTTCCCACTTAAAGCACTGTGCATAACTGAAGGTTAAAGAGAGGCAGACAGATATGTCTGCCACTGAATGCAGGATGCACATCTCCTACATCCCCTTGTAGCGTTACCTGAGTAGCAATCTATGGGTCTCTATTAAACCTTTTTATAATTGCGTCGTTGAGGTGTTACATCTCTCAGGCTCAGCACGAAATTTTTTTTAGTATCACCACACAATTTGCTTTTAGTTACGTCTGGTGCTGAAAGCTTCAAATTTGTTTAGTTTTAAATATTTTATGGTATTTTCCAGCTTACTTCAAATACCAGCAAATTCCTACACTGTTTATCTAGAAAATAAAGCTACAGTACGTTCATTATTTGAAAACTCCGAGCATTCAATTTGTCTATGGTTGCATCTCGTGCAAAACCTCTCCTGAGTTTTAAACAAAAGCACTCGCCAAACCCATCACCAAAGTAAATAAAATCCTAAAGCGTTCGTCTCCTGATCTAATTGGGCAGTAAGATTAATCTCACACCTAAATCTACTGTTAAGGTAATCTAAAAACCTATATCTGCAGACATAGTGATCTCACACCTATCTAAAGTAATGGTAACCTCATGCATATATCTGCAGTGATACTTATCTCACACCTATATAGGCAGTGATAATAATCTCACACCTATATCAAAAGTAATAGTATCATCACACCTATAGCTGCAGTAACAATAATCTCACCCCTATATCTGCAATAATGGAGATCTCACACCTGTATCTACAGTGATAGTAAGCTCACACCTACCTAGACTAATATTAATCACACACCTATATCTGCAGAAATACCGATCTCACACCTAAATCTGCAATTATAATCTCACACCTATCCAGAAGTGATATTAACATCACACCTATAGCTGCAGTCACATAAATCTCACACCTATAACTGCAATAAAAGCAATCTCATACCTGCATCTGTAGTGATTAAAATTAACCCTGGGCGTAGTTCGCGTAGTAGCGCTACGCGAAGCTACGTGAAGTGCACTTCGCACTACGCAAACTTCACGTAGCACTACGTGAGCTGCGTAGTAGCATGTTCGCACTGTGCAAGATGCGTTTTCAATGATTGCACAGTGCGGACAAGCATCCAGCACTGTGCAAGCATTGAAAACGGCATCTTGCACAGTGCGAGCTGTAGTTTTCTGCTGCTCGAGTAGATTATTACTCGAGCGGCAGCTTTCTCAACTCGAACAGGTAGTTTCTCATTGAGAGCGGTCGCGAGCATGCGCAACCACTCACAATGAGAAACCTGACCTCCTCGCGTTGAGAATCTCGCCGGGATGTCATTTTGCTTGCTCGCGGTCGCGAACATGACGTTCAGGACCGCGAACAAGCAAAAAATAACCACTGCACTACGCTACGCTGCACTACGCATGTTCGCACTGTGCTACGTGCAGCTCGCGTAGTGCGAAGTTGCGAAAACTTCGCAAACTCCGCGAGCGTAGCGTAGTGCTTCGCCCAGGGTTAATTAAAATCTCACACCTATCTAAACAAATAATGATCACACACCTATATTTACAGAAATACTAATCTACCACCTGTATATGAAATGATAATAAATCACACCTATATCTGCAATGATTGCAATCTCCACTCAAAGTCCTTATTAAAAAATAGGTAGGTATTTGTGGACTGGGCTTGTGGACCAGGGGTAGTGGATGTATCAGGTTGTGGTGCAGGAACAGGCAGGACACCAGCTCGTGGGGTTAAAGAGGGCTTTATTGGTATTCCTCGTTGTGTTTTTAACATTAATGTTCTCCTCGTTCTGAACGTTAGTCTCTCTTTTGCGAACTGACTGGGATCCGTTTTGCATACACCAGTGAAGTGGTCGGGGAGTACACAGTCTGTGAGGGTAAAACGCGGGGTAAATGGAAACGAGAGGGGGGGGACGCAGGATACAAACAGGGGATCTGTACACTATTTTACACGCTTGCTTCCCACCCAAGCTGCCATACGCTGCCGTACCTGGGAAAGCCACGCTCCTCCCCCGGGAGAGTGGCACGGCAGCTCGCAGGGTCGTTGGCCTCCTGGCTTCCCCTCAGACACTCCTCCGCTTGCTCCCAGTTGTTCTTCAGGTTCTCCGCTTCTTCCTTCGGGTCTGCAGTCTCCGGTCTCTGGTTCTCCGTCTTCACTCCTCGCCGTCTCTTCGGGGGTGATGTCACAAGCCATCCACATCGCTTCCTGTGTTTTAGCCAATCCGGTCTCGCTGACGTGTACAATGGGAGGATCCTCCTCCTCCGTGTAAACCCACTTAAAGGAGCCACGTTCCTCTTCTTCATGTTCGTCGTACTCCGTACCCCATGACTCTGTCTGTAAGGAAGGAGGTTGTACCGGGTCAGTACCAGGTGCCCACCATTCGTCTGCAGCACGCAGCCTCACCCCGTTACAGTATTAACAGTATTTATGCATTAGATTAATTTGATAAAAAACATTAATAAAAGACAACACCATTAACAATACAAAACTCACACTAGTACAAATGCTATGCAATAGATTTCCCAATTACAACAAACTGAGCTATTGCCATTTTGCATTACACCATTTGATTAATGCTTCACAAAGGGAAAAAAATAAAAATAATAACATTTACAATGCCAATAGCTCAAAATAATGTAATTGCGAGACCTATTGCATTGTAAAAGCTTGTTTCCTTCGTCCCTCTACCTCTCTCCTATCCTCTGCTTTTCTCCCGCTCTCTTTTTGTTTCTCGAGCCTGTCCTGTGCTCTCAGCTTCAATGGGAATGCCTCCAGCCAGAGTTCTCGATGTACGTAGGGCCCTTAACCCCCTTTTGTGTCTCCCCTGAATCCTTCTTGTGCGCGTCCGCATCATTCTCCAAGCAACGCTGAGTGCAACGGAGGAGGGGCTGACCAGTGCCACAAACCTTGTGAACCTCATTGACAGGCCTGCCCCTCCTCTGGTACACCCTTGGAGGTTTGGAAAACGATGTGATATCCTACAAATGGATATGGCCTCTCGACATCAGTGGCTAACCCACCTCTAATCTTTATGCCTTCATACTGTCTGCAAACCATGCCCCTTCTTTTCTCCTGCCCATGACTTTACTTTTCCGCCTTTGTGCACGTTTCCATTTCTGCTCCTATTACATTCTTCTCTCACTCAAGTTTTGTGATATTTTCTTTTGCCCAGTAACCCAGCTCTCGCCGTCATCCTCCCAATAGCACTTTGCTTCTTTTTTTTAATCCCATTTTTCTGGACCCTTTTGCTCTGACGCAATCAGTGTGCTCATCTTTCTCTCTCACGGGTTCATTCAGTGGACTTCCTCTCACTTGTATTTCTCAGTTCCCTCCTCTCGCACCCATCACTCTGTGCTCTCCTCTTTCACACTTTCCCTCAGTACTCATCCTCTTTCTCACCCTCTCAGCCCGCGTCTTGGCTCTGGCCCCCTCAGTGTGTGCATTTTCAGTCTTCTCACTTTCTTCTCTCACACTATCACTCTATAGACTTCCTCTTGTTCGCCATATAATTCACTTAATCAGGGCTCGAGTCGGGGTACCACGCAGGTGGACGGCGCCCCCCCCCACTTATTTTACCGGGAGCTCGATAACTGGAGCAAATGGAGCAACCCATTCACTCTTTGGCCTCTCTGGGGACAGATTGGAGCCCATTCAGAACTCTGCTCATGCGCTGGCTTCTCTGATGCAATCGCATCTAAGGGGTGAGCTAGGGGAGGCAATGAGTCTGATGGTGCAAGCCACCTTTCGTGACAGCACTTCCTGTCGTGACGTCAGCGTCCCCTCACTTCTTTTTTAGGACTTGTGCCCTGCACTTAATCCTTCTCTTTAATTGACCACTCTGTGCTTGTCTTCTCTCTTACTTTTTCACTCAGTTCTTTTCCTCTGTCACCCTGTCAGTTCGCTTCTAGCCTCTCACCCCACCACTCTGTACTCTCATCTCTTCACTTCACCATCTACTTTCCTTTTATGTTATTACTCCAGTGACTTAATCTCTCATGCACTATCTCTAATTTCCCTCCTTACTGATCATTCACTGTGCTCTTCGTCTTTCTTACTTTTTCATTTAGTTATTTTCCAGTCACCAAATCAGTTCTCTTCCAGTCTCTCGCCCATCACTCTGTACTCCCATCCTATCCCTCTACCCCCTATTGTTCTCACATGCCATTCTACAATACATGCATACTCTCTTTCACTCTGTCACTCATTTCTCTCCTTTTCTCTCTCTCGGTCACTCTCTATTCTCATTCTCCCGCAAAATTTCACTCAGTTTTTTTAGTCTCTGTCACACTATCACTTCACTTATTTTCCTTCACTCTTTTACTTTGTTTTTATCCCTTTCATTCGGATTCAATGCTCTCTCTCACACCATACCACTCTGGACTCTTTCTTTCCCACCCAATCAGTTTCCTTCTTCTCTCACACCCTATCATAGTGTTCCATCCTTCTCTTTCAAGATTCCACCCCTTTCTTTGCTGTTTTGTCCTACCACTCTGTGCCCCTCATGGTCCTTCCCTGACACTCTGGTCCCTGTCTCCCAAGCCTTCTCTACTGTTTCTTCTCTCTTGTTTTTCACAGACCCTCCACTTCCCTATATATATATATATATATATATATATATATATATATATATATATATATATATATATATATATATATATATATATTACTTCCCCCTCTTCTCCATTCGTCTTACATGTCTCCGTCCTTCCTTCCATATCGTCACGCTCCCCTTTCAGCTGACTCTCTCTTGCCGCTTCACTCCTTGCGGCATGCTGTGACTGTTGCTTTCCTTGACTGACACCAACACCCTTTAATGGTAAACACAAAGCCAGCAACCAGCCAGGTACTCTAGAAAAAATCTGAACTGACAGCCTATTGCAGCTGCTGAAAGGCAGAAGACTCTCTGGCAAACCATGCTGGGAGAAAACATTGGCACCAACAGCAAAGGTGTACTAGCACCCCACGTTGACAGTGGTGGTGGTGGCAGAGGTTGTGCGTGTAGTCTATGCAACCCTCAGTGGACATTTGAGTGACACCTGTAGTCATGATGGTGACTACGTGGGGGAAAAAACAGTAAGCACGTAGCATGCCTGTTGCAGAGCTCGGTCCTCAGACTACTTCATTGTTTTCCATCCATCCAATAATTTGTAAAAAAATTAAAATGTTATTAACGATTGCACCCTCGTCCTCTCACCTTTGGCGAAGGTGCAAATATAAAGCCAGGTAAGGGGGTACCACTATGCACATGGCTGGGAAAAAACTCACAACAGAGAACACAGCCTGTAGGATTTAGGAGCCTAATGAGGGACAGGATATTTTGTGCCTTACTCTCTCCTCAGATTCACGAAGAGCTAATCACTGATGCTGACCCTTACTCCTGCTTTCTCTCCTCTTGAGTTGTGTCCCGCTCACCCCACAGAACCTTCATTCGGGCCTATCACCCTCTCACCTCTGTGTACCACTCTAATGTGCCATCATTACACACCTTACTCCAAGTGTTGCCAGATTTGATGCAGCCAATCACTGCCACGTATTGTTGATGTTTCTGGGGCTGTTCCTTTATGGTTTTCTTCATGTTTCTAAGAACTCTTACTATTCTGGGCTAGAAAAATACCCTTCCTTGATTTCCCTTCACTTTAGAGTCCTCCTATTTTGCTGCAGTTTTGCTTTGAAGAAATTCTCATTCAGTGACCTGAAACTCCAGTAAGAGGCAGATGCTCGGCTGTATAGCCCCTTTGCCCATTTCTGCCACACCACTTTTCCATCCTCGTGACTTTACTATGTAATAGTATAAATTACTTTAAATGTTGCAGCAATTGTTTTTCTTCCTGCTTAAAAGTATACGTGCTTTCCCTTATGTGTATTTACCCAACTCAGACTTAGTGAACTATTAAGACCACCTCTGAGGTGGTGCCAAGTTTTCCATGTTTTGCATGTGTTCACTTGCCTTTTTTGTAGCTATGGAAGCTGATGAAATAGAGAATGTCTAATGTTCGTTTGCACTGCCATTGCCTATATGCACAGAGTGGACTTTGGGTCCACCCCATTCTATCATTGTCTTTCCTTAACAATTGTTTTGAGACTTTGGGACCCAGTGGAGTATTCATCGCCCACCTAATGCCATTGGCGCTTTGGGTGTATTCTTCCATCTCTACTACAGCGCTTGCGCTGAACTGCACGAAGGACGTCTTTACAATCAGAGCCCTCGCTTCCAACTGCTGCTCTCTCGTGGGGTCTCGTTCTAATATGCAAACAATCTTTGTGTTAGCACTTTGAAGCTAGACCTTCTGTCTTTGCCTATGCTTGTTTTATGATGTAATGAGCCCACGGCAGCTAACCTTATTTCACTTCGCCATACATCAACAAAGAAATGTGCATATGTGCTAAACTTTGCCATTTGCAGTCTCAGTTGTACATTCGTCTCAGTGTATCTTGGTATCATTATGTTCTTTCAGGGCTGAATTAGTCATTTATTACTTTGGGCATTTTCCCAGGAGTCTGGAGCCATTTCAGGTCGGTTTTTGAAGGTTGATGGCCTTTGCATTTGCCGCCAGATCGCCAGGGTTAATATGTAGGCACAGCAGGCTAAAAGAGAGAGGGAGGTTTGTGTGTAATAACCTCCTGTCACTCTGATGTTCTCTCTTCTCTTCTCTTCTCTTCTCTTCTCTTCTCTTCTCTTCTCTTCTCTTCTCTTCTCTTCTCTTCTCTTCTCTTCTCTCCTTTGAGAAAGAATATGGTGTACCTTTAAACGTTCAGCAGGAATCGCTTGTCAGTCTTAAGCTGGGTTAGAGTCTATTGTGTATTATTGCTATTTTGCTATTGTTGGATGCGTTTTGATATTAGGGGCATATTTATTAGAAACTAGCGGAGTGCGGTGTTACACCAAATTTGGTAACGCTGCACTCTGTCAGTTTCAAAACGCAAGGATGAACCGTATTTACAAGAATGCGACACACCCCTGCATTTCTCCTAGCACAAGCGCAAAAAAAACTGCCTAGCGCCAGCATAGTCACCCTTGTGCCATGTTGCAAGGGTGCCTGTGCTGCACAGGGGATTGTTTATGTGCAGGAATCTTTACAGGTGATGTGCTGTTTCTATGTGTGCTGAAAGCGCAAAATACGAAAGGAAATTAAACATTTCTCTTCGTATCACTTGCTGAAGACCGAGTATTCCCTGGCGATATTTTGGGTGCTGCCCCATACCTTGTAAATATTGGGCAGTGTCAAAACCCAATGAGTGTTCCGGCGGAATGTCCACTGCAACACCCATGGCATGCCCCGTTCACACTAAGTGCTGCATGAATATGGGCATTATTTACACGGCTCCGTTAAGCCACGTTAAGTGGCTTAATGCTACCTTGTAAGTAGGGGAAGGACTTAATGTCACCAGAACGTTGGAAAAAGTGAAGTTCTGGTGGTGCTAACTCCTTGTACATATACCCCAAGGTACCCCATGAGCACCCAACCAGTTGTGCTTGAACCTGTTAGTGAATTTCCCTACCACTTCAGATGTAAATACCTGTTGTATATCATAATTTCCTGTCTCACCACATACCAGGACAATAGCTGGTCAGAGAAATTACTCTGCAGATGTGAACTATGGATGTGTGATTTATTTTCCTCAGACAAAGTTGCGCAAAGTTCCTGATATTCGATTCATTACAAAATTTGTGAATATGCCAGTTTTAGGTGTGCCTGTGTGAAGTTTGCTTTTGTATTCCAAGATCCTTATCATCGCTTTACAAAATAGTGCTCATACTATTTGTGTCTGGGAAAGATAAAAAACGTGTGTATTTTTTCTCTGCAAGTTTTCCTTTTGAATCATAAATTGTCACAAACTTCTTGGAGTTCACATACATATCACAAAGTATAAATCATTGCAACTTTCATGTATTACAAGGTTTTCCATGGTACATCACGCAGGTTGAAAAACCTTTGCAAATTCGTACATCCTAAATATGAACTAGCTCCTTTCCTTTCTTTGATTGGTGAGGATTGATGCATTGTTCAATATTTCATTATCAATCTCTGTGCTGTCTTGTGATGCGCTTGCATGTGCTCCCTGTGCTATTGACTTGAGTAAATCCCAGCTCCTGATCAAGGTAGTTTCTGGACCTGAAATGTATGTGTCTGCAACCACCAGACCTAGGGGTCAATTAGGATGGCGGATGGACAAAGTCCGTCCGCCATCCTGTCTGAGGACGGGCCCGTCCGCCACAGGGGCGGAGGTCCCGTCCGTGGAATTAGGATGCACCCGCCACAGTGGCGGGTGCATCCTGCATTTTTAACATTGAGGCGGGCGGTGCTGAAAGCACCGCCGGCCGCAGTGTTAAAAATGCATGTTGTGCGTTTCAAAGCACAACATGACAGGCACCGCGCGGTGCCTGCCATGTTGTATTTTGAAACGCAGGGGGGTACCATAGGTACCCCCCATGTGCACCCCCACCCCCCCTTCGCCCTGGGGGCCCGCAACGGGCCCCCAAAGCAAGGACCGTATGCCTTTTCGTGGCGGCAATGCCGCCACGGAAAGGCATAGCCCCCAGCACATCCTAATATGGCTGGCGGTGTCTGATAGACACTGCCACCATATTAGTGCTTTTCCGCCATGGTCGCAAGGCGACCGCGGCGGAAAAGCGGCGGACCTTCTTCCCGTCCGCCACGGTCCCCCCCGTCATTGTAATATGGCGGGGGGAAAATAGGTGGTGGACGGGAAAGGATGGCGGACGGATCGCCACCGCCTGCATGGCGGTGGCAATCCGTCCACCATCCTAATTGACCCCCTAGTTTTGCCAGATGTGTACATGCACAAGGCAAACCCACAGCTGGAGAAGGGCAGGGACTGCTTGCAGAGGCGTAGCCCCTGAAAGCACCACAGCCACCCCAAAGCCCTTCTTGACACCATCCCTCAAAGCAGATGGTAAATGTCAGCAGAATAGTGCTCATAAACAAGAATAACCTGTAAATGTTCACCTCATAATCCTGGGTCCGCATGGTCTTTCTCAATTCATGGGACTTTAACTCATTATTGGCAGGTTTAGATGCAGGGATACCAGCCAGACTTGGGAGATTCGTATGCAAGGGTTATCACTCTGCTCTGATAGAGAGAGATTGTTCGGAGCTGAGTATTCATGAGTAAAGGGTGTGATTCCCAGTCTGGCTTCGTTGTTTAGATACCAGAATTTAAATACAACATTCAATATATTTATTACAGATGTAAAACAACTCATTTATGATAGAAGAAGCGAACATTCAAAAGAGAAAAAGTAGAATAATGTCACATTTTTTATAAACTATACATCATTATATCAGTCAATTATAAAGAAACAAGACTGAAATTAGGAAAATGGACTGAGACATAAAAAAAAGTGGAGGATAGATAAAGGAAATGTGCAACAGGGACAGGAAAATACATAGTTCGAGCAAAAGTACATAGAAAGAGCGTAAATGCTAACAAAATTTGTTTGTATTCCTCATCTCTATATTCATCCGCTCCTGAAGACATTTGCTAAAGACAATCCACAGGCAGTGGCGTAGCTTTGTCTGTAAGATTGGGGGTTGGGGGGGCGGGGGTGTAGGTTTAAGCTTCAGATCTTCCAACAATTACCCTGGCAAATAATGTAAAAAGACATTATACGAGGGCACGGTACATGAGAGGGGCTTAAGGGGCAGTAGACGAGAAATGCTCCTGAACAGGCAAGTAGAAATTTGTAAAGTAACAATTTGCTGGGTTATAACTTTGGTGACAGTTGTCATTGGTTTTGCAATGAGATATTGACCCAGGATAGAGATGGTGACTCAGCACTTGCTTACTCACATCCACATCCTGGGTTGCAAACCGCCAGCAGGGTAGGTGTTCAAGGGACTCAAGTGAGTCAATCGCGAGACATTACAAGCGCTACATGTAACACTGTTGATGCATGCTATTCACATGACGAACAGTAACCAGGGTGGCTCGTAATGTTACTGTACCTGCAAAGTACAAGGACTTTGTTCTTTATTAATTATTACTGTACATTGTATTTTTGTTTTATAGGGGGAAAGAAGATGTAAAGATGTGAACTTTGTTTAAGTCCTTTTATATTGGAGATATATTTAGTTGCATGAGTCATAGAGTTGTATGTTGGGGCATTACAGTTATGCATGTGACAAACATGTTGGTATTTAACTGGTGGCCCACAACTGCTCACTTTAGCTGTGTGTTTTGAATGCTCCAGCCACGGCAGTTGCAGACGGAAAGCACAGGATGAGAACACACTCCTGTGGGTTCCTGTATTATATCAATAAAGTTGGGAAACTAAGGAACTTCTGCTGCTTCACTGTGCCTGTTTACTTACCTCTACATCCCTCTCAGTATATTAACCCCTCTCATGATTCCCCTGCTATGCTGGGGGCGGGAGGACGCGCACAGCGCCCCGGTGCTCATGACGAGCTCTGCTCGTCATGAGCCGCGGTGGCCGTGTGCTCATGACGAGCTGAGTGAGCTCGTCATAACGGCCACAACGCTCGCACGTGGGGCTAATTCCCCCGCTGTCCTGAGCGTTCTAATGAAACAGGTGTGGCCGTGACGAGCAGAGCTCGTCATGAGCACACGGCCACCGTGTCTCATGACGAGCTGAGCTCGTCATGAGCACCGGGGCGTTGTGCGCGTCCTCCCGCCCCCAGCATAGCAGGGGAATTAGCCCCGCAGGCAAGGGGTTAAATACACTTTGGCTAAGAGTAAAAATATTTTTAGTCTCAAAAAGACATATCTCTCTGGTACTGATGGGAACTACTTTGTATGTGGATGTGCTCCTGGTGAAAGAGCTGAAAGCAGTCACTCACAGTGAAGGTAACCAGTGACTGAAGTGGGTTGACCTATTGCCCCATAATGTATGCTGCAGTGGGCGGAAGAAAAATGTGAGTGCAATAAAAGACTAGTTAATGAAAAAGCGTGTCTATAAGCCCCTTTAAGCAGGTATATTATGCATATAATGTCAGTAAAGTCAAAAGGTCTCGGCTACTGACAGACCAAAGAATTCCTCCACCCGTATTAGGATAATCAAGCACCCACTGATCCAATGAAAAATTCACATCAGATGCGAAAATGACAGTAAAAGCACCGATCAGACCTTTGCTCAAGCAGCTGGACGCTACTTTGGTCTACTCGGGCTCTTTTGCACCTTGATCCTCCAGAGCACTGGCTCAGCAGTAGTGAGATCAGTAGTAAACTCCCATATGAAAATTATGAGAGCTCGCACAAGGGCCTCAATTGTGATGACTACATGCGGCAAACATTTTTGTGTTCAGACTCCCAGTCGGAAAAGGCTCCAGGATGCTATATTTCTGACTGCGAAGACACAACACTGGACCTCTGCCTCACCTACAGTTGCATCCAAGAAAAAAAAAAAGTTGGAACGAAAGCTGCACCCCTCTATGCTTGCTGTGCTCATCCAACAAAAACTTACATCATTTCCACCACACAGTATGTCGCTAAAAAGAAGGCCTACATTTGACATCCAAATGCTTCTGGCCACGGAGATATTTATTCCCGGTGAGCCCTGACGTGGAAAGGGACAAAGGATGGGCTGACAGTCTCTACAACATCAGGGGACCCGGATACTTTAAGCGTGTTTTTGCAAAATACATGTTGAGTGCGGTATACGGCAAACACTGCGTTTTACCAATGCACAGCACTCTACTGATGCCATTAGCTAAATGGTCCTCGTGGTGCCTCCCAGTGCATTGCCCTTGTGCCATGCAAGAGGGCGCAAGGGCAATGCAAAACCTAGATGTGATTTACCAAGCCATGCAAGGTCACCTTGTGTGGTCCTGCATGGCTTGGTAAATGTGGAGTAACGCAAGGCAGAGCAAGTCGCTGCCTTGAGCTACTCTGCCCCAGTGAGGCGCACCATGGGTGGAGCTTGGCAGTTCCCATTCATCCACCCATGAATTCTGAAGGATTCCCAGATTTACCAATATTTTTAGATCTAGCAATGCATCTGAATGCTACTCCTCCCCAGGGGTGGCGTGATGAGGAGAAATATATTTATTTCTCCTCATTTATTTCTCCTCATTTTGTCCTCTTTCCACATGTGCTGCATTCTGCAGGTAGGTACAAAAGGGGGTGGTGATGGACGGAGCATCTGACCCAATCAAACACTCACACACAGTCAAAAGATCTGGGTTTGATCCATCACCGTTCTTTAGCCCACTCTGCCACCCCAGTTCAGACATGGCTATATGCAAATCAGTCTGACCCTGTGCCTCATGGGAACAGTCCAGCCGAACTGCCAAGCCATGCCTTCCCTGGACAGGAAACAAGCTTCCGAGGACCGGTTTCTGGCATTACAGCCGTCTTCAGCCCGCTTGCTTGAATCCAGTGGCAAAGTGAGCAAGGGACTCATGTCTGAGCATACCCTGCCACACTTATGGCGGCCAAAGCGGTACAAAAGGGGGTGGTGATGGACGGAGCATCTGAACCAATCAAACACTCACACCCAGTCAAAAGATCTGGGTTTGATCCATCACCGTTCTTTACCCCACTCTGCCACCCCAGTTCAGACATGGCTATATGCAAATCAGTCTGACCCTGTGCCTCATGGGAACAGTCCAGCCCGAACTGCCAAGCCATGCCTTCCCTGGACCGGAAACAAGCTTCCGAGGACCAGTTTCTGGCATTTCAGCCGTCTTCAGCCCGGCTTGCTTGAATCCAGTGGCAAAGTGAGCAGGTAGGCAGATTTGGCCCAAAGTTTGTGCAACAAATACAAAAAGAAATCTAATGCCACCACGTTGCACAAACAGCAACCTCCACCAATATGTTTTTGATCCCGAAATGACAATAAAATGATTTAATCATTTCAGAAATTAAGGGTGGTCAGCATGATGCAGATTTAGATTATTGGTGCACAAAATATTTCAAAGAAGACACCCAGTTGCAAAGGAAATGGAGTGACAAAGGGAGATGCCTTTCCTTTTGAGCTAGGAATAAATACATATTTCGCTGCAAATACTCCATCAGCTGCTGTGCATTGTCTGGTTACTGTCTGTCAAGAGCATTCTGCAATTATACACAACACAAGAACTCAGTCATTCAGTGTGCTGGCAACTTGGAAGCTGACTGTCTTCCTATGGACCCCTGAATGTGCAATGAAATGCCTCTCTTGCACCACACCACTGTATGTCATAACTTGTCTACTCCACGGAGCAGTGTTGCACTGCTCATTTTGTCAAGGACCTGAAGTACTCACATAAGATCTCCGGAATTTTGAAGACCTCTGTCCTTGAATATGGAGGTATGTACAATGGTGCACACATTTGAATGGCCCCATAAATATTATCATGGTGAGTTTGTGTGTATCTCGTTGCATACAGCTCCTTTGCTGTGAGCCTGAGCTGTATATCAGCTGCAGGCCAGAAAACTGTCCATGTTATTGTGATTCTCAATGCAAAGGCAGTACAGTGCTGCTAGAATGGCACAATACATCTGGCTGTTGAGTGGGCAGGTACCCTGAGTATCGACCTCAGAATATCGATGTGATTCAATATCAAGGTTAAAATCTGAAAAATATATTGACAGGAATGCAAGTCTAGATTTTAGATACCTAAATTTACATATATGTACCTTTACGGTACATATATCTTCAAGGTACTTAGGTTTGAAGTTAGGAGTAGTAAATCTATGCACTTACCTTTCGATATTTTGTCCCTCGATATTCTTGTGTCACAATATTCTTGGGGTCGATATTCAGTAGCACAATCTAGTGAATGTAATCCAGGCATTCGGTCAAATGCCTCAGTTCTGGTTGGCCTGCATTCCTGCCTGACCTTCAAATTTGTATTCCTTGGCTCTTGTATTTTAGATGCTTAACTAATGTTGACTCCTCTGCGATTTGCATTAATGCCCGATCTATAAATATATAATCCATGGGTATGAGTCTTTTTAATTTTATCTCTTGATCACTTAACTTGCTAGAATTGAAACTACTCCACGCTTCTTGCTAGCATCTGCAATTATCTTTTGAGCCATCTTGGAGGAACCCTCCTGTCTTCATTCTAGCAAGGTTATCTTAGGAGTCAAATACTGGTAAAGCATGTCTCCTGCCCTTCTATGTGCTGCACTCCTAACTTGGCTCAGAGGTACTTCCAAATGTAAAGCTCAGCACAATGATATATGAAGCCTACATTGGCAGGGAATGGTCACTATGGGGTCTACTTTTACTGGTTAGTGTAACTTTGGGTTACATTATTTTACCGCTTTTCCCAAGGTAATTAGAGAACCCCACTCTTTTTCCAGTGTTTCAATCCCTACCTCCAATACAGAAGTATTAAACTTAAAAATACCCCGTATCTAAAAATACTGCGCATCAATACCTGAGAAGTTATGTAGTGGGTTACAGGACCCAAAATTGTATGGTATCCCAGTACTATGGCCTAAATATTTTCTGCCAAAATTATTGTGTCCTAAATATCGCACACGAAAATATCACTACACTGAAGTTAATCATAGAAAATCTACTCCCAATGGAGCAATATTTTTGTAAATGGGATTTTGACCATGATCTATGTTGGACCTAACCCGCTCAGAAGTCACCCCCAAACTTTTTGCCTTTACCCTCAACTTTTTTGTTGAATTTGATTTTGCTACCCTTGGGACTATGTGCACCTTACCACTGCAACCAGGGCTAAAGTGCTTGTGCTCTCTCCTTCAAACCCTGTTAAGATGGCCTGTACCCAATTCGCCTATTTAATTTACTTGTAAGTCCCTAGTAAAGTGGCACTACCTGTGCACAGGGCCTGTAAATTAAATGCTACTATTGTTTATGTATTTATTTTATTTATTTAGGAGTTTTGTATAGCGCTAGCTGGACCCGAGGGTATCAGAGCACTTCACAGCATGTACAATTATGAGCATTATCGGCATATATACAATACAGATATTGTGATAGAACATGAGGGTTCGGGCTGTGAGGATTTCAGACAAAGGAGCTAACGTGCTAGGAGCGAGTAGGGTGTCTATCAATCAAGACGAGCTTCCAAGATTTTTCTTTGTTCAAGCAAGGCGGGTAACCCCGACGTTTTCTAGTTCTGTGACGACTGTTCCAAAACAAAAGCGAAGTTGCGGTAAGGTGTCGAACCATTTCAGGTGTATCCTGTGCTCTTATTGTTTCGCTCGAGAGCGATCTAGGAAGAGGGCTTTGAGTAGGTTCTTGAATTTAGGGAATGAAGGGGTCGTTCTGATGTGGGGGGGGGTGGAGTTCCAGATTTTTGGGGCATTTCCAGCGAAAGATTTAGTTGCGGTTTTATGCTTCCGAGTTTTCAGTGGGATGAGTAGTAGAATGTTGGAACTCCTGAGGTTCCTGGACTGGCCTGCCCTTTTGAGTTTGGCGGCCAGGTATTCTGGTTTGTCTGTGTGAATGGCTTTATGCATGAGGCAGGCTGTTCTGAAGCTGGGTCGTAATTCCATTGGGAGCCATTTAAGTTCCCTGAGTGCGTGAGAGCTGTGCTCGAATTTCTTAGTTCCTGTGACCATTCTTACTGCAGCATTGAAGAGTGTTTTCAGGGGACCTAGGTGTGATTTTGCTGTCCCGGTCAGGGCTGCGATTCCATAGTCCATAGTCAATTCTGGAGAGCATCAGTGCTTGAGTGGCCTGTTGAAGGTCTTTCAGGGGAAGGAAGGGTTTTATTTTGTACAGTAGTTTCAGGTTCAGAAAAACGCTTTTGGCGGATCTTGTAATGTGTTTTTTCATGTCCAGATTGGGGTCTAGGGTGATACCTAGAGATTTCACCGAGTCCGCCGGGGTGAGGGTAGCATTGAGGGCATCAATGGCTTTGAGCCATTCTTCAATTTGGGGGTTTTCGTCTCTGTTGGAGATGAGGAGTACTTCTGTTTTCTCTTGATTGAGTTTTAGGTGGTTAGTTGTGAGCGAGTGTTGAACGTCTTTGAGCGTGACATTTAGTCTATGTATGTCGTCAATGGAGGTGGTTTCCAGATATAGCTGTGTGTCATCCGCTTAGAGGTGGAAGGGGATGTTAGAATTCCTGAGTAGTGTGGTAAGAGGCTCCATGTAGATATTAAAAAGTTGAGGGGAGAGTACTGACCCTTGTAGAACACCTCTATTGACGGGGTGGGGGGTCGGGCTCAAATTTTAAATTTTTTATTCTTTGCGAGCGGTTGAGGAGAAAGGAAGAGAACCAGTGGAGGACCGTCTTTTCAAGACCAGCTCTTTCTTGAAGGACTTTGAGGAGCAGAGTGTGATCAACTGTATCGAAAGCGGCCGATAAGTCTAGGAGGATGAGAAGGCAGCATTGGTGTGAGTCAAGTGACTTATGTAGAACGTCTATGACATTGAGGATTGCAGTTTCTGTGCTGCAGCCCTTTCTGAATCCCGATTGATGGGGGTCTAGGAGCTTGATGTTATCCAGGTGTTGGGTTAGCTGTGGGAGTACACATCTTTCCAGGATTTTGGATAGAAGAGGTACGTTTGATACAGGTCTAAAGTTGTTCATATCCTCAGTGTCTAGCTCTGTTTTTTTTAATAGTGGCGTGACTTGACCTACTTTGAGGCAGTCTGGTACGATTCCAGAGCTCAGTGAGCTATTAATGATCTTCAACCATAGTGGGGCTAAGATGAGTTTCGGGTCTTTGGCCAGGCTCAGGGTAAGCTGATCTAGGGCGTGGGATGAGAGTTTTGCGTTGGAGATTAGATTGACTATCTCTGTTTCCTGCATGGGGATGAAGGAGGACCAGTGTTTTGGGGGATTCATGTAGATGCTATCCTTAGTTGCCAGTGACTTGATCTCGGTGGGGGGGGGGGGGGGGGAGATTTGGGCCAAGAAAGAGATCGATCTTGGCGTTTTTTTCGTTGAAAAAGATGGCGAAGTTGTCACATTGTTCTTTGGATGCCAATATTGAGGATGTCGTCGGTTTGGAAGTTTGGTTCCTATTGATATTAAAGAGTTTTTTGGGTCGTTTCTTTGCGGTGTCTAAAGCGGAGCAGACGAAAGCTGGCTTTTTGTTCTTAATGTGCTTATTGTAATTCCTGTGTGCTGCCTTGAGTTGATCACGATGGAGGGTGGAATGATTGTTCCTCCAGATTCTTTCTGAGGCTCTAAGATGTCTTCTTTCTTCATTAATGTCGGTGGTGAACCATGACCTGGAGGAGGTGAGCCTGGATTTTTTTAGTTTCAAGGGAGCAAGGTGGTCCAGGGTGGGCGTCATATTGGAGTGGTAGAGATAGGTGAGTTCGTTGGTTGGGAGGTGATCAGTCGTGCTAGGGAGTAGCGATCTTAATCCTTCTTCTAGGTCGGCCCGAGGGACTTGAGCTGTGTTCCTGACCCATTTGGGGGGACCTGTTTGGGGCGTTGAGTCAGGAATGATTGGTTGATATGGAAAAGAATGATGTGGTGGTCCAACCAGTCCACGGGAATGATATGGTCAATAGCAATTGTGTTGCTTTCAGAAATTATTGCGTCAAAAATTGCTCATATGTGGTGTGTTTCTTTTGAACAATGTTGGGTCAGATTATTTTCTAGAAGGAGGCTGTTAAGAGTTTGAATGAATGGGTTTTTTGTTTCATTCCATCTTATGTTGAGGTCGCCAAGAATTATGCTGGTGGAGTTGCTGAGTGTGCAACGGGCGATCAGGTCAGAGAGGTGTTCCCCGAATTCGTTGGAGTTACCTGGTGGGTGGTACAGGAGATGGCAAAGTAGTGGTCTGTTAGTGCATGACTTGATGTTGACTGAGAGGCATTCAAGGGAGCTATACCGGCAGGATGTCATTTCGGTGATGGAGAATTTATTTTTGTGAATAATTGCTATGCCTCCGCCTCTCTGCTTTAGTCTATCTTTGTTAAATATTGTAAATCCGGGGGGCACCAGCATGTCCATGTTGGGGTAAGACAGGTTGTTTAGCCAGGTCTCTGTGATGAAAGCTATATCTAAGTCATGTGAGAGGATAGCTTCCGCTAGTTCTGTTGCATGTTTCGAGGCAGATCTGCAGTTGATGAGCATGCATTTAATGGGGGGGTCTTCTTCATTCCTCATCTTGATGGGTTGGGCTCTAGGTAGGGAGGTTAGGTGAGCTAGGGGTCTAGGGACTCTTGGGGGGGGGTTGTTCCCTTCCAACTCCTGTAATTACTTGAATCGTGGATTTGGGGGACGAGTTCAAAGGGGGGCATATGTTAAGGGATGTGGTATTGCTTCCTGGGAGGGAAGTGTGAATTTGGGGGAGGAGTTCCAGGGGGTCATAGGATGAGGCAAGTAGTGTCGCTTCATGAGGGGAAAGTGTGGATTTTGCTCTTCTCGGTCTGTCTGATCGGATCTCGTTCCCTGGTTTAATGGTCGATGGTCAGGTTCTGGGGGGACAGGGGGCCCACTGGGGGGCAAGATTTTACTCCTTCTGGGTTGTGAGGGAATTGGATTGGCGGCGGATTGTTGAGTGGGCATTTGGATTTTATCCAGGGAGGATAGGGTTTCGTTCAGGCCTCGTATCAAGATTTCAAGCTGAGATTCTAGAATGTTGAGGCTTTGCGTCACGTTATCTGTGGTGGGGGAAGGGTATCACAGGTGGCACTGCACGTGGGGGAGGGTGTGTGGTCCAGTCCTGTTGGATGATTGTGGAGGAGCTGCTCAGATTGTTGTTTCTGAGAGGACTCATGGGTAGGAGGGGAGCTGGCTTGGGTCGAGGGTCGAGCTTCGTTAGGACTGGGGGTGGGGAGGAGCTGTGGTGAGACTGGGGTTGGGGTAAAGCTCCTCTCTGGGTGGGTAGTTGGGATTGGTGGGGGGCAGGGTTGGATGGGGGTGGGATCATTAATCAAAGGGGCAGAGTAGTGGTAAGTGCCACTGGAGGGCAGAGGGATCGGGGAGAGGGCGCGAGAGGGGTCCATTGACTTGTTTGTTGTTGGAGGTAAGTATGGGCGTAAAATCGGCTCCGCTCGCGGATTTTTCGGATTTTCGGCAAATTCGCAATCCGCGAACTCTCGCGAATTTGTCGAAAATCCGTGAATCCGCTCGCGGCGGATTTTTTGCTTGGTTGCGGCTCGCGGCGTGGTGCACGGCGTTCACTTTCCGTCATTTTAGCGTTTGCCGAGTTGTTTTTCTTTGCGAGTGACGCGCCATTTTAGATCTTGCTGCGTGTTCCCGCGGGAGTTTGTCGCCCGCGAATACGTACTCGCGGCTTGCCACCTTGCACAGCACACCTCGCGAGAGTTCGCAATTGCGAACACGTAGTTGCGGCGGAAAGGAACAATCTCGCACTTGCGAAATAGAGATTTTGCAATTTCGCACAAGAAAATCACCAGCAAACAGGATAAACCTTCAGAAAATTATGATTTTTATCAGAATCACTCCTCAGGTTGACATTTGCATGGCCTTTTTTTTTGCAAGGAGTCCATTTTGGGGGGGGGGGAGGAAGGAAGTGCCCCACAGTCTCCAACTTCCTGTTCCTGTCCAGCAGGCTCCTCCCAGTGCTTTGTCCATCTCCTGGTCACTTTCATTTGGATCTGGAGCTGGAAGGATTACTTTTTGTGGGTGCTGCTGGATATTTGGATTTGAGGCCTTTTTGACTGTCTTTGGATCACTTTTGGATTAGAAATCAACTTTCACAAGTAAGTTTGTTTGGGGCATTACATTTGCTGCAAGTACAATTTTTGAACTTTTTCAGAAAATTAAATAAATTATATTGTGGGTAGCCACAGTATCCAGTAGGACCAGGGTTGGTTATGGGTGCATGATACAACTGTTTTGTTGAATTTAAACACCATTGAGGCCATGGATGGGCTGGGATTGTGCAGATTTTATTGTTTTTTGTCGTTTTTTTGGGCCTGCTGGTGTGGCCCTTTGCCCAGGGGTGGTGAGTGAGTGTTGCATGGGCCTAGTCTTTCTGTGGGGTGTCTTCTTGAATTTAAACATAATTGAGGCCATGGATGGGCTGGGATTGTGCTTATTTTATTGTTTTTTGTCGTTTTTGGGGGGCTGCTGGTGTGGCCTTTTGCTTGCCCAGGGGTGGTGGTGGTGCATGGACTGAGTGTGCCTGTGGTGTGGTCTCACTCTCTTTGATGTAAACATCATGGATGGCATTGGATTGTGGTGATTTCTGGCTGTTTTTCTGTTTTTTGGGGGTGTACTGTTGATGTGGACTGGCCATGTGGGTGGTGGTGGTGGCCATCTTGAGTGCTGGCTGGTACAGGCAACATGTGCTTGGGGTGTAAGGGGGCCATTTTGAGGAGAGGCAGTGTCTGAGGCCTGCACTTATTTTGCCTACTTTTCATCCCTTATGCCCAGGGGTAGTGAGTGTTGCATGGGCCTAGTGTTTCTGAGGGGTGTCTTCTTGAATTTAAACACCATTGAGGCCATGGATGGGCTGGGATTGTGCAGATTTTATTGTTTTTTGTCGTTTTTTTGGGCCTGCTGGTGTGGCCCTTTGCCCAGGGGTGGTGAGTGTTGCATGGCCTAGTCTTTCTGTGGGGTGTCTTCTTGAATTTAAACATAATTGAGGCCATGGATGGGTTGGGATTGTGCTTATTTTATTGTTTTTTGTCGTTTTTGGGGGGCTGCTGGTGTGGCCTTTTGCTTGCCCAGGGGTGGTGGTGGTGCATGGACTGAGTGTGCCTGTGGTGTGGTCTCACTCTCTTTGATGTAAACATCATGGATGGCATTGGATTGTGGTGATTTCTGGCTGTTTTTCTGTTTTTTGGGGGTGTACTGTTGATGTGGACTGGCCATGTGGGTGGTGGTGGTGGCCATCTTGAGTGCTGGCTGGTACAGGCAACATGTGCTTGGGGTGTAAGGGGGCCATTTTGAGGAGAGGCAGTGTCTGAGGCCTGCACTTATTTTGCCTACTTTTCATCCCTTATGCCCAGGGGTAGTGAGTGTTGCATGGGTCTAGTGTTTCTGAGGGGTGTCTTCTTGAATTTAAACACCATTGAGGCCATGGATGGGCTGGGATTGTGCAGATTTTATTGTTTTTTGTCGTTTTTTTGGGCCTGCTGGTGTGGCCCTTTGCCCAGGGGTGGTGAGTGTTGCATGGGCCTAGTCTTTCTGTGGGGTGTCTTCTTGAATTTAAACATAATTGAGGCCATGGATGGGCTGGGATTGTGCTTATTTTATTGTTTTTTGTCGTTTTTGGGGGGCTGCTGGTGTGGCCTTTTGCTTGCCCAGGGGTGGTGGTGGTGCATGGACTGAGTGTGCCTGTGGTGTGGTCTCACTCTCTTTGATGTAAACATCATGGATGGCATTGGATTGTGGTGATTTCTGGCTGTTTTTCTGTTTTTTGGGGGTGTACTGTTGATGTGGACTGGCCATGTGGGTGGTGGTGGTGGCCATCTTGAGTGCTGGCTGGTACAGGCAACATGTGCTTGGGGTGTAAGGGGGCCATTTTGAGGAGAGGCAGTGTCTGAGGCCTGCACTTATTTTGCCTACTTTTCATCCCTTATGCCCAGGGGTAGTGAGTGTTGCATACTTGCATTTCCCTAGTCTTTCTGTGGGGTGTCTTCAATGTAAACATCATGGATGGCATGGGATTGTGCTCATTTTTCTGTGTTTTGTCGATTTTTTGGGGTGTATAACTGAACTGATGTTCCTCTGTCTTCCATTGCTTTTAGGCGCACAAGAAGACTCAATAGAACCACCAGTGCCAGGAAGAAGTCCTGCAGCGGTGTGTGCAGCATAACGTCACGCGACGTCACGTCTGGACACAGAACCCTCTGCAACTCGTGCAACTGCTGCCTGCTGACCTGCTCTGAAGAAGATGGCCCCCAAAAAAGTAACCCGTAGCTCCTCTAGCAAGAAAGGTGCCAGTAAGGAGCAGAAGAAGCAAGTTACCAAGGACACTGGTGTGCCGCCCGCCCCTTTTTTTGGGAGTTAAAAAAAAAGTATGCCTGCAGCAGCTGCAGCGGGATCTGCTGGGGACCAAGCTGGCAGCAGCACCCCCGCTCCATTGGGCTCAGTGCCACCACCACCACCACGCCAACTTAAGTCCAAGCCCTTGAGTGCTGCAGAGGCAGCCAGTATACTTCTTCAATCACCATCGACCAGTGATGTTGGCTCATCGCAAGAAAGCAGCAGCAATGTCCCTCAATCAACACAGGTTGTTGTAGCTCATCTGACGAGTGTTGAACAACCACAGCCGCAACAACAATCACATGTGCAAGTACAAGCCCAAGTACATGTGGAAGGAGAGGCAGCGCAAGGAGATGCGCAAGCAGAGGTGCATGGAGGGTCACAACAAGTGCCCACAATAGTTGTTCCTCCCGAAGTAGGGGCACATCAGGAAATCGACAATCAAGGCGAGGTATCATTTGAGGAAGCCACTCCTCCTGATGATCCTTCATTGTCTTCCACACCCCTAGCAAGGAAGAGATCAAGGGTGGTGTCTACATCCTCTTCAAGCACACCTCCTTCTGATGATACGGATCAAACTTGGGAACCAGCACCACAGCCGTCTGAGAGTGAGGCACACCATGATCCAACAAAGGTAGTTAAGCGTAAAAGGAAGCTCGTCCAAAGTCTCAGAGTTATGGAGTGTGATGAGGCTCAACAAGAAGTGGCGGATACTGCTGCTGATGAAGACTCTGCCAACGACGACCCAGTCATCATAAAGGTCACTGCAGCCCCAGCGGGCATGCAGCAAACAGACATTTTGACCCTAGCCCGAAGAGCTGCTGCGCGTGATGATGATGATGATGATGTTGTCGATGAGGAGGCAGTGGAAACACCACAATCATTGGAGTTAAGTAGTACACCAACTCGTCCCGCTTCCATATTTCTTTCTGGCAAGAAGAGACCTCCGTCAACCTCGACCTTAATTAGTGGCGGTGAAAGTGCAAAACGTACAAAAGTTGGGCAATCCAGATCCTCCACTTCATCTGGCATTAGCTTCATGACCACCACCACCAGTATCGCCGCCTCCTCCAGGTCCCACAGACACTTCAAGTCCCCAGTTTGGGACTTCTTTACTGTTTGTCCCAAAAATCCAAAGTTTGCCATTTGTACCCTTTGTAAGCTTGCAGTTAGTCGTGGTAAGTCAGGTACCAACTATGGTACCGGCGGCCAGAGTGGTCATCTTGAGAGAAAGCACGCTGTCAAATGGTTTGCGCACCTAGATGCGATCAAGAAAGGCCAAAATCAAGGAAACGTTGATGTTTCATCTGATGATGACGAGCAGGAAGAAGACGTGTCAAACACGTCCCTTACACCCAGTACCCCTGTCAGCAGCACACCCAATGTGAGGCACACTAAGAGTGTTGGAGCGAGTGAGACACCAACGCACAAAAGTTCACCAGCGAGCAAAATTGGGTCAACGAAGTCATTATCAGCCCGTAAATGCTTGGTCCAGGGCAACATTAGAACAATGCTTACTTCAGACGTGCCATATGAACGCAACCACCCACTGCCGCGTCTGTATAACACTAAGCTGGCTAAAATGCTAGCTGTGGACCTTCTACCTTTTTCTTTTGTAGAAGCGGTAGGTTTTCTTGAATTAGTGGCAACGCTCTGCCCTAAATGGAAAGTTCCGAGCCGGTTCTATTTTGCCAGAGTTGCTTTTCCAGCACTACATGAAGATGGATGGGCCCAGATCTTTTGACTGGGGGAGTGTGTGACATTGATCCACATTCAGTCCATCACTTGTTGTTTTTGGCGATTGGGGCAGCTTTGCAGAAGAGTGCTGTTCACACAATACATCTGACAACAGACATGTGGACCAGTGGCCCAGGCCATGATTACATGTGCATCACTGCACACTGGGTCTCTTTTTCAGGTGTTAAAGCAAAGCTAAACGCAGGTGTTGACCCGGACAAAGTTTTCAAAGCTGCTCGGAAACATGCAACACTAGCCATGTTTGGCTTGGAGAAAAGTCACACAGCAGAAAACCTTTTGCAAGAGTTTAACAAAAAGGTCTTGACAATGCTATCCCCCCTAAAACGCAAGATTGGTTATGTTTCCACGGATAATGGCTCCAATGTAGTTAAGGCCATGTCGGAGGGTGGCTATTTCAGAGTGCCATGTTTGGCGCACTGTATCAACCTGGTAGTTCAAAAATTCTTGAGTGATAGAGACAGTGCAGCGTTCGCGGTAATGGCCACCTGCCGCAAAATGTCCAACCATTTCAGCCATTCTTTTAAGGCCCGGAAGCATCTGCGGAGACTGCTACTTCAACGTAGAATGCCAGTGAAAGCACTCATCCAGGAGGTGGCAACACGTTGGAACTCAACCTTCTACATGCTTGAGCGTCTGTATGAGCAGTATACGGTACTCGATCACTATTTCTTCACAGAGGGTAAATCTCAGAAGGAGGACCTGCGGATGACTGCGGCGCAATGGGACATAGTTAAAAGCCTGACAGACATGCTTCGTCCTTTTGAGTTCTTCACGCGTGCAGTCAGCCAGGAGGACTGTAATTTGGGAAAAGCTATCCCATTGTTGTGCATGCTGGAGCACCAACTGATGGCGGTGTCTTCTGAGTTTGAAAAAGAAGATGAAGAAAAAAAAAAACATTTCATTTTGTCAGAGAAATTATTAGAGCGCCTACGTGGTGATGAACGTCTTCAAAAGATCAAGTCCGATCAGCATTACATTTGTGCTACTATTCTGGATCCACGCTACAAAAAGGCGCTGGCAGACGAAGCATTCTTTCCTTTTGATGATGCAGATGTTCAAAAGTACAAACATTGGTTAGCCTGGTCAGCCAATAGGTTTGAAAAAGAACGGCAGGTTATTGAAGGAGAAGCCAGTACATCAGCATCAGCATCAGCAGGCCATCCCCAGTCACAAGAATCCACTTCTGCACCTGTGGCTGGGGCACAAGTGACCTCTCAGCCGTTAAAGACACCGGCAACTGGATCATCTGCACCACACACAATGACAACACTAACAGTGGCTGCGGAGGAGGATTGGCTAAGTTTGATGGGGTATGGTTCTCGAAAAAATGTCACAGCCACAGCAAAAAGTAAGCAAAGTGGAGGAACCGTTGATGACCTTGAGTCGATGGTGCAGGACTATATGAATGACTCAACAGTGGTCTTTCTTAATGAGGAGCCATTGCAGTATTGGCATGGCAAAAAACAATTGTGGCCACAGCTCTGCAACCTGGCTATAAACTATTTGTCTTGCTCACTCGCAAGTGTGTCTTCTGAACGTGTTTTCAGTGCTGCTGGTGGCATTGTAACTCCCAAACGGAGCCGCCTCTCGCCCAAAAATGTGGAGCGGCTGACAATGATCAAGATGAATCAGCACCTCATACCACCTGATTACAAAGTACGAGAAAGCACGCCGCATGAAGACGAGGAGGACGGCAACGTAGATGAGGGGATTTTTTCTCTGTTCGGTGGCACTGACCTCATCCAGCCTGAATTCGCAGAGTATGATGACGAAATCTTGTTCTTATTCCCTGACACCGAGCACTGAAAATGAGACAATCAATCAAGAACTTTCTTTTTCGTCCTTATTCCCTTTTATTCCTGTGTGCTTTGTGTCTCTCTTTCTTTGTTTTCCACAGTTAATTTAATTCAAACTTTAATCACCTAATCCCAAAAACAAGACCATCATCAGAACTGTCTTCACTTGTTTGCTTATTGCTTTGAAGGTGCCGCAGTCTACATTCCTCAGGTTCACAAGTTCCGAAGAACATGCTCCTCTATCCTCCTCCTCCAGACTGCGATTTCCCTCCAAGCAGAGTGCTGGATTACGCCCAATGAAGAAAGACTCAGCACTTGTGGGGGTGTTGTACTTCTTTGCGGGTGAGTTGACGGATTTGGGCCCATTGCTGTGAAGCTCTAATAATGGACAAAAGTGTTTTGGACCAAATATGAGGTGGAAATTTCTTGCCGTTTTTGCTGACTTGCTTGCCTTTGAGGTGCTCTTTGGCGGGGTTCCGGGGGTTTGTGGGTAATTTTTGGTGTCTGTCGAAGCACTGCTGCGACAGTCTAATCTTGATTGCATTTGCTTTTCAGGAAATCCGTGGTGGAAAACAGGAGTTATGATGATTGATGATGATGACCTAGCTGAACAGCGCCGCATTTGGACCGAAGGCCGAGAGATATTGTAAGTATGAGATTGAGCTTTTTCGCTGTTTGGGGGTGTTGTCGGTTGTTTTTTTGCGGGTGGGTTGGCGGGTCTTGCCTGGGGCATTCCTGGGAAGGTCTAATACCGGATAGAAGTGTTTTGGACAAAATCCATAAGGAACAGCCTTTTTTTTGCTATTTCTTCTGACATCTTGCTCAATGTAGCGTTTTGGGGGGCTTCCTGCTGTTCGTGGGTGGGTTGCGGCCGGGGTCTCTGTCGAAGCACTGCTGCGACAGTCTAATCTTGATTGCATTTGCTTTTCAGGAAATCCGTGGTGGAAAACAGGAGTTATGATGATTGATGATGATGATGACCTAGCTGAACAGCGCCGCATTTGGACCGAAGGCCGAGAGATATTGTAAGTATGAGATTTAGCTTTTTCGCTGTTTGGGGGTGTTGTCGGGTGGTTTTTTGCGGGTGGGTTGGCGCCGGCGGGTCTTGCCTGGGGCATTCCTGGGAAGGTCTAATACCGGATAGAAGTGTTTTGGACAAAATCCATAAGGAACAGCCTTTTTTTTGCTATTTCTTCTGACATCTTGCTCAATGTAGCGTTTTGGGGGGCTTCCTGCTGTTCGTGGGTGGGTTGCGGCCGGGGTCTCTGTCGAAGCACTGCTGCGACAGTCTAATCTTGATTGCATTTGCTTTTCAGGAAATCCGTGGTGGAAAACAGGAGTTATGATGATTGATGATGATGATGACCTAGCTGAACAGCGCCGCATTTGGACCGAAGGCCGAGAGATATTGTAAGTATGAGATTTATCTTTTTCGCTGTTTGGGGGTGTTGTCGGGTGGTTTTTTGCGGGTGGGTTGGCGCCGGCGGGTCTTGCCTGGGGCATTCCTGGGAAGGTCTAATACCGGATAGAAGTGTTTTGGACAAAATCCATAAGGAACAGCCTTTTTTTCAAGGTCAAATTTTGTTCTAAAACACAGTAGTACACCTACCTTGAGGGGAAAGATCCGCTATAATATTTTGGCCATACTTATTGATCCTTAAAAAGGTGACTCAGACAGAGCACGCAATTTCTAAAATATTGTACTGTCTATTAGGGAAATCAAAGTGTGACTTTTTGCACCACACAGCGTACATACCTTTTATTTATTTATCAGTGGTATTGTAATAGCACTTCCTGTTTTCCGTTCAATAATTACAGGCCGGGTTTCAGTCAACATCCGCCAGGCAGGCAGTGGACAGGGTGTCTTCTGTCAGTGGTCACCACATTGATGGACGAAGCGTCAGCTGGAATGGAGGAGTGCCGCCAATAAGAGGAATTGTTTGCTGCATGCTTATTACTTACCAAATTCAACAGGACAACTCCAACAACATACGCAATACAGATACAGTATCCATTGTTGTCTTTTATTCTATGAGTGTGACTGCATGTGCTTACCTTTAGTTTGTAACCAAAGATTGTCTGTATCTTCAATTATTGTTTGTCCATGCTCTGCTTTTTTTTTCTTCTCTCAACAAAACCTACCCAAAAAGAAACCCCCATTCCCATCCATTTTACAAACCCTAACCCTCTTCCCCCGGGCTGTGTTGTTTTGCTTGATGTCTGACTAAAATGACATCAATAATTCCACACACTTGCTGGGGAGGATAAGGTCATAGCAGCAACAGTCTGGTGAAGGAATACGAGGATATCTTCTAGACTTACTCAGCTTCAGTACTATATCTTCTAGTAGTAGTAGCCAATGTCAAATAAATTCAACGCAAGTACTAGTTATACTTGCAAGCAAATACTTTACCATTTGTTAGGCTACATTATGGCACTGTTCTAGTGTACTGTCACCTGCTATTTTCTCGATCGTACCGTAACCGTTGTAATGCTACAGTAAGGAGGACAAACAAGGTTTCGTTTTCTTTTTTTCCATAGGCATGCAACTGCCACTGTGTCACACCACTAGTACCACCGCAATGAGGAAATGTCACCCGCCCAGGATTGACAACGTTAATCCCCATTTCACCTGGAGCCAGCCCTGGGCCTAGCCCTAATTTCTAACACAAATTACAGGTAAGATAAGCGTTTGGTGGGAGGTAGTATAATGGAGTATTATTTCGGAGTAGACAAGAGATTGACGGTTGTACTACTAAAGTCCTACGACTGTTCAGGAAAACAAAGTTACTGTTACACCCCCGCCCCCCACCCACCAGACTGAAAAGCAGTAAAAAACAGGTATGGTCAGATAAAGTTGAAAAATATATTTATTTAGCCCTAACAAAATAATCTCCCTCACCCACCCTAACCCCAACGATTGTCTCTGAAACGTCCCAAAACGATCCCAACTCCCAAATCCCACCCCCAAAAGTCTATAAAAAAAGGGCAAGGGACACTCCACTACTGGAGGGTGCTGGTGCTGGTGCATGATGCGGCATGGGCATCATACTCCTTGCGGAGGGTGGCAAGCTCGGAGCGGAGGCCCTTAACCAAGTTCTTATACCTCAGGACCTCCTGCTCCAGGTTGGACATGCGGACTCGTAGGCGGCGTTGGCGTTCCTTGCAGCTCCTGTGGGGGGCAGCTGGTATTTCGGTTGCTTGGCGGTGGCGGTCGTCTTTCTTAGCCCGGCTCGGTCCCGCTGGCTTAGTCACGGAGGAGGATGCAGTGGTCACAGTCGAGGATGTTGCCCCGCTCGACTGCGTGTCCTCCTCCTCCTCCAGGGCCACCAGCCGCCGATATTCGGCGACTGTGGCCTCCAGCCTCCGTTGCCGGGCCAATCTAGCCTGCTCCCTCCTTGTTGTTGATTTGGAAGGAGCAACTATATGAAGAAAGAAAGACATAGTCTGTAACCAATGCTCCTTATTAATAACACAAAGTGATTGAGCCGAAAGTTGGGTCACAGAGTACAAGTAGCAAATTGAAAGCACAGTACATAACTATTGAGGACAGTATCTATGTAACCTCCCACTTCTGCATCCTTGCTTTAACAGTAGTGGTAGTTTAATGAACTAATTCTACGACCACTATGGACTTCCATTACAGTCGACTATGACAGTACACCAGTCTTATTCTTCTTCTTCTCTCTTGTTTAGGGAAATGGGTACGTTATCTTATGCAAGCCGGCAGAATGACATGGACACAGCACAGTGAACTTGCACCCGAGAAAAAAAGTTGCACACCATGATGAGTGAGACAGACTTGCGTTACTGTACCGGTCCAGTACATGCAGGTGGTGAAGCTATTACTTTTCTATTACGGGTGGCACTGAGAATACTCTGTTACAAGGGCTACTGCTTAATTAATTTACCTTTCACCCTACAGTGCAAATGAGTACTAGAAAAGGAAAATGAAGAAGCTAACTAATTTGATTATCTATCACTTCACATGGGACGTATTTAATGACAGATGAGATGACTTTAGGTGCTTTGCTTAATATTGAGTGAACAGTGATACACCCACACATGAATGACGTACTACAAGTAAACTAAAGTTATTAAGAGAGGTACGGAGTGTCCACCGTAATAACCAGATATATGCTGTGAATGCAAACGCAATACAAAGTACTGCTACTATTCATGATAGTATTGGACACATTTACAATTTCTTTTCCTTGCCTTCCCTGCACTGGAACGGACGTGCGGGTGCGGTGGTACATGCTCTTCAAGGTAACACTTACTTCACCTGGCGACCATCTACTCTCTCTAGATACACATGTGCTATCTAAGAGTCAGAGAATACCATGCTCCAGGCATCCATTCAGTCAAAGTATACGCACACATACAGTTTCTGTTTCACCCACCCAGGCTGCTGTCCTTCCACCCATCCTTGCTTCATCATTGACCCAGCCATGCACCATTCCATATTCTTTCCTTCCCAGCCACCTCGGGGGCCAAGCAAACACATATCGTTCTTCTTTGCCAGCCATCATACAAGTTCGCGTCCCACTTACTTACACCCTTCTTTCGCTTTTCGTTCATCCCATCCATCACGTTCGTCTAAGAACTTATTGGGATTCTTCTCACCAAAAACTTCACAGCTAAGTCGAAGTACATTTCGAGGAGGCTACTACCTGGTTGATTTGTAATTGTAATACACCCGTGCAGAAAGCACACTATGCAGTCTTCAATCTCAATAAGGAAGGAATATATAGCTTACCTGTTTCCGCCACCACCGTTTGATCCCCCACAGGAACGTCCGCCAGCTCTTCTACCGCCGCCTCCTCCCCAGAGGCCTCCGAGTCCTGGTCCAACACAGCCACCTCCGCGCTGGCCCCGTCACCAGATGTTACACCTACAAAGTACATTTAAGAATGTTAGAATACACCACTCACTACTATATAATATTTGGTCTAGGAGAAATGTTAAAAAAACAGAATACAATGTAATAATTTGTGACTGTCTACTCCATAGTAAAAATGTCCCATTTTCCAGGGAAGGCTGTTGTCTTGCTGCACTTTTATGCACAACTGATGAATGCTTGCTTTTGACTTTTAACACGCACCACTTTTTCTCCTAACAGACAGAAGCTTGACTCCTGAGTCCTAAGAACACGACCAGGATCAAGTTCAAACCAGGTGAGAGTTCGGCTCGACCACAAGAAATGTGTCCAATTAATCGTCAGCACTAACCACTTTTCCGTTTACAGTTAAATAGTTTTATGACAAAGTAGATTTTAATAAATGTGTTTACTTTTAATAAAGCTTTTAAACTTAAATAGACTCTGTGGTTTTTGTTCCTCTAGACTAGAGTGGATGAGCTAAAGGTTTTGGAATTTTTGCAAGCATGAGTGCCTCTGACACTTCTTGACTGTGCTGTGACTCCGTACTACTCTCTTGTCCTGCGTACGATAATCTAGAGATCATTGGGGATCTATAATCGGTGACTTCGGGAGCTGAATGACTCTGCCACACTATCTAGTCAGTAAGGAGACAGTGCATAGAGGTATTGCTGAATATAATGGGAGTCCAATGGAATTGCCAAATGTCCAATCTTAGTTAGCTACACAGACAGACTAATAAGAATAGTCTAGTAATACCACAGGGAGTCATATTCGAGGCAGGATAAGAATTTATATCCAGTCTACAAGAAGATCAAAGACGATTTAGAAAAAATCGAATGAGGAACGCTAGGAAAAAATAGGTACTGTTTATTAAAATGTAAACTTACTGGGGCCAGCAAAGGAACCCTCGCCTGCCCGATCCTGGCCTGCATCCTCAGCACCCTCCTCCTGTGTCCTCTTGCCCTTGGGGGGAGCTGATGTACAACATGAAAGAAAGAAAAACCAGAAAACATGGATGAGATTTTTCAACCAAATCAAACATTTCAAAAGAACAATAACAACATATTTTGGAAAAATAGCAAATAGATAGACAACTATTCCACGGGATCTATCTCATGTGGTATACTACGTTATTCGTATTGCCTGATTTGCGGAACGTTGACTTAGAAAGTTCCTATGTAACTCAATAAACAGACTACTAAAGAGGTTTGCCTAGGCCTGGCACTGCAGCAGGCAGCAGTGCGCAACACGTGACAGACAAAGTCCATCCTGCTTGCAGATCAGTGAATACTCAAACTATCAATCCACCCGCCACCACCGCCACTATTTCTTCTTATAGCCATGTGTCTAAAGGAAGGACTGGACTTCAGTCTGTTGGGGCTGATTTAGAAGTCCCTTGCGGAAGTTGCGGCTCATTTTCCTCCATTGTTGCGTGCCTTTTCTGACGCAGCGGCAGAACAAAAGACTCGCCATGGTGTTGGTGCGGCGTATATATTAAAAAAAAAACACATATGGGCATATGGGCGATGCATCACGTTGTAAAGCCCTGCGCCATCAGGGGGCGTTCCGGCGCAAGGGAGGGCGTACCTGCGCAGGAACGAATCCTAAAAGTGGCTGAGGGAAATCTACAAGATGTCAATCAGTCACTTTTAGGACAATGATGCATGACTCAAACCCTGCGCGCTTGAAGCCGACGTACGGCTTGATGCAGCATTGGGGAGATAGGGTACCCCAGAGCATTGCTGGAGCTGCGCCATCGTTGGCACGCAACTCCAGCAATGCGCTGCCTTTACGGCACAGATGCGTAAGGCTTCTGTGACGTTTTGGGCCAATGGGTGGTGGTGGCATGGCACACAATTACTGCCGCATCCCTGCTACTTTGCAGGGATGCGCCGGTAATTGAAAATATGACCCTTACTGTCTAGCATTACGCAGTTCTTTTCTTTACAGTACACTCATACATAATTTCTCAGGCCAATGAAATGCTTCTGAACACAACATACAAAACAAAGAAGCATAGTAGCAAGGAAGGCTACTGAGAAGGAGAGCAGTGCACCTGAAATGCATAGAAGATTTTGAAATATAATTTACCTCAATGTAATCGGCAGCATTATTGCTCTTGGTAAAGAACAAAGATTTGCAAATAACAGAACAGGATAAAACAGAGTAGTAAATGTACTACTACTACTACTCACCAAGCCCGGGGACCTCTACGCCGAGCGCGTCCAGCAAGTCCCGCTCCCGGTCCATGACATCGGTCCAGCGGTGGGTGGCCTGGTTATATGTGCGCCGGACCCCAGAGATCTTGTACATGGCCCGGCACACCTTCTCCCACCGCTTGCGACGCTCCCGGATGCCATAGCCGGTCGCGATCTTGCCGCCTCCCAGGATCGTCTTGGGGAGGCGGCGCTGGACGTGGAAGATCAGTGCCGCCACTTCCTCCGCGCTGAAGATCTCCCTCGGGACCACTTGCTCCCCCCTTAAACGCCCGCACGGGAGCCGGGCACGGGGTGCGGGACCCTTCCCCTTCTCAGGGTGCTTCCCGGCTCCCTTTACCATGGTCTGGGCAGAAATAAACTTAAATGATAAAGAAGAAATAGAATAGTGAAGAAGAAAAGAAAAGAGTTTAAAAAAGTAGTTTAAAAGTAACTAAAAGCTGCAGAAAACACAAAAATATAGAGGTAGAAAAATAGAGGGATAGATAATAAGTAAAATTAGATCAAAAAAACTTCAAACAAGCAAAGGATGGCAGAGATTGAGAGAGGATAGAGAAAGCATGCCCAGAACCATAGCAATGAATGAGAAACAAGATGGCCGCGCCCGTTCACGACCGCGTGGGTAAGTTCGCGCGAGATTTTCCTTGCGAGTACGCGCGAAATTGTACTAGCGAGCAGCACACTTTGCGAGATTACACATAGCGGGCGGAAACGGAATTACGTCACGCCAACAAGATGGCCGCGCCCGTGTACGACCGATAGGGTAACTTGGCAAACGTATAGCTAGAAGCGCCTCGCGAACACGCGCAAGATCACGCGAACATACACGTCGCAAAAAAAACAATTTTGTATTCGCACGTATTCGCGGCTTCCGAAATCGATCTCGCACGGATTCGCGCCCAAAAAACGCGCGAAATTGCAGAAAAAACGATTTTAGCTAAACTGAAAGCAATGAGCAGGTGCAAAAGTTCAAACTTAACATTAGTAACATTCAAGGTAGTGCTTCCTGATGGGCCCCTCCAGAGTTTGCAACTATTCTATGACCCTGCTATGACCCAAACAGCAGGCTCATAGAATAGCTACAAGTAGACCATAAAGGTCCTGTGAAAAAAAAATTTCACTGCAACAAAAAGCAAATTACAGATAAGGAAGGAAGCAGGTGCCAGCCAGACTGGAACTTTCAAAATTACTGACACATTAATGAAACACAAATTAATTGATGGCAGTTGAAGAAGGGCAGGTGTGCTTGCTTTTTTCAACCACCATAATCTACAGTGATAAATAAACCTAATAGGTGCCAGTGAGGATGTACCAGAGGGTGGCATGGGTGTCCCAGAGGGTGGCAGTGGTGAAACAGAGGGTGCTGTGAACCTGTGATGATAAACCAGACGTAGAAACAACATAGTCGCGGCCGTTGCGAGCCGAAAAGTAAGTTCGCAATTGCGAACTTGTCCCAAAATCGGCGCGAACACGCGCCAACACAAAAAACTGAAAAATCCGCAAATCCGCTAGAGTTCGCGGATCTTCGCGGATTGCGAATCCGTAAATCCGCAAGTTCGCGTACGCGAGATCCGCTAGATCCGCCCATACTTAGTTGGAGGCTCCTTGGGGGAGGGGGAGGGGTCAGGGCGTGATGTGTGTTATGTAATGGTGCTTTCTTTAGCGAGAGGAAGAGGGAATCGAAGACCTCAAGGTTATCGCATTTTGCCTGTATTAGGATTGTGCCATTCTCGAAAAGGGTTATGGAGATATTGCCGGTTAGGGTCTGATGTTTCGGGAGAGAGATTGTTAGTTTGCGGCTATGGGCTGTGATGGTAGTTTTGGAGATGAGGAGATGTGAGTTGAGGATGGTGACCCAGTTGTCAGTGTGGAAGATGAAGTCCATTTTTAGCTTCCCTCTAGAGGAGCAGTGGTAGGTGTCTACGACTAGTGTTTCGGGGTGTTGTCTGATCAATCTGTGTTTAAAGTGTTTTTTCATTTACTAGAGAGGCTGTGGGGGAAAGTTATTGCGAATGAATTCGGTCCGTGGGGTGTCAGGTAGTTAGCGGTTCGGGGGGAGGCAGCCATTTGTGTGGCCGGCGGCATCCTAACTAGGTTAAAAGGAAGCAGAGTTCCTCTTGTGTGGAGTAGGGAGAGTGCCGTGCGGGGGAGAGAAAGCTGTCTGTCAGGATGGAGGGTAGGGAAGTTAGAAGGGTAGTCTTTCGAGGGGGAGGACTGTTAGCTAGGAGTCAGAGGGGCCCTCCAGATTGGCCAGGGCACCTGTGAGTTTGGTGTGGTGGTTTATCGAGGATTAGGGATCGAGGGGGGTGGGGTTGGGAGCGTGTCCGGAGGGTGTCTACACTACCGTGTGGGTCCAGGGATTGGGGCTCTCTTGCGACTGGACCTTATTAGGGCCCTGGTAGATAGTTAAGGGACCGCCCTTGGGGGCTGTCAGCACTAACCTTATATTTCTTGGTGCAATGGTCTCCAAGGTTATCAGGGTTCTTCTTTTTGATTTATTGCTGGACTTTCTTTGTGTTGGTGGCCCCTCTAGGGTCAGGTAGCTGGTGCTCCTAGTGTGTTGTAGCCCAGGGCTTCACTTCCAACTTGGGATGCAAAACGAAGCAGTGTGAGGTCGTCTTGTGATCTTAAAGCAGGTCCTCTTCTCACTCAGCTATGGGAAGTGTCGACTCTTGTTTAGCCTAGCATCGCAGATTAGTCCGTGGCGGCCGTAGTTTTGTCAGGGATCGGGCTTCTGGTGTGATATTGAGTAGAAGAGTCCCCGCCCCAGGTCAACAAAAGTGGCGTCTGGGGTCACAAATGGCCGTTATATAGTTTCTGTGGGCATGGGGTAGGTCGGGATCTTCCTAAAGCCTTATCGCAGGACCCTTTCTGTCTCTTGTCTGAAAAGTGCGGCCATTTGTAGGTCAGGCGTCTGGGACTGCTTGTTTGAAGGGTCAAGGGGCTCCGCTCCCACCACAGGTCATCAATGTTAGCGCCCTGGGTAGCGACTGACCTGATCTATAGTTATAGTGGGCTCTTGATGAGTCGGGGTCCTCCTATGGCCATGTCGCAGGCCTATTTCAGACTCGGATCAGAAAAGTGTCGCCCATTTTTAGGTCAGGCAGCTTGGACTGCTGCATTGTTGGGTCCCAGAGCACTATTCCAGACTCAGAATGTTCTCATCAATTTAGTTGAGGGTCCCCACTAACCTGATGCTGTTAGATCATGAGGGTCCGGCTATCCGGGGTCATTTCCGGTCTTGGGGCAAGTTAGACTCAGTGCCTGCACCGTTACGGGCGGCCATTTTTGGGTCAGGCGGCCTGTGTTCCATCAACCTGAACTGTTGAATGTGGCCCCTGTGAAGCACGACCAGATAGCTGCAGTTTGCACTTTGTGCTTTTAGGTGCTATTTTAGACTTTATTCTTTAAAAATTCATAACTCCGATTCTACAGATTGCATTTTCATTGTTTTTGTCTTGTTTTATTTATTAAAATGTGCCCAACTTTTCCAACTTGATGTGAGATTTTTTTGTGTGGTGGTCTCACTGTTTTACTGTTTAAAGTTTGCACAAAATCTTTACACATAGCCTCTAAGTTAAGCCTGACTGCTCTGTGCCAAGCTACCAGAGGGTTGAGCGCAGGTTAATTTAGGGTTTGCTTGTGCCTTGCTTTGATATGTACTGTGGTTGCTGCTTGCCCAGGCATCATCATACCCCAGTCAGAAATTAGCCGATATACATGGCTGTAGCAAAACTGATGGCTGAGTACTACACAATGAAGAAAAAAGTGAAATTAGCTAATTCACTCTGCACTCAACAAAAGAGTGCAAAAAAGGTATCATGCCACATTATACACATTGCAAACCCCAAATGAGTCTTGTCCATCAGCCTTGTTGACACAGAAATTTTATCTGCCAAAATTACTATCAGCAACCACAGGGTGTTTGGAGCTCTGAACAACTGTGCATCGCAGTCTTTCTGGACACAATTGTAGTGGCTGATCGTGATAACCAGTTTTAAATATGTAACATTGCAATCATTTTCCATGAGAAGCACCGGCCTTCAGCATGTTGAGTGGTCCAGAGTTTCTAAGGATAAAGAAAAAATGCCACAGCCCTTGCGGTATCGGTGAATTTTCGTCCCTACTCTTTCTGAAGTAAAATATGATTTGTTTTAATCAATAGGGAACTTCTTTAACTATGACTATGACTTGAAAGCTTGTGAATGTGCATAAAACAAGCGTAGCTTGATTTTTAACCAGATTTAAAGGATTATGTATTGTGTGTCTGATTTGAAGTATGTATGCTATGCAACATCCAGTGAATTTTGAAGTGCATATGCGTGTAAAGGTTGTGTGAAAAGCATGTGAGTAGCAAAGGTGAAATTACAGTTATAGATTGGTGAATGTTTTTTGTGAGTGTGATATATGAAGGGTAGAACGCATGCTATGATTGTGATATGCAATTAGTGAAGCATAATGCTGTACCTGGCTTTGAGTATGAGAAGCCATAGGTAACAATGGGTGGCACGCCTCTCGCTGTGATCGCAATATGTGATCAGTGAAGAATGGTGGTGAACTTGGTACGACTGTTCTGTGTTATTGGTTTATGAAAGGTGTAGACTGATATCATTGGTAAATGTGATAGGGATTTATGCCTCGCACATTTGCTCTGAGTGTGATATGTGAGTGATGAAAAGGGTTAGTGTCCTTGAAATGGGTATAATATGCAATCTGGGTAAGGGATAATGCATAGTGTATGAATGCAATATGCAGCTGGAAACTTGGTTTCAGTGTAATGAGTCTGTGGTCTAGTGGGTGATATGGTTGCCATCAAGTGAGATACTTGCCTGGTGAAAAGGGATAGTGCAATACCTGTGATAGTTTTGATGGATGGGACATTTGCTATGCGTGTGACTTTAGTGGTGAAGAGGTGTTGTGAACTTTTAATATGTCTGATTTGTAGTTGTTATGAGCGTGATTTGAGATTGGTGAAGAGGGGTAGTGCACTTGGTATGCATGTAATATGTTACTGGTTACACTGGGTAGGTCAGGTGTAGTTCACATGCTTTGATTGTGCTACGTCAGTTTGGAAAAAAAAGTGATGCACTTGAAATAGGTGTGAAATTTGATTAGGGCACAGTGGGGTAGTCAACTTCGGTATTTGAATTACAGGAAACATTTACTGTTCTGTTCTCTCTGAAGATTAACATTTTATAAAGCTGAGAAATTGACATTTCCTCCAACTAAACTGCCTGCAGATGAAGCTGCATAACTCATCTCAGCAAAGCACTCTGTGGGGAGGTAGACCAACAGGTGGCAATTCTCCTCGAACTCACCATGACACAGGCAGTGACATCTCTTCAACACCTCCAGATAGGCCTCAGAAGATGACAGTTTCACACACTCTGTAGTATGAAAGAGCGCATTTTCTACTCTATCCAGCTAAAACATTCTTGGAATAGTTAGGTGTAGAAACCAACCTAACTAAAACATTATTTTCTCCTTTTAAATAACAATTTATGAGCCCCTTGTGCCGCCTGAGTATCACTTTTTTGTATGCACCAGCGGTGCAAACTATAAAAACATATTTATGAGTCCCGCAAAGCCACTTTGCATGGCTTTGAATGGCCTCATAGATATGGACTAAGGCAAGGCAGAGCAAATAGCTGTGTTGCCTTGTTCTGCGCTAGGCAGGCATTCCATGGGTGTTGTCGTGGGTGTTCCGATGCAACACCCATGGATTTTGATGCTTCCCCAGATTTACAAAACCATGTAAACCTGGGGATGCACAAAATCCTTATGCCTCCCCAGGGGAGGTGCAACGAGGAGAAATTACTGAATTTCTCCTTGCTTTTTCCTATTTTTGCTTCACATATTGGATTTTAATTTTTTAACTCAGAAAACCCAAAAGTGGCAGTATGCCTGGGTGGCTTAGATATTGGAGTTCCTAGATATTTCAAGCTTTCTAAAGCATTCAGATCTCTTGTTACTACACGGTGTACAAGAGCTAAGGGGCAGGTAGTGACCAATGGAAATATATCCAAATCGTTTAAGTTACGAAAAGGCACTCACCGGGGCTGCCATTATTACAAAATCTCTTTGATCTAGGTTTGGAGCGCCTACTTACAAGTGTTAGAAACCAATGAACTGTATTGTATTGTATATGCTATTATATAGCGCATGGCTACCCGGGGGCATCCCAGCGCTGCAGAAGTGTGGTGAGAAACAGGTGAAGTTTTATGGGAAGAGACATGTTTTCAGTTGTTTACGGAATGAGAGGTGGTTGAATTCCTGGTGGATGGAGAGAAGCAGGGAGTTCCAAAGTTTAGAGGCGTTGTAGGATAAGAGACGTCCTCCGATGCGGGACCTCCTGATTCTGGGGACGTCGGTCAGATGTAGGTCATTGGAGCGAAGGCTCCTGGATGCTTTATGGGGTTTGATGAGGTTATTGAGGATGGGTGGACAGTGTTTCACTGTACAAGTGACATCTACCAATACATCTGAGATCAATATCGTAGCCTATGCTTCTTTTCACGAATATTAATACCTTTGCACCACAAACATTACAAAATATTGAGACATACAGACAGTGCTTCAGCTTCAGGCTCAATCTTTCTAAAAAGGTTGGGGCATGCAGAATGTTCGGTCCTTAAATGGTCTCCTAAAGATCTAAAGATTGTGCATATACAAATTCCTACGGACTCCTTAAAGATTGTTGTCTTTACTCTACAGGACATTATTAAAAATGTAAGGAAAAGCTGTGGTAGATGGGCTAAAATTACTTTGTAATGTCCAGTTATGTATATTATTTTGTTGCATAGTGCATTTGATTAAGGAAAAGACAGAGGACTACTGTTCCTGTCCTAAATATATGTATAACAACAACAAACAACAACGCCCAAATAATAAGTGTGCTCAAAGGAATATATCCATATATGTGGGACGCCTGTCATGCCCCCTGTATGTGTTCAAACAGAGTTTAGGATGTTTAAAAAATGTTAGTTGAGCCCTCACACTCCAACCTAGGTGGCATGCCTCTTCAGCAGTGCACTGGAAAAAGAATCTCTCAAGAGGCCTGTCACCGGGACTCTGCAAGGTGCTTGACTCCGCTTTGTAATGCAGGGTGGGTCTCTGAAATTTGGAAGATCTCTTCACAAATGCACTTTAGGAGAATACATAAAAAGAATGCGATTGTGCTTAATGTGTTGGCTGAAATAAGTGGGGATGGGGGTGAGAACCTAATCAACAAATTATTTCTGCCCATGTGGCACATTTTTGCACAGTGAAAGGTCCTCGTAATTATTGTATTGGTATCCAGTACAATTACAGGGTCATTAGGTTCTCGGTCGGATCACCACTGCCCGCATGGCGGTGGCGATCCGCCCGAGATCCGTCCCCGCCCACCACCTATTTCCCCCCGCCATGTTACTATGGCGGGGGGGCCATGGCGGCCATGGCGGAAAAGTGGCGGAAGGTCTTTCCGTCCGCCACTTTTCCGCCCGGTCGACTTGTTTAATATAAAAATAAAAAGAGTTTAATATGGTGGCAGTGTCTGCTAGACGCCGCCATCCATATTCTACTGGGGCGGACACATGCCTGCAGGAATGCGGGAATCTCTTGCAGGGGCCCGTTGCGGGCCCCCAGGGACTCTGGGATTGGGGGGTGCACATGGAGAGGGTACCTATGGTACCCCCCTGCATGTCCATGTACAACGTAGCAGGCACCGCGCGGTGCCTGTCATGTTGTGCATGGACATGCATGACATGCATTTTAGCATTGCGGTGGACGGTACTTTCAGCACCGCCCGCCGCAATGTTAAACATGTGGGATGCGCCCACCGCTGTGGCGGGCGCATCCTAATGGCTCCCACGGGACCCCCGCCCTTATGGCGGGCGGTCATTTTTTATGTCAGGATGGCCGTCGGAAAAAGTCAGCCCGCCATCCTAATGACCCCCATTGTGTCATGGCAGAAGATCTTAATGATTGGTAAATTTGCACAATCATGCAGAGAGAAACAAAATTGTTGTTCAGAAAAAAACACACGTAGAAAGTAACTGCTAGGAAATTGAAAGTGCAGCCCAAATCCACAATACAAAACACAACATGAATATAGCTATTCTTGAAAGAGGGTATTCTAGGGTGTGCTCTCACGGTTACTGCTGCTGTAGAGATGTCTCAATAACTCTGACCTAATGGCAGAACTTATTTACAGTGAGAGTGGACTGGAATTAGGGATGGCTTTGTGGCATCTCACACAAGAGTTTTGTGTGTGAAATAAGGGAGTGTTTCACCATCCTCCTCTGTGGCAAACGCATTGGACAGTGGCAAAGTGCCATAAGTGATTCCTCAAACACAGTGCTACAACTTTAAAAAGCTTAAAAGGGGGAATTTTGGAGAAGATTGATTGGCCTGAGGCGTAGATAAAATACATTGGAACTAAATATTTTTTCATGAGAAAAAGGTCTCATTTACATAAGTTACAAGTTGTGGATCTGATTCTAGATTGCCCCTCCTAAAGTGGTAAAGTGGGATGAAGGCAGGAAGTCGCCCACCTATCCTGCAGCTCCTGGTGCCTGTACTTTCTCTGACACTACTATAATAAAACTTTACCTTTCCATCTCCTGGATCTATCTTCTGTCTGTTGCGCTTCAGCCAGGAACTTGGACCCTCTCGCCAGCACTTATCATCCTGAGGCAATTTTTTCTTTTTTCTATCCGAGAGCTGCTGTTTGAATGATAAAATACAGACATATCAGGATTCTGTGGGCCCCTCGAGCCTCTGAGCCCCTGCTGCATTGCATCGGCTGCATCAATGGTAGCTATGCCGCTGGTATTAAGGACAGCGTGACAGGTGAACTGTAGGACAGGCTGGGTAAGGTGGCATGGTTTATTCCACCAGCAGCCTGACTTGCCTAAGTCACATTACCAAACACAGCATGCCCAATAGCTTCCAAATAGTAGTTTTCCATATTGGCGCTAAAGCACCCAGAATCCTCCACACACATAGCGCCTATAAATGTAGCAGCAGGACAATGCATGAGTTGATCGACTTTTAGTAGCTTACAATGATTTTCACTGATCAGAAGTAGCTTTAACTAGACAATAAGTTGGAGACTGCTGCCCTCAAAGCTATTTTCACTGTAGCAGGGTCGGCTGTTGGGATACAATATTAAGATTAATACGTGTTATCTTCACCTAGCAAAAATCTACAAATGTAATTTTTGGAAATGTTGAAATATTTATTAGAAGACTAATTCAATAGATCTTGTAATATTGTAATACATATTTTTAGAATATGACTATTTAAAAGTTACCTTTGCCATTGCTGGAGTCCCTAAAAGCGAAATCTGCATTTTGATTACTCACTTCTGCCAGCCAGTGTTTAGCATTTCAAATGATGTGAATAGGGTGTGAACTTGCTGGGGAGTTGTTTTTTTATCCTTGACAGGATGGCCTGTGGGCTAAGCCCAAATGCTTGATGAACTTCAAAGAGCCTTATACTGTCACAAGCAGATGAAGCTAACACCCAGTCCTGCACTATTCTCCCCCCCCTGCCAGACTGGCCTCCATCACAGTGGACTTCTTGTTGAGATGATAGTGTCAGATACTGCTGGAGTGTCAAGACCTGCTTGACAGGTCTGCTGGGGTTTTATATATAACATTCGGGGCACACTTCAATAGAGGGAAACAGAATGGCAATACACTTTGTGTGTATCCAACATATGGTTGCTGAGAACTGCAATTTTGTTCTACTAAATGCTTGTCTCTGAGTTTGTTGGGTGTACAAGCACTGCCCATTACTGGATTTTAGTGTTAGATGTGGAAGGTCACTAAACGTCCCATGGCACACACTCACAAAGAAACCGAGCCCACAGAGCCAAAATTTAATGTGGCCAAAGACTTTGGCCATCTTGGAAATGCTCAAAGTGGGCTGGGTTACCTCGAGGAACCTTTAACCCATTGGCTAGGGTATAACCAGGTGTCATTCCCACTCACTAGCTTCAGACAGGCATGAAGGTGGCAACTCCAAGAACCCATTTTAGAACATTCCTACACCTGTTGATGGTCAGAAGAGGGCAGAACCTGCTGTCTGGCACTTGCAAAGAGCCTAAAACACTTCATCCATTATTTCTCTTGTACACAGAACAAAGAAGTGGACTCCAAGGGTCATAAAGCTGACCTCCTGCTAAAGCTACAGGTTTACAAATTACAAAATTGTTTTTTTTCTGCAACTGCCTAATTGACCAGTGGCAACAACACCTGGACTGGACTCTTCTGTAGGCCTCTGCCTACCACCCTGTTAATTTCTAAGTGTCCCCCCCTGAGGTCCTGGGGACTTTAAAAGTGTAACCCTGAGGCCGATTGGGACTTAAAGGACGAACGTTAGAAGGTGAATTATTTGGCCAGGCAAAACCTAGTTAGTGTATCTGACCCTTGCACCATTGCAGTCAACTCCACATTGCTCCAGTGTCCTGTTCCGCTGCGACCTTTGGCTTTTTTGTGCTTCTTGCTGCTATTTCAACGAAAGACTTGGAATTAATATCGCAAAATGTAGCATTTTAGTTGATTGGTGCCATTTTATTTATAACATTTTACTCTATTTTTAGGTCAAGCTTACAGTGCTTGCACGGTGGCGATCTGTTGTATGTACTTGTGGGGTCTGACTCCTCCCTCGCTTTTGGATTGGCTTTTGTGTGTGTCGTGTAAAAATTGGAGCCTGCAAATGGCTAATGATGGGTGTATGTCCCACCTTTTATCAAACGTTCACTCCTATGGAGTATTGCCTCGGGAGAGAGCAGAGGCGCGCACAGTGATAGCTGAGACGCAGGACGCACACTTTGCTCCGATTTCAGCGGCATGGGTGCGATCTAGTACTTCTCAGAAATGTGCATGTTTCATTTCCCTCTAGTGCTGATGTTTCCCAGACCTGTGACTGTCTCACAAAGTGTGCCACACTGCAGAGCCCGGGGCCTTTAGCTGGGTGCTCTGTTGTCCTATTCTGATCCCGAGGGATCATCATTAACACCTCGTCAGGGGGTGGGAGTCATCAAGGATTTGTCCTGGTCCAAGGACTGCACTGGTGTTGTCTGTAAGGGATTGCAGTTACCATAATTCCCTTAAAAATAAGTGCCCGCAACTTGTTCATTCCGAAGTAGGGACTTGGAAATACTGCTTGTTTTTAAAACACTGAGACTTCCTAAAAACACTGCTGTAAGCACTGGCGCTGCTAGTCCGAAGTACAGCAATACTTTGGCAACTACAATTGCTTACCTACATTGGTCCCGATTGGTCCCAACACTCCTGCTCCGCAGGGATTGCCAGCAGCACCGTAATTACTGGAACTGTAGTGCACCAGCGCTCCCACGTGTGCTAACTGCAGGCAAGTTTGGAATGCCTTTACGTAAATGAGAAATTACCGTATGAACTTTAATAGAAGTGCAGGACCATGGTGTGATATATCCGCCTTGCTAGAAAGAACTATAAAGCCTGTATTGCGAAAGCCAAGAGAACCTGGGATGAGGCACATTGGAATAAATTGAAATATGCTAGTGACAGGAAAAATTCCAGGTTGTTTTGGAATATCGTTAAATGGGGTAGCGAAAGATCTGAGGAGCCTCCTAATAATAATTTCCCACAGGATGACTGGGTGGAATTTTTTAGCTCCCAGTATGCAGCAAGTGCCCAGGCGGAAGTTGGGAATCGCCCTATACAGTCTTTAGCAGAGGATAATATATTCATACATAATGAAATTCTGTCTGCCCTCAAATCTGTACATAGTGGGCGTGCACCGGGCTTAGACGGCGTCCCCGCGGACGTTTTTCTAAATGACAAAGAGAGATGGTGTAAATATATTCATCTGCTTATCAATCATATCGCTAAAGGCGCTGACATTCCGGCATCATGGCGGGGGGCTGTGATTATACCTGTGTATAAAAAGGGTGATCGTGCTCTGCCAAGTAATTATCGACCAATAAGCTTGATCGACACTGTACAAAAAATAGTCGGACGAGTGATTGTTAATAGATTGCTTGAATGGGCGGATGATAATAATATCTTATCACCGTTCCAGGCTGGCTTCCGAAGGGCAACCAGTACAGTGGACCAAGTTTTTCGCTTTCAATTGGTCCAGTGGAGGACCGTGGTATTAGGAGGAGGCAGCCTTTACGCGGCTTTTGTAGATCTACGGGCTGCCTTCGACCTGGTGCCAAGGGCAAAATTGTGGCAGGTTCTGGAGGCTCTGGGGGTTCCCATGGTTCTGTTGACCGTGATTATGAGACTTCATGATTTAACCTACGCAAAAATCCAGTGGGGTGGTTATGGTAAGGACACTGCTGAATTTCCTGTTGAGCGCGGGGTTCGGCAAGGGTGTTCAATGGCCCCAACCCTGTTTACCCTATTTATTAACGGTATTGTCCCACATATGCTATCCCAGTCAGTGGATGCTCCCTCTCTTGCAGGTGTAAAAGTTCCTATTTTAATGTTCGCGGATGACACGTTAATTTTATCCAAAACCCCAAGTGGTTTACAACATGCACTGACCATCTTTGATACCTTCTGTGTGGATCACGGTTTGGAGGTGAATGTGTCTAAAACGAAGCTCGTGACTTTTAACCCACATCGTAGCTTTAAGTCCAAAATTGTCATGAGTGGTCGTCCCCTTGATGTGGTAAAGTCATTCACCTACTTGGGGATTCATATAGCGGATAACAATAGGTGGTGTCATCACATTGATATAGCAACTCTACGTCATAAACAACTAGCTGGAGTTATCAATCTGGAACATAGGAAGTCTTTGACTAAACTAGTTAAACCAGCTCTGATGATTTATGAAGCTAAGGCAATCGGGTCTGCGTTATATGGGGCAGAGATGTGGGGGTATGAAAATCTGTGTGCGCTTCAAATATCTGAGAATACATTTTTGAGGTCAATTACTGGTACCCCGAATAGCACTCCATTACTGCCCTTGAGGAACGATCTCGGCAGGAAGCAAATTGTGGATTTAGCCAGACTATGGCCAGTTCTATACTGGCGTAGGCTCTGGACTACCCCCGAGCTCTCCCACTATGCGGAAGGCTTTACTGACGTTATTAAAGCAGACTGTTTCCATAAGATTACCTGGTTTAAATCGCTAAAATTGATGTTGTTTGAGCTCGGGTTAAGCGAGCTGTGGGATGACCCATCAGGAGCTTTATTTCCGTCCAAGTCAATCTTAAAGAATATATTTTGGGAATATGTTGCTAACGTCAGTTTGCGTAAATCTAATAATGGGTCCATGGCTGTTAGTTTTCTGGAGGTCAAACTGTTTCCTGTATTTGAAATGTATTGGGATTTTATATCTAAACCCTTAGACAGGAAACTTCTATTCCAAATGAGAGCGGGTTCACTCCCTCTAAGAATACTAACAGCAAAATGGGGCTCTGGAGGGTCTACTATCTGCCCTGCTTGTGGCTTAGGAAGGGAATCTCTCGGTCACTTTTTGTTTTCCTGCAAAGCCTACAGAGACCCTAGACGAGTCTGGCTGGTACCTATGTGCAGGAACCTTGGTACCACATGCAGTAGAGTTGCGTTGCGTATTTTATGCTCAACCTCCCTCACATGGATTATAGTTGCCACTGCAAAATACCTTGGCTGGGCTTGGATAATTAGGCAGAGACTGCTAGTTAAGTAACTATTCTCTGCCGATATTAGGCAGAGACTGCTAGTGAATTGACTATTTTTTGCCTATGTATTGTATTAGTGTCTTCACGAAATGTATATCAATGCTTTCTAACTTATTGGTTATCAAAAAAAAAAAAGTTTTTAACAAAGAACTTTTACACCTACTTATTTGCTTATTAATATTGTGGTTTATTTTTGTATAACTGTTTTTATGGATTTGTAAGTGCTTTGTAATTTCTGATTACTTGTATATTTAATCGTTTTTTAATGTGTTTGTATGTCTTGCTTTTATGAGTAATTACTCGAATAAAGCACTTTTGAATTGAAAATTGAATTGAATTGATATATATATGCATTAATCATGATTTACATTTTTTTAGGTAAGTAAGTGATTTACATGTAAATAAGCGAGATGATGGTTTCACGAACCGCTGGTGAGCACGCGGACCGTGCCTGGGCATGTCTGGCCAGATAGAGGCACTTCCGCCTTCTGCTCTCCAGCTTGTCCCTTCGAGTACACAGTATATTTTTGTTTCCATGGGAGGGCTCAGGCTGTGGGAATCCCTGCAGTTTCCTCCCAGGCTGCTGTTATCTAAGGCACCTCACACTATATGGCAGCGATGGCAGATCACTGTTGTCGTGCTTGTCTAACACAACACAGTGCACGCATCACCCACAGCCAACCACGGAGCACAGGCTTCCAGGCACTGAGCACAGAGCACAGACCTCCCCTGCAGCTCCATGAGCAAAGCTTTCAGAATGATCCCCAAGGAAAAGAACCCAGCAAGGCTATCCTGTCTTCAGCCGATACGTTATGTATACGAGCTACTTTATCCCATTCAATATTCATGTTTCTAACCTGTTTTGCACCTAAAACATCCATTATTTCAATTTAAAATATTAGGAGTATACTCTCTTTTTCTTGGGGATTACCACGTTTCGGATGTTAGGTGCATACTAGTCCCTGGATGATGTATATGGTCTAGTAATAAATATTCAAGGAGGCCTTTTATGACCCAAAGCTACCCTCAAAACCCTTCAGAGAGCCCAAAAATGGTCCTCAGCTTTTGATTGGGGATCTTAGACCAGCGTCGACCCTCCGTTGAGCGGTTTGACTTGCAGGAGCACTCCAGGAAAATTTGGAGCATCCTATTAGGAAAATGGTACACATCGGACTGATAGTGAGTTTGAACTTGTTTGTTCTATTTAACCTGCCATTTAGGGGTTAGTGTAGCTTACTGTGGTAGAGTAAACTGCCACTAAACTGGATAACACATACAAAAAAAAAAGTCTCCAAGCATAGAGATATCCAAAGTTGAGGTTGTGGTTTCAGTTGTTCTTTTATGTCATTTGTTTTAGACACACCCCTCCGCCAACACGTGTTTCATCTTTAGCTGTTCCAGTCACAGCAGAATTCGTCAGGGCTTTATATTTAGTATGGCTGGACTTAGGATACAGTTGTCCAATAATGGGATTCCCACAAGTTGGTCGTGTTTATTCTCACAGAGTCTTCTTTTTATATCTAGAGCATGGGTATTATGGTCACTGGTAAAGGTCTGGTCAGTGCCGTCCCTTCCATCCAGTCTCGGGTACCTCAGAGTACACGGGCAAGCGGTGTACTGGCGTCGGGCATGAGTCCTGTTTGGCCTCAGTAGCAAATCTGAGGTGGAAAATGCCACCCTTCTCCTTTTGTTGATGTTTGCGTGTTTTTCCAAATGTGCCTTTTTTGGGTGAAATGACTGTCAACATTCTACTTAACAACACACCTAGTTTTTAACTCGTTTAATACAACATACTACTCTATTTCATTTCGTTTTATAAGTAAAGTGAAATGACTTGGAGTACAGTGGTTAATTAAGAAGAAGTAGTTTATTTAATCAACAACCCCAGGAGCATTCAAGGACTAACTTCCTCAGCATCTGTGCATCTCTGATCTGCTCCTTGGATTCCACACTCTGGAATCCAGTGAGCACAGTGACCATGAGACAATGACGTCATTGCTAAGATACAACATATCTCCCTTTCTGTAAATTAACATAATAACAACGAAAACAAAAAACACATTTCATTTTGATACATATAAGAAATACACCATCAAGGACATATGTAATCCTTCATCCAAACTGGTTTGCATTTAGGCCTAGTAGATACCGACATAGAAATGGGTACATCATCTCTTTTCTCCACAGATGTTTTTGAAGATATGTTTACCAGACCATCCATTTGTTTGCACTCTAGATCATTACATTTTGTGATGCTTCTCACATTCCACTGTTTACCATCATCTAACTTTACTATATTACCTGTTACACAGATAATTCGTTTGGGTTTTGACCATTTAGAAGAACCAGGTTTCCGATTGCCCATTAATTGAGAGCGTACCCAGTCCCCAACTTTAAATACATTAGCATTGAAATTGATTTTAGAATTGTGATTCTGAATATATTTATTTTGATATTGTTGAACCTTAGATATAAGTTTCTTATCATCAGTCACTTTTGAAATATTTTTAAACATCCATACAGGTTTAACCTTAGATCCAGCCTCACGCCCTTTTAATAAAGAAAACGGAGAAATTCCCGTAGCCGTGTGAGGGTTATTTCTGTAACACCATAACATCTCCTTGACAGCATCCTTACAGTTATCATTATTGTTGTTGGCAAGTTGGATGCATTCCTTCAACACCCGGTTGCATCTTTCTATTAAACCATTTTCTCTAGGATTATATACAGAGGTGGTAATGTGTTTAACTCCAACTTTTTTAAGGTAAGCAGAAAATTCTTCGGCAATAAATTGCGGGCCGTTATCTGATAAAATAGTGCTAGGGTATCCTTCTCTACGGAAAATACCATCGCAAAATTCGATAATATTGGAAGCTTTGATGTCTCTTACAAAAGCTACTTCAGGCCATTTAGAGTGAAAATCCATCAAGACAATTGCAAACTTATTTTCAATACCTTTGACATGAAATGGACCACAAATATCAATGGCAACTCTATCCCAAGGTTTTTCAGGAAAAGGAGTTGCCGAAATAGTGGTTTCATGCGATTTGTGAGATTTGTCACTAGACATACATGCTAGACAATTCCTAACGCACCTGTCTATGTCCTTGTCCATTCCAGCCCACCAAAAGTCATTCCTTGCCCTCTTCTTCATGCTAGTCATTCCACTGTGTCCTTCGTGTAATAAACTCAAAAGTTTGTCACGCAAAAGTGCAGGTACAACTAATCTGTCGCCCCTCCTAAGAATACCATCATAATAAGATAATTCTGGCCAAACCATCTTAAAATCAGCCAAAATACTTTTATCCAAGGATGACAGATCTACACCAACATGTAAGTTATTAATGATTTGTTGTAGTAACGTGTCATCAGTTACAGCTTGAACCCACTCTTGTTTACTGATAGCATTATTACATGATTCTTCGATGCTGGCAACTAACCATTCATCTTTATCCTCAGAAGTATCTTCTTTGTCACACGGCAAGGGAAGGCGTGATAAACAGTCTGCATTAATATTTTTATGACCAGGAACATAATTTATTTGAAAGTTGTACTCCTGTAGTCTATATAACCATTTGGCTATTCTGGGAGTGGCTCTTGAAGCACCCTTAGTTGTGAAGATATCAATAAGAGGTCGGTGATCTGTTCTTAATTCAAAACAAGTGCCCCAAATAAATGTTTTAAAATGGTCTACACCCCACCAACATGCTAAAGCCTCTTTTTCAATTACAGAATAAGAAGGTTCAGCACCCTTAAGTGTGCGAGATGCAAACGCTATGATACGTTCAGCTTCATTGTGCTTTTGCATAAGGACAGCACCCAAACCATAAGCACTTGAGTCCACCACAATGATAGAGATATGATCAGGATCAAAAGGTTTAAGAGCCACTGCTTTTGTGATGTCTTTTTTGATGTTCTCAAAAGCCTGTTGACATAAGGTTGACCATGTAAAAGAAACACCTTTTTTCATTAACAATCTTAAATTATGCACTTTGTCAGCAAAGTTTGGGACAAATTTAGAATAGTATTCCGCAAGTCCCAAGAATGATCGTAACTGATCTTTGTTAATAGGGTGGGGTGCTTTTTCAATGGCATCTAAAAGTTTCATTTTAGGTTTAACCCCTTCGTTGGAAATGGTATGACCAAGATAATCAATTTCTTTGACTCCAAACTTGCATTTTTCCCCACTTACAGTTAGACCAGCATCTTGTAATTTCTGCAGCACACCGTGTACTGCTTGATCATGAGAAAGTATGTCTTTCCCCCAGATAAGAACATCGTCCTGAAAAATTCTTACATTAGATTCATTCTTCAGGACGTTGCACATGACTCTCTGAAAAACTGATGATGCAGATGCTAATCCGAATGGCATTCTGAGATATTGGAAGGCACCCTCAGGTGTAATAAAAGATGTTAAATGCCTAGAGTCAGGATGTAATTTGATTTGGTGATATGCGTTTGACAAATCAATTGACGAGAAAAACATGGCATCTTTAATGCTTGAAATCATTTCATTGATGTGTGGCAGAGGATATCTATCAACCCAGATATTTTTATTTAAGTCCCTCAGGTCCACACACATCCTAATTTTTCCATTGGGTTTGCGAGCCAAAACGATGGGACTAAGCCAATTTGAAGCTTCAATAGGTTCTATTACCTTGGCATTACACAACTTATTTAATTCATCCTTCAAGGGATTTCGTAGAGCAAATGGTACATTCCTTACTTTATGCACAGATGGAGTATTGTCTGCTTTTAAAATTATTTTGTGTTCAAATTTGATCAAACATCCTAGTTCCTTGCTAAATAATTTGGGAAAAACAGATTCCCATTTAGAAGATGAATCCTCATTAGTTACCAATACATGTTCAAGATAATCATTAGCTAAAACTACTTGATCAGGATGATTAGGATTTAGTACCAACCCCATTTTTTTAAGATCTTTCCAACTCAATAAAGCACGTCCCTGTTCAACAACATAAACTTTGGTAGAACATGATCTACCTTTGAAAGTTACTTTGGCCTCAAAATAGCCTATAACAGGTAATCTAACACCACAGTATCCTTTAGGTCGTGCATCAGCTGTTATTAAGGTGTACTTGTTACCATTTTCCCACATGTTCTTATCAATGATGGTGTACGGCGAACATGAATCCGCCCAAAGCATCATGTAGACATCATTTATCAATACTTCACATTTAGGTGGACAATAGTCTTCAGAGATATCATTAACAAAATCATCTTGCAACATCATCACTTCAATATCATTCTCATTGCCATCAAGTACTTCCTCCTCACTATCAAGGTGAGATTCTACGAGATTTACAGAACGCTTCCAATTACTGTAATCACCAGTTCTACACCATTTGGCAAAATGACCGATTTTTTTGCATTTACTGCATGTAACTTTACTAGCAGGACATTTAATGAAATCAGCAGTGTGTTTCTGACTACCACATCTGTAACAGACTCTCTTGGAAAAACTAGATTTATTTTTGGAAAAACCAGATTTAACTTCCTTGTTGTCGCTTTTATAATCAGTTTTTCTATAGCCTGTAGATACAGTATTGACATTACTAGATTCATCCTTAGAACTTAACTCTTTGACATAGTGAGACGTATTCTCCATTTTTCTGGCTGTGTCAAGAGTTTTCTGTAGAGATGGATTTTTTAGTTCAAGTAAACGCTCTTGAATTTTGATGTTTTTAATTCTATTTATAAACTGATCTCTTATTATTTCTTTGTGTAAGTCTTTGAACTTACATGTGATGGCTAAAGTTCTTAAACATGCCACATATTGTTGCACATTTTCACCAGCTAATTGTGCTCTAGAGAAAAATTTGTGTCTTTCAACAACAATGCTCGTTTTTTTACCATAATTCTCTTCTAATGCTTTTAAAGCATCAGAATATACATCAATAGCTGTATCATTAGAACTGGTTTCACTAGTTTCACTTGTTTCATCATTATCAATAACTGTTGAAACAACACGATTTGTTACGGGTAAAGTTTTTAAAACTTTTCTGCCTTCAACGCCTAAATTATGTTTAAGTAATGCTAATTTTCTAGATGGTAAAAATACATCACCGCCTATGGCTTCTAAATAGGTCTCAAAAGATTCTGACCAATCTTCCCAATTCATAGAAGGCGGACCAGGAGACTGCAAGAACTTGGGAGGAGCAACCACAGAAGATGAAACATCCATAATGACTTAATACGATTAAAATATTAGAATGACACTTAGTATATGCAATAAAATAATAAATTAAAATAATTAATGTAGTCACCGTTGTCAAAGTGGTTTGAAAATAAATAACTAAAATAATTAATGTAGTCACCGTTGTCAAAGTGGTTTGAAAATAAATAACTAAAATAATTAATGTTGTCACCGTTGTCAATAGATGATATATGTTCGAGAGACTGTTGTCAGGCGTTTATTCCATCAAGTTTGTAATTATTGTTCAAGGTTCATTTCTTGTTTTAAGTTTACTTCATGGAAAAAATGTTTTCCCCAAGAAATTGAATAATTTTGTTTATTGAGGAACGTTTAATAATGCCAAATATAAGTAATGATTTGTAGACTTGCCGAAGGAAAATTGAGTCCGACGAGTGAAATAACACTGTTTGTTTACATTTGCCGTCTGTGCGAGTGAAATGGCATTGGTTGCTAAGGTTACTTAAGATGGCCGCTTGCGGAGCGTCAAACGCGATGATGCAGTAATTGAAGTCAGAGCGTTGAACGCGCTGATGTAGCAACGCGATGACGCGGTAGCCCAGAAAAAGAATGCAGGTGATCAGCGTTAGATGCGCTGAGTGGTAGCGCGATGTGCACGCGACGGCAATCAACACGGCGGCATTTTTTGAATGAAGAAACGAAGTAAGATGTTAACATGCCGGCATTTTTCAAAATAACAATTAGTTGTAATCCTTAAAGCGATGGAAAAGAAAGCGATCCTTCGTATTTAAAAATGGCAATAAGATTACGATGTTGTACGCTATTTTGACATATTAAAAACAGTTTATATGTCAAAAACAGTTAAAAAATTGGATTTAGGCTCTCAAAACGCAAAAAATTCAAAATAAGCGCAAAACAAGAGTTCATTCGTTTCAAAACGATATCAATAATAAAGGTACCTTGAAACTTTTATAAATGTTCAGGCTTCCTGGGGTTGTATGAAGAAATCTTCAGTTGGTAGAAAAATCTTCAATCCAAGTCTTCTTTTCTTCTTAAAATGAATCCCATCCTCGTGGCCACTGAAATGACTTGGAGTACAGTGGTTAATTAAGAAGAAGTAGTTTATTTAATCAACAACCCCAGGAGCATTCAAGGACTAACTTCCTCAGCATCTGTGCATCTCTGATCTGCTCCTTGGATTCCACACTCTGGAATCCAGTGAGCACAGTGACCATGAGACAATGACGTCATTGCTAAGATACAACATAAAGTATTGTATTTTACTTTGTTTCTTAAAAAGTGCGGTATGCCAATCTCCGAGTGAACAGCTGGATAACGATATTTTTGACAAGATTCATTAAACTGTCAAATACCATTTACTTCCCAATAGCCCACAATATTTCCAAGTAAAAAGCAATATGTTTCCAATATAGTTTTCGTGCTACACGCAGGTCATTGGTTGCTTTGTTTTTAGCAAAATGCCCACTAGTGCTCATTGCAGGACCTTAACAAACAGAGGTTTATGCTAAAGCAATACGTTAAGACAGACACAATACACACGGGTGCTGTAATGTGAAAGGGTGGCTATTAGAAATATTAGAAACTTCACAAGGAAAACACTGTATTTTTCTCCAGCCAAAGTTTGTGTACATTGCTGTTTGCACCACCTCAGTCCCTCAGCCTTCTAAAGTTGATATATTGAAAACACCACACATTTTATTAAAACATTAGGGTCTCTGTATCATTTTAACCCACACTAACAAGATCTTCAATTGTTGGGTACATCAAACGCTCTCCTTTCTACTTCAGCATATCTGTTAGTTTAGGTGACATAGCTTAATACATGGCCAAAGCCAATAGCTCTGGCTAAACACTTATGTGGTCCCAAAGGCGAGACCTATTGGCTAGGCCAATGATTTTTCTAATTGACTTTGGTATTTTTCGCATTTCTACCTTGTTACTGTTTTAGTATTGCATGAATAATTTACACAGGGCCTCTAAATTAAGCCTGTCAACTCCGCGCCATAGTTGCCGGGGTGAGCTCAAGTTAAGTTAGTGACTTTAATGGTTCACCCTGACAAGGATTGTGATTTTTACTTGAGGTGGGTAATTGCCCCCTCCCCCCCACTCAACTAAAACCTAATTTCTTACATTGATGTTTGTCAATGTTTAGGAAGTACTTACACTGGTGATAGTAACAGTGTGGCTTCCAGAACTAAAGACTAAAAATCTTCAGATACTTTTCAAGGATACTACTTTAATACTTCAGTACAATGGAAATTATTAAATTAGAGTCAGGATGCTCATGAACTATTCTTCCTGTACCATATAGGTTAACACGTTTCAGTCATACGATGCCCTGAAAGGGTTAGGGGTTTTCACAGGACAGGGTTCCTTGAAAATTATGCCCACTTATTCATATGGCATACATTCATCATTCATAGCTTTCATGCCTTAAAAAGCACAGTATACTCAGGTTTTGAATATCTTAAATGCTTAAGTCCTACAAAATAAATGAAAAATGAACATATACACAAGACGGGAAATTAAAAATGCATGCAGCGAAAATGCTCTGGTTTGTCTCACTAAATGTATGCACTCAGTACCACTACAAAAAGAAACATTCGAAAGCACACAGCACACAAATGTAGTGTGGCTGTTTCCAACCGTGCCCACTGCCACTATGGAGTGGCGGGCAGCAGGGCAGCAGGAGCTGTGGGTGGTGAGCCGAGGGGGGCTGGGGAGTTCCTAATGACCACCGCTTAGGATGTTTTCTCGCTTCAACTCAGCACTACCACAAAATCAAGTAACTTGGTCCTGATGACGACCTGAAGTCAGACAGGTCGAAACGCCGTCGACCACCCAGCGTCATTTTTTGGTTCTAATGTGATCGATTTAAATGATTTGAAATTACTTATGAAATACTTTACCTGTATATATTTTCTTCTGTCAATGACCACAATTTCGTTGAAATGTTTGCGCCGCACGTTAATTTTTTTGTGTCACTGCGCCGTTCACTGTCACGAGCACGTTCAGTACACAACCTATTTATGGTTACTTTTTTTATTATTTATTTATTTCTTTATTTCGGCCAACGGCCATAAAAGACACACATAAATACATTCATTAACTCATACTTTTACATACAATGTATTGTAGTGCTGTCATAACTACTTGCAAATAAGAACCCTTTGTTTCTCTACGACTGTCTTTGGGTCTCCCATTTTTTCTGTTCTTCCTTTTGATTAAATCCAGTTGGAATTATGTGGTATGGTGTGGAGTGTTATTTGCGTGGATTGTGTTCCCAAGTTTAAAAATGATGAAACATAATTACAAAGAAAGGCCGCCGTTCATTGTGCACAAATTCACAAAACTAAAAGACATTGCTTCCACCAACAAATGTCAGAAACGCACAAACTTCTCTTCAATGTCAGACCCAAGCAAGGAGGAGCTGCAAAGAAAACATATATGTTCAACATGAGCAGAGAAAATAGAAAATAGTTCCAAGAACAAACACTTCAACACACTGTTGGAACCTTACCAGTAGTTAGCTGCTGCTCTCTGGGCGTTAACAAACAATAACAAGCATTGGCAAAGACAATAGGCAGCAGTCTCTCCTGATCAATCCTTTATGGGCAACTTTTTAGATTGTGGCCCGATTAATACCCTGCCTTTTAATGGACCAAAATGCTTTTGGGCTTTAATTTCAAAAGCACAAATTGTCAGTATGACTGATATTCCGCCGTCATAACCTTTAAGCTGGATTTGGAAACGACTTTTCCCATGCGATGGATCAGAAAATCACCTATAGAAATATTGTTATCAACCACACATTTTATTAAAAATCTGTTACAGTCCGGGTGAAAACAGGTGCTACTAGAGGTGGACAAAATATGTGAGATCCTGAGTGTATTGTGCCTTGTTAAGAATATTATCAGTATTTACACTGTGATTAGATAAGAAAATGAAAGTAAAAGAGACCAGTAAGCGTGTTTGCACTGTGTTTGCAGACAGCCACGATCAACCTGCTACTAAATTCAGCATGATCTAAGGGCATATTAAAACAAGCGGACACCGTGAAGAAACAAGAAGCATAAATGTAGTAACTTTAAAGATCATACAAACGACACTGTACAGTATTGATCAGAGTAAGATTTTGGGAACGAAGAATAACTGTAGCATGAAAGTGTATATGCAGAATCACAGGTACTTATGACATACTATATCAGTCCCACAGTCTGTAAAACATCAATATTAAACTATTTAAGAAAAGAATAGCATCTACAGACAAGCATTGGCAAAGCCAATAGGTGTCGCTTTAGCGAGAGTTAGAGCTAGTGGCATTGTAAATGATAATGTATTTTAACCATGTGTTATGGAGTAGAGTGGATGTATGTGGAGTGGAGTGGAATTATGTGGTCTGGATTGGAATTGTTAGTTGTGGAATTGTGTGGGGTGGAATAGTGTGGAGTGGAATTGTGTGGCATGCTGTGCAGAATTATGTGCATAGTAATTATGTGGTATAGAGTGTACTGGAATTATGTGGATCGGGATTGTATGACATTGAGTGTAATCATGTGGATTTGTATTTTGTGTTGTGGAGTGGTATGTACTAGATTTTAATTATCTTGTATGTTGTTGAATTTTGTGGCATGAGGTGTAATTGTGTGGTGTGGATTGGATGTATGTGGTGTGTGGTAAAGTTGTGTTGGTGAGTTGAATTATGTGGTAATAGGGGTTGTGAAAAATCAAAGTATTACACAAAGAACATCTTTACAAATTTAGCAGCACATTGTTCCAAATATATGGCTGAAGCAAGGTGTGGTAGAGCGATGCCATTTAAAAAAATCACCTTTTCCCTTGAAAGTGCCTCTTGCAAGGACCACTAAATTTGGGTCATGCAGCTAGTTTTACTACAAAATGGTACAAAAACTGTAGAAATTGGATTGTTGTGTGAGTTGTGCTTCACACAAATGAAGTGCATTGATCCTATTGAAATATTTACATCTGATGTCAGAATTACAAAACATAATGATCCTCATTTGTACCTTCCATGCTGCTGATTTTAAAATATTTGTAAAATTCATTAACAAGTATTTACATGTTTGTTATGTGTTAGAAAGCATTTAACATTTCCTGTGCCCCAGCAAGATTGACATTTGGTTCACACTACAAACTTCCTTGACTTTCCAGTCAGAGAAAGAAGTAACAAAAAAAACAAAATAACAAAACACTAATCTCCATGTTAAAGAAGAAACAGTTTGTCAGAAGGCATTTCCTGTCACTTGACCTCTGTTGAACTACAAACAGGAATCAAATACAAAATATAAACACCTCTTTATTGCTTGTGAAGGGGGAGCACCAGTGGCGACCAGCACGATCGGGGGTGGGGGTAAAGGAGGTTTAAAAAAGAAAATAAACTTATGATCACTATGTCTCTCCTCCACCTGGGGTCGGAACAGGAAGCACACAGGCTCACCTGAGCCAATCACAAGGTTGCAATGCTGTGTTGTGGTTAATCGGAGCACTGTGGTTCGGTGCTCAGCCAGGGAATGGGAGCCTGGGCATGTTCTCCATGCAGACTGTAATGCACCCTGCATGGAGAACATGCAAAGTGCGCATGATGGGTTGGCAAGCCTGAGAGGGCTGGCCAAACATTCATGCGCATTTGGAGTGGGCAAACCACGCCTCCCTCTGCTCCTCTGTCATCAGAGCAGCCCCTCCCCACTGCAAACCTGCCACTGCAGGAAAACATAAAATGATAATAACCTCAAATTATTATCATTTTATGTTTCCTTTATTTCAATGCTGCACAGCAGTGGGGTGACGCTCCTCTACTTAGGGGAGGAGCCACCGTGGGGAGCAAACCTCTTGCTCCGGCTGCAGCCAGACTTACCTGTTCCCCAGAGGCAAGCCTGTAATCTGCCCATCCAGAACCTGAACTCAGCATCGGTGCTCCCATTCCGTGCCACCAACCTGCTCAGAGCACAGACTGTGGTCAGAGAGGCCCGTCTGTAGCAAAGCACCGGCAACCTAGAATATTTGCACTGAGAGGACGAACCGAGCTGCCTCTGGGAACCCACTGCTCCCCACTTAGTGGTACTCATTTTATCGTCACATGATAAAATGATGAGAATCGGAGTTGGCAGGCATCCCAACTGCGTACCCAGCTCCATTCAAATAATTTACAACTTGAGGCCTGGTTCACAAAAGGACAGTTCCTCTATAAGTTTGTAGTTATGTGCAAGCACTTGGAGCATGCAATAGTAATCGTACATTAAGAAGCGCTCACCGTCACCAGTGAAAGTATCCTGGGATTGGCTTTTAAGTCCAGCAGTGACCGCCACTTACACAAGTACAGCAAACACAATAAAGGTCATGTGAATGAAGAATGCAAATAAAGAAGGGATAAAGAATTTAGTTGAGAATGATATAAGATAATAGTTTGCATGATACAACCCAGATGCCCTATCTTGACGTAGTCGTGGGGACGAAAAACCATTTTGCCTCATCTGCACTCGTTTCCATAATTGCAAAATCTGCTAGCCCCTGACATGTTTCATAGGTGCTGTACTAAACAAATGCGTTCATATGGATTCTAACAGATTATACGACGCTCCACAAAATAATATGTCTTATAATTAATATAGAATACAACAAATGTAATCAATCAATCAATCAGGTCATTTGTAGAGCGCACTACTCACCCGTAGGGTCTCAAGGCGCTGGGAGGGGGGGGGGTGCCGCTACTGCTCGAACAGCCAGGTCTTGAGCTTCTTCCTGAAGGAGAGGTGGTCTTGGGTCAGGCGCAGATTGGTCGGGAGTGAGTTCCAGGTCTTGGCGGCCAGGTAGGAGAAGGATCTTCCTCCTGTTGTCGCTCTTCGGATGCGGGGGACGGCGGCGAGGGCGTGGTTGGTTGATCTGAGGAGGCGCTTGGGAGTGTAGAAGTTGATCCGGTTGTTGAGGTAGCTCGGGCCTTGGTCGTGTAGGGCTTTGTGCGCGTGGGTGAGGAGCCGGAAGGTGATTCTCTTGTTGACCGGGAGCCAGTGCAGATCTCTCAGGTGTCCGGAGATGTGGCTGCGTCGGGGGATGTCGAGGATGAGTCTCGCCGAGGCGTTCTGGATCCGCTGGAGTCTCTTCTGGAGTTTGGCAGTGGTTCCGGCGTAGAGGGCGTTGCCGTAGTCCAGTCGGCTGGTGACGAGGGCTTGGGTGACCGTCTTCCTCGTCTCGGTGGGGATCCACCGGAAGATCTTACGTAGCATGCGCAGGATGTTGAAGCATGACGAGGAGACGGCGTTGACTTGCCTGGTCATGGAGAGGGAGGAGTCCAGGATGAAGCCCAGGTTGCGTGCGTGGTCCGTCGGTTTGGGTGCGGTGCCCAGGGCGGGGGGCCACCAGGAGTCGTCCCAGGCGGAGGGCGTGGAGCCCAGGATGAGTACCTCCGTCTTGTCTGAGTTCAGTTTCAGGCGGCTGGTCGTCATCCATTCGGCTACGTCTCTCATCCCTTCGTGCAGGTTGGCTCTGGCGGTGGCGGGGTCGTTGGTCAGGGAGAGGATCAGCTGGGTGTCGTCGGCGTAGGAGATGATGTTCAGGTTGTGTTGGCGTGCGATGGCCGCGAGGGGGCTCATGTAGACGTTGAAGAGGGTTGGGCTCAGCGAGGATCCTTGGGGTACGCCGCAGATGACTTTGGTGGCCTCTGACTTGTACGGTGGTAGGCGGACTCTTTGTGTTCTTCCGTCGAGGAAGGAGGTGATCCATTCCAGTGCCTTCTCCTGGATTCCGATGTTGCTGAGGCGCTGTACTAGGGTGCGGTGGCAGACAGTGTCGAAAGCCGCGGAGAGGTCCAGGAGGATGAGGGCCGCTGTTTCTCCGTTGTCCATCAGAGTTCGAAGGTCGTCGGTGGCGGCGATGAGGGCGGTCTCGGTGCTGTGGTTCGCTCGGAAGCCGGACTGTGAGGGGTCGAGGGATCCATTCGTCTCGAGGAAGGCGGCCAGCTGTTTGTTGACGGTCTTCTCGATGACTTTGGCCGGGAACGGGAGGAGCGAGATGGGACGGTAGTTCTTGAGGTCGGTGGGGTCTGCTGTGGGTTTCTTGAGGAGAGCGCTGAGTTCGGCGTGCTTCCAGCTCTCAGGGAAGGTGGCGGAGTCGAAGGAGGTGTTGATGATGTCCCGCAGGTGGGGTGCGAGGACAGCGTCGGCCTTGTTGAAGACGTGGTGAGGGCAGGGGTCAGTCGGAGATCCGGAATGGATGGAGTTCATGGTGCGGATGGTGTCTTCGGTGCTGATCGGGGTCCAGGTGCGGAGGGTGGTGGATGGTGGCGTCGTTGCGGATGTGGCTTGCGCTGGTTGGTTGTTGAAGCTGTTGTGTATGTCCGTGATCTTGTTGTGGAAGTAGGACGCGAGGGAGTTGCAGAGGTCTTGCGACGGTGTGATGTCGTTGTTTCCGGCGTTGGGGTTGGAGAGCTCTTTCACGATGTTGAAGAGTTCCTTGCAGTTGTGTGCGTTGTTGTCCAGCCGGTCCTTGAATGCAGTTTTCTTGGTGGCGCGGATCAGTTGGTGGTGTTTCCGGGTGGCGAGCTTGAGGGTGGTCATGTTGTCCGTCGTTGGTTCCCTTCTCCAGGCTTTCTCGAGGGCTCGACAGTTCTTCTTGGAGCACTTGAGTTCGTCGGTGAACCATGGTGTTTTTCTGCTGCAGGATCTGCTGGGCGGGGTCCTTAGAGGGGCGAGTTCGTCCGCGCAGTTGCTGATCCACTTCGTGAGGTTGTCGGCGGCCTGGCTGGGGTTCGCTGAGTTGGCGGGAGGGTGCTGGCTCAGGGAGGCGGTGAGCTGGTCGGCTGTGATCTTGTTCCAGCTTCTTCGAGCAACCTGTTGCTGGAGGTGGTGGATCGTCGTTCTTCTGAAGGTGAAGTGGACGCAGCTGTGGTCCGTCCAGTGGAGTCCTGTTGCGTGGCTGAAGGTGACGTCTTTGCTGGATGAGAAGACGGCGTCGAGTGTGTGTCCGGCGAGGTGGGTGGGGGTGGTCACCAGTTGCTTGAGTCCGAGGTTGTCGAGGTTGTCGAGCAGGGTGATGGTGTTGCGGTCGTTGTTGTTCTCCAGGTGGAAGTTGAGGTCCCCCAGGAGGATGTAGTCGGCGGAGGGGAGAGCGTGCGGGCTGACGAAGTCGGCGATGTCCTCGCTGAATCGTGTGCGCGGTCCCGGGGGTCGGTAGATCAGGGTGCCTCTGAGGGTGGTCTTCGGGTTGGTGTGGATCTGGAAGTGCAGGTGTTCAGCGGTGGTGAGGGTGTCGTCGGTGTTGGTCGTGATGCGGATGGTGTCTCTGTGGATGATGGCGATGCCTCCTCCGGACTGGTTGTCGCGGTCCCTCCGGGTGATCTTGTAGCCCTCTGGGATGGCGATGGCGATGTCAGGGGCTGAGGAGGAGTTCATCCAGGTCTCGGTGATGAAGGCAACGTCGGGGGCGGTGGTGTCGAGCAGGTTCCAGAGTTCTACGGCGTGTCTGTGGACGGAGCGGGTGTTGAGCAGGATGCACTTGAGGTGGGTGCTGCTGGAGTTCGGTTTGTCGGGTGCAGGGAAGGTCCGGATGCAGGAGAACTTGCAGGCGAGGCAGCTGAAGGGTCCGTGGGTGTGCTTCGGGGCGGCTCGGTGACATCCTGGGATGTGGCCGGTGTTGAGTGCGATGAGGTCGGCGGCGCTGTAGGTTCGTCGGGTCGGCTTCCGTCGGTGGGGGCCAGGGGTCCTGGCACTGGGCGCGGTCCAGGCGCGGACGGGCGCAGACGGGCTTACCTTTGGCGCGCCTTCGGCGCACAATCGGCGCGCCCGCTGCGCGTGACCGCTGCGCGTTCGCACGGTCGCCATTTAAGGCGAAGTGCGCGGGTGGGCGGGGCAGCTGGGAGGCGGGAGCGGGGAGGGATACAGAAGACAAAAGGGGCGGGGACAAGCGGCTGTGGCGGGAAGGGAGGGCGGGGGGCGGCGCGGTAGGCGGAGGACAAGGAAGGAGAGCTGACACGGAAATAAATGCAAAAACAGGCACAAATTACCGAAAAAACGGGGAAAAAGAGAGTTTACACAGAGAATCACAAAGCAAGCACAAATTACCGAAAAAAACGGGGAAAAAAGAGAGTTTACACAGAGAATCACAAAGCAAGCACAAATTACCGAAAAAAACGGGGAAAAAAGAGAGTTACACAGAGAATCACAGAGCAGGCACAAAGAACAGGCAAAACAGGGAAAAAACACTCGCAGCGGCGGCAGCCGGCAAACGAGGCAGCGCGAGGCAGAGGGCGGGCAGGGGCACACGCAGCAGCTGGTGGCCGTGCGGCGCGGGGGTGTCCCACAAGTAATGATGTCTTAGATCACAATAGCAGTGTCCTCGTGCCAGTCTTTCCCAGTTTGTGTTTGGTATCCAAGAATGTGGATGTCTCTCCATCCAGTCATCTTTGTATTCAACAGATACACAAACATAAAAAATAAAAATTGAGTTTTACTGAGCATATCTTTTTTTAAACCTTCTGTTGCACGACACATACGACCTTGGGCCTCATTTATGAAGGCCTTGAGCCACTGGTACATCACTTTTTCCCATTTTAAAAGTGACGCACTGGCGGCGCAAGACCTTCATAAATAAGGCCCCTTGTGTTTTTTATGGCTCTGCTCCCACATTGTCTTTTAAAGCCATGTCTGGCTCCGTTCCTTTTATGAACTTTGTGGAGTGCCCTGCCCACCTCTAACTACACATTTTCCCCAGCATAAATACAGTGTCCAGAACCGTGAAAAAGTAGTATGAGATGAATCAGAAAATCAGAAGCTAAGGCGTGGAAATGTTGCAAAACGGGAAAGAAAGTATGGAAACGAAGCAACTGCTCTTTTCCTGCCATTCTCTCAGCAGGCTTCAGACTAAATCATATTAGAGTAATCAGCTTAATCTGGGGACTCGGGGCTGTAGGTCAGTGGAAGGACATGAACCGACTCGAATATCAGAAAGCATGCACCAGGGCAGAACTTTACTTAGAGTAACACCACCTGCCATAGTTTCCCCAGCGGAAAGGAGGAGGAAACTGATGATGGACAAAAGCAATCCCGTGGCTATCCTAAACACTATACCACGTATAGCTTTAAAATAGGTCTGGGTGTGAACTCAGCTCAGTTTGCGTAGTTTTCTGCACTCTGCCCAGCTCGCGGAGTACAGAAAACTCTGCTTTGCAGAGTGCAGCAGAGTTTTTTTCCGCTCACGAATGGTAAGTTCGCGAGCGCGAGCTAATGCTCAGGGAGAAATTCTACCCGAGCAGCAAGAAGACACCACTTGCGGAACTCCGCAGAGTTTTTTTTTGTCACTTCGCGGAGTTCCACGTAGCAAAACTACACCTAGGCCTGCTTAAAACAAAAGTCAGTTTTGTTCCACTAAGGTCTGCCTGCCAGGGTCAAGCCTGGAAATAAATACATTAAGGCCAACTGCTCTCCTGGCAAACCAAAGGACAAACTGAAGCAGTCCCCCAGCCCCACCTCCCTCCTGCACACTGCAGGGGCAGATGGATGTGCAATGATAGAACGAGAGGGCAAGCCAGCCATAACTATTTACTACTTGTACATAATATTGAAAATGCTTCCACTTAAAGCCCTGGGGACACAACAACAATGTTGCTGCTCCTGAATTTCAAAAAAAGAAGGGGAATTCAGAGTGAAAATGATTCTTTAAAGGATTTCCCTTCCCCTAAAACGCTCATCTAGTATGACGTCATGTTAATGTTAATGTTACTAAGACTTCTAAAGCGCTCTGTTACCCTGGGGTGTCCTGGCGCTGGGCACTGCCTACCTGGAAGTAGAAAAGATGGAACTGTTCATGTAAAAAGCCATGTTTTCAATTCTTTCCTGAAGGGGAGGAGCTCAGTTGAGCTTCTAAGATGGAAAGGCAGGCTGTTCCATGCCTTTGTGGCACAGTGACAAAATCTCGTACCACCCCAACTGGCCTTGTTAAAGCGAGGAACGATCACTTGTTTAGCTTTTGAGGAACACAAAACTCTTCCAGGAACATACCATTGTATCACATGTTTCAGAAAGTCCAACACCCATAAGGGCCTTAAAAACTGTACACAGAGCCTTAAATTGTGCCTGTTGCTTGATGGGGAGCCAGTGAAGATTTCTAAGTCCCATCCTCACCGAGACAAACCTGGGTGTACCTGTTAGCAGCCTGGCTGCCTCATTCTGTGCAATCTGGAGTCTGACCTAATGTCTCTTTTGGATGTTCATATAGAGACTGTTGCAGTAATCCAGACATGACAGAATGAGCACTGTGACTGCTGTCTTCAGGCTGTCTTCCGGAAGGAGGAATTTGATTTTCCTCAGAATTCTAAGAATGTAGAAACAGGATGGGACGACCCTGCTGATTTGATCACCGAAGGAAAGTTTTGAATCCTGGATCACCCCCAGATTCTCAGCCTTCTCCCATTGCAGTTGGCCACCAGTCCGGTGTCCAGTGGTTAGAGGTGTTCCCAAATATGATCACCTCTGTTTTCCCTGTATTGAGTTTCAGGCAATTTGATGCCATCCAACCTGCGATCTCTTGCATACAGTCATGGCATTTTGATCCCGTCTCTACCTCTGTACCATTCTGAAGGGACAACACAATTTGCGTGTCGTCCGCATAAGAGGTTAACTGGAACCCAAAGTATCTAATCAAGACTGCCAGTGGTGACACATACACATTAAATAATGTGGGACTAACAGAGGACCCTTGCGGCACTCCACAGGGGAGAGAGAAGGGCCGAGATGTATCCCTACCTAGGTCCACAGTTTGTGTCCTACTGGTCAGAAAAGATTACAGAAGATCCCAGGCCTTGCCTTGGACCCCAACCTCAGTTAACGGTCCATCAGAACTTCATGATGGACCGTATCGAAGGCGGCCGAGAGGTCCAGCAAAATGAGTATAGCAGCACCTCCCTGGTCCAAGGTCTCTCTGATCTCCTTCGTGGATTTGATCAGTGCCAGCTGAGTGCTGTGTTCCGCACGGAAGCCAAACTGTGGAGGGTTCAACAGAGAGCTGGTTTGAAGAAACGCACTGAGTTGGCATTCATGGCCTTCTCAATCATGTTTCCTGGAAAAGGGAGACACGAGATGGATCTGTAATTACTTGGGTCCTTTGGATCAAGGTTGGATTTTTTTAATAGAGGAAGGATCAATGATGTTTTCCAGGGTCCAGGAAAATGACCAGAGTTAAAAATGGAACACAACAGTGGAGTGAGGGCTTCTCAATGATTTCTGGAACCTGTTTCAGTACAGAGGCTGGACATGGGTCCAAAGGGGAACCTGAACGAATTTCTAACATTAATTTGGTAACCCCATGTAAATCCAGCGATGTAAAACAATCTAGTTTGGGGCTAGGCCTATTATCCTTTAGCAACCCTGTTATTGAGGCCTTATTAGCGACAGTAGGCAGGAGAGTAAAGAAGGAAAAGAAGATTTCCACCTTTTGCAGAAAAAAGGAAGCCAGATTCTCATATAGTTCAGGGCTACTGTCTGTCTTGGGGCTAGAGGAGGTCGTAAGTGTGGAGATCATTTTAAACAGAACTTTAGATGAGGATCCGGCTTTCCTAATTTGTTCCCCGAAGTATATCTTTTTGGCTTACGAGAGCAATTTTTTATAGTTTGTAAGGCTTACTTTATAGGCCACTTTATCGAAGTTATTGTACCCACTCCTCCAGGCTCGCTCTAGCCTCTTACAGTCACGTTTATGTGCTTTTAGTTTTTCTGAATACAAAGGGGCAGATGGCAGAGCCCACTTGGGAATACACCAGTTGCCCGGCACTAATTTCCTGCAGGCGGAATCAACCCATTCCGTGTAGGTGGTCGTAGCTTCCTCTACATTAGAGGATGGTGGGTGTGATGAAGCTTTCAGGAGACTTCCTAGTTCTAGGCTATCAATATTTTTCCTGGCCCTTGTGGTTGTCACAGCCTTTAGAGGAAAGTTTATATTGATGGCGCTTAGCCTGTTTAAATTCAAATAAAATCGCCGCATGGTCAGTACAGGTTAGTGGTAATGTTTCCGTATACGCAAGGTTAGGGTTATTGGAGAAAATACCATCTAATGTATGCCCTGCAGAATGAGTGGGATCTACCACAAGCTGCTTGAGGTCCCCACCACAGAAAATTTGCTGCAGTCTTATATTATCATTATCGTTGAGGTCCTCAAGGTGTAATTTAAAATCTCCCATAACCGTAAAGAACTTAGCACACAACCCTTTCCTCTAAAAGTGTTCCAATGGAATCTAAAAACGCACCCCTAGGGCCCAGGGGGTTGGTAGAGGAGGCTGGCATTGAATGTGTCATGGTCAGATGTTCGAATACTGATTGACAGTGCCTCGCATGCATGATTAGAATCCTTAGCAAAAGAGGGCTCTAAGGTGTCATGAAATATAACTGCCAGCCCACCACCTCTCTTGCTCGGTCTATCAAGCGTCTAGCAGAAGAAACCGGGTGGAGTGGCTTTGACGAGGTCAGGTCCAGATGCTTCATCAGACCAGGATTCTGTTATAAGGGCTAATTTAATATTATGTTCCTCAATAAACAGGGCACATTCCACACAATGCTTGATCAGAGACCTGGCATTGAGAAGACGACATTTAAGTGATGCCTGAACAACTTGACTGGTCCTGTCCAGCAGATTGATGGCATGTTTCACAATGCGTGGTAGGACAAGGTGACACTTAGGACAGCGCTCAACCTGTGCTTCCATAATGAATTAGGGAGTAATCCTAGGGCAGCAGGCATTGCCCCCTTCAGGATCCCAACCCATAAGCTGCTCTCTAGAGTAAATCCAAATGTCTGACATGAAAGGGCTAGGGGGACAGGCCCTAAGCCCGTTCTGAGCATGGACAGGCACAGACGGGCTTGCCTTAGGCGCGCCCGCTGTACGGTCTCGTCAGCGTGAGCATTTATGTATTCTGGCTTGAAAAGCCGAGAGCGCTAACCACCAAGATGACGATCGGTGTCCTGCCCCTGATTCCTCTACACGGAGCAGTCCCCGTGCCACGTAAACAGATGAAGGTAAAGTGCCTAGTGCGTCTCTGTTAGAAGAATAACACAGAATAACACAGTAATGTCAATGAAACAATTAAAATAACTATTAAAAGGTCCAGCAATTAGTTTAAAAGTGATCCGATAAAGTTAGTCACCTGCCTGGCCAGCATTGATCACAGCTCTGTCCCAGGAGGCAGCGCTGCGCGGTCGCATCAGCGTGAGGATTTATGTATTCTGGCTGGAAAAGCCTAGAGCGTTAACCACCAAGGTGGCGATCGGTGTCCTGCCCCTGATTCCTCTATACGAAGCAGTCACCGTGCCACATAAACAGATGAAGGTAAAGTGCCCCGAAGAATAACACAGAATAACACAGTAATGTCAATGAAACAATTAAAATAACTATTAAAAGGTCCAGCAATTAGTTTAAAAGTGATGCGATAAAGCTAGTCACCTGCCTGGCGAGCATTGAACACAGCTCTGTCATGCCATAACTTCTCCACTAGTGAGAAGTGAGCAGTGTGTGCTTGCGCACATTGACGTGCCTGTTGTCACTGCAGTCCAGGGAAAATACAGGCGCCTGTGGGCATAAAACAGAGCCCAATAGAGACCCGTTTCGAGGCTCCCTTTAAAAAACGGCCTGTGCTGAGACCCGGTGAGACCCGGCCCACTCAAATCCCTGCCTTTGCACTTCAAATTGCATGGGCAGGTGTTCATATAAATTACATTTTCGCTGTTGCCATTGGTATATGTCCTTATCATCCATTGTATTGCAGTAACTTTGTGCAAGTTTTAGTGGTGTTTCTGAATGGGCACACGGAATATCTCTCACAGGGGTGATGGTCGTCAGCAGGCGGTAAGCCCCCAAAGTATTAGTAGTAACAGGGGAGTCACTCTTCCGTTTCCTATGTACCAACGTGTCCCTAATGTTTATATTTTGTTTAAATGAAAAAGAGACTGTTCCCATTGGCTACCATTCTTGTTGAATACTTGCCAAGGTTTAAATATGCTTTTCTTAAGCCGTTAGAAACTGACATGAACATGGTGGGACAAGTGGTCCTATCAGAGGTGGGTTTTTGGTTGATTTCAGTTACTACATCTCTGTTGTTGTTCCTAGCTTTTTTTAGGTCGAGCCTAGCGCAGCGCAAGCGCTGCCTAGGAAAACGACCTCTTGCAATCACTCCAGCATTCCTGCAAGCTTGTGCATGTGGGACTCACACGCCATTGGCCTTTGCACCTGGCTTTATTACGCAATTGGCCAAAGGCATGTGGATGTCCCAGCTTCTTTTGAAAGGTTGACTCCCAGAGCGTTTTGCTCTCGGGAGCCAGCAGCGGCGCACAGGGGCCATGTGGTTTGGTTCAGGTTTCATGCACATCCCCTCCACCCCACCTCCACAAGAATGCGCATCGCTTTATCTTTCGCGGCCGCGCTTGTTTTCTTTTCATTCCAAGACTTTTTGTTTTGCTTGTTTTTAATGTTCCTGTGGCACCTTTCGAATTTGCCTCCTTGAGACGTTGCCAATTGCATACTTGATTGTGTTGTGATTCTGTCTTTGCTGACACGTATGTTTATAGCAGTTAATGGACGTCGAAGCGCCAAGTGTTAGAATATCGAATCGTTGTGGATAAATTTAGTCACAAACGCAATATTGGTTCCGCGTATCATCTCCCAGAGCAATCTGCACCTTCATCCTTGCAGGAACGACTCGCACTGTGTATCAGAAGGTAAACTTTCAAGCTAGAAGACTACTTTGGTGTACTTTTTTAAGGCCTTCTGTCGACACAACTCTTTCCAACAGATCAGGGTTATGGAACTCATTTTTTAGGCACGGGGAATTACAAACAAAGCCTTGTTTCACTGCGCAGAACAATTAGTCAAAGTGAGAGCGCATCCGAGGACAGTGCTATAGGACGCCACCTCTCGTTCACTTATGGAACAGTATATTATATCAGCTGGTGCACTATATGTGTGTGATAGCTCGTGTGCATGCACGCGTGTGGATGTCATTGTGAGCGATACGTTCCGAGCTGAAGGCACTTCCAAGCCTTGCCCTCCTCTAGGCGCCCGTTGTAAACACGGATCTTTACACCTGCACTTGGGCTGCTGTGAGGTTATCTGACTGGCCATGGGTGGCATTGACAGGAGCCAAATGCCCAAGTTCTCTTCCAGTAAACGGAGCGCAGGGACAGTCGGTGCAGGGACGAAAGAGTCCCTGTGCAGGAGATGAGTGCACCTAGAACAATCCAGCAGATAAAGTTAAGCGTTATAAACAGAAATTGAGCTATGTCGGTCCTTTTCTATCCCAGTGTTGCACACATTACAAGAAAGTGACTAACCACAAGGGCGACCCTAGAACAAGAACCAGGGATGACAACCAATATACTCCAAACAGAGGTTCTTGAGCAATATTATCAGACTTGACTAAAAAATGGAAAAACAAGCCCACCAACAAAGTAAAAAAGGCAATGAGTGTCACAATGTCACAAAAAAACCAATGCATAAATATGGGCTGAAGTAAATTTAATAAAGTGAAAATGAAAACACAAGGGCGCTCAAACAATTGCACTCACAATTATTACATTTAAAAGATGTAAACATATGTGAAATCAAAAACCAAAGAACAATGGCGGAGACTGATAAACAAATCACAATATACACAGTGAAAAAATAATGTGATCTCTGATTTTTGCCATGTACAAAGCGTCGACGGCGTTTCAACCCAACATTCCTTTGAGGGTCATCATCAGGACAAATTAGCTTCAGGAGCGAAAGCGACCACTTGATAGACTTTCTTAACAGTCTTTCTAGACGTTGAGAAATCCTTCTCCTATTGTGCCAAATAGATTCCAACAGGGAAACCTGGCGGTATCCAGAAGTGCCACAAATTGGCGAACCTCCAAGTGAGAATTGATAGGAGAATTCAGTGGTTCCATTAAATGGGGAACACGAACATCAAGAATTTTTGCATGGTCACCCCCAGGTTGCAGAGAATTCCGGGTAATTTCATAAATTCAAGGGCAGATGTCCAGCGACCGAGTGTTTCACCAAAGAAGCCAGCCATTACAAGAGAGCTCACAGTGCCAGCTTTCTGGTACCCAAGGGCTTCTCCCATAATACACAAGAGTTCACACAGTGCCAAATGTCTACTTCCCAAGTGTTGCACCCATATTACCCGAGAAAGCTCATATAGTGCCATCTCTCCTACCCAAGCGCTGCTCTAATGTTACACGAGAGTTCACACAGTGGCAGCTCATTTCTACCCAAGTGTTTCAGCCATATGACACGAGAGAGCTCATAAAGTGCCATCTCTCTCTTACCTAAGTATTGTACTCATATTTCATGAGAGAGGTCACACAGTGCCAACTTTCTTCTACCCAAATGTTCCACCTACGTTACACGAGAGCTCATACAGTGCCAACTCTCTCCTACCCAAGCGCTGCTGTCATATTACACGAGAGCTCACACAGTGGCAGCTCTCGTCTACCCAAGTGTTGCCCCCAGTTTACACGAGTGAGCTCATATAGTGCCGTTTGTACTACATAAGCGCTGCTTTCATATTACACATGAGAGCTCACACAGTGCCGGCACTCTTTCACTGAAGTGTGTTACTAATATCCCACATTGCTGCGCTCGCGCTCTACCAGCGCTTTGTCATTTTAACTCTCCTCGTTTTGGATTTTGGTTTGAGACTTTATTTTTCCACTTACCCCTGTTCTTAATTCGGCTGCCTGCAGCTCGCGCCCCTCTCTCCCCTCACCGCACTTAAAATCGCACTAGTGTGCCTGAAAGCACCACCACTTTGGTGGGTCCGGGTCTGGGGGCACTACCTTGGGGGCCATTTTGGATTGGGGCTTTCCATCGGCGGCGGCCGCCATCTTGGAGCGGACTCGCGCTAGAGGAAGGACTGGAGCGCCTATTTAAGGCGGTCCTTAGTGGGGTGTTGTACTTTACCATCTCCCACATTGCTGCGCTCGCGCTCTACCAGCGCTTTTTCATTTTAACTCTCCTCGTTTTGGATTTTGGTTTGAGACTTTATTTTTCCACTTACCCCTGTTCTTAATTCGGCTGCCTGCAGCTCGCGCCCCTCTCTCCCCTCACCGCACTTAAAATCGCACTAGTGTGCCTGAAAGCACCACCACTTTGGTGGGTCCGGGTCTGGGGGCACTACCTTGGGGGCCATTTTGGATTGGGGCTTTCCATCCGGCGGCGGCCGCCATCTTGGAGTGGACTCGCGCTAGAGGAAGGACTGGAGCGCCTATTTAAAGTCGCTCCCCTACGCGCAGCGTGACGCGCAGGTTGACGCCCTCGCTGTGCCTGAGTCGTGCCGGAGTCCTGCCCGTCTGCGCCCGTCAGCATCCCGGAGGCGTCGGGGCGGCGGGGGACCTTGGTCCGGCACTACTCTGGCTGCGATGATTTGTTATTCCTCTGCGTCATTGCGGGACATGCGGGGCCATTCCAGCTCCTGCCGCTCCGTTTTTCCGGGGCGGTTTAGGGGCAAACGACGCTGTCCGGGCTGTGGATGGACGCCTTCTTGGACCTGTGCTACAGTTCCTCGCCCGGCAACTGCTGGCGTGAAGCATCTCTGCCTGTTGCTGAACACGAGGTCGGTAGGTCGCCACGCCCTGCACATTCATGATCTTCTGGTCAGGGAAAATCCCCTGTGCTTGCTACTGACGGAAACCTGGCTGGGAGAGGCCTCCAATCCGGACGTCTTCTCAGCTATTCCTCCGGAGTATAATATCTTCCGGCAGGACAGAGCTAAGGGTAGGGGAGGTGGAGTCGCGGTTGTGGTGAAAAAGTGCGTCTCCTGCTCAGTGCTTCCCTTGAACTCCATCGGGAATGCCGAGTCGCTCGCCTTTACGCTCAGACTGTCCCCGGGTCAGGCCATGAAGGGGTTACTGGTCTATAGACCACCAGGCCCTGTGGGTTCCTTTTTGGAGGATCTGCAGACAGCCGTCTCGGAGTTGGCGCTGACCTCACAGCACTGTATTGTGGCCGGTGATTTCAATTTCCACCTTGATGTGGCAGACGACCCTGATGCGGTCAAACTGCTGGATGTTACATCTCCGCTTGGCCTTTTACCGTGCGTGTCAGGGCCAACACATGAGAAGGGGCATACCCTGGATCAGGTGTTTTCGTCTGTGCCACTCACGGAGGTTGATACCCTGCAGATGCTCTGGACTGACCACTGGTTGATCAGCTTTTCGGTGTTGGAATGTGCGCACTCGGATCACAGAGCGCCTACTGTGCTCAGACCGGCCTCGAGAGCGCTGCATAGAGTGACACCCGACATGTTAGAGCAGGCACTGCTGGATCACCCTTGTCATCTTTCGGGCGATTTGGACAGCGACACGGAGACTATGCAGCGATGGCTCACCGATAGGCTTGACGATCTTGCCCCTAGGATAGCCCCCCGGTCCACGGTGGCACGGCAATCTGCACCGTGGTTCACGGAGGCGCTTCGTGTGGCTCGGAGCCAGTGCAAGGTGGCCGAGAGGGCCTGGCGCCTTCTGTATGATGGGGAGGCCAAAATCGCTTATAAGGTGGCGGTGAAGGCCTACCATCGGGACATCCTTGGTGCCAAGAGGGACTATCTGGCTAGGAGGATCGAGGCATCTGCGAACTCCTGTAAGGAGATCTTTAATATTGTGAAGGAGTTTACGACCCCCAGCTCCCATCCGCCCCCACCAGCTTCGGCGGATGCTTGGGCGTGTGATCTTGCTGGTTTCTTCACAAATAAGATCAAGGATATTCAGGCTACTTTCGTGGAGGGACCGGACGGAAGCAGCGCTGTGAGGGCAGTCCGCAGTCTTCCGCATACATCTGCGGCGGTGCTGTCCGATTTCCCTGCTGTTTCCAGCGATGTCTCCCGGACTCTGCTGGCCAATCTCAAATCCGGCTCGCCACTTGACCCCTGCCCTGCCAAATTTTTGGCCGGGATGGCGGCAGTGGTGAATCCACTGGTCAACTCCATCCTCAATGCCTCCCTGAGGGAGGGTAGGGTACCCAGTTCTTGGAAAAGAGCAATGGTGATCCCCCTCCTAAAAAAAACGGGTCTTGACACCGAGGCTTTGGCAAACTACAGGCCAATCTCGCTTCTACCAGCGCTGGTGAAGATAACGGAAAAACATGCCCACGGTGTCCTGTCGAGCTTTTTGGAAGCTAATAATCTGCTCCATCCATCTCAATCGGGTTTCCGTCCTAATTTTAGTACGGAAACGGCTTTGTTGGAGGTGACTGAGATCATCAGGGAGACCCTGGATGTCGGCGGTAGGGCCATGCTGGTCATGTTAGACCTTTCGGCGGCTTTCGACACCGTCCCCCACAAGGCGCTTTTAGCTAGGCTTTATGACATCGGCCTTAGGGGGACGGTGCTCAGGTGGTTTACTTCTTTTCTTGAAGGCCGCCGCCAGACGGTCTGGGTCTCCCAGAGTTCCGCCGAGATGTCGCCATTGGGAGTTGGGGTTCCACAGGGCTCTGTGTTGAGCCCCACGTTATTTAACATCTTTATGTCCCCTTTGGCGGCCTTGGTGGAGGCTTACGGGGCCCAGATCCTCTCTTATGCCGACGACACGCAACTCCTCTTCACATGCGGGAAAGAACAAGAGTTTGATGGAGAGAGAATCAGGGACTGTCTTGCATTGGTCTTCGACTGGTTCCAGCGGAACAGTCTGAGGGCCAATTCGGGCAAGTCTGAGATTTTATTTTTCGGTTGCGTTGCCGATCCGGAGTGGCAGCATTGGTGGCCGTCCGACATGAACCCTCCAGCACAGTCTTCCTTGGTGGCCAAAAATTTGGGCGTCAGGTTAGACAACCAGCTGTCGCTACGTAGTCATATTCTTGGCCTGGCCGGCACCTGCTACGGAATCCTGAAGATGCTCCGCAAATTTTTGCCCTTGCTGTCTGAGGAGCACAGGAGGATTACTGTGCAGGCTCTTGTCGGTTCAAGGCTAGACTATGCCAATGCTCTCTTTCTTGGCCTCCCATATTACCTGGTCCAGCGCCTTCAGGTGGTGCAGAACTCTGCTGCCCGGGCGATTTTCGGCCTAGGCAGATGAGCTCGAACTTCCGGTTTGCTTCAGACGTTGCACTGGCTCCCCATCAGGAAGCGGATCCAGTTTAAAACCCTGACCCTGATGCATAAAGCTTTGCATGGATCAGGGGCTGGATATCTGCAGCGGAGACTGACTTTCTATCATCCAGTCCGTTCTCTTCGCTCGGAATCCCTCTTTAAAGCTGTGGTCCCGCGGGTGAGGAAGGCTCGTGCTGGAGGGCGGTCTTTTAGTTGCAGAGCTCCCCAGCTTTGGAATCTGCTTCCACTCCCGCTCCGCAGCACTGCCAATTTACTCCAGTTTAGGAAGGGCCTGAAGACCTGGCTTTTTAATTCTTAGTCTGTCTACTGTTTTTATTATTTTTCTCTGTTGTCTTCCGTTTTTAGCTGTGTTGTGTTATTCTGAGCTGCTGGTGGAAAGCGTCGGGACACTCTTACCGAGTAGCCGTACGCTATATAAAAACTACATAACATAACATAACATAACAATATTTCAAGAGAGAGAGCTCTCTTTTACCCAAACCTGCTGTTATCTCGACAAACCTTTTAATTTGGAGCCTGTCCTTATTTTGACCTCGACACACAATTAACCTCTGATAAAAGGCATTGTCCATTAACTATGTCACCGCGGCGCCGGGCCCTCTTCGTGGGTAAAAAATACATTGACCAGAATGCAGTTTGAGCAGGAGTTGCGGGTCCCTGGCCAGAGTCATGTTGTGTTTTCTTCTGCAGATGGCCCTGTATATTGAAGCCTCATTTGCTTCAGACATGCTTACTCAAACTGTTGTTTTATTTTTGTAATAACATTAAATGGCATTTACTTAGAGTTGGATTTTTTTAGAAGGGCTAGTCGTTTACATACTGATTAATATCCTACCGCTTTGTCCTAGATGCATTGCAATGTCGTTTCACCTTATATAGTTCTACTCATGTTATCAACCTTAAAACTATGTACGGTTGAGCTAGTATGGCAAAATCTGACCTCCAAATTACAAGTTAAACAAATCTCTGCAACTATGGTGACAGCACAGACAAAGCTAATAATAGTTGCTAAAAAAAACTTTAAGTACTTCACAATGCAGTCTTATAATATGACTATTAGTGTCCATGTTAAAGAACAGTAGATGTTGTAGCACCCAGCATAATATGCTGCATGGCTAAAAATGTATTTGATCCAAAGGCGAAACCTATTGGCTTTGCCAATGCTTGCTGTAGCTTTCCTAATCATTTTGTCAGTGTACGGGTGGCTGTTAGTTTGTTTGACAGAGCTGTTGCTTGTTTATCAAACACAGTAATGTCTGAGCAAATGTGCTGCATATGCAAAATTGCCCAGAGGGAATATTTTCCCTAAAGGCATGTGGGTGTTGGCTGTCAAAAATGAGTAGTCCATTTTTATCTGTTGGTTTATTGTAGACCCTGGTCTCAAAATTCCTATCTCCGTTTTTGATCGAATGACACCTCTGTTTGATTAATGATGTGGATGGATAAATCTCATATGTGGGCCATGTAATTTATACACATAATGAATTCAAGGGCTGTAGCTATGTCCCCCGTAAGATGATCAAAACATCATCTGTTTATTAATCCCACATTTATATGTAATGTATGTATCAATTTGTCATCTGAATAAGTTAATTTAGTCACTAACTGATGTGTATGCGAAGAGGAAATGTCAGGGCTAAGGAGCTGCCCATTGAAGTGCCCGGCATCCGATGGTACTGGATGCCATTGTACTAAATCAATGCTAGGAGTGCATGTACTGTCACAAAGAATATTGGTGCAATTAGGTCCCAGTCAAGGTGTTTTAGTATGAACTCAATCACCTTGAAAGTGTGTGCCTGGGGCATGCTTGTGAATAAAGTCGTGATGCCCATGGTGATGAGAATATCTCTGTCCCCATCAATCATCAGATCTTTGAGAAGACAAATCAGATCCTTTGTATCTTTAAAAAATAATGGTGTTTTACCAATAGGTGGCCTAAGGAACCTGTCACAAAATGTTGATAATTGTTCTAGTACTGAGTTTTGCCCTGACATTATAGGTCTAACTGTTGGAGGTAAACATGGTTTATGAATTTGGGGTAGGGAATAAACATAGTGTATGGGGGTCTTTTGCCACTAGGAACTCTGCCCCATGTCTTGCGATCCATCTGATGTCAATCCTTTGTCAATCATGTTGTTAATGATGGGCCTCAAACGTGGTGTTGGATTCTCATGAAGGATTTCAGAGCTGACCCTATCAGACGTCAATCTGAGACATTCCATGTTGTACATGTCCCAGCTCCTAAAACAATAGACGCGCCTTTGTTGGCCCACTTAAATACCAAGTTCCTGTTGTTCTAAAGGTATTCAAGATCCAATTACTGCTTTTTGAAAGGTTGTAAGAAGTATTCTCTGTATCTGTATTGATGTCCTCTATTTCTGTGATCACTGCCTGATCAAAGGTTATGACCTTGGTAGGTACAAATTTCATATGGGGTTTAAAAGTGGATTTATTTCTCAACCTTGTGTTTACCAGTGCAATGTCGGCGTTGGGATTATTCTTAACCACTTGGCTGCTAAGGGGTTTTCCCCTCCTGTGCTGCATATTTATGAATCCCATTATACATGACGAGTTGACCTTGTCATGATCACAGCTCCAGTGTGCCTCATGACGAGTTCACCTTGTCATTAGCATGCAAGTGGTAAGGCCTTGAGCCTTATCTTCTGAAATTATCGAGTATTGAGCTACATAGTAATGATGATACGGGGAAAATATGTGTTCGCATAAACGAACACAGCAGTAATATCAGGTGTAAAGGGAGTTCAACGAAAATGACAAAGCATTTTCTGGGGACGGAACACTGTGAAAATTACCTTAAAAGGCCATTCTGGAGAAGGTCTGGTGCAACCAACAAAACATCCATCAGAGATTGTTAAACAAAGAGAAAAGATGGGTGTACTGTCTCAAGACACATATAGATGGTTTTCATGATTACATCTCATGTTGACAGGTCAGATCCTTCTGTTTAAACTTTATATAAGCAACATTTTACATAAACCATATGGACAGAGAATATAAACCAATTCTTTACAGGTCGGACAACCTTGAACAAACTTTATATATATATAACATTCCCCCCGTATCATACAGACAGTGGATATAAACCAATGTATTCTGTATGCATGCTTATAGGCCAGACACTTTTGAGCAACTCTATTTTCCAAATACTATACAAACATTGAATATGTACTTATTCATTTTCCATGCATTGTTTGCAGGAGTTGAGAAATGCTTGACCCTATCACCTTATTACTTTTTTGTGCGTGTTGTTACCTTTTTTTTTTCTTCATTATGGAGCTTATTTAGAGCTGAATGGTTAAGCACTCCCCACAACTTAAAACTTTTATTTTAAAATTCATAATATGACCCGGCTCCATTTGGTGGTAGGAGGTATTTGTGGTTTTTGAAAGAAAATGTCACATCACTCACTAGCACATTACATACTGACCAGCTCTATAAGGGTGCAAGTACTATAATTCCTGAAAGCCTCTGCCACTTGCTGACATCGTAATACTTTGAGCATGTTCATGTAGTATGATGACCAATAGAATTTTTGTCAAATGCGCTTTTAATTTCCTATCTTATGAATATGTTCATTTTCCTTTTATTTTGTATGACTTCACCATTTAAGATACACAAACAAAAGTATACTGTGTCTCCTATTGCATGAAAACTATGAATGATGTATTAATGCCTTATGAATGAGTGGACATAATTTTCAGGGATCTTGTCCCTGATAAAAGCCAGTGTATGGATGAAACATGTTGTCCTATATGACGCAGGAGTAATAATGCTCCTAGGTTTCCTGACTCTATTTTAATCATCTCCAGATTAGAGTAGTATTCTTGGTAAGTAGATGGAGATTTTTTGTCTTTGGTTCTGGATCCCACAACGTCAGTGTCTCCATGGAAGGTATACCATAAACATCGGAGCCCATTCACTATATTCATTTCTGACGAATAAGGCGGCCCTCTGATGAAGCATGACACCTAGGTTTGTGTGTGAGGTTTTGCCTAAAAAAAATTCTAATATCTTGAACTTTCTTTGAACACAAACAGACGACAGACCAGGTATCCCACCTATATGAATATATTGGGTACACATATTATTTGGTCCAGAGCCTCATAGCAGGACATCCAGACAATGGAGAGAGGAGGATGGAGACATGGCTATTTTAGGATTTCCACGAGGTGTATTGTTAGCATGGAGCTGCTGATTAGTTCTCCCTGAGGACTTCCATTTGATTCATGATATAAGTGAGGGGTCAGACTATAATTTTTGTTGTGCAAAGTGACCACGATTATATGTCAGGCCTGCCCTTTTGTCTGTACCTGACTTCTGCTTCAGAAAGGCAGATGACAGTCAGCTGCAGAAACATCACTCTTCATTGTGCCCATTGTGAGAAGTTGGCCTGGTATATGCTGTCCACAAGTTATAGTGGGCACCTTGCACCAGTCCAAACTACCCTTATTGATGTTTAGGTTAAAGACAACCGTTATTGAAAGCTATCCTAGTGGTAGCTATGGAGAGCAGCCTTCAGGCTAAGTCTCGAAGAATGTGAAGCAGCTTGTTTTACCAGTCTAGAACCTCCTGAATGACCAAATGAAAGGAGAACCACACAATGTATATATACAATATATGTATTTATTACTAAACACTCTCTACTAACCTCTTTATGAGATTAGAGAACAAGGCACACAATATTACAGTACTAGAACGACAGTAAATAGCACAATATACAGCGGGCTCCATGGGGGAGACCGAGCCATATAGTAAGAAAGTGGTATAACAACCACGACTTGACTAGACACAGAACCTAAAGCACGTAGAATCCATGGTAGTGACACAGGGGACCCACGGGGGATGCGTGCAGTGTGAGAACACAGCCGCGAGCTCCGTACAATCCTATGGGAAAGTCGCAATTGGAATTTTTATAGATTAAGGACACTTAGGAGAGGACTTTGAGCAAACCCTTTCAGACTTATACGGTTCTAAGGCCAGGACCCATGTGAGCACCGGAGTACTTATATGGTTGTCAAATGGTGTCGGGAATCTTCATCGTTTTCGATGGCGAGATGCTGCAAAGTGCTGCTGCCGTGAAGAGGAAAAGTGTCCGGTGTGATCTAAGCCTGGATCGAAGCTGAGAAGAACCTGAAAGCAGAGGGGACAGAGTCTGGGTTACTATCAATCACCCCTATGGCAGGCCTTATCAATCCTGAAGGCAGGGCGCTGGATTTTATGTGAGAGGGTGCCCATGCATGAGCAGGGCCCCTTTGCAGCCTTCAGAATCTATTCTCCGGGTCTGTTCTGTGATACAGCCAAAACCCAGCACCTTGCCTTCAGGATTGATAAGGCCTGCCATAGGGGTAACTGATAGATTTATATGTGCAGTGATAAGGTAGATATAGTGAACCTTTATCTATGTAAGGAGTGCCTGCACCACCTTACACAGGTTGCAGTAGCAGACCTGTGGTGTCACTTTGAGTGGCCTCTCAGGGGTGGCAAAATACACACTGCAGCCCCTGGGAGGCCTCTGGGCTACATATGCCCTGGGTATATACTACGCCATATACTAGGGACTTATAAGGGTACCCTAGGATCCAATCTGGAGTGTACCTAAAGTACATGCAATCAGTTTATAAGAGAAAGCAGCTTGGCTGGGGTCCTGAATAGCAAGATCCCAGCCAGACTAAGTCGAAAACAGTGAAACATCAGCAAAAAGTGGGGGTAACTATAAGAAGCAGATCCTACTCTCCTGCACCCGTGTTGGTGGTGCTCCAAGTTGGACACAACCCTAGAGGTACCTGCTGTGAGAATCATCACTTAACACAAACGCTGTGTTGAGAGAGCTGCATGGGACGGGCTCTTGAAAATAGAGCCACCCTAGAGTGTTTCTGAGATTTGAGACAGTGGACCCACATTGTTTGGCTAGAGAATGTGCATAAAAGAGGGTCCTACACCACACATACTTTGTTACAGTTCAAATTCCTTCCAGACCAAGTAGGGATTGCACTACAAGCGGTTGACATGTAAGATGCTTCAAGTATGTAAACTTTAGAGTGGTCAAAGTGATTCTCTCATTCATGCAGAGTGGCAGAGATCCATAGTAGACCGCTTGCCTGTTTGTGCTCTCTACAGATAGCCATTCTCAAGGGGTTTTGAATATTCCTTTCAAAACTGATGACAACTTTGAGAGACAGTCTGAGACAATATTGCAGTGTTTTGGTCAACTGGCCTACCACTGCTTTGTAAATATGATGCAGGGCATTGCGCCACCGTAACATTGAAAACAATTATGTTCCAGTGATGCAATCCCTTGTACATATGCCTCAATATGTCTTGTACTATGCTACTCTGAGTCTTCACTCTTAGACAGTGTAACTGTGTGTGGGACGGTGGAGTGCTGGTGACTGAAATACTGTGTCTTGCACTATTGTGTGGCCTTCAATGCTATAGAGTGTTACAATGATTGTGCCAATGAAGCGCTGGTGACAGGACTAATAAGGCTGACTTCAGGCACGGACTGGCAATCCCGGGCACCGGGCAATCCCCCGGTCGGCTGGACAGGGGGGTGGGGCCGTTTTTTTGACTGGGGGCCGTTTTTTTGACAGGGGGCTGGTTTTTGGTCCGGACTGTGACTGTAGAGTTCACTTCACTCACTCAATGCAGTAGTAGTCACTCGTCACTACTCTGCGTCTCTCCTACTCGCTCCGTGTTCGGCGCTCCATGTGCAGGAAAAAAAGCACAACTAACACTCGGGATTCTCTGCATAAATATGCATTGGGGCACCATTTAATAGGGTCACGCGCAGCGTGCAGTCTCCGCTGCCGCATCTGCGCAGATTCTTCACTTCACCCACCTTAGGGTGGGGCAGCTGGTGGTGATTGTGCGCACTGGGGCCAAATTGGGGCTCGCGCATGCGCAATAAAACTTGCATGTGACCGGTGAGGCAGGGTCGAGGAGCATTCCAGAAGTTAGCCAGAGACTGCCTGGTCACGACGACAGAGTGAGAGTGAGAGGCATACCATCTGGCCTGCACCCCATAATTTAATTATTTCTAGCCCCTGCCTCTCCCTGCTGCCGACTGCCACCGCCGCTCGTAGGTGAGTCTCTGAGTCAGAGTAGTGCCTGTCCGTGTCTGAGTCCGACCGTACGTCCATTTTCAAATTGAAATATCATCATCATGGCACTGTGGGCCGGGATGAAACAAAAGCTATAGGCCCCCCTGTCGCCCCCCGCCCCCCAACGCACGGGGCCTTGGCCAATACCCAGGCCTGCCTATACCTTTTTTTGTTTTATCCCCGGCCCGGTTCTGCGCAGCAACAGCGCGCTACGCCCTGGGGTCCCTCCCTGGGTGTGCATTTATTTGTGAGCACAGAGGCCTGCTCAGTGAAGCTGTTGGTGAGCAGGGGCCAGGCGGAGCCGGTTGCCGGAGCAAGGTGGTGGCTGTGTAGTTGCACGAGGGAAAGGTCAGGCACACTTCATTTCTGCATCCCTTAACAATTTTATTCCTTCAAGCGCTCAACGAAAAATCAGCTGTCTTCTCCAATTTTTCAAGATTGCTTGTTTTTCCACTTGTTTTCTTTCTCCCCTATTAATTATTCCATTGACATCCCAGACGCTCACGTGTCAAACTCTGTTCCCTCCAATTCTGCTTTGGAACACATTGAATGACTACAGGAAATAAAATGGAGCTGTGTTTTTGTGTATTTCATTACCAACACTTTCACCCTGTTTCTTAAGTGGGCATGGCTTCCTTATAGAATTTGCATTAGTTTCACATTTGACGAGGCTAAAATACCATTAAATAAAACAAGACATGGTAAATGAATGCACACATTGTTAAAAACCTTCAAAAGTGCACAGTTACACACTCCCTAAACAGTTTCTTTTAACTACTGATATTGTGCGAGTTTTCTAATCTATACAGATACAGTTGATAAAATGGAGTTCCTTTTTTCTTTTAGATAAAATGTGGCCTATGCGTAGAATAGCTGCCTGCCTCGTTTAAGTTGAGTTGCGCGCACAGTCTTGGGCCGCGGTGCCTGGGCCTGGCCCTGACTCCCCGAGCCGAGACACACACTCCTGGGGAGACGAGCACAGATTAAGAAGCCACTCCTAGTAACCCCCACCACACTTTTGCAGGCAGCCCTGCTTTGGTTCCTGCCACGGGCCCCAGCACTGACCTTAAACATGAGCTCAGGTCAGATTCTATAAAATAAAATGGGGTTTATCTTTGTCAGGGTGTTTGTTGTCTGTTGTTCGTGTCCGACTCCGAGCAGGTCCAGCTGAAATGTTCCGAGCCAGCAGCAGGCAGGATACGTGACACGTGTGCTCCCTTTGGTGGAGCTAAGCTGCTTGACTCTTGGGGGCTGTAACTGGGGCGAAGGATGGGGTCAGCACAGCAGGGCCGCTTAAAATATATTTTTCAGCACAAGCCCCAACAGGGCTTTCTAGTTTTTGTTTTTGTTTTTTTACACCAACGAGTCCTTTTGTTTTGTTTTCTTTTAAGGTGTTACTTGCCACTGGCACTAAGTTGCCACTACATAGCTCCTGTTGGTAAGGCTAACGTGTAAATTAACGTGTATATTTCTAGGAGCCCTTGGTACATTCCCTTGACGCTGGCTCAGTTTGTGACCTATGTTTTATTAAATTGTCCGGATTTCAGTCCGGATTTCACAAGAAAGATGTTTGCGCTGTTAAAATGCGCACTTGTGTGTTCACTGCTAGTGTCTTTTTCAAGACGCTCCTGCTAGGCCCTGCAACTTTGCTGTGTGAGGAAACAGAAATGGCCCCAGAAATCAGTTCCGCTTGGCTAGCGAGTTGGCACTTGGCAGCCATATGCCAAACAACACTCTCCCTGGCGCGCGTAAACAGACACACACAAATAGGGATGTGGCGTGGCTTGTTGACAACAAGAGGTAGGGACAGTAGGGACATGGCTGGTCTTGCAGTTAGTTGAATAAGGTATATTTACCAGTGACCGCTGTGTTCATGGCATAGGGTGGGTGAGTTAAGTCTCACTGGACCTTGTCCTACAGCACGTTTTGTGATGTGATCCCCGCTGACAGACAGGTCACTGCAGCAGACAGTTGGCTCCTCTCAAAGGCTTCATCCCTGTGGCCCCCCCCCCCACCCGGTCCCTTCCTACCACTGCTCCAAGCACCGTTGATCTGCAGCGGACATCCATGGCTGCCTGCTCCCACCTGAATGGACCATCTCAGCGCCAACTGGGGTTGCTACAAATGTGGTCAGTGCAAAAGGCTCTCACTGCTCCCCACAGTTCATGGCCATCCAACCACTCCATTATAATTGTTCCTTATATGTGTGTCCACAAGTGTATGTGCACCCGTTGGTGTGTACATGTGTGGTTGCATATATGTGCAAGTAAAGTATGCAATGCTGATTCCCCTGTGGTACCAGTTCAGTGTGTGCTAGGCAAGTCTGCACACGTTATATCAGATTGTATATGTATGTATGTGTGAGTGTTTGTGTTTTTGTTGCACTTTTTCGCCCATCATTGCATTGTGCATTTACATTGTGTCCCCATGAACCCTTTGTGCCCTTGCACAGTGCACACCCCATCGTACCTGAACTTTCCCACTTGCACCCTATTTTCTTCCCTGAGACCTCTTCACACTGTACAACCCTTTTTTATTTTATTTAGTTGTTTAACAATGTTATATGGTGCCCCAGCAACTTTGGTTATATTCGCACTTTACAATAACCGACAAAAGATACAGCAAGCAGTGTGCATAAGTGCCTTTATGTAATAAGTCTATAAAAAAGTTAGTGCAGTTGTACAGTGGAGTAACATCAGGTTTAAGGGAAGGCATGCCTATGCAAGTGCCTGTCAGGCGAGCTTACAGTTATTCCGAAGAGCATGGGAGTGGGAGCAGTTCCTAAATCCGCTTTGGGTGTGTGTGTTCCAGAGGGATGTAGTGCCACCTTCAGTGCTTGGGAGGTCTTTAATTTAAACATTTCTCCTTTGTGTCCTGCACCTTTGTATCCTGCACCTACTTTCCCATGTCCCCTACACTTCGCTCTTTGATTGTACTAGTGGTTTTAGATTTTGAACTAAGAAAAACTACCCTTGATAGCTTTGTTAAAGCTCAACAGCGGTACAGCACGGACAACAGCAGTGCAAGTTTCCCTAATAGAAATAACAGCTACAGGAGAGGCAGAAAGTCTGAATACCCAGTCACCCCCAAAGAACAGGTACCTATAACGTGCAGAAAAGCGTCTTATCTGTTGGAAATTAGGACTGACTTCTGCTACCTTTGTGCTACATGATTTGTGTATTATTCAAGCTTGTGAACATCTGTTCATTAGATAAAAAACAAACCCATTTACATTGGCAATTCTTGTTCTTGAATTGCTTTTTCTTGTTCTTCAGACCGTATGGGGGGATGGTCTCACTTTTACTTTGTTCTCTTTGATTCACTACTCGTGTCTATTTTTGGTGCTCTCTGTAAGAATGTCAAGGGGTAACCTAGTGCTCTTTAAGGTCATCATCTAATATTTACTGTTTTTTGAAAGTTGATACGATTGAATATGTAATGTAAAATGTGCTGTCAAATTCACCATTTTGGTTTGTTGCTTTCCAAAATTTTCTTTGTGGGAAACCCCCCCAAACCCCCCTAGTAGCAGTCGGACGAGCTGGTTGCACTAGCTCGCTACACGTCGGACGGGGGCTGGTCTGGCAAAATTTGCCAGGGCTGCTTTCAGTTCCCAGTCCGGCCCTGGCTGACTTGCACTGTGTTGCAGTGGGCCTGATTCCACCTGCACACGCGTGAAGTATCACTTTCACCATCAGAGACAAGTGCCAAATGAGGTTAAACCCATTTTAGCAGCTTAGTCTGTGCAGGACTTTTACAACGTCAGGCCAGTACAAGTCATGAAAATATTGTGTTCTCTTGAGTCGGCCTTGTGTTCTGTACCAGTTTACTGTTTTATCCTCGATTTGGCGGATTAGATATTAGTGACTTCCGTGGCTTCTTTAAGCAGAGTGATAAGGGAAGACACTGGTGACTAGGCAAATAGCTGCCTACTATTAAGAGAGACGGGCTGGTGCAAGCAAATGTGCTTTGTCACCGAACACGTGCGGTAGACCAGCAGAGTGACAGGCGCTGAGCCACATCAAATAACCATTCCACAACACTGCTTTGGCAGTGGGTACACATTTATGAAGGGAGAAAATCTGAGCTGATCAGCATTTATTGGAACCCAATTCTAGCTCCATGGGGCGATTCAGCAGCAAGTACTTGACCGAGAAAACGATCTTGCTGGTCTGGAATAGAAATACAGTTCAAGAACTGGTGCTTTATGAATGAGAAGAAGGAAAAATCAATTAAAAATAGAAGTGTTTGTCGACATTCAAGAAACAAAATCAACATTTTGGATGACTGCAAACGCAAAGGTTTCAGGCTCACAAATCACACGAGGTGTCAGTGAGGGAGCTGGCAAGAACTCCCGCTTCTCTCTTTTATGCGCTGCCATTCATATCACTGTACTGTACATCTTGGCAGCCCGGGAGCGTCCTGGCGAGATGCTTGCTCTAACACCTCGGGCTGTGCACTGTTCATGTGGAAGGGAACAGCCAAGTGTGCTGGAGGAGAGGTCCCTAGTGCGCATCGTTACTGTACACGCCGTGCTCCCAAATTCGGGTGCTGGCCGCATTTCAGCCACGGCGATCACTTCAGGGAAAGAGTTCATTCTCGAATCATCCCGCAGGAGAGTTTATGGCAGGGCTTTAAGTGGGATGAAAAAACACAGGGGGGTCTCCCAAAAAGGCGTGGCCAATATAATTAAGGGCATGGCTTAAAAAAAACCTAAGCTGAAAATCAGTGCTTAACATAGCAGCATGCCGCCCGACTGGTATTTTTCGGTTTCTGTTTAGCATCCTGATTTTTGATACAGGGGACATTCTACTCACAACACGCCAAGTAACATTATACCCACAACACGCCAGGACACTGGTGATGAGCAGGACATAGCACTTCAAGGCTTACACTGCTCTTCAGACGAAAGAACTAGCACTTCTGTGCAGGGCAGTAATACTTTCAGAAACTACCATGCTTTTCTGCTCTTCCGTAACTATGAGTATGGGACGGTAACAGGACCCTGCCACTACTCAGCAGGACTCCAAGCGAGCTATACAAAATGCAATGAAATACAACAGCGTAAAACACAATATTTTTTAATGAGGCAGCCCTTCCACTTCAGAGGAGGCAGCGTCTGTTAAGAGGCAGGACAAAGCACGCTCTCTGCTTACTTTTCAGTTCACACAACTTGACAAACGGGGTGCAGGAAACAAGCAGTCATTCGAATCGAAAGGCTTTCGGACACCCCTCAGAAGGCAGCTGAGCTCAACGAGGACGGACTGTAGCCCCCACCCCTCCTGCGCTTGACCGTGAACTCCCTCCGCCAGGAACGGCGCGCGCGGCCGGTGCCAAAACTTCTGCGGAGCATTAGTTTTCCTCGGCGAGCGAAACGCGCGAGAGAAGGGCGGGCTCGCGCCTCTCCTGTAAATAACAAAAGCGTAAGGTAGCCCCGCCCACGTCACAGAAAAAAAAGTTCGTGTTTCCCTATTCTATGCTGCGCAGCCCTGGCCGGAGTAAAGCCCTCTTTGGTGGTGACGTCACACATAGATTCGGAGCGAAGATTATTTTTTTTTCATTTCTCTATTGCAGCAATTAGCCGCGGAATGTATAAAAGGCTACGGCGCGTAGCGAGGCCACCAGAGGGGAACCTTTGGGTGCCACGGGCAGGAAGCCTGACAGAGCGCGAGAGGCGCTGGTCCAGGGCAGCGGCAGAGAGAGGGGAAAGGTGGCTCTGTGTGGTGCACATGGCGAGGGGGAGTGGCAGCCCAAAACTACTTGTCCACTTTGACCCACTCTTTGTGGTGCTTTTACTAATTGTTAAAACTTAAAAGTTACAACGCCTGAGTGAAACTTTTCCCACATTCAAAACTTGGAAAGGGAACAACTATAGTCCTCTGGTTTGGCAATTGGTAAAGCCTGTCCCATGCCCTTGTTAACAGACCCGCCAAATTATGCAGACAGGTTGCATCGAGCCATCTGTGGGAGGCACCTGTTGGGGCAGTGTCCTTTATAGCAAGGTCAGGGACAAAGTGGCGTCATTTTTCCTCTCCTTCATGTGGGTGAAGGGCTGCGGGGAAGGCAAGGAGCCTGGGCGTCAATGCCAGGCTCCAAGCATGGGCTTTCAGAGTGCCAGCCTGTTGATCGCCCTGCAGATCGTGCCAGGTTTCTTCTGCAATTGCCTCTTCTTGGCCATCTACGACTCTGTCGTCCTGCTGAAGCACGTGGTGCTGTTGCTGAGCCGGTCCAAGTCGGCACACCATGAATGGCGCCGGATGTTGACCTCAGAAGGGCTGCGTTGTGTCTGGAACAGCTTCCTATTGGACGCTTACAAGCAGGTAAGACAATGGATAGTCTTCTGCTGCCAATGGGTGATGGAGAAGGCTTTTGGATATTTTGTGGTCCTAGGACCTTAGGGGTGGCTTTGGAGACTGTGGACTTCCAATAACACTCTTCAAGTTGTGGTACATTAGGTTATTGAGTCTACAACTGAGTATGGTAACTTGAATGGAACGTTATCAAGCTATGTATTGCTATTGATTTATATTTGCCTGTGTGATAGAGTGTTTAGTCTTGCATCTAGCCAAGGTCCAAAAGTGGGTGCTAGTTGGGAAGTAGATGCAATTGTCTAGTTTTGATATATTAGTGATGACTAGGGGTTTACGTCTTTCTAAACTTTTCTAGTTTTGGCAGATAAGAACAATGACGTAGGTTAGGTGGCTTCCAAAGAACCATAAATGTGGCCACTTAGGGATGCCATGAGTAGAATTCTGGTTATTCAGTTGAAAATTTACAAACTTGTTCACATCTCTTTTTAACAATGTTACATTTTAGTTGAGACTCCAGTTGAACTTAAGTTTGTGGTGTATTATAAATCCTTGATTGTATCCTTATTTGTGCCGATTGGGGTTTCCCCATAAAATGTATCAATAGCAGAGATGTGACTCAAAGCTGATTTGCTAATTGAAGGCATGCTTGATAAGTGTCCTGCTGTACACGTGTTCAGTGGGATGTAAGTGACAAGATCCTCCCTTCCGTCCTTACTATGTAATGGATTACCAATAGGTTGATCAATGCTTCACTGCCTCCTAGCTGTGGTAGAACTATACTTAGACAAATACCCTTTCATACTTTTATATACTCCTCATCTGTGGAGACTGCAGAGAGCACAGGTCCTTTTAGAGATATAATAAAGCACTAGCCAATGGCTCTGAAAAGCTATTGGTGTGACATGGACGGAAGAGGTGGGTGGAATGTAACACACCACCTGCTTCTCCTGCCCCTATAAGGAGTCAATTGCAACTCATTCATGGCAGTGACATATAGACAAATTGACCGGTCTAAGATCAATCAAAGGTTGTGGAGAAGGAAGGAAAGACAAGGGAAGGGTAGGAGAGGGGATGGAAAGTAAGACAAAGGTACTTGTCTGAGTTCACGCAAAGGACATGAAGGAGGAAGTTGAAGGGAAGGGTAAGAGAAGAGAGGAAAAGAAGACAAAGGGACTTGTCAGAGGTCATGAAGAAAATAAGAGAAGGGAAGGGTAAGAGAAGAGAGGAAAAAAAGACAAAGGGACTTGTTAGAGTTCACACAAAGGTCATGAAGAAGGAAAGAGAAGGGAAGGATAGGAGAAGATAGGGAAAAGAGGACAAATGGACTTAACTGAGTTCACACAAAGATAATGAAGAAGGAAAGAGAAGGGTAAGAGAAGAGAGAAAAAAAGACAAAGGGACTTGTCAGAGTTCACACAAAGGTCATGAAGAAGGAAATAGAAGGGAGGGATAGGAGACACGAGGGAAAAGAATACAAAGAGACTTGTCTGAGTCCACATAAAGGTCATGGAGAAGGAGTGAAAGGCAGAAGTGAATGGTAAGGAAAAGATGTAAGGGGAGGAAATGGAATGGGAGTGGAAGGAAGGAAGGGAAAGGATGAGAAGGGTAAGGAAGGGGAGGCGAAAGAAGGAAAGAAAGGAGAGGGGAAGTAAAATGAAGTGAAGGGAAGAGAAGAGAAGTGAAAGAAAGGGGAGGTGAAGGAAGGAAAGGGAAGAGGAGGGGAGGTAAGAAGAGAAGGGAAGAAACATAGATTTGTGAAGCCCATGAATCACAGTATAACCTTTGACCGCTGTGGCTCTTTGGGTCATGCCAGGTGCAGCAAAGCACCCCAGACCTATTTGTTTAGGGAAGCTGAGATAGCTAAGCTCAGCGGTGAGGTATCTTGTGGTACAGGATGGTGCTGTACCACGAGTACCCACAGTCGAGTACTCCAAAGACATTTATTACGGACGGCCAATACAAGTAGGTGTTTTCTTTCGTGGGATGTTTTCTACTTCGGCAACCTGGCACCTGTATATGCATTTCAAGATGAGTCTAATGAAACAGCCCAGTGGGTTGAGCACGAGCTGCTTGGATTTGCATGACACCTGATGGGCACGGGGTTAAATCCCGGAGTAGACAACACAGACATTCTATGTTTTTTTACCAATTTAAATCAACGCAAGAGGCATGCATGGGTTGGGTAATAATAACAATGCGGCCCCTTTAACAGCATTTCAGCTTGCAGAGTGCGCAATACAACCAGTTCATTTACACATTTCCTTCACTTTCACTTCATTAACTGGCCATATGTCGTTCCCACCACCTGGTGCTGAGGACAAAGGGACCAAGAAATGCGTGCCCAGGCGCCTTCCAGCTCATTCTAGTCAAGAATGGCATCTCTGCATCCGTTCTAACTGAGGTGATGGTGTACTGTGGTCAGCGCGCGCTCGCGCGGATGCATGGCGCCTTGCCCGGGCCTCGCATGCTCCTGTGATGTACGCTGATCTTTCTGCACAGCACGCCTTTCTGCCCAGCTCGGGCTGGAGAGGAGCTTGCATGGCGCCTTGCCCGGGCCTCGCATGCTCCTGTGATGTACGCTGATCTTTCTGCACAGCACGCCTTTCTGCCCAGCTCGGGCTGGAGAGGAGCTGCTCCTTGAGAGCTCCCTGCGATCCCTGGCGAAGGTCCAGCTCGTCTGATCCAGGGTTTTTCACTCACGTGAGAGAGTGGAGGGAGGCTCTGGGAGACGGAAAGCGCGGGACAATGTAGGCTGTGCGCGTGGGCTATGATCTCACGAGGAAATACCACCTCCCCTACATATCAAATGCCTCTCGGTGAGTGTGTCAACTGTTGTTACCTCTCTCACCCTCCCAGACGTGCAGTCTTATAGCCCCCTATACTCCCCTCATAGTCACAGCCGCATAATCTGCTTTCCTTGCAACACAATATCCTATTTTTCAGTCTCATGCTCCTCTCAAACCCTGTCACCGACATCATCTCATACGTCCTCCGTTTTGCAATCTGAACTGACGTCTCTCTTAGTCACACTCTCACACACCCAGTATCATGCAGCACAACAGCCACCAGGCACTCAGTTTCTCGTGTCCCTCATACTATCACACACTCACACTAATACTCTTTCCAAGTCACACCCAATTACAGACTCAGTGCCACACCCCTCAGTCTCCCAATTTAAAATGCTCTCGCTAATTTACACTTCCTCACAACCAATCTCTGTCTCAAACACCCTGTCACACACATCCGGTCTTACTCTATTCCACACCCTCTCCGATTTTCTACCTCTCACATACTCTCATAGGCTTTCATATACCCAATCTCGGGTTTATAGACTCTCATTAATACATTTGCACATTCACAATATTTTTTTTCCACTTACCTAGACTCTGCATCTTTCTCTCAACCAATCTCACACTTTGTCGCACCCAGGTATATCCTCTCTGCTACACCCACTCACATGCTTTTTCTTTCACGAAATCTCATTCAGCAAACGTCACAGTTATACACCTTTAATCTCATTCTTTACGACACATCAGTCTCCTTCCATTTGACATACATCACTTTTACTTCGATCATCAACCCTATACACTTCTCAGGAACTTAGATCATCACATATTCTGCCATGCAAATCATCTCATACTCGGTTTATTGCTTGTCAACTGTTTTATATTCTGTAACCCCCCGTACTCTGTCACACAGAGAACTTGTGAGTCAGAAGGCATTATCACACTGTTGTACCATCGGGCATGTGCCAGTTCTACTCTCACTGTCTGACAGAAGGTCTAACACTGTCTTATGCTCTCTCTACACATTTGTACCCAACAGTGGATCAAACTATGTCACCTCCTCAGAATGGCTCTAACTCTACCAAGTTATGAATATGGCTCTTAACAACAAATGCGTTGTTCACGCATTCCATTACAACGCAGTCGTTACAACAACTGCGTTGTTTCAACGCGAATCATTACATCGCAAGTCGTTTCAACGTCTTGCTGTAGGGGGCGCGCTGGACTTGGGAATAGTATTATTTACTATTCCTACTCCAGTTTGTGCAACAGCAGGGAAGGTGTTGGATTGTGAATCCAACACCAGCGCGCCCCCTACAGCAAGTCGTTGAAATGACTTGCGATGTATTGGTACGTGTGGTAACAACACGGTTGTTGTAACGACCGCGTTGTAAAGGAACCACGTTGTGGAGACAGCATTGTAAACACGGATTCCCCCCAGTTATGGGTCTCACACATTCATTATTTCTACCACTTTCTTATATCGTGAATTGCAGTCTCATAATCTGTGACACTTTTAAACCTATTCTACACATATACTCACACAACCTCACACAATCACAAAATGTTGTTCTTATGTACATATTATCTTTCACACTTACCTTGCTCAAACTTAACCTCATGGTTTCCAATATAACCCTAAACATGCTTTCTATTGCAAAATTAATTATGCTCAGAAATACATGTATATATTAACAAGCACAATACGACATTTTCTAGTAATTTCATACTCTTTCACACACAATCTTCATAATGTATAAACATTCAATCCCATAATATTCAAGCCTAACTTCTACAGTCTCCAAGTCCAAAGCCAATGTTTAAACATATAAAATATCTTACCCCAACTCTTAAGTCTAAGCTTTAATTCTCAAGCTATAAGTAGAGGAGGGAAATTCGTGTATCAACAACTAATGTGTTTCATATTTTATTCTGATTTAAGCAGGTGAGGAACATAAGGATATATATTCTACTATTGGGCCAAGTCAGAAGCAGAGGTGTAAGGGCCTATAATAAAAGTGGGATGTGGCCCTATATGCCTGGATCTCTGCATAGAGGGTTGGGCTAAGCAGAGCAAGTGGTTGTTAATGGCCGTACACACTCTTCATGTAATCCAGTATTATTCAGCTCTGTAACCTGATACAGAGCACCAGAAAGCAGATGCAGCTCCAATTAGACAAACACAACAGGAACTATGGGAATGCTTCTGAATATAATACATTTAAAGAAGGAGTTACATTCATGTAAGTATCTACAACTGCAGAATGATGCTCTAGAAGGCAGCTGGAGACCGAGATGGACAAGAAGCAAGAGACGTTGGATAAAGAGAGGAAATATTGAAAGCCCAGAACAGGCCACATGTAGATAAAGAAGGATGAAGCACTGGAAAAAGGTATGTTATGTTATGTCATGGTTCACATTCAGAGATGGATGGGCCTAAATCACTTAAAACTCAACCCAGGCAAAACTGAATTGATTTTGCCTGGGAAGAGTGCACTGTACTGGGGACCACATTTCTGGCCTCCAGAAATGGGTGACCCCCCGGCTAAGTCCCAAACAGTTAAGAGCCTTGGAATTTCTTTTAATGAAGATCTATCGCTCAAAAATCAGGTAGGGACTGTGGTATCTGCAAGTTTCTTTCAACTTCGCAAGATTAAGAAGATCGCCCACCTTTTAACCCACCCTGCTCTGATTCAGGTCATTATCGCTCTTGTGTTGTCCCGTCTGGACTATTCCAACAGTCTGTACTTGGGTCTTCCAGCGGGGCAGCTCAAGAGACTTCAACTGGTCCAAAACCAAGCGGCCAGGTTGATCTGCAAGATCCCTAAGTGGCAGTCCATTAGATCAGGACTGGCCAGTCTCCACTGGTTGCCAGTAGCGCAGAGAGCAGCTTTTAAAGCAGGATGCATTATCTTCAGGGCTCTACAAGGTAAGGGTCCCGGATTTATTAGCAGCCTGCTTGTTAGTTACACTCCCTCTCGCGCTCTCCGCTCAGGTCAAAAGAACCTGTTAGTGGTGCCGCGAATCAGGAAACAACGCCAAGGAGGTGGATCTTTCCATTTTTTGGCCCCCTCCCTGTGGAACTCTTTGCCATTGCCGTTAAGGCTCCATGAAGATCTGTTAGCCTTCAGACAGGCTTTTAAAACTTGGCTCTTCAAGCAAGCTTACCCTTAGTTAATCCCGTTTTCTTTTTTCTGTTACATGTTATGTTGTGCCAGTTTTCCACAGCGCCATGAAGCCTATGGGCGTACGTGCGCTTAATAAATTTAATTTAACATAACATAACATAACATAACAAATATGTTACAGAGATGGAATGGAGCATTAAAACAAACTCTGGAAATGGAAGGCACTCCAATAACGACACATATTACAGAAATGAGAAGATCCTCAGAAATATGAGGAATCTTGAGAAATGTGATCAAACTATGAATTGCATTGTATTTCATCATAGAGTTTCAGGATGGCAGTCAAGCTTCTTGTGTGGCACTGGCCATCAATAGGTTTAAATTCTAGAAGTGTGACCGTCCTCCAAAAAGGAGGTGGAGTTTCAAAAATGGAAAAATTGTGAAACATAAGACCACGCTCTAGAAATAAGTTAGATAAAGTCCTTTGAGTAATCAACTGTTCTAAAATACAAGCAAGTTCAAGAAATTGGAATAAAGAACAAGGAATGAGGTAGGTCAATTAAACTAATATGAGGCTATGCAAATGGGACTCACTACTGAAATGGGATGGAGAGCTAGAAAGATTAATACAACTTACAAAATAAAGGGAATACGCTACAGAATAATATTCAGAAAGATTCCAAGGTGGTCGAAGCTGCAGGGTAACATGAAGGTCCAAAGAGGAGGCAACGAGTTTCAGATGTAGTTTAAATATCTGAAGAAGAGGATGGTTCATGATAAATATGGACCCGTAGAAGAGGAAGCTCTCTGGAAGGATGGGTGACACTCCAGCATGGGGGAAGCTTATGTAAGGAAATCCTTCCTATGAAAACCAAGATTTCATGATGCTATCTCTACCTGTATCCTTATTCAGCTCAGCAAAGCAAGTTTTGGTCCTCTCACAGCTGGATGGTGTCAGCACTCTGCACAACTACTTCCCCTTCTTTTTTTAGCATCTATGAAAAGCATTTTTATCTATGTTGCTTGATTCATTTACAGCTAGAAGCAACTTTACTGGCTGCGCTCCCCAACAGTTATCATCTGCAAGAACATCTACACTGCTTACCAGACTCAAAGTAAGAACAATCTGATACCTGGCTGAAAAACAAATCATCTGTCATGCAAGGGAACCACCAGAATAGAAATGAGGAAATTCTTCCGAACGAAAAGACCAGTTGACACTCCTTCTCAGTTATCTCTAACAACATCTCCACTGAAATCGGAATGGCTCTTACTATACCTAAACTCTAAAATAAACTGAAGACACCTCCCTTTTTGGTACCTACCCTCTCGCTGTCTCACTGGAAAATTATAATGTTTTTTTTTTTTACTTCACCCATTTGTTAATCCCGTCGTTGCTTCACACATAGGATCTCACTATATTAACCCCTTGAATGCTCATGACGAGGTCAGCTCGTCATGAGCAACGGCGCTCCAGTGCTCATGACGAGCTGAGCTCGTCATGACCGCGCCCGTTCCGTGGAACGCTCGCATGCTGGGCTGATTCCCCTGCAGTGCTGAGCGTTCCATTGGAACGGGTGTGGCCATAACGAGCTCAGCTCATCATGAGCAGCGGAGCGTCGTAGCTCATGACGAGCTGACCTCGTCATGAGCACCGGGGCGCTGTACGCGCCCCCAGCACAGCGGGGGAAACAGCCCCGCACGGAAGGGGTTAATACTCCTACATATTTGAGGGGATGATACCAAAGGAGAGAAGACACTTGATGAGGATGAGATGGGGCTCTAGTATGGACATCATATCACAATAGGGGTTAACAATGGAAGATGAAGGCTAAAAGGGGAATGATGCCTTAAAAAGTATGGAGGTGGGGTACTCAGAAAAAAAGATTATAGAGAAAGATAATGGAGCTGCAGGTGACCATGTAGTGGAACTGTAGTAAGATGGCAAGACGGTTAAGGTTCCTAAACCAGGTTTGAGGAACTTTATCTTGTAAGAGAAAGGTTATTGTGAAGTTGTTGCTTAGCTTCTCTTCTTCACCAAAGTGTCTCAAACCAGCGTTGTGTAGACTAGTTATTGAGAAGACAGGTCAGTCTGTCCCTTTGCTGAGGCAGCCAACAAGGTGATGTTTGGCAATGCTTGCAATTTTAGTTTGATCTGCGTACTGTCATTAAACCGCGGTCACCTTCTTAAGCCAATGTTTAGCACACCTGTTTGTTTTTTGTAGGTCTTCGCCATGTTTGAGGCATCTTACTCTCTGACTTCATTTGAACACTTTCACCCAGCTAGTTCTTGCAGCCATACTCATAGTCAAAGCATTTGCAACTAAATGAAGTAATTGATTTGCCCTGGGAAAGAATTGTAGGGTTAGAATATGTGTTTTTTTGAGACTCACCCCGTCATACTTAGCTGAGTAGCAAACGTGATACGTCTTCAGGGCGTCATTGATGGCAATTAGCTGTGGCATGGCCACTTATGGGTTCTTCAGTGACTGGAGCTGGTATGGCAAAGTTTGTAATTGACCTAGACACCTCCACCAACAATAATGTATTTCCATTGGAATGAGCAGCCTTTAGGAAATGAGCCCATTCATGGAAGAAGCTCGTTAGGAGCAAGCGGGGTTGGTGAAAAAGCGGTATTAATAACAAACGCTGCCAGGGGTCAATGAGCCCTACGTGTTGCAGAGTGGGAAGCACTCCAGGATGGAAAGGTCTACCTCCGTTCATTCATTCTGGCTCCCAGTACCAAAACAATGAGCTGGCATTCTTAAGAATGCACAGCCTGCTGTTGGGGTGAAGCCCTGACTGCGAAGTGGCACTCTTGGTACAAATACAAACTTGCGAAGGTCTCTTGGCAAACATGGTGCCTGGTTCAAAACAACGCGTCACAGAAGCCATTGTGCCAAGCCTGATGAAAGCAGTCCTCCTCTGACATGCGTAACAGGGGGGATAGTGGGAAAAGGATGAAAGGAAATGTATTACTCTTTTGTTGTTTATAATTATGCTACTGTCTTTAAGGCTAACTCATTTAGGAACAACTAGAAACGGATTTGCTTTTTCAGTGTCTTAAAGTCTATACCAACCTTCCTGTTAATTTCCATAAGTAGAGTGTTTTTGTTTTCAGGCATGGCTCTTATGAGAAGTTGTAAACTACACAGTTACACTTTGGGTTCTAAGTAGTTAAGCAAAAACAACAACTAACGTACGTTTTTCTCGGGAATTTTTTCTTTTTATATTCCCTTATTTTTGATTTTTTATTCCTTTTATTTCCTTTATTCCTTTGTGTCGATATGGAATGTATCAATTGGTGGTTAGGTATTGATTGCTCTTTGTATTACTTATTTTCTTCTATGTTTTTGATGATTTTATGCTTTGGGTTTATGGTTTTTCCACAATGGGTAAGCGATTGGTACACACATAAAATGACATTGAACACTTACAAGGAACCAGATTAAAACCATCACACTTGTTCCACTCATTTCTCGAACAGTCATTGAGCAATCTTTGACTAATTTGGATATTCTAATTGTTTAGCAACCGGTGAAACTCTTGTTAAAGAGTGATAACTGTGTAATTCATGTTGAGCAAGTTAGTCATACAAGTCAAAGTAATTTTGATCAAGGTTATAATTGTTCACTAATTGCATTACTTCAGCCAGGGCTACCCAAAAATCACAAAATTGAAGTTTTTGAAATATAGATTAGGGATCCTGCCCAGCAGAGAGCACCAACCACCATGGCTCAGGAGCAATGGCCATGAAGTCTGTCCGCTCTGTAATCTAGCAACGGGAGACATGACCTGTCTCTGTGAAGAGCTCCGACAAGGCTGGCGACATCTACTAAGGGACCAGTTCAAGCAGATAGGGACCAGCACGCGAAGGCAGGCTGTGCTTGCATGCTTGAACCCTGCGAACACAAAACTGAACTGTAGATACGTCAAGTTTCTGACTACGATAGAGCAAAGACTGCAAAATTTACAACTGGCGGTAACCATTGGCTCTGGCACCTAACGGATGAACTTTGGGTTACAAATGCCCAGCCTGCCCCGGCTCAGGGAACACTGCTAGACAACTACTCTCGGTCTCTTACCGTAAGGTCTGCAATAAGGACGATTACACAGACTACATTCTTTTATCATATTTTAAGAAATTGTTTTAAATGTAACGATTGTATTGGTTTTAATTAACTATACATAATAAAATGTACCTTACCAGTTCTCGAACAGTCATTGAGCAATCATTGACTAATTTGGATATTCAAATTGTGTAGCAACCGGTGACACTCTTGTTAAAGAGTAATAACTGTGTAATTCATGTTGAGCAAGTTAGTCATACAAGTCAAAGTAATTTTGATCAAGGTTATAATTGTTCACTAATTGCATCATCTTCACCAGTCTCACCCAAAAGTGTGGTTTGGCCTTGCTTTACACCGCAGAGAGGTGCCCTCTACCAACACCCAGCAAAAGTCTTGTAGATCTCTAGACAAAGCCATTATCTGGTAATTGCCACAGTCATAATAGGAATTGAAAAAAAGAATTAGTTTCAATGAGCCTAAAGTTCATGCTTTACTTAACCTTTGTGGCAGAGATGCAGGGCTAAGCCCCTCTCCACTTTTCCTCAGCTTCACTACATACAGTGCTGTTATAGCACATCCAGAGTGCAAAGTCTTCTGCTTGCGGCCATGGTCTCAATTGAATGATTTCTTCAGCAGTTCTCTGAGAAGGATCCTGGATTGACAGAGGAGTGGGACCGGGAATGGCAATGCCTGGAAAGTGTTCCTGCTGGTGGCAGAAAGGGGTAAAAACACTTTTCTGATGTTTTGAATGCAAACTCACTTTAGAGCTTGGGAACCTGCAGGCCACCTGTAGACAAGTAAATCTTCTGTGCGGCCAAGGACCTGGCGTCTGAGCTCAAGGTTTGCTCTTGTGGTTAAAGAACAAAACCTTGAAACCTGGAAATGCACCAAAGGACATTCCTCTTGGCTGGCCTCTGTTCTGGTTTTAAATCTAATCACAATTCTTTGGTTAGATGAAAAAATTATACCACATCTTGTCAGTGTGGCTGCTTCTTCCAAGTTCAGCAAGACACAATGTAGCTTTTTACCATCAAAGTCTACTTTTCAATCCAAACATAAATTAAAGGAGAGGCACTTTCCCTAATGCAGAAAACTCTCTGTGATCCTGGATAATATCCTGTCCCACAATTAGTGCACCTCGAATGTTTCTGCTGGCCCCCTTTTGCATATTTATTGTATTCTATTGTAGAATGTATACAGGACTGCACACACTCTTCCACCAAGTACCATCGCAACATTTTTGCATTGAGGAAAATCGAAGCTACAGTGGGCCAAGTGGGCATACATGGGCCAGAGGAGTACAAGAAAGGTAGATAATAGTCCGGTGTGTTCATGATCCACCAATGGCTAGTGTCCCCTTGCTTGACACAACCACAGTCAAGATCTCCACTAACTCTCCCTGAGCACAACCTGTCGAAGAGAGGCATCTCTTCAATGACATTGCCTAGGCTTAAGGGGAGGTGCTGTACCCCAGCTCATTTCCTTCTTCTCCTCCTCCTGTGCTACTGGAATACCATAATGCTAGGCTTTACATTTTGCTTTACATTGTGTCCTTTAGTTTGTCACTTAATAGTTGTGTGCCATGGTTGTGTAATCAAATCAAATGCATATGGCACACAGATGCCATATTCTGGCACCACACTGTCATAATATTGATAACAAACATGTTGCATGATGTAAATATTTTGGCCTAAATATCTTTTTTTATAACTATCGTTCGGTTGGGTATAGATTTTGTATTATTAACTCCATAGGGGCAATATTTTTCTCTATAATGATTAGGGTTGTCAATATTGAAATCAGTGTTCTGCGGTGGGCTACATGTAGGTACCCAGGAGTGGTGTATCTTTTGAGGAATGTGTAACTACAAAGGACACCACCCCCTCCGTTACCAGGAAGCCATTATCCCCTAAAATTTAGGGGGTCAAGGTATTCTTGTCAAGTCCCAGGTAGGATACAACCTTGTTTATTAGGTAGTTCACACTTTTTTAGCCCTGTGTAACAGTCACTAGTATTGGCACAGTGTCCATTTTTAGGGATCCATCGGCCCTAAAGAATGCCCCAGACTGTTTAGGCTATTAACTATGGGCAGAAATATGTTGGCAGATTGGAGATGTGTTTGAGCCATTAGTCTCAATATACCCGTCCGATGTTTGTTTTTTAAACCTACCCTGTGTCCTTCTGAATAAAGGCAATAACCTAGGGACACAAAGGTATTTTTAGCAGAATCTGGATCCCCTTCATTTTGCCCAGAGGATTTTTTTTAATAACTTCCCTCTTCCGGGGTGGCATTGCCCTACCAGGGTGGGGAGAGGAAGCTGATGATGAAGAATGACACTATTATGTGTGTGAGGCTTCCTCTTCCACAAAGAAAGACTTTCCATGTAAAAGGAGGCGATTCTTTAGTGCTATCCAAAAATAGGAGTCCTGTTTTGTAACAAAATGTGGGGATACAGCACAATATTTGCTGTGCTCCAGTAGTCATTGTATCCTTTTTTTGTGATTAGACAATATTGAGGTCACAATATTCTCCTACAGCAGACAGAATATTGATAACAACAATATTGGCAGATATAAATGCTGAGGCCTAAATATTGTTTACATAAATATCATTTCATTGGGTGTAGATGTTCTAATATTATCTCCATAGGGGAGATATTTTTGTAACCAATCTTCATGACACTATATTTTTGTGAGACAATATTTGGGCCAGGTTATTCTAGTAGCATACCACCCATTAGCACTGTGGGTGGCACCTGTCCCTGACCCTTTATCGGCTGTACTCAAACTTCAATTAGGTTTTAATCTATCCCCAGACACACATATCCATGATCTAAAGCTATAAAATATATGTTTAGCTGACAACAGTAAATTGTGGCTGTTGATGGATGGTTGGCATCAGTGGCTGGTTAGGCCACCCACTTCTGTCTGTGGCTTAAGGAGAGTAAACATCTCTCAGCGCTAAACAAAAGTGCTTTTATTGCACTAGCCTAGGGGAAATAGTGCAGGTGGCTGCAGGTTGAGCAGAATATATAGATTTTTATATCAACCTGCTACAATATTATGACTAAACTATCTACTACAATAATATTGTGTAGGCAAGTGTGTCTCTGTAGATTGACTATTCTTAACTCTACATGTATGTTCCTTGGCAATATATTTATATGTTGATGTGCTCTTAACAATTGCTAGTCTGTACCTAAACCTAGTGCTTAATTTGAGCTGGTAGTTTCTGGTGCTCAGCACCAGTACTTAATACTCAGCACCGGCACCAATGATAGTCCACCACATGGTGGCACTGTCTAATTTTGAGGGGAGCCTAACAACAGTGTTTCATACTTTTCTATATATTAAAAATTAACAATACTTGTCGCCCACGCCATACTTAAAGCTTTGAGTGACCTGGAACAGTGTGATTTATCACACTTGTAGGAGTGCAATGGTTAGTACTTGTGTTGGTACTGTCATTGGCACCGCTGGCAGGGGCAACGTGTGGTGCAAGCTGTAGTGACCTACTGAGAAGGACCCTGGCACTTGCTTTTTTTTCACAAAATAAGCACTACTTAAACCAATATTTAATGACCTTGACAATATAGTGGAAGGTTGATGTCAGTTAATGGTCATTCTTGATGTCAAAGGCAACATGATTTCGGTGCCAAGAGGCAAAAGCATTGACCTAAGTTGTGCTTTACAAATACTACCTAACATAGCAACATGTAAAATAACGCAATGCAACGTAATGTAACACATCAGAATATGTTTCATAATGAGAGAGCGCAAACTGATATAAATGTATGAGTACATCACACTTACCTATAGAGAGCATAATTCATGAAGAGAAATGCCATGAGTGCTAATAGTATCTGAAATTATATTCTAAATGTATAGCTAATATAGAGATTTAAGTAGAAGTGGAACTAATACAGAAATGTGTGACATTATATGATTTTATTAGACGTGATTATTTTGAATCTATGTCGTGTAGCTGTTAACATATAAGATGGTCTGTGGTAAAACGCAGAAAGTGGTAGGCCTCAGGGCCAGAGCTGGAGCTAAAAGGGAAGGTGTTTCTTTTCACGACACAGATTGTTTAACGTTTTTGGTCATTGCATTAATGGGCCATGATTTATAGTAATGTTTTCTAAATAATAGAATAAGAGTTTTAACATGTTTTAATTAAATGAAGAAGTTGAATGCTATAATCATAATGTGAAATATTGTAGGCCTGAAATGTTTTAGCATTGATTTACACGTACATGTCTGGGCTGAGAAATGTTGCAAGCCTTTTTAGAAGTCTATGAGAGTTGGGTTCTTGGCGGCAGATATCTGTCTGCAACAGGAAAGGGGGGATCCAATTATAAGTGAATGAATAGAGGTCTGTTCAGTAGACGGCCCAGACATGGAGGAGGGTTCTGGAATGTTTAAGGGGTATCAGCGGGCCGGAGAAGAATCTGAGAAGCAAGGTCAACTCTAACGTCTGAGGCCCAATACAAAGCATCATGGAAAAAGCCTGAAGTTGCACCACGTGAGAGGCGTTTCGCAAGGGGCGTCTCAAATGTTGTTGACTGTTTTGTATTAGGGACAGCACCCCTGGGTGGAGTTAGAGCAGAGACCTGAGGACCCCTAAGAGAGTGGATGGGTAGGCAGTGAGGGGTCATGACTGGAGAACTTTAGGTTTTCACCAAGAGACTTAGAGTGGGTGACTTCCCTTGGGGGTCATTCACTGCTGACACCTTTGTTAGGTTGGGATTTGGTTAAGTAGGGATACCATCTAGAACAGGGTAGGGACGCCTAACCTGTGTTTGTTTTCCTCCAACCTAAATGAAGGAGAGATATGCGTCTATGCTGATAGCTTTGTTATTTTTAGAACTTGTGTTAGTGATTTCTGTTGCTCGTCTGAGGGCTTTTCGAGAGCACATGTATGTAATTGGACCTGTGTATCTCGTGAATCTCATTCTGAGATGCTTGTATTTGCAGCTCATTATATCTTTACAATAAACTTTTGAAACCTAGAAGTTGTCCGTGATCTTTGAGAGTAGAGTCCTTTCTTGGGTGAACTAATTTGCAGATAGGTGTACTGTTTCCTTCCAAGACAGGCAATAAAGGTTCAGTCGACCAGATCGAGGTTTGGATCAATAGATATAAGTTATCGATCAAAATCTCACCCTTTCAGTTGGTAGCTATAGAGGATGGTTGCCTTCTTGAGGACGGTGACCTAGGCCAGGTTAGCTTACCCCAAGGCCCCTAGAAATCGATGATCGGAAGAACAGCCCGCCGAAGAAGATCCGGATGACGTGAGACAGAAAAAGCAGCAGTATCGGTTGAGAGTGAGTATAAAGGGTTATGCGTGTTAGATTGCGGTGTTTTTGTATTGTATCTATGTTGTAATGTCTGGCGGAGTTGAATGTCTGTAGAGTGACTGTGGAACAGGTTGTGAGCGCGCGCAACCGGTGGAAATCTTAAGTTCAAGGAGAGCTTAAGTGGTTCGGGTGTATCGGACACCCAGAGTAATTGTCAACTAGTGTGAAGGGGGTCATGAGGTACCATTGATCACCCGAGAGACCGAGATAGGGGGAACGTAAGAGTGAGTGCGTGAGTAACGGACGCTGGTCGGAAGTTACTGTGTGTGTAAGCAACCTATCAGAGAGACGATAGACATCTCGTCAGTTGTGTTGACAATTACAGATAGACTGTGGACGTACAGTCGAGAGAAGTGACCGCTTGGTCGGAAGTAGTCATTTTTCAGTGTATGAATGGGACGCATGCATAACCGGGAGACGAGTTGAGAAAGGAGGGGTGCTGCTGCGAAGCGGAGAAAAGAGACGTCAGGTGGTGTCGCGCAGTGATTGGCTGACCGGAGAAAGACCGCGCTGTGATAGGCCAGCTAGCGAACACGTCATACAGGGTCGCGACGTGATTGGCCGACAGGAGAAAAACCGCGCTGTGATAGGCCAAGCTAGAAAAGCCGCGACAGGATTGGTGGATTGTCATCAGGAAGTAAACAGAGTAGCGAGGCTGGATTTTGTGCGCATAATTATGAAGTGTTTTAAATGGTTGAAAGCGCTGTTTAAGAAAGAGAGGCGAGGATCGTATGAAGGGGAAGAAGCCCCGCCGGAGGGTACGCCAGCTCGTTATATGGCAGTAAATGTTGGGTTGCATACGATCCTTTGGATATCAGAGTGGAGTAAGATTACAGAAGGAAACGAGGAACTGACGTTCCCGAAGTACGGGACGTTCAGATTAGAGGTGTTACATAGATTGAAATCAGTCATGACCTCAAAGAGACCCTTGCCTAGACCAACCCAGTTTGAAGCCCTTGATGCATGGCTTAGGGCAGCGCATGAAAGGAATATGAACAGACGACAAGAAAGGGTGAAACGCTCGGTAAGGGCAGTACAGGATGCCAGGTGGGATGCGGATGCTAAAAGATGGAGAGTGCATAATTTGGAAATAAATAAACTGTACCCAGTATTAGAGGCGCCAGTAAATAAAAGTCCCCTAGAAGAAGATGATGAGAGCGAAACAGAGGACAGCCTGATAAACAGATTACTGACGGACAGGCCACCCCCGTATAATAGAGCAGGGGGAGAGGTTGAGAATACTGAAGGAGAAAAGGGGGGCAATGCAGGAGAGCATAGACCGCTTCCCAGTTCAGAGTGGGATCCTGAGCCAAAGAAAGAGTTGCTCCAGCCTAGTCAGGTGCAACAGGTGGTCGGTAGGTTTGTGGTACAAAGAGCGCCGGAAACGGAAAGTGCCACATCCTACCCATTACCAGATGCACTACAGGTACCTGTTACCATAGGTCCTATAATATCGATATATGACCAAGAGAGAGAAAAAGGGGAAGAACGGGTACGGAAAGACAGAGAAAGAGCAGAGAAGGCTAGGAGGAACGATACCACTAATTCCCCAAGTCAGATGCCGATACCCAGAGAGTGGAGTACACCGATGCACACAGCAGGGGACCCAGGAGGAGATCCTGGGGGCCCTAGATGGCCAATGGATCTGAGGGGATCTGGACGAAAATCCTTTCAAGAGCTAAATGAGTACATGAAGCAGTGGGACGAGGCAGTGAAGGCTCAAAAGTGCATCAATGCTGCAGAAGCAGAAAGGGAAAGTCAGGACAGCCGAGCACGGACTCACTGCGGGGCTGGAGAGAGTAGCCCGGAGTGGGACTGTAGAGGGAGTAGGGGAGTCACCCATTGGGCCCGGAGTGGAGGTAGAACAGACCTGGAAAACGGGGGCCCCGGGAGTGAAGGGGTGGCGCGCCCAATACTCAGTGAAGGGGAGAGGAGAGCACAAGAGTACAGAAACAGCTTTAAATGTCCACACTGTGTGCCTGGCACCAGAGAACAGAATGGGAGTTGTGAGAGGTCGCACCATAGTCCCTGTGATGACAGAAATGAGCGCAGCCCAGGGAATATGGGGAACCAGGAAGGATCGCATCGGATACTGAGCGATACGAGGCAAAGGGAGTGTAGCGACCAGAGGGAAAATAACAGAGAGATGTGCGGTGAGAGGAGAGAAGAAGACGAGAGTGGGCAGAGAGAGAGTAGGGATAACAGGCCCGTGTTCCATCACCTTCCAAGATCGGATGGCCGAGCATGGGACCTGGAGAGATGGGAGCAAAGGAGGCCACCCATTAATTCTCCTGAGCCCAAACGCAGAGCTCGAAGTTGGGATGGTAGGGAGACCAGTGAGCCCCCTTCAAAAGACATATTGCGAGCTGAGATAAAAGCCAAGAGACTTGATGTCTCCAGCTTAAGGTCAGATCTGGATGACATGGTAGATGGTACCCTGCCTTTAGAAAGAATGGAAATGTATGAACAGGATGAAATACTGTATATGGCAAAGGACATCACACGAAAGGCGAGAGCAGTCCATGAGAAGTTAGTCGAACTAGCAGGCAAATATATGGTGGACTTGTCAAGAACCAAAGCATTACAGGGTAACCACAGGCTACATTACTCAGATCGAGATCTAGATGAGAGGAGAACGATTGGGCTGAAAACACACATAAGGGAACTGATTACTGGAATAAGGACATGGAGGGCACTAGATAAATGGGAAGAGAGGTGGTCCAAGAAAGGGACCGGCAGAAGAAGCATGATTGGTATAACACCAGGACAGCAGGGAATAGAAGCTTACCCTTTGCGTGAAGTTGCCAATGGGAGCTATGTACATGTCCCTTGGAGTAGGGGAGATTTAGCTGCTTTTACCACATCTTTCCCCAAGTTACGAGAGAGCCCCGTGGAGTGGTACAAGCAAGTCGAGAGGTTTGTAAAGATCTCAAAAGTCCTATGGATAGATCTGAACACGCTGTTTGACATTGTAGTACCAGGAGATCTGTGGACAGCATGCAAGGTTAGCGCTGAGTGGCCCACAACGGAGCCAGAGAGAGATGCTAGGACTAATGGGCCGTCCGAGATCGTGATGGCAAAATTCGAGAGAGTGATGACTTGGCTGAAAGAAAAAGTGCCAATGCAAGACATAGATTGGGTCAGAATAGACAGAACGAGACAGGAACCCAAAGAGACAGTTCATGAATATTACGAGAGATTGCTGAAGGCATTTAAACAGTATAGCGGCTTGGATGTAATGGATCCAAAAGATATAGGGCAATTCGTGTCCAAGTTCGTCCTGGGACTGAGACCGGATATTAGTTTAATGATTCAGCAACACTCGATTTGTTGGCAAAGTAAACCCCTAGATGAAATACTGAGATATGCCAGGTACTGCTGTGATGAGGTAGACTCCAAGGCTAAGAAACTAAAAGAGAAGCTGATGGTGGTACAATTGCAGACAGCAGGAAAGGGGGGACCGCAACAACAGCAGCAAGGGACAGGTACAGGAGGTAAGAAGCAGTACAGTCAGAACAAGGGTAATGAGGAGAGTACTACCTTTAGACCCAGAGTAGACATAGCTACCTTGAAGAAAACGACTAGGTGCCACCAGTGCAACGAGTTGGGGCATTGGAAACGCGAGTGCCCTTACAATGTAGAGATAGGAGAGCAAGAGATAGAGGAGGAAGAGGTCCAGAGCGCACCTATGAGAGGGGCGACGCAATACCAAGGAAAGGTGCTCAAAGGGGGGGGGGCTCCTCCCCGAGCCCAGTTCCCGCAACCTCCTCGAGTGGGGAGTATGGGTAAGACCTATAGACAAATGCCCCTGTTTGTGGAAGGTGAAGAATGCTATTATGTGGACCCATTAACTGGACAGAGAGTGGAAAGAGAAGACTGCACCCTTGGGGCAGCCTTAGAGGTAGATCAGAGGGGACCCTATGTTGAAGCAGAAGTAGCAGGGTGCCCTACGACATTTCTGGTGGACACAGGAGCCACTAGATCCACGATCAGATCAGCTGCAGTTCCAGACCTGCCCATGTCTGGAGAGACCATACAGGTGGTAGGGGTCGCAAACAGGAGAATAACCAGCCAATTGACAGAACCGGTACAGGTGAAAATAGGGAAGTACAGCGATGAGCACCAATTTGTGGTTTGCGATTCAAGCCCTGTGTGTCTGCTAGGAAGAGACCTGTTGTGCAAATTGAATTGCACTATATATTGTACACCCCAGGGAGTGGAGGTATTGACTAATGATGATGATGCAGATTTCAAAGTTGCAAACTCAAGAATATGTGTGGAGCTGTACCCTACTTTGACAGTAGACGAGCTTCCCTGGGATTTGAGAGAGACAGTGGCATCAGAGGTATGGGATTTCACTGGGGAAGAGATTGGATTGGTCAAAGGGGTGGACCCAGTGAAAATTGTAGTGAAACCGCATGCTGAGTTCCCAAGAACACCCCAGTATAAATTGACTCCAGAAACGATTGCAGGCATAAAACCCGTGATCGAGTCCATGATTAAACAGGGAATACTGAAAGAAATCGTGGGTAGTCCATGTAACTCCCCGATTATGGGTCTGCAGAAACCAAATGGGAAATTTCGGATAGTGCAGGACCTTCGAAAGATTAATAACATAGTCGTTTCATGTTGTCCAGTGGTACCGAATCCATCAGTGATACTGTTTCAGATTCCATTCCAAGCTGAGTGGTTCACTGTGATAGATCTTTGTCAGGCTTTCTTTTCGATCCCTTTGGACGAAGATAGCCATTTTCTTTTCGCATTTAAGCTGGAAAATCGCGTCCTAACATGGTGTCGTATCCCTCAGGGGTATACAGAGAGTCCATCGATCTTTAACCAGCTTCTGAAGAAAAATCTTGAAAGTCTAGTGCTGCCCCAGAAGTCAGTTCTGGTCCAGTACATAGACGACCTCCTTGTGGCGTCAGAAACAGAAGAAGCTTGCAGGGAAGACTCCATTGCTTTGTTAAATCACCTAGCTGCCAATGGGCATAAGGTATCCCCGGGAAAATTGCAGTACTGCCTGACAGAAGTGCAGTACTTGGGACACAGAATTGAGAAAGGCAAACGAAAAGTGTCACCAGACAGGATAGAGGCGATCATGAAAATGAATGCGCCTCAGACCCAGAGAGAGGTCAGGATGTTCCTAGGGATGGTGGGTTATTGCCGACAGTGGATCGTGAACTTTTCACTGAAAGCAAAACCTTTGCAAAAACTGACGCACAAGGAGGTGAGTGATCCGGTACCATGGGACAAAGACTGTTTGATGGCATTCTTACAGCTGAGAGAGGACCTGTGTCGTGCTCCGGCATTGGGAATGCCTGATTACAATAAACAATTCTTTCTTTACTGTTGTGAGAGAGAAGGTTGTGCGTTGTCTGTGTTGGTCCAAATCCATGGGAATGCCCGTAGACCAGTTGCTTATTTCTCGGCTACTTTAGACCCAGTAGCCGCAGCGTTGCCCGGATGTCTCAAATCCGTTGCTGCAACGGGTGTCAGCATTGAAAGATGTGAAAATATCGTTATGGGGCACCCGTTAGAGGTGTGCGTGCCACATTCTGTTGAACTGTTGATGACCAGGACCAAAACACAGCATCTGACCAATAGCAGGCTCACGCGCTATGAGCAAGTTATTCTTGCTGCAGAGAACGTGACCCTCAAGAGATGCTCTGTTTTGAACCCTGCTACCTTAATGCCACTTCCAAATGATATTGATGATGATGATGAATATACAGACCATGACTGTCTCGATGTGACTGAACTATGCACCAAACCCAGACCCGACATCGTAGATGAGCCACTGACCGACCCAGACGAAGTTTTCTTTGTCGATGGCTCATGTGTAAGAGACGAAGTTGGGCAGTTGAGAGCAGCGTATGCTGTTTGTACAATTGAAGGAGTTGTGGAAGCAGGGTGCCTGGAAGGAGTAAACTCCGCTCAGGTAGCCGAGATTATTGCCCTGACACGTGCTTGCTTAGCAGGCAATCAAATTCGAGTCACCATCTACACCGACAGCCAATACGGGTTTGGGGTAGTTCATGATTACGGGCAGTTATGGTCTCAAAGAGGGTTCATGACTTCTTCAGGCTCTCCCATTCGCAATGGAGAGTTTGTGCGCTTGTTGTTAGAAGCATTGCAATGTCCAGCAAGTATCGCAGTTGTAAAATGCATCGCACATACCAAAAATGAGGACTTTGTTTCGAAAGGCAATAGATATGCAGATGAAGTTGCGCGGTATTGCGCAGAACAAGGTTACTCTTTCACAGAGGTGGATGTGGGTGGAATAAATGTAAGAACTGAATTAGCCATGATACTGGAAACTGTTGATACTTGGGATGAATTGTCAACCATGCAAGAAAATGCTCCTGATTCAGAAAAGGAAGCATGGGAAAAGGCAGGATGTGTAATGGGTGAGACTCATTTTTGGGTCTCAGCAGACGGCAGAGCAGTGTTGCCCAATGAGATGGTGAGTCCAATGGCTAGACTCATACATGGTCCCGTACACTTAGGGAGAGATGCTATGCTGAGAGTGTTTAGACAGACTTGGTACAATCCTAAGTTTAGAATAGCAGCAGAAGCAGTGTGCCAGCGTTGTGTGACCTGCCAGCAGCTGAACGTAGGGAAAAGAACACCAGTTGCACTAAGTCACATAGGAAGATCAGGAGGTCCATTCAATAGAATGCAGATAGATTTCATTGAAATGCCAAGATGCAACCGCCTTCGCTATGTCCTGGTGGTTGTTTGTGTGTTCTCCAGATGGGTTGAGGCATACCCTACACGTAGGTGCGACACCCTCACAGTGGCTAAGTTACTGCTTAGAGAACTTATCCCTCGTTTCGGGGTGCCGGCCTTTTTGGAATCAGATAGGGGAACACATTTTAACAGCGAGCTTGTGAAGATGATTTGCGTTGCACTAAATATAGATCAAAAGCTCCATTGCAGTTACCGACCAGAAGCCTCAGGAATTGTGGAACAAATTAATGGCACGATCAAGTCCAGAATAGCGAAAGTGTGCTCCTCAACGACCCTGAGTTGGCCTGATGCCCTGCCATTAGTACTTATGAGCCTTCGTAGTACCCCAGACAGAAGAACAGGGTTGTCACCACATGAGGTGTTAATGGGGAGAGCAATGAGGCTGCCATCTATTCCAGCTACTGCACTGTTAAATATCACAGATGATATGATCCTGGACTATTGTAAGGGGCTGTCTGACGCCATGCGTTCTGTGTCCCTTCAGGTGCAGGCTGCAGAGGTTCCAGCGTGCCAGGGCCCTTGCCATGACCTGTATCCTGGGGACTGGGTCCTGGTGAAGAAACATGTGAGAAGAAGCTGCTTGGATATTCGTTGGCGTGGGCCCTACCAGGTCATCCTGATCACAAGTACAGCTGTAAAGGTGGGAGGCCTGCCCAACTGGATACACGCGTCGCATACGAAAAGGGTTCCAGCACCTCTGGAAACAGCTCCTCTCTCGGATGGACGTCCAGCTGAGGACCAAGAAGCCATAGAGGGAGCTAGCCAAGCTGTAGAGGTGCCAGTGGAAGCAGGGAACGAGTCTGACCAAGCTGAGGACGGTCAGTACAACAGCGAAACAGAAGACGCTACAGAAGGAGAAGACAGCTGGGAGTACGAGTCTGACCCTGACAGGTCTGAAAGAGAGCGAGAACAGACCAGAAGGAGAAGGAGTAGAAGGGCACGTGGAGAAGCAATTTGGCCGCAAAGAAGAAGTTCTAGCCTAAGGTCAACTCCAGAAGCAACCCTTCCTCCGATATCAGAAGACTCAGACCCAGAAGAAGGTGCTCAGGGCGCTGAGGCACCGGACCGAAGAAGGTCAAGAAGAGTGCGTGTGCCTAACAGAAGATACTCCACACCTGAGTGGACATATCTGGCGACAAATGTCTGTGAAACCGGAGACAGGGAGGATCCGAGCGGTGGTGGTGTCCAGTTCTGAGCCCATTATCACCGTGGAAGTACAACTGTTGGTACCCGGTGTCGAACAAGAAGGGTCACTAACATTCGTGCTCCCCAGACCTCCCCGCCTCAGCAAGTTAAAACACATGTTTCTTACAGAATTGCAATTCCCCGACTTTGGTACAAAGATAACAGCACATGAAGAGCATACTCTTCGCATGGAAATATTGAACTATGCTATTGAAGCTGCAACCACAAATCTAATAGTCGATTGTTAAAGGACTTTGTAAATAAAGCAAGCAGAAGAAAAGAAGATTACCTAGCGCCCAGGAAGCAGAGAATTTTAGGGAACCCCTTGAGTGGATGGAGAAGGGCTAGGGTTGTCTTTTTGAACTGTGAAGGGACTTTTTGCGAAAAAGGCTGTCAGCCTCCAGCTGTGTGGATTCTAAAGACAAAAAAGGATTGAAAGAGACTGTAAAGGAACGAGAGGAAAATAACTTTTTGCAAAGAGAAAGGGATAAGCTAGATTGTCTGACGAAATGGAGGCCGGCACCCCGAACCGCAGAGCTAAATGTATAATAGGTACACTAATAGTAGGAGTGATAATATTAATAGCTTTAGTGGTAACGATTTCTTATGTAAAGGGACATGAGGAAGAGGTAAAGGTAACTGATGCGAATTCTGTAGTAACTCTTACACCCACTGTTACAGGTGAGAAAAGGGAAAACACTCAAGAGAAAGCGTTATTGGCTGCAGAAGCCCGCAGGTTACATGTAGACGAGTCCCAAGGAGACTTTAGGTCGAATGCTTATGCTAAACTTTTGTATGAATACGTGGATGCCATGGATGTTAAGGATTGCTACGTCTGCATGCAGTTGCCTGCGTCTGTAGATGAAGGAATTCGATATCATCACCTCCCTCTGACATATGGCATTACATGTAGCTTATTGCTTAGTATATTTTATGAGAGAGATAGTTTTGAATACTATTTCTCCAATTATGATTCTGTGTTGCCAGAAGTCCCGAATTATAAGCAGATGAATAAATGGGATTACTGGAAGAGTGAAGACAGATTGGCCAAGTTCTTCATTCCTTGGATTACCTTAGATACTTCACATGCCCGTAGAAATAATCTGACATGCAAGGTGTCAGAAGTCGAGAAGAAGTTCATAGGGCAGGTGGATGATCGTTACAGGAGACAAAAGATTTTGAAAAAATCAGGACAAGGGAAAATAGATTGGACCGAAGAAGAGAAGTCACACAAGAGAAAGGGTAGTAGTGGTCCAATAGCTTTAGATAAAACGCAGAGAGGAAAGTTATGTCTTCACCGAGCCAAAACGTATTATGAAAATGTATACGTGGGTGAAGTTGACTGTGAACATGCTTTTAATTTAGAGTACTACACTAAGGATTTCCTGAAGGGAATGCAAGTGATTCCAAATGTGTATTTTGTATGTGGAAGAAATGCTTACGTGAGACTACCTGACAACTGGTATGGATCATGTTACTTGGCAATTGTCTTCCCCAAAATATATCATGCACAAGACTTATTGATCATTGAGGGCCAGACATCATCGAGGGGAAGGAGAGATTTAGGCGATGCAGAAATGGTTGGAGATGTTTTTGGAGCTATGTTCCCTCTTTTGGGAATAATCCTTAATGATGTTAAAATTAGACGACTGGCAACAGTTGTCGACAGGTTGTCTGCCAGCACTGCTCAGTCCTTAATGCTGGTAGAAGGAGAGATGCAATCGATAAGGGCTATGGTTCTTCAAAATCGGCTTGCATTAGATGTCTTATTAGCAAAAGAGGGCGGAGTCTGTAAGGCTTTGAAGGTCCAGGAATGTTGCACTTACATTCCAGACGCTTCGAAGCCCCTTGAGAAGGTTATTAAGAACATAACTAATATACACAAAGAGATCGAAGACTTGAGTAGAGAAAATGTCTGGGAAAAGGTGGGCCACGGAATGAGTACAGTTGGAGGGTGGTTTTCCACCTTAGGAAAAAGCTTTATATGGTATATCCTAAAGCCTATCATCATAATATTGATCTGTGGGATAATATTGTGGGGATTGGTGAGGGTATTCAAATGGTACAGAGCAAGAAGGTCAGAAAGGGCCCAAAGAGAACAGTTGCAGAGATTGGCTGCCATACAAGATAATCAGTACAGGAGTCTGAGAGCTCTGGAAGCGCAGAGAATGCCAGCAATAACTGCAGTTTAAATGTTAGTGATGACCCCGAGAGGTCATCAAAGGGGGGAACTGAGAGAGCGCAAACTGATATAAATGTATGAGTACATCACACTTACCTATAGAGAGCATAATTCATGAAGAGAAATGCCATGAGTGCTAATAGTATCTGAAATTATATTCTAAATGTATAGCTAATATAGAGATTTAAGTAGAAGTGGAACTAATACAGAAATGTGTGACATTATATGATTTTATTAGACGTGATTATTTTGAATCTATGTCGTGTAGCTGTTAACATATAAGATGGTCTGTGGTAAAACGCAGAAAGTGGTAGGCCTCAGGGCCAGAGCTGGAGCTAAAAGGGAAGGTGTTTCTTTTCACGACACAGATTGTTTAACGTTTTTGGTCATTGCATTAATGGGCCATGATTTATAGTAATGTTTTCTAAATAATAGAATAAGAGTTTTAACATGTTTTAATTAAATGAAGAAGTTGAATGCTATAATCATAATGTGAAATATTGTAGGCCTGAAATGTTTTAGCATTGATTTACACGTACATGTCTGGGCTGAGAAATGTTGCAAGCCTTTTTAGAAGTCTATGAGAGTTGGGTTCTTGGCGGCAGATATCTGTCTGCAACAGGAAAGGGGGGATCCAATTATAAGTGAATGAATAGAGGTCTGTTCAGTAGACGGCCCAGACATGGAGGAGGGTTCTGGAATGTTTAAGGGGTATCAGCGGGCCGGAGAAGAATCTGAGAAGCAAGGTCAACTCTAACGTCTGAGGCCCAATACAAAGCATCATGGAAAAAGCCTGAAGTTGCACCACGTGAGAGGCGTTTCGCAAGGGGCGTCTCAAATGTTGTTGACTGTTTTGTATTAGGGACAGCACCCCTGGGTGGAGTTAGAGCAGAGACCTGAGGACCCCTAAGAGAGTGGATGGGTAGGCAGTGAGGGGTCATGACTGGAGAACTTTAGGTTTTCACCAAGAGACTTAGAGTGGGTGACTTCCCTTGGGGGTCATTCACTGCTGACACCTTTGTTAGGTTGGGATTTGGTTAAGTAGGGATACCATCTAGAACAGGGTAGGGACGCCTAACCTGTGTTTGTTTTCCTCCAACCTAAATGAAGGAGAGATATGCGTCTATGCTGATAGCTTTGTTATTTTTAGAACTTGTGTTAGTGATTTCTGTTGCTCGTCTGAGGGCTTTTCGAGAGCACATGTATGTAATTGGACCTGTGTATCTCGTGAATCTCATTCTGAGATGCTTGTATTTGCAGCTCATTATATCTTTACAATAAACTTTTGAAACCTAGAAGTTGTCCGTGATCTTTGAGAGTAGAGTCCTTTCTTGGGTGAACTAATTTGCAGATAGGTGTACTGTTTCCTTCCAAGACAGGCAATAAAGGTTCAGTCGACCAGATCGAGGTTTGGATCAATAGATATAAGTTATCGATCAAAATCTCACCCTTTCAATAACATAGAACAGAGAGACATTAAAGACTGCCAGCAAGATGTCTCCTGCTTCCTCAAACAGCAGATTGAAACCTTGAAATGTAGGACACGTATAATTCTTAGCATTGCAGCTAGATGAGTAATCACTCCACAAAAAAGCTTCCGACTATTTTTATTACCGCAGATTACACCACAATGAGTTGCACTTGGCTAATGTCATCCTCTCAAGCCGGCCAAGGGAGTTTTTGTTTCACCCTGGCAGCAGAAGTTTAATGTGGCGGTAACTTGGCAAGTGTGATTGCGGAGGAGTCCCTTTTGAGCCACCACAGCCAGGGCTAACACATTCAAAGTTCTTATGTAAGGCAAATAGGTAATTAGGCAAGAAATGTGTCACAGGCGCCCATTGATTGATTGACCCCAGCTACTTTTATGTGGGTCTGCTAGAAGAGCAAAATTAAGGCCTATTTAAGGGAGTAGTGTAAAAACTAGCCTCCATTTTTAAGGGAATTTGTTGCTTTTGCACTTTGGGGCAAATGAACTAGGAAACATTCACAGTTCAATTTGCACATAGCGATAAGTCGGTGAATTGTGAAACATAATCACTCACATATATCTGATGAAAGAAGAAAAGGTCCTACATATTTGGGGTCAGATAAACCGATTTAAGGGCAGTAACAGCAGTGCTTTCTTTGTCCTGCGGTGTATGAATTACTTTTTTTCTTCTATTTTTTAAATACGTCTTTTAAATTTCACTTGTGTCTAAGGTCTTCTACTCTGATCTTGATTACATTACCCCAGGCCTGCTAAGTTCTTACTTAACAGCACAGGTCTCTGCAGGACCTATTGTTACCATATACATAGACGTCCATATTTACAAAGAGTTTGGTTCTGGGTTGCGTCACGGTTTTGATACAACCTTGAGACAAAATCCTTGTTGGAATTTTTGGAATTTGTTGATTTGCGTAGCTTTCTAAGAAAAAGTAGCACAACACAACTAGTCACTGTGTGTCAGTGAATCTTGCCATGGGTGGTTCATGGGCTTTATTGTGCACCCCTCCCCCCCCATGGATTTTGACGCAAACCCATATTTTGCAAAGAGATGTATGTAGACATGGGTTTGCACCAAATGGTGCACCTGTCTTATGCTGGCGAACAAAAGAAATATGTTTATTGCTCCTTGTTATTTCCCCTTTGCATGTGTGCTGCAATCTGCAGCACACATAAAAAGCGGAAAACGCCTCCAAGGATAGTTTCTGAGCAGGAAGAGACCACTTAGCGCAAGGGTACCCACATTGGCGCTAAGCAATTCAACCTGCGCCATGGCATGGAGAGAAAAAAAGTTGGCATTTGTTTGATTATATGGAGCAGTTCTGCTCTCTCCCTTTCACATAAAGGAACGACTTTACTTGCTGCGCTACATTGCGTAAATGCCTTATAAATATGCCACAGAGTGTGGTTTAAATCCACCTAGGGGAGTATTACTCTCTTTCCACATCCTTCAGCCTCCTGCGGTGAAATTGTATTGCTGTGCATGAGGGACTATTTACTTTTCAAAATTACAATGTATCATGGGTCCTTATATTATTTTTCTCCTCTATGCATTGTAGTGAGAAACCAATCGCTTATTATTTTGTGTTTTGTTTTTCAATTCTGGAAATTAGAAGGGAGTAAAACTTTCATTATTACCATTTTGAGGACTTTTTAAAAAAAAAATAAGTGGAAGGGAAAAGATTGCCAGGATGCTCTTAAAAACTCGAGTAATGTCATAAGTTTGTGTGCTTTTTGTAATATTTGTGGTTGGTTGACTATATCAAGTTGTTCCATTTCGTAATCCTTCATCTATGACATCAAGACATTAAATGAGAACACACCGACAACCATGGATAAAACTGATATGGACTTGTTGAAACATTCTCCTGCCCAGTCATTTACCAAAGCACCCTGCAATTGATCAGGGAGCAGTGACACCCATTGAGTAGAACTGCAGATTGAGTTCTACCACTGCCATTTGAGCAGTGCAGTTTACAGTACTGGATGTCAAGGAATGTTCTAAAGTTCTGATTGTGCTTCAGATGCAGAATGCTCATCAGCTATGGGGAGTAACCTGCAATTTCAAGCACCGCAGACTGCAGTGACTAAAAAGCATGTACCCATAGCTTTACGCAGAACATTACTCATTTCACCTGAAATATGGGGTCTGATTCCAGCCTGGCAATCTTTGAGTATGCCACATTTGCTACCTGGTAACCATAAAATGGTCCACACGTGCAACAAGTCAACCATTAAATGTATTAGAGGGCATGTCAGTCATGTGCTTAATGTATTTATTGTTAATCGCCCATAACATGCAAAACTCAAAATCTGTCAACTTGATTATATCACTAGTCTTTTGACATGTAAATCATGTGTTACAGGCTGGTATTGAAGATCCAGTCCTATCACTTGCCACCCGTATTATGTGACACCCTTAAAAAGTTTCAAACTTTCAATAGGGTTTTCTTGTTAATTGTTGATAAAGTAACAGTAGGAACTGTTGGTGTGAAATGCTATTACACAAGTTAATACTTCATATTATTGTCTTGTTTTAGGTCAAACTGGGTGAAGAAGCTCCAAATTCCAGTGTGGTTCATGTGACAGGGGACCAGAAGAGCAAAAATGATGGTAGAAAATGCGGGATCCTGGACTTTGCCTCTTCAGATCGGCCGCTGGTGGTCAACTTTGGCTCTGCCAGCTGACCCCCATTTGTCAGCCAGTTGCCGGCCTTCAGCCAACTGGTGGAAGAGTTCTCTGGTGTTGCCGACTTCTTGTTGGTCTACGTTGATGAGGCTCATCCTTCGGACGGCTGGGCAGCTCCTGGCAATGAGTGTTCCTCTTTTGAAGTGAAAACGCACCAAAGCCAAGAAGATCGCTGTGCTGCAGCTCAGAAGCTCATGGAACACTTTCCCCTGCCTGCTCAGTGTCAGGTTGTTGCTGACTGCATGGACAACAACACCAATGTAGCATATGGAGTTGCTTTCGAGAGAGTGTGCATTGTTCAGAGACAGAAAATTGCCTATCTGGGAGGCAAAGGACCATTCTTTTACAACCTCAAAGAGGTCAGACTGTGGTTAGATGGTGCCTTCAACAAGAGATGAACTCGGCAAGCCAAGACTAAAAGAGATGTAATAGAGGATACACTAGAAGTAATCAAAGATAGACATTGTAGCCCAAGTATTAGTCTTCTGTCCACATTTTTATGGCTGCATGACTAAGAGTTTCTGCTAAAGGTGAAACCTCCCAGGAAGGCAAAGCTCATTCAAACGCATCAGTCATAAAACATAACATGAAGATAGTGACAAATCTCTGGTTAGGTCAGATGAGAAGCTTGACCAGTGGCTGGTCTACATCATCTGGCATCTGGATGAACCAGAAATATTAGCTACAAAAATGAAGACCAACCAGGCAAGATTCTAAGAGAATGACAAAAGATACTTTGCAGGAAGAAGTCAAAAGTGGATCATAAAGAAATAAACTTATTTGTTAAATACTGCTTCCTCATCTGGCCCTAAAGGAAGACAGTAAGTAAAATAAATATGACACCGGTCAGTGACGAATAAGACCAGGAACGGAACTAACCTTAATATTCCTGCCAGCAGGAAACAGTATTTATTTATTGAGACATTGCTTTTGGGGTATTTTTTAAAAAGTGACTGGCATTCTCTTAGATTTTGTAAGATAATTTATTTCTTTGCAGCAATCTCACGATATGCATCCTGGATGACGTGATAGTGGGTGCACATGACTTACCTCAAGTGGAATCCTTGGCAGTAAAGCTAGCATCTGCGCACTGCCTTGAGAGCATGTCCATGTGGAAATGTAAAGAAAAAGTAGTTTGATGTACCAAAGGAACATAAACTGTGGAGGAATGTTTACCTCAAGTTGTAGGGTAAGTAGTGAGCAAATGAAAGTGGAGAAATCCAAGAATCAGTGGTTGAGGTAGCATTTCTGCAAGTTAGGCATTAAATTATGTGTGAGGGAATACCAAAAGTGAATAAGATTGACAAATGAGGCGCCCCACAAATGAACTTGTATATCTATTGCAAGGGTTCTTTCTGTCCATGGAAAAGGAAGAAGGAAGCAGAGAGACTGGGTTATGAAGAGGGTATTGGTATGAGGGGAAAGTTGTAGCTGCTAAGGCTGTGGAGGAACAGAGGAGATGCACACACATTTCAAAGGATTGCCTGCAACATCCACGCTTTTATAAGGGGAGACCAAGCACATTTATGCCACTAGATTAGTATCTGTCCCTTTCAGTAGGTCCATTGATATATTCACGAGGTCACTGGGATACACAGTCAGGGATTCAAAGTGCTACTAACTCATGTATTCATTTGACCACCTGTGATCATTTTGGAGCACTCACAAATGTTGCCAGAAACAGGTGACAGCAGTGGGACTGGACATCCTTAATCCTCATGAGCAAAAAGGGATTTTGGGAGAGAAGTTACATGCCAGGTTAAAACTTCAGAAGTTTGTAAACCCATCCACTTGACCTACTCCTCTCTTCACGGGTCGATCATGGCTAACAAAAGTAGGAACCACTTTACTAGGTTTGCCGCACTTACAGTTCAGAATATGCCATGCACCAGGTATCTAGTGGATGGAAGTTGACATCATATCATAAAATAGTGGGACACTTCTCTGGGCCATCCTTCACCTCATGGGCTATGAGTAGCATTTTCTGATTGAACGAATACCCCTTTCTAATTGTGAATGTTTCATATTTCAGTAAGCCCTTTATGCCTACTCAATGATCTTTGGAACCGGAGTGAATGATGTAGGAAGTCCTGGGCCCTTGTATTGGGTAATTTTCTGACTTCTGGTGTTTGTCAATAGGTATTCCTTTGTACCATCCCAAATGTATACTCGCTAATGTTAACATACCTGTTGTTTCTGCACGTTATTTTTGTTGTGTTCCCAAAGAATAGTGGAAGTGCATGAAGTTATACAACCATAGGGTCATCTGCAGCCTTCTACACAATTGTTTTTTTATTTTAATAGACATAGACTCTTTGTGGGACAAGAGATATCAGTTAAGACACAGAAATGCCCCATTGTGAACAGCGCTTCACTGTAACAACCTCTCACACAATGTCATTGCCCTTCAATAAATAGAGCTCTCTGGTTGTTAGTAACAACATCAGTTGACCCACAATGCATGGCACAGAACTGCAGGTCAGGGATGGACAGTTTTGTGAGTAGGCGTGACTGCAGGTCCGGTACTGTGTTTTTGAGTCAGTCACACAGCAAATCAATTAATGTCTTTGAATCAGATACACGTAACTGAAGCAGTGTTTTTTTATCATCATATTAGCCACACTATAGCCCATATGCAATTCAGTCAACAAACGTAGCTCACTGGAAATCAGTTCATGACATAAGCCATGCTTTATGCCAGACTTAGTAACTGATTTATATGTTTGCAGTAAGGATACCCCGTTGCAACCATGACGGAGTAGCGTTACCGCCAACATAATGGTCTGTCTGCCCGAAAGATTTAAAAGCGAGCAGACCATAGATTGCCAAATGGCATGGATTACTTCACCTCTGCCCTGGCCAAACTTCTCTGATGGAGAAGTATCTATATGTTCCCTTAACCAATTTAGATGGGCAGACATATATCAGTTTTTTATTGCCCATCATTGCCAGGAAAACCCTAGTGATGAGAGGCAAGAAAAATCTGCTTCAGAATTGAAAAAAACCAAAAAAAGTTTGACGTACAGTTCCATCATCTTGACGAAGTGGTGCCTCAAATTTAAAACAGGAATGATAGGCAACGTTGTCACAGCAGTTCTTTAGATATGACCACCCGCTTGGGGGTCACGTCTAAATTTGACGAGCGAGGACGATGTCAGTGCAACATAGTATTTTAGTTTGTTGCCCTGAATGAGTTAACCCTGTTGTCCAATATATAAATGAGTCCCTTAATCTTGTTTCCAACATTAGTAAAAAAATGTTTCAATGGTTATTCAATCCATATTGCAAGAAATCAAATGTGTACACTTTGGAGCCCAAAGTGCTGATCTTATGCCCCATGACTAGTTAGACCAGAGAAGGTCATAGCATCTGATATACCCCACGTAAGAGTGAAGACTCTCCCACTACTAGTTAAAAAATACTGCAGATTTAGAAAACTGCCTGTTAGATAACCTGCAAGCCTGTACCTCCACATCACAAAATTAAGCACACACAAACTAAAAAATTGCCTCACCAATGGATATACCTCACGGATACTGATTACATTTAGCTAATACGGCACATTTTGCACTACACAGAATCACCAGGCAACCCTAACTGTATGTTAGAAGTTGTCCTGTCTCAAATAACTTTCAGTGCAGGCCAGTTACTGTATTCACAAGTTAATAAATGGCCTCAATCATACCAACCACACTACCGGCCAGGAACCAGCGCATCATCTAATGTACCTCATTAGTGCTCAGGAACTGCCTAAGTGTTAGACAACACACGCTGAACCTCAGGTATTGCCAGATCCTCTCAGGAAAGGCATTATACTCTCTCATCATCAATCAACTAGCGCCGTGCCCTAATCACCAGGACATTATCACTGTACCACAACCATTTGATGGCCTTATTAGAAATAGTCCCACCTAAACCTTTTGATGGTCTCAACATAGCATGCTTAATGGGTTCATCACAGAACTGGTGATGATATATCCATAACCCTGCTGAAACTCCTCATAACAACACAGTTCATGCTTTCACCTCACTGTTGATGCTTTCACAGAGGGATTATTGATTTACATGGAGCCACTCTGTTTATGGTCTAATTGTAGTCCTAATAATAGACCTACTACAACATTGTTTGAATCCTCAACATAGCATTGTTAATTGTCCACCATAGCACTGTTCATGGCCATATCACTGCAGAGGAGAGGGTTACGACTATTGTTCTGTTAGTGGTCTTAACACAGCATTGGTCATGTTTTCCCCTCATTAATGGTTCAACTGCCAGCACGACATTCAGACAAAGCAAAGACTAAAGTCTTAAGAAGTGTAGGGCTGTAAACTGTATTGGACACAGGACACTTGCAAGGATTTAAGGGCAGAATATTATCATGTAATTCACTGACCCAAGACTAGGTTTCATTTGCATCATAGCTTGCACCCAAAGACCTACTCTTCTCAGAGGCTTGAGCCTAATAACAGGTCAGGAACGCTGTTATTAATAAGTCTAATGCATACTCACTTTTCCTGGAAGAAAGCATGACCCGCCTACATTGTGTCATCAAACCTTTCTCTATCAGGCTTGCTGCAAAGGAATGCTTTTAGTGAAATATTCACAACCGAGTATAACATTTTTTCCTATGTATATGTTCATTCTTCTCATCAGTACACCCACAAAAATAAAAGTAAATGAAAGAAAGATTAATGCATCCCTGAATGTATCCCCTTTAGAGTGGCACTAAATGCAACCAGACTGACTGCACAGTAAGCTTGTGTTTATAAAGGGACTGTACCAGTCTTCGTGTTTTATCTTGAATATGCCCATTCCCTAGTTTATTCCATTTTTGCTGCTGCTCCTCAAAGGTGAGCTTTACTATTTTTTAAATTTATGTGAATCATAGAGTTTTGCCTTTCTTATTATGTCTTGTAGATTTGGCGGGATCTGTCTACTCGTTCATGCCGATGTGGGCTCTGGGTGTAGCAGACGGCTGTTTACCTACTGGGTGTGGTAACCACCCTCTGGCAAACTGCTGGCAGCCCCCATCAGATACAATAGCGTTCTTCCTCTCCCCAGGGGACTATTGCCCTATTCATATCTAACAACAAACCTGTTCTTGTTTATGCACTAGGCACTAAACTAGTCTTAACAAACATACAAACCTTTGTGAACAAAAGTACACTTTAAACAGGCGTTGTTTTGAAGATTAAGGGCTCATCCGAACAGAACATTAGTCTCGACTGACCCTTTAAAGTAACAGATTGTGTGACCAATACATACCACTATTTCCATCTAGTAAGGCGCGGGCCTTCATTGTTATTCTCCGAGGATACAGCCAGAGAACCAGGAATAGAGTACTAAGAGGGGCGTGAAAAACTAGTATTTCTAGTCCCACCTTACTATAAGTTTCCCTCAGACCCATTTGCTATTGACATTGGTGAGGTCTTCACTGAACATTTTGTTAACTGAAGGGTATGCAATGTCTCCTATAGAACAGCAGCTTTGGGGAGGGGGTAAGGTGTTTTAATCATATATGTAAATCAAATATGAAATATGTACAAAATACTTCAAAAATTCTAAACACTTTTTGAAAAATGTTAAACAGATGAACCGTTTACATCTTCCTGCATACACTCCTGTTCATTTGCTGTTTCACAAAAGTGCCTCTGTTTCATCTTGATGGTAATCGGAGAGCTGCAGAAAGCCTGAAAACTGCCATATTCTAGACGAAGACAATTCATTTGCAGGTTGTGGAAAAAATCAGCCATAGTCAAGAACCTAAAAGGAGTGAGATTAAACATGTTGGAAATAAATGCATTCTGGGCCAAAATAATGAGAAGGTTGTATCTCAGGCCAGCAAAATATACATTAACTAAACTTGCCAAACAGGCTGCTACTTCATATGAAGGATGCTTGTGTTGCTAAAGCTGTATATGTCCTAAGCACACTGCAAAGATCATGGGCTTGCCTTTGTACTACTGATGTTATCATTGTGTGTTGCAAACTCAGAAGAGCCCAGGTATAAGGATGCTCTCAGATACTCTGTTTAACAGCATGCCAGAAATGATGGTGCATTTACTCCACCCACATAGTACAACGTTATCACAACACAAAGTGATGCAAACAGGCTTTTCTGTGGAGGAATGGGGCATAGGTGGACAAGCTCATAGAACACCTCCCCATTGGTAGACGTCACCTCACGATAGCCAATGGGGCTTGGAGAGAGCAGTGCTCTATCAGCTAATGGCCCATCGAGCCGTTTCTCCAGGTTTACCTTTCGACCAGTTCACATTTGTGTATGGCTTTTGATAGAATCCTTCCACCAATTTTTCAGCAGTCTCCGCTCTTTACCATACAAGACTGAAGGCAACCTAAATATTTCTGAAACGGCGCCTCCAATTTCAACTCTCAACTATGTTTTCTGATCTTGACAATGCTATTTCCATGTGCTCTGTAAGCAACTATCCTTGCTCTCTACCCGAATGTGTTTTTGACACCCATACCATCTTGTAAATTTACTGTTTGTGTTTGTCAACCTATGTGCTAATGAGTTGCTGAGGCGGGATGATGGAGAAGGGATGAAAAATGGGAGATATGTTAAATGGCATCCAATAAAGGTGGCAGGAGAACGCCTCTGGCGTGTTAATGAAGTTCACCAACGAAAGGGTCTTCGCACCCTGTTTGTGTTCGGATAACGTCACGCCTCAGGCTCGTCTCTCACCCACATTTTAAGTGTGAGTGCCTGACATCTGCAGGATCCCTTCACCTCAGTCCCCTTCAAGAATGTAAGACTGCAGCTGAGTAAATTGTAAATTGTACAGCATAGCGGGACTGCTATGGAACATGACATATGTTGTTGTTTTTATATTTTAATAAACTCTTTGGAGAAAACTGTGTTGTTTTCATTTTCCTTCTTGTAGGTGAATGCAGCTGAATATCAGAATTGCATGGTCTGATGGTTTAGCTTTCCTATTGTCATTGACCTGGATTCACCCATAGACGCGTTGGAGGGGGCGGAAGTTCCATTGAACACGTTTGACTGCAATGACATAACAGTGTTGGCCTCTTCTCCCAGCCCCTCCACAGCATTGTATTTGCTAATAAGTGATAAGGTGAAGGGCAAAGAGTGAAAACTACAGAAGCCAAACAGGACTCTGATCCTGGTTTACTACCTGTTCCTGCTGCTGCCTTCATGATTAAGGTTAGCAAGGGCAATGCCTTGGGCACCATCGATGAAGTCTGTTTGTAGTAACTGCTACTCCTCGCTACCCCTGAGGTCAATACCTACCCGGTGTTGAAACAACGGAGATCCTGGTCCGATCTACCTAGGAACAGGTTCATTCTGACGTACAAGATGGGCACAAAGATTTGCTTTAGCAGCCAAGGCTGGCACAGGTTCAGTGGTGTGAAGTAAAATTATGCTGCCTCTGCCTAAGGTTTCTACAAGTGACGTCCTCTGGCTTGTTTCCCAAGGGAGCGGTCTTGGTATTGTCATACCTTCATATTGATACTGTGCATTCCTTTCTACAGCAGCAGGCACACTCCCAGAAAGCTGTCTATCGATAGGATGGTAATGAAGGCTGCCGAAAGCCCAGAGGCATGTTACAATTTTGTGTTTGCCAAGAATCAGTGCCCATCCCATTGTCAGATGGTTTGTAATTGATTCTGCAATATTTGCTATTGACCTCAATAAATAGTGCCATAATCCTCACTGTGTACGGACCTGTGTTTGGAGTAGTTACTATGGTGATAAAGATGCTGCTTGCTTTGAGCAGACTAGGAGCGGATTGCGGAAGGATGGTAAAAAAAGCATATTCTTCAGGAGGAAGATATGTTGGCTAGGTACTGCTAAGTAAGCATCGATAACTATTACAGTGGGAGGCATGGAAATCAAGATTCCTATGGGAGAGAAACACATTGGAAATTATGAATTGGTCTCACTCTGTGACTTGTGAAAAACTAAGCCGGAAGTAGATGGGTGTGGTGTGGGCTGACTGAGTAGTAACATAACTGATAAATAATAATGGTTGACAATCCAAATATCCCCCTATTCTGAATCGCCAAATTTATATCCAACCCTTTTAGCCTTACCACAAGAGCATAGATCCTAAGGTAATAAAAGTCCTAAGTCCAAATCCATAAATGTAGAGGTAGATTTCTATGCATTAAATCTTAATGATTAGAATAAACCTGTAAAATCAAGCCAACCCCAAAGATATTAATGCACTATCCCAAGCTCAACACTTAAAACCTACATTTATGCTTAGAACCATTCCATATTATCAGACTTCAAAGATATAACCCTGCCCCTAATCGAGGGGGGGGGATTTAATACAGTTAAAGTTAATTATAGGCAATGTTAGAAATGGGGGTCTCTAGTTGACAGTGGCTTGCCCCCTGTCCAAGTAGGGACCCTTATTCTACTTAGGGTAAGGGAGTTACACACCAAAGATAACTCCTGCTCACCCCTCTGGCAGCTTGGCACAAGCAGTCCAGCTTATCTCACAGGCAATGTGTAAAGCATTTGTACAAACACACACTATGACAGTAAAACACTACAAAAGGACACCACACCAGTTAAAAAAAATAATCAATATTTATCTGAATAAAATGACAAAAACCCAATATACACAAGCAAAGTTAACACTTTTAAAAGGTTCAAAATAGTTCAGTCCAATAGAAAGAATGGATGTGACACTTTTATCACAAAGCACCTGGGATGAGTGAAAATCAAAGACTAAAACCGGCACACGGGAGGTGAGGCACCGGAAAAGCAAAGCGGTGCATCGATTCATTGCTCCTAGGGGATGTGATGCATCGTTTCCTTACTGCTAGGTGAGGGGATGCGTGAGTTCCTTATTGTCAGGAGAGGTGATGCGTCGGTTTCTGAATGGGTGGCCTCGGTTTCTTACTGCTGGGCAACGTCGAGGAAGAACTTAGAGCACAGGTGCGATGCGGTAACTAATCGAATGCCCTGGGTCAATGCAGCAGTGACGAAACAGGTGCTGCATCAGCTTTTCAGCTGCATGGCAGGCGATGTGTCGATTTCATCAGCCACACTGCAGGGCCTGCGTCCGAGTTAGAGAGGGTGCCCCGGACGTCAGTGACACAGAGCTCAGGACTCGGGCTGCAGTGATCTTTCAGCCGCAGGGCAGGTGCTGTGTCAATTCTTCGGCCGCACTACGGCGATCCATTGGTTAATCAACCACAGGGAGTTGCTGCGGCGGGAAAAACAGGCACTGAAGGTCGATGCGTGGATTTCTTCAGCACTTTGCAGGAAAGCCACCTCCAAGGGCCCAGAACTGGAATTGGCACCACTTGGCAGGTCAAAATTCCCAGCTGAGGAGTTCAGGGGCTACAGGTGAAGTCGCAATGGCCCTAAAACTTCATAACAGGAGGCAAGCACACACACGCCTGTGGAGAACCTTGGCAAGTAGTATACAGAATGCAAAGTCCAGTCCTTTCACTGCCCAAGATAAGCAGTAAGCCAGCACAACACAGCAACACGCAGAGTGACAGTTCCCCTCCTACAGCTTCTCAGCTCTTCCTGGCAGAACCTCCTCTTAGTCCAGAAGTGTTCTGAAGTAATGGTGTCACAGCTCCAGTACTTTTTACTAGTTGCTGCCTTTGAAGTAGGCAAACTTCAAAGGAAAGTCTTTGTAGTGCACAATACACTGCCTTTCCCTGAACTGGCTCCAGACACACTGCAGGGGGGTGGAGACAGCTTTGTGTGAGGACAGGCGCATCCCTATTCAGGGGTCAGTGATAACTCATCTCCCAACTTTAGCTCAGGAAGACCCGTCAACCTGTTGATGGGCCATCAGGATATACAGGGCACATATCGCCTCCCTTTGTGTGACTGTCTAGCTAGAGTGGATGCACAAACAGGTCAACTGTCAGTCTAAACCAGATATTGATTCCACAGACAGGCAAAGGCACAGAATGGTAAAGCAAGGAAATGCCCACTTTCTAAAAGTGCCATTTTCAAACACGTAATCTAAAAGCCAAATTCACTAAAAGATGCATTTTTAAATTGTGAGTTAAAGGACCCCAAACTCCAAATCTCTATCTCTTCCTAATTGGAAGTTGCACTTGTAAGAGGTTACAAGGTAGCTCCATTGATAACATATGTGAGAGATTGCTCTTGAAAATAGTGAAAAACGAAATTAGCAGTATGTCACCATCAAGACATCTGAAACACACCAGTACATGTCCTACCTTTTAAATGCACTGCACCCTGTCCATGAGGCTGCCTTAAGCTTACCTTAGGGGGTGCATCACATGTAGTAAAAGGGAAGGTTTTGGCCTGGCAAGTGGATACACTTGCCAGATCGACATGGCAGTTCAAAACTGCACACACAGACACTGCAGTGACAGGTCTCAGACATGGTTGCAGGGCTTCTCATGTGGCTGGCACAGTAAGTGCTGCAGGCCCACTAGTAGTATTTGATTTACAGGCCCTGGGCACATGCACTGCACTTTACTAGTGACTTACCAGTAAATCAAATATGCCAATCATGGATGTATGACGGTACGACGCGTACCGTCACAACGCATCCCTTTACCACGCATCCCTTACAACGCAAGTCGTTACCACGACTTGCGTTGGGGGGCGCTGATTTCGAATAGTATAATTTACTATTCTAACACCAGTCCCCGTGGACTCTAGGGAAGGTGTTTGGATAGTAAATTTACTATTTTTAATCTTTTAGCGCCCTCCAGCGCAAGTCGTGGTAACGACTTGCGTTGTAAGGGATGCGTGCTAAAGGTACCGCGTTGTAAAAACTTCGTGGTAAACGATGTTTACCGCCAATCATGGATAACTAATCACCATCACAATTTTTACAGGGGGCTCTTGCAATTTAGCACTGATCAGCAGTGGTAAAGTGCCCTGAGTTCTAACACCAGTACAAACAAAATTCAGCCTACAGCAAAAAACAGGAGGTCAGAAGCAAAAAAGGCAGGGGAAAAACATGCCAAAGATGCCAGGTTTAACAGGCAAATTATTTGAGTCAATCCGGTTGAATTATTCCAAATGAAAGTAGTCCAAATGAATGCATCCTCTCCTTGTTTGCTTCTCACCTACGGGCTGATTTCATTTGATCAGAAAGACACAACACAAAGGTGTATCATGTAAACCTAATTTCTAAAACTTTCAGGGATGGAAGGTGAATTAGACATATTTTCTGATGTCTGTAATCTAAAGTTTATACAACCATTGTGTATCATGCATCCCTGTTCAGACTAGAGAGCCCAGACCTGCATAGATCTGCATTCAAGTATCAACTAACTTTGCCTAGTCTCTATTCTACTTGCCCTCCAGCCACGACTTAGGATAGTTCTTAATATTAACTTTCATAACCATAGCCAAGTATGTTCTATGTACAAAGAAAACAGGTCTTTCTCCTAGACCCCTGTGGTCATTCCTTCAGAAAAGAAGTGGGGAATCACACACACATACACCCGCGCACGCACGCACACACACACACACACACTTTTGAAACAAGGAAAACATACAACAATTCTCATAACGATACAACCAAAAGAGAACCACTTGACAATCTACTGTGTCAGTTTGCCCAATCTCTATTAGAAGCAACTGAGAACAATTAGGCAAGAGTGAATTGATAATTGTGTGTGAATAGCAAGTATGATTTGAGAAAGGCAGTGTTCAAAGTTTAAGATTGGAAACATAGGCAACTCTAGGTTTTTGATACTTTTTTTCAGGTAGAAGGGCATAACTGTATGAGGGGGATAAAAGTCCAGCTGGCGATTTCGAGAGATTTTGGTTGTGAAAATGCACTATTTAGTATGTATGCTACTTTTATCCACTTGCAGGTGTTACAACAGCAGTCAATTCCCTGCCCAGCAATCTCGTAGGACACATAATAATACAGTGGAGCAATTAACAACAATTATTAATTGCGCTATTCAGAAGGAAAACAATGCCATCAGATCATGTTGTCAAAACAGAGCAAAATACTCTAACAAGAAGCCATTAACTGTGAGCTTCCTGGGAGTATAAAACACACATGTGTACCATTGGTGCCTTGTACTTACCTGTGGTAAGGATATCTGTAAATAACTGACAATTAAAGCAGCCACCAGGGAATCGAAAGGGACACCTTCTCTCTCTTTGTATGAGGATTTAGATGGATGTAGCTAAGGGGTGCCCTGAGGCTGTCATTGGGACCACCTTTTCTCCTGAGACTCTCATCGTTCAGTTAAACCCTCTCCTGAGTCTCCATCACCCTCCGGAGTAGATGTACTAGAGCACCAGACTACTCTTGCAGGGACCAATAAGGAGCTGGTGCTGAGACTATTTGTGGTAGAAGTAACTGATGTCAGCAGTGCCAGTTTTAGTACAGCAGGGACTGTCATGGTCTGTGCCAGTTGTTGACTGCCTTTTATCACTTTCTGAGAGACATTAGCCTTATGGCCAGATATAGGCAAACCTTGCTTCAAATTATTGGTCACCATATCCCTTAACTCACTGCCTGCTCATCAGCTAACAATACACAAAGAAGAAAGAGACTCTTCCCTTTTGCAAATGCATTACCTCTCCAACCCTACTAGAGAGACAGTAATAACAATAAAAAAAACAAATTGAACCAGATTTCGATCACAAAACATTGATACACATCACACCAATCTGGTATTTGGAAGGGATGCCTACAACACGCCAAACACCAATTCAATATGGGATTTCAGTTCCATTCTAGGAATCAGTAAAAATACACCAACTCCTAAAATGGGTTGAATACATCCCAAAAGCATTTTAACTGTCACAAACATCGAACTGAATTGTTTGCAACAGTTAAAATGCTTAGTACATCTGACCCTTAAATAGTTTTTTTTTTTTTTAAATTTCATATTTAAATTTATACGAAAAGTTTCAGCTGTAACATAATAAAAGTAGAGTTCGCTGGCAGGGCATAAAGCCACCAACACAAGCTTTTTCACCATAATTGCGGGTCAGCCAGATCAAAGGGTATATGCAAGTTTTATGGTTGGGTGATGGTGTCAGCTCAGGATGCAGGATTTTTCGGTGGATGGAAGATCTGTTGTAGATCACCATCTTGTCGAACACACCCCACAGAAGCATCCGAATTTGACAGTTACCTATGAAAAGTAAGGAATTGGCAAAAATCTCTCAAGGCAAGTCAGAAAGGTTTACTGATAATTGAGTGTGAGAAAGCAGGCAGCATAGGTTTTACCCGTTTGCTACAGCAAGAGTCTCTGAACAGGAGAGACAGCAAGCATAGGGAATGCAGGACATAAATACAGTGGCAAATGGCTCAGGCAGTAGTTCCAAGTTAATTTTCATCTGTTTGTTTGTTTCAACTTTATTTCGGCTAATATAGCCATAAAAGCAGGAAGTACAAAAGAATTTTTTTTACAAACAATTATATACAGTACCCATACCAACAGTTAGTCACATAATCAGGTTACAATAAATGAAAAGGGGCAATCAACAATTAATTCATATCAATAGCTTTACAAATACCACATTAAAATCACGATCTCACTTTATAATTTAGATTAAAAAAAAGAAATTCGTTTTTATATTTTAAAAGCCAGATTTAAAACCTTTAACAGCCATGTTTAAAATATAAAATCAGTGCTATCTATGGTAACTTGTGCAAAGTAAAGGAGACTACGGACCCCATTATTACATTACAGCTTGTGGCCAAGCTGTTTTCTGATTAGGTACACGTTGAATAGAAACCTGCTTATACAAACCACTATCAATTGAGAGGTATTAGACTTAATTATACGCTCTGCTTCTTTATAGGATCTAACACCCATATTTTTACAGAGGGGTCTGATCCATTGGTCTCTAGGTAGCTTATAGACCGGAAAAAAAGACATTAGATGGACGTCTTCTTCTTTTGCCTTTTGAGAGCAGAGAATACAAAAACCGCTATCATTTTTACCCCCCCACCCACAGGTATTTGCATTCGTCTGGAGCACCCCATATCTAAATTGCAAATATAACGTTTTTGCTAGTGGTGGTCCTATCTCGTCCATAAACGGTTCAAATGCAACATTATCCTTTACATTCAAGAATTTCTGGGTCAATGTGCCAATTGATGAACCATGGAGTAGCTCACCATTGACATAAGACCAGAAGGTGGACTTTAGAAGTTTTTTACATGGGGGTGTCATATTCTGAGGTTCTTCCCAATAATGGGATAACCCTAACCTAGTACACCAAAAAGAAATATGTTTTAACCATGCAATTTTCTTGTACTCATCAATCTGAATAACTTCTAACAATCCACTTTTATAATTGCACAGCTCCGGAGCCTTACCCAATACAACAATGGCCTTAAAATAGCTTGGTGATCTGTCCGTTTAAGATCAATGTCCAAAAACACTGGAACTAGGGGACTTCTAGTTGGAATTTTTAACAACCTACGTATGAAATGATTCTCTTCCCGTTCAAAGTTGCTTTTGCAGCAATGCCCCCAAACCTCAGCACCATAAAGTGCCGCTGATTGGGCCTTTGCCTTAAATACTTCAAGTGCCAGCGTAATAGCTTTAGAATGACTTGCACCGTGCACTTTTAGTATGGGCATCGAATTTTGTTTGAAAGACAATCTACTTTTTACCAGATGCCCCTTCCATGAAAGGGTACTGTCCAACATAATACCTAGTTAGTTAAAACTCTCCACATACTCCAGTTTTTGATTATTTAAGGCCAAATTCTTCCTGAAGGACTTTTGTGGGGTAATGGACATATATTTCATTTTAGACGAATTTATTTCTAACCCCTTCTCAACACAATAACCATAGAATTTGTTCACAAGATTTTGGAGACCCTTCGTACTCAGGGAGATGAGGATTGTATCATCGGCGAAGAGAAGTGCCGTGATTGCCTCATCTCCTAGCTTCGGGGAGTCATGATTGCAGTCCCTCAGATATGTAGGTATGTCATTAACATATAGTGAGTGCAGCCTTGGCGCACGCCGCGACTCACAGGAATGGGCTTTGATACTTCACCTCCCTTCCCCCATCTGACTTTGGCATAATTCCCTGTGTGTAGTCTGATAAGTTCTTGAAGTAACTCACCGGGGACCCCCATATTTCCTAGACAAACTAAACTCCTGAGGCGGAAGCCGGGAGATAGCGTAACCTGTGTTTTTAAAAAAAATTGTGTATTTGAATTGTATTTTAACTCACTCGCTCCCCCTTCTGGGCACTTGCTTGGTAAAACTTCTTAAAACTCTGGCTGTCCCGCGCAGCTGATTGGAAGAGCTGCAGCGGTACCATACCCTTCTCGCCGTCGCCATTGTCCAGAGGACACTGACCACGCCCCCCTTCAAACAGGCCACGCCCCGCCTAACCTTTAAATCGCGCTGAATGCGAGCGCGCAGTAGAGACAAACTAAACTCCTGAGGCGGAAGCCGGGAGATAGCGTAACCTGTGTTTTAAAAAAAATGGTGTATTTGAATTGTATTTTAACTCACTCGCTCCCCCTTCTGGGCACTTGCTTGGTAAAACTTCTTAAAACTCTGGCAGTCCCGCGCAGCTGATTGGAAGAGCTGCAGCGGTACCATACGATTCTCGCCGTCGCCGTTGTCCAGAGGACACTGACCACGCCCCCCTTCAAACAGGCTACGCCCCCGCCTAACCTTTAAATGGCGCTGAATGCGAGCACGCAGTAGAGACAAACTAAACTCCTGAGGCGGAAGCCGGGAGATAGCGTAACCTGTGTTTTTAAAAAAATTGTGTATTTGAATTGTATTTTAACTCACTCGCTCCCCCTTCTGGGCACTTGCTTGGTAAAACTTCTTAAAACTCTGGCAGTCCCGCGCAGCTGATTGGAAGAGCTGCAGCGGTACCATACCATTCTCGCCGTCGCCATTGTCCAGAGGACACTGACCACGCCCCCCTTCAAACAGGCCACGCCCCCTCTTACAAATCATGTGTTTTCCCCGTACGCGCAGCGGACGGGCGCAGCGGGCGCGCCAAAGGAAAGCCCGTCTGCGCCCGTCCGCGAGCAGACTGCGACCACGGCCGGCCATGCTGCCCGGGAGGCGCGGGTTGGGGGTCGGATTGCCTGGTCATCCGCAGACCTGTGGGCGCTAAACACCGACCAAGGCTGCAGAGATCACCCGATGATGCTGGGGCGAGGTCTTCGCCTAAGACATGCGAGCGTTGCGGGTTCACCCTAGGGGCTTACGGGAAGGCGGCCGATGAGACACCTGCAAAAACAGTAGTGCCAAGGTCCGTGTGCTTTAAAGCAGCCCTTCTAAATTGTAGATCGCTGCCTAGGCACGCGGCCGACATTTGGTCGCTCCTCGAGGATCATGAGTGGGACGCTCTGTTTTTAACAGAGACCTGGCTCAGGGAGGATAATATGACGGCTATTGCACTAGCTGTACCTATGGGCTACAAAATGTGTTTTGCTAATCGAGGTGAGGACAAGAAAGGGGGAGGTGTAGCGGTGATAACTAAGGCAGCTTTCACGCTTACCTCATCAACCCCTATCCAGATATCAGGAGCGGAAGGCCTACATTTTGGTATCCAGATGGGCCCTCAGGTCACACTGACTGGGCTATTAGCATATCGCCCCCCGGAAGGTTCCATCTCCAGCTTGGAATCATGCTGGATATGATTGTTCAGAGTTCACTCTTACATTCCCATTTTCTTTTATTAGGGGATTTTAATGTTCATGTGGATAGGGATAATTGTACCCTAGCTGAAACTTTACTGTCCGCTTTGTTGACTGCAAATCTGACGCTGTGTAATGAGGGCCCCACACATAGCGCAGGTCACACGCTAGACTTAATCATTAATAATGGGGATACTGTAAAGGTAGAGTCGGCCATGGACACAGACCAGGAGCAGGAGGGACTCACCGGGCACACTCCGTTGCTGCTGCTGGGGCCCACACGCTGTGAGTGCTGCACGCCGCCGTTGCTCTCCACCTGCACGGCCGCCGGCGGACTACAGCTCCCAGCAGCCTAAGCGGGTCATTTCCGGTCGCTGCGCGCCCGGAGGCGCTGATAAAGGACGAGGCTCCCACTGAGGAGCGGGGGGACACAGTCCAGGAGCAGGAGGGACTCACCGGGCACACTCCGTTGCTGCTGCTGGGGCCCACACGCTGTGAGTGCTGCACTCCGCCGTTGCTCTCCACCTGCACGGCCGGCGGCGGACTACAGCTCCCAGCAGCCTAAGCGGGTCATTTCCGGTCGCTGCGCGCCCAGGGGCGCTGATAAAGGACGAGGCTCCCTCCGCGTCGCGGGACGCGTGCGGGACTGCGCCGGGCTAAGCCCGGGCAAAGGGCGGGCCCTCTACGGCCCTCATCGGACTGAGGAGGACGGGGACGGGCCACCCCCATTGTCAGTTTAGAGGTAATTATCCGACTTGTACTTAGTTTAACTATGCCTAAGCCCAAAACAGGGGATATTCCCGATAAAATCCCGTACGACATATTTGTACATTCTCCTTCCAGTTTTTCATGGCTGGAGGACTTAAATAGCCTGTGTAAGGTTAAGTACGTTCCAGCAGTACTTACCCCCACGTTAAAATGCCGCAGCTTATCACCACGTCCAATGGAGCTGGAATCCCTTCCGGATACTCAACATATACCTCCCAGGGCTACACTTGTCAAACGGAAGTTCGATGGGGACAAAGTCAATGGGAGTCTTCCTAAAATACCCAAACTTGATAAACCTTCCTTAAGCCCTATACCATCTTTAATTAACTCATCCTTTATTTTGCCACCTGTTGCTAACCTGGACGACTCACCACTTTCCTCCCATCAGGCTTTTCTGACTATGATCGAGCACCTGATTACATCTTTAATACACCCCTTGATGGACAAATCACTACGCTGGGGGAGAAGCTGATGGGGTTGGAGAACTCTGTTGAATGTCTCCTGAACCACTCAACCCATGCTGCAACAACCCAATGCCCGCCGACAACTGCTCCTCCAAACCCATCTAATTTGATCACACCTTATGAAGCGGTGCCTATTCAATTGCCAACTCCAACCTCTTTGTTGCCCATTAATCCTAAAGCCCCACCGAAATTGTCAACAGCGCGTCAGATTCCATTTCAACATGTGCGTACCACCCATATTCATCTGCCTCCAGAAGCTGCCCCTTTTGTAATTGTTCTCTCGGGAGTTCCTGAACTAGTGAAAGGTAAAGCTGAGAGACAACATGAACTTATGAACAAAGTCAAGTTCTGGCTGTCCAAAAACAGACCCTTGCCCTACCATCTTGATGGTCGAATAATAAGTGTCCGGAGGGTGGGCTGGCTTGGACCCCTTAAAAAGGACATCCTGGGCGATTTGATCCTAATACGATTTAGGAGCAGACATATTGTGCCATACATGCAGACATGGCTATCTCAAAATGGCGATGGACTCATTTCTACTTGGAATCTACATGATTTCTATCCTAACATGTCCTACATGCTTTCCCCTAGTCCCCGGGGCATTGACTGCAATCTAGTGGGCAAAGGACCCCATTTAAGTAATGGCAGTAGTTTTTCAGTGGCTTTTAATTGTCCCAAACCGTCGTATAATAGTTTTATGCATTGTAAATACTAGATCTTTTTAGAACACTGTTACCTACAACGTTGCCTAAAGGTTTGTGTAAAGTATGCTTAACCTTTAACTGTGCAATTTAAAGCCATATTCCGCACAAGCACTTTCCTAGAAGTTATTTTTAATGTTCATAGAAGTATGGGATGCCCTTGACTTATTTGTAGTCTTAATGATTATCGATCTCCTTTGAATTTTAGATAATGGAAATATGTGACTTCGTCTGTGCAATCAAATATCCATACCATTTTATTTTGTACTTATTATGCGATTCTCAGGAAAACATTATTGAAACCCCTATTAAAGAGATGGGGTCTGAGGCCCTGTAAGGACGCGTATGAGCGCTTACTGATGTTAGAGGATAGAGAAGTCATATGTATCATGGAACAGTATTTAAAATTGTTGATCAAATTTAGGAAATCTTTGCAAGGCCCATTGTAAATATTTTTTAATCATGAAACGTTTGGTTCTCCTGATCTTTCTTTTTTTAAATGGTATCATTTTTTCTTATAAACTTTTTTCTATTTTAATGAATTGATTAAATGTACTGTCGTATGTTTTTATTCTGCTATGTATGCTTGTATGATATTCTTTGAAATATCGAATAAAGCTTATTTGATTTGATTTGATTAAAGTCGGCCATGCCGCTGACTTGGTCTGATCATTTCCTTATTCCCTTTACGGTGGAAATAGATACGTGTAGACCGGTTATGAGTAAATGTACTTTTATTAAAAGGCATTGGAATAAGTTAGTCCCTGTGGCTATGGGCCCGGCCCTGGGCCTGAATAAATCTGTTTTAACCGCTGATAGTAATACTGATGCTCAATTATTCAATGATTGGATCAAGAACATGGTGGACTCAGTTGCACCCGCCAAGCGTGCAACTTCACAAAGGGAGTCTCCATCGGCCCCCTGGTTCTCGAGTGATCTCAGAGCCGAAAAGAAGGCATGTAAAAAATTAGAGAGGTTATGGAGAGTAAGGTATAGAGAGGTAAAAAGGGACCTATATAAGGATGCACTAAAAAATCTGCAGAAGTCAGTGAGAAGGGCCAAGAAAGCCTTCTTTGCGACCTCTATCCGAGAAGCAGAGCACTCAAGTAAGAAAGTTTTTAAAGTGGTGCAGGCCTTCTTTAAACCTAGCTGCATAGAAAGGGAGGTTCCCCCATCCCTATCATTGTGCAACAGTATCTCGGAGTTCTTCGAGTGTAAGATCCAAAAAGTGTACGACTCCTTTGGCCCGGAGGTTAGGACGGAGAAATCAGATATAGTAGTAAAAACAGTGCCAGGGGTAGGACTTGAGCAGTTCCTTCAGATAGACTTGGATTCAGTCATTAAGGAGCTCCAAAAATGTAAATCGGGTTCTCCCGATGATCCCTGCCCGCCCAAACTCTGGAAATCTATAACTGAATTTGTGGCTCCCACCCTACAGTCCATTTGGAATGGGTCCATTACTTCAGAGGTATTCCCGGACGCATGGAAGCATGCCACTCTCCTTCCATTAAAGAAAAAAGCAAATGGGGATCCGCTGGACTTGAGTAACCTGCGGCCAATCTCTCTCCTAGCGGCCCCAGGAAAAATGTTTGAGAAGTTAATCCAGCGCCAGCTTAACAAATTTATTGAGGACAATGATGTCTTACATGAGACTCAATCAGGCTTTAGACCGGGCTTTAGCACGGAGACTGCACTCATTGAAGTAGCAGAATCAGTGAGGTGGTCGATGGATGCCGGGGAATCAGCTATGCTGGTTCTCCTGGATCTGTCGGCCGCCTTTGATACGGTGGACCATGATAGGCTCATACAACGTCTGGCAGAGATAGGGCTAAAGGACCAAGCACTGGGATGGGTTCAGTCATACCTGTCACTGAGAACACAGAAGGTGGCATTGGGTCATATTGTATCTAAACCCACCAAGATAAAATGCGGTGTTCCACAGGGGTCGGCCCTGAGCCCGCTACTATTTAATGTTTACTTGGCACCTCTGTTTACACTCATTTCAAACTGGGGGGTCAAGGCAATATCCTATGCTGACGACACCCAGCTGGTGTTTCCATACTCGGAGGTGTCGGAAGAGGCTTTTGCAACCTTTAAGGGGTGCCTCCGAGATGTGGCCAGCTGGATGAACGCTAATAAACTTAAATTGAATGCTGAGAAGACAGAGGTCATCTTCTTTGGCAAGGAATCGCCCCCCCCTGCAGAGCTCTGGTGGCCTGTGGAAATGGGGACGCCTCCGTCGCCGAGCCAGAGCGCAAAAAATTTGGGAGTCCGCTGGGATAGCAGTCTCTCTTTTGCCTCTCATATTCGGCAGGTAGCAGGATGCTGTCTAACCAAGCTGAGGAACCTGTGCAAGATCCTGAGACTTCTACCAGAAGAGTGTCGTAAAACTGTAGTCCACGCCACAGTAACATCGAGGCTGGACTACGCCAACGGACTCTATCTGGGTCTTCCCCAATATTTAATCCAGCGTCTACAGCTGGTGCAGAATGCGGCTGCGAGACTGCTGAGGTGTATTCCTTTCAAGCACCCAGTCTCTCCGCATCTCCGGGCACTGCACTGGCTTCCAGTGGCCAGTAGGATCAAGTTCAAAACCTTGACGCTGGCCTTCAGGTCCCTGTATGGCATCTGTCCTAATTATCTGAGAGCCAGGCTACCCAGGTACCAACAGTCGAGGACCCTCCGCTCCAATGGGCGGGTGCAGCTCGTGGTCCCTCGAGCGCGAAGAGTGCGGCTGGGTGGAAGAACCTTCTCGGCCAATGTGGCGGGGTTATGGAACTCTCTCCCTCCTGCCCTACAACAGGCCCCTTCTGAAACTTGCTTTAAACGACTGCTAAAAACCTGGCTATTCACTACACTACGCTAAGATCCGCCACCTGACATATGGCTAGTCTGTTCTCACAGCGCCGGGACACCTCCATGTGAGGTAGCTGGTCGCGCTTTACAAGACTCATTATTATTATTATTATTATTAGTGTGGTCCACAGGAGATTACGTGGGACGAGGTCGAAGGCGGCCCTCAAGTCTATAAACATCACATATAGGCTGCCCTTTCTTATGTTAACATACTTCCAGCAGATGCACGTGAATCTAAATACTTGATCCACCATGCTGGTTTTTGACCTAAACCCTGCTTGATATTTTGTCAATGTCTGAGTCTCCTCTATCCATTCTAAAAGTCTATTTAAAATGTGTCTGGCAAAAACCTTCTGTAAAAGATCAATTAAACTAATTGGGCGATAATTGCCCGGGTCATAACGATCCCCTTTTTTAAAAACTTGTTACAATTTCTGCCCCTTTCCAGCTATCGGGAATCGGTGTTCCAGCCACTATGGAGTTACATAAAAAGTTAATATAAGGCCCCCATACTTCCACATCGTGCTTTAATAGATCGCCGGGGATCTTATCAGGTCCTGGGGCTTTACCTGCTTTGATGGCCTGTAATGCCTGCATAGTCTCCTCTATACTAAATCGTAAAGGAACAATACTCAATGCTAAGTTGCTCTCTTGGACTTGTATGGGCAACCCCTCTTCGTCATGTGAGTAAAGTTTAGTAAAATGGTCGCAGCATGTTTTTTCGTCTAGGTAAATATCCTTAGATGATCTACCCTTTCTATTCCCCTTCGATATTATACTCCAAAAGGTACTCTGATCTCTCAATTTAGCTGCGGTTAGTAGATCATCCCATAATGCATCATCCCACGCTTTTTTCGCCTGAGTCAGGGTTTTATTATATGCATACCTACTTTCTTTTATGCACTGGGATTTCTTAGTTTTAACAGCCTGAATCAAGTGGGACTTTGCTAGACGACATTCTTTATTATACCAAGGATTAGCTAACTCTAAGTGACTATCATTTGGGTTCTTATCCCTTTTGCAAATTTTACTCAAAAAGGGAATTAGAGCATCTACCAGTTGATAATGTAAATCTAACACACCCTGGGTGCCTATTAGAGGCTTCTGGCAAGATGCAATGGTGTCAGAGAAAGTATTATAAATGTTTAGCATCGTCGAGTGTTTAGCCAGGATGTAAGGCCATCTCAGGGCACGTCTATTATTTGATACCTGCAGTTCCCCAAAAGAAACATGCGACCTCTTCAGTTGATTTAGATATGAAGGGCTGAGGGTTTAGCCATAGTTGAAGTGGAAGATGGTCACTCTCTGTCCTGATATCTATTTTAAAGTCGATAATTAAATACCATAGACTCAGAGAGACCAATATAAAATCTATATGTGACTTGCAATTACCTTTGGAAACGGTTGTGGCTGCTGGTCTATCAGACTGTAAGCGGCCATTACATGCCCTTAAGTCATGCCCCATGGTCAACTGTAGAATTTGAGTTGCTGCTACAGTACATTTAACTAACCCAGTGGAATCCAAAATCGGGATATCATTTGCTATATCCTGTTCATTGAGTAAATTATCGAGGCCCAACACTGGTTCATACTTGCAGTTGAAGTCCCCCCCTACTACCACTAGTGCATTTGGTCCTAGTGTATCTAAAAAGGAATCCAGTAGCTCTACTACCTTTGATTCCTTATTAAGTGGATGTGGTCTATTATATATATTTATTAGATATACAGATTCCTTTTTTCTTGTCACCATCTTTAATCCCAATAAATCCGGGGAAGGAATGGGCAGTTAAGTGATTTGAATAAAATTTATAACGCGCAGACAATAACCCGAAGGCATCAAGGCGCCTGAGTAACTTCTATTTCTAAATTAACTCTTACCCAGATCACCAGCCCCCCCGACGCTCTCCCTCTTACTGACGGAATTGCGTCACAGTGAAAGGTTTTATACCCAAGCCTATGCGGGATATCGAAGGCCCAAGTCTCCTGGAGGAGAATGACATCATAGTCCTCAATGTAGGTACACCAGACCAGGTCCCGTAGATTTCTAGCTAACCCTGCTATATTCCATGATATTAATCTTACGGGTATATTTTCCTTGGGACTGTGTGGGGCTGCATTCAACAATGTATCTTGTATAGATGTACTATCTAGGGGAATAGTTACAGTACTTATTCCTTGCATTGGAATTTTTCCAGTGATATTACCCTCAGACACGGTGCTACTGGTACAGCATAATCCTACATCTCCTGGGCTGCCATTACTATCCCCAGGACATTTAGGAATCTGATCGCTCACCACTGCCATTGAAACGGGACCAAATCTAGGGCTATCATTATTAATCAAAGTGGGCACCACTATCTGTGATTGCTCAAACTCTAGATTATTTATATATAACTTCCCAGCCTGAGTATTAGAAGATGCCCCCACACCAGGACTACCAACTGACGAGAGTCAATCATTCTGATCCAAACTACTCAATGCATGATATCTATTATGAGTTGGGATCTCAAAGTTTGGGCCTATGCTAGGATGCCCACTTCTTGTAATATGCAAAGAACCCTTGGCTAAATGGCTATAGAAATATCCCAAGGGATGCACACCCACACTATTCTCACCCATTTTCAAAGATGCTGCTCTAAGTAGCACAGTCGCAACGTGTTGGGGGTGTCTAAAATTGATAACAATACATTCACCCCTACAGGTTTTCCTGGCATTACCAATCCAGGGTGCCCGTCTCGTTGTTAATATCTGGTCTGAATAATTTATCGGGAACCCACAGTTCTTATTCAGCCACGAAACGGTTTTATGCTTGAGCGACTCATGGGATTCCTGACTGAAATTGGGCTGTGTAGTGTCTAAGGGGTGGACATTGGAAAGTACGACAACGTATGGTTCACAATCTGGTGGAAGATTAATTGGGCATACTTTCCTCGGTCGGGCGGGTGACCCCACTATATCCGTTGGGACCACTTTAATCTGGGTAGTCCGACCATCCGATCAGCCCATCTCACTAACTTTAGCCATGCTTGCCCTCCCCACCAATGGCTTCTGTACAGCATTGTTAGGTGGAATGTCCCTTTCCCTTGGTTTCAAGCTCTCATCACTAGTTGTCTGGGTTAGAAGACCTCCCAATCTAGACACTTCAGCTGTCAAAAGGTCTATTTTTGCCATTAAAGGCTTAACAACAGTTTCTAATTTAGCCTCAAGCATCTTGACTATTTGGTCCAGAAGTACAGAATTCATATTTGTGTCACTGATAGTAGTCATGGTTTCCTTGTGACCAATGGTGCTCCTCTGCACTATATCTGGTGTTTTCTTATGGTGTGTTCCTCCCCGCTTAGTCTGTGTTTTCCTGCATTTTCTTACCGCTCTCTTAACTGGAGAGCACCGTATTAATGCGTCCATGGAGTCATCTTGTACATCCTGGTCCAGTACGTCCTGATCTACAACTAATACTGTCGGAATCTCCACTAGAGGGACATCAGTAGGAACATCAGAGTTAGGAGAAGAGGCCACAATCAACCCACTTCCGGCACCAGGGGGTGTAGTAATTATCACAGGTGGATCTTCCAGACCCAGTGATTTCCTTCTATCGTTATTAATCTTGCTCACCATTTTAACTAAATAGTTGTCAATAGTTGATTTGTTCTTAGCCATTATTAATAACTGAGCATTTTCATCTACAACGGAGGTTCTTTTCTTTTCCAAAACATATCTTCACAGTTTACATTGTTATGGATTTATTTGGTTGTGTGTATCACTCCTATTAAAGGCCCCTACAATATCTGCAATGCTGTAAGTAAAAGTGCAATTTCGACATCAAGCCAATGACCCTCTGCTAGTGATGGGAACGGCAATAAAGTCTTACATCATATCAGCCAGCATTGCGATAAAGCTTCCAACACCCGCACCCGTGTAATAACAAGCCTCAGCGCCCTCTTGCCACGGGGACGTAACAATCACCCGCCAGTGCCCCCGCAGTGCAGGGGGCCCCCGTCTTCAATATGTGAAGTTTTAGACCTGGCATCATTGGCGCGGGTCTCGCTTCCTGTTTTTGCTTCCTATCTTTTATATTGGCTGGATTTAGATGCTCTGGGCGCTGTGCCACTGCTAATCAGTGCCACAGCATGAATGCTCCCTGTGTAAAGATGACTGTATGATTTGGGATAACCATAATTGGCTCTTGGTTTACCTGTCAGTCCCTAGTATAGGTGCACTGTGTACTGTGTGTGCCCAGGATTCGTCGACCCGTATACTGCTGGTGGGCCTGCAGAGCTGATTTGTGCTACGCACAGCTTTTAAAGTATGTTTCAGAACTGCCATTACAGAGTCTACCGGTAGTCCAGAACTGCATTTGTAACTGTGAGGTGCACCCACTTCCCATTCCCCTTACCTTCCCTTCGCACCATGTAAGACACCCCTATGGCAGGGTGCGTTGTCTGTGACAGGAAGAAAATGCCTATGTCTGTGTAGCATGTTCTAATAGTGAGTTACCCAACATTTTACTGTTTACTATTGTGAAGCTATCCACTCTCATAGGCCAGAATGGGCAGGCTGAGTATTACATTCCATAATCCTACCTGCCCCCAGAAGCCTGATAGGAAATTCGAATTTGATATGTGTAAGCTCAGGACATTGAGATACATCTTTTAGTAAGGATCATTTGTATATCCTGTGTTCGAAAATGCCTCTTCTAGAAAGAGGTATTTTCTTGCCTAAGCTTTCCTGTAGGCTTCGCTAATATGTGTATTGGCCGTCTGGTTTTGGAGCAGCAGGACCAGCTGGGTCAGAACTGGCTGGAGATAGAGATCGACATTCAGAGCATGGGGAGGGGTGACTCTTTTAGTTGAGCAGGGCCGTGCCTGGCAAGGGGAATGATGACTCCACCTCCCACTGGGCGTCTGATAGCAGAGCTCCTGATTCTCAAAGGGCAGGATGTTGCCTCGTAAACCAAGTGCTCCCCAACCCCACCAAACTGGTTCTGGCTGGATTCAGTGACTTTAGAGAACAAAGGGGCATATTACCAAGCAGGGCGATAGGCAATTATCGCCGCTTTTTGTTATCCAATGGGAGGTGGAGAAGTGTGGCTCACTGGTTAGAAGCGGCAGACCCTGAAGCAGAGGTCGGCCCGGGACCAGGGTTCAATTCCCGTCGCGGCAGGGTCTTGGGTCAATGTCCGCGGACTCGATAATTCTCGCCTAGGTGCCTAAGCTAACCATGGGTCCCACTCTGCAACTCTGGGCAATAGCTTGCTTAATCTCCACAACGGCCCTATCAGCGCCGGGGATGCCTGGCTTCACCTTGAGGGTGCCCAGGAGGGACCATCTCACAGGGAAAGCCAGGACGGGTTCCCCAGCGGTATACAGCGCCAGGACACTCCGAGATGGAGTAACAGTGCGCTTTACAAGTATACATTTACATATTTAGGTGGATAACATGGCTAAGAGCATTTTGTCGCTATTGCGTGAATATCGCTGTATTCTCAGCGATATTCACGCTATTGCCCGAAAATTTATCGCTTTGGAGATAAACGTTGCTAATAGCATGTTATCTCAGCGATAATTTCCGGCGATGCTTAGCGATAAAAAATTAGTTGCTAAGCCTAGTTAGCGATAAATATCGCTAATCTTTGGTAATACGCCCCTAAGTCTTTTTATGTATAAAACGCTGCGCTGAAACCATTTTCAAGAGTGTTCCTTCTGGATGTCAAGACGAAACTCTGTCCGAGTGAACAGAGGAAAGGACTTTGAAACTTTCACCAAGCTTGCTGAAGAAACTACCCGAGGGCCTGAATTGAGAGCTCCTCCTGCTGAAGTCTCAGGGACATTAGACTTCACCCCATCAGCCATCTGAATTCCTATGCCAGGGATTCTACTTGCAGGTGAGTCCCCCGTCGAGTAATCCGGAGCCTCTAGTTCCACTGTGAGGAACGCGGACTGGTAACCCTTGTTAACTCTGTGTGGGCCGCCGCAGCTAAGAGAGAGCTGCTGCCGCTGAGAGCCCACCTTAATTTGAACCTTCGGAACCTTCGCTGAATTTGTGTGGGCCGCCACAGTTAATAGAGAGCTGAAGCCGCTGAGTGCCCGCCGTTGTGCCAGCCTGGTCGAGATCATCTTTTGTCCTGTGGGCCACCGCAGCTAAGAGAGAGCTGCTGACACTGAGTGCCCACACTGGTGTCAGCTGTGCATCATCGTGATTTGTCCTGTGGGTCACCGCAGCTAAGAGAGAGCTGCTGACACTGAGTGTCCGCACCTTTGCCAACTTTGCATCATCGTGATTTGCCCTGTGGGCCGCCGCAGTTAAGAGAGAGCTGCTGCTGCTGAGTGCCCGCACCTTTGCCAACTTTGCATCATAGTGATTTGTCCTGTGGGCCGCCGCAGCTAAGAGAGAGCTGCTGCCGCTGAGAGCCCACCTTAATTTGAACCTTCGGAGCCTTCGCTGAATTTGTGTGGGCCGCCACAGTTAATAGAGAGCTGTAGCCGCTGAGTGCCCGCCATTGTGCCAGCTTGGTCGAGATCATCTTTTGTCCTGTGGGCCACCGCAGCTAAGAGAGAGCTGCTGACACTGAGTGCCCACACTGGTGTCAGCTGTGCATCATCGTGATTTGTCCTGTGGGTCACCGCAGCTAAGAGAGAGCTGCTGACACTGAGTGTCCGCACCTTTGCCAACTTTGCATCATCGTGATTTGCCCTGTGGGCCGCCGCAGTTATGTTATGTTATGTTATGTTACACTTTATTTGTATAGCGCACAGCGACTCAAAAAGAGTATCCTGGCGCTTTCACAGCGAGACCTACAGAAAGTAACACAACACGACAACAAAGCAGAAAGAAAATGTGATGAACAGAAAAAGAAACCTATAAAGTAAACAGCCAGGTCTTAAGACCTTTCCTGAAAGCCAGCAAGCTAGTGGCACCACGAAGTGTCAGCGGCAGAGCATTCCACAGCTGGGGGGCACGCAGACCAAAGGAGCGACCCCCAATGCGGGCTTTTTGAACGCGCGGCACAACCGCCAAAAACTGTGACTCAGATCTAAGTGCCCGAGCCGGTTGGTAAAAGGACACTCTCCTTTGGAGGTACTTTGCACCTCCAGAGTGTAGGGCCTTATAGGTCAGAGTCAGCGTCTTAAAGATAATACGCTTGCGAATAGGCAGCCAGTGCAGGGCCTGCAAGAGACATGACGCCCTAGCTCGCCTATTAAGACCGTAGATGGCTCTCGCCGCCGCGTTTTGTGTCACCTGAAGGCGCTGTAGCAGATACTCCGGCAGGCCCAGGTATAGGACGTTGGCATAGTCCAACCTGGACCCAATCAGAGCCTGCACAGTCAGTTTCCGGTGTTCTTCCGACAACAGGGGTAGAAACTTTCTTAATACCTTCAGGAGACCGAAGCAGGTGCCCGTCACTCCCAGAATCTGGGCTCTCATTGACAGACCCTTGTCCATCTTGACACCCAGATTCTTGGCAACTGCAGATGGAACGGCAGGGGGAGACATGTCTATAGGCCACCAGTCATGCCAGTCAGGATCAGACGTACACCCAAAGAAGAGCACCTCAGATTTCTCGGGATTGCACTTGAGGCCACTCAGATTAAACCATCTGAAAACAGCCCCAAGGCAATCCCGGATGCTCTCCCCATTAAAATCTCCTCCCCTCTCACAGGAGAAGAGGAGCTGAGTGTCGTCTGCGTAGGACACGATCCGGGCCCCGCAAGACTCCGCCAGAGCCGCCAAAGGGGTCATGAAGATGTTAAAGAGGGTCGGGCTCAAAATAGAGCCCTGAGGAACCCCAACACCCAGTGGCGGCATCACAGCAGACTCCGGCGTGGTCCAGACCGTTTGTCGGCGGTCGGCTAGAAATGAAGAGAACCAGCTGAGCACCGTCCCCCTGAGGCCTATCTCGAAAAGTCTCGAGAGCAGGCGTTCATGGGGGACGGTGTCAAATGCCGCCGACAGGTCCAACATGACCAGCATGGCCCTGCCTCCGGAGTCCAAAACTCCTTTGATGTCTTCTGACACCTCCAGAAGTGCGGTCTCAGTACTGAGATTAGGGCGGAAGCCTGATTGGGACGGATGCAAAAGCTCATGCCCTTCCAAAAAATTGGAGAGCACCATTTGAATGTGCTTCTCCAGGATTTTCATCAAGGCAGGCAAGAGTGAAATTGGTCTATAATTGACCAATGCCTCCGGGTCGAGGCCAGGCTTTTTCAATAAAGGGATCACCATCGCCTGCTTCCAGGCTAATGGGACCAAACCCTGGCTCAATGAAATGTTGAGCAGAGGGTTGACCAGAGGATTAAGAACTTCCGCCATTCTAGCAAGAAACTTTGCCGGACAAGGGTCCAAGGGCGAGCCAGACTTAAGAGCACCCAGGAGTCCTAACGACTCAACGGCCGACAGGGGAGGAAAGACTGCCAACAACGGGCCAGATGTGGCGGCGCGGAGGGGGTCCTCCCTTATCCAGATTGCACTCACAGGCGCCACCAGGTGGAGAGAATCCTGAATGAGCTTAATCTTGTCCGTGAAGAACTTGGCAAGGTCCGCCGCCCAAGACTTTGGGGGCGTATCGTGGACAACATTCGAGCGAGGAGCTGTAAATTCCCTCACTATGGAAAAGATTTCCTTGCAGGAGTTAGCGGCAGCCTCAATTCTCCCAGCAAGGTAAACCCTTTTTCCAACACGGATGTCCCGTTGATAGGCCTTCACCGCAGATCTATACAGCAGTTTAGCCTCAGGATCGTATTGAGCACGCCAAGCTCTTTCCGCCGCCCTGCAAGACTGCCGGGCCGACGCCAGTGTCGCCGTAAACCACGGGGCCGAAACCCGTTTCATCGTAGAACGGGGGGCCATCACTGGGGCAAGATCATTGAGTCTATCCACTAACCAGCCCTGCAAAGCTTCCAGGTCCTTCTCAAGATTCCCTGTGCAAAAGCACGGGTGCTCAAGAGCCGCCTGCGCTAGCATTGCTGGTGTTACAGAGTGGTAGGCCCGATGGGCGCGCCGCTGTTGCAGAGACCCCATGTTAACAGGTCTCATCACACCCTTGACCAAAAATTTGGCCAACCAATGATCAGACCACAACACCGGTATTATCTCCTTCACCTCGAGGGGAAAGGTAGAAAAAACCTGATCCAGGGTGTGCCCCTTCACATGGGTGGGCCCCACGAGAAACGGTGTTAAGCCCAAGGGGGCGGTGGCCTCCAGGAGTTTGATAGTATCCGGGTCTGATGGAATATCCATGTGAAGGTTAAAGTCTCCCGCAACAATACACTGAGCCGCTTTCAACACCAACCCAGATAGGACAGACTCAAAATCTTCGAGAAAAGTGCCCAAAGGGCCAGGTGGTCTGTACACCAACAAACCCTTAAAGGATTGGTGAGGGGCCAGGGAGATGGAGAAAGCAAGGGACTCAGAGCCCCGGATGTCATCAATCGGCAAGATGGAACAAACCACGCTTTCCTGTACCACCAGGGCCACTCCTCCACCTCTACCCCTGGGTCTATCCTGCCTGTAAATACTATAGCCAGGAGGGATGGCCGCAACCACGTCAGGGTTGGAAAACTCCCCCAGCCACGTCTCAGTTAACATGAGACAGAGGGGCCTCTCCAGCTCTAGAAGGTCAAAAATCTCCTGCGCATGTCTAGCGAGAGATCTGGTGTTAAGCAGCATGCACAGGTGGCCATCATCCATGATTGGTTTACTGGGGGAGGAGGACACAGCACGGCTCAAACGCCAGCCGCATCCAGGGCAGCAGCACTTACCCAGAAACCGACCAGGGTAAACGGTGCGGCAGCCCCCTTGAGGGGAGGGAAAAGGGCAAAGAGAACGTAACTCACCAGATGTATAATGAAGCCGAGACAAGTCTATACCGGAGTCAGAAGGTGAAAGAGTCCTAGCCACCGCCCCGCCCGCCTCCGGGACGCTGACGGGCGCAGACGGGCTAGACTCTGGCGTGACTCCGGCGGTGATCCGGCGTACCCGCAGCGCGTAACCGCTGCGCGTAAGCATGACTCCCTTTAAGAGGAGTCCGTCGCCTGAGCCACTGGAGCGCACACCCCTCACCTAAGATGGCCGCCACAAAGCACTCCTCCACACACAGCCCGCCCACAGGAACAGCAGTTAAGAGAGAGCTGCTGCTGCTGAGTGCCCGCACCTTTGCCAACTTTGCATCATAGTGATTTGTCCTGTGGGCCGCCGCAGCTAAGAGAGAGCTGCTGCCGTTGAGTGCCCGCACCTTTGCCAACTTTGCATCATCGTGATTTGTCCTGTGGGCCACCACAGCTAAGAGAGAGCTGCTGCCTCTGAGTGCCCGCACCTTTGTCAACTTTGCATCATCGTGAGTCGTCCTGTGGGCCGCTGCAGCTAAGAGAATGCTGTTGCCACTGAGTGCCCACACCTTTGCCGACTTTGCATCATCGTGATTTGTCCTGTGGGCCACCGCAGCTAAGAGAGAGCTGCTGCTGCTGAGTGCCCGCACCTTTGTCAACTTTGCATCATCTTGAGTCATGCTGTGGGCCACCGCAGCTAAGAGAGAGCTGCTGCCGCTGTGAGCCCACCACAGAGCAGCATGATGAGAGTCATCGCCACCACCAGCCCGGGCCGTCGCAGCTGCGTGCTGCTGCAGCTGAGAGCCCGCCTGTCCCCGAGTGCCTGAGTCATTGTGAGTGCACGCTGCGGATCACTGTAGCCAAGAGTTGTGGTCGCTGGGAGTCCGCCTGTCACTATCTCCGCTTCTTCGTGAAGTTGCGTGCTGTGTCCCTTTCCAGCGGCAGGTATCTAGATCTCAACAGGTCGCGTAGACCCAGGCCTCGAGCTCAGTCAGTGCCATCGTCTGGTGAATACGTTTTTACTTTTTTAAGTCCATAATGATTTACATGCATTGTGGCTTGTTAAAACGCTTTGAGAGTCTTGTGTTAAACTTTAGATAAAGATAGTATTTTTCTATACCTACTTGAGTTGTGTCCTTTTGTGGTGTAGTTCCTGCCTTATTGTGCATGGTCATAAATGCTTCACACACTGCCTCTGACATAGGCCTAACTGCTCGTGCTATGTTACCACAGGGTTGAGCTGGGGTTATCAAGGGGGTAGCCCAGTTGCCCTGACTTAGGAAGAAGGGTCCCTATTTGGAAATTGGCATCAGCCATTGCCAACTAGAGATCCACATTTCTAACATGAAGAGGGCCCCCTCAGCTCATCTGTAGAGAGCTGTGAGAGGCTTGCTCTAAAGCAGCTGAAGTGTGCAGCCTGCTCTGAGCTCCTCCGTTTGACCCAGGACTGAAGAGAAACAAAGTAACAAGTTACGTTGTTTATCTTCAGTCAGAGCCAGGCCCGGAACAAGGATGGGGTGGGGGCCCTCAGAGAGAGCATTCTCTCAGAAGAGACGAGGCAGCACAGAGCTGACTGGGGCAGCAGAAGGTTTGCAGCTCCAGGTACAGGATCTGCTGGGACACATTGAAAGGTAAACAAGCATTTGCAATGCAATTGGTCTAGCATTTGTGAGAGTTAGAGTTATTGACGTTGTAAAGGGCAATGTATTTTACCTATGCGTTTTCTGTTTGGAGTGGAGTGAATGTGTGGGGTGTGAAGTGGACATATATGGTTTGGATTGGAATTGTTAGTTGTAGAATTGTGTTGTGTGGATTGGATCTGTGTAGTGAAATATTGAGGCCTGGCATGCAGTGTAATTATGTGGATAGTAATTGTCTGGTATTCAGTGTACTGGAATTATGTGCAGTGGGATTGTGTGTAATGGAGTGGGATTGTGTGTCTTGGAGTGAGATTATGTGGAATGGTATTTTATGTTGTGGAGTGGTATGTAGTGGAGTTTACTTATGTGGTGTGCTGTTAAATATTGTAGCATAATGTGGAATTTTGTGGTGTAGATTGTATGTATGTGGTGTGCTGTGTAATTGTTTTGTTGGTTTGAATTATGTAGCTTGTTGTTGAATTCTGTGGTGTGGAATGGAAATGCGTAGAGTTGAATTTGTGTGACATTTATGTGTGCACTGTTGAGTGAAAATTGTGTTGAGTGGTTTTATGAGACATGGTGTGAAGTGTAGTTATGTGGAATGTTGCTACGTGGCATAGACTGGATTTATGTGAAGTGTATTTATGCATTATGGAGTAGAGCATAATAATGTGGAGGTAAATTATGTGGTGCTGAGTGGTTTTTTGTGGGGTGTAATTATGTTGTGTGATGATTGGGTGCGGATGAATTGTGGAATTGTGTGACTTGTGCAATTATGTGGCATGGTGTGGTGTATAATTGAGCGGAGTGGAATTATGCAGCATGTTGCAGAGTTGTATTTTGTGGAGGGTAATTATTTGTTTTGGAGTTGAGTGTAAATATTTTGTGTAAAGTATAATTATATAGGTTGAAGTGGAATCATGTGTAGTTGAATTGTGTTGTGTGAAGTGGAATTATGTGGTTTGGAGTGGTATTAAGTTGTGTGGAATTTTATTATGTGATGTGGAATTATGTGGTATGGAGTGAAGTAGAAATATGTGTTTTTAAATTTTTAGGATTGTAATTATGTGGTATGGAATGTTGTAGGGTTAAATTGTTTATAGTTGAATTGTGTGGCATGGAGTTATGAGATAGTCACATGTACTGTGTGTGGTAGAATTAGCATAGCTGTCAACGTTTCACATTGCTATGTGTGACATTTTCATAATTTCAGTGTAATTATGAGTGACATTTCAACGACTATGAGTAACACTTTCTCGTGAGCAAAATCAAGCAATGAAGAGGAGGGAAACATATAAATATCAGAAATTACACCCATTGGAGCAACTAGAAACTCTAAGAAATTCACTGAACTAAAGTGCGCTAACAGCAGGCTACTGAAAACTGAGCAGTCAGACTGCGTGAAGTCACCCATTATTACAGCAGTTTTCCAACAGCTACATGTTAATGTAACTCTACAAAATAAATACATAGAATGTTCTCTGCAGAAATCAGAAGTTTGCCTGCGCCAGGTTACACTTACTCCAGCACTTTAAAAGTGGCAGTTAATTCAAGGTCCAATCAGGCCTCCAATAATGTCTGGGTACTCTGCGTAGAAATGCTGCAAAGTTTAAAAAAAAAATAGTAATCTGTTGTCAGATTAAACCTTTCAAAAAGAGCTTTCATCTATGAGTAATCAGTCGGTTTCTGGGATGCTAAAATCACAGTAAGACCCAGTGACCTACCCTCTAGTGCCTCCTCAGTGATCTTCTGTCTGAGGTAGGGTGCAACTGGGATCTAACATGCTTTAGGACTATGTGGTCTAGACTGCCCTGGGTTGAAGTGTTTTGTCCATTTAGCCAGCAGTGTGAGAGGAGGGGCGATCCGAGCCTGAAGCAGTATGTGTAGTGGTGCCTCTGATGATCCCAGACTAGAGTTAGGCCACAGCTCCCTGAGCCACGGTAGGCAGCTATACTATAGGCGCAATCAGCTCATCTGCGGAGCAAGGTCTGTAGGTGCATTAATACACCACCAGCTGGATGGTGGTACACCTGAGGCCTCTTCTGTGTGTGTGTAAATTGGGCCTCATGGGCCTGCAACCGGCAGGCAGAGGCACGATCTTGAGAGGCTGGACGAGGCAATATAGTAGACTGTTAGAGCATGCCTTTCGAGTCAAAAGAGGAGCATTGAGGACCATGAGAGGGCAAACAGGCGTTGGATGGCTGGGAGGTGACTGACCATAGTAACAGGTGGAACTACAAGAGACGACTGGAGGCGCTAAGCCTCTGAGGAGCAATAACTCATGGCAGTAAGGGGAGGAGAGGTTATGTCTATGCACACCGAGAGTGTAATGTGCGGTGTCAATACAATGTCAACTGGGTACAGTAAAACTTTCGGAAACCATTGTCACACGTTTAGCAATTACTCAATGTGACACCCCTAATCAGTGCAGCTAAATATCTATCTTGCATCTGAAGAAATCAACGCTGTGACACAGGTAAGAGTTACCAATACACCTTGGTCACAGGAGTTACAGGACCTTCACAATTAACGTTTTCGTTTTTCATTCCGGTATGTCTGCTGCTGAAAGTAGTTATTACCGCCATGTGAAAGTTTAGAAGAAAACAAGTATATTCCTTTAATACTTACTCATCGTTATTTCCGTTCCCCCAACAACAAAACAGCAATGAAATTAGGCACTTCAGCCCTGTGGTGTAGTCGTGCTGGAATCTTAGATCCTGGCTCCTCCATGTAGAGCGGCCGTTTTTGCACATCACTCCCCGCAGGGAGGCGGAGGTTATTCTGGGTCCCATCACCCACTCCAGACCTCCGGTGCCCTTCTCAAGTCCCTTGCTCCCGTCAGAATCCAGTCCTTGCAAATGTCTCACTCGAAGCAGCTGACGTCGTAGGGCTGCCGGTGCATGACACGCACACGCCTGCAACAAATCCTCGCAAGACATAACTTTATGGACACACTACGGAAATTCGGAAAAATGGTGTGGGCATAGAAAAGGGACATTCATTACAGGACTACAACACAGGCAGCTGTAATGCATAATGAAATTTACGGCATCGCGTTTAGGAGGCAGGGGAAGCACCGGAAAACAGACGGTGGCCACATGGAAATATTACTACACCAGCATTGATTAGCAGCACTGGTTCCTGAGGAGGCACGATGCCTGTTATGCATGATTTTGCATTTCAGTGTGGTAACTCGGATCACCTCATGGAAATGCGTTAGTCTGACGCCAGATGTGTATTACTTGGCAGGGCTGAATTAGGGTGCGTGGATTTGGACAAGCTGCACACACTAAGGCTTGTATGTCAGGGGGTATAAAGTGGACGTTTGTCTATTTTTCTTTGTATAAATGATGTGGGCTGTTTCTTTACCTTCGGGACATTTCTGAACAATTTGTTAAGCTAAATTGTGTTATAGCATTGTGTGCGCATGCAGGGAAGAATGAGTGTCTGGCAGACATGCAAAACATCACCCTACGTCTCATGTGGATCTGGGTGGACTACGGGCAGCACGTGCTTGATACGCTATTTGCATAAGAAAATACTATATACTTTTTTTGTTATCCTCCATTAGTTATTAGTAAGAAAGGGGGAAGAGAAGCTTTCACCGACAGCATTCGGTTAGTCTTAGGGAGCCAAAGAATGCTGTAGTTGTCACTGTAGGTTTAATTACATGAATCACTCATTCCCTCTGGTGTTTGTCCTTGGGGTACTTGCTGACTGGTGCTACACATGGAATCAGGTTTGCCTTTGACAGGAGGTATGGTTTAGTGGGGTACATAGTGTAAATTAGTGTTGGCATGAGGAAAATAAAATCGGAACCTTTGTACATTTAATATTATTGCGTGCATCATGAAGAGGACGAAAAGTAGCAGGAACGGCTTTGATGCTGTAGAAGCTAGGAGGAAGAACTGTTTTGGGGTGGTCAGTTGAAGAGATGGTTTAACATGTTTTAAAGTACTACAGTGACATTTGGGAGGGCAGCAGCTGAAAGGCTCTGTCTTTACTGGTAGGCAGTGGTTAGATGGGGACCGGCTATCAGTTTTTGTGTCAGTGGTGGACAGGGGATCAGCCGGCGGTGATCACAGGTTCACAATGACATCCGAGGGGTGGTTTTAAAGGCGGGCAGAAAAGCATAACTGTGGGTTTCATTGGGATGAAAGTAGAGTGTAATACATGCGTTAGTACCAGGCACAAAGGCAGTGGTCGTTGTTTGGAGGTGGTCAACTGGGCGGGTTTGACTTGAAGGTGGGTCATCAAGTAGGAGGATGTGTTTGGTGGGCTGGCTGGAGGCAGTGTTATGTAACTGTGCTGGAGGGTGCAGCAGCAGTATTTACTAATGTATGTAAATCACCCCATGAAAGGGTGGATGTGACCAATGGAGGAACCAGAATCCTTTTTTATGGCTAAGGTGAGCCCCTGCAGTATGGCGGGTCGCTGGCCTGAGAGCTCTTGACTGAGAATAGGGGGCCCCCTCTATGTACTTTTAGGGGAGCCCCCTCAAGTTTTGTTACGCCACTGCCTTGCCAGCCTAAAGAACTTGCTGAAGAAGTAAACAGGATCAAATGCATTGAGATGCAGAAAACAGGTTTGTAAATATAACTGGTGGAATATGAGCTAAAACAGACATGTACAGGACAGAAAGAAGGTGAGGGAGGGCAAGTAGGAGCAGAAGAACAGAAAAGGATGCAATAACGAATGCAGTGTGCAAAGCAGGCAGTAAATGAGAAGTGTACCGCCACTCGCCCCGGTGCTGTGGCCTACAAGCATCAACAAGCATTTGCAATGCAATAGGTCTCACATTAGGAAAGTGTGAGCTATTGGTATTGTAAATGACAAATCTTTTTAATATGTGTTGGCTTTGAAAATATATAAATTAATAGCATTGTTATTCACAAAGCCAATAGCTTACACTTTCCTAATGCAAGTCCTATAGGCTATGGCAATGCTTGTTGGTAGCAAGCAAGGACAGTGCTGTTGTGGTGCTGAGTGATGATGTGGTTGGGCTGAGTGATGTGGTGGTGTAGTGTTCCCGAGGGAGGAGTGGTGGTGTCCCCGAGTGATGAGTGGTGGTGTCCCCGAGTGAAGAGTGGTGGTGTCCCCGAGTGATGAGTGGTGGTGTCCCCAAGTGATGTGGTGGTGGTGTCCCCGAGTGATGTGGTGGTGTCCCCGAGTGATGTGGTGGTGTTCCCGAGCGATGTGGTGGTGTGCTCGAGTGATTTGGTGGTGTCCCCGAGTGATGTGGTGGTGTCCCCGAGTGATGTGGTGGTGCCCCGAGTTGTGGTCAAACTTCTTCTGCAGCTCCTCCACCTGCACCAGGTCCGCCCCCACCTCCTCATTGGTCAAGGCAGCCTCCTTCTCATTGATCCACTGCTGCAGCTCAATGGCGGGTCGCTGTCCTGAAAGCTCTTGACTGACACGGAAAATAGGGGGCCCCCTTCATGTACTTTTAGGGGGGCCCCCTCAAGTTTCGTTACGCCACTGCCTTGCCACCCTAAAGAACTTGCTGAAGAAGTAAACAGGATCAAATACCTTGAGATGCAGAAAACAGGTTTGTAAATATAACTGGCTGAATATGAGCTAAAACAGACATGTACAGGACAGAAAGAAGGTGAGGGAGGGCAAGTAGGAGCAGAAGAACAGAAAAGGATGCAATAACGAATGCAGTGTGCAAAGCAGGCAGTAAATGAGAATTGTACCGCCACTCGCCCCGGTGCTGTGGCCTACAAGCATCAACAAGCATTTGCAATGCAATAGGTCTCGCATTAGGAAAGTGTGAGCTATTGGTATTGTAAATGACACATTTTTTTAATATGTGTTGGCTTTGAAAATATATAAATTAATAGCATTGTTATTCACAAAGCCAATAGCTTACACTTTCCTAATGCGAGTCCTATTGGCTATGGGAATGCTTGTTGTTAGCAAGCAAGGACAGTGCTGTTGTGGTGCTGAGTGATGATGTGGTTGGGCTGAGTGATGTGGTGGTGTATTAGAGTGATGTGGTGGTGTATTAGAGTGATGTGGTGGTGCCCCCGAGTGATGTGGTGGGGTCCCCGAGTGATGTGGTGGTGCCCCCGAGTGACATGGTGGTGCCCCCGAGTGATGTGGTGGTGCCCTCGAGTGACGTGGCGGTGCCCCCGAGTGACATGGTGGTGCCCCCAAGTGATGTGGTGGTGCCCCCGAGTGATGTGGTGGTGTTCCCGAGTGATGTGTGGTGGTGTCCCCGAGTGATGAGTGGTAGTGTCCCCGAGTGATGAGTGGTGGTGTCCCCGAGTGATGTGGTGGTGGTGTCCCCGAGTGATGTGGTGGTGTCCCCGAGTGATGTGGTGGTGTTCCCGAGTGATGTGGTGATGTTCCCGAGTGATGTGGTGGTGTCCCCGAGTGATGTGGTGGTGTCCCCGAGTGACGTGGTGGTGCCCCGAGTTGTGGTCAAACTTCTTCTGCAGCACCTCCACCTGCTCCAGGTCCGCCCCCACCTCCTCATTGGTCAAGGCAGCCTCCTTCTCATTGATCCACTACTGCAGCTCATTGGCCTCACGGAAGACCATGAACTTCTTACAGCTTTTCTCCAGCATGTCCTTGCGCTTCTCAACCATTTCCAGCAGAGAGCCATACCTGAGGGAGAGAGCGAAAAAGAGGGGCTAAGCAGAGAGGAAGTGCCACAGGACGAGAGGAGGGCACACAGGAGGAGAGGATGAGCAAAGAGGGGGGGGAGAGAGGAGGGGACACAGGAGGAGAGAGGAGGGGACACAGGAGGAGATAGGAGGGGACACAGGAGGCGGGTACACAGGAGGAGAGGACACAGGAGGAGAGGCCACAGGAGGAAAGGACACAGGAGGAGAAGAGGAGACACAGGAGGAGGGGACACAGGAGGAGGGGACACAGGACAAGAGGAGGAGAGAGGAGGGTGCACAGGAGGAGAGAGGAGGGGACAAAGGAGGAGAGGAGGAAAGAGGATGAGCGATGAGGGGGGAGAGAGGAGGGGACACAGGAGGAAAGAGGAGGGGACACAGGAGGAAAGAGGAGAGGACACAGGAGGAGAGAGGAGGGGGCACAGGAGGAGAAGAGCAGAGTAGAAAGATGGCTCAAGGGGGATGAGGGGCTGGGAAGAGCAGACCAGTAGGGAAGGGAGACAAGGGAAGAGAGGAGACAGGTGAAGGAGAGAGGCAGACGATAGGGTGCAAAGGAAACAGGAAGCAAAGGGTAGAACAAGGGCAGACAGTCAGTTCATTTTCCTGAGGTACTCCTGGAATGGTTTGAAAAGGTCTGGGAACTGATGAATTGTGTGACTGAGCAGATGACAATACTCGCTGTATGCAATGTAGGGAAAGGCAAGGGCTCATCGAAGCTATAGACAGAGGAGCCTGACCAAGTGATGATAAAAGCAGCAAACACTACAGCTTTTAAAGACCACCGGGTAACGGGTTCACTTTACGATTAAAGCCCACTATACAAGGAAAAGGAAGACAAATGGCTGTGCAACGCAATGTGTGAGCCAACTCTGGGGAGGAACAACAGCGGGGTGAGCATACCACCAACAGGGACCACACCTAACATTAGCAAACATTTATTTTGTGCTGCACGCGTCCTTCACCCTCTTTAGCAGTGCATTTGAGAAGTTTCCTAGTAGAGCACACCTTGGTCGTTGTGCCTTCATGACTCCACCCACACCCAGGACACTGCGGCTCCCACAATGCATTACAGATACCAACGCTTCAGCTAGCATGGCACCACAGCCTCACCAGCAATCACCAGCCTGAACACAGTAGGCAAGGGGGTTCTGACAGCCCAGAGCAGGCCAGTGAATGCGAAGACAAGGTTATACAGAGTGCACAAAGGAAGATGCAAAAAAAAAAAGCAGGTGTTGCTCACAGTTCTTCAACCTGTTCCATGCGCAGAGAGACGCTGCCGGCCTCCTTAGCTACGGGTGCCATGCACAGACAGAGGAGCACAGCAAGGCATGCAAAATAATTAGTGAGATTAACAACAAGCTCAGTATCCGGGCTGTGAGGAGACCTGGGAGGGTGGGGGCTGCCCGCGCATGTGCGCCATTTCTAACTTTCGTTCTGAAGAGCCCCGGTTAGAAATGCTGCGCATGCGCGGACAGCCCACACCCTCCGAGGTCCGGCAGCTGAAGTCCCGGGTCCCAGGAGGGGGCCCGGGTGAAGAACATCGGAAAGCACTGTGGGGCTCCCATGCCTAAGGGGAGAGCCCCGCGTTGTGCTGGCAGAGGAGCTCGAGTGCTCTACGGGGCATGTGCCAGATGATGCAGAGATGACACCAGCGCAGCGACAAGAGCCCGGTGAGGTAAGGGGGGAGGGGTGGGGAGGGTGCGCGTGTGTGTGTGCGCGCATGTGTCTGTTTGTGTGTGTGTGTGTGCGCGCGCGCATGTGTGTCTGTGTATATGTGTTATCCGCTTCCTGGCAATGTGGGACAGGAGATGTGCACGGCGTGTGGGTGAACGTGCACGCTCATATGGGAGAATCCCCTGCGCGTGCCCATCCCCTGTCTCACATTCCCAGGAAGTGAATGACAATAGATGCTTCGCTGGATGCAGTGTTTCGCACTGCTACACCAGCTCAACCTAAAAACCAGTAGGATGATTGCTTTTTTTACATTAAAGGTTGATGCCTTTCAGACATTTTGGCTAGATCTCTAGTTCAAGCCTGTGCATTCATTTAAATGCAATGAGCTGTGCTGCCAGACTTGTATTTTGGTGCTTCTGCCATTGCATCCAGATATATGATGCAACATCATACCTACAACAAGTCAGGACTATTGGCTTTGTCAATGGTTGTTAGTTGCATAAGATAAATAGGCAGCAACTATGGCTTGTATATAATATTGAAAAAGCTTCCACTTAAAGCCCTGGTGGTGACGTCACAACAATGTTGCTGTTCCTGAGTTTCAAAAAGAGAAGGGAAATCCAGAAAGAAAATGACTCTTTAAAGGATTTCTCTTCCCCCACAACGCTCAGCTGGCATGACATCATGCCATAACTTCTCCACTAGTGAGAAGTGAGCAGTGTGAGCACATGCACATCGATGTGCCTGCTGTCACTGCAGTCCAGAAAAAAATGGACAGCTTGTGCCAGGTCACAAAACAGAGCCCAATGGAGACCCGTTTCGAGGTTCCCTTTAAAAGTCCCAGCTCACTTAAAGCCCTTGCAGACGTCCCAAATTTCCCCGGAGAGTCCCAGTTTTCAGAGGACTGTCAGGGTGTCCCTTCGCTTTCCTTAAATTTAAATACATGTCCATGAATTTTAGTCAGAGGTCAAGTCATCCTGCAAAGGAGAATTAAAAGGTATGTTTTTGTTAAATAATGTATCCGTTTCAGACAGCGCAGGTTCACGTCTGCTGCAGCAGAGAGGAGAGGTATGCAGAGGTTCCCAGGGTAGAGGCTAGGGGCCTCATTTATGAAAAGTGACGCATCGCTGCGTGAATACAGCGATGCGTCACTTTTCACTGCGCCCTCCTTGCGAGACCAATGATGCGTCATATTTACAGTATGACGCATCATGGCGCAAGGAGTTACAGATATGTCAGTATTTCTGACGTATCTGTAAGCGCAAAAGTGACGCATTGCTGGAGTGTTCACAAAAGTGACGCGACTCCAGCAATGTGGCCTTTCACATGGGAAAGCCCCATGTGAAAGGGCTTGCGTCAGTCTTACGCCTGCTGTGAGGCAGGCGCAAGATTTTGACGCAACAGCGTCCTAAAAGTGACGCAGTGAAATCTCATAGATTTCACTGCGTCACTAATACGAGGCTTTTTGCGGGGGAACGCCCCCTCTGCATACATTATACCTAACGCAGGTATAATGTAGCGCAGGGGTTTACAAAGTGACGCATCTGCTTAGATGCGTCACTTTGTAAATAGTGCGCAACAGGAGGCATGTTTTACGCTGCTGATGCGCCACAAAAAGTGACGCACCGGCGGCGTAAAAGTGACGCACGACCTCATAAATGAGGCCCTAGAAGTCTTTCCATAGCTAAGTGGCAGGGTTTTTTTATTTTTATTTTTTGTTGTTGCAAAAATCGGGTTAAGCTAGACATAGAAGTAAGGTTAAAGCCTTTAGTTCTAGGTTTATGTCTAGCCTGTCCCGGTTTTTGCTTCTCAAAATCTGGCCACCCTAGCTTTTGGGCCACTGGTGATTTGTTTGTATCGTTTGAATTCTTCAATGACAGTGTCTCGCTGAGCTTTCTAGTGTTCTTTTGGTCGATAAGGTGAGCAGTCTTTTGCTGCAATAGAGATCTTCATTAGAATGCCCTGCTGAGCATCCTCCAGTGGAAACAGCTCCTTGTCCTCTTGCATTGCCATTTCTCCGCCCTTAATTTATTTGGGCACAAGATTTTCAGATGAAAACTCTACTAAGCTCTCTGTGGGCTCAACCACTGTGCAGTATGCTCTCCCGGGGAGTAATGGAGCATTTACTGCCAGGGGCGTAACTTCAGTTTCTTTTTGGGGGTGTTACACCCCACTAATAAATCTATTTTCTGATTACCAGGTTGGGTCAGGTGCTTTTAGTCGAGTATGGTGAGGTGTCTGATTTCACCTGAGATTATTGCAAGCACACACTGACAAAAACACCTCTGTTTTGAAAGACCCAAAAAATGTAGTTTATTTTTCAAAATATTGTGTTTCTCTCACTTAGTAGTCTTATCAATCCACATTTCTTTCCTTTTCCATTGCCTCTTAAGCTCCTTTTTTGAGCCCTGCTTGTCCTGTAATGTATTTTACTGTTTACATTTGTTTTATTGAATTTTAACATTTCAGATACTGTGAGTCATGGAAAATGGTTCCGATCTCAAAGTACATGCATAGTTAGACTGAGAAATGCTTTTGGCAGTCAGATGTACATACGTAGATGTCTGTCATAGCTGTCATAAAATATCACTACAATCCCAGCATTAAGCATAGGTTAAAGTTATCAGTGTGAGACTTATGGGTCCTAAGATTTGGCTGCTAATCAAAATCTTGGTGACGAAGCTACGTCTGCCCATAGTTCTCACGGGAGCTTTGGGCCTGCTACTCTAGTGGATAGGTAACAATTCCTGTCCCTCACCGGTGTTACCTTATGTGCCAGCGGGATTGTCAGGAAATATGAGGCTCACCACCCTCCCCCGCCCCCCTTCCCCCCATGTTACTGACCAAGCTACGTCTCTGTTTACTGTGAGTGGCATGGATGCGGTTCTGACCCTGAAAAATAGGGACAAGTGATGCCACTGTATAGGCGATACAGTGGCGGTGACAGAAGGCAGAAGGACAAGGGGAAAGTTCAAAATAGGTGAGTAAAATGAACCGTCTATCCTTTTGGATAGGCATTACTTCTCAAATCTCCCACCCATGAAAGACAATGGGGTATATTTATGAGTTCTGGCGCATCTCTGCAAATCAGCAGGGATGCGTCAGAACAAATGCGTCACGCAAACGCTGTGGCACAAGGGTAGGCAGGTGCGTGACGCATCTCGTGACGTAAGGGTGGCGCATAACTGGAGTCGCGTCGCAAGTGCGACGCGACTTCAGCAATGCTCGGGTGTGCCCTATACTTAACGTGCTGCATCAGTCCTTACGCCTGCTTCAAGCAGGCGTAAGAATTGACGTAGCAGCGTCGCACAAGTGCCTGCGTGAAATCTTGTAGATTTCACGCGGGCCCTTTTGCGAGGCGCACCTGCCCCGGAACGCCCACCCTGCGCCGGAACGCCCACATGTGGCGTAGGGCTTTACAACGTGACGCATCTGCCTAGATGCGTCACGTTGTAAATGGGTCGCAGGGATGCGCCACGTTTACGCCACCGTTGCATGACGCAATGGCGGCGTAAACGTGGCGCAAGTGCCTTGTAAATCTGCCTCAATATTTCCAAACCATCAACTATGCAGGATCCTTTTAGAAATGTTTGAAGAGTGGCAGGCATAAATACATTATAGTCCAACTAATCAGTCAGACTAGTTGCTAAAGAGCTGCAGCACTAATTTTAAACGTTTATGATTTTAAGGTATGTATTAACAAGTTATTCATGATAAAGTCTATTGCTGACTGCCAATGCACCTCCTTTAGTGCCTCAATGGACAACTTGATTCAAACAGCATCACATGGCGGTGCAACCTTACTTACACAAAACACAAGCTCGCTTTCCACCAATAACTTATCTTTAATGTTGCATAAAGGTTACAAAACTTCCTATCCATAGACCAATTACTCACAGCAAGTTATTCACACCTATGCTGAACACTAGCACCGTCCAACAGGAAGCGTTCTGCCTTCTTCAACTCCTTAGCAAACATCATTGAATATTCCAATTTTTTAGAAATTGCACAGGTCTCATCAAGGAACTGATTCTTGCAGCGTAGTTCCTTCCTAAAGCAGTGTACAGTTGATGAGTCTGTGATACATTCATCAGTTAGTGCTCAGAAGTTGAAAGATGCAGCTAAAATTTGCAATTCAAGTCACATAAGCATTGATAGCTTCTAGTTTTGGCTTTAGGTGAATCCTTTGTGACGTTGTCACACAATGCTGGGTTTCCTCCTCCAAATTAATTTTGGTGGTCTTAACATCCTCTCCAAAATTCATTCCAATCAGCACCTCCCAGCAGGAGGCGTTGATACCTTGTCAAAGATTTTTTGATCTCCGAATGGACTCTCTTGCCATCAGTAGCCGTTAAAATATGTATATATTATGAAAGTCTTGCACCACCCTTTCATGTCACGGAGTTGGCGATTACAGAAAAGAAGGATAGTGGAGCATTCTAAAGAACTGTAAATGAAGCTATAGTGTTGCAACAATTAAATAAATGGCTCAGTTCACAGTTAGTTTAGCAACACATGGGGTTTATTTACCGAATTCGGATAACCTTGTTTGAGGTACTTACTGGGTGCAGTAAATACCTCTGGGTAGTATTTTACCAGTAGAGAGTAAGGATTTACCTTGCAAAGATGTGCTTTTCACTCTCATTTCCACGTGATCACAGTTTTTCCTCACGTCTGCCCCAAAATTAATTTTGATAGCATGACCTACCGAAATTTGTCAGAAGACAATCTCAGAATGTCAGTGTTTGCACATGGTTTGTAGTTCCCCACCCTATCAGCATAATAGTGTAAGACTCAAGGGGCATATTTATCATAGTGTTGCGTCACCCTTGCTCCCCACAAGGGGCGCACGGGCGACACAACACTAAGGTCAGATGTATCAAGCCACGGAAGGCCACCTTGCATGACCCTGCATGGCTTGATAAATCTGGAGTAGTGTAAGGCAACACAAATCGCTGCCATGCGTTACTTTTCCCCCTATGGATTTTGGTGCATCCTCGATTTACCATTAATGGTAGACCTTGGAATGCATCAAAATGCTACGCCTCCCCAGGAGAGGCATAACGAGAAGAAATATCTTGTTTTTTCCTCTTGCAAAATGTAGCACACTTAGAAAGAGGAAAGTGCCTCAGGACTGTTTTTGTGTAGGAAGGTGTCCCATCCTGCACAAAACCTTGCACCATGATGCAAGGGTGCCTGCATTGGCGCCAGGCAGCCAAAAGCATGTGCAGAAGGAATAGACAGGAATGCACCATATAATGTTGAATAAGGCGTGTTCCTTTCCTTATCACGCACCGCATTGCAGCAAGGTGGCTTACTGAGTTGTACTGCTGGAAGGAGTGATAAATATGCTCCCAAATTTTTTCATGGTAGGTAACTCTGCTATCAGTGCACGACATGTAAACACGTAAATAACATCTGAAGAGTTAATGTAGCATTAGGCTACTATCGTTTTCTTTAACCCATCCCACGCTCATGACGAGCTCAGCACATCATGATCCACGGTTCTCGAGTCCTCATGACGAGCTGAGCTCGTCACGGCCGTTAGAACGCTCGCACGAGAGGATAATTCCCCTGCTGTGCTGAGCGTTCTATAGAAACGGGGGTGGCCGTGACGAGCTCAGCTCGTCATGAGCACACAAGAACCGTGGCTCATGACATGCTGAGGTCGTCATGAGAACCGGGGCGCTGTGCTCGCCCCTCCTCCCCCCAGCACAGCGGGGGAATCGACCCGCAGCGAAGGGGTTAAGAACAGATTGTTTTTCAGTTTCCAATACAGTAAATTATCACTGTACAACACATTTACAACTAAAGTCTGTTCTGTTTGACAGTTAGGGTATGCTAGATGGCTAACTGTATGTCATGGGGATGTGATCCATTGAAGTTCCATAATCTCGCCATGACTTCCCTTTTGTGCACAATGCATTCAGGTTCTCTTCTTTGGGCTTCCCAGGAGCTGTTCAACTTCCCTGTGCGATGTGACCCAATAGTGCCCTTCACAAGGTCCTCTACACTGCATATGCAGCCCCCACATTTCAATATCCCAGTGACCTCGACTTCAGCTCTATCAGCTCTCACTCACAGCATTCATGGACTTTCTTAGCACAAGGTAGGGGAAGTAAAAAATGCTGCTTATTTAGTATAGCCTTGTAACCTGCCTTACTGGGCCATACTGGCCATTAAAAGCCCGCTCCAGCATTAAAGGCCCGAGCCAAAGATGAGGGTCTTTAACAAAGGAGTGGGTCTTTAATGGCCAGTACTAGTCCGAATGTTCTAAATATTAAAATAAAGGACTCTCAGGGCCTAAGGAGTTGACTTCCCCTTGGGCTCCGTGAGGCCTTTGTTCACACCAACAGCTATGAGCATAGCCAAACATTGGAATGTTAATCCTCCATTAGAAGCCTGGAGCACTCCATTGTCTTCAATGGAGATCCCAACATTACAGTATTCTAATATAGCATTATAGCCCGCTGTAGCTGGCTATACTAGCCTTTAAAGGCCCGCTCCAGCGTTAAACGCCCAGGCCATAGGCGAGGGCCTTGAACAACAGTCGGTATAGCCCAGCTAAGTGCTATAAGGCTAATAGAACACTCTGCCACTAGAGGGCAGAATGTTTTAACAAATAAAACAAAGGCCTCACACAGCCCGAGAGGATGACATCTCCTCGGGCTCCATGAGGCCTTTATCCGCAGCAAAAGCTGTGAATGACAATTAGGAATGTTGGAGCTCAGGGCTTCTACTGGCCATTAGAAGCCCAGAGCAATCCATTGTTGTCAATGGGGCTCCTAACATTCCAATGTTCTAATAGTTGGTAAAGCTTCCTTGGGGTGAGCTTAGGGCCCATAACATCAACTCCAGTGTGCAATAGGAATTTCTAGAGCCATCTCTAACCATCGCATTCTTTCAGATTTTTTTTTAGCTCTTCAGAAACCAGTGGTCTTATTCTAGGTAACAAACTTAATCTGGTTTTACGTGAAATTAAAGTTCCTGTTACAAAAAACAGGAGCAGAGGAAGCAAGGAGGACACCACTGCTGGAAATGTTTTCCAACTGAGGCTGTTAAACTTACAGATCAAAATGTACTCAATGCCCTCACAGCAAGGCTCCTGAGACCTGTGACAAATTATGGACTAAACCCAAATATTTGCATCAGTGCAGCCAGGTGCCACCTTTTTTCCATCAAGCAGTCTAAACCAGAAAAACATGACCAAATGAATGCTTCAGGATGTTAGTGGAGATAGAAAACTGTAAGTGGCATATTTATGAGCCCGTTACATTGCTTTTGCACCACGCAACGTGGTACAAAAGTGACGCAACTTAGAAATTAGATTTATGAAGCCAAGCAAGGCCAACTTGCATGGCCCTGAGTCCATGAAAAGCCGTGCAGGGTGGCTTTTCGTGGCCTCGCACATATGGCTCTGCACTCTGCACGGCCAGAACATCGAAAACAGTGACGCCCCGGCGGCGCTCTGGGCTTTTAAGCACTATAGTGTTTGAGAACTGGAGCAGATGAGATATCCTTCAGAAACCTAGGAAGAATATTCCAAAAACTAGAACATCTGCTTAAACAGTCCTACACAGATTAACAATCTCGGAATAGTAGTCTAAAGTAGAGCAACAGCAGCAACAAGGTGTTAACTAGCTTCAAAATACTCATCAGACTTAAAAGACTACTGTGATAGTCTTGTTTGAAATCACTAGATGCAACCTACAGCTCAATCCTGCCACTGGCTGTTTAAATATAGTAGTGTATTACATATCCATAAACCATATATTACCATTTGACCCTTTTAGAAACCATTTCAGCTGCCCACTTGAATTTCCAAGGGGAGATGATTGTGCGATACATTAAAATTCCCTCCCAGGCATATTTGTAAACTGCCAACACTCAACACCCGAGTACACACCTTGCTTGCCTAACCCTGTGTGTGGCTGGAGTGTGTCGGATGTTTTCGCAGTTAAACCGGTCTCTGGAGAGCAGATCTGGGAGGGCTTTTGTCCTTACGAGCATGACAGCATAGCTTTACTGAAACAGGCGCAGTGGTTCTATGGCCTAAAGGTGCAAAAGGGCCATTGTACCCCAATTATGGAAGCAGGTGGCACTGCAACACTAGCCTGGATCCTGTTAGTTCAGTGACCGTAAGTTCGCTGTTAGCTTGGCGCTTCTTTTGGAATCACCCCCTATCTAAAGTTGAAATGCTTTGTACTAGTGCCATTGACCCATTAGGCTTTGAGCTCGAAGGTCACTTTCAAGGTCTTTGTAGCTCAAAGGTTATGATTCTATCTGGGCCTGCATTGGCGCTGGTGAAAAACTGTGGCAATATATTGGCTCATTTTGGATTGGTGCTCATTCTGTAGAAGGCACGTGCCCACATCCCAGAAACCAAATAAGCACATCAGTACAGGCACAACGTGATAACCCTGTGATCCAACTCCAGAGGAGGAGTGTGGAATGAATTGTCGCAATGGGGTAATACGTGCACATGTTCTATAGTTTCTGTTTCATTCCCAATATGGCTGGCACTGTGACTCAGTGGTACATCTGTGCAATGCGAGAGAGCTGGGCTCAGTGCTTATGGTGATGCTTTTATTGGGAAGTAGGACTCAAGCAGACTGAGGCGTGCCTCGAGAGCAGCGGGAACTTGGGACCACTTCAGCTGTGGGCACAGGATCTGTATCTTGATAAAGGTCAAGGACTGTCAAAAGACCCCTTCAGATACCCATAGCCTCTTCTGAAGGCGCACCAGTGCATATAGGGGAAGCACTGTGCTTTAATGGGTTCTTTACCTAGATACAATTCTAACATTCGCATAAGTCCCCTTCAGATACCTATAGCCTCTTCTGATGGTGAACCAGTGCACATAGGGGAAGCACAGAGCTTTAATGGGTCCTTTACCTAGATATGATTCTAACATTCGCGTAAGTCCCCTTCAGATACCTATAGCATCTTCTGAAGGTGCATCAGTGCATATAGGGGAGGCACTGTGCTTTAATGGGTCCTTTACCTAGATATGATTCTAACATTCGTGTAAGTCCCCTTCAGATACCTATAGCATCTTCTGAAGGTGCATCAGTGCATATAGGGGAAGCACTGTGCTTTAATGGGTCCTTTACCTAGATATGATTCTAACATTCGTGTAAGTCCCCTTCAGATACCTAAAGCCTCTTCTGATGGTGCACCAGTGTATATAGGGGAAGCACAGAGCTTTCATGGAATAGAATAGAATAGAATATAATAGAATTTATTATGCATGATTAATTAAAACAGTTGCATACATTAAAACATAATAAAAAAACATCTGTTCATATATATTTAAAAATAATAATAATTATTATTATTATTATTAAGGCTTTTATATCGCGCTCTATTACTAAAAAAATAGTATCCTGGCGCGTTGAAGGCAGAACAGTAGGGAGAGAGCAAAAGACTAATAACTGAACATAGGAAAAAACAGTTTAAACTATTGTATTAAAAAGGTGGGTTTTTAGTCCTTTCTTAAAAACATTGAGAGTCGAAGCAGTTTTTAGGTGAAGGGGAAGGGTGTTCCAGGATTTTGCTGCTCTTACCGAAATAGATTGGCCGCCAAGTCTGCAGTATTTGAATTTGGGAACGGACATTTGGCACAGGTTGGCCGATCGCAGGAGGCGATTAGGGACATACAAGCGGAACCTTTTCCACAAGTAGATAGGGCCAATTTGATGAATAGCTCGGTAGGCCATCACTAAGATTTTGAACTGAATCCTAAGGGCAACAGGAAGCCAATGGAGAGCACACAGCAAAGGGTGTGCACTAGAACGCCTAGGAACATTGAATAGGAGCCTGGCAGCAGCGTTCTGAATGACCTGGAGGCGGTGAATCAGGTATGCTGGTAGTCAGCCAAACAGACCATTCGCGTAATCCAACCTAGAGAGTATCAAGGCGCGAATAACGGTCTCTTTAGCTTCTTTCGGCAGGAGAGGGAAGAACCTACGTAGAGTTTTTAGGGTAGCAAAACAGACCCCCGTGAGTTTCTTAATGTGATCCTCAAACTTAAGGTTCTTACTGAACCAGACTCCTAGGTTTTTTACTGGGCCAGATGTGGCTTTTGGAGGGGGTAGGTCAGCAGGCCAGAGACGTTCATTAAAGTCCTCAGGAAAAGAGCCATACAACAAGATCTCAGATTTACTTTCGTTGCATTTCAGCTGGGCACGTGCTAACCATTGGAAGACCGAGGACAAACAGTGTTGGGCCACCGACGTATCTAAATTACCTCTGGGCCAGGTAAACAAAAGCTGCGTGTCGTCGGCGTATGCCATAATTTTTGCACCCAACTGTTCAGCAAGGTAAATCAAAGGGGTAAGATAAACATTAAAAAGTAGAGGGCTTAGGATGGACCCCTGGGGAACACCTGTAGAAAGTATTTTAGGGGTGGAGGCAAAAGGAGGCAGCCAAATTTGTTGTGTGCGGTTATCTAAGAATGAAGTTAGCCAATCAAGTGCAGGGCCGGTAACACCTATATCAGCTAGTCTGGCGAGTAGGAGGGAGTGAGGCACCGTATCGAAGGCAGCAGAGAGGTCCAATAAGATCAGAGCCGCTCTGCCGCCCTCGTCAAGACACTCCCGAATGGCCTCCGAGATTTCAACTAAGGCCGTCTCGGTGCTATAAGTAGCCCTGAAGCCAGACTGAGCTGGATGTAGAGCCTCTGTTGATTCGACAAATTTATCCAGCTGCTTGAAGACGGTCTTTTCACAGATTTTTGCAAGAGCTGGGAGCAGAGATATAGGCCGAAAATTGGACGGCGTGGTCGGGTCTAGACCATTTTTTTTAAGCAATGGGAGCAATTTTGCTTGCTTCCAACAAGCGGGGACAGTAGCTGTAAGGAGTGAGAGGTTAATAAGCTGGGTAACCTCATTTCCCACTGTTTCTGCTAAGCCCGCAAATACTCTAGCCGGGCAAGGGTCAGAAGGAGATCCTGATTTTAAGGCAGTAATAGTAGAGCTGATATCAGAATTTAATTGGAGGGTAAATTCAGCCAACTGCTCAGTGCGTGGGGGCATTGAGGGAAGCAGAGTAGTTAAAGGTAATGTAGAGCCATTACAAACCTTTTGCAGGTCCTCCTGGATTTTAACAGGTTAAATAGTCGACATATTTAATTTTCAGTTACTCATAAAAAAAAAGAGAAATAAGGAGGAGGAGGAGGATGTTTGCCACAGTTATTTGACCTCTTACAATGTGCCATTAAGCCTTTTTCCAGTGGATCGCAGTGTTGTTGTAAAGAGGGCAGTGGCCAACATAGGGCGACTCTTCAGTGTCATTGCCTTAACACTTGTTTTCCGTTGACAACTTTCAACATTTCGTCAGGAGGCACCCCTACGGAGTGATTATAATGAAGATCAATGAGGCAAGCCTTTTTTACCACCTGTTACTATTTTAAATTTAAGGAATAGAGGAAGAGTTTTTAGGACGTTGGCTCCGTGGATGACTTTTCTCCCACTTGTTCTTTGTGATGGATTAATCCGTTTGACAGAGCTTCTGTTGTTGAATGTTCTGAGGGCAACATGCGTGAGTTTTTCAGTCTCTTAGCTGTTATGTCACAAAACTTTGTAGTCGACAATTTAGATGCACAGCAGTGCCGCTTGTCTACAGGTCCTAACTCCGTACTGTCTGAACACAGGTTTTAAAAGGCTTATTCTAATGTCCCTTAGGTTATTGCAGGTGCAGATAACGTGTAATAGGCGCTCCACTCTGCAGCCACAGAGGCGACAAGACTGATCACCGCCTTTTCTCTCCCAAGGGGAAGAAACTGATTAATTACACCAATCCCCAAGCGGAGTTTTAAGAATGTTTCCTTTGTGGTCATTTTTATTCCGATTTTCAAGTATGATTGCGGTTTTAAAGCTTTGTACGTATTCAGTACTACCCAAGCGTGGGATAATTTGGATAGCGTGTTTTTATCTTCTGCGACTGACAATTATCGGGATACCTTTGTTATGTTTTTTTTAAATACAGAGTGTGACACTGTAATGCTCCAGAGGTCTGTCAGTCTTAACAGTTTGATTGAGTCCTGCAGGTACTCTCTAGCTGTTGATTTTGTAGGGCGGAGTAACTGTCCATATTTGGCTGTTCAGGGGATCCTTCTGCTGCTTCTTTGATTTTATGCCAGCATTTTACGTATGCTCCCCTTCTTTCAATTGATTGTTTTTGTAGCCCAAACTCCAACCGTATTTGGGGCGGGGAAGCATACCTAGGGAGCTGAAAGATGGCTCGATATGCGTTAGTTATTGTATTCTCTACGGCTATTGCATCTTTGCCCTTCATTGCTGAGATACCGTATGTTATTGTAGGATGAAGTTTTGCTAGCAGGACTTTTATTAAAGGATCAAGTGTTAGGTCCGGCAGGTGCTTCTTTAGAGGTTTTATATCCAAATATATCATTACCCCTTTCCTCCGCAAGGATTCTATCTGTGGTTTGAAAGAGTTGTTTTGGTCTAGTATTAATCCTAGGTATTTGTAGCTGGATGCTTGATCTAAGGAATGACCGTCCAGGAACCAATTGAAGCTTTTCTTCCTGTGGTGATTTACTGCCATTATTCTTGTCTTGCTATAATTTATTTTCAGGGCGCTCTGTTCTGAGAAGCTGTGAGTCACATTCAGGAGATGTTGTAATCCAATGGGGGTTCGACAGGTTTGATAAGGTTATATTTCCTAGTTTTGGTGCATGATTTTTACACTTGTCCAGTTCCATTGGTAAGTCCGCAAGGTAGAGATTAAAAAGCGACGGGGCTAGGACCCACCCTTGTTTTAACCCTTTTGAGGTAGGGATTTCTTTTGATACGTAAGTCCCTGCACCAAGCTTTATCCTTATGCAAGTGTTTGTGTGCAGGTTCCTTAGCTGGTCCAAAAGCGGAAGTGGTATTCCCATACCTTGTAGTTTTTGCCAGAGCTTTGTTCGGTCCACATGGTCAAAGGTGGCTGTAACGTCTATGAAGCAGAGAAACAGGGGATATTTCCCCTGTTTTGCTGCATCCATTAGTAAAGTTAGGGCCATAATGTTTGTTGTTGTCCCCTGACCTTGCCGAAACCCGGTTTGTGTTGGTGAAATAATGTGGTTATCTGAAGCCCAAGTTGTTAGGTCATTTAAAATAAGCTCCGTGAAATATTTGGCCTCAGTGTCTATGAGGGATATCAATCGGTAGTTTTTTGGCTTGGACCTCTTCCCCTGTTTGTAAATTGGGCTTATGATTGAGCCTCTCCAAGACTGTGGAATTATAGATGTTTCAAATGCATATTTGAAGACTTGTTCTAATGCATTGCTCCAAAATTCGGGGTCATGTTTATACAACTTTGGCAGAATGCCATTGGGCCTGGTGCCCCTGCCGGTCTTCCCTTTGCTATTTGTTTCCGGATCGAGGTTGTTTCCAAGCTATTGGACTTCTCTTTTGTACTTGTATCATTACTTTGAGCCAGTCTTAAGTCCGTTTCCCTTTGTTGTTGGGAGGAGACTTGGGAGAATTTTTCATCTGAATGGACGCGGTGTTGGTTTAATGTCTCCTTTGTGGATCTGATGACTCTCTCAGTACTCGGGCTAGTACTTAGAACAAATGTAGTGTTGGTTTCATTAAAATGATTATAAAGAAAATCGACCCAGGCCGCTTCGGAGATGTTAGAGTTTATACCAGGATGGGTTGGGCATTGAAGTCCGTTAATAGATTGCCAAAACTTGGCACTATTTTTCATATTTGATCCGTAAAGTAATTTAGCCTATAAATCGTTGTTCACTGATGTTTTACTGTCCCATCTCCTTCGCTTTAAGAGCGCCTTAGATTCACGGAAAGATTGCTGCACTTTTTGATCTGCCAGTGATTTACGGAATTGCAGTAAGGTGTTGTTTATGATCTGTTTCGTTTTTTTTAGACAGGGCTCGTAGCCATTTTTGTTAAATAGACAGCCTTGCTACTCTGTTTCTGGTTGGTCCCAGTTGGAGTTTTGTCTCCAAGTGACGTGATGAATTTATCCCAACTGTCCATCGGATGATCTGAGTTTTCCTGAGCACGGATTAGTATATTTTTTGCTGTGCTTGATACTATCTCCACATTGGTTGAGTTGCATCTTAGTCGCTTGAGATTTATTGCTTCAACTGATACTATATTTTTATCAGCCTCCAGTAGTAAGTCTGTCTTTGTTTTTAGCGTCAGCTCCTGTGGCATATGGTCACTCAATACATTGTTGCCTATTTTGAAAGTGGCTATTATTTTGAACAAAGATAAGGACATAAAAGTAAAATCCAGATGGGATGATGTTTTTGCTGAGTGATATGTGGGAGCTGGTGGATTGTCCTCCTTGCAGCGACCGTTTACTGATCTTAAGTTTAGGTGTTCCAGTTCCTGAATACGAAATTTGGAGCACCGTGTTTGCTTCACTTTTTTTACGGGGCCTTGTGCTGGAATTCCCCATGCGTCTGTAAGTTCCTGGGCGATGTCGTCATCATAATACCCCCCTAGGAGGTGCGTGTTAAAGTCACCGGCCAGGATGATATGTTCGGTGTCCTCTTCCTCCATTACTCTTTTTAGTTCTTTAATCAATTCTTTAGCTGTTTTCATTTGTATTTTGGATGTACATAAATGTTTATCATTATTACTTTTTGTGCAATTTGATCCAGGAACAATTTTACTTTTGAAGCCTGAATGCAACTTGGAGGAGTCATACTAATCTTTATAAGAAAGGTTTTGTTTAGTCGGGTTATTGCAAATAGGGACTGAAGGCCCCCGGATCGACGTCCAAAGCCCATCCTCTTTATTGCCGGAATAAAGCTAGAAGTATAACCTTGTAACTCGAGTGGTTTTTCTTCCCAGGTTTCCTGAATAAATATGATATTGAAGCGTTTTAAGTAATTTAGGACTTCTTCGTCATTTAGTTTAGATGCTAAGCCATTTATGTTCCAAATACACATGGTAATCTCATTATTTGCCAGTTGTGGGTTTTGAAAATGAGTCCTCCCATGTCAATTTAGTTGAGCTGGTGTTATTGTTCGTTGTATGCTCCGCCAGTTGCTTGTAGGCGAAAAGCGGGTTAATGCTGATTGACCTGGAGTTGGAGAGCTGCCCCTTGCTCCTTTTAGAATTGAGGAAGACTTGTTGTTTTCGTAGTTGGTAGCTGATCTTAAAAAAGGGGCCGGGTATGGTGGATTTGGCACTGGTTTCAAGACTATCCCCCAACTTTGGAAGGTATTTAGTTCCTGTATTATTCTCCTTGCTATGTCTGGCGTTTTCCATCTGGTTTTTGTAACCTCTAGACTGGACTTACTGCTGTTTAGCTGGAATTCAATTGACAGTAGATCCAGGGTGTTAATATTCACGAGGTTGGGAATTGATTGCAGAAGTCTTAGTACATTTCCTCTGTTTAAAATGTCTCCTCGACCCCTTGATTCATAGTGAGGAGAAAAGATTATGGTGTCTATCTCTTCTTCATTATAGGATTCATAGTTTGTGTACTGAGGGAGCTCCCCATTTGTTGTAGTGTGCTGTTCAGGCCTTATGTTATTGGTACTGTTTGTCCTACGGTCGGTGCTATGTTGCAGCGTAGATGTTGTCTCATTAGGTTTCCTGGTGATATTCTGCGCCATTGTGCCATGTTGGAAAATTGTGGTTAATGAATGTTGAGGCTCTTTTAATTCGTCCTGTGTGTGGCTACCCTGCTTCATTGTTGTGTGTTGGGCAACTTCGGTTAATGCTTTGCTAGCTAGTAGGCCCTTGCTAGACGCGCTTTTCTTACAATCATTCTCCTGGTTACTCGGGAGGTTAATGTTTATTATTTGTTCTCTATCAGGGGTTATACTCGGTGCCTCGTTAGTGCCACTCTCCCTTCTTTGTGTTTTTTGTGAAAGGGAGGAATCTCCTAGCTGTGTCGTCGTTGGCTCCCTAGATCCTTCTTCCACTGCTTGTTCTGGAGAGCCTGTGAGCTGAAGAAACTGATTTGCTTGGTGCTCGATCTGAAAAATTGTTTTCTTGTTCCTTCCTTTCCTTTTTTTCTTTCGCCGGGTGTTCGTTGTCATGGAGTCTTTGTCAAGTGATTAATTTTTGTTGTTCTGTTCAATCTCTCTCGCTTTTGGGGAGGGATCTCTAGATGTTTTTATTGTCACCAAGAATTCCGGTTCTAATTCCTTTTCCCAGAAGGTGGGCAGGTCGTCACTCACTATATTCTGGATTTCATTTTTTGGTTTCATGATAGTAAATCCTGCAGTATTAATGGTAGCGTGAGTAGTTTGTCTACTATTGAAGTACAAGTGCATTCTTGTTGTTGTAACCTATCCTTGAGTGCTTCATCTTGCCCTCGTTTTATTAGCCTGTTCAAGTTGGCTAATTTCTGGTCAATCCCTGACGTAAAGTCAGCTAATTTTTGAAGTACTTTTAACTGAAGGTCCATTTTGTGAGATTAGTATTGCAATGCTGCAGTTGAATATTGCATTGTACTCAGTGTTGCAGCCCAAATCGAGTCCTGGGTCTTATTGTTTTTTCCTTGGTTTCTGGGTTTGCACAATTTTGTTAGTGTTTTTTGGTCGTGACTATATGACGCAACTAGTTCCTCCCATTCTTGTGATGCTAAAAAAGACATATCGCCGTTAAGGTTATAGTTACTTTCTTGAAGAAGCGGCTCATTCCATTCTGGTATTGTAATGTCTCAAGATTTACCACAAGACGTTTGTAGTGTTATGGTTTGTAATTGGTTAATTGGCTGTTGTGGAGTTATGGAAGTTTTATTTAGCGTTTTTTGCTCCCTTGGTTTGTTTTCTTCCTGGTTGACTGTTTTGCTAAAGGTGGTTTCGTGAAATCTGGAGTCGGTTGATTTTATCAGACTAAGTTGTTGCAATGCTTTGCATGTTTTAGAGGCAGCTTGTGTCCCCTCTGCCTGGCAGAGTGTTTGATTAAATTTGGAGTCTGTTCAAATTTGCGACCTACCCAGCTGTTCCGTTTCTGGAGTTGCAAGCTTACTCCCCTCTGTGCCAGCCTTTGAGGGCTGTGAGGGCTCTTCGAAGATGTCTGGGATGAGCAGAGTGCTCACCACAACTTCCTGCCTCACCTGCCTTTGCTCAATTTCAATTACTGATATTTCCGTTCTCTTTTTTGTTTGTGAGCCCCCTAATTGATTCCAACTTGTCATTTTCTTCTGTTTTTTCTGGATTTTGTTGAAATTGTTGTATACTCCTGCTGATGTTTCCTCTTCCGTTGGTTTGGGGAGATTTTTCTGAATGAATTAACGCAACAATTTCATTTGTTCCCTTTGTTTGGCTTTTTGTTAGGGGTTGCAGGAGTTGATCTTGGTTTCCTGGTTGCAAAGGAGTTTATTCTAACATTCGCCTAAGTCCCCTTCAGTTACCTATAGCCTCTTCTGAAGGTCCACCAGTGCATATAGGGGAAGCACAGAACTTTAATGGGTCATATACCTAGATATCATTCTAACATTCGCATAAGTCCCCTTCAGATACCTATAGCCTCTTCTGATGGTGCACCAGTGCATATAGGGGAAGCACAGAGCTTTCATGGGTTCTTAACCTAGATATTAGTCTAACATTTGCAGAAGTCCCCTTCAGATACCTATAGCCTCTTCTGAAGGTACACCAGTGCATATAGGGGAAGCACAGAACTTTAATGGGTCATTTGCCTAGCTATTATTCTAACATTCGCATAAGTCCCCTTCAGATACCTATAGCCTCTTCTGATGGTGCACCAGTGCATATAGGGGAAGCACAGACCTTTCATGGGTTCTTTACCTAGATATCAGTCTAACATTTGCATAAATCCCCTTTAGATACCTATATCTTCTTCTGAAAGTGCACCAGTGCATATAGGGGAAGCACAGAGCTTTAATGGGTCCTTCACCTAGATAACAGGCAATCATTCGCCTGAGACCCCTTCAGACACCTATAGCCTCTGCTGATGGATCATCAGTGCGTATATTTGGCAGCACGGACCTTTAATGGGTCATTTAACTAGATAACAGTCAAGCATTCGAATAAGCCCCCTTCAGATACCTATAACCTCTTCTGGTGGTGCACCAGTGCATATAGGGGCAGCACAGAGCCTTAATGGATTTGCTAGAAGACGTAAGTAGGGTGGAAAGGGAAGAGCAGATCGTGACAATTGTAGACAGAAAGTAAGGAGTCTTTTTCTTCGCTGAAATTACATTGACAAAAATTGTAATTCTTTTTCTTTTACATTCCTTTGGATGATCACTAGATACCTATGCAGGTGCATTTATTTCAGCAAAGAGAAAATAAGATGGTGCTCTTATCTTACTTTATTTGTTCTACTATACATTGATTTCATTTTTGTATGCCGTTGCAATCTAATCCAATATTTTTGTCATTTCTTTTGGACAGCTTAATTGTTGACCTGCTTTGCACAGTGTGCCAAGAAGTCAAGTGAAGCCAGTACGGTAGCTGAGTAGGTTGAGAACTGGCTGCACAATCCTGGAGTATGGTTTGTCAGTCCAAGATTTGAATGGGATGGGCAAACATTGCTCATCAACTCAATTTTAGACTTTGGCAAACTTTTCATGAATAGTGGACATTCCATGCCCTCTTTTTCAAGGAGCCCTTTTCTTTCTCTTCCAGGTGCGATATATCTATGCATTGTTGCTACAAACAACATCAGCCCTTATTTGACGTTGTTTAAAAAGAACTTAGCAGACACAATACATTCCCGAGGATTTTTATATTGTCGGGTAGTGAGCACGACGGTGAGAGGTAAAGGCTGCCCACTTACAGATGTGCATGATCTGATATCTTTCTTAGGTCTCAGCCTAACAGACAGCGCAGCTGTCAGGTTTGCTGAATACATCTTGGGGACTTTCAAAAAGTTGACCTAGTAATGCAATCGGGCCGTTGATTTCCATTGGCTTTGTGGTGTGTAACACATTTTCTGGCTTTCTATTTGCTTTCTTTATTTGCTTTAGGTTCTCCAGGTTCAGATTGTTACTCCTGTTGCCTAAATCGCTTTTACTGTATTCTTCCACAATCTCCTTTTCTGTAAACAGGCCTTTAAATCGTGTTCTTATCTTGTGACATTTGCTGTGCATTCAAAGACCGAGGTGAAATGTCAACCACTGTCTTCTGAGGGCGCTTGCTTACCTTTCTTTCTCTGACTTCAAATTGATAGGATTTAAGCTGCAATCTTGCTGGATATTGGGGTAGGAAAGAGGCTTTTTGTAGCACATTACAATATTTTAATGAACTATGTAGGTATTTCAGAATATGTCAGAAATAGGAACACAAATGAAGCACATTGTTATTTCTGAGTGTGTTTGAAACAAAAACTTTATTCAGTGGTGCAACAAAACTTGAGAGCCCCCCTGCAAATTATATGGAGGGGGCCCCCACGCTCTGGACTCAGTCAGGAGCTCTCAGGCCAGGGTCCTGTCATCCATGCACAGTGCTAGTGTTACTCCTCTGACTTTGACATGATGAAAACAAATCATTACACTAGGTGATGCAATTTACACACATTTCAGTTTGTGCACGGTATAGTTTTATTAGTAAAACTGTATGTCTGCCCAAATGTAATAGCCATTTTAATTAAAACTTAGTTGTTTGTAAGGGCAGTGCGCTACTATACCATGCATACTCCGGTCTTCGTCACTCCACTCTACTCTGCATCACTCCACTTTACACCATTCTACGTCACTGCACTCCAAGCCTCTTCACGCTATGCCTCTCTACTCTACCCGGTACCACGCTATTCTATGCCAATGCACTCTTCGCTACTCTACTCTACACCACTGCACTCTTTGGCACTGCACCCTACACCACTCCAGTCTCGGCTAAACCAATCTACTATGCTCAACTCCACTCTATGCCACTGTACTCTATGCCACTCTGCAACACTGCACTCTACGCCACTGCACTCTATGCAAATACTCTCCCCAATGCACTTAACTCTGTTACACTCAGCTCTATGCCCTTGCACTCAACACCATTCCATTGCAGGCCACTCTAATCTACTCTGCACCACTGCACTATATGCCACTGCACTGTATACCACTTTACTCTACACCATTACACTCCATACCATTCTATGAAACTGCACTCTACCCTGCACCACTCCAGTCCATGCTACTTCATTCTACTCTCAAACAATCTTTTCTACACCATTGTTCTCTACTCCACCCTACTCCACTCTGTGCCACATGACTGTATGCCTCTCCATTCAATGCTACTGCACTCTACACTAACGCACTCTGCACAACTACATTTAATGACAAGGCACTCTTCTTTGAATCACTGTACTCTACGCCATTTCTCTCTATACCACTCTACTCCACACTACACCTCTGCACTCTGACACTCTACTCTGCAAAACTGCACTCTCTGCTGCTGAAGTCTACACCACTCTACTCTGCACTACTCCACTCTACATGACTGCACTCTACGCCACTGCACTCTACGGCACTATACATTACTCTGCACCACTCTTTGCTACTCTACTCTGCACCACTCATGCCACTTGACTCTACTCTGCGCCACTCTCCCCTCATCACTCAACTCTACACCACTCCACTCTGCACTACTCTACACTACTCTACTCTATACCACTGCACTCTGTGCCACTGTACTCTGGGCCACTCTACTCTGCTATGCACCACTCTAATCTATGGCACAGCATTCTACGACACTGCATTTTTTGCTGTTGAATTCAATGCCACTGCACTCTATGCCACTATACTCTGCAACACTCTGTCAATGCACTTTACACAAGTCCACTCTACTCTATGCCACTCCAGTATATGCCACTCGGCGCGACTTCACACTGTGTCACTTCAATACCCAAAAACTCTGCTAGTCTATTTTACAACACTCTACTCCACTCTTTGACATTACACACTACGACACTCCATGGGACACTCTTCCATGCCACTAACTTTTAGCCTTGCTGAACAGCAGCCACGCTGGTGTACAACATGGTTAAAACACATTAACAAAGCCAATTGTTCTTGCATAGCCGAGACCTATTGACTTTGCCAGTGCTTGTTTTTTTATTCCAGAGAATCTGAAACTATTTGGATAGATGAGAAGCAAGAAATGAACAACAAAAAGGGGCTTGGAGGACTTGGGGGTTGTGAAGAGGGAGCTACAAACCTGAACACATGGGACAGGACAGTTGTTTTGGAAAAGTGTCTAATTCAAGCAAGAATGATCACTAGACCATTAGGGTAAGAAAGTTCATCTAAAATTGGGGTGTAGTTGGCTTCTCGCACCTCAGTTCCACTGCACCTGCTACACCACTGATAGCTGTGCCACCACGCCAGGGAGACATTAAAGATAGGTCACACCTTGCAGAAATTGATGGTGGAGAATGGTGCTGTCCTGGTTGTTTCACATTTTGGGGATTTTGTGTTGTCTCAGAAGATGCCACCAAGCACCTGTTGTTACCAGTGTCCCCCAGGCCCTCCCTTGTTTGGAACACACAAGAGCAACCAACAATGTTTATGGAAAGAGTATGATCAGAATGTATGTGCATGTAGCAATATATACACAACGCATTGCTGTCCTTATTATCATCTTCATTAGGGGTAGGGGGAACTGGCACAAATGTTAATTCTAAAGTAGCTAGAAAGCTGAGAAAGCAGGTAAATTTGCAGTATTTTCTGCCTTTTATAACACATTTATAGAGGTAACCATCAGCCCCTGATTAGAAAATTAGAGATTGCATTGTGGGATATATTTTCTTATTTTTGTAATACAATACGTTTTTTAAGTTATATTTCTTTTCGGCAATATTGGCTTTAAAATATACGAACACATTATTGTATTCTGCATCTTTGCCTGAAAAGGCAATGAAAAGGGAGTGCCCCTGGGGGACCTAAGGAACTGGGTCCATTGCTGTAGGATTTCCTAATGGTGCTGGGAGGCGACATACAACCAGTGAAGCAGACCATTCATTCTCAGGACTGTGTAACGTAGGGTCACGGACCAAGATTAACAACATTTGCACAACAAATGTGTGTGTGGTTATCCTGCAGCATTGCTTTGTGCGAATGATGAAATATTACACAGTGCCCGATTTAGTGTAGGTCGAACACTGATGATGTCATCAGTTATGCCAATTCTAAAAATGTCTAGTTTGCTTGATGCTACACTATTTTAGCAAATTACCACACTGCAAAAGGCAAGTAAATCTTTATGAGTAAAGTTCATACTATCACTAGTGTTTGGGCTTCATTGACTGGCGATGGTCTCATAGCTTCTATGTATATCTCATGTTTCCAATTTCGAGGCTACTTCAATGTTATGTGTCATCCTCATGAGAACTATGGAACGTGTATCAATTTTTCGATTAAAATAATCCCTTTGTGTTAAGGTTTAGAGCCTAATGGAGGCCCTAATAGTGATCTCGGCCAAATATTGCTTTGCATGCATACATCCCTGGCATGCAGAACCTGTTTTCCTCAGATGGTATCATTGTCTATGCTTCTCAGTCTACTGAGCATTAGGAAGCCCCTGGAATTTGTACCTTTCAGTAAGAAAAGCAGACATATTATGATTCCAGTTTAAAATATATATTTGACTTCTTGGTGTCTATCTGACATACTGTGACTAGAGAACAATGGGACAGATTTCTAAAAGAAATCTTCACTGTGTAGTTTGCATGAATTGTATGGAGATTACTTCTGCCTTTCCCTTGCGTAAATCAACTCCTGTTAAGGAGACAGAGGGAGGGTATGTGTTTTTTCCTCACCTTGCTTCTGCAAAGTCTTACTTTGCGCAGAATCGATGATCCTGGGATCTCATTTTTCTCAGTTCCCCATCCAAAGCCATTACTGGTGCCCTCATGAGTTAAACGACCCTCCATCTCCTCAGACAACCCAATCCGCTCGAACGCGTGGACTTTGTTCTTTGTTTTTGTTGACTACAAGTAACGCGATAAGGCAAATCCATTAGGGCAATGTATCTGGAGCGGGTCATTACCTGCGCACCATCTCTGGCTGCCTTATCAGCCCTGTCCGTTGGTGCAGGCGGATGCCCTTCCTGGGTGAGAAATGAATCAAGAAATCAGTGCTTTGGTGTGTCAGAGCGGCTCTGCTTTTTATATTGTTTTCTTGGTCACTACTAGTGCTCAATCAATTTCATCGTTTTGATTGTAATTAGACACGCCGCGCTTGTTCTTGGTCAATTTCCTGTTTCTGTTCCCTATTCTTCTTATTCATTTAATTTAGCATCAAATGCAATTGAAAAGCCAGTTCTAAGCTACGACCCAGCTAGGTGCGCCAATTTCTTCTGTCTGTCACCTGCAGTATATGCAGTGCCTATTATGTAAGAAACTAAGTATAGGGGCCAAAAGTCTTCCTTGGGAGCTTGCTGCCGAATGCCGAGTTGCAGAATACCAAGCCTGTCCATTCTTCCTTCCACCTCATATCTCTTTCTCTTCCAGTCTCTTTATCTCAATCTTGCTTGTTATTTTTTCCAGCCCTGCTTCTGCTTTCGTAACGTTTTTCAATTTTACACATCCTTCTGTTTTTTTTCTCTGTTTTCTGACATTATTTCTCTTGCTCTGGTCAAGGATTGATTTACCATAAATGAGTTTCTGTGCCCACCATCATGAGAAATTAAGCATTAACTACACACCAGGTGAGTGGAGCAAGAACTGTGTGAGTCAAATAATAAAGCTAATTGCAGTGGTAAATTTAACTTTTGAGTGCTGAATTTACAGCTGCAAAGTTATTCACAAAGGTGACCTTGCCATCATGAACCCTTTAACTCCCACATACTATCACTCAATGATTTTGTAATATTACATCTGTGCAAATTCCATGCAAAGGGGATGGTGGGGGGGTGGAGTGGGCTTTAAAATGTCATGGTTCGCCTTGAGAGTTAGTGAACCTCCACAAACACATGAGCATTTAGCAAGTCACAAACTCCTCTTCAACCCTTTGCCACCCTGGACATAGCACCCAGTACCGGGTGGGAAAAAGCCCTTGGGTGGAGTAAATCCCTTTGTGGGTCGTAAAGGAGAATGAACCCATCCAAAGCTTGTATGGGCATAGCAGCAAAAAACTGTTCCTCTGCATGATTAGTTTATTCGTAAACAGATCACAATGCATCCAAATAATGATAGGGTTCGGAAGAGTTTGTCGGTTAATGAGTAATCGATGTTGCACAAGACTGTTGGAAGTGTCAGTAAAGCAGAGTTGACTGGGATCTGTGCAAAAGTGCAATTAGGTGAAAGAGATGAGGTGGTACACAAAATTGCAATAGGTTTCAAGAAACCAACAGGATTAAAGAATGATGAAGAGTTGGCATGGGGCAGGACTTCTATGTAATGATAGCGAGGAGGAGAGGGATAAATGTTATAAAAGTACTAGTAAGGTTCACTTGGCGAATCACAAAAAAAATTATTCATCAGTGAATTTGGAGACTCACAATTACGAACGGGTGGGACATTTGATCAGAATGAGCTAAAAGGAAAAAGTAGTTGGAAAGGTTGGATATTTTATGATTGTGCACTGTTATGCGTAAGCTACCCGCCTCATTGCCGGATCTGCATAAACACCCTCTGATAATGACTGGGTAAAAGGGAAGAAGTGGCATCTGGCGGTTCTAGCAGTGGGGGAAAGTGCAATGGAGGTTTTGAGATTATGGTCATTGAGGGAAATGGCAGCTCATACATCATGGGTTCCAAGATACACCAACACCCGATGTATGTCATTACAACGCATGCTATTACAACGCATGCCTTTACGATGCAAGTTTTACAACGCAAGTCGTTACAATGACTTGCGTTGGGGGGCGCTGGATAGTGAATAGTTTAATTTACTATTCCAACTCCAGTCCTCGTGGATAGTAGGGAAGGTATTGGATAGTAAATTAAAACTATTCCCTATCCTAGAGCGCCCCACAGAGCAAGTCGTTGTAAAAGTTGCTTTGTAATGGTTGCGTCGTAAAGGCACTTCATTGTAAAAGTTGCGTTGTAAACGCTGTTCCCCACCAACACCATGCATGAAGCTGTAAGCCACTCCTTAGTAAGAGAGATGAGCGGCTAAACCTGTCTCTGTAGACCAGACCGGCTCTTGCTTTCTTGCCTTGCCTATTTAGAAAATTCAACGTTGCCCTGACCCTGTTCCAGTTCCTGCCTTAATTTCCTTTCTCTATTAAAAATAATGTCCTTGATTTTTGCTCCTCCCTAGTTTGGACCCATCTCCTGCTTCACATTATTTTGACTCTTCCATTTCTGATTAAGTGTAGCTATCTTGGGGGGCTTGGGGAGTTGGGGGAATTCCCTCCGAATGATTAAACTGACTTGCAGTTGTGCAAGCTTACAACCAGTTTGCAGAGGCATTAATCACCATTTCTCAGAAATTGCACCTCGGCATTCACATTTTCCGCAGAAGTGCACTCTTGATTGCATGGGAAGTTTGGCAGAGGGGTGAGGTTGGGGTACACGGGGGCTAATTACCAAGAACATACACCGACATTGTGGTCTAAGTATATTTTACTCATTATTCCCTTGGCCTCATTTCAGCTTCCTTTGTATCCTTGCTGTTTCCATACTTCTGCGAGGGACCTCTTGATCTAGTCTGATATTTTGGTAAAGAGCAGTCCATTAAGAGGTTGGAAGGCACCCCTTCACATCCAGATAATGAGGGCACATTTGACTCCACCTGCAGAACTAGAAAATTGACCCAACTGCCCTCTCCAAAATGGCGACTGACTAAAATGGATCATTCATAAATCATGATACATACTGTGGAGGAGCTCAAAGATGAATACGCGTTCTGAGACTGAGTCTAGAGAGCAATTAAAAGTCAATAAGAGGTGATTCCTGGGCGTGTGTAATTGTCCAGGGGTTCATGTGTGTGGGGAGATGCTACAGACCATGGGCTAGCCCCACAGCACGTTTACCCACTCAAGACAGCAAATACAGTATTTGTATGGTTACACAGCAAATTAAGTGATCCCAGTTAAGCTGTCCCTCACACAGTATTTCTGCTCGCAAGGGACGGTGATGAAGGACAATCCATTGAGGAACACACTGAAGAAGATGAGGGACCATGAAGTGAGGATGCTTTAACAACAGGAGGCTCCCAACACAAGGGCACAAGACATCTGGTGCAGGGAGCATTGAAGAGCGCAGTAAGGCCACAGAAGAGAATCTGATCATGATGTGGTGCTCATTAGGCCCAAAGACAGGTGCGCCTCATTTGCCCTTTTGTGGGTGGGTTTCAACGCATTTTAGTCTGATGGGTACCTCGCAAATAATTAATATTTTCTTCTGCATGATGGCCTTGGGGAACAAACACAGACACATTTTTTTTCTTTGTTTTTATTAATCACTGCCTTCTTTTTTCAAGATGGGATCCTTGAAAACAGATACAGAAGTGCCAAAGGTGGATAAAGAAAATATGGCTGGCCCACATCGAGGATATATTTGGCCTGTCTGTTCTGTAGACTACACTACGCTTCAGCACTCCATTAGGGGCTACTAAAAGAGATATTTAGAAAAGCTTTGGGTGGCAGTGGTTTGTGTATAGCTAGGGCATGGTATAAACATGATGATGATGTAAGATGGAAGCAAATCACAAATTATTATAGCTATACTTAAAACACAGGTAAGCAAGGATTTTTGCTTTGTATAGGTTGAAATATACCCCCGCTTCTTGAGATACCCTTGTGTTTGATTATAATTTCTGTGCATGGCCCTTTGCTTTATGGAATCCATCTTTAGGACAGTTGTTCTTTTCCATTATTTGAGGTAAAGTGGTAGCAAACATTAGTAGACTATTTTAAATCTTTTCCCTAAATTACACCACTGAACCACTTAAGATATTTGGATTGTCAGTGGAAGAATTCAATGAAGGTACAGAGTTATATATCCATTTTATGTTACCCGCGATCAGAGATTTTTCTCGCAGAACTGAAAATGAACAACATACCGTTTTTTTTAGATATGAAGAAGTTCTTAGAAAAAGTGTTTCTAATTGTGACCAGATGCTCTTTCTTGATACTGGATTATATTATTTATTCAGACAACTTGAAAGGATGTAATTATTTTGAAGAAGGAGACTGAAGAATTGGAAGAAAAACTGAAAAGTACTAATTTGTTAGAAAAGGCTAGGAAAATCTTGAAAACATTAATAAGGTTGTAATTATTATTTGTTGATGAAAAGACTGATAAATGGAAGAAGGATGTATGCCGCTGTACTACAAAAAGAACCTACACATATTTGTGTGAAGATTTTTTTACCATTGAAATCTCTGGTAATGCTAACTAGTCAAGCAAAGACTTTGAGCAGAAGGAATTGGTAACATTTTCTGACACATTTGTGCCAGATTCTGAAGGTGAGGCGCCTTTGGATTTGACAGCCTATATTTTTATGTGAGTAGAAAATGCAGTGGTAAAGCTATAAGTCGTAAAATAACTTTGTGTGTAGCTAACATTCGTAAAATTAAACGAATATGTAGGCTTACCTTTGTAAATCAGGTCCATAGTATTTGGTGACCCAAAGGGTCCCCCTAATGAGTTTATTCTGGAATGTTTCGAAATTGTCCTTTTAAACAATTATTTTTTTTCAGTGGAGAAACTTATAAACAGTTAAAGGTCTTAGCATGGTAACTTCCTGCGCTTCTGGTATGGTGAATGTTTGCATGGTTGCCTTTGAGAAGAGAAGTATTCACAACAAAGTAGCTCCTTACTTTGAAAATATGTATTGCTCATTGTGTTACATCAACAACATTTTCTATATCAGGAGGACAAGTAATTTAAAGAGTTTCTCCTTTGGATAAATCTCAGTGAAATTTACTGCAGAGAGAATTTAAACTAGGGTGGAATTCCTAGATATATGGATTCTTACTAGAAATGAGCAGTTAGAGATCAAACTGTATACCTCACCAGCCTAGGAACACTTAATTACCATTTTTCAAATTTTCATCCCAAAGACCAGAAGTAGATTCTACCTTTTAGTCAGTTTCCCTGTCGGCAGAGAAATTAAATTAGTGCTTAGAGGTTAGCGACCAGCAAAACACAGGAATTTTGTCAATTTTTTAGCTCATTGCATACAACTGGGGCAGATCACTGTTTTGTGAATATGAAAAAAAGTAGCGGAAATCTCAGTTGCTTTTTGGATCGCTGTAAGGCGGTGGGCAATGTAGTTACCTTAATACTAACGACATTATGTCATTTATTGACCGGAATCTCATATTGCACTTCAAAGCAGTTTTCCCAGAATTGAAGTCTGTTTACAGTGCCTGCCTACAGGGTCTTCCTGTCAGACAGGCGCTACACTGAATCTCCCTTGATGGGAAAGTATTTGAAGAGGACATTCAGGAGCCAGCCATTGCAATTAACTGAATGTACTTAAGGGTAATTACTATGGCCAGATCCTAACAGCGTCTCGTTTCTTTCATTCCCTAGTACACATAATGAGGAATCCTTGTTTTGTATGGCATTTCTCCTGCATTCCTCCTGTTTTCCATACCACAGCTGGCAGATGCGGAAATGGCAAACATCTCTACAGTTTTGCATCCACTTACCGCAGATAGCAAAAAAGATATATCTCCCATTCCTATTGTTGATAACTTTATAAAACTTGCCTCGATATTATAAGATAACCTTATTGCACACAGTTCTACTAGATGCCTGTTTAGGCACTACTTTAAAATGGCAAATTTATATAATAGGCAATCTATGTGTGAGAACAACTGAGTGAGTAATATCAATGTGAGATTGGTATGTGCCACACAATACTCGAAAATGTACAACAGGATTAGTAATATCATTCATTCTACCTGCCACATTTTAAATGTCAATGAGGTAGTCACTTACCCAAACCACTTTTTGTATTTCTTAAAAACACCTACCTGAGCACCATTATTCCATAGGTCTCCTAGAACATCTACTCCTGATCATCAAAGGACCATTGCAAGTCTACCTCTGGCTACAGGGAATGACAGATGTGGTACTCGCTAATCATGCGATTGAGCTTGGGTTAACAATAAATTGAACTTTAATAGCTACATTAAATTTCTCAAGCAGATGACAAATCGCAGAACTACGAATGTGATTCTCTCTATGGCCATCATGTACATAGATTCCATACAGGAAACTATAAATTGCGAAAAATAGCGATTTGCAGTTTGGGGTTCCTTAAATGGAACGTCCAAAAATGGATTTGTTAGAAGTGGTCATCATTTGTGCAGACTTCTAAGGAATCCATTGGTATTTTGAATATTGACCTATGCATTAATAGGTTGGTTCTCAAAATACTGATTCATAGTGGGTCGCAATTTGACCTACCTCAATAATCTGCATGAGGTAAGTTGCAAATTGCAATCCACTACCATTGGCTACAATGACAGGCATAGTGGCCTGCTTGGGTCAGCAGACCACAGTGTCTGGGATTGCTTTTAAATAAAGCAATCTTATTTTAAAATGCAGCTCGTTTTCCTTAAAGAAAAACAGCATGCAAAAAAACAGAAAAGAAAATCACACAAACCTTTTTTTATGAGCAGACAATTATCTTGCTGACCACTCCCTGTTCATAAAAACGTTTAAGTGAACATTCACTAAGAGGAGGGGCCCTCTGGGGGCAGGCACGGCTGGCGCAGGTAAGGTGTGGGGCGGAGGAAGTCAAAAGATGACGGAATAGGGAAAAGAAATAAAACCACTTACCTTGCACTCACCGCATCGCTGAGCCTGCACAAGGTAAGTGTTTTTATTTACTTTTTAATTTTATTTTCCCTATTCTGAAGTTTGTCAAATTCGCCCCACCCCACGACTCTTACCTACCCCAGCCGCGCCTGCCTGGGATCCTATCCCATGTGCGAATGGCTTACCAGCTCTTTTGAAGAGGTGGTAAAACATTAGTGTTTTGCAACTGGATAATACAATGCTTAAAAATTCAAACACCCTTAAAACACGCCCTTCAAATACTGAATCTTTATTTTTTCAAAACCCAATGAGTGATTTGGTAAAATTCGGTAATCTGTTACCAAATCAATATTTTGGGCTTGGAGAAATGAAAAGCCCTTTTGCAGTCAGAAAGGCTCTGATTTTATGAATCAGAGCTTTAGAGACTGTAAAATAGTTTATGCACGAGGGACTATCTGCCTATGTAGCAAGGAATATATTGGAAGAACAAGCGGATAAATGAAGGCTACCTTTCTCAGAACATAACATAAATCTACTAAACACACAAAAAAATCAAGGCTTTTTTCTGTTTAGAGTTGAGACATAATACACAATCATTGAGATAAGTTATTCCAGAAAAATATTCATCAACAATAGAGGAGGTGCCATCCTTAAGAAAACATGAAGGAACATTTCTTTAATTGCCCAAGTAACAGGTCTAATTGAAAATATTATGTGGAAAAGCTCCATTCATTATTAGATCTGTTACCATTTAGAACTTCAGGTGTTTCTGCTCAGGGACATTTTGTGTTCTAGATGCGTAGGTGTGTAATTAATAAAATATATTGTTCTTTACCTGTGACATTGTAAACAATGCTTTGAGCTTTGGTTTACTCTGTAATAAATGTGATAAATATACAATGTGCCTTATTACAAGTACATTGTATCCTATGGCACTTGTAAAACACAAGTGAACGTGATATCATTCACATTTGTGACAGATTAACACATCTAGCAAACTCTGGCCCTTAATGATGTATATTTAGTAACACAAGTCTCCTTGAGGTACAATATCTGGGCAATAAGATTTGTTGGACTTCTAGTGACACAGCCTTTCTTCTTTTTTTTTTAAAACTGATGTTGACGATTGAGGTGACTGAGGCACAGCTGAGATTATTATGCAGTGAGGACATGAAGAACAAATCAGTGGAGAATAGTGCAGTTTAACGATTGCAGAGAACAAGAAAGCAGGGGAAATTCAGTGAAAGAGGTGAAGTTTGAGGGGAGTCCTGGATCGAGGTTTCGGATGATGAGCAAGATGTGGAAACTTTCTTATATTCACTAAGGACACAAAAGGAAAGAATGAAACAGAACAATAAGACCTTTAGTAGTAGGATTGGGAGATGCAGGGTTAGCAGCCCAGATGGGAAACGGCCATTACAACGAAGCCTTTACAACGAAATCGTTAACCACGCATGCAGTACAACGCATGCGTGGTTAACACGAAAGCCTTTACCACGCATACCTTTACTACGAGGTTTGTAGTAAAGGTATATGTGGTAAAGGTAAAAAGAAAAAAAAGGGGGGCTTGGGGGGGTCTCCCCCCCAAAAGAGAAACTCACCTGAAGTCACGTCGGGTATCAGCGTGGTTTAAGAGAAAACGGAAAATAAACTTCCGCTTTCTCTTAACGACGTATGACGTCACCACGCTAGTAATTGTGGTAAATGTAATGCGTGGTAAACGAATTCCGTTGTAACGCATGCGTGGTAAAGGCATGCGTTGCAATGGAATTCGTTGTAACGTCATATATTCAGCCCAGATAGGGATGAGAGTGGACAACACATCAAGAGAATGGGCAGCGAAATAGAGAAATGAGCGTGTGGCATGGCATTAGAGGGACACAGGAAGTAGTGTGTCTGCTAGTAAGGAGTCCTGAGAAAGATGAAGAGGAAAAGCGGTTTGGGAAGACGATGATGTGGTAGATAGGGCAATAAGAGTGCTAGAAGCCAGAAATTATTTTGAATATAAAAGAAAGAAGGGACTCCGAGTGTAATATGGGTGCCAAAGCAGCAAAAATGGAAGCAAACAAGGTTTTCATTAGACAAGGACAGCTGTAGAATAAGTCAGTGGGGCCTTAACTTGCCGTGTGAATGTAGCAGGGGTTGTTTTGGTTCAGGTCCAGGGAAGGGGACATCAATATTTCACAGTATGTGTCACAGGAATTAAGGGACAATGTGTGACATTTACTATAACAAGTTTGCGTTGCTGTCTAGGGAGGCGAAGATGCGGGGCATTTCTGAATTGGAATTTGGTAATGGTTATAATGGCTGTCATCCGTGAGAAGATAACAAATTGGCTTATGGGCACCAGAAAAGTTGGATTAAGATCAACAATTATACTTAAATAACAAGTGCTATGATGGTTGCTTTCTGTACGATTAAAAGGTTTGGAAGACATAGAGAAAATGAGCCATTAGAATGATGAACATATGACACCATGAATACTGAATGAATGTAAGATACAGGCCTAGAATCCCCTGTGGAGGAAGTCCTGTCACAGGGATGTTTACAGATGCTCGGATACAAAGAAAGACATGAGTGTTCTGTCAGTTACACTCTAGATGCTGCAAGTTAGGGCATAGTTTCGCTCGCAAACACACATGCCCGCAGTATGAAGATACTTTTTAGGTGCCTTCCATCACCATCTATTTAAAAAACACTTATGAATAAATGGCACATTGATGAAAAGCATGAGGGAGCATGCAATATTTGGGAACATCAAGAAACCCTCTAAAAATATCCGGCACTTCATACAAAAGGACTTACTCCCCTCACCTGCATGGAAAGGCAGATTTAAGAAAGTTCTAATGGGGTTCATTAAGGAAGGTTCAGAATTTTTCTTAAATGGCTTTGTAGAAGGCTTTAAGAGTCCCTGTAAAGGCTCACTGACATTTGTAGTCAAGAGAACCTCAAATCTGTTAGGGAATGATCAGAGGCAATGAGAGAAAAAAACGTTAATGAAACCAGCCTGGAAGGGTGACTAGACCAATTTTGGAAATACCTTTCAGAAGTAACAGAGAGGGCTATTTAGAGTTTGGTGGTATGGACGAACGAATGTAAATCAGTGATTCCCCTTCCCTACCAAACGTGAATCTCAGCCTGCCTCCTTTAGATGTGGTGGAGGGCTCGGGACTGTTGATTTGTCACCAGTAGAGCTGACACTAGATCAGGGTAGCCTTTAATGCATCAGAGGGTGGCAATACTCTGATGCATATATTTCCCATGCCATGTGAAAGTGCGCATTTTTAGCTAAAGCACATTGCTACTGTTTTACCCAGATCATACCACCTACTGGTGTTTGCCATGAAGGGTTAACCTACTTTGATGTATGTTTACCTATGGTTTTTGTCACATCCCGTGCTGTGTCTGAGTATTTCATCTCATTCCTGAAATTGATTTTAGATAAAGAGAGCAGGTTTTAATGGTAGCACATTACCCAGCTAACTGGCCTTTTGAGGACAGGCATGAGGCAGAATAGTGGTAGAGACTAAAAAAACTGGTAGAACGGCAGTAAAAAAAGTTCATGTTGAAACAACTGCAACAGTTCATTGGTCAACTGAGCTTTGTCACAAATGTAATCTGACTTATTAGGCCATTTTCTAGGGACATGGAAAACGAAGTAGTTCATCTAATGCACAAGTACTATTTGACATTACTTATTTAAAACTCCAAACTAGACCTCAATATCGGGAAAGAACTTTAAGACAAATTTAATCAAGTGCCTACTTGAATAGGCTGGGCAATGCCGAATTAGAACTGTGCAGTCAGGCAGTGTGGTGCTTTGGCATTGGTGCAGTCCAGGGGAGGGACTGGTGTGCCATGGAATGGCTAGAATGGTGGCAGAATGATCTGCTGATAAAACACTGAGGGCCTCATTTATGAGGCCTTGAGTCAGTTTTGAGCTTCCAATGCGTCACTTTTTGTGACGCATCGGCTGCGTAAAACATGCCTCCTGTTGCTCACTAAGCAGATGCGTCACTTTGTAAACCCCTGCGCTACATTATACCTGCGTCAGGTATAATGTATGCAGGGGGGGGCATTCCCCCGCAAAAAGCCTCATAGAAGTGGCACAGTTCAATCTATGAGATTTCACAGCATCACTACTAGGAGGCCGTTGCGTCCAAATCTTGCGCCTGCCTCACAGCTGGCGTAAGACTGACGCAGGCCCTTTCACATGGGGCTTGCCCCATGTGAAAGGACGCATTGCTTGGGTTGCGTCACTTTTGTGACATACTCCAGCAATGCGTAACTTTTGCGCTTACAGATACGTCAGAAATACTGACGTATCTGTAACTCCTTGCGACATGATGCGTCATACATTAAATATGACGCATCAGGTATGTCGCAAGGAGTGCGCACGGAGAAGTGACGCATTGATGCTTTCACGCAGCGATGCGTCATTTCTCATATGACGCCCCAACTTCTTAGAACAATCTTCCATTGTAAGGATAGTGGAAATAGAAAGAGAAAACACGGCAACCTATAACATTATCTAGTGGTCAGAACGTCAGTCTATCATGTGGATTATGAGCAAGTACACATGATTGCCCTCAAATTCCGAGGCTGCTTATTACTTTTATTCTGAAATGTTTTAAATTGAGTGGTAATTATTTCATTGCTAAATTTGAGCAGAGCTGTAAGAACCCGATTGTCTGCTTTTAAAATGGACATTTGGAAGGAGATTCATATCAGATGCTGAGAGAGGCATGAGCATATTCCTGCAAGAATTTTGTATTAAATGGTGTGGATTTGAATATCGTACAGCACAGGTGTTTGGTAGGTATGAGTAGGAAATGAGGACAGCAATCTAGGAGGCAGGAACCACAATGGCTGCAGCCTACTGGTTTTTTATGGGATTCTGAGGCTAAGTCATAAGTAGTATTAGGGATGAAGGATGACGATAGCATATTCCGTTTAGTAGTGTTATGAAGGCTGCATTGGTTAAATGCAGGTTAGAGCACAGGTTAAATAATAACACATTTCTGTATCGTAGCAGTTTTGGAGTTGGCAGCAAACGGAGTTGTGCAAGAGCGCCTTATAAAAATAGAAACTTGGCGCTCCAATAGTTATTGAACTGATAATACATGGGATTCTGAAATCCCTGTTTAAATAACATATATTACTTTCTTTATAATCTGAGAATTGTGGCGCACCAAGTCTCTGGTTATAAAGAAAAGATGTTGGAACTTGATTATTATAGGGTTAGTACATTCAATCTCTGATGTCACAATGCGTGCTGTCAAAGCCAGCAGCCAAGGTGAAAGGCAGTTCAGGACACTGTGCATAATGAAAGCAGCTGTTTAGAGCTACCAACTGAAGGTTGATTTTTAATCTTCTGCTCTAATTTTGATAGACAAGAAGAGAGGATATGTTTATTTTTGTCATGGACATAAACTCTGCTGTTGAGTCGAAACGCGTCGGTATTGCAGTTTCCACATAAATAAATTGGAACTGCATTTGGAAGTATACGTTTTATGTGAAGTTCATTGGGAGTCATAGCTTTGTGATGTTGTTTTATAAATATAAGATGAAATAATGTTATCCTTCTGAAATAAATACAAATATTATATCATAATGATAAAAACTATAATAACTTTTGTTTATGAAACTTGCATTCTCAAAATAACACACCTAACATACGAGAAAATTGAGCATACTTAGATCAAAAGCAATGCATAATATAACCCAATAAAATTACACATATTGACAAAATAGCAAAATATGAGTAAATGTAATACAATAAAAAACTTCCCACTGAGCAAATAAGTAATATAAAACTTAGACCTACTTACAATTGTATAAATTAAGTCCATTATAGACAGTATGGCATTCAAACAACCAAACGATCCAACAAAAACAATTACAAAATATAGCTAACTAAATGTTAAAATACAAACAAAAATTATAATCCTTTCTATGTGACCACATAAATTCCTCTAGAAAACCAAAAAAAATAAAATGGTCCAATTAATTCTTGATTAAAAATCCCATCTATTTTTCCTTGTAAAAATAAATTAAACACCTCCATCATCCAAAAATAGAAGGTTGATTTTAATAAAAACACATGTAAAAGAATACACAGATGAACCTACCTTCAAAACAAACATACCCAAGCAAATTTTAACATTCAACTAAGAATACCTAAAAAAGTAAAATGTGCATGATGTTTTTGTACAATACAAATACAATGACAATAAAACAGAACTAAGCATACTGTATGAAACAAAAAAATCTATGACAAAATCCAACATTAACTATAATCTCAAAATTACATTAACATACAAATACTAACCTTATTAACACTCAACCACCTCCCCCCAGACTCTGTAACTATAGAACATTTGATAAACTTAAGCTTCTCTTTATTGGAGAAGAGCAATAAGGAATTGCTAAGCTTCTGTGTGACTGCACTTAAAAACTACAAAGATAGACTACAAAATAAAGCAAGCATTGAAAAACAGTGACAGAACACTTTCTTACTATCCAAACCAATCTAATAAATACATGCTAATAATTAATATATTTCCTAAAACAATGTACACAAAATATAAAAATTGTTGATATATTTAAAAAAAATTAAATGTAATATAAAGTACCGTAAAATAAATGAAAAACTTTTTTAGAGTATTTTTAATATATAAGAATTGAAAAACAAGAATATAAAAATAAATATTTGTGTTTAATAAGGTTAACAACAATATGCAGGTACAGTCGTATAAAAATGCCAACAAAAATGCATAAGTAAATGCATGTACATTTTGTTTACAACTACAAGCTATAAACTGTGTCAAAAATAAAACATTATTTAAAAAAAATCATTTTCATGTAAACTGTTTAATATTCTTATTAACAAAAACTGTTTAAAATGGGAAACATAAAGAAATAACATTTTGTTTGTATTTTTATTAAATCAAAAATTATTTTTAAATCCAAAGTAACCAACTTGAAAAAGCATTTTCTGTTAACTATGTTAAATATGTCAACTCTAAACTTACTGATACTAGGGTAAGTATTTGACTTTTAGGAGGACTAGATATTCTATTTCCATGCCGAACTTAGCCAGACAGTGTGGGACTTTTAGGAGGACTAGATATTCTATTTCCATGCCGAACTTAGCCAGACAGTGAGTTAGATTCATTATTCTCACTCCAAACTTTACAACATTGGATAGAATGAGTGTTGGCATTTGAGGGATTATAAATAAAGTTCCCACTCCAAACATAGGTACATTGGAGAAAGTATTGGACTTGGGGAAGAGGGTGGATTTACTATTCCTATCCCAAACTCAAACACAATGGGCAAGGCTTGGACTTAGATTTGCCATTTCCGCTCCAAACATAGATTTACTCTTCCTGTTCCAAACGTAGCCACATTGAGTAAAGGATTGGAATTTATGGGGTAGATTTACCATTCCCATTCCAAACAAAGCCACATTTGACGGACTGTTGAACTTTGGATGCTGGGGGCTTAGATGTACTCTTCTGTCTTCAAACGCAACCACATTGGGGAATGTGTTGGACTTTGGAGGGTTATATTTACCATTTCTTTTTTTAATGGTTTTTACTGAAAAACAAAAAAAGTCAACAATACAAGTACACACATACATATGGCCACTATTACCAACTGTTCTAGGACCCATAATCATAGGAAACAGGAAGATTGGACAAGGCAATGTTATCTTGACAAGGTGTTGTGTCCACATAGGTGGTCTGCATGTTGTGCAGAGTAGTAAATCAGTCATTCTACATATTGTGTCTAAGTCATGGCAAGAACCAAGAAAGATCTTAGGAGTTCCAAATTATCCGTTGGCTGTGCCTGGGGGATTTGCTGTTTGGCACATGACTCTGCTGTCCCACAACAGTATGCAGCATCTTTAAGCCATTCTTTTGTAGCCACTGGTGGCCTCTTCATCATTGAAAGTGGCAAATGTTCTTTCACAAGTAAAAGCAGCACCACAGTTATTCTCCTAATGGGCTTTGGGAGTGGTCTAACATATTCCAATAACAAAAGTCTAGGAGAGAAGTCTATTGCTGTATCTGTGACCAGGCCTATAATCTTATTGATTTCTGCCCCTTGTAATCTTGTTAGTGGTCACAACTAAGCCAGTTGAAAGAATCTGGCTGGCTGGACATGGTGACAGGTACAATATGCTGGGGTGTTATGGTCTATAGTATGGAGTATTTATGGTATAGTATAGCCTATTTATGAATTTAAAGTACAGCAATTTTCCTACAATTTATGGATATGAGTTCGGTCTTGGTGCAGCAATATGCCATGATAGCATTGCTAAGGTCGTCCTCTATATCCCTTACCCATTTGTCTAGTGCAGTGGCCTAGTGTATTTTTCGAAAGGCATTTTTTATATATAATTTACAGATCCATCCTCGTGTGTCTGACAATGCAATTGGTTGTGCCAGTGGGGAAAGATCGTGGGGTTCTTGAGGAAATGTGGGCATCAGTTTGACCCTATACTAACAAATGTTGTCAGTGCATTCACCTGTTTTTCTCCCTTGAACTGCTCTAGGGATAACATTATCCCTTGTCTATATAGGTGACTGACCTGCGTGATTCCATCCCTACTCATGCTATCGAGACCTTGACTTAAAGTTCGGTTGTAATAGCAGGGTTATTAGACACAATTTAGAGGAGGTGAATAAAGGTAGTCAAGATTGGCTTTCCCAACCATAGTCCATAGCGATTAGCAAGTGTTTTTCACAGTTTAAATGACTTGATGAGGACTGGTTCAACTGGTTGCAAATACAGTAAAAAGGTCACCCAATGCTACGCAATCTCATTCAATAGGAAGATGTGAGGCTTTGGTCTCGTGTTTGAACTAGTTGGAAGCATAGTGTGGCTGTGCAGCTTGGTAGTAGTGATGGAGAAACCCCCCTCTTTCAGGAAGTAGGGTGATACGGTTCCAATGCAATCTGCCCCCCCATGTTGATCTTATAAGTAACAAGCGTAGAGTGGAGAAGAACATTTTAGTACACAGAATAGGGATACTGCTGAACATGTATAGACATTTAAGGAGGAAAGTCATCTTAATTAGGGCAAGTCAACCAACCAGTGGGAGCAGGAGCACTATCTATCTATCTACTTGATCAGTACGTTTGGCCAGAGCTGGAACACAGTTATAGATCAGTGCTATTTCATCCGTTGACACAATTATACCTATGTTTTTAAGTGAACCTTTGTTCTATTTAAGTAGGTTTTCTTGGTAAACAATTGGTAGAGTTAGTGAGTGGCATTATTTCATATTTTCCCCAGTTTATTTGTTTTCCCGACAGTCCACCATATGTTATCACCTTCCTTTAACAAAGAACATAATATCATCAATGTACATTGATAATATATTTTTGGGACCACAATACCACGATCAGAGTGTTCCACTCTCAACCAGACTGAACAGAAAAGGCGAATAGGAGTGGCTAGACAGGTAGCCTGGAGCCTCATTGTATTTATCGCAAAGTGGTAAAATGTAAAATCCTTAACACTGATCCGAGCAGCAGGATTTGGATCTAGCAGATATATTAGGTTTAATATTTTGTAAGTAATACTCAGGGCCTTAAGTATGATGAAAAAGATGGGGGGGTCTAAAAGGAGTGCAGCCTATATAATTAGTGTGTGGCTTAAACAGGTACATTCAATTTCTGTGATTCCTGTAGTGTGTCACTGGACCTATATTTTGGTTCCTCTCTGAGCTACATTATTGCATCCAAATGTATAACACAACAACTCACATACACCTAAAACTAGCCAAGACTATTGGCTTTGTCAGTGGTGTCTAACTGTTTAAGATAAATGATAAAAAAACGATTATTTTGTAAGTAATGAATACTGAAAATGTGTAAATTTTAACATTGAGAATCTGAAAGCAACATTACTGAAGCCTTTGTGCTCTGTAGAGAGTATTGCCATCATTTAAATTTAACATTTAAAATATATTAGAAATAAGAAAAAATAAATACAAAAATACAAATTTAAAACAAATGTCTACCCTTTTTGGAAAAATATAAAATTGTTAACTTACAAATTCACAAAATAAACCAATTGAACAAATTACAGACCAACCAATGAATAAAATATAGAAACTAAAATAAGTTAAAAAGGGTTATTGTTAAGCGACAGATCAGAAGAATAATAGACTGTTCTAATGGTTTATCATGTCTTATCCTTTCCCTTCTCATGTATATTATTACTGTTGAAGTTGTGTTGTCTATTCAAAATGGTTTGCCTTCCAGTAGCAGATTTCAAATAAAAAAGAGTTAAACCTAAAAAGGATCCATTTTTATTAAAACATCAAAAATGTTGATTAATATACACAAACATTTTAAATTAAATACATGAATAGAATTTTTTAAATAAAATCATGTCAAAGCAACTTTAAAAACACTTCCTACCCAATTTTTCCTAATTATGCTACAGCCCGCTCCTAAAATATTTATAGTCAAAACACCTTGTCTAGTCAATCATTAAATAAACTAATTTTACAATCAATTACTTAAATAACAAAAGAGTACTACAAACAGTAATATATGTGATATTTAAAAGCTCAATATTAACTGGAATGATATCAAAATGTAATTACAAAATATACTTACATGCGATATACCATCCAACGATAAATACAACATCATTAAATTACTGCAATCTTAAATACTGACAATATTTTTGATGGATCAGTAATATAGAACACTGCAGGGCTGTGTCTTAAAGGATGGGCAAGGAAAGGTTTCCATGTGGTGAAAGGTGGTGTGTGGTCATTTTGACTCAAATCAGGGCAATTCAAGGTGGATAGCTGTCCCACCTTGTTTAGAAGACCTCCACTGGCTTCCTCAAGGGGTACGTGCTTGAAACTGCCATGTTAAGAGATTACAGTCACTATGGGGCATATTTATGAGTTCTGGCGCATCTCTGCAAATCAGCAGGGATGCGCCAGAACAAATGTGTCACGCAAAACTACCCTCGCGTCACGGCGGATGCGCCGCATTTACAATGCGGCGTGCCATAGCGCAAGGGTAGGCATATGCGTGACGCATCTAGTGACGTAAGGGCCGCGCATCGCTGGAGTCGAGTCGCAAGCGCGACGCGACTCCAGCAATGCTCGGGTGTGCCCTATACTTAACGTGCTGCGTCAGCCCTTACGCCTGCTTCAAGCAGGCGTAAGGAATTGACGTAGCAGCGTCGCACATGTGCCTGCGTGAAATCTTGTAGATTTCACGCAGGCACTTTTGCGAGGCACACCTGCCCTGGAACGCCCACCCTGCGCCGGAACGCCCACATGTGGCGCAGGGCTCTACAACGTGACGCATCTGCCTAGATGCGCCACGTTGTAAATGGGTCACAGGGATGCGCCACGTTTACACCACCGTTGCGTGACGCAACGGCGGCGTAAACGTGGCGCAAGTCCGACATAAATCTGCCCCAATGTGTCTTTATATATTTTCTACTAGCATATAATATGTATCATATAATAATATATATTGGATCAAGTACCCCGTGCCAAATAATATAAGGTTATTGGAAGTCACCAACGAGTTCCATTACCATATAGAGGAACAAGGCCAAAGGCAGAGGCTTTTAGAAGGTTATGGAACTCCTCAGTAACTTGCAATATCCTTAGCATGTACAGCAGGGCGTAATTTAGCCCTTATAATACATGGTCACAACATCACCTTCCCACAAACCACTTAAATCCTTGGTGCTTAGCTATTTCACATGAAAGAGAGAGCATGTTTGCAAACTTGAAGAATAAAAATCGAATCTCTAGTGCAAAATTAAATACATCAAAAAGTTGTTAGACATTTGTTTCAAAAATATATTGGAATCTGTTTTAGAATCTGATCTTATAAACAAGTCAGTTTTAAAAAAAAGGCACAGTAGAAACATGCAGAACGATTCTAACTTTTCCATAATTACCTAAGCAGTCCAAAAAATAACCATGTCACCATAAATGTCCCCTTTATGCTTGTCATGGTACAGATATACAACAGAGCAGAAGAAAATAAAGCCAAGTTTCATTTTATGCTCCATGACCGTATCTGTCTTTGTGATGTATTCCTATAGGTTCTGTATCGATCCCCCTATTCCTGACCCTATTCTGGTTAACAAGTTAACTAGCAGCCATCCCATGAGGCAGAAAACCCCCATGATGCAGGAACCGTTATCTGATTAAGCCACACTACGGCACAGGAACGTGTTATCTGATTAGGTCATAACGCTTGCCATCTAATTAGACAAGCGATATTCCTCCAGCCCCTGATAAGGCATACGGAGTTCTCAAAACAAATCAAACCTATGACAACCTGGGAAAAACCCTGCGGCCATTGTTTTGATTTCACCGAGAACTTCAGCAAAAGAATGTGCTAACGACCAGGTCGTATGACATCCTTATTGACGTATCTATGTCCATCCTTACGTCAATCTCGGCACCTTAAAGATATAAATATTACCGATATTGCCCTATGCAAACACACGCGGTGGTGACGAGATCGGAGCAGCCAGACTTGCCGAAGCCCAGAGCAGAGCAGACCCCGCTGGCGCAGCCCCGCCTTCCTGACGCGCTGAGAACGAGACGCTGCTTTCTCCTGCCGAGAAATCCAGCTCCGGCACTTCCGGGTAGCCCTCGCAGGCAGCCTGGAATATCGAGACCAGAGACGAGAGATACCATCCCTCATTCATCCTAGACTCCAGGTACAGAACTGAATAACCCCTTGCAGAGAATTCTTGATTCAGTCACTTGGCAAAACAAACTTAACTTAAACTGCTACTTTCTATTCCCGCCCACGTATTAGGCTTAGGTCAGGTACATCTGGGGTAGGCGTAGTTAGAAACACCAGTTGAGTACGATTAGTCAAATGTATATGTGTATGTATCTATTTTATCCATTTTAACCCATCATATGGCTTAGAAACCATATCAATATTTTTACAGTATTATTTTATACTTCTGCTTTTATGTATGCACTTTACTTAACCATAAGTATTGCAATAATATCGATCCATTTCTCTTGTATGAGAAAAGAGACTGATCAATAAATACCATCTTTTATTGAACACGCCCGTCTCTTCCTTTTCTCTACAATCTGGTGAGACTAAGAATGCACGTACTGACTGAGTAAATTAAGTCGTCTTTTGTTTTCACACGACTCTAGAGATACACTCTTGATTAGGGGAGAGCAAAGTTGTCATGTTCTATGGTTGTCAGAAACTAAATCCCTTCTTGTCTATCCAGGGAGGTTCAACTCCTCCTTGCCTATTCGAGAAAGTTTCTAGTGAACTCTGAGCTAGCTGGCAAACCCAAAACTTTAAGTCTAATATCGACAATAGAAGACCTAGTTAACGTCTGGTCTAGGCCTATACTATTGAAGGTATTATTCCAATGCGCAGAGCCTATTGGGATAATAGGAACTACACTACATCTTTCATCTCGGCTGTTGGATTCTGACGTTATTTCTTTATACTCAGCTAATGGGTGCATCACAAATCATCGATTATAAATACATTTGAGACATGCTTTTAATACAGGGATTACAGAAATATAGTATATCATATGCAATATGGTGCCTTAAAGGAATTTTTTAACTTCTGCTTTTCCATGTTGTTTGCTAGTGGCAGCGGGACGGTGGACGCTGCAGCAGCGCTTGGGCTCTTCAGAATATTTTAAAAACGGTGTTGTTTGTTCTTTTTACTGTGTGCACTTTTACTGGGCTTACCTGCTGCCTCTCCCTACTCCATTCTCCTGCACCCCTAGCCCCGGTCCGGATCGGCAGTGTGCCGCTTCACGGAGGGCTGACGGGGTGAGCAGGCTACCATCTTGGGAGGGCAGTGTAGGCTGGGTCAGCGCTCCTGTTATCGCGCTCGAGACCCCATTTAGCCCACCCCCATGCGCATGCACAGCGGGCGTGCGCAGCGAAGTTGCGCCTAAGTTAAGCCCGTCTGCGCCCGTCCGCGGCCGACCGGGGCTAGGGGCACTCCACTCTGCCCAATTTTTAACTTTCTCATCGGCCCAGCTTCGTACTATGCAAGGTCCGTGGGCCCTGCCTGATTCTATTATTGCCAAAATTTCCATCCTCGGCCTTTTGCCGACCTCTCCTATCTCCAATACTCAGGTCCCCGTCCCTCCCCCTCCCGGCTTCCTAGCGTTGCCCTCCTCTACTCCTGCGACTCCGGCAACCTCGGTTCTCCTTTTGAACACTAGATCGGCGGTCAAGCATTTTCATGAACTTTTTGTTCTGCTAGACACTCACCAACCTGATCTTTTGTTTCTTACGGAGACTTGGTTTTGTCCGGACTCCCTCCCAACCCTCTTGGCCACCCTCCCCCCCTCTTATTATGCCATCCGTGCGGTTCGTCCGGCCGGTAAGGCTGGCGGTGGGGTGGCTCTCATTGCTCGCACGGACCTTCACTTTCAGATACTACCAGCTCCCCCCACTTCTATCCTGCTGCTTGGCGACTTTAATTACTGGCCTTTTGATCCAGCTGAGGACTTTTCGTCCAAAGAATTTTCAGACTCTCTTTCTTCGCTTAATTTGGTGTCTCACGTTCACTGCCCCACTCATATCCATGGTCATATTCTGGACCAGGTTTGGTCGCTTAATTGTCCCGTTTCCTCCCTGGTGGTCTCCCCCTGCACTTGGTCTGATCATTTTTTAGTTTCGTTTTCTTTGTACCCCAGTCTAGTCAGGAAATCCCCCCTTCCCAGGAACACATGGGCCCGGAATTGGACTCATGTGGATGTGCCATCACTTTGCTCCTCCCTTTCTGCCTCTTGCCCCAACCTTCAAGATCTCCCTTTTCACTGTCAAACGGACTGTGTAAATAATTGGCTTAGTAGAGGTTGCGATCAGGTGGCTCCTCTTAGACGCGTTTCTGCCAGGCGCAATTATGACGCCAATAGGTGGTTCAGTTCCGCATTGAAAGAGGAAAAGCTGACCCTCCGGCAAGCGGAGCGTGCCTGGCGACGTGCCTATTGTCCCACTCTTAAGATAGAGTACACCACTCTTCTAAGCCAATATAAGAAGTCCATCCTTCTGGCCAAAACGGAGTACTTCTCCTCCAAAATTTTGCTCGCGGAAAATCAGCCTAGAGAAATTTTCTCTATTGTGCAAGATCTGGCATTTTCTGACAGAGTAACCCTCAAACCCTCCCCTTCTCAGACCCTCTGCGATTCACTTAATAGCTATTTTATTGACAAAGTCTTGGCTATTAAGTCTAACGTAGTCCCCCCCCTCTTTCCTACTCGGATCCACAGCCCTTTTTCCCTCAGATGTATCTTGATCACTTTCCCCCCTTGACTACAGAAGCTTTCCTGTCTCTTGTTTTGACGGTTAAGTCAGGCTCTCCATCTGACATTTGCCCTGCACATATTTTAAAACAAATGTATTTGGCTTGTCCTTCCCCTCCGCTCACTCTTCTCAATAACTCCTTGGTTCATGGTGTTGTTCCCCAGACTCACAAATCGGCAATTATTATCCCCATTCTAAAAAAGCCTGGTTCCGACCCATCCTCACTTACTAACTACCGTCCTATCTCCCTCCTCCCTTTCCTTGGCAAAATTTTGGAGCACCACATCACGAGAACGCTTAGTAACTTCGTGGAGGAGAACGGCTGCCTAGCCTCTCGTCAGGCTGGGTTTCGCCCGGCGCACTCCACAGAGTCTGTTGTCCTCTCTGTGCTGGACAACCTCAGAGAGGGCATGGATGCTGGCCGGCCCCAGGCTCTGGTCCTCCTTGATTTATCCGCCGCCTTTGACACGGTGGATCATTCCATCCTTCTCTCCCGTGTCGAGGCGGCTGGCATCAGGGGGTCCGCCCTGGCCTGGCTTGCATCCTTTTTAAAGGACCGCACTCAGGCCGTCCACCTGGCCAATTTCTCTGCTTCCCTTCAAATGGCCCACTGCGGAGTGCCGCAAGGGTCCTCTCTGTCCCCTTTATTGTTTAATCTGTACATTTCCCCTCTCATTTTTGCGCTTCAGCAGATGGACGTCACCATCTACAACTATGCTGACGATCTCCAACTGGTTTTTAATTTATCTTCCTCCCCTGAGTCCATTCACAATTTTCATTCTATTATGTTGTTTATCAGGGACTGGATGAGCTTTAATCATCTGAAGCTTAACCCCGACAAAGCCGAGTTGGTACTGACGGGAGGCTCCTCCAGTCCCTGGTCTTCCCTCTTTTGGCCTTCTTCCCTGGGTCCCCCTCCCACCCCTTCTTTTTCGGTCAAAACCCAAGGGTTCAAACTCAATGCGCACCTCTCACTACACTCTCAGATTAGTTCAGTTGTCTCTTCATCCTTTCTCACTCTTCGCACGATCCGTAAGGTGTCCCGTTTTTTTTCTTTCTGTGCCCTCAAACTCATTTTGTCTGCGATGGTGATCTCCCACTTGGACTATGGCAACGCCTTGTATAACGGAATCCCCGCCTACCATCTTCGGAGACTCCAACTAGTGCAGAATCAGGCAGCCCGACTTGTCTACAACCTGTCCAAGTCCTGTCATGTTACCCCGCTGCTTAAAGCTCTGCACTGGTTGCCTATCCGGGAGCGTGCCTTGTTCAAGATGGGTTGTATCACCTTCCAGGAAAGGGCAGGGACAGCCCCTCACTTCATTTCCTCTGAGATCAAGGCATACTGTCCTAGCAGAGAATTGCGTTCCTCTTCACAATCTCTTCTGGTTGTCCCTCGTTTCAAGAAGAAGAGGTTAGGTGGCGCAAAATTCTCTACGCTTGCGCCTACTTTCTGGAATGTCCTTCCTTCCTCCCTTAGACTTTCCACCCATTATTCAGAATTCCGAAAATCTTTAAAAACATTTTTGTTCACTCAAGCTTTCTCATGTTAGTTGGCCGTTTTTTGCTCCCTCCTGGATTTATGTCCTAGCGCCAAGAAACCGCGTGGTGTATGTGCGCTTTATAAATATTTTAATTTCAATTTCTTTACCTGCACTAACATATCTTAGGAATGGATAGATAGAGACATGGTCTGAAAATGTAGAAGAGCTGCATAAAACTTGTAATCCACATTGAATACTTTTCAGCAGTTATACATGGAGCTACATTAGTTGAAAAAACAGCACAGCTCTGTTTAAAATAAAGATTTTTTTAGACCAACCCCTTTTGAAAGGTTACTGAGTAGAATCGATATTGGTGGAATCCTCCCACCAGCTAAGCGAAGCATTGACAGGTTCACTATGGCAGTGTTGGCTTGTCAGCAGGTGGCATCAATGGATAGTTAAGGGTAGTAGTAACACTGTCAGCCTAATGTATTGTATTATAGGCAGAAAATGGGTATCAGATCACAAACATGATGCAGGCTCTCCTCTGGTTTCACGGTGGTACCTAGTGGCGGCTATTGTTGAAAATATCTCACAAAAACAGGATAAGCCTGCTTTTGTGACTTATAAATAGATTATCAGTGGCAGCATAGGGTCCTGAAAAGAGCGCGCATTAGGCATTTAGGCCCAGGTGCTCACCCAACCGAAGGTCCGGGACATTGTGACCTGTTTTAATTCTGGTGATAATGGCCAGGCTGCCTATAAATATAAAACTGTTTATGCCATTGGTCTAGTTTTTCTTTAGTAGTCATATGTTATATATTACAACGGTGCAGCCATAGAGATATTTGGTCTGCTTTACAAAAATATAGGCTCCTCCTATCTTTTCTGTACAGAGTTTTCCACCCAACTGCGGAGTCTCCGCAGTGGTAAACTTTCTAATAACTTGGAGCTTGTGAATAGCAAAAAAAATAATGAACTTACACAAAAGTGTAAGTTTACCTTTGTGAATCAGGCTTCAATATGAATGTAAATTGTAAGTCAAGTGAGGTAATAAGGTCTTAGTATGCCATCAGGCGGTTGGTGTTGGTTTGCCCGTCTTATCACAACGTTCTTCTAGGTATGGGGTAATGTTGAGGGATTGATATATATATGGGCACGGGTACCCTCTAGACTGTGGTCTGAACCCCTCAGCCTGACTGCCTACACCAGGGTGGTGGTTGCTGTGTTAATATGCCACGGATTTGGAGTGCTCTCATGACAGATGTAATACACCATTGTGGTAGGAACTCCACTAAGATGACCTCCGCATAGTATATCTGTGCACAGAGGACAGTAGCCTACTCTTTACTGGCTGGGCACACACTTCAGCATAACCAACCTCTAACCCTCAAAAGACATTTATACTCATTGTAGCATTATTAGCTTGTCGCCTGGTGGCACGAACGCACTAGTAAGTAGTTTCTGGGCAACCCAATTAGACCCAGAGAGGAGTGGCAGAGGACATTCTACATATTTTCAGCAATGCTTGAGGTATAAATGTCCCCAGTGTGTAGAAAAACTCTTGTAGACAACACAGATCCCCCATGTCCCACCTTGGGGCAACTAAATACAGTAGCCTACAGTGGAGCACAAGCTTACTGATTCTTTGAGTTACTAAATGAAAAACATCCAGAGCAGAAGATGGTGGTGAAAGTCTGCATCAATGGTCATCCTTTGGAACATTTTCACCTTAGACAAGGGCAGTAGTGTAGCAAAGAGGCCATGGGCAATTGTGCAAGCAAGGAAAATGATCACTTTGCCTGCTCTTGGGGTAGTAAATACAGCTATTATCAGGGCTCTGGGCTCCGGTGCCACGGCACCTGCTGCACCAATGGTACCCACGTCCCTGGACAAGGAATCAGACAAGAATGACTCTCGCCCTTGCCCCTTTTTGTTTCATTCCTTGAAACATAGCTGACAAAGAAAGATGTGGCTCTTACTTCGCTTTATAAACATATAAATTCAATTGCTGCTGTCATATGGTGCTGCTATTTTAGTCCAAATCGGCTTACTTGTCATACAGATGGTTGCGAAATCAATCTGGAAAAACTTGCACTTAATATTCACATAACTCAATAAAAATGGTTCAGCGAACGAATCAGAGTATCTGTGGTGGAAATACTGTAATTCTTGGTAATATCCATTCAAGGCTTTTTTATGGTGCTGCTGGTACACCATGCATACGTTTTATTTCAGCTGCTGTCTTGTATCTCCAGGTTTATATGGGGCGCTAAAATGAGCAGACAGGGATATAAACATCTTTGATTACACCCATTCAAAGGACGTTGAAAAGTCTCAGATTGGAAATATTAAATGTGTGCCTGAAAGGGCAGAAGACGATTCATACTAAAGACTTTTAGCAGAGATGGTTTCATATATATTGATTACATTGCAGCTAAATAAAGCATAGACCACTTGTGCAACCCTCTAAGTGCCTTTTCATTAAATAGTATTTTAAGTGTTAATAGGACAAATAGTTGGCAGGAAGGTGGGGGCCTCCGGCTCCCCTCACTCTTAATCATAAAATAATTCCTATCCCTAGCAACACTGAGCACTAATAAGCACACATCCAGGTACTGTGTTAGAGAAAGTGCCCCAGGGTACTTTGGTATTACAGACGGGGTCGCAGATGCTTGTGCAACCCATTCTGTAATGCTGCGCTCTTGTGAGAGGCTGCTCCCTCATTTGCACAAAGGAGTAGCTCCATACAAATGAGGGAATCGCTTTGCCCTGTGTCTGTGCTGTATTACAGATGTGAAAGCAGAAGCAAACATGCACTTAGGAGGCGCTCTGAAAATGTGTTGAAAAAAAGGTGATGCACGTTTAAGCACACCCCCTGAGGGCAGCCATCTCGAGAGGTAAAAGGGTGTCCTAAGGACCACCCCAAACATCCTCTTGCATACAGGTGCAGTGACTCAGTTGCACCTGCCTGAAAGGGGATTTCTAATTCCTCTTCAAAGTGCAGACGGGTTGTCTCCTGCACAGAGAAACACAGGGTGGCTTTAAAGCAACATCTCCATATTTGCTGTATGCTCTGCAGGCAGTACAAGTTTGTATTTATTCTAATATGGTACACTTGTCTTGCTTGAGCCCGGAACATCTGTTTAAAAGTGCACCCCGACGCAAGCAGGGAAAGTGCGCCCTACTTGTAATATGGACACTGGAGGCCGACTTGCTAAGGTGTAACGCATTGCAGCAAAAAACGTTACTGTGCTGCGTGAGTCGGAGAGAGAAGGTCAGGTCCATGTCTACTAAGATATGGTGTTCCTGCTCACTTCCCTAGCACTGGTGTACAATCAGGATGCCTAGCACTACTCACAAACCTTAGCACCATAGTGCAAAGGTATCCGAGTGATGTCTTGCATTGGTTTTGTAGTTGAAGGATGTGCTTCCAGTAAAAAATACTATGCCTAGGCAATCTTTAAAACTTTTCCCACTTTGGATCTGTGCAGATTGAGAGATAAAAAAACGACCCCTCTGTCTCAAAGGGGCATTATGTTTTGGTGCAATGGTCTACCATTGTAAGTAGGTTAAGCTTTGTGTCAAAAACCATGTGTGGTTTCAGGGGAACACACATATGTTATGTTATGTTATGTTATTAGGGTTTATATAGCGCTCAGCTGCCCTAGCAAAGGGGCGTCCCGGCGCTGCCAGCATCATAAATCAGCAACCCTACATCCAAGCAGATAGAAGCATTAGAAAAAAAGAGAAGGAGAACATGGCCTAATAAAATATATCATGCCTGGTACGCCCCCATGATGCAAAACAGTAACAAATACTGCTTTTTATGACTTTCACGCATGTTTCCGGTGCACAACAAGTTTTGTGAAGGAAATTAAATTGCAAATAAACATTTGTGTGCCGTTTACATCACTGTTGGGTCACAAATCAGGTGCAAAATGTTAGTCGATTCAACCCCAGAAGTGAAGTTAATAGCACCTGATCAGTATTCTCCGTGTGTCATCTCCCAACCCCATAATGTTTGCAGGCTCTGTAGGGCATGGGAGGAAGGATAGAAGGGGCAAACTAGAAGGAACCCGAATAGGGGTTTGGCTATGGAAGAGGCAGTGTCATACAAGTATAATTACAATAGGTTGCATAGTATTTGACACTACCTTTCACTGGAGGTATTAACTGCGAAAATGGAATGTTGTCATGTACCAGAGGAGTTAGGAAAGAGGTTAGGTTGGGGCTGTCAGGGAGCTGATCATTCAATGGACATGGCTCTCTTACTTTGGGTCTCTATGAAGATCCACAAGCAATCAACAAAACATAAACTAGTCAAAGGCCCTACTTGAGCAGAGGATGTTCTGTGACTGAATGGATACAAGCAGCAGTAATTGCCAATTTATTTTATGTTTTCATGAGTTGAGTGGGAGGTACGTATTCCTGCACAAGACTGTAATTAGTACACAAGAGCCTACAAGACCAAAACAGTACAAAGCCAAATCAGTTTCAGAGGGTTAAAGCACAGGCCTTAACTCCTCATTAACAACACACACACTCACAGAGTACCCTCACAGAATAGTGCTTGCATATAGTTCTCAGGTTGTAAAGAACGCATAAACACTCTTAGCACGTGGACGTGGAAGGATGCCTGGTGGCCACCCCCTCTTCAATCTACTAGGGACGAGGGATTTTATGCCAGGGGCATCTGGCAATCAAATGTCCTAAAAGGGCTTTGGAAAATCTGGAGTGCAGATTAGGAACTGACTATCATCTGTGCTAACAGGAACTGCAATGAAGTGGATATACCGCAGGGTGTCAGGCACTTCGAATTAGGGTCAGGTAAGGATATTCTCCTCCCTCCCTAGTCCTCGGAGCTTTGTAGCCGAAGTGTCACCTGGAGAGTTGAACACAGTGGTCACTGCTGCTAGATCCTCCCCTAACTATGCACTTGTGTTGATCCTGACATTTGAAGCTTGAATGGGAAACAAATAGGAAGCAAGAGGAACAGGAATGCCACTCTTAACCTCCTCCTTTTCTTCCCACCCTAACCACAAATTCAGCAGATAGGAGGAGGGTCCAGGAACTACAATTACTAAGAAAGCTCACAGTCCTGTAACTTCTTGCCCCACCACTGGATTTACTATTTGCTGTTGAGGTGTGAGGGACGGTCGAAAGGAGGGTGATAGGACCTGGCCAGTCTTCCACCACAGCAGTGTAAAATGAGACAGAAACCTGAGCCTGACAGGAAAATGAGAATAATGTTGAAAAGTAAAAGAAATTGTAGAATTTCTCCACATAAAAGAGGAATTCAAAGACACAGCAATATCTATTGGAATATTGTGGAATGACCAAGAACAGAGTCCAATTCCAGACCATTGTGAAGAAGGTGTGTGCAGAGATGAGGTGCAGACGGAAAGTCTTTCCTAGAGACTGAGAATGAGGTTGGAAAGATAAGAGTGAAACCAATCCCAAGAAGCACCACTAATCGCTGGATTAGACAGAGAGTTCAGTAAAATAAAGAAAGATGGAGGCATAGAGGAAAAGGTTTTCTGCAAAATAGACAATATGGGACTCCGAATGTAACAGAGAGGAATGATGATGGGTATGAAGGAATGAGGCGAGTTGAAAGAAAGCAATTCTTCAAGAATGTCCATAAATATGTAGCAACATAAAAGAGGTATAAAATAGAAAGGTAATTTTAATCAATTTATGAATTGTGAGCAAAGGATTAGCATATGAGGATTAATAGGCAGCAGGAAAGCCTTCAGATACCAGAAAAGTGTTAGAAGATGGGAAAAGGCTGAATCCACCACAAAATGGAAGTGATGAAACAGGAGAAGATGAAGGTTTGATACCGTGGCAACTTGGTAGCTTCCTGCACAAAACCTTCCTTTGAGGATTCTTCTTTTTATGCACAGAGGAAGTAACAAACGAAAAGAAGATATTTCTCCTCGCTACACCAGCCTCAGGTATGCACACCAGTTTGAAACAAACATATGTTTCCAAGTATTTGTAAATATGATTTTGCATCAAAATACTTGGATGGATGTGCTCCAGTCATGTAACACCTCCCTGACACAAGGTAACACAAGGCAGCGCTATGTGCTGCATTACATTTTTCTTATAAAACCACACAAATCGTGCTTTGTGTGGCTTTGCAAATCCCAAAATATATTTTGTGTTGGAGCTGTGCCAAAAAATGATGCAACTCCGGTGCAAATCTGTGTCTAAACCATGAACAGAGAGCAGGCAGCAAAAGGTAAAATAAGTAGATGATGAAAAGTGAAGAAGAGATAGTGTGGATTGTGAGTAGTAATCAGGTTTTTAAAGCGAAATTCTTTAGTTGTCCTCAGGTTTCAAGAACAGTTACCGTGAACTGAAAGAAAAGAAAGATATTAGGATGTTTTATCTAATCCCACAACAGTTCGATTTGGCACTGCTAAGACTGAAGTTGAGATAGCTCAAGCAGTAAACCAAGTTCAAGGAAGTTTAGAGAAAGATTAGAAGGGTTTAAGTGGAGCAGGAAGATTGAGAGAAATGGTGAAGGGTCACAATGTAAGATAGGGAGAAAAAGTCAGACAATAAGCTTTGATAGAAGGAGCAGTAACATCCTATTGTGTGTGCTTATGTTGCTATGGCACCTGGTCCATAAATGCATGGTGTTCCATGGGTAATATAGTGAAGTTCCATCTGACATTGATCAAGTGACCATAGCAAGATGTGGCTGTGTGGAACTGCCGCTCTTTCATAAGGAATTAATTGGCAACGAGCTGGTTGTAATTGAAGAAACGAGTTGTGCCCGCAAGTGGATAATTTATGGACTTTAACTTGTGTCTGGCAGTTTTCGTAATGGTGAAAATTAGTCAGACAACAGAAGAAACAACCAGCTCTTGTGGATCAGCTGTAGCTGGTATGCTGTGTTCTCCATGAGAACACACTGGTAAGAAGGTTATCTCACAGTTGTTTTTCCCTTCAACCTGCCTTACCCTTGATTTTCTTCGCTGTGATTTGAAGACGACCGCCATATGAGTATCCACTCTGACATTCACTGCCCATGAGTTTGCTGAAAGGATCCATGACACTCTCTCACGGGCGTACGCTTCTTCTGATCCCATCACTTTCCTTCGGCACTCCTTGAGCTCTTGGTCGTTGCATGGTTTCGTGATGTAATCTTGCATGTGGACATGTTGTAAGGAGTGTTACTGTTGGATAGCTTTTGCGAGCACTGTTTGACATTTATGACTCTCTGCTACGGTTGTGTAAGGTTATACAATGGGATCTTGTGTGGAGCCAATTTAGATCAGGCTGTTTAATGTTATCCACACGCATCAGTGATAATATATACAAAGTATTTATCTGAAATTTTCACAAGATTATTCGTACTCAATCTATTGCAGGAATTAAGGTGCTTTTGTGTTTTGAGGATTTTCAAGTAGTTTTTTTTATTGAATCTGTGAAGAATATGTTTTCAAACTGTTTTCTCATGGTGGTGAAGTGTGGACAGTGAACTAGTCCAGTTGCCCTGCTGGTGAAGTATGGACACTGTTGAATTCCACTTTAAAAAAAGAAAATAATAAAGGTGAGTGAGCAAAGCTTTTCACTCAATCCTCCTGAAGTCTTTTAGCCTCCTGGATCTGAACTGGTTCTGCGATGGGGAGAATGGAAGGAGTATTTCCTTAATTATATTGTTAAAATTGATTATCAGGGGATATCTAAACTGGACAAAATAAGAGAATACTATTTACAGCTGCTGTGAAGGATATGGATGAGTACTTTGCATCCAAGTTTTGCATTGGTTTTACCCTGTACAAGTTCTTCCAGAAAAAACCCAGAACAAGAACAAATCAATTGATGAGTATGTGAATAAAATAAAGAAACTAGCCATGGATTGTAATATTAAAATCTTACATGATGATTTGATACATCATCAAAGGGTTATGCATGCTTGTAATCCTGCCATAGAAGACTGCTTGTGGGTGAATGGTGATTCTGGTCTTGAGAACATTTTAGCTACAGTAAGGAAAGCTGAAACTTAAAGTAGTTCTGCTAGTGCCTTAAGATATGGTGTTAAGCAGGCTGACATAGTTAGCAAAATCTAAAAACTACTCCTGCTTCTTCACGCATGCTTCTCTGTAGATTATGTGGTGATTGGATGGTAGTGCCAAAGTTCCTTTGTCCATGCCATTCCTTGGGATGAAAGTGCAGCAGGCAGCGCTGATCTTGGCACAGACCCCTCCTTCCTTCGCGATCATTAAGTCCAGCATGTACCAATGCTACATTACCATGAAGTGGATAGCCCGCATTCCTTCCTTGATTGAATTGAGGCCAACCTCAGTGCTGTTCATCATTTTGAGCATTACCCACCTGGTTATTTGGAGCCAGCAGGTATTAGCTTTTGTTTGTAGGGTGAAGAAGGATCTCAACCTCTCTGCCCCCTGCTGTTTTCTGTGAACAGTCTAAACTCTTCTAGGATGTTCTTGAACTGAACCAAGCCAAAACAGTTCACCGCTCCCTTCTCACAAGCCTGGTGGAGCAAGGTGGTCATTTTCTGTAACAGGTGCTGGTAAAACTCTGTTAGTTCTTCTCCAGGAATAGCCAAGGCCTGGATGTGCATGTTAACCAGGGAGCACAGTTGTTTCCAACTGGGAACCAGTTGGGTGTAGGAGTGCTTGCCAAATTGCCAGTAGAAATCCATAAGCGTGGAGGTGCCCCAGTGCATATCCTGAATGCGCAATATCACGCCGCAGTTAGCATTTGTGCCCATTTGAAGAGTTCCTCTTCCTCCAAAACATAAAGAACAAAGCATGAGTTTCCGTATATTATGGGGTTGACCTTTCCCTTCCAGCCAAGTGTATCCACCAACCTTGGTTTCCCAGATTTCCTGACATGAGTTAGCCATACTTTCATATAACCCTTCCCCATGCGACTCATTTCCCTTTTTATTTCCAAGCTGGATGGCCCTACAAAGGAATTATATGTCATGAGACCACTTGTTGTTAAAGAAGACTGCCCCAGATATGCTAAAGGCAACCCTTGGTCCTTAGATGGATGATGGAGTGGACATGTTTGCGCACTGAGTTGGGATTTTTACTACCTCCAAGAATCTTTTCTCTGGGACATCTCATGGCCAAACAGTATCCTCCCCTATGGTGCCTTTTCTATCAATCATGTCCAGATCGTTTTGGATATCATTGGGTTCAGTGACGAGATATATCGCTGTTGGGCTGGTGTTATATCGGGCCAGCTTCACAGGTACCCTCTGAAGTTCTATCTTATTGGACTGGATCTTGGCCCTTATCCTGCATAAGTAAAGGTGAATAAGGCACTTGTTTTTTTCGGGGGCTATCTTTCAGGGCCAGCAAAGACTATCTGTGCCTACCACGTGTGGGATAAGTGAACAGTTATAACATCACCTGGCTGATGCTTAGGAGCTGACTGAGGTCATGTGTTGGTACCAGATGTTATGAAAAAGGGTGCTTTATAGTGTGTGTGGGATGCTATTGCTTTGTTTAGTGTAATTGTAGGTGACATACAAGAAGTCCCTATGCAGGTGCTGTATTTCCCCGTTAGTGACTCTCTTTTGACTGTACAATTCCTCAAATTTCACAATGGTAAATAAGAGTGGGGTTACCCATATTAGACAAAGGGTACACATGCACAGAAATATACATACATTTTGTAATGATATTGTAGTTCAAGGTGTGATTCTCCTCGGAGCCATATGTGCTCTTACGGTGGCTGTGTTTCTTCTGCCCGATTGGAAATTGTTAGCAAAGGTTAGTTCATGGATGTCATTGCCTTGGAAGGACTCAACTACATGAAGGAATGGTACACCCACTCTGGTGTTAAGCAGGCTGTGGATTTTTCCTCCTTCTTTTGGTGTAAGTGGGTAAATTGTCGATTTTCCCTTTCTTGCTTGTGGAAGTTATTATTATTAATTAATTGCGTTTTGTTAAGCGCAAGCAACCCGGAGGCCTCGTAGCGCTGTATTGTCTGACTAATGTGGGCTAAGACGGCCAAGTTAGATAAAGAGAAGAGTTTTCACTTCCTTCCGGAATTTCAGAAGGTTAGATTCGCTGCGAAGGGTGGTAGGCAGGGAATTCCAACCCTTGGCGGCGTTCCAGGAGAAGGAGCGCCCGCCCCATCTGGTACGTTTGATTTTGTTCATTGTGGCCAGGAACGCTGTACTAGATCGCAAGGATCTATGAGGGAGGTAGGGGGTCGCCAAAGAACAGATCATAGATGGAGCGGTCTTCCACATGGCCTTGTGCATAATGCACATAGATTTGAACAATACTCTGGCCTTAATGGGAAGCCAGTGAAGTTTCTTCAAAGCCGCTGTGCCTGATTCTCGCCGGTTTAGGCCCAGCAAAAGGTGGGCTGCCGCATTTTGAGTAATCTGGAGCTTCCTTATTGTAGAGACAGGAGCCCCAAGGTATAAGGAGTTCCCATAGTCTAGGCGAGATAAGATAATGGCTTGTACCATTATTCTGCGAGCTTGAGGGGGAAGGAGTGGCAACACTTTCCTAAGCATACGCATAAGGCCAAAGCAGGTGGCAGACAAAATGGTTACTTGCTGTGTAAAATTCAGATTTGTGTCTAGCCACATGCCCAGGCTCTTTATTTCGGTTCTAGGTTGAGGCGGGTTTCCCATGCATGGGGGCCAGTCCGACAAAGGGCTAGCAATAGTTGAATTGCCCAGGATCATGAGCTCCGTTTTTTCACTGTTGAGCTTCAGGTGCGAAGAGGTCATCCACTGATTGATTGCTACCATACATTTACTGAGGTTGGGGGGGGAGGTACTGGACTGGTTCATGGATACAACCAATTGTGTGTCGTCGGCATAGGTCACTATGTCTAGACCGAACGAATACACTATGTCAGCAAGAGGTTGCATATAAATATTAAAAAGGGTGGGTCTCAAAGTGGAGCGACACATCGCAGTGGTGCACTTTGTTGTCTTTTTTGTTACTTGCTTATGGAAAAGAGATTTGCTGAATGTGATGTGATGTGATGTGATTGGGTTCTTGTATTGCGCACTATCACTCCGAAGAGTATCTTGGCGCTGAAACTTCCTGTGTCTAGCAGATGACAACATCTAGACCGTTCAAGAAAATGGAAAGGATCATATTAGGGTTTGACATACTGTGTCTGGTAGTGAGTAAATCCATATTTTTAGTTGTTTCCTGAAACTAACTTCTGTGTTAGCGGCACGAAGAGATTGAGGAAGTTTATTCCATGCTTTCGTGCCGATCACAGATAAGGATTTTCCCCCTTTCGTCGTCAACCTGAACTTAGGGACGGTAAGCAGATTTGATGATGAAGATCTCAGTTCACGCACAGGATGGTATTGTTTAAAGTATTTTTGTAAATAGGCTGGGCCTTGGTGGTGAAAAGCTTTAAAGGAAATTGTCAAAACTTTGAACAAAATACGCTTTTGTATAGGGAGCCAGTGTAGTGCGTCAAGCGCGGCAGAGGCTGAAGATCTTTTTGCCCAGCCTAGAACTAGTCTAGCTGCGGCATGCTGTACCATCTGCAGTTTATGGAGGGCAGATTTATTTAGCCCTGCATACAGACTGTTGCAGTAGTCTAACCAGGATGTAATGAGTGCCACTGCAACAGTCCGTCTGGCACTCAGAGGGAGGAGTTTGAAAAATGTCCTCAAGCCTCTGATAATATTAAAGCAGTTTCCAGCTACTTCTCTGGTTTGTTGGTTAAATGATAGGGTGTTGTCGAATTTAACCCCTAGATTTCTAGCTGCATTGATAGTATTGGGTGGAGCTTCCGCTTCCTTAGGCCACCAAGATTGAGGGGAGAAACAGTTATTAGGGCCGAAAGGTATTATTTCTGTTTTGGCAGAATTACATTTAAGATGATTGCTAGTCATCCATGCAAATACTGCCGAGAGGCATTCTTTCAGGGTGATTTCGGCATTCGCCACATTTTTATCCAATATTAAGATTAACTGGGTATCATCAGCGTAAGCTATTGAGTCAATACCAAACAAGGAGATAAGTTTGATCAGGGGAACCATATAAAGGTTGAATAAAGTGGGGCTCAAACTTGAACCCTGTGGAACCCCTGTAATCAGCATTCTCTCCTTGGAACGGAATTGACTGTCAACTCAGAAACATCACACATGCTCTGTAATTAACAGTTTTTGGGCTCCCTGTATTTTTACTCTAGGGGTGTGATTTCTGTACTCCACTAGGCGCAATGTAGTAAGGCACAGGAAGGTGACACCCTGATGGATCTTTTTATTTTATTTAATGGAGTAGGGGTGACTATTAGTTATCTAGATGGAGGAATCCATTTATAAGCTGTTGAGCCCCCCCATCCAATCCTAACTGGATGAATAAAGTGGTGCTAAATATGTTAGTGGAGTGGTCTCATGAGCATAAGGAGGGATGGATTATGACTTTTAGACAAAGTCCTATGGCACTGCTAGTTTTCATCATAGGCACTTCCCCGAGTGGCTATGGGTCCGGTTTCTGTGTTGTCCCTTCCGTTAATAATTTTTTTGTGGTGGGGGGGTATATCTTTTGATACTACCCTCAGTTGCGCGTGGTATGCCCTGCTTAGCTTAGCATCACTATAGGTGAGTGGATCACATGGGAAGAGGGGGCGTATTGCAGTTGGTGTTGCTAATGCCTGCCATGTGCCATGGGCAAGTATTGTTGTGTGTGCACCTCCTTGTTCCCAGCACGTGGCATGTAAGGTGCGTTGTCCTCTCTTGTGTCCTTCAGATACCTAACCTTGGCTGATCTTGACCCCGCCTTAGTATTTGGAATCTTCTTTCTGAACTAGCTTTGTTTTTTCTCCCCTTACTTTTTAGAGGGATTTCGTTGGATCTCGTGTGATCTATGGTTACACTTGTCATGCGGGGTGGAAGGTCGGGGGGACTGCCCCTTTTCTCCTATCTATGCCACCTTGTGGTGTCTGTGGCCAACTATTTTTCCTGGCTGGTGCATGCAAGGTTGGAGTTCCGTTAGTCACTATGCTTCGTATGGAGGTGAGTGCACCTGGTGTCCTATGTTCGTCTGGAACCGGAGTGGATATTCGAGATTCGCCTTCCCGAGCACCCCCTCTTCCTTGGACCACACCATACAACCTCTAAGCTTATTATTGGGCCCGCTGTCCCTAGCTCGCAGCTGGGGTTTCTACAGTAGTCTGTTCTCTAATTAACTGGTGCATCTCTTGTTGATCTTTTGAAGGGTGTACCTGGGTGACCGAACTTTGAAAATCAAAAACGGGATAGTTCCCAAAACATAGAAGAAGGTTGGCTGAGCACGTACTCACCTTGTAACAGCCTCAGCGAATCCGGTCAAAAGCAACCTGGTCATCCTGGTGAATCACCCACCTGGAGGCTTGAAGTAGACAGCATGCTGAGCCCTTAGAGCTTACTGGCTCTTTGAGTGTGCACCGTGAAGTTTTAGAGTTTTATCATCCCAGGTGCACAGGAACCATGGTTCCTGCCTCAGAGGCTAGCTTTGTTTTAGAACTGAAAGGGGGCCTCCATTGGTGTGGAGGCTCTGAGCTTTTGGAGATGCTATTTGGGCTGAACGCCTTGAAGGAAACATTGGCCCCAGACATGGTCCCCAAGAGTGAGGACTTTTTGACTTGGTGATTAGAACGCATCCCTTTTTGACTTTCGCCACGTGACCTGGGTGTCTCTTTTTATGGAACGGTTCTATTTATAGGGCCCCGCGATGTCAATGACGCTGCATTTTTGCCTACAACCAACGTCCAGCAGTGTGATCAGCTTATGGAAGATATTACACAGCTAAATGTCTACAACCCGGAGGCTGGCAGCGATGAACAGACCATTTTAAACATTAGAGAAGGGAAAAGAAAGGGGAAAGGAAAGACAGAGTAATCAATACAACATTCCCACCCTCCCACTCTTCTGCACCAGGTTCGCCCAACAGTACCATTTATCAATGGGGTGTGTTCTATGAGTCAAAGTGCATTAGTCAGTGCAAAGAGGGGGGTCTAGGTAGCTTCTGTATCTTCCAGACGGAGCAGGCGAAATATCTGCACATATTTCAGGCAGGTCACCTCCCTGAATTCTGTTGAAAGGATTCAGATAAAGGGGGCCCACATGTCTGGGTAGGCGGCTGCTCTCTCCTCTACAGTGAGTGACATACACTCCATCGCCAGGGTGAACCATAATTTGTGCTACCATGAGACATGCTCCAGGGTTTTCTCCGCCCCCCCAATGTGAGAGGATTATTTGGCGTGCTGTGCTTAGTGCTGGAGCCATTTGCCTGCCCCGGTTCGAACATAACGGAATGGTCAAGCGGTTGGATAGTGCTAAAATACTGTAGGCAGGGAATCAGTGTATGGCAGTATCGAATGCCAGATCAATATAATTCAGAACCTGTGCCCAGAATCTGGCTAATTTGGAACAATGCCACAGGAAATGAAGAAGGGAACCTGTCTGCGCACATCCCCATCAGCACTCCTCAGATCGCCCCTTATTCCATCTATGTATACGTGCAGTTGTGAGGTACCAGTAGGAGGATACCTTATAGGCTGACTCCGTACTGGCCATGTTGTGTGCGGTGAGATGTACCCTGTAGAAAATATGATTCCACTATTTTGGGTAGAGGGAGCACCCCAATTCCTCTTCCTAGCATATTTGGCCCTTGGATTTAAAGTGGAGCCACCACCACCACCGTCAGAGAGCAGGGCATACAGTTAAGCAATGAGATGCTGGTCGCTATCCTTACGAAGCAGCCACTACTCAAAGGTAGTATGGGGGGTGGGAGGACCAAGTTTTGTAACTCGGGGTAGTCACTCAGTGTCTCAACTGTAAGTAATCGAACATGTATAATTGAAGAAGAAAATAATCCTGTATGAGTCAGTCGAAAGGGATAACCCCAGTAGGGTCAAATAAAAACTTCTGAATTATACCCTGGAAGAAAGTTGGGATTGTCGACAATTGGTATCTTTGAGGGCTATAGAGTCCCACACCTTCAATGTTGTGGCTGTCACCAATGAGGAGTATATTCCCCAAGCCCTGTGCTCACAAGGCAGCCAGAATTCTTGACAGATATTAACATTGGTGACCATCTGGTGCATGAAGGACCAATGCTTGTCGGAGAGGGGGTGATTCCACTCTACAATGTAGCAAAGTTGTGAGGTTTGGATGTAGTGCGTGATCAGAGGGAGCCCCAAGCCGATACCTCCTTTCGAACAAGACAGTTGTTTATGGTAAAGGCGTGGCTTCTTGCTATTCCAGATGAATTGATTGATGGCTATTTGCAAGATGTGGAGCACTGGGGGTGAGGGAGTCAGTGAATTGATTTGGAAGACAAAAAGTATGCGTGGGAGCACTGTCATTTTAGCTTCAACAATGAGGCCAGTCCAGGTGAGGCGTAAGCGGCTCCACGAGGATAGTGTCTTGTTCATAAGGCCTCGTAAGTGACCACCAGTGTCTTTGCAAGCATGGGAGTTAAATATAAACCTAAATACAGAATGGTCTCTTTCACCCAGACAAATGGGAATCGTGAACGAAAGACAGACTCATGTGGAGGGGTTACTGACTTTAAACCCTGGGACCTAACCGAATAGGCATAATTCATCAAGTAGGGATGGTAATGAGGTTATCAGATCGGATAAAGATAAGAGGATATCATCAGTATAAAGGCAAATGGTGTGGCTGTCACAGCCAAGCTGGATGCTCGAGACCTGTGAGTTCTCCCTAACTCTGTGTGCCATAGGGTCCGTATACAGCGTGAATAGAAGCGGGACAGGGAGCAGCCCTGTTGGGTCCCTCGCACTATAGGGAACGCGGAGGATGAAGTTCCATTGACACGGTCTAAAGCCTGGAGAGCACTATAGATACAGCATATCCATATGATACATTTATCTCCAAACCCAAATTGGCGGAAGGACTTGAGCAGGTATGGCCAGTGAATGTGGTCAGATGCCTTCGCCATGATAGCAGAAAGGAATAGAGCATCTTTTTGCCTTCTCTGGGTGATATCAAGGAGGTGCATGAGTCATTTAGTATTGTTGCCACATTGCCTTGTAGGGATCAAACCTGATTGGTTGGGATTGACCAAAACCGGCATAAGTGGGTTCAGTCTGGAGGCTAAAATCCTGTGTAAAGTTTTGGCGTCTAAGTTAAGGAGAGAAATGGGTCTGTTTGACCTGCAGTCCCCAGGGTCTTTAGACCGCTTGAGTAGTACTGAGATAAACGCCTCTAGCATTGAGTTAGAAGAGGTGCTAACTCCTGACAGAAGGTGTTGGAAATTTGGGAGGTGAATCCATCTTGCCCTGGGGCTTGTGACCGGTTTGAGGCAGGCGATCGCAACAATCACCTCATCTATTCATATTGGTTGGTCCAACTGGGACACAATGCTAGCGGCAAGCGTGTCAAGGGAACCCCCATGAAGATAATTCATCGGGCCACCTATTTGGGGTCAGAGGGGGAGTACAGGGAACTTTTAAAATCTTTGAATGTCAAAGGCAATTTCCGCGTCCGTGTGAACCTCCGCACCCTGAACCGTGTGCATTGATCTCACTGAGCTGGAGAGCACTTTGTTGCGGAGCCTATGAGCTAACCTGCACCCACAGCGATCACTGCTCAACTAACATTTATGCCTGAGGTGCAAAAGGGCATCCTCTGCCCTTTCGAGGTCAAGGCATCTCAGAAAGAGCCTTTTTTTCTCCAGTTTTCGCCAAACCCCGGGGGCGCCCAGGCTTTATGGATCGACTTGAGCTCTGATACCGCCTGTTCTAGTTGCTAGCATTTCTCCTGATGGATCCGGTTCTCGCCTGCAGAGATGGTAATAAATTCACCACTCACAACAAGCTTCAGAGCATCCCAGACCAATTATAAAGGGGTTTCCCCAGTTTCGTTGTTGCAGAGGTAGGGCCAGATGTACTACCCATTTTTGCATGCGCAAACGGGTTTGCAACCAGTTTGCGCATGCAAAAACCTACAGGGCCATGTACAAACCCTATTCAGTGAGTCGCAATTTATTTGCGATTCGCTAAATAGGATTTGCGACTCGCAATAGAAAGAGGCGTTTTATGGGCATCCCTTCCTAATTGCAACTTGCTACCTTATGGAAGAATGTTTTGCGACTGCAATTGTGGTCACAATATACTTTTCAAGAGGGTGGTAATGCAGTTGCAAATGGGGCAGGCGGTGGTCCCAGGGACTTTAAAAAATTGAAACGAAAACGTTTCATTATTTTTTTTTAAATGCAGCCCGTTTTCCTTTAAGGGAAATGTGCTGCATTAAAAAAAACCTGCTTTATTTAAAAGCAATCCCAGACATGAAGGTCTGCTGAGCCCAGCAGGCCACCATACCTGGTAGGGCCAGCCATTCTCAATGGGGTCACACATTGCAAATGCCTTAATGAATATTGATGAGGCATGCAATTTGCAACCCCATTGAGAATCGCTAACTGTGTCTCTGACACTGTTGTACATGTCATTTTGCGAGTTGCAAGTTGCGACTCGCAATTGAGCACAATTTGCGACTCGCAAAATGACATGGTTGTACATCTGGCCTGTAGACCGCAAGCACCGCATGCACAGCACTAACCGTGGAAAGGGAATGCAGCAGCGCATTGCGAATTTGGCAGTGTGAAGCGTGAGGCTGCGAGGCATCGAGCCATAGAGTCAAGGTGATTAAGGGGTTATCTGAAAGGGATTGGGGCTGTATGCTTGACTCTCTGACGTGGGCTACTAGGGCAGAGGACCTGAGGAAATGGTGAAATCGGGCGTATGATTTATGTGCCACTGAATAGAGGGTATAATCCGTGGAGGATGGGTGAAGGTGATGCCACATATCACATAGCACTCTGTCTGCCAGTCATCTTAGGCCATCTGGCAAAAATGCTCCCTCTTGAGAAGAGCATTGGCAGAGTGGTCGAGAGTGGGATCCATTACCAGGTCCCCTCAATCAGAATAGCCACATCATGGGTAAAGAGAGCTGTTGCTAACAGGCTGAGAATGACATTTTCTTGGTGCTCAATAGAGGCGTAGATGTTGGCCAGGGTGAAGTCAAAGTTGTCTCATTATATTCTAACTACGAACAGGCTCCCTTAATTTCTGATATTGTGGATATTATCTTGCCATTGAATTTCTGTGAGAAGAGGATAGCTACCCCATTCTTCTTTGAGGGACCTGAGGACAAGGCTGGCTGGGAATACAGCAGGACTGCTTGCAGGAGGTGGGTCTACTGGAGCAAGCATATGTGTCAGTTTGCAAATACGACACAACGTGGTGCAAGAATCACGCTGCAAGTACATCAAGGAAATGATGCACTGCCAGGGTGAAACTGTCAGAAGGGGCTCATGAATAAGCCACCCTGTCTTTTTCCCCAAAGCTGGTGCACAATGGCTAACATGCACCAATGCAGGCACTCTTGCGCCATGGTGCAAAGGTGACTGTGTTGCGGAGTTGATTGATGTTGTGGCTCCATAACTTTTCGAGACATCTGCAGGTGCGTCTGGACTAGTGGAGGGTGGGAGTGAACCAGTTGGCCTTCTTGGAGTGTTGCTTGCCTGGTCTTTTCGTGAGGGGTACAAGGGTGTCGACGCAGTTGGATATCCATCAGTAAATGTTGCGCACTGCAGTGTTGGCGTCTGTAAGCATTGGCGGAGTGGTGGTGCTGAGGGAGTTGACGAGAAGTTCTTTGTTGGCCTTGATCCAGCTGTGAGGGGGGCGAAGATGGCAGTGGTGTACGGTGGGCATGGTGAAGACGTCATGTATACAATGATGGTCGGTCCATGAGAGTCCAGTGGTGTGGCTGTGTTTGAAGTTCCGCTGGTGGGGAAGACGTGCTTGAGCGTGTGTCCAGCATTGTGGGTTTGTGTGGTGACTAGCTGCTTGAGTCTGATATTGGTGAAGTTCCCCAGGAGGGCAGTGGTGTTCTGGTCACTGCGGTTGTCCAGGTGGAACTTGAGTTCTCCCAGTAGGTTGTAGTCAGTGGATGGGAGAGTTTGGAGTGCAATGAGGCCTACAATGGCATCGGTGAATGGTGGTCCATAGCCCGGGGGGCCTGTAGATGAGGGTCACCTTGGGTCATTAGAGTGCGTGGTCAGTCGGAGTGTGCTTTTGTAGCCAATGGCAATGCTTCCGCCTGGACTGTTGGGGTGGTCCTTGCGGGTGGTTTAGTAGCTGTCAGGGATGGCATTGGCGATGTCCAGTCTGGAGGAGAGGTTGGTCCAGGTTTCCATGAAGAAGGCGATCTCTGAAGAGGTGGCATCGAGGACGTCTCAGATGTCTGTGGCATATTTTTGGAGGGACGGCACGTTGAGGAGGATGGAGTTGACCAGGTTGGGTGCGCTGTTGGTCGGCTGGGCAGCAAGAGGCACTGGTGTGCTGATGTGGCAGAAGGTGCATTTGCAGTTTTGACAGGCGCAGGGTGCAAGGGTATTCTTCAGTGATGCTAGATGGCAGGCAGCGTGGCGTCCATGGTTGAGGGCAAGGAGGGTGCTGGGGATGTAGTGGTGGAGTGTCTGAGAGGCGGGTCTCCCTCGTGCTAGGCATGGTACAGGGCCGGATGGACACAGACGAACTTGCCTTTGGCTTCCCTACGGCACACCAGTGGCTCGCCCGCTGTGCATTGCTGCACAGCATCCGCCATTAAGTAGTGCTGCAGGGGAGATGGACAGCTGTGAGGCGGGTAACACGGGAAAGGACACTGGAGGGTGTGTAGGTGATTGCAGTGGCAATGAGGGAGAGGATAGTGAACAAGGAACTGCAATAAAGCACAGGAAAAACAAAGTCAAACACAGCGAAGATAAAAAAAGAAAGAAAAAGGTAGGAAAGCAACGGAGAAGAGCAGAAAGATGAACAAGAACAGCAGACGAGAGGGATAAGAGGGCAGTCAAGCTGCAGAGCAGTGACACTCTACCACTGGACCACCAGGGATGAGGCACAGGGATTCGAACACCTGACCTCCGTGTCAGAGGAACCTGCAGCAGCAGATGGGGACAGCAGCAGCAGCAGCAACCAGACGGCACAGCGCTGTGGAAAAAGGAAGTCCACTAAGGGTTAGTCCCCCGTACACCCAAAGGCAAACTAACAGGGGGCAGGGAAAGGCAGCACTACCCGGTTGCCTCTTTTGGTCTGACAGTAGCAACCAGATTCCGTGTTCCCCAGTTACCCAGCTAGTAACAACGGATCTAGCTACATACCCAGGGGCCTGGGCAGAACCGGCCCGTGCCCCTGGCATCCACTACCTCCAATCACCATTTTCAGCGAATTGAGCGAGTTAGTGGAGTCCCTCACCAGTCTTGTGCGCTGCCCTCAGTGATGTAGGTCAGGGCATGGTGTGCATCACCCACAGGTGCTAGGCCTGGGCCCGACTCGCCCCCAGGACTCCTCCGCTATGCATACCACCTTCTCCTACCCTGGACATTGACACCGGGGCTCAATGCGTTGCACTCTCTCCAAATCCGTGACTCAGCCAGCAGGAGCCTCAGCCAGGTGAGATTACACAAGCCCGGGTACAGCATTCACCGCCAACTCAGCTGGAGAAAATCCAGATGCAGGTGTGGCAACAGGGCCCCCTTAGGTGCAAAGTTGCAGCTCTCTCGCCACACAAGTTTGGTCCAGCTCAGGGGCCTCACCCTCCACAGTGTCCTGCCAGCACAACATCCTACGGTCTGTGATGCAGAGATAATCTCCTTTGTGCACACCGTGGTAGTGGTGGATCATAGTATGTGATGCAGACCTCTCTACATTGGTGCGCAGGAGCGCCTCTACCGTTCACAGTTCCAAGGGGCGCATAGTGGTCTTCTCACACAGGTCAGCAACGTATCTCCATGCGACCTGCCAGATGTCACCACCAGGTAAGGGCGATCGCCGACCCTCAATGTTTACCGCCACGGCCTAGCGACTCCACAGCACCTCTGCATCCCTTTCCGGGTCCCAGACGCAGGCCCAGCGAGGTCTCCAAGCCCCGGGGACTGTCCCTGCTTTCAAGGTTTTGGATGCCATGGTGTTGCAAGGAGTGCGCAAGGAAAAGTGAGGCATCACTGGTTTGGCACAGCGATGTGCCTCTTTTCATAGATGTAGCCCTGAATTTCCTCTTCCAATGGGATTCTGGCTGGTCATCTTGGCTGTTGGGGGTTTGGGGGAAGGTGTTGATCTGTGCTACACTTAGCCCTGGCTGCTCCATCCTGCATTCCATTAGTTTTATTTACTATTTTTCATTGGAGGTGGACTTATAGGCTATTTTTGCTTCTAGAGGCAAAAAAAGAAACGTTGGGCTGACTAACGTGAGTTTTTTTCCCCGCTAATGGGCCTTTTGTCAGTTTTTGCCCGCTAACGTCAGTATTTGTACCGCATTCACGCTAGTGTTACCGGTAGTTTTCACCGCAGCTACCTGAATTGTAAATACATCGCTAACAGGGTGATAGTTTTTGGTGATAGGCCGCGTTAAGAAAACTGCCACTAACTAGTGTTAGCGGCAGTTCTTGTACATATGCCCTATAGCTCCAATATCTGGGCCCTCAATGTGAATTGGCACTCCTCTTGTTCCGGCAGGAGCAATTTTCTAGGTCTTCATTGTGGGACTGAAGATCTACATGTTGTTCCTTGAGGGGAAGGACCTCCTGCTGAAGCCATTCTATCTTTTCCTGACTGCTTGTTTCCCAGTCATCCATGGTGGCTACTCTGTTGCCTATTACCTCCAAGTCCTGGTGAACTTCCCGGAGGTCCACACAGAACTCCGCCTTCATTGCCTGTATATCCTCTCTGAGGGATGTGAAGAGGGTTTCCAAAAAAGCTTTGGTGACTGGGCCCTCCCTATTTCCAGGGTCTGCCTGGTGGACCGCTGTAGCCAGTGGCAGGCTATCATCTGAGGTTCCCACACCCTGTTTTGAAAACATGTTCTTGCGGGACTGAACCTTTTTTGACTTCTTCATAGACATACTGCAGATCTTCAGGCAAGAGCAGCTAAGAGAGCGTGACCGATTGGTGGTCAAGGACTAGGTCAAACACTTCCGTGGCAAAGACAGGGGAACCAGTCATCTCAGAAAGCCAAACCAGAACCTATCACAAAAACCCGCGTCACACCAGTGGGTCCATCGAGGCAGTACGTGAGGTAGCAGAGACATGGGCAGTTGCCACAGTCACCGGTGAGCGCGAGTCCGGGGAGGTTCCAGTCTGAAGGCTGCGAGCCCACACTGACCCCCCAGAAGCCCCCACCTCCAGTACCCTCCAAGCAGCAGTGGAGGGATGCAATTGGTCAGAAAGCCAGCCAGGCTGAGCCTGCAAAGTTCAGGGGACTCACTTCTACACCCCCACGACTGCCAAGGAAGCGAGGTAGGAGCCCGCTGACTGCGTGGGGCCCCAATCAGTATTGGTCTCTTGAGATCTCCATAACTGGACAGGAGGGTCATCATTTTAGAGTGCTGTTGTAGGGGTCCAGGGTTGGAAAATTATTGCACACTCGTGGGTGATTTGTGGTCTGTTACCAACAAGGGTCCCTTTTATTCGGTGGTCTTCTGCAGGCCTCGCTAACACCAGGCAAGGCACTCTACAAAAACTGCACGCTAAAAACTCTGGGCTTATGACGATGGGCATTGAGGTCTGGCGAGGCCAGCTCCGACCAGTTAGAGGACCAGCCCTCTGCTTGGGTAGAGGGAGGGGGGTTTTGAAACCACTGCCCCACTATGCGTCGGGGCCTCAAGCACTCCCAAAGGGACTCACACCCCCTCAATAAGGCCCACCTGATTCAAGAGGCCTCTCGGATCCACCACGAGGTTGATGGCAGGAACAGGTGCGATGGGGGGAGAACCTGCAACCCCCCCACTGCTGGCTGGCTCCACTCACCTTCTGCATCGCTCCTTGTGTGCGCGGTCTGGAGCACCCTCTCGCAGCCTCCCTGCCGGACCCCTTCTCATGTGAGCGGGTCAATTAAAGAAAAGGGGAAACATGCCTACGCACAGCGCACCCTGCTGTCTTGACCCTCAGAACCATGTCCATGCCAGCTCAACCTCCCTAGAGCGGCCTCAGGTCAGTGGAGCATCTTTCCACACCACACCGATCCTGTGGCCAACCACCATCCAGTTTGGGTGGCCAAGTTGTCCCTGAGTTTGTCGCTCCACGCCTAGGAATCGGGGGCGATGGGTCAGAACTGTAGGTTCTCCCAGCGCCTCAGTTGTGCCAGGTCTGCTGTAGACCCGAAGGGACCTGCTAGAAGAGGCAGGAAGGGTGCAGGTTGTTGCTGTAGGTGTGGCGGGACAGAGAGACAGAGATACGCGCCTCACCCGTCTGCCATCATGCACACACCCTAAAGGGAAGTGGGTGCACCACTGGGTGTTAAGTTGTTGTGGTGGTTCTTACTTGTGCTGGGGGGGTTTATTTTTACTGTGCAGTTTGGCTCTGTGTTTGTATGAAGGCACTACCTCCCCACACCCTCCCTGTGGGTTATGTGGCGTCGGACCCTGTTGTGTAGGACTCCCTGTCTGTAACTGCTGCTGCCACATGCTCGCCCAATTGTTGGATCCCTGCTGTGGTTGTGTGGTGGCCATGGCCCTTCCTGGTGGATATGGGGTACAATCTGATTCCACAGTGCTTGATGGTGAAGAGGGACGTTGGTGGGGGGTTGGGGTGGCTAGCCCTAGCTCATTGACCACAGTTGTTTTTGCTGCTCATGGTATGCCTTTAACCGGCATCTCTCTGCTAGGTGCCCTGGCCTATGGTAATAGTAGCACTCCCTGTGGTCTGGTTGGGACTACCTCCCTGGCCTCTACTGCCATAGCCTGCTTGGAACACTCTGGGTTTTGCGGTGGAGCCCCAATTGAGACTGGTGCTATCTACACAGTTGCGGTCCTCGCTGCCGCCTTGAGGGCAGTTGTTTTAAATTTATGTTGAAACAATTTCACGGTGTCTCTTTGGGACTGTCTCTCAGTGAGTGTCATCTCTGCTGCATGCTGTATGGGAGTATGCGTGCCAGCCCAACTGCTCCGCAAGTAACCTTCTTTACCGTATGGTTGGTGGAGGCATGTCCCAGCGATACATTTTTACCCCAAGTGTGAGTGGCACACTTTACTATTGCTACATGTTTAGTTAGAGTAATTTGTAACTCAAAGATACCTTTGTGCATGACAGGTGTATCACATGGCTTGGGAAAGCATCACCTCTTCCACCTCCCGATGTTCGGGTGCACTGTGGTGGGATATTAGCCGAGTCTGAATAACTTGTGACCTGTAGCATTCCCAAGCGTGTGTGTCTTGAAGCTGTTACTAGCATTCATCTTGTATGTCTTACCCCTGATGCCTGTCTATCACAGGAGACCCACCAATGAACAGTGCCTCGCTGTCTGGGGTGGGATCCTACTTTGCCTGGCTGAACTGATCGGGGGCGTATGTTGCACAGTCTTCTCCCCCTGTACTTCATTGGCTATGAAGGCATTTGCCCTTTTCATAGCTTTGAATAAGGGGTGATGAGCGTGTCGTACCCACTGCCTAATGTAATGGCGAAGGCCTAAGAGCTTTTTCATTCTCTTAGACTGCCTTACTGAAGGCAGTCTGATTGGCAGATGATGTCCTCATTTGTTTGCCTGTCTTGTAAGGGGCGTTTTAATCACATGGGTTTCAGGGAAGGAACACCAAGGGTGGAGCAGTCCATTGTCCCTGAGAAATGAATGGTGAAGTTTTGCTTAGCCTTTAGATATTGCCCAAATAGAATAGTTGAGGATGAGGGTTAATATGAAAGCTATCCCATTATGCGACTTCCTCCTATGTCCAGTTCTAGGGGCATCATGAATGGGCTCCTGGTCACTGTACCCGAAAACCCTTGCATAATCATATTGTCTTCTGATAACAGTACTATCCCCTCCCTTAGGCATGATTTAGTGGCCCCCGTGTACATCAGCAAGTTATAAGGTGTTTTGTTGATAAGTATTGTTACTAGCGGTTCCTTTTCAGATTGGCATGCGGTCAACATACCGAGGCATGTGTGGTTGTGTGCTCTTTCTAGCTCAAGTGCCAGTCCCCAATTTTCCCCCTCATCCCTTCTGGCCTGTCTCTTTTGCTCCGAACTACGTTGTGCTTTTGTTGACCTGGCTTCGCTTTCGAGTTCATCCTCCTTTTGTTCCTCTGCTACCAGGGCAAATCCTGTAGCCCCAACCTCGTCATTGGTTCTTGGGGACCGAAGCCCCCCTTCCTCCCCTGAGCTCATTGATTCACTATCGAGTACGGCCACAAACTTCCCTGCCAACCACCTACGCTTGCCTGACCAAGCGGGAATTTACATTCTACCTGCTCTTAAGGTGTCCTGTGTCAAGCTTTTTGGGGCTTTCACTTAGGACTTGGGCTGTGCTGGGGGACACTGGACAAGCTTGGCTTTGCTTCTCTCAGACTTAGACTGGACTGACCTTCTTCCGGTGGGGGACTCGTCGGCTTCTATCATTGCTGGGTTACAGTAATCTAATGCCGGGGGAACGGGCACAACAATCCCTGCGTATTGCGGGAGAGGTGCTAACGGTTTATTTGCTAACAGCATTGTAGAGCTCTTCGAAGATGGCCCACAATTCTAATGATGCCTCTCTCTAGTCTCTCTTTTGACCTGCATATTTGGTTTTTATGTGTGTTTTAGTGTGCTCAATTATGTGTGCGCCTTCGTGTGTGAATGCCACTCTTGGCAAAACGTATTTAATCTTTTTATCTGTGGGGAATCCATGACTATTTATTAATTTGGCTAATACAATTCAAATGACGTTTTCCTAAATTGGTTTATCAAATGGTAGGGGCAATTTGTATGTGGTGGACTCTTACAATTTTACATACTATGAGCTCAGCACTTACAATATTCTACATAATGCAGTTCATATGAGCATTTACATGAGACAAGAAAGGCTGTATACATAGTATTGAATTTTCTATGTAAAACAGTTCAAACGAGCATTTACATAAGACACAATAAGACTGTATATGTAATGTCATTAGGCAAATGTGCAATGGGTTAGCACAAACTCTGCATGAATTCCAATTACATGTAGTACAGTTTTCTGTAACAATCAGCACAATAGTATCACATAAAATAACACATTTACATAACATATTTTAGTAACTGTCGGCAAAGAAAAAACATAGTTGTTCATTGCAATTTATCCTCTAGCAAGAGAAGACTAACGTGGAACACGTTCCTAAGTGAATTGGATAGTCTACCACTATCTGGTCCTAGACAAAGGTGGAAGTTACAGACACCGTTTAATATCAACTTGGAAATCACCTGCCCTTCTTGGTCCACACAAGGTACGCCCAGTTTCCTAGGTCCAAGATTTCCCTAAAGTCTGAATTACACCCTGTGTCACACCCAGAGGTCCATGCAACCTCCACCTCTCACACCTTTCCAATACTAATAGTGTTAGGAAACCTGTTTAGCCCTGAGAAATCCTTTTTAACTAGAAATTGTGAGGCTGAGGTGCCAACTCCGCCCATACAGGATAGCTGTATCACAAAACTAGTGTCCTGGGAACAATAAACATTCAGCTTTACTAGCCCTGACTATTCAAAAAAGGTGACTTCTGCGGAGTCGCCTCCCAGGCCGCCTTACGACTGATACAGTTGGGACATATAAAATAGGTAATATGCCTGACCCTGTCAGTGGCAGGGTACTCAGGTGATCTTTTTACACTTCTACCCGGTTTGCTCTACGCCAAATGCTTTAAAAGACAATGTTCAGGTTCTGATGTTGTCCGTTACCTTCCGTGATGGCTGCTTCAGAACGTACCTCCACCCCGGGGATTCAGCAAAACTTCCAATCAATTGTGGTGTCTGCACACCTTTGTCGATGCACAACATGAATCTGTCTGGGCGGGGTCACCTTCCTTCATCTGCAGTCAGGTACGAGGTCCCAATCCCTCCTATCTGGCTCCCCAAAATGTTTCTCGGTTTCAAATTCCCTAATGAAAAGAGAAGACAAGAGGCATTTGGCAAAACAGGAACAGAGTGTTTAATTAAAAAATGCAGTCAGTAGAACATTTATGGGCTCGAGGTCTGAGCACTGTCTCAATTTACATTGGGTTCATGGGAGTCTTACATACAATTTTACATCAAGCCATGAACGTATATGGGTTATCATATATGGTGAGGAATGTTGGCTGCTGTCTAAGAGTCATAAATGAATGGTCAAACGGTTACTACAGGTGAGTCTCAACCTTGCGTGGACACAGTGTGGCCAGTGGTGAATGTGTCCAGATGTCGACATAGTGATCACTACATGTGCTAGGTCCTGATTTGCTAAGTGTTCCTAACTCATATTGCATCTGACTTTATGGTGTTTTTCGAAGTGCGCATACTGCCACGTGCTACGTGGGCTTTATTGGGGGCAATCTCCCCTAACCATTGTAATGTCGCTGCACCTATCTGTGGGATCGATCAAGAGTTTCCTGACCATGTGTTAGCCTGCCAACTATGCACCCTCCCACCTATGCCCCATCACTCAGGAATCCCAGGCCTATGTCGTAGGGCCTGCCTGACTACAGACTTGAGTGTTGCGGTAGAAGTGGAATTCGGGATGAGTGATTTTATTAATAAGGATGAAAGTTCATTTTTATCAAGAAAAGTATTGATATCCATATTAACATCACTATTGAGAAGAATGTTAGGGTGATACCCGTCTACTCGTCCTCTACATCCATAAAGCTGGACATTAACTCTGCCCACTGTTCTGCCAATGGGGCCTACAAATCCCTTTCTGCTCCTCGTCTCAAAGGGCTTCTTCCACTGCCTTCATCCAGTTCCCAACCTTTTTTCTCCACCTACTGTGTGGTGGACCAATCAGGGATTTCAATACCCCAGCGTGTGACTCCAATTACATGCTGTCCAGAAGCTTGTGATCATTTTACAGTCCCACACCATGTGCATGAAATCTGCATCAACAAAAGCACAGCGGGGCAGCAGTTGTTCACGATGTGCAGTATCACGTTCAGCTTATGAGGTGAGAGGTAGTTGCAGTGTAGATAGTTAAACTGTGTCAATGTAAATCATGTGTTATGGGTAGATGTGTATGTGTATGCTAGAATCCTTTTCCATTCCTTCCCTGTAAATTGCCAACTGATATAAGTCTTCCATCTGTCTCGCAGTGCTGGCAGGGCGTCCACTATTGTTGCCTGTGACATTCTGTATAATCACGAGATTAGGTGGCTGCCCTACCCAAGCGTTACTAAGGTCTGAAACAAGTCATGCAGGGGTGGCTCAGGGGGCCCATAGAGGCACCCCAGAGCCTGCACCACTGCCCCATATGTAAAAATTGGCCATCTTTGAAGCTGTCTCCCACCATTACTTCCTCAAGTGTGCAGAGGGCCTCTTAGCTTTAGCAGTCACTCAGAGTCACCAAATTTGCTTCTGTCCAGGTTGCCATGCGCCGTGACATCAGGAATACCCCTCTCACCATCGGCAATACAACTAGCTGCAGTGCGGGTGGTTAGGGGTGCTGGCCCACCCTAGTGAGCCCTACTCTCCAGCAGTGGGAGCTGTGTGGAGGAACCTGGGCTTCTGGGCCTGTCACCCTTACTCCTAAAACCATTCCTATTATCCCTTCCTCCCTGCGCGTGCCTCAAAACTCCCCCAACTCTGCCAAACCCATTCCCCTTTTCTTTTTTTCTCAAAACCGTAAAAACCCATTCCCCTCTTCTTAAAATATTTTTTTTAGTTTTATTTAGCCATAGGTTTACTTCATACTAACAACTTAAGATACAAAAGAAGAAGGGAAACATCTCATATCAAACATTTACAGCCTGATTCATGAAGCGAAATTGCGCTCGCAATAGCTGCGAAAAAGCTATTTCGAGCGCAATTCACAAAATCGGCATTCATCACTGAATAGCGAATTCGCTAAAAGAAACGCAGATTCCTGGCAGGAGAGCATTAGCTATTCGGAATAAAATAGCGAAATCGCTATACAATCGCTATCGGTATTCATGAAAATGCGCAAATAGCGAAAAAACCCAAAATCGCTGTTTGCGAGGCGCAAATTAAGGACAACCCAAGCAGGTGGTAACCATCAAAGCCATGGAATTTTTTTTTTTAAAAACCGTTGCCCAATCAGTAACAGGTGCAGGCCTGACCAAACACATATAAGGAGATGCAGCAGCATTAGGAGTCTCACAATGCCAGTACATGGTGGTCAGGCGGCGAAGGCTACAGCGAGCAGCACGGAGGAGACGCAGAATCCAGGAGAGGATATTCCGCCAGCGGGTCACCCTGCTGGGCCAAACCAGAGAGCAAATATATGCAAAGTACCGCCTGAATGGGGCAATGATTATCAAACTAATACAGGACCTTGACCCCCTGATGCAGCACCCAACAAGGCGGACCAATGCCGTGCCTACACATGTCCAGGTATTGTGTAGCCTGCACCTCCTAGCCTCCGGGAGCTTCCAGGGGATAGTTGCGGCTGCTGGGGGGATATCCCAGCCCACCATGTCCCGCTGCCTACGGAGTTTCCTTGACGCAATGCTGACCCAGCTACACCAGCACATCAAATTTCCCACCAGCCAACAGGATTTGGATGTGACCAAGCAGCAATTCTACAATGTTGCGCAGTTCCCACATGTGATAGGATGCATTGACTGTACTCACATCCACATCTGCCCACCAGCTGCAAAGGAGTACATGTACCGCAATCGCAAGTCCTACCACTCCCTCAACATCCAGATGGACTGCAATGCGAAGACATACATCACGGACATTGTGGCACAGTACCCGGGGAGTGCAAATGACTCCTTTATTTTCCGGCACAGCGGCCTCCACACACGACTGGCCAGGGGAGACTTTGGTGAAGGACACCTACTTGGTAAGTACACTTGCCCCACAATGTCACACTGTGATGTTGTATCTTCGCTGCACTGGCACTCACCCTCTGCTCCTTTCATGCAGGTGACAGTGGCTACGCCATCCGTGAATACCTCCTCACCCCATACCTCAACCCTGCAACACCACACCAACGGCGTTACAATGTAGCACACATACGCACAAGGAATTGCATTGAGCGGACATTTGGGCTACTGAAAAGCAGATTCCGCATACTGCACAAGACTGGTGGGGCCATGTACTACAGTCCTGATGTGTGCTGCCGCATTGTGGCTGTGTGTGCAATACTACACAACATTGCTACCAAGCGCCGGATACCTGTAGAGATCTCTGGCATTGAGTCTGAAGGGGACGACCGGCCACCTGCACATGTGCGTCATGCACGCGGGGAGAACCCAGCTGAAGGACACAGACGCCGCAACCACATCACAATGAACAGTTTCTAATGCACCCACCCCCCTCACCCAACAAATCACAATTGCATGCCAATGGAAATAATGACAGGAGGCAGATGTATGATGCAGGAATAAATATTATTGTTAAATGCACAATAATAATGTTATGTCTCCATTCATCAAATGCTAGCAGTATTGCGCCATACTGCTCCTAACAAAACACTGGACATGCTTGTATCAGCAGCATGTCCCAGCTAATGTACATGAAACTCAATTGCGCCTCCGGCGCGCTGCACCCAAACGCCTCTCTGGCACGTGTCCCTGCAGTGGGCCTGGTGCTGCGGCGTAACACGCCAACCTGTGAGGCAGACAGGCTGCTGACACTAGAGGTGCCCTCACTGGTGTCGTCCCCCCCCCCATTGCCTGGCCCAGTAGGATGGAGTGCCAGCACGGCAGTGGTGACCTGCTCCAACACTCGTCCAACATCCTCAACGCATTGGATCAACTGCTGCTGCTGCGCCAGGGACCGTCGTGATAGCTGGGAGGTGGCATTCCCGATTATATAGTTTGAGCGGGTGTAGGCTGACAGCCGCGTAAGAAGCTGCCGGTGGCGGCGGCGGGCGGAGTTGCGCTGCGATATGAGCGCAGCAGTGTTGGCCTCCATGGCTGTCGTCATGCGCTCAATATTCACACCCGCATTGGCCACATTGCGGCCAATGTTGTTTAGCTGCAGCTGAATAGCCCCTTGCCGTCGTGCCTGCAGTTGGTGTATGCGTAGCATGTGGCGCTCAATGCTCAGGCCTGGCACGCGCACAGCCATCCCCCTCCTGCCGCTGCGTGCTGTGTTCTGCTGGCGATCCCTGCCATGCCTGCTCTGCTGGCTGCCCACAGTGGGTGTGCGCACTGTCACCAGAGTAGCTGCACCAGATGTAGATGGTCCAGCTGGTGGTGGAGTTGTGGTTGTCAAAGATGCTGCGCCGGATGGTGATGGCGCAGTTGGTCTTGCCCTGGCTGCGGGGAGAGGTGCTGCGCCTGATGGTGCTGGCGCAGCTGGTCTTGCCCTGGCTGCGGGGAGAGGTGCTGCGCCTGATGGTGCTGGCGCTGTTGGTCTTGCCCTGGCTGCGGGGAGAGGTGCCGCGCCTGATGGGGCTGGCGCAGTTGGTGTTGCCTTGGCTGCGGGGAGAGGTGCTGCGCCTGATGGTGCAGGAAGTGTCGGTGTTGGCACCTCCTCGGCATCCTCTCGTGCATCATCAATGAACAGCCTGTCGCTGTCGCTGCTGTTGTCAGCACCACCTGTGGGGGGAATGGGACGTACATTAATTGCATGTATCTGTCACACGTGCAGTTGCTACATGCATGCTGGATGACATTCCCTGCCTGGCTTTGGCATTGCGTACTTTGGGACATGTGAGGCTGCATTGGGGCTCTTGTACATTGTGGGCAGACTACATGTCCCACAATGCTTTTGGGCATGACCTAATGTGCATGGTTTGCATGACTTGGGATGAATATGGGAGGCTATAGGGCCATGGCCATTGTTAGGGGACAGGGTCGCAGTCGCATGCCACTTACCTTGGCTGTCTTGGCTGGGTCGGGATGAGTCCAGATTGACGACCCCTATGCGCGCCTCTGGCTCCGGAGTGTCCTCCACGCGGTCCTCCATGGGGGTGTTGGGAGGGACTGTTGGATCTCCGCCCCCAGTAGCCTGGGTCTCGCCCAGCCTCTCTGCCACCCTCTCCTTGGCACGACCTCGGAGGTCGTACCACCCATTCTTCAGCTCATCCAGTGACCTGTGTGTCACGCCCACAGCGTTCACTTTAGCAGCTATCCCAAGCTAGATACGACGTCTCTCCACCTCCGGCACCCTCCTGGAGTCCTTCCCAAATAGTTTGGAGTGGTTCTCAACCACTCCCCCAATGAGGTGCTCCAACTCCTGTTCGGAGAACTTTAGCTTCCTCTTGCGCCCGGGGTCACTGGGCCCTTGTGCTGGCTCCTCTGACATTGCTGCAGTCACAAATGGGTGGGATTAGCAGGTTTGGAGGTGTCCTGGTAGGAGCTCTGTTCAGCTGCAGCCTCGAGATCAGTCTAACAGTACTGAATGGGGGTAAGAACTGCCTGCTTCCTGGTTGTGATGTCATCACTGTGCTCGAAAAGCGACTTCCCGTTTTAGCGATCTCGCTACTAGCGAGATCGTATTTTTCGATCGCGCAGTTAGCGATCTCGCTAATAGCGATATCGCTAAAGCGACACGGATTTTGAGGGTAATTGAGATTTTTCTGCGATTTTAGTAATTCGCTAACGCTTTTTGCGGCCGGGAGCGAATCGCTTTTTTTCCTCGCTAACTATGATGAATGCCGATCTGCGCTTTTCAAATTGCGATTCGCTGTCAATCGCTATTTGAGAATCGCAGATTCCCTTTTTCATGAATCAGGCTGAAAGACAGACATAATCCAAGAGGAGACCACTATATATAAGGTAAGAAAACAATATCATCAATCAAAGCTTAATAAAAAAGGATGCAAACATGCCAGGAAAACAAATAACATAATCAATTCCCACCAATCATCGGGTCAACCTCTGCAGCCGTTCTGCGTAGTAGTAAATTTCAAAGTTGGGTATGTCCAGCCCACCCTCGTCAGTTGGTCTCTGAAGAGTATGGAACGACACCTGGTTGCAGCGTCAATTTCAGATCAGGTCCTGGAGCAATGCATTCAGGGTAGGAAACTAGAACTTCGGCATCCAGAACAGCAGATTCGCAAAGTAATGCAGCATAAACAGTTTATCAGATCTATCCTGGCCCTTATGGGGAGCTGCAGTGTTCACCAGAATGCCACACTGCCTCTCGGACCCACCCAGGTTGCCCTCGATCATATCCTTACTCACATAGTATACTATGACTCCTAAGTATTTGAAGACCCTGGGTGGCCACTGGATCCCCAGTAGATGCACCAGGGCCTGGGGGGTCTGTATAATTTGGTGATATTGGAAACGCACAGGTTTTCAATCAGTTAGTAGAAAGCTCAGACAACCACCCAAAATCTACCAGCAGCTTCACATCCCACGGGATACCCTCTGGGCATCCAGCAGTTAGAGGAGCATGTAATTTGCATACAGTGAGACACCCATGCACTATGTCTTGTAATGGGATCTCTCAGTCGCGCCCATCGGCGTGCAGTGTGCATGTGGAGCACTCAATGGCCAAGTAAACGAGCATGAGTGAAAGGCAGACAACACTGTCTAGTGCCCCAAACACCCTCAAGGGGTCCAATATGTTGCATCCGGTACGTACCTGCATGCTTGTGCCCTTATTCAACAGTGTAATCCATTTAACCCATCAGTCTCTCAGGGACATTCTGGCTATGACCGTTTGTAGGTAATCCCAACATAGGGTTTCAAATGCTTTCTACAGAGAGGACCAGCGCTCCAGTAGGCCATGGGGGTTTTATACATCACACGGTACTGACATCTGAGGCTATTCTATTCTATTGTATTCGATTCATGGTGTCCTATATAGCGCACAGTGACCCCAGAGGGCCTCCCTGAGCTGAGACAGTCCCACCTGCAAAACCTAGGTGAATCATAGCCAAATCAAGAATAGATAGGTCGGAAGGCAGTTTCGGACTGCATTTGTCTTAGTTTGCAGAAAGGGCATTCCATAACTTGGCAGTCAAATAGGTAATGGAATGACCACCACACCTGGCTCTCTTGACCTTGGGGATGGTCAGCAAGGAAGTGCTCTCAGAGTGTAATGATCTCCTAGGTATGTAAGGACACAGCAATTTTCATATCAAAAGGAAACCTTTTCCTTGCATAGCTTGATGGTCCATGAAAAAGACCTTGAAATTGATTCTTTTTTTGAGTTGGGAGCCAGTGAAGTGCAGCCAATGCTGGAGCAGCAGAATGGTGTTTGGAAATCCTAAACAGTGACCGTGCTGCAGCGTTTTGAATGACCTGTAAACATTTTAGGACATATTGAGGACTTCCCAAAAAAAACACATTGCCGTAATCAAGGTAGGCGTTAATCAATCCTTGTATGATTACCCTCCTGGAAGAGAGAGGTAGCCACTCCATTATTTTCCTTAGAATAAGTATTTGATTGGATTAGATTTTTATCGAGCGCAAACAATTACCCGGAGGTGCTTCAGCGCTAAAGGGGGTAGGACAGAGAGAATGAAATTAGATTTTGGTGAAAAGCCATGTTTTTAAAAGCTTGCAGAAACTCCAGAGAGAGGGGGGTGATTTAATTGCCAAATGAAGCTTTTTTCAATTTTGAGTTGCAGACAGCTTTTTGGCATGGGCCTCTATGGTGAGTCTACTGTCCAGGCAGGACTGCGCATGCGCAGGCTCCAGCGCATGCGCAGTTTCCAAGATGAAGCCATGATGGAAATGTTTGCAGCGCAATAAGGTAAGTTTTATTTAAGTTTCATTTTAGCCTTTAAATATGATTTAATAAGGCGGCGGGAGGCGGGCCAACTTCCGTGGAAGGTGCAAATTTCCACACATTCTGTGGGCGGAACGGAAATGTCCGTCCACCCCTATTTTACTTATCCTAGCAGTGAAAAAAACCTCAAAAGTAATTTTTTACTGTAACAAGGCTGATTCTTCTGTAGAATAGCACTGGGTTACATTATAACACCTTAAACTGCTTAGCTTCAGTTTGGGAGTAGCTAGAAAAATGATTAATGGCAATTTAAAGGATGTATGACGTTACAACGCATACTTTTACCACGCATACCTTTACAACGCGGTTTTTACCACGCATACCGCGCATACCATTACAACGCATAGCGCTTAGAGGTGCTGGATAGTGGTAAGTATAATTTTCTATTCCAACTCCAGTTCCCGTGGACACTAGGGAAGGTGTTGGATAGAAAATTAAACTTATTCCCCATCCTAGAGCGCCCCCCAGCGCAATGCGTTGTAATGGTATGCGTGGTAATGCCTGCGTTGCAATGGTAGTGCGTTGTAAAAATTTTGTTGTAAACGTTACATACCCAATTTAAAACCCCACTTAGAGGTCAAGTTGGATTTTATATTACTATTATGAAAACAACACTTTTAGAAAGTTGTGATTTTTCTGCCTTAACCAAATATGCATTTCTACCAGTGTTCAGTGTCACCCGGAAGTTGAATGGCTCCTTGATTAACCCCTTCGACGCTCATGACGAGCTGAGCTCGTCATGAGTTACGCATCTCGTACACTCATGACGAGCTCAGCTCGTCATGTAACGCGGGTTTTTAAAAACTGCCGCGTACAGCGGGAAAACCGCTAGCGTGCATGCGGTTAACCATGAAATGGCTCTCAGGGCTGAGACAAAGGGAGAGGGTTTGGCCTTCTTGTTCGAAAATGACCCTCTCTGAAGGGTCACTCCAAACATTTTGCCTTCCTCCTCCTCTTTTTGCTGAACTCTTTTTGTTGGCCTTAGGACTCTGAGCACTTTACTACCGCTAATCAGTGCTAAAGTGCATGTGCATCTTCCCTAAACATAGTGTCATTGGTATATACCTGACTGGCATATTTAATTTAATATTAAGTCCCTTGTAAAGTGGTATAACATATGTAAATGTATTTCGATTTATATAGCGCACTAATCACCCAGGGGTCTCAAGGCGCTTGCTTAGGGAACCCGTCCTGGTATTCCCCTGTGAGATACCCTGGCAGGGTGTTCACAAGGTGAAAGCCAGGCATCCCACCGCGAGGGGCCGTAGTGGAGATTAAGCAAGCTATTGCCCAGAGTCGCAGAGTGTGACCCCGTGAGTCAAGTAGGCACCGGAGCGAGAATTGTCGAGTCCGTGGAATTTTTTGAGCCCGAGACCCGCCGAGGCGGGGAATCGAACCCTGGTCCATGGCTGATCTCAGCTTCCGGGTCTGCCGCCTCTAACCACTGAGCCACGCTTCTCCACATATATATACCCAGGGCATGTAAGTCAAATGCTACTAGTTAGCGGGCAGAACTAATTGCAACACCCTCAGGAGTAGCCTTTCAAACCTGTCTGAGGCCTACCACTGCAGAGCCTGTGTGTGCAGTTAACTGTCACTTCATCTTGCCATTCAAAACTACTTGTCAAGCGGTAAACCCACCTTTTATTACAAATAAGTCATCCCTAAGGCAAAATAACCTCTAGGGCAGGGTGCTATGTAAGTAAAAGGTAGGACATGTACCTTTAAGTTTTACATGTCCTGGTAGTGAGAAACAGCCTATTCCGTGTTTCACTACTGTGAGGCCTACTCCTCTTATAGGCTAACCTTCAGAATTCCTTAATACACCCTTAAGCTGCAATTCCTGATCAGAGAGGAGTAGCTTTTTCATATTTTATATATCTTTGGAATGGGAATGGCAAATCCTCCTTACTGGTAAAGTTGGAGTTAGCATTAATTTTTTAGAAACACCACTTTTAGAAAGTGGTTATTTCTCTGTGCTTATTGCTCTGTGTTCTTTGCAGCCTGTCTCCAATACATATCTGGGCTGGATGACAGCTAAACATTGTGCATTCTCCCTAGACAGCCAAAACACAAGAAGGATAGGTGTGTCTGAGTACCCATCTACATACATTTACATTTTGATGGCCTTGGCTGGGCAAGATGGAAAGGAGGGGTTAAACTTCACTTTAATAGGTATTGCCTTGTCCCCACACAAAGGACTGATTATCTCCCACAGATAGCCTGGCACACAGGACTGTGTTGAAAGGGATACTTGTGCAATTCAGAGAGCTGCTTTGAAGTCACAACCACATCAAAGGCATTTTTGGATATAATTACCAGGTCTCTGGCCCTCTGAAATCAGACACTACTGGATTTATAACTGAAGCTCTGCCAGAGGAACTGCTTGCCTGCTTAAAGGACTCAACTGGACTGCAGATCCCGAAGACCTGCAAGTGATCTCCAGGGGCTTGTTGGCTTGCCTTCTGTTGCTTGAGGCTCAGGAATGTCAAATTCTCTACCCTTGCTCCTGTGCCTGGCTCACTGGAAGTGGCCCAGATACTTACAACACACATTTCAAAGCAACTCCTGTATGTATGTAACAGAACTGCCGCATCGACCCGGTTGCGGGAGTGAAACGGCGCTTCACATTGGAACCAGCACTTTGCCTCCAAAGATCGACACATTTGACAGTGCATCGCCGTTGCGGCATCTTCGTGATATCGATGCACCCCCTTTGACTAAGGGGCAGAGATCAGCGCATCGGTCGGCGCATTTTGACTCCGGCACCAGTCTTCATAACTGAAGCATTGCCTTCACTGTGAGGAGAAGATCGATGCATCTTTTTGTTTGCAATCAGGAAAGGTACTTTGTTCACAGTGGCCTGCGTGGGCCTTGTAGCCAGCGAGCACTCCATCACGATCAGCCTGAACATCACCTTTTTACCGAAGTAACCTTTTTAGTGCTACTTATTTCTATGCGCTTTACTGCATTTATTCCTTTAGAATTCAATATTTCAACTTCTATACATTGTTTTTTTGTCATTTTGTTTTTTTTGTTTATAATATAATACCATATTTTTATGAACCTGTGTGAAGTCTTTTTGAGGTGTATTCTTTGTGTTAGTGTGTGTTGCACAAATACTTTACACAGTGCCTCTATAGATAAACCTGACTGCTCTGTGCCAAGCTACCAGTGGGTGAGCACTGGTTATCTTTTAGTTTTTACTAGCTTTCCCTGACTAGAGTGATGTTTCTTTCCTAGCCTGGGTGCATACCTCAGCCAACCAGGAATTCCATTTCTAACACTTCTCCTGGCAGGATGGCTGAGTTATGCCAAAGAAACGTAATTAACTTCATAGGAGCCTACCCTGTCATAGGCAGATGTAGCTCAGGCTCTCTACTGCCATGATAGCCAGCTTGGCAGTTCGGGCTGGACTGTTCCCATGAGGCACAGGGTCAAGACTGATTTGCATATGGCCATGTCTGAACTGGGGTGGCTTGGTGAGCAAAATAACGATGGATTAAACCCAGATCTGTGACTGGGGGTGAATGTTTTGCCATTGTGCAACATTCCGTCCATCATCTTGTGTGTTTTGATGATAGCCAGCTAGGCACAAAGCCCAGGGGGAGAGGAGACACCCTCAGAACTGGTTTGGAATGACCACAAGGGAAGGTGTGCCCGTTTTCAGAGACACACCTTTAGGTGGGCACAGGAAGTTCTGCACAGGGGAAGAAAGGTTATGCCATGTTGGATTTAGGTAGAGAGATCCACTGTTGAATAGTTTACAGCAAACCACACAGGAAATGCTGCAACAAGCATGTTGAGGTTGTAAAATATACTTAAAATCCAGACAGTTAGCCAGGTCTAGCCCTTCTAGAAGATGAAAAGAACATATACAATGTACCCTTAACACAACTGAAGTTTACAAGGACACTCGGATGAGGAAGTCAGGGTGAGATGACTGTTAGTAGGGCAATACTGCCGCAAGCTCACTAAGTGATGCCCTGTTTTGCCTCTGCATGGCAGAATTTGCACAGTTCCAGAAAATTAGATGGGAAGGCAGCCAGGTTATCCTGAAAGGCCAGTTCACAGAGACCATTTGTAAGGTAGACAGTTCAATGAACCTCAGCAGTGGTCTAGTTTATTGATACATTACATGCGTTTTGTGTACACCTTTATGTGACATAAAGGCTGCACATGATTTTGGTGTCTGTTTTGCACCCATTTTGAGGGTGCTTTTGTACTCCCAATCACCAGCAAAAGTTAGTGGTAGGCCAGAGGTCTAAAGCCACATGAGCGAGCAGCTTTAAACCTGAAATTGCAAGATGCAGCACACAAACCTTTTGCAAATAGCAGACCTGCTGCTTCGCTTGTAAATGTGGACTATTATATCCAGAGAATATTTTGCAAGGAAATTGTGAAAATACAGGCTAGAACTCCAAAGTTCATCTATGTTCACTTAAGCGGGTCCAGAATTCTTAATGTAACGAGTGAAGTCTGACCACCTCCGTAGGACTAATGAGGCTCCTATTTACTCATAGTACCCAATGATGTAAAAATCAAAACACATATAGTTTGCCTTCTTTGCTAATGGTTAAGTTTTGCTTTTCAAAGGAAAATCAGGGCTAGGAATACTATATCATGCAAAATATCCATTTGGACGAACCTTGACCAGAATTCTTTATTCACCGTAAGCTCTAGAGTTTTCTCTAGCTAGGTCGTTTGAGCCTTATGTGAACTGCATTTAATTGTATATATGGCTGCTTTCAGGGCATCCTTCTGGGGCTAGTTACACTTTTGTTAAATCTTCTCCATTTAGCTTAATACACTGTACCTAGAGACTTCTGTACTCCCTGGTATCAGCACACATTATAAAAAATTTGAGTATATGAGTTCCAACAAAGAATTTTCAATCAGTATATGTAGAGCAAATCCACAGTATTCGGAAAAGAGATGTATGGCCGGATGCTCTATTATCCCATTAATGCTCCTCTTGGTTACCCTCCAATAACAGCAGAAGCTCACTTCTTCTATTACAAACTCCCACTATCTCATTAATTACTTAGATAGGGAGTAATATGGCCTGAGAATATTATTCTCTACTGTTACATTGTTCCATTTACTATCAGACGTTAAGATCACAACTAAGCATAGCACAATCAATGTGTTACTCATTAGTTAGAACTTTCACTACCTCCTCCATTTCTTTAGATGGTTCCATGGTACGGTGAGGAACCAAGGGTAACAGCTGAATCCATATTTCATTGTGGAGCAAAGTAAGAGATTGAAAGAGTGGTAGGTGTTGTCGCTATACAGGATAGATGTGATGCATCTTGTGGGTGTGGTACTTGTGTATGTGGTTGTTGGCGTTCAAAGTACTATTATGTGTGTATTTGTGTATCAGCTATCCCAATAAACAGGATGTTGCAGTCTGCAGAAGTTAGTTTTGAATACATACTATTAGTAGCTGCACAGCATTTCTTCACTTGACTCCAGTTTGATAACACGGCACAAATGCTTTTCACATGATTGTCTGTTTTTGCACACTTTATGATCTTATTCAAGCTCTTTCTATAGCCATTAGTTACTCATGTGAAGCTATTCCATGCTCCCTCAACTCATATAAGACCACCATCAATGCATGAGTGCCCAGACTGGTTTATTGTTGATTGGAGATTGAGGACTATTTTATCAATGAATACCTTATACTTCAGCTACCAATGGATAATGATTGAAAAGGAAATCAGAGAAGGCTAAGCATTTATATTTTTTCTTGTCCACCGTAAATCCCTCATGTCAATTGCCAATAGTAAATCCACATTCGAATTAGGCACAAGGGGCCAGATGTAGGTAACTTCAATTTACCGACTCATAAATACCGAATTTTACCGATTCGGTATTTATGAATCGGTAAATATGAAGGAGGGAGATGTGGGTAATTTTTAAAATTGAATTACCGAATCGGTAACATTCGGTATTTACCGATTGGTAAATACCGAATGTTGCAAGGGTGCAGGGGGTGTCACTTTGACACCCTCTAGCACCCCAAGTAAAGGCATGTGTGACATGTGGCACACATACATGCCCTAAGGGCATGTCTGTGTGTCACATTGCACAGTGTGCATGCACAGATGTGCATGCACACTTGGATTCGGTATTTTACCACACAATAGGATTGTGTGGTAAAATACAGACTCTTAAGGGCCTGTGGCACTCTCAGGAGTGTCACCTACATTTGGATTTACCGAATCGGTAAAATTACCGATTCAGTATTTTACAGAATCGGTAAATTTACTGAATCTGTAATTTTACCAATTCTGTAAAATAATGGCCCCTACATCTGAAAATCCAAATACCGGTCGGTAACGGCCGAATTCGGCCGTTACCGACCGGTATTAGGGCTCCTACATCTGGCCCGTGGTTTCCTGAAGCGGAGTTATATTATCCATGTTTTAGCATTCCAGATCTCAAATGTATTCAATGCTGATCAGTCTCCGTGAATCAACCGTTGTGTGACCTTAATGCATTACATATAACCTATAACATAAAAAAACATTGCTTTAGCGTTGTTGACTGTTGGGCACTCTCCCCTCTTACTAAACTCCAAGCTCTGACTTGCCTTTGCCAATGCTTTACTTTGCCAATGCTTTTTGCCCCATTCTTTACATTTTTCTATTTTGAGACGTGTATTTAAACTATGTTTTTGAGTTACAGTAACTCGAAGCCAGTATTGCATTGTCTTTGCACCAAGAAGAATCCCATTTTCCTATTATGTGTATTAAAACACGAAGGATATTCTGTACCTTTTCTAAGTACTTCTGCTTGAACTTAAATAAAGCTATAACTTTAATTTTATTAAAGTTATACATAGAGTTTTTTTAATGCAAAACATCTATTTTGAGAATGTGGCTGCCACATCTGGGCAGCAGCATGTTTTCCCTTCTTTTTATTTTTTTGGGCATATACTTGCAATAAACATATGTAAGAACCACACATTTTACCCTTTGCACGACCTTACAACGACCAGGCATGCTGTTCTTCCACTTCCAAATGCTTTTTTGAATTGCAGGCGTGAATATGCGCATTTTTGGTGCAGACCCAGTGAAGGCTTCTTTAGAGGGCATTTCCTTATTCTTTCTCTTCCATGCTGATGATTTTCTGACTCTGCGTTGTACTATAAGTTACTGAATAGTACCTTAGGGCTATATGTAGGTAAATGTTATTTACCGATTCATAAATACCGAATTTTACCGATTCGGTATTTATGAATCGGTAAATATGAAGGGGGGAGATGTAGGTATTTCCAGATGTTGAAATACCGAATCGTTAATATTCGGTATTTACCGATTCGGTAAATACCGAATCGGTATTTCCTATTGATTCCTATGGGCTGTGAAGCCCATAGGAATCAATGAGAAATACCGATTTGGTAATTACCGAATCGGTAAATACCGAATTCTGCAAGGGTGCAGGGGGTGTCACTTGGACACCCTCTTGCACCCCAAATACAGGCATGTGTGCCATGTGGGACACAGACATGCCCTAAGGGCATGTCTGTCATAGGTGTGCATGCACACATGTGCATGCACACCTGGATTCGGTATTTCACCACCCAATTGAATTGGGTGGTAAAATACCGAATTTGAAAGGCCTTTGGGACTCAGAAGAGTCCCACCTACATTTGGATTTACCGATTCGGTAAAAATACCGATTCGGTATTTTACAGAATCGGTAAATTTACCGAATCGGTAAATTTACCGATTCTGTAAAATGAAGGCCCCTACATGCCAATTCTTAAATACCGGTCGGTAACGGCCGAAATCGGCCGCTACCGACCGGTATTTAGGCTCCTACATCTGGCCCATAGTTCCTTATACATTGACTGTAATGGAACTGGACACCAACTACCTCAGCTGCTGCTGGTAACTCTGTCTACCAAACCGTCCTGCAAATACGAGCACATTAATTATAAGAATTTGAGGAGTACCGACAAGCCACCAAAGTGGTATTAGGGCAGGCAACGCAACAGAAATCAAAAAAAAAAAAAACAGTATTGGCCTCATTTATGAGAAGTGACGCATCTCTGCGTGAAAGCAGCAATGCGTCACTTCTCAGTGGCCCGTTTTCATCGTCAGGGGCCAGTCCTCCTCACTGTGAGGTAAGAATTACTCGAATAATTCTTTCAGTGACCGATAAGACTTTTCAGCTACCACATGTTGTAACATTAGATTCTCTCTCTCTTTACCCCATCACTGTAGAACCCGGCTGGGTCCTCACGTGAATCTTTCACTTTTTTTTACATCTTCCACTGGGTACACCACGCTCTCATATACTGCGCCTTCCCTTTAAGCCATCCAGGTAAATTACAACTAGTCCTTCGACATGAGTTTCTGGCATATGTGCCGGTACAATGGGCCTAATGCTTTCCCCATTTTGAATTGTAGATGTCCCTACTCTAGGAGTCCTGAAGAGACCCCACACTCAGAGAAGGGCCGAAACGCCGTCGACAAACAGACCATCACACAACTAGTGTCATTGTATATATAGGCTGCTAAAATGTATATTGATGGGTCGTTACTTGAAATCTATGGAAACCTCTTGCAAAACGTTCACTGTATATAGTCACTTTTTTAGTTCCATTTCACTTGGGGACACAATGCATAATATAATTCGCTTTTTGAATGTAAGAAAGTGTTTATACAATTTACTGTGTTTTTTATAAACATTACAGAGTAAAACTGTGTAGAAGGTTTATTTTGTTGTCAGACATTACTAGATCCTTCAAAAATGTATCGCGATTGTGCATATATTTTATTTGATTCATTCTACCTTATTAACCACTGGAACAGCTGTTTCCTTGTATATAATATATACCCTGGTTCCTTGTGAGTAGGGTTCCCCTGTTAAAAGTTGTCACTTCTCAGTGCGGCATCCTTGCGACATGATGGATGCGTCATATTTACTGTATGATGCAACATGTCGCAAGGAGTTACAGACACGTAAGTATTTCTGATGTATCTGTAGGCGCAAAAGTGACGCATTGCTGGAGTGTGTCACAAAAGTGACGCAGCTCCAGCAATGTGTCCTTTCACATGGGGCAAGCCCCATGTGAAAGGGCATGCGTCAGTCTTACGCCTGAGATTTTGACGCATTTGCACACTAGAAGTGGTGCCGTGAAATCTCGTAGATTTCACTGCGTCACCTCTACAAGGCTTACTTACATGGGAACGCCCACCCTGCATACATGATACCTGACACAGGTATAATATAGCGCAGGGAATTACAAAGTGATGCATCTGCTTAAATGCGTCACTTTGTAAATAGGGCGCACCAGGAGGCATGTTTTATGCCGCTGATGCGTCACAAAAAGTGACGCAACGGAAGTGCAAAACTATTGCAAGGCCTCATAAATAAGGGCAAGTATGAATGTAGCCAAACATAAACTACTAAGCATCTGTACACAGAATTTCTGGTAATGAGGTGCTTGCCCTTATAAGAGTGGCCATAAAAAGAGTTCCAGAGCTTTTGCCGCAGAACATGTGGACACTGTCCACCCTTGCCAATGGCATATTGATGCTAAACTTGAACCCAAAATAACCTCGTAAAATAAAAGGGATTTAAAGCACATTTTATCAGCCATTTGCAGCCAGAGAAATGTGTTGGTCAGTGTCGACGCCAGTACATTCCTTATTCCTGCATTAGCAATATTATGTTCCATGATAGCCTTGAAGGTTCCTGAAAGGGCGGTAGACTATATTTATTCAACTCCTCCCTGCATTACTCCTAGAGGGATTAGTTGAAAAGATCACTTACACAGACCTGTACGATGTGCAAGCTTTGAAAAACCACAAGAATTCTAGACAAAGGCGAATCTGTAATCTCTTGGCAATAACCTATACGTTGCTAAATGCAACCCATTCAAATCATGCACTAAGTAAAATAAACAGCCAATAAAAAATAATATGTATATTTTTAAAAATATGCATTTCATTTTTATTGTCATTCCTTTTTTTTCAAATCCATTTTCGCCTTTGGTGGCGCTGAATTTTCCTTTTCTTCTCCTAATCCCCTCAACTATGTGTACTTTAATAAGGTGTGACTTCAGGCGATACTGATTTCATGTTTGAAAACTGATAATTTCGCTGCTTTCAGGAATGCTTCTTTTGAAATAGGTAGAGCTATGGCCATAAACCTGTTTGAATAAACATTGGCCGGGCCCCACCACACATCGGTGACCGACATTCCCTGAAGCACAATTAACATTAACATTTAAATTACTATCATGGATTATATGTTCTATCGTGGCACATGGCCGGATTCCCAAGTGACCGGTAGAGCCATGTGTTGTGTGCTCGTGCTTTGGTAGTGCATGTGTGTAGAAGTGTAGATCTATGACTAAGGAAAATCCATCATGACTGCTGTAAATATACCCTAGGAATAGCAAAGTCAAAATTTCCAGTGAGTGACAGGAGAACAGGGTAATCATCAGCACATAATGTCAGAGTGAAGTTTGTTACAAAGGATTGGCTTTTGGGAGGATAATGCAAATTGAAGATCAGGTCCACCAAGGTTTTGTTGAGACCATATCTGATGCTATCCCTCCCACTTTCTAGGGGGCACAAGCAACCCTAAACTACTGCATAGATGTGCCTGTGCCCCAGGGAAATAGTGAAAGCGAGTAGATATTTACTGCATTGGTATGCTGTCTTAATGGCCTTGGAGCAATATTACATCTTCATGTAAGAATCACAATGCACTGTTATATTCTACTTTTATCAATGATCGAAACCAGAACACAGACCAAGGAAAACATGCTTTATGGGATGAACGTTGGTGGTAAATGTTGAACCTCAACAACTTCAACGCAGAAAGGTCTCCATAGATTGGAAAATGCCAGAACAGGACGACTGGTCACTGCTGTAAACCTACAGGTCCCAATGTTTAATGAACATACCTACCCAGGACTGAACAATGAAACTGAGAAGAGGAAAAAAGTGAGAACTGCAAGACCACTGCTGTAATTCAATTCAACATTCCAAGCGTCCAGGTGAGGGGAGTTTTGCTCCACCGGTCCATATTCAGCTGACTAATGAATTATCCTTTTGTAAGGCTGTGAAAAAATGGATTTTCACTTCTTAATGTGGTTGGTAAACTGGCTTTGTGAGGACAAGTTCTAGCACTGGGAGGCCACCGGGTAGCTATGCGCTTTGCAAGAAAAAGCTACATCTTGGAGCATCCCACAGACTTCTATGTGTCTTTCTACCCATAATACTCACAGTGGAAAATACATCAAAGATAAAGGAAAGATCATGGTGAATGCTGCACACCTCTATAGGCTCAGAGGCTCATTGCACACAGTCTCAGGAGCTTCTGTCCACCGGACTAGAAGACATTCAGTAGTGTGAAAATGTGAGAAATGTCTAGTTCCAACTGGTTTGATGAAATTCTTCCTGGCGGGAAATTGCTTCCCTTGCCTCGGGATCTTTTGGCACCCCGTAGCCACATGCAGGATGTTCCACAGCACAAGCAGGCTTCTTTCATAGGACCTTGTCTCTCTTCCTTTATGAATTAGTTATAGGTCACAAGTACCCTTGGGCCAAAACGCAGGTGCAGAAACTCATGACAGAACTGGATATTCCTCTCTGTACTACCGGGCACAGGAACAGCAATCGCTGAAAGCAGCTGCACAAAGAGAAGTCCTCTTTTCAGTTCCAGGCAGATTCACTTAATGGAGATGGTTGAGCAGGTCATGCTAAATAGTAAACAGTCAGTTATTGGTGATGATCCCTATCCAAACCTAAAAATAATCCCAAGTTATCTCCCTAGTAATGCACTTCCTTTCCTGGGGACACACTTTGTAGCAATTATCAGGCATATGCATCAAAGTAAATACCGGTCGCAAATGGGCAGATTCTCAGTATCTGCCCCTTTGCGACCGGTATTTTTGCATTTGGGATGCATCATCCCAAATGCAAAAATCGCAATTTAAGGAATCTCTAAATTGAGATTCCTTAAATTGCGATTGCATTTAAGGAATCCCAAATTGAGATTCCTTAAATACAATGCATGAAAGTCAAAAAAATAGCGAATTCGCTAATAGGAGTAGCAAATTACCATGAAGTTGAACTTCATGGTAATTTGATAAAACTTTGAAAAAAGCATTTTGTGCATTTTTCAAAGTTTCATGTTGCGCACACACATGCCCTTAGGGCATGTGTGTGTGCAACATATGTGCAGAGATCAATATCAGGGGTGCAACAGGGTGTCATTTTGACACCCTTGCACCCTTGAAATTGCATGAGCAATTTGCGAGTACCTTCTGGTACATGCATAGGCTTTTGCTATTCCTAAATAGCGATTCCTTAAAAATCACTATTTAGGAATAGCAAAAGGCTAGGTTGATGCATCTGCCAGAAAAAAAATTCAGAGTTCCTTGCATCTAAAAAAGCAAAAGCAAAATGTGGTTCCCTGTGCCATTTGCTTGGAGCTCTCCCCTTTCTCCCAGCTTTATCACTGGCCTTCCCACTGAAGCCCATTAAACATCAATGGAAATATGATTAATTGAGCCGTCGCTTGGAAAATCCCAGTGCTGGTTCCACTGAGTCAGTAGTACCTGCACTACCAAACCCGTGATCAAACCGCCCGCCAGATTAGGGGTTTGCTACTGTCTGGCGGATGGTTCTTTGGTGTCCTAGGGCGCTGCACCAAAATGGGAATGTCAAAGGCAGTAACTGCACGGAATGGACTGCTGCAGTACATGCTGTGCAGTTACTGGTGTGCATGCACACAGGGTGGCTCATGCTGGTCCTCCTGTGTGCGTTCACATTGCTTGAGGCACCAGGGGGCACTATAGTGACCCCTTTGTTTCCTCACTGCCACAGTTTTCGTTGCGGTCGCACCGTTATGAATAGTGTCGTGGTGAGGAACCTTGTAATATGCTTGCCCAGCCAAGCATATTGCAGCCTCAATGGTGCCATACCACCACCAGGGATCTCTGATCACTGGCGGTTGCGGTAGTCCCAGGGAGGCCCAAACACCCGGGGGGGAGGGGTCTATCCCACATCCAGGGTGTGGGATGCTTCTATGTTTGTCTAGACACAGTAATTTCTATAGGAAGGTTATGTTTCAGTACAATTAACAATGCTAAAAAAAATGCACACTGGCCTCTGCTAAACTGTGTGTCATGGAAGGGCAGATTTAGGAGCGGCAGCACAGGGGGAGACTGCGGCGGCAGGACCACCTTAATACCAATGGCCTTGCACAGTGTTTTTCTTCTTGCGCAAAACTCTGAAGCAAATGTGGTTGCTGCAATCTACTGTGTTAGAAATTAGTAAATCTGACCCCACATGACCCAAAGGAACAAAAATAATACATACATTTAAAAAGATGCATTTCTTTAGAGAATCCCTACAAACCACATCATTTTTAGGTAGCATTTTATCTACTGAGTCTCCTGGCAGGAGTGATCTGTTATTTCTGTGTTTGGGCGATAACCCCTAGGGTAATTGTTGCCCTTTGGGGATAATTTCTACAGTTGTATTTCTGACAATCCAGGGTCGATATTCCCACTGTGCACCACCGCTCATTTGAGTCACTTCTTTTGCAGTGGCAAGTCTGAAAGGAGAATTTACACAGCTTGTCTACAGAATTAAAACATCTATGTTCCTAAATTGCTATGTCATAAGATATAGGCATACATTTAGGCATACACCATCACATTTTGCACACAAAAGCAAGAGTGCTGGTTTATCATCCCAAAACCCATTCTACTACTAATATCGCCAAAATAACCCTTTCTAGACTCTTCCCTCCTCTACCCCTCCTTGCATCATCTCAAACCTCTTTTACTATTCAGATCTCCTAAACAAGCCTCTCTAAACACTTCCCTGACTCTCCCGCCCCTCTACTCATCCCAAATCTCCTTCTGCTGCTTTGATCTCTAAATATATACTTTCCAGTACCTTCCCTCTTCCATACCTCCACTATCCTTTTCAATACAACAAACAGACTCACATGTTCACTGCGCAAATTAATTTCTTATTTCCCTATACTCATTCACAACTAATCCTGTTTGGATTCCGGAGTAGGGTGCTTCTCACCAAAAAGCACTTTGATGCCTCAACAGAGTTGAGAAGTGCTATATAAATGCAAACCCTTCCCTCTTCTATCCTTCCACTATCCTTTTACAATCCAAATAACAGACTCACATGTCCACCACTCAAATTAATTTTCATATTTCCCTATACTAATTCACCAATAATCCTTTGTGGGTTCCGGAGTAGCATGCTACTTGTCAAAAAGTGCTTCGACGCCTCGTCAGGGGAAGTAAGCACTATATAAATGCAATTACAATTACAATGTATGTGTATACATTTACTCCTATTAACACATCCATGGTGGTCCTTTGAGAATCATTTGAAAATTGAAATGACCTTAAATAGGTAGGTGTAAATAGGTGCCTTTGGATACTTATGACTCGACTTTGTGCATTTTATTATTGAGCTGGGAACAGTAGGACTCCTTTCTGATCTTGGCTTCCGCATTTAACAAACATGTACAAGCAAATTTTGCTCCCTGTGCCCAGGTTACAAGAAACTCGAACACTGATGATAGTGTTTAGAAGCAAACTAATGGCAGTACTAAGCTAATAACCATAGATCCACACACACCACCATCTAGAACAACAACCTCCTGGCTTCTGTCATTTTCCAGGAACAACTTAGCTACTTTCCTATTCCCCTGTTCAGCAGAACAGACACACAGTAACCCCTAATTATAGGGAAAATCATTGGGACTTCCAAGAAATGAAGAAGGCAACTGAGGCCTTTTCTGTCATCACTACCGTGGCAAGGAATGCTAGCAGGTCTCTTTGCAACCCTGTCATTTCAAACTGGCATCCGTCTACACACATAATGTACCTCATTAGTACTTACCCTGCTGTCTTTATTAAAAAAAGCCTTTGTGAAAGAGTTTTTGTGAGTAAGTGGACACATGCTCTTCACTTCCATTAAGGCCAATTCCCCTTTCCAGCTAAAAGGTGCATTGAAGGTGACTTTGCTAAAGTTTCATTCAACCTGTGTGGTTTATGGGTATTTACTTTAGTATCTATTTTAAACGTTCCCGCTGCATATTACTGGCAATAGAAGGGCAAAAACAGTGTGGTGAAGCAGGGCCCCAGTGTGTCCTCTAAAAACCTCCTTGTGTGAAAGGTGATGTGGATAATGGAGTTGAAATTGGGAAGAGGATTAAGGGAATGGCCAACCTCATTGACAGTTTAGTGCGAGGTTTGGGTTTCTGACTCACACCTAAGGGACAGAAATAATGCAGTGTTTGGACCTATAGTTTGGTCAGAATATCTATGTATTTTAGAGTAGTCATCCAAAGATTTCTTTCAAAATAAGGTTCTATTGTGCTTGGCATAGTAGGACGGGACATTGGTAGGATTGCTTAAGTGGGCACAGAATGATGAGGAAACCCCCCCACACACATTGGTGCCAACTATTTCATTAAGTGTAGCTGCTTTGTAAGGCTTCGCCACACCAATTTTCCTGTGGGTAGTAGGAGTCACCGTTAGTGAACCAATCTCCGACTCCAAGCCGTAGATCCTAGCAAAGTAATATCATGCATTGACAAGGCTTAGGCCCCTAAAATCTAATCATATGGGTACAAGTCTCTCTTCCCCTAAGATATATGCAAAGTAGAATTCAAGCTGCAGTAATTTACACTGCCTCTTTACCTGTAGGATCAAGGAGAGGGCTGGGATACGCTTCCAGCATGTCATGTTAACTCATCACAGAAGTCAACAATCATTGGGAAAGGCAAAAGGTCTCACTTTTGGGACTATTGGCTTTGGAAATGGGTATAGCCAAGGTGCACAGCCTCCATGGTGCTGTGCTACATGCCTTACAATGGCTGGCTGTATTATTTTGTAGAAATGTTCACAACGCATTTGTGTGTCTCCAAAATACCACCAACGTGAAACCTTGACCTCAGTCCAGGCCAGCAATCGCCCCTGAAGTCCCGCATACTTTGCGGCATCGCCCAGTCCAGAGCGCCTCCCTGGAGCAGGGTTTGTGCCTGCAGCCTGCTCCCATTCGGAGGTGAGCAGAGTTGCTCCCTCCCTAGCCCGCTAGCTGCTTCCTCCTGCTGCCCATTGTCTCTACTTCCTCTTGCTGCCCATTTCGTTCTTTTTCTTCCTGCTGCCCATAGTTAAATTATTTCCCCTGTTCTGTTTCATTTTCTTCCCCCCGCCAGTTCCCGCCGCTTCTGCCCCTGCAGCCGCTACCCTTGACACAGCCCCCGCTCCTGCCTCCCTACCTCCAGTCCCACCCCCCGCCACTGACGTTCCGAAGGTGTGCTTAAGGCATGAGGTAATGGTATGCGGAGTTAGCTACCAGCCTTTTTAATTCAACAGATCACGCCTAATAATCCAGAATAAAGTTGTGCGAAAGGTGTGCCTGTTGATTTTAATCACTGCTTGTCACAAAAGGAGTGAATGCTTATTGCTCTTTTGCACTTCATACACTTTTTCTTTTTGTTTTGGACACTTTTATTTTTGAATTAAAATGACTACCTATGATGAGAAAAGGGGCCTAACCTGCTGAGTACCTGCCAGTTGCTCCGAGGGTGGTGCGTCCGTGAGGGCTCATTTTGTTCTCCACACATTTTTTTCACATTTTGTTTTTGATGTACTGTGCAAATTATTGGACCAGACATCTTTTTGTGCTCTGTTTGACTGTCTTCTTAAAGTTTAGAAGGAATTTCTCCAATTTTTAGATTAAGACATTTGGACGAGATGCGGTAATACACCCTAAGAATAAATCACTAAGTCTGGTGGTGTAGTAGTAGAAATTGACAGTTGGCCTCTCTACTGCTAAAAACGAATACCGACATTTACCGTCTAAGGGGCAGGGTTTTTGTGATATTGAGGGTTTATGAGTGGAGGGCAACCCTAGTTCCCCTTTTTCCCTCTTGGCTCCTCTTTGGAAGAGGTGCTTAAGGCAAGCCCGTCTGCGCCCGTACGCGACCCGACCACAACCTTCACCAGGAACCCTGGATCTCCGACCGTCCATCGCTATGACACCACCACCCTCCTCGCACTCAACCCCAGAAGACACACAGACTGCAAACTGGCCTCACCGAACACACCCAATGGCCAGTTCTCCTGCTTCCGCTGCCGCCGGACCTTCACCACCACTTCGACCACCAACACCACCAGCAGCAACTCCAACACCGACGACATCCTCAGCTGCATCCTCCTCATCATGTGCTCCATACACATGCACTTTATGGAAATCTGGAACTCTCTTTTCCCTCACGTCGCCTTCTTCACAGAGACCTGGACTGACACCGCATCCACCCCCGACATCAACACCGCGGTCCCGGACAGCTATAAGATCCAGAGGAAGGACCGCCTCAACCACCCGGGAGGAGGCCTTGCCATTGTCCACAAAAACACCCTCCGCCTCCCCACCTCCAGCGAGACCCTCCCATCCGCCAAATACCTGCACTTCCGGATCAAGACCAGCCCTAAAACCACACTCAGTGAGACACTCATCTACAGACCCCTCGGCCCCGGACACCCTTCACCCCCACCATCACCAACTTCTTCGCAACGCAAGCCATCGCATCAATGAACTACATACTCTTCGGAGACCTCAACTTCCACCTCGAATACCCCAGCGACCCAAACTCCATCATCCTCCACGACAACCTCGCCAACATCTGACTCAACCAATTTGTCAACACACTTACACACAGGGCAGGGCACACCCTCGACCCCATCTTCGCTGCAGGAAACAGCATCCACTTCAGCCACACAACGCAACCGCCATGGACCGACCACCACTGTGTCCACTTCACCTTTGAGAAACCCAAAACACTTAAACCATCCCCGCGCCCACCACAAAGGAACTGGAGTAAGATCACCAACGAGCAACTGAAAACCACCCTCTTCCGAGACAACCACACCTGGGCATCTGACGCAAACACCGCAGCCAGAGCACTCCACACGTGGATCTCCAACTGCGCAGACGAGCTCTCCCACTATGCAACCCCTGCAAACAATGCCCCAGAAAAGCCACCTGGTTCACCACCAACCTACAAGAAGCCAGACGCACCTGCAGACGTCTGGAAAAGAACTGGAGGAATACCAAGACTACCCACAGATACTCCACCTACAAGAATGCCATGACGGACTACCACAACCAAATCAGAACAACCAAAAGGATCTTCATCCACAACAAAATCCTCACCAACTCCACCAACTACAAGGAACTCGTCAACGACATCCAGGAATTCACCAACCCACGCAGCGAAGCCACAGACATCACCCCATCCCAGGACCTCTGCGACAAGCTCAGAACCTTCTTCCACCTCAAGATCAGAACACTCTACGATAACTTCACAGACCCCCCTCAAGACACCGCAGCCAGCCCCTCGCCCCCCAAGACACCAGCCAGCCCACCATCTCCAACTGGACACAAATCACGACCATGGACACCACCATGGCCATGAAAGGCATCCACTCGGGGACCCCCACAGACCCCTGCACATCTAACACAGAGCCGCGGACAACATCACACCCCAACTCCAACACACCATCAACACCAGCTTCAAAACAGGTACATTCCCAGATGACTGGAAGCACGCCAAAGTCAGACCCCTGCTCAAGAAACCCATGGCGGACCCCACCGACCTCAAAAACTACTGGCCCATCTCACTTCTCCCCTTCGCTTTCAAAGTGGCAGAAAAAGCAGTCAAGAGGGAACTGACACGATTCATCGAAGAACACACCACCCTCGACCCGTACCAATCAAGATTCGGAGCCAACCACAGCACCCAGACCGCCCTACTCACCGCCACAAATGACATCCGCACCCTCCTGGACCAGGGCCACTCCGCAGGCCTCATTCTCCTCAACCTGTCTGCAGACTTTGACACCGTCTCTCATTGCACACTGAATCACCAGACTACGCAGGGCAGGCATACAAGGAACTGCCCTAGACTGGATTTTCTCATTCCTCACCAGAAGAAGCCAAAGGATCCGACTACCGCCCATCCTCCCTGCCCCCACCAACATCACCTGCGGAGTACTACTGGGGCCATCACTGAGCCAGACCCCCTTCAACATCTACATGGCCCCCCTCGCAGACATCGTCCGACAACACGCCTCAACATCTTATCCTATGCCGACGACACCCAGCTCATCCTCTCCCCCCACCAAAGACCCCACCACCTCAAAACTCAAATTCCAGAGTCTGGATGACCAACAGCTGCCTAAAACTCAACCCCAAGAAAACAGAAGTCCTCATCCTTGGAACCACCCCTTCAGCATGGGACAACATCTGGTGGCTCACCACCCTCGGGAGCCCACCTACCATTTCAGACAACGCCAAGAACCTCTGCATCGTACCCAACTCATCACTCACCATGAACCGACAGGTCAACGCCATCACCTCCAGCTGTTTCAACACCCTCCGCATCCTCCGAAAGACTTTCAAATGGATCCCCCCGAATCGAGGAAAGCAGTCACCCACGCATTCGGTGCACAGACATAATATCGACTCCACAATATCGAATGGACAAAATATCGAGTTAAAAATATCGAATATGATAAAATATCGATAATAAAAATATCGTTGTTAAAAATATCGATTACAATAATGATAATAAAATATCGAGTACAAAAATATCAACTCAAAAATATCGACATGACAAAATATCGATTAATAGTGAAAGGAAAAAATATCGATATTATGTTGAAAAAAGGTAAAAAATATAAATAATTTTTAATAGTAATATAAATTGTAGTTAATGTTTAGGAGCGGGATGTTGGGTTAATAGGGGATAAGGGTGGGGAGTAATTTAAAATAAATAATTAATTTATATATGTTTGTAAATATTTTTATTATTTAAATAATTGGAAATAATTAATAATAATTACTTAATTAATTTATATAAATTTATATAAAAATTTAATTAGTAATTAATTGGTAATTAAATAATATTAATTAGTTAATTGGAAAATAAATAATATTAATTAGTTAATTAATTAATATAATTGGAAATAAAATTTTAAGTAGTAATTAATTGGTAATTAATTATTATTAATTAGTTAATTGGAAATAGAATATTATTAATTAGTTAATTAATTAATATAATTGGTAATAACATTTTAAGTAGTCATTATTTGGTAATTAATTATTATTAATTAGTTAATTGGAAATTGAATAAGATTATTTAGTTATTTAATATAATTGGTAATAAAATGTTATGTAGTAATTAATTGGTAAATAATTATTATTAATTAGTTAATTGGAAAATAATTATTCTTTATTAGTTAATTAATTATTATAATTTTGTTTTAATTTTGTATTACTAATTAATTGGTAAATAATTAATATTAATTAGTTAATTACATTATTTAGAGTAATTGTTATATATATAAAAGTTGTTATAGTTTGTTACATAATTGGGGAAAAATTCATTAATAATTAAATGAAATTAATTACAGTTAATGTTTTAAAATAATTTCATCGTTGTTATTGGTATAAATTGTACTTTATGTTTAGGAGCGGGATGTTGGGTTAATAGGGGATAAGGGTGGGGAGTAATTTAAAATAAATAATTAAGTATGATATGTTTATTATAAATTTATATTATCAATTAATTGGTAACGATAAAATATTATTTTTTTAAATAAATCATATAATTTTGTACATATTTATCATTAGTAAATAATTAGTAATTAATTAATATCAATTAGTTAATTCAATTATTATTTATACAATTTCTTTTTTAAATAATTTGTTATTATTAAATATTTGTTTGGGAATAAATATTATAAATAATTCCATTCAATTAATTACAGCTACTTTGCTAATATATTAACTTATTATTTATAGTTAATAATTCATTAATAGTTAATTAAATAATATCAATAACATTTGGGTACAGGAGGAAATTTTTGTGTTCAGGGTCAGTTTTCTCTCTTTAGGTAAAGGGGTATTTTTTTGTTTCAGGCTCAGTTTTCAGTTTTAGGGTAAAGGGGTATTTTAAGAGTTCAGGGTCAGTTTTCAGTTTGTGGGTAAAGGGGTATATGTAAGGTTCAGGGTCAGTTTTCAGTTTTTGGGGAAAGGGGTATAATTAATGTTCAGGGTCAGTTTTCAGTTTTTGGGTAAAGGGGTATTTTTAGTGTTCAGGGTAAGTTTTCAGTTTGTGGGTAAAGGGGTATATTTAAGGTTCTGGGTCAGTTTGCAGTTTTTGGGTAAAGGGGTATTTTTAGGGTTCAGGGTCAGTTTTCAGTTTGTGGGTAAAGGGGTATATGTAAGGTTCAGGGTCAGTTTTCAGTTTTTGGGGAAAGGGGTATAATTAATGTTCAGGGTCAGTTTTCAGTTTTTGGGTAAAGGGGTATTTTTAGTGTTCAGGGTAAGTTTTCAGTTTGTGGGTAAAGGGGTATATTTAAGGTTCTGGGTCAGTTTGCAGTTTTTGGGTAAAGGGGTATTTTTAGGGTTCAGGGTCAGTTTTCAGTTTGTGGGTAAAGGGGTATATTTAAGGCTCAGGGTTAGTTTTCAGTTTTTGGGTGAAGGGGTTTATTTACGCTTCAGGGTCAGTTTTAAGTTTGTGGGTAAAGGGGTATATTTTTAGGTTCAGGGTCAGTTTTCAGTTTTTGGGTAAAGGGGTATTTTAGGAGTTCAGGGTCAGTTTTCAGTTTGTGGGTAAAGGGGTATATTTAAGGTTTAGGGTCAGTTTTCTGTTTTTGGGTAAAAGTGTATTTTTAGGGTTCAGGGTCAGTTTTCAGTTTTTGGGTAAAGGGGTATATTTTTGGGTTCAGGGTCAGTTTTCAGTTCTTGGGTAAAGGGGTATTTTTTGGGTTCAGGGTCAGTTTTTAGTTCTTGGGTAAAGGGGTCTTTTTTGGGTTCAGGGTCAGTTTTTAGTTTTTGGCTAAAGGGGAATTTTTAGGGTTCAGGGTCAGTTTTGGGTTTTTGGATAAAGGTTATTTTTTTAGGGTTCTGGGTCAGTTTTCAGTTTTTGGGTAAAGAAGAATTTTTTGGGTTCAGGGTCAGTTTTCAGTTTTTGGGTAAAGGTGTATTTTAAAGGGTTCAGGGTCAGTTTTCAGTTTTTGGCTAAAGGAGAATTTTTTGGGTTCAGGGTCAGTTTTTAGTTTTTGGGTAAAGGGGTATTTTTAGGGTTCAGGGTCAGTTTCCAGTTCTTGGGTATAGGAGTATATTTTTGAGTTCATGGACACTTTTTAGTTTTAGGGTAAAGGGGTATTTTTAGGGTTCAGGGTCTGTTTGGGTATATGAAGTGTGAGAATTTTTTTCTAAATATTAGAAATATTTGAAATTTTTGAGTGACAAATAGTTGCTATTTTTTATGCTAATAATAACATTATGTTTATAATATTTATACAATATATATAAATATTTGTCAATTTTTACACAATAAAATTATACTAAAGTAGCTATTCTAATTTATACATGGTCAGTCTTCAGCACCTTTCCAAATATTATTTTTACTTGAGTAGGAATATGAAATAATAATTGGTCAGTGTCCAGCAACTTCTCTGATAATACTTTGACTGGAGTAGGAATAGCAATTATTAATTGGTCAGTGTCCAGCACATTTGCATATAAATTTATTTAGTGTATTATATTACAAGACAATGCAAAATGGATGTTTTCACAAAACTTTATTACAATTTTTATTTTTTTTCATGTGTAATACAATACAATCACTATCAAATATAACATTAACATTTTTGGAAATGTTGTATTTGTAGAATAACACATTATCATTTATGTACATGTTTTAATTTGTGCCACAAAAATTTTTCACAACATTTTTTATGTCAAAACAAAATCTTATTATCAATCACTTTCTGTTCAAGTATTTATATTGAAATAAATAAAATACCAGTTATTTTTCTGTTTCTTCCATTTATATTTAATAATGTTAATATTATATATTAATATTATTAAATATTTCATTTTAATATTTACATTTGTATAAAGTAACATGACAATTATTATATTTGCTCAAGATATGGAAATACTAATTAAGACTTTTTTTATACATATTTCTGACAATGTTCTTTTTAAATTATACATATAAATATATTATGTTGTCAACTTTATAACTGTAAAGGGGAATAATATGTATAATAATAATATCTGGTATTGGTAAAAGATTATTTATGCAATTATATACTTTTATAATACTTTGACATTATTATTACAAATTTATAATTAATTAATAAAAATAATAACAAATATATTTATTATTATTATTAATTAGTTCACTTAAACATTTATCTTTTCTTTTCAGAAATACATACATTCAGAGAAATAAAAATACTTTATTTAAGGCAATTATTTATATAGTAAATGGTTATAAATTTTATATTAATAATAATAAATAAGTTATATTATGTATTATTAATAATTATTAACAAAACAATTAATCATGTTTAGTTATTAAGAAACACAATTTTTTTCCTATAAATGTACACAAAAATAATTTTTTTACATATATTATTTCAAGTGTTACATACTTATTTAATATTATTAATATATATTAATTACTATATATTAATTATTATTAATTTTTTTTTTTAATCTGTTTAAATTATAATGAGTCTACTGTATTAATTTGTTTCAATAACAATGTGTATGTATTATATTTTTTGACTATAACATTGTATTTTCTATGATACCTTCTCAAAATTGGTTTAAGGGGACTACTTTGTTACCGCGTAAGGTTATTGAGCTTGATTCAGGACTGGAGAAGCTCGCGGTTGGGTGTTGCTTCGTGTGGAGAGAGGTAAGGTAAATTTTATATACTATTTATGACTGAGTGGTAATGTTTGAGGGTATATTCGAACTGTGTTGTGTTTTTGAGTGTATGTATGAATTGTTTATGTAGCGTTTAGGTGTAATGTCGTCGTTATACGTGCGTCGTGTATGTTTTAGTTCTAGTGTTATTTGAATTCTTAGGAAATGTCTTCTTACATGGTTAATGTTAATTGTGAGTGTATTTACAAATTTTATGTGCTATTTGTGGGTGGGTTTCGTTATGTATGTTTTTTTACAGGTTCCGGTTCCTCGCATGAAAACTACATGGAAGGAAGCGTGTTTTTTTTCAGAGATACTAATGTATGACTTATTATGGTTATATTTTTATGTGTATCTCCTATTTTTCGTGTTTGCCAGGAGCGGATTTTAATCATTTTTACCTTTTTTCGGGTTTTTTGAGGGTTTCGTATTGGATTATTACATTGGTATGCGTCAACGTTTTTTTAAAAGTTGTGTGTATATCACTTTAAATCATAAAGTGTCCACACTACTGTTTTCGGGATTTCCTGGAGCGTTTATGTTATTTTAACATTATTTTCGGGTTTTTGATGGTTTCCCATATTGGATTTCTCTTACTTTGTAATGGATTGTATGGATTGTATTTTGCTTCATTACGTCTCTGTCATCTACAACAATTGTAAGTAATTTTATATTTCTATTTATTGGGTGGGAAATGTCGATCTTTATGTAATGTGTATGTGTGATGTAATTATAAATATTGCATATTTGTTCTGAAATAATGTTCAAATTTTTGATAAGTTTGTAAAACAAATATGTATTATTTATAATTGCTTAGAAATGTTTATGATTGTTATATGTACCATTATTGTAAGAAGATATTAGTATATTTTGTAGACATTTTTATAGTAGGGTTTTAGCTATTATTGACAGATATTCTAATCCTCTAGTTGTAGGGTATAGTGTGACTTGACTTTGCAGTAGTCGGAACATTTGTTTAGTTTGTTTACTTAGTTTTGGACCAATTTGGGTCAATGATTGTTCCATTCTTAGTTCTTGATAGCTTTGTTCTTTTATCAAAGCTTGTAGTAGGTTATGGAATGTGGGTCTGGTTCTGCTTGTGGTAGCTTGGAAAGCATTATGCCACCCTTCTACACTGTTGTTGGTTTTTGCCTCTTGGTTTAAAGTACTAAGATAGACATTCCACCAAGGGATTTGGAATTTGGGTTGGCGTCGATGTCCAGATCTGTGCAACCTTCCCACCCAAGTATCTTCGAAATAATCCAGTAATGGGGTTAGTTTCTCTTCATTTCTCTTGTAATATGTGCTGTCAATTAATAAATTATAGTGTTCCGCTACATCGGTAACAGGAACGTAGGCCAGTGCTATCAATTTTTTAATTTGATAGGCAAAGGTGCTATCTGTTGAGTACAAAATACTTAAAGTAGATTTTTGGAGATGTCTCCATATGCTCTGATTGAAATGATAGTAACAACCCTGTATTGCTGTGTGGGGAAATATTTTCAAAATGCTATTAATCATAGCTAATTCAAAATCAATAATTATTTTTTCTGGAAAATTATTATTGATTTCATTTTTGAGAACATTTCATATTTCTGTGTAAGTGTTTTGCTGTTTGTTTGGTAGCAAACAGTAAATGAAAGGGATGTTATAGTTATGGTATAACCCGTGGATGGAATATAGTTGATAAAAAGGTTTTGGGCATGGTTTAAATGTGCCATCCATCATCCATTGGGGACACTGTTGGATTTTTCTTAAATTACTTGCAGTTGCAAACATTATGATTCTGTTTGTACTGCTTTCATTGTCAAAAAGGATAAATTTGTCTTTATTGTGTGTGATGGACATTTCTGGTGAAATAATAATTTCCTCAAAAGTAGTAGGGTTGGGTGGGGTTGTGGAAGTGCGTCTTTTAGTGTATGCAATTGTGCGTTTTAGTGAGTCAATAGAGGGTAGTTGACCTGAAGCATGGGCTGGGACTTTTAACAGTTCCTCTTTAAGGATTTGTGTTGTTGGTCTATCACTTTGTGTGCTAGCAGTCTTTATACTTTCTAAAGCATCTCTTATTTCAATTTCTGTGACATTGGGGGGATGATTGTGTTCCCTGGTAAATAGCACATTAGTTTCCTCTGTAGTAGCCCTTCCATAACATTTGTTTGAGTAATATTTTGTACATTTCCAGAAAACTTTTCTACCACTTTGTCTTTCCTGACTATAAACATAACCCATATAACATAACAGTAATTTATTTTTCTGTGACATTACAAATTCTGCACCTTCTGTCATTTTGTTTTACTTGTTCTAGGAAAGAGTAGAAAGAAACAAAATCAAATAACATATATTTCACTTAGTGGTGCAAACATAATTAATGTTGAATTTATACTTACGTTTACTAAAAGTAGTAATCACAAATGCAGAACTGTATTTTGAAGGACTTTCTTGTATGTATTTCTTTATTTACTGTTGGTATGAAAATATAGAAATGCTAAGTTAATGTTTATACATAACACACGTTTTTCCTAGGAGAAAGCAGTTTTTTAATTTGCTTAGTACTACATTTGATGTGAACATTACATATACTTACTTGCTTAAATAGTTGAGTTGTAGTATTTGGTGGAGTACATCAAGGTAGTCAAGTTTAGATCTGTAGAGAAGATAGAATAAATACATGTCACATATTATAACATTTATTTTTAACCGTTGGGAAATTGGAAATATTTAAAAGTATACTAACTTCTAAATATGTACTTTTCTTTGCTGTAGGTAGAATAGATGTATGATGTATTCACAATATCTGTAGAGGAAATATAAAATACATAACATGGTGTTAAGAACATAGTTCTTGTTTTTTTTGAAGTTTTAGACTAATTGATGTATACTTACATTTTTAACAAGGGTAGTCTTGTCTTTTGGTATAGTTGATGTTGGATGTTTATATTGGATCTGTAGGGAAGATGTAATATGCAAGATATGTTGTTTAGAAACTAGCATTTTAAATTTTGGTTGTTTAATAACAAAAACATATATACTTACATGTTTAATTAGTGTAGTTCTAAATATTAGTAGTGTTGAAATCGGAAAATCGCTGAATATCTGTGAATAAAATATTTTAAGTAAAGTATGAATCTAGTGAAATAGTGTTTAAAAACAGCTGTTGTTGTAGAACAGAGCATTAATATATACTTACTATCTTATTTTGCAGGGGAAGAAATAGGAGCAGGTATTAGGATTTTGTTTGTAGTAGTTTCTATCAGAAAAGTAGGAGGAGATAAAAATTACATAAGTGGAAGAGTTAGGAGATATAAGTAAAAAAGTAGACTACTAATTTAGATTTTTAAATAATGCAATGTAACTTACTTGAATGATTAGCTAGTGAGCTGGATCTTTAAAGATGTTTGTTCAGGAACAAAATCTTCATACTGTTGGCATCTTCTTTCCATAGAGTTAGCAGCAGCAAATGGTAGAATGGATTTATCCCTTTTATAGTATGTGTATTTTGTGTGCTTTGATTTGATTGGTTGTAGGATGAAAGGAAGAATTGTATAGGCTAGTTTGAATTTTTTTAAAGTTAATTGGTGTGTTTGTTGATGTGAGAATGGTGGTATGTGGTGGTTTCCGCATTAAAGCAGGTTAGTTGTTAAATAAAATAGATGTGTAAGTATAAAAATATAATGAAAATTTTAGTTACATGTAAAGATTATTTTTCTAATGATATAACGATTTTAATATAATGTATAGGAAATGATGATAAATAGTAATGTTATAAAAGTAACAGGTATTATATGTAAAATGTATTTTGTATAGAGCAATGACTTTTATAGACGAGTAATATGTTATTTTAGACATAAAAGGGTACAAAAAATAACTCGATATTTGTTTAGAAACGATATTTTTGTACTCTATATTTTAGTAGTCGATATTTTGGTAGTGTTAGGTGTAATTTCATGAACAACGATATATTAGTAGTCGATATTTAATAAGACGATATTTATGTACTCGATATTCAAAGTACTCGATATTTTGTAGTCGATATTTTTGTATTTTGTGTAATAAGTATACAAAGTCGATATTTTTGTAGTCGATAATTATTCAACGATATTATTGCTAGTCGATAATGTGACCGTCGATAATATTTCAGTGATCCCACGCATTCATCACCAGCAAACTCGACTATGGCAAAGCACTCTACGCCGGCATCAACAAGTCCCTACTCCGGAAACTGCAAACAAACAGAACACCATGGCTAGACTCGTCCTCGGCAACTTCAGGCACGAGCACATAGGCCAACACCTGCGGCGACTCCACTGGCTCCCCGTGGAGAAGAGAGACACCTTCAAAATCATCACTCACACCTACAAGTGCCTGCACAGCAACTGACCCAAATACCTCAACAACAGAATAAATTTCCACTTACCCAATAGAAACCTGCGATCATCCAACCGCGCACTGGCTGAAACCCCGCGAATCCACAGAGCCAGATCAGGCGGAAGATCATTCTCTCACATCGCAGCCAAGACCTGGAACGAGCTACCCCCCTCCCCCCCAGCACCTTGAGACCCTCATGGGTGAGTAACACGCTTACAATTCCCTGATTGATTGATTGATTGAACATATTCTTGTTTTTCTTTGTTATGCGATCCGAGTTGAATCAGTAAAGAACAAAAAAAGTAACAGAAGTCCAGTGGCAGCTCCTCCTTTAAGGTAGATGAGAGACACCCCATTACTCACAGTGCAAAGGAAAAATGAAATGATAATATTGGAACGGTATTATCATTTTCTTTTAGCCTGGCTATAAGCTCTATGTTAGGGCAGGTCGGGGCTGGCCTTGTGTAATATCAGAGGGAGTAGGAGTGGTTGTTGCACCATAAGTTCACATGACAGTTTGGCTGGCCGTCTTGGGCCATCCAAACCACCATGCAAACTTAGCATGTTCCCCACCGGGTGCATTGCACAGCTTAGGTGGAGAACATGTACAGCCTCCCACTCCCTGTCTGATCGCCGAACCACGGCGCTCACCCAATCACAACGCTGCTGTCATGTTGTTGGCAGCAGCGTCGTGATTGGCTAGGGGAGTCTTGGAGCCTGGGTGATGCCGGGAGGCAACCGGCGCTCAGCAGGTAAGTCTTCCTTTTTTTTCTAACCCCTATCCCCTCCGCCACTGTCCCCTACCAGCCCCTATCAGCTGCCACTGCAGAAGTTTGTGTTTGGACAAAACTCAGGTGAGGGGAAGGCACACAGTTGGGGGAGGCAAGACAGAGGGAGGAATCACGGAATGCAGTTAAGCAACTGGAGAGCAGGAGAAGCAAGACAGGAAAGGTGGAAGGAACACAGAAGGTAGGGAGAAGCAACACGGAAGGCACTGGTTGGGGAAGCACAACAAATGGTGCAGGAGGGAAGCAAATGGGGACAGAGTCACATAGACAGTGATTAGTAGCAAATGCACAAGCACAGAAGAGTGGCTTGAAGAGCAAAGCTGAATAAAACTGAAAGTGTTCGTATGGAAACTTTTATTATGCCATGAAAAGATGTGCTCAGAGAAGTGGACAAAAATGCTGCATTGTAAAAACATATGTACAGGTGGAGTGGTGTGGCTCACTGGTTAGAGGCGGCAGACCCATAAGCAGAGAACGGCCCGGGACCAGGGTTCAATTCCCGACGCGGCAGGGTTGTGGACCAGGGTCAAAACGGACTCGATAATTCTCGCCTCGGTGCCTACTCTAACCAGGGAACACACTCGGCAACTCTGGGCATTAAGCTTGCCTCATCTCTACAACGGCCCCCCACAGACGCCGGGGATGCCTGGTTTCACCTTGGAGATACCCAGAAAGGGACCATCTCACAGGGAAAACCAGGACGGGTTCCCCAGCGGTCTTCAGCGCCAGGATACTCCATGGAGTCGCAGTGCGCTTTACAAGTACACCCACATGTACTATCATGGAATGCTTAAAAAAGCATGGTTCATAAAGGAAAGGCTGTAAATTAAATGGTCGAACCAAAATGCTGTTGAAAGTAGAACTTTCATATTGTTACGGAAAAAAAACTTTCCCAATAAGCGCAAGCTTGTAGAAGGATAAAAGTAGTCAGAGAGATGGCAAAAAAGCTATGCTCCACAGGAGGGAAAAGGACTAGATACATAGACTAAAACGAATAAAACCACTGAGTAGAAAATAGGAGTGACAAAACAAAAAGCCAATGGAAATTAATGGGCAGAGGTAACTTCCAGGTCAGCTATAGACATGTCCCCAGTAAGCCTTTCGCACACAGACAGCTGCACTGTCTGGCACACTTTGACCTAAGAAGGGTTGAGGGGAGTCTGCCTGACATTGCAGACAGCATTGGGCAGATTTACATAGCTGTAATACAACACTACGCTATGTTGCATGAGAGGGAGAGAGCAGGACAGCGCCATAGCTACTAAAATAAGGCACCGTCTTGCTGTCTCCCTGTTACTGGCAAACAATCAAGCTGCTTAGAGCCTTGGACAAATACTTGCACTATAGAGTAAAGGTGTCTGTGTCATGTCTAGCATATTGTTGGTACTGGAAGGGTACTCTTCCAGTACGAACCACATTGCTAGGCAAACTTTAAAACTTTTTCGATTTTGGATGTCTGCTGCACAGAGCAACACACAAAGTTAGAAAAAGTCTGAAGAAATAAAAACATTTCCTGATTGTATGCCTGCCTCAAAGAAGTGTTATTTTGTGGTGCAAAGCTTTGTCTACTATAGTTAGTAGATAGTGTTTTGCTTCAGAAACCATGGATGGTTGCGCCGGACACCCACAAACCAAGCTTGATGCAAAGCAGCACAAAGCACTGCCATGTCTTAATTTCAGTCTTGTTTCCATCACAAAACAAGTTTTTTTGCTGGAAGATAAATTGCAAATAAACATTTTGATTCAAACCTTGTACACAATTTTAATAAATCTACCCCAAAGTGAGAGACAATGGGCTGGCTCCATGTTGCCTCTGATCACCACTCACTACTCTTCGGCCTGGGGTAAGGTAGGATATGAACCTGTCAGTATATGTGGATTTAGCAATTCATGGGTGCTGATGAATTTTTTTGTTTCGGAAATATAAGGATCTGTAAAAATAAGTTGAGTTTGCTTTTAAGGTTTACAAGTAAATTTTATACAATATGTAACAATCCTTCTCAGCCTCTTTTGTTATCGTTATCTCCTGCCCCAAAAAGCTCCCAAGGAAAGTCTCTTGCTGCCTTAGCGGCTGCTGGATTATGCGGAGAGGTGCGATTTACCTGCAGGTGAGTGTGCTGACCATGTTGAGGATGCAAATTATGAGTGTTTCAAAATTATTCAAAAAGCACCATTGTTGTGTGATCTTTGAAAATAACGTACATTTGATTTAAAGTGTTAAAAGTGACTTGAGGTTGTTTTGGGGGTCGTTGGGTTTAGTATCTCTGATCCACCTCTTCCAGTTCTCCTCCATCACTTCCTGACTTCTCCTCCTCCTCATCTACAAATAACACATGTGAAAACAATTTTCACTAGCAATCATTTCACTATATGAGCGGTAAACCTCTTTAGCTTCTTGTTGGTCTTTGTTAAATATCTCATTTTACAATTGAAACAATGTATCACATTTGTAGACCCACGAATTTGCGAATTTGATGACATCATGTGCAGTTTCACGCAGCTAGCACCCAACATCAATCATATGCACTCTCAGATAATCTATTTCACCTACTGTTTCGGTCTTGAAAAGTCTGCATTATTTTGAATATGCTTCATATAAACTGTGCTCTGATTTGTTACAGTATATTATGTCATGTTCTAGGATGTTATGTTGCATTGCAGCAAACCTTCATACTTTGTATTGGTATTTTCCATTGTGTGAGCGAGCGATTGTACCACTGAATATCCATCCAAAGGGTTAATATCGTGGGACAAGAATATCGAGAACAGAATATTGAGGGCCAAAATATCGAAGGGTAATTTCATATAGGCAGAGATTGACTATTCCTAAATCCACATCTATATACTTTGGAAAATATGTATATATATATATATATATATGTATATATATATATATATATATATATATATATATAAAACAACAGCTCTAGTAACGGAATTCCGTCGAGCCTGCTCGTGGGCGGTCCGAGGTAGGGCTACCGGTCGCCCAAAAATCCCTAAAACACCTTGTTCATACGAACAAACGTAATCGGACACCTTCAGTTGCTCTTGTGCGAAAGATTTATTAGGCAGGAAACAACGCGTTTCACCTTTACGGCTTGTTCACGTTTCAGCCGATACGATGTGTGCACCCATATATATCCCACATCAGTAATAGAAATGGGACTCACCTCCATACGTGTAGTAACAGTGTACAAAATATGGCCGCCATTTTGTTACAATTCCTCCATCATTGAATCCTGCAGCTTTAGCGAATTAATATACAGATATCTGGTACCACAATAAGTGAAAAAATAAATACAATGATTATAGTATTTATACAATCACTGTCATAGCAAAATCTGCTCTTTCCAAATTCGTAATTGCGATGCCTGATAATAAATGTAAAGGTACCCTACACTTATTTAAAGCGCTTTTTCACTGAAAAATACATCATAATAGCATAATAACCTTTGAACAAGGTGTTTTTTGGATATATATATATATCATGTGATCAAGCTCCGCCCGCGGAGCGAAACACGTCGAGGAGAGCACTTGCTCTGTGATTGCCACTAAATAAATCATCACTGCTAACACGATTGACGGTGTGATGGCGTTTCTTTAAACATCGTTTGAAGTGACTTCAAGTGAGAGGTGGTCTGCGTCTGCTTGTGTCCGCGCTGATAGCGGTCAGGATTTTCTTTATATATATATATATATATATATATATATATATATATATATATATATATATATATATATTCACTGAAAAAACCATAGGTTATAGACCATATATAGTTAGGAATTAGCATTTACAAAACCTTGAAAATTCACTGAAAAAACCATAGGTTATAGACCATATATAGTTAGGAATTAGCATTTAAAAAACCTTATTTTACTCACACAAAACCATTGAAATTCCATATATAGTTAGTTGCACTAACTATATATCGCGCACCCGCAATCCACTGCTGATGATGTCACATATTACATCATTCATGACATGGTCAGTGACATCACTGATGACATCACTGATGACATCTCAAATGACATCACTGATGACATCACTGATGACAACATCCAGTGACTGTATGTTTCTGTAAAGTTAAAATGTGTCTTACATATTGAAGAATGAGTGGAAGTATAAGTGTCTGGACAAAGGATTTAGTAGGTGCATGACTGAATGTATGAGTGAGTGATTAAATGTGTCTCACTGAGTGCATGGGTTAGTGACTAAAGTGTCTTAATTTGTGCATCATTATGTCTGTTGTTCTGTAAACTGCTGCATGTGTTGATCAGTAGCTATATGATTAACTATATGGGTTACTGATTGATTGTCCAAGTATTTGTATGGGAGACTGAGTGTGTGTGTGGCTGGCTGGGAGGTGTGTGACTCTGTGCAGATCAATGTGTACTTATATCAATGATTGTATAACAAGGTAAGTATGTGTTAGTATATGTTTGAAAATGTAAGGTGCTCTATGTTTAACTGTATAGACAAGAAAATGGAAGTGTGATTGATTCTTTACAGGACTGACTAGGTGTGTGAGTAACTCCATGGATGAGTGGCAGAGTGTGAGTGTCTGTATAGGTGTATGACTGCATATGATAGTGTTGTAAAGATGAGTGATTGTATGTATTAATGATTGTATGGGTGAATGAGTGAATATGTGTGTAGACGTAGGAATCAGTGAGTACATATGTAGTAACTAGTATTGGTGTGTCAATGGTTTCAAAAATTATACTCTGTATTTAACACTGGGTGAAACAGAGGTTATATTAAAATGTGAGGAGATGCATTGTATTGTCACATGAATGATATCATCAGTGATGTGGTCATTGATGTCAAATGAGATGTCATCAGTGATGTCATTTGAGATGTCATCAGTGATGTCATCAGTGATGTCACTGACCATGTCATGAATGATGTAATATGTGACATCATCAGCAGTGGATTGCGGGTGCGCAATATATATAGTTAGTGCAACTAACTATATATGGAATTTCAATGGTTTTGTGTGAGTAAAATAAGGTTTTTTAAATGCTAATTCCTAACTATATATGGTCTATAACCTATGGTTTTTTCAGTGAATTTTCAAGGTTTTGTAAATGCTAATTCCTAACTATATATGGTCTATAACCTATGGTTTTTTCAGTGAATTTCAATGGTTTTTTAATAGCAAATATCATAAGCTGTCGAATGTCAAGTACGTGGTAAGTGAAAACATTTTCGTGTTTATGCACACTGATCTGCTTTGAATGGTGCCCCCCCCTCATTTCTATTAGGAGTACTCTCTCTTTGCACATAGTGAAGGGTAGTTAACGCAGGCCTTTGCCCCCGTTGTAATACGTCGTGCCTGCTTCTCTCTCCATTTGATTGATTGTTATCCAAGTATTTACTGTTTTAGAATTGGTTCTCTTTGGTTCATTCTCTATTTACAAACAAACAGAGTCGCAATACTCTGTTTAGTCTTTGCAGATAACGAAAAATCGTGTAAAAAAAAAAGAAAAGGAATCGAGCAAAATCAGTAGGCCACTAATGGGATCTCTTTTTGACCTCGCTAAAATAGAAACATTAGGAACAACCCCTCATGACAAATACAAAACTAGTGAAATGAACTGAACTCCACACAATGATGGCTGCAAAACAGCTCGGCTCCGCCACCCACCCCGCCCAAAATAACGATAAAGAGCGGCTGCCATGATTCGTTGCGGAATGGCCACGACGGAGCTACGAAATGGTGCTGTGCTGCTCTCATGCTAACCCCAGCTTCAGTCTGAAACATCCAGAAACACTGTAGACTACCAATTCGATCAGTTCCGGTAGCGCCCCAATGTAACCCGGTAGAGAAGAACTAGCCCTCCCCTCTTTGACTAATGGTTCTTGTTGCCTGTCCCTTCTGTTGTCATTTAACAGAACTATTTAGCCTGCTGAAAGGGGTTGTGTTCCGACCGCTGGTTGGTGGAGACATTTTGACTATATTCTGGACCTGCGTTGTCGCGTAATGCGTCATATGACGCGCCGCGTTAGCGCATCCGGAAGTCATCCGGGGCGCGCAGCGCGTAACGTAAGCATAACAAGTCATGTGACTTGTTAATAAAACTTTTCATTGGTTCATTTTACTTTTCTTATTCTAATGATGAAAGGCTTGGTCATATGACCTAAAAATTACGCTTTTTATTACTTCCGAACATTATTTTTTCTTAAATATATGTTATAATGTTCCAGGCTAATGTACTTTCCCGGAAAATTTACAACTGTCCTGCAAGTAAAATATATTCTTTTTTCGAGAAAAAGAGCGTTTCTTCGTCCCATGACGGAGCCGTTGAGCAAAAGAGGGTCGACCTGCTGTCTTAGTCGCCGATACGCCTGAATATGAGATTCTTATCGATCACTTTATGTTGCAGGAATAGAAAACACAACAGCCCTTGACCATTTATCTTTACTGCGTTCCTTCGTATTATACCTTTTACCCTTCATGTAATTGGTCTGCTTTATTTCACTTGCCTTTTAATGATTCTAAAACAGTGACTATTATTAAAAACTTTACCAATGTATATACTACTACCATGTTTTCTTTTAAAAACCTTTATTGTGAAAATTTCATTATACAAATACGAGCCTATAACCACGTGGGCCGGCCACGGAGCAAACTGTAATCGTATATGATGAGTAGACATTTACACTGTAGAGGAACGTAACGGGCGGGCCATTAGGTTGCAAGAACTAAGGTGTCTAACAGTTACGGAATCGGTGGACGTACATTTTATAATTAAAATACGACAGGGCCAGTTACAATAAAATTATCTAGATATACATTTGCGGGCAAGTACCATGGGTGACGTTAATTCGAACTTTCAATAGTACAGTAATCAATAACACATCAGAACTTAATATCAATAGGGATGTCGAAATATTCAATCAATTCTCGTCCCCGCCCGCCATGTGCTTCAAAACTGCATACGTATCTCGTGATTTCAAGGTTCTGCAACCAGTACACAACAAGGAGTTACGAGTCCCATTTATTCCGGCGCCATTTTGGGCGAGGACGGGCAGGTCCAGGATATAGTCAAAATGTCTCTACCAACCATCGACTATGATGATGTTCATATGCTGTATTTATTAGAGTAACACTCATCTGTCCACATGAAATTAATTTGCCACAATCTAAACATGTCATTTTAATCTTTCCAAAGTTCTTCTAAATATTTGGGACCGTTTCCCTTGCCTCTGATGCTGTCAGTGCCACTTCTTTGATGAATGTACTAGCAGGTCAGGGGTTCTCCTCCAAATCTCTCTTTTATGCAGCACTATAATTAATTGGTGCCACCTCTCCATATGACGATGCATGGTATAGTTACCATAACTATATTTTTTTTCGGTTCCTCTGGAGAGTTCATCGTGGCAGATGAAGCGTGTAACGTACCGGGCATTTACCTTTTTTTGCATGTACAGGAAAGGAAAAAAAAATCGAGCGTCCGAGTTCTAAGGTGTCCCAGGGCCATTTTAGTGGACCAGGCCCAAATCCAAAGAACAGGCCGCCATTTTGAGAGTCCTGTTGCAGCCGCCTGTCGCTGTAGCATCAAGAGCAGCCGAAACTCAGCTGAATGGCAACTGAAACGGTAAAGGGGCGCCCCACTACAGCAGACGAGCCTCCACCTAGGAAGGCCCGTTCACGCCGCCCCCCCACCCCCTTCGGGCACCCCACGCCGTTATTCGGAGCAGTATTGTAGGATGGCCACACCAGTGCGGCAACTTGCTACACATCACCTCGGTGGTAACCGAATCTCAGCGCCTTGTGGTGTCTTCTATTCAGAAAACATTGTTGCGCTGCCTTTGGCCCCATTCGCACATCAGTCCGCTACTGACGCCATCTCACAGGCTAATGGGGCACCCCACGCCGAGTTTCAGCATTGTAGGATGACCACACCAGTACAGCAACTTGCTAGACATCACCTCGGTGCCATCCGGATCTCGGCGCCCCACTGCAGATGAAGTGCCTCTCAACTATGAAACCACCACGGTGACATCCGGATCTTGGCGCGTTGTGCTGCCTTCGGCCTATTGGCACATCGGTCCGCTACTGACGCCATCTCACAGGCTAATGGGGCGCCCCACGCCGAGTTTCAGCATTGTAGGATGACCACACCAGTACAGCAACTTGCTAGACATCACCTCGGTGCCATCCGGATCTCGGCGCCCCACTGCAGATGAAGTGCCTCTCAACTATGAAACCACCACGGTGACATCCGGATCTTGGTGCGTTGTGCTGCCTTCGGCCTATTCGCACATCGGTCCACTACTGACGCCATCTCACAGACTAATGGGGCGCCCCACGCCGAGTTTCAGCATTGTAGGATGACCACACCAGTACAGCAACTTGCTAGACATCACCTCGGTGCCATCCGGATCTCGGCGCCCCACTGCAGATGAAGTGCCTCTCAACTATGAAACCACCACGGTGACATCCGGATCTTGGCGCCTTGTGCTGGTTCCGGCCTATTCACACATCGGTCCGCTACTGACGCCATCTCACAGGCTAATGGGGCGCCCCACGCCGAGTTTCAGCATTGTAGGATGACCACACCAGTACAGCAACTTCCTAGACATCACCTCGGTGCCATCCGGATCTTGGCATCTCAACGCCTAGTGGTATCTTCCATACAGAAAATATTGTTGCGCTGCCTTTGGCCCCATTCGCACATCGGTCCGCAACTGACACCATCTCACAGGCCAACAGGGCGCCCCACGCCGACTTTTACCATTGTAGGATAGCCACACCAGTACAGCAACTTCCTAGACATCACCTCGGTGCCATCCGGATCTTGGCATCTCAGCGCCTTGTGGTGTCAGTCAGAAAATATTGTTGCGCTGCCTTTGGCCCCATTCGCACATCAGTCCGCTACTGACACCATCTCACAGGCCAACAGGGCGCCCCACGCCGACTTTTACCATTGTAGGATGGCCACACCAGTGCCACAACTTGCTAGACACCACCTCGGTGCCATCTGGATCTTGGCATCTCAGCGCCTTGTGGTGTCTTCTATTCCGAAAATATTGTTGCGCTGCCTTTGGCCCCATTCGCACATCGGTCTGCTACTGACGCCATCTCACAGGCCAACGGGGCGCCCCACGCCGACTTTCAACATTGTAGGATGGCCACACCAGTGCGGCAACTTACTAGACACCACCTCGGTGCCATCCGGATCTTGGCGCGTTGTGCTGCCTTCGGCCTATTCGCACATCGGTCCGCTACTGACGCAAACTCACAGGCCAACGGGGCGCCCCACGCCGACTTTCAGCATTGTAGGATGGCCACACCAGTGCTACAACTTGCTGGACACCACCTCGGTGCCATCCGGATCTTGGCGCGTTGTGTTGCCTTCGGCCTATTCGCACATCGGTCCGCTACTGACGCCGCCTCACGTGCCAACGTATTTTCTCCGCATTTTATACCCTATGCCGCATAACAGGTCATGTGACTTGTTTATAAAACTTTTCATTGGTTCATTTTACTTTTGGTTTCCTAATGATGGAAGGCTTGATCATATGACCTAAAAACAACACTTTTCATTGGATGAAAACTTTTTTTTTTTCCCAAACGATGAAAGCCCCACCTTGTTTCTGGATGTTTCAGACTGAAGCTGGCGTCAGCATGAGAGCACCACCATCTCGTAGCTCCGTCGTGGTCATTCCGCGAGCAATCATGGCAGCCGCTCCCCACCAGAAGCCTACAGGAGTCGGGGGCCCCCAAAACTTTTGATGAATCCTCAAGGCGGAGGGGACGCTTTCGAGAATGGGGTCCAAGACCTAGCAGACAAGCGTCCGATTTCCAAGGTGTCCCAGGGCCATTTCAGTGGACCAGGCCCAAAAAGGAAACAGCCTGCCGCCATTTTGAGAGTCCTGTGACAGCCGCCTATCGCTGCACCGCAAGAGTGGGCGCAACTCAGCTGAATTGCGGCTTTTGACACAGTGGACCAAAAACGGACGGAATGGCAACTGAAACGGTAAAGGGGCGCCCCACTACAACAGATGAGACTCCACCTGGAGAGGCCCGTTCACGCCGCCTCCCCCGGGGCGCCCCACACCGTTATTCGGAGCAGCATTGTAGGATACCAAAACCAGTGCGGCAACTTACTGGACATCACCTTGGTGCCATCGTTCTGCTGCCTTGGAACTATTCGCACAACAGTTTGCTACTGATGACCCACCCCCCGCGACGCCCCACGCCAGAAATCTGGACGTTGTGCTGCGTTGGGACTATTCGCACAGCCGACCGCTACTTTGTTGTTTTTCCCTAAAAATGTTTATATGTTATTACTGTTTTTGTTTTCTTGTATATATTTATAAGTTATTAAAGTTTTATAATCTTACTACTTTGTCGGAGTGCTATATATTTTTAATGTGACACATAATTGTAAAAACTTTGATGTACAAAGAGTCATCCCTGGAATCTTCCGCTTCAGGCTCGGTCCCCTCCCCAATCACAATACAGGATGGTTTTCAGATAATAGGAACGCGTCTGCTGTGACGGATCTCATCGAGTGTGGGCCTTGATCTACTATAACTCCTTTGAAGAGGGGTGATTCTTTACAGCTGGGGCCATAAACTACATCTGCAGGGCTAGCTGATACCCTAGGACCGGCCTGGACAATCGAACACAGAGGAAAAGGAGTGTCAGAGGGTGCGGTAGTGAATAGGGCGAAAGGGAGATGTCGGGCGGGCACAGGGTGTGATTCTCAGGGAAGAGCAGCGCAGATGGGGGGAGGTTTATTACCCATGCATAAGACAGAGAGCGGGGGTAACCACTGCCTGGGGGAGATGCTTGCGAGGGTGGGGAGCCATGCTAAGGATCGACAGCGTGCACAGAGTGGGTCTGGTCAAGGCATCTAAAATGACTGCCGTGCACGACAAAAGTGTGGCATTTGAAAAAAGACAAGATGGCGCAGACAATGTTTTTCAACACTTCCTGATTTCCTTCGAATCGAACGTTAACAGACGTTGGGGCATATTACCAAAGTTAAGCGATATTTATCCCTAACGATGCTTAGCAACGATTTTTTTACCGCTAAGCATCGTCAGAAATGATCGCAGATAAACCTTGCTATTATCAAGGTTTATCGCAAATACGATAAAAAACGACCGCAATGCATTAATATCGCTGAAAACTCAACGATATTCATGCATTACCGAGCTAATGCTCTTAGCCATGTTATCCACCTCCCATTGGATAACATGGCTAAGAACTGCTCAGGGCAGGTGCTAGCTTTTGGAGATATTCGCGCTTATCGCGAATATTTCCAAAAGTTGATAATAGGAGATAGCGATGTTAGCGACTGTTTCCAGTCGCTAACATCTTGGCATGCCCACTTTGCATGTCATTAGTGATAAATATCACTCACATGCAAAGTGGGGCCCAAGATGGTCGCTATCTCCTACTAGCCGTCGCTAACTAGTGTTAGCAACAGCTAGGTAATACAGATATAATTTTATCTCCGCGAAGCGGAGCGCTGTTACAGATATATATCTTGTTTTTGAACGTTAATTTCTCAAAATCCACTGAAGCACATATATTGAGACCTAGCAAAGGCACATCGAGCTACCAGTCCCTACAATTTTGCCAAGTTTCGTGCAAATCCATTCAGCAGTTCGATTATTATTATTATTATTTTTTTTGCCCCGCGGGGCCCTTTTAAAACCTCCACATCAAACCTAAGAGGTCAAGGATGGATGGATGGATAGGTTTTTATATAGCGCAATATCACCGCCAGGTCTCAAAGCGCTTTGCATTGGGAACCCGTCCTGGTTTTTCCCTGTGAGATAGCCCCTACTGGGTATCCCCAAGGTGAAAGCCAGGCATCCCGCCGCGGGGGGCCATAGTGGAGATTAAGCAAGCTATTGCCCAGAGTTGCAGAGTGTGAACCTGTGATTCCAGTAGGCACCGAAGCGAGAATTATCGAGTCCGTGGACATTTTGGGCTCAATACCCTGCCGCGTCGGGAATTGAACCCTGGTCCCGGGTCTGATCTCAGCGTCCGGGTCTGCCTCCTCTAACCAGTGAGCCACACTTCTCCAGGAGGATCTACTATGCCCCCTTATGGTCATTTGCCCCTTCTCTTTGGCCTCCTCTTGTCTCTCTATCCTACCGAGAGACAAGATGGCGGCCGCTACGGACTGTTTGCAATGTTTACAGACGCCGGAGAACCAATCAGCTTCGCAAACCTCCGTTACGCGAAGCGGAGCGCTGTTACAGATATATATCTTTTTTTGAACGTTAATTTCTCAAAATCCACTGGAGCACATATATTGAGACCTAGCAAAGGCACATCGGGCTACCAGTCCCTAATATTTTACCAAGTTTCGTGCAAATCCATTCAGCCGTTCGATTATTATTATTATTATTATTTTTTGCCCCGCGGGACCCTTTTAAAACCTCCACATCAAACCTAGGGGGTCAGCGAGGATCTACTATGCCCCCTTATGGTCATTTGCCCCTTCGCTTTGGCCTCCTCTTGTCTCTCGATCCTACCGAGAGACAAGATGGCGGCCGCTACGGACTGTTTGGAATGTTCACAGACGCCGGAGAACCAATCAGCTTCGCTTCACAAAGCTCCGTACCGCGAAAAGTCCGCGAACCGGAGCGCTGCCCGGTCCGCTGTTACATATATATATCTTTTTTTGAACGTTAATTTCTCAAAATCCACTGGAGCACATATATTGAGACCTAGCAAAGGCACATCGGGCTACCAGTCCCTACAATTTTGCCAAGTTTCGTGCAAATCCATTCAGCCGTTCGGGCTAAAAGTGAGGCCAACCGCCCTATGGAAAACTCAATGTTAAAAACACGTTTTGGGACCACCCTTTTTTCTCGGCCCCCCCTTGACGAACCCCCCCCCAAATTTTCAAGAGCTGCTCAGAAACAAAATGTGCCATTTTCCTGAAAATTTCAGCCAATTCCGTCCACAAACGCCAAAGTTATTAGACATAGAATTTTCAAAAATCCCATAGAGAAAAAATCCTAACTATATATACCTACTGGCGACCGCCAGTAGGTAATATAAAGATATATGTATATATATATATATATATATATATCCAATGGAAAGAGCACCTGCTGGAAATCCCTCGCCTTTGGTAGGGGTGGCTCGATAATGGCAGAGCAGCAGGTAGCAATATCCAAGAAAAAAAGGCGTTCCAAACGAGCACGAGGCAAAGGTTTATTACTCCATAAACCCTACTGTAGGGTTTATGGAGTAAACCTTTGCCTTGGATACCCAGTGGTTGCCCTGATTGTTTTGCTGCCCGAGTGCTCGTTTGGCCCGCCTTTTTTTATAGATATATATTTTGCATAGGTGCATTTTTAATGCCAAGCCAAAGTGCAAGTAAACTGCACACATAGGCACTGCAGTGGCAGATATGAGACAGGTTTGAAAGGCTACTTCTGTGGGTGGCACAATCAATGCGCAGCCTACCAGTAGAATTTCATTTCTAGGTGCTGGGTATATGGAATACCACGTTACAAGAGACAAGTACATTAAATATGTCAATCGGGTATACACCGATTACTCACATGCTTATGTAAGAAGCACATGCACTTTAGCACTGATTAACATTGCTAAAGTGCTCACAGTCCTAAGGCCAACAAAAACATGCAGCAAAAAGTTCAGGGTAACCCTGCAAAAAGGGCTATTTCCAACACATATAGTTCAAGTAAGGCATGGAAAATCTATACTTATTTACCTCTCTATATTTTTTTTAAATTTTGTCCTCAATATTGTGTCCAATCGATATTCTTGAGTCAATATTCAGGGTGCACACCGTGTGAGCGCTTGTGGAATCTACATCCTCGCATATCAAACCACGGAACCATCGCTTGATGAATTGACATTAGCCTGATGATTAGAAAGAAGTCTGTGTCTCGTCCTCACATGCCTGACTGACTCTTTGACTGACTACTAACTTTTAAATAACACAATCTACTCCAATGAATTATCCATGGTCCTTATGGAGTATCTTAATCAGTATAAGTAGATTTTAAGGAAATGTTTCCCTAGCTGAAGTGTTCCTTAAGACTATCTGAAAAAAAAAAATAGTGCTGAGATTTATAAAGGGTTTTGTCCTGACTTAAGGCTCCTATATGGTCAAAATAAATGCATAAGTAAATCAAAAACGTATTTTTAATATTCTGCGCGTATCTCATAAAATCGATGCAAAATCTATGAAAATCATATAATTTATTAACGATTTCACCAGTTTAGAATATAAATATACTGACAGATTTGCAAGAGTGAAGTGCTAATGTGTTTTCAAACTTAAAACAAATATTTAAAGCATGTTAGCACATAATGCGATTAGCATAGTGAGAGCATGCAGACACATTACTCACCGAAACTATTCAAGTGATTAAATATTAATCATAGTAAAACCGAGTACCATTTAAAGTTAACTACCTCCTGAAACTTCCAGTGAATGTAGTCTTAACACTGTCCTTTTAAGATCCAGATAGTCTTAAACCTTCTGTAAGCCAGAGAAAAACATTAGGAATCAGGCCTGTTTAAAGCCATGGACATTCAGGCTATAGTACTTATCAAGCAACACATTTTAGGAGCTTGAAAAAATTAACCAAACAAGTAATACACATGCTTTTTAATTAAAATATACCAAAAAAAGAAAAAGTTTGACCAAACAAGCACCAACCACGAGCTGCCAATCGTATTATCAGTAAATAAATATGACCTTGCATCTCGTAAAAAATGACATATACCAGTATTAACATTATTTTAACAACACTCACTTGGGTTTGATTGTGTGGTGTGAATGGGAGAAGTGAGAGGTCTCGTTTGCTTGGTAAAGAATATGCTGAGTTTTCCTCCATTTCTTAAGCAGATTCCATACCAGTGGCCTATATACACATACTGCCATGCAAGGGTACCAATGTTGGGTGGGAGACAGTCAAACTAGGGCTTTGCTCTGTGACTGCTGCCCACTCAAATCTACAGCCTAAATGCATCCTTAGCCTGCGCTAGGGAGCATTATTTGACACGAGATGGCAAAGAGCAAAGAACTCTGGAAGTCAAGAGGGGGCAGTAGCCCACATCTTAAGCCCTGATGCGATCAGGTGTAAGATGGGTATCATTGTTCAAAAGGCCAATGCAAAACAGTCAATCGTGGCATGCATGATGTGGCAGAAAAGGAAGAGAATCTGGAAGACAAGCTACAAAGGTCATGAAAGTTTGGAGACAGGTTAGTAGTCTTCGCTGCTGGTCTGATTGGGGGTGCATCACTGCGTCTTGTGATGCAGGATCATAGCACATCAAATCAATATACAATCATGAGACCTGCTCTCTCTTTGTAACAGTGCTCAGTTCATACTTTTCTTTATCTGTCTGCTAAATTAAAAAGTCTCTTTCTGCACTGAGGTCGGTGAAATAAAAACACAAAATAAAGAAAGACATCAAAAACATCAATTACCTTTCCTGTGCCACCATAATCCCTATATTTACTTCACCCTTGTTCTTCTACAACCCTTCTGCCCCTTGATCTCTTCATCTGCAAACTAATCTGGTTGTCTAATAGGTTTCATTGAGCATTCATTCCCTCTGTTCTAGATGAGTGGTTGCAGGTATAATCACTGATAACCTTTTAACTAGGTGTTGCAAATACAGCTTATCATGAATAAGACATCTAGGAATTATTAGCCAATATTCTAGGGACTTATAAGCATGAAGCCTGTCTTACTGCTGCCACTTGCCTTCCTTTCGTGTTCAGGACGGGGCAATAGGACTTCAAGCCCCAGACACCCCCGCAGCACACACGTCACCTGAGCACCCGGAGGCACGCTTAAAGATCAGCGTGGGCCGTGCCCGGACGAAGCAGGGCCAAGGGCAGGCCCGTCCACGCCCGTCAGAGCCCGGAAGTGACTGGGCTGGACCAGCCCTCTTGGTTCCGATAGCGGATTCACCAGGGCTATTAACTCTATCGGACAGCTCACATAAGGTTAGTGCTATTATCAATAGATGTGTGTCTACCACCCTTAGAAGCTTTAGGGAGTATTCTCCTTTCTGTGGCCACTATTCTTCCAGCCTGTTATAGTCCTAAAAAAAACATTCTAACTCCTGGGCAAACATCTTAACACGAACTACACAGAAGCATTATTTTGGCCATAATCTTCGTCTGAATAAATTTCAAGTCTCTGCCACTGCCATCAGCAGTTATGGGTAAATGCACTTGCACAGAGAGAAATCCTGCCGCCCTGCAATCGCAACCAACTTCAACTTCAATTGATAAAATGCTACAAAGGGCAATTGGAGCTATTGCTATGGAAATTGAGCGGACGGAAAGGCGTCTTTCACTTACCCCGGTTATGGCCCAATGTTCCACCACTCATGACTCTGACAGCCCTTCCTCGCCCTTAATCCTAACCCTGGATTCACCATTAGAACTCCCAAGGACACGTGCAAAGGCCTGGGTAACACACACTGCGGAGATGCTTCCGGAGAGCTCCGGCAGAAAAAAAGGAAACACAAATTTGTTACATATTTGGGTCCTAAGCGGAAAAAACAAACAGTGAACAAAGCATTGAACAGTGCCATGTGGACAACTGGATCAGGTGATACACTGCAGGTGAACTTTGAGTATCCACCCTTGGTGACCAATCTGGTGATGGACCTTCAAGCACAATTTAGGTCCATTGTAAGGGGAAAACTCAATATTGTAATGGACTGGGTTGACAAATTAACAACATTGGTTGACCTTTGGGTGGGTAAGGCAGAGTCAATTCTCAAGGGGGTCAAGTCAACAAAAACTTTAGTTTTACAATCAGCCTCTCGTTCTACTAAGCCAGTATCCCCAGTACTTATTGTCCTTTACCTTGCGGCTAATGTAGAGGCCATATATTGCAGATATATTGCACAACCTTTTCTCCGGGGATGTCTAGAAGAGTTGTCTTTGCTAATTTAAGGTCTCAGATAGGAATGTACATTTCCACCAAAAAGTGCTATTGAATTATAGATATCTCAATGGATGCTGCTATAATATGTATATACTGTATTGCTTTTATTATTTGTGCTTTTCTGGCCCCAGCGGCCGAAATAAAGATCTTTGACTGACTAGCAGTACATGGTGCTGAAATATGGGGCTATGCAGGTATCCAGACATTGACTGTTGCTGAAAATAATTTTGTAAGAAAATTGCTCTGCCTTCCGCCCAGCTCTCCTCTTATTCTATTATATTTTGAGCTGGGGCTAAAGAGAATAGAAGATGTGGCTGCACTAAACGTTTTAGCTTATTGGGTTCGCCTATGGAGCATGCCCGAACCAGTCAAATACAAGGATTAACTTGCAGAACTATTAAGAATGTCCGGTGGTAGGATGCTCCCCTGGGTTAAATTTGTTTCCATGTGGCTGGGAAAGTTCAGCTTTCATAACCTACGGACTGACCCTACAGGAATTAACAAGGCAGTTATGAAGGTACTGAAGGCTAGTTATTGGTCATATATTATTATTATTATTATTATTAGTATTATTATTATTATTATTATTATTAGAACTTGTATTGCACAACGAATCATTCCCAAAGGGCTCTCTCTGCGCCTTGGCTGCACACCACCAGGTAACTTATTACAATATGGCCGTTAGAAGATCCATGTTTTAATTTGCTTCTTAAACTGCACCAACTTTGTGCAGGCTCGGATCTCATCTGGTAGTCTGTTCCAGTGAAAGGGAGCAAGATAAGAGAAAGCACGCCCACCCATTTTAATTCTACTGGTTCTACAGGGGCAGAGCAGTTTCTGATTGCTCGATCTAAGTTGGTGAACAGGAACATAGGGAATGAACTTCTTCCTTAGGTATGCCAGGCCTGTCCATTGCAGTGCTTTAAACACTAAAGTCAAGAGCTTAAACACTGCTCTCTTCCTAATGGGCAGCCAGTGCAATTTTTGCAGAAGAGGTAGTTACGGGGTACGAACTGGTTTGGTGAGAGCCAGCCGTGCTGCTGTGTTTTGCACAACTTGCAGCCTAGATTATAGATCCTCCCGCATTCCTACTAGTAGTACGTTACGGTAATCTAGCCTACTAACTAGCAGTGCCTGTATTAGGGTCTTTCTGGCCTCAAGGGGGATCCATGGAAAGATTACCAAGGAGTATGTAAATAGTAGCTCAATAGGCTCATTATCTAATGAGTTCTTTGAACATAAACACATTCCAACCTTTGAGCACTATCTACATCAAATACCATCTTCTTTAGCCAAGACTCTGTATCTACAATTTGGTCTCGGTACTCTACCCATAAAATCATTTGCCCATAAATGGGGAAAAGAACAAGGAATCAGGGTCTGCCCTCTGTGTAGTCAGGGTGAGGAGAACGAACCACATGTGTTGTTCATTTGGTCTGAGTGTCTAACTACATTCCGAAAGTGGATTCGCACCCTAAGCAAAGAAATTGGATAAACCGGATACCAGGCAGCGCATAGGATTTTAAAAACTGATACTTCTTTTAAAACTGCTCTACTTTTAAGTACAGGTTTAGAAACTGCGTTGTTTCAGTGAAAAATAATTTAAAAAATCACTATTTAATGCATTCCAGGTAGCCCTCATGATCCTAAAAACTATTTTGCTTTCTTTTTTAAATTTGCTCTCGTTTTCAGCAACTTTTCTAGTAGCTGCCCGATATAAAAAAAAAGATTTTTTATACCGGTCAGTTAATATTTAAATGTTCATATGATTATCCTAGTAGATAAAACATTTCTAAATATGCATTTCATAGCTAATGCTGAATTTGATTTGTGTGAGACTTATTGGTGTTATTTACATAGGTATTGTTGAGAATGCACAAGTCATTTTATATTTAGTATGGTGGCAAATGAGTATATGTCATGTGTCTTTTAATTATTGTTAACATGTGATGCATAATTAATAAATAAAACAAATCCATTTAGAATTTAGCATTTGTTCTACAGGATGAGATTGTGTTACTATTTTAAATGTTGTATGAATGTACACTTTGATGGATGCAATAACCGAATAAAGTTCCTATCTATCTATCTTCAAGAGAATATATACCTTTAAGAAGATTCTTCTGTTTATCCACCTGGAAGCCCTGATGCTGCTCTTTGTCCCCAATCCCTGTGAAAGCTATCCAAAACAGGTGTCTGGTTCACCTCTCTGGATGAAGCCAGTTCCCAAAGGTCAATCTGTGTACACCAGACAATGATAGTGGCCACAGACACAACCACTAATCTCATATGAATAAAAGCGATGCGCTGTCTGGACATCCTGTGGCTAGCTCTGTTAAGGAATTCCTCATTGGATGAAAAACTGTCTGGAAAAGATACACATTCACTGATAACATCCTTGGATGTCATCGCCATGGGGTCAGAGATAGTTGAAACATTATTTGATATTATTTACCATGAGCCTGAACTCCACCTGAAGAATGTAGCACTGATACTTGATTTATTACCTCAAATGCTTCAAGTGGTACACAAGTTCTTAGTGGTTGTTTGGCCCTGTCACTGTTTTGAAAAGTAAATTGAGGCTGTTGGCTAGGTAGTTAGTTCCCCCTTTGCCCGGGGTGTGACAAAATTGTGAATGCTTTTAATGAAATTGTCTAGATGTTCATTATCTGTGATTTGCTGCTATATCCTGATATTTTTTTATCACACAAGGCCACATTTGTGTGAAAAAAGTACTGGATAATAATGGCAGGAAATTATAGCGAACATAAATGTCTCTTAGGGATACATTTTCTGGGTGAAACAATTATGTGAAATAGCATAACACAAAATTGCAATAAATTTTGTGTGACACGAACTTTGGAAATTTCCCCCCACCATATTCTAAATTTTGTCTCGGCGCACGTTTGATTTCAGTGAAGCTTTGCACATCCGGAAGGGGAGAACTGAGCCAAGGGCATGAGTCTTGGCTTCTCTCCTTTAGAGTCATGGTTAGTCAGTAGATATGTAGAATACATGATGCCTTATTTTTGAGAGGAGCGGGGTAACTAAGAACCTGCCAGGACCATATCCAATTAAAGCATTGCTGAGACTCAGCTTCTGTGATCATTGATGTCAGGACACTTCTACCTGAAATAGGAGAGTTAATTCTGCTGGGCAGTCCGACCCGAGAAGAAATGGATGTCTGTCAGCTTCCTTCAACGTAAGCCCATGCTTCTAATGTATTTAATTCATACCCCATTTTTTAAAATGTATTTTTAATTGAGCCACATATAATCACACAAAATTGTACTGAAAATAGACAGTCTTACAATAATACTTATCGAGACACCCCCGAAACAGAGGAGATGGTATATGCAAAAATTGGGTGACATCACATAAAAAGCTCAAAAATCTATTATGCCGTCCCATATATGACTAAGGCGTGCACGACCCTTTATCCCTTTAACTCTAAGAATGGCTGATTCCGATTTGAAAATGTGGGCAAAGAGTACCCACCACTCAAATACCATAGAAGTTGTGGGATTAACCCAAGACCTAGCAATACAAAGCCAAACAGTGGCAATTGATATCACTGCAGATAATCTTGGGTTAATGTTGCGTTTGTGTTAACTGATATCTGTATATTATGACCAAATTGAAAAGAAAGAAACAACACCATGCCAGACCAAAAACATTCAGTGAACAACATCCTGCAAACACATGAATAATATCTGCAGCATATACACCACACTTTGGACAGCAAGTCGTGTTATTAGGGTTGTTCATGGCCATTTACAGATTCTTTCCAGCATATAATATAACATGCAAACAGCCCTAATTTCTGGAGTTTGAGACTGACTGAGCAAACTGATTGGTTAATAATATCAAAAGCATCAGCAGTCTCTTCTTGTGAAATAGTTTGTTCAAACATGGCACTTCATTTAGCAGTCAAGATAGGCTGGTCATCGTTTCTATGACACCCATGATCTTGTATAGAATCCTCATTGATATATTGCCTGTTGTGGAAAAATATATAGAATACTTGCTCCCTTACCAGCAGCCATATATATACATGGTATGTAAATGAAAGCCGCAAATCTGTAAATATTTAAAGAATTATACTTGTGGAAGATTGTAAGTGTTTGCAGAGCAGAAAAAGTGCAAAACCACTTTGAATCAAAAACTTGGCTAATGGTCTTTGATCCCAGATTATACCATTATTTAGCCACTGGATCATGAAAAATAGGTGGAAAGTTAGGATTGCCCCACAGCGGTGTGAATAAGTGTATAGACCAAAGAGAATATTTAGCACAGATTTCCCCCCAGGTCTGAGAGATGTCATTGACAATCTTGAACCAGTTTGATGCGAATTAATTGGGATTAGACTGTGTACTAAGAAAGAACCTGAGATTCGGCCCCATGGCCAATTGATATACCAGTGCGAATGAGTCTGGGTCATGATGAATTAACCTATTCTTAATACGAAAACCAAAGGTGGCCCAAAAATAGAACTTGAAATCCAGGAGTTGAAATCCTCCTTGATTATAGGGAAGTTTCAGATAGTATATAGCACTCTTACATCCCCAGATAAAGTAACTGCTTGCCCCTTCGAGTCACTTAAAAAATGTATCTTGAACTCAAAGTGGAATCGCACGAAAGAGGTTGTGAAATATAGGTAGGATATTCATTTAGACAATATTACACCATCCTATTATACTGATTGGAAGACTGTTCTATGACCGCATCTTAATGATTGCTGACTATAGAAGGCCCATAGTTTAGTTGCAGTATGTGATCAACTTTAGCACAAATGTTTAAACCAAGGGAGGTAACAGCTATAACGGTCGAAGGGTCTGAGCTATCTGCTTAAAAAATTGACTACAACATGGGTTTATAGATAGATTAAGCTTATATAGCCAGAGACAGTCACAAACCTATCAGTCTTGGTTGATACTTGGTCAAGTGCTAACTTGGGGTCTATTGTATAAATTGCTACATAGACAGCTTATGCACTTATTTTCATCTTGGCCCCATTTGAAACAACTGGCCGAGTCTGTTGATTTGCTATAAAAAGTCTTAGGTAAGGTTCGTTATAAAGGGCAAATATCAGGGGAGATAGCGGACAGCCCCGATGCTTACCCCTGTGGATGATAAATAGTGAAGAGATATGCCCATCAGCGCCAACCTAGCCATAGGTTCTCTATAAAGAGACCTGACAAGCGGTGGTGGTTTCTGGGATTGGGCGGAGGATCTCTGCCCTTCCAATTAAATGTTATATCAATGGCAATTGCGAAAAGAAATGACCATGCTTATAAAGTAGTTTGAAACCGCAGCTCCACTACCTTGACCTGGCAGGCAGTTTTAATGTAGACACCTGCACTAGCGTGCATGTGTCTATCAGCAGCACTGCAGCCAGTAAATGTTAAGCAGCAAGGGCTAACAGGCTTCTAGCCCAGTTCTGCAATTATTAGGGTTCTCTGGACCCACCCAGAAATGACATTTTAAAAACGTCACATTCTGAAGTAGCTGCTTGTATATCCTCAGCTGTCTTTCAGCACTCCTCCCTTTGCCATGTCGTCACAGCGTGATGACATGGAAAGGGAGGGGTTGCAGCATTACTACCAGGTTGGCCTCTCACGTGCTCTAAACAGTTACACAGCGCATACTTCTCCGCCCCGTGTGTTCTGTTTAGAGCATTCAGGAACCAGCAGAGAGGGCCTGAGTTTGAGCCGCACTCTGCAGCTGGGCCTCTTTGCAAGTGCTGCCGTGGACTGTCGGTGCACAGAGCCTCAGTCTACTGCCACACCGTGACTGCACTAGAAGACTTCTGAGGGTGATTGATGTTATCTATAGTCTAGTACTTGCTGTAGTGTTGTGCTCACTATGGGCCTCATTTATGAAAAGTGACGCATCGCTGCGTGAAAACAGCGATGCGTCACTTTTCACTGCGTCCTCCTTGCGACACCAATGATGCGTCATATTTACAGTATGACGCATCATGTCGCAAGGAGTTACAGATACGTCAGTATTTCTGACGCATCTGTAAGCGCAAAAGTCACGCATTGCTGGGGTGTGTCAAAAAAGTGACGCAACTCCAGCAATGCGTGCCTTTCACATGGGGAAAGCCACATGTGAAAGAGCTTGCGTCAGTCTTACGCCTGCTGTGAGGCAGGTGCAAGATTTTGACGCAACAGCGTCCTAAAAGTGACACAGTGAAATCTCATAGATTTCACTGCGTCACTATTACGAGGCTTTTTGCGGGGGAACGCCCCCTCTGCATACATTATACCTGACGCAGCTATAATGGAGCGCAGGGGTTTACAAAGTGACGGATCTGCTTAGATGCGTCACTTTGTAAATAGTGCGCAACAGGAGGCATGTTTTACGCCGCCGATGCGTCACAAAAAGTGATACATCGGAAGCACAAAACTGACGCAAGGCCTCATAAATGAGGCCCTTTATCTCTTATCCTCTATTACTTTTCTGCACCGTGCTTGCCTGTCGCTATCTCCCTTTCCCGCTGTTTTTTTCTCTCTAGTCCTTCTATCTAGTAGCAGGAGCAGAGAGATGGTGAATTCCAATAGTTTGCATTAAATATTTTCCAGCGAAACATGAACACCAGGCAAACAGCTATTCAAAATCAAGCCTTGCTCCCTGGGTGCCTGTTGGCGTGAAAGCAAGCGCAAATGTGCACTGCAACCAGTTATTCTACAAGTGTAAAGTGTGGTTGTACCTGGTACTGGCTTTAATTGATCACGGGGCATATTTATGAACGGAATTTTTAGTCGCAAAAGCTGCGAATCGCAAAAAAGCAGCGTTGGCGACCAAAAATTCGGAAAACAGGATGTATGAGGAAATTCGCATCGCAAAATTAAGGAATCGCTAAATTTGCGATTCCTTAACTTTGCGTAAGCATTTAAGGAATCGCAAATTGCAATTCCTTAAATGCTATGCAAGAAGCACTCAAGTTTTGCGATTTTTTTCTTTTTTCTTAGTCTACCCATTTAAAGAATATATATTGATTGTTTCATGAACTGAGACTGTATTTGCGATTATACGCCATTTTGAGTGACATCGGAGGATTAACTCAAACATCCGGACGCAAATCATATTTAGTCTTGCGGCCTTGAAGAAGTCTTTATAAGAAGAAACACGTGTCGGCAAGCTGTGTGCTGGGAACTTTTAATGACATTTTGTGAATAAAAGAATCTCAAGATCAACGCATGTTTTGGATCCCTTTATATCAAACTAGACTCTAATTGCTTTTCATGTTTTAGTCCAAATATAACTACATTGAGTATAATAGGACATTATTATTAAGAGGAGAGGTGTGTTGCTATAATTCCCTTTCTTTGTTGTCGGAAAGTAATCCTTAATTGCGAATTCGCAATTTGCTAATCGCAATTAAGGAATATTAAGAAATCGCTAAAAAAAGTTTGATTTTTTACATACATCCCTTTTTGCAATTCTCAAATAGCAAACAGGGATTTTCATACATTTGCCCCCTAATCACTCCAAGGTTTATGACAAAGATGTATTGGTTTGAACAGTAGTGCAAAGAGTTTACTGAGCTGTGAAGTGTGCACTTTTAATTGTAATTGTATTTATATTGTGCTTACTACCCCTGACCCTGTGTTGAAGACACTGTTATTTAAAAAAAAAATATATATATTTTAGAAGCATAATTTTAAGTTAAAACATGTTGCGCATTTTGTAGCAATCTATCTTACTGTGTGTAACACTCATTTAAAATAATGACTTGCATATTCACAGTGCTTTCTGTCACATGCAGTGACTTCGTCCATTAAGAAGTTACTTTTCTGGACGGCACCAACCAAAATTTCATTCTGTGGATCTCTGGTTATGCATAGACCTCTGCAGTGTATTTTTTATATTGTTTTATATAAGCGCGATATTGACCCAAATAGGGTATCAGAGCGCTTTACATAGCATCAGTTATATTACATGAGGACACATTCAATTTTCTTAGGCACGGGGAGATTAAGTGATTTGCCCAGGATCACAGGATATTCAGCGTCATTGCCAAGACTCAAACCCAGTTCCCCAGATTCGAGGTCGACCGCCCTAGCTGTTAGGCCAACTCCTCTCCCCTCATTAACTAATAGACTTTCATGATGTATTATAGTGTGTTTGCCACTGAGTACTAACTTTTGTAATGTATTTTCCACTTGAGTTCCATGCAATTCTATATGTAGCTACACTTTTTGTACAATTGATATTTTGAACTCACATATTCAAGGGCTTTCATTCATCATATTGAAGAAAAATTCGTTTTGGCGAAATACAAAATATAAGCTTATGATCAAAAAATGTAAGTGGGGTAGTTTTGATTTAGCAATAGTTTCCGGCTCCATATTGTACAAATCAGCCATTAAATGGGAATCTATTTGCCTTCCATTATGTTAAGGCTTTTTTTAACCTCTTTGAGTTGTTTTTATACAGTGCAAAGTCAACTTGAAATGTAAATGTAAATGTCCAGTATTTGTAAAACGCGAACAATTACCCGAAGGTGTCAAGGCGCTGGGGGCTGTCAGGAAGATTAAGCGAGCTATTGCCCAGTGTCACATGGTGATGGGCTGATCTGCTGCCGGTGATCGAACCTTGAGCCCCCAGGTTCCAGAGTCAGTCGCCCTGGCCGCTGAGTCACACCTCTTCCAAAATAATTTAGCTCTTTCATGAGCACCAATTACAGTACACAATGTCTCATTCGTTATTTATGGGCAGATGTGAGATTAAGTGATTTACCCAGAATGGCAGGATATTCACACTGTGAATTAAACCTGGTTCCCAGTTCCAAAGTCTTCAGCTCTGGCCTCAACACCACATCCTGGGAAGAGGGAGGGAGGCAGGCTGAAGCCAGGATAAGAACTCTATTGTTTTTTTGTTGTCCACTTATCGCAGAAATATTGCTGAAACGTTCACCAAAATACACCAGTTTTCAAAACTTTCCCGGGGGGAAGATCCCCCGGAACCCTCCCCCCATAAACACCAACCTCACTTGACCTACAATTCAATCACTGTTTTTTCGCCCTGACACTTTCAAATTCCACCAGCCGCCAATGCTGATGACCAAAGAAATGCCCATGAAACCCAGTCAAAGGCCTTCTCGGCATCCAGCAATATCATACCAACCCTGCTATCCATTATCTTTGCAACATCAAAAACAGCTACTGCAGAATTTGTGTGACTAGTGGTATTTCTGCTGGGAAAAAAGCCATGTTGTTTTGGTGAGACTTAAAACTGAAGTAAGGGACCAGCCAAACAGCTAGAATTTTGACGAAGATATTTGCATCGGAGTTAATCAGAGAAATAGGCTACTCCTACGTTTTACCAACACAGCTCTTTGCTAGGAACACATCTACAAACACGTTATCGGAGACAGTTGATAAATTCATCAGTCTGTGTCTTCAATGGTTCTATATCTACAGAAAAAAAAATGAGGGGAAGTAGAGGTATAAGCTATGTCCACCCTCCAAACACTGTAGTAGACCTGAAAAACCCAAAGGGTCGGGTAGACAACCTAGCCAAAGGTGTGATCTCTTCACTCAATTTGAGTTTGAGAATCCACAGGAAAGGAAAACTTTTCTTTCTTGAGTCCCCTCACTCACTGGGGTTTCCCCACAGTGACATGCTTTATGATAGGGGCCATCTGAGTCAGCTACGGACTGAGGCGTGCTACAACTTGCGAATTACGTAGGAGCACTTATTGTGAGATCTGTGTGAAGTGCAGAAAGTGTAGTGAAGAGGGCTAGAGTGAGTTTTAAAAATACCTCGCGGTGGGCTAATTAATTTTATTCTTGCTCCTAGTCGGTATGGGCTAAAAAAGAGGGTGAAAACACAAGGGGACCTAGCTGCGATGGGTTAGGTGTGCCTAGTATTGGTCAACATGTTTCGAGAGTTCCCCAATGCTCTTCATCAGGACTACATAGGGACCAGCCCTATGAACGCCACTCCTAATAACCTCAATAGGTAGGGCACAAAAAAATAATAACAATATTAAATGACGCTGCAACTAATAAGCATGCGTTAGTGAATACATACGATTGAATAATATCACGTAGTATTTAGTAAGTAGCAATACTATGCCCATGGACTGGTAGGGGCTGCGAGGCTCTCCTGAAACTTTCTATTTGAGATCCTCGCGGCGATGTCACCTAGCGGGCGCCCCTTCCCGACCGCAAGATGCGGTCGGGAAGGGGCGCCCGCTAGGGCTGGTCCCTATGTAGTCCTGACGATGCATTGGGGAACGCTTGAAACATGTTGACCAATACTAGGCACACCTAACCCATCGCAGCTAGGTCCCGTAGTGTTTTCACCATCTTTTTTAACCCATGCCGACTAGGAGCAAGAATAAAATGAATTAGCCCACTAGCCAGGTATTTTTAAAACTCACTCTAGTCCACTCCACTCCACTTTCTGCACTACACATAGATCTCACTATAAGTGCTCCTACGTAATTCGCAAGTCGTAGCATGCCTCAGTCCGTAGAGGACTAAGATGGCCCCTATGATGAAGCATGTCACTGTGGGGAAACCCCGGTGAGTGAGGGGGCTCAAGAAAGAAAAGATTTTCTTTCCTGTGGATTCTCAAACTCAAATTGAGTGAAGAGATCACACCTTTGACTAGGTTCTCTATCCAACACTTCAGGTTTTTCAGGTCTACTTCAATGGTTGTATCTCATATTATTTTGCATATATGGTCCGCTTTCTTGTTAAATACTTTTCTAAGATAATTCAAGAAATATTTTATTTGCTATGGCTTTTCTTCTCTGAATCCATATATAAGATTGTCTAACTACCACCACCTACCATTAAGAATCAGCAGAGATATGAACTTGGGTGAAAGCAAAAAATGTTCTGTGCAGCAATTTCACCGGTTGGGCTAGAACATAGGAATTCCCAGGCAGTAGTTAGAAATTTCTGCAGATTATGCAATATGTTTACCTTTTTACCTGAATTTAACAGACCATCAAAATACCCCCTTTGCATTTTCACATGCCACTCAATATACTTAGCTACCTGAAGAATTGCTCCCTTGTGCATTTTCGTTCTAATAGTTATCAAATTATCAAGTCCGATTTCCGAAACGAATAGATCTCCGGGTAATCTTAGCTCACTTCTTTCTAATATAAATTTCAATGGTTTTCTTCTTATCCTCAATTTGCATCTTATGGCCACTGAGGGATAAAAATGGTTCTATGCTTTGTTCCTTAATTCCCTTTGGCTTTCCCAGCTTAAGATAATTTTGATGGAGGTCCTTAAATTGCTGGTTCAATTCTGGACATGTTACCTTAATCTGAAAACCCAACTGTTTTTTTTTTAATTCCTCCGTATTTATCTCGTTATTCTTGTCATCTCTGTGAAATGTTTATCAGCTGTCGCACCAAGGGCCGGAATGGCCGTATTGTGCACTGGGCATTTCCATAGTTGGAGCCAGGGTGTGGGACGGTTCTAGACCCCTGTGGGGGCGGGGGGCGTTTTTATTACCGGGACCGGTTTTGCAGTATAGTTGAAATTACACTGACGGTTGAGGGAGCGAGAAAAACAAAAAAATACACAGAGTATTTTTCCCGTCTAACTAACAAGGTGTTTGGTTTGTTCAAGGAGTGTAAAAATCTATACATTTGCACTCTCGACTGCAGTATGTTAATGCAAAGTGCTCATGGATATTTCATTTAAAGGTGACTTTCGTAACCAATACATAGTATATATGAAGCATTAGGACTGGCGTTAGCCAAGACCTTTTGATCTTGCTAAAATTATATGTGCATAAACAATATACTTGCTTATAGTCGTTTTTTTTGTTTAATAAATTTTTTATTGAACATTTTTGCAAATAAAACAGAGTACATGCCATAAAATGGAAATATATGAACAAGAATAGGGAGATACAATCAGGCATAATATTATGTGATTAAATACAGCAAAAAGGGAGATGCGGAGGAAGGGGAAGGATAAGATAAAAGGAGAGAAAGGAAGAAGGAAAGAAAGGAAAGAAAGAAGAAAAAGGAGAAAAGAGGAAGAAGAGAGAAGAGAAGAGGAAAAGGTAGATAAGACTCAGTGGGATAGAGTAGTAGAGGAAAGATAGGAAGCAAAGGGGAGCCATAGAAGATCAGATTTAATTTTTTGAGAAATGGAGGAAGAGGATACAGTAGCAATTCTATGTTCATCACAAATAAAGTTCCACCACCTCGATAAAGATATTTTGGAATTATCTTTCCATGACGATAGAATGACCTTAAGAGCTAGAGCAATAAAAAGGTCAAGCAATTTAGATTCAGATGAGGTTATATCAATATCAGGCGAAAGGGATCCTAGAAAAACATGCATAAAAGATAAAGCATTGTTAAACTTAAAAATTGACATGCAAACCTTCCAAACTGAATTACAAAAGGAAGAAACCGTAGTACATTCATATAGCAAATGGATTAACGTTCCTGGAGCATTAGAACAAGACCAACATAAGGGAGAGGAATTAGGAGAAAATGTACAAATGCTAATGGGAGTAATAACCGCTCTACAATATACAAAATAGAGAGATTGAGTCACACGGGCAGCTGCAGAAACTTTAAATAACTTTGCCCAAATTTTCTCCCACAAATTAATAGAAAAAGAGACAGATAAATCATTTTCCCAAGTAAGTTCAACATTAGATTTAGAACGGGTTTGAGCATCAGATAGCAATATGTTATAAACAAGAGCAGCCTTAGGAGTGTGGGTAGAGAACAAAGGATATAAAGGAGATGGAGGGGTTACAACGGGAAATTAAGTTGGAAGTGTGAAAGTAGCTAAGTAGGATTGAATAGCAGTAATAATAATAGTGTATTCGCCAAAAAGAGCATCAGGAAGTTGGTAACTTAGTTGCAAATCTTGGAAGGGAACAATATTGAAATTATGGAGGAATTGATATACAAATGAAACATTCTTCTCCTTCCAATACTTGTAGTAGAAAGATTTACCCTTATATTTGAGAAATTTATTATACCAAATAATGGAGGATAAAAAACATTGCAAGGGGTTTACGTCTTTAGAAAAGGTATTAGAGATAAGAGTTTGCGAATATTTCAAAATGGGGTATTGAGATATAAAGGAACAGTTGGACATAAAAGCAACATGTTTAAAAGGAAAATCCTTCAAAAGGGAGCGCTCAAAAAGAACCCATTTGGGGACTGGCATGGTTTGAAAATCATAAGCTAATGAAAACGACTGTTTAAGTAGAAAAGCTGAATGGTAGGCTTTAAAAAGAGGGAAACGGACACCTCCTTCAGTTTTAGGACGAGTAAGTTTAAACAAGGCAATACGAGGGTGTTTATTATTCCAGAGGAATTTTGTACATATAGAATTCATGCGGGAGAAATATACATTAGGGATTTTGATGGGAAGCATGGAGACTGTATACAACACATGGGGAGTAATCATCATTTTAATAGTATCTAGCCTGCCCCACCAGGAAAGAAAAAGCGGGGACCACAGGAGGAGAAGAGCTTTTAGTTTCTGGATCAAATTATTAAAGGTATATTTGAGAGTATCCGTAAGGGAAGAAGAAAACCAAATACCCAAATATTTAATTTTGGAGAGACACCAAGTAAATTCAGTATCACTAAACATGAATTGGGAGCAATCAGAGTTTAAGGGCAGAACTTCAGTTTTGGATAAGTTGAGTTTATAGCCAGAGATAGAGGAGTAAAGTTGGACTTCATTCATGAAATGTGGCAATGAATCAACAGGGTTGGACATGTAAACTAAGATATCATCCGCATAAGCAGAAAGTTTTCTGTGAACAGAGTAGAACTTAAAGCCAGTAATCATGTCATTATTGTGGATGCGCTCTAGGAAAGGTTCAAGGCACAGAATAAATAATAAGGGAGAGAGGGGACAACCTTGCATTGTACCACGGGATAACGAAAAGTATTTGGAAAACTGATTATTGACAAAAATACTGGCACGGGGACAGGAGTACAATAATTTAATTTATATGAAATAAAAGAGGGCCCAAAACCAAACCATTGGAGGGTCTGAAACATAAATTGCCAATTGATTCGATCAAATGCCTTTTCCGCATCCAAAGAAAGAGCGGCAAGGGGGTCTTTATATTTCTTACTAAGGGAAATAATGTTAGCAAACATACGTGCATTGTCCGAAGCAAGCCTACCCTTTACAAAGCCAACTTGATCTGTTTTAATCAAAAGGGGGATGATATTATCAAGGCGGGAGGCGAAGATTTTGGCAACATTTTTACAATCATAGTTAATTAGGGAAATAGGGCGGAAATTTTTACATTGAGAGTGTGCCTTATCTGGTTTGGGGATAATAATAATTAACGCGTCCATGAAGGACCCTGAGGCCTTGGCTTGAAGAGTTGTAAAAGTTTAGGGGCAAAAATTGAGGAGAAAGTAGAATAACATTCGACAGGGAGGCCATCAGGACCAGGGACTTTAGATCTTTTCAAAGCATGGATGGCAGAGATTACTTCTTGAAGAGTAGTATCTTTTTCTAAGGAAGCAAATTCGTCAGGAAGATTTGGAGGGGGAGGAAGGCCTGAAAAAAAAGATTCAAGGTTCTGAGTGGAGGGGAAAGTGTCATCTGAATAAAGGGATCGATAATAGTCATGAAAGACATCAGCAATATCTTCATCAGATGATACCAATTTGTTAGTGGATTCATTAAGAATAGGTCCAATGGTTTTACGTTCAGATTTAATTTTCAGATAATTAGCCAACATCTTGCCTGCCTTGTTTTGACCCCCGTGGTATTTAGATTTGATTTTAAGCAAAATGTTACAAGCTTCAACTGTGGCCAATTTATTAAGTTCTGTTTTCGCAGCAATGGTGGCATTAAGGGCAGCGGGATCTTTAGAGGTAAAATAAGTGTGTTCTAGTTTTTTGATACTGTGTAATTGAGCCTCATATTTAGCTTTAGCAACTCTTTCTTCTAAAAAACAAAAGATAAAACAAAGGCACGCAAGGCAGCATTGGAAGCATCCCACGTGTTGGGAATGGAAGTGTCCGAGGGAACATTAAAAGAAAAGAATTCAGTAATGAAGGTAGTAACATTTTTGATAAAAAGTGGGTCAGATAAAAGGAATGTATTAAATTTCCAACGGCTAAATTTCAAGGAGGTAAGAGAAAAATCAAGTGTGGAAAAAACAGGGGCGTGATCCGATATAAAAATGGAGCCAATTTCTGATTTCTGAATAGAGGGGAGCAAGGATTTACTGACCAAAATATAATCTAATCTAGATCTGGTATGATGCATGTTGGAGAAAAAAGTATATTCAAAGGAATCAGGGTTACACGTTTTCCATACATCAAAAAATGGACGACAGGCAATGGCCGACTGGAAAGCTTTGTGAGTTTTGTCAGGTTGGAATTTACATTTGGATAGTCTGTCAGAGTAAGGATCCAACCATTGGTTGAAATCCCCGGCCACAACAATGTTAGGGCAATCAGTAGAAGATAGGAGAATTTTAATATCCGACCAAAATTTGGGATCAGGGCGAACAGGGCCATAAATATTCAATAAGACTAACATCTTATTCTGGACTACAATCTTTGCCATTACCCATCGTCCATCATCATCATGTTCAGTAGAAATAATTTGAACTGACAAAGCTTTATGGAATAATATAGCGACACCACCTTTCTTATTGGAAGCAGGTAAAAAAACAACTTGCCCCACCCAATGTCGTTTTAACTTTAACGACTCCACCTCAGTACAATGAGTCTCTTGTAGGAATGCAATTTGAGATTGAAGTTTAGACAAATGGGACAATACCTTTTGACGTTTAACAGGGTTTCCAAGACCACGGACGTTCCACGAGATGAGATTACACATGATGAAGGAGTGGAGGTACGGAAAACAAATGAAAGGTAGACACTGCAGACAGGGGACGACAAAATAAAACACAGCAATCAGAAATATTGGAAAAGGGCAAATCCACATAAGGAATTACAGAATTATGACATGTGAACTTCAACAAAAGCATCAATATCAATAAAGAAGAAGAAATAAAGACGAGAATGATCAAGAAGAGAGAATAAAGAAAGAAAGAAAGAGAGAAAGAGATGAAAAGAGCATGGAGAAAGTAGGAAAGTATAGAGGAAGAAACAGATCAGGGCGACAAAGCCAGATCTCTAAAAGAACGAAAAAACCATGAAGACGGAGCATGGTGACAAACGGCAAGGCAGAGCACAGGCAATGTAAAACGAGAAAAGGCAACATAACATATACACAAAGAAGGAAAGAGCAACTCAAGGAAGAATAAGCCGGAATAGTAAAATATAAACGACAGAAGACAGCAAAGAACATAATTATTATTATTATTATTATTTATTTTTATAGAGCGCGTAGTCACCATGAGGTATCCCAGCGCTGATAGACCTTATCTCCTAAGTTCAGTGGGACTGGGGAGAAACGAAAGGAAAAGGGGGCAGATGGTCAGGGTTGCAGAGGGCATGAATCATTGGGGAAAAAAGTGAGTCTTGAGCAGCTTCCTGAAGCGAAGGTATTGCAGTTCGAGTCGCAGGTCGCGGGGGAGCGAGTTCCAGAGACGTGCAGTATGGACTGAAAAACGTCTTCCTCCTGAGCGGGCTTTCTTGAATCTGGGGATCGTGATGAAGTTTTCCGTGTCCGAGCGGAGGGGTCTTGTGGGTTTATAGGGTGTGATGAATTTCCTGAGAACAAGGGGGCCTTGATTTTGTAGCAGTTTGTGGGCTAGGCACAAGGCCTTGAATTTGACCCGCTCCCTTATCGGAAGCCAGTGGAGGAGTTTTAGGGCAGGTTTAGCCAAGGCTCTGGCAGGGGTATTTGTGAGAATCCGAGCCGCAGTGTTCTGGATTCTCTGAAGCTTGTTGAGCGTCGCTTCGGGGCGCCCAGGTAGATCACATTGCTATAATCCAGCCTCGAGAGTATTAGGCCTTGAATTAGCAATTTTTGGGAGTTGGGGGGCAAGAGGGGCAGGACTTTCCTCAGCGATTTCAGGAGCCCGAAGCAGGACCCGGCTACTGTCTTTGCCTGTACAGTGAACGAGAGGTCTTTGTCAAGCCACACACCGAGGCTTTTTACTTCTTCCTTTGGGTCAGGGGGGGGGGCCCAGACAGTCTGGCCAGATGTTCGGGGAGAGTGTGAGTCCTTTTGGGCCAAGGAGCAGAACCTCAGTTTTAGTCCCGTTTAATTTTAAGGCTGAGCTGTTCATCCAGCAGTGGACCTGCGTAAGGCAGTTAAATAAATCTGCTGATTGTTGTCTGGGATGAGATAGTGACACCATGCTGACGACGCTCACTCCGAACGGGGTGATAACCTCCTCCAATGTGGACATGTAGATATTAAATAATGCGGGGCTCAGGGAGGAGCCCTGAGGCACCCCACATTGGAGGGGAGTTTCGGAGGAGCGGGCGTTCTTCTCCCAGATCTGATAGTTCCGCTGAGCCAGAAAGGATGATAGCCAGGATAGGGCCAATCCTTCCACACCAACTCTCTTGAGTCTTTTAATGAGAAGTTGGTGGTTGACGGTATCAAAGGCCGCGCTTAGGTCGAGGAGGATCACTGCCACTGATCCTCCTCCGTCCAATAGTGCTCTGGCCTCCTCAACCGCCGCCAGGAGGGCGATGTCAGTGCCCTGCCCTGGGCGAAAGCCCATCTGGGAACTTTTTAGCTTGTTATTGACCTCCAGGAACTGGGAAAGTTGTTTATTAACCAGTTTTTCAGCAATCTTGCTGACTCCTGGGAGTAGGGAGATGGGCCTGTAATTAGCTAGATTTTCAGGGTCGAGGGAGGGTTTCTTTAATAGAGCTTTCACGAAAGCCGTCTTCCAGCTTGGGGGTACAACACCCTGTTGGAATGAGGCGTTGATCAGATGAGTCAGGGGGGGGTAATCGTGGGAGCTACGTCCTTGAGGATCCGAAGTGGGGCGGGGTCCCTGGGGGATCCGCTTTTTATGGATTTTAACGTGTTTCCTACTTCTTCGATCGTAACTTGACCCCAGGAGGAGAGACAACTGGGTGTTAGGGAGTGCGGGAGATCGTTTTCCTCGCATGGATTCGCGGTGGGGATTGAATCAAGAATTTTTTGAATTTTTTCATGGAAAAAGTTGGCCAGCTGTTGGCATTTTTCCTGATCAGCTTTGGGGTCTGTGGGGTGTCTCGGCCCAGGTTCTGGGGTTTTGAGAAGTTCTTTTAGGATGGCGTAGGATTCCTTACTTGAGCATACCGCTTTCTCTATTCTTTCCTGGAAGAAAGCACTTTTAGTTTTGCGAATCGCAGTTTTATACCTTGAGAGAGAAATAGAATAAGCATCTTTGTTTGTTTCCGATTTGTTTTTTCTCCAAGAGCGTTCCGTTCTCTTGCACTCTTGGCGCAGTGCTTTAAGCTCTGGAGTGTACCATGGAGCGGACGATACTCTTTTGGGATGTTTAAAGGAGGCAGTTTTGGGGAGGAGTGTATCGAGAGAAGAAGTGATCCACTCATTGAACTGCTTATCGGCCGTAGCAGGATCGGTGGATAGCTCAGGGAGGGAGTCTGCAAGAGCAGTAGCCCATTCCCTGGGTATGAGTTTCTTCCACCGTTTATCGGTGACCTGAATTTTAGTAGTTTGAGGGGTCATGGTGGGTGTTTCCCAGAAGATAGGGACCAGGGAATGGTCTGTCCATGGAAGGGTCAAGGGTGGCCTCGTGGTGATGGTTGCCACATTGGTATGGATGGGGTCCAGTAAGTGTCCCTTCTCATGGGTAGGCTCATTGTTGACCAGTCGGATATTGAGTGACAATAGGTCTTGAAGGAGGTCGGAGGCTATCCGGTCAGTGGGGTCCATGAAATGAAAGTTCAGGTCGCCTAGAATAAGAAAGTTGGAGGCAGAAGATGCTAATTGGAGGCAGATTCAATAACGGCATTGAGGAAGTTCCCAGGGGCACCTGGGGGGCAGTAGATCAAAAGCCCTGACAGGGAATTAGCTGGGGAGGTTTGGATGGAGAATTGACAGCTTTCGCAATCCTCGATATGGGCGTTGGAAATTCTACAGGTGAGTTGTTCCCTGAAGATTACGGCTACCCCCCCTCCCCTCCCTTTGGGTCTGTGTAAGGCTTGACAGAGGTACCCTGGGGGAAGGGCCGTGACGATGTCCGAGTCGGAACTGTCTGATAGCCACGTTTCTGTTAAAAACAGCAGATCGAAATCCTGGTCTTGGATTAAAAGGTATGTTTCGAGCGCATGTTTGGGGAGGGAGCGGCAGTTGAGAAGTCCCATCCTCAGTCCGGGTTCTGCTGAGCCCAAAGGAGTGGGGTTGCAGCGCTTACAATTAAAGAAGGGCTTACCATCAGTGTGCGTGTGGTAGCAGGCCAGGATTTTCTTAGGTTGGAGCGCGCGGAGCATATCTCCGGTATATACCACCCGGTCATGAGGGACATCCGACAGAGTCTCTGGGCCTGGGTCCGTCGGGCTTGCCTTTGGCGCGCTGACGGCGCGCCCGCTGCGCCCGTCTGCTGCGCTGCCTGAACTGACACATAATTTATTGGAAGGAGAGTGGGCGTTGGAGGGGTGGGCGTGGCCACTAGAGGTGGGCGTGTCCGTGGCTCCTCGCGGCCGGTGATGGCGGCGTGCGAGTGGAATCCTGTCCTGACAGTGTTGAGATCGACTGTCTAGGGGGATATGAGGTCAGTGCTGGGGGGGAGTGCGCAACGCGGTTAAAATATCACAAATTATCACAGTTTTAAAATCAAAGTCACAATTTTTGCAAGGTTTCACTCCCGGCTTTCCGCCTCAGGAGACTCAGGTCAAATGCGGCTCTATTATTCAGGGCGCGCTTTTATCTGCTTGGTGAGGGGTGGGCGTGGCCACTAGAGGTGGGCGTGTCCGTGGCTCCTCGCGGCCGGTGATGGCGGCGTGCGAGTGGAATCCTGTCCTGACAGTGTTGAGATCGACTGTCTAAGGGGATATGAGGTCAGTGCTGGGGGGGAGTGCGCAACGCGGTTAAAATATCACAAATTATCACAGTTTTAAAATCAAAGTCACAATTTTTGCAAGGTTTCACTCCCGGCTTTCCGCCTCAGGAGACTCAGGTCAAGGAAGGAAAGGTTAGTGATACAGTAGGAAGAGATCTAAGTATAGACTTAGGAAGAAAAAACATAGGAAAGAGATAGAAGGAAAACACTTAAACGGTTGTATCCATTCCTGTAGAGGGAAAACTTTGTAAGAATAACTTCAGCTTTACAGGATCATCAAAAATACGTGAGCGTCCATCGTGAGTGACCTTGCAGAGGCAAGGATGAAGGATGCCATACTGAAGATGAAGGTGCCTCATTTGAGGTCGTAACTCCAGGAACTCTTTGCGTCGGGCGTTCGTTGCATTAGAGACATCCTGTGAGATGAAGATGTTATGTCCCGACCAAATAAGGCGACGTTTAAGCTTTGCAGCTTTCAGGACAGACATGAGTTCGGTGAATTCCAGAAAGAGCATGATGATGCCTCTAGGTCTAGCAGAATTAGATGCAGATCGACCCAAGCGGTGTGCTCTTTGAATGTTTAGAGGAGTAGAAAAGGGCGATAGACTTAGGAGCTCTGGCAGAATTTTTTGTAGGAAAACAACCATGTTAGGCCCCTCAACGTTCTCCGGCAGGTATTTTAGTAGAGACATCCTGAAGATAACTGACGCTTTGTTCAAGTTCCAGAACCTTACTCTCCATAGTGATCCATCTCTCCTCCATCTGCTTCAATTTCTCATACGTTGATGACATAAACGGATGAAGACCCCGAACTTCATCCAGAATGAAGTCTAAAACTGGGTTTGGTGAAGCATGGATTGGTGAAGGAGGATGATTTTTCCGTCTCTTGGGTTTGGTGCCAGTAACAGACGCACGAGCTGAGTGAGAATCATTAGCCATCATAACTGGTTAGAGAAAATACACCCAAACCAGAGACTAAGGTGTAGCAACACAGGTGAATCCAAAAAAGAGTAATAGTCAATATAGTTGCACTGCCAAAAGAGAGGGAAACATGCGCTCAGTGGCTGAAAAAAGAAGCGGCCGCACACATTCCCAATCCGAGAGAAGTGGGCACCAGAAGAAAGGGAGACAGAAATAATCCGGTACAGTCCATCAACTGTGGAGGAGAGCCAGCAGGACAAGCAGCATATTATGAGGCAGGCACGACAAGCATGGCCAACTGACAATAACGTAAGAGGAAGCAGGAGGCATCAAAGTAGAGGTAAAAGAGTCCATGAAGATTGTGGCTGCAAACCGGAGGTGAAGCAAGAAAAGGGCGTGAAAAATCATAGACCTCAATGGAAATAGCGGTAGAGGCGCACCTTCCAGGAAAACAACAGCATAAAAGACAAATTGAGTATCAAGAACATAGCGCTGTTAGAAGGGCACACGACTTCGTGAGGAGCAAGTCATTCTGGCAGCCAGAATTGAGCACCGAGTAAACAGCCTTACCATCAAGCGAAGCAGCCTAAAATGGCAGCCGCTCTCACCCGAGCTGAGGAGGACGCGTCACAGGCACGAACTAGCTCTCCAGCGGGAAATGTGCTGTCCCTCGGTTCACCGCATGGTCCGGTTGCGGATGCCGTCGGTTGAGGAGCAGAGTGCGGTGCGGAAATGGCAGTACATTGAAGCAGAGCCCCGCCGATTCGGGGAGCTCACGCCCGGTCCGCCATCTTGCCGCGGCGTCCAAGTCACGCCCCCTGCTTATAGTCGTTTTCAGCTAGCTTGTTTCATCCATTGGTCTGTTGCTGTGTCACTCATATTTTTTACCCACCCTCTAAAGGATACAACAGGGGGCAATGAATCAGTCCACTTGAGCGGTTGACTATCTTCACTGTGAGTGACCGCATTCCGCTCCTACACAAGGAGCACATCTGTATACACAGTAGATTTCTTCATTACCAAGGACTACTATGGCAATATGTGCTTTCAGAGACCCCGAAATGTTTGATTTTAGCATTTTTTTCATATTGGTGATGGCCTAGCAGCTCAGCCAACATGTTATAAAATAGCTGGTTGCACGCCAGACAATTTCAGGGCACACAACTCAGCGAAAAGCATGAATATTTCATGTTTATAGTATCACAGGTGTGGAGCTACTGATTGACCACAACACAAACAAACATTGGCCAAGCCAGTAGGTTTGGCTTGAATGTGCTAATATATGCAGACAACATTTGTACATGTCTGTGTTTGCACATATTAGCACTTTAAAGGCAGATCTATTGCCTTTGCTATGCTGGAGAGTATGTTCTTTTCTTACATATTGAGTAAGTTCACAATTAAGCTATTCCAATTGAAGTCACTGATGGTAATGAAGACATAGCAGAATTAAAAGACTTGCAAAACAGACGACATGTATTCTAGTTGCATTACATTGTTGCGATTGTCTAGCAGATTGACCAGCGTACTAGGGAAAGGCAAAACATTGAAATTTAATGTGCAAATGATGTATAATATTCCTTCAACATTTTTAACACTTGAGACGGACGAGGCAACATAACTTTCACCCTACTTGATCTCTGCATGATAACACATTGTCCAGCTCCCACACTCTGAATGTATTGACTCACCAAGGAGTGTGAAGACTTGTATTTGTGGCATCTGCTCTTAGTGAAATCAATGCGTTTATCAATTCTTTGGTCGTTGAGCAAGGTTTGCACAGTGGTTAACACCTTCGAAAAAGTATTAGAAGGATCCAGCATGTTGGAATTGTGAAATTGACTTGGCAACACCCTCATATTAAGGGTAATGAGGGCGAGTTGAGCGATGAAAGAACCCACCTTAGAAGTGAAAGCTCCAGCAATTGTGCTATGTCAGACATACCGAGTGTGCACTATTACTGCTATCTTGGGCTTAAGCTGTTAACAACTAGGGCCGGCTCTAATCAGTAAGGCTGAGCCAAATACTATGTAGCAACAAAAGGAGATGTGCCAATACTGATAATTAGTTGAAACCAAAACAAATTTCTTATGTAAAAACACCAGTTCAATACATGTGTATGCTACTAAATAGCTGTTTATTTTGGAAAAATTTAATTTGACCAAACTTTTCAATTAGTAATGAAATTCAAACGATACAATACAATATATACAGGGAAATAATCAGACAAAGGACACTAATGTGAAATAAAACACCTCATACTAACATCTTCAAAATATTCAGACATCTCACAGTCATACCACTCTCATTCAAACATTCAAAACAACGTACCCAAAGTCCACTGGGGAAAAATATGAACCAGTTGGGTGAGTATCAAGTGTGCTAAATTTCTGGATCAATGTTCGTATAATTTACAACAGTACACTTTGATACAATGTATTCAGTTCAATAAATTAGATTCAGTCAGTACAATTAAAGTGTACAATGAGTCAAGATGCACTATTTCCATGTGTCACCAAGACCTATATAGCAGACTAAAGAAGGCCTACGCGTTTCGAATCTTCGCTGGTAACAGGATTCTCATCAGGGCCAGTGAGCTCTCTGGGAGAAAAGAGACATGGATCTAGTTTTTGCAAAGCATCAAGGGTCTAACAGAGCGCTACAACACCAGCTGGTTCACTCAGCTTACCGTAACAAAATCCTTCAGCCAAGGGGAAAAGTAATTTCCACAGATGGTTTTTTTTTCACCTAAAGTAGTGTGATAAAAATAAGAAAAGCAAAAGTTTTTTGTATCTGTGAATGGAATGCTCTTTAGTAAGTGGGCAGGGGCAATGGCTCATGAAAATCTCACCTATACAACCGGAGGATGGTAAAATCGTAGTCAATTTCAACAGCGGGGCTGGGACCTGAAACACAGGTATGGCTAGTATCAAAGATTGAGTCTTCGCAAGTTTGACAGGTCCTTCTAAGATAAGATAAGGACTAGCGGAGTTCTCTTACCGGTATTCGGTTCGGTAAACAGGGACTGCCGGGACTTGCAGTGTGAAGTTTTTTTGAGAGACAGGCGTCTTTGTGGTCGGCTCTTGGTTAAGCCTGGTGGAAAAGACCAAACGACACTCAGCTGGTGGTTGCATTGTCCCAATTGGTGAAGAACCCGGATTCGCTGCGCCTATGCATGGACAAAGATCACACCTGGATGTGCGAATCGGCGCTTAAATTAAACGGTTCAAAGACCGAAATAATGTTGCTAGGGCACAAGACTCCTTCACTCCCTTCTACCATCTGGCCCAGTTGCCTGGACGAGCTCCCCAGCCCTAAGCAGGAGATCAAGAGCTTGGGGGTCTGGATGGAGCAAGACCTTTCCTTCAAGACCCAGGCCAAGAAAACGGCAGGGGTCTGTTTCGGGCTCCTTCGTTCAGCCCGTAAAGTTCTGCCTCTCCTCCCTTTGACTTCGAGGAAGCTACTCATTCAGGGGCTGATTATTTCAAGGCTTGATTACTGTAATGCTATTTTCCTTGGTGCCCCTGAAGCAACGTTCAGCAAGCTTCAGCGGGTTCAAAATGCTGCTGCTAGGATGCTGACGAATGTGCCAAGGAGGCAGTCAGCTAAACCCGCCTTGAAGATACTGCATTGGCTTCCAGTGCGGGAGAGGGTTAAATTTAAAGCTCTCTGCACAGCACATAAAATCCTTCAAGGGAAGGGACACCCTATCCTAAGGAAGTTTGTGGTGCCCTATAAAGCGAACAGAGCGTTGCGCTCGGACCAGAAACATCTGCTTCAGGTCCCGAGAGTTAAGAAGGCCCGTACTGGTGGTAGAAGATTTTCGGTTCACACAGCCACTCTCTGGAATGCGCTGCCGCTGAGAATGCGCTTAGAGACTTGTACTCTTCGTTTTGGGAAGCTTCTGAAGACACATTTATTTCCTACTTGATGTGACTGATCTGGCTCTGTGGCTTTTTGTTGCTGCCTGGACAAGCGCTGGGATGCCCGAGGGTAACTATGCGCTATATAAAACTCCAAATAAATTTTTTAAAAAATACGTTGTTTTGAATGTTTGAATGAGAGTGGTATGACTGTGAGATGTCTGAATATTATGAATGATGTTCGTATGAGGTGTTTTATTTCACATTAGTGTCCTTTGTCTGATTATTTCCCTGTATATATTGTATTGTATCGTTTGAATTTCATTACTAATTGAAAAGTTTGGTCAAATTAAATTTTTCCAAAATAAACAGCTATTTAGTAGCATACACATGTATTGAACTGGTGTTTTTACATGTGAAATTTGTTTTGGTTTCAACTAATTATCAGTATTGGCACGTCTCCTTTTGTTGCTATATCTTGGGCTTAAGGCACAGGCCTTTAATTTGATAGCAAATAGCAGCTACATTATGTGAATGACACACACCATCCCATAGTGACAGAGTAAATGACATTGCTAACTGCGTTATGCTTAGCGATCAATACCAGGAAGTATTTTATGTCTGATGGACACTAACTGGGCACTAAATGCAGTGCACCACATAAACCCAAACATTGGGTGTAAAATAATCCTCTCCCATCTCACAGTCCCTAAGGTGGCACCAGGATTTCATTATGTATTTAACACACAGTCTCATGACATTGTGAAAGCATCATGAAAAAGTAAATGATTGTCATAGCCAGGAGTTACAACTCCTGGCTATGACAATACCATCAGTTAATGGCTTTGGCAAATGTGGAAGGAGGAGAGGCACTGGTCAAGGGAGGTGGGGAAAAGCCAGGCATGCAGAGGATGTGTCAGAGACAAAGAGGCAAAGGGAGTGGAGCGATGTCATCAGATCAGAGGAGCACAGAAACGACAGGATGGGGTAACGCTGTCGCCCAGAACAGCAAGGTACCAAAGATCAAGCCATCTTAAGAAGCCCTGGGGGAATAGCAGCCAAGCATGGCGGTTGTCTTCTAGATGAGCTCCGGCCCTGGGCTGCAAAATCCTGGAATACCCTGATGTAAACTGCAGGACGGGGGCTGTAAGTGAGTGGGTGGCTTCCGGGAGTGACAAGAAGACTCAGAGCTGCGTGGTTGCAGAGGAACGCAGATACAGACTGAATTATCGGCCCCGGAACCTGACTGCATGGACTGAGGTGGAGAGACGCTCGGGGCCCGGTGCGGGCAGCCTCGGACACATCAAGTAAGTGGGATAGCTGCCTGCTTCTCTGCGGTCCGGAGTGGTGCGCGGGGAGCGCTGGAGCTGGACTGAGAGCACGGAGGAGGCGGCGTCGCGTGATCTGTATGTGACGCCCTTGTGCAGCGGGCGAGACTGCAGCTGGGGGAAGGACAATCAAGTGAGCCCAGGGATGAGTTGCGGCCTACCCCCCTCCTGGGCATGATCGTCCGAGGTGGTGGAGCTAGGTGACGGCAACCTACCCTCAATAGTGCCTGAAGCAGGGGGCAGTGACGTGCCGTAGAGAATCTGTCTGCACTGCGGAGGTGGTGGATAGCGGACACCCAGCAGCTGCGGCACTCCCTGGGATGACCGGCGGACAGATGGGCCCCGCTGGCCGCCGGTTTCCTATCCTTCCTGCTTGACTTTGTTTGTCGCTGTGGAGCTCTCACATGGGCAATGAGGAGTGGAGCTTGGCTCATCTCGCGCTGCAGATGTCAGGGTCATAGCCCCCGATCTGAAGGTGTGGATTGCCAGCGGTCCCCTGCCCCCCCTGCTGCTGTACTGTCCTGGCGCAATAAGAGCCTGACCCGGAGGTACGGTGGTGGTGCCGCGGTGCGCAGAGGCCGGTACTAGACTGTGCTGTAACGCACAACGATCGGGCTGCTGTGTGGCACTGCTGAAAGTGGACAGGGGTGTCTGCTGGACCGCACGACTTGAGAACTACTGCCAGAGTGTTTGGTAATTGTTACTGCTGCTAGTTGTATTGGCTACCTGTGTCTGACCTGCATGATGAGGAGAAACAGAGCAAAGCAACGAGATCAGGGAGGCCCAGACTCTGTCCCTGACACTGCGGAGAACGTAGATGCTTCGCTCACGTCTGGGTGTGTCCCACCTACTGCTGTGCCCGCACCCATGGACAAGCTAGATCTGATCTTGGAGGAGGTGAGGGACTCGAGGAGGGTGATAGAGCTGCAAATTGAGACCCTGACCACTGGCCTTACTTTATTATGGGCGGACCACGCGAAGCTTGCGGACATGGTGAAGGACAACGCGACGTCGCTGGAAGGATTAGCACCACACCAGGCACAGAGTGAGACCCACATTAAACAACTACTGGACCAGGTTGCCACCCTGCTAGACATTGTGGAGGATGTGGAAGGCAGAGCTAGGTGGAACAACATTCGCATCATTGACCTGCCAGAAAGGAGAGAAGGGAATGATGCAATGCGCTATATGGAACAATGGTTCAGAGACCACGTCACGACGGAGGGACTTTCCACGCAACACTATATTGAACGAGCACGCAGAATCCTCCCGGACGACCAAAACCGGGGGCTCCCCCACGACCTCTCATAGTGAAATTGTTAAACTTTTGCGATAGAGACACTCTACTGCAAAAGGCTCGCGAACTGCCTCAGATACATTTTGAGAATGCAAGAATATCACTGTATCCCTACTACACGGTTCTGGTGCAAAGACAGCGCTCTTCCTTCCTAGCGGTTAAGAGGAGACTTAGAGACTTAAACCTAAAATATGTGCTTCTCTTTCCAGCCCGATTAAAAAGTTTGCATGACCCAAAAGCTTACTTTTTTGAGAGTCCCGGAGACATGGACGACTGGCTGGAGGTGATGGAATTGACCAATGCTGCCTCTCAACCCACTGCAAAGACTCGGATCAGTCCTGTTTGTTGTACACACTGGTCGCGGTGGCAGACGATCACTCAGGATCCCTGCGCGGACATATCTCACTTCGCAGCAGACACAAAGGAACAAATCGCAGGTGATTGTCGCAGCAGCCACCTTTACACATGCCGCGAGACAAGAGGCCAAGACCTCCTCTGAGGAGGATGAAACACACGGCACGGACTCGGAGGGCAGTGTGGCCCTTAATCCTTCTGTAACCCCACAGTTAATTAATGATCTCTATGGATAAAGTAGACACTACTCGCATTGCTTCTGACTGCAGGATGATTCTGTAATTGATGATGGAAATATGTGTATGATTGTTTGAGTAGTAACATGTTCGTATGGCCCAGGTTCCGTGGTAGCTTACATGTACTATTGAAGCGTAGGTCGCACCACATGGAGAGCGCTAGCGATGTCCCCCACATTAGTGAATGCGCTTTACGTAACCATTATGTTCTTAATTGTTCAGTTGGGTTACATGGTCCGGTATTGTTTTTTGACCAGACCGAGTATTGGGGGTTTTGGGGGAGGGACGGTCCCACTGTAACTATAGTTCTAGATAGGCTTTGCAGCTTGGGAACTGCGCTAGTTTTTAAGCGAGTACTACCTACACCATGATACATACACTAGGTAAATACACCATACTGACATGGAATATTCGGGGTATGGGTTCAGTGCAGAAACGCCACATAGTGCATGTGCAACTGCAACGCTGCAAGGCACAGATCGTATACCTACAAGAGTCTCATATGGTGGCCAGTGAAGTGGTGAAACTCCGCAAGAAAGGGAGAGGGCAAATTTTTTCCACTACTTACTCCAGTTATGCGAGAGGGACTACAATTTGGGTGAGGCATGGAGTGCCATTCTTAGCTTTGGAGCAGAGAATAGACAAGCAAGGGAGGTACATATTTGTGAGAGGAACGCTGGATGGTCAACCTGTGGTACTTAGCAATGTATATGCACCGAATTTTAATCAAGATAAGTTTTGGGGTATGTTAATTATTGCATATAGACTCTCTGGACAGGTCGAACCCGCCCCAGAATGGAGCGGGAGTGTTTAAACAGGCTGAGGCGCTGGGCAGATGGGTGGATGGGTGGGATCTGTGTGATGTCTGGAGGATGCGACACCCCTCACACAGGGAATATTCCTTCTATTCCCCCGTCCACGTAATCCACACGAAGATAGATAGAATATATTGTTCCAACAGGAATTCCTATGCAGGCTCCCTAAGCTACATATTTACCGAAGAATTTTTCAGATCATAACCCGTTGGAGATTGTCCTCACCTGGGGTAGGATGCTCACTCCCGTTTCCACGTGGCGTATGTGGCCGCAGCTTTTAGAAGACTCAGTCTTCGCACTGATCTGCTAGATACCATTGTATTTTGCAGAAAATAGTAATACAGCTTCGGCTAGACTGATTGAATGGGACGCTTTCAAAGTCGTAGTTAGGGGGAGAGCAATTAGCACAACTTTGGGAGCCAGGCAGGTACTTCACAAGTCCCTACTGAAGGTGGAACATGCTATGGGTAGGTTGGAACAAGACGCAGTGACTGATGTGACCAAATGGGCCCCACTTCAGGAGGCTAGAAATAAACACGCAGAGCTCCTAGAGTCTCAACGTGCCATTGATTTTCAGACATACTCGCGGCAAACTCACACTGAAGCGGATAAGTCTGAAACTCTGTTTGCCAGGTTGATCCGAGATACCCCTCCAGCGGTGGTTATAAATGAGATACATACCTTAGAAGGGGTTAGTGCCATTACTCAAGGGGATATCAATGCCGCCTTCTGTCAATATTATGCCACACTATATGGTTCATCGGATAACAGCGTGATGACACACTTGATGACTTTCTTGTCCAACCTCACATGCCCTCAACTCACGGCGGCAGCTCAGAAAGGACTGACAGAGCCCATTACCCAGTCTGAGATTAGGGTTGCCATGATGGGACTCCTGCGTAACAAAACCCCTGTGCTGGACATTCTTCCAATTGAATTTTATGCTACGTATGCAGATTCACTAGTGCCTCAATTGGAAATACTGTGTAGCACAGCACTAGAGATGGGCTCATTACCACTCACCACAGTGCAAGCATTGGTAATATCACTCCCAAAAGCAGGAAGGGATCCCACAGATATGGCCAGCTATTGTCTGCTGTCCTTATTAACCAAATACTGAGTAAGGTGGTGGCCAATAGAATACTGCCCTCTCTGTCCCAGCTCATCCATAGAGACCAAACCATTTTTTTACCTGAATGCAGCATATCACTGAATACTAGAAAGCTCCATTATCTCATGACTGAAGCACCGAAAAGGTATCCTCATGCAGGTTGCATTTCTCTGGATCTGCGGCAAACATTTGACTCCATTAGATGGGAATATATGTTTCAGACGCTGGGGAAATTTGGGATTCCGGAAGGCTATATTGCCTGGTTGCGCCTCTTACATGATGCCCCCACAGCGCGTGCCCATACTGGTAGCCACATCTCAGCGGAATACTCTATATACAGGGGAACTAGGCAGGGCTGCCCTCTATCGCCTCTTGTCTTTATACTGGCACTAGAACCACTGGCAGTGGCAATAAGGATGCGTCAAGATCTCCTTGACAGGGTTATACAGCTGGGGAATACGACGCATCTGTTCTCTGCGTATGCTGACGATATTATTCTATACTTGCATGATCTCCGTCTACCCTTGGATCCGATCTATGAGGTATTTTGCCATTTCAAAACTATTTCAGGCTTGGCCATTAACGTTGCAAAGTCACACACTTTTTTCTTCACAGAGCATGCAGAGATCACGGACGTGGAATGTGAGGATACCGGACTCCAGGTGGCGCCGCATACATTCAAATACCTAGGTATTCATGTATACCAGACTCATACTGACATGTTGGACGGTAACCTCCACTGTGCGCTTAGAGCCTTGCAATTCAGCATCACTTTCTGGACCTCATTGTCTGTTATGGGTAGAGCGGCCTTGGCAAAAATGGTGGTTCTACAGAGGCTGCTATATTATTTCACTAACTTACCACTGATGGTGCCACATTCTACGTTTGGATTGATGAACACTTTGCTTATTGATCTTATCTGGGGGACTGGCAGAAGATGTATTAGTCTGAAGAAATTGCAATTGGATACAAGTAGAGGGGGCCTGGGCATTCCGGACTTGCGGGCATATTACATACTTTGCTGTTACCTTGTGGTGTGATCCCGAAGGACTCCCCCCTCTGCTGTGCACGGCGCTCCAATGTTGGAAAGCAGCTCTGCAATATACGCATGCACCCCCTGCATATGCGGGTAACATTCCACTACTGGGTATTCCGCTGAGGGACGGCAGGCTTACTAAGCGCAAGATAGCACCATGGCTAGATGCAGGGATTAGTACAGTAGCGGATCTGTTTGGGGAGGGAACGCTGCTGGATCATGACACATTTGTTAATGAAGCAGGAGCCCCGGCACACTTATATTTACTGCATGCTGCACTGTTCCAACATATAAAGAAGCACCTGGCCCCACAGAGACAGGAACCCCCCACTCATGACTTGGTCAAAATGCTTTACTATATGGGCAGAGGCAGACACCTTTTTAGATGGCTTTACACTGGTTTGCGCTCACATATAATGATTACTCTGGATTCATTGAGGGCTGCATGGAGTGAGGACATAGACAGAGACTTGGCAGATAAGGAATGGAAGAGTGTTCTAGAACACCCCAAAAAAGTCTCCAGAAATGCGAAATTCAAATTTATTCAGACTATGATCCTTCATTGAGCTTACCTTACGCCACATAAACTGGATAAAATGTTCCCAGAGACGCAGCATCACTGTCCGAAATGTTTATTAGAAGGGGCGGACCTGCCTCATATGGTATGGACTTGCCCGAAAGTGAGGGGGTACTGAGACCATGTTCGTAACATAATTAACAGGGCTACACACCGTGAAATACTTAACACTATAGAAGAATGCAAACTGGGCCTGCACAAGCAAGTGTCCAAACAAAAGGTACAATATTGATTTATAGACCTGACGCTTATTTTAGCGATACGTGCCATCACTATGCGCTGGAAATCGCGGTATCTCCCCTCTGTGCTCACATGGCATAGTGAGATGCTGCGTTGGGGCACTGCAGAAAGTGCTGCTTTGCGCAGTGAGGAACTTAGAGGCCTACGCAAGACTCTTATAGCGTTGGAATGGGATATTATGTTTGAGGCTTTAAAATCAGTTGACATTAATCAATACACCGCTGAAATCCCACAGTTGACTGCACATTAGGACACCTACTCTCCGAATGACATGATACATGCAGTGTTTTTTTTATTGGCTATTGATACTGTTGTGTGGCGTTTAAGGCTCCGAGTGAATTTTCCTGATTCATGCCCTTATATAGGTACAATTCACATTGCCCTTATATAGGCATAGAAATCAAACCCTTATTTAGGCATAGCCCATGCTACCCTAAATTCAGGCATGGCTACTTCCAACTGTACCAAACGTCACAACGATTTCTTGGAAAACCGGCTTCAGCAGTTAGAAAACTTCCCCCTGCTTGAATATTGATTTCTCCAAGAACTCAGTTTCTTTACAATGAACAACTATTCCCAGGGGTTCATTATGACGTTCATATGCCCGACTTTACGTCAAACTATGGCATTCCTAAACACCTTCAAGGTATAAATATACCTTCACTTGCTATAGCAAACTACGGTGGTTCGGAGCAGTTCGACTATCTACTTGCCCGAAGCAGCTCGCTATAGCAAGTGCCGAAGGAAGCCGACTCTCCAGCTGATGCACTGATCAGGAAGCTGCCCTTCTCCTGCTGAGAATCCAGCTCAGGTGTTTCCGGCTCCTCTTGCGGGGTGTTGGGAAATCGAGTCCCGAGACTGAGATACCAGACCTCCTTCATTCTAAACAAAGGTTTGGAGCTAATTAGAACCTAGAGAAACCTTTGGTAGATTCTTGGCAAAGAAAACTAAAACCTATGCTACACAATACTTACTTCTTCCCACGTACTAGACTTAGGTCAGGTACATTGGGGTATGCGTATTTTAGAAGCACCAGTTGAGTATTTTAGCCTGTGTATTTATGTATGTATTTTTATATGGCTTTGAAACCATACAATGCTCTTACAGTATTATGTCATATTACTGTTTACGCTGTACGCATTATACTTTACTGTCTGCCTAACGATTGTAGCAGTTCACTTCTCTTGCATGAGAAAGAAGACTGTTCAATACCTTTTTATTGAAAACTCCTGTCTCTCAATTTCTCTGCAAATCTGTAGAAACGAAGCATGCACGATTGACTGAGTGAAATACTTATCTATTGTTTCTGCGACTCTGAGAGATATATTCTTATTCTTGGGAAACAAAGTTGTCATGTTTATGCTTTTGTCAGAAACTAATCCCTTCTTGTGAATTCGAGAAAGTTTCTAGTGACCTCTGAGCTACCTGGCACTCTAAATTAAGTTTAGTATATGCGATAGAGACCTAGTTGACCTAAGTCCTACGTCAAATCTATAGGATATAATATTCCAATGTGCAGAGCCTATTGGGAATATAGGAACTACGCTACAATACATATTTTTTATATGAAGCCTACAACGTCTGTCACACAATATTTCTGATGTACTATATGCTCATGGGACCAGAGGAATAAGGGAGGGGGGAGTTGGGGACTAGTTTGTTGGGTAATGGCTTATGAACATGGCTATAGACACGGAACTTGCTTCCGCAGCAAGATACTGATAGACGTTTATATTGTGGCAAGCATCACTAGATATGTTGGTTCCATAGGCTATATATGATGTTCTTATTTCTCTGTTGACCATCAAAAGTGATGCTCCTAGGGTCATAATGTAATAACAACATAATTACCAGTACATGATACCTTAAATATACATATGGCCATATATGACGTGCAACGCAGTAATGTGGGGTATATGTTCTACTAAAATCAATAAAATTATGTTAAAAAAAAAAAAAGAAGCCATGGGGAAATGGGACTGGGACAAGAGGGACAATGATGGTCCCTGAAGACAAAGAATCCACAAATGGCAGGATTTCAGACTGAGACACAGAAAGTCATTGCTGTGGGTAAAACAAAGCCAAAATGGAATCCAACACAGACAAGTCATCTTCAGCCGATCGAGACCTTACAGTGGAGGAAGGCTAGACTGCTGCAGACAGAGTCCACATTTTATCTGTCCCCTATCCCCCATTTTATTTGTCATTTTTTGCCTCTTTTTTTACAGGGGATCTAGAGGGGTTCAGAGGAACCTAGAACGCAGTGCAAATACTGACAGCATTGGTTAAGGATAGAATAGAATTGAATACGGCAGGTGTACTTTATTTAAGGAGCCCCCACACAAGTCCCTCTGGTAACATTCAGTGTCCTTGCACCATACGGGGGGGGGGGCAGTGACTACTAAGTGCACAACCGATGCATTGCCCGTGGAACAATGTTTGCACATATGCATAAACATACAATTAGGATTAAATTGAGGGGGTGTTCTGCTTTATGTGAAAGCAATGGGCATAGAGGGCTAACCCAAAGCCCACTCTTTTTGTATGGTTTGCAAAACATCTTGCAGACAACTAAAGCTAAAGCTGACGCGCCAGAGCAAATGCATTGTAGTCATGAATAATAATATCCGGTATGTTAATCAAGGTAAAACAGAAACGTCTACTCAGTTTTCTTCACTGTTATCTACAAAAAAGATTGCAAACAGACAAGAATCACAGACAAAAGGAAACAAACAAAGAAAAAAATCAAAAGAGCAGTGAGGAACGGAAGACAGAAGGGATATGCGGTAAGAGGAGGGAACATGAAGGACACATACTACCTTTACTGAGGTACTGAAATAATGAAACAACAGGAGTCTGACTTCAAAACATATAAAAAGTTCACTTTTGGGACAGACAAGCAGGTAGGCTTTCAAAGGCTTTCCATGTAATGATGTACTTATGCAAATTGGCACTCTTATGATGCAAAGATTGCTCCATAGGGAGAAGATATCTAGGCTCCTGCAAAAATCCACATGGACTAATTTCTGCTTAGATTTTCAAACTCAAAATACCAACCATAGAGCCATGGAAAAGTCATCTCTGTATAAAAACTTTCAACCTAAGGCTAGCCACGCAAACGAGGAGTTTGATCTCCTCAATTGTAACATTAATTCAGTAAAATACCTCCCTTCAGGACATGCAAACAGCACTTAAACATTAAAATATCTGAAAGAATACCATATTCCAAAAGGAATTTGTACTGTGACCCAAAAGTACATTTGTATAGTACAGAGTCAAGCTATTTTTGTGTAGATAACTTTGTTGGACCTCTGCAGTACAACTTTGAGAGGTGTTGCTTGATCATTTTTTTTATTCTTTTTACTAAACCAGTTGCACATCATATAAGTGCATTGATTTGACTACATCAGGTACTCTTACCTGACCCCCAAGTTGTACAATATATTTTTTCCCAAGTGCATAGTTCTACTTCTGCACCCTCCTTTTTATGATTTTCCTAGTACTCTAGTCGGTATGCATCAGTCATCACACAGCCTCTTGGCAGGTTATTATACATATTGGAAAAATTAATGTGGGGAGAGAGAAGCAGAGAATAAAGGGTCTCCCACTCAGCTTCTCACAAGAATATCCCCAACCATCAAGAGGAGTGGGACAACACAGTGTCAAATGGAAGAGTCTCTCTAGAAAATATTGGGACACTCAACAGCTAGTATCGGTCAATGGCATGTTATCCCCAATGACGTACTAAAACAGATCGTATCATCATCATGTCTACCCTTCGCTGAGAGGAAAAGTCTCAAGGTGCAGAGACAGTGTGGGAGCCATGACAGAAGATACTGTGGTGAACAAATAACCCCTGCCCCAAAAGTGGACACATTTATGAAAATTGGGGCAGGCGTAAGGTCAAAAAGGGGTGAGATGTGTGAAGAGAAGAGCTAGATACCATTCACATAAATGTATGGTCAACATGTTTCAGCCTACTTGCGCCCATAAGGGTCAATGGCTTTCATTGGGACCGTGGAATTTCTGGTCCCTGTTGTCAGCCAGTTGGATTACTTTCCCAAGGCCAGTTATGGTTTTTTTTTTGTTGAGAATTTGTACCACGCAACGTAGCCCAAGGGCATCAAGGCGCCCAAACTAAAGAGACCGTCGCAAGTGTATTCACTTCTTGGAGGTTTGGAGAATACAATTTCCTCCCCTGACACCCCAACAAACTTTAAAAAATACCTTCACTCACTGTTACTGTTGTTATTGACACCATTAAGTGCAACAAGAAAGCTTACCAAACCCGATTACTAAACATATAATTTAAAGTCTTTAAAGTATACATCACCATTTGTGTGTACAAGGTACAGTGTACAGTAAGGACTTGAAAATGCTACTTGTGTATACTGAGAATACTAAAAGACGTGTGTACTGCTGTTAAGATATGCAAGTGATCAATTATCTAGTTCCTACTGTTCTATTGTACAGGATACGGAAAGGTTAAAAAATACTGGTTCTAACACGAGTGAAAAACTGTCAAATACCATGCATTGTCATGCCCAGGATAAGTGTGCCCTTCACTTTAAAAGCACACATTTCCGTCTAGTGTGTAATGTGAGGCATATTGTAATTGAAAGTGCCAGTACGCGTTATTTGCTATGGCACTGAATTTACTCTGTATCTGGGAGAGGACACCTCATGTGAGGAAGGCGGGTCTATTATCGCACTTCATAATAATTTCGAAAGAGAGTGCAGTAAATAAAAATGTAATGTAAGCATCTATTACGGGTTTCAAAACATGCTAAATGCTAAAATACCTTGAAAGAATAATGACAGGCCCCATAGGCTGTGAGGAGAAAACAGAATGACAGCACTCCTTGGGTAGAAATGATTAGATTAAAAATTTTTGTCAAAAGGAACAATCGCAAACTGCGAAAAAATGCAGTGCACCCGATTCACAAAGGTAAATTTAGAAATGTGGTCTAAACTTAGACCAAACGTCTAAGTTTACGACTTTGGGAATTCACAAAGGGCATTTGTGAGTACTATCATTATGTCTGCACTCAGGACGGAGTTCCGCTCAGAGTGCGGACATAAAGATAGTTTTCATAAATGACCTTTGTAAATTCCCAAAGTCGTAAACTTAGACATCTGGTCAAAGTTTAGACCAAATGTCTAAGTTTACCTTTGTGAATTGGGCCCTGCATCTTTAAATAAGAAATTGGTTCGCAAGGGGGAGGGGGGGTCTTACTTTTACCGCTGGTTCTCCATTCACAACTGGTCCCTTGCATGTTGGTGGTGGGAAAGCCACAGCTCTTATATCCTTTGGTATAGGAGGGAAATGATCATCAGATTTCAATTGTTACTAGCTTCGGTGTCAGTAAGTGTAGACACTGAATAAATACTATTCAATCTGAGGATGCTCGAAGAGAATTGCTACCTACTATTTTCAGCAAAGGACAATATGTATAGATTTATATGCTAAAGTTGTGTGGATCATAATGATATGGAAATGTTTAGATTATGAGGGCACATGTAGAAAAAAAGTATTCAAACGATCTAAAAGACATTGGTATGATGTGGTTATTAAAATCATGAGATACGAGTTTGTGTAATTATCAATAACAGATCTGATAGATTTATATTATTTTTATCTCTAGTATGCAGCTCGGAATTGTTGCACTTGTGGTGTCAAGAGGCATTGTCCTAGATTCAGGCTGCTTAAGTCAAGGGTATTCTATTCTCTTGGGAAAAAAGAAGTGCTTTTATATCAAAGTAAATAGTGTTGCAATTTGCCTAAGTGTGGGCAATGGCCAATCCATTTACCGTCGTGTGACAAGGGAGCTAATGTATTTTCAGTAGTCTGACACTAATAGATGCCTCATTTTAACTTCATCTGATGACTTGCACCCATGATATATTGCAATTAAGTCCCTTATCGAATGAGCCCAGACGATAAATCCAAGTTGTTCCTTTTGTAGCAAGTTCCTATCAGCATGTGTAGCAATGTGGTCTAGGGTTTCAAGTACCACCATTTCAAGTAACTTGCTGAATTACTACTCATCCATATCATCAATCTTTTGCATCTGATGTTGCTCCTATGCTCGTCGATGTGAGTCTTCAGCTTTCTACATGTCATGCCAATGTAATGTAGTCCGCAAGTACATGTGATCATAGATATAATATAGGAAGTCTCTGATGTCAATGCAGTTTTGCTGTATGCATCAGGTGACTACACAATATACTGGGCTTGGGATCTGTTGGCTTGTAATAGGTCTTAGTAATGAGTAGGGCACCATCAGCGAAAATGGTGATGTCAAGAAACAACACTGTCGTCTTGTCACATTGCCTGTGAATTTGAGGTAGCAATTCCTTGTGTTCAACCATGTCAAAAAATCCTGTGCAGTCTGCTTGTCGCCTTTCCATATAATCAGGATGTCATCTATGTAGCATTTCCATAATGTAATCCTTGATGATGTGGGTTGATAATAACAAAAAGACCCGCACAAGGAAAATTATACATAAATTATATTTCTTGCTAGAATATGTAATAGTATTTACAAATATACAGGATAAACGCTTTCCAAGAAGAAGTGAGGTCCAAGTCTTCAGAGTTGTGTTGGAGGACTTTTTATTCATGAACAAGCATATTGAAGATTCAGAAAATTGCTAGCAGCCAACGCGTTTCGTCACCACTGTGACTTCTTCAGGGCTAGAAGCAATTATACATAAAACACGAAATTACAAATAGGAAATATTTACACAATAGAAAAAGAGACAAACAAATCTTATATATACCATTAAAAAAGTTTTTGTTTTTAAAAAATGGTGGTTGCACTAAGCCTAGTACAACTAACCATTGGTTATTATGTTTCAAAAGTTCCAAAATGTCTGTTAACATCTGCACTTATTTAGGTTACATATAGTGCAGATTTGCATCATTCTACTACGTACATTTGGAAAGCGTTAAATAGCATCACAAATTCCGTTATTTTTAAAAAAATTGATTTTTCACGACATTTGAGTGAGAAGCTAACACAGGGAGGAAATTAGCTTCAAAAACCCTTCTTGTTTCACTCCTAAAAGTTCTATTAATTATATCTACTTTTTAATTGTTCAGAGATATCATATAAAGCCCAGTATGTGTCCAGTATTACACAGTAGGACAATAAGATTATCTATCTCATGGGTGTATTTATAATTACAATGCTACAACATCATACTCTTCATATCTCTTTTCTAAGGTATCTTTTTTTAAAAAAAACACTTTGCATACCTCTAAGGTCAGTCGAGCTTTGATAAATAGAGCTTGCGTCGCTTGAACAGAAATACATCAATGAAAGCACCTATGAGGTATCAAATATACATATTAGATTCCTATGTTTACATGTGGACGACATGCACAGAATTCATAAATTTGAATTACACTTACATTCAAAATCCTCTCTCCTAGTTCCCTTAGTATTTAGTCTGACTTCTCAATTTTTCCCTCTAATGTACAGCATTTAACTGTGTTCCCATCTGTGTCACAAGGATCTAAAAGTATACAATGCACCTTAGTAATAATTCAATTTGTATAATGTATCATACTAAAAAGTCTTTTACAATATTCAAAATATTTTACTTACAATATCAAGGGTAGTCTGATATATCCCCAATAGCGTCTTGTTTGTTTATTTTTTGTATATTCAAATATTGTGGTATTATGGGACCATCAGAAATTCTTCAGTAAGTAACGGGCATCTATAATAATGTATAAAGGTCATGATTTAGACATTCATTCTATCGATTCCATGTTATTCAATCTCCTATTTTTGGGAACTGACCCATGCTTTGGCACAGTAGTCTAATGCTTTTACTGACTATACACACCTATTTAGACATTCATTATATTGATTCCATACTATTCAGTCTCCTATTTTTGGGAACTGACCCTTACTTTGGCACAGTAGTCTAGTGCTATTACTAACTATACACACCTATTTGATTGCCATCAACTGAACCGATATGTACAACAAGAGAGGTCAAAAACAGATGCTACATAACGGTTATAGCTCCATCTTATCTTTTCTACAGTCAGGAAGTAATTGTTCAAAAACGGGCACTTTCTAAATGCTTGTGGCAAGAGCATCATAATTATTCCCTTTCCCAAGCCAATTCTAGGTGATAGCACAGGATTATCGACGTACTTCTACTCTTAATCCGCTACTGGCATCATGTGCACGGATCTTTACGAATATTTGAGAAGGACCAAATACAAGTTTCATAATTGCTAAAGACATAGTTGTTTTTTACGGAGATTAATTGGAGTTCGAGTGCTCCACTCTTAAAACGTTGCTAGAGTCATGGACATGGATCTTTTTTTCCCCTCTTTTTTTTCCTCCCAAACATTTAAAAGAAACCGGACACAGGCTTCATAGTTATATTTTGCTAGGGTTTTAAAAAATTGGTTGGAGACATATTTACAGCAGAAAACAGTTATTTTTATATAACAACTCCGAAGGCAATTTTTGCATATCTCGGGCGTGGACTACACAACTCCTAAAGAAACGTTCCAAATTTACAAAGACTAAGGCTAAAGGCAACTGTATCCCCCGAGTGTGACAGCTACTCACATTCCCGAGTAGATTCTACGGGGTTATCAGCATACTTACTTTTAGCGTGCCGCCAGATTCGTGTGCATGGTCCCTTCCCAGTAAGTGAAAGAGACCAAATGCAAACGTCTTTAAATACCCGTATAATCTGACTTCATTTAGGTTAATTTGGAACAGCTGGGCATAGTTGTATTTTGCCGCGCGTAGCTGTCATGTCGCAAGTCATGACGCACGCAGGTACATGGGAGTTGTAGTATCCAAGCGTCCCATTATTTGTGCGTCCCCAGCATGCAATGCTGATGGGAAATGTAGTTGTGACAGTCCCGTGCTACGTATAGACCCGCAACTCGTCGTGGGAAGCGGCGCCATTACTAAATGTGCATTTGAAACTATATTTGCCAGTACTCCCGCCCGTGCAGATTTAATTAGTTTTAACTATCACCATCATTGTATTGGTTCTCATATTATATTATTTATATAGACCAATAATATGATAATTTATATTTATTATGAATCGATTGGAAGTAATACTCTAATTCATCTTTTGGTAATTCATTAGTAGACCTCCTAACTAGGTGCGACTATAATCGTTAAAGTTACAGTATTTACAATGAAGACATAGTATTAGGGTCGATTCGATGATATATTTGACATCTCTAATGTCTATTCACATCTAGTAATATCATGTATTGTGATGCAGCTGACACATGTGGTTTAAGGCATGGAACAGCGAGAGATCAGAATGATTTTAGGAGATTATTCACTATTGGTTATTCAGGATGTATTCAGTTTAAACCTCAAGTATCATCGTTGTTTGTGAATACATTTATTCATACAGCATGAGATTTGTAGAACAGCAGTTCTTTCTTAAAGATAGGAGCTGATTTGTAATAGAAGGGATTAGTTGTTATATTAAATCCCCATATAGTGAATACACTATATGGGGCGCGGCAAAATACAACTATGCCCAGCTGTTCCAAATTAACCTAAATGAAGTCAGATTATACGGGTATTTAAAGACGTTTGCATTTGGTCTCTTTCACTTACTGGGAAGGGACCATGCACACGAATCTGGCGGCACGCTAAAAGTAAGTACGCTGATAACCCCGTAGAATCTACTTGGGAATGTGAGTAGCTGTCACACTCGGGGGATACAGTTGCCTTTAGCCTTAGTCTTTGTAAATTTGGAACGTTTCTTTAGGAGTTGTGTAGTCCTCGCCCGAGATATGCAAAAATTGCCTTCGGAGTTGTTATATAAAAATAACTGTTTTCTGCTGTAAATATGTCTCCAACCAATTTTTTAAAACCCTAGCAAAATATAACTATGAAGCCTGGGTACGGTTTCTTTTAAATGTTTGGGAGGAAAAAAAAGAGGGAAAAAAAAGATCCATGTCCATGACTCTAGCAACGTTTTAAGAGTGGAGCACTCGAACTCCAATTAATCTCCGTAAAAAACAACTATGTCTTTAGCAATTATGAAACTTGTATTTGGTCCTTCTCAAATATTCGTAAAGATCCGTGCACATGATGCCAGTAGCGGATTAAGAGTAGAAGTACGTCGATAATCCCGTGCTATCACCTAGAATTGGCTTGGGAAAGGGAATAATTATGATGCTCTTGCCACAAGCATTTAGAAAGTGCCCATTTTTGAACAATTACTTCCTGACTGTAGAAAAGATAAGATGGAGCTATAACCGTTATGTAGCATCTGTTTTTGACCTCTCTTGTTGTACATATCGGTTCAGTTGATGGCAATCAAATAGGTGTGTATAGTTAGTAATAGCACTAGACTACTGTGCCAAAGTAAGGGTCAGTTCCCAAAAATAGGAGACTGAATAGTATGGAATCAATATAATGAATGTCTAAATAGGTGTGTATAGTCAGTAAAAGCATTAGACTACTGTGCCAAAGCATGGGTCAGTTCCCAAAAATAGGAGATTGAATAACATGGAATCGATAGAATGAATGTCTAAATCATGACCTTTATACATTATTATAGATGCCTGTTACTTACTGAAGAATTTCTGATGGTCCCATAATACCACAATATTTGAATATACAAAAAATAAACAAACAAGACGCTATTGGGGATATATCAGACTACCCTTGATATTGTAAGTAAAATATTTTGAATATTGTAAAAGACTTTTTAGTATGATACATTATACAGATTGAATTATTACTAAGGTGCATTGTATACTTTTAGATCCTTGTGACACAGATGGGAACACCGTTAAATGCTGTACATTAGAGGGAAAAATTGAGAAGTCAGACTAAATACTAAGGGAACTAGGAGAGAGGATTTTGAATGTAAGTGTAATTCAAATTTATGAATTCTGTGCATGTCGTCCACATGTAAACATAGGAATCTAATATGTATATTTGATACCTCATAGGTGCTTTCATTGATGTATTTCTGTTCAAGCGTTGCAAGCTCTATTTATCAAAGCTCGACTAACCTTAGAGGTATGTAAAGTGTTTTTTAAAAAAAAAGATACCTTAGAAAAGAGATATGAAGAGTATGATGTTGTAGCATTGTAATTATAAATACACCCATGAGATAGATAATCTTATTGTCCTACTGTGTAATACTGGACACATACTGGGCTTTATATGATATCTCTGAACAATTAAAAAGTAGATATAATTAATAGAACTTTTAGGAGTGAAACAAGAAGGGTTTTTGAAGCTAATTTCCTCCCTGTGTTAGCTTCTCACTCAATTGTCGTGAAAAATCAATTTTTAAAAAAATAACGGAATTCGTGATGCTATTTAACGCTTTCCAAATGTACGTAGTAGAATGATGCAAATCTGCACTATATGTAACCTAAATAAGTGCAGATGTTAACAGACATTTTGGAACTTTTGAAACATAATAAGCAATGGTTAGTTGTACTAGGCTTAGTGCAACCACCATTTTTTTAAAAACAAAAACTTTTTTAATGGTATATATAAGATTTGTTTGTCTCTTTTTCTATTGTTTAAATATTTCCTATTTGTAATTTCGTGTTTTATGTATAATTGCTTCTAGCCCTGAAGAAGTCACAGTGGTGACGAAACGCGTTGGCTGCTAGCAATTTTCTGAATCTTCAATATGCTTGTTCATGAATAAAAAGTCCTCCAACACAACTCTGAAGACTTGGACCTCACTTCTTCTTGGAAAGCGTTTATCCTGTATATTTGTAAATACTATTACATATTCTAGCAAGAAATATAATTTATGTATAATTTTCCTCGTGCGGGTCTTTTTGTTATTCTCATTGTATGTGATGTTCTGCATCACGTTTTAGGGGGTGTTTACGGGTCACGCCCTCGACCTACACGCACAGGCCTTTGAGTACTAGATACAAGACGAAACATAGTGGAATAGTGTGCAGGCAGTAAATAGCTCTGACCCAATCTTGTTGTGTTATTTATGATGTGGGTTGATGTCAGTCAAGATATTGTTTTCCTCAAAGTGACTGACATAAAGTCTGGCCAGTCTCGGGGCAAAGGTGCTGCCCATCAACATTCCATGGTCTCGGAGATACAAGGTGTTATCGTATTCAATATAGTTCTCTGCCAGAGCTATCCTGCAGCATTCTAAAATAAAATGCCTATAGGTTTGGTGATGTCAACTTGGTTGAAGAAGGTTTTGTTCAATTGTATCCAGAGTTGCACCTTGTGGTAGGCTCATTTGAAGGCTCTCAATATCGAGACCAATCACTGAATGATTTTCTGGATTGAAAGTTAGGACTTCAAGTACCTTTGAAACATCGCACATATGATTTAAATAGGTGGGCGTCTGTTGTACTACTGGTCTAAGAAAGAAGTCCACGAATTGTGAAAAGAACTCATGGATGGAGGCAATCCCAGAAACCATGTGGCAGCCCGGTGGGTGGTTCCTGTCTTTGTGAATCTTCAGAAGCGAATAAAAATATGCCACTTTTGGTTACTTCGCACAGGGAATGTCTACCTCTTTCTTAGAAATCCATCCTCTTTTTTATGTTTCTTCGACAATGTTCACAATAGCCCTTTTGAGTTTTTTCAGTTGGATCTTATGCAATGATCTTATAATATCTGGCGTCATTCAATAGATATGTGCTTTGTCTTTCATAATTGCACTTATTGAGTAAGACAATTCCTCTGCCTTTATCTGCTGGTTTCACCACCAAATTGTGATCCTTTGTAAGTGCCTGTAAGGCCTTCCATTCTCTTGTCATCATGTTGTTGAACGTCTTAAACTTTGAAGCGTAAATGGTTTCAATTTCTTTAATAATGGCTTGCTCAAATGTTAATAGCTCCACTGGATTGAGTAAGAAAGAGAGGAGGCCCCACCTGCCAGAGGGACCAAAGTACTACTTAATAGTGAGAAGAAAATGCATGTCCCTTGGTGAGGAAAACAAACTCAGATTCACACAAGCAAAACTTCAATTAATTTCAAAGACCCCAAGCAGCGGGGAGTGCATATATACAACATAAGCAATAAGCTGATTTCAAATGTATTTTGGATATACTGTGCTTAATATGAAATGTTTTTAATGTATAATTGTGATACCTACAATAGGAATTGTTTTTTAAGATTTCATAAATAAAGACTCTGCCACTACATTCTTGGGCCTGGTGGTGTTTCAGTTGAGTGATCTTAGTATATGTGCACTCCCCGCTGCTTGGGGTCTTTGAATTTGATTGAAGTTTTGCTTGTGTGAATCCGAGTTTGTTTTCCTGCCCAAGGCACACAGAGTTCCATCTCACTAATATCTTGCCTGGAACCTTGGTATTAGGAAGGCAAAAGGTGGACTGATATACGACCGTTTTTTGCGTTCGCAAATGGTAAATCTGCCCGTTTGCGACTGCAAAAATGGGTCCTCGCATGTACAAACTCTATTTTACGGTGACTCGCAAAATAGCGTTTGCGCCTCTCGCTATTAGGAAGGGGCGTCTCTTCCTAATAGCGAGTCACAATGGAATGTACCATTGTTTTGCAACCGCATTTGCGACTGCAAAACACTTGCAGTTTCCCACCTACTTCAAATAGATGGTAAGTCACACACAATTCTTTGTGTATGGATGCGAAAATATTTTTTAAGAGCAGCTAGTGGTCCCAGGGACCACTGCCTGTCCTTAAAAAATGAAACAGAATTGCTTCATTTTTCTTTTTTAAATGCATTATGTTTTCCTGTTCTGCATTAAATAAAAGTGCTTTATTTAAATACGCAGTCACAGGCATGGTGGTCTGGGGACCCCAGCAGACCACCATTTCTGGGAGTGATAGACATTCCTAATGGGGTTGCAAATTGCACTTGCCTCATGAATATTAATGAGGCATGCAATTCGCGACCCGATTAGGAATCGCAAACAGTGTCTGAGACACTGTTGTACATTCTAATTTGTGAGTCGCAAACTGACGCATTTTGCGACTTGCTAATTGGTAGTGTCATACATCTGGCCCTTGGTTCGTAAATTGGTGTCTCCTTCTTCAGTAGTATTTTCTTTATCAATAAAGATAGCTTTAAGCTTCAATCTATGGCTAAACTCTGCCATTTCTCTATTAAGACGGAATTTATCAAAACTGGGTGTTGGAACAAACCTCAGCCCTTTATTGAGGATAGAGATCTGTTAATTTGAAAGAGGTACATTTGCTACTTTAAATATCAGCGACTGCCATTGCTAATCCCTGGGTTCTGTTCTTGGGTCTTTCTTCTTGTCACTAATCCTGTGTTGGTATCTTCCCACCTGACCTCTTTCTTTCTTTCTCTTTGCTGATATTGGACTCTCCCTAAAAAAGGAGGTCTTCATGGCTGGAAAATGAGGTGGTTGTCCTCCCATATAGCGATTCATCCATCCTCCAAACTGCTGGAGGATGCGTTGAAAGTATGCAGCAAAGTGGTTATTACAGAATGGTTCTTGCCAGGGTTGTATCCAGCCACGGTTTCTTCCTCTAAATCTGGGCCATCCTCTGGCCTCATCACCACTTTTCCAGCTAGTTGAGTACAAGGAACTGCCGCCAGAGGAGTTGTAATCTGTGCGGTCCCCTTCGTGATCATTGGGTGGGCTGTAGTCAGTTCAGTTCAGTTCATTAAGCTTTATTTGATTATTATAAGACAATCATAAAAGCACATAAAAGCATCAAAACGTGAATAATTCATTACAATTAATTGGCAACAATCATGACATAAAAATCAATGTTAAAATAACATACTCTTCCTAGCAGCAATTGATCTTAAGATATAGGTTGCAGTAAAAAGACAGATATCTGGCTCATGTAATAAAAACAGCAGACTCATAGCAGCTTTCACAGTTAAAGTGCCGTGCTTTTTGAACAGGGGTTTAAGGAAAGCGATACGGAGATGCAAATACAAATCACATATGAGGAGAAAGTGCAAAGTGCTCTGTTTTGTGACGCCGTCACATGGACATGGTGCAGCAGGATACTTTTTAATACATGGGAATGCAACCAAATGATGAACAATGTCTAATCTCATTCTTGTAAGAACAAATCGATGTGGAGTTCTAGTTACCGTACTTAGGTATTGTTGGAAGCCCTCAGTATCCACATATGATGTATAAAACGTATAAGTTATTAACTGCCCAGTAATATTTAGACGATCATGAGCTTTCTTCCTCAAAAAAATATGTTTTATTTCCTTTTTGGGGATAATACTTGCACCACTGGGGTTTTCCATAATATTTATTTTAAGTATGTCCTTAAATGTTGACACTATATATTTGAGCCATGGGATCTTTAAATAATTGTCTAGGCGAAGGCAATCATTGATGATACTTCTGTTAAAGATAGTTTCTTCGTTCATCCAAATAGATCTCGATACCAACAATGGTCTCAGCCCAATTAAATCCGTCAGATGTTCCAGCCCCACTTCATTATGTATTAACTCAGAGGAAGCTGACATGGGTACACAGAGTAACTTTTTAAGAAACCTGTTTTCCTCTGTTTGTAAATCTACATGACGGTAGTGACCCCAAACCCCTGCTCCATAAAGTGCAATCGATGTGCATCTAGATTGGTAAATGTGCAACATATCACAAATTCGACGATCCCCAAGTTTAACAGCAAATTTAAGAACGCCTTAAGCACTTTTAGCCATTTTGGCCCTAACATTCATTACTTCCTGTGTCCACATCCCATTACTAGTAAAGATTATACCCATGTAGCAGAACTTTTCAACAGTAAAAATTTTTTGTCGGTCTACATAAAAGGGTTTCGATTTTCCTTAACTTAGGCCACAGATCAGGGCATATGTTTTAGTTTTGTTAATCTGCAGCTTTCTCCCCTTAATAAAATCTGTAAATTTATCGATTAACCTCTGTAGGCCTAATGGTGTCCTTGAGAGGAGTACCGCGTCATCTGAATATGGCAGCACTGGTACATCCTGTCCCTCCACCTGGGGTGCATCGGGCTTTACAGTTTTGAGTTCAGCATCAATTGCATTAATAAAAAGAGTAAAAAGGTGGGCTGTAGTCCTCTTTGATGTACTGGTAAACCTTTTTTTGGAAAAACATTTCAGGTCCTTACCTAACTTCTAAGTATCTATACTAACTGATGCCAACGCCAGTCGCGATCGACACCAGACGATCATTTCCCTCCTGTACTGGAGGATAAAAGAGCTGCGGCTTTCCCACTTACCAATATGGAGGACGGAAGAGACCAGTCGTGAATAGAGAACCATCACTAAAAGGAAGACCTCGATTGAGAACTAATTTCTTATTTAAAGATACTGCACTTTTCGCAGTATGCAATTGATCCTTTAACCAATAATGTTTAATCTGATCTTTTCTACCTAAGGAGCGTAGACATTCTGCCTCCTCCCACGGCCTTGGTGGCCCTGCCATTTTTCATTCAAGCTATTTTAGAGTTTAATATATTCTGATTCCTGTGATAGACTCCAAGTTTACATTATGTTTTTATTTATCACACTTTCTTGTGAATCCACTAGTGATAGATAGTAATTTTCCTGTTCCAGAATGTTCTAATGATGTTATGAATATGTTAGCCTACTGTGTCTAACCAATATACAGTTACATCTTATTATTCATGTGCTGCAACCCACTGAGTTATTTTTGTAATATGCAAGCTTCAACTTCTCTCATGAGAGAGAGAGACTTCTGATGCTGACATTTGCTCTGCAGCTCCAATGTCTTATGCTCTAGTTTCCCCCCTTTCCTTATGAGCAGAAAATCCCTGGTTTCAGCATCTCTCGCCTTGGGTATTTTTCTTGCAGAAATGTTTTCATGCTCTAGAGAAGCCGAGTCTCGGCTCCGTGGCCTTGAGAAAAAAATGTTGCTTTTGCATGAGCAGATGCTTCTTGTGTGAGGCTATAGTTCGCCCTCTGTTGAGCCCAGTACTTTTCCAGTCTGGGCGTGTCTTTACCCTGCCATGCTATGTTATAATGTATTGTCCTGATGGGATGGGTCAGTCCTCTCGGTGCACTCCCTGGGGTGTAGACCTGACGGGGCCCATATGCAGATGAATCTCATGGCCTAATAAATATATTTCTAATTCTTCTCCACTGTTCGGCTGGCTTATTATATGAGAATGATAGATGAGTGAGGTAAGTCGCTCAGGTGGATTTGAGCCACGCTTATCACTAGGAAGCGGGACAATAGAATCACATGAGGCTTCCACTCCCAGATACAAGGTAATTTAATATTAGATTATGGAAACTCTATATAGATGACATCCTGATTATATGGAATGGCAACGAGCAGACTGCACAGGATATTTTGACATGGCTGAACATAACGGGATGGCTACCTCAAATTCACAAGCGATGTAAGTAAGACGACATTGTTGTTTTTTGCCATCACAATTTTTTCTGACAGTGCCAAATTCGGCACCAAGACCTATTACAAGGCGACAGATATAAATAACCTACTACTGTTTAATAGTTTTTATCCACGGCCATTGGAAGAACACTTATTGTACAGTCAATTCTTACGCATACAGTGAAACTGCAGTGACATCAGAGACTTCAAATTTCAAGCCAAAGAATTGACCAACAAACTGGAATCCAGGGATGATCCTTCTCACATTGCTAACTGATGTTACAAACAAGCCAGAAACCAGCATAGAAAAATCCTCGTAACAGAAAAGGAATGACTCCCTACCCGAGACGTGTTGACTTGTGCGACCACAGTGCAGCTTCAAACCACCTTAAGAAATTGGTAGACAGAAATTGGAAAATAGTCAACTCAGGAGCATTCAAGTTGCCAAAGCTCCACTTTGTTAATAAGAGAGGAGAAAACGTGCTCTTGGGGTCTTCCCCAGTCATGGGGCACTACCCCTGTGGGTCCTGCTCAGTCTGTCATTTGACCATGGCCACAGAAGCACTTGATTTGAAACCAGATCTCAAGTGGACCCTGAGAAAACACACAAATGTCAGTAGTTCCCATGTCATATATATGATCATGTGTCCGTGTTACAGAGGCATGATGTAGAAAGGTGAAGACCAGCATCTGCAAGTATAGGAGCAACATCACATGCAAAAAATCAACAACAAAGATGAGTAGTCATTTTCCAACTATTGGAAATTCTGCAAATGACTTGAAATGGGTGATACTTGAAACCCTGGACCACATTGATGCGCTTGCTGATAGTAACTTTCTACAAAATGAACAACGTTGGATTTGTCATCTGGGCACATTGAATAAGGGACTTAATGACAATATCCCATGGGTGCCAGTCATCTGATGAAGATAAAATGAGGCACCTAATGTCACAACCTTGCCACACCGCGGAAAATGCATTAGCTTCCTTGTCACACTACAGGAAATGGGTTAGCAACTTCCCCACTCTTAGGCAACTTACAACACTATATGCATTGATATACAAGCACTTCTATTTTGCCAAGAGAATAGAATCCCCTTGATTTAGGCAGCCTGAATCTAGAACAGTGCCTCCAGACACCACAAGTCCAAGAATTACTAGCTGTATACTAGAGATAAAAATAATATTAAATTACTATGGGCCATATTATCACGAAAGGGCAATACATGATCGCCCCTTTTATCGGCAGGAAACTGCCACTAAAGCGGTGATAATGGGCTTGATAATATGCCCTTGTGAATTCCCATAGAAGCCCAGGTTCTGGTGTTAACCTGGGCTTCTATGGGAATTCACACGGGCATATTATCAAGGCCATTATCGCCGCTTTAGCTGCAGTTTCCTGCCGATAAAAGCGGCAATAATGTATTGCCCTTTCTTGATAATATGGCCCCAGGTTTGTTATTGTTAATAGCATGATCTTGTACATCATGATTTTTATAATCTCATCATATCAATGTCTTGTAGATCGCTTGAATAGCTTTTTTCTTCATGTGCCCTCGTGATGTAAAAATTTGTATATCATTATGATCTGCACAACTTTAGTGTGCCAATCCACACATTATTGCCTTTTGTTGAAAATAACTAGGTAGCAATTCTCTTTGACCATCCTCGGATAGCATTGTCTTTATTCAGTATCTACTCTTACTGATGCCGACACCAGTAATGATCGACACCTGATGATCATTTCCCTCCTATACCGGTGGATAAAAGAGCTGCAACTTTCCCAAAGCCCACATGCAGGATGGGAGGGGCAAGTCGCAAATGGAGAACCATCGCTTAAAGCAAGACACCCCTTGCAAACCAATTTCTTATTTTAAGACATTGCATTTTTTCACAGTATTCAATTGTTCCTTTTGACAAAAGCTTTTAATCTAATCTTTTCTACCTTAGGAGCGCAGCCATTCCGCCTCCCCTCGCAGAGAGAAAGGTTAAAACAGTGAAAACTGATTCTCCCAAGAGAGAGGTTTTAAAGAGATTCTGAACCAATCACCTAAACCCACAAAGCCCTTTAGAGGTATGATGACCTGTATGAATTGTTCCAATTGTAATAATATCTTTACTGGTAAAATTCTACAACATCCCAGGTCAGGCAAACCCATAAGTTTGAGATTTAACGCCACATGTAATAGTCATCATCTTGTCTACTTTATCAAATGTCCTTGCGGCTTATTTTATGTGGGCAAAGCTGAGAGGGCTTTACGCATTCGCATCACTGAACACAAAAGCCGCATCAGAACTAACACCACAAGTTCCCCTATTGCCCAACATTGGCGATCATTGAGACACAATATTGCTCAACTCAAATGTGGAGTTCTCGAGGTCATTGAACAACGCCCTGATCGCGACACAAGCAAATTTCTGTCGCAACGTGAAACCTACTGGATCTGGTTCATGCAATCACTTACACCTTTAGGTCTTAATGACAAATTTGAATTGGCCATCTTTCTCTAATACTATTACGCTTTACCTAATATTCTGTACGCCACAAGCATCATTTCACACTACTGCTTGTATTGTATTCTATATTATTGTTCCCCAATAATGTGCTGTTCATTACGCAATTGTTTATTATGCACTTAAGAATCTTTGTATCCTTGTTTTTATTGTACGCTAAGAGTTTTCTCTATCATATAATGTATATAGAACTGTTGGACTACTCCCGAAATGACAAGACTATTACTATTATTATTTTGCTCTACATTTCTCCGCCTCTGTCTTTTTCTCCTTTTTCATTCACATTTAATTTTTTCAGCATGTAGTTGTGTCACTCGCTCTCACTGTCTTAAGATGGCCACCTTCTTTAACCACCCTTAACGTAGTCCGTTTTCACTCTCTACCGCGTCCTTTTTTACCCGTCTTTCCTTTCACGACTGTGTATCCTCGTTGCTTTCAGCGTCCCGCCCGGCACTATACACTTTAGAATCTAATGTGAAGCTCAGTACTGGTGAGTTTTGTTTCTTTAATATAGAACAAGCGTGACTTTATTACTTTTAATATCGCGCCATACTGACGCTTCCTGTAACTTTTCAGGTTGCTCCTAGCTCCTAGCTTCTTTTAAAAGCACCCACGGGTCTATTTACTATTTTTATTACACTTCACTTCACGCACAGTATTTCATCAGCACGTCTTTTCTTCAGCCTCCAGTTAGTCTTGCCGCCTGACGGCGGACCTGCTGAAATCGTCATGCCTCTATCTAGAGGCGTGTTTGTATCGGTAAGCCTTTTGCTGAATCACTGAATGCATGAGCACACTAGTTCACTTCCTCTCTAGAGGCGTGTTTCTATCGGTAAGCCTTTTGCTGAATCACTGAATGCATGAGCACACTAGTTCACTTCCTCGGGACTACGAATCCAACTTTGTCGGTTACGTGCACCATCGGTTCCTACTCTTTTTTTTCTTTTTCTTTTTCTTTTTCTTTTTTTTCTTTTTCTTATTTCAAATCTTGGTGGTTGAACTGTTTCTTTTATTCACTTACTTCCTAGTGACACACCACTAATTGTATCTTTATGCAGCTTCTTTTGCATCACGGTTACTCATTCCTGTACATGTCCGCAGTTTTTGAACATGAATCCTCACCCCCATGTAGGTACTTGAATGTATGCTGCTATTACAAATGAGTCCAATTATTGTTTATATTATTTTTCTTAGACTCCCCTGATGAAGGGCTACCCTTGATGCCCGAAATGCATTGGGACTGTTAATTTGAAATATCTTTGGAATTTATTTGAACATTCTTCATTTGGACCCTGTGAATTCTCAACAATATTCTTGAACTTTTATGACTGAATATAAAGTCAATCAATCACAAATCTGAAGTCTACACGTCAATTATTGAATTGCTTGTTTTTTCTAATGTTGTAAAACATCAATTTATGTGTATAAAACCAGCTTCTCTTGATCCATTGTTTACCCCTGTACACTCGCCTTGAGTGACTTGTAGCAGTGCATTAGGTTTTCCAGGTAACTATCTGGTGTATTTCCAATTTATATTAGACGGTAGACAGGTCCGTGCACATTTAAAGTGCTAGGCACACTTATCCTGGGTATGACAACGCATGTTTTTTGGCAGTTTCTAACTTGTGTAAGAACCAGTATTTATGAATGTTTCTGTATCCCGCACAATAGAAAAGCAGGAACTACATAATTGATCACATGCATATCTTAACAGCAATACGCACATCTTTTATTATTCTCATTATCAACAGGTTTTTGTTCGAGTCCTCACTGTACACTGTGCTTTGTGCACACAAATGGTGATGTATACTTTATAGACTTTAAATTCTATGTTTACTAATGTTGTTAATAAGAACAGTAACAATGATGAATGTATGCTTTAATGTTCGTTTCTGTTTCAGGGTAGGACTTCGTATTCTCCAAACCTCCAAGAAGGTAATACACTTGTGACATAATTGGCCAGGGGAAAGTATCCTAACTGGCTAACAACAGGGATCCAAAATTCCACGGTCCTGACGAAAGCCATCGACCTTTATGGGCGCAAGTAGGCTGAAGCATGTTGACCATACATTTATGGCGATGTGAGGGATATCTAGCTATTCCCTAAATACATCTCATCTCTTTTTAAGCTAACTCACGCTCCGCTTTTAATAAATTCATTCACTTTTGCGGCAGGAGATAATTTTAAACCACAGCATCTGCTGTCACGGATTCCACACATCTGTTCACTTTGAGACACTTCCTCCCAGCGGAGGGTAGACCCGATGATGACACTATTGGTTATTAATACGAACGGTGGGGATAACATGCCGCTGACCGAATCCAGCTGCTGAGGGTCCCAATATTTTCTAGTGAGGCTGTTCTATTTGACACTGTGTTGTCCACCTCCTCTTGATGGTTGTTACTATACATATTGCTTCACCCCATGTGTCAGCTTTAGTATCTGGTGTACTGTCCTGCACATATACTGTTCTATTTGTGTTGTTATCTCTTTATTTCAATCTGCATTCAAAGATAATCAGTAGGTTCTCAAAATTCATGGGACCTAACAGCAGGGTGAAGTGTACTGGCGTACGTCTCCGTCAGCTCATTGCAATATATCATGTCCTGAATCCAGTTTATCCATGTGGATATACTTTTTTCCTCTGGCATCTGCCGAATGCTTCCTAAGTCATGATTAGAGTACTTGGGCAAATAGCCAATTGAGGAGACGAGGCACTGGTAACACCACATGCACTTCTTTCATTAACTGGTTTGTTTATATGCTATGTTAGCTTGTTTTTCACTTATTTATCATTCATTAACCTTAATGACCTACACCAGCCCCTGATCATGTATTTGCTTGACTACATCATATCCAGATTAGCCACTTTAATGCGGTTGACGTCCACCTCATTACCTTTCCAGTGCAGTGCATCTCAATGGATTATACAACCCATTGCTTGAGAAACATTCTCTTTAAAAATCAAATTCAGTTCTCTAGCGGAACGCTCTCCTCACGTCCCAAATTGATATTTTATTGTTCATTGTGGCACACAGCAGACTGACATCGCAGTAACCAAAAATGAAAATGGAGCCATGATCTGCTTTCACTTTGATTTGTGCTAGTGGCTTATCTCTGTCCACCAAGCACCGGTCTGTCTGTGACAAGTACTTCTGCAAGGCAACAATATCCCCTGTCCAGTAGTACCTCCTCCAATCGGATCCCTGCTTGGAGATCCTAAAAGGATCACAATCTCCAAGCAGGGATCCACCTACTTGTTCATTTAGGAGGCTGGGGGAGTCATCCTCCTGTGCATGGACAAGTGCTCCCCCTTGGTGTTTATCCCAATCTGCCCTCCATTGCTGAGGACAGAAAGCCCTGTAGACATCAGGAAATAACACGCCAAAAAAAGGGTGTGGACAGCCCACATTGGCATCCTCTAACACCCCCTAAAAGGGTCAATGTGGTACTTCTGTATACCCATGTGGAGGCAGAAGCCTACTTGACACCAGCAAATTATTATGTCGCCGTACACCCTGACATCAGGTCATGCCCCCACCCCAAAAGGGGCAATATAGAATTTCTGCCACCTGGGGTGGAGAGGATAGTGTTAGTTACTCTCCATCTGCTCCAAAAGGGACATAAAACCAACTTGTGCTAGGAAATCATTGGCAAAAAAAACTTGAGGATGACGCACCCTGGCATTGGGCCATACCCCATACCCCAGAATGGGAAATACTTTCCTTCTGCGAGGGATACAACATGGGGCTTTTCACCCAAAGTACCCCCTGTAGGGGGGCAGCAAGTCCACTTGACACCTGGTCCCTTTTGCAGGCACTGCTACCAGCCACCCAACTGTGACCCTGTTTTTATTTGGAGAAATTGGATGTGCATTGACTCTTATGCACGCGTGACTCAGTATCCCATTGATGAACCCAATACATCTCTGGCTCGTCTTTTCAGCTAGGCTAGTTTAAAGAAAAAAGAGGATTGAGACTCCATGTGGTAGTAGTAGAGAGAAGAGGGGTCATCTTTTTTTTTTTTTTTAAAGTGGTAGAAAACAAAGCTTTTAAATCATGGTGGAGATATGCCAGATGTGAGACAACAGTTTAACAGAAAAGTCAAACAGCGAGCATCTCCTGCCATAGGAAAAGAGTTTTAATATCTGAAGGCCGAACAGAATGCACAACATGTATTGGAAGCTTTGATTATTGGAACACATTAATTTGGCGATGTCCTGAAATATGCACTGATGTTGTGCCTCTGTAAATAGGTATACATGTGCAAGTTTACATTTCGTGAATTATTTGCACTAGTAAATTAAGCCAATTGCACCTGTACATTGAACTTAGTAGTGTTAATGACGTTTTGCATCGAGCCAATCAATGTCAATGTCAATGTATCTTTATTCGGCATTTAAAAAATACCATAAAAGTGCATAAAAACAGTAAGAAATAGTTAAAATAAATCGAGCCAATCAACAGGATAACATTCAGTACCATACAGAAAGTATGCAGCTTGAGCAGCAGTAACAAGGCAAACCTGATTCTCTCACAGAATGGCTGCAACATGGACCTCAGCGGAGCAAGCTTCACCAACACATAAAATAGGTGTTGTACAAATAAAAGCACTGCAAACTTCATCATATTCATATGTAAATATTTTTATAGCATCAAACTTCGAAGTCATCCAGGAGCTTCGTAAAACACACAGCTAGAGTCTGGATAAAAAAATCAAGCTCTTCGAATAAGAATGACAGCTAAAATAACTTACATGAAGCGCAGAGAACAGGTACAGAATCCACCGAGGACAGATACAGAATCGGCCGGTATAACAACGGCAGCAGCATGGTCAGTTTTTGCTCTGTGTGCGACTATGGATCCAGTTTTGTGGCGGTGGCGGTGCTCTGAGGGTGCTGGTCACCTTCACAGTATTACAGGGGCTTCTGACATATGGCCATGACGGGAAGACTATAACGTTTGGACAATACCTCGCGGCAGCAATACCAGAATGAACTGGGAGAGCTGAGGGGTTAGTGGTAACAACACACGACCCATACATTAACAGATGGTGACCGGACGACGTGTCTTTTATATGTGAAGACTATTTCTTGTAATAATAGGTTTACATGCACTGAATTCAACTATCCCCATCATACTTATTGGCCCGAGGTTGTTCCTTGGGCGCATGCACCCTGAGGCTATCACTGTGTGTCCATCATGTGGTGTGGAGTGACCCAGTCATTTCTAATTTCTGAGTGTGTTGGAATTGACTGGTAGGCTGAATATTAATAAGCCACTGGGATGCCTGCTGGGGCTCATGAAGCACACAAAGAGATCAAAACACATTTGCAAGTTCGTAGACTTGGGGCTTGTGTTGGCGAAAAGATGTATTGCTATGTCTTGGAAAGCTGCTTCTTCTCTGTTAATGTCAAGCTGGTTAAAAGATCTGAAGAAATGGCCATGTGCAGAAATCACAATGTTATCCAATGTACAGAGGCTGAAGGGCTGGGAGGCAGATATGGTATGTGGAATGCAGTACTTACTTTGTAAATAAGTGCCAGGGCCCTCATCAGGAGGTCACTTCTGCCTGCACTGCCATTTGCCACCGTCAGAGTTGCCAACTACAGTAACAACAAACACTAAGCTTCACAATCCTACAGTTGTGACAATTCTGACAATTCCAGACCACCAAAGATATAAGAACATCATTGGCAGCAGATAATAATACATTTTAATGCATGTTGAATTACTAAACAATTGTTGTTGTGGTCGTCTCTAAATTAGACAAACAGTGCCAACATGTGGCAGACTGTCATAAGTGCTGTTGTTGGCAATTAAGTGCTGGTGCTAAGCACCGGGAACCACCTGCTCATATTAAGCACTGGTAGGATGATATCTTGGAGAAACCTTAGGCCAAGTTAGAAGAATGTCCCCCTTGAAATGTGATTAGATGTAGGGGCTGTGCCCCCCTGTTACCTCAGTGGGAATGGATAGTGAATAGTTGGAGGGAACTGTCTTGCTATAAACTGGATCGAGATCACAAGCATTGTGTTTTCTTATTACTAAGGGTAAAAGTGGAGATATATTACAAAATATTATTGCATATGGGCAATGATAGTAGCTGGGAAAGAGAACGGACATAGTGTTGCTAGTCAGAAACGGAGTTTTATCTTTATGTTTGATTACCAGGGCTATAGTTTAAATGTAATACTACGTGTACTTCACATTGGTTAAATAAGGGACGACAAAGTTATCACAACTGCATTGTACTGTGACTATGTAGGTATGGCGGGGCATCGTGTAATTATCCTTTTAAAATGTTATATTGTAATGGTAATAAAACAAAGGTAGCAACATGGCAAGCTTTTCTCACAAATGAAAAGAAATATCATTAGAGCAGTGCAGGTTACCCTCATATACATAATAGTTTGAGAATGGCAGGACACAACAGACTGCTCCTCTACACAACCTTAAACACACAATACATATTCAAGTAATAAAACATAAAGGGGCACATGCATCATTCATACATTTTGCATGTCTTAATTTGCGAAATTTACCGAATCGCAAATTAAGAATTGCAAAATGCTATGCATATTTTTTTTCGGTATTTATTTGTGATTCGGTAAAAATCCCAATTTTTACCGAATCGCAAATAAATACCGAATTCCTAACTGCTTTTTCGCAAATCCCATTGATTCCTATGGGCCGAAAGAGTCAATGGGAAGGCATTTACGAATTCGCAATTTATTGATGCATTCCAAGGGTGAAGGGGGGGGGTCCAAAGGACCCCCCCCCCTGCACCTCTGAAATGTATTTGAAAGTGCATGTTTCAAACACACATGTCCTAAGGACATGTGTGTCTGTAACATGACAGTGTAAAAAATGCATTTTTTTGCATTTTGAAAGATTTTCGCAAATTAACACGAGGGTCAACCTCGTGTTAATTTGCACTTCCAATTTCAAAATTCGCATTTTTTTTAAAATTGATGCATTGCATTTAAGGAATCGCACAAATGCGATTCCTTAAATGCATTCGCATTTTTAAGAAATACAAAAAAAAGCGAATATTGAAAAAGTGTTTGATGCATCCCAAATACGTATTTAGGAAGTGCAAACGGCCGAATTTACAGATTCGCACCGTTTGCACTTCCTAAATAGGTTGATGCATGTGCCCCTAAGACCGTACTGGAAGGATCCAAGTGACATACCTGTGCACTGACCACAAGAAACGCAACTTCTCACTAAAGGCATCATGGGGAATGCTTGTCACAGCTGTAATAACTAAGAAAGTGTGTTCAATATTAGCTCCCTGGTACTGATACACACTGCTTGTTAGATCAGCCCACGAGGCCTGCTAAATCCCTTATCTGCCAATAAGGATTAAGAAGTGGACAACCAGCCACCACGTCACAGGACACAGAGGCATAAATCGTGCAAGTGCCTACCCTGAACAACCTCTTGTATGAGATGAAGAAAGGCCTGGCAAGAAGTTCACTCAAAGCATTCCTTATCTAGAACTGAGCAACCACTTCTCTCTTCATCCCTAGATGACCCATGTTCCCTAGTGTCCCAGCAAGTCCAGGACTGGACGAGTGCCATATTTTTAGGTCTCAACTGCGACAGCCTATGCGCTGCATGCGCACTCTCTTGCAAGGGGCTTTGCTTACAATAAAGGTCTGAGACCGAGTCCACATGGGCTAATACCGCGTTCAGCCTCCTAAGGCAGTCCTGGATGCCCCTGGAAGCCATAACGCCGTTCTGGTCATAGTGTACCAAAGACCTTATCCATGGGACCAGGCGATTTGCAAGGGCCTTCACCAGTAACTAAGCCTCCACGTTAATTAAGAGGATTGATCTGTAGATTGTGCACTACTTAACCCCTTCGACGCTGATGAAGAGCTGGGCTCGTCATGAGGTAGCCTCCTCGCACGCTCATGACGAGCCCAGCTCGTCACGTAAAGTGCGCTTTCGCAAATCTCAGCGTACGGGCGGAATTCCGCCCGCACGCATGCGGTTAAGTGGACTGGCTGGTTTGGGGAGAACGAGCACTGTAGTACCACAGATATCAGTTAGGAGGAGTGCCTCCCTCTGGTGCCCATTAACAATGTTTTCCCAGGTTTGCCTATGCTGTAGTGTGGTGGAGTAGCTCTTCCTCTTTCAGGGGTCTGACCTGCCCTCCGGAATGATCCTTGGCGATACTAGATCTGCGACAATTGAGCTCTGTGCTTCCGCATGGAGGGATAGATCGTTACAGATGCTCACAGTATTGTGCAAAGGTTTCTGCTACTTCGGATGCTTCCTGAATCACTCTGCCCATCAGTGTGCATACCTGAAGCTCAAAACTTTCTTTCAAAGATCAACTCTCCCATTTTGTCCCAGAATTCATACAGTCTATCTTGCACGTCCTTTAGGTCTGCTTTGGATCTCCCCAGCTTCTCCTCGAGGCATCAGAGGTAATTGGCCTCCCCATCTGGACATTGAGGATCTGATTCACAAAAGGTCTCCGCACTCATGGCATAGGTCTTGTAGTTGTGGCAGGAAGCCTGAAATCGTTGTGGGCCTCCACATTGCAGAGGTCCCGCCCCAATTGCGGTACTCCTGCCATGACCGTGACCCCCCCCCCAGACATGAGTGCAGAGGCCCTTTGTGAAACGGGACTAGCATCTTTTTCCTTCAATCTGAGTTTATCCTCCAGTGCCCATATTTTCTCCTCTCTATATCTTTTCCTGCCATTTTTAACTGTAATTATTTTACCTCTGAGGACTGCTTTCTTGGCCACCCACAGTATCATAGGAGATATATCTGTGGTGGAGTTAACCTCGAAGTAGAAATCTAATTCTTCTTGTACATAGTCCTTTAACTTAGTATCCTTCAGCCACCCTGCATACAGGCCCCAATACAAGGTCCGCCTGCGTCTATTCAGCCCCATCACAATCTCTATTGGCGAGTGATTGGACAATGACCTGGGGCAAATATGATCCCCTGAGACCTTAAGGAAAGCCGAGGTGGGCCGGAAAAAGTAGTCTAACCATGAGTGTAATCTGTGAGGGTAAAAATAATGTATATATTCCCATGTAGCTGGATTATGGATTCTTCATATATCACTGAGGCAAGGGAGTCTGCTGAAGAGGCCTGGGTTGTTTGTCACTCCTCTCTCGCCCCATTCTGTGTGTCCAGGTGTGGCTACATATCGTCAATGAGGTCTCATCCAACTGAAAGCCCCCTGACGGGGACCGCTACAATAATGGTCATTAGATCCATCACTGTGGCTACCCACAGATGGGGGGTGTATTTTTTAACTACAAAACACAGTCTACCAAACACAAAGGCAGATACCAATATGTGCCAACCAAGTGTATCCTGGACGTTCTCCATGTCCACTAGGGGGAAGTTTTTATGAAGCAGGTGGCCACCCCTCTAGATCCCCTAGTAAATCCAGCATGATACACCTGGTTGAAGCAATATTGGGCCAAAAAGGTACATACATCCCGAGCAGGTGAGTCTCCTGCAATAGAAGGACTGCTTGAGGATCCCATTGCACGTTTACTGACTTTATCCAGCAGGCCATTTACATTCCATGACACAATCTTACAGAGTGTGTCGCTCTCTAGTATGATCATGATAGGTAGTCAGTCATATGTGTCCAAACTTTTGGGGAAGAACACTGGGTACGGCTCCTGTATGTAAAAAAAGGAAAACAACGGAACCTCAAACTACCAACCTCCACCCAATACTTCAGTTTTGGAAGCATCTGTCACCCCAAAAAAACATTTCCATTGCAAACTATAACCTAGCATAAAAGACAAACACATCAAAGTCTGATGTAGCGAGGTAACTGTCCCGGGGCCGGCCTCTGGTTGCAGGAGCAATGAAGCCCTCATTAGCGACATTAAGACCACTGTCTGTAGAGCAAAAGATTGGGGGGGCGAAGGGGTGCAAAGCCCCAGAAGAGCTATCATGACTCCCTCAGAGGCCCGGCCACCAGGGAGTCTGCTCTCTGACCTTCGTTGGATCCATCCAATGAAGTAATCTCTCATCCCCTCTGCGTGGGCCCGCTCCAGTTGATCGTAACCCCTCTGACTAAATTTCCTCTACCAGACTTCTCTCCTGGGGCAGTCCATCCCACCCCATAACAGTGGTGGATCCACCCACATCACTGGCAATTGCTTTCTTTTGCCGCCCAGTCCTATGCCATCTATGGACTGCTGAAGAATGTTGATTTGCCTTGGATCTTCACTTTCAATTTATTGGGGTAGATTACTGCATATTCAATATTCATAGCCCTAAGTTTCTTTTTCACCTCCTAAAAGGATTTATGCATGAGCTGCTCCTTGGCGGTGTAATTGGGGAATGGCATCACCTTGGAAACTGCACAGCAAATATATTGTAGGTGGTGGGCCTGCTGCAGTATGGCCTCCCTGTCCACATAATTTAGTACCCACATCATGATGGGTCAGACCAAGGAACCAGGAGGTCTAGGAGCAAGCACTCTGTGAACCCTCTCTAGTTCGAAGGAGGAGGACAGCACCCCATCCGCGATCCATACCTTAATCCAGTCTGCAAATAATTTTTCCAGTTGCTGACCCTCTGCATCATCCAGCAGACTCACCAGTTGCAGGATAATTCTGAGAGATCGGCCCTCCAGTCTCCATATGGTGTTCGAGGAGTTTCCTAGGGCCTGGCATAGGAGGGAGACCTTTACCCCACCCCACAAATCTTGTCATTGAGATCTTTGTGGTTATCCCTAATCAACTGCAGTGTAGTAGGCAGTGAAACAATCTCCTCCTGTGGCTGAGGAGCCTGTTTCTGTGCCCCATCCCCTGCCATCCCAAAAGGTGTCACTGGTATAGTATACTTGTCTATTATGCTTTGGCCCGCCATTGCCCTATTTGGCGGGTCGGGTCAACAGATACCAAGGTGGAAATCACTTTGTGGTGCATTCTTTGTCCAGGGTTGCCATGCCACAGGCACCTGCCTCAGGTTCAAGCGCCCACTATGTTCCCCTGCAGTCCTAGGGTGGGCTCCGCCGGCATGCACAATGGAAACGGGGAAGTGGGGCATGCCCCCCCTCGAGCCCCACTTTTTTGTGCAACACCACAATGTCCTAGGACCCATAGACCTTTCTCTGTGCCCACAGGGCTGTCAACTAAAAATCTCCATATATGGCACCTCGTCTGTGCTGCAGACTCCCGGTCCTTACGCACCTCAGGTCACCAGTTGAATGCCCAATCAGTCAGCAGGCACCACAGCTGGGCAACACTGCTAAACGTCTAGTGGGGAATGGGTCAGTCCCACTCTCCGCTTGCAGCCAATTTGGTCCCCCAAGACAGTCCAATATTCATGAGAAGGGGGCCGCCAAATGCCCCCGGGGAGCCTGAACTAACTCCAGCAGAAACCAATCATGTCGGCTGCGCTGCCCACCCAGTCCACCAGGGAGGACACTAGAGTTTTGTTCTGGGCTCCTGACACTCTGAATGCAAAGTCCGACAGAGGGAAGGAAGGTATACACTTAGCCCACCTGCACCAATCGCCATGGCTGCTGTGGCAGCTGCCAGGCCCTCCACAAGGCAACCACCTCAGGTGTTGCGTCGATCAATCAATCAATCAATCATAACACTTGTATAGCGCGCTACTCACCCGGGGGGGTCTCAAGGCGCTTGGGGGTAGGGGTCCGCTACTGCTCGAACAGCCAGGTCTTGAGTTGTCTCCTGAAGGCGAGATGGTCCTGGGTCAGTCGAAGGTGGATGGGGAGGGAGTTCCAAGTTTTGTCCACCAGGTAGGAGAAGGATCTGCCTCCGGCGGTGGCTCTTCGGATGCGTGGAACGGCGGCGAGGGCGTGGTTGGTTGATCGTAGCTGGCGGGTGGGAGTGTAGAAGGTCAGGCGGTCATTGAGGTACTTGGGGCCCAGGTCGTGGAGAGACTTGTGTGCGTGGGTGAGGAGCCTGAACGTGATCCTCTTGTTGACGGGGAGCCAGTGCAGGTCCCTCAGGTGGGCGGAGATGTGGCAGCGTCGGGGGATGTCCAGGATGAGTCGGGCGGAGGCATTCTGGATGCGTTGGAGTCTTCTCTGTAGCTTGGCTGTGGTTCTGGCGTAGAGGGTGTTTCCGTAGTCCAGTCGGCTGGTGACGAGTGCCTGAGTGACCGTTTCCTGGTTTCGGTCGGGATCCATCGGAAGATCTTGCGGAGTATGCGAAGGGTGTGAAAGCATGATGAGGAAACGGCGTTGACTTGTCTGGTCATCGAGAGGGAGGAGTCCAGGATGAAGCCCAGGTTGCGTGCGTGGTCTGTTGGCTTGGGAGCGGTGTCCAGGGCGGGGGGCCACCAGGAGTCGTCCCAGGCGGAGGGTGATGGTCCCAGGATGAGGACTTCCGTCTTGTCTGAGTTCAGTTTCAGGCGGCTGGTCTTCATCCACTCCACTGGTCGATCCCCTCTTCAATCTCAGCAGGTGCTGACAATGCCGCTGTCAATGGAAAGGAGGGAACTGCATTCCAGCCGCCGCGGTCCCTCACCGTTGCCATTCCAGCAAGCCGTATAGCAGGTCGGCTTCTCTCCTTCGTGGCCCGTCCAACTCTCCCATCTCGGACTGTCCCCTGGAGCTGGACCCACGGGTAGGAGGGGTTAGTTTGGGTGTCCTTTACGGGGAGAAAACCGGCAGTCGTCATCACAGCCAATCACCACAAGTGTGGAGCTGAAAACTGCAGGATAGTCAGGCCGGTGTGGAGCTCGCTTACGATGTGGGCACCATCTTGGGCAACCAGGCCACGCTCCCCTCTCCACTCCACTCTTAGCCACTCCAGCCCATGCCTCTATGCCACTCTACGTCTCTATGCCACTCTACTTTACTCCATTTTAATCTAGGCCACTAAACGCCACTCTACTCTTCCCAACTCTACGCCATTTCACTTTACCCCATGGAACTCCTCTCCACCCTACAACACTCTACTCTATGCCACAAAGCCCACTCGACTCTAAGCACTCTAATCTACGCTACTCTATTCAGCTCCACTTCTCTCTATGCCACTCCCTTCTATGCCACTCCATGGCACTCTACTCTATGCCACTCTGCTCTACGGCGCTCGACTCTACACCACTCCACTCTACAAAACTCTGTAGTATGCTACTGTACAATATTCCTCTCTATGACACTCTATGCCACTTCAATCTGTGCAACACCACTCTACTCTAGGTCACTCAACTCTATGCCACTTCACTCTACACTATTCTATGCCATTCCATGTCACTTTATGCCATTCCACTCGATGCCACTGTGCTCCATTCTCTTCTACACCACTCTACTATTCGCCACTCTATACCATGCCACTGACTTGTAGCCATGCTGAAGAGCAGCCACACTGCTGTACAAGAGGGCTTAAAGACATTGGCACAGTTGTCCCGCTCTAGAACCGCAGTGGTGTTTTTCATTCAGATGGTCTCTGTTGCGTCAGCTCTCCTAACACTCCCATTTTGAATTTAGCTAGGGACCTTAATCAATTAATCATTGTTTAAATGTTATTTTGCATTTGCTGACTCAGTGAAGCAAATAAACAGTCTAAAAATAGACCGTTTGACCCACTTATGATCTTTCTGGTTGAAAGTGGCCTCAGCAAATATTTATCAGATTGCAGCCACCGGAGAATAAAAGTAATACTTTCTTAGTTTATTTACTTAAGATCCTTAACTCATGAAGAATATCAGTATGGGCGCACATTCACACACACACACACTAAACACAGCCCTTGCATTTGAAAAGTTTGAAATAGCTACTTTTAGCAAATAAGCCAAACTTCTAAAACCGGTGATAGAGTATTTTAAAAGTTTTAACAAACAATCCAGCCTAAATAAATTTAGGAGAAGCGTGGCTCAGTGGTTAGAGGCGGCAGACCCAGAAGCTGAGATTGACCGTGGACCAGGGTTCGATTCCCTGCCTTGGCGGGTCTCGGGCTCAAAATTCCACAGACTCAACAATTCTTGCTCTGGTTCCTACTCGGCTCATGGGGTCACACTCTGCGACTCTGGGCAATAGCTGCCTTAATCTCCACTGCGGCAGGATGCCTGGCTTTCACCTTGTGGACACCCTGCCGGGGTTTCTCACTGGGGAATACCAGGACGGGTTCCCTAAGCAAGCGCTTAGATACTGTGTCGGTGATTTGCGCTATATAAATACATGTACATTTACATTTACATATGGCAGACAATCCCTCAGCCTGAGGGGGACTGTCATAGAGCAAGAGATTGACCTAGTAGAGGTGATGGTGACATAGACGGGTGTTTATTAGTCTGGTGGTGGCCATCAGTGGGTGAGCTGTAGTAGAAAATTATATCCTTGCAACTGGTCTGTTGGGTGTATGTGGTGAGGTGAAATGTACAGTGAAAGGACAATTGTAAGGGAGGTGTATTTTGCGGTGGTGAGTGGCGTTCTGAATGTGTATGGTGTGGTGGAGGTGGCAATGGATGGCAGTTGTGTGGTGAGTTATATTACGGAACTGTGTATTGGGTGGGGGATGTGACCAGTGCTGTGGTATGTTGAGGAGTGAGGAACTGGATCAGTGTGATGGATATATACTGTTCTGACATGCGCATCATTTATTAATTTGAAAAGTTTTATATAGCGCTGGCTAGACCGGAGGTATCAGAGCGCTTTACATGAGGACAAACATTGTTTCAGAGGTTAGTTACAAGTTGCATGAGTTACTGGAGTGAAGTTACATGCGTTAAAAACATAGATATAAGGAAAAACGCAGTCAAGGGGAGAGAGACTCAGGGGAGAGAGAATAGGAGCAGGGGGGGTAGACCAAGAATGAGAGAGGGGAAAAAGGAGGGGGAGGGTGAAGGAAAACACATCAAAATGTATATGTGCTTTTTATAGTGCTAAGGTGCTTGGAGGCATCCAGTTTTATTGCACTAAAACTATGTGACATTTGTATAAAGTTAAACATGGGATGACCTTTTTTTGAAAATTCTTACATTTAAAATGCTTTAGGTGCTGGTATTTATTACATTTCCCAGGAACATTTTTATATGCAAGTAAAGTCATGTTTCTCATTTTCAGATTGTATTTTTGAACATTTCTCATAACAAAGTGTATGAACTATTATTTGAAGCACCAGTGTGCTGACATGGAAATACAGGGTCATTTAGCAGTCACACCACTGCGATTCGATTTGCTAAATCACAGGGTATGTGACAGCCAAATGGCTTTTCTTAAATTTGTTAAATGGGCCCTTGGGGCCCCTTCCTCTTTTTAATGTAAAAAAAGAAAAACTCTTTTTTGGAAGTGGGCAGTGGGCCAGGGGATCACTGGCAACCCTTGAACACCCACTTGTTTAATTTAAAAAAACGTGGCAACCAATTGCCAACCAATTAGAGTGAGTTACATTTTGAGACCTACTTCATGAATTTTGATAAGGGAGGCCAAATTGAAAACCACTCTGAATGTTGATTTGAGAACTGACGTTTTACATACATAGGTCAGTTTACAAAATACCATTGGATTCCCAAATCTCAGTGCACAATTTGTGATCATTATTTGCAAATTCTATTTTTGTACACCTTGTCTAAAGATTTTCTGAACACCTTTGTTAAAATCTAAGTAGTGGAAAAGTCACAATCCCAGCAGCCTCTCTGCTATCATGATTCAACAAGAGACAGTGGTGGCTGGCATCTGCAGGGAGGTGGGGCGCGGGTGTCCAAATATTAATATGAAAAATAGCAAATATTATTATGAAAAATAAAACTTATCTGAACTGAAGTTATCCGCTCCAGACCTCTTATGGGGAACTTGATGCTGCAGTGCTAGTCCCAATCCTAGCACTACTCTTATGCTGTGAGAGCAGCACCTTGATTGGAGAGAGCGGCCTCACTCAGCGCTCCCCAGAGCCCTGGAGGCCAGCATTTACTCTAATCCAGCTGTCTTAAGACAGCTGGGCTAGAGGTTTCACATTGTGCATGTCTAGTCGGCTTTCGCAGGACGGCCGGCCAAAGGGACATGCACACTTTGAAAAATGCACAAACAGCCCCCTCTCCTGTCATTTAGCCCTGCCCTGACGCTCAGTTCAGGATGGGAGGTATGAAAAATAACATGGTAATGAATTATCATTTTATTTTTCATCTTGGGGGTAATTTAAGTGGGTCGATGCTCCTCCGCTCCTGACAAGAGATCTGATTGACAAACTGTCACCCGAGGTCAATCATTGTTGCAAATCTGAGCGAAAATTTGCCACTGAGACAGAGCTGAGCAACAGAAGATACAAATGCTGGATACTAAAAACACAAAGGTTGGAAACCAGAGAGTTTTTATCTGCATTTCCATACAGCTCCCAAACGCACATAAAGGATACACAAAGTTGTACAGATTGGTACTGCCACAGGGTTTCTGTGGAATTACCACCAAGAACAAATACAAGTTTTTTTACACAGTTTTGGATACGTGCCCAGAATTTGGGAAAATAATGTAGTAAATGAACCATTATTCGGGGGTCCACATATCAACCTCTGTTCTGGGCCTCAAACTTGTAATGGCCTTTAAATTGGATTTTAATACCACCCAGAATTGGTATTACATGGTGGGTATGCCCACCTTATTATCACCGCAAACTTGTAATGAGGGCAGAGGGTTGAAGACATTTGGGGCCGATTCACAGAACTAATTTACGACAAAATCCTAAACGTATTACTTTTGGTATTCACAGAAGGCATTTAGCTTTCTTAAGTTTGGATTTTGTCTTAAATTGGAGTTTTGTCTTAAATTAGGATTTTGTAGTAAATTAGGATTTTGTCCTAAATTAGGATTTTGTCTTAAATTAGGATTTTGTCCTAAATTAGGATTTTGTCTTAAATTACGATTTTGTCTTAAATTAGGATTTTGTCTTAAGTTAAATTTAAAACAAACTTAAGTTAAATTTAAGTTTAACTTAATTTAAGACAAAATGCTAATATAAGACAAAATCCTAACATGAGACAAAATCCTAACAGAATCCTAGTTTAAGACAAAATCCTAATTTAGGGCCCTATTATGATGGCACCCCCGAGGAAGAGGGACCGTCCGCATGGGCAGCGGTGGTCCCTCCATGGCAATTAGGATGTGACCATCCCCTACCTTTAACATTGCGGCGGATGCTGCTTCAAGCAGCACCCGTCGCAAGGTTAAAAAATGCATGTTGACCTTTACATGCACGAAGCGGCAGGCACCGCGTGGTGCCTGCCGCTTCGAGCACGCAAAGGTAGGGGGGTACCATAGGTACCCCCCATGTGCAACCCCCACGCCCCCTTTACCCCTGGGGGCCCGCAACGGGCCCCCAAACAAAAGACCGTATGCCTTTCCACGGCGGAAATGCCGCAGTGGAAAGGCATAGTACCGCAGACATCCTAATATGCCTGGCGGTGTCTGATAGACACCGGCAAACATGTTAGAGCTTTTCCACTGCGGTCGGAAGGCGACCGCGGCGGAGAAGCTGGGGACTGAAAAAATATCCCCCCGCCATCCTAATCTGACGGGGGTAGTTCTTCAGTCCGCAGCGGATAATCCGCATCCTCCGGCCCGGTGGTGGCTTCCGCCGGCCCGGAGGATGTGGATTATCCGCTATCATAATCGCCCCCTTAATACAAAATCCTAATTTAAGACAAAATCCTAATTTAGACTACTAAATGCCTTCCGTGAATACCAAAAGTAGTAAGTTTAGGATTCTGTCTTAAGTTAGTTCTGTGAATTAGGCCCATTGAATTTAGATGTTATCACTGAACATAATGGATATACTGAGTGTCAAACACAACTTGCCACACATTAACTATTGAAGGCTTGCTTTCAGACGTTTTGGGTTGGTATAGTGTTAAAAGATGTTATAGATTGAAGAGCTTCTCACAACTCAGGACCAGATTCCCATAAGAGAACCGTGGGCTACCTCTTCTGTTCCAACAGGTTCATTCATACACAGGTGTCAGTCAAAATCCTAGGGTTCATAGCACTGGTTGCGGGCATGAGGGGTGTAGATGTCCCCAGAGGGTTGATGGAGTGGGATTTCTTGAATCACAATCTCTTAGTAAAATCATCAAAAAGAATCACCCACTGGTTGTATGGACTTTTGATTGTCGACTTGAATTGTAAGAAAGGAGCTAACATCAGCAATACTATTCTAGTTTAGATTACAAGTCAAATCAATTAGGAAATTTGAAAGAAAATATGGTGAATGCATAAATATTCAAATGATCCTGCAACCTAAATTTGTAGATAATTGGGTAAAATATATATAACAGAATCACACACAGCTAGCAAAATATGACCAAGTAGGTTCAATGAAGGAGCTACCCTATTCTAAATAGAGTATCGTAAGTAGAAAGGGAGAATCCTACGGGTAAGGTGTCAGTCTCAGATGCAGGACCAGACTGGGAAAAGCAACCTCCCTGGCAGATTGCTTCTCAACTGGCTCTGGGAGCAGGGGGTTGGGGGTATAGAATTGGTTTGATAGTAAGAAGCACCGCTTGTTACTGGGGGCTGATATTGCGGCACTGCCACAAAATCAGTCTCTGGTCGCAAAACTGGCCCCCATGGACACAAAACTGGCCCCCACCCCTCCAGCCCACCGGGGAAATACCTGGTGCCCACCACGGGCATACCGGTTCTGATCAGATAATAATAATAAGATGAGCCAAGTTTCAGGTTGAAAAGTGAAGAACCAGTGGTCAAGCGGTCTAGCATGAAATTCAACACTCTGGGCAGAGAAATCAGCAAAGAGGAGAGTAAGTCTTTTCTCAACGAAGAAGATTCTAGAAGGCTTCTTTTTATCAATTTTCACCAAGCAAACCAATCAAAAGACAGTGTCTCAGGGAGCAGGTTGACTCCTGAGATTCCCAGCTCTTAATCAAAGTAGTAACCATCTGGCAACCTTGGAAGGAACATCAGTCGGGTATGTCCGGGTCAGGCATAATCTCCCACAATCTCAGTATTCATACCCGAGGCCAAAACGTAATTAAAAATTCAGTAGTCTATTAATCTAATACAATGAAAAAGGAACTTATTCTAAGCTAACGTGGTGCATGATAAGACACCTGCAAATGAAAATGCAATGTGTGCACTCAGGCCTACTTACAAGTTAGGCCAACATAAGATTCAGACTTGTTTCTAAACAAGTACACTTAACATCTAGTTACCACATAGAAAATTGTGTTTACCTCCCCAACACAGAAAAGTCCATCTCATGTCTGATGCCACCTGGTAGAGTACCCTGCCTTCTGATACACAGCAACTAGCACCACCTGTCAGATGGCACACAGCAAAGCAGCATGCCCAGGCTTTTTTGCTGTCTATTAAGAGGTTCATGACGACGAGCTCAGCTCGTCATGAGCGTGGAAGGGGTTAAGAGTGAACGGCATAACTATAGTTCAGGTGCCTAGCTAACTCACTTACTTGCTCTAAGTCCTTTCTAGTAGAGAGATAAGTGCGAGGCAATAAGGAGTAATGTTGACGTTGGATGAGCCATCTATTAATCCTTATGCTTTAGATGTTGCTAGAGTGTGGATGTTTACTTTCTCGAAATGGATTGTGAAATGATTGAGATTATATTGCATAGCTCACACTACAAAGTTGGAGGGGGATTTACTGTTTACTGGTGTGTGAATGTGACTGAGCAGGTTATTGTTAAGTGAAACGTTTCTCACATATATTTTGCACACTTGATTCCATTAAATCAGGAGACAGCAACAAATCATTTCAGCCATTCTGATTGGTTTATATGACGAAAGGGTGAATTTGCTGGCCAATGAAAAGTTGCTTTAGAGGAAAACACCGCATAGAATGCCAAACACATTTTGCAATCCACAGCAGAACAGGCTTTCACACGTTGCCTCCTGTGTTCAATGAGCCTGCACTGATATTCTAGAAGGCGACTATGATAAAATGCATATTTTAGCCATTACTTCCTTGTCAAGTCTACCAACGCTGACACAATATTGTGCTCAGAAAGGGTACAGTAATTCGAATAACAAACCTCGTGCGTGTGTGAGTCAGCACGGATTAGATTTATTAGTAAAGAGTACTTTAATGCTAGAATATTTAAATAAAAGATGAAGTCATTCAAATACAACCCAGCAATTAGAGGTTATGTTCAAACAAGATTAATGACCCATCTATAATGCTCACTACAATTAACTCTCAAAAATATTACAGATACTTTTGCGGTCTAATCGACTATTTTGGGGTTTCCCTGACAAGCATGAAAGAGCAAGTTCTTGCAGGCGGGGGACATTGTTCTTTTCCTGTTTTTGGTCAACTTTTAAAAGATCTTGGAATGTTACTAAGTTTTCATTATTTTCCTTGACTTGGAAAAACCATACGTTCTGTTTCTTTAACCTTTCTGAATAGCAGCTTTCCATTTTGGGAATTTCCGAGATGGGTAGAACCCCACAAGTCATACTTATAATTTCAGAAAGTTAATTGGGTCTAACATTCAACCTGACCTCGCTCTAAACTACTCTAAATAAGTCTCAACTCTATAGAAAAACACTGTGAAATACTGTTATCAACAACAAGATAAAGATTCATGCTGTTTTTGTTACCATGGCTTTTTCACGAATCCTGTGCAAAATTATGTCACAGGACATTTTTAAATGTTAATGTTTGTGTAATCGAAAATACAAGCATATACAAGCACTTGTTTGTTTAAGACAATTGGGGCCAATGCCTAATTCCCAAAGACAAGTGTATGTGAGAAGATCTCCACTCATAGATTTAAGGCTACACCTGAGCGTAAATGTGTTTTGTAACATAAAACAATGTCTCAACAGGTACTGTTTAGTTGGCAATTATAGAAAATTATGCGTATAATATGTTGCAAGAAAAGGAGACATTTTGAAAGTGGGAAGAAAGGGAGACAAGAAATCAGACAAGATTGAATAAAAAAATTACTTTTTATTTAATGTAACCTGCACAAAACTGTGCACAAGTGCTTGTGACAAAGGTAAACAGTGCAAATGACAAGTGAATGGGGTATATACAGCAGGGGAATGGCACAGAAAAAGGCAATAATATATACAGTGAATTCCTATTGGTGCCCATACATTTGATACAATAATAGACAAAATTGGAATTTTGGGTCAATGAGGATGGCTCCTTGAGTTCCGCTGCAGGTTTGAGCATAAATGTTCACATAAATGAAACTCAGTAGCTCTGAATGCAGAATTACACCTAGTAGTATGCATATTTGCTCCTTCTCAAAATTATACATTCAAGATTATAGTATAACTATTGTAACGTTACAGGTATATTTTTGGGGTAAACCCTCCAAGTGCACTATTACATAGCTTACTCTGAGTTCTCCACCGAGATGGTAAGCAATGCTTGATGATCCATTACAAGTATGAAAGGTTTTCCATGTAGGAATACATGGCAATGTTCACAGGTCCACACCATGCTAAGCTTTCTTTTTTTTGGTTGCAAATAGGCGTGTTCAGTTTGTGGCAAACATCTGCTTGCATATTGCACAATATGCCTTTGAGCATTTGGGTGTCCACTGTGTTGGGCAAGGATCGTGCCCAAACTGACCGGGCTGTTGTTAACAACAACATCTGTATGAAGTTTCTGATGAAAGTAGGCCATTTCAGTGACATTCTCAATTGCATGCTTGATTTTCTTAAAACGGTCTTCACATTGGTGTGACCAGTAAAATTAAGTCTTTCTTTTTGTTAAGTCTCTTAAGGGAGCACTTACTGTGGCAAAGTGGCCGTGCCAAGAGTTGAACGTAACATGGTAACAACTTGTGGGGGATAGATGGCTGACAAAGCTTGTGCTTTAGCTGGATCCGGTGTCATACTCCCATCAGAAAAGATGTGGCCAACAAATTTGAGCTTTGTTTTGTGGAACTCACATTCTCAGCATTCAAAGTTAAACCGGCATCAGCAAGTAAACAACATACTTGCGTAAGAGCCTTATCATGTTCCTTTTTTGTAGCTTAAACATGATGGGAACTGGCTTACTATTTTGTGATGAGGCTAGAAGAAATCCCAGGTCTAGGAGAAAAGGTTCAGTGTTTTATTATACACAAACCTGTGTAGGAACTTTTGGTCTCCTGTTACAGATGTTCAACCCAAGAAATGGACAAGATGGGCTCACTCATGTAATGTGACAGTCTTCATCATAGGGCACCTCATCCCACCCTGGTAGGATGATACCACCAGGGCAGACTCGACTCGGGTTGGACTGGCCCAAGGGAGTTCTAAGATACTTTTCTTCTCTGGAGAACAATGGACCAGTTCCTAAACTAAAAATACCTCAAGTTATACCACCAAGTATACTTTTATTTATGTGATACCTCGGGTATGAATAACAATTGATTACTGCAAAGTAATTGACGAGTATAGCTTCGGATTTTTATAATGAGATAAATATAGCCAGTATCATTCAGTTTGTGACTGTAGCTGTCATGGATGCGGAACATGTATGAACTGAATGGGAGCCCTTACCAAGATGGGGTTTATATACATGCAAAAACAACACAAACAAAAGAAAGAGCATTATAGATGGGGCAAGTATTACTAGTACCATACAGATTGTGACTGTAACTTTAGCAAATGTAGACCTTACCCTGTAAAGACCCAAGATTAATTAAAGCAGAAAATAATGGTATCATCTTACCAGGTTGGGACGAGGTGGCCTATTATGAAGCATGTCACATTGTGTGAGTGAACCTACCTCTTCCAATTCTTGGAATGACCATCCTCAATGGGAGACCACAAATATCTACACAGGTTTGTGTATAATAAAACACTGAATTCTTTCTTCTAGACCTGGGATTTCTTCTATCATTTGGTCTCTGAGACACAGCCAACACACCTTATTTGTGTGATATATATGTTTGGAGACTGGTATGTTGGTCTTTTGGGCATCTCTCTTTCTCCTTTTGTTTTTTATAAATTCATGTTGTAGTTCACAGATGTCAGTCCCATATCAGCAGCAGTATTGAACCTGAGGAAATAGGCACTTGACGCAGTACCTTGAAGTAAATGAATACTTTTGTCCATTTGTGTTTCATGGTTGCTACGAATGAACCTTGACTCTTTATGGAAGTTGATGTGGCCCAAGTATACACTTTAGCCTTTGACGGTGATGTGGCCCAAGTATACACTTTAGCCTTTGACGGTGTGAGATAGGGCAATGGAGACAGTTTATTGTTTTCTACAAGGGCATAATGTTTATCGATGCACCATTGTCAGTAATAAGAGGTATGGACCAACCGTTTATTTTTAGTGCAATTTTTGGATAATGTTTGAATGACTTTTGTGATTTTACTCATCAAATTTTCTCTTGCTTGTTTTTTTCTCTGCATGCGGCCAGTCCGATATGTGCATATTTTTCTGAGGTAAACATATTGGCATCACACAGCAATCTTCCTTAAAGTCACTTGACAGTGAAGCTGAAGAACTCTACTACAAAGATTTAGATGATGACTAACTCTGTTTAGTGTAGACTTTCCTCAGCAGAAGTTACCACTCGGCCTTGTGGGCGTGTGAAGAACGTCGCTTCTGGAACATTCAAGCATTTTTTTATCTTAGGTCTCGCGACCTGCGTTGCCCTGTGCAGTAGTGCAGGCGCAGGTCGCGAGACCTCTAGTAGGTGAAAAACGGGGTTTTCAAGCTGACCTGGAATCGCACACGCTCGTGCGTGTGCTTTTCCTTCTCAGCTAGCCCATTGGCCTTAGTGTACGTCTTTTAATGAAAGACTGCACGCTATTGGCCAAAGGTGGGCGCATTGTTCCAAGCGCGTAATAGACACCAATATGCCATCACGTGGTTTCTATTATCGTGCCTACACACAGGCGGGATAATAGAAACACATGGCTCGCAGTGGCGCGCACTCGCGATTCTTCTTTATTTTTGGATCCATTTCACACGGAAGCAACAAAAGCCGTTTCTTTTCCTTGCGAAATGGAGGGCTGCATATCTCGCGTTGTACAAGAAGGCACACGTTCTTGTTTACTTTTCTTGAGGAGTCCAAATTCTTACGGCCTTCTGTCACTAACAGGTTTGAAAGAGACATCAAACGTGCTACTAGTTAGTAATGATACTCGCTATCTGTTCAAAGAAATTTCAGGTTTTGAGACGTGACTTTTTTCTTAGGCTAGATGTACAGATTCCAGGATAGTTTGCATCAAGAGCATGCTTTCGAGAGCTAGCGCATTTTATATGGCAACTATAGGATCACTGCATATTTGAATTATTTCTGTCACATTTGAGTGGCAATGCATGTAAGGCTTGTATCAGTCACCTTCTCAAGGGTGTCCCTATTGCCTGTTTAGTTTATGGTGAATTTTGCCCACGTATATCTGAATTTGGTCTTGCCTGTTGTTACCTAGTTTTGTTTATGTTTGTTAACTGAAGGCTACATTTTGCCACTGCTTTTTCCTGAAAATTCTCCATATGATGTTGCTTGTCAGTGCAAATGTCCGCAGAAGGCATTGGAGAGGCACAAGAGGATTCCCGAATGGCACTGAATGGTCAGATCTTCATCAGTATGGTGTCTTTTCAATATCAAGCCAGACTGGATATTGTTCGCTTCATTGACGCTCTGGTCAATGCCTGCATTTGCTTTGTGTATTTCACTATGGAGGACGAACTGAAGAGTAAAGTGAGCAGTTTCCTTTTTGTACCCCGCTCAATGGCTAAATATGAAATGGTATCCTGCATTTCTGTTTTGTCTCATGTATGTATGGCTGCATGTAAGGATCATATCATGTTTTTGTATCTCCTTCTATGTGCATTACACTGCAAGCACCCTATATGCATTTCTCTCTCCTGGGTACATGGCTGCGTAATAGCACCCTTCCCTCCTTTCTTGTGTTGTCATGTGTGCATCTCTGCAGGTGAGCAGTATATTCTGCTCTCTTTTGTGCTTGGTTACCATGAGCACTGCGTATTCCTTTCTGACTCATAAGGGCACAGACTGCGTGCAAGCAACTCACCCTCGCTGTCCGTATTTTACGGTGTGCATATCAGCAACGTGAGCACCCTCTGCTACCTGTGTCTGTTATCTTTTCTGTGTGAGCTCTCATATGCCCTTCTTTTGCGTATGTAGCTGCTTATATTGACATTTCCTCTGTGTCCATTATCTTGCGTCACTGGCTATATGTAAGATCCTGCCATGCCTCTGATGATTTCTTGCATAGTTGCCTGGTAGCACTCTGTCTTGCCCCTATATTAGTACTTCACCCTGCATGCCTGAGAAACAAGCATTTGCAATGCAATAGGTCTTGCATTTAAGCGAGTTTGAGCTATTGACATTGCAAATGACAATGCCTTTTATTTTTGTTTTCGTTTTTTTAACCATAAATAAAAGTCATTGTCATTTACAATGCTATAAGCTTAAACATGCGTAAATGCGAGACCTATTGCATTGCAAATGCTTGTTATTTATGGAGTTTTATATAGCGCAAACTTGACCCGGTATCGGGTATCAGAGCCCTTTACATAGCACCAGTTGCATTACATGAGGTCACATTCATTTTTGTTAGGCACGGGGAAATTAAGTGATTTGCCCAGAAACACAGGAAGTTCAGCATCATTGCTGAGACTCAAACCCAGTTCCCCAGATTTGAGGTCGACCGTTCTAGCTGTTAGGCCAACTCCTCTCCCCATTCTCTTGTTCATTTTGTTTTCTTGTCGTGAAGCATTTACCTTTTACTTCGCCCTGCAAGTCGTTACAAAATGGTTCCCCTTCCCAAATCCTTTGCATACTTGTCTATTGGCGAGACATTTACCTTTATTTGGAACTAAACCACAGCTTCTTTTTCTTTAGAGACATCACTTTGTGTCCTTCATTTTTGTGTCTGTTTAGTTTTCACATTCATGACTAACTCATTCTGGCCCCTCCCTCCTCCATGTCCGCAGCGTTTCCATCAGCATGTTCCTCAGCTCTGGTAGCCATGAGAACTTGCTCCAGACTAAGGGTTTCTCTTAGTATTCGTTGACGGAATTAATGTGACAGACATCCATCGATAACTCGAAGATGCATAGCTTCTTCATCGTTGAATTAATTGAACTTACAGTGTCTGATGAGCATTTCAAGTCTTTAACAAATTTGGTAAACCTCTTTTACTACTTGATCAGCAAGATTTGTGAGGTATATGACAATCTTTTTGTTGTCTGTTTCTTTCAGTGCATCTAAGAAATCATCAAATGTTTCTATCCAGGCAGTCCATCTGTCACCAATAGTCTGCTTTTTAGCAATGTAAAATGGAAGTAGTGTTTTCAGGAAGGAGGTAGCTGAATAACTATTTCTGGAACTTACTGACATTGGGGGCAATTCACAGAATTAACTTAAGACAAAATCCTAAACTTACTACTTTTGGTATTCACAGAAGTTAGGATTTTGTCTTAAGTCAAACTTAAGACAGACTTAAGACAACATCCTAACTTAAGTATGTCTTAAGTCTGTCTTAAGTCTGTCTTAAATCTGTCTCAAGTCTGTCTTAAGTTTGTCTTAAGACAAAATCCTATCTTCTGTGAATACCAAAAGTAGTAAGTTTAGGATTTTGTCTTAAGTTAGTTCTGTGAATCGGGCCCCTGGAGAATATATGCTGCCCACCTTCACTTGCAACATTCATATCATCAGCAAGTCTTTGAGATGTGCTTGTTCCAGGGTCATTATGGCCATTCTGAACCGGTAGAGCTTCTTTTCGCTTGCCCAACTGAGCTTGTCAACTCTTGAAGGACTTTCGAGTTGTGTGGAACGCGCCCAGCACTTTTGGTGGTGTCCACTTCAGGGATCAACAGCTCCGTATTCACAAACCCGGGTATTCTACTTGGGTCATGGGGCCCACAGCGGTGGAATGATGACTCTCTTTACTCAGCTTTAGGGTAAGTACCACAGTGAAGTCTCGACCTGGTTTTTACGGCCTTTAGTGCTTTTCTGTATTTGGCTATTTTCACTGGTAGTGCTTTCTCACCCTTCTCACCCTTATCTGTTGCTGCTTCTAGCGCTTCCCTTTACCTGGTTGTTTCCGCCTTTAGCATTACCGTTCCATGCAACTTATAGCTTAGTGTTGCGTAGTGGCACAGTACTTCTTTCATAGCCTTAGTAGCCGCTTTCTGGCCAATGATGAGTAAACTTCTCAGTGACGCTTTTGTTATCATCAAATGTTATCATCAAATGCTTCACAGTGGCTGAAGTGGTGCTTTCACTCCACTGCCAAACGTCAATCTTCACTTCGATTGAAGCTAATGCGGGAAGTACAAGCAGCTTGCTGGACCATGGCAAACTCTCTGGGAGAGCACTGTTGATCTTCGGGTTCAATCTCCCACCCTCATCGCTGGTTGTAGCGTCCTCCCCAGTCTGGCTACATGTAAATGAATATGCCACACACAGTGCTTAGGATTAAATGTCTTTATTCATGTGTGTAACTGCAAACTCAACGTTCTAAACATGAACTCTATTCACCACACGAGAACACTCACATCATAGTTCTATGGAGTCCATCAGGAACCAAAAGTGTCTTGCCATCGCTAACTCACAAGGCACTACAGGATATACAAATGCAGGCAGAGTCACACACAGAAATAGACAACAAAGAAAGCAGCATCAGGGGGAATAACCCACATATAGAGCAGTAAAGTGCACATGTCAGGAGGACCGTTTCCACCTTAAATACAATATGGAATATTAGATCATGATGTATAGAGCACATGTGGTGGAAGGTCATTCGATTTGTATGCAACTGTCCTAAGAAAGCCTTCCCATTTAGTCACAGTTTCCCATTGCCTCTCTGCCCTTACTTGCATGCAAAGACGTAACCTCTGCCAGAGACCATTTATGTAACTCTCTAATCCAGCAAGCAAGTGCTAGAGCACTATGCGCCTGTGAGGCCTTTATGATGCTCCTCTTGACCAGGACTAGTGCTAAGTCTATGAAGCGACAAATGTGATTAGGGTTTTTGATCCTTTTCAACAACCCCATGACACATATCACAGGATCCTAGGGCCCACTTTACCAACCAGCTCAGCTATCTCTTGTGATGTCTGCAGCCAATATGATTGAATCACTGGGCAGAGACAGACACTGTGATAAAAGTCTGGTTGCCCCCAGTGACATCTGAGAGATAGATCTGATGCTCCCAGAAACTTTTTGGCTATCGTCATAGGCTCTGTATGTTTGGTGTTGGTAATTTCGCTGCATATATTTGAAAAGTGAATTTCTTTTAACAATCGTAGGGACCCCAAGGCAGGAGACTATTCTGCATCTGTAACTTTTCACTCCAAGCACTGCTCCCATCGAGCCTTCAATGAATCAAGTGATATATAGGAAACCAGGGCTATTGCAGTATGCACTGAGGTCATCATGTGTCATCAGGCCCCCCAAGGTATATTTGTTAGGGTGCACGATGTATTGGGTTCTGAATCTTCGGCTCACCATGTACATTTGATCATTCGTCTAGGGCCGAGTGGGTCATAAATTCCCCAACTGCAATACCTGGTCACTCTCAGGGATTTGAAGTAACACAGCATTCCCCCTTCATATAACTCAACTACTGTGTTGATCCAAGCCTCCACCCAAGGTCTTCCGTCAAATATTAGTTGTAGATCTCAGAAACCAAGTAGGCACAAAAGAGGTATCTCTGGGGTGAAGGAAAGGGCCCCATCCAGTCTGGTGGTGTATATCTGCCAACAAAAACTATGGGTGCGGAACACTTCCTAATGACCTCTTTGACCCACACCAGGTCGCTGTAACAGACTCTCAATACCACTTATAACCAGCACCATGGCAAATTTCTAAAGACTCTGAGCTTCTTACATCTTACATCTATTCCACTGGCCACATCTGTTGCGCTGTGCAGTAATATACTTTCAGATGGAGAACTCCCATATCGCCCTCCATAAGTGGTCTAGTTGGCTTTGCTAGGGCAAGTCGCCTTCTTTGGGATGCCCAGATCAGGACCCACAGCAAACTGTGTAAGTTCTTGGAAAATTATTTATTAAATAATACTGTGATGGCAAAAAAGTGGTATAAGAGACATGGCAGTATAATCATTTTTGTAATAGCCAGACCCTCCAGGATTTTGCGATTTGCAAACAAAACAGCGAAATCACAGTTTTGTAAAAAGGCTATGGGGCATATTACCAAGAAGTGCGTTAGTAAACGCACAACGCACATCCCCATATCGCCGGCTATCGCCGGATTTCATTGCCTTTTTAGCGTGCAATTATCAATGCGCATCACGTAGGCGGATAGAAATCCGGCGATAGTCGGCGATATGGCACATTAGCACATGAAAACAAATGTTGTTTTCACGCGCTAATGTGTTCCTTGATAATATGGGGGGGGGTGGATTCAGCTTTATGATCCACTCCCCCATGTTATCAATGCCCTAACACCTGGTCAGAGCAGGCGTTGGGAGACCTGCGATAAACGAGTTTATCGCAGGTCTCCCTCTCCCAACGCCTGCCTGGGTAATAGGGTGTTCCCACCTCCAACCACATTTTACATGTGGTTGGACGTGGGAACGCCCACTTTGCATGTCATTAGCGATGTTAATCGCCGACATGCAAAGTGGGCTTGCGCCAGGCTTTAAAATGCCCTTGTTAATAGGGCTCTAGCAGTATCGCCGCTTTCTTGGCACAATTCGCCGAAAAAGCGGCGATACTTGCCCTTGGTAATATGCCCCTATGTTTTTTTACAAAATTGCCCACAAAATTTGCAGAATGTGAACAGATCTTTTTTTGGGGGGGTTGTGAAAACATAATTTACACATATTTTCGCCTCTCAATTCCCAACTTTTTGAAAACAAGGACATTTTTGTAGCCATCTTGTGGGTGTACACCTACACAAATTGAGGCTGAGCACTCGGTTGGAAATCATGCTCCAGGTAATGAGAAATGTTATTGGTTTAGGCACCTTGCAGCAGTCGGGGCAACATGTGGCTGATTTTGGGCCCCAAGAACTATTGCATTGGTTCAGTTACAGAAACTTTTCACGATGTTATGTTTAATTATTCTGACTGGGTGAAAACTTTATGTGGATCTGCATAATATTAATATTATGTATCCATGAAAGAGATGAATAAATGTGGCTTTTTAAGATTATGTACGACCTTGAAGTGATAACCTATATTCTGTAAGTGCACGGAACTGAGAAGGTTATTGTGCGACTCTTTTGTAGATTTAGATTGCTTGTTTTAAACCAAAAATACGCTATTGTTTTAAATAAAAAGTAGGTACTAAATTTGTGGAATTTGCAATTTTTTCACAAGAAGAACTTCTGTGCTTGTATTTTGTGTTCTTTGAAACTCTTACGGTCCTGTATCGGAGTACATCTTGAAACATACGATCCTGTTAACAATACGTCAGCGATAATGTTGCGGCAGATTTCTCTAACATCGCCCTAAGATAGCCTCTCTCTTCTCTAAGGTATGTTCTGTAGTGTTTCTCCCTCATCACCCCACCTCAAACAGCACTTAAGATCTTTTACGCGTGATGCAATACGTCAAGCTGCGGTACCACCATATGCCCAGCAGGATTATGAGGTATCCGCTGAGTACACTTTTTAGTAGGTGCGATTTAAATACAATTCATTTTTTCCATTCAGTTTTCTGTGTCACCATGCTGTAGCCAGTCAGAGTAAAGTGCATATATTGTTTTAGGGCGAATCCAACGCATCTGGAAGGGGGAAGTGTGGTTGGGGTGGAGGCGTCTAGCATTCTTAACGTATAAGGAAACCTCATTACAACAGAAGAGGCGTCGCTTTTAAACAATGCCTAATTTTGAAAGCCAAAATACCCCTCTAGTGTTTGTTGAAAATACCTCATTATAGTGACATTGTGCCTTACAGAGAAAATATGGATTATACATTACATATGTAAAAATAAAATGAGGCAAAATTTCCAAATTTGTGCTGCAAAATTTCCATATTTGTGCCACAAAATTTGCTAATCCATGCCACAATATACTGGGGGTTCTGAACAGCAACACATCCCATTGCAGAGAGAGGTAGTCTGGACCAGAATGGATGGAGGGTTTTATCGCTGCAACAATCCCACAAAGTTGGCCATTATCAAGCATTCATCAGTGTGATAAATTTGCACCCACAGATATGTAAAAGTACTGGGTTCCAACTTGAAAGGGCAATCTATAGGAACACAGCCTCATTCAGTGCGATTTGAGATAATAGGAAATAAACAGGAGTTCCACTGGTTCACCCTCAAACCAGAATGTTCTTCAAATTCATCTAGGTTTGCCATTATCCCTTGTTATTGTGTTGTGAGTCTCTCATACACAGAAGGGTGTCATCCACATACAAGGAGACCATATGTAACTCTGTCTTCAGCCCTACACCCCACTCCTGTGTGTGTTCCCAAAGCAGACATGCAAGGGGCTCCATTGTCAGAGCATGCAAAGTATAAACCCACATTGATCTAGATGTATCAAAATGCACATCTTTGTATTCTACTGAGTCCCGTTGGAGGACCATCTTGCCCAAGTGTTTTACGCTAAGTAACAAGCCAGTGGTGGAGCCTATCTCTTCCAGGGTCAACGGAGCATTGACTGTTGCCCTTTGGTCCTCCAACAAATTTCGGCAACTAAATGCCTAGTAGAAAGTGTTCCAGCAGCTCTCACTACAACCCTCAGAAGTTGAATGCAGCTCCTGGTAGTAGGCAACAAAATCTGTATTATTTCCTATTTGTGTGTGCAGTATATCCCCACTGGGTGATTTAATGGCGTGTATGGGTTTTCGATCAGTTTAGGGTCGCCAGGAGGAGGCCAGCTCTTTTTTCCTCATCATGCTGCCTGGCCACATACTCTTTATAATTCACTCTCTTGCGTCTCTCGATAATTCTATGTATTCCTTTTCAGCCTCCAATCTCTCTCTATGTGTCACAGTCACTCTCCCAGGTACATAACTTTCATTCTAAAGCCATTACCAGTTTGCAAAGACGACCGTTGTGCCATAATTTTGTTAAGAAATATTCCTCATAAAACTACCATAAATGCACCCCATTCAATGAGATACATCTCAGTCTGAGCCCTCTCTCTAAGTGAAATAGAACCCAATGTGTTCCCTGATCATTGCTCAAAAGGAACGGTCCAATAATGTAGCTGGATGCAGCCACCACTTCAGTATCAAGGAGAGGGGCCTACCAACCTCTACTTGGAACCACAGAAGGGGTGTGATCTGATAACCCGCATCCACTATTCGATTTGTAATTTGTTTAAAGTACTTAAGAGTGGCCAGGCGTGGAGGGTGATTTACTTAAAGGCTTGACTAAAGTGCGTTTGAGTCTGTTTAGGCAATATTACTACTGGACTAGAAGTGGGTATACCCTTTGTGAATTGCAACTGACTTTCCCTTTAGTACACATGTTTCTGGGTTTAAATATCCCTTGCTGTACCCCTTCTTTATTTTCCCATTCCTACTCCCAGTCTGTATTAGATAGTCCTCATTACCAAGCCATTATTTCCTAACACTTCCATTTTCCCTCCGAAACATAGAGCCCTGTGCACATAGGTCTACTCTCATTCGGTGAACTCAGCACATAAGTGATAGGATCAATAGAGGAGAATATCTATGTCCTTACCTCTGGGAATTGCATTTGTGAGTACATGAAGTAGTACTACAGGATTACGACTACTCATAATTGTAAATTCCTTTGTGAACTGCCCCTAGAGCTTTTTTATAACAGAGACTGCGCTAGAGTTGTTATGAAACATTGATACTACTTACCATTGATAACTCCAGGGATCTTTATCATTAAGATGTGTGGAGAATTTAAGCAGGTGTTATTAGTTATTAACAACACCCTCAGCCTTAAGAGCTTTTTATTTATCTTGACTGCAGTTAGTTTTATATTGCATTCCATGAACATCAACACATTGGGGTGCTTTATCTGGTACCTGTGAGATATAATAACATAAGTGCTGAGATGTGGTAGCATGGGAAAGCAACAAGTTTGATAGGTTTGCGAAAGTTAGCTGTAGAGAGTTTTGTGCATAAAACATGTAAGGACATTTTGTGTTGGGTTAACATCACAAAAGTGACACTAATCAGAACAAACTTTTTTTTTCTGACTCACTATCTAGTACCCAAAAGTAACGCAAAACAATGTGAAATGATGCCCTACATGGGATGTATGTCGTTACAACACATGCTTTTTCCACGCATTCCTTTACAACGCAGGTTTTACAACGCAAGTCGTTACAACGACTTGCGTTAGGGGGCGCTGGATAGTGAATAGTTTAATTTACTATTCCAACTCCAGTCCCCGTGGATAGTAGGGAAGGTTTTGGATAGTAAGTAAACTATTCCCTATCCTACAGCGCCCTCCAGCGCAAGTCGTTGTAACGACTTATGTTGTAATTCCTGCGTTGTAAAGGTACTGCGTGGAAAAAGTTTCTTTGTAAAAGATGTTTACCCTCTGCATGACTTTGCATCAAGAGAGTGTTACATGGGTGGTACATTCGCGTGCCCATGCAACCACCCATGCTTTTTGATGCCAACCTCTATTTACTAACATTAGAAGACAGGATTTAGCACCATAAATGAATGCCACTGAAAACAAGGAGTTAAAAGGAGACATTTTTTATTTCTCCTCTTTCGACTCTGCATGTGTGCTGCACTGTGCAGCACACATACAAGGAAGGAAAAGGTTTGTCACTTGTCTAGCCATTTTGTACAGGAAGGATACCTTTTATGTACAAAACCTATGGTAGACTCAGGCATGAATCCTAGCACTATAGCACTACGGTGTGTTCCTGGTGCACAGCAGCTGAAATCCACGTTAGCACTAGAGAGAGGGGAGAAGTGTGCCATATCTCTGTGAATATGGAACTCTCCTGCTCCCTCCCTGTCACGCAACGCAATGCAGCATTTTTGGCTGCTGCACTGAGTTCCGTGACACCTTTGAGAATCTGGCCTGTATTTTCATGAAAGTCCTAAATGTCAGAAGGATGGGTGCATTTCAATTTTCTACAAGGATTGAGTTCCAAGAGATGATACAGTACCAGAGAAGGTGTGATTTAGAGATTGAATAAGTGTAACATCTGACTTGATTCAAGAATATCCGAACACAACGTGTATAATCAGCACATCTCCAACAAAAACGAATGATATGGTACCGACAAGAGGAACAATAATGAGCAAATTCTTGCAGCAACTATTAAAAATAGGCAAGATACAGCACCATACCAAACAGGGTGCCAACAACAATTTTAATTAAATAATCCAAGTGATTAGCTCAAATTGGTGGCAACACATTTCTAAGTATTGTATTCCTCTAACATGGTGCCTGATTCATGGAAAGGCTTTTTGAAGAAAATCCTTGAGAAAGGATCCACACTAGAACCAGCCAACTACGGACTCCAAGTTTTCTTGGATGTTGGCACCAAGTACTATGCAGATCAGCTAGTAGAAAAACTTTAAAATTGGGCAACAGAGCATAATCTACCACAATGGTTCCAAACATGTTCAAGGCAGATTGTGTGACCATTGGCAACATTGTTGCCCTTTCCCTATTGACACACACAACACTAAAACAGCATGGCTACTGGTGTGTTTGATTCATCAACTTCAAGAAATCATTTGACAGCATTGACAGAAGCTTGCACTGGGCAAAATTAGTTACGTGGAATGTACCAACTAAACTATTGAACACGATCTTTGACTTATACTCAAAGAACTGGATACAGATTGAATTGGGCGTTTACTCAACACTAACTGAAAAGATTTTCAACAACAAGGGCCTCAAACAGGGCTGCATGTTAGCTCACCTTCTATTCAATCACTACATTGCTGATAATGAGGAAGTACTTACTAACAACAGAGCTTGCTCCCTCAAAGTCAAGGGCATATTTACAATAAAGTGGTGAAGCGTGCCATTAAGCCAAGAAGGCTAACGACATGCTTTGTTACTTTAGAAACGCAGGGTTGCACCATAGTTACTAGAATATGGTGCAGCCCTGAGTTTCCCCCTGCGCTGGTGCTAACTTTAGCTGTCTAGCGCCAATGCAGGCACCCTTGCACCATACTGAAAGGGGGCCTGTGTTGAGGGGAAGATTCTTGATCTCCAAGAAGGTCCCCCTTCCTGCACATAAACAATCTTTAAATGCTGTTTTGTAACTTTTATGTGTGCTGCTTAATGCAGCACACAGAGAAGGTACAAAACGGCATTTTAGAAAAAAATTATTGTTTATGTGCAGGAAGGCGGCCTTCCTGCACATAAACAATCATAGGCAATTTGCTGTTTCTATGTGTGTTGCACAAGATAGCTTACATGGAAACAGCAAAAACGAGGGGAAAAAAAGCATTTCTCCTCGTTTGGCCTGTTTAAGACCAGGTTTTCCCTGCTCTTAATATTGGCGCTGCCTCCTATTTACACTGCCTATGTAAATAGGGTACAGCGTCAAAATCAATGGGTGTTGCGGTTGAACACCCAGCGCAATACCCATTACCCTCCCCTTTCACGTTAAATACTGCATGAAAGGGTGCCTTATTTACAAGGCAGCGTTAAGCCACTTCAGTTGCTTAACGCTGCCTTGTAAATAAGGCAACGTCTCTGTCGCCATTACAGCGTCACTGAGATTGACGTTGTGGTGGCAATAGGGGCTTATAAATATGCCCGTAAGTGAGAGTTTCATATTCATTCAATTCACTGAGGACACTGTTCTTTTAGATTGCATCACAATTGGTTTACAACACATGCTAAACAATTGAACTCTCACTGTTAGTTAACCAAACTATGGTCAACTATGAAAAGTCAAAAGTGTTAGTATTTTCTGGATGTAAAATTCCAAAACTGTTTTTTAGAAGGGAAATATGTTGAGAGCACTCAATCTTATAAATACTTTGGGCTATGGTAAAGTTTGTCTTTTTAAAACTATCCAGACTTCTTTATGGTGCATTACTGAGTCCACTCATTATATTTTCATTACCGCTGTTTTTATCCTGTGTACTTTATATGCAAAGGAAACATTGCGAAATAAAGAATGTTGACTGACTGACTGACACTCATTAACGTAATAAGAACAGAATTCCTTCTACATTAACTATGGCTTGGAGGCACCCGCGGGACCCTTCCGGAGCTGAATAAACAGGCACAAAACACGTACGTGTTTCAGATCAATTTTTTGATTACCTCAATTGGCAGCTCATGATCAAGTCCGTTTGGAATTCAAATGTATCAACTAGTCTCTGACACTGAATGCAGCTGCATTTAGATACTGGTTCAAGCTTAAAAAACCCCAGATGAAGGATTGTATTGGTGCATTCTTAATGAGCAATTTCAACAGTTAAATCACTCCGCCAAAATGGTGTGTCATCGACTAAGAGCTCCAGGAATTCGGCATGGAGCCACCAGGGAGTTACAATCTGACATATGAAATTTTAAGACCAAATATTTTGCCTTGTGCTTTGGTCTAATCGATTTGGGAGAAATTCTTGAAAAATAGAAGTACAGCAGGCCCAGCATAAGTTCTAGATTTTTCAACCAAAAGACTGAGGGCCAGATGTAGGTGGCCCATTACCTGTCGGTAAACCCGAAAATCAGTAAATTTCAGGCTTACCGACAGGTATTGGGCCATTTCCTATGTAGGGGATGATTCGGTAAATACCGAAGCGGTATTTACCGATTCGGTATTTACCGAATCATTATTTACCGATTCGGTATTTACCGAATCATTATTTACCGATTCGGTATTTACCAAATCGGTAAATGGCATGTAGGAAGCACTTTAAAGAGTGCTTATGTGCTTAAAGGATTCATTATTTACCACCAACTATTAGTTGGTGGTAAATAAGGAATACCTTTGAAAATGCAAATCTGTGCATTTTCAACAGTGCCATGTGGCAGACATACGTGCCACATGTGCACACAAGCACTATTCAGGGGTGCAACAGGGTGTCAATGTGACACCCTGCCACCCTTGAATGTTTCCCCCCTTTTACCGAATCGGTAAATACCGATTCGGCAATTCCCATTCTCGGTAAATACCGATTCGGTAATTCCCATTCATTCCTACGGGCCTACAGACCCATAGGAATGAATGGGAATTACCGAATCAGTATTTACCGATTCGGTAATACTTACCGATTAATTACCTACATAGCATTTACTGATTCTAAAATACCGAATCGGTAAAATTCGGTATTTTAGAATCGGTAAATGTAGTTTACCTACATCTAGCCCTGAATCTCTAACCCATATTATTAGCTGCTGGCTAGTTTTTATCTATGAACGTAAGAAACTTTTAGCCCCAGCCTTTTACTTCATAAAATTATGAAACGGAAGAGCATCGAGTTGCTACCTGTTTTAACAATACAGCCAGCAGTTTAATCAGTGGTCTTACAAAATATGTGATTCCGGTCCTTTCTGCACTGGACAAATCCTTGAACTTTGCAAAGTCTGGAGCCAATATAGTGCAGATAACTAAATCATCCACATTTTGACCTGGGATAAACAAGGGGTGGTGTTTGAAAAAAAGAATAATTGTCACTACAATATTATATTTCTTGAATGGGATTTTATTGGGCTTTTCAGCCAAATTGTTCTTTGAATAGGGCTCAGATGTATTGAAAGGTTTTTATTAGCTATCAATAATGTATTTTACGTACTTGCTTAAACTAAAGATTGAAAGGATTTCACTTTGGGTGATTTGAGGCATGGGTTCTGCTCCTCAAACTTCTTTGGTCTCTAGTGATTTTGTTAAGACTGGCGATATACATGGCAGTCAATTGAGAGGGATGGTTGTGTACGCAAAACAGCCAATTGTAAATGTTATCCTCAAGTTGATGATGTGACATGCAAGTGAAGTTCCTGTAGGGATGGTACTATCTGGTCAACGTTTCTGGTGGAGGACCAGAAACAAACTGGGGACTGCATAACTGCTTTGATTGAACCAGTAAGCATTTATGGATGCTGCCTGGAACAGCTTTTCCATAGTCCACTTGAGATAGAATGAATGCATTGCAGATGTTTTTGTTGAGCTGGTGAGAGGAGTTTTTGATTTTCTTAAGATGGAGCAGTTGAAAGTTAGCTTATCGGGCAATATGCTATTTGTTGTATATGTGGTAAGATGGATAAATAGGGGTGAAGAAAGTCTGAGATTAAATAAATGTCACCAGTGATGGGCCGAAGCCATCCTCTTTGAGCTAATCAAATAGATTGCAGTTGACTTGTTTTTGTGTCTGTGGGAAAACAGATTGAATTTGCTTTTGGAAGTGTATGTCTTGTATGAAGATTTTGATGCATGGTTGTATATCCTCCAGATACCGTTGGATGGGTGCACATGACCCATCAAGCACCGGACTCAGGGGCTCAAAATAGAAGTTAAAGAGGGTAGAGGATGGTAGAAACCCCAGGATATTTATGCCCAGTCTAAGATTATGTCCCCCAGTCTTCATAAATTGGTATTGATTGATCAATCAATCAAAATATCAATCTGTAATTTGTAAAGCACTGCACATCACCCGTAAGGGTATCTGGGTGCTAGTTGCTGGGGTCAGTCGGAAAGCCTGGTCTTGATCCCCTTCTTGAAGTCCGCCAGCAAGGATGATATTTGGAGGTGGAGGGGAAGACCATTCCAGGACTTGGTGGTGAGGTAGGAGAAGGAAAGGACTCTGCTGTGACTAAGGCAGCTATGCAGTGTATGTGTGAGGGAGGCAGAGTGAAGGTCTCTGGATGGTTGGTGGAAAGTTTAGGCAGTGTATGCTGGTGCTTGGTCATGGAGGGCTTTGTAGACGGGTGTCAACATCTTGAATTGACATATTTTCTCGATGAGGAGCCAGTGGAGGTTCCTGAGGTTTGGGGTGATATGGTCCATTTTGGTAGGTTGAGGATAAATCTGGCTGTTGAGTTCTGTATCATCTGGAGTTCTCTCAAGAGTTCATTGGTGTATCCTACGTACATTGCATTGCCGTAGTCCTGCCGGCTGGTGAGTAGGGCTTGTGTGATGGTTTCTCTCATGCCAATGGGGAGCCATTTGAAGATTCTTCGGAGTATGTGGAGAGTGTGCAAGCAGGTGGGGGGAGGTGACTCAGTTGATCAGTCATTTGATAAGGAATAAGACAAAACCATTGTATACAGTAACCACAGATTGCCAACCATATTGAAGGACAGTTGGTGGTGGTCAAGGAGGGTGAGAAGAGGGGTACCCCCACCATCCAGAGTGCAGTCTACATCTTCGAAGAGTCATAAGGCGGCCTTGTTAGTGCTAACACTGGAGCAGCTATCAGACTGGTAATTCAATTATAGATGGGCTTGCTAATTGAGGCAAGTAATTTGTTGGAAGTGCACCTATCTATAATTTGGGAAGGCAGGTCAGAAATAGGTCATATATAAAAATGGTATCAGAGCCTAGATTTAAAAAAAAATCTAAGTGATCTTCCCAACTTTTAGCGCACCTTGGAAGGCCCCTTAGCAAAATGAGTTGGTGGTTAAGTAATACCAGGAGTCTACTAATATCCAGACACTGTATGTAATGATCTGCTAAGGAGCATGTCCTGACAATGGCTGGTGGGGGTTGAGAGATTGTATGCTCTTGGTAAGTTTACCTAAATTGTCTGGGAAGAGAAAAATGCAATTGTTGTTGGTTTTGAGTTCAAGTTTTGCTTCAACTCTTATCTGTTTATGGTTCTTTGGCTATGTTATATTTAGAGTACAGGGCTGAGGATTCCCGATGCGTTCTGAATGCTGAGATTGTTGAGCTAAAACTGATTGAAACATATAATGGTTGAATAGTGATGTCAAGTAGGACTTCATAAATAGGGTCAGAGATTCTTGGATTTAAGTATTGTGGTGGTGATAGAAAAGGCTCTCCCTCCCTAAGTAGTGGTGTGTAATCCTGGCACAAACAGCAGGAATTAATCGTCTTAATGCAAGTATCTATTTAGGCTATAGCTTGTAAATTATATTTCCATGAATGCCAGAGAGTGTGATTTTTTTAACAATTGTCAGCACTTTGAACAATATACTGTTGTGAACAGGAAGCTACTGAAGATTTCTCTGAATAGACATAATGGAATCAAACTTTCCTTATAAGTTATGCTGTATAGCGTGTTGTATGAATGATATGGTGATTAATAAGGTTTTTCAGGGCTGGTAGGAAACAACATTATCATCTAATCTCAAATGGATCTGTGCATTTACTACCCAGATTCTATGTTTTAAGTTGTAAGAATCATGGCCTGATGGATTTAGAAACCTGGGTAACTAATGCCAAGTTTGAGTAGATATACAGATATACAGGGGAAGGAGTGCTACGCAAACAAATGATGGACGGAATGCTGAATAAAGCATACATTCGCCCCCAGTCAAGAGATCTGGGTTAAATCCATTGTTCTTTTGCTCACCATGTCACCCCAGTTTAGACCCAGCCATATGTAAATCAGTCTTTACCCTGTGCCTCATGGGAACAGTCCAGACCGAACTGCCAAGCCAGGTCCTCCCTGGACCGGAAAAGGCATCCTGGGACGGTTTCGGGATTTACCCTTCATCAGCCAGGCTAGCTTGAATCCAGTGGCACAGTGACCAAGGACACTCGTCTGGGTATACCCATCTCACTTAGGGTGAAAAGTGCTACGCAAACAAATGATGGGCGGAATGCTGAATAAGTCATACATTCACCCCATTCAAGAAATCTGGGTAAATTCCGTCGTTCTTTTGCTCACCATTCCATCTCAGTTTAGACCCAGCCATATGCAAATCAGTCTTGACGCTGGAGTCAAGCTATCCTGGCTGTTGAGAATACCAGTCCTAGAATGCTTGTTTCCAGTCCAGGGAGGACCTTGCGTGGCAGTTCAGACTGGACTGTTCCCATTGGGTGCAGGGTCAAGACTGATTTGCATATAGCTGGGTCCAAACTGGAATGGCATGGTGAGCGAAAATACGATGGATTTAGGCATAGATCTGTGTACTGGGGTGAATATATGACATTGTTCTGCATTCTGTCCCTCAATTGTTCTTTTTGCATTTGTCACCCCGAGTGGGAAGGGTATGCCCAGACATGGGTCCCGTGCTCTCCATGCCACTGGAGTCAAGCTAACCTGGCTGATGATGGCTGAAAGCCTGAAATCGGTCCTAGGCTGCTTGTTTCCGGTCCAGGGAGGACCTGGCCTGGCAGTTCAGGCTGGACTGTTCCCATTGGGCACAGGGTCACGACTGATTTGCATATGGCTGGGTCCAAACTGGAAAGGCATGGTGAGAAAAAAACGATGGAGTTAGGCCCAAATCTCTGTACTGGGGTGAATGTATGACATTGTTCTGCATTCTGTCCCTCAATTGTTCTTTTTGCATTTGTCATCCCGTGTGGGACGGGTAAGGTCAGATGTGGGTCCTGTGCTCTCCATGCCACTGGAGTCAAGCTATTCTAGCTGATGAGGGCTGAAAGCCCGAAACTGGTCCTAGGATGCTTGTTTCCAGTCCAGGGAGAACCTGGCCTGGCAGTTCGGGCAGGACTGTTCCCATTGGGCACAGGGTCAAGACTGATTTGCTTATGGCTGGACCCAAACTGGAATGGCATGGTCAGCAAATAACTATGGATTTAGGCCCAGATCTCTGTACTGGGGTGTATGTTTGACATTGTTCTGCATTTTAGCCATCAATCGTTCCCTTTGTACAGGGGTAGGAGGGCATGGTGGGGGATCCAAAACTGGAAACCAAAGAAGAGCCTCTACAGTAATATTTAGAGATGTCAGAAGCAATTCCGTCTTTCTCAGATTAAGTTTCAAGTAGTGGTAGATATTCACCAACGTCTAAGGGAAAGGCTTTCCTCAAGCGTACATGATTTCATGCTGGCTGAGCCTGGATCGATGGTTGGATGACAAACCACACATGAGTTGGGTATTATCAGTGTACATAAGAATATGTGTCCTGATCTGATGAAATGGATATGTCAATTAGCGAATCTCTTTTTTAAACCAAGGGTGAAAGAATTGCTCCCTGGGTGATGCCACATTTAGTCTTTCTGTGCTGGGAAGAAAATTGGGGATGGATAAATTGGAGTTTAAACAAGACAAAACAGTTCCATTAATCCCTCTTTCTTCAAGTCTATTAATGAGCATCTTGTGGTCAATGTATTAAAGGCTGTAGAGCGGCGGAATTGTCCTTTAGGACGAAGCTGGATTTAGGCTGTGCCTTCACAGCACCGGAAACAGAACGAATGCGTCTTTAGCATGCAATCGTTTTGGACAAAAGTTGTTACAACAACTTACTTTAGGGGGTGCAATGCTGGAGTGGTGTTGGAATTAAAGTCCAACACCTTCCCTACTGTTACGCAGACTGGAGTTGGAATAGTAAATTAAACTATTCCAATATCCAGCGCACCCCTAAGGCAAGTCATTAAGCATGCAAGTCGGTAAAGTCGTTTGCATGCAGAACAAATGTGTGCTAAAGAAGCATTTATTCAAATGGCTGAGTTCCTAAGGCATGCATGAAAAACGCATGCGAAATTCTGTCATACATTTGTACGGCGGTCTAGAAGAATATGGGTCCCAGAACCTCCGGCATCCATTAGCCTCTGAAGATCTTGTTATTCCTTGAAAAGGGGACCTTTTAACTCAATGGTTGATGGCAGTACAAAAGGTGGACTTGATTTCATTGTTTTATCATTAGTGGCTCATATATTTGTTGCCAGGCTTGTTTTTCTTAAGCTAAACAAAGGTTATGGATGGGGCAGGACAGTTTCAGTAGGCTTCAGTATTTAAAAAACTATTTGCATGGTGAAATTGCAGCAGAAATGACTGCTGCCGAGTCACTCCCATGGTGGCTTCATTAGGAAGCACACAAGCATGGAATAAGGTTCCTTTATTCCAATTTTGGCACTAAGGAATGACGTATTTCCTGTTTTCAGCGTGTCAATGTCCTGGGCAAGAGCCACACGTTTAGGACAATAACCAAGATCAAAATTATCGGGTACTAGCATGAGAAATTACCAAATTTTAATCCGTTGAATACTGAGTGTAAACCCAGCCTATTACCAATTTCGCAGTGCTGGGTAAATATGCGCAAACATACGTCTATGGCCTAACATTCGACTCCTCTTTACATGTATTAACTGTTTTATTGTGTAATGCTACACCAATCCACTTTGCACTAATGAGTATTAACACTGATGCAATTTTGTCTTTTTGCATTGACACAAATATCTGCATGGATCTTCTGACCGTCAATGTCATGACATAGTAGGCGTTTGCCATTAAAGGTTCGGTTTTCATTTGGACCATGATGAGCTAATGAACTGTTCTCTGTCTTGTATGCAGAAACTTAATTATGCCCATTATAATTAGCACTAACAAACGACAACTTCATAATGGTGTAATACAACTTTATTTGTAATGCAATCGAACAAGCATTTGCTAAAGCTGTTGGAGTATAGGGGTAATCCATTGTTACACCATGGCTAATATAATCGAATTAATGCTAATGCAACAGCAACCCAAATCTATTCTGTAGTGGGGCCTAGTCATAAAAGACGGTTAACAATAAATTACTTTTATTTGACAGTATTAATAACCAACCATATACGATTTTATACGGTGCATTTAGTGATAATAGTGTCAACAAGTGCATGCAGTTCCAAGCCTACTTGTAAAGTCACGGTGAGGTGCATGCGGTAATTAGAGAATTAACGGTGCTTTTAGACGAATGGAAAGACGTGTGAAATGTTCACAAATGAAAGTGTAATGTTTGTAAAGTGACATGACAGTAAGGTTAACAGACAAAGGAGCTGCAATCCATGTGTTGAAGAGCAAAACTCGGATCCAGGTCTCCTAAATGACTCCAAATTAAATATGCAGGTTGTTAGAGCTGTTAGCCTTAGGGTGGTCTTTCCCCAAACATTTTGCCTTACTCTTCCACTTAAGTAGCCCTTGTCTCAGGATTGCAATTGCAGCCTATGTGTACAGTTTTAAAGTGACAATTTTGACCTGGCAAAATAAACCTTTTCCAGGCTCAACCCTTCTTTTTTAATACATTTGAGTTACCCCTAGGCTAGGTCCTAAACAGCCCACAGGGCAGGATGCAATTTATTTAAAACGTAGGACATGTACTTTTAAGTTTGATATATCCTGATATTGAAAAACTCAAATTCATTTTTCATTACTGAAAGCCTATCTCTCCCATAGAATAACATTGGATTTACTGTATTACAATTAAAAAGCTGTAACTTCGAAAATTGAAACAGTTAAACAGTTCATGTTTGATGTCTTTAGAAATGTAATGAAAAATCATTGTTTATGGTAGTTGGATTTTCAATTACAATTTTGGAAATGCCACTTTTAGGAAGTTATACCAGAACTGGGTGTGGGCTCAAAACAGCACGGCCAAGCTTCAATCAAATAAAGAACTAAACAATTGCCAATACTGATACCTTACTCATACTCTTTCAATTTCGAGGGGTAATGCTGACAGCCCAACAACATACACCATAAACCACCTTTTTCATCTGAAATAAATCCTTTTCTTTAATTTCTTTGTAAATCTCATAAATATACGTTCTATGAATCATCAAATCGTTATAAATTGCACCTATAAACATTAAAATAAAATCCTTTACTCATCCAAAAATCCTCTCACTTCATTCCATATCATGCATTCATGCATGAGGGTAAAAATTGACTATTCCCACTGCAATTACTGCAACAGTAGGGAAGTGTTAGATAGCGTAAGGGTAACACTTACTATTCCCTCTCCAGTGAGTGCAACAGTAGGGAAAGTGTTGGTTAGCTAAGGGGAAAAAATTACTATTCCCACTCCAGTGAGTGCAACAGTAGGAAAAGTGTTGGATAGCAGATTGGAAAAAATTACTATTCCCACTCCAGAGAGTGCAACACTAGAGAAAGTGTTGGATAGCGTAGGTGTAAAAATTACTATTCCCACTCCAGAGAGTGCAACACTAGAGAAAGTGTTGGATAGCGTAGGTGTAAAAATTACAATACCCACTCCAGAAAGTGCAACAGTAGGGAAAGTGTTTGATAGCATAGGTGTCAACATTACTAATCCCACTCCAGGGAGTGCAACAGTAGGGAAAGTGTTGGATAGTGGAGGGGTAAAAATCACTATTCCCACTCCAGAGAATGCAACTCTAGGGAAAGTGTTGGATAGCGTAGGTGTAAAAATTACTATTCCCACTCCAGAGAGTGCAACACTAGAGATAGTGTTGGATAGCGTAGGTGTAAAAATTACAATACCCACTCCAGAAAGTGCAACAGTAGGGAAAGTGTTGGATAGCATAGGTGTAAACATTACTATTCCCACTCCAGGGAGTGCAACAGTATGAAAAGTGTTGGATAGCAAAGGGTAAAAATTACTATTCCCACTCCAAAGAGTGCAACAGTAGGGACAGCGTTGGATAGCAAAGGGTAAACTTTACTATTCCCACTCCAAAGAGTGCAACAGTAGGGAAAGTGTTGAATAGTGGAGGGGTAACAATTACCATTCCCACTCCAGAGAATGCAACTCTAGGGAAAGTGTTGGATAGCGTAGGGGTAACAATTATTATTCCCATCCTAGTGAGTGCAACAGTAGGGAAAGTGTTTGACATCATAGGTGTAAAAATTACTATTCTCACTCCAGAGAGTGCTACAGTAGGGAAAGTGTGTGATAGCAGAGGAGAAAATATTACTATTCCCACTCCAGAGTGCAACAGTAGGGAAAGTGTTGGTTAGCAGAGGGTTAAAATTAATATTTCCAAAAAAGGAAAATAAAAATAAAATAGAAATAAAATACCAACTACAATACAAAAATTGTTAATAACACAAAAATAAAAAACTAGAAACAAATAACATATTTACCAATTCATTAATTATAAATTACAAACAAATAATAATTAATTAATAATAAATGAATTACCACAAACACCACTTTAACCACTTGGGAGCTAGTAAACAAACCTCCCCAGTGCTGCGCTGTCCATTATCCGGTGCTGAACTGGACGTCCAGCGGTCGCACGCAGCACTGGGGAGGTAGTGCCCGTGACGACCGTTGGCCGACGGCAGCACTTAAGGGGTTAAAATCGAAATATGAAATAAATAGTAATATATAAAAATGATGAATTACTTTATTCAAATTAAATTGCTTTCCACCCTATTCCCATATAAACCCGCAACCCGCTCCTAACAAAAAATAACACAATTAACATAATTATCAATTAATTAATTAATACATTTTGATAACTATTTATTAATGAATTAATCAAAAATTAATTATAAATACTAATACATGAAAATTAATAATTACTTTATTATAAATAAATTACTTCCCTCCCTATTCCCTATAAACCCACAACCCGCCGCAAAACTAAAATACACAAAATTTCATTACCATAAAATATATCACTTCTTAAAATTTCACACATACATTAAAAAAACAGGTATACTCATACAAAAAAATAGATCACATACTTTTAACATAGATACAAAAAGACAGAACACTAATATAAATATCAATATTATTAACAACAATATTTCTTCAAATGATATTACTAACTTCGATATTACAGAAAACGATATTGCTTACTTTCAAGTCAATATTCTGGTCAACGATATTCTTGCAGTCGATATTATGACACTTCAATATTAACAACCCGATATTCTGGCACTACGATATTCAGAACTTGATATTCTGTCTGTGCACCCTTGCAACCCTGAGTGAAACCAATGCATCACCTCTGCTGCGAGGATTCTTCCAGAGCTCCGCAGCGACCTCACAGCCCACAGTTTCATTTAAACCGCCGCTACAAAATACATCCCTGAAGCAGGCTCTTGCATTGCAAGTCTCTTGTCGATGGCATTCTGGACAATGATGCAGGATTTCGCTTCGCAAGCCCACCAGTCTCTACAGAACCGGTTGTTAAGCGATGCATCCTCAACGCAGAACATGACATTGCAAGCTTCCCTCATCTGCGGCCTCCTCCAACGATGATGCAGGACCTGGCATCAAAGCCCCACAGCTCCCCAGGACTGATGCTGCTTGGCATATCTCTGAGCCACACCTCACATCACCTTGGCTGTGTAAAACACATCCTTGATGTGGGACCCTGCAATGCTCTGCAAATCTGTAGCTGTTCCACACTCCATTAGGGTCGACCTGAACTTGTGACTTTGTCCCGGTCTGGTGTGACCAGATGTCCACAGTTTGCACTTTGTACTTTTTGATGCTATTGTCAATTATATCTTTAAAATTGTCTCTAGTACTACTGATTGTATTGTTGTCTTTCTGGTCTTTTTGTATTGATTAAAATGTATTAAATCTGTCTAATCTGGTGTGGTAACCTTTTTACCGGCATGGGACGATGACTCGCGGTGCACACTGTTGGTGGCACCCAATGCACTGCGGCCGGCACGGGCCTACTGCCACGGGACGATGACTTGAGGTGCACAGAGTTGGTGGCACCCGATGCACTGCGGCCGGCACGGGCCTACTGCCACGGGACGATGACTTGCGGTGCTCAGAGTTGGTGGCACCTGATGCGCTGCAACCGGCATGGGCCTACAGCCATGGGACGGTGACTTGCGGTGCACTGAGGTAGGGTCACCTGATGAGCTCAGTGGGTGTGCAGCCTGCGATGATGTGTAGGCCTCGGTATGCCGTCCTGCCAATCAAGATTCGATTTGAATTGAGAGCCCTGCTGGACCGCAGTGTACACGGAAGGCAGCAGTCAGCACACACATGACTCCGCGCTGCGGTGCCACATGGTGCACTGGAAGCCTGTGGCTCAGAATCCAGCGATCGCCTGAGGAGGTTGCACCGGCATGTAGTGAACCCTCTTGGAGACACGCCGGTGGTGGCAGGTGAGCATTGAGGCCTGGGTGCACATGGGCGGCCAGTCATCACTGGGCAGCAGACGGGTCTGGGGTGCAGCAGACGCACAGGATCATGCAGGCACCACCGGTCATGGCAGCGGCCTCATGACTGGGTGGTGGGCGCTGCCCTAGCAGACACAACCATGCATGCGATGATGAGATGTGCGTGGGTTGGCTTGGGACGTAGCCACCTCATCTCCAGTGTAAATCTGGCCAATGAAGGTGGTCGGCCACGTGTGTAGGCCTATGGAACGGATGTGGGGGACACACGCAGTAGTTACTTTGGTGGCCATCCCAGAACTGAAACACACCCAGAGCCTCGTGCTATTTATTCACAACATACGCCGGCCAAGGCCACTCCGCTCACGCTTACAGGGGGGATGACAAAGCTACCTGTCCAAGGTCTTCTACACTGCCTGAGGTGACCTTTTGCGTCCACTGTCCACAACACTACAAACAACAGCAGTATATGTACACATGGACATGTCTGTGCTCTGCATACTGAAGTCTGTCCAGCACATCACCACCACACTTGGCGTTGTGTACATTCTCATTGATGGGTCACTTGTCTCCTTTGCACATACTTGGTTCCCACCTCTCCCCACATTCTGCAATTGTGTGGCAGTAGCTCCGTGCCATGGATGGTATGTCTACATGGCTTGCCACGGTTACCACAGTTACTCGTGTCTGGTAGTTGGGCATGTTGATTGGCATGATGTATGTGATTTTGTAACGTGTGCATTCCCACAATTCTGAGTTATATGATTGTGGAGTTGAGGTGTATAGTGTGTTCAGTTGGTACTTACCGATGAGCAGTGCATTTCCATAGGTACCATCCTCAAAGCGTTGGTTGGTGATGGACTTGCAGAAGATGTAGGAATCATGCACACTGCCTGGGAAGTTTGTGACGACATTGGTGAACAGGCCCTGGTGGTCCCGTTTTGCCTGCACATTGATGGAATGCGTGTGGTTTCTTTTGCGGTGATTGTGTTCAGTGTGTCAGTAGGGGGCACAAGTAGTACATGTGTGCAGTCAATTGCCCCCAACATGTGCGGGAAGCCAGCTATGGCTTAGTTCCCTTGCTTGGTCTCCAGCTGTTCCTGTGCAGTGTGGGGGAAGTGAAGGTGCTGGAGTTTCAAGCTGATACAAACTGTGATGCTTACAGCTTTGATAAATCCGCATAATAAGACCGTAACAGACGTTCGTGTGGTCGTAACCTTACTTTTCCTTCCTACGAAGGTTACAACCACACAAACGTTTGTTACGGTCTTTTTATGCAGGATTTATCATACCTGTAAGCATTTTGGTTTGTCCAAGTGCAATACACAGTACCAGATTACATTTGTGACTATACGGACGCTTGACCATTGTCACCATTTTTCCAACAGGTTTCTGACTACTGACTTTCGAGATATGGAATTGTATTGGGGAGTTCCCTCAGCATATGCAGTTAATTGAATCCACACGTTGCCCTGATGAAGTTCACTGTTGGGAATGGAACGCGTTGGCTGAACTTTTCAGATAGTTTATTTATGTATTTGTAATAAAGAACTTTTTTTACACTACTGTTGACTACTAGACTTAATGACCTGGCACACCCCCATTTCAGTAACTACAATCTTGGATCTGGAGCACAGAGGCGTCAAGCAATGGCTGGTATTGGGGTTGGTTGCGCAGGAACACTACGAATTGGAACTAACGCGTGGTGTGGATACAGGGACACACCGTTGCTTTTGTGGACATGCATCCAAGACATGTGTGAGGAACTTTGATAGGGCTGGCTGTGAGACTCCTCCAACTCTGGCAGTTGTTGGTTGGAAGGTGCCAGAGGCCAACCGGTGCAGCACAGCCAGCAGCTTTGTCTGCGGAGGGATGTTGGTTCTCCGCTGTGTTGGTACCGTCAGCCTGTGGGCTATGTGGGTCAGGATGAGGAGGATGGTTTTTCTTTTGAGCCTGTAGTGGGCAGTGCCATCCTCTGGCGTTGACTCTCTGAGGCTGGTGTGTTTTAGGAACGTCCACTGTCGTGTTCTGCGCTGCCTAGATATAAGTCTGGTGGGGGTGGTCCGGGGGGGGGTTCTGGGGGTGGTGGGTGTTGTGGCCCTCTTGGGTCTCTGAGCTGCATGATCAGTAGCTCGATGACATGTGTTGGTCTTCAGTTATGGTTCTGGGCTGGGCTCCCTTTCATACTGCAGGTTGTCGTCTTGCTTAACACCAGTAAAAGGCAGGTGTTAAATTCCTGCTGCTAACGCGCCTTAGCGCCTGTTTTTGGATCGCATTGCAGATCTGGCTGGTAGTTGTGAATATCGCAAAGTGGTGTTTTCATGTGTTTTTGCACGGGAACGCCTACTGCATATCATTAGCGATAGTTGTTGCTCTCATCCGTGGCGATGTTTTTTTGCGACAGCTATCGCTGGAAAACTGGCGATATCGGCAGTTTGCACCAGCTTGAGAATAGGCCGATAAATCTATTGCTACTTTTTTCCTGAGAATATGCCCCATAGGGTTCTTATAAGCAGTGGTGGCCGGTAAGGTACAGGGGTGGCAGGGCAGGGGGGGTATGTGGGCAGGATGGTTAGAATAAAAAAAAAGACTTACCTGATCTAGCTGCGTCTCTCCTCTGTCTCTCCCACATCCAGCGAGTCTCTTCCGGGAAGCACCCAGGATCCCCACAGCCAATCATAAAAGTGCAATGAGGTATTGTGATTGGTTTGAGCGCCGTGGTTCGGCGCTCAGCCAGGGAATGGGGATCTGAGCATATCCTCCCTGCATGGAGAGCATGCGAAGTGCACCTGACTGTTTGGCCAGCCTGCGAGGGCCAGTCAAACATTCATGCACACTTTACAGAGTGCACAAATACTCCTCCTCCCGGATGTCAGGGGAGCCAAGCCCCACACCGCCCATGCCTGGTGATCCAAAAAATAAAATGATAATAACCTCAGTTATTATCATTCTATTTTTTCATTCACACTCTTCCGTGAGCATTGGGGCGACACTCCTCTGCCATAGCGGAGGAGCTACCACTGCTTACAAGAATATCTGATTGTTTTGCAGTATGTTCATTAATATTTTTGGGTTACCTAGATTTCCTCTTTTACTTCTCAGAATACATTAACTCTGGCTGGGTCTTGTAGGTATTGTTTAGCGTGCCTGAGTTTCTACACATAATGAGATCAATTTCATAGGAAGAGCCATTTTGACTTCACTTCCATTTAATTTTAATAACTCGGCCTGCCGCTTTTAACAGTACTGTGCAAGAATCAGAAGCTGGAATATTTTATGCTTTTGTTCTAGAGTTTATAGCTTTTCTCTTAATTGAACTTGTGACAAAAAAGTTTTAAACAATTATGCATATACACATATACCTTTGCCAAGCGCATCCTTGGAAAAATACGAGCTACTCCATACAGATCAGACGTGTTCCTACAGATGTGGTATTTTCCACAAATGGAACTTAAGTGGACAGGTATTTCAATAGGACCCATGTGAGGGGAAATTAAATAAGGAACTAGCATAGTGATGCTACTCATAAAACATAACTATGAATCTAGTCTAACATAACTTCCTTCATACTCTACCTACCTTTTAAGTTAAATGTTCCAGCATTTTAGCACAATTCCCCATCTAACTATGTCACCCGCAGTGGATGCATCAGCTACTCACTACCAAAAGACCGCTTCAAAGCACTAGAAATCCTTTCGGGCATCTCCAAATAACACACAGCTGTCTCTCACATGTGTCACTATGCCACATAAGACAGATTTTTCAAAGCAAGGGTGCCAATCTCTGCACTTTCATTTTGGCCACTGTTATGGTAAGTTAAGCCAAACTGTTGTCCCTTCGGCCCACACAGCACCTCCAGAGTGTTTAAATGAAACTAGACCTTCCAAGTACCTGCTCATTTACACCTGTTCTACCCTCACACACACTCACAAAAGCACCCATGTACAATAGCTAACATTACAACTACCCCTCGCCTTGCAACTTATTTGGTAGAAAGAGGCATTGATCACACCCTGTAGCTCTGATGTTCCTCCCCCACAGCTCAGGGTGGCAGCATTGGTCGGTGGGGATAAAGGGGGCTGCGGATGAAGTGAAAATGGAGCATAAGGCCCTTGACCTACCAGCTGCTTAGCGATTGGCCACTTTAGGGCTTAGGAGAGGGTGAGCTGGATCATTGAGAAGGCCAGCCATGGAGCAGACCAACTCTGGTAGGAATCAGGGGCTGACAGTCCTTTGGCACCTAAGATGGCACCCCAAGAGCAGCCGAAGATGCATCAGGCAGACAGTTATAAAATGGGCAGGGTCACATGCAGATAGCAATAGTAACCTCACACTGTACGTCCATCATCTTATTGCTCACCGAAAGGGGAAAAGTTGCCTTTAATCTAGTCTCAGCTCACGTTATGGCTACTCTTGGCAGCAACTGTCTGGCCTCATTGCTACTTCTCAGATAAAGAGAGGGCATTTTGAGGTTTGGGAGAAGTAAACATGGCCTTTTCACGTATGCTCAGTGCATGTCTGTAGTCTGTTCTGATGCTCTTCTACTGGCAGGCCCGGCAGGGCAGAAGGCCCACACACCAGCCTGTCAATCTCCCCCCCTGAAAAGTCTAATGATACACCTCTCCAAATGCTCTCACTGATGAATGGCCCTTGAGTGAGCCAGTAGAGTTGGCATGTTTCACCCCTGTCAGTAGGGCAAAATGAATTACCATCTTCACAGAACAAAGCATGATAGACAAAACAGAGGACAGGGGAGACCGTTTTAGGGAGGAAGAAAAGCAGACCTAAAGGACGGAAATATATCATTGTTAGAACTGAGGGTCTCTAGTTGGCTGAGGCAGTTACCTTAGGCCAAATAGGGACCCTTGCTTCTAGTCAGGGAAAGGGGACACCCTCTTTGATAACCCCTGCTCACCCCCCCGGTAGCTTGGCACAAGCAGCCAGGCTTACCTTCAAGGCAATGTGTAAAGTAGTTGCAACCACACTCGCAGTGACACAGTAATAAAACCACAAATGGACACCACACTGATGTATGAAAATAGCGGTATCTTTATCAAGAAGAAAAATACGGTAAGACCAAACGATAAAAATCCAACATATGCGTATTCGGAATATCTCACTTTGCCGTTATTAGACCAACAAACACTTGTAGGTTCAGGCGGTATTAATGAGCAGTTCACGATGTTCAAATGCAGTCCTAATGCAATGCTTTCCAGTTCGTAATGCAATTTGTATTGTCAGACTAATGCAGTTCGTAATGCAAGAATAATGCAATCCTCAATGCAAGTAATCAAGCAGTTCATGATGCAAGAATAATGCAATCCTCAATGCACTTAATCAGGCAGTTCGTAATGCAAGAATAATGCAATCCTCAATGCACGTAATCAGGCAGTTCGTAATACACGTATAATACACTCCTTAATGCAAGTAATAAGTCAGTTCATAATGAGAGAATATTTCAATCATCAATGCACATAATAAGGCAGTTCGTAATGCGAGAATAATTCAATCCTCAATGCACATAATAAGGCAGTTCGTAATGCAAGTATAATGCACTCCATAATGCACGTAATCAGGCAGTTCGTACTGCAGTAATAATACCATCCCTGATGAAAGTTATAAGGCAGTTCATAATGCAGGAATAATACCAGTCCAATCGACGCGATTAGCATGGGCACCACTAGGATCCAACCACAGACAACAGTCCTGAACTTTCGAGTGCGGCCCCGGTACTGCCGGGCAGGTCCGGGCCCCTCGAGGACTCAGCGCGTCTAATGCAATGCAGCGGGATAGAGACGGGAGCACTCCTGTACTCCTCCTGCGCCTCCCCAGGCCATACACGCTTGCAGCTCCCGACCGGAGGCCAAGCCTTAACTGGGGGATGCGCTGCCTTGCTGTCTCTCTCTCCCCGCTCGTCTGATGTCCTGCTGGGTGCTCCCGATGATGACGCAGCTCTGATGCAAGGCGACGCCGTAGCCGGACAGGTTACGGCGCTGCCTCCTCTGTTGCTGACGATCTTGGGCAGATTCCTCTTGGGAACAACGATCACGATTACCTCATGACTTCCTTAGCTTTACGAAATCCTTCAGCACGTTGCGGCTCGGGCCGGCGGTGGTGATCTTGATCCGCAGCCTCCGTTACGATGACGGCTTGGGCCACAAGCACTTCACAGCAGCGTGGACGATGATTCCCCCTGTGGGGGCACTGCAGTCATGGGGCACTTTCCAACATGCACCACGGACCCCAACGGCTATATCAGGCTGCACACGCAGACACACAAAGCTTCGCTGAGACTCGGTTGACTTTCGGGCCACACAGTTCCGGGCAATGCTTACGAAGGTATCAGGCTGCAAAAAGCATACACACACAGCGCCGCTGAGACACACTTGGAAACTTTGATGTTCCTGAGTTTCCACAACAGGGAGCCAGCTCTCCTCGGGCCCATGGAGGCAAGTTTCTTCGGGACACAGCACACAGCAAAGTCCTTTGAAGCAGGGGGACACAGCACAAAGTAAAGTCCCTTAGCCTCTCCTCAGTTAAATCAGCAAACTGTAATCCAGCCCCAGAACACACAGCAAGGGTCAGTCCTTCACTTCAGTCGCTTCAGATGTTCTTCCTTGGCAGAGGTTCCTCTTGACCACGAAGTAGTTTCAATCCTTTTCAGTCTTGATCAGTCCAAGGTTCAGGGGTTTCAACTGTCATAGTGATACCCATACATGTCTTGAAGTCTTTGTGTACAGGGGGGCACTGACCCCTGTCCAAACTAGTTCTGGGTGTCTCCCTGCCAGTGACACCTTCTTCCTTTGATTAGTGGGGTCTGGTTCCCCAATCACTCAGCAGGAGGTGGAGCCATTCTTTTATGGCAGCAACCCAGGCCTCTTCACCTCCAGGGGCTACTCCTCCCCCCTACACTCCAGATGCAGGTGAGCCTGTTGCTGTCTCATCTCCTCTCCTGGGTGAAGACATTCCCTAGATCCTATCACATTCAATCCACAACCAGGCAGAGACACACAGAATTGTTAGAACAAAGAAACCAGCCATTTCTAAAAGCGCGGTTTCTAAACACACAATGCAAAAACCACCTTCACAAAAAGATGTATTATTAAATTGTGAGTTCAGGCATGCTAAACTTCACCTCTTCATCTTAAGCCTATGGGAAGATAGGCTGGAAATGTATTACACAGTCTTCCCCATTCTGTCCTATGGGCGAGATGGCCTTGCAACAGTGAAAAACGATATGGAGAATAGTTCACTGTCAGGAGATGGTACACACCACAGTACATGTCCTACCTTTCACAGACACTGCACCCTGCCGAGGGGGTTACTTTGGACCTACCACAGGGTTGTCTGATGTGCATGGAAAGGGAAGGGTTAGGCCAGGACAACATGGCAGTTAGCAAACCGTGCGCAGGCACTGCGGTGGCAGGCCTGAGTTCTCTCTTTAGGGCTACTTGTGTGGGTAGCACAATTAATGCTGCAGACCCACAAGTAGCATTTGCATTACCAGCCCTGGCACACATGGTGTACTTTACTAGGGACTTTACTAGTAAGGCAAACATACCAATTATGGACAACCAATTACCATACAACTTTATACAGGGAGCACTTGCACTTTGACAATAATCAGCAGTGGCAAAGTGCCCAAAGCATCTAAGTCGGCAACATAATGTCAGAAAAAGTTCTAGGAGGAAGGCAAAAAGTTTAAGGAACTTTAGCAACAAAGGGCCAAGTCCAACGACCATCATCAGTATACATCATGAGTGAGCTAATTCTAGGAGTTGTTTCCCTCAAATGAAGCATTTCAAATAGATACACAAATACACCATGCCATTCATGATGTTAGTGTGCATTATGTACCACGCTTTAATACATTATATGAAGTTATTTGCCATTTATTACCCGCATGGTCAATCATCGGAGTTCACAGTGCTGAAATAAAGGAGTATTCAAGTGTTCAAGTAAGCTCAAGCAAAGGTAAAACAGAACTGTCATGTTTTAAGTGATTTCCTAAATGTTTAGAGCTTAGCAGTGGAACAGAGTCACAGAGACTAAAGTCAGGAGCAAAATACCCACGACCCCCACAACATGTTTTTGGGCATCTAGGTGGTGAAGGCCGGAGCACCTCAGAAGACAAGTTGGCTGCTGTGGTCTTAGACACTGCCTGAGAAAGTAAAGAGAGCAGCCTTAGATAGCGCTGAGAACCAGGCATAGGGCTATAAAGAGACCTACGCCTGGATAGGGAGCCAATGAACTTGACAGAGGAGAGATGTAGGATCACGAAATGTGTGGGCACTTAAAAGAAGACTAGCAACACAATTGTGGGTAATCCGAACAGGATGCAGCAGGAGTTTGAATAGTCCTAGCTGCAAGACATTGAAGGAGCCCACAAACACATTCTACAGTTTTACATAATCTGACTGCTAAAACAAGTCAATATAAATGCATCCTGCGGAGAACTTCTTTCGTCATTATTCCTTCAACTCAACATACCACTCACAAAAAAGAAGTACATATTTAGCTATGCACTCTTTGTTCAAGCAGAGAGCTTATCAGAGCTTGCAACCACTTTAATTTCATAAAGGCCCTAAAACCTGACTGTTTTATTTGGGCGTGGAATTCAAACTTACGTGTGCAAAGGACTCAATTTGGAAGTGCAAAGTATTCACAAAAGATTACTCTCAACCTTAAATCTTGTACTCATGTGCAATATTACTGAACAATAGTGAATGTTATGCATGAGAAAATCCCACTCCAGAGGTGGGAAGTTGGTAATCCATTGCAGGGCAAATTTGTAAACTCCACTGGGACAAATTCCTTAGTTTGTGGCTATTAACAAATGTTTTTCCGACCCCTTCTCGCCCTGAAGATTGTTATGGAGAAGAAAAAAAAAACGTACCAGTGCACAAATAAATTTACATTTTCTCAAGGCCAGTCATGCACTGTCTGCAGTTGCACTTGTGGACAGACGTATGCATAAGCACAAACGTTTCCCGATTTATGACTGAAAACTTGTGATTGCCACTTTTTTAAGTTGTAAACTGGGGAACCTTTGTCAACTCCCAAAAAACTGGAAATATGCATCAATGGAGGACGTAAAACTGCTGGAAACGATTTTATTGTGAATCAGCCCCAGTCTGCTGCATTAGAGAAAAATACATATGCAGGCATTTCGGTGGGTGGCAGCTGGTGGTTCAGAACACAATAGATAGATCCCAGGGAGGAATGGTAGAGCAAGATCTGGGAAAGTGTGAAGCTCAAATTGCCCTCAATCACACTGATGTCATATGGTGATGCTTCGAAGTGATGCTGCAGGAATTTAATTTCCTACTCAAGGGTTCTTGTGGGTGGTGAAGTGAGTGATTCATTTTTGCACACACTTACACGACAAAAGCCCCTTTCTCGTATTTCATTGAAGCCGAGCTGGGAACTCAGGACAGGATATATTAAATCATGAACATTGTAGGACCGAGAGCCTGAGCGAGGGACAATCCGATGGCTAGCTGTCTTGAGATGCTAATGTCCTCCCTTTCAAAAATGGACCTGGAGCATCAATGCATTTCCTTTATTGTATAAACCCTGGGTGAATCATAAAAAGGAACGGCGAAGCAGGAAAGTTAACATGTGTGGCTTCTCTGGTCCACTGCTTGCAAGGAAGAATAGGGTTCGCATCTTCAAAGGGATGGTTTCTAAGCAACCAGCAGCCAAGGCACTTAATCAGCACTTGGCCAGAAGCCAACACAAGTTGGTCAGCTTGGCATGGAGAAAGGGAGCAAAGGGTGGTGGCCCGGTGGGCATGATTATCTATGGTTATTGAGGTGGGAGGTAGTCTATCCAGTGAAAAGAGTGCTGAAAAGCTGCACTGCCCTCCCATGGCTCTTTGCAAAATGATCTTGACATGGGAAAGTACTATTCATTGGAATTCTAATTTCGGTATTTGAAGGCCAAGATAAAAGGTTATATATTTCTGGAAGAGGACAGTTGTGAAACAAGGATATTAAAGCCCCAGGAGGGCACACCAACGGCAACATATGCTAATTTCAGACAAAGGGCATACAAGAGGTGCAAATAGCGTATGGATACATGGGTGTATAAAACTATGGTTTATACATGGTGTGCTTACAATCTAGAAAATGCATAAGGCTTATAACTAAATAATTTACAAGATACGCATGACAGACTTGTTGACACAGGCGCTCTGGAGGTTACTCCACCATTGAAAGAAAGTTAAATCATGCTGTATATTACACACATCAAAATTATCTCTCCTGCTGTGTTAACCGCTGACTGTTCATATAAACATTAATATTACAGACAGTGAGCATATCTAAAATTCATCACAAGCTAATATAAAACAAGGCTAATGCATCACAAACAACACATAAAGCAATCAATGGCTGGTACATTAACTTCTATGTGCAGGGCCCTAAAAACAACACGCACACACTTGCACACAAGCCCACACACACACCCACACACACATGCAAGCACACACAAACCTCTCTCTCTCTCTATCTCTTGCTCGTGTGACTGTACCAATTCACTGGACTAATTCTTGGCTTACTACGTTTTATGTCTCCTAGTATTTGCAGAAAAGCTTTACCTAGTCTTCTTTTTTTTGTTAAATTGAGATAAGCTGAGGCTCATTCAATGATGGTGCTGATGGGAGGAAGGTGGAATATTGTGGGTAATCTGTACTAGGACAGTGGAAAAGAGCGTCTATTGCTACAGCCTACTGTTTCTTAGCTTTAATACTAGTACCTCCAGGCGCAGGCTTCCACCTGTGCAATTTCCCACCAAAGAGGACTTTGAGGGACACCAACCCCTGTGGCCAAGTCGCCCTAACTAAACCATGGAAAGAGGGTTGGCCCCAGGAAGACCCCTATTAACAGCAAGGTATCTTCAGCACCTTACAGCATCTTCAGCATCCGGTATCCCTTGCATCAGGACCACTCCATTAAAGTTTAATGGTGGTTCACACATAGAGCCTGGACCTGGGCTTGAGACTGCTTTGGTGACAAGGTAACTGTCCTGCTACTCCTCATTGACTCCCCTGACCTTCCCGCTGTTAGAGTTGGTTGCCAAAAGCGGTCAGAGTAGCTGAATACAACTCTTCAAAGTTTTCACACTTTACAGTTACCAATGCCTGTTCGCATTTTTGAGTGAGAATCTGTGATTTACGATTGGTTTAAAAATTCATATCCTTGGAACCCTCTGGTGGATTCTATTCATTTTGGAGTCTAAAAATTAATAAAAATAAGCTCAATATGTATAAATTGGTGTCAGATTTCTTTCTTATTGCAGGACTTACTTATTTTGTTGTTTTGGTACCTCTAAATGCTTTACACTTGTTTGTTTAAGCCTGATTTCTCAAAACCACAGCTCTCCTGGGTTGAGCTAAGGTTTAACAAATGAGACTGAATAGATGCAAGTTGATTTTATGAGCGTTTTCCACTGTGAAGTATCACAACCACACGATCTAATACCTCACATTTGCTCACAATAAATATATCTGTATGGTGTTTAAGAGGTTGAATCGACATTTTATGGCTCCTTTAAAAAGGATCACTTACAAACAAACTGTCCCCAAAAATAATTAATGAGCCTTAGTTTTACCAGATGTTTCTCATACCTTTCAATTTTCATGAAGCAATTTCTGCCACCAGGGAGATAACATTGAATTTAGTGTTATGGATTATACTGCACACATCGCAGCAGCCATGTGTGCTTATGCTGACAATGGCAGAAAAAGATACTTTGGTTTGAAATATTTTCTTCCAGGTGGACTTAAAAGTAAAGAGTCCTTTCAGAAGTTGTACCCGTGAATAAATCAGAAAGGTTTACTATGTGAACGTTTAGCAATAGTGGCATCCAGAGATGCACATAAAGACCTAAGCATATATATAAAATGTAGAGCTTAATTAAAGTCAAAATGGAGCTGAAGCAAATTTAAAACATTAGGAAAAATGGGAACCGTACATTCTTAATAGAGGGACAGGCGGAAGGCCTGGATAGCACTATTAGGATTGATGAAGTAATAGCTGTAATCTCCAGCCTGAAGGCACACAAATCACCAGGCACCAACAGATTCTCTGCCAGTTTTTATAAAACGTTTTGCAACCTGGTGGCCTCCCTCCTCACAAGAGTGTTTAACCGCATTGCCGCGATGGACAATTCGGCCGGGGTGCGGCAGAATCCGACGCATGCGCAGGTCGGACAGCCTCGGCCGTCCGACGCACACGCCCACCGTGACGTCGGACGGACGGGGCCGTCCGACGCATCGAAAAGGTTAACCCGTTCACAAGTTCAGAGACTCCACCCCCCTCAATGAAGGAGGCTTCATGGTGGGTATAGCAAAACCTGGGAAGGACAAAAGATTGTGTGGATGCTACCAACCTATATCGCTTCAGAATGTAGATGCAAAGCTATTTATAGGGATCTTGGCGTCCGGCCTCGCCCCGAATAGGCCTGGATTAATAGGCCTATATCAATCGGGGTTTATTCCTGGTATACAGTGCTGTGATAACACCAAGGGCATGTTCCACCTCATAGATAAGGTGACCCTCTCCCAACAAGAGGCGATGGTCCTCTCAATAGACGCATAGAAGGCCTTCGACCCCGTCCGTTGGCCTTATCTGGAAGCAGCGTTGAAACATTTTGGATTCAAGGATAGATTCTGATCAAGTGTACTGAGCGGGTATGGAGGGCTAAGGGCCACAGTGAGAGTGAACGGTAGGGGCTCCGGGAGCTTCCCTGTAAAATGTGGTACATGACAGGGATTTCCACTGTCCCCGCTTTTGTTTGCGCTCTATTTGGAGCTGTTTGCGCAGCAAGTCCAGGGTTTACTCACAAATCATAGGCATTAGCTTTGGGGGAGAGGAGCACCTAAATATTTATTGCTCTGACGGAATTCCTGGTGGAGGTGGAAAGGTGTGGGGTGTTCTCAGGATTCAAGATCAAGTTAGCTTAATCACAGGCACTATGCCTAACAGTAATACAACATTCGAAGGAGTTCCTCCTGCAAGTTCTCTCCATTCGATGGAAGCGGAGCTTATCGTACATATGGACAAATTTCACATCGTTGACCCAGGAGGTGGTGGAGGTTAACTATCGAGAGTTGGTTAAAAGGGTCCAGACTGATTTAGCTAGGTGGCGAACCTGTAATGGCTTGGAAGAATAACTGCATTGAAAATGGTAGTCCTTCCCAGAATCCTCTATACCTTTTTTTACTCTGACTTTATGGCCCCTGCTGGGGATGCTCCAGACCATACAGAGTGCCTTTCAAAACTATGTGTGGGCAGGCTGACACCCCTGAATGCACCGGGAGCTTAGCTGGCAGACTCCAGTGGAAGGAGGCCTGGGCATTCTGTGCATTCTGATATACTTCCGGGCAGCACAGATCAGGTTCATGGTGGAGTGGTTGCACCCGGAATCAGAGAAGAAATGGCTCTTTATGGACAGAGCATTAGCCAGAACGTCCCTGTGGAAGATCCAGTTTCTGGGCAGACCGCATCACTCTATCAATCTCTATCTGTCGCAATCACGACACCTCCCCTCCGAGTCTGGGATGCAGTAGCTAAAAAGGATGGCCTTTCGTCGTTCCCCTCCCTGATTTCTCCGATAGTGGGGAATCCAGACTTCACTCTGGGATTAATGGAAGGGGCTTTCTGGGAGTGGCTGAAGCCGGGATGTAGATCGATAGGCCACTTCTTTGATGAAGATGACCCTATTCAGTTTGACACCCTGAGAGCTGAAAATGCTATCCTCGAGAGAGAAAGATTCCTGCATGCACAGATCAGGCATTGGGTGATGTAGCCAGAGATTAGAGAGGCAGCTCAATGTCCCCTGACTAAGGGGCCTATTAGGATGGCGGACGGACCTGCGTCCGTCCGCCACCCCCGAGGTGGAGGGACCATCCGCAGGGGCAGCGGCGGTCCCTCCAGTGCAATTAGGATGTGACCGCCACCCTGGCGGTCACATCCTGTATCTTTAACCTTGCGGCGGGTGCTGCTTGAAGCAGCACCCACCGCAAGGTTAAAAATGCATGTTTAACATTTACATGCACAAAGCGGCAGGCACCGTGCGGTGCCTGCCGCTTTGTGCATGTAAATGCTGGGGGGTACCATAGGCACCCCCCATGTGCACCCCCCGCCCCCCGACACCGTGGGGGCCCCCAATGGGCCCCCAAACGCCAAAGACCACATGCTTTTCCACAGCGGAAAACCCGCCGTGGAAAAGCATGTTTCCCCATGCATCCTAATATGGCTGGCGTTGTCTGATAGACACCGCCACCATAGTAGAGCTTTTCCGCCGCGGGACCGCGGCGGAAAAGCGGCGGACGGTCTCCCCATCCGCAGATGACCCCCTACCATCCTAATCTGGCGGGGGATCTTTTCTCTCACCGCAGAGGTGAATCCGCATCCTCCGGGCCGGCAGTGGCTTCTGCCGGCCCGGAGGATGCGGATTCACCGCAATCCTAATCGGGCCCTAAATTCGAGAGATGGCTTCTAAATAAAAAATCAGACAAGCATTTAGTATCAGATTTGTATAAGTTGCTGACGAACGGGGTCTCAGACACAAATACCTCAGCCCAGCTGCACTGGGAACGGGAACTGGGGCGGGAACTCTCCCTTCAGAATTGGCGGCATATATATTATTGGGCGAGGCAAACAGTGACCAATACATCTACCATAGAAACCGCAACAAAAATAGCTATGTACAGCTATTTCACACTAGCACGGCTCCATAAAGGGAATCTGGACCAGAGCGTGATGTGGCGATGCTACAGGGACACTAAGACATATTTTATGGGAGTGCTCTAAGTTGACTCAATTCTGGGACGATTTCCCTCCTCTTTTTAAAACTCAGGAGCAGCAACATCGTCGTCGTGGGTTTTGAGTGGAATTATTTCAATATTATATACTAGCCGTAGTTGCTGCTTATTTATCCTATACAACTAACAACCATGGCAAAGCCAATTGTCCTGACTTATTGAAGGTATGATGTTACTTGTTGTATCATATATCTAGATGCAATGACAGAAACAGCAAAATACAAGTGGGCCGACACACTATGTTACGGACAGATTTTTATCTTACCTGTTTTTTAGCCACGCCCTTAAATTCATTGACAAAGCCCCTTTGAGAGACCCCCCAGTTTTTTCATCACTTTTAAAGCCCTGGAGGTCTGGCACCCATTTATTATCATTCTCTCCTAGGAATTCACAGAGCTTACCTGCCCTAGATATTTAAAATTGCTACACCTGACTGAATCACAGCCTTGAATTGTCTGAGGGGATTACTGCAAGAACACCAAATATATGTTCAAAGTGATACATTAGTTTTAATGGCACCCAGGGGAGGGTGGAAGGGAAAGGAGTTGGTTTAGGGGTAAGTTTCCTTTCTTTTCGTTATAAATTGCACAAACAGCTGACAGTGGCTGAATGTTGAGGCTACGTCCGCAACTACACAGCTTGTACTAAGAGTTTTGTGCCGCAAAAAAAAAAATATATAAACAAAAAAACATTACATTTAAGTTTAGCATTCCTTGTAAATTTAAACAGGTCAACATGCAAGTTAGAAAAAGTGCCACGATACACAGGACAGAATCAAAGTTCTTTATTAAGATCCACAATCTCATATGAATTTAAAATATGATCAGACAAACTGATCATTAAATTATGTGTGGTCGTTTTACAAGAGGGCTCCCCTGATTTTTCGGACCAGGATGATATTTTTGGACTTTTTTTATTACATGACACCAGGCTTCCTGAGACTGCAAAGTGTGTCAATGCACAAGTTTTCATCCTTCCATTTGCATGGTTCGTGTTACCTGATATCCAGCTCACGTTTGAGTGGCCTTTTATGGATCCTTGTCCCTGATAACGGGAAATATGTATACACGTACTAACACTCAGGTGCCACGGTCCATGATGACTTTTGAAGAATAAGGATTGTTTGTTGCTCATGCTAAATCTTTTGACTCCATATGGTGGGTGTAGCCAGTCACTTTAAAGACAACGCCTGGGTAGAGCAAAGCTTTCGTGGTCTGCAGATATGGAGTAAAGACCCTTTTCTTTGATGCAGGCGCACTAGGTATGAGCGGTTGTGGTCTAATGTGGCTATGTGGGCGTGGTCGCCCCCTTCAAAATGTCTTCCTGGAATGGCCTTGGTTCCCTATGTGTGGACGCTGACACGGCGGGCTTGACTCGAGTGCCAAATACTGGTAAGAAATGCCAGCAATGAGATGACTAGGTCTCATAGACTCCAAATGTGGATAGTACTAGTGGTGTTATGCTAGTTGCTGGGGGACTACGTCTATAATACGTTCATTTGCACCGTACGTGTCACTTTATTTGGACACTGTGCCTCCTCAGTGTGAATATCGGTACGTATTTGATTATAACAAGGTTATCTTTAGATTGTGTGTGTCATTGCATGCTTGTTGCCTTGCTGAGGGACGATGGTTACAAAACGCTCATTTATACCGTACATGCCACTATTTTTGACAATATGACTCCACAGTGAAAATAACGGCATACGGCTAGCCTAGGTGACATTGTTGGTAGAAGCCTAGGTGACATTGTTGGTAGATTGTCTATTTGGGACTGTGCAAGTCATTGCTTCTTGATGCTATACTTCCTCTGTGCGAATTACACCATATGGCCCTGCGTTTCTGGGACCACTGGTGATGATATGTATACTTGCCCTTTGATTAACTCTTTAACACAGCATTTTTGTTTAAAGTGTTTGGAATCTCCAGCTGCGACTTTGACGCAGTCAGGTGATTGTGTGGCAAACGGTTGATGCGGTGAAGTCTTCTTCAGTATCAATGTGTTCATAAATATTGTTTGTTGGAACTTGGAGTTCTGGGACTGCAACACAGTGTATCCTTACAAAATAAAGGTAAATTCGGTCATGGCATAAGATTGCATTAGGGATCAATAGGCTTGCTGAAGTTTTTTTGGGGAAAAAAATGTATATTTTCAAATGTTTCTAGATACTAGTATTTAATTTTATTTATTACACAAATGCTCTTCCTCTCTTTGTACAGTAAATCGCTTTAAAACACCTAAAACACTAGAAACAAGGATGTTTTTGAAGAATTCATGACTTTTGTAAGTTTTAAAAGAGAGTTTATTGGATATAAATATAAGATATAACAGCAGTAAGATACAATATATAAATATAATATAACGCAAAAATTGCATAGAGGGTAAAGAGCAGAAGGAAGGTAGAAAGGGGAAGAAGGGTACATCACATGGTATACCTGGTCTTATATTTAAAATATAACAGTTGAAATACAGTAATTCCTTAGTAGTAACTTATGTTGTCATCAAAATATAAAACAGATTATACGACAGATAATAACCATTAACTTCGAGGAGGTTTGGGTACTTCTTCATTGCTAGGATTATGCAAAGGTAAGGATTGAGCAGACGCGTTTAAGAAATTAGTAATAGGTAACCACAGTAAATCTTGTTTAATAGCAAGTGCAAGTGGGTGAACGTAAGCCCTACCCAGTAGCGGCCAGTGGAGGAAGTTCCGTGGGGTGGTGAGGCGGGGCGGGGTGGGGGAGGGGCAGGGTGGGGGTAGTAAACACCGGAATGTTGATGAACGGAGGTAAGTAAACATTTAAATTAATAAAACGAATTTCGTTGCACGTGCTGTGTTGGCAAAAGGTGATGCAGCGAGCGCAACAAAATTCATTTGATGTATTTAAGTGTTTACTTACCTCCGTTTATCCATATTCCGGTGTTTACTACCCCCCACCCTCCCCGCCTCACCTCACCACCCCATGGAACTCCCTCCACGGCCCGCTACTGGCCCTATCTAATCTATGGTTATAGCAAATTCCAAACCACTAGGCTTGAAATATAACATTTGAAGCATTTTTCCATGACGTAGTGATTTGTTGAAATGCTACACCAATAAGTAAATCAATAATGGAGATGTTAGTATTGGAGGAAGACCATACTTCTGAGATGCTACCTAGAAAAATATGTAAAAAAGAAAAAGGGATGTGAGTAAGAAAAATGTTGTTAATTTGTTGCCACACTCTGATCCAAAAATCATAAATAGATGGGCAAGTAAATAGCATATGTTTAAGATCTGCTACAGGAGCCGGGCAAGGCCAACAGGTAGAGGGAATAGTAGGATCTATGTGATGCATTTTAGCTGGAGTGATCAGAAGTCTATTATATATGAAAAATAAAGTTTGCGTAGTGTTTGCTGCTCTAGAAGACTTCCCTATTTTATGTTCCATATTAAAATAGGAAAAGATTCACCTAAATCAGATTCCCAGTTACATTCTACTTTAAATTTATAACGATTAACAGAGGTATCTCTTAATTTCCTAACAATTTGAGATGCAGAAAAGAAGGTGTGCAAAAATGAGAGCAATGTTAGGGGAAGACTTGGTATATGTAGAGGGGCATATGAACGCATCATAGGAAGTTTGAGCGGCTGTAGTCAACAACATATATTTGGAATAATAGGATAGAGGTAGAGAAAAGCAGGCTTGAATTATGGAAAAGGGAATACAGGTATCATCATGAAAGAGTTGATGAGTCCATTTAAGACTGAGATCTAACCAATCTTTACAAAAAAGAGTCCTATTTTTAATTTTAATATATTTATTATACCAAATTGGGGATTGTAGAAAACGGGTATGATCATCAAGACCATCTAATATGAGAGGATGAAAGATTTTACGGGCATTCTTAAGAATGGGGAGAGACAATCTTGTTGGAGTATGAGATGTAGAAACAGACTCTTCAAAGGTGAAGGGATGGAAGAAGGAGGTTTAAATTTCTACCCACAAAGGTTGGGATTGGAATCAGTCATATTTTCAGATAACAGAGAAGAAGAATGTTTAAGAAAAAATTAAGTATGATACGAAGAGAAATCAGGAAAGTTGACTCCACCCATATGTTTAGGTTGTTTAAGTTTGGAAAAAGACATCCTAACTTTTTTGTTTTGCCATAAATATTTTGATAGATTGTTGTAGATATTTCTATAACAGGATTTGGGGATATTGATTGGAAGATTAGTTAAGAAAAATAAAATTATTGGGACTAGCATCATTTTTATAGAGTCTGATCTACCCCACCAAGATAAAAATAAGGAGTGTCAACGTGTCGTGGAATTAATTAAAGTTAATTGTAGATGTTTTCAATTTAATGCTATAGTATCTTTAATAGTAGGTTTGAACCATAAGCTTAAGTATTTGATCTTAGTTGGGCTCCAGTGAAAAGAGGAAGTCAAGAAATCAGCATGGAAACAATGTTTGTTTAAAGGGAGGATTTCGCATTTATCAACATTGAGTTTGTATCCTGAAACTAAAGCAAAATATGGTACTTCTGATAGAATAGTCGGTATGGAGGTTTGAGGGTTGGAAATAAATAAGAGAATGTGATCTGCGTATGCTGAGAGTTTTAGATGTTTATCACCATATGGAAAACCGGGTTCTAACACCAAAATAAATATTAGTTTAGAAAGTGGACAACCTTGTCGGACACCTCTATAGAGAGGAAAAGAGGAACATACAAGGCCATTAGCAAGAATAAAGGATCTAGGAAAAGAATAGAGTAATAGAACATAAGAAAGAAATTTGGGGCCAAAACCAAACCAAACAAGTGTTGAAAAAATAAACTTCAAATTAACCTTTTCGAATGCTTTTTCAGCATCCAGCGCAACAGCGGCCTGATTGTTTATGAGAATGGGATTTACCAAGAACGTTAAAAAAGAGTTGAGTATTATCAGATAAGTGACGGCCTTTAATAAAAACGCATTGTTCTCTGCCAATTATTTGTGGTAAAATATTATCTAAACCGAGGGCAAGAATTTTCGCAAATATCTTATAATCTAAATTAATTAAAGAAATGAGTCTATAGTTCTTACACAATGTATGTTCTTTATTTTCCTTAGGGAGAAGACAGATAAGAATGTATGACTTTTGAACACCCAAGTTTTGTGGATTTTTTTTATCTTCAAGTATTTCTAAATAGGTATTCAAATTTATTTTATCCTTTCTTCAATGGTGAAGGCACTATATTCCCCTCTATTATCAAGGAATGTGGGTCAACATATTCGGGATGATGGAGTGTTTTTAATATATGACTGGTGCCTCACTGATTTTGAGCACAAAGGACATTAGTGGTGCACCAGGGCTAATACTTGTTTTTTTTAATGCATGACGTTAATGACTCATTGTTTTTTACCATGTTGGACGTTATATTTGCGCTAGTGATATTAACATGGCTTTGATGTGTGTTTCTTTTCTTGCACTTATTATACCTGCTTACGTTTCCTAATTACCGACAGATGGACTAGGTCATGTTGGACGGACTAGGTCAGGTCATTTGTTTGTTTTCATCTTCGCATGGAACACACTTCTGAAACTTCAGTGGGACGTGGCTATTCATCTAATATACAACTGTTGCTAGTAGAATTGCACTGGTAAAAGTTTTCTTTTGCCCCCTTTTGTGACTTAGTACCTCTTAATTTAAATGCTAATGTATCTAGTGTACTTTGAGAACTTTGTCTTTCTTTGTATTTCTTTTTCTGGATGCTCTACTTAAGTTTTGACTTTAGGGTATGTTTTTTTATTTATGACTTCCTTGGTTCTAATAATTCCTGTCATGTTTTACTTTAGCACGCTCATCTCTTCCTCTTGTATTCCTCTAATCTTGTCTGTTTCTTTTTCTTTTTCTTTTTTCCTCCTTTTTACACACACTGCTGATTTTAAATATCATCTTTGCAATTTATCTTTTCTCACTTGGACTAGGTGAATAGTTTAGGCCTTCTCTTACAGTTGCTTTGGAAGTAAATAAACTCATTTGTTAGAAAGGATCCATACATAAGAAGGTAGTCAAACTAAGGAAACTTAATGTGTTTAACACATTTTTCTGTTACATTTTTGTTGTATTTAACTTGTTGGGTTCCAAATGTTTTCTATAAATGTTACTAGTTAAGTTATTTCGGGGCCAGAAGTACAACCCTTTTTTGCTGCCGCAAACGGGAGATCCTCCCGTTTGAGACTGCAAAAAAGGGTAATGGCAAGTACAAATACTATTTTGCGATTCACTGACTAGCAAAATAGCATTTGCGACTCCTGGTATTTGGAAGGGGCATCCCTTCCTAATAGCGAGTCACAATGCATGCACGATTGTTTTGAGACCGCATTTGTGGCCTCAATACAATTGGTGTTTACCAACTACTTTAAGTGGGTGGTAAACTAATTGCAAATGGGAAGGGGTCCTCAGGGGACCCCTTCCCCTTTGTGAGTATGTGAGAAAATTTTCCCTAGGACCACTGCCTTCCCTCAAAAAAAATTAAACTGAAAAGTTTCATTTTTCGTTTTTAAATTCAACCTGTTTTAAGGAAAACAGGCTGCATTTTTTTTTAAAAAGACTGCTTTATTTAAAAGCAGTCCCAGACATGGTGGTCTGCTAGCCCCAGCCGACTATCATCCATGGGAGTGCCAGTCATTCCCAATGGGGTCGCAAATTGCAACAGCCTCATTAATATGCATGAGGCATGCAATTTGCGACCCCACTTGGAATCGTAAACAGTGTCTCAGACACTGTTGTGCATCCCAATTTGCGAGTCGCAAATGTGATGCAATTTGTGACTCGCAAATTGATGAGTCGTACATCTGGCCCTTAGACATGTAAATATTAAGGGGACGGTTACGATATGGCTCGTAAAGGCTCCAAAATGAGGTCAGTGCCTTTACATGGGCCGTCTGGTTTCCTTTGTGTCCGCTTCATTACGATGGAGGGGGTCGGAAAGGAAATCGCCCGGTCATTCCAGCTGACTTCTTACAGGCTCAGAGAGCCCGTCCGCCAGTCTGAATCCAGCCTGTAATCTCAAGGACGGCTCTTTCCGCCCTTGAGATTACGATGACGGTTTCCGACATGGTTTCCATGCCTGCCTGTCCTACAGCGAAACCATGTCGGAAAGCATCATTGGGGGCCCCCAGCAGGGCAAACTTGGGTGCACGGCCTCCAGTTGGAACCTGTTGATCCCCTCACCTTGTGGCAGGCACCTTAAGGTGCCTGGTATGGGGTGCAGGGATGAACCACGCCTCCCATTTTACTGTGGGATCATGCATTATGGCCGGTTTACAGCCGGAATGCATGCTGCCATAGTAAAATGTAGGAATGTGACCGAACAGTGTACGTTTGCATCTGGACCGCCAACCAGTTGTCAGTCGGTCCCATGACCGGTGCGGTGTCAGGCAAAAGTGATTCCACCCGACATCGTAATGGCCCCCTAAGTTTATTTTTGCCTCCATTGTCTTTTCGTTTTTGTGTCTAATGATATGCGTCTTTTCATGTGGAAATAAAAATGGTGATTGCATTCACCATCACCAGGTCCATTTTGCATCATTTTTTGGTATATGGACTGTTTTGTTTGGTTCGCCTCTAAAATGTTAGGTGTCTTTTAATGTCAGTAGTATGTTCTCAACGTCTTTTACGCATGTTTTAAATAACTTATGTATGCAATTGTTTCTTGACATGTTTGCAGCCCAGAAGAATCCCATGTGTTGGGCGAAACGCTGTGGCTGTGTGTCTGTCTGTTGTTGAAAAGAAAGAAAACAAATAAAATACATTGTAAGCATGAACCAACTTCTTGCATACTTCAACAGAAAAAGGTTTTTGTGGATACAACTCTGTGTTTTTCAATTGCCTCTCATCTTTTGTGTTTTAAAATGTCTAATGTATGACCATTTGGCAGCTGGTCAGTGGAGGTGGGCAATTTTCATGCAGTCCTCAATGGGTGATTACCTTAGTTGGTGCAGTGACTGAGATCTCTAGCTCCCAATACTTTTTCAGATGTTCAATCGTTTCCTGGCACATCAACCAGAAAAGGTTTCCATGTAGTTCTTTTTGGCTCAGGGAAAAGGTGGTCGGTTCATCCTCAAAGATTACCTGTTTTAGGAGGAATAGAGCAATGTCAGGGCCAGCTTTACTGTGAAGTGAAAAAGGTTGTGAGACCACTCAAAAGAAACTGCCCTTTGCTAGTTTAAGGAAAAGTGAAAACTAACTACAGATACCTCTAGTGTTACACAAAGGGGCCAGGAGGCATATTGCCACAGTGATTATTTTACAGCAATGCATCCTTGCTTTCCTGCGAGACAGAGTACATAAGGAGAGGGTCAATGTCCATTGTGCAAACAAAGTTATAAAGAATATTATTGAAAACTCTTACAGGCATGGATACCTAACATTGCCTCAAGCAGAGCTGAGCCCAAGAGCCTGAGCAGTTACCAGTGAGGAAAAGCGAGACACATCATAAATATAAAAGCATAAAGACGACACTAAAACAATGAACAAGCAAGAAACCTCAATAGATAGGGGTCAAGCACTATTGTGAAATAGAATCTATTCACTAAAGTGATCATGTGGTGAAAAACAAGCGAGTCTGAGGCTGCGTAGGAATCTCTCATTAAAACCTACACAGAATCTTCAGCGTTCATTAAACATAGTTAATAGAAATATGGAATAAAGACTGGGGTGCCATTATGGCAGAAATCATAGTGAAAGCAAACGATTGCTGAGAATGGACTATAACAACAAGCACCACCGTTTCACCAAAGTATGGAGCAGAACAGAGCGGATATGCTGGAAATTTAGATTATTTGGTGTCACAAAACAAAAATAGGTTACACTCTTAATTTGCAACAAGCCAAAACAAGAGGAAATGGAAGTGTTCTGGAATTGATTTCGCAACTCATTTGGAAGAAAGCAGCCAGGCAAACTCTGGTTTGGAAAAAAAGTACATTGGCTCTTGGAGTATGACCAAAATTACCAATAAAGCTCTCAGTCCGGATGCTGTTATGAACAGAAAACCAAAATAGTGGAAATGTTGACAGGAACACATTCAACTCTAGAGAAATGTGCTAAATGAAAACAAAATATTCTCTACTCTGGATTCAATGTGTCCCTCTGGTTGAACCCACCATTCAAAAGGCCAAGGAGAGCATCAGTGCTCACAGCCAGAAGAGAGAAGCACACTGCCCTTCCTTTTCTGAAAGTTTTTTGGAATACAGCCGATAGCTCTATATTTTTCCGCCCTCTCAATACAATGCACCAGGAAGGAAAACAAAAGTGTTCAGATCTTCCAATTAACCAGAGTAGGGCTTTGCTAGTCTAGATCTAGTGCTTTCATCTTATGAATATCTCATTGGGCTGGTAACTGAAAAGACATTTGAGAATCAATTTACTTGACAGTCTACTGCTGAACTCTAGATCCTTGCACTGAGGTCTAGAAACAACCACAAATCCTGTTGGCAAATTGTAACCCAACTTAAAAAAGGTTTATAAGATCATGAATATATATCTACTAGAAAGATACCTTTCAGACTTCATGGGACATTTTGGAATAGCAGATGACAAAGTAGTTCCCCCATTTAAAGATTTCATAGCAATTACTGTAGGGAAAGATTTGATATTTTTGGACAATAGGACTTTGTGATGTATCCACACTTGTTCTTAATTCATGAATATTAGTTATCTATCATGTGTCTTTCAATTCATTTATTATTACACTTCCTTCATGCTGTCCTAATAAATTTCCCCTTTCCTTCTATGACACATTGTTGTAGTGTGTTTTCGGCCAAAGAGGTGGTGCTATAACTTATGACTGTCTACCATGCCATTTAAATGCTGTTGTCACCATTTCTGTTAAAGCTGGGCAAAGGTAGTAAAATCCAAAGAGTACCATTGGTGATGTTATGTGATGTTTAAGAAGCCTTCGAGATATCTTGTATGTGAGATAAAGGTGTTGCACAGCAGAAGATGAAATTCTGAAAGACAAGGATGCCCCATGTTTTGTTCTCCAAATGCTATCTATGTATAATTGGCCTACTCTTGTTCAAATGAACTCCTGTGACTGACCGTACTACAGTACCTTCACCGCCTTTATTTTATTTGTCCCCAAAACTCCTCTTTAATTGTTGTTTTTGTGTTCGGTTTGAGGGGTTCCTAAAACCTAAGGATGCCTCAAGATGAATAGCTATTGCCCCATGGGGACATCCATGGTATACATGAGTCAGGGGAGACCCTAAACTCGCGTCCCACTGTAATCTTGAGGGATTACATACTTTGACCTCTTTACCATGCCCTAGCAGTTGGCAGCATTTGTTTAGTTTTGGGGCACAGTAGCTGCATAAAGTGCTGATGCCTACTGGCCACCCCAAGAAGTTGAGGTGGGTGACCTCTGGTACCCCGAGCCCCCTATTTATATTTTATAGAATGAGAATATATGTGAACATCATCTAGATACAAACTGGAATGATGATTGGGAACATTAGTTTCTTCTTGGCTTTACTTCCTTCTTTTCCTTCAGTACCAGTTTGAGGAATTACAAAATGTTTGCTGCCAGAGCAGATCATTAGAGAATGTTTCTGCCTAGGGTCACAAAGACTCATTCCCCAGAGTGCATTTTGTGAGAATCCTCTCCAATGAAGGTATATCTGCACCAACATCACTGAATGCACTTGAATATATTAAAGTTGCCCTGCTGCCTAATTGCCAAGGGCTGAGCATGGAAAATTGTAGGCTGCCTTAGTCTGTTGACACACAGCTCTATGAATCAATGCAATGCAGTGGTTCTTGAAAGGGGAGTAGAGCTGCCTGTTTCCTCTGGGCTAAGCTTAAGGGCCTTATTTAGATCTTGCCATCGGCTTTTCGGCAGTCTTCCTGCCCCCCGCCTTGGCGGTCCGCCGGCTCGATTTAGATGGTGGCTGATCACTGGAGGGAAGACTGCCTCAGTCCCGCAGCCTCTGCCAGAATCTTTCTCCTGCGTCAACAGTGTCAGTGGCAGAAGCTGCTGTTGGAGGGGTTCCCACATTGATTCCCTCCATCCAGATTACGATGTGCCTTTCCGTCAAGGAAACTGTAGCGGCGAGACCTCCAAGCTTGAGTTTGTGAAATGGAAGAACAAGAGGTGAAAACTTACCTTTTTTGGGCCCCACCACTAATTCCATCTTGAACACCATTGTCCAAGTCCATCTTGTGCTGCTGCTACTTTACCACGATGCTTAGCCATCCCGTTGTTGCCCGAATCTGAGGTAGGCTTTTGTGGTGGGTGTGAGTGTACATTCACAAGTGTGTGTATGTTGTTGGTGTACAACGCTATATGTAAAATTATGGGCAGTACACATTATTTACATATACATATTCACATATTCACAACATATTTGTGTATTGAGAAGATAATAAGTAGTACCTATCTGTCTCCACACCACCATGGCCTCACTCTGTAATGACACAGCTGCCAGGACACTGCCAGCACCATGGGAACATCTAAATCTACTCAGCTGAAAACCACTGCCATGATGACGACGGAGTACAGTTAGCTAACAGAGAAGAACGCTGTGGCGGTGGTCTCCTGTCTATTGCCACAACATGGAAATGCAGCTGGCTGACCGCTGTCAGCTTGATGGAGTACTTGTGACCGCTGCCAATGTGGGGCGGTGGTAGTCCCAAAAAGATCTCAATCAGGCCCTAAGTCTTATGTCTACTGAAATGCTGCTGGCATGCCCTGCCAATGACCTTTGCTACATGGATGCCCATAGCTGGAGATGTAAACCCAGACCACATACAGACCATCTATCTCACCCACCAGAGAACAGATCAGTTCTACTGAAGATCCAGCAATGCATGCACATGAGCTTAGTGATGTCTTCATCATTGTGCCAGTTTGCTTTTTTGGCTCACTTTCGTTAGATTCCCTACCGGCCCTTTTCTGGCTATCTGCTAAACTCAGTCTCATGCAGCATGCTCATAGTTTGAATAACATGGTCAATGGCCTGGGTGTCAAATGTACCAGTGCCAAATGTGTGCCAAACCTGGGGGTCCACTGACCCTTCCTTGCTGAGCAGAAGTACAGATTTGTCTGGCACTAGCCAGATGCAGACCTTTAAAAAGGTCCTAAATTATCCTTTGGTGTACTCATTGTATCTGTGGGACCGCACCCCACATCCACCTGACTGTTGTACCTTCTGCCTGTTGCTTCAGTAACAATGTCTAGCCTTTATGACTATGGAATTGTTGACCCAATGTCACTAATACCTATGGGTCATAAGACGTTTAAATCTGAAAGCACCAACAAATTGTATGCCTAAGCAGGAGACAAAGCAATATTTCCCAGCCCAGTCACTCATTTGTATTGTACCACAATCTTGTATTCTTATCCCATCCCACATGTTGCATCATGTATACTGTGTATTCAGTAGAATGAAAATAAAACTCTTGGTGACCAATATACCTACATTCCAACTCTTAAAACTGTATTCTGCTGTATTTAGCCAACATCTTCAAACACCCACATCGAGATAGTCCTTGACAGCTTGACCAACTAATGCCAGAGAGTCAAGTTATCTTGGACAGCCACCTTTCTATTGCAATCTATGTATCTAGTGTTCTATTTTGAAGCAAAAACTCACAATGTCCTCTTCCGTAATACTGTGTAATCTCAGCAATTTAAATAGTTACAGAAAAAGTATGACCACTTCAAACTTGGGGTTACTCTCCAGATCTTGTAGATTTCCTCACTTGTAAACTAGTTTTTTGTTTCTGGCCTCAAACTTTATAATCAGAAAGCATTCTGATACAGGAGTTATTACGAATTTTACTAGTAGAAATGTTGTACCTCCATTAACATTTCCTTCCACAAATTCATCTAACCTGGCCTGCAACACTGACAGGGATTGTCAAAACAGAAGACATCCTAGTCGAGTACATGTTTTTATAAAATGTATCTCAGCATTTTTTGATATACTGTTTCTAAACTGTGGATGGATACCAGAGAGGTTCACAATGAAGGTATAGTGGACTTAATAATGTTGCAGAGTATTCAAATATACAAGGGATGCATACATGTATAGAGGTCAGTCACATACTATAAAGTATAAAGACAAAAATTATTTTAGAGTGTAACACAGTGTAGGTGGATTAAAGAGGCATGTAGGATAAAATTATTTATCGGTATCAACTCAATATTCAACGTTGACAGTTTTTACAACAAACAAAACATGCACATTGACGATGCAGGAATAGTGAATATACATTAAAGTGGCAAAGTATGGAAGGTGTTTTAGAATTTTATATTAACTCTCAGCAAGGTAACTACTACATGACCATTGCAGTGTTTGAAGTAATGGTGATTTTGTTTGATTTCAGTAGCTGATATCAGTTTAATACAGGAGCCATGAATGTTAGTCGGAAGACCATTTGTTGCAAAGTCATCCTGTGCCCTAGGCACTGTGGAAAAGTAAATTTTGCCATGTTCTGTGTCCCTACGCCTCATCCATCATATGTTATGTGTGCATGACTAATATGCATATGTTATTCCCCATGTCCGATTAAAGACGCAATTCCAGTTGTGTCCACCTCTAGTATGTTAGTTTCCAGTCCTCGTGAATACTACGAATATCAGGCCTAGGTAAAGTTATGTTGCCACGTTTCCCAGTGTGCACGTTATTCCATTATAAAGTCCCCGTTTCCAGGCCTCAAAAGGGCCCGGACATCAGATTCAGCTCCTGTCTCCTGAAAGCCTCGCTGAGGAGCGATACAGCCCCCACCTGTATCCTCGACCCTTCACTTACTTCCTGCCTCGCAGTGCCCGGTGCAGCTTGGTTCTGCCTCTGAGTCTGCCAAAAGTATGTTATAGTTCCAGTTATCAGTTCAGTCCTCCTCTTCTGCATTCCTAAAGCTACTGAACTGCATCAATAGTTTCCGTCATTGTCTAGCCTTCTCGTCTCCATGTTAGAGAAATACTGTATTTAATGGTCATTTAATATTCTTCATCACGCACTACATGTAGAATAATGCATGGTCCAGTCTTAGAGTCAAGTTAGCCTCTCCCCTCATGACTTCTAGTTCATATCAACATGTTCCCTAAACATCAGATACCAGATAGGGTTTAGGTACATGTCGCTCCGACCCTCCAGACTTTAGTCTCTGCTCCTAGCACAGAGTTCGTAGCCCCCAGCTTCTCCTAGTAACACGTCATTGCCAAGTTTTCGCGCACCATTAGGTTAGAGGTCCCGGCTCCTTAGGTAGCCCCCTCCTATGTTTCCGCCCATTCATGACATATTCTGTTACGTTTGCATCACATGTCTATGTATACTCCCAGTTACACTTCTTTTTACTGTTATCTTTCGCGACTGCTACGCGTCACGCCTTCTGCTCCACCCACTGCTACGCCTACTGCAATGTAATGCTATGTGTTCGCGCTATGTATATATGCCTGTGTTTTGTTATTGAATGTTAGCGCGCTCATCCCAGACCTAGCCCCAGCAGCTGCTGGGCCTCTTTTCCCCTGCTGGGCCCCAGTTGTCCTGCTGGGCCCTGTCACTCTGTTCCTATGCAGGTTGTCCTGATCCTGTCCTTATGCTGTAATAAACCTGCAGAAACTCCTACTACCTCGAATCTTGACTCTTATTTTATTGAGCTATCTGTTATGCTATAAGCCTAGTCAAAAATAGGGTATTATTTATTTATTTACCACATAATGGCGCCCGAATAGGGACTTGCCCTTTCCCCACGCGTCGGTGAAGCCACGCCGACCCCCTGACCCTCTGCAGTCGTGACGGAACCATACCGTGCACTGGCAGATATTTCTGCTCCAAGTATCCCTCAGGCCCACGGAGGAGACGGAGGAGGCGGTCCAGCATCCGAACGAGACGGTGGAGGAACGCGGCGAGTCCCGACCAGAGCCCAAGCCGAGAGTCCAAGGTCCGAGGTATCCGGAGGCCCACCTGTAACTGAAGTCCGAAGTTCGTCGTCCGTCGTCCAGTCCAGTCCGAGGCCTTCCGTTCCGTGCTGCCCGGTGAGTACCATTGCTGGGGTAGTATCTAGACAGGACCAATCTAAATTGACTCCTGGTCCGTGGGTTGGTGGTGCCCAGACTCACAAACGAAGTGTTCACCTAGGTGGATACGGGTCTTGATGCGCCCCTTTATGGGACCGGTATGTTCCGTACTGTTACAGCAGTGCATCCAGTAACTCTAGTCTGTTCCGTTCTCAAGAAAATCTGTTCTATTTCTGTTCTCAGTATTCCAGGTAATATTCTGTTCGAACTGTTATTTATAATGTTCTTCATGTAATTTACTGTTGTGGTATGAGTGCGATGTGATTTCGTGTTTTTATTGTGTATTGTATTGTGTCCAGATTACAGTTCAGTCATGCCTATATTTTCCAAGTTACGTCAGTTAAAAACTAGAAAAGGTTTATTAGAGGAAGCAGTTCCTGTTCCGCCTAGGGACAGTCCAGGTCACTTTATGTATCAGAAACATGGCATAAGCGCCATATTGTATCTAGATTTATGGGTAGAGTATACCAAACAGTTAGAAGAAAAGTATAGATGGCCCGTATCGGGTACATGGGATGCCGAATGTATCATGCGAGTAGAAGAAGCATTATGGAAAAAGAAAGCCAGACAGTCACAGAAAGATGCCATCGAGTTATGGCGTAAAGAAGCGCATAGAAGAACGGAAAAGGAAGTCAGAAAGTCAGAGTTAAGTAGAGAATCCCAGGAACGAGCCCAAGAAAGAGAATTAATCGAGATAGGTGAACAAGTCAAAACCGAACAGTCAGACAGACAGAGGCATGCCCTCATTAAGGGTATGTATCCTCTTCTTGCCGAAGGTGTGCCAAAAGCGACCCCAGAGGCATCCAGTAATTTCCCGCCACCATTAGTTCCGACCAAGCTACGTCACAAACCGACCGCAGCTGATATTTTTATTTCGTCCTATTTGGACGACACAGTCCCCGAATATGCCAATCCTGTTCGCGCTCCGCCAGTCCCTGTAAACCAGGTAATTCATGTTCCTCCAGACACCGGAGTACCTGTTACGGTACCCCCGGTCCAGCCTATAGTTCCACTTCCCACTCTGCCAGGACGTAGAGCCTCAGTAGACGACTCCAGTCTAGGGGCCGCAGGAGGAGCTACTCCTCAAACCCCGCCGCCACACAAGCGTTTATCAGCACTCGAATTACATGCTCAAGCATCACAGCGTACTCCTAAAAGTAATAAGTCTGTCACAGAAATCAGGCAAGCCCTTAACGAATGTGTCTATGATCCAGTTCCAGGCGAATATACTATGGTTTTATATTCCTTACGTGTAAGGAGAGTGACCGAGTATCTAGTCACCTTACCGAATATGAAAGAAGATCTAGACAGAATATATCGTTTCATCCGTACAGGGGATGATCCAGAAAGTATTGGCGAGATTATGTCTCAAAGGAAAGCCGAGATCCAGCTCATGATATTAAAGTTCCTGATCAATTGCCTAATAAGAGAACAAGATTACCCGTCTAAAGATCCCGCCGAAATGAGAATCCTGACAAGGTGGAGTGATAATATAGCCGAGGGTAAGCACAAGACCGTCAGTGCCATGGAGAGTATGTACAAGAAAATCCGTAAAGAAATAGTAAGGTTACACGAACAGCGTAAAGCAGCACAAGTAAGCGAGAAAGAAAGTATCTCTGATCCTGAAGAGGAAGAGAACGAGAATCCCGCCAGAATAGCGTATGTAGGAAAATCCAGATTTCCAGATCGCCATTTACGCCTAGAACCCAAGTCTGTTTTTCATCATCCAGCACCAGAACAAGGTTCTCTAGAACAAGTATTTCAAGCTACCGATCACATTCTGAAATCACGAGTCGGTTATAGTGAGTTAAGTACCATGCATGAACAAGAACTAGCCCGATCAGCAGTCCGATGGATTACTGATTCTACCACTTTTCCAGACGAAATAGTGGCACAAATGTTTCTGAAACTGCCCCCAGCCGAGCAACGACTGGTGGGTATGTATATGATCCAGCACCTCATTACTCTGTATGAGGGTCAACATTCTGATCCAGGCCCGTTACACGATATCCTGAACGAGTTACTCCAGTATAAATGGAGAGGTCTAGGTACCGATTTAATAAGTGTCATTCTAGAACAGCGCCACAAATATAGAACGTTCAAAAGACATGCTCCGTATGGGAGAATACACTTACCCAGATATCATTAAAATGTTAAAGGTCCTGTTACCCGCAGGGGTGTATGAAAAGTTAAAGGAAAAAGAATGGGAGGTGGGAGAGAAAAAGATCGATTGGACAGCTCTAGAAGCTGAAGACAAGGCACGAGTACCAGGTACCGGTCTTGGAGATAAATGTAAAGAATTACCAGAATTATTGATTCAAGTTTTACCCAGATTATTGACAACTAGGAAGGAAGACTGGGATGCAATCTCAGCCTGTAAACAGAAACAAGATGAAGATACTAGTGATTTTTATTCTAGATTCGAAAAATGTTTCAGTATCAACAGTGGTCTCAAGACAAGTAGTGAGTCATACCCTCATCTTTTCGTTACCAAATTAGTCGAGAATTCAAGTCCACAAATTAAAAATCGAGTTTTGAAAGTCGAAAGCACCTGGCAAGCAAATACTCCGTCCCAGATGCTCCAGATGCTCCAGTATCACCAGAATAGAATCAGGGAAGAGCAAGAGCACGAAAGAAAACGTATGAAAGACACGAAAATGAAAGTGCTAGTTGCACAATCTATTCCTCAAGACAGTCAGAAGAGGGGTCCGAATCAAGCCAGTCATCCTGCAGCTCCCGTTAAAGGGAACTGCAATTATTGTAAACAGCCAGGTCATTTTATAAACGAGTGTGCAGTTCTGAAACATAACATAGCTACTGGTAAGACTAAAGAAAGACCACGTCCGCCTAGACAAGAACAAGTTTCACAGATTCCTCAGTCACAGAATGCACAACAGACAGTTTCCGCACCGCAGCCTATTGCTGCAACACAGCATGTTACGTCACAGATGTACCAGTATGCACAGTCCGAGTATCCAGAGTACCAGTCATATTCATGAAACAGCCTAGAGAGGGAGGTAGGCTTGCCTCTCATCGAGATACCTGTAGATCAAGAAGGCCCCTATGTTCACAGTCAAGTATTAGGGAAAGACAGAAAGTTTTTGATTGATACAGGGGCAAGTAGGACCACAATTAGTCACGCCGAAGTTCCAGGGGCTCCGCTCTCAGGCTCAAGAAATGTTTCCCTTGGATTTTCAGGAAAACCCATCGTTAACGAGATATCAAAGCCAGTCACTCTAGAAGTAGGTCCATTGTCCCGTACTACTGATCTGTTACTTACTAAGTCATGTCCAGAAAACCTATTAGGCATTAAGACACTGAAAGAGTTAGGTGCAGTTATTTGCTGTTCCCCAGAGGGAATACGTCTGTTCCTACGTGACTTTAAGGGTCACTATGTATTACGAGATTTTGATTCAAGATTGTCTAATGTTCCGCAGCACTTATGGGCGCAAGGTCCAACTGATGTAGGTTACATGCAAATCACACCCCATCGTGTGACTCTCAAGCCAGGTGTAGTGTTACCCCGAATCAGACAGTACAGATTGCCACCTGAGGCTGTAGCAGCCTTATCCAAAATTATTGACGAGCTCATGGCTCAAGGAGTAGTTGTAGAAACTGACTCAAATGTATGTAATTCTCCGATCATTCCAGTCATGAAACGTACTGATCCAAATGCACCCCCAGTATATCGATTAGTGATTGATTTACGAGAGCTTAATAAATGTATTATTCCTCAGTACCCAGTTGTCCCAGATATTTCTTCCCTGTTAACAGCCATTGATCCCGAAGCCACGTTTTTCACTGTTATCGACCTCAAGAATGCATTTTTCAGTGTTCCAATTCATCCAGACAGCCAGTTTCTTTTCGGATTTTGTTTAAATGGAAGGAGCTATATGTTTACACGCGCTCCTCAAGGTTTCACAGAAAGTCCTAGTATTTACAGTCAAGCACTTAAGAGACAACTAGACAACATTCACATGCCAACTGACACTGCCCTGCTCCAGTATGTCGATGATCTACTGATCACTGCCCGTTCTGAACGTGCTTGCGAGCGAGCATCACTTACAGTTCTGTATTTTCTAGCCGAGATGGGGCACAAAGTGTCACCTTCGAAGCTTCAATTCTGTGTCCAGCAAGTGGTATACTTAGGACACTTGCTGTCCAAGAGGGGTAGGCAGTTGACACCCGACCGTATCCAGTTAATAGCGAGTCTTCCCCAGCCCAGAACCCAGAAGGAGGTACGTGCCTTTATCGGCCTTACTTCTTATTGTAGACAATGGATTCCCCAGTATGCATTTCTAGCCAAGCCACTGATACAGTTAACGACACAGGAGGCAGCCGTAGCGACTGTCCTCCCTTGGACATCTGACCATACACTTAGTTTCAACGAGTTAAAGAAAGCCCTATGTCAAGCTCCAGTTCTAGCTACACCGAACTACAGTAAGCCTTTTACACTTTTCGTTACTGAACGCGAAGGTACAGCATTATCTGTTCTTACACAAGATCAAGCAGGACAATACAAGCCCTGTGCTTATTTTTCTAGCACATTAGATCCAGTCGCCCAGGCGTTGCCTGCGTGCCTCAAGTCAGTTGCAGCCACAGCACTAGCTATCAGACAAAGTGATTCCATAGTTTTAGGGCATTCCCTGACCGTACAAGTTCCACATTCAGTAGAAGTTCTTCTAAACCGAACACAAACACAGCACTTGACAATTGCACGTTTAACAGGTTATGAATTGACACTGTTCCAGCCACACATAGAAATTAGACGCTGCAACGTTCTGAATCCTGCTACACTGTTACCAGCAGTTAATTCAAATCCAGACCCACACGACTGTGTGGAAGTAGTCAACATTACGACAAAACCAAGACAAGACCTGACAGACATTCCGTTACCAGATCCTGACCTGACACTTTATGTGGATGGTTCATGTATGAGAACTAGTACAGGAGAACTAGTCGCCGCGTATGCAGTGACTACTGACACTGAAGTTATTGAAACACACCGTATTGACACCCTGTCCGCTCAAGCAGCAGAGCTAGTCGCTCTGACACAAGCCTGTATACACGCCAAGAACCTGAAAGTTAATGTTTACACAGATTCACGTTACGCATTCGGAGTTGTACACGACTTCGGAGTGCTCTGGCAGGAGAGAGGTTTCATGACTTCTCATGGAACCAAGGTTCAGCATGGTCTCCTTATTCAAGCCCTGTTAGACGCCATACATTTACCGACATCCATTGCTATCATGAAATGCAAAGCACATACGAAAGTTACTGACATTATTTCTCAAGGTAATGATCTAGCAGACCGCACAGCCAAGCTTACAGCACAGACTCCAGACATTCCAGTTAATCAGACACATACTCCAGATCCGATTACATGCATGACAGTTAAGGACCCTACACAAGATGTCATAGATATACAGTTACATGCTACCCCCGATGAAATCAAGAAATGGTCTGAACAAGGAGGGGTCCAGACAGATCAAGGATGGTTAACGAAGGGTAGAGCCACATGGTTTCTCCCCGATTCTATGGTTCAAGTCATTATCAATACCGCACATAGTCCAGCACATTTAGGAGAAAAAGCTATGTTAGACAGTATCCAGAACATTTGGTTCAACAAGCATTTACGAGCTGCAGCCAAGCAGAAAGTCTGTACCTGTATGATATGTTGTCAGTTTAATCCAGGTAAAAGTGTCCCGGTGGAACAAGGTGGTTTCCAGCCCCCTGACCACCCTTTTGAGGTCCTCCAGATGGATTATATTCAGATGGAGCGATGTCGAGGTTTCAAGTATGTCCTTGTAGTAGTATGCGCTTTGTCCAGGTGGACAGAAGCATATCCAGTCCCAGATTACACAGCCGCGACCACTGCCAAGCAGTTGGTTCGTGAATTCTTCCCTAGATACGGACTCCCTAGAGTCGTATATTCTGATAACGGCCAGCCATTCTCATCTGAACTCATGAAACACGTTTCCCTTTTGTTAGGGTACCAGTGGAAGTTCCATTGTGTACGCCATCCTGAAGCAGCCGGTCTCGTAGAGAGACATAATCAGACTCTGAAAATCCGCATTGCAAAAGTCTGTAAGGACAAAGGTGTGGACTGGCTAGTAGCTCTGCCAGTCGCTTTATTTTATATGCGCATGGTCGCACATTCCAGATCAGGTCTGTCCCCGTATGAGGTCGTATTCGGCCGCCCCCCTAACATGTGGGGTACTCCTAGACCCAGAAGTATTACCGATGTTTCATGTAATATGCTGACAGATTACCTAGCTTCCTTGATGTCTGCCCTCAACTCATGTCGTTCACAGGTTGCCGCCGCATTTCCAGACAATACCGAGGTGGCACCGCACGAGATCGTTCCAGGCTCCCTTGTGATGATCAGGAATTTCGACAGATCAAGTCCGCTGGAACCACGTTGGAAGGAGCCACGTCAGGTCCTCTTGACCACCCGAACTGCCGTCAAGTTGGAAGGCAGGAAGGGGTGGGTCCATCTTTCTCATGTAAAACTTTTCAATGGATTGAAATCCGTCTCCAGAAACATTTCCAAGGATTTCCAGGATTCGAAAGATTGCCAGAACATTGTTTTAAAGGACTGTCCCGCACAAGACATTATTACAACCCCTCCCTTGTTAGAGAAAACTCCGCAACAGGAGTATAAGCTCAAATTAAGGTCTAGTAAAATAAGTCAGTCAGTTTGATTGTATAAGTCCTCCCCTAGGTGAAACGGTTAGATTGTTTCTGACATGTATAAAATAGACCCCCATAGTGAGAGAGTCAGTCGAAGTTCACTTCAATGTATCGTTTTTCTAAGTTTCATATTATTTCTCAGCATAATGATTTCCTGCACCAGTTATGCCTTCTATCTGTATTCTCCAGTTCCTCATGTAAATATGTCTGCTAATGCTACAGTAGAGCACATGTTTAGTGATCTGCCTCCTCACGAATATTCTTACCGCCTCGCTATGCGCAACAACACATTTATCCGTATGTTACATTATTCACACCAGACCAGCAATGCCACTAATTGTTGGGTGTGTGGTCGACTCCCCCCTTTTCAGACACTAAAGGGAGTTCTGCCACTCTTTCCTTATCCATTCTCACATAATGGTTCGTGTGGAGCATGGTCCACGTTAACGTCATCCTCAACAGATATGTCTTTTCTTAACAGTACATGTTTTCCAGACAAGCAAGGTCTCCCCCACAGAACAGGTTTAGATCTAGAAAACGAAGTATATAATTTAGGTAATTATTCGTCGAATTTCATGGTCCTGAATGTTCAGTCTGATACTACTCTAGACTTACCTGCTATTTCAGTACTACCTGTCAAAGGCGAATTATGTGTCCGTAGTTATGGTTCCGTACACGTAGGACATAGTGATTGTACTACTGTTATCAAGTATAGTGACAGTGGGAAATCTGTTTTCAAAGCTTCACGTCATTCTTATTTCATTTGTGGTCAAACCGCATATGTTCGTCTGCCCCTCGATTGGGAGGGAACCTGTTACATTGCTTTCCTACTGCCACCTGTTTTCCTAGCCCCATCTGATTATCACAGAAACACACATCTAGTACACATTAGACATAGAAGGGAGTCCCCAATTGTCGATTATACTGAAACTACTCTAGAACAGTATACAGATTTCAATAAAGGTTTCTTCTTCTTTGTAGGACCTGTCCAGAATAGTAAACTGATCCGTAGGTTAACAAGAACCCTTGAAGCTGTAGTTAATGAGACTGCCTCTGCTCTAGGTAACCTAACCGAAGAACAATCTGCTATGAGATTTGTCGTTTTGCAAAATCGTCTCGTCCTTGACGTCATACTGGCCGATAGGGGCGGGGCCTGTAGAGTCATCGGATCTAGTTGCTGTATTTTCATTCCAAATAACGCGCCGTCTGTTTATTCAGCTATAACCAGACTCCATAAAATTGCCCATCTGTTACATCAAGATCCAGGCACCTGGACATGGTCCGGTTGGTTCTGGAATATAATTTCCGTCTGGGGATGGAAAGTCCTGTCCTTTCTAGGTATTGCAGTAGCAATTATATTTAGCTGCTGCCTCTGTATACAATGTGGCCCTGCGATTTGCAGCATGTGTGCTACCTCTTGTATTCCTAGTCCCAAGCCCCGTTCTAAATCCCGTTCCAAGACAATTCGAGACGAGCAAATGGTACTGTATGAAATGATAGACGGTATCATGAATATTGATGTTTCCTGATGGAAACGTAGTGACAAGGAGGGAATGTGGAAAAGTAAATTTTGCCATGTTCTGTGTCCCTACGCCTCATCCATCATATGTTATGTGTGCATGACTAATATGCATATGTTATTCCCCATGTCCGATTAAAGACGCAATTCCAGTTGTGTCCACCTCTAGTATGTTAGTTTCCAGTCCTCGTGAATACTACGAATATCAGGCCTAGGTAAAGTTATGTTGCCACGTTTCCCAGTGTGCACGTTATTCCATTATAAAGTCCCCGTTTCCAGGCCTCAAAAGGGCCCGGACATCAGATTCAGCTCCTGTCTCCTGAAAGCCTCGCTGAGGAGCGATACAGCCCCCACCTGTATCCTCGACCCTTCACTTACTTCCTGCCTCGCAGTGCCCGGTGCAGCTTGGTTCTGCCTCTGAGTCTGCCAAAAGTATGTTATAGTTCCAGTTATCAGTTCAGTCCTCCTCTTCTGCATTCCTAAAGCTACTGAACTGCATCAATAGTTTCCGTCATTGTCTAGCCTTCTCGTCTCCATGTTAGAGAAATACTGTATTTAATGGTCATTTAATATTCTTCATCACGCACTACATGTAGAATAATGCATGGTCCAGTCTTAGAGTCAAGTTAGCCTCTCCCCTCATGACTTCTAGTTCATATCAACATGTTCCCTAAACATCAGATACCAGATAGGGTTTAGGTACATGTCGCTCCGACCCTCCAGACTTTAGTCTCTGCTCCTAGCACAGAGTTCGTAGCCCCCAGCTTCTCCTAGTAACACGTCATTGCCAAGTTTTCGCGCACCATTAGGTTAGAGGTCCCGGCTCCTTAGGTAGCCCCCTCCTATGTTTCCGCCCATTCATGACATATTCTGTTACGTTTGCATCACATGTCTATGTATACTCCCAGTTACACTTCTTTTTACTGTTATCTTTCGCGACTGCTACGCGTCACGCCTTCTGCTCCACCCACTGCTACGCCTACTGCAATGTAATGCTATGTGTTCGCGCTATGTATATATGCCTGTGTTTTGTTATTGAATGTTAGCGCGCTCATCCCAGACCTAGCCCCAGCAGCTGCTGGGCCTCTTTTCCCCTGCTGGGCCCCAGTTGTCCTGCTGGGCCCTGTCACTCTGTTCCTATGCAGGTTGTCCTGATCCTGTCCTTATGCTGTAATAAACCTGCAGAAACTCCTACTACCTCGAATCTTGACTCTTATTTTATTGAGCTATCTGTTATGCTATAAGCCTAGTCAAAAATAGGGTATTATTTATTTATTTACCACAGCACCCCCAACCTTTTGCTGACTGATACTGATGGTAACTGACTCTGACTGATCCTGGGCTCTGCCTAAACAGGCCCAGGTCCAGTGCTTTGCTGAAAGAGACATTAGAATACAGTTAAAACACCTACATACACTAGGGTACACAATGGTATGGTGGGGTACCCCTGTGATTGGCATGACCTACCCTATAGGCACCTAGAATATAATAGGGCAGGGGGATTTAAACTACCTAGAAGCCCCTAGTGCCCTAGGGCATGGCAGTTTAGAGGTCAGCAGCTCCTTTTGCATTGCATGTGTGCACTGCTGAAGCCTGAGGTCAGTTTAAAGGCAGCCCTGGGTGCCAGGACTGCTTTTAAAAAGTAAATTGTGACCAAACTTGACTTTGGCGCACTTAAAAATGGATAACATGCAATGTTTTGGCATATTATGAACCCCCAGGGTCTCCCCAAGGTGTCCCAGGGGTGGGGGATCATATATGTATAAGGTACACCCTCCTATAATGAGTTTTATATTCCCTGGGTTAAGTGAAATTTCACATTTCACTCCCCACATTGTGGTAAAGTGCTGCTCAAATTCGAATTTGATGCGAGGATCACTGTGGAGGGAGAATCTGCAATATTTCTACAGATTCAGAACCCCTAAAGTCTCCCCTAGGTGCACCAGGGTGGGGTTCCTGTAGATATAAGACAAGTACATATAAAATACGTTTTTGTAAGTCCTGGTGCTGGAAAAATGGCACAAGACATTTTTCCCATTGCAAATCCCCTGTTACATAGGTTAACAAGGTAGAACGGTATTGACTAATAACTCTTGATAGCAGAGGGTTAGAAATGCCATTCAAAGACTTCCCAGAATGATATTAATAAATCCAACAATATCATATTGTTGAATTTCTCCTAAAGTGTACATACAAGAAGTTGTAAGACTTTCTTGTTTGTAAATCCAATTTCAGCCTACCAGTGGTCTGCCCTGATTGGTCAGAGTTAAGTGGATTAGCCAGGCTGCCTTGAAGAAGTGATAAACAGCCACTGGGGCTAACCAGCTCTGCTGATAGGGCAGTGTGCTGTTTCATAGAACTGCCAGACCAGGGGGAGGAGTCGTAAACTATCTTCTTCAAAGAGGAGAACAGAGAACAGTGTCATTTACAACTCTGAACTTCCCACCTTAGGCCGATAGTAGGATAAAGGAAGGTATGCGCAGATGCAGGGGGAGAGTCTAAGTAAATTAGCCATCCTAGGGGTGTGTTTAGCTAGCTCTTACCTCCTTGCTGGAAAATCAGCCATTATGGATTTGGAAGATTTGATGCACTCTGGGACAAAATAATGCCACACTCTACAGGATGTGGACATATATTGGAGGAGTTACCCTGCTCCCATTGGCAAAAGTGACCTCCTGCTTGACACAGAGAACTTCAAATAAGTATCTTAGAGGGGCAGAGCCCTTCAGATCGGCTGCTTGAAACTTACTGAAGCAAGAAGTGCCCTGTTGAGAAGTTTTGCTGTGCAAAGATTTCTAAGGCCTGACCTCCGAAGACAGCACCATCTGAAACTACAGCCCTGGGGATTATCTTGCTGAAAAAGAACTAAAGAGTGGACTCCCTGAAAGCTACAGGTTCAAAGATCTCATCTGCGAACACTGCTCTCCTGCGGACAGCACTTGGCGATTGTGCCACGCTTTACTCGTGTCAGGACTGGCGATTCTCGTTTAGGTACTTAGCTGCTAAACTGTGGAATTCCTTGCCGTTACACCTCCGGGTCATGGATGACCTGCTTGCCTTTCGGAAGGCTATTAAAACTTTTCTGTTCTCATCTGTATAGGACTTGACTGTCACACCCGTGCAGCTCTCTCTGGAATTTATTTTTGATTCAGGTCTGACAGCGCCGGGACGCCCCTTTGCTGGGGCAGCTGTGCGCTCTAGAAATCATTTAACATAACATAACATAACATCTGGAACATCACCAACTAAATCTACACCTTGGAGAACTACCAGTGGATTTGTAAGGGTTTGACCCAGTGGATTGAGGGAACTGAAGCCCTCAACTTTCAAGGACCATCTTGGAGCTTTCAGACCCTTAGCGTGAGTTTGAGAGACTCTGGTACCCCTTGAGGAACTTCAGGAAGAAGTTCAAGAAGTTTGGAGAACTTTGAAGCAACTTTGAAAAAAAAGCTCAGTTTTTGTCGTTTTGGTGTCATTTTAAAGATAAAAATATTTCTTATTTTTTATAAGCTGGTATTAGATTATTATTATGTGGTGTGTCTTTATTATTTACGGAATTGGTGTTTTTAAATGCTTTACATACCTGTCTTTGAAGTTAAGCCTGCTTGCTCACAGACAAGGGTTGAGCATAGGAATAATTTTCTAAGACCTATGCTGAGTCCTACCATGTGTTAGTGGCCTTATTTCCAGTGGTAGACCTACTTTTGCCCCTACCAATAACCCACTTTCCAACACCATTCCATATCTTTTCAATGAGAAGGTAAAGAGTGCTTCAAGAGCTATTCATTTTGGACTTTAGGGTACGAGTCTTTGTTTCACATTTTGTTATTTCAATGACCAATCTTACTGCAGAGTGGAGGATGGCTTTGAGAGAGATAAGTGGGTTGTAGCTAGTCCAATTAGTAGTGTTATTCCTTATTCATTCAGGGATGTCACCAAGTTCTGCACGGTGCACCTGAAAACGTTTTGCACAGTAAAGGTGGAAGGAGGGCCTTCTGTGTCTGATGCATCTTCCTCTCAACTGTTGAATAATTTACAGAAATTCTCTATCTTACTGATATGCAGCATATGAGTATTCCAACAAGCACAATGAGCAGTTCAAGTGGACGCTTTTTAATTATGTCGGACAGAGCGTGTTGCTAGACAGTCATGACCTCTTCGTTGACCCTGACTACATGAGCATGGATTTCCTTAGGGGGATAATCACAGATACTGTACTTCAGGGGTTCTTAATCTTTTGACTTGTGTGGACCCCCACTTATCTATTACTGAAACCCTGGGACCCTCACTGTAATCATTATTGAATCCGAGGGCCCCCACTGAGTAAATATTGGAAGCAGGGGGCCCCGGCCAAAGCATTTTCAATATTTGAACCGGAAAACAATACATTAAAAAAATACAGAAACACTCATTCATCAAAAAAATATACAAATGATGACACATGTTATTTAATTTACAAACTGTTCCCAATTAATCAATCAGAAAACACTATCTTAATTTTTAGCTTACAATTTCCAATACTTCACATTTTCAGAATGAAATTTTCACTTGTATATTTTTGTCTTCATTTATATTCTCTTTATTAATCTGTTTACTTTATTTTATTTTCGGAGCAGTCTTGGACCCCCTGAGCAGGCTTCGCTGACCACCAGGGATCCCCAGACCACAGGTTAAGAACCAAGGCTGTACTTTGTACTCCGAGAAGACTACCTATTACATGTACCTAGCACAGGCGGACATTGAGTAAGAAATAAGAATATCTAAAGATCTTGATACAATTTCAAAATACTTTATGAGACTTTTTGATGTCTTGCTTTGAAGAGTCTTCACGCTTTCTGAAGATAAGAAAAAAGAAAGGGATACAAATATCTTGATTCAAGTGAATATCAGATAAAACCTTACTCATGAAGATTGGATGGCTTCTGAGGGCCACCTTATGAAAAACGTATGAGGCTCTCAGAGGGAAGAGATTGCAGCTCACTATTCCTCTGCCAGATCTTCTTGCTACATGTTAACCCAGTAATCTAGATATAGTTTTCATTAAAAGTCATCACCTCTTTTCTAAACTTGTGTGACTTTCATTAATTATGCCTTTTCATCTTTATGAATGTTTGAACTCACAGCATTACATCTTCGGCTCCTAAAACTAAACGTGATAATAAAATATTTGGCACACTTCATTTAATGGCAATGAGTTTTAACACAGGGGGCGTTTTTAGCCTTCTGACTCAGAGCATGATCACTACTGTGGCTGTCTGGTACAATATAGGTTGTTCTTCCGCACTTTCCAGGACAGAAACTCAGCTGCTCTATTTGTGGTAGCAACACAGCATGGTAGAATAGAAGGTAAGTAATCTATTAGCCCGCAGTCAGTTTCCAGTGGCTGAGCAGCAGCCTGACCATAGAGAGAGACATTCCCTTCGCCAGACACCTAACAGCTCATAGGCAAGCAATGACTATCGTCCATTGCAGTGAAAAACAATCATTGGCAAATCCAATAGGTCTCCTTTTTGGGACCTATTGGCTTTGCCAATTGTTTTAACCATGGTTAAAAAATTTAAAAAGAAAAGAAAAATCTTTTGGCGTTGCCTGCCATGTCATTTTGTAGGCATGTGCACCACGCTTGCACCTGCCAATAAATGATGCAGCTGATTTTTTTCTTTTTAGTTACCAAATTCGACATGGATCAGTAACTAAAACAAAAAAGAAAAACTTGCAAAAGCATTCTTCTTTTGCGAGGGAAGCAATAAAGGCGCATGGATTGGGGTAGAATCAACCTGGGGACTAGGGGAAGAAGCTACACTGGGGTGTGAGTTTTTAAAGTAGGTGGGTAAAGTAACACGGGGTGGAAGCAACAAGGGGGTGCGGTGAGGGAGGAAGCAACATAGGAACAAGGAGAAGAAGCAAAATGGGGAGCACAGTGCAGGGATTAAATAGATGGAAGAAAGCAAAGTGTTGCTAGTTTGGAGAAAGCACACAAATGAGGTGGTAATGTGGGAGAGAACCACCCTTGCTAGAGAGAAAAACACGATTGCAGTGGAGTGTGGGGAGAAACACACAAGGGAAGCAGCTTGAAAACACATTCACTTTCCTAGAGTGCTTTAACAAAAGGGAAAAAGTACCACCTGAACATGCAGGCTGTGGAAGGACATAGTAATGAGTCCATGCTCCAGGGGTGGGGCAAACACAATAAGAGGAAAGAAAGGCCACACAGGTAGCAAACAAGAAGCAAGGAAATTAGAGTGACAATGGAGCCAACCAATTGTAAGCAATGAACAAGCTCTAAGCCCACTGTAAGACAGAAATATAGCTTACAATAGGTAGCACATGTGTTGTCTAAGTAGAGACCTAAAATACACTAGTCGTTGTAAAGGAATAGCAGAAGTGACAGTGCCAAATGCAAATGCTCAATAGGGTTATATGTCTCTCCATGGCAGGATTGCATCTGTTGTCCCGCATTGCACTTTTAATAAGCGAGTGTGGGGAAAATTTACAGGATGCAGAGTGTGAGTTCTAAACAGATGGCTGGTAGGTGTGAAGAATGAACTGTGTCCTGCATGGGGAGATCCCTCCATGACAACATCCCTGTGGCTGTATTAACCAATATGTAACACGGACCCAAAACAGAATGCACCTTATATGTATATATTCCCTGATATTTAGTATAAAGACAAATTAGAAATGTACACACAATATTATCACCTGCTGTCTAGGTGTAGTCCTGAAGGAGACCAGATAAACATGAATAAACAAGAAGGTGCACCATACAACATTTCTCATTCAAAATCCAGGGTCCATAGAGGACAGATTTCCAATTCGTGAGTAAATTTCCTTTTAATTATATTTCTGGATTTTGTATGAGAAATGTTGTAAGGTGCACATTATTGTTTATTCATCCATATGGCTGTGCCAAACATGATGTAAAAAAGCTTTTGAACTAAAAACCAGTCTTATATAGGGTCCATTTTCCATAGTAGCTGCAGTGCACCCCAAGCAGTAGCCAAATGTAGTGCCACACTGTATAAGACATGTTCCTATGCCTGCTGTAAATGGGAAAATTGTAAAATCCCCATGTGACTGGAGGAGTATTTAGAACCTACCCACCAGCTGATGGTGCCGTCATTGAGAAAGACACAAAGGTCAAATTGTCCCCGAATAACCACTCATAGTTTTAGGAGAGGATTCATGATTGACCAGACATCTCTGTCATTTGGCAGAAGCTCTGTGTCACTCCTGTCTCACCTCTCCACTACACTCCACTGCATGGCTTAAATGAAAAAAGAATAAGGAATTAAACACTAAAGTGTCACTGGTGGGTTATTAAAGACGTTGTGGTGCAGTCTTTTAATCACTCAGTTGTGGAAACAAATTTAAATAGAGGAGAAAATCTTCACCTTTTCAATGGAGCGAAAGTAGGCCCAATTTTAGTAAGAAATCATGGGAAGACAGACTGAAAGACCCTATTTCATTATTTCAAAACCACAGTGAATCTTTTTCCGTTTTGTCTTAATCATTTTAAGCACTGTCGCTTGTGAGACATTTTATTTCCTCATATTGCTCGCCTAATGGTTGGCTTCATTGTCACTCTCATTTGTTTGCTTTCCATAAGTGGGCGCACATGGCATTCACTTCCGCTTCTTGTGTTTGTCCCTCCCATGGAGCATGGCCCAAGTACTTTCGTACTTCCATTGTTGCCTTAATCAGGCACTACTCTTTCTTTTTGTCTTAGTACTCAACTAAAGTGCATATTTTTGGTAATATCAGTAAATGCGATATCAATGACTGCTGTGTTATCTGTACACGTAATAATGAACTTGTATTATTGCGGTCAAATCCACTGAGATTACTTCCCCATCAACCCCAAGTCAGAGGTTTGTGATCAGACAGGCCCTGCGACCCAAGCCTATCATTTGATAAGTCAAAGGCAGGGTTACACTTAGCCCGAAGACAGATGTGTGAACAAGGAAAACCCGGATCGATCCCATAGATAGTTAGCTACACCACAAAAGATCTGTGGAGATTGGCCCCAATTAAACACCTTTGGTCAAAGGCGCTCATTCCCAAAATACCACAAAGTCAAATGCCACATGTAGTTAGGAACACTCAGCCAATCAGAACACAGCATGTATTCAATACGCAGTGATCACACACTCCCCATGCCGAGCATCTGGACACACACACACTGGCCCACACTAGATTGCCACAATGTTGAAAACCACCTGTGCCCTCCTACCAGACAGTTACATTTATGGTTCATGAATAGGTTCTAATTTACGTGCTCTACAAGAGTCTGTAATCGGTTTATTGTACTTCAAAAACTGTATATAATGCTGCCCAAAACCTCTGTATACCGTGACAGTCTACAGACATGATGGTACGCATAGGCCCAGGGTGTGATATTGGGCCATTTTTTACACTTTCAGTTGGACTGCTGGGCATGACACAGATGGTACGCATAGGCCCTGTGAGGGATATAGGGCCACTTTTTTATTTTTATTTGGACCGCTGGGTGTGGCACAGATGGTACATAGGTCCTGGGTGTGATATAGTGTCCCTTGTTAATTTTGGCTTGGACTGCTGCGATTCGCACTGACAGCACGCATAGGCCCTTGGTGTGATATAGGGTCACATATGTATCTCCTTTGCTTGGACCGTTGGGCATCCACAGATGGTATACCTAGGCTGTGGGTGTGATATAGGGTCACCACCTTTATCTTAATTTTTAGTATAAAGGAGTTTTCTTGGGGACTGTTGGCTTCTTAACACTGATAGAGTTTGAAAGAAGTAAAGAGGTGTTTTTTTTCATTTGGACGTCACACGGAAGGTAGGCATGACCCCTGGGTGTTATATAGAATGTAATTCGGACGTTAAAGAAAAATTCAGACCTTGGTGAATAAGGTGTAGCTTGTGTCTGGCCAGGGAGGGCCAAACATTGTCAAGTTGTTCCTTCTTCTCCATGCAAATGGCTGCTACTTTTGTCCTTGAGCCGATACTGACTGACTAATGGACTCACTTAGCTTCACGTACCACACAAAATATTCCCTCTTCATTGGGCAGCAAGCCACCATACTCAGGGTAGGGAGACTACCAGACCAACCAGCCCAGTCCAGTGCCAGGCTCCCTCTAAGCTTAACCCCCCATCCATCAGTCACAGCCCATCAAGCCACAGTGAATTGAGTAGCACATGCTTCAACTGGCCCACAGAATGCTCTAGAGTCAGAGAGTCAGAGAGGCGCTCATAGCAGTTCTGGATGATGATAGCAGGGGGAGGATAGGGGCCACAGCTCTCTGAGTTTCGACATTGAGGGGGGAGCTGGGATGCTGCGGAGGAAGCATCAGAGGGTGAGCTTGAGGTCAAAATGCTACCAAGAAGAGCCGCATGACTCACTGAGTGAAGGAGGTAGCCCAAATGGGAGTTAGGGGAGAGGTACGTGTTGAGAATACAGAGAGAAAGTGCTTGCGCCAGGGAAGCCCAAAGAAAGGAAGAACAACGCACCCTCCCGCAGAGGAAGACAGAGCTAGGTCCTTGGCTCCACATGAGGATCAGCCAGGGAAAGAGTCAGAAGAGAGGACCTGAACAAACATCTAAACTTCACCTGGTCATCAGCATAGGAGAGGGGTTGACCAAGAAATAAGAATTCAGGTTAGTCTAACTGAAACACAATTAAGACACAGGAGAAGCTGAATGGTACCTTTAAGTATGCAAGAGGAGAGCGATGACTATGGCGTTTGCTGGTCCCCCTGAACGTGCCTGACAGACAAACTGACCCCTAGAGTTAGTGACCAGAAAACAAGGTGAGGCATTCGCATGACCATTTTGCCACCAGCTAGCCAGCTGGACTGAAATGGAGGGCCAGAATGATAAAACCTGTTTAGAGGAGGAATCATTCAAACCAAAAACCATAGCCATCTCAGAAGATTGCATCCAGCACGGAGGGGGAGATCTGTGGTGGAACTTCACCTGCATGCAGGAACGTCTGAGAAGATGGGAGCACTACCTCGGGGAGAAACCGACTGAGCCACTCCACGCCAAAATATGCCTGCTGCTTCAGAAGGGTGCATCAAGCTCATCCATGTGTTATGGGCACAGGTGGACAAAGAAGGACTCAGGAACAAGCTGCACAGATTGATAGATGGGGCAGGAAAGTGGTTCTCATGCTTTGAGAAAAACACAGTAGGAATTACCTTTGCTATAGGTGACGTCACAAGTCTGCTCAGCAGCTTCATCGGGGAGCAGACCAACAAGGTGTTTTCCTAAGCCTGCCTACCCGCAGGCCCACTGATCAACAGTGAGCATGACGGGCCACATTCAACTCATTTAGACCCCAGATATGGACTGCACTTATGAAGATGTCCCCTGACCGCCCGGAAGTAGGAGGATGATGGCAGAGAACATAAGGCCTGGGGAGACCATGATTTCCTAGGTAGAATATGGGAACGATGGGGACAAGAGACAGGAAATCCATGGACCGGCACAGGTCCCCAGGTTACATCCTCAAAAAGGGACTGCTCACTGAGATACAGAGCAGACTAGATGGCGGAGTAGGGCTAGATATTAAACCTTGGTGAGAAATACATGTCCACATATTACATTTTTACAGAAAAAGACAGGAGTTGGAGAGGGAAAAGAAGGGGCAAGCCCAAAAAGACACCTCCAAACTGGACCAAGAAAAATTGAAAAACACCATGCTGGAAGGGGCCGCGTTTGCTGTGAATGTACAAATGACGCCAGTCTTGAAGGGATCACTGCCTCTGAACCCCAGAGGGTATCTGTCCAGTCCTACCGGCAGAGGTGAGGGAATCTGGCTACAGCCAAACCTCATAGAGTGCTACTATTGTCACATGGCTGACCGATGCGCCTAAAAACATATCACGAGCCGAAATGAATAAGCCCTGGAAAGTCCCCACAGAATACTCATCCCCCAAACCAAGCCCAGAGCAACGCAAATGCATCATACAATCAGCCTCAGGGAAATCAGGCAACAGTCACACTGCCACAGCAGGGGCTGTGTGGTTATCCAATCACATGGCAACAGCGGCAAAAACAAAACAGCCACAGACAGGGAGTCCAGCCGAGCAAGAACCAGGGCCACTGCAGGGAGGGGTGACTCTCTGAGGAGGCAATGCCCTTGCATAATCACAGATAGCAAACACGCAGTAAGTCCAAAACCACTCCCACATGACATGTATCCGCTTCATACCCTTTACAGACACATTTCCTTACCTGCATTTGTGAACAGTCTTTAGGGCCACAGTACATTATATTGATGGGGAATCCATGCTCAAGTTCACCATCCAGGTGCCTCTAGGGGCCTGGGCCTCCCTCCGCTGTTGACCCCCCGGGGTGTGATTGGTTGGCAACGTACCTAGGGGAAAAGACAGTCCGATTATGTGGCAGGGCGGCCCCCTGACTGGTGCATAACAACAGGCACCTAGGTCCATGTGCCCAAATCCAGTCCTGGACGAGCTATGTAGGTCTCAACAGCCCCAGAGTTTCCACCAAAAGGAGGGCCTTTTATAGTTCCAAAACAAGGCTGATGCTCCAGTGTCTGGAGCCAGGTTTCCTACACACCTAGGACAAGGATGTCCTCAAAACTAAAACACAACCAACCACATGACATCCGGCCCGTAGAGAAAATCCATCAAAGCCATTAGCAGTATCTGCATCAGGCTGATCATGACAAGTCTTAACCATGCACCAACTCTCATATAAAACACAGCAAATAAGCACAATCCCAGTCACTCCCCTGCAGAGCCACAGAGGGGAAATGAACAACTCTGCAACTGCCTATACCACGTCAAAAGAAGCATAGGTAAACACCCAATGGAAGCTGCACAAAGAAGCTCAAAAGTAGCCTAGAAAACCTGAACCTTCCAGGAAAAGGGTGTAACCTAATCACCCAACTCCATTAGAGAGAACCTCATTACATGCCATGTGCAGAGACCAGAGGGACATGCATGTGACAACGGATACATCGCCATTACCAACAAAGCCCCAAAAATCATTACACATCTACTTCCCTTTACATTGCACGATGCACATGCAGGTCAAAATGATACCCCGCACTGATAAAACCACACACACGCACACACACACACACACACACACACACACACACTCAAACACACACACACACTCCGGGAGAGATCAGGACACTATACCTCGAGAATTACACTTACAGGATTTATCATACCTGCCAGCGAATTTCAGACAGTCCCAATAGACTTCACTGGATTAATACCCACATGGTCACTTGAAGAACTGAAGTGTTTTCAGTACTTCGCTTCAGGTTGATATTTTATTGAGGAGTCTGCATTTGATTTTGTTGCTCGCTTACATTTCGGATTTACTGAACCATATTGATATTCTCCTTGTTTCTATATGGACATTTATTGATTCCATCCAAGGGGGAGCACCTTCAGTTCGTGCTATAGTCACACGTTCTCTCACAAGTCAGCACATTCCATCGTTTATTTTTGTTGCCCTGATGAAGTTCCCAACTTGGGAATGAAACACGTTGGCTGATTATCTCAATTTGCTGAATCTTAAAAAAAAATTGAAAAATAAAGAACTTGATATTTTTATACTACTACGTGTCAATTGGACTTCTTCGATCTGCACCCCCCCCTCTCCCCACTTCACCATTGCAATTCTTGATCTGGAACACAGAAACGCCAAACAACGGCTGACGTTGGGGTCAACTGCGCAGAATCATTACCAATTGGAACTGGCATGAGGTGCTGAACTACAGGTCCGCCGTTATCTCTTCGGACATTCATACAAGGAAGCAGCCCACGAAGTAAAGTACTCTCTCCTGTCATAGGGAGGGGAGAATCAAAGTACCAATCAAATAACCCTAGGGTGACCAAACCTCACCATTCCCTAAAGTACTACCACCTCCTTCCCGTACCTCACTAAAAGGTTTCGCACATAGTGAAGCTACAAAATATACCCCTAAAAAAAGGCACATGAATTTTCAAAAAACTATCTAACAATATCTGTTTTTTTCCAAGCGAACTTACAACCCACAGCTCTTATCCAATAGGTCTGCAATGGATCTGAATATGCACCAGACAGAGGCCCACCATCCCTTCAGCCGAAGCTCCCAAAGGGCACTTACTACGCGTAAATACTCTGTGAATACCGAAAGTCAAACATTACGACTTTTGGTATTCACAAAGTGCATTTACACGTAGTAAAGGCCCTTTGTGAATTCTGAAAATTGTAATGGTCAACTTTCTTCTCAGGATGACCATTGGGAATTGGGGCAAAACTCTTTTTTGCACTCCACCAAACCAAGACATCCCTGGGTGTTCAGACTACAGACATCTCCCCTGGAGACCACCCCAAGACCTACTAATGTTTTCAAAGTTATGATGGCCGAATGTTAGGTAGCTCTGTGCAGAGGGTCCCATGGCTAGGGATTGCCATAGGCATAAATCCCTCCAAAAAGGCCTGCCACCGAGTCTCTGCTCACGAAGAGCGGGAGTTGCACATGTGTAGCTGCTGCACTTATTGCCAGTGGTCTTCAGGAAGGAGCAAGAAATGAAATATGAGGAGGGAGCTGTGGGAGAGCCACAAAGCAAGAAGCACCCCTGGACCAGAATCTCTGCTCCACCTGCTTTATCTCCCTAGCCCAGCATGCCCCTCACCCGACCCCACCACTCACCGGACTGAACCTGGATGGTACTGGAGCAGACGACTTCGCTGGGACTCCCATCTGGGGAGACTGAGAGGGACCCATGCAGGAGGGAAAAGGAATGGTGGTTGGCATCTTAGGTCCCGGAAGTCCTCTGCTTGCCCGAGGTGTGGTTATGGCCTGTGCTAGAGGCTGGGAGATCTGTGGCCCGTTCCAATGGATGAACACCACCGCATTGCGTGCTGTGCTGCACTGTGCATCCATTCTTTGAGCAGCATCGAGTTTGCGTGCTGACGGACGTCGTGACGGCCCTAGCTTGGGGAGCATGCCACCATGTTGTAATGTGCCAGGACTGCCTGCAATTCTGTCCTGCCATCTGCCATGGTGCAAGGAGCGTTGTTCTCCAGGCCTTGTGATCCTGCCCATGCGCAATTCTACCGAGGTGAGCAAGGAGTCAACGCACTGCACCGATGACCTGAAAAAGGTATTTTTGTCTGATTTCACCCTTTCACTTTGGGCTACTTCTCAGTAGAAATAATTGGGCTACTTCATCAGCAGACATCAAGTTTGGGCTACTTCTTCAGTTGGAAGCTGTTTTGGGCTACCTCTTCAACGTAGTTGTCTTTTTGGGATACTTCTTCGGTCATTTTTCATGCGCGTTATAGCATGCTGATCGCCGGCAAGTTAGACTTTCGGTGACGTGCGTGCACACCATGCGCGTCACCACTTGCATTTTTTTTTTATTTCGCGTCCGCCAATGCTTGTTAATTTTTTGCTTCTATAACTAAAGGCTTACGAATGCAAGCATGCTTAAAAACCACAACCGTGATTGAATGTAAAAGAACAACCTACATAGATCTTACGAAATGTGTCACTTCCTTCGGAACGTGTAATGTGTGTGTCGCCTCAGGTACTGACACTAACTTTGAATGCAGTTAAAGGTTTGTGCGCCAATAAAGATACACATGGTGGAATTAATTTATATGTTTTAGTCAGGCCTGGTTCCATTTGTGTAAGTTTTGGATTTTCATGTGCATCGGAGTTCTCTCTAATCGCCTCACTTGCATAGATAGCAGTGACTTGGAATAGTGTGTGTGGTTGCGTCTGTTATCTGTTGGAGCAGCTACTAGTGTGACCCTTGCAGGCTACATTTGGACGGGCCCTTCCATTGCTCAGACCGACCAATAATTACAAATTAACTTTGAAATGGGCCCCTGCAGGGTCCAATATTCACGTCCTTCCTTCCCTTAACACGCAAAAATACGCATTGATATCTCAACAATGACTGTAAAATACCTTTTCCATGTCCGTGATTCGAACTCTATTTACGTTTCATATTTTATCTCATCTTACCGTGTGTACGCATATTTCTGTTTTCAGATGTTGTGTTTCTGTAGTTTTTTAATGCAAAATATGAGTCTGAACTGAGACAGGTCTAGGTGTGTGAGACCAGATGTGTGTGGCTGTTCATAAATGACGGCGATTAGGAGCGTGAGGGTCGTGTGAGAGTCTCACGTGTCTCACGCTGCATGTCAGGCGTTCAAATGTCTATGCAATCAAGAGATTCGCTGAAGATTTCACAGAGCACTTACTCAGTTTACTCCCATTTAGTTTTAAACGCTCCTCGGCCCGAGGCTTTAATTGCACGGATATTGTACGGGTGCAATGACTCACACAAGTTGTAAGTCAAAGTGCAGGGAATGCTAAATATGGTGTAGCAGGCCCATGTCATTAGGGCCATTGGAATTATGAGAGTTTGCAGCAGTGGCGTTTCCCTTCATAATAAAGGATTTGCCACATTTGACTCCTAATACAGCATCTGCTGCATATCTTGCAGGATTTACAACAAAAAAAAAGAACATTTGCTTCTTGCTCATACAGATCAAAAGTCCTAACAAATGCAGCAACACGAGCTGCTAGGCAGTGGAAGGACCTTTGCAAAGGTTAACTGGTCCCCTTCCTGTTGCTTATTACTGTATTTTTGTGTTAAACTGGTACTTCTGATGTGAAACACTTTATTCAGCAGTGCTAACCTGTGAACATGGCAAAATAAGGAAGTAATGCGCATTTCGGGCTGCATAATGTGTCTTTTCTTCAAGCATCATTTGGTCTTTCCCTGCCACATAATTCTAGTGGCCCTGTGAATCATCTTTTTTAGGCATCTGGTTGGTAGCCCCAAGGGCAAGTTACTCAAGTGTTGTAGTTTTAGTTTGAAAGGCTTTTGGTCACCCTCCTTCCCCCCCTTTTTTTCCTTTTTTTTTCAGTCTCGCAACAGACAGCTTCTGCTGTCTGATGCAGGCAACACTGTATTTCATACTGTGCCATCCACTTTCTCCTTTCCTATCGGGTAGCTGTGACAATTCTTGGGCCTCATTTATGAAAAGTGACGCATCGCTGCGTGAAAACAGCGATGCGTCACTTTTCACTGCGCACTCCTTGCGACACCAATGATATTTACAGTATGACGCATCATGGCACAAGGAGCTACAGATACGTCAGTATTTCTGACGTATCTGTATGGCGCAAAAGTGACGCATTGCTGGAGTGTGTCACAAAAGTAACGCAACTCCAGCAATGTGTCCTTTCACATGGGGCAAGCCCCATGTGAAAGGACCTGCGTCTGTCTTACGCCTGCTGTGAGGCAGGCGTAAGAAATTGACGCATTTATGTCCTAGAAGTGGCGCAGTGAAATCTTATAGATTTCACTGCGTCACTTCTATGACCCTTTCTTGCGTCAGAACGCCCTGCATACATTATACCTGGCGCAGGTATAGTGGCGCAGGTATAATGTGGCGCAGGGGTTTACAAAGTGACGCATCTACCTAGATGCGTCACTTTGTAAATATGGTGCAACAAGGCACATTATTTACGCTGCTGGTGCGTCACAAAAAGTGACGCAAGGCCTCATAAATGAGGCCCCTTGTGTTTTGTTTCTTCTTTGTCTCTACTGTGTTTTTACCTCCTTGAACATTGCTGTGTAAGTTTTATTGTTTTCACTCTATATGAGTGTATGTCTTTTTTCAGGGCATGCTTGCACTTTGCAATTTATTATCCCACACCTTCCTTCCTGACCTCTTTATGCTCATTGATGCACCAGATGCTACTGCTCCTGATTCATTGGATGTCCCACGCACTCCCATGCTCTGCTACCGCATGCAGCTATTTTAAGAGCCCAGAAACCCATGAAACACAGTTTTCTATACTTTCATAATATCTGCCACACTGCATGATACAATGAGCATTGTCGTCAAACTACGCCAACTGGTGTGATGACGCATGTTGGGTCATGTCATATAGCATCTATCGTGAAAATACAGAAAGCAATGTTTTCATTGCTTTCTAAGCTTTTAAAATAGCCTCTCGGGCATTGGTAAAAGCTAATTACATCGATTGCTGAACATTGGTAAGCAAGATTAGTTCCCATTGCCAATGCTGGTTTATTATTTTTAGTTTACTGCTAGAAGGGGCAATACGTAATGAGTGGCATCGGTGTTTGAACGCCACTGATAACAGGGTCTACTTTTCTGGCATATGTAAACCTTGATGTACCCAGAAGAGTAAAATCCACTGTTATGAACCGGGTTGTGTAAAATGGTGTGTGGGCTAGGAGAAGTGTAACCATATGGCTTTGGGAATTGTAACATGAATTTTGAGTTTTCTACTTTTCGCAAGCCTGGCAATGCCGTATCTGAAAGAACACCTCCAAAGTTCTCCTCACCACTGAGCCACTGGCCATAGCAGGAGTGAACCTCCAGTGTAATATACTGAAATACTACATTAACAAGCATTGGCATAGCCAATTGGTCTCGGCTTTGGGACCTTATAAGAATTTAGTTATGCAGCACAATATCCTTTGTGCAACAACATCAACTGTTGCATGGCTAAACACTTAGAAGGTCCCAAAGGCGAGACCTATTGGCTATGCCAATGCTTGTTTGTTTTTGGGCTAGCTCTTAAATGGAATCGTGCTTTGGGCTTCCTTTCAGTAGGATTCCTAGCAATCACAATTTCGGTCTGTGATTTGGGATACCTCATCAGTTGAAATGTAGTTTTTGGCTTTTTCCTAAGTAGGACTCTGTCCAAACAGCAGTTTATGTTTACTGTTTGGGCCACCGCTTCAGTGGAGTTGCAGCTGGGCCACTTCGGCAGAGGATTTCTACCAATTACTTGTCTCACTACTACCCTATGGCTTGGTGGTGACTTCTGCCTCTCATATGCCAAACAAGAAAAATGTCAGTATGGTTGCAGAACTTTGCACTGTGTGCCTACATTATTACTAGCTTGCACGTTTACTGTGTTTCTACACACGTACTGTCACACATTCCTATAAGATGATTCCCCAATCCAACACCAAGATTAGTTCTATGCTTCAGCATATATATGTCAGAACTGGGAATTTTATGCACACATCATTTCTTACCCGTTTATCATGCTTTTTTTCCACATACCATTATGCTCCTCATGCAACCTTCCCCCCTCTCCACTCTTACTCTTTCCAGCTTCTGTCCTCTGTCCTCAGCCCTCACACGCCCTTGCCCTTTGTCCCCACCCTGTTTTTCTGTGAACCATAGACAGACTTCCTTTCGTCTCTATGGTTGTCTCTTCCCATATCCTCACTCCCTCTCGTCCCCTACCCCCCACTACTTTCTCTTGCCTTTCACTCCTCCCCTAATTGTATTGCTGATTGTTTTATTTAATGTTTACTTGTTGATTTTCTTCTAGTATATTGTTGAACCACATTGTTGCACTTCCTGTCGTCTCTCCTATTGTCTCCTACCGCATCCTCCCTCTATTTATATATCTTCCTCCCTCCTCTCTCAATGTTTTGAGACTGAACTATTTTGTCTGATGCCCAATGGAGCTACTTGGTTTAGCTATAGGGGAGATGGGCCTTGGATTCCCTCCTTGGTCGTCACCTACCCAGTCGGTCTTTATGCAGACTTCTTTTCGTCTCTCCTTATTGTCTCTTCCCTAGCTCCTATCCTCTCTCCCCTGAATCTCCCCCCTTGCCTGCTACTCTGCCTACCCCCTGTCCTTTGAGCCCTTTGACTAAGCACTCCTTCTCCCCTTGTTGGGGGAAGATCCAATAGTTATACTCTGGAGTCTCAGCGAACCCGCTGAGTGAGTCCACTGCGCCAAGGGAGCCACTCACACTTGATGTATGTTATGGCACCCCTTGCCAAAGCACTCCCTCTCCCCTTTTTGGGGAAGGATCCAGTATGTAGGCCTTTGAGTCTCAGAGACCTCTCTGAGAGAGTTCACTGCGTAAAGGGAGCCTCTCGCAATAGAGATAGGAAAGGGATACCACTTCCCCTGGGATCACAGCTTACTGGACTTTGGACGTTGCCTTGACTCGTCTACCGGTTGTGTCCCCGTCACCCTTCCCCTCTTCTCCCCATGCTGTGACTCTCACCCTCCCCTCCCCTCCTCTTTCCCACCTTAATTATCTGTCTATTTCCCCATCTCCAACCCACCTAAATCTCTCACCTTGCCTTCTTTTCCCCTTATGTATTTGTGCTTATTGTTTATCTCGACCTTACAAGTAACTATGTTGCCATGCTCTAAGAACTGTGTACCTTTGTAACGATGTAACCGGTAACTATGATCTGATGCTCATGTAAAGCGCTCTGATACCTCCGGGTCTAGCCAGCGCTATATAAAACTTTTAAAATAAATAAATAAATATCTATAAGGTGATTTTATCTACCATACGTCATTAGTGGTTCCCTGTGCATACACTGGGATTGCAAGTTGATGCTACTACCTATTGCCTACAATGTGACCTTTTACCTATCCTACCTCGTACCAACAGTAGTGACCCCACTGGTGTGATGCTTATTAGTCCATACATTGGTACTGTATGCCTGCATCATTATCGATGCGTTTTCTGTGTTTCTTCACACATACTGCTCCATATGCTTATAAGACAATTTCACAGAGCTTACACCAATACTGGTTCCCTACACATGCATTGTGTTTTCATGTTGAGGCTGTTATCTAGCGCCGACAATGTGGTGTCTGTCTACCCTAGGTTTGATCATATTTACGTCAAAACATGGTATTGTATGCCTTCATCATTACTTTGCGCGTTTATGTATTTCTTAGTTCATACTGCATAATATGTCTATAAAATACCTTTGTTTACCACACGTCAATATTGATTACTTATGTATACAATGTGTCATCATGTGGATGCTGCTTATCCATTGCCATGTTCTTTACCTATTCTACCTCATACCCAAAACCAGGTGTAGTGACCCTACTTGCATGTTGGTTATTATTCAATACTTACCATGATACCATACCCATGCAATAGTATATAGTATATATACTATGACATGGGTATATGTGCACCCTTGAAATGGATAGGCGTCTCCGGCAAACTGGCCTACAGACCCCACCTCATCGACCAGCTCTTTGATATTGTAACCACTAAGAACTCGAGAAATTGAATAGGCTCATCGGTACTCCTCACCAATCAAGGCACCATTTACCTCGCAGTTATCCAACCAAATTGATGACTTCCCTTTACTGTGCCCCCATCGCCCTGTGCACATCTGTGCCAAAGAAGTAGTCTCCACTGTCCCACTGAATGTCCTACTGCCACAACAGACAATCATCTCGAAACATCACCTCACACAGGAAGGCCCTGTAGTGCTGACACTGCAGTACGACCACCACACACCAATATCCCACCGCAACACTATCATGAAAAATATGGCCTCAACTCATACTGCATTAAAATTCCATGAAACCTCTCCAAACAGGCAGCAAAATATTTCAAGCACAAAATCCTCAACAACATCCAGAGACACTAATAAAGGACATCTTCTACAGTTTAGCACATGGAGGCCTTAACCACATCGACGCTGATGACGAGCTCAGCTCGTCATGAGGTACACCTCTCGTACGCTCATGACGAGCTGAGCTCGTCATGGACCGTGGGATTTTCAAATCTTCAGCGCACAGCGGGAAAATGCGTCGCAGCGATGCGGTTAAAACTGACTTCAACTTCTACACTAAGAAACCTGCCAAATGGAGAGTGAACTTCCTACAACACCTTCATGTAACTAAGACTACCAGTGCCCCTTATGGAACTATGCTTACTGTATCCCCATCCCAGGTCTTCAGTGTGGAAATGTTCATAACCATTTACAGAAGTGGGAACATCCTAGTCGACACCTATGAATAAATCCTAACCATCTTCGATCAACACTTCCCTACACTCTGCATCACCATGCCATCCAGTTCCACTTCAATCCCTACTACCTCTCCTGGAGAACCATCCACCCCACCCTCCCTCAGAGAACTAACCCACATACCTACACCTCTACTAGCTGATCCCTCCACTCCCAATATCCCTCGCACTGTTTCCACCTCCAACCCCCTACATCCTCTTCCAGATAATCATCCTCCCACCTTCTCCCAGAGAACTAATTCATGCACCCACACCTCCACTCATTGATCCTTCCACTCCCAACACCCTTCACACGGTCTCAACCCCAGCCTCCTACAGCAGTCCCCTTTACTAGACACCCTGACACTACAGCTTCACAACCAGAATTACTTCCCCTCTCCCCATGGCACTCTTCCACTTCCCAGCTCGAGCTAGCTATTGCACTCACATCTTCTCCATCTGTCAACCTAAGGAGGGTGGACTCTACCTTCGCCTCCACCCCAGACTCTGAGGAGCTCCAGGATACTCCCCTACAAACCACAGACCCAACCTCATTTTATTTGATCCTCATAATATCCCAGATAGACCACACACAAAATTAACATATTTATGGGAGAAGTGCTGTCATTATGTAAGGATGCAATGAGTATCCACATGCTGCCCCAACCTCATGTTTCTATGGCGAACACAAATCCTGCCACAAACACTCACTCTGATGCAAAGAGTAGCCACATACAGCCCCAACCCCATGCTTTTATGGTGAACATTGATCCTGCCACAAACACCAACCCTGACCTCTCTTTCCTCACCCCTAACCAATCCCTCTGGCACATTTATCTCCACAATGCCCCTAGCCAACACTCACACTGCAAGATCCCGGTCATCCTTGGCATGCGTAGGTCCTGGAACACCACCCCTCCCCCCAAGCCACCCATCTAACTAACTTCCATCCAAACCAATCAGCCTGATACAAGATCTCTACCCATGCTTTGGTGCATGCTACTAAACTGTTGATCAGCATTCAAGCATGCCACTGATATAGCCATAAGTATCTTACAATATTTTGAAAGTTTTATATAGCGCAAACAAGATCTTTGCAGATATCAATCACTTAGAAAGCAGATATCAATGACATCTGCTTTCTAAGTGAAACCTGGCTAAACAACCACTCATCCCCTTACATTGACCTGCTCACCCCATTGGGCTTTTCTATCATTCACTGCGACTGCAAGGATCGCAGAGGTGGTGGAGTAGCAATCATAGACAAAAACGATCTTTGACTTTCTCCCTTCCGCACTAACAAATATACTACTTTGGAATACTTGGGAGATCAGCCGTCCCATAAAAGCACAAGCCCCGTCAAACTTCACGTCATCAACCATTTGACCCAATATCGCAAAACTCCCTAAAAGGAAGCACAGACATGGTACTAGGAGACCAAAACCTGCACCTGAAAAAGGCTGAACATCCTACAGTACAAGCACTATCCACCCTCCTGGAAACGTACAACTTTACCCAACACTGCAATAATCAAACCCACAATAAGGGCTCAACCCTTGACACTAGCATTCATTTCTAAACACAACACCACATCCATCCACTCTATCCTACCTTCCAACTGGTCTGATCACCATCAAATCCTTTTGGATCTCAATACCACCCAACCAAATGCCCTCCCCCAATCCAGCCTTCCCAAAGACTCTGCGAGGAACATGCATCGGATGTACGTTGTTACAACGCATGCTTTTACCACGCATGCTGTTACAACGCAAGTTTTACCACGCAAGCCATTACAATGCATTGCTTTGGGGGGTGCTGGATAGTGAATAGTTTAATTTACTATTCCAACTCCAGTCCCCGTGGATAGTAGGGAAAGTGTTGGATAGTAAATTAAACTATTACTTATCCTAGAGCGCCCCCCAGTACAATGCGTAGTAATGGTTTTCGTGGTAAAGCATGCGTTGTAAAAGCACTGCGTGGTAAAAGTTGCGTTGAAAAGGATGTTCCCCACATGCGTGAATAAAAATGCCTAGGCAGTTAAGGTATTGAAAAACAAGTGACTTAAAATGACAGCAAAAGAAGGGATGAGAAAAAACATATAAAAACAACCATAGTTTTAATGAACATAATTAAAAATCATATAGAATACTGGACAACAGAGACTATATGATGACAATACAATAATTTAAAAATCATACAATTTATACACAAGGTTAATCATAAAACAGGAACACACTGAAAAAAGAATTATATAATTATCGTTGGTGTCCTGGAGCAGTAGCGAATGAACTCGACGCGTGTTTCGGCGTAGAAAAAACGCCTTCTTCAGGAGCCACACATTCAAGTCTGAAACATATGTTTAAAATTTCCTATTATAATACATATTTCAAAACGGTTACATAATAAATCTGTTACATTTTATCAAATATTCTATAGTACACAAACTTCTCGCTGTCAGATTAATGTTGTCTACATCATGTTTTCAAAGCTCATAGAATCAAGCATTACTTCATAGACTGAAAAGTACTCATGTGGAAGGACACAATGAAAAAAGAAACACAGAATAAACAGGCCTATACAATGTGCAAGCGCCTGATAAATCGTTTTCAGGTAGCTTCACTAGTTCAAGATAGTCATTCAAGAGCATAGTAATATGGACAAAGTCAAACACTGTGTATACAGATAACAATCAACAATTAAAGATAATACTTCAATGATGTAATTATTTAACACGTCATCCATAATTTATCAACATTGCAAATCACTGTTTGAAGACGATCACACGATTTGTGTCGATATGCGCAGATTCAGCAATTTGATATTAGCAACAACACGTAATTGAGAAAGATATGAGCCTGAAATGATATACATAACATCATAATTAAATATTATGATCTAAATACAAACTTGGGTGGCACTCAGACATATAGCAATCGTTTGAACATAAGGATACCTCATGATGATAAAGTAGCGTGGTACGCTCTATGCGGGACTCACACTTACAGGCAGTGAGAACCCTACTACAAAATTAGCGGGAACGATCATAAACATATATCGTAACAAGGCTCAAGTAATTGAGTTCCATCGTTACTAAATTAGGTGATTAGTGAGAACCTAGTAATCACCACTCCTATCGATGTGTTCACTATGACAGTGATAAAGTAACATTTCAAACTCAACAAAAGGTGAGAAAGAAGATAGAATACATTCCTTCGCAAATAGTCCCCTCATACTTTCCACGATATAATTGCAGGAATATTGTGTCTTTATATATATAGAACAAATTGCCACAAGGTGAACTAAAGGAAACAAACACATTCTGAGTCTATACTTGAAATAGGAGCATTCACAGAGAAGTCGAATCAGGTCCCTCCTTTACTGTTGATAGTGAAATAAAATGTGATTCATCTAGGGATCAAGCAGAGAGAGACAAACAGAAACATATGAGTGTCTAAGATCGATAATACTCTGTTCATGGTTTTAATCGTTGGCAAACCAATGGGCCTTTTAAACCACAGAATATGCCACGATCGGTAATAAATATACCTTAAGGTTCCCTAAGGTCCTGAAGCGATATCTTCGTCTTCAATGTATATAGCGTAGTGTCGTTTAAAATATTCGAAGATACAGTGGCGCTTGGATATATTTATAAGAACAGAGGCGCTTGTCCCCCCGTCAATGCGAACCTATAGGGGACACATTAAACCGTGTAAATAGAACTGCTTCTCATAGTTTAGCAAGTAAAGGTTCAATGGATACAGGACGTACCTTCAAAATTAGCAGTAGTATTTCTTCAGTAAAAACCGGGATATATACCGCGGTCGATATTTTGATTTACAAAGATAAGCAATATGTATATAAACAGTCAGGCTTCTGAAAGGTAGAAATAAGAAAGTACCAGATAGTCAATGGCTTAAAATAAAGCCGCTTTACGTGTACTTCGCCCTCTCCAACCATTTTTAAAGGTAAAAGGCTCTAGAAACACGCAAGGATCTAAAAACACGCAAGGATAAACACACGCCCCAAACAAAATCTTTGGGAGTGCTTGAAGATGCCCGCTTACCTATCACGTGTGACGGCAGGATAATGCTAAGAGACACGGCAGAGAACAGATACCTCTGTTCGATGGTAGGAAAATAATCAATTTTACCATAGTTCTGTAAGGGTTTAAATAACCCCACATGCATCATATTCGCCAGGTAGAGTTAGAAATATTTGTCAGTTCCCAAATCCTACCCCACCGACCTCTCTTCCGCCAAACACCTTACCAACCACTACATCACAAAAATGGCAGCACACTTTGAAGCAGTCGCCCCTTGGAAATTCAAGTAAGCAAGAAGCATCCCCTCCCCTCTTTATCCTGGTTCAATAAAGACCTCAACGAAGAGAGGAGACAACTCTTCAGCAGCAGCCGGCACAGATCAGAGGTAGGGGGTGGGGGAGGTAGGTGTGGGGGATGCTGAAGGTAGGAGGGAAGGCGCAGGAGATGGGAGAATGTGGGGGAAGCGGCTTTAAAAAAAACTTACCTTTTCGCCGCTTCCTTACCAGCATTGTTATTGGTCTGAGCACTGTGTTTCGGTGCTCAGACACTGACTGAGGGCGCAAGACTGTTTTGGGCAGCCCGAAATGGCCGTTCAAGCAGTCATTGCGCACTTTAGGAGTGTGCTACCACTCCTTCCCTGCCCCTGCCCCCGCCCCCTCACGCAAAGCTGTGGGCAGAAGGAGGAGAAATTAAAATGATAACATGAGTTACTATCATGTTATTTTCTCTGTGGTTCACTGCAAAAAAGCAGTGGGGCGACGCTCCTCCGTCTTAGCGGAGGAGTCGCCACTGCAACTCGTACTTGCTGAAAGAAACTGGGGACAGCTTCCCTCACTAACCAATCTCTAGATCCTCCAAGCTGAAAGACTAAAATACAAAAAGCACATCTTCACAGAAAAAGCCTCCTTTTTCCGAGACCAACTTGAACGATCTAGGAACAAATCCAAGGACCTCTTCAACATCATCAAACAGCATGCCTCCTCTTTCCCTCAACACTCAATTAATGACTCTACTAAATTCGACAAAGAATTAGCTACATTTCTCAGAAAAAACATGCAACATCGAACTCTCTCATAAAATAAAAGGGTCCACCCAAAGATCTGCCGCCAAATGATGGCTGTTCCCCACTCCCAGCAATACAGTTCACCAACCTGAACCCCATGAAATTGAAAAATTATGCAACCTGCCCTGAATTCAACCTTATCCCTGAAGAAGAAGTCTGCAAGCTATTCACTAGCATGAAGCCGACATTGCACATCCCCAACCCCCTCCCTACAGCTTTTGCCAAATGTCGTAGGCACATCATCTCTCCTTAATGGACCAAAATTATTAACTCCACCCTACAGAGCGGCTCCATGCCAACCCACCCTCAAACACTGAAAAGTCACCCCATCAAAAAAAGAGACGCTGACCAGAACAAGCTCAACAACCATGGACCCATAACCAATCTCCCTCTCCTTGTCAAAACCATCAAAAAATCTGTGCTTGCACAACTGCACAACCACAATTGAAAAATGCAACTTGCAGAACACGTTCCAATCTGGGTTCAGGAAAGGCACCAGTACCGAGTCTGCAATACTGAACATCATATACAAACTGCACAGATGTTTGGATGATGGCCAGGCCTGCTTCCTAGTCCTGCTGGACCTCTCGGCTTCTAACAGATTCCACTGGTTCCTGCGAATACCTAGCCCTCTCAGTCCATAGTAACACCACCCATCTATGTAACTTTCACATTTTTTACCACCCCCCGGGCACTAATGAATCCTTCACCGATTACCTCATGGTCATCACGACTAAGCACTCCCCCAATACCAAAGATATCTTCCTCGGCGACTTCAACCTGCACTGGAATGACACCAACGACCCTCATGTCAACGCCATCAAAGACCTCATGGCTGATCTAGCCCTGACCCAAGCTTGCCCACTCCCAACCCATTCGAAAGGGGCCACTCTAGACTGGATCATCTCCAAGGAGACAACCGTCAAGCTCATATCGATTGACCCCTGTGACTGGTCAGACCACCATGCTATCACCTTCCTGCTACCTGGCACACGCAGGACATGGACACCACAACCGGTGCGCCCTAAACGCTGGGCCAGGGACACTAAAAACATTGACCTCAATGAACTTGAGACTCGCTGCAAATCCGACCTCCCCCCCCCACCACATCACCTCGGTCAGCGACCTAAACAATCACTACTCAGTCACAATGTCAAACATCTTGGATGACCTAGCCCCCCCTAAACTAAAAAGAACTCGAGTCAAAGATAGAAACCTTTGGTTCACTGGTCCCTCAATGACGAGAGGAGATCCCTCCGACAAACGGAAAGACTCTGGAGACAGCACCCCTCGGCAGATCACCTCAAACTTCTTCGCCAGGCCAGAAATACTTACAACAAGAACATCATCAGCTCAAAAAAGGAATTTTTCAGAGCGGAACTAGGAAACGCCCAGAACAGACCTTGCAAACTCCTTGAAATGGTCAAACTTCAATCGAACAAACTGTCCAAAACAACTAAAGAAACGCCCAAGTCTATCATCTCCTCCGAGGACTTCTCCTCATTCTTCGCAAACAAAATTAAAGCCCTAGATATCGAACTCAAAGCTGCCTCACTCCCGTCTCCGAAGCTAGACCTTCCAATATCTCTCCCCTTGCCGCCATGGCCCGCACCGAAGAATCAAGCACACTGGTCTGTATTCACACCCTATGATGAACACACTGTCGCTAAAATCCTCTCAACCCTAAACCCTAACAACCATTTCAACGACCCGCTCTCCTCGAACTGCCTCACGACCATTGCCAAATCTATTATTACCAGCTGGACTGCGATTATCAACACCTCCCTCCGGCAGGGATCAATACCGGCCTCACTGAAAGCTGGCCAAGTCTCCCCCATTCTGAAAAAGCCATCATTGGACCCAGCCTCCCCAGATAACTTTAGTATTACATATGTTTATTGATGGTACAAAATGTGATAATACAAAATTAACACTTGAAAATTACAAAACCGACTGGGAGCAGTCCTGCCAAGCAGTGTTGAGGAATACCCATATCCTGATCACGTTATGAGCCAGCAAACTTATACACAGCAAGCCGCCTACAACCCAACCAGGGCCGGCCGCGTCAAAAACATAACGTGGATGGTGCGCTTCCCTGAGGTCTTGCTACCTCTCTCCCGCTGAAAGGCCAATATTCTTGACCTCTTGCATTACTGCTGCTGGATGTCCATCCTTCCTTCAAAGCGCTGTCATGTGCATTTACAGCTTATCGGCCACCTGAAGACCCCCATCCTAAAAGTTCAATAAACAACTCAGAACAAAAACAGAAAAGAGAGGAAGGGAGGGCCTAATGTAGTCAGTTTCAACTTTTCTCGAGCCCCTAACCCCCGTCCCCCCTTCCCGTCTCCCCCCCCTCCCCAAACTCCGTCCACCCTCCCTCCCAAGGTCCATGGTCCACTTGTGCCCCCTCCTAGGGCCTACAAAGTCTTCACTGGCAGGTCACTGTGAGTTTGGCTCCGTTCCGGTGTCTGACAGCTTCAACAGCCGGAGGTACTTGGGACAGGTCACCTCCGTGAACTCGGACGCCAATAAGGACAAGAATGGCTTCCACAGGTCCGCACAACGCGCTCCCTCTCCCGCTCTAGATAGAGACAATTTCTCCATGCCCAGAACCATCCACAGGCGATGAAGCCATCCCTGATATGTGGGGACATGTTTAGATCGCCAGTGCGCCACTATGTTCTGTACCACTGACCCCTGTGCGATCGCTATCAATCGTCCTCTCCGTGATTTCAGTGGGTAGGTCAGTGCGTTAGGCAACCCCAGAAGCACGTATGTGGGGAAGCGTGGGATGTCTGTTTCAAAGTGTGTGTCTACCTCCCCTAATCTCTAGCTCCAGTATTCCTGTAGAAGTGGGCAGTCCCAAAGTACATGTACCAATGTGCCAAACTGACCGCAACCGCGCCAGCACCGAGGATCTAGTTTGCTATCCATTTCGTACAGGCGTTCGGGGGTGTAATACCAGTAAGATGCGATTTTCGTGAGTGTATCTGTGAGGCCCATGTGGTAGGCCGAGTGTCGCGCTCTATAGTAGACTCCCTCCCACTCCTTGTGCGTCAGGGTTCTCCCCAGCTCCCGCTCCCAACGCACCCTGCCCGCATTATATGTGTATTTGTGTTTCTGCATGAGCATCTTATAGAGGTCTGAGATCAGTTGTTTGTCGTAGGTGCGGGAGATCAGCCAGCATTCGAATTTGGTCAGGTGCCTGTCCGCCTCCGACCTCACTGCTGTGTTGAGCGCCCAATGCCTAACCTGGAAGTAACGGAGCCTTTCCGTCTCTGGCAGGTCAAATTCCTGTCAAAATTGCTGACAGGGAATCACCCCTTCTGTGTCGTAGACGTGGTGGAGAGCCCGACAACCTGCAGGCCTCCAGCGCGCAAACGCCTTCTCATCCAACCCTGGGTGGAAATCCGGATTCCCTATGATGGGCGTAAGGGGGGAAGGGTGGGTGGTGAGTTCCTGACTAATCCCCACTCGGTCCCAAATCTCCAGGGGAACCCGTGTGATGAGGAATGCGTAGAGATTGGGAGGCCTGTGTTCTCGTCTCATAAAGGGGATTTCCTGTAGAGTCCGTCCCGCTACAGCCTGATCCTGAAACAACCAGTGTTTCCCCGATTCCCACCTGACCCATTCCACTAGAAAACGGCGCTGGGATGATTGAAAATACGTCGCTAGGTCTGGTATCCCGATTCCGCCTTGTTCTGGTGCCAGCATGGCGATCTGGCGCTTCAGACGGGGTTTCTGCCCGTTCCATATGAATTGTGACAAGTCTGACTGCGTCTGTTTTATCCAGCCTCGAGGTGGTGCAAGAGGGATCGTACGGAAGAGGTATAAGACTTGGGGGAGAATTGTCATCTTAACTGCCGCCACTCTACCCAGCCAGGACAGCGGATAATATTTCCATCGGCCCAGCTCGTTTCTGATTTTCTGTTGCAGCTTAGTGTAGTTGACATCTACTGAGGTCTGAAGGAAGGGTGCTAATTGAGCTCCAAGTATGGGATCGTGTCTGTCGTCCACGGTATGGGGAACAATGCCTGTAAATGATTGCACGTAGAGGGGTCCAGGGAGAGGTCGAGGGTCATCGATTTGGTCATGTTGACTTTGAAGCCAGAGACCTTGCCGAATCTCTCCAGGACCGCAATGCATGCCTGCAAGGAGCTCCGGGGATTCGCGAGGGAAATCAGCACATCGTCAGCGTATAGGCTGACGGTGTGGATGCAGCCCCTAAATTTGATACCCTGCACCTCCGGATCGGTGCGCAGGAGGTGTGCAAGAGGCTCCATATATAGGGCGAATAAGAGAGGGGACAATGGACAGCCCTGCCTGGTGCCGCGTTCGATATCAAATCGGGGAGACGAGCACCCATTGACTCGGACTGTTGCTGTCGGAAATTTGTAGCAATTGAACACTCTATTATGGAATTTAGGCCCTATCCCTGCTTTTAGTAACACCTTCTCCAAGTAGGGCCAATGTACTCTATCAAATGCCTGCTCGGCGTCAATGGTCAGCATCATGTATTCACCCTCTGTCCGTGCGGCTTTTTCTAGTAGGTGAAAGGCTCGTTTAGTATTATCCGAGGTCTGGCGCTCCGGAATAAATCCGGATTGGTCCGGGTCGATCAGCCCCCCCATATACGGTCCCAACCGGGAGGCGAGGATCCCTGTATATAGCTTGAGGTCAACGTTCAAGAGGGAGATTGCTCTATATGCTCCGCACTCACCCGGATCCTTACCCGGCTTAGGTATCACTGCGATAGACGCCTCCAGTAGGTCCCTATGGATTGCACCCTCTTCGGCGAAAGAGGTAAAGAGTCGAGCGAGTAGCGGGGCTATTTGGCTGCAGAACGCCTTGTAAAAGCGTACCGGGAAACCGTCTGGTCCCGGGGCCTTGCCTAATTTGAGCCGGGAGATGGCGGAGATTACCTCCTCTGGCGGATGTCTTTTTCCAGGCAGTCTATTTGTTCCTGTGTCAACTCCGGCAGGGGGACACTTGCCAGGAACTCAGTCTCCGCCTCCGAGCAAGTAGGGTCGGCCGTGTACAAGTCTGCGTAGAATGTGCTGAAGGCTTCCGCTATGGCTTGGTTTCCGTCTACCGTGATACCATCACCCCTTCTTATCTCTCGCACCTCTCTGCGCTGTGTGACCTCGCGAAGTTTGTGTGCCAGCAGGTGCCCACACCTGTCTCCGCCCGTATAATAAGCGTGGCGTAGTCGTAGTGCTGCGTACTCTGCTCTATCTAGGTCGAGTGCTGCGAGCTGTTGTCTGACCGCTTTTAACTGCCGCCATATTCTCGGGGCCCCCGTCCTCCGGTGCATTTGTTCTAACTCTCTAGTCTGCCGTGTAAGTTCTTCTCTCTTAACCTGACGTTCTGCATTTTCTGCAGTCGAGAGTGATATGACTTCACCCCTAAGAACTGCTTTCAGTGCGGACCATTGCGTGGAAAGGGTGGTGTCAGTGTTGCTGTTATGCGCCAGGTAGTCAGTGATCGCACTTTGGATTTTGGTGACCACCGCTTTTCTTTGCAGCAGTGAGTCTCGGAGGCGCCAAATCCTGCTTGGGCATTGGGTATCAGGCATGGAGAGGACGACCATAACCGGGGTATGATCGGAGAGTGAGGCAGTGCCTATGTCGGTACTAATGGCGAGTGATTTTGTGGCAGTGGAAACTAGCAGATAGTCAAGCCGTGCATATGTTTGGTGTGCAGCTGAGAAGTGCGTGTAGTCTCTCTCACCAGGATGCAGCTCGCGCCAAAGGTCTATTAATCCTAAGTCCCGCATTCTGACTTTGCCTGCTGCAGTAAGTGCCCCCACTTGTGTAGTGCGTTGACAGGATCTATCTAATGTGTTGTCGAAAACTAAATTTAGATCCCCGCCCAAAACTATGTGATGATCAGTGGTGTCGCTGACGTCCGTGAGAGCTCTATGAAGAAAGTGTTCCTGACCGTCGTTGGGCCCTTATATCGAACCTATCGTGAGCGTTCTGTCTCCTACTGCAAACCTGTAGACTAGCAGGCGCCCCTTGGTCTCAGCCAACTTCCCCAACACTTTTCCCCTGAACTTTTGTGCCACTAGGATCGCAACCCCCGCTTTCTTATCCGGGCATGAGGAGAAAAATTGATGGGGGAATTTGCAGGACCTCAGCCTATGACAATCTTTGGTCAGGAGGTGTGTTTCCTGTAAGAGGCATATGTCCGCTCCAGACTGCTCTAGGTGGAGTAGGATCGCCTTGCGCTTAGTTGGGTTATTAAGGCCACGGATGTTCAGTGTGAGGATAATCAGCTCATCGCCCCTCATCTAAAGGTTCCACCCCGCTCCCTGCCCCTTGTGTAGCTCTGGGGCGGCCGGGGCGGACAACCCCAAACTTGCCTCTGCGTCGTGACTCCAACCTCTGGACTTAGTGTCGTCCCTACCAGTATTCGAACCATGGACCAGTTCCCCTCCCCAACCCCAACTCCCCCCCCCCCCCAACAACTGCAAATTGTCATTGTCTCTCATCCAGGGATGAAAAGAAGAAGAAAAGATAAGTGTAGGTAGTCTTACTAGTCTGTTCGGGAGTGCCCTCCCGCCAACGGCCATGCGGCCAGAACGGACAACCGGGACATTAGGCGTCAATGGGTCTCTCATCCCGTGGAACCGGTGCCGTTATCCGTGGCCTCTGCATCCACTGCGGCGCGCTGACCTGCTGCGATCTCCGTCGCTGGGGGTTTCTTGACTCGTTTCCGTCTTCGCTGATGGCTCCACTGCGATTTTCTCCCATCTGTTTCTGGCGCGGATCCCTGAGCCTCGGCCTCGTCTTCGGTCTTCTCGATCCCTAACAGCGTGCAGGCCTCCGAGACCGAGCGAAGCTTGTGTTGCTTATTCTCCAGTCTGAAAACAAGGCGAAAGGGATGGCCCCAGCTGTATGGGATGTTGTACTGTTGCAGATAAGTCGTGACGGGTTTGAAGAGTCGGCGCTTGTGTAGCGTGAGCGCTGCCAGATCCTGGAATAACAGCGGAGATGTGCCTTGGAATGCTATCGGGTGTTTCTGGCGCGCTTTCTGTAGTATCTCCTCTTTGGTACGATAGTCCTGGACGCACACCAAGATGTCCGGGGGGGGTCGCCGTCGCCGCACGGGGCGGCCCAGCCCTGTGGGCTCTATCCAGCTGTAAAGGAGAGTCCAGCGGCCGCCCCAGCACGTGGTTGAAAAGCTCCCTAGCATAACGAAACGCATCTTGGGTGGCATCGGACGTGGCCACATTGCGAATGCGAATGTTATGGCGTCTAGAGCGATTCTCCAAGTCCTCCAGGTATAGCTGTAGGTCTACCTGCTGGTCGTGTAGCCGGATGATCTCCTGCTGCTGGGCCGCGAGTTCCGTGTCCCTTTCGTCACTTCTGGTTTCTAGGTCTGCCACCCTCTCCCCTATGCCATCCATCTCACGCCGTACCTCCCGGATTTCGCTGGTGAACTCCGTCTTAAAAGTCTGGATATCATCCCGCAGGGACGCAAAGAGGGACTCCAGAAAGGCCTTCGTGATGGGTTCCGTCCCGCTGTCGCAGGCCTGGTCCATCTTCTTCAGTGCTGGGGCCCCTGCGTCCTTCTGTGGGGGGGTCTGTGTTTTAGCGAACAGCTCCTTCACTGTTTTGCCTCTAGGAGGCCTGGCCGTTGACATTCCGCTTCTCCGGCGCCCTTGCCACCTGGCGTTTCGGTCCCCGTGTGCCTCCCCGGTGTGTGCAGACCTTCACCGTGGCACTGGAATGGTGCTGGGGCCCCCTGCGGCCGGCGTGATCCCCCCGGTCACCCCTGCAGGAGCTCCCCCATCGTGGATTGTTCTGTGCGTGGTCTGTCGCAGGTTCACGGCCAGCAGACTCTGCTTCGGACCGCTCCCCCTGTTCTGCGTAGACGGGCTTCGCCTTCCCTTAGGATCCCAGCCACCACCTCCCTTAGCGTCTGTGGGAATCCCCTTTGCGCCGCAGCACACCCTCCTCTGATGCTGGGGACACCTCCTGCTGCAGTGCAGGGGCGGGCGCCTCTCGGCACGGTGAAAGTCAACTTGCCCCGGCTGGGACCAACTTTGTGTCCCTATACACCGCTGCCCACCTAGGCCCTCCGATGTCAGCCGGGCCTCCGCCAGGTAGGAGTCTGTCTAGGGGCCCCAGCTACCACCGGGCCGATATGCCCGCCGAGGGTGCTCCCTGCCCCGGGTCCCCACACGTTGCTCTGGCTTGGGACTCACCACTCTGCCGCTCGCGGCTCCCGGGGTCGGCTCCGCCTCCGTCCGCTTCTCCTGCAGCACACCTCTTCCAACCTCTAGGCCCTGCGGCGTCCCCAAGCCGCTCTTCCGCCTGCCGGGCCGACCGCTCGGCCCCGCCGTCCGCCCAGGACCCTCCGCCATTGCTGCGGGCCTCGGCGCCGCTTCTAGGTGATCGTGGAAGGCTCCCGTCTCTGGCCACACCGATCGCCGAGGCAGGGGGGCTCCCCGCTCGGCCGCGTCCTTCACCGAGGTCGGCCTCGTTTTCAGGTCGGAGGGGGGAAGGGCACCTCGCGCCTGCAGGTCCGCAGTTGTCCCGCACCGTCGCATGCTGAGCCTCCGCCACGCACACCGGGTCCGCTCTGCTACGTGGTCGGTTCCGACAGCCCAGGGCCCCACACTGCGGGTACAGAGGCGTCGGAACCGGTGCTGAAACTGGGCCGTTGGCAGGAGCTGTGGCGATACACGTCTGCTCACTCCGCCATCTTGGCCACGCCCCCCCCAGATAACTTTAGACCAATTTCCAATATTCCTCTCTTGGCCAAAGTGCTGGAAAAGTGCGTGCAGACACAGCTAAGTCTCCACATCAACAACTTACATCTACTCGACGACTGCCAATCCGGATTCAGACCGGGTCACAGCACTGAAACCACCATGCTCCACATTGTCGATGATGCTCTTCTAGCCCTTGACCAAGACAAAACCTGTCTCTTGATCCTCCTTGATCTTTCCTCCGCCTTCGACACGGTCAACCACGAGATGCTACTTGAACGCCTGAAACTGAGAATGGGATTAGATGGTACAGTCCTCGACTGGTTTAGCTCCTACCTCCAAAACCGATCTCAGCGGTTCTTAGTCAATGGTGAACTGTCCGCCGCCTCCATGGTCACGGTGGGAGTCCCGCAAGGATCAACGTTGTCCCCCACCAATCTCTATCTCGAACCTCTAGCCGTAGTCCTTCGCACTGCAAATATCTCCTTCCATATGTACGCTGATGACACTCAGATCTACATAAAAATCTCTTCCCTTGCGGAGATCCTCACCCTGAATGAGACCCTAAAGCTGACCGTCAGATGGCTCTCCTCAAACCAACTTAAACTCAATTCCAAGAAAACTGAGTTCCTTTTAATCTCCCCGCCCAAGAACAATCCTGAGATCCAGACATGGATTAAAGCCATCACTGCTTTAAACTGTTCCCCAACCATTGTGGACTCAGCCAAATCCCTGGGAATTACCTTGGACCACAATTTGAACACGCGAGACCATTTCAACGCAATTGCCAAATCAGCCAGATTCCACCTGAGCTACCTATGGAAACTGAAACCTTTCCTTGACGCTCCTGACCTAAAATTAGCAGTCCAATCATTAGTCATTTCTCGACTTGAATATGGTTGCTCCACCCTTTCCGGCTTACCTAAGATCTCGCTGGCTCCCTTAAAAACATGCCTCAATGCAGCCGCCAGACTACTTACAGGCTCCAGAAAATTCGATCATATCACTCCTCACCTGAAAGCTTTGAACTGGCTTCCCATCAAGGCTAGGATCCACCTCAAACTGGCATGCATCACGCACAAGGCCTTACACTCTAACTCCCCGGCGTATCTGGCACAGAAGCTTGTGTTATCCGGAGGAAGCAGAAACTCACGATCGGCCAACACCCTCCTCCTCCGGCCTGCTCGCTTTAGGAAAACAAAAACTTACAATTGAGCCTTCGCCGGAGCAGCACCAAGAATATGGAACTCCCTCCCTCCGGACATCAGAACAATCCCCTCCCTTGCACGCTTCAAAAAAGAGACAAAATCCTTCCTCAGGGGTAAATTCCTTGGCTAAACCTGCTCCTCAGCTACCTAATAGACTATTGCCTCATCCTGCGACTTTGTATAGTACTCGTGTGACTTCCGGCCAATTGTATGTCTCTTGCTCTCTGTAAAATGCCCCGTTGTACAATATCTCCTTCCCCAAATGTATAGTATTGTTGGATGCTCCTGCCTACCTTATGACCCCTCAATTGCTGTAAGCTCTACAATGTACAGGTCCTATGATATACTATGCTCTATACTACCGTTTGACTATGTAAAGCGCTCTGATACCCTCACGGGTCAAGTTCGCGCTCTATAAAACCTTAAAATAAATAAATAAATAAAATACATTTGATAACATCAACCATGACATTCTACTAAACACCCTCTCTCACAGCATGCAAGCATCAAAGGAACGGTCCTTCAATGGTTCGCCTCTTTCCTGAACCAACGCTCTCAACTAATCAAATTAAACAACTCAACCTCAAAAGCAGCCCCTGTCTCACAAAGAGACCCGCAAGGGTCCATACTGTCTCTTGCCCTATTCAACTTTTAAATAGAACCCCGTGCAATGATCCTGAACCAAGCCAAAATTGCCTATATCTCTATGCAGATGACACTGAACTCTACATGGAAATATCGTCAATCAAGGACATCCAGCACTTGTATAGCACTCTCATCACTGTTTAATCCTGGCTGACCAGCAATTATCTTAAGCTCAACCCCAACAAAACTGAACTCCTTCTCATCCAACCCAATGATAAATCCTTTTCCATATGTGGCTTGACAGCCTCACTGCATTAAACTGCAATATATCCATATCCAACTCCGTCAAATCACTGGGAATTACACTTGACAGACACCTGAGCATGAAAGAGCATATTAATGCCTCTACTAAAAATGCCGGCTACATGATGAAACACCTTAAAAAATCAAAACCTTCACCCCCATCGAAGACCTAAATACTGTGGTGCAATCTCTAGTCCTCCCTAAGCTAGACTAAGGCAACGCAATGATTACGGGAGCCCCAAAAGCACACCTAGCCACTCTGAATGCCACACTATCACAGGGGTTACACTACTGTCATGGGAGAAAAGCTTTGATCCCATTACTCCCACTCTCAAGAAACTCAACTGGCTGCCAATTGAGGCAAGAGCTGTATTCAAATCTGCGTGCATAACCCATAAAGCTGTTTACATGGAAAAACCAGCCTACCTCGCAAAATAATTATCTAAAACCGGCCAAAGGAGACCTCTTCACAGCTCTGGCTGCCCACTCTTGATTCCACCAAAATTTAGGAAAGAGAAATCTTGCACCCACACCTTCTCCAGGACTACCTCTAGAATCTGGAACTCTGTGCCTCAAGATTAACGTGAGAATTAATCATTCCCTCACTTCAAGAAGAAACTAAAACTTCTCTTCAACACATTTTGAAACCCACACCCTTAAACCATTCGACTGGTTTATTGGCTAACACCCTACAACCTCTAAACAAATCTGAGTAGAACTGTCTCAGGGAAAATAGTGCCTCTTCTCTCCTCACCCTACCTTAGCTATCTCAATATCTATTTCGTCTATCTATGCTACTGTCCATCAAAAATGTCCTTTAGATACTGCTATTATGTTTTTTATGTACTCCACATGTAATTTGTACACTTATTGCTATGCTAAATCTGTAACGCACAGTTAGAAATTGGGGTCTCTAGTTGGCAGAGGTAGGTACCTTTGTCCAAATAGGGACCCTTGTTCTAGTCAGGGTAAGGTGGATACTCCCTGCTCACCCGGTTGGTGGCTGGGCACGAGCAGACAGGCTTATCCAAAAGGCAATGTATAAAGTATTTATACCAACACTCACAGTAACACAGTGAAAGCACCACAAAAGGACACCACACCAGTTTAGAAAAATAAAAAATACAAGACCAAAACAACAAAAATCCAACATACACAGTTACAAAATATGACTTTCAAAAGGTTTCAAGAACTTGTAACATAGAAAACTATGGATGCGTGACTTTTCACCAAAGTACTTGTAGATGAGTCAAAGTTCACAAGCCAAATAGCCGCAGCATCGGAAAAAAACAGGTAGATGCGACACTCCTGAGACCTTTGGGAGGCGATGCAACAGTCCCGCTGCAAGCAGAGGAAGGGTTTAGTCGAATCCGGTCTGTACGGGGAGTGACGCGTCGATTCTTTAGTCCGGTTTTGGTCCGCGGGTGATGCGTTGGAATAACTTGCCACACAGGTACAATGCGTGGAAATCCGTGATGCGCCGATGATCGATGCCGCAGCAATGAGCGGTGCTGCGGCGGTCCTCTTCAGTCGCGATCCCTTGATGCGTCGATTTCTGTAGTCCTTCGAGTTTCTTCTTTCTTCCAGCTCCCAAACAGCAGCAGCAACATCCAGAGGCCCACAACTGGCACAGGCACCTCTTCCAGGTCAGAACTCACAGCAGCAGAGTTCAGGGGAGCTGGGAATGACATCTTTGTGCCCCTGAGACTTCAGAACAGGAGGCCAGCTTACTTCAGGCCCTTGGAGATCTCCTTTAAGCAGGGGACACAACACACAGCAAAGTCCTTCTCCTTTCCTTGGCAGAAACAGCATCTGCAGGTCAACCCCAGACACATTTCAAGGGCAGTACTTCTCCTCAGTCTCTCCAGCTCTTCTCCTTGGCAAAGGTTCCTCTTGAATTCTAGGAATGATCTAAAGTCTGGGGTTTTGGGTCTGATACTTATTCCCCAAAATGTCTTTGATCTCTTTGTTCAAGGGGCTCTGAGCCCAGTTCAAACCAGTTCTGGGGGGCACTCTGGAAGTGCACAACAACATCCATTGTCAGTGTGAGCCTTGGTTCCACACACACCACATGAGAGCAGAGCCAGCATTGTGGAAGGCAGGCACAGCCCTATTCAGGTACAGGTGCTTCTCTTCCCACCACTCCAAATGTAGATCAGGCCTATTCAGCGTAGTGCTGACTCATCCAGACTCCTGGAGCCACTGCACCTCCCCAGCCCCTCTTACTCCGAAGCCAGACAGTCAATACAGAAACAGGCAAAGGCACCCAGGATGGTTGAACAACAAGTGGGTGCAATTTCCAAGTCAACAGGCACTGTGGTGGCAGGCCTTAGACATCTTTTCAGGGCTACTCATGTGGGTGGCGCAAACAGTGCTGCAGGACCACTAGTAGCATTTGATTTACCAGCCCTGGCACACTTAGTGCACTTTACTAGGGACCTACTGGTAAATCAACTGTACAAATCAGGGGTAACCAATCGCAATAACAATTTACACAGAGAGCATATGCACTTTAGCACTGATCAGCAGTGGTAAAGTGCTCAGAGTCCTATAGCCAACAAACACATGTCAGGAAAAAATAGGAGGAAGAAGAAAATAGTTTGGTGATAACCCTGCAAAAAGGGTCATTTTCAACATGCACCATATATATATATATATATATATATATATATATATATATATATATATATATATATATATATATATATATATATATCACTGAAAAAACCATAGGTTATAGACCATATATAGTTAGGAATTAGCATTTACAAAACCTTGAAAATTCACTGAAAAAACCATAGGTTATAGACCATATATAGTTAGGAATTAGCATTTAAAAAACCTTATTTTACTCACACAAAACCATTGAAATTCCATATATAGTTAGTTGCACTAACTATATATCGCGCACCCGCAATCCACTGCTGATCATGTCACATATTACATCATTCATGACATGGTCAGTGACATCACTGATGACATCACTGATGACATCTCAAATGACATCACTGATGAGATCACTGATGACATCATCCAGTGACTGTGTGTTTCTGTAAAGTTTAAATATGTTTTACATATTGAAGAATGAGTAGATGTATAAGTGTCTGGACGAAGGATTTAGTAGGTGCATGACTGAATGTATGAGTGAGTGATTAAATGTGTCTCACTGAGTGCATGGGTTAGTGACTAAACTGTCTTAATTTGTGCATCATTATGTCTGTTGTTCTGTAAACTGCTGCATGTGTTGATCAGTAGCTATATGATTAACTATATGGGTTATTGATTGATTGTCCAAGTATTTGTATGGGAGACTGAGTGTGTGTGTGGCTGGCTGGGAGGTGTGTGACTCTGTGCAGATCAATGTGTACTTGTATCAATGATTGTATAAGAAAGTAAGTATGTGTTAGTATATGTTTGAAAATGTAAGGTGCTCTATGTTTAACTGTATAGACAAGAAAATGGAAGTGTGATTGATTCTTTACAGGACTGACTAGGTGTGTGAGTAACTCCATGGATGAGTGGCAGAGTGTGAGTGTCTGTATAGGTGTATGAGTGCATATGATAGTGTTGTAAAGATGAGTGATTGTATGTATGAATGATTGTATGGGTGAATGAGTGAATGTGTGTGTAGACGTAAGAATCAGTGAGTACGTATGTAGTAACTAGTATTGGTGTGTCAATGGTTTCAAAAATTATACTCTGTATTTAACACTGGGTGAAACAGAGGTTATATTAAAATGTGAGGAGATGCATTGTATTGTCACATGAATGATATCATCAGTGATGTGGTCATTGATGTCAAATGAGATGTCATCAGTGATCTCATCAGTGATGTCATTTGAGATGTCATCAGTGATGTCATCAGTGATGTCACTGACCATGTCATGAATGATGTAATATGTGACATGATCAGCAGTGGATTGCGGGTGCGCGATATATAGTTAGTGCAACTAACTATATATGGAATTTCAATGGTTTTGTGTGAGTAAAATAAGGTTTTTTAAATGCTAATTCCTAACTATATATGGTCTATAACCTATGGTTTTTTCAGTGAATTTTCAAGGTTTTGTAAATGCTAATTCCTAACTATATATGGTCTATAACCTATGGTTTTTTCAGTGAATTTCATTGGTTTTTTAACAGCTAATATCTGTAGCTGTAAAATGTATTCTTCTTTAAATCCAAAAATATATTTTATATGTTTATGAATAATTTTTTTTTTAAATATTTTTTTTTCTTCGTTCCCGCTTCGCGAATCGGGAACCTTCCCGTTAGCTGACCTTGATGCCGCGAAATAGACCGCGAGCCGGTAAAAGTTTCTTTACCGCAAGTGCCGCGTTAGAAAACAACATCTTGACGCCTCCTGTCCGCATGACGTTTCACGTTGTCGCGTGATACGTCATATGACGTGCTACGTTAGCGAACTGGTACGCGAAGCGAGTCGCAAAGCGCAGGTTTCTGGAAGCAAACCGGGAGGCCCTGCAAAGCGCTTAACGTAAACACAGCAGGTCATGTGACTTGGTAATAACACTTTTCATTGGTTCATTTCACTTTTGGTTTCCTAATGATGTAAGACTAGGTCATATAATCTAAAATGAACACTTTTCATTGGTTGAGAACTCTTGTTTTTCCCAAATGATGAAAATCCCTCCTTCTTTCCTCACTCTGACTTTCATCATTGTGAGAGAAAGACTCTTTGTGATCACTGAGCAATGGCTTCTTTAGTAGCTTCAGCTGGTGCTTCCCCACCACCTCCACCACATCCAAGGAAGAGTGGACCACCTGCTCAAGTTATAATTCAGCAAGAAGAGGAAGAAGAGGAAGACGAGGAAGAGCAGGAAGAGAGGCAGTTTTTGCCTGAGGAACCCAGGACGTCTCACCGGAAAGAAAACTTCATTTGGCAATTTTTTAAAATTCCCAAAGGTCAGAAAAAAGTAAATGCAAGATACGTAACTTGCCTTATATGTCAAGATAGACTGTCCAGAGGAACCGAGAAAAAATACAGTTTCGGAAACTACACAATGCATCGCCATATGACTAGGTGGCATCCTAACAACTACAGTGCTGCACAGTTTCGGAACGACCTAGATACTCTCCCTATTATGGCCAGAAGATCTGTTGTACCGGAAGTAACGGGAACAGAGGGCAGGGAGATGGTGCCAAATATACAAATGAGATTTGGTGAAGTAAAACACATCTGCGTATTTTGCGATGGATTCATTTGCTACGGAGAAAGAAGCATCACTCTGATCAACAGAGCTATTGACTATCATATGCAAGTTTGTACGAAACGCCCATAATAATAAATACTTTTTTTTTGTTTTGTTGCTCCTGTTGAGCCCTTTACAATGAATCGTTTTCATTGCCCCCTCCAAGAAAAACCCAAAAAAATATAAAACTGTTCAGAAAAATTCAAAAAAAGTAAAAAAATATTCCGAAAAATAATAAAAAAAATATAAAACAACAAAAACAATTAAAAAAAAAGTTCTTTTCAGAACTACCTCCCCGTTATTAAAAAATTGGTACAATATTTGGAACTGTGCCAACCTCTATTTCTCTTAGTTCGCTTCCCAGTTCGCTCGCCGGTACGCGAACCGGAAGCGAACCAAAAACAGTAAGTATAAGGGAAGGAAACAGAGACTTATGTTAAAAGAAAGACAGCTATAGGGGAGTAAACTAGAGATACTATTACCCGTAATCCACTGCTGATGATGTCACATATTACATCATTCATGACATGCTCAGTGACATCATCAGCAGAGGATTGCGGGTTTTTTGACAACGTGCCTTATCCACGGTTTAATAACGCTGCCTTTTGCTTTATATAAGTTTTCAAATTGTATGAAATATATACCAATAGGTCGTTATGAACCTTTAGGTAGTGCTTTTCTTCATGAGGTCTGGTCGCTTCCATACACATACAGATGTTTCAAAGATGATCAAGAAGTTTATCTGAATGGAGAGGAATGCACTGAGACGCCAGATCATTCACTAATGTGTAGGCACATACAGTTACACGGTTCATGCAACAAACACCGACCAAATATGGCTTGCGTGTTGCAAGGCACGCCAGTTCCTGCTATCATCCCCACGTTCAAGTTGTTGGAAAATGGTAGTTATTTGATGCTCAATAATGAAGATTGTTCTGGGTTAATTAAAAGTATTCCTTTTATCGTAACAGTAAGTGAACGGGTTATTTGCTGCAGAAATGTTCTATTTCCTCCCACACATGAACATAGGGAGTTTTCAATCTGGCCACAAATACCAACCTTGGGAGCAGATTTCAACGGCATGGCAAGAATAAGAGCTCTTTTGTCTCAGAGAGAGGTGGCCTTGAGTTCGGCCCGTGAAACTTTCGTGCTTCACATAGCGAACACCCGTACAGAGGTGCAGACCCTTTTCAATTCAGATTTGCCTTTCAATTTCAGCAAGATGGTTCGGACTATCTTTAACGCATCCTCCACAAAGGCCCTGGCGCACTTTTTTAAAGTTGTTACCAGTGGTCTCGTGACTTCATTTGAGAAAATCTTTGGATTCATCCCTGCTTTCTTTCATTCTATTTTCTCCACTCTGCTTCGTGGATTGCCATTTTTACTTGCATTACCAGCGGACGCTCTTGTGCTTTTTTACATTTTTAAATATGGATGTCCCTCCTATGCAACCTCCCGCCCTGCAGCTGCTGACACTGTTCCGCAATCGCATGCTAGAATATTATGGCACAATGCCGTTGGCGATATTAAGCACGGCATATGGATTATCTTTTCGATTCTCCTACTTCACCTGTGTCCAGCCTGTATTTCACTGCCTGACCTGTGATTTCGATTGGGCCATTGATTTGTGTCTCTGCGGACCGGTTTCTCCTGACGTCGACTTTAATCAGCTGATGACTCCTATCATTACTCACGAGTTGGTTTGTCCTGGCGAAAGGATTATGGCTGTGGCATTGATGCATGGACTAATTGGTCCCTGGAATTTACTGGCGGCAGCACAGTCTTTCTTGGAACAGAGCTTTCTTGAAAACCCACCGAGCTGTCCTCTGATGGTGATAGAGGATCCGGTGCTGGGAGAGCACGTATGTTCTTTTCCGCTTTTAAATTGGATGGCTGAACTGTTTTCGGATGAAGACGGTGACTTCCTATTGGAGGCTGTTGCAGCTTATTTTGCATACACAGTTATGTCATAGACCTTTTTCATGTTTGATATGCTGAGTACTAGCATTTCATTGACAATTCATTGACTTATTTGTCAAGTTTTTATTATTTACCTTGCCTATTGGCTTAAGACTCGATAAAGTACTTGGCTGTTTTATTTTTCTTTAGCATTACATTTTCCTAGTTTTTAATGCTTTACCTTGCGGACCGTCCACATATAAACTGGCAATCTGCTCTCATGAGATGGCACTTCTATTATCTTATTCAGTTCGTTTCCGGATCATGGGGAGGTGTCATCTAGGTCCTGGATATCTTTACACCGTGTTAAGTTAGCATGGGCTCATTACCGGTTTAAACGCCATTTTTCCTTTTTTGCAACTTCTGCACACGACACTTAGTTGTTGCTTTAGCTTTCAACCTAGTAGTTCATCGTGGTTTACATGAGAATAATATGTTATTGCTCTACTATCTGCTTTACTTGTTAAACTATATCTGTACAGCGAGTGCTGAAGTTTCAAGAACAACACGATACAGAATTGTTATGAGGTCTGATCTCCACGACTTCATACTCATAACATAAGTGCAACTTCTGCCAATTCTGGGCATGAGGCGGGTTTTATATTGCTTTGCCGAACACACATACACAACACTTGATGCGGTTCACATGAAGAGAGAGCTGGTGTATGCTGATGTGATTCCTTCAAATCTAAGACACTAAAGTATGGGCACGCCCTAAACCAACACAAAGAGACCTTCTTAGCAAATAATATAATATGTGTATTAGGGAGGGTGAGATATAAGCAGCCGCGGGCCGTGGAGGGAGTTACGGTGAGGCAGGGAGGCGGGGAGGGGGAGAAGCAGGGTGGAGCCCTCTCCACCCTGCCCCTCCCCCTCCCCGCCTCCCTGCCCCACCGTAACTCCCTCCACGGCCCGCGGCTGCTTATAAGTGTTGCTAACTCTTATTCATTTACAGCATGTTAACATACTATCACCATTCGCTTTTTATGTACTAGTAACTATGCTGGTAATTTTGCTACTGATAATATGTGTACTTGTATTCTCCACCCTGCTTCTCCCCCTCCCCGCCTCCCTGCCTCACCGTAACTCCCTCCACGGCCCGCGGCTGCTTATAAGTGTTGCTAACTCTTATTCATTTACAGCATGTTAACATACTATCACCATTCGCTTTTTATGTACTAGTAACTATGCTGGTAATTTTGCTACTGATAATATGTGTACTTGTATTATCTAAGATACTACGCCTGAGAAGACGGCATTAGTAAATAAACATTTCAAATACACATGTGTTCTTCTTAACTCCATGTTCTGGTTTCTAAGAAATATATAACGACCGACTGTTCATGAGTTCCACGTATCCTGAGGTACTATAAGTTCATATTCTGGATTGTCTAAACATTGAGAGTTTGTTATATCCAATGTGACACTGTACCTAGCTTGCTAAGGGGTTTTTGATTACTAACGTGAGTTTTGGGACACCCTAATTCGCCGAGGTTCCAATCCTCTGTCCACAGTTCTGTGTGAGAACAGAAACCCTGCGACAGGGGCACCCCCGACCCTTGCTGGAGCTTCATCACACTTGCGATACAACTCCAGCAATGCGCCACCTTTACGGCACAGATACATCACGCATCTGTGCTGTTTTTGCCCCATGATGCGCCGCATTGTAAATGCAGCACACCATAGGTGACGGAACAGCGGCACAGAATGACTAACACATCCCTGGTGATGCGCCAGTCATCATAAATCTATCCCTATGCTTCTTATCTTGTTAGAGATGAACCGCCATATGTATCATCAAAGTTTTTTGCATTTCCTAAATAGCGAACTTTAAGGAATAAATAGCGATTCTTTACCATTCCTAGTTTGCGATTAGCTATTTGCTAATTACAAATTACCCATTCATTTCCTTCATTTCCATAGGGCGGTTGGACTCACTTTTAGCTCGAACGGCTGAATGGATTTCCACGAAACTTGGCAAAATTGTAGGGACTGGTAGCCCGATGTGCCTTTGCTATGTCTCAAGATATATGCTCCAGTGGTTTTTACGAAAATTAACTTTGAAAAATATATATTGGGCTACATTGGCCTATATATATGTTGGAGCCCAAATGTAGCCCAATGTAGCCCAATGAAGCCCAATGAAGCCCAATGTAGCCCAAAGATGGCCGCCAGACACAAAAAAAACAAATGTAGCCCAAATATCAGCCAGATGTAGCCCAACTATAGCCCAGTGACAGAATGACCAATCAGCTTCGCAAACCTCCGTTACGCGAAGCGGAGCGCTGTTACAGATATATATCTTTTTTTGAACGTTAATTTCTCAAAATCCACTGGAGCACATATATTGAGACCTAGCAAAGGCACATCGGGCTACCAGTCCCTAATATTTTGCCAAGTTTCGTGCAAATCCATTCAGCCGTTCGATTATTATTATTATTATTTTTTTTTGCCCCGCGGGGCCCTTTTAAAACCTCCACATCAAACCTAGGGGGTCAGCGAGGATCTACTATGCCCCCTTATGGTTATTTCCTCCTTTGTTTTGGCCTCCTCTTGTCTCTCGATCCTACCGAGAGACAAGATGGCGGCCGCTACGGACTTTTTGGAATGTTGACAGACGCCAGAGAACCAATCAGCTTCGCTTCACAAAGCTCCGTTGCGCGAAAAGTACGCGTTCTGGGACGCTGCCCGGTCCGCTGTTACAGATATATATCTTTTTTTAAACGTTAATTTCTCAAAATCCACTGGAGCACATATATTGAGACCTACAAAAGGCACATCGGGCTACCAGTCCCTACAATTTTGCCAAGTTTCGTGCAAATCCATTCAGCCGTTCGGGCTAAAAGTGAGGCCAACCGCCCTATGGAAAACTCAATGTTAAAAACACGTTTTGGGACCCCCCTTTTTTCTCGGCCCCCCCTTGACGAACCCCCCCCCAAATTTTCAAGGGCTGCTCAGAAACAAAATGTGCCATTTTCCTGAAAATTTCAGCCAATTCCGTCCACAAACGCCAAAGTTATTAGACATAGAATTTTCAAAAATCCCATAGAGAAAAAATCCTAACTATATATACCTACTGGCGACCGCCAGTAGGTAATATATATATATATATATATTGTCTTTTTGCAAAACACACTTTAAATGCACTTTGTAGCACTTTATATATTCTCTTTTGGTGTCATCGCAACATAAGCAACAGCTATGAATGAATATCTATATGGGTCTTTCAGTATAGAATATGGAGAATTGAATTGTTTACATCTGCCACCATTGCTCGCTCGTTGACTGTCGCACGCGTTCCCTGGGGGCCTGGTTTCTACGTTCTGAGAGCATCATGGGAGTGCAAGTGGACACCATTTGCCCCGGGGACGGACGGACCTTTCCGAAGAAGGGACAGACCGCGATAGTGCATTACGAAGGTCGCCTTGAAGATGGAAAGAAGTTCGATTCATCCTGGGACATAAACAAAGTGTTCAAGTTCAAGGTCAGCCAACAGGAGGTCCTCCGCGGCTGGGACGAAGGAGTGGCTCAGATGGGCGTTGGTCAGAGGGCTAGATTGACATGCTCTCCAGATTATGCTTATGGGAGCACTGGACATCCAGGGATAATTCCTCTTAATTCCACAGCAATTTTCGATGTGGAACTTTTTAAGCTTGAATAAAAGTAGTCTTCACTCCATCTTGCTTGCATTGAGGTGTACCCAAACGACATAACCTAGAGAGAAGCTGAGAATGCCCTAAATCCAGAGCACACATGACCTTTCTGATTTTCCTGGAGACCAACATCAATCACTCAACCTCTCCCCCACTGCTGGATGTTTTACTCGCATGGTTGCACCTCTTGCTCCCACCTATGGTTTTTGTGTTAAGCTACACACCTCAAGCCTCATTTGATCATGCTTTGTGTACCTTGTTTTCAATCCTTCATTGGAATATTGACCATCTGTGATCAGCATACGATCAGTACAGAGAGTCAAAGTAAGATAGGAATAGCCTTTCCATATGTGACATTGTAGTTAGTAGTTTATTATGAGTATTTGCCATTCTTTGAACTTGATTTTTAAAGTGGAGCTGTTTTGCTGCTGTCTTCCCTGAGCAGAGAAGGAACGGTCCTGGGATTCTATGGGAAATGGTTTTCTGCAGTGAAGGTCCTGGGGTTTGCAAGCTAGGATCTATCCCACCAGGTCCTACATTGCGCATGGTAGCCTAGGTTGTGTGGACTCTGGGGACTAAGACCTATCTCCATTTCACAATTTATTCTTGCCATTATCTTTTATGCTTTTGAGCAGTTCTTTTAAAATTGTTAGCCATACAAGCTGCAGGAACTACCTAAAGCCCCACGAACTAGTTTCGAATGTTGGCTTGAAATGGTGCTGTTATAAAAAAAAAAGAATTGTTTACATCTTCTTGGTTGAATCAAAAATAAGAGGGGATCTTAATGAGTCAGATAGCTGAACAATGAATTTTAGAATGTCATAGATATGGCTGATGTGGTTCGTTCCCGGTATATCGATATTATTGTTCTGTTAGATGTCAGATTGACTGGCATCTATTACAACATGAATCAAGAATACATTAAATATTACGATTTGTGTCACTTTTAGAGGACATATTCTACAACCACGCACAATTATCTGGACGTAACTAAATCATCCCCATGTCGATCGATTGTTACCTTTGAATATGTATTTGAACAAGAAAGCAGCAACATCCCCAAAAAATGTGAATCTGCACTTTGTAATTTATATTGTATAATGTATTGATCCCAGAATGTATGTATATTTTAATAGTCCATGCTGCCATGTATTTTTAATTCAATCACAAGAAATTACGATGACCCAAATATAGAGAGAATGTATAATAGTATTTCTTTCAGTTTCACTAATCACGTGTATGGTGAAGGTGTTTAAAAGCAATGAGGAACTGGGGTATCGTCATGTGATCAAGCCCACTGAATGGGCGAAACGCATCATCTACCATGCTGAGCGTTAGCTAATAAAGAATAAAAATGTGCACTTACCTGGTATCCATGCACGCTTTTCGACTTGGAGTAGTCATGGGAATCTTGGTGAAATATATATATATAGACCGTGAGAAAAGCCGTGAGGCTGAAACGCGTCGGTGGGGTGTTGTGTGATAAGCAATAAAGCTTCTTGAAAAGTATCCGGTTGTGCTGCCCATTTTGTGACTTTCTAATTAAAATTGGGCTTGGATCCAGCCTTGGGGCTAGCACACACTGTGGAGCGCTCTGAATGCTGAAGGATCGCTTTGCTTGGAATATATATATATATATATATATATTCAAGCTCCAAAATCCACAGGATATTAAATCCAAAAGAATGCAGCACACGCAGGGGTGGTTCCAACCAAGATTTTAATGTCGGAACACTCACAGCAACAAGACGCGTTTCGCCATCGGGCTTTGTCAGATTGTGCAGAGAGTGTTCCGACATTAAAATCTTGGTTGGAACCACCCCTGCGTGTGCTGCATTCTTTTGGATTTAATATCCTGTGGATTTTGGAGCTTGAATACGTTCGCGGGCACACCCCCGCTTTGTGTGCACCCGCTCGAGAGTGCAGTTGGCTGGTGTTTTGGAGCTGTTATATATATATATATATATATATATATATATATTAAAGTCACAAAATGGGCAGCACAACCGGATACTTTTCAAGAAGCTTTATTGCTTAACACACAACACCCCACCGACGCGTTTCAGCCTCACGGCTTTTCTCACGGTCAGTAAGTCCCTTCTTACTTTTCAGTTATATACTGCCCCAACCTAGCCTTCAGGTGGCATTGTGGGATACGTAGTTTTTACTGATTTTTAAAAAAAAACAGATTATTTAACATTAGAAAAAGGACAAGTGTGTAACTATATGTGCTTGTTCAGTACAAAGCGTAAACTGTGCATTTTAACTTGGCATACTTTAGCGATATAGTGCTCAAAAACATTTATAAATCAGTGATCAGGGTATAGTACCTATATATATATAAATACCTTATCTACCTCAAATATCTCCCTATATACGGTTGTTACGTATTTTTATTTACTCAACATGAAACCTGTTGACCTTGATGCCGTGCTAACTCTGTAAAGTGTCATATACACTTATTCTATAGCATCATATATTTTGTTTACATATTGTCACTATGTATCTATAATTTCTCTAAATGTAACTCATAAAGTTGCTGATGTGCAAAGGCTGTGAAGCGCTCTGATACCTTTGGGTCAAGTTTGCGCTATACAAAACTCGATAAATAAATAAATAAATAAATATATTTTCTTACACTCTCTGTCTAGCATGGGTGCCCTCGTGCCCTTCCGAAGCCAGAAATCTGCCTAGTTTCATGGAGCCTACCTCGACATTCTTGCAGCGCTTAAGTAGGGACCTCTCCTACCTCACCTACACTTGCACAGAATTGAATGCTAGCATACCACATGCACTACACACGCACTCCTACACAACATATGTTATCAGCACATGACTACCATGGGCACCCATACCACAAACAGGTTGTATTACATATGTTTGCTGATACCCCACACCGTAGGCACAGACAGGCTTTACTCATTCCAAGAGATAGCCTCCAAAAAAGCTAAACATCTCATCCACCTGTACCTATGCAGGATTAGGGCCAAGATACAATGCAATAAAGTAGAACCGCATAGACCAGTAGTAAACATCACCAGGTATGAAACCGACCCCACAACACTATACCTTTTCACCTAACTCAGCGACATTCAAACTGCGCTAGACAGAAAGCACAGAAGGGGCACTATCAGGGAGGACACTCTTTGGCCCTGAGACTTCGTAGAAAAGGGGTTCATAGAGGTAGCTAAGCCACCGCACCAGTGCAAAAATTCATCCGTTCTGACCCCCGTCTGTGGTCCCAGGGTGGCCCTTAATATTTTCGGGGGCAGCCTTTCTTTTTTTTAAATTATTTTTATTGATTACCGGGCATAACTTAAAAACTGCAGTTACAAATTGAATCTGACTATACACCTCATGTCTCACAGCACATTGACTTAAGCATGACATCAGTACATTTCTTACAGTAATTTTGGCAGAAAGTTGCAAGACTACATCCCTCCCTCATCCACCTCAATCAGAGCTCGCATCTGACGCTGACAGAGGCCGAGTACAAATGTTCCCTCTATACTTATTCCAAGCTCCCCATATGCGCTCCCACTTATTAGGGCACCCGAGGTGCACGTACGTTGCCTTTTCTGCCACCATGGCACCATCCATGTCCCTGGACCAGTCATGGTGTGTCGGAGAGGATTGTGACCCCCAGTGGTTAGCTATATTACGCTTGGCGAACATCATTCCCAACGTCGCCCAGTCCTGTGTTGCGTGATTTAGATCTGTGGTCTCCCAAACATTCAGGAGGCATCTCTTGGGTACCGGCAGAACCGAAACTCCACCCACCCGAGTAATGGTTTGCATCGCTGTTGCCCAGTAGGACTCTATATGTGGGCACCCCCATAGAGTGTGATAAAAGGTACCCTGTAACCCACATTTCCTCAAACAAAGCGCATTTTCTGCCCTCCTATTCGGTGTAGGGTCACTCTGGTGTAGTAAGTACGGTGGAGTATTTTCAATTGGACCAGTCTTAATTTCAAGGATATCGCTACTTCACGCGGGGACGAGAGCACTCCCTGCCAGTCAGTGTCATTTAGTTCCCCAAGATCGTTGACCCATTTTTCGCGAAGAAGTTTTGTGGGATCTGGTAAATTGTTAATAAGTTTGCGGTAGGTGAGGGAAATTGCCTTCCTGTCCATGTAATCTGTCAATAGCCTATCCTCTAAAGGGGAGGCCTCCGGAAGTATGGTGCCAGCAGGTATGGCTGCCATTAGTGCATGTCTGATCAGTGTGTATCTGAATATTTCTGAGGCCGCCATTTCGTATTGCTACTGGAGGTGAGCAAAGGTAGCCACCTCTTCCTTGACCCACAAATCACCCACCGTCGATATGCTGATAGCTTCCCATCGTTTGAAGCCTTTTCTATCACTAAGTCTTCCTAGTCGTTGTATTTCCCAGAGTGGGGTGAGTTGGGTTATAACAACGTCCCATCCTAGTTTCCTGAGTGATTTCGCCAAATTTGGACTGTGTGTGCTGTGGGCTCAATCAGTGCTGCAATCAGTTTTTTGGTGTACAATGCCCTCATTATACCTCCCTCCCCCAACCCATATCTGTCTGCTTTAAACGCGGGATCTGTTTGTGGGGCGTGAATCCATTGAATAAGTATCATCAACTGGGAACCCCAATAATATAGTTGTATGTTTGGAAGAGCTATGCCCCCGTCGTACCAGCTTTTTACGAATTTATTCATGGGGATGAAGGCCGGGTTTTTGTCCCAGAGTAAATTTGACACTTCCGCCATTATTGCTTTGAATTAGCTTGGTGGAACAAGGAACGGGGCATAGAGAAACCTGGGGAGTGCCATCATCTTAAAAATTGCTGCTTTCCCAAGCAGTGTTAATGGCAGGGACTGCCAGTGTTTCGCATCTCGCTAGAGTCTTTTCAGAGGTGGCATTATATTTTTTTCTGCGGATTCCTCCGGAAGCGGTGTGATGTGGATTCCCAGGTACCTTAAACTCCCCTTTGTTATTTGTAGACTACACCCCTTAGGGAGTTGTGGTGGTGGGCGATGAAGGACATATAGGATCGACTAGGTCCAATTGATAGTGTAACCAGGAATTGGCCATATAATACAGTTCACAGCTATTGAGGAGCATGTGGATGGATTGTTTTGGATATGCCATATATAGCAGCACATCATCAGCATATAACAATATGCCGTCCTCCTAGCCCTCCACCCAATGGAGCCCTTGGATAGTCGGCTCCCACCTGATCCATGCAGCCAGTGGCTCCAGAACTAGGGCAAATAGGAGTGGTGAGAGGGGACACCCTTGATGCATCTTGCATCCCAGAGGAAAGTCAATCGATATGTGACCATTTGCCGTCACATGGGCTAGGGGGTTGTGTATAGCAGCTGTACCCAGGCCCAAAACCTGGGGCCAAAGCCTAGAATCTTAAGGGCTGTGAAGAGGAAAGGTCAATCTACCATATCGAAGGTCATACGAGCATCTAGTGAGAGGATAACAGCTGCCTCCTGGATAGTGGGTATACGCACCATTACACCATTTAGGCGAAACAGATTAAGGGCTGTATTTCTACCCGGCGTAAAGCCGGATTGGTCCGGACGTATTAAGGCAATGTGATGGGGAGTTAATCTAGCTGCCAGGAGTTTAGCGAGTATTTTGGCCTCAGCATTAATTAGCGATATGGGCCGGTAATATGCACATTCGCATGCAGGCTTCCCGGGTTTATGAATCGTCACTATTGTGGCTATACGTTGATCTCACAGGAGTTCCTCTGTCTCTAGGCAGGCCACACACATATTTAAAATGTGCGGAGTAATAGTTTTTGCTGTTCTTTTGAGTTCAATGGGTATACCGTTTGGCCCCACCGCTTTCCCCGATTATATAGCTCCTATAGCTAATGGCAGTTCGTCTGTTGTGAGGTCAGCCTCAAGGGTCCTGGCCGCCTCCGGCGTTAGGGTGGGCATTTTGATATCTTTAAGGAATGCTTGTGTCTCCTCAACTGTCGTCGAAGATGTCGGTGTGTATACCTTTTGGTAGTGTTTTGCTAATTCATTCACTATTTCCTGTGGGTCGGTTATGGTTTCACTATTTTCTGTGTGCAGTTGAGCGATCCACCGACTAGTGCGCTCTCTCTTTTCAAGCCAGGCCAGAATATTCCCTGCCTTATCCCTAACCTCGTATATTTTATGCTGCGTAGCCTAAAGCTTGGTTCTTATGTTTTCCTCTAAGTATCCCTTATACTCCTGTTGTTTTAGATTAAAATCTTGGGCTGTTGCTTTCGTCGGGTGCGAGGCCATGGAGGCCTTCCGCATGCACTAACTCTATTTCTAAGGTTTCTATTTCTTTCCTCTTTTCTTTTTTGTGACCAGTGATGGAGGAGATGGCTGGCCCCGGAGGACTGTCTTACAAGCCTCCCAGAGGGTTACTGGGGAAGTGACTGAGTGTTTGTTTTCACAGAAGTACTGTTGCGTTGCGGTAGTGTTGTCTTTTAAGCTACTGGGGTTATGCAGAAATCCCGGATATATGGGGAAGGCACGGTGTCTGGTCATAGTCTGGTAGGCATATTTCATCACCACTGGGGAATGATCGGAGATGCCTCTAGGTAGGGTAATGATGTCCAGTATTTCCCCAGGCTGTCTGCCGATGTTAAAATGTGATCTATCCATGACAGACTATTATGTACCCAGAATGAAAGGTGAATTTTTGGCTCAAAGGGTAGCGGAAACTCCAAGTGTCCATGAGGCAGAGCGCCTCAATGAACTCTGCGAATCAGGAGGTTTTATTGCCATGGTCTCTAGGGGGCTGACGGTCAAGACCATCATTTATAGGGGTATTGAAATCCCCCCCAATCGGGAGTTATCCCTCTGGAAGGGCAAGCAGAAATGCGCTAAGGGCCGGGCAGGCCACCAAGTGAAGCGCAGCGGGGATACACACTGACACTATGTTGTAGGCTCATCCTTCCCATTGGCATGCGATGGTTGCCAAGTGGCCCTGCTCATCTGTCCATGTTCATTTAATTACAAGCGGAAATTGTTTCCGTACTAAAATACCAACCCCCCGTGAACCTGAAGTGAACTCGGAGTGCACCACCATCTGGAAGCCCCATCTTTCCATAGCTTTACATGAGGAGCCCACCAAGTATGTTTCTTGAATCAGGGCTACCACCAGGGCGTGGTGTTTTAAGTATTGCAGCACCAGCCCTCTCTTAATTTTATTGCCAAGCTTGTTAACATTCCATGTGAGCAGTGATAGGGGAGTGCTCGACGTAGGGGGAGTCAGTGGTGAGTCGGTGTCTTGCTCAATCTGTTTCTACCATGTCCTGTGCTCATACAGGTTATGATGTAATGGCAATGTGTCAGAGGTGCAATGCATAAGTAGTGGTGCTCAGTCTCTGCCCGATTTAAAAATGTGAACAATAAAAAACATGAATGCATTAACTGTATCCCCATACCCACCCCCCTCCCTGCCTCCCTGCTGGAAGGACAAAAAATGTACCGCCAGCCCAACTTTGCAGAGTGCTCAATACCCATACCAAAGACCTTGACGGAGGGGGAGATTGTACCCCAGAAGCCCCTCCAGTACCCCCACTTCCATAAAGTATCTGTTGGCATTTACAGTGTTCCCACGCTCTAGGTTTAACTTACAGACCATAGAAGTTAAGCAAATCTGGGTCCAACATGTCTGTACAGTTGCCAGCGAGTCCACTTTTCTGACATGTAGGCTCACCGTCACTGGAGCTTTCCGGTTGTAGTCTATGGAGCTGGCTCCAGCTAGTGAAATTGTGCACAGTGTGTTCATCTTCTTGCTGGACTGTTTGGTCTGTAGTCACTATACCTGTTGCCCTTGTCAGTATGGAAGCTTTCATTCATTCCCGCCAGTTTGCGACGCATTCCCTGTTGTTCTGGTCTGATCAGATTGCACTTTTGCCTCCTCTTGCAGAAGGTGTACGGGTCCTCTGCCGGATCATCCAGGACCAGAAGCCATGCGCCATCCCTCCAGCCAGTCCTGTGCCTCCTCGGATATGTTGAACAACCATGCTTTCCCTTCGGGTTCGACCCTGAACTTTGCAGGGAACAGCATTGAGTATTTGATTTCACTGTTACGGAGCTCTTTCTTTACCTCCAAGGATCCTCGCTGCTGCTTTGTTACCGCAGCGGTATATTCTGGGAAGATTATGACAGTACATGCTCAAAGCAGATCGGGGGGGCTGCATGAGCCGTCTGGAGTATCACATCTCGATCTCGAAAGTTGAAGATTGGGGCAGCCTTTCTTAATGACTAATGGACCCCAGACAAGGAATTCTAGTGCAGGGCCATTCACCTCAATGACGCTAGGGAAAATGAGTTCCATGGGAGAGGGTCAAACACCAGCACAGGTTCCCATGCCAGGAAATCTGGGCTACTAAGATAAATAGGTACACATGTCCGCTTCGAACTAAGGAACACTGTGAAGCAATACTGCACATACTGGACCTGCAATGGGGCACCTCCAACTTGTCCTCGGATGGCGGTCCTCTGCACCCTCGTGAGCATACACACCAACAATCCTGGTCATCCATGGAGAAGATCTGTCTGAGTTGTTCCAACATCCGCTAAAGAAGAAAACAACTCTGTTGCATCATGCTCGAAGAAGAAGAACTGCTGACTATTTTGGCAGGGCTCAGTTCAAGGACAATCCAGAAGAATTTGGACTGTTCCTGAAACTCAGGTAAACGCAGGAGGGTCCACACCCTTCTTCAAATTGCATACAAAGGCGAACGTCTGCTGGTTACAGATAGCCTGGTGGGAACTACTGAAGATGATTAACAACACTGAGCTTAGCCTAAACGCTATGGAAGAAGAAGTAAGAGCCATCTGCCTCATAGTGATGCACCATTGGTATTTGTTGGACTTCATAACAGCGATGGAGAGTGGATGTGTGCCATGATTGGTGCTTCCTACTGCACGGTAATTCCTGGAAATGATCTCAAAAACTGAACTATCACTTTTGCCATCCAAGCACTGCATTGCCTGCAAGCTGACATGAAGAAGAAGTAAGTTGCCACTGCGCAGGACTGGTTTTATAGTATTTTTCCTTGACTCCCCTGTGGATGATCAAACTGTGCACGTCATTGCTTCAGGTTTTCCTTTTTGTACTGCTCTTGTGTGGGTTCCTATAAGTGGGGGTTTCCTGTGGAAAATTGCACTCCTCATTCCAGGTAGAATACAAATAGTTAGATAAAGGATAGCAGACACAACAGAAACACATGCAACCTTGAATAATGTGACTGTCATGACCTATGAGAAAAATGATGTTGTTTGAAAAGTCAACTATAAGGGGGAATGTTAATATTGGAGAATGCGATGTCAATGTATGCCATAGTATATGCACACATAACAATGTCAATACCGGTAAATACGATGTTGATGTACACCATATTATATGTACGCATGCCAATGTTAATACTGGTAAATATGATGTTTATGTACGCCATGACAAATGTATGCATAATAATGTTACTATCAGTAAATGTGATGTCAATGACTGCCATGTTATATGTATATGTAATAACAAACTGGTATAATAGCTGTCGAATCCACCTGAGTTGACGTCCTGATCAACCCGAGTCAGAGATACGTGGCCAGACAGGCCCTGCGACCTAAACCCAAGCCTCCTGATTGATAGGTCACAGGTGGGGTTACATTTAGCCCAAAGGCAGACGTGCGAAAAAGGAAAACCCTGACTCACAGATAGGCTGCTACTCCACAAAAGGCCTAAGGAGAATGCCTCCAATAAAACACATTTGGCCAAACGCGTGCATTCCCAAAATACCACAAAGTCAGATGCCACATGTAGTTAGGATCACTGAGCCAATCAGAACACAGCATGCACACTACATGCAGTGATCACACGCGCACCATGCAGGACATCTGGAAACATACTCAACTGCCCACACTAAGGGGCCCATTAGGATGGCGGGCGGATTTCCCCCGCCAGGCTGGCGTTAGCCACCGCCTGAATGGGGGGGGCAATCCGCCCACCATCCTCACATAAATGACCCCCGCCATATTAGTATGGCGGGGGACTGCGGTGGACGGAAAGACCGTCTGCCGCTTTACCGACCCGGTCGCCTTGCGGCCGGGGTGGAAAAGGTTTAATATGGTGGCGGTGTCTATTAGACACCGCCAGACATATTACCATGGGCTTAGTTAGATGCCTTTCCGTGGTGGCGATGCCGCCACGGAAAGGCATGCGCCGCCACGGAAAGGCATGCGGTCTTCACTCTGGGGGGCCCCTGCGGGCCCCCAGAGTGAAGGAGAGGTGGGGGGTGCACACGGAGGGTACCTGTGGTACCCCCATGCATTTTTAGCATTGTGGCGGGCGGTGCTGAGAGCACCGCCCGCCACAATGCTAAAAATGCAGGATGCACCCGCCACAGTGGCGGGCACATCCTAATATCCCACACGGGACCCCCGCCCTTATGGCGGGCGGTCCCAATACCCGATAGGATGGCGGGCGGACTAAGTCCGCCCGCCATCCTAATGACTCCCTTAGTCTCCACAAAGTCGAAAGCCACATGTGCCCCCTTATCAGATGGTTACATTTTTGGTTCATGACTAGGCGTGGATTTACGTGCCCTACAAGAATGTGCAATTGGTTTATTGTACTTCAAGGACTGTATATAATGCTGGCCAAAACTCTGTACATCGAGACAGTCTTCAGACACAACTCTCTTGATACTGTCCCGGCCGCTGCGTTTAATTGAACTAACTTGTTCCTGTTTTGTCAAACGCTTCTTGTCTTTTCATTTTTTCTAGGTAAATTCATATCTGAGCAACATCTTTTCCAGCAGTGTCTCACATGTACACACCCTCTGTATTGCTTCAATCCCCTCCCCCTATGTTGCATTACACTTTGTGTTACTTACTGACAAACAGACCTAGTCAGCACATTGACTGCACTTTAGTTCATTGATTCACACACAGTGCAAATCAAGTGGGTTCTTTGAACTTTCAATTAAACATTGTCATAGCTCAGAGCATGGTGCTCATTGTCTCTTCTTCGGTAGGATGAAACGCTGAGCCATGCTTGCTAGGATTTCAGTCCCTCACATGCAGCTTTACGAGAGTTTTCTCAGAAGGTGCTGGACCCACCGAGCTATCTCGTTAGATGGAGCGAAAAGAGGCAGACGCGCTGTGATGGCTGGAGTTTCCTGTGGAGGCAGGGTTTTTTATGTTACCGCTCGAAGCTGAATCTGAAACCTAGATGCTGCCAGACACAGTAGGACAGAATGCTCGGCCAAGAGACGTAATGGTTTTATGCCGCCTCACTATCCAAAGGCACTAAAAATAAATGGCATGTGTTGCTTCATACTCACAATTAATTCAAATTCACACTCCTGCTAAGTCCCATCTCATGTTTATGTCAACACCATGTTTAAAATGTATTGGAATTTTTATCTAGGACACACTAAACGTACAATCAGGGTGATAAGGTGCCTTACAATAGGGTAGTAATTGTTCCTTTTAGTTAGTAAATGTTACACAGATAGCTGAGAAAAGAGAATAACATAAAATTGTAGAGCAGAGAAGACCCAGGAATAAACAGCAAAATTAAATTCTGGGGTGTGAAACTCAGAAAAATTGGCCCATTGTATCCTGGACGCATACGCAGTACTATTATAATGTATTTTCATGTTGCTTTAATAGCTTGTTTGGGGCTATACTGTACTCTCCTTTTTCCCCACCGCTTCTTCCTTAGTTTTGACTCAGAAGTCTTTTATGACATCTGATTAGAGATGAAGGGTTAATGTACTTGCAGCCAGGGCCGGCATTAGCGCTGGTGGCGCCCGTTGCGACAATGTTTGTTGGCACCCCCAATTACCTCCTTCTCCACGGATTCCCTCACTACCACTCTTTAACAGTGCCCCTCAAGTCTCCTTCACCACTGTTTCACTCATGCATTTCTTTTGTTTTATAGTGCCTCTCGCACCAGTGTAAGGTGTCAGAGCACTTTACATCACATACAATCACATACACACATTACACAGAGACAATGAACCATACCTGTGTTAATCCGTGTGGGAAATGTTACATAAGACAGGGGACTACAGGGGTTAGGATTCACGTGTCATCCATACTGGTAAGCAGTATAGTCTAAGAGTCCTTGGTCTGGAGAAGCACAAAGGCAGGGTTTAAAAAATAACACCATGGTTGGCTTTACTAATACAAATTGATTTTACCCAAGTGAAACCTTTTTGCAACATAAGAATAATGAAAAGCAAGGGAAAAAATCATAACACTAAGGTATTCCTTGCACTTTGCATCCAGGTAGCTCTTTGAAGACAGTTAATAGCTCACTGTTCTATGTTAGGATTTAAACTCATAAACTGCAAGTAACAAAAGGATCTCTAACAAAAGCAGTAACACACTGATCCATTTACATTGTATGCACTTTGTGATCTGCATGGTACATGTGCTTTGCAGCAGACTATTGACTTCCTGCCCTACTTTATGATGAGTCAAAATTTCCACTAGACAAAACTCCGATCTACCTGCAACAGGGCCATTAATCTTCAGAATTATCTTGACATTCTTATGGTTGCCTGAAAATTGCTGGAGACAAGGAACACAGCAGCAGGTGCTTTCAAAACCGTATTGTACTTGAAAACACGTCACCCTATCCGCCCCATAAAGTCAGCGCCTGGTGCGGTGGCACAGATCACACCCTGAGATGTTTTAAGGCATGCGCAAAGTTGACTCTGGCCCAGGGCCTCAGCCTATCAGGGGGCCCTCAGATGTATCTGGCCCTGTTCTCCACACAGTCCTGCTTGCATGACCTTGAATAATTCTTCAAACATAGATTGTCTTAAATACCATTTTCCTTTAATTTATATTTAATTCAGATAATGTGAGAGAGTCTTTCACAGACATTTTACAGAAATTTTTTTTTTCAACACCATGAAACATCCTTAAAAAAGTTCCTTTTAGATCAAAACAGGACCTCAAATATGGGAAATGGCAGTCAGAGATTATTTGCAGTATTATTAGTAAATGACTGGTATATTACAATATTGAAAACACACATCACTATCCCTGATTATTAGATGGAAACACATTTGGAATTTGGACCAGTCTGCCTGTGAAGTGCCGGTGACCTGGCCAAAGAGGGCATGAAAAAGCTGAAATTGGATCATAAATTCAAAGCTGTTCCGAATAGGGGCTCCCAAAATATATTTGGCCATGGCCCCAAAATCCTTAGATGTCCCTGATTGCACCGCCTTAGAGCCGGCCTTGTGTAGTGTTCTTATCAAAGCATGTGCCTACCTCTTACTTGGTGTTCTATGGCTCATACACTTCCACTTTGTTCTAGTATAGAATGTAGTTAGGCTAGAATGTTTAGTCTTGGACAGTTTGTCAGTTGATTCTGTTCTCTGGAGGATGAGGTCTCTTGCATTGAGGATACATTAAAGACATTCAATCAAATATACAACTGCCTGCCTGCTTTTCATTTCTTCGACCCCTCCTCACCTTGCTTACAGCAGAGATGCATGTACATAGCCATGGACTCAGCTTCAAGTCAATGAAGACACCTCCAGCCTCTCAAACTTCTGAGATGTGTAAAAAGAATGTCTGTTTAAAAGAGGTGAGCCTCTACTATGTAATCTGCCTGTTCCTAATATTTTACATTTTATCAATTTTGGTCACAGGTAATGTGCAGAGGTGTTGCACTGTGACCCGCGGCCCCTCCATGTTGTTGTACCCGCTCCCTCATGTTGCCTCTCAGCCTTCCTCCCTTCCTCTCTCACACTGTATTGCCTCCGGAAGCAATAGAAAAAGCGGGGTTACAGTGTTGGTCACGTCATATCCTTTTTTAATTCCTCTCCCATACTCGGCCTTGTCTGTTTGCACTCCCTCCGTGTTGCCTTCTGTATTTGCACTGCGTTGCCTCAGGGATCAATAGAAAAAAGCGCTGGCTGCATCATCACATTTTTTTATTAATTGCTTTTAGCCATGCTGCGAAGCAGATGCAACGCTGTACAATATGATTACAAAACATTGACAAAGCCGATAGCTCTCCTAAGTGAGGCCTATTTGCTTTGCCATGCTTGCTTAGAAGGTTATCTTATAACTAAATGCATCCACTCAATCAACCAATATTATTTTTGTACAGTTTAAAACAACCATAAAAAGACATTCAAACTCTCATATAACATCCCAAATGCAAAAATCAGACAGAGGATCAGGAGCAGATGGAATCCCAAAGACCCACAGAGCCTTGGCTTTTAGCCACACAGGGATCGGAAATGTAATTGAAACCATGATGCATGGATACGTTCTCTTAGGTGTTTCAGGACATGTCCAAACAGGTCTTCTAGCAGCTGTCCCACAACAGCTGCACTCCATCAACCTATTTGTAAAATTTAACTTGAAGATGTTTGCACAATTGTATTAACTCGTTAGAGGAATTAATGCAAGTCAATTTTAAAGAATGCTGGAGAAATTTGAATTGCAACGATAGTGTTTAATAACATTTTTAAAATGCTAAAAAGGCCAAAATTCAATTCCATAATATATGACCCAGATTGATTTACATCAAACTTAGTTCTCGACAAACCAACTACATAGGTTTATGTATAAATCATATAGAACGTGCCTCTGTGCATGCTTTCCAGATGTGTCATCTTCACGGCCAGTGCTTCCTGCAGCAACCGGACAGCCCTGCGGGCATCTGCGAGAAATGCATTCTTCCATCATAATCGCCATCCGCTTAACTCTTTAACTGTGTGGTATTTATTTTTAACACTTTTACAGCTGCGCAGCAAATGGTGCCAGCTGCACCATTTAGGCCTTGTACAGCTGCGCAGCAAGTAGTGCCAGCTGCACCGTTTAGGCCTCCTACAGCTGCGCAGCAAGTAGTGCCAGCTGCATCGTTTAGGCCTTTTTTACAGCTGCGCAGCAAGTAGTGCCAGCTGCACCGTTTAGGCATTTTACAGCTGCGCAGCAAGTAGTGCCAGCTGCATCGTCTTGGCCTTTTACAGCTACGCAGCAAGTAGTGCCAGCTGCACCGTTTAGGCCATCAATCTGATGTACAGCAAGTAATGCAAGCTGCATTGTTTAGACCTTTTCACAGGTGCACATCTAGTAGTGCCGGCTGCACCTATTAAGCAACTTTCTCCGTGGGGACAGTTCAAATTGAGTCATGACTCCTGCTGCATCAGAGGTGGTCTGAAGATGACGAGGTTACTGTGCATTTTCTAGACATTGCTAATCAATTTGTGATCCACCCTATGCTCTTTGCCCTAACATTAGTGTCTCGCAGGAGCTTAGGGTCATATAGTAGTCTGTTGAGAACTTGGGCATACATGGCGGCTGGTACCGAATATGGTTCTATTAGCAGGCTGGTACTAAGTTCAGTGTTCTCCAATGGTCACTGGGTGGTCTTTTTTATTCTGTTCTACTTTGTCTGTATTTGCTCTGTGATGGGTCACTACTATTTGCAAATATTTCCCTTGTAACTTTTATCTAGTGCCAGGTGGCACCTCATGCTCCTAGATGAAGGGCCCAACAAATTCCCACCTCACTTCCCTGACGGCACATTAACTCGGTTATCTCACCATAAACGTTTGGATTATGCGCCCCCTTTTTGCCCTTTTATTTCTCCTCACCACCGCTTTCCCAATAACACCCCTCTCATCCCTCCCCCACCCTTCTTCGCCTCATCTTCCCAACATGGCCACTTCTCGAGTTAAGTCTGGAGCCAATTGCTACAAAATCATTTATCCTCCCGACCAGACTAAAGCTACAATAAAACGACTGAAGCATAACACTATTGAACGTTTCCCGGACTCCCTTTTTGTTGATCAATTTTACAATGGTTGTCTTGGGAGGCTCAAAAACGATTTCATTTTCTTCACTCGCGACACCCCCTCTCGGTCCAACAGTTTTTACAATTCCCTTAACGTCACCTCCTCTTCCTCTATCCCTTATGGGAAACAACTAAAAATTTCCCCCTCTGAGTGCTTCAATGGCTACCTCACTATCTCACTCTATAACAACGGTACTGTCATGAGCCAAGGCAAAGACGCCTGCCTCTCGCTCTTTGACCACCTCTTCCCCTCCTTACTCCCCTCCTCTGCAACCGAGTTTCCCCCTGTCTCTCCTTCCAGCTCCACCCATTACTCCCTTTCCCCTCCGCCGACCCCACCCCACTCCAATTGGCTGCACTCTCGAGAAGCACAGGTCGGCCCTCTTCCCTCCCCGCCCCAACTTACCTCATCTCCTATTCCTCCCCCCTCACAGTATATCCCCTCCCACATTACTTCAGCCTTACCACTAGCTAATACGCTCCTCGTCCCATCTGCACTATCACGATACTCCAATCTCTTCTCCTCCCCCATACTTCTTCCTATCACCCCCCTTTTTAGTCCACCTCTCCTCCAACCCTCTCCCCCCAATTAACCTTCCCTGTGCTCCCCTTATCCCTCCTTCCATCCTTCCTCTCCACCCCTTCATCCCCTCGTCATTCATCCCGGTTTTGCCACATTCCCACTGCATCTCTCTCCTCCCTCCTACTCCCCCAGTACTGCTGCACTACCTCCTTTCCCCTCCTAGTAACCCCTTCCATCTCCCTCCCTCGGGCCCAGGAGGACCACTTCCTTTCCTCAACTTCCCTTTCTCTCAACCCCCCTCACTCTGCCAGATGACCGTTCCCTCACTGCCACCTCTCCTAACTGACAGGACCTCCACAACCACTGCACCTCTTTTCCTCCCAAACCTCCTACATTCCCATGACGCCACTCAGGCCTCCCCCCTCCTACTTCTCTACCGCCCTGTTCCGCACCTTTCTCCCTCTAAATTTGTCCTTAATTCCTCTCCCTCTTGCAACACCAACAATGACAACTCTCCCTTAACGCCCAATTCACTTACTCCACCTGTGAACCCCACACCCCAACTTACCTCCTGTCCCCCCACCTCTCCCCAACTTACCTCCTGTCCCCCCACCTCTCCCTGCCTTCCACCACCAATTCCACCCCCCCTTGTCTCAATCGAGCCACCCAACCTTCCGTGCTCTGCTTCATTCTCACTGGAAAATACGCCAGGCTCTCTGATCACCTCCATCTCCCAGCTTACAGCTGCCATTTCACTTTTATGCTCTAAGATCTCCACCCATCCATGCAACTCTACTCAATCCCAACTTCCCATGAGATGCACCTCGCCCCCTCACCCAAATACAGCCAAGCTCAACCTCTCGTCTGCAAATGTCGTTAACTCACACAAGCCCTTGAACGCCACCCTTCTTCAACAGACATACCCTAGCAACCCCACTATCTACACTATTCCGACCATCACCTCTGTCAGAACAAAGCATCCACCTAAACCCTCCCGAGCACCCCCACATAAGTACAATATCCCGACCACCCTTCAGAGCCCAAGTGCCCCGTCACCAAAACAGTCTTGACAGAGCTGCGCTGTATGCTTCACAACTGCAGATCTGCAGTAAAACACAAACTTGAAATCTCCGATACCATCACCCTTCACAAACTTGACATGCTCTTCCTCACAGAGACCTGGTTCAAAGATACCTCTCACTCGATGTTTGATCTCCTATTACCCACAGGTTATTCCATTTTTAGGAATGACAGAACTGACAACACGGGGGGAGGTGTTGCAGTCATCTTTAGAAACGCCCTCCAACTTAAGGCTTCTCCAATCAGTTCCTCCCTCACCTTTGAATGCCTTTCTCTTGAGCTTCAATTGAAACACCGTTCACCGCTCAGATTCCATAACATTTACCGCCCGCCTCGTAGTGGCCCTTCGTTTATAGAAGATCTCACTGACTTCATCAGCGACCAATACACACAAAGTGACAATCAGACCTTCGTGGGTGACTTCAATCTCCACTGGGGCGTACCACAAGACTCCTCTGCGAACTCTCTGGCCACCTTCCTCTCTACAAACGATCTTATCCAACACTGCATTGAACCAACCCACTCAAAGGGCGCAATCCTGGACCTTGTTATTTCTAAAGCAGGCATGCTTTCTACCACTACCCCAATTCATGTAGATTGGTCTGACCACCACCTCATCCCATTCTCTCTTCAACTTTCACACTCTATACCTCTTGGCCAACCCAAGAGGGCCATCTCCTGGTTCCGTGATGCCAAAAATATTGATGTCTGTCCCCTCTGTGAATCAGCTTTGCTATCACTTCCAAGGCTAGACCCGAACATAGCTGTTGACGACCTCACCTCCCAATGCCTCACAGTTCTTGCAGCTGAAATTAATAACGTCGCTCCACTCAAAAGCAAAAGGATAAGGCCCACTCCCTCAGCACCTTGGTTCAACAAATCCCTTTATGAGGAAAGGAAGCAGCTAAGATTCCTGGAGAAGCAATGGAGGCAAGTGCCCTCCACAGACAATTTAGCCATGCTTCGCACAGCAAGATCCAAGTACCACAAGCATATCTTCCTTGAGAAAGCGGCGCACTTCAAAACCCTCCTTGACTCCGCCAAAAATAGACCCAAAAAACTATTCTATCTCATCAAGATTCCGAGCTGCTCTCCCCCATCCTCCGAGATGGAGGATTCTACTAAGAGAGCAGCGGATTTCGCTATTTTCTTCGATGAAAAAGTGAAATCACTTGTGGATCAGGTCGCTCATCCTACACCTCTAGAGGAGCGCAAATCCTTAGCCATTTGGCAGAGCTTTGACCCCATATCTGAAGATGCCCTTCTCAAGTGCATACGCGAAACAAAGCCCTCCAACCATTCTCTTGACCCTATCCCCAGTGCCATTGCCTTTGACTTCTATACCCATTCCCTTTCCTATCGGACCACTCTGATCAACTTCTCCCTCTGGCAAGGCTCCCTGCCTGTCTCCTTCAAAACTGGGCAGGTCACCCCTCTGCTTAAAAAGCCCACTGCTGATGCGAAGGACCTCAACAACTTCCGCCCCATCACTAACCTTCCCTTTCTTGCGAAGATCACAGAAAGATGTGTAGCTAAACAACTCTCTCGTCATATCAAGGACAATGATCTTCTTGACAATTGTCAGTCCGGCTTCATCCAAAACTGCAGCACTGAAACAGCCCTACTGCAAGTGGTTGATGATGCGCTGAGGATACTCGACACTGTCAATCACAACACCCTCCTCAATATCCTTCAACAGAGAATGGGCATGGAGGGCACTGTGCTTAAATGGTTTGCATCCTTCCTCTCTGACAGATCTCAAATGATCAAAATAGCGAACAATCTTTCTTCTCCTGTGGCGGTGGGCCAAGGTGTTCCCCAAGGCTCTATACTTGCACCCACATTGTTCAATCTCTACTTAGAACCACTGGGAAACCTCCTAATCAAATCCGCGATTCACTATCATCTCTATTCAGACGACACTCAACTCTACCTCAAGGTTGCCTTCACTCATGATCTCTCCATCCTAAGCTCTACCCTTGACTCCATCCAAAACTGGATGGCAACTCATCAATTGATTCTGAATCCCTCCAAAACTGAATTCCTCCTCTTCTCCTCCTCACTCTCTCCTCCCCCGGTTCAATCATGGATGGATCAGATGAATCTACTAAACAATAAACCCATCATTGTCGACAGTGCAAAATCCCTTGGTGTCATTCTAGACAAAAATCTCAATCTAACTCCCCACATCAATTCTATTGCAAAATCTGCCCGTTAACAACTGCGCCTTCTTTGGGGAATCCAACGCTTCTTCCCGGAGCAGGACCTTATAACCCTGGTGCAATCGCTGGTCCTCTCCAGACTAGACTACTGCAATTCTCTTCTTACTGGCCTCCCCAAATCTCACCTGTCCCCACTTAAGTCTGTTTTCCATTCAGCAGCTCGCTTCATTTATGGGGCCAAAAGAAGCGATCACATCACACCGATGTTATCCACCCTCCGCTGGCTTCCCTTCGAGGCTAGAGCTATCTACAAGACCGCTTGTATCACCCACAAAGCCTTGCACTCCTCCTCTCCTCGCTACCTGGCGAATAAACTGAAACTCTCTGGAGGCTCTAGACCTTCACGCAATGCGGAGAATTTACTGCTTGAACCTCCCACTTTCAAGAAGGAGAGAACAATGGCCCAATCCTTTTCTGGCAACGCAGTGAGAATCTGGAACTCTTTTCCGCCTCAGTTCCAGACCACCGCCTCCTCCCAGGCCTTCAAAAGGGACCTCAAAGTTCTCCTCCTCCAGAGACACCTCCAAAAGTAATTCACGTCCTCATGTTATTGGAGGAAGACTTCCCACTACTGAAAATTTCTACTTTCCATGACCATGGAAGTGCCTTCCCTGTGTGTTCTTGTGGTTGGAGTGTCTGCCTTTTTGCAGTATTTTCCATGTACTTGTGTTTGGTGCCCTTTTGTAACACGCACACACCACTTTGCCCTTGTATCACACGGTTTGCTACCTCTCACATGTTTTTACCTTTGATACTTGCACAAGTGCCACCTTTGCCTACGTAACGCTTGTTTTTGTGCCTGAGTGTCTAGCACCTATTGCAGTATTATACCTCAAATTATACTTTGTTTTTTGCTTGTAACTGCACACTTGTCACTTTTTCCTCTTGTGCACTTTTTACTACCTCATGTATTTTTGGTTGCTCACAATTTTTACTACCTCATGTATTTTGTTTGCTCACAATTGTCACTATTACCTTATGTAACGTAACGTATGCTTTTGTAATCTGTTCTTGTGTAATGTTTCTCATTATGTTTCATTTCTGTTCCTATTGTGAAGCACTCTGACGCCTTCGGGTAAAGTCGGCGCTATATAAAAATGCATAAATAAAATAAATAAATAAATAAAAACTCACACACCCTGGGGGCGATATACCAGCCGCCCACATACCAGCCTCCCTTCTTCACCCACCTGGGCCTCCTTGCTGCTGTGTGAAACAGTGTCTGCTGCTGCAATTACAGGATTCTGATTCTGAGCAGACCTCTCTGGCCAGGCTGCCTACTGACAGTTTTACAGCTAGAGATAAGAGTGGCATGTAGAGGCCTTCTATTAAAGAAAGGCTGCCTTAAAAACAGATCACGAACTAGCTAGGGTTGAAGATTATTCAGTGCTTTCCGATCCTGTTTTTGCTATAAAACAAAAGTTGTCAGTTTCCCAGTAAGGGCTGCCGCAGCACGAAGTTGAGGTATATGTATATGCATTCACTTTTCTTCTTGGTATACAGTAACATTGGCTTGTGGCATCTATCTGTTCGATAATACACAGAAAAACTACTGGTACCACTTTAAGCACATTGAAAGGTTTATGCTTTAAACTGTGCATTTTTTTAAGCACAACATATTAGTTTATCTTCTTAATGCATACCTCTCAACTCATCTACCTATGGCTGGTGAAACCCACCCGGGCGCCTTTCACCGACTCACCCGTAAGTCTCCCTCACTGTTGCCTTTCACGTGTCTCCAATGTTCTGACTTTCACACAGCTCTTCGCATGCTGTAAATAAAGTATGTTACTATTTTAAACATGTTCCCACTTTGTGTGTGTGCTGTACAGTGCAGCAGACATGCGAAGTCGGAAAATAAAGGAGAAAAACAAAACATTTCTCCCTCATAGCGCCTGGTCGAAGGGTGCGCTATTTTCTCACGCTAAACCCTGTCTACTTCATTTAGTAAACTGGGCTTAGTGACAGAAACCTTGGGAGGTTGCATGGGAACACCTGAGCTCCACCCATGATACGTCCCCTTGGTGCTAAGTAATGCAAAGCCCTACTATGTGCTGCTTCGCGTTACTTCCACGTAATTTCCAGCACTAAACAAGTTTTGTGCTGGAAAGAAAAACATACAAAAAAAGTGCGCCGATTTGTGTCACTTTTGTGATGCAAACATGGTGTAAAATCTTAGTAAATCTGCCCCTGAGTTACAATGGGTGACAATCACACCCCACGCTTTTGAACTCCCATACTTCATTTGTTCAGCCTTTTTGGATACTCCACACAACAAGGTTTGAAACAAAGGTTCTAATTTTAAAGCAGGATTCAGACAATATGCACCGAATGATGTGGAGTCACTCAGCCAAGAACATGCTGTTGACAATCCTCCAGCTCTTTCAAGTGATGTCACGCAGATAAATATTTCTTGTCCTCCTCCACTCCTCCTTCATCACCCCATGGTGGCTTTTCCTCAGAGAATTAGGTACTTCTCATGCCTGAAGAGAGAAGCAGGTAGTCAATAAGTTGCTAGACCCCTTGAAGAATAACATGGAGTATGTTTCCCTCAACATCGTTTATCTTCTTAGGTACATAAAAATAGACACCATGGGCCTGACTACTGTGCAGAACACTGCTCTCCAAAGAAACATTCAAGACATAATTCTTCAAGGGTGGAAGGATGTGAACAGACTGCACGTTTCATGCTTCATGTTTTATATGTATGCTCTGGCAGATGGGCTGCTGAAGGCCCCTTATGTTCTACAAGTACAAAAGAGCTGTCGCCTTCAAAATGATGTGAACAGTTCTTTATAAGTCAAGCCTAATGTTGTGACGTACCCTGGTTTTTCGAGGCAACTTCTTTAAGAAAAACAATAAAACATATTCACCTTGCTTAAAATGACCACCAAATTCTATACTGGTGGGGTGTTTAAGTAGTATTTTGTTACATCTCATAATATTTCGATTCAGAAACTTAAAATCAAAATCACTATAAAATTACCCGTATTCAATGCACAAGTCTCAATATTTTTCAATATAAATGAAGAAAGGGTTTACAATTTGTTAACAGGAGCACATGAGGGCAGAGACATGTTTAGAAGCCCCAGCCTTCAGATATCAGTGAAGTAGAAGAATAAGTGTACAGGAAAAACAAATGTTAATGGGTTATAGTATGAAAGATTCAATTTCCAACAGTGTATGTTATAAAATTATACAATAGGAGGGTGCCTGCCACCATGATGGGTATTAAACACAAATATGGCTGGGTAAAAGTAAAATAATCTTATTGAACTGATGAGCGGAGATCCATGTATATCAATTGATTAGGAAAATCATCTAATAGGACACTCCTATAGTCCAATGGACGTTTGATTGCCAACTTTGAGTTTATGAAAGGATTTAGCATCAGCAATACATTTCAAGTACAGTGAAACCAATGTGGCTCCATAGCAATGCAAGAGAGGATGATGTCCTAAGCATAAGGGCCTTATTAGAAGTTTCACAATCAAAATCGTTTAGTAAAGGGTCAGTAAAAATATCCTACGAGTATTAAAATGATCATGAAATCGTAATTTGTATATTGTGAGGAAAAAGATGCAAAATATAAAAATTTAGGAGAAAAAAAACCACGTTAAATTTCCATAACAGAGTTTTCCTAATCTAAAAAAAGTCTCAAACGTGGCAAGGTGCTTTCTATGAGGAAGGTATCAGCATCAGTTGAACCAAATTTAAGGAACAGGGGGGAAAACAAAAGTGCTCGAGCATGAAGCTCAACACTCTGGGCATGGGAAATCAGCAGATTTGAGAAGAGGGTCTTTTCATAAATGAATCTTCTCACAAATTTTTAAAAAATACAGAACCAAAAGCAGGGAGGTAATTTCTGGAAGATTCTCCATATCAGTCCCTACCAGACGAACCAATCTGGAGACAGTGTTCTATGAGAGCAGGTAGACTCCCTAGTTTTCCAGCTTTCAACAATGGGGTACAGAGTAAACTCTGCTCCACAGGCTGCGTTTGCAGAGTTTTTCCACTCAGCTTGGAATGAGGAGTGCATATCAAGGGTGAAACAAAGGATCAGCTGAAGCGCATTGTGGCTGTGCACATCAGCAGAGAAAAAGAATATCATCAGAAGCGCATGAACAAGCGCTAACGCTCCAGACCTTACGTCAACTTTCAGGAAGTCTCCTCGCTCTTAACAATCCTTAACCCACAAGCTAGTGCAAGACTTCCTATGTCAGCTAGCTAACGTAACAGCTGATTTTTGACTGCAGAGCTGTCACGCGATAACTTAAACACGCTTCAGATGTTATTCTCTTTCTCCGCTGATGCGCACAGCCACAAGCGCTTCAGCTGATCCTTTGTTTCACCGCTGATACGCACAGCCAATATTAAAACAAAAATGAATGCGTGTCAGTGAAATCTCGTGACGCTGATACGCACAGTCAATATAAAACCAAAAGTAGAGTGTTTCAGTGGAACTTCCTTACAACGCTGATAGGCTCAGCTTATTTCTTTAACATATTCACTGACACGCACAGTTCTTGCAAATTGTTGTCTGTCAAAGTGTGTCAGCTCATCTATTTTACAGTGCTGATACACACAGCTTACTTCAATATTATAAAATCACTTTGCAAACAACTTCTTTACAGGGCTGATATGCTCAGCTTATTTCTCTAACATACTCACTGACACGCACAGTTATTGCAAATTTTTGTCTGTCAAAGTGTGTCAGCTCATCTCCTTTACAGCGCTGATACACACAGCTTACTTCAATATTATAAAGTCACTTTGCTGACAGCTCCTAGTTATCCTGTGTTATTTTGTCTACTCTAAATCCAAGATCGCTGACATACACACACACTCCACAACTTATTCACCTGTATTTGTATTTTTTAAAATTGTATTTATTCACAATGCAAAATGTTCCTGCTCCAACCTTTTTCTTGTCATCTCCTGGCGAACATACTCTCCCATGGCTCAAGTGGAAAAAGGTTTTCTCTACCTATGCCAGAGTTTGCGGTACCTCTCTTAGCGCAGAAAGAAGAACATCCCTCTTAATGCATTGTCTGGGAGCAGAGGGACAAGAGGTTTATGAACATCTTCCAGATCTTCCTGATAATGAGTCTTCCACTCTCAATGAGTATGAAATCACAATAAAAAAACTAGACTTGCATTTTTTACCAAAACTAAGCACATGTTCTTGAGAGGTACCACTTTGGTCGACGCATGCAAAAAGGAGAAGAAACTGTTGAGCAGTATATTACAGAACTTAGAAAATTAGCATCCACATGCAATTTTGGGACATCATTAGAAGAACGTCTGCGCAATCAGATGATGTTAGCCTGTAATGTTGATAAAGCAAGAGATAATCTCTGGCAGAAAGACAATCCTTCTTTATATGAAGTGATTACGATTGCGAAAACTTATGAACACTCCAAAGTTTGTTTAGACACTATACATAAAACGTCTCAAGTTGAAAAGGAGCAGTCTTATGTTATGAAAGTAAACTATGGCAAGGACAGTAATGACAGGAAAGAGAAGGAAAATAATATTATTCAATCTCCTGCTCAACCTAGCACATTAAAAAACTTGAAATGTAACTTAGGTATTTAATCCAGTTCCATGAAACATTTTTCTGGCAAGTGTTATAGATGTGGAAATGCAAGCCATATGGCAAATTTCAAAGATTGTCCTGGGTGCAAGGTGTCTTGCCACCGCCAGCCTTGCGGGGGCAATCCGGCCGCCATCCGCACCTAAATTCCCCCGCCATATTAGGATGGTGGGGGGGACCGCGGCGGACGGAAAGACCTGCATGCGGTCTTCACTTTGGGGGGGCCCCTGTGGGCCCCCATGGTGAAGGAGGGGTGGGGGGTGCACATGGGGGGTACCTGTGGTACCCCCCTGCATTTGCATACACAATGCGGCAGGCACCACGCGGTGCCTGCCGCTTTGTGTATGCAAATGCATACATGCATTTCTAGCATTGTGGCGGGCGGTGCTGAGAGCACCGCCCAACACAATGCTAAAAATGTATGATGCACCCGCCACTGTGGCAGGAGCATCCTAATATGCAGTGCGGGACTGCCGCTCAGCTCACGGGTGGTCCCGTTTTCCGCAAGAGTGGCGGGCGGGCAAAGTCCGCCCGCCATGTTAATGGGGGCCTATGTATCCATGAAAGGTGACTCTTTGCTGAGTTGGTTTCATCAACGGGATCTTCATGTTTTCTTAGATCCCAACCGAACACCTTCAGTCTGCCTGGGAGGATTTACCCTCTGTCAGTCAAGTTGGGAAGGATTCAAAATCCTGGGTCAACCGTTGCCCACAAGTTTTTTAAAAAGAACTGGGTTGTCTCAAGAACTATTTCCTTCAGATTAAAATCATTCCTGGTTCTCAACCAAAGGCATTAAAGGTCCGAGGGGTTCCTTTTGCAATGAGGGACAAGATGAAGCTTGAACTAGATAAACTCAAAGCAAACAATATTATAGAGGAGGTTGAAGCTACTGAATGACTTTCTCCCATAGTAATGGCCTGCAAAGCTAATGGTGAGGCCCGGCTATGTGCAGATCTTAGAGAGCTGAATAAGGCAGTGGTTGTGGATCATTATTCACTCCCGAACATCAGTGAAATGTTATGCTCACTTGGTGGTGCCAAACATTTTTCTTCACTGGACTTGACCTAAGCCTACCACCAAGTGAGGCTACACCCTTCTTCTCAAGACTAAACTGCTTTATAACCCCCTTTGGCCAAGGGGACTTCCTCCTCCAACCAGTAGTGTGCCATGGGGCCCATTTGCAGAGTGGTTGAGAAAGGGGGTGGGGCTCCAATGACATCTCAGCAATCCCACTGTAGGAGATTTACTTGTTGCAACACTAGGGGTTCTTGAGCCCCAACAACCCTCAGCAGCCAAGGGGACCTTATTCACAACCAGTAGTGTGCCAGGAGACCCCTTTGAGGAGTGGTTTAGAAAGGGTGTGTGGACTCTCTCAAAGTCTCAGCGATCCTGCTGTAGGGGAATTACTTGTGACAACTATAATGTTTCTTGGCCCCCAACGACTCTTAGCAGCCAAGGGGACTTTATCCCCCAACCAGTGATGGGCTAGGAGGCCCCTTTGCAGAGTGGCTGTGAAAGGGGGCGGGGTCTCCGATGATGTATCAGCAATCCCACTGTGGGGGACTTACTTGCGGCAACAATAGGGGTTCTTGGCCCACAACAACCCTCAGCAGCCAAGGGGACTTCATCTCCAACGAATAGGGTACCAGAGGGCCCCTAGGGAGAGCTGTTAAGAAAGGGGGGGGCTATGATGACATTTTCAAAATCCAACTGTGCGGGATTTACTTGTGGCAACAATAGGGGTTCTTGGCCCCCAACCCTCAGCATCCAAGTGGACTTCGTTCCTCAACCAGTAGTGCACCAGGACACCCATCTGCAGATTGGTTGAGAAAGGGGGGGTCCTCGGGTTGACATCTCCACAATCCCACTGTTGGGGTCATACTTGTTGCAGCAATAGGGGTTCTTGGCCCCCAATGTCCCTCAGCAGCCAAGGAGACTACAGCCCCCAAACAGTAATGCTCCAAGAGGTCCCTCTGAAGAGTGGTTGATAAAGGGGGCAGTGCCTCAAGCGGGGTCTCAGCAATCCTGCTGTAGGGAACTTACTTGTAGCAACAATAGAGGTACTTGTCCCCCAACGACCCTCAGCAGCCAAGGGGAATATATTAGGGGTGGCAGAGCAATAGTCTGCCCGCTTACAGAACTCGGTACAAAAGGGGGTGGTGATGGACGGAGCATCTGAACCAATCAAACACTCACACCCAGTCAAAAGATCTGGGGTGGCAGAGTGGGCTAAAGAACGGTGATGGATTAAACCCAGATCTTTTGACTGGGTGTGAGTGTTTGATTGATTCAGATGCTACGTCCATCACCACCCCCTTTTGTACCGCTTTTGGCCGCCATAAGTGTGGCAGGGTATGCTCAGACGTGAGTCCCTTGCTCACTTTGCCACTGGATTCAAGCAAGCCGGGCTGAAGACGGCTGGAATGCCAGAAAATGGTCCTCGGAAGCTTGTTTACGGTCCAGGGAAGACATGGCTTGGCAGTTCGGGCTGGACTGTTCCCATGAGGCACAGGGTCAGACTGATTTGCATATAGCTATGTCTGAACCGGGGTGGCAGAGTGGGCTAAAGAACGGTGATGGATTAAACCCAGATCTTTTGACTGGGTGTGAGTGTTTGATTGATTCAGATGCTCCGTCCATCACCACCCCCTTTTGTACCGCTTTTGGCCGGCATAAGTGTGGCAGGGTATGCTCAGACGTGAGTCCCTTGCTCACTTTGCCAATGGATTTAAGCAAGCCGGGCTGAAGACGGCTGGAATGCCAGAAACCGGTCCTCGGAAGCTTGTTTCCGGTCCAGGGAAGACATGGCTTGGCAGTTCGGGCTGGACTGTTCCCATGAGGCACAGGGTCAGACTGATTTGCATATAGCCATGTCGGAACTGGGGTGGCAGAGTGGGCTAAAAAACGGTGATGTATTAAACCCAGATCTTTTGACTGGGTGTGAGTGTTTGATTGATTCAGATGCTCCGTCAATCACCACCCCCTTTTGTACCGCTTTTGGCTGCCATAAGTGTGGCAGGGTATGCTCAGACGTGAGTCCCTTGCTCACTTTGCCACTGGATTCAAGCAAGCCGGGCTGAAGACGGCTGGAATGCCAGAAAATGGTCCTCGGAAGCTTGTTTCCGGTCCAGGGAAGACATGGCTTGGCAGTTCGGGCTGGACTGTTCCCATGAGGCACAGGGTCAGACTGATTTGCATATAGCTATGTCTGAACTGGGGTGGCAGAGTGGGCTAAAGAACGGTGATGGATTAAACCCAGATCTTTTGACTGGGTGTGAGTGTTTGATTGATTCAGATGCTCCGTCATCACCACCCCCTTTTGTACCGCTTTTGGCCGGCATAAGTGTGGCAGGGTATGCTCAGACGTGAGTCCCTTGCTCACTTTGCCACTGGATTCAAGCAAGCCGGGCTGAAGACGGCTGGAATGCCAGAAAATGGTCCTTGGAAGCTTGTTTCCGGTCCAGGGAAGACATGGCTTGGCAGTTCGGGCTGGACTGTTCCCATGAGACACAGGGTCAGACTGATTTGCATATAGCTATGTCTGAACTGGGGTGGCAGAGTGGGCTAAAGAACGGTGATGGATTAAACCCAGATCTTTTGACTGGGTGTGAGTGTTTGATTGATTCAGATGCTCCGTCCATCACCACCCCCTTTTGTACCGCTTTTGGCCGGCATAAGTGTGGCAGGGTATGCTCAGACGTGAGACCCTTGCTCACTTTGCCAATGGATTCAAGCAAGCCGGGCTGAAGACGGCTGGAATGCCAGAAACCGGTCCTCGGAAGCTTGATTCCGGTCCAGGGAAGACATGGCTTGGCAGTTCGGGCTGGACTGTTCCCATGAGGCACAGGGTCAGACTGATTTGCATATAGCCATGTCGGAACTGGGGTGGCAGAGTGGGCTAAAAATCGGTGATGTATTAAACCCAGATCTTTTGACTGGGTGTGAGTGTTTGATTGATTCAGATGCTCCGTCAATCACCACCCCCTTTTGTACCGCTTTTGGCCGGCATGAGTGTGGCAGGGTATGCTCAGACGTGAGTCCCTTGCTCACTTTGCCACTGGATTCAAGCAAGCCGGGCTGAAGACTGCTGGAATGCCAGAAACCGGTCCTCGGAGGCTTGTTTCCGGTCCAGGGAAGACATGGCTTGGCAGTTCGGGCTGGACTATTCCCATGAGGCACAGGGTCAGACTGATTTGCATATAGCCATGTCTGAACTGGGGTGGCAGAGTGGGCTAAAGAACGGTGATGTATTAAACCCAGATCTTTTGACTGGGTGTGAGTGTTTGATTGATTCAGATGCTCCGTCCATCACCACCCACTTTTGTACCGCTTTTGGCCGCCATAAGTGTGGCAGGGTATGCTCAGACGTGAGTCCCTTGCTCACTTTGCCACTGGATTCAAGCAAGCCGGACTGAAGACGGCTGGAATGCCTGAAACCGGTTCTCGGAAGCTTGTTTCCGGTCCAGGGTAGACATGGCTTGGCAGTTCGGGCTGGACTGTTCCCATGAGGCACAGGGTCAGACTAATTTGCATATAGCCATGTCTGAACTGGGGTGGCAGAGTGGGCTAAAGAACGGTGATGGATTACACCCAGATCTTTTGACTGGGTGTGAGTGTTTGATTGATTCAGATGCTCCGTCCATCACCACCCCCTTTTCTACCGCTTTTGGCCGCCATAAGTGTGGCAGGGTATGCTCAGATGTGAGTCCCTTGCTCACTTTGCCACTGGATTCAAGCAAGCCGGGCTGAAGGTGGCTGGAATGCCAGAAACAGGTCCTCGGAAGGTTGTTTCCGGTCCAGGGAAGACATGGCTTGGCAGTTCGGGCTGGACTGTTCCCATGAGGCACAGGGTCAGACTGATTTGCATATAGCCATGTCTGAACTGGGGTGGCAGAGTGGGCTAAAGAACGGTGATGGATTAAATCCAGATCTTTTGACTGGGTGTGAGTGTTTGATTGATTCAGATGCTCCGTCCATCACCACCCCCTTTTGTACCGCTTTTGGCCGGCATAAGTGTGGCAGGGTATGCTCAGACGTGAGTCCCTTGCTCACTTTGCCATTGGATTCAAGCAAGCCGGGCTGAAGACGGCTGGAATGCCAGAAACCGGTCCTCGGAAGCTTGTTTCCGGTCCAGGGAAGACATGGCTTGGCAGTACGGGCTGGACTGTTCCCATGAGGCACAGGGTCAGACTGATTTGCATATAGCCATGTCTGAACTGGGGTGGCAGAGTGGGCTAAAGAACGAGGATGGATTAAACCCAGATCTTTTGACTGGGTGTGAGTGTTTGATTGATTCAGATGCTCCGTCCATCACCACCCCCTTTTGTACCGCTTTTGGCCGCCATAAGTGTGGCAGGGTATGCTCAGACGTGAGTCCCTTGCTCACTTTGCCACTGGATTCAAGCAAGCTGGGCTGAAGACGGCTGGAATGCCAGAAACCGGTCCTCGGAAGATTGTTTCCGGTCCAGGGAAGACATTGCTTGGCAGTTCGGGCTGGACTGTTCCCATGAGGCACAGGGTCAGACTGATTTGCATATAGCCATGTCTGAACTGGGGTGTCAGAGTGGGCTAAAGAACGGTGATGGATTAAACCTAGATCTTTTGACTGGGTGTGAGTGTTTGATTGATTCATATGCTCCGTCCATCACCACCCCCTTTTGTACCGCTTTTGGCCGACATAAGTGTGGCAGGGTATGCTCAGACGTGAGTCCCTTGCTCACTTTGCCACTGGATTCAAGCAAGCCGGGCTGAAGACGGCTGGAATGCCAGAAACCGGTCCTCGGAAGCTTGTTTCCGGTCCAGGGAAGACATGGCTTGGCAGTTTGGGCTGGACTGTTCCCATGAGGCACAGGGTCAGACTGATTTGCATATAGCCATGTCTGAACTGGGGTGGCAGAGTGGGCTTAAGAACGGTGATGTATTAAACCCAGATCTTTTGACTGGGTGTGAGTGTTTGATTGATTCAGATGCTCCGTCCATCACCACCCACTTTTGTACCGCTTTTGGCCGCCATAAGTGTGGCAGGGTAAGCTCAGACGTGAGTCCCTTGCACACTTTGCCACTGGATTCAAGCAAGCCGGACTGAAGACGGCTGGAATGCCAGAAACCGGTCCTCTGAAGCTTGTTTCCGGTCCAGGGTAGACATGGCTTGGCAGTTTGGGCTGGACTGTTCCCATGAGGCACACGGTCAGACTAATTTGCATATAGCCATGTCTGAACTGGGGTGGCAGAGTGGGCTGAAGAACGGTGATGGATTAAACCCAGATGTCTTGACTGGGTGTGAGTGTTTGATTGATTCAGATGCTCCGTCCATCACCACCCCCTTTTCTACCGCTTTTGTCCGCCATAAGTGTGGCAGGGTATGCTCAGACGTGAGTCCCTTGCTCACTTTGCCACTGGATTCAAGCAAGCCGGGCTGAAGACGGCTGGAATGCCAGAAACCGGTCCTCGGAAGCTTGTTTCTGGTCCAGGGAAGACATGGCTTGGCAGTTCGGGGCTGGACTGTTCCCATGAGGAACAGGGTCAGACTGATTTGCATATAGCCATGACTGAACTGGGGTGGCAGAGTGGGCTAAAGAACGGTGATGTATTAAATCCAAATCTTTTGACTGGGTGTGAGTGTTTGATTGATTCAGATGCTCCGTCCATCACCACCCCCTTTTGTACCGCTTTTGGCCGGCATAAGTGTGGCAGGGTATGCTCAGACGTGAATCCCTTGCTCACTTTGCCACTGGACTCAAGCAAGCCGGGCTGAAGACGGCTGGAATGCCAGAAACCGGTCCTCAGAAGCTTGTTTCCGGTCCAGGGAAGACATGGCTTGGCAGTTCGGGCTGGACTGTTCCCATGAGGCACAGGGTCAGACTGATTTGCATATAGCCATGTCTGAACTGGGGTGGCAGAGTGGGCTAAAGAACGATGATGGATTAAACCCAGATCTTTTGACTGGGTGTGAGTGTTTGATTGATTCAGATGCTCCGTCCATCACCACCCCCTTTTGTACCGCTTTTGGCCGCCATAAGTGTGGAAGGGTATGCTCAGACGTGAGTCCCTTGCTCACTTTGCCACTGGATTCAAGCAAGCCGGGCTGAAGACGGCTGGAATGCCAGAAAACGGTCCTCGGAAGCGTTTTTCCGGTCCAGGGAAGACATGGCTTGGCAGTTCGGGCTGGACTGTTCCCATGAGGCACAGGGTCAGACTGATTTGCATATAGCCATGTCTGAACTGGGGTGGCAGAGTGGGCTAAAGAACGGTGATGGATTAAACCCAGATCTTTTGACTGGGTGTGAGTGTTTGATTGATTCAGATGCTCCGTCCATCACCACTCCCTTTTGTACTGTTTTTGGCCTGCATAAGTGTGGCAGGGTATGCTCAGACGTGAGTCCCTTGCTCACTTTGCCACTGGATTCAAGCAAGCCGGGCTGAAGACGGCTGGAATGCCAGAAACCGGTCCTCGGAAGCTTGTTTCCGGTCCAGGGAAGACATGGCTTGGCAGTTCGGGCTGGACTGTTCCCATGAGGCACAGGGTCAGACTGATTTGCATATTGCCACGTCTGAACTGGGGTGGCAGATTGGGCTAAAGAACGGTGATGGATTAAACCCAGATCTTTTGACTGGGTGTGAGTGTTTGATTGATTCAGATGCTCCGTCCATCACCACCCCCGTTTGTACCGCTTACAGAACTCAGCAGAATTTGGGGGAGTTTTTCAGCAATTCCGTGTAATTCCGCATAGTGAATCTTTGCAAGCTCCACCCAGGCCTACTTAATAGCTACTAGCTTTGTATCTGTATCTACAACCAGCAATGCACCAGCTATACTAGTGGCAAGTTTGTCCACTACCGTTGGAAGCTTTATAATCTTTGAATCATTTAAGACAACTCCTACTGAAGGAATCATAGCACCAAAAATGTCACCTACCATTTGTGAACACTACTACGTTTAGGTCTACTACACGATCCCCTTTCACACATACCTAAATTATCTACATGATACATTTTTTGGGAACATTAAGGCTACATAACAACTACTTGCCCAGTTTGCCGGTAACTTAAAATAAAATTCAGTTCGCACAGAAAATAAACTCCACAAATCACTAGATCTTCTCTGGTAAGAATTGGAGCAGAGCCACTTAAAATTTCGAATTGATGTTCACACACTGAAGGAAGCTGGCTCTCTAAATAGTATACTAAAAAGAAGCACATTGTGCAGAAAGTCCACAATTGGTTGACAAAGGCAAAAGTAGATAATACTAACACTCTATTTGTGGTTGTGTGGGCGAGCAGTTAGGCTTATCAGAGGGTAGTGCTTAGCATCTGTTGTACTCACAGAGGCAATACATGAGTCACACACTCAAGGAATAAATCCAAGACTAATTTAGAAACATTAAAATTGCTTTTATATATATTTTCGAACCAAGAGGTACATTCAAAGGTAAGTACTGTATTTCCTAAGAATTTTCAAACATAAGCAAATAGTTCAAATACATGCGCAATTACTCACAAGGCAATCATATGGGGGGAAAAAGCAGGTAGGTTAAGCACACAGCATAGACAGTTGCAGGGGTTCGTCTTCCAGGTTTAGAGTAGTAGAAAACCAAGGTCCAATGTTCTACCAAATGTTTGTCGGGTGCATCCCGAATTTCACTGGGAGCAGGCAGTTGGTAGAGTTGGTAGCTGGCACTATGGGGAACGGGGCCCTCTAAAGACGTGCTGCAGAAAGGGACTTCCATGCAAGTCCAAGAGCTCTAAAATGAAGGCTAGGATTGCAAGGTCCTTAGGGAAATGAGAGCACAGCCAGTTCATCATTACCCAGGTCCTGAACAGGTGTGTTGGTCAGCCGGGTGCTCAAAGGTGTTCTTCACGGGCAGGGGCAACAGATGGCAGGAACAAATTCCGGACTGCCGAGCCACTCTTGAAGTGAGTCTCAGGGGTCATTATGTCCCTCAGTGGCTGCTGGGCTCTGGTACAGTTTGACTCTTCAATGTCGGTCTTGATTGCAGGGCATCCAGTACCCCGAAATTGGTACTGCAAGGCTTGGGTGAGATTTGGTGCCTCCACACTCGGTTGCAAGACACATCTGATCTTCCAGAGTGCGAGTGCCTCTTCCTGGTCATTTGGTACAACGGTCGGGCCCGGGAGCTGCAAGTCAGTGGACCAAACTCTGCGGTTTCAGTGCCTGTAATCTGCAGGGGAGTAGCTCCTCTACTCCAAGGAAAGTCTTGGGCAGCTTGCAGAGGCCGGGGGTCCTCTGGGGTTCTTTGAGGCCACACAACAGCAGGATGAGACAGTTCACCTCAATTATCAAGTCTTGAAGAGGCAGGCAGGGATTCGCGCCAAAACTCTGTGGCAGCCACTCAGTTCTCGGGTTCAGCAACTCTTCTTTGTTTTCTTCATCTTTAGGTCTATAGACTCTAAAGTTCTGGGTTGAGGGGTGCCACCTAATTACTAAATTTAGAGGTATTGTAGGGAGTACCAGGCAGTAGCCAATGGGCTACCTGCATTTAGGGTGACTACCCCTTCTATATGACCACTTCCTGTGGAAGGGGGTATAACCCTGACCCTAATAGGGAAATTCTCTCCATCACAAGATGGAGTATTCTAAAAAGTGGGAGCCACATCAGCTGCCCCACCCTAGGGGTGGTGCTGGATAGGTGTGGACACACCTCCTAATCTAACTCATTTCCCCACCTGTCCTCCTGCCACAATTTGCGGACAGGACAGGGGGGGTGGCATCTTCCAAAAGCTGGAGAGGCTTGGGTAGCATTTCAAAGGTGGCATGGCCTTTGAAGAATTCCGCCCTGAAAGGAAGTTCCTGCTTGGACAAGGTGTGATTACCTCTTCCCAAAGCAGGCTTTGTTCCCGACCTCTGTGAGCAAAGGCTCTCAGTCTCACCTCAGGAGACCAGAAACATGTTGAGTGATGGCAGGCTAGCCGAGACCTGTCGGTAACCACACTAGTAGTCGGTAGGATTTCACGGAGCACCTCTAAGATGCCCTCTGGGTGCATTTATTAATAAATCCAACACTGGCATCAGTGCAGGTTTAATAGGATGAGATGTTTGGTACCAAACATCTTGGGGTTCAGTGAAACCATCATGGAGCTGGGGAACTCGTAATGATGAGTGTCCAGCCCATGTACTTGTTATGGCTATCCTGTTCACTTATAACGTCTAAGAATGGACTTAGACATTGCAGGGGCATATCTACTCAGGCATCTTTGTCCACAAATGGGATTTACTGCACCCTGCCTTCGGCTGAACGGCCTGATGTAGGGGTGGCTTACCTAAATCTCATTCAGTGGTTGTGGGAATGGCACACAGGGCTGTGTGTCACGTTGTCTCTTCGGTTTTGTCTGCATGAAGACATGCAGCCTGCAATGGCAATTTACAAGATCTTGGTGAGCGGTCCCTAGCATAGCACAATTTGTGCTGCAGCCCTAGTGGACCCTCTTCAGTCCTAATGGCCTAGGTACAAACGATGCCCTGCAACCTGCGTGCCCCTGACTGTGACGACCATCTTGACACACAGGCCCTACTGACCAACCTGCTCTGAATCTAGCCCGACTGACAAGGCTACCATTGAACCTGATGTGCTACTGTGCTCCTGAAGCCCCTGCGAGCTGATCCTTCATATAGGGTCCCTCGGACTTGCCTATAAGTCCCCCTTTGCAGCCTTTAAGTGTGCCCCATTCTTTGTAGCGCACTAGCCACCAACACCTACAGAACCCTGCTGCCTGCCGGACCAGGGACTCTCCAGATGATCCACTGGTGGAACATTGGGCCTTAACCTGCGGCTACCCTAAACCTTAAAGAAGAACCCCTAGAACCGACTGTACAATTTTATATGCATTTTTTAATATTCTCCCGTATGAATTCATTGAGCATAATTACGCACAATATTTAACTATTTTCCGAACTTTAATAATTTGTAAGAAATTAAGTGCTTACCAGACAACAAAGTTCTTGGTCTGAAAAATGATATAAAAATAAGTATTATTTTGGCAAATTGGTCTCGTATTTATTCTTGAGTGTGTGACTTATTTATTACCTCAGTGAGTCGAACAAATGCTCAGCACTACCCTATCATAAGCCTAACCGCTCGCCCACACTACCACAAATAAAGTGTTAGTATTACCTACTTTTGCCTCCGTATACCAATCTGGGTCTCACTGGACTCTCTGCACAGTGTACTTCATTTTAGCACACTATATGGAGAGCCAGCTTCCGACAGTATTGTTTTCAGCAGCAATTATAACCTGTTCATAGCATGTGAGCCGGTTATTGGTCAAATAGTAGGTCTTGGTTTGGGTAAGCAATATTTCCACAGAGTGAGGAACCATCATTGTAAGAGGATATCCCATGACTATGTTCTCACTCTGCTTGATGCTGACACAAACCACCTTAAGGGCAGCTGGGAAGTGCTGAGGTCAAGTGTAGCAGAGAAGTAAGTGAGTGGACTGAGGCAGCACAGCCCTCTCTTTCACCAGTGGTGGCTCCTCGGCTATGGCGGAGGAGTATCCCCCCCACCAAAAAAGTCAGGAAAGGAAAAATAAAATAACACTTGTTTTATTTCTCCTTTTCTGTTGAATCTTGGGGATGATGCCTAGGGGGGGTGACAGCACTGAGGGGAGTGGTAGTGGACTCCCTTCACTACGCATGAAGGTTTGGCCGGTTGTCTCAACCCGGCCAAACCTTCATGCATAATAAAGGTCTTTCCAACCCTAGCTGCATTGCTGGGTTTGGAGATAGCAGGCACAGACTCCCAGTCTGTCCCGGAGCACAAATCGAGGGCACTCAGACCAATCCTGAAGCTGCTCTCATGTGAGAGCTGCTTCGGGTTTGGCCGCAGGCCATTCTGTGAACCTGTGCCGAAGAAGAGAGGCAGAGGAGCGCGACCTAACCAGCTAAAGGTATGTTTTTTTATTATTATTATTATTTTTTATTTTGCCCCCCACCCCCTTCGCCAAGGCTTGACAGAGAGTTTATCTCAAGACTAGGAAGGCAATCATGCTGGTGCTGTCCCATGGTATCTGATCAGACACATCATTGAGTGCCAACCTCTGTAGAGGTTTAGCCACTTGAGCAAATTTGGCCATCCATTGACAACAGTAGCCCTTCATTCCCAGAAAAATCCTGACTTCTATGTGTGTGGTATGAGGATTAATTCTCAAAATGGAGATTCTCACTTACAACACCTTCCTTGAGCCTTTGCCAATGTGATGTCCTAGATACAGGACTTTTGGCTGACAGTAATGCAGTTTACTCTGGGACCTTTTGTCCATTCTCAGCCAAGTCATTCAACTGGGCAATGGTGTCTTGTTTGCAGACTTCTAGCGACATTGACAGTATCAATAGATCATGACTGTATTTATGCATTGTTCCATTTGACGTTGATACGTGAATTATAGTTCCACTATATATAAAGATGGCTTATCATTAATATAGCCCTCTACTACACTTGGGGGTAATATGAGCTACACAGAATACTACTGTTAAAAACACATTGAATATAAATGTTGCGTATAAAGGGTAGGAGCACTAAATGATGCTGCTCCAGTACTACATTTTAAAACTATTAATTAGCTTGAGAGGAACACGTTTTGAAGCTTATCATATGAAAGATAAACTGAGTCATAGTCTTCTCATGATAATGTACCATAACTATATCTATGAATATCCTCCAGCCATCAAACATGTTTTCCCACTATTTTTTCTTCATAAATATTTTTAACTTTATAGTTTTGTATGTATCAGGAGGAATCTCAAAGTTTAAAACAAAACTATTATATTTAAATATTTGATTCCATGGAGGTGATTTACTCGCCAAGTACACCTTTCATGTAAACAGAGGATACTAATTCTGGACGGTTTGTTAAGGCTTTAGCAATTGTGATTCAAGGTGCTCGATATGGCGAACCTAATTTGCTGGAATACGTATTTTTTCCCTCAAATAAATGTGGTCCTATTATGCAGGCATTTGTTTTATCTTACCTCTTTAGACATTGGGCTGAGCCGTGATGACCCTGCTGCAGAACCCTGGGCCCCAATTATAAGAGCCACAACGTACGTAATGCTCTAGATCATAAATTCTTTTAAACTATGTATGGACTGTATCACCTCTTAGCCTTCTTCAAACAAAATGTGCACCCTTATTACCGGTTTGTAATATTGCTGCGATTTGCTTAAATACTGGATTGGTGTTTTTTTTCCACCATCATCTGGTTGACCAAATATAGCATTTGTTGTTTATCTACACTAATGATTCAAAATGTCTAGAAGCGTCTGTTCTATGTTATTAATCCCAGGTTATTCTTGAAGATATTGCATGTATGAAATCTGCTGCTTATTGGCTTGTCAGTACATGTCGTTTATTTGAAGCGATGAAAGAGTCTTTGCCTCAAGCAAGCAAATACATTTCTCTCTCTTTTATCACCCACATTGATCTTAAATGAAGCAGAGTAGATATACTAATGGCCAGAGGTTATAAATAGTTTTCTTTGCATTTAACTTTGTTCTTTAAAGCATTTTACACATAAAGTAAATTTATGTTACCTATCAGGATATGAGACATAAATCATCTTAAGCACCACATCTACTAGAGTGTCATAGTTTATCAGAAAATCAGCTACAAATAATTGTGCATCCAAAATAATATGAGCATAGCAATTTACAATTAGCAAACCCTGTCACCACAAATAGTGATTTTATTACTTGTCAAATACTTTTAGCTTTGAAAAGATTGCACATAGAGAATTGTCTCTTTTCTCACATTTTAACTCAAGAAATATCAGATCCAAGTATTCATCTTTTTCCCCTAGGGCCTCATTCCAAGGTCCTCGGAGTTTCTCAGCCGGAGCCAACAATACCTGGGGAATCAATAATTCTACTCAGGTAGTAGATTTATTCGACTTTATGAGAGGGACCCTCGGGGCACCCACAGAGATGAAGTACTACCATAGGTCATGTGGAATGCTGTTACTGTCCCTCTCTGAACTTCGAACTGACTAGTACTTCTAATATTTACTAATGATACACTCTGGGGGATAGTCTCAAGAACGTGTGATAATTAGCGCAAAATTAGCTTTACGTAACTTTGCATATTGCAGTCTATCATGGGAAAACAACGCCGTCTTAACGTAGTATTCCCAACCTGGTGGCACCATGCGATAGTCTGACAATAACGCGTCAAATGTCCGCGTTAAAGTCAACGCGATGCAGCAAAAATGCGAACCACGAACACGAAAAAAGTAGCGATGAGGCAAATCGCGATACATAAATCATCGATAACCAGCGACAGGTCTGCAATTCCCACGCGTCATGCGGGAAAATACACTATAAAAGCAGAACAAGAAAAACACACCAAAAACAAAATAAACTGCATATCACCATGGATGCACCCGGACCGAGTGCCGAGGTCAATGTGAACCCCACAAGCAAGGAACCTCGGGGTCAGAGAAGGCCAAGGAGAAGAGGAAGAGGAAGACTGGGTACAGTCTGCATGACAACGGGATCATTGTCACGGAGGTGACAGAACACTGACAACAACTGTCCATCACCTCCGCAGTGTTGAGGAGGTCAAGATGCATTGGCATGATGTAAAAATCCAAACCAAGCAGAAACCCATTGTCAACAGGAAGGCAGCAACGGCGACTGGAGGTGGGAGTCATGCGCCACAGGAGGATCTGGAGCAAATGGTGGCCACAGTCATCAGTGTGGAGACGGTGCAAGGAGTGGGGAGTCCGGACACAGCTCGACATGACCTGACACAACATCAACAGGGTGAGTAATGACCAGGGACTGGAGGGACGGGGGGAGACGGGCACAATGGCACACATGCACAACGATGTGTAGCACACCCACAATTACACTGGATCATGTCCCTGATCCCTGTGGCACACTGCAGCCCGCATACAAACATAAAGTAAGCCCCCGTCCACCATCTGCCCAAAGGGGTCCCACACCCACATCACCAATTCCACCACACACACATGCACCCATGCGAAACACAGCAAAGATGTGTATTTGTGAGCTACACTGACAATGCAAGTGACACTACATGACGTTCAGCATGGCTGGAGTACAATCACCTTGACATTGTGGACGCCACGAGACTGAGGTGGCTAAGTGTGGACCACATCCGTAAAGGAGCAGGTCACACTCTGACACATCCACATGCACAAACGACCACTGACGTCAACAATACATCTGCAGACAAACAACGCACAAGAGAACAAAAACCGTCAAAGAGCACAAATGACCCAAGTCGCCAACATAATAGCACCTTAAAAGCACAAAGGTCAAAGGCACACGCCTCCAAGGGATAAGGAACAGCAAAATCACAGCTGCTAGGGCGACTCTTCCACAATGCAACACACACACATAGCAATAACAGCACATCCATATCAGGACACTGTGAGATGAAAATATACATGTACAACCTCACCCACATCATGTATTTCAATTGTCCACTGTCCCGCACCACATACCCGCTCCTCCAAAACAGTCACGCTGGACATTGTCATGCAGTCCGTATGTAAACGTGAACAATGCGACAGCATACATGTCAACAGAATGTCAAAATGCATTTCCCTTCACATTGCAGAGGGACAAACAACACCACCAGCAGAGCAGACCAGACAACTCATCAGTGATGCTGAAGAGGACCTCCACACCCTCGACACCGACGCCCTACAACAGTTCATGGACATCTTAGGCAAACCACCTCCAGGAGCAGGGCAGCCCAGCTGCATCGAGGAGACCCCACTCCCTGCACAGACCACACAGCTGGAAGCACCCACCACCACGGCTGGCTCTCAGCACCCCACAGAAGCACACATCCCATTCCAAGGCCAGGTGTCAGACTGACAGAAGGAGGTGGCCGAACAGGTGCAGGTGGGGTCCGACCTCATGGAAGCCGAACTGGATCACATACGTGGGAGTCTAAATCCCATCGGGGGGACCACTACCACACCCCAAAGGAGACCCACACTGAGACAGGGACACATGCATCAGCACATTTCCTGTACTGAATCACCCCCAGAGCCCCAGAAAAATCATTCACACCCCCACGCTGGACTTGCGTACGCCGCCCCAGTCCACTCCCCTTACGGACTGAGTGGGGGACGACAAAGCTACATGTCCAAGGTCTTACCCGCTTCCTGCTGTGATATGTTTGCATCCGCTGTACACAGCATAATGTAATGTTGTAGGGCCCGGGGCCCTCATGAATACATTATGACCACACGGACACACTGAGATAGTCTGTGTAACTGGCTTCAGGCACGTGCGCCCGGCACCTTTATTGTCAGGGTTACATGTACAGTGATGCCTGTGAGAAGTTGGCCTGATGTATGATGTTCACTATTCTAGTGAGCACCTCGTATCAGTCCAAGCTACCCTTATGGTGGTGGTTGTAAGTCAACCTTATAGACAAGCTATCCTAGGGGTAGCATAGGCCTAAGCAGTCTTAGGCTTGTGAAGCCAGCTGTTTTACCATATGCAATCCTTTTAATACCAAATTAAAGGACACCACACAAGTTATATATTATAAAAATATATGTATTTATTACTAGAATAATCCTCTGTACTCTTTATGAGGACAGAGGCACAAGCGTTTAAACAAAAGCACACTTAAAGATACAGAAGTTGCACAACTATGGATAGGCCCGGTGGCCACTAAAACCATATACTAAAATAGTGGTATAAGTACCACGTGTCGAACAATGGTAAGGCCTAGGGCCTTGGGAATCGCTGGGGCTACCCTGGTCTAACAGTAGTTAGGACGGGAGAGGCCCACGGGATTCGGGTGCAGCGCTAAAAGCACAGGCATGCACCAATGCAAAGTCAATGGTGCGTAAAAGTTACAAAGTTACTGTTTTGGAAGTCTTCCGACTGGACTAGAATTTAGCCACTTAAAACTAGGACACTAGAGGTGTAAACCAGTACAGGAGCACCGGTGTTTTATTGTTACCTCACCCACAGGAAGCGGGTGCATAGGTGCCAAAGTGTGTCGGGTTTCGTCGTGGAGTTCTATGGAGCCTGGAGATGAAGATGCTGCAGGCGGCCAGGAGAGAAGAGTCCGGTTGGATCCAAGGGTGGATCGAAGATGTAGAGTACCTGAAAGCAGAGGGGACAGAGTCTGGGTCACTAGCCAGTGGCCAGGATGGAACCAGGAAGGAACCAGGCGATGTCGGGCGCAATCAGGTGGTTGTTGAGAAGCTTGTCTCCGCTGCCACGTGGACTCGGGGGCATCAACGATGACCAGGAGTAAATCACGGACTGTCCCACAAAGGCTTTCGCTGTCGGCAGTGTCGGCTTCCGGATCAGAGTCAACAGGCCTTGGCAAATGCAACCCACGCAGGATTTGAAGATCACTTCTTACTCGGAGCAGCAAGGTCAGAGAGACTGCTCCTTTTCAGGGGAGCGAGGGCACGTCTGGAGCAACCAGACCAGCAGAGTAGATTCAAAGATTTGTCATCGTAGAGGCCACTAGTCAACGGGCAATTGACCGGACAGACGCATCAAGCAGGAAAATGCAAAAGGGCCCCACGCAGCATTCGGTGAATGTGGAGGGGTGATCTTTGGTGCACGAGTTGCTCGGGGCTGGGGCTTCTAAAACCCCAATGCACAGCTTCGAGGGTACCTCGGGAGCTGCACTGTCAGCACTTTGCAGTCTTTTCAAGATGTCCGGTCCCACATCTCACGTCGCCTCCACGGGTCTCAGCTTTTCTGTGGCTGTGGATCGGGCTGTTGGATGTCTGGGAATCCGGTTCTTGTTGATCTCTGTTGCTCGAGCTCCGGCGGGAGCTGCAACAAAGCAAACCGTTGGGCACTGGATGGTGCCTCTTTGCACAGGGTGGTCACCCCTTGACCACAAGGGAGATTCTTCAGTCTTCCACGTCGAGTGATATGTCGAAGGGTCCAGAGTTTTGTTTCAAAGTTTCAGTCAGGATTATCTAAAGTCTATGGACACAGCTCCTACCTTTATTCCAAATCAAGGGGCTGGATAACCTGCTAGGTCCCTCCTATGGGTGGGACCCAGGAAGGGTGTGGTTACACCCCTTTCCCTTTGTCCAGTTTCGCACCAGAGCTGGGGCTGGAGTGCCCCAGCACCGGTTTGAACTGGGCTATGCATGGGGAGCCTTGTGCGCCCAAGGAAGTGTATAGTTTCACTCGCCCTGCCTGCCTCAATCCACTATCTTCTGTCTGGTGTGGTGTAACACCTCCCTGTGACAGGATAACATTTGTCCAGGCCTCCCCTGCCGGAGTTTTGGTCAGCAGCAGGAGACCAGACTTGTGTCTGTGGCAGCAGCATCCATTTTGTGATGCTGGGGCTCTGGTTAGATGTAACCGCGTTTAAGTAAAGTTACATGTCTTCTCCCTCTAGAAGGGTGGGATGCTACCCCCGTCGCCAGAACTGGCACGGGGGTAGTATTCCAAAGTATGACACCTTACACAACATGTTTTGATAAAGTCAAACCAAAGTTAGCAATTACCGCGAGGATTATAATGCACTTAAGAGTATGTGGTATGGCAATACCCTGGAACAGCGATAAGGACATGGTTCTGAAAGGTGCAGACAGGCTCAGCTCATGCTAGAGCACCATCTCACATAAGACCAAGCACTCTGCCTCCAGGATTGTTAATGCCTGCCATAGGAGGGACTTATAGGTGTATATGTGTCCAGATATAGGTTTAGACACAGGTATACTATATCTAAGCAAGGGGTGATTACACAACCTTGCCCCAACTGAGTGATCAGCCAGTTGTGTCTGTTTGGATGGCTAGCCAGGGGTGGCAAAAGATATGCTGCAGCCCCTGGTAGGCCTTGGATGCACCTGTGCCCTGGGTACCTATAGTACACTGTACAGGGGCTGATAAGGTGATCCAGTACCCAATTAGTTATGCACCTAGGGTACATGGAGTCCATTTTAAAGAGAGAGCAGATAGCCTGGGGCCCTGAGTAGCAGGATCCCAGGCCAACTAAGTCGAAAACCAGCTAAACACAAGGCAAAAAATCTGGGGTAACCATAGTCTGGTATCCACCCTCCTACAACGCCTGTGATGGATGTGTGTTGGGTGAGTGTAAGCCAGCTCGCACGGAGTGGTAGGTGCTGGCAACAACTTGAACAGTGATCACAATTGAAACGGAAACAGAAAACACCAGCATAACAGAAACAACTGTGAATCATAATGGTGGTAGCTGGAGCAAGTCCAGAGGTCTGAAAATGTGCAATCAGAAGGGTCCGTGAGTTGCAGAGCACTGAGTTAGTGGCACTTGAAGATTTGAGCAGGGTATCAAGCTGATGATGGCACCCACGACAGGTGTGAGCAACTCTGATAGTCTGACAGTAGGACTCCTCCGACTCTGGCACTTGTTGGTTGGAGGTGGTCCTGGCGGTGGTGTCGTGTGCATCCTGTGGTGATGCGACATCCGTGCAGGTCAGGACGCGATTTGATGTGTGAGCCCCGGTGGACCACAGTTGAGGCCGGAGGCAGCGGACAGCACAGGGCCACGGACACATGCCATTGATGTACCCAGTCCATCGACCCAGATGCCAGCCAATATTCTATCAGACAGGGTCCATGACTTGAGCTGCACAGAGTTAGTGGCCCCAGATGCACAGTGGCTGACACAGGCACACTGCCATGGGACGATGACTTACGGTGCACTGAGGTAGGGCCACGCAAGCTGAGCTGGTCTGCGTCGATGTCGAAGGTGAATGTAGTGAAGACAACCCCAGTCAATAGACTCAGACGCCACCTAAGTTCAATCAGAGAGTGTCCTTGAATGTTGGGGCACAGACTTAGTGGCACCGGGGCTGAAAGGGGATGCAGTCTGCTATGAGGCCTGTACAATGATATAACCTCTGTCATAAATAAATCAAGGCTCAGTTTCAAATGTATGGCCTACTCAACCGCAGTGTAGGCTGGAGGCAGCGGACAGCAGGGGCCTACAGCCACTTGTCGTTGGCACGCAATGCACGGAGTTAGTGACACCAGAGATGTTGTTGGTAGTGTTCGAACACCTCCGTAACGATGATCCTTTTCTCCTCCGGACTGAAACGCGTCTTCCTCTTACGCCTCTCCTAGCATTCAATGATATGAACTCTGCCATCGAAGGTAGTACAGTGATATCAAACGTCCCATGAACAGATGAACTCGGCCATCAGGATATCATAACTCAGTTCCAAATGTGTGACCTACTTGACAGTAGCGTAGGCCGGGAGCAGCGGTGGAGTACGTCAACGAGTAAGGAGTACAGCGGGCCTGTGTCGTGGAGTCCGTGATGGTCTGAGGAGGCTACCAGGGTCATGAGCCTCGGGCTTGGAGCTTGTACCGGCACGTGGTGGACCCTCTTTGACACACGCTAGTGTCCTCAGGTGAGCAGTGAGGCCTGGGTGCGAAGGGGCGGGCAAGACGGGCTAGGAGACCATCGTCCCGGGGTGCAGCAGGTGCACAGGATCGCAGGCAACATCGCTCACCACGACGGTGTTGGCCTCTTGGCGGGGAGAGAGGTGCCGCCCTGGCAGACACATTGGCCATTCTGGAAGAGGACCACGCCCAGAGCTGTGTGCTTTTTATTCACACCCCTACGCTAGCCTGGCATACACCGGGCCAGCCCACTCCACTCACACTTACAGGGGGGGACGTAACAAGCTACATTTCCACGATCTTCCCCACTGGCTGGGGTGAGATGGTTGCGTCAACTGTCCACTACACTCCAAACAGCAGCAGTGTATGTCGACATGGATATGTCTGTGGTCTGCATAATGCAGTCTGTCCAGCACATCCACGCCACACTTGGTATTGTGTACATTCTCATTCATTCTACCCTAAGGACTCGTAGCGCTTGTGGACTGCTTAGGGAACAACAAGATAATTGCCTCCTTCGCACATGCCTGGTTCACACCTCTCACCGCAATCAGCTTTTGGGTGGCTGAGGTGCCATGCCGTTGATGGCTCATGTACATGGCTAGCCCAGGTTACCACAGTAAGTTGTGTCTGGTAGGTGGGCATGTTGTTTGGCATGTTGTATGTGAGTCTGTAATGTGTGCATTCCCAGAGTTGTGAGTTGTATGATTGTGGAGTTGAGGTGTGTAGTTATTCAGTTGGTACTTACCAACAAGCAGAGCATTTCCGTAGGTGCTATCCTGGAAGCGCTGGTTGATGATGGACTGTCGGAAGATGTATGAATCATGCACAATGCCTGGGTAGTTGGCGATTACATTGGTGAAGAGTCCCCGGTGGTCCACTATTGCCTGCACATTGATGGAATGCGTGTGCTTTCTGTTGCAGCAATTGTGTGCAGTGTCGGTAGGGGGCACAAGTAGGACATGTGTGCAGTCAATTGCCCCAATCACATGCGGGAATGCAGCTATGGCGTAGCAGCCTTGCTTGGTCTCCAGCTGTTCCTGCGCATTGGGGGGAAGTATAGGTACTGGGGTACCAAGCTGATCATGGCATCCAGGACAGGTGTGAGGAACTTGGTTAGGGCTGGCTGTGAGACTCCTCCAAATTGGGTGGTTGTTGGTTGGGAGGTACCAGAGGCCTACAGGTGCAGCACAGCCAGCAGCTTTATCTGAGGTGGGATGTTGGTTGTCCGCTGTATTGGTCAGCCGGTGGGCAATGATGGTCAGGATGCAGAGGATGGTTGTCCTTTTGAGCCTGTAGTGGGCAATGACATTATCTGGTGTTAGGTCTGTGAGGCTGGTGCATTTCCTGATGGTCCGCTGTCTTTGTCTGCGCTGCCTCTGTGGTGGTCCGGGGGGGGAGACATGGGGAATATCCGGGGGTGGTTGCGGTCCTGATGGTGGTGGCGCTGGGTGTCATAGCCCTGTTGGGGCTCCGAGCTGCATGATGAGTGACTCCATGGCATCTGTTGGTTTTCAGGTATGGCTGTGGGCTGGGCTCCCTTATCTGGTGCAGGTTGTCGTCTGACTTTGCACCAGGTCAGACTAGGTATTAATTTCCTGCTACTAACGTGCCTTATCACCTGTTTTGTGGTCTTATCGCTGATCTTGTTGGTCATTCAGAATGCTGCGGTGTGGTGTTGTCACGGCTTTTTGCTCGGGAACGCCTACTCTGCATCTCATAGCCAATAGTTCTGGCAGCCTTTTGCATTGTAAATCCCTGGTTTTTTGGACAATCCCTGTTTTGATTTGTCATGGCTTTCAAACAAAATTTTCATTGGGGAAGCTGTGGGGCCCTTGACAATGTAAAAAAAATACATTGACTAAAAGCAAAAATATGTTTTGATCCCAGAAAACACACATGTGCTCCTTCTGAGAATAGAATCCCTTCACTCACATTGATGTTAGCCAATGTGTGAGTTGGGTTGCCCGATGAAGAATGTTGTAGTGGATCGAATAATAATGGGAATTACACAATAACAGACCAATGGATAAAGAGGGCAGGCTGAAAACACACATAACTAAGCATATTGTACATATTATTCATATAAATATATTAAAACTAAATGACCTTGGCTAACGCCATATCTAAAAATCAACACTTGTGTCCAAAGAACCAGTAAAATGTACCATGCCATTACCGCACTCATTAGAAACCTGAAACTCAATCATCTAAAGGCCCCCATTACAAGGTTCTAAGTAAACTCAATTTAGCCAGTAATTAAAGGTCAAGTAGTGATTATAGATTATGCATGATAACCAACACTTCTGATGTTGCAGGTGTCCAAAATTATTCTTGGAAATGTTGGTGAGTTCCTAATATTTGTAAATCTCCACCCATGCAAGAGTGTAAACTACAGGTGTAATGTTATGAATACCTCATGAATATATGAATCTGTTTTTATAGTTAAATCCCAGAGTAAATAATCCTTACTAGACCCTAATTTGTCCCAGTGTTTGCCAGTCGTCAACTTGGGACCTAGGCCCTCATTGTGGGTTTGGGAGGTGGCCTGCCATCCGCGAGTGGGTGTGAAGGTAATATCCTCTGCTGCCCTGGCAGACTTGCACCTGCCATATTTATATATCTATGGCTGCCTTGACAGAGAAATCTATGCCTTTAGAGGAGCCAATGTGACCCTTCCGAAGGCACTGGAAATTTGCTGAGTGTATGTTTCGTGCCAAAGTTTCCTTGCAGTTCCCTAAACAGCTGAAGATTAGTACACTCCACCACATCTCTCAGACAAAACAGACCGCAGAGTCCCAGCCACCAAATCCAGCAGGTTAGACTCTTGGCTGAGCCATGCTCCCAGCAACAATGAGATTCTTTTGTTACTCTGTAGTACCAGCCAATATCAGTCAGGATCTAACTTTCTGCTGTAAAGATAGGAAAGTGTACTGGATATGTCTACCACATATGGCTCTGTGGCATAGGAGGGATACAAGACATGTTGCATAGCCTTTTGTTTACTGTAAGTAAGTGGAATGCACAAAAGTATTATTTAATGTCTGCGGGCCCTATACCGACATTGTGAAGGGATTTGTAAAATTTGGTCATGCCACTACAAGAATTTTTGCCCTCCTGATAAAAGCCCCCACACTAAGCAGTCAAAAGAGGGAAGAAGTTCCACAGAGTCTCATGTGGATAGTTCTGCAGTTGGTACAAGATACGTGAAAGATAGCCTCTCTGACAAACAGGGGGTGGGTAGTGAAGACCAGTATGTTAGGCCAGTTAGCAACCTATCTATCTGTGTCAGTGAGTTTTGTTCCCAGGTTTTGGACATCTCACTTGTGATATGGGCAGATGTCCACTGCAGATCTGAATCGCAGATGGTAAACAAAGCAAACACAAGGAGACGATGGATGGAGCGCTGAAACCTTTCAGGCGCTCACCCCCAGTCACAGATCTGGGTTGAATCCATCATCGTTCTTTAGCTCATTTCGCCACCCCGGTTCAGACCCAGCTAGTTGCAAATCAGTCTTGACCCCCAGTCGAGCCCGACCTGCCAAGCCAGGTCTTCCCTGGACTGGAAACAAGCTTCCTGGGACCAGTTGTGGGGTAACACCCCTCATCAGCCAGGATAGCTTGAGTCCAGTGGCAAAGTGAGCAAGGGACCCACATCTGGGCATACCCTGCCAACTTAAGGCGAACAAAGCAACCACAAGGAGACGATGGATAGAGCGCTGCATTTACCACATAATCCATTATCTGCTGCATAATCTACACATTTTAATAAAAATAAATTTGATTCCAGCTCAAACAGATCAAAAGTTACTAAAAATGCAGAAACATGCGTTGCTGCACAGTGGAAGTCCCTTCACAAAGACTGATTGGCCCCTTTGCAGTTGCTAATTGATGAGTTTGGGTGTTAAACTGGAACTATTGAAGTGAAATCTTTGGCCATACAGTGTTGACAAGAGTAAAAACAACAAAATAATGAAGTAATGCTATCACAAAGTGTGCCACATTAGGCTGCATAATATTTCTTTTCTTTTCGCATAATTCCATTGGCCTAGTCGATATGAGAGCACGGGAAGACCCCTCAATCAAGAAACAAGCTCTTAAACCACATTTCTTGGAAGACTTCAGGGCATGGCCACTCCATCCGCTACAGAAACCTCGCAAATGCACAATATTGCAGCGGGAGCAGCCTTCTACAACTTCAGCTCACTTTTTGTACCTTGGATTTTACCCCCAGATTCATCAAAGTCCTGTTTTGCGAGTCCTTAATAGCGATTTGGAAGCAATCGCTATTAAAGACTCGCAAAACGGGATGCATGTAGAAATCGCAATATTTTTTGCGATTTCTACTGCTTCCTTATTTGCGGTTGGCTAATTGCTAATCGCAAATAAGGAATGGCTTCCCCATTCATTTCTATGGTCCTAAATACTCATAGGAATGAATGGGGAGTCATTCCTTATTTGCGATTAGCAATTAGCGATTCGCAAATAAGGAAGCGATTTCATGGGTGCCAGGGTGTCCAAAGGACACCCTGTTGCACCCCTGAAATGGTAATGTACCCTGGTGTTGCACACACACATGTCCAAAGGACATGTGTGTGTGTAACATACAACTTAGAAAAATGCACTAAAGTGCATTTTTCTAAGTTTTCGCTATTTACCACGTAGTTAGACTTCGCGGTAAATAGCGGCCCCAGATTGCGAATTCGCAATTTTAAAATGGTTCATGAATTGCATTTAAGGAATCTCAAATTGAGATTCCTTAAATGCAATTATTCGAAATTTAGCGATTTCTAGAATTGCGATTTTTGCGTTTGGGATGATGAATCCCAAATGCAAAAATAGCGCTCCCAAAGGGCCAGATTCTCAGAATCTGGCCCTTTGCGAGCCGGTTTTGGCTTGATGAATCTGGCTGATAGTTCCCTCTCAGTGTCCTCCAGTTCGAAGATGTGACCCTCCGTCTCTGTCACTCAACTTACCATATTGCATACATCTTGGAGCAGGCGTGTTACATCTAGCCCCATCTAACTAATTTTAACCTCCGGTGCTTGTCTTGAAGTCTGTTTGGCTTGTAGAAATAAGTCAGTGGATTCAGGGGTTGTAACCTGGGGCACTCGTACTTTACCAGGGGGTGGTGAAAAAGACCAAACCTGTCCACTGTGGGTGAATTCCACTGGTTTGCCATGTGTACCACCGTTCAGGTGTTGAGAAAGAGGAGGGAGACTGTTAGGTGTCAACACAGCCTGAATCACCCTCAGCTTGTAGACCTAGCTCACCAGCCTTGCTAACCTCAAGTGGCATAGGCAGAAAGCCCCTGCCCCAAAATGCATGGTTAAGCGCGACAGAGACAGTGTCTAGTGCTGCACATTAATTGCAGCAATGGCCACCACACTCTTTAGCCAACGCATCACACAGTGGAGAAGTGTGGCTCAATGGTTAGAGCAGGCAGACCTTGATGCAGAGCTCTGGCCAGGGACCAGGGTTCGATTCCCGCCTCGGCGGGTCTCCGGCTCATTAATTCCCCAGACTGGATATTCTCACCTCAGTGCCTGTTCTGATCATGGGTCCCACGCTGCAACTCTGGGCAATAGCTTGCTTAGTCTCCACAACAGCCCCAAAAGCGCTGGGATGCTTGGCTGCACCTGGGGGGTGCCCAGGAGTGGACATTTGCCAGGAAGGGTTCCTAAGCGGTATATGGACAGCGCCGGGACACCTCCGGTGGAGGTAGCTGTGCGCTTTACAAATTCCGACATTTACATTTACTGACCGTGGATTACAAATCTCCTTACCCATCCCATGCACCCTGCCATTTTAGTATTGTGGGCCCACCACCCTCAGAGAATTTGTTTCCACCTATGCTGTCGCTAAGTGATTCTTTTCCACTCCCCACTCTGCACCTTTGGACCTTTAGAATAAGATATGATGCTCTCTGTTTCCAGGGAATATGAGGCAAGATAGGATGTTGCAGGATTGCCAGTGCTGACATGGGAGCGCTAGCAAGGCGTCCTCGCCATGTTATGCTGCTGATCAAAAACGACTAGCGGCGCAAGCTGTTTGCGTTATTCACAATGAATTGAATGGCATGCAATTCGTAACGTGGTATAATGGCGGAATTTCTGGAATTGCACCTAACAAGCATAACATGGAATTCCAGAAACGCCAAATTACACCACTGTAATTTACATTTACCCCGTGCCTACTTATATATCAGAATATTATATATGGAAATATTGTCTGACATAACCTTGTTTCCTAAATATCATTTTCAAAAATATTAGCCCATTGAGTGTAGATTTTCTATTTTTTACTCCAACAAAGCCGTATTTTTTAAGGTAATATTCTGACAATGATATGCTAGTTTTAAACTGCTGAGAAGCAGGCGATTTGGCAGGAGTATCCTTAGGTGGGTTGAAGGCATACACCTTGAGGGAGATTAGAAAGAAGTGGCATAATAGAAGAGGAGTGTCAAAAATAGTTTTTTCTTTTTAAAGGTAACAGCTGCGTGGTGAACCCTGGTGGTGCACCTGGATCACGTCTCCAACTATCTCCAGTAGGACAGCTTATCTTCATCATCATGTACCCATGAAGCTGCTAGGCTTGTCAATTCCTGAGACCAGAATCGTCAGGCCAGGTAAGGTTTACTTATTAGTACAAGTACGAACTGGCATCAGCTCATTAAAAAAAAAATACAGTGCCCTATACCATCATGGCTATGCACCAAACACACAGGGTCAAGTGCCACAAATACAGCAAAACATGCACACTGGCACAAAGGCAGCAAAACACCTGCATGCAAAGCCCAAGGAAAGCATGAAGTTGCAGCCAGATAGGGCCCCTCAAATACATAATCATCAAAGCTCCAACTGAAGACTTCAGTTCTGGGGTCCAAAACTTCATATGGGACACAGCAGGATGTTGTAGCTACTGCTGACGCTTCAACTCAGGGGCTGATCCGCTGACTAGGCCTGCACCGAAGTTTTTTGTAGCTACTTCTGATGCTTCAACTCAGGGGCTGATTCGCTGACTAGGCCTGCACCGAAGAGACTTATTCACTTTTTTGGTTCTTGAAATAATCCAAGGCTGGAATATGTAGTTAGTAAGAGCTCCTTCACTGCAAGGTGCCGCTGAAACCATTTCTTTGTAGCAAAAGTTCTGAATAGGACAAATCTGGACATCTTGTCCATGCATGATATACCTTGCATGAGGAAGCCTCGGCATCTTGTCCAGTTTCTCTGGAGGTGAAAATAAAGACTAAGGCCCAGATGCATCAAGCTAAAAAACGCTTGCAAAGGGGAAGATTCTCAGAATCTGCCCCTTTGCGACCGGTATTTTTGCATTTGGGATGCATCATCCCAAATGCAAAAATCGCAATTTAAGAAATCGCAAAATTGCGATTACTTAAATTGCTATTGCATTTAAGGAATCTCAAATTGAGATTCCTTAAATGCAATGCATTAAAGTTAAAAAAAATAGCGATTTTGCTAATAGGGGGTTCAAATTACCATGAAGTTGAACTTCATGGTAATTTGCAAAAACTTTGAAAAATGCACTAAAGTGCATTTTTTAAAGTTCCATTTTACACACAGAAATGCCCTTAGGGCATGTGTGTGTGTGAAAGATGTACCCATATGCAGATTTCAGGGGTGCAACAGGGTGTGCTTTTGACACCCTGGCACCCTTGAAATTGCAATCTCAATTTGCGATTCTCTAATTGAGAATCGCAAATTGAGATTGTCTTCCCATTCATTCCTATGGGCCTCTAGGCCCATAGGAATGAATGGGAAGGTATTTGTTAATTGCGACTCGCAATTTGCGAGTCGCAATTAAGGAATTTTAAGAAATCGCTATTTTTTAAGCGAGTACTTCATGCATGGCATTTTGCTATTCCTTATTAGCGAATCTTTATTTTTCGCTGATAAGGTATCGCAAAATGGATGCTTGATGCAATCTGGGGGTATCTCTCAAATGTTGTTAACTTCTGGGAAACTTCCTCTTGGTCACTCCTGCAATGCTCAGATCCTCAGGGCAAGCTCTCAGGCACCAGGGGCCATATTATCAAGAAAGGGCGATACAATATCGCCAATTTTATCTGCGGGAAACTGCCGCTAAAGTGGCGATAATGGGCTTGATAATATGCCCTTGTGAATTCCCATAGCATCCCAGGTTAACACCAGATGAGTCCAGTATTCTCAAAAGAATACCTTTTCTTTATTCTTCATTAAACCATTGAAGCATTTTAAGGTGTGAGAAGTTAAGTAGTTCCACTTCCAAGTAAAGAAAATCGAGGTTCTGCCTGGTTTTACATCTGATGTCAGCATTATCAGAGAACACAGACTGAAAATGTGTCCTTCGGGTCTCCAGTAGAGCACTTTAAGCCCTGCAGGGCTCCAAAGAAAGGGAGCGAGCCTGCATCAATCTAACAGTTTGATTGACAGAGCAAACTGTGAGCGAGCCACTTGCTGATTGGTTGTGTTGCAGACCCAGTGAAGACAATCAATCATACGGTAGTTGTGATGCTGCGCCTGCCATACTGTGGAAAGGTTGCAGATGAAAGTGTTCAAGAATGCAGCCAGATTAGGATACTTTGCAATGTAAGTAAAAAGAAAAAAGAAAACGTGAATGCCTTTCATATGTGCGTGTTTGTGTGCCTGTGCACGTGCATCACTCTTAAGAACAAAATGTCAAGTTGCAAGTCAAGTACTTAGCCTGCCTGGTTGTGAGGTGAGCGTCAACGGTTTGAGATACACAATGTAAAACCTTCATTTAACATCAAAATGTGTATTCCAACTAAAACATTTCTGTTTGCGGATAAAATGATTGCATTTTAAGGGTGTATCTAGAGCTGACATTTCAGTGACAGTTATTAATTACTCTTGTATACGCCCTAGTTTGTATGAGTGAGGTGACCTGTCTGATGCGTAACCCTGGAATTTTTCTATGGCCTAAGCAATAGTACTGCTTTGGAACCCCCTAAAATATATCGCTCTGCTATCGTAGAATTTGAGATTAGGGTACATTTCTATTTTTTACACTGTCCCTTCCAAAGACAGATTCTACGTCATAACACATTACTGGGGGCTTAATTTATGAAAAGTGTCATATCGCTGCAGGAAAACAGCGATGCAAAACTTTTCATAATGTCATCCTTGCGACACCATGGATGCGCCGTATTTACTGTACGGTGCTCCATGTTGCAAGAATTTACAGATACGTCACTAATCCTGATGTATCTATAGACACTCAAATGGCATATTGCTGCAGTGTGTAAAAACAGATGCAACTTCAGTAATGTGCCATTTCACATGGGGCAAGCCCTATGTGAAAGGCACTGCGTCACCTCTTATGTCTGCTTCAAGAAGGTGTAAGAATTTGACGAACTGGCGCCGTAGATGTGTTGCAGTGAAATCTCATATATTTCATTGCGTCACTTAAACGTGACTTTCCTGCATCATAATAACCACCCTGCACTCATTATACCTGTTGCTGTTGCTGTTGTATAGCTTTATTTCGAAATATTTATCATTTCTTAAAAGCATTACAGTACAAAAACAAATTAAAATATACAACAATTGTGCAGTTCAACCCTCTAAGACACATTATACAATAACCAGCAATATACAGTCATTAAAAAAAAATAAAAGGATGGGAAACACAGCATCAAATGGCTAAAACCAGTTGAATCAGGGTGGATGACCTTACTGGATGAGCGATTTCCTCACAGATCTTATCCTCCATGCCCAGCCCAGAAATGTTGCCAGGCAACATGCAAACAGAGGGCGAGCATCCGATCTTAGAATCTGTAAGGCCTCCAAATGTGACCGGGTGCCCAGCCGCATGCAAAGAGATTTCAGCCATCTACGGCGAGGTGCAACATACGCTGAACACTCAAACATTAGATGGGCAGTGGACTCAACCCTATTAACACAAAAAGGACAGGACGAAATAGTTTGTCAAGGTGGTTTCCAGCTCGCTGTCCACTTTCCTAGAGGCAGAACTCCAACCCTGAATTTAAAATACAATGCCCTATCCATCGGGTTGGAGATCAGGTCCAGGTAAGGTTCTCTAAGGGGGAGATCTTTAATAAGCAAAAACTCAACAGCAGATCTACATAGTTTGTAGTGACTCGCTCTCTCATTTGCCACCCAAGCCCAGAATATTTTCTTTAACAGCTGTTTAGGTGGGGATGTTCTGTTGGCCCAGGCGTCTCCCAAGCCCAGTTCGCAAAGGAGGCGTTTTACTTCCGTGAGCCAAACGACCTTGTGCCAGCCCGGGGTTGAGAGGAGTTCACGCATGGCGTCTGCGTAGCTTGAGAGTTCTGGTACATTCCATATTCGAGCCCACAGTAAGAGAGGGCGTAGCTTTGCTTGCTCGGATATGGGGCGTGTACCTGTATCAAATAGGAGAGGGAGAGTGGGAGTACTGTGAGGTAACCTCATTAGATCTTTATGAAATTTGTTCTCAAGGTGGGTCAGGGTATCAAATTTCTGCGTACCCCAAAGCTCTGCCCCATACAACGCCGCACTCACCGCCTTTGCCCTATAAATATCTAATATCACCCCAATGGGTTTAAGGGGTGAGGCACAATGTTCTTTTAATAATGCGCCTGTGACCCTCCTGTGAGTCAGAATGATTTTTTGGTGGTGAGCCTTCCAACTCATAGAGTCGCAGAGTCGGATGCCTAGATAATCGAATTCCCTTACCCTTTCGAGTGGGACTGAATCAAGGGTTGGAGGGTGTACTGCCGTCCTAGGGGGATTCAAGACCAGGAACTTGGTTTTGCTTATGTTAATAACCAAACCCCTGGAGTCACAAAAATCCTGGAACCTTGAAAGCAACGTTCGGAGGCCTAGCGGGGTTTTCGAAATCAGCAGGGTATCATCTGCAAACAGGAGAGTTGGTATCTTCCTGCCCGCCAGGGAGGGTGCGTCTGCTGGTAGTTTAAGAAGGTACTCCACCACTCCGTTTAGGTAGAGTGAAAACAGAGTGGGGGCTAGCACACACCCCTGGCGGACACCCCTGTCTACGGAGATGCAAGATGTTTTTTGGCCCTGTGCGCCCCATCTGATTTGTGCAAAGTTGCTTTCGTGGAACTTGATGAGCAAAGCCAGCAAGTACGGGGGGATGCCCAAACCCTCAAGCACAGCCCACAATTGGTTACGTGGGACTAGGTCAAAGGCAGTCCGCAGGTCTATAAATGCGAGATAAAGACTGCCTTTGCCCAGTATGACCACTTTCCAATAAAGCATTAGAAATCGGAATGTCTGCTCAATAGTGCCAGTTCCTGATCTAAAACCGGCCTGGAAGTCAGACAAAACCTGCTTTTCTTCGGCCCACTGCAAAATCCTCCCTAAAACTACTTTCCCTGCTACCTTCTGGGTAGAATCAAGCAGGCTTATGGGACGGTAGTTGGCAGGGTCGTCCCTACAGCCTTTTTTAAAAATCGGGACGACTTCCGCACCCCTCCACGAGTCCGGGAGGCATCCACCAGACATGGCCTCATTCAGAAGTAGGGCGATGAGTGAGCTCCACACCTCCGTGTCGATCCGGAGCAAATCGCCAGGGACACCATCTGGGCCTGCCGCCTTGTTAGAAACAAGACACCTAATTGCTCCTTCAACCTCCTTGGCTGCAAAGGTGTGGTCAATGTCTGTATTAGCTACCGGCATACTGTGCCTGGAACCCCTATTCTGTTCTGGAGCCCCTGATGGAATGGAGTAGAGCATGGAAAAATGTGCAAACCAGGCCTCCCCTGTGATGTTACATGTCAGCAGTGAGTCGACAGGCCTATCCCTGCCTCTGAGCAAAGCCCAGAAACCCCTCGTGTCTTTTTTGGAGCTGGCGTCCATTAGGTCTCTCCAAAAATTTGTTTCATGGGTATCCCTTGCCACTGCTTGAGCTTTTTTATAATTTTTCCTAGCGAGTGTGATCTGAGCAGAGTCTTTATTTCCAACCGCCCGGATAAGATCGCTTTTAGCTGCACGACAGGCAGAGGAGTACCATTGGTCTCTACCCTTAGTTGCCGTTCTCCGAAGGGCCCTAGCCCTACCCTGTGGAACTATAAACAAATTACTGAGGGATGCGATAGTCTCTGTGAATGCCGTAAGGACATCATTATCAAAATCCGACGCGCCTAGGTGGTGCTTAACTTTTGACATTATGTTCCCAGCTTGGGCCATTCTTTCTTCGTCCGCAACAACTTTCGCCCATTTTAATCGCCTACCGCAATTAGATGGTACAACTTAGTGGGAAGATTTCCAATTGGATCGAGGCAATGATGGATTCCCTACTTCCCACGGAAGGGCAAGGGTTAGGACCAAGGGATTATGATCGCTATCAGTTGTTTGTTGGACTTCCATATCATAGAAGTACTGCCATAAGTTATGGTTTAGCAGTATATAGTCGATTCTAGAGGTGTGGCCCACCCTATTATAGGTGTGCGCACCCCTAGAATCTGATTTAGATCGACCATTAGTGGCCCTAAGGTCATGTTCTAAACAAAGAGAGTTAAGATCAATGACATTCTGGGTCCATTTTTTAATTGGATCAAGAGCGAGCAAAGGAATACCTCTCTTAGCATCGTCTTCCCAGATGTCCAGGATGTCTTCGCTGGCTAAAGGTTCGAAACAACAGTTAAGGTCTCCAGCCAGGACAACAAGGGAGTCGATGTTGCAGTCACTGAGCTCCTCTTCAACTCCAGTTGAAGATAACAATGAATTCCCCCCCTGGCCCCCCTAAGATACAGATTAAACACCTCTAACTTCCTGCCCCCGGGGCACTGTATAGTGAGTCTCATGAGGTCAGGAGATTGGATATTTATATGTCTTATGGATAGGCCCAGTGCGATACTGACCCAGATAAGAAGGCCACCAGATGGGCGGCCTTTACTGCCCTGTGGTTTGGATGCTGGCACAGAGTAGGTCGTGAAACCTACCCTGTGGAAGGGCTCCAAACACCAGGTTTCTTGAAGGAGGCAGATCCCAAAAGGGTCCAAAAATGAGTTCCAATCTGGCTTATCGATGTTTCGAGCAAGCCCTGCCACATTCCAACTTAAGATCTTCAGCTGGGGATTATCTACGGAACTCTTGCAAGTCAAGGGAGCAAAGACAGGGGGGTCAGTGTTAGAACCGAGAGGCCGGGAAAACTGGAGAGGAATTGTGAGGGACGTCGAAGCAGCAACTGTCTCGCACACAATTGCAATGGCACTATTGGTACAATTGGTATTAAGAGAATGCAGTGAACCCTGTACAGACAAGGCCTGTGCCCTGGATTGGATAGGGGGGACAGGGCTAGGCCCAACAAGGGTAGACGACAAGGGAAAAAAACCAACTTCCACCAGGGGTGCTAGAAGCTGAGCAGGTGGTGCCGGGTCAGGGGACTTAAACAGTCAATCAACATCCTCAAGACAGTCATACCTGTTTGAGGTTGTTATCCCGAGCCAGCTTCTAGATGGATTGTGCTCTTTAGTGTAATACCCCCAACTTGGCTGATGACGAACCATGGACCAATTGCCCCCATGTGAGTATACATCTCGAGGTGGATAAAAGAAGGACAATGGCCTCGGGGCAATGGATGAACCCCCATCCTCTGCCGCCCAGGAACAAATATGATTAGCCGTGTGTGAGTCTTCAAACGTCACGACTATGCAATCGCCGGGTATAGATTTCCTTGTGGAACCCACCCACGGTACTCTACGTACCATTTTAACTCTACTCGTCCTGCCATTAGGAATCGGTCTGTACGTATTGAGCCAGTGCATGGCCTTGTTCTTTAGAGACCAGTGGTTTTCGTGGTGGCCATTCGCTGCCTCCGGCACACCTGTCAACACCACCACGTAGTCATTGGCTTCTGGAGGGAGATCAATGTACCCCCCTCGAAAATTACTCTTGTTGTGTGGGCCCAAGGTAGGACGGAAGGAAGTTTTGTTCTGGGAGTCCTGAGTAGGCCGGCGGGTGGAACTACTAGGATTCTGCCTCCTAGGAGCAGCCATATTGGTGCGAGTGTGGGTTTGTGAGGTGGAAGCATTTGGGATATTAGCCCCGGACAGGGGTGCAGGATTTGTAGTGGCGACTCTCTTGGTGCGGGGTTTAGGGATTGGCTGTGTGGGACAGGGCGCAGTTGAGTGGGAAGTTAAACTATGCGGGGCTGTAGGGGAAGGGATTAAAACCTGAGGAGCTATGTTATTCTCTATCAAACCTTGGTGTTCAAGACCTCTTAAGCCAAGTGTAGCCAAGGCTATAATACTTTTCTCCATCTAAGAGATGGTTCTCGATTCGAGAGAGTCTTAAATCCAGGGGAGATAAGAGACTTTTTAGGGTTTCCCAAACTACTCCTATGAATTCCCCTTCCCTCCCCTCCTGGTCGTTTAGGTAGAGATCTACTTTCTCTATGGGTATATTGCCTTTGGTGGCAGCCGGTGCTACGCCATCATTATCAGTGCACCGAGGAGCCTGTGGGAGAGTGTCATGCCTTCCCAAACTACCATTAACAGGGATGTTAGCAACGTTAAATATGTGTGCCCCCATAATTTTAGCCTTCTTGTATGAGGGAGTCGATCTAGGGGAGCGCTTTCTTTTGTGCAGATTGTCCTTAATACTATCAAATCTACCGTAGCAAGTGGACGCATCGGAAATATCTGGGGAATGAGAAATGGGGGTAAGATGGTGGTGAGGGCTAACCACAGGAGTGGACAGGCTTACGGACAAAGGTAGTGGGCACAAGGGTGGCGAAGGGATAGGCAAAACCGGAGTGTCATGAACATCCGCCATCGTTGTTACACACTGTTGGTTGTGCAAACGCTTCGGAGTGATGGCTGATGCTATATGCCCTACGGAAGATTTCTTGGAGTTAGCAAAATCTAACGACAATTTCCTAGCAGCCGCCAAGTCAAGGGACACTCTAGTTTGAAGTTTGGTAATCTCCTGGTCTATGGCAATATTTGTGCGTGTAATAAAATCATCCATAGGACCATTGCGAACCAACCCCCCCTTAGCCGCCCTACTGCGGGTAGCACGAGTACACATATTTACAAAAATAGAGTACCAGCCTAGACGGGGGTAATGGACAATACCAATTTGGAAGAAGGCAAAGCTAGGGCGTAAGAGAAGGGGCCCAGACCAGACCTCGAACGGCCTCAAACGGCCCGCTCTTAGCCCGGTCTTCGCCCCGAGCTGCGTCCCGCGCTGCGGGAGACCTGTTCCTAGGTATAGAAACCGTAATGGGCGGTGGGCGGGCCAACGGGGAGAGCGGACCGGAAGGTCTGGCAGGGTCACGCAGGGACTCCTGGACAATGGAGTCCCTGCACACGCTCGCAGCCCCGCTGTGCCTCTCACCCAAGCCCTTCTCCTCAGCAGCGCCAGGTGCAGCAGCCAATGTCCAGCCCCCAACAAGGACGACGAAGCGGCACCCGCGGAGCGGGTGCGGCGAGCTTCAGCAGAAAGCAGGAAACAGCGTCCCAAGCAAGCGCCAGGTACAAGCGCTAAAAGAGATTGTGGCGTCCCAAGGAGAAGTCAGGAGAAAGAGATAAAATACCCTCCAATGGGCGGTGGGCAGGCCAACGGGGAGAGCGGACCGGAAGGTCTGGCAGGGTCACGCAGGGACTCCTGGACAATGGAGTCCCTGCACACGCTCGCAGCCCCGCTGTGCCTCTCACCCAAGCCCTTCTCCTCAGCAGCTCCAGGTGCAGCAGCCAATGTCCAGCCCCCAACAAGGACGACGAAGCGGCACCCGCGGAGTGGGTGCGGCGAGCTTCAGCAGAAAGCAGGAAACAGCGTCCCAAGCAAGCGCCAGGTACAAGCGCTAAAAGAGATTGTGGCGTCCCAGGGAGAAGTCAGGAGAAAGAGATAAAATACCCTCCAATGGGCGGTGGGCGGGCCAACGGGGAGAGCGGACCGGAAGGTCTGGCAGGGTCACGCAGGGACTCCTGGACAATGGAGTCCCTGCACACGCTCGCAGCCCCGCTGTGCCTCTCACCCAAGCCCTTCTCCTCAGCAGCGCCAGGTGCAGCAGCCAATGTCCAGCCCCCAACAAGGACGACGAAGCGGCACCCGCGGAGCGGGTGCGGCGAGCTTCAGCAGAAAGCAGGAAACAGCGTCCCAAGCAAGCGCCAGGTACAAGCGCTAAAAGAGATTGTGGCGTCCCAGGGAGAAGTCAGGAGAAAGAGATAAAATACCCTCCAATGGGCGGTGGGCGGGCCAACGGGGAGAGCGGACCGGAAGGTCTGGCAGGGTCACGCAGGGACTCGTGGACAATGGAGTCCCTGCACACGCTCGCAGCCCCGCTGTGCCTCTCACCCAAGCCCTTCTCCTCAGCAGCGCCAGGTGCAGCAGCCAATGTCCAGCCCCCAACAAGGACGACGAAGCGGCACCCGCGGAGCGGGTGCGGCGAGCTTCAGCAGAAAGCAGGAAACAGCGTCCCAAGCAAGCGCCAGGTACAAGCGCTAAAAGAGATTGTGGCGTCCCTGTTGCAGGTATAATGGAGCACAGAGATTTAGAAAGTGACGCATCTGATTAGATGCGTCACTTCGTAAATATGGCGCCACAAAAAGTGACACAACGGCGGCGTAAGGGCCTCATAAAAAAGGCCCTGAGCATCTAAAAAAAGGAGTAGACTGAAAGGAATTAAAGGAAGACAACCCTAGAAGCAGATAAAGATGTTATGTAAAATGAGAGATCGTGTGCAATTGTATTGTCTGAACTGCCTGTATCACATGCAGCTGAGGGAAATGATGCTGAAAAAGCACAATTTGTCACCCTTTCACTGAAACAGGTCTGTGGAAGCGTAAACTTTCAACACCTCTGGCAAGAGTCGGGGCTCGTGTGGCACACATCAAAGTAATAATATACTCTACTACTATATTGGAGGGCGACCTTTCTTAGGGAAAGTTAACTTCCTATTTCTTGAGTTTTGGTTGCACGTTTTCCTTGTATATATCCTCTTTAAAAAAAATACATAGATTGAAAACTTTTTTTAAAGAAAAGTTCTCAATATTATTTATTTCTTTTTCAAACAATAGTATTCACACAATGTCATCCAACAATTTTCACTCTGTTCATTTTATAGTTATTTGAAATTGTATTCACTTTTATAATTTGGACGCATACTTCTATATCCTTAATTCCTATTTCTCGAAGTCAACAGATGCTTCACTCAAACACAAGCTTTCTAAAGGCAAAGGAAGAAAAGAAATAATCGAAGGCCATGTGGAATGGACAGTCAAGTGATATTAGTTTTTATTGAAATAAAAAACGTGTATACTGGTGACTGACACAGTGGTGGGGTGTGTGAGTTATGTGTTATATTTATCTCTTCACCTGGAACTGGCAAACTCATATATATAAGAAGTGTACCTATTGCTAGGGTAAAATATCACCTTCTGACTCTGTCACCCTGTAGTTAGTTTGAGGATAGGGAAGGGTCCAAAGAGAAAAAAAACCCTGAAAAATCAAATGTCATGACTTTTATGGATACTTTTTTCTAACGCTAAGTGAATACATGTTATTTATAATAAAATAAGGTTACAAAGTGGTTATTTACCAGTGTAAGGAAAATCACTTATAATAGTGGTCAGGTAATCGTAACGGTTGTACGATGGTACAATGCATGCAATTACATTGCATGCCTTTGACATGCATTTCTTAGCGTGCATGTTTTTACAGCGAAAATGCATTTCAAACGCATGCCAATACCACACATTGTTTTTATATTCAAAAACAATTTATTTGTGGGGCGAGACCCCCAACTCTCCCAACTTACCTTAAATGCGTGGTATTGGCATGCGTTTTAAATGCATATTTGCATTAAAAATATGTGTGGTAAAAGATGCGTTGTAAAGGCTTAACGAGGTAAAAACCTCATTGTAAAGGCTGGTTCCCAATCAGAACACGTTTTTCTATGTATTCGGTGCATCTACTAAAAGATTTAATTATTACATACTTTATTCATTTAAATTTTGACACAGATGCTTCACAAGAATTGCGTTTTAACTGTCTAATAGTGCACAACGAATACTTGTATTGGTTTTATGTTGGCAAGCTTCCAGGGTGATTGTGAAGACAATGTTCTTTGTGGATGAAACATTCACATAGAAAGGTTAATTGCCATTGATTGCACATTTGGCACATTTTGCATTACTTAATGAGAATGTATCAATTTTTACAATCAGTTAAATCTCAAAGCTGGTTGTCACCTTTCTTGAGCTAATCTTATCTTCTATCACTGGATGTTTATCCGGCTACGGTAATCCTTAAAATATCCAGGGTGCCATTTAAATAAATTTTAATATAACATTAGTGTAGGAAATCCAACTCCTCTGTTTGGTCACCTCAGATTGTATGCCCTTCCTGCACCCTATATTTTTGTTGGCTTTAAAACTCTGTGCACTTTACCCTGGCTAACCAGTATTAAAGTACTTGTGATCCCCCTTTAAACATAGTCGAATTTACATATTCCTAATTGGCAATTTTGAATTGCATATGCATTCCTCATATATGGTACAAAGTGTACCCAGGGCCAGGAAGATAAATGCCGCTGGTGGACTGCAGCAGCAATGTACCATCCAGTACAGTGGCAGTGCAAGCATGGTGTCAGGTCTGCCACTGTTGCCTCACTGTAACAGTTCAAAACATGCACTGCGACCTGTCAAACCCTTTTTAACAGGTAACACCTCATGTTTAAAATGTATTACATCACCCCTGTGTAGGCCTTGTAGCCCAAGAGGCACTGTGCATGGTATTTAATAGTAGGATATGTTGAGATTTAATGTTAACATGTCCTCACAATGACTAACACCCGAATGTTGCAGGGGGAAACAGCCATTACAGAACAGCAGTTACCAAGCATGCCTTTACATGCATGCATTATAATGCACGCACCTTTACCATGCATAGCCTTTACCATGCATTTTTGCAATGCATATGCCTTTACCACACGTGCCTTCGCAATGAATTAACGTTGTAAAGGCATGCATGGTAATGGCATATGCGGGGTACGAGTGTTAAGGGCATTTCGCGGTAAAGGTGCTGGTGTGTAGTAAGGCTATGTGCGCGGTTAAGCTGCCAGCGTGGTTGTGGTTATGGCTATCAAAGTCATTAGAGGAAACTGAGAGACCCTTCCACTTCCTCCTTATGACTTGTGCCGCGCCTGAAGAGATTGCTCGTCGTGTGAATGAGGTAAGGGGGATTTGACCTGGGGTAGGGGGATGATTTTAGGGCTTTGGTTGGCGGGCGTGGCTTTAGGGCTTTAGGGTATTTTTAAGAAGGGCTAAGAGGTGGTCATATAGGGGATGGGTATTTTTAAATAAGGCTGAGGGCCAGGCACAAGGGGGGTCACCCAGGGTAGTGTTTCAGGGCTTATGGTAGGGGACGGGCATTATATAGAAAGCCTAGGGGCTGAGGGGGGGTGCTGGGGTCTGCTTTTAAAGCTCAGGGCAGGGGCCAAGGAAAACCTTTACCACTCAAATGCCTTTAACATTCATGCTTTTACAACAAAATTGTGAAAGCATGCATGGTAAAGGCATATTTGTCATTAGAAAATGTGTGGTAAAGGTTGTGCGTGGTAAAGGCATTCACGTTGTAACGCATATGTGGTCAAGGCAAGCATTGTAATCGAATGCGTTATTCAGTAATACAACCGTTGCAGGCGTAGCTGTCCCATGCCAAAAATCAGAATACAGATTAAAATACTTATGGGCAGATTTACAAGCCACTTGCACCACTTTTGCGTCATTTTTCTCATGTTATAAATGACGCAAAAGTGGCGTAAGCAGCTTGTAAATCTGCCCCGTATACTGTATCTCAGGTAAGGAACCAGCAAAAAAATATTTCAACATCTATTTTTAATAGTTATTAAGAACCAGATTCAATGGTAAAGCCCGAATTTTGATAGCAGCGCCATCGTAGAGACGAAACATTCTGGCATACCCATCCGCCGCATAACTGATAAAAAAAGGGCCACTCAAGGGAGTCGAACGCCTTTTCGGCATCCAAAAGAACGGCGGCAGCAGGCGTGGCAGCGTCGATCCTATGCAATACAGTGAATAAGGTCCGAAGATTCAGGGAAGTGGACCTGTGAGGGACGAAGCCAGACTGTGCCGGCGAAATGATGGATTCCATCAGTAAAGACAGTCGAATTGCAATTACCGTAGCCAATATTTTGTAATCTAGATTCAATAACGATAATGGCCTATATGAGCAACATAATTTGGGGTCTCACCCAGGTTTGGGAAGTAGGATAATGATCGCCTCTCTGAATGTCGGAGGAAGGGTGCCAACCTCAAGTGACTCCGCATAAATCTCCACCAATTGCGGCACTAAGATTTCCTTGAATGCCTTATAGAAATCGGCTGAAAAGCCATCAAGCCCAGGTGCAGAGGAGCCACACAGCGCATCAATAGCTTCAAACTATGCTGTCCGGAGGGATGAGGATAGATACAAAATCCTGCATGTATCTTTCTAAGTAGACTAGCGCGATTTCGAACAGATAGTCCCCCTGGTCACGCAGATTACCGGTAATTCTAGTAGTGTATAATGTTTTATAATATGAGAGAAAATGATCACAGATTTCCGGGGTAGAGTGTAGTGGTTCGCCCTGTGGACCGGTAATCTCAGTGACGTAAGCCGAATCACGCGGAGGGCGTTAAGTGTGCACCAGTAATTTACGAGGTCGCCCCCCCTCGCCATATCTGCGAGCAATGTGTTGTTTACTAAGGAAAAGCACCTCCCGTTCGGCTGCTTCTCTAAATTCAAGCAGCAGGGCCAGGCATTTTGCCTCTCCCACACTGGAAATCGAGTCAAGTAACTCCCGGTCCAAGCAGCAATGTCATTCTCAATGCGATTAAACGAAGAGCGTAGATCCCACAGGGCCCCGGCATGCTTGGCAATACAAACTCCCCTAATATACGCCTTAAATCCCTCCCACAGAACCGCACAGGTGTCGACCGACCCGGTGTTCAATTCGAAGTACTCCTCTATTGCCTGTCTAACCTCCTCATTGAAAACCTGATCCAGTAAATCACTTCCGGGGAACTGCCACTGCCGTTCGTACCCACCCGGCCTGGGGATATTCAATCGGAGCACGACAGGGGAATGATCTGAGAGTGTGCTGGGAAGAGTGCGTATTTCATCCAGCCAGCCTGCCACCCTCGGAGAAACCAACCAGTAGTCTATCCTGGTCCACGTGTTATGAAACCCTGAGTAGTGCGTGAAATCTGGAAGATATGAATCAAGCCTGTGTTCGACATCTATCAAAGAGAAGTGAGAACATAGTTCCTTGAGGGCTTGACGGGCACGGGGTTTGGTGTCAGGGGAAGTGGAGGTACTGTCTCTAGATGGGTCTAATAATAAATTAACCCCCCGCCCCCAAGTATCAGGAGCCTGGGGTCCAATGATAGGAGCAGAACATGCAGCTTGTGAAAGAAGGAAGGGGAATCGACATTTGGGCCATAAACCACCACCAATGAAATTTTGTGTCCCATCAATGAACCAGTGACAACCAGGAAACGACCTTCAGCATCAAGCGAAGTTTTATGAAGTGAAAAAGGGACTCGTTTGTGTACAAGAATTGCAACCCCCCTGGCATAGCGGCTATAGTTGGAAAAATATCTATGGGAACCCCAACTCGCCGCCACAGAAGTGTGGTCAGAGCTAAACAGGTGTGTCTCTTGCAGAAATATTATGTCTATGTGGTGTCGGGCAATATAGTCGCCGCCACAGAAGTGTGGTCAGAGCTAAACAGGTGTGTCTCTTGCAGAAATATTATGTCTATGTGGTGTCGGGCAATATAGTTGAGGACCTGTCTACGCTTCCTAGTATTATTCAGTCCTCTGACATTCCATGTTATCAAAGAGAGCCCGGAAGGACCGGGTTGACACCCTAGTGTAGCCATGGAATAGGTAGCACCAAAATCGCACCACAATACATGTCTATCACACGCCGCAACCAAGCACCGTGATCAATAATATAACAAAAATCATTCAAACTGAACAAATAACCCCCCCACACCCACCACCCAGCCTCCTAACAACCCCAAAGAGGCCTACCCCATCATTTCTAACCAAGTGTGTTTGCAATGCCACAAGAAACAAAATTGCATTAACCAAAGACGCACATAGCAAAAAAGACATATTATAGAAAGAAATTGTGGTATCCACCATAGGGCATGACAATGCCACGCCGAACGGGCAATAAAAATAACGGCATAATCATGTAGAAGAAAAAAGTATACAAGGAGTAAACATAGCAGAACAAAGCGAGTAATGCCTAAAATCTGTCAACCAGTCCCGGGCTGGCAGAAAAGTTCTACACTGTCCTGCGATCCCCCCTGTGCTGGAGAGGAAGGGTGAGGCACCACAGGGGAACCAGAACGTTTCTTCTTGTAGTTCTGACAGAACTCCTGCGCCTCCGTGGGAGAGTCAAATATGCGAGGCCTGCCATCCACATCCACCTTGAATCAAGCAGGGTACAGCATGCCGTACTTGAGCCCTAGGTTCCTCAAGGCTGCCTTCACTCCATTGTACTTGCGTCTCGCCTCCTGAACCATGACGGTAAAGTCAAGGAAAAAAGCTAGCTTGCTGCCCTGCCTTTGGACGTCTCCCATATCACGGGCCGAACGAAGAGCAGCATCTCTGTCCCTGAAGTTCATAAGCCTGGCAATGATGGGCCACGGGGGAAGACCCGGACGGGGTCGGGCCCCAGCGACATATGGGCACGCTCAACCACAAAGCCCTGCGTGAAGGTCTCCCTGCCAAACAGCTCCACAAGCAACAGTTCGACGAAAGTGTCCATACGGCCCGTGGAGGTCGTCTCCGGAACGTCAATAATGCGGATATTATTGCGGCGGCATCGAGCTTCTAAATCTTCGTTCTTGATGGCTACATCCTTGAGAATCTTTTCAACTCTTTCCAGCCGTTTCAAGGAGGCTGACGCACCGTCCTCCACGTCCGAGACCCTCGCCTCCACAACATCAGGCCTGAATCTTAGTTCCCATGTCCGCCAGTTTCTTGTCTAGATCGTCTAATCTCCCATCAAGCGCCTTAAAGACAGCTCTCATCTCGGCCAGCATGGCAGTCACAAGGGAGGCATGGTCCTCGGTGTCATCAGGGCCAGCAGCCCCACCTGCCACATCAGGAGGGACATTCGGAGCGGGGCTAGCAGCCTTATCAAATTGCAGCAACCACTGCTTAGCGTCCTTTTTCCCATTGCAAAAGGAGAGAGAAGGAACGTGACAGTGACCCAGAATTGCAGGAGGCGTGGAGAGACCAGTGGGAGACAAGACAAGGAGCGGACCCGCAGATGTAGCAGAGCCAGAGCACAAGTAACAGAGTCAATATAGGGCAATCAAAGTGGCGAGGCGGCAGGCACAGTAGCAGGCAGCAAATGGCGGAAAGAGAGGCAACCACAGGAGCAGGGTGGTGAAGTCACTTAGGTCTCCCCGCAGCGGCAGGGTAAATCACCAATGACAGCGTAGCGCAGCGCTGGTGCGGAGCGCCAACCAGGCATACACCGCAAGGTGGGACGCACCAGGTATAGGACACAGTCTTATGGCCAGCTCCAGGCACGGTGTCGATGATTATATGCCACTGAAGGGATTCAGCGCCTCCAATGATCGCCGGGCATCAGCGGAGAGGCCAGGGACTCAAAGTAGATTGCGCCTCCAGGATCGCGATATCAGGGCCCAGCATGGCAGCAGTAACATGACCACACCCACAGGTGGTCAACTCGATGCAGGCCGTCGCTCAACCCGGCCGCTGAGCAGTCAGGGGGGGTCGAGGGGGGAGCCAGCGCGCCCAACGAAGACCAGCGCCGCTGCAGCCCCCAGGCGGAATACCGGGGCCTCCACACAAGCCCGGCCACTTCCCGCCGAGACCAATACTCTAGCCCCCGGTGCGGACACGCCCAAAAGGCCCAGGAAGGCCCGGGGAGCACAGTGCCAGTGAAGGGGACCCAGCGGAGGCCGCAGCAGGGGTAGCGCGGGGAGGAGAGCCTGCAGAGCGGGGAGCAAAGGGTGTACAGGGCAGCGCCGGACGCCCTTCGGGGCAGAGACTCACCGCCCCCGAAGAGGTGTCTTCCGTGTCGAGGAATGCTGCAGGGCCGCACCGGGTCTACACGGCGGTCCGCCACACACCAGTCACAGGGAGCCCAGTAGCCAATGCCCGGCATCGGACGGATCACCACAGTCTCTGGGGCCAAAGGAGTGTGTTTTGCTTAAATTGGGGACTCCTACATCGTGGGATCGAGGCTAATTTACGCCCGGCTGGCAGAGCTTCAAGCAGAGGCGGCCATCTTGGTCGCCTCCATGGCCACGCCCCCGAGACCTGTTATCCTTAGTGTGGATTTATCTCTAACTTTTTGCCTTCCACCTCCGGTGTGCTGATTTTGTTTTTGCTATCTTTAGAAATCTGCACACGTTACCACTTCTAACCTGTTTCAATGTGCTTGTGCTCTCTCCTAAAACATGGCAAGATAGGCTTATACCCAATTGGCATATTTAATTTGCTTGTAAATCCCTATTGAAGATGGCACCACCTGTGCTCAAGACCTGTAAATTAAATGCTGCTAGTGGGCCTGTAGCACTGATTGCGCCACCCACTTAAGTATCACTTTCAAGCATGTTTCAGGTCTGCCATTGCAGCCAGTGTGTGCATTTTTATACTGCAGTTTGATCTGGAAAAACAATAAATCCTTTTGTCAGGTCCAGAACTTACTTTTTAATACTTATACGTCACCACTAGTGTAGGTCCTGGGCAACCCAGAGTGTTAGGGGCATCGTATTTAAAAGGTTTTAGTTTTACATTTTCTGGTAGTGAAAATGTCTTGCATTCATTTTTCTGTACTGCAAGGCCTACCTCTCGCATGGGATAACATTAGAGCTACCTTATTACATTTAATTAAGTGTTTATTTCCAAATGGGAGTGGGTCAAAAGCTCATGTTTGGTGTCTCTGGAATTGTAATGCAAAAACTATCTTGTGTGGTGAAGTTACATTTTAAATTACAATTTTGAAAATGCCACTTTTAGAAGTTGGTATTTTCCTGCTAAGCCATTTAGTGCCTGCAGCCTGTCTCTGGGTCACCTGAATGAGTGTAGCTGACAGTTGGGCGTTATGTATTCCTGCTGCACAGTAACACACAATATATATGTTAGGTGTGCCTGGATGGGTCATCACTGGCAGTATGGGGGGATAGAGCTGGGAACAACACTACTAAAACTTGAATAGGCTGTGTCCTACCCCCACACAAAGGGCTACATGCCCCCTGTAGTTCATCTGGAGCCAGGGCAGGAAAGGCAGCATGTCTGCGGACCTCAAAGGGAAACCTCTAGAAGCTTCTCCCACTTCAAAAGAAGTCCCAGGTATATATATTGTACCCCCTACACCAACTCTTCAGTACACTTCTGGACCTCTGGATACTCAATCAGTAAGAACTACTGTGTTGCTGAAAGGACTGCCACTCTGCTGGACTGCTGCTCTGCTGCCTGCTGCCCTCTCTCCTGGGTGAGAAGTACTGGACCTACATCTGTTGAACCCAGGACCCCAGAGTGACTCCAAGGCTAGTTGGCTCGCCTTCTAACTAGAGACTCAGGGACACAAGCCTGAGAAAACCTCAGGAGCAGGGTGGTGAAGTCACTTAGCAACTCGATTCTGCCATCTGTAAGTCCTACACTGCCAAGTTGTGAAAACCCCAGTCCTCGACCCTTGGAAGTGGGCCTAAAAGTGCTCTGCCAGCCCATCTATAGATCCAGCAGAACCAACACATCTTCTGTGCTGCGCAACTAAATTGCAAGCAGAAGAGACCCATCGCCTCTGCTGCAAAGGTTCTCCCAGTGCAAGGACTCTGCATCGACCTTGCAGCCCGCATTGGAACTGCCTCTGTGCATAACTTCACCGATACAAGAGCTTGCATCGCAAATTTCTCACCGACGGCACCCTTGATGATTGTACAGGTTCTCGCATCACAGCCTCACAGCTCCTTAGAAATGACTCATCGCCTCAACTGTGTGATGCATCCTCTATGCCGGACTTCGCAATGCAAACCCTTGTTGCTGAAATCCTCAACAATGATGCAGGACCTCGCATTGCAGCTCCTCATCTCCTCTGAACACCTGCAGCACCTCGGCTGCATGACACATCCTTGATACGAGACCTGAAAACGCTCTGCTACCAGAATTTAAGATACTCATGTTCAGGTGGCCAACTGGGTCAAGTAGCCAGTCCACACACCATTGTGACCGGCTTAAATTTGTGACTTTGTCCTAGTCTTGTGCGACAGTGGGCACTTAATGCTTTTTTGGTGCTATTTTCCCTAAAATCTTTAAAATAACATATCGCCCTTTCTACTGCTTTGATTTTTGTCATATGGCCTTATTTTATTTATTAAGACGTATTCTTTTTTTCTTTTACTTGGTGTGGGATTTTTCCTCTGTTGTGTTTTCACGGTATTACTGTTTGAAGTGTGTATAAAAACTCTACACATTGACTCTAAGTTGAGCTTAACTGCTCTGTGCCAAGCTAGAGGGATGAGCGCAGGATAATTTAGGGTTTGCTTGTGCCTCAACCTGACAAGGATTGTGGTATCTGCTTGAGTGGGGTCTTGCCCCCCTGAACCAGCAGCCCAATTTCTAACAACACTATAGTGTCAAATGCTGCTTGGGAGTCAAATCCTGCCTGACAGGTTTTGTGGGTTCACATGCAACACTTGGACAGACTTGAAAGGGAAGAGAACAGGATGCCAAGACAATTATTTTGGCTCGCCTGTCTTGTTGCTGAAGGACTCTACTTTTATCCTACCAGAATTCAGTCTATGATTATTGTGAATACAGTTGCTGCCTGAAACTGGATTTTAGTGCTAGATGTGAGAGAGTACGAGTATTAGTATAGGACACTCCCCCCCACACACACACACAGCCGTCAAAGCCCAAGGCCTAGATTTACTAAGATTTGATGAAGCGCAACGCAACAAGACGACTTGCTGTGCTACATCAAATGGAGAGAGCAGTAATGCTCCATCTCTACTAAGATATACAGCTCACATAGAAAGAGGTAATCAAAAGGAGAAATAAACATATTTCTCTTTGTTAAACGTCACTTGGGAAGGCTTACCATTTAAACACATTCCCATGTTTATTAGTCCTAGTAAATCTGGTAATGCGCCAAAAGCCATAGGTCAATGCATGGGAACGCCCACTCTCCACCCATGGAACGCCTTCCAAATGCAGAGTAAAACAAGGCAGTGACATTAGCTGTTTTGCATTACTCCAGATTTACTAAACAACGCAGAGCCAAGCAAGGTAGCTCTGCATAAGCTTAGCAAATCTGAATTAAGCCCTAGCGTTACCCTGCATCACCCCGAGTTTAGTGTAAGCGAAGACTTTGCTATCTAGAAAATGGCCAAAGTGGATAAGATTGGCCCTGGAAACTTTTACCCCATTGGGTAGAGGGTGCCCGGGAGTGATCCCCACCCACTAGCTAGTGCCAGGCATAAATGTGGCATATCCAGGCACCCACTTCAGAACACATACTGGGCCTGCGGAAGATTAAAATAGGACTGGACCTACTGTCTGTGACCTCGAGGAGCCCTGAAGGACTTGCTCCTGTACTCAGGGCAAAGAACTGGAACCAAGGCTTCTAAGGCAGACCTGTTAAACTTTCCTGGAATTACCAAGCAGACCAGTGGCAGCTGGACTTGGAAGTATGATGTTGTAGGCCTCTGCCAGATTCCCTCTGAGGCTTTAAGTGCCTCCCTGAGGTCCTGGGAGGCTTTAGAAATATACACCTGTGGCAGGTATAGACTTAAAAGGCCAAATGTATATACTGGTGGCATGTATACTCTGCAGCAGCAGAGATGGAGTATACATACCACCAACATGAAAACACATAAGGTGTGGCTACAGCGGTGACTACTCTGTCACCGCACTAGCCAAACTTCCCAGATGGCCTGACAGTGTAAGGGCTGTCAGAAAAATGGCTGCATGTCCCCCTGCCCAACAAGGATGGGAGACATGCAGCCATGTGCTGCCCATCACTCCCAGGCACAACCTGTCGGCGAGGGATAGTAAAAAACAAATAATGCTCCCACCCACCATCGGAAATGACTCCCATGGCAAGGGGAGCATTACTTTTTTGACTTTAAAAAACAAACAAAACGAAAAGCCATTTTGGGATTTTCTTTTTGAAAATAAAAAAAAGAATACTGTTTGGTGCAGGGTAGTGTCATTCTGACAAAGCCCTGTGCCAAACAGCGTGATACATTGACAGGAACCACTGTGAAGGTAGTTCCTGCCAATGCCTTATAAAAGATCTTTGATCAGGTCGAACCTGGTTGGTATATCTGACCAGCGTGCTACTGTAGTCCTCCTCAATATTCATTTAGGTTCTGGTCTAACAAGACTTGTGACTATTATTGGGGCTTTGTACTTTTTTGAGCTATTTCTGCTTAAAACTTTACAAATGCGTATAATGTTATTTAATGCATTAAGCTTCAACCTATTCTTCTGGTTTGGGGATTTTTATTGTTTTACCTTTTGACTTGATTACTATTTTGGTATTGCATTAATACTTTACACATTGACCAAAGTTGAGCCTGTCTGTCTGTGTCGTAGCTATCAGAGGGTTGAGTTCAGGTTAATTTGTTGGCTTTGAGCGTTCACAATAACAAAGGGGTGATTATTCCTTTAGGTGGATTGTCACCCTCCACAAATATGAATCCAATTTCTTACATTAAGGGTACTTCTGTTTCTCTTATTTTGACTTTAATAGTTTCACAATATGGAATGTGCCTCTAATCGAGCTAATTGCTATTAGTGATAAGGACACCTAATGGTGCATCCTCCTTCTCCAGTTCCACCAAAACAGAGATGTCTGCAGGGGAGAGCAACCGAGGCATTGCACTCCAGGCTCAGCTGCGTAATACTCTACAAATTCATGCTAATTGTCACAGCAAAATTAGTAAACAAACAGGGGGCTTATTTATGAGCTGTGACGCTGTGGCGGCATTAAAAAAGTCGACAACATCGTATATGGATGGGAAGCACACCGTTGTTTAAACCAATGTTCCTCATATTATCATTGTCCAGATCCGTTTTATGCGTGCTTAACACCGGTGACGTGCCTAGCCCAAACGCACGTGTAAACTGAACACCATCAACTTGGGGCTATCTTTCAGGTGGAGGAGGAATTCATCTACATGAAATGTGTAAACTGAAAACTTATTGGTGAATACGTAGATGGAGAGTGAGGGAGTAGATTTGAATGATGGCTGTTAAGTGGGGGAGGAGATGAGCGATAAGCGTAACGGGAGGGCCTGCACCATCTAAATGGAAGTAAGGGAGGATAAAGGTGGGGGATGTTTTGGCTGATGGGGTTAAAAGAGGGGAGTTATTTATTAAGTGAGAGGGAGCAATGTTCTGAAAATCGTGGAAACGAAACTGATTAATAAAAAGAACCAACAGGTTTAGAACATTACATAAAGAATAAGATGTTACATTTAATAGAGTGAAATTTGTACCATAAACACAGAGTTTGATTGTATATATATTGGATGATTTTTAATGTACGTTTTATTATTATTTTCAGTTACACCCTGACGAAGGGCCCCCAGAGGCCCGAAATGCATTGGTGCTAATAAACTGCTTTTGATGAATTTTCTTTGGCACGTGTTTTTTGGAGAAGAGGCTCGGATGGCCCACTTAAAACACAAGAAATTTTGAAAATTGCATTTCCCTGCTTGTGGATGTGAATGGATTTGAAAGGTTTATAGTGAAAATTAAAAAAGAAGAAGGAATATGGAATTCATTGAAGTATAAAACATTGATGTTATTGAGAATATTTGCAAATGTGACACAAGCTGTGCCACTGGTTTTGGGGCTGAAAGATAGCCCCAAGTTGATGGCATTAAAAAAGTGCCACGTTGTGCCATATTTACAAAGTGATGCAGCTAAGCCTATGAGTCACTTTGTGAAGCCCTGCTCTACGGTATGTCTGCGTCAGGTATAACTTATGCAGAGTGTGCATTCCCCTGCAAAAAAGGCTCGTAGAAGTGTCACAGTGAAATCTATATAGGCATGATGCTGACGCATGCCCTTTCACATGGGGCTTGCCCAATGTAAAATGACACATTGCTGGAGTTTCGTCACTTTTGCGCCTACAGGTACGTCAGGAATGCTGACATATCTGTAAATCCTTGTGACATGGAGCGCCATACAGTAAATACAGCGCATCCATAGTGTTGCAAGGAGGGTACACTTAAAAGTGTTGTATAGCTGTTGTCACGCAGCGATGCAATACTTTTCATAAATGAGGCCTCCATTATAAAGATGAAGTACCAGCAAAATAGTAAACACAATAGCAAAGTCAACAGCTTATTGATGTATAGTTGCTTGATTAGCGATATTAATTAAATTAGTTTGTCTTGAAGATTATGTATGTCAGTGAAAAAATATAACTCTTTTGGTGATTACAGTAATTAACACTTGCAAGACTCACTGGGGCTTATTTATAAGAAACTGACACATCTGCATAGATACGTCAGTTTCCCTGCGCCTGCTTGAGAAACCCTTGTGCCACCATGGATGCGCCGTATTTACAATATGTGTCTCCTAAAAGGGGATCGATTCAGTTGCAGGCTATGGAAGCTGGAATTTAAAGGGCGTGTCTGGAAAAGTTAGCTCCTAGACCATAGACCATAGATTCAAAATAATTTCATACAAGAGGAGCTATAGAGCATTCTCCCTTTGTCAGTAAAATTAATATGTAAACATGAAACAAAATTCTTTCATGGTTATCCTAAGGTTTCCCGTATATTTCTTTATTTTCCTTTTCAACATCCACCTGTTTAAAGTCTATTTACTGCACACGAGCCAGGTATTATGCTTCATGCATTGTATTAATTCATTTTTTATAAATTCACAATTAATTATTATTTTTTTTAAATACAAAACGTATTTCCTATTTTTGTGTAGTGCGAACAGGGACAAATATACAAGTGCATCGTTACATATATACAGATGTATCAAACATGACAAAGATATCTACATAAAGACTGTTAATTTCAACGTATATCAAACTGAACCAAAAATGACAAAGAGTGAGTGAAGTACAATAAAAAGACATTGCATACAAACATTAACTGTACATAGTGTGTTACAGAGTGTCCACCTTATTTTACATTCTGGGACCTATTATCACTGTATCCTCATATCTTCTCAATGGTAGAGAAAAGGTCCTACTGGGGTCAGAGCAGGGCTAACTTATTTAATAAACCAAGTTTCATTTATCTATACATTGGTTTATAGTGCCTTTTAAAGTCCAATTCTTTGAAGGTGCCAACTCTTGACCTCCCTTATAATATGCTGACGCGTTTCGACTTTCTGGACCTAAGGGACGAGTCAATAGAACGTCTTCCTCAGGGCGGTGATGTTCCTGGAGGGACCAGGTGGTCAACAAATTGTCAATTTGCCATCTTTGCATGGACCTGGGCGATACCCCATTAATGAGAGTGTCCTCCTTGACAGGCGTGTGAATCTTGCCCTAGGGTCCTCAAGTTTATTTAGGATGAACTTCCGTCGTCTTTTTGAGCGGAGAGTAGAGGGCTACTCCTCTTTGCTGCCGTCAGAGAGCTCTTCTCTTGGGATCCGCCATGGATCACAGTAGTTGGTTTTCCTTGTTGCGGACCGTGCTGGGCGTATTTACAATATGGCGCACCATGGCACAAGGATTGACAGATGCAGCAGGAATTCTGATGCATCTGTCGGCGCAAAAGTCACGCATTGCTGGAGTTGTGTCACAAGCATGATGCAACTCCAGTAATGCATGGGAGGCCTATTCCTAACACACTGCGTCACTCTTTATTACTGCTCCAATCAGTTGTAGGGTTTTGACGCAGTGGTGTCCTAGGAGTGGCAAGTGAAATCTTGTAGATTCCACTGCATCACTTCTATGAGGCTTTCCCCCGTGGGAACACCCACCCTGCATACATTCTACCTGATGCAAGAATAATTTGACCCATGGCTTTACAAGGTAATGCATCTCCCTAGATGCGCCATGTTGTAAATGGGCCACATGGGCCACAACATGGCGCATTGTTTATGCTGCTATTGCGCCACAAAAAGTGACGCAACAGCGGTACAAAAGTGTCGCAAGGGTCTTGTAAATTTGCCCCACTGTGTCTCACAGTAAAATATGTCCGTATACAAAGGGAAAGTGGTTGGGTAACAATAGCAGGTGTCTTGGAAATTATACTCCACAACTGGTTAGTGCCCCAGGCCCTGCAAAAGCTTCTCAATGGTCTGAAGAAACAGCAAAACCTGACACAGGGAAAGACCAATGTTGCGTGCCATACGCGGCAATGACATTCCAACCTCTACACTATAACTCCTGTCACTAACAGCAGAAATGTAATAAAAATAGGAAGAATAAATATTTATTATTTCCTAATCTCCTGAACCTGCTGCTTCCCCCATCTTCAGCGTTGCCATGTCACTTAAAAAAGAGAAAATGGTCTAAAAATTGGCTGCCAGATTCAAAGCAACAAACAAACTACATATCCACTTACACATTAATCATATCGTCACTCATCCTCCCAAAACTCAAGGGAAATGAGCACAATTCTACACCTAGCGTTCACAGACATTGACGGTACTCAATATGCCTTTAGTCCCTGCATAAGCCGTAGCCCGTATGGATGCTGCTCGGGGCTTTGCCATGGTCTCTGTCCCAAGGTAAAGACAGCAGAAAGAAACGATTCACAACTAGAAATAAAGTCGTTCTGTCCATCTGTCTCGTTCCTCTATCCAACACATGTGAAAAACAGTCTGAAATTGCACAAAATAAAGAAACACGTGCAGGAGTCTGCTGCGGACCCCACTCTGTACATAATTTATGATACAACAATGGAAAATCAAAGAAAATAGATTTGATTCCATTCCAGCATCTCATTATGGGTCTCCATACTTCACCTAAACTGCATCAGCACTGGAAAAATATCCTAAGTAAGAAAATTAAGCATGGCTCCCATATCCAACAAAAAACACGTATCTTCCCAAACCCACTGAAGTTGCTGTGAAAAATAAAGGATAGAGGGTTAGGTTCAGCAAACTCAAATAATAAAATGGATCACAAAATTGGGTTACCAGCAGAAGCCCGCACCTGCGTACAAATCACTGCGTTTCCCAGGTCGTTTCCTCATCTCACCAACTACAGAAAAAATACCCACATTGAAAGAAAAAAATACGTCTTAGCAGCCCTGCAAATCAGCTGCTTTCCGGGTGCTTAATTATTCCAACGACTGGCAAATTGGGCTTGATTACCAGTGAATGTGTTATTATTTATTGACCTTGATAAATAATGATACCACAGGGTACATTATTTATCATGTGCGATAAATAACACCCGTTATGAGTTCATGAGGAATACCATGCAGAGTTTGGTGTTTAATGCACCAAATAACTCGGGGGGCATATTATCAAGCAGGGCGTTAAAAATTATCACTGTTTTAGCGGCAGAAAACTGCTGCTAAAGCGGCGCTAATGGGCTTGATAATATGCTCTTGTGAATTCCAATAGAAACCCATGTTCTGGTGTGAACATGGGCTTCTATACTCCAGGGCATATTATCAAGCCCAAATTTTAGCATGTCAAATCTACCGAAATTTAATAGGGAAAACATACGTTATTTACCGAACATGGGGGCATATTGTCAAGCAGGGCGTTAAAATTATCGCCATTTTAGCGGCAGAAAACTGCTTGACAATATGCCCCATGTTCGGTAAATAACGTATGTTTTCCCTATTAAATTTCGGTAGATTTGACATGCTAAAATTTAACAAAGAATGGGGTATTTAACTCATTCGATAATTATTATAAGGATTTATTCAATACGTTTTAAAATTTTGTTCCTACAACCATTGTGATAGTCCTCATAATAACCAGGGAGAATGGGTCCAACAATGAGCTATATCTGACCTTTCTTATCAGATCTTTTAAGTGGCTCTCATCTAGAAAGTTAAACAAGAAGAGGCTGTGGGGATTCCTATCCGCAACCATGGCCAGCAAATCCATAGTTTCTCTATGCCAGGATGCTAAAATGGCAGGTAAGAATTTGTGCCTAGTGGTAAGGGGAGGGTGTTGCAAAATAGTAATATGCCAGATAAGTGGTTATTTTTGAATTGTGCAATGGTGAAGAGACAGAATGCTCAGAGAATTGTGTGAGTGCTTCATAGTAAGACAGTAAAGGGGAAGGGAGAGAGGAAGGGATCTAATGCCAAAAGTGGTTGGGCTATAAATGGCAGACTCATGTCTCCTCTCTCCTGTGCTGCTAATGTGAGCAGGGGAAGAGCGGGCGGGGGCATGCCTGTTAATATTTAAAAATACGATGCCAATGTACACCATGATATCTGTATATGTATAATAACTAACTTGCATCTCCATTGTTGGATTCTCCACATATGACCCCCCTCAACCCAGAGTAAGAAATATGTGGTCAGGCAGGCCCAGTGACCTAGGCTGAATACCTAATTGACAGATCACAGATGAGGCAACACGCAATCCTTAGACAATTGCATAAACAGGAAAACCCAGATCTCTCCCACAGAAAGACAGCAACACCACAATGTTCTCAGCAGATTGGCCCCAATAAAACACTTTTGGCCAGAAAGTCAGATGCCACCCTAAGTTAGGAACACACAGCCAATCAGAACACAGAATGCACAGAACACGCAGTGATAACACGCTCCACATGCAGGACATCTCAACACGTACCCACTAGCCCTGGATTGGGTCCGAGCAAGATCCAAGCCCACCTTGACTTCTTATCAAATGACCAGATTTATGACTCTTGGCAATGCCCACATTTCCATCTCCGAATGAATTCACAAATTGTTTTATGATGCTTCATGTAATGTATAAAAAGACGGCTGAAACCAATGTGCTTTGTGACAGTCTTCAGACCCCAACTCTGTTGCCTGCTCTCCCAGCTGCTGAGTTTAATTAAACTAATTATTCCTGTTTTCCCTAATGCCTTTTGCCTTTCATTTATTTAACGGTAAATTCATATTTGATCAAGATGCCAAAGGTGAAACTGTGATGCGTACATGTGAATAAAGGGACTTGTTTTCACCTCAAGATTATGAATATTACATACAATGCAAGATTCAGCCTCATCTTTTTCATATCACTCAGAAAACCTCTGAGATCTCAGTTACCCATTGATAATTCCATGTATAAAGCACCTATGTACGGAAGCTCTCTGCCCAACAGTATACAAATTCAGACCACACTAATGCTAACCTACACATAGCCAGGTCTTCTTGAGACAGTTCTAACAGAAACAACATCACCTCCTGGTGATCTGCACTCATAAGGCCTGCCCACAACTGTGAACTCAAGAGAAAGAGTAAACTGAGAAGTTTCTATCAGCTTCTATCTAGCATATAATGAAGACATATATTAACTATGAAAGAAGAACATGCTTGCCTCTGTGCCTCATGTACCACACACTGTCTCAAGTGTTTAGTGAGACCCAAGTAAAGGCCATTTCTACAGTATATTCTGGAATAGATGGTTAATAGGAGTAACCGTAGAACAAAAGACAGCAAGCCACAACTAATGGCCCAATCTGGGAAGAAAATAGCAGGTCATAAATGAGAAAGAGTTCCAAGTTTTTACATAAAAGAGGGACAAAGGCAGGGTGCAAGAGTGTCCAGAAATAGATCAGATATTGCATTATCCCTGTTACCCCAGACAGGAATTGTATCTTCTATCCCATGGTGGAGGGACCTCCCGTCAAATGTATACATGACACCCAAGCAGTCAGTCAGTTATAGTGCACTGACAGGAACCACTGTCACGGTGGTTCCTGTTAATGTATATCCCTGTTGGTGCATGACTGCGTCAGCATGATGCAACCCTGCACCAAACAGTTTTTTTCTTTCTCAAAACGAAAAATGTGAAACAGCATTTTCAATTTAAAAATAAAAAAGTAATGCTCCACCCGCCATGATAGTCATTTTCCTGAGTAGGGGTGCGTATTATTCGCTTTTTACTGTCCCTCACTGCGACGGTTTGTCCGGCAGTGATGGACAGTAAAAAAATGGCTACATGTCCACCCATCCTGATTGAGTGGGCAGACATGGTGCCATTTCTCCGATAGCCCGAACTCCATTGAGCTGTTGGAGAGGTTTGTGGGTTTATGATAGTGACGGAGAAATCAGTGCCATAGCCAAACCTCAGGTTCGCCCACAATTAAAACGGGTGGGAGGACCACTATGTTGGCAGTGTGCATACTCCAACTCCCTTGCGATGGAGTATACATACCACCAACATATAATTTAGGACCTTAGGCTTTACTGAGAAATAGTTCACTAATATCTCAGTTACCACCCTATATGACTTGGTCAAGCCAATTACAAGATAATCTAACAAGGAAAGTGAGAAAATGAGAGGTTTGAGGTGTTGCCGTAATAGACACACCAGGAACGAGATAATGTGAAACTTGAGGCACATCATACTCTTCTGGCTGCATTATAGTGAAGTTCCTATATTCCCAATAGGCTCTGCGCATTGGAATAATATATTCAGCAGTGTAGACGTAGGACTGAGGTCGACTAGGTCTCTACTGACTATATTAGACTTAAGGTTTGCCAGCTAGCTCAGAGGTCACTAGAAACTTTCTCGAATAAACGAGGAGGAGTTTTAACCTCCCGGGATAGACAAGAAGGGATTAGCTTCCGACAACCATATAACATGACAACTTTGCTCCCTCAGAATAAGAGTGTATCTCTAGAGTCGTGTGAAAACAATAGACAGCTATTTCACTCAGTCAAATGTGCGTACTTAGTTTCACCAGAATGCAGAGAAAAGAAAGACGGGCGTTTTCAATAAAAAGGTGTAATTTATTGAGCAGTCTTCTTCGTCATACAAGAGAAATGAATTGCCACAATTGCAATACTCATAGTAAAGTAAAGTGCGTACAGTAAAAGGAGGATTATAAAATAGTACTGTAAAAGCATTGATATGGTTTCTTAGCCATATGATACTTTAAAATATATAAAATATATATACATATATACATTGACTAACGTACTCAACTGGTGCTTCTAAATACGCCTACCCCTGTGTACCTGACCTAAGCCTAATACGTGGGAAGGAGTAAGTAATTAGCAGTTTAAGTTAAGTTTGTTTTGCCAAGAATCTAACTCAAGAATTCTCTTTAAGGGTTTAGTCAGCTCCGTACCTGGGTAATAGAAAGCAGGAGGTCTTGTATCTCTCTCTCAGGACTCGATATCCCAGTAACCCGCGAAGGTATCTGGAAACACCGGAGCTGGATTTCTCGGCAGGAGAAAAGACAGCGTCTCTCTCAGTGCGTCAAAAGGGAGGGGCAGCGTCCGTGGGCTCTCGCATCAGCTGGGCTCTCGGGCAAGTAGATAGCTGCTCTGCTCCAAAACCACCACCATGTGTTTGCTTAAGGCAACGTTGGTATATTTATACCTGTAAGGTGCCGGGTTTGACGTAAGGCTGGACATAAGACGTCAATAAAGATGTCACTAAGAACTGGCCGTTCTTACAGTGCTTTACAGGAGTTCTAGGATGAAATCAAAACAAAGCAAGGGGGATTTCCCAGGTTGCTGGATGTTTGGATTGTTTAGAGAACTCGTTGTGCTTTCTAGGGGGCCGGGGAAGTAGCCTTGCTTAATGTGACAGCATGTGCTACGACTGAATATGGATATGATTATTATGCCGTTGTATGGATATTATTGATTATAACCGGACAAGGGCATAAAATAGGAATATCGATTTAGGCTCCTAGATAAAAACACAATACCCACTCCACGATCTAATGTCCATCATTACTAAAACTAAGCAATAGTAAACATATAAAAGTGCATGTGTATTTCAACCCACCCCAAAATAAATTTTTAGCATTTGAAATGGTGCATAGATATACACGAAAATTGATTATAGGTACTGTACGCTATTCAAGCAGTGTAATCATTCAGTAAAAAAGATGCATATATATATCAGCATGAATGATTTGCGGAATTTACACATGAAATGGCTCTTAATACAGAAAAAAGGTCGAGACCATTCCATCACATGTAAATACAGTTGCTGTAAATGTGCTAGAGGCTGAGGTAATATATTGTCTCTAGAGTCCCTAAAAAAAGAAGCTCTGTCCTCTAAGAATAGTTCTACTTTAAGCAGAGTACAAGTGCCAGAAAAAAAGGTAAATATTTTGGAATCGAAGAAAAAATAATTTCGCTTTCAGGGGAGAGAAAAAAATATAGTTCCAAATATGTTCAGTAGCTTTTGTTTATCAAAGCCGAAGGCCGAATTCAGAGTTCAGGGAACGCTGTGTACTAGTTTGCTTAAAAAGGTATTCTTTTTGTTCGGGGGAAAGCATCATTTCAGACAGACTCGCAAAAAAGTTGTCTACGGCTTCAGGTGAAAGTTCGATTAAGTCCGAAAATGCCGCAACTGTACAGTCGTGAGAATGATTGCTATCATCGATGTCAGGGTCAGCAATGCTCACAGAAGGTCGTACCTGGGTGATGTTGCTCTCATCTCGTTCTTCACTACCCTCTAATCGCAGTGGTGAAGTCTCAATGAATGCCGTCATCAGAATGGGTAGCCGCTGGGGACAACACGATGCATGAGCCGTTACAGGACTTAGCAAAGTATTTGTATCCAATGGTACTGCTGATGGTAGTGTAAGACAGACGTCCAACACGCATTCTTCTCCGCATAGCATACACCGAAGCACAGGTAAGATGCAATTCTGCCAGATGGGTCTGAATGAAAGAAACCAGGTCATATTCAGATCTCTTAACCGGGCTAATCTAAGGACTTTAGTTATTCGGTCCCGATAGCGTATAGCTAGGATCGTTTCTTCCATCGTTGCTGGTGTCTTGTCTGCGATTTGGCTTGCCATATCGAAGCAGAAGTATCAAAAATAAAATGCCTGCTACGAGTCCCAACAGAAGTGGTAGGCCGCCAAAGACAGAATGGACAAAATTAGGAAAAATGCCCAGAACTGTTTGGAAGAGTGTTAACAGTCCAGAAAAAATTGTCTTAAATATATGTGGGATACCACTGGTATCAGACATATTTAGGATTTGGCTTAGCATTTCTGCGAAATGCAGGGGGCAATTTGTTGATAAAAGTGTATGTATCTCTGCCGTTGTCCTTGCAACTTGAAGGTCATACGTTTCTTTTGATGACGTCAAGGGCACAGTTGTCTGTAAAAGAACAGACTTCATTCTGCTTAAAGTATCAATTCTAATAGAAGAGATATTCAAAAAAGGCCAAATCTTCGCCTCCGTGTCTGGAGTGCTGTTTGGATACAATACTTGCATACAGCAAGTGACCATGGAACTAACGCTCACGAGATAAGCTTTTCCTGGCACCATGCCACAACATCTGTGGTCCACTATTAGAATATAGCTCCCGTTAGAGTTCGAGTTGCAGGTGTGCCATGCTGGTGACATGAAAGGTTATTTGAAGTCCCCTCACAGGCCCCATGCAAGTTAATACCTTGACAAAGAAGTATACCACTTAGTGATCGTTTACAATTGTTACCACTAAGAAATACATTCTGTTCCTTTGCACTATAACATGTGTATGTGTAAGGTAATTTCCATGATGACTTAATGTACCCTTTACCCAACCTTTCATACTGGCCTGCTGGTATATACTCTTGACAGAATTTAATTTGGAAAGTTGTTATCGGAATTGTTATTATTCTGTGTATTATCCATTCAATGACAGGTCTTTCTGACATTGTCAATGGTAATCTCTCAAGTTTTTCAATGCTCAGAATTGTATACCCTGCTCCTTTTTGTGCCAAACTGATTTGTGTACCAGTAAGGTTAAAGATAGAGAATAATGACGTTGTGTCGATTAAACGCCAGGGCACGTAGCCTGAACGCAGATTTTGCAACGTCCAGCCAAGCTGTACAATAGAACGCAATTGGGACTGACCATGTTGTAACATTAGTGAGTCCTGCTCTATTATATCAATAGCAGATGATACAATACTGTCCAGTGAATATATTCTGGAAGACAGAGTCATTAACCCATTGTCCACAACAGAAAGTGATTTTTCCAAATTGATACGGTCAATTTCCCGTATTTTTTCTGCTGTTTCAATTTGCATTATTTTCCAAGCTTCGTTGTACGCAGCGTATACACCGGCCGCTATGAAACGTTTTTGACGCTGTTTGCGTGGTCCCTTTATGAAATCACGCAAGTCAGCACCGTCTTTAAGTAAAGTCAAGTGTTGCTTAATTTCTGCCAGTGTGGATGTGTGTTGCCATTCGAGGCAGAGTTTTCCTACACTGTATGTTGTAACTATCCCTGGATGTTGTCTCTGGGAATATCTAGGGTCTGGCATGGTCAATTTGAACCCCTGTATTTTGTTCAGGAATCTATCTTGACAGTTATTTGTGTCTGCGGGCCAGATCAACCATTTTTTCCAATCAGGATGTGTTCTGTTTTGGTTAAAAATATGGGATACGTCTATCTCAACATCTATAGTGTGTTGGCTTTGGAATAGACGGTTTATTTAAGTCTTTAATTTTGGCTAGGCCAAGACAGGTTGTCTGTTGAATGGTGTCACTCAAGAATATAATTTGTTCTGGGATCATGCAGGCTCTACATAATGATTCTAAACCTTGGACCTGCCAATCTTTGGTACCCCAGATGGTTTTTGTTTCAATGTTGTTTTTCCAGAAATCAAAACCAAATGTAGTCATTTTTTCATAAAATGCTTCTGAATAGATTAATTTAGTGTTTGTCAGCATTGTTGTCATTCCTGTCTTATTTAACATTTTAAAATAAAACGTTTCTGCATCACTTGTGTTAAATCCTGAGAAGTATGGGAATTTCTCATAAAATGTTTTCGGACTGCCTTTTGGTGGAGTTGCACAATGTTCCCATTGATTATAATTAAAAACATTTCTAGGTTGAGCAGATTTATGCAAATAATGATGTGCAAAGTGGTTGTAGCAGTACATTTCTTCATAATTCGATGAACCCTGTAAGTAATCATGTTCTGTAAATTTTGCTGACATAACTAAATCTGACATCATATCATTAATACTTTCAAAGTCCCAATCATCAGAGAATGTGCTCGGTTTTAAAAAGCCACTTAATGAAACCTTAAACTGGTGTGGATACTTCAAGAGCTCGACCGGACCATAGATTTCGTAATCTGTTTTGTCCCAAGCTACCCCCCCGGGTATTGGATTGGCTGTGACATTCACGGATGATAGTTCTCTTTTCTCGATGTGAGATGACTTGTGAGGCTTTAGGACCAAGTTGATGTTCTGACTTGCTGTGTCCATTGTACTGTATTTTCCTTCAATAAAATTTCCCAAACAAAGAACCATGATGAGCCAAAGCAGGAGGAAAAGTACACCTAACACAATCCAAAATTCAATCCTTGGAGAAATCAGATAGGTTTCTTTGAGTTGATGAAAGAGTTCTGTTACTTTGTCTTTAAAAGTTTTTGTTGTTGGCTGTTCTTCAGGCTCGCTTGGATCCTCAGAAAAGTCATCGAAATTGATGAAGTAGCCAGATGCAGTTCTGTCAATTGTTGGAATTGCTTCCGGATTTTTATTTGCTTTTGCATCTTTTGTTTCATTAGCATAGTCTGAGGCTACATCGTTGTAGGCAGGTGTTTCTTGACGAACTGTTGAAATTTGGGTTTCAAGAGGCACACGTTCCATGGCATTGTTGCATAGTCCTTTTTTATTCACTGTAGGTTTATCAAATGTGATTAGTCTCTCAGTTTGAACCTCTTGTATTGTAGCAAGTTTGGTGTTCTGCTACATCTTGGGAGTCCACTGGGCCTACTACTTATTATTGGCCACATGATTGTGGTTTTACCAGGTCGATGGATACAACTCGGTTCTCCTTTTTACCAGCAAGGGGCGGTAGTACTACTGATCTTGTTCCGCTGACAGCTAGGACAGGTACTGCTTTTCTGTAAGAAGGCCCAAATTCCTTCTTCACCGCTATTTTCTCTCTGACTAGATCCCCAATCTTTGGAATCCAGACAGGCCTTGCTGGGACAGGTGGTTTCTCTTCAGTGGCTGTTGGCTGCTGTTTTTTTGCTTTATGTTGCTCAGGTCTTTTCTTGTTTCATTTAAGGCCTGTAAAATAGCCAAACGATCTTTGATATCAAAGCATTTTTCTTCTACCACTGAAGTATGACTATCTAAGTCCTGAATATGCATTCTAGTACCGAACAATAGTTTGTACGGGCTGAAACCTTTTAGAGAATTTCTTGGCAGATTATTAAGACTACGTTGGACACTTGTTAAATATTGGACCCACCCATCACCCGAACCTAATACCCTCGCCGTTATAGATTGCTTTATGTCTCGTTTTTTTCTTTCCACAATCCCATTTCCCTCAGGATGGAAGGGACAAGAGTACCTCAATGCAATGCCCATGCTGGTCATGGCCTCCTTTTAAGTTTGAGAGCTAAAAGCAGAACACTGATCAGAATGTAGCATGCCAATTGCGTATGTGCCGATATAGACTCGCAAATCTTTTATAACAGTTCTGGCATCAGCCGAGCGCTGGTGTCTACATTTTAAGTGAATCTAAGTCTTAAATAATATACATTGGGACGCATTTTTCCTGTTTGATTTTGCGTATAGATCGCCCTATGCTGTCTATTAGGTGTTCTGGCACTACTTCGGCCGGTTCGCCACTGCGATCTCTGTTGCAGTTTTGACAGTTTATTGCAAATTTGTGATTATGCAAGCTCATTCCCGGCCACCAGTACTCTGATTGTAATTCTGTCAGAGATTTTTTGATCATCTGATGCCTTAGACCTAATCCCATATGTGCTTCTTGTATTAAGAAGATTCTCCTGTTCGTGTTTGGAATTACTCTATCCCCCACTCCAGGGATTCGAGCAAAAGGAACGGAGTTTGCATCGATTATGTATGTATAATTGAGTGGATAGTTCACGGGTAATGCTGCACAGTCGCCTTTTGAAGACGTTTTTACCGCCAGCATGGTTTCCCCGTCTATGTATTTTTCTGAACGCTTTTTTGTGAATACGGAAGCCGGTCTAGTTGCTTCCACTTTGGCTGTGTCAGCCAATGAATTCCCTGCAGCGTGAACGCCATCACGCTGATGACTTAGTGTATGTATTGTCGTGTATTTCTATAGGTTCTGAATCGATCCCCCTATTCCTGACCATATTCTGGTTAACCTACCTAGCTAGTTAACTAACAGTCAGCCCATGAGGCAAGAAATCCCCCATGATGCAGATACCGTTATCTGACGCAGTCACACTACGGCACAGGAACGTGTTATCTGATTAGGTCATAACGCTTGAGATCTAATTAGACAAGCGACATTCCTCCAGCCCCTGATAAGGCATACGACGTTCTCATAACAAATCAAACCTATGACAACCTGGACAATCCATGCGGCCATTGTTTTGATTTCACAGAGAACTTTTGCAAAAGAATGTGCTAACGAGCAAGTCGTATGACATCTTTATTGACGTACCTATGTCCATCCTTACGTCAATCCCGGCACCTTTAAGGTATAAATATTGCCGACCTTGCCCTATGCAAACACACGCGTGGTGACAAGACGGAGCAGCCATACTTGGCGAAGCCGAGAGCAGAAGCAGACCCCGCAGGCAGCAGCCCCGCCTTCCTGACGCGCTGAGAGACGCGCTGCTATCTCAAGCCGAGAGACCCAGCACCGGCGCTTCCGGGTAGCCCTCGCAGGCAGCCTGGAATATCGAGAGCAGAGAAAGAGATACCATTCCTCATTCATCCTAAATTCCAGGTATAGAACTGAATAACCCCTCCTAGAGAATTCTTTAGTTATTCACTTGGCAAAAACAAACTTAACTTAAACTGTAACTTTCTATTCCCGCCCACGCATTAGACTTAGGTCAGGTACACGGGGTAGGCGTATTTAGAAACACCAGTTGAGTGCGTTTAGTCAAATGTATATGTGTATGTAAATATATTTTAATCATTTTAAACATCATATGGCTCAGAAACCATATCAATGTTTTTACAGTATTATTTTGTACTATTGCTTTTAATGTATGCACTTTACTTAACTATAAGTATCGCAATAATATCGATCCATTTCTCTTGTACGAGAAAAGAGACTGATCAATAAATACCACCTTTTATTGAACACGCCCGTCTCTTCCTTTTCTCTACATTCTGATGAGACTAAGAATGCACGTACTGACTGAGTAAAATAATTGCCTTGTGCTCACACGACTCTTGAGATTGACTCTTGATTAGGGGAGAGCAAAGTTGTCATGTTCTATGGTTGTCAGAAACTAAATCCCTTCTTGTCTAATCAGGGAAGTTAATCCTTCCTTGAACATTCGAGAAAGTTTCTAGCGAACTCTGAGCTTAGCTGGCAAACCCAAAAATTAAGTCTAGTATCGACAGTAGTAGACCTAGTTAACGTCTGGCCTAGGCCTTTACTGCTGTAGGTACTATTCCAATGCGCAGAGCCTATTGGGAAAATAGGAGCTACACTACAGTATCACATGAGTCTTTTGTAGTTCTTTCTGCAAAAGAACTACCTGTTCCCAAAGCTTCTTATGCTTTATTGTGGCACCTGTGTCATCTTTGTAATCGTTTTGAATCCAGTTCTGCAAGTCATTATTGTAAGATTTGACGCAGTAATGCGAATCGTACACTATTAGTGTGGGGAATTCGCGATCGGCATTTTCAAGTGCCATCTTTAAAGATCTTATTTCAGCTCGCTGAGTTGAACAGTTTCTGAGTGATTCAGTTTTGGTAATTAACGGTCTGAATTTACCCAAGCGCCAGCGACCTTTAACAATCGCGCACGCTGCGTTGTAGGAATTCTTCTCTACATCATAGTGTTGTGCAAATCTGTCCATGTAGATTACACATTTGTACTGTTTGAGAGGCAGAATTTCGATTGGCAGAGGATATTCTTCTTTATATTCTAGATTTTCTAGTTTTTTCATGTTCGGGTCAAAATAGTATTTCACTTTTTCTGTAGCAAGAGAATTTTCCCATTCTATCCATTTTGGATCTAATGCCACGATAGTTAAATTACGTGGGCTTGTTAATGACTCAAAGGCTGATTCTGCTGTTAAAACAGTTATCCTTTTGCCTTCGGCTTGGGCTTTTTCTTTTGCTACAGCTGTTTGAACCGCATTTACAATATTTTCCGCACGACTGAATGATTTTTCAGCTTGTGTGTACAAGTGTGATTTGTAAGCTATTGGTACCTTTTCTCCCTCATTAGAGGTCAGGTACGTGAATCCGCATTTTCCTGGGATGACTCGGATTACAAGGTTGCGTGTGTTATCGCGAGTTTGCAATTTTGTTTTGGCTAACATGTCTGTTTGCAATGATCTCAAAATGTCTGTGTGTTTTTGAGTCCAATTGATTGGTTTAAAATCAGGTTTTATTAATTCATAGAGAGGTTTAACCCTCTCCGCATAATTTAAAATGTAAGTTCTTCCGAAATTCAGGAAACCTAGTATTGATTGTAAGTTCTTCAGCGTTTTAGGTGCTTGGAGTACAGCACACTTCTCTAAGAAATTGTGTGCTAGGCTTTTGCCTTCACTTGATAATTCATATCCTAAAAACAGGACTGTTAGATGGGCAATTCGTGACTTTTTAAAGTTGAATTTGTAACCCTCTGCAGCAAACCCAAGTATTATGGTGTTCACTCTTTTCAAGTGAGTATCCAAGTCATCATCTGTGAGATAGATGTCATCGACATATGATAATGCCTCATCATCATACATTTGTAATAACTCTGTTACCCTTGCTGAGAATAAACCTGGGCTATTCTTGAATCCCTGTGGGAGTCGACAGAAATTTTGCTGCGACCCCATTATTGAGAAAGCGGTCAAATACCTGCTTTCAGGTGCTATGTTTTGACAAAAGAAACCATTAGAGCTGGCTAATGTTGTTTTGTATTTTTTGCGCAAGGTGTTATTCATTAGTGCTGCACTGTGTGAGTTTTGTACTGCAAATGTCTTGCAACATGAGTTAAGGTGTCTGTAGTCCAAAACTAGACGATACGAATCGTCTGGCTTGGAGACAGGAAACAAAGGATTGTTCATTTGTGAGGTGCATGTTTCAATCACCCCCTGGTAGTCAAGTTGATCTAAGATCTCCCTGACCTGTTTTTTAGCTTCTTGCTTAATTGGGTACTGTCTTTGTGCAGTTGGTTGACATTTTAACTGGATTTTGTGAGGAGGAGAGTCCTCATCCCATCCTACATGATTTTTATATAATGCAGGAGCTTGGGCTACTGCCCATTTTCTTGCATATGTATATTTTTTATGAATTGGAATATGATTTGAGAAGGCAGGCATAATCATTTCTTCGCCATGAGGGCACTCCCTGACAAACTCTGGCGGCCAGTCTTTCTCAGCTAAAAGGATGTCATAGCCCTTTGAAAGGTTATCCCTAAATAGACCCCTTACTTTCCTAGTCTTATCTCCCTCTATACGTAATGTTATCTCGTATATTTTATGAGGTTTGCTAACTCTGGTATCTGCAGTTTCCACTTGAATGTATTCATTCGTGTCCACTGTTTCCAGATGATTCATCAGGATTCTGCGAGCTATGGTCACTTCTGCTGCGCTGTCTAGCATTGTCTGGGCCCACTCTCCGTTTTTCAGTTGTGTCCTCAGTATCCTCTGCATGTTTAACTATTTTAATGCTGGCTACCTTCTTTCTTGGAAATTGTAATTTTTTACTTTGATGAGCAGGTTCCTTGTCTTTGGACTTGACGTGCTCTTCCCTGTGTTCTGACCGTCCTCTTCTTTCCGATTTCTGCAAGGAAGTCTGAAAAGATCGAGAGGGACGTGTATCAATGTCTTGATATCTATCAGGTTTCTTCAGATTATCCCTATTTCTAAGGTTGTATCTTTTCTCAGAGGGCTCCCTCTGGGGAGACTTGTGTCCTTGGTCCGGAGATCTTTCTCTCTGCCGAGGAGACCTACCTCTGGACTGGAATCTTTTTTCTTTGGGAGTGGATTGTTTATTCCGTTCCCAGCTCTTTTTTGGAGTGTTTAGATTATTTTTAATAAATATTTTTTCAGGATTTTCAGTTAGTTGGGGTTTTACTGGTTTCCCACCCAAACTATCTCTACCCAGTTCTTCATAGGATTTTTCTATGATTCTGGCAAGTTCAAATGGTTGTTCTGCTATATCTGTTTCTTTCAATTTCTGGTGGATCGCCACAGATGCTGCTTCTCCTTTTATGTTGGCTAATAATATAGCCGAGACCTGCCTGAAGTCTTCCAGTAATTTCATACCCAGAGTTAAAGCAGGTTCTGCACCGTATTCATTTTGAATCTGTCTTAGCACATCTGGTATTATCGCCATAGACGGAACACCATGTGTTTTTGTGTAAATGGAAGCAAAGACTGTGCCCCAAGTGTCACAGTCTTCCACATGTGGTGCGATCCCCATTGGAAGGCAGATAGTCAGAATTCTGTGTTTCTCAGAAGGGGTAATATCCGGAAATACTGCCTCTATTTGAGTGATTTTTTGTGCTAACCAGAATGGAATTTGTTCCCGTTTTGCGGGTACTTTACCCAGACATGATTGTATATTCTGTGGTGTTATTTTGTTTGTGTTCCCCTGATGAGGGGTCAGCTGTGGAATGTTAATAGCTGGTTGGACTGTTGAAGTCCGCATTACATATTGGACTAATTGTCTATGTATTTTAATCAGTTGTTTAAGCTGTGCTAAAAGTTCTGGTACTGACATTTTTTCGATGTGGTGTGTAGCTGGCTAGAACCGGCCACGTTGCTCCTGGTCTACCTAGTGGACCGAGCCTGGTGATGTGATTATTATGTTTTAGGGCGCCTTTAAACCGGAGCAGGTGCTCTTGGTATTTTAGTGGGATTTCCACCTCCTCGAAAGCGGTGTACTCATCCGGAGGTTCCTCTATTTTGTAATAGTGGAAGTCGTGTGTGACAGCGTTTGCTGCTGGAAAGTTTATCCATGTGTAGAATACCTCTGTCTGCCGATATTCATGGGCCTCAATTACGAATACGACTATTCCACCTCTTGGTGTTAGTCCATTTTCTATAGGTTTAAGAGTTATAGTTTTTCTTATGTTGACCGGAATGAGTATAGCATTCGGGGCATTGTCTTGGAGACTTGTGTCATCCGCTAGGAGTTGAGCTGCTATTCTAGCTGTCTCCCTTTATTCTTTACTTTCTGTCATTTTACTGGCAGAAAGGTTTTTGATTGCAGATCAAGTTTCAAGGAAACAAAGATTAGGTGCACAATATTTTTGGAACACTGTTACCTTCAACGTTGACTAAACCAAAAACTAAACATAGGAATCTCTTGCTACTAAGTTCCGGTGGATTTTAACCTTTTACCCACTCCAGACGTGTTTTGGAGTATTTACGGGAAAAAGGGTCTGTGTGAAAAAGCACGACTGAGTTACTCTAACGTCTTGCATTAGATTTATCGCCTTACCAAACGTTGGGCGCCATGTAGTGTAGTTCCTATATTCCCAATCGGCTCTGCGTATTGGAATAATATATTCAGCAGTGTAGACGTAGGACTGAGGTCGACTAGGTCTCTACTGACTATATTAGACTTAACGTTTGCCAGCTAGCTCAGAGGTCACTAGAAACTTTCTCGAATAAACGAGGAGGAGTAGTAACCTCCCGGGATAGACAAGAAGGGATTAGCTTCCGACAACCATATAACATGACAACTTTGCTCCCTCAGAACAAGAGTGTATCTCTATAGTCGTGTGAAAACAATAGACAGCTATTTCACTCAGTCAAATGTGCGTACTTAGTTTCACCAGAATGCAAAGAAAAGAAAGACGGGCGTTTTCAATAAAAAGGTGTAATTTATTGAGCAGTCTTCTTCCTCATACAAGAGAAATGAATTGCCACAATTGCAATACTCATAGTAAAGTAAAGTGCGTACAGTAAAAGGAGGATTATAAAATAGTACTGTTAAAGCATTGATATGGTTTCTTAGCCATATGATACTTTAAAATAGATCAAATATATATATACATATATACATTGACTAACGTACTCAACTGGTGCTTCTAAATACGCCTACCCCTGTGTACCTGACCTAAGCCTAATACGTGGGAAGTAGTAAGTAATTAGCAGTTTAAGTTAAGTTTGTTTTGCCAAGAATCTAACTCAAGAATTCTCTTTAAGGGTTTAGTCAGCTCCGTACCTGGGTAATAGAAAGCAGGAGGTCTTGTATCTCTCTCAGGACTCGATATCCCAGTAACCCGCGAAGGTATCTGGAAACACCGGAGCTGGATTTCTCGGCAGGAGAAAAGACAGCGTCTCTCTCAGTGCGTCAAAAGGGAGGGGCAGCGTCCGTGGGCTCTCGCATCAGCTGGGCTTTCGGGCAAGTAGATAGCTGCTCTGCTCCAAAACCACCACCGTGTGTTTGCTTAAGGCAACGTTTGTATATTTATACCTGTAAGGTGCCGGGTTTGACGTAAGGCTGGACATAAGACGTCAATAAAGATGTCACTAAGAACTGGCAGTTCTTACAGTGCTTTACAGGAGTTCTAGGATGAAATCAAAACAAAGCAAGGGGGATTTCCCAGGTTTCTGGAGGTTTGGATTGTTTAGAGAACTTGTTGTGCTTTCTAGGGGGCCGGGGAAGTAGCCTTGCTTAATGTGACAGCATGTGCTACGACTGAATATGGATATGATTATTATGCCGTTGTATGGATATTATTGATTATAACCGGACAAGGGCATAAAATAGGAATATCGATTTAGGCTCCTAGATAAAAACACAAATCCGTACCGTAGCCAAACTTCAGGTTCGCCCACAATTAAAATGGGTGGGAGGACCACTATGTTGGCAGTGTGCATACTCCAACTCCCTTGCGATGGAGTATACATACCAACAACATATAAATTAGGACCTTAGGCTTTACTGAGAAATAGTTCACTAATATCTCAGTTACCACCCTATATGACTTGGTCAAGCCAATTACAAGATAATCTAAAAAGGAAAGTGAGAAAATTAGAGGTTTGAGGTATTGCCGTAATAGACACACCAGGAACGAGATAATGTGAAACTCGAGGCATATCATACTCTTCTGGCTGCATGATCTATCACGATTTCTCCTTCTCCCTGGCAAAAATCAACAAATTCATTGATCTGCCATACCACCTGGCATACCATCTACAGAACCTTACCTTAATGAAAAAAATACTACTAACAGAAGATTGAACCTTTGGGTAGAAAGGCATGATTGCGGACCAGAAACAGAATTTGCTAAAATTCTCAGTGCCAGGAGATGTCTTTAAATAGTAAGTAGCCCTACACAGATATTTGACAACACATAGAACTCTTGTTCACACATAACATCAGTAAATTAAACTTCAGTGTAACACCACAGTCCTTGTTGGATCACTTGTTGATCTCCCTGTTTCCTACCAGTTCGAAATATTTGAGACACCATCTACAGTTTACAGAAACAAGGAGCATACTAGGCAGACTTTTAGTAAGGTAGATAATTTGGTCTCTCAAACATTCTAATCCAAGAACAAACTCAAACCAAGGGACAAAACAAAACTTGAGGATATCTTCAGAACTCTCTGACTTAAAATATCTAATACACTTGACATATGTGCTCTTTTGAAGAGAACCTGAGTGAATGTGAAGATAAAGTGCATAACAAATTGTTCAATTAAGAGCACGCTAACCACAAGAAGCAGCCATGAAACTAGGAAGACTACATGAAAATGAAACCTGCTGCGACATGCACAGAGGACACCACATAACCATCACCAGGGTTGAACAAAAACGTTACCTTTATTTATGTTGATTGACCAGTCAAAGAAATTTTCAGTATCTCCACGCAATGAACAACATCACAAACTTTGTAGATGTCTCATCCATCAAGGGTAGAGTACCCATTCCAAAGAAAGTTGAGCCTTACCTGGAAGATCTGGCTAACTTCCAATAAATGCTAAGCTTCCTCTTCTAAAGCAAAATCAAGTAGGTCGAGGTTCCCAGAAAACTTCAGAAGCACAGCAGCAGCAAAGCAGGGCCTGTACTCTTGGAACTACCTGCTGCAACAAGACACAGTTTGATCATGATATAAACAGGCTGTAAGATTTAATCTAGGCAGGATCTGGCACTCCTTCATTACCATCAAGTCAGAACTGTTGCAAAGCTCTCCTACTTGAACGAGCCTAGACCCAAATGTCAAGGCGTCGCCTCAACCTATAAATGTACGCAGAGGAACCCTGCATTCAAATCCGCCCAATGGCTTCCAGTTGACAGTACATTTCCATATTTCCATGCACAATGCATAATGTGTGCTGGAACAAATATCTGTAATAACTTCAGATGCTCTTAGAGCACATTGTACTAGCCATGGTCCTTAGTTCATGAAAGTCACATAAGAGCACCCAGCCTAATTTCAGTCTTCACCAGTGCCTAATTTGTGTACAACTGAATGCCCCTGCCAAAGTGCTGCGCAGAAGCCAGAGACCAGTACCGTTAAACGTTGGCACCCTGAATAGCAAGGCTGGTGGTCTTTAATCTGCTACCCCTTTTTCTTGCTCTTGCAAGTTCCTGCTTTATGATTGTGAGGGTTTTGCTGTCATTTTTTTCTTTCAGAACTGTGTGTATTGTCCTTTCTTGCACTAGGTAAAGATGTAGGGCTTCATCTACAAGAACATGATGTAGTGCGGCTCCAAAGCCATTAAGCTGCACAGTGCTGTGTCATTTTCAAAGCACAGGGATGTGTCCTATTAACAACAATACGACACATCCCTGTGTTTTCCCTTGCACTGATGCACAATTGGCTGCCATGCGCCACGCAGGCACCCGTGTGTTATTTTACAATGGGTGCCTACACTGCGGGGATGATTGCTTTTGTGCCGAAAGGGATGCCTTACTGCACAAGAACAATCAATAATGGCATTTTCCTCCTCCCATGCGTGCTTCAGAAAGCAGTACACATAGAAAGAGGAAAAAACTAGGAGAAATAAAAGCTTTTCTACTCGTTGCGCCATTCCTACTCTTCCCCTGAGGAGGTGTTGCAGTCCCAGTTTTACAACATGTTTAAATCTGGGAATACGTCCCATGCATTGCGTCCCATGGAAAATTTCCATGGATTTTGCATGGGAACACACACCCATCCATGGAACACACCTTTCATGTAGAGTAATGTTGGAAAGGGGCCTATATTTACAAGACCAAGAAAAGTCATGCAGGGTGACTTTACGTGGCCTTGTAAATATGGGCAAGCCCATTGTGCCGCTGGTGCATCAAAAAAAGTGATGTGTCCCCCACTGGCAATCACTGGCTCCAATTAAGCACTGTTTTTCACAAATATGGATGCAGATCCCTTAAGGCCTAAGCAGCAACTCTGGCATGCCGCAGAGCCATCCTTGAGAGACAATCCCACTTTTCTAAGATGCAGGAAACTCCTTAAAATAATCTTATTCACTCAGTCATTCATGCCAAGAATTGAAAGGTCCTCGGACAAACACCTTCCCCTCACGTCTGCTTGATAGGATCACCAGATTAGTCTAAACACGTCCAGGTAACTTCTTGTCATCTCAACCTACAACCTATAGCTAATAGGTGCTTATTTACAAGCCCCTTGCGCCGCCGGTGCTTTACTTTTAAAATGGGAAAAAGCGAGGTACTGGCGGGGCAAGGGCATTTTAAATAAGCCCCTTAGGGGCAGATTTAAAAGCCCCTTGCAACACTTTTTTACAGCTGTTGTGTCACTTTTGTGATGCAGCAGTGGCGTAAACAATGCGGCCAATTTACAACGTGACGTATCTATCGAGATGTGTTACGTTGTAAAGCCCTGCATCACATTATGCCTGCATCAGGTATAATATATGTAGGGTGGGCTTTCCCACGCAGGAAAGCCATGTGAAAGTGACGCAGTGAAATCTACAAGATTTCACTGTGTCACTTCTAGGACGCCACTGCATCAAAACTTTACGCCTGCATGAAGCAGGCGTAAGGAGTGATGCAGTACAATAAGTATAAGCCTCAACATGCGTTGCTCGAGTTGCTTTGTGCTTGCGAAACAACTCCAGCAATGTGTGCCTTTTGGGCCTACAGATGCGTCAGAATATCTGACGCATCCGTCAATCCTTGCGCCATGGTGCGCCATATTGTAACTATGGCACATTCATGGTGATACAAGAGTATCGCAGGCTGGCGTGGGGGAACTGAGGCATCCCTACAGGTGTCAGTTTCTTGTAAATCTGCCCCTTAGTGTTTAAGTAGTCATGTGAGGGAATTCTGTGAGCCATCCTCTGCCCACTTTTCCTGAGAACAAGCAAGCCAAAGGAAGACATACCGTCCTATTGTGTACTCTTATCTGTCAACGTATAGCAAGAGACGTTCTGAAATGTTCTCTTTTTTTTTTACCCTCCCTAACCTTCCAGTTTCCTAACGCCTCAACAATCAACAATCTTTGGCAATCCATAATGCGAACTTCTCTGAGTGTACTGGAGCGATCTCAAGTGGCCTTAAGACAAAATCCAAGCACTATTAAACACAATTCTAAATAAATAAAAACTCTGTGGGGCATATTCTCAAGGACCTATCGCCGATTTAACGGCACTGAATCGCAGCCAAAGTTACGATAGAGTTATCGCCCCATTCACAAGCCCATAGCACCAGTTTACCTGTGATAGCAGCCGAAAAAAACATCGCCACAGATGACCGCTGCAACTATTGCTAATGAGATGCAGAGTAGGCAAATCCCGAGCAAAAAGACATGACAACACCACTCCCCAACATTCTCAACGACCAGCCAGATCGCCGAAAGATCACAAAACATGCGATAAGGCGCGTTAGCAGCAGGAAACTAACACCTGCTCTGACCTGGTGTGAAGTCGGACTACAGCATGCACCACAAAAGGGAGCCCAGCCCAGAGCTACACCTGAAGAATAAAAGGTGCCACTGAACATGCTGCCCGGCAGTGCTTAATTTGTGCCGGTGCTTTCCGGTGCTAAGCACCGGCACTTACTTGACAGGGCCGGGGCTATTGAATTTATATCCCCTATGATGGGCTGAAAAACTATTAAATATAAATATACCTACCTGTCCCTTCCACCTCCTTCTTTTCGGATGCATGCCTGTCTCCCTCGCTAGTCTTTAGAGGATGGCCCACCCAGCTCCAGGCATGATGACTGCATCACGTTAGTGATGTCAGTAGTTCACGCCTGCCATTCAAGGAGCATGTTGTTCGGATTGGTTACTTATCATGGTTGAGGGAGTGGTTGGAGAGCTGGGGGCGAGGCACTGAGGAACGCTGGGTCCTGGAAAGTTGAGGTCTCAGCCAGACAAGAAAATTAATGCGTTGTCCATTGTGGAATTTCAAGCAGCTGCTCACTATTTTACCAGCTCGCACGACACGCACAGAACTGAATCCAGCAGAAGCAGGCCAGAAATTATAATTTTGTACTTGTCTTTTGTCTGCTGATGCTCGTGCCTGGGCCCACTGTGAGAGCCTGGTATGCGTGGGTGTTGATCTTGTTTGAATGTGGCGAATGATAGCATCAAAAATACACACAACTCCTTCTTATGAGTCTTGGTGATTTGAATGTTCTTTTCTTTCTTCTCTGTGGATTTATGATTAGCTGTGTTGCACCATCATAGTTTAAAAGCATGCAATACCAAAGGCTACTTATGCAGATATCTGCCGGTTTCTGCATTTTTTCCGTGTTGGATCCATTGTGTGTCAGTACCTATGGTCGGTTATGTGTTCTTTTTCATCTTACATTTTGGTTTCTGTTTTCATTTGACTGAGTGGGCGATTGTGTTCATTTTATTTGTGACTTCCTGCCTCACACGTTTATGTATCATGTATGGTATGGTGCATGCACTGATGTTAGAGTTCTTAGTTGTGTAGGTTTCTGTGGTTTTTCGTAGGTGCATGTGTTTCTGAGGGTGTTTATGATTACATGTATTAGTGTTTATATGTGCTCATACTTCCAGCTATCGCTCTTTTGAATGCTGTGTGAGCTTGTTTACCCTTTTATCCCTGTGTATGTGTAAGAGAAACAGATATTATTTTTATTGGCAAAGTGTGATTTAGTCCCTTTAAATTCCATGTATGGTGTGTAAGAATATTTGAAATTGTGTTTTTCAGACCCCTGTGTGTGCCAGGCCAAGCCTACAAATGTATTTGGAGTGTTTCAAGGTCAAATTGGTTAGCAATTCATATTAAAGGAGAACAATAAAACTAGCTTGTGATTAAAAAAACATTCCTGTCACTTCCTGTTTACTGCTGAAAGCCTTGAACAGGGTGCTTAAGCCAAAATAAGATGAGTGAAATGTACCTCTACTGAAGCAAATGAATGGCAACAGTGCCTAAGTCCTATGGTAAGAAGAGCGCTGTCGCCCGCTCCCTGTATCTGGCCCTCCAGGGCGGTGTCAGGAGAGAACTGTGAAAGTGACAAATTTAGGAAAGATGGGACCAGGCTCTCTTCTACAAGTGCCTAGAATGATAGATGTGTCTACTCAGCTTAGAAGCAGTTGTTCGGTTAGTGCTGTGAGGCCATAATGCAAGGAAATAAGCTTGATGCAAGAAATGTTTGTTTTAATAGGGAAATCAACAGTAAATACCAGCCCAGCAGGCCATAAAACAGGCTCACCTGTCTGGCACTGCCTGATTGCCATATAGGCCACTGTCTGATCTTGCTATCAACCACCCAAATCGAGCTATGCTGAGCTATATTCAAGATAAGTCTCCGCCACTATGGGCCTCCTCAACAATGGCTTGAGTTGGTTTCCATCTTTCCTGCAGAAGGCTTATTCATGTGCAATGCGCATCAGGTCAGAGAATTAAAATGGCTAAACGCCTTGTTGCACACTCAAGCCACTATTTATTTATTTTTAAAATAATTTTAAACAGTGTCATGTCACCATGAGGTAGTCAAGCACTGTACATAGTAAAAAGATGAAAATATCAAGCGAGAACAAGATGGAGTGGGAGGAGAAGAAAGGATAAAAAGCGACTTCAGTTGCCCTGAACTGCAAATAAAGTGTCCCAAACCGGGTCTCGATTCTGAGCACTGAAGAAAATGGTCGGTTCATGACTTGAATGGGGTGATCCCAGTCAGTTCTGAACCTGTAATGAGGATGGGGCCATTCCGGATCCCGTTATGATGGAACTGTCAAAGAACCAGGCTCATAGAAATACATTGTGAAGAAGTAGGTCTTTAGACCTTTTCTGCACTATAAAATGTTGGCAAATTAGTGTGTTCCAGGTGCTAGAAGTTGAACCAGAAAAGGATTGTTTTAGGGCTTGGTAAGATCCAAGTAAAAGTTTTTACAGGATTTGAGAATTCTTACTTCTTGATTGTCTTACACCCAGGGCGAAGGCAGAGGAGTGTCGCCCCACTGTTCTTTGATCAGGAAAAATAAAATGATAATAACATAGTTATTATAATTTTATTTTTCGCAGGTTCAGGCCTCGGTTAGGGCTGAAGTCTCTATGGCAGTGTGGGTCTCCTTTTTGGGGTGTAGGCGGTCCTTGAAGTATAATAGACCAGAACGTATGTGATCTAGTTCGCCTTCCATGGGTTTGGACCCCACCCACACCTGTTCAGCCAGTCCTTTTGAAGTGCTGACACCTGGCATTGGGGTGCCATGTGTGGGAGGGTGAAGTGTTGTGAGCCAGCTGTGATTGCAGGTGCTTCCTGCTGTGTGGTCTGTTGCAGGGGCTGTGTTCTCCTCTAAGTAGCTTGGCTGCCCGGGTCCTGGTGGTGGGTTGCGTGGGATGTCCATGGGCTGTTGTAGGGCGTCGGTGTCGAGGGTGTGTTGGTCCTCTCCGGCATCACAGATGTGTTGTCTCCTCTGCTCTGCTGGTGGTGTTGTGTGCCCCTCTGCAATGTGAAGGGGAGATGCATGTTGACATTGTGTTGACATGTATGTTGGCGCATTGTTCTTGTTGACATGCAGACTGTATGACAATGTACATTGTGATTGTTTGGGAGGTGCAGGATTTGGATGCGGGACCATGTACATTTGGACTACATGACGGATGTGAGGTTGTACGCGTACATTTCCATTTCACAGTTTCCAGCTCTGTCAGATGTAGTAGGCATGTTTCTGTGCGTGTGAGGAGCCAGTTGTGTCCTCTGTTCTGCAGTATCGGCTTTTCGCATTGTACCACGTTGTCGTCAATGTGGGTGTGCTGTTCTTGCTATGTGTGTGTGCCACGGGAATCAGGGACATGATCTAGGGTAATTGTGGGTGTGCAGTGTGCTACACCTCGTTGTGCATGTGTGCCATTGTGCCCATTTCCCCCCCTCTCCCCAGTCCCTGGTCATTACTCACCCTGTTGATGTTGTGTCTGGTCCTCTCGAGCTGTGTCCGTACTTCCACCTCTTGCACCATCACCACACTCCTCTTGCACCATCACCACACTGATGACTGTGGCCTCCATTTCCTCCAGCTCCTCCTGTGGCGCAGTACTCCCAACTTCTGTCGCCGTTACATCCTTCCTGTTGGCAGCGGGTTTGTGCCTAGTTTAGGTTGTCACTTCATGCCAGCGCCTCTTGGCCTCCTCGATTGGCCTCCTCAACACTCCGACTTTCATTCACGATAGTGGGTCAGTTGATGGTAGTGTTCTGTCACTTCCATGATGCTGATCTGGTTTTCCTGCGGACTGCACCCCGTTTTCCTCTCCCTCTTCTCCTTGGCCGTCCCCGTCCCCGTTGTTCCTTGTTGGTGGTCGGTGGGGGTTGTGGGGTTTGCATTGGCCTCTGTGCTCGGTCAGGGTGCATCCATGTTGCTACGTGCTTTGGATAGTTTCTGGTGTGTTGTTTCTGTAGGTTTTATGATGCATTTTCCCACCAGACGTGTGTAATTTGCAGGACTATTGCTGGTTTTCACTGCTTTTTGTACCGCAATTGGCCTTATAGCAAGATTTTTTGCGTTCGCGTTTCACATTTTTGCGGCGTGGCGTTGATTTTAACGCAGACAATTAACGTGTTATCTGGAGACTGTTGCATGGTACTGCCATGTTGAGAATGTTTGGTTAACACGGCGTAATTTTCCCGCGATAGACTGCGATGTTGGAAGTTGTGTTAGGTTACTTTTGCAATGGTTATCACACGTTCTTGAGAATATGCCCCTGTGAAACGTGTCCTATGTTTATGTTTCTTAAGACAAATTATCATGTCCTTTCTATCCCAACTTTGTTTTGTTTTTTTGTTGCTGTTAATGTCATTGTCATCCACGCTAATTATTTACTCATGTGCTAAAAAAAATGTTTGTATTGTGTTTGGATGTGGACATTGGAGATCAAATACCCATCCCAGTACCCCAATGAATCAATGTATGTGACACATAGCAAACCACTTTCCCTTCCTTTGTGCCCTGGTTCCCTTGTATCCTACAATGCGTGTATGGGCATCCCTCAAAATTAACCGACTGACTGAGCTTGTACTGATGCTCTTAACGAGCAGAATTAACTGCCTCTCCTTGCATTTGAATGGCGTTATTTCCATTTTTTTTGTTCTAGCATACGGGTCACATGGCTGTCTGTTCATTCTCTTAGAGTACAAAATGCAGATGCCCTCTCTCCCTTGCAGAATGCAGCAGACATTCGCCGAGTACTCTGTCTTTTCTGCATTAAAACCAGCAGACAGCAGGTGGAATCTGGTAATGATGTGTGGAGTTCTGCACCGACGTCCTCTTTGACACGCTCATTTACTATGATGAAATCTCTAGGCTTGGGTTCCCCCTAGTGTCGATTTGTGGTACTACTCACCTACCAACTGCAGAACAATGTACCTATTTGAAAAATAACTGGAAACTCGTTCTCTAGAGCAGGATACTTACGTTGTTTCATTTTATTTTAGGTTTCTTATGTGGCGTACTAGACTCAGTGGTACCTCATAATGCATAGTATGTGACAGAGAACTGATTGAAACAGTTAACCATATCATAACAACTGCATGCAGCTTCAAGAGCATTAGAAATCAGAACATGAGATAAAGCTACAGACGCGAGAAGATGGCGGAAGGATGGATGGAGTGATGGATGGAGTGATTCTTAGAGGGATGGCTAAAGGGAACACAAGCTGTGTTCAGAGTGAGGACTATACACGCTTAACATTTGTTCACCTCCATGCATTTTAAACACGTGTGTTTTCAGTTTCTTCTAAAACTGTATTAATTGGCGCAGCCAACATTCCATTATCACTTCGCATGACACTTTGAGGCTTATTTACAAGGGCATTGCACCACAGGAATGTCACTTTTGATAACGTTCCTGTAGCGCAATGCCCTGCTGCATATTTACAAAGTGGCTTAACGCCGCTTTGTAAATATGGTACCCTTTCACGCATGTATCTACATGAAAGAGGCGTGCAATGGGTGTTGCTGTGGGCTTCCATCACAATACCCTTTTCTTTTTTGATGCTTCCCAGATTTACAAGGATGTGTAAATTCGAGGCAGTGCTAAAAACTAACGCTATGCAAGAGCAGGCGTTAGAATTGCAATACGAGGAGAAATACTTTTATTGCTCCTCATTTTTGCTATTTCTATGTGTGCTGCATTACAAATCGCCATGCATGTTGTTTATGTGCAGGAAGGTGTTCCTTCCTACACATAAAGATTCATTAAATAATGACAATTTGCTAGTTCTATAGGTGCTGCATTATGCAGCATACATAGAAGTAACAAATCACCAATATTGAATGTTTCTATGCATGAAGAGACACTTTCCTACACATAAACAATCACTCCCTGCAAAACAGGCACCCTTGCACACTATGGTGCAAGGGTGCCTGCGTTGGCGCTTGGCAGCTAATTTTAGCGCCAGCCCTAGGTGAAACACAGGTGCACCGTGTTGTTGTAAATTCGGTGCATCCCTGCGTTTTGGAAATGTTGGAGCGTGGCACTGCCATGTTTGGTGCATATCTGCACTCTGACATTTTCTTGTACAAATGCCCCTTTGTGAGCATGCAGGTTCTTTGCACACAATTATACCGTTTCTGAATGCGGACACTGTGCATGCGAAATCTTCGTGCATTCTGAGACATCTGAAGAAGTTTGTAGAGGAGTGGATGGACTATGGGGTGCGGAGCATATTTTTGGACTTTATTCCAGGGACCCTCCTCTGGGGCAGACAATTTTAAAAGCCATAACTTTGACAGATATTGAGCATATTGCGCTCCAATCCATTTATCACCTTCTGGAGAAAACCTTGACTGATCACTATTGGCACTTTAGTTTTGATCTAGCTGTCACCTCGCTGTCATCTAGCTGTCATCGAGTTGTGTACTAGTTGTCATCTAGCTAATACCTAGCTATCGTCTCAATGAAATTAGTCTTAAGAGCTCAAACATCAATGGTTAATGGCCCTATTTACCAGAGATGCGGCCCAGTACTCACCTACTGCCCCAGGACCTAAAGAAATGGTCTCACAATTCACTTCTGCCTTTTGCACATTACTTGAACATGCTGAATTATTGGAAGGTGGGCTTGAGAACTGTCTCTATGTAGGTAGTGGGTGCTATAAATCCTCGACAGGAACCATAAGGTGGGAAAGCTACTGGATGGGCATGCAACATATCCAGGCTTTACCATTTTTACCTTAGTTTGCTGGAAGTAAACACTGCATTATGCAATCTGGGTATTTCTCATAACATAGTGACTTTTTCCTGAAAAGGGTAGTTCCTTGGTTTTTACACCAAAATACGGTCACCCAACTAGTGGTCTTGTAGGGAAGATGAACAATTTGGAACCGGGAGACCTGCTTTTAAAGTCAGCCTTCCCATTTGGGCAAAATTGTGCTCTTGGCAAACCACCTTTTGAGTTTATTCCTCTTCACCCACCCGTTTTGGTCCAGGACTGTATTTAGAATCCATATACAAATTGACAGTAAGCTTGTGCTTAAAAAACTGAAGTGCACATCACCTCGTGGGAGGATGGGCAGACAATGTCCCCTCTCATTGCCTGGTTACCAAAATATAATGTGGTTAAGTAATAGTCTGTGAAACGATCAACACAGATGTAAAATCTCAGGTGTCCAGTTTTGCCAAACTGTTCGATCTTGTGCAATTCGCACTCTCCATATGCATTTGTCCCCTGATCTGTTAATGAGTTTGCGGACTAGGCATAAGGGCACACATAAATACCAACCGCATATTCCCAGGATAGACCCCCAGAATGCTTTCCATTTACACATTCAGGGTTCTCTTCCGGTGTCCACATTCTCTATCAACTTCTCTAAAGACGAATGTGTTCTTGAAGCTGTATTATGCAGGACACTGGCAGGCACCTCTATCACAGCTCACATAGGTCTTCAAAGAGTCAGATGTGACCACCAATACTGGAGGTGTTTCAGTAGGCAGCTAGCAACAGGGCGGCGTTATCGTTTGGTAGTGCCTGGTGCAACAATCTTTTATAGTGCCCACTCATGACCTGTGCAGAGTACCTCACTATCACCCACCAAAACTGATGCTGATCTCTCCATAACCAATCTCTCACATACATTTTATTTGTTTTAAAGCGCTGGTAAAAGCTAGTTTTACTAATCTACTCAGTTCTCCACATTAAATACAGATCTGTTCTTTGCAGCAGGCATATTAACTCTCTGCACTACTTTATGGCGAGTCAAAACAGCCCGTAGACAAAACCCCATTCTCTCTCTCTAGCAGCAACATTAATCACAAGAGTTCTCATGACATTTTTATTGCTGCCTGAAAGTTGGATGTACAAAGAACTCAGCAGCAGGTGCTTTTAAATTGTAAGTTATTGCTAGACAAAGCCCCCCCATGAGGTCACTGCCCCTTCTCTAGGTCAGTGCCCAGTGCGGCTGCATCAGTCACACTGCCCTAAAGCCGTCGCTGGCTAACAATGAGTAGCAAACAGCAGCAAATGTGGCGTCCCACACCAGCAGACAGAGTGCAGCCCGAGGAACAGACCATCCAAACGCGTGGAAAACCTGCAGAAAACGAGGTGGTTGGCCGCCCTGTTAGTAGTGATTCTTCACAGCTCGAACAGGAGGAAAGAGTTCCATAATCCTAGAGCCCCTACTTGAAATATTTTCCTGGAAGCTTATACTTAGCTTGAGACGCTTGAGAGCTGGGACTAGGAAAACGCACAACAATGAAATACAAGATGTAAAAAAATGCTGTGGTATGTTTAAGCTGAGGTGTCTCGCAATAATGGCCAGATTTCACAGACTAGAACCCTTCTTCATTGGAACTATGGGGTAGGCCGTATCGTGTTGATGATTTCTACCACTTGAAAAACCCAAAGTTCCTTCCTGGATTGTCGAGTATTAAATCCCATTTTTTTCGAATGATGCACTGGACCGCCTCACGCGAGGCAACAACTCCCGTAAAAACACAATGCCCACAGTCGGTAATCCTAAATCCTTGTAAAAAACCTTGGGGCATATTATCGAGAACAGCGATAAAATTATCGCCGCTTTAGCGGCAGGAAACTGCAGCTAAAACGGCGAAAATGGGCTTGATAATATGTCCTTGTGAATTCCCATAGCAGCCCAGGTTCTGGTGTTAACCTGGGCTGCTATGGGAATTCACAAGGGCATATTATCAAGCCCATTATCGCCGTTTTAGCGGCAGTTTCCTGCCGCTAAAGCGGCGATAATTTTATAGCAGTTCTTGATAATATGGCCCTTACTTTCTACTGCACTATTCGAAATTTCTTCACTGGAAAAAAATGGACTGCTGGAGATTAATTGGGAGAGAGCTTCGAAATATGTCCCAACTCAGTATGCACTATATGTTCTGATTCATTCATCCATTCAACAGGGGTTCAAATCACTCTCACTCTTACATTGTTCAAGGGCTGTAAACATCAGGATGCAGTTAAACTTCCCTTATGCTGCCAGAGTTTGCTGTACAGCCAAGATGACCAACAATGACTTCATTTTACGCCATTGAACATAGAGCAAAACACATCCAATAGTGTCAGGAAATAGACCAATTGAACTTGTACTCGTTTTCTAGCTTAAAAAACAATTTTCTTGCATCTGTGATGTGGTAGTATTTACATAGGCTCATATCCCACTCCATAAGTGACTAGGGGCAGTCATTTAGGGCCAGATGTAGGAGACCAAATACCGGTCGGTAACGGCCGACTTCGGCCGTTACCGACCGGTATTTGAAGATGGAGATGTAGGGGCATGTAAAAATACAGAATCGGTAATTTTACCGATTCTGTAAAATACCGGATGGGTAAAATTACCGAATCTGTATTTTGACATGTAGGTAGCACTGTAATCAGTGCCACAGGGGTTTAAGAATTCGTTATTTACCACCAACTAGAAGTTGGTGGTAAATAATGAAAACCCTTTAAAAAGCCTTTTTTTTGCTTTTTAAACAGTGCCATGTTGCAGACATACATGCCCTAAGGGCATGTATGTCTGCAACATGTGCACCCATGCACAATTGAGGGGTGCAACAGGGTGTCAAAGTGACACCCTGCCACCCTTCAGTGTTTCCTCCATTTACCGAATCTGGTATTTACCGATTCGGTAATTGACACTCATTCCTATGGGCTTCCAGACCCATAGGAATGAATGGCAATTATTGAATCGGTAAATACCGATTCGGTAATTACCGATTCATACCGATTCGGTAATGAATCCGGTAAAATTACCTACATCCCGATTGCCAGTTCTTAAATACCGAATCGGTATGATTCGGTATTTAAGAATCGGTAATCTGGGATTACCTACATCGGGTCCCTAGAGCCTTATCTGCAAACATTCAAATAGGAAATCATAAATTCTGACTAATAACGATTCTTAATCAGCAACTTCTTATTTGGAATGTACTCAAATGGATTTGGTAAAAATGGTCACGATTTTACCCACTGACTTCTACCGATTGTATTGGTATTTTGGGAACCGACTTATGTACTAATAGGTTGGTTCACAACATGCAGAATTTAAGTGAACTGCAATTATACCTGGCTCATCAATATTCATGAGGCAGGTCACAAACTATGATTGGCCACAATCACAGGGATGATAGGTAGCCTGCTGGGAACAGCAGACCAGCATATCCGTGATTACTTTTAAATAAAGCAATACTTTATTTAATGCAGCCCTTTTCCTTAAATAAAAATGGGATGTGTTAAAATTTTTAAAAAATTAAACAAATGTAGAAGTAGGAAGTGGTCTCTAGTAATGTAATAAGGAAATAAAACCGAATATACCCCCACTAACCTTTTTTTAATGTAGGCATTGTAATAGATTCTCATATAAACTAGAATTTGTCATTGAAAACTTACATTTAAATTATTCATCATGACAGGGGACAAAAAATGGATGTACTTCTTAAACATTTTCAGATGTTGCCCATTTGGGCAAGGTGCTTTATTCGATAAATTAGAGGTCATATCATACATAATGTGCCCCCAAGATGAGGAAAACGGATTGTGATGTTTGACATAGTCATTGGCAGAAATATTAACTACTAAGGCTTGATCAACACACATTAGTAGGTGGGGTTTGTTTACAATTTTCTAGAATGAGGTTGTGTCATTGTTTTCCCATACCTTAATCATCTCTTCCCAAGAAGGGGGACCTTTTACCCATTAAAACGAACTCTCAAAAGGCGGTTAATGGAGGTGGGTTTTGGGTGGCGATGGGGGACTAAGTGTCGCTGTGCCTGGTGGATGCAGATATGTTGGGCCTTGCCTCTCATATTTTCTGTCAGATTTTGGTGTTTTGGGAACAAAATGACCCCCACCACTATACGTGCACCAGTAAAGTTGATCTCAGTTATGGCAGCAGCCCTATTTGAAGTAAAAATGGACATCCATCTACACCGGCTACTGCAAGTTCCTTATAATTTCACTGAAGCAAATGCAAAATCCTTTTAGGAGTGTTATTTCTACAAAGTGACTCCTTATTCACAGCTCCTTCTAACCTGTGAGTTGCTAACTTTCTGCCATGCCATTGCATTAAAAAAGTCAGAAAATAACAACTATTATTTTCCAGTGTATGGCTAAAAAACTACACATGGAGGTGGCCAGCAAAGATGGCCGAGTAGACATTATCCATGGTGGCTCTGCTACATGCTGAGCGAAGGTTGGGCAATATCTCTTTTGACGGCCTGATGTGTACCCTGGAGGATGCCTAAGAATGCAAGGAGTGCTTTGTCAAACTTTTAAGCCAGAGGAATCCAGCAGATTCTGTGCGGGCCTCTAGGGACACAATGGAAGTGATACCACAGAACCCACAATCTTAGCTGACAGAGAGACCTAGAACGCTCCACAGTTGAGCTTACCCCAGACTGCCGCTCCGCCCGGCTTTGCCCCAGTGTAGTGTATAGTCTTTTCTTTATATCTTCTATTACAGGTTTACTGTTTATGGAATCATTCTTTTAGTTCTATATTCCATATGTTGCATCCTCGCAGAGAGTGTATCTTCAAACATGTTGATGTTTGAAGATGCATCTCTCGTGGTGCTGCCTTCCAGTTAGGATCACAGCAGTTTGAAAAGCCATTCAGTTGGTGGTCTGACTCGAAGGCAGCAGCACTCCTGTGAATTGCCATTTTCTGGAATAAATATCTTATTTGGAAATTCCTCCTGATTTTGCCTACGCTTATTATTGGATGTGTGAATCTAAAGAGAGTACTTCACATTTTGGCGACGGGATTTCGATAATTTTTGGCATTTCACCAACCTCCTTTCAACACAAGGATCAAAAAGATAATCATACCGGAGCATTTAATTTGTTACTGCTGCACACTTTACGGAGTAAATTCAGGGAGGATCCCTCATCTTTCTTTGACGAAAATCCTCCCAGGATTCACTTTCTTATGCATTTTTAACCATTTTCCACAATTTGCCGATTGCACACTGTGTTCAACAATGGGAGATGAGAACGTGATGACGTCATCACGCAACGTCAGCGGTCATCTTAGAAGTATTACTGGCGATTTATAACCAGTTTACATCCCAGTTTTTACTAATATATCGGCGTGCACAGCGTGTTTATTGAGGATTCATTGTCATACACTGTGCACCTGTTTTCAAGCACTTTTCAAATAAAAACGGAAGGATTATTAACCTGTTTTTCTACATACAACTTGCAGATGGTATGTACATTTTGAAATATAATGATATTTAAAGGATATCATTATTTATTTATTTAAAGGTTGAAAGCAAGTTTTATTTGTTACCTTTGAGATATTTAAAGGAACTTAAAGGACATTTCATTAGCAATTCAAATGGAATATATATTTTTTTTAACATTCATTTAAAAGGGAAGCATTGAAGTAATACAAGGAATATTTTAACTATTCTTCAAAGAAGCTATATCTTATTTAACTGACATTCAAATTTGAAATACATTCATAGTATGGCTAGCAACCAACAGGTAATTCATTTGAACCACTTTCTTCCTGTTAATGGCAAACCTGTTGAACCAGGTTTCGGAGCTTTGAAAATCACTTGGTTGCCATTGATGCAGAGGAATATTCAGCAAAAAGAAAATTAGCACTGCTATATAGTCATCTAGGAAGAGCTGGCAGGCAGATTTTTGATAATTTGCCGACAACAATTCCTCCACCTGGGAGAGGAGAAGGGTGGAACGTTTACACTGATGCTATCCAAAGACTAAACAATTTTTTTTTAGAACAACCAAATGTCATACTTGAACGTTTTAACTTTACAAAAAGGAAGCAAAATTCTGATGAGAGTGTAGAAGATTTTATTTCAGTACTAAGAAACATGTCAGCAGAATGTAATTTTGGAGCTTATTTGGACACCTATATTAGGGATCAATTTGTGTATGGGTGTTATCACAAAAAGATTGAGGAGCGTATTTTGAGCTGCAGAGATCCAACATTATCTGAAGTAATTGATATGTCAAAAAGCATTGAAAGGAGCATTATTACATCTAAATGTATTGTCCATGATAATGTTTCACCTGTCAATTTAATTCAGAATGAAATGTCAGTTAACGCTGTTTCTTTTAAAAACAGGTTTAGCAAACCACAACATAGGAAATGCAACACTTTTTGTTTCAGATGTGGTTCTAGATCACATCTCAGTAATAGTCCCATTTGCATTGCACTAGGAAAAAATGCACAAATTGTCATAAGATAGGGCATTTTAGTACTGTTTGTAGAGCAAAACGCACTGTTCATGTTAGTTCTATTGCAACACATGAATTTGCTGAACAGAATGACGATGTGTCAGGATTTGATGTTGTTCCACTTGAGCCATCTGTACAAAATCTCAACATTAATACTATAGAACTATCCTCAGCCCTTCATGAGGAAAAGGAGATTTTAGCTATTGATTCAGGTGACAGTTTCTCTGATCATGAACGTGCAGTGGAGCCTACATGTACAGTTTTGGTTGGTAACAATACACTTGATATGATGGCTGATTCAGGTGCCCCAGTCACCATTATTTCTGATGGCCTATTTGACGAATTATGGTCTTCTTCCACGACTCTGTCTAAAGTTGACATTATTCCCAAAGCATATGAAGGTAAATACATTGATATGCTTGGTTTCTTTATGTCAAAAATATCTTGTCTTGGTAGAGACACTTTCACTAAAGTTTATGTTGCTATTAAAGGTAAAAACATAGTAGGGTGGCAGGATCTTGCAAGGATGGGTTTAAAACTTGTTCCTGGTTCGAAACATCCTGTACAACTTAATGACACTGAAATTTCATTGATAGGTGATGATAAAAATGTATTAATTGATGACATTGTTAAGCAATTTCCAGAGGTTTTCAATTCAAAGATAGGTAAAATTAAAAAAATTTAACATCTGATTAAACTTAAACCGGATGCTATACCAGTCTCGCATAAATTAAGATCCACTCCCCTTAGTGTAAGAGACGACCTGAAGAAGCTATTGGAGAAAATGGTTTCTGAGAAAATAATTGAATCTACTGATTCTTCACATGGGTTAGTCCTATTGTAATCGTACGAAAAAAAGATTCGAGCATTCGCCTCTGTGCGGATCTTCGTTCCCTCAATCAAAACATCCTTATTGATTGCCACCCCCTTCCCAAAATTCATGATCTTTTAACTGGTATTGATGGTTTAAAATGTTTAACTTTGCTTGATATCACCAGATTCCCCTTTCCCCACAGTCTACTGATTTGACAACCTTTATTACCCCGTTTGGAGCCTATAAATCTTTAAGGTTGCCTTTCGGATTAGCCTCAGCGGCAAGCGTTTTTCAAAAATGTATGGACTCTTTGCTTAGTAACATCAAATGCGTTCAGGCCTACCAAGATGATGTCTTGATTTTTTCAAATACAGAAGAGGAACATGTCAAAACGCTGAAGGAGGTTCTTTCACGTTTTAGAGATGTAGGAATTACTCTAGGGCAAGATAAATGTAAGTTCTTTAAATCAGAAGTAGATTATCTTGGTCATTCTATTTCATCGAATGATATCAAGCCAAAATTCTCGCTCATGAAGGCTGTCTCAAATGTTCAGGTACCTATCGATAAGGATGCTTTAAAATCCTTCCTGGCTATGACCGAATATTATTCCAGGTTTATTCAGGGATATTCACAAATTGTCCAGCCCTCACGTGACCTTTTAAAGAAAAATATGAAATTTATTTGGTCTGATGTTGTGGATAATTCATTCAAATTAATCAAGAAATCAATTCTTGAATCACCAGCTTTGTCTTCTTTTACCCCTGGGTTAAATGTACTATTTCGGTGGATGCAAGCCAATTGGGTTTAGGTGTTGTTTTGTCCCAATGGTTTGGTTCCAGTGAAAGAACAATAGGTTTCGCGTCGAGATCCCTCTCTTCTTCAGAGAAGAAATATAGTACAATTGAGAGGGAGGCCCTCGCATGCTCATGGGCAGTTGAGAAATGTAAAAGTTATATATGGTGCTCACACTTTATTTTGTTAAGTGATCACAAACCGCTGCTACACCTGCTTAATGGTAATGGGACTGGGAAAGCCTCGGCAAGATTGGTAATCATACTTTCCAGGCTACACAAGTTCAACTTTACCATTTGCCACATTTCAGGTGGACTTAATGTCAGAGCAGACTGTCTCTCTAGGCTTCCACTTACAGAAAATTGTACTGATACAAAATGTAATGAGGTTGAGTATGTTGTGACTTCAATTAATGATTCTATTTCTGTATTTCCTCTTTTTACACGGCATGATTGGTTTAAAGCATATAAAAATGATAACATTTTGCAAGCTGTAAAAAACATGATTATTTGTGGTTGGCCTAAAGAACATTCATTACCTGCTTCACTAAAATCTTATGCCCAGGTCTCACAGGATCTTTCCATTGTTAATGATGTCTTAATGCGTGGAGATCAGTGCATTTCCCCTTCTTCAATTCGCTTGAAGTTGGTTGAATTTGCACATGAGGGTCATCTAGGCATAGGAAGCACATCTAGGAAACTTAAGGAACACTTTTGGTGGCCTGCCTTAGACAAGGAGGTTACCCTCTGTACAGATACATGTGATTCATGTTTGTTATCAGATAAACATTGGAAGATTAGCAAACTTCATCTTCATCCTGCAACTGTGCCTGAAGAAGCATGGTCTAAGATTGCAGTTGATGTTGCAGGCCCATTTGATCTCCTGTCAAACCACGAACGCTATCTCATCGCACTCATTGACTATCATTCAAAATGGGTTGATTTTGAATTCTGTGAATCTCCTAATTCATGTACTGTTATTACGTTTTTTGACAGAGTCTTGCAATCGGAAGGATTCCCAAAGGAAACAGTCACAGATAATGGATCACATTTCTGTTCTTTGACAATGCAGGATTATTTTTAGAGTTATGACATCAAGCATCTAAAAGTAGCTCTTTATTCTCCTTCTTCCAACGGACTTATTGAGAGGATGAATAGATTCATAAAAGAAGGTATTCAGACAGCTTTGGCTTGCAATCTACCTGTTGAGCTGTTTTTGAAAAAGAAAATGTGGTCATATTTAGTCACACCACACTCTACGACAGGAATTTCTCATTTCAGACTTCTAAAGAAGAGAAATCCTAATGGCATTATTTGCCCAAACTGGTTAAAGGATCTCAAGAAAGATTATTCATCTTGCATTGCATGTCAAGACAAAGATATTTTTTAAAGAAAATGTTTTGATGAAACAAAGTATACAGAAAAGGTATTTGGACACTTCGTCTGCTTCAAACATGAAGGACTTTCAAATAGGTGATTGGGTGATGTTCAAAAATCCAAATATGGTTAAAAAGGGCCTATCAAAATTCTCTTCGCCCATTCAAGTTGTGAAAACTTCAAAAGGTTCACTTTTCCTTGAAAGGAAAGGGTGGTGGTCTAAGAGAGCAGTTGTCAAAATTTCTAATGAACAAGCAAAAAGAATACTTACGTACAAGTCTTCTTCAAGTGATTTTGACTGTTCACATTTTCCTTTAGGGACTGCATCTGACAACGTTTCCATTCCTGTCTTACCTTCTAATTCTTTTTCATCTACTGCTTTGCAATCCACACCTGTTTCTCGTCAGGTTACTTCTTCTTCAAATGCAATGTGTGAATCACATAAGACATATCGAAATTGTTCTATTCCCACAAGGTTCAAAGATTATTATATGTCATAACAAATCTTTTATTTTTTAGGTTTTCTGTTCGTGTTATAGGAAGAGAGATGATGTAGTGTATAGTCTTTTCTTTATGTCTTCTAACAGTGTTACTGTTTATGGAATCATTCTTTTAGTTCCATATTCCATATGTTGCATCCTCGCAGAGAGTGTATCTTCAAACATGTTGATGTTTGAAGATGCATCTCTCGTGGTGCTGCCTTCCAGTTAGGATCACAGCAGTTTGAAAAGCCATTCAGTTGTTGGCCTGACTCGAAGGCAGCAGCACTCCCGTGAATTGCCATTTTCTGGAATAAATATCTTATTTGGAATTTCCTCCTGATTCTGCCTACGCTTATTATTGGATGTGAGAATCTAAAGAGAGTACTTCACACCCAGAGAGGTGGGGAAGCCCATAAGGGGCAAGAGATATCCCGATGAGTGAGGCCACTGAGGCTGTATGCCTGAGACCCTGTCATTCGGCACCTAACAGCCTAGAAAGGCCAGTGCGACATTGCCTTTTGCCGCAGGTGTCCCATCCTATGAGGGAGGTGTGAACAGGAGGTGAGTGGGGACCCCGATGGGACTCGTGGTGGTGGGGGTGCGGGAGACCTCTGGAACATGTCCCTGTCTCCCGGCAATGGTGGCACAAAGGGAGTCGGATCAGGGAGCGTAGGACTCCATTGGCTCGCCCATGACATTGTCACGCTCTGGGAGGCCCCCACATGCTGCCAGTGTAGATGCTCTGTAAGCACTAGTTCAGCTTCACGGTGAGGCAATGGGCTTGTTGCCAGACCTTCACATGGCAGATCTGCCAGGCCTCGAGAGGCCTACACCATAGAGGCAGTGCTTCACCACGTTACCTGCTTGCTCCATTGATTGCCCAGACACAAGAATACTCAAGGGCACATGGTACCAGTAATTCACAAGTTTGAACAGGGGCTGGTTGGGTTCTCTCCAGGTTGAACACACATGCTGCTGCCTGTCTAACCTTCCCTTGCAATACCAGTGACCTCACAAAACATAATAAGGGTACAAAGAGACTACGACACAGACTTTGCTGATCGAGAGAAAGCTACCCATTCTAAAAAGAAGTGGCCAGAAATGGGGATTTAGTAGGGAGCTGCCTTAACTGCAGAGGGCACAGTGAGGCAGGCGGTGGCCCCATTACAACGCACTCCACACATCCATAGGTAGAGACACCACCGTGCAGTGCTTCTCCACTCTCCAAGAGTAGTCCCAAGTGCCAATGGACTGCTCTACACATCAGCCTGGTGAGTGCCTTGGTCAAGGTTTACATCATGCATGACAGGTGCTGCACCGGTTCCCACCACCCTCGCTACTGGACAATCACACCTGTCTCAATCTGCTGCCTTTATGTCTCCAAAAAAGCAACTTAACAGATTTTCCAGCTACTTTGCCCCGGTAAAGACACACAACACTAAGTCACTGACAACCACAGGTGACAACATGTCTCTCACGAAGGAAGATCTGCTTGCATCCCTGTGAGACTTCAAGAACGAACTCCGAGAGGAACTTAAAGAAGACCTGACCTCCTCACTGGAAGCTCTGTAAACCGACCTTATAGCAAACTTAGCGTTCTCCAACAAGATGTAGACTGAGTGCAGTGGCGGCTTCTTTACTAAGGTGGAGGATCTTCGACCCACTGCTATTGCAGCAGTGAAAATAACAAGAAGAAAATGATAATAACAAAACGTTATTATCATTTTCTTTTTCTTTCGGTAGTCAGGCGAGGCTGGTTCCCTGATGCCAGAGCATAGGAGGAGTGGTGTGCACTCCTCCAAGTGCCCATTACAGTTTGGCTGGCCCTTTAGGGACAGCCAAACCGTCACGCATACTTGGCATGTTCTACATTGGGCTATGTTGCACAGTCCCGTGGAGAACATGCCCATCCTCCACAGGCACTGCCTCAACGTCCAAACAGGACGCTCAGGCCAATCATGACGATGCTCCAGCAGCGTTGTGATTGGCTGGAGAGCCTGACAGCCTGAGTGCTTCCGGTGCTTCCAATAGTGGAGGAGAGGGGTGTGGCAGCGGGAGAGGCATGCGGCGGAGAAGGGGCATTTTTTTATTTTATTTTCGTTTAATCCCCTGCTCCTCATTGCCTCACCACCCCCGTTCTGAACTAGTTGCCACTGACTCAGTGTGAACCTGGGTAGTTGATCTTGAAACCAAAACAATCAACCTGGACCACCATACTGGGCAGATGGAGGACCTGACCTAAGTGCTCCGTGCATGGTTGCAGGCATCCCTTATGAATTATGAGGATCTTAAAAATAGATCACAATGTGACAACATATGGATCAGAGACATGAAGAGGGAATGGAAGGTCCAGACTTGGAAGCCTTTGTGATGGGCCTCTTCTTGGAGCTCATGGGAGGCTCAGTGCTCAAAATGAAGATTGAGAGGGTCTATCGGGTGGGCCCACAATTGTCAGGTAAGATAAAATGCCTGCGAGATGTCTTGTAAAGGTATGCTCCTTTAGGGTGAAAGAGACCCTCCATCAAGGAGCCCAGAAGATGGATGCAGTCACATTCCAGGAGGCTACCTGCTCTCTCTTTCAAGATATAGCCCGTGCAACATTAACTTGGCATCAACAGGTCTGCCCAGTGACAAACAAATTGAGAAGAGAGCACATCAATCTGCACAACAAATCACCCCATGTCATGGAACTTAGCTGCGGCCTTGTCCCTTTTGGAATTCCCAAGTTCCAAAGCTCAACTACCTGAAGAGGGCCAAGGAACCTCGAGGGGTAACGTTAACGGCACCCAAAATGCAGATCTTTGGCTCTCCCAACGTCGACCACGCCAACATAGGAAGTGTTGAGCGAACATGGTTAGGCTTCCCTTTCCCTCATCTGCTCACATAGACAGGACACTGTCGAGCAACCCATGTTGTACAACTGGCTGTCAGAGAAACTCCACAACACATGGTCTGCTCTGCGAAAAGAACCCCTCCTAGGCAGTGAGAGAGGAGCGACTATTGAGAGACACCACACTCAGAATGAAGCAAGGCATACTACCAGCCAGGTCCACTTGTAATTGTTTGATTAAATTCCTTAACTAAATATGCCATTCGAATGATAGCCTAGCAGTTTTAGACAGATTCGCCTCTGATGATGTTTTTCTATTTACACAATGTACACAACAGGGGACCAGTTGTTCCATTAGTTAATTTTTTTGTTTGTTATTTTTTCTGTTTTTAGATATATGGATGGTAATTGTTTTCAGGGGCAGGCCCACCAGGGACATTGACATAGGGGGCATTTAAAGGCAAGAGGGGTGGGTGGATGTGATAGAGGGGACTAGCTGGGAAGGAAGGTGTCTCGAGAGGTCCATTGGGGAGGAATATAATGAGTGTTAATGCATTACTCACACCATGGGGATCTCTACATACTCCTGGAATATTAAAGGCCTCAATTCACCAGCTAAATGCCAAAAATTATGGAACTATCTTCTAGACCAACAGCGTGATGTGGTGGCATTGCAAGAGAACCATATCAAACATGATGAGGACCACAAATTAAGGTATAAAAATTATCCCATGATGTATAAGTCCTCAGCTTTCACAGAGCACAATGCTATTGCACTATTCTTCCACTCTGCTATGAAATTCCAACCGGAGGGCTATAAAACAGATAAGGAGGGTAGGATTGTCTTGTTGAAGATCCGCCTTAGAGGTAGACTGTGCTTCCAACTGCGCTCCTAACTCTAACCAGGTTCCATTTCTGCACTTACCTTTGACCCTGGTGGAAGGATTCGTGGAGAGAGAGATCCTTCTGTTAGGGGACTTTCACCTCACTTGGATTTCAAGATCAGAAAGTATGCATCCCCATATCTCAGCCACAGGCAGCTTCCCCAACGCTCTAAACAGGCAATCAAGGCATTGGGACTCATGGATGCTTGGAGTACGCTCCAACCCAACTCCTTGACTACACTTTCTTCTCCCACACGCACCACGCATACTCTAGATTAGACTATGTTTTTCTCAGCCAAGCCCTCAGACATGACCTGAGAGCTGTGACGATTCTCGCAATCACCATATCAGAGCACACACTGGTGTCAGTAAAGCTGGACTCAGTAGTCCACCGCCAGGATATCACCTTGGTTTTTTCCATAACTCCCTGACAAAAGATCACCTCTTTCAAGATGACTTACAAAAAGCTATGAGGGAGTTTTTTCAATGAAATAACCCCCAAGACCCCACCCACTCCAACAATTGGGATACATTTAAAGTATGTATCTGAGGAAAATGCCTGGTGCTAGTTTCAACCCTTAACAAACGGACAACAAACAATCAAGTGGTGCTTGAACTTGAGCTACAACAGCTTGAACAGACCCACAAAGCCACACCAACACTGACCCTTCACTGGAAAGTCACTGCACTAAGGGGGTAACTCAACGCCATTTGCACCAACAGGGCAGAACTCACACTTCTACACCTCAAACACACATCCTACGAACAGAGTAATAAGGTGGGCACACATCTAGCACATCAGCTTTGGGTTAAATGTGAAAAGGAATATATCTGTGATAGCCTCCAAGAATCGGGTGACTTGGTAACTTCTAACACAGAGAAAGCCCTCATACTTTGTCACTTTTATCACCAGCTCTATACAGCTGACCATGTCAACACTCAAACCCAACTCGATTACCTGGATGGAGTGAAATCTCTGCATCATACTCGAATCCTCCCTCTCCATGAACCGACAGGTCAATGCCCTCATGTCCAGCTGCTTCAACACCCTCCTCATCCTCTGTAAGACTTTCAAATGGACCCCCCCGAGTCAAGGAAGATAGTGACCCACACGCTTATAACCAGCAGACTCGACTACGGAAACGCCCTCTTTAATGACATCAACAAGTCTCTACTCGGCAAACTCCAGACAATACAGAACACCGCCGCCGGACTCATCCTTGACATCCCTTGACATAAGCACATCAGCCAACACCTATGGAATCTCCGCCGGTTCCCCGTCGAGAAGAGAGTCATCTTCAAGATGCTCACCCACACCTACAAATGCCTCCACAACACCGGACCCCAATACCTCAACGAGAGTATCACCTCCCACGCACCCAAAAGAAACCTCCGATCCACTAACCTCGCTGAAACCCCACGTATCCGCAAAAGCCAGAACAGGGGGAAGAGCTTTCTCCTACTCGAGGCCAAGACCTGGAAAGAATTCCAAATCGAAATCAGACACGCACCCACCCCGAACACCTTCCAGAAGGTTCTCAAGACCTGGGTCTTCAATTGAATGGACCCTCCCAGCGCCTGGGATTCTCTCTGGTGAGTAGTGCACTTACAATTCCCTGATTGATTAAAAGTTCCTCGGGTGACGAATGCCCACAATTAACTGCTGGGGGAGCCAAATTAATGAAGGAGAGGCCCAAAGGGCCATCACAGCCCTGAAACTCCACAGATCGCCAGGACTGCATGGTCTCACAGCTCAGTTTTGTAAGACATTCCACTCTGGCCTGGTCCCACTTCTGACCTCCCTTTTTAGTTACATAGCAGAGGCAGGGGTGGTCACACGTTCTATGAGTGAAGCACTGGTTTCGGTCATTCTGATGCCAAAGAAAGATCTGGCTACATGTGGCTCCTATAGACCCATTGCCCTACATAACCTGCTCTACTTAAATATTTTGGCGCCTAGGCTCAAAGACATGATGCCAGACCTGATCCACCCAGATCAGTCCGGCTTCAACAACTGTAGACAGACTCACGATAACCTGTAACGAGTGCGCCACCTAATCGAAAAAGCTACCAATAAGCAGATACTGGCAATATTGTTATGCCTTGATGCCGAAAAGGCATTTGGCAGGTTAATCTGGACCTTTCTATTTCACACACGTAAGCGCATTTGTTTCTGTGACCCATTCATAGCAATAATATGAGCAAAATATGCAGCGCCCATGTCTAGGGTCTTGATCAACAGGGTTAGATCAGATCTTTTCCATCTAGGGAGGGGGACATGGCAGGGATGTCCTCTCTCACCGCTTTTAATTGTTCTCAGTATCGACCCTGTACAGGGCCGGACTGGGAGCCAAAACCGGCCCTGGCAAAGTGCTCTGCCGGCCCCCCCGCCCCCCGGGCGGGAGGGGGGCGAGCGCTTTGCCAGGGCCGATTTTCAGTCGTTTTTGTTACAGGGCCGATTTTGCAGCTATGCTGCAAAAACGGCTCTGCAACAAAAACGGCCCCCAGGGCCCAAAACCGGCCCCCTCCCTTGCGGCCGACCGGGGGATTGCCCGGTGCCCACAACGGCCAGTCCGGGCCTGACCCTGTAGCAACCAAAATCCTCTCCAATCCAGCCATCAATGGCCTTATGTTTGGCTCCATAGAGCACACAATATCCCTCTTTGAAGATGATGTACTCTTAACACTCACCTCGCCTCACTCCACATTAAAAGCCCTCCAGGAAGATTTGCGCTTTTTGAAGAAGTGGAGGGCTGCCGTATCACTTTGACAAAATCCTTCCTCCTCAATTTGACGTTGCCCAGCACAGAGATGGAGGCCCTAGGGACCTCATCTCCATTTCAATGGGCTAAAAAAGACATCACTTAACTCAACATAAAAATCATGCCCAAATTGTCAAACCTGAACGGAACCATTTATCCTCCACTCCTACAACGGTTGAAAGCAGATCTTAAACGTTGATAGCCTACGTATATCTTGTGGCTTGGACACATACATGCTATAAAGATGACTGTCTTGACCAGAGTCCAAATCTTTTCCAAGGCCTTCCCATTAAACTAGAACTGGACTTTCTAATGACCCTGTGTACACTTGTTACCCATTTTATCTAGCTGAACCATTGAACCTGCTTGCCTCTTACACTGCTAGGGTTCCAAAAGACGCAGGAGGGTTGGCACACTCAGATTTCCAACTTTATAACAAAGTGGCACACCTACGGGCTATCACTGAATGATCCCTCTGGTAATCGGACCAACATACGGATATGTCAATTGTGGGTGGAGTTATTTGGGATGTATTATGGAAACTCAAAGCGGAGGGTCTCCCAAAACGCTTAGTTAAGGACTCCTACACAAACTACTGTTCTGATATGGCATGAGGGAAATAGGACTACAGAATGGACCATCTTCCGGTCCCCTTTACACCAATACACTATAGTCTGGCTTTAGAGCCCTGACATTTTGATGCCAGGAAAGAGGGAGGATGTCACACACTTTCAGATCTTTCCCACAACTGGGATATTTTGATCTTTGAACACCGCCAGCACAACTTCCACCTTGCAGACTCTGAATGCTATAGTTATTCACAACTGAAACACTAGACTCTTCACCCCGAAGTTAGAGTGGCAGCCACAAGAGAAATCACCCCAATTGAACAATTTGGTAAGAGAGTGGGAACTGCCAGGGGAAACATAACCTTTCTATGCTCCTTATTGCTTAACACACTTTTCACCCTGCAGCCACAACACATCACTTTTTTGGGAACACACTTTGGGAGAAGACATTTTGGAAACAAAGTCTAGGAAACTCTGGTGGGATGTCCCGAAATGCAATCACTCAGTAGGCAGGAGAGAGTTGCACCACAAGGTTTTATATGACTGGTACCTATATCCTACTAAGCAGGAAAAAAAAATCCAGGCACTTCTGATTTATGTTGGACTGCTGGGTGACTTTTGTCACATATGATGGGATTGCCCAACAATTTGCCCGTTTGGGCCGAGATCTCAGCATAAATCAAAGTCATTCTGGGATACCCACTCCCTGAAACCCCGGATTTGCTTTATTGGGCCTGAGAGCTGAAACCCTTGAATACCAAACTATAGGGAGAGGGCTATAATGTGGCCATGTTTGGCGTGGCCAAATTAGCAATAGCAGCAGCGTGGAAGAAGAAAGAGGCCCAGCACTGACACATGCTCGTTTATGGCAAGCCCTCACAATGGAAAGGATGGCTGATATCTTTAAGGCGATTTTAAAAATGTTGAATTCAGTTGGTGGCCCTTGGTATTCCATCTCTCCAAAGGCCTGGCGCAAGTGGCTTGCCCCTCAAGAATGATAGATTACAATGCAAATTTCACATATTTCATGAATCATACACAGCAAATGAGAGCCAGTTGCTCAGCGACATAGTGGAGGTTTTCTCCCACTCATTTATCCAATTGTCAATCAGAATAAGGTCCTTAGCTACACATGGGCATTAATTTATGAAAATCAACGAGAGAAGCATAGCAACAGCTTGTCATGTACCCTCCTGATGGTCATTTCTCAAGACCTTGCAGTTACAGCAAAAGTACAGCTGAAGTTCATTTAAAGGTCAACGTCCTGTGCACCTTCTGCAGACTTGCTCCTGGTGAGTGTCAGAAAATGGAACCTGAAATAAAATGGATTCCACAGCAATATATATCCGGGCTCAACATCATAGAGCTTTTGGGCCTAATTACTTATACAGGAATTGCTTTAAGGAAATTGTCATGCTGGATTTTAATTTGGAGCTTGGAATCTATCCTCAGGAAATTGCTACGTAAATGCATATGTAAACATACCTTTTCAAATGTAAAACGCTTTGACAATAATCAAGTCTCGTCCTTTCTATATAAACTGCAAAATAAATAAACAAGTCAACAATTACATTTTTATCTAAATTAATAAAGTTCTCTTAATTCCCTTTTTTTGCTATCCCCAGTGTTTTTTTTATATTCAACATAGCATCATGAAATTTCCTTTTGTTGCAGACTCTTCGTTGCTTTGTGCAAAGCTCCACAGGTCCTGCTGCAAGACTTGTCGAAACATTTTACGTCTGAGTTGCTCTTTGCTATTACAATAGACGGAATAAAAGCAGGGGGGATATAACCTGTAACATTAGAAAGGACATTGGCTTTCAGGGTCACCTTCTTTATCATCTAAACAAGTTAAGGTGGTATTACTAGAAGAGATCACGACCTTAGTATTAATCATCACCAGGTCTAAATTTTCCTACTTAAGACATCTTCCTTTGATTGACACCATAGAGGGGATAGCACTTGGAAGATGCAAATTAGCTTTAAGTGGATTAGGGTCACTAAATATATTAAGGAGTAGCCTCGAAGGATACAACTCTGAAAGTGATTTATGTATAAGTGATTATACTAAAAGACCCTCCAGCTGAAAATGCTGCTATTTGCTGAGAATTATCCATTCAATATGGAATCAAATCTATTTCACACAAAAAATTCGAGGGGAATAGTTTATAGGCTAAAGCCTGGCACCAATGGGAGGTATATGGATTTGCTATGAATCTTGGCTTGTTTTTAGACAATTTAGGGGGGTATTCACAAGGAAGTGGCGTAGAGAGGCGTTAGCCTTCTTGGCTTAACGCCTCTCTCCGGCACTTTGGAAACGCAAGTCTGCACCATATGCACAAAGATGTAGTGCAGCCTTGTGTTTCCACCTGCAATGGTGCTAAGTTTCACAACATAGCACCAATGTGGGCGCCCTTGCACCAGGGAGCAAGGTTTTCTGCAAGCAGGGAGGGTTGTTTATGTACTGGAAGGTGTCCCTTCCTGCACATAAACAAATCTAAAATGCCAGTTTGTAACTTACATTTGCGCTGCTTCATGCAGCACACATGCAAGTTACAAAACGGCATTTGAAAAAAAGGTTTGTTTATGTACAGGAAGGGACACCTTCCTGTACATACACAAACCATGGCATTTTGCTTTTTCATGTGTGCTGCCTTGTGCAGCACATATGGAAGAAGCAAAAACAAGGAGAAATAAAGCATTTCTCCTCATTTCGCCAACTTAAGACCAGGGTTTTCCTGGCATTAATTTTGGCGCTGCCTCCTACTTACGATGCCCTAGTGAAAAGGGGGCAGAGTCAAAATCAATGGGTGTTGTGGTGGAATGCCATCACACTTCTTCACATGCGACCATCTGGACTATTATATGCCACCGAAAGTTGTAACAATGCCCTATTTGTGCTGTTTGTTTTGTTACTGCTTATTTAATTGATTAACACTCTGCTGATGTCTTGTGCTCACAAATTGTCTGACAACGGCACCATGTGGGACAACTGTTATAAACAAGTGCACGTATGTATGTAGAATTAAGTGCCGATGCCAAATACCAGAAAACACCGGCACCAATTCTGCACTGGTCCTGCCAATGAAGTCCCTCTGTGCAAAATGTAGATAACTCATCACATCAGACAAAGCCAAGTGCTACTCAAGCACAATCAATGAAGCTTTCAACAGAAGCAGAGCACTCTGCAAGACAAGCAAGCGCTCCCTTTATTTGTTTTCCCCAACGCTAGTTTCCTAGTCTCTAGGAAAACAAAAACTCATTTTGGGAGAGCTAAACATCTTTCTGTTTGAGATCATTCCAAACTTGTGTTGTGCTTTGTTTGAAGGAGTAGGAGACTGACATTTGCGCAATGGGAACACCCTCTCTTTCATTCTTTCATTTGATCTCACACTTAACTTCCCTGGCACATCCCTAATGGGTCACATAGCCTTTTTTGTACTTGATTACAATAGTATGTCAATTAGTTGCAACTTCTATTAGCTGAGACATGTTCATAGGCACTCTTGAATGTTTCAAAAACGGTTCTGGTAAAACCCTGTGAAAAGACCCCAGGTACCCCAACAATAGTGTATTTTACAGTTGGCCAATTTACTGGTCATTTTTCATCATTGTACTTCTGAGAATGCTGCACTGTCACTGAAATAGCACATTTTCCTTCTATTGGGGTCAGAATTTGGCTTGCTTGGTAAACGGTTGCTAATCCTACCCTGAGTGATCCAAATGCATATTGACTGGTATCCTGATTTTTTTGTTGGTCCAGCCACCTGTCTAGTAAGTGCACTGAGGCCTAGACTTGCCCATGGTAATTCTGAATACCAGAACCTATTTAGTGAGCAGGAGGGTGCACCAAGCATGCCTTTTTTGCTGACCTGGTTCTACTGTCTATGTGCTTGGTAACTGACATTAAATGGTGGTAGCAGAATACTGATTTTTGAGTATTGATAGAACTAAAAAGAGCAGTTTCTCTGTTCCAGGGAGAGTGCTACCTACCGTTCCATTCATGTAAAGTCCTACATTAATGTGGCACTCAGACTTTTATGCTGACACCCTGTGAATATGTCAATTGCATGCAAGCATGATATAGTTGTATCAGACCTCAAGGTTCTGGTGAAGATCTGACTGCTGGGACCATGGAAATCAACTATTGGATATGGCCTGATTTAACATAGAACAAGATGAAGGCGGGGTAGAGGTTCTCCAGACAGTGTATTACCTGCATTACTGAAGCTCAATGGAGGAGACTCTGACAATGAAGTGAGGGAGGATGGAGACAGGGCTAACCTTCAACTCTCTGATGACATTTAAGGGTTGGGAGTTCCCTATAGCTCCTCTGTGCTTCTCCCCTATGTTCGCCTAACTGTTGGTTGTAGGCCGCTTTTGCTTTGCCCACATTCTGAAGTTACAAGTTTGTGCCACATTATTATTTCAGAAATAAGCTGCACACATGTTATGTTATTTAGCTCTTCTGCTGGGACTCAGGCTGAACATTGGGTGCAAGGTCAAGTAACACTGTGCCCTGTTTTTCTCTGTGGTCAGTCAATAACACACCTAACACATAGACATAACAAATAGCTACTGTTTTCCAAAATGGTATTTCTTTTCAAATAAGCAGAGACTTGCCATTTAGAAAATAGAGAGGTGAATTTCTCACAGAGGAAGTAACCTGGGATGAGTTTGCCAGTCTGATTCCGCAATCCGAGACGTACATCATCTAACTGCAAACGTCAGGTATGGGGCCTGGAACTAATCCTAGAGATCTGTGATATATCATTTGTGCTTACATAGTGAGGTTAGGCTTGGGCAAATATGGCATTCGCCATGGAAGTGCTTTTCTTTGTGTACAGTCTACTGATAATGCTAATCTCATTACTAAATTACACATGTTTCCTAATTTCAGCACAGTTGCTTCATAATAGAGCAAGGTAGCTTATATAGATATTGTAAATTTTGCTCCTGTGTTTTAGTTGTTTATTATCGACATGTATGTGTGAGAGAGCGAAAGTGAATGACCTGTTACTGCTGGTCCCTGAGGGGATTAGAGTGTTGTGCCAACTTACTTGTTACTCTGGGAAAGTTAGGAGGGCAAGTAAGGCACTATGAGCTAGTCAGTATTCAGGCCCATGGTACAGATGTGATATGGTGACTCGGTCCCTACATACTGATGCTCTGTGCTCCCAGGCATAGTTCTGTTTCCAAAGCAGAATACTTACAACAGAAGGGGATTGCTGTTTAGTCATTCCTGATCACTGCCATGTGGTGGATTATAGGAGAAGGGGTGAGTCAGCAGATTTTGTTGTTAAGGATTAAGAGGTTTCTGGCAGTTCCTGGTATGTCTTTCCCTGATTGCTGCTTCTGGAAGGCTGGGGATAGCCAGGTCTTACACAGTCTTCCCACTTCATTTTTCCCATGTTTATGATACTCCTGCTTGAAGTCGGCATCAATACTATCTGCTGTCAGAGGCATCACCAGCCACAAAGTTTGTGTCTGCAAGTACGACCAGAAAATGACTTTAGAAATGGAACTGCCTCAACAGCAGATCCACATCTCCTATCTGGAAAATTCGAATAAACACAGGATACAGGGGCGTGACACAGGCCCCCACAGCCCCCGCGTTGCGGGGGGCCACGCTCTCCAGGGGGCCCCGGGCCGGCCCACTCATTTGACTTACACATGCATGATTTTAATGATGCACTGTGCGCACGGCACGCCGCACGACCGGTGTACCATCGTTTTGCAGTGATTAATAAATTGTTGCACGGGGCGGGCCACGGTCGGGGCCCCTGAGGCTCTTCAGAAATAGTGCGTGGGTCCCGGCCGGGGCCCCTGGGGCTCGTCTTAAAAAATGGTGCGGGGGGCCCCTGAGGGTCTTATAAATGCTGCGGGGCCCCTGAGGCACTCTTTCTATTAAATGGCGCCGGGATAGGGTGGGTTGTTTACTTGCAGGAGTTGCCCCGCGTATGTGCATTGTACAGGGTGGGGGGCGGGGGGAATGCCCTGATTACATTAGTCAGGACATGCGCAATGAGCGCACACGTAATTAAAAATGCGCGGGTGCCTAACTCTGAGCTGCAGGACAGGCCCTGGTCAGGTGAGTGAGTCTGCATCCCATCCGACGGTCCGAGCGAGCCCAGTAGGCAGGAGGAGGGGGAGGAGGGGGGGGACGAGGACCGTCTGAGTGGGGTGGGTGGGGGGGCGAGGACCGAGGACCGTCTGAGTCTGGGTGGTGGTGGTGGGTTGGTATTGGCGCGCATGCATACCATTCCTGATCAATGCACATCCTTTCCCCAGTACGTACACAGACACTTTTAGATCAATGTATGCTCCAATCATCGGGACGGGACCACAGGTATTCCGTGTGCAAACGTCGACAAAACCCTGGGGGCAGGTGGTGGGGCGAAGGTCGGGGTGTCATAGCACGAGCCAGGGTCATCTGAGGGATTGTAAGAGCTAGTCCATAAATCGTGTTAGGTTTTAATTTACATTTAATATTCCAACACTTAACTGCCTTGGACGTGGGTATTTAAAGCTACCAAATATATATTGCACCCGTTCTCATGGCCATACGGGTGCAGATCTACAAGAGGGGTTTGGGGAGCAGCCGAGCCACGAGGTCTGCCCCCCGGGCGGTTTTGGGAGGGGGAGGGAGCCATGGGCGTGGCCATTTTGCCATTTTGGGCTGCTTTTGGGTATAGCCCAAAAGCAGCCCAAATTACATATTTTCAAGCCCAACGATAAAAGGGGCTTCCCGCGTCACCCAGCCACCATTTTAGGTATTGAAACCTGGTGGCTGGGAGCGGAGCGTGAGGTTTTTGTCGTGTATAGCGTGGTGGTCGGCGTTTCAGGTTGTCGGAGCGGGTTGTTTGGGTAGTGGAGACAAGCGGATTAAAGATGGCAGACAAGGGGGATTACCGTGTGTTGGAGGCCATCCGCCTGCTGAGTGAGGCGGGGCGGATGGACCTCTTGGTGGGCCCGGTGGCGGCGATGCGCCCGCCGCGGTGGCGATTCTCACCTGCTCGCCGCCGAGAAAGACACAGAAGCTGCAGGTGGGTGCCGGGGGCCGCGCTGAGGCCAGGGGCGCGGCCCGCGGCTTAGCTGAGGGGGCGGAGCAGCCGCCGAGTGGGAAGCGCGTGAAGAAAGGCGCCTCGCTGCGAGAGCGCCGCGCTGGCAGGCGAGGGGCGGAGGGAACTGTCAGGCCGCGTGCGGAGGAGGCACCGGAGACAGGAGAGGAACAGCGTGGTGACACGCGGGAGCTCCCCAGCACGTCGGCTGACGGCGGGGAGATCCCCCAGAAGGGAGGGAAGGCCGCAGTGAAGCGGCGCCCGGGACAGAAGGCGGTGGGGGGCGGGGCCCGGAGGAGGGCGTTTCAAACACCAAAGCGGGCAGGGGGGCAAGAAAGCCCAAAAGAGAGCTGGGCCCCCTGAAAGGGGACAGGTAGGGGGCACTGGGCGGGGGGGGGGGAGGAAAGGGAGTCCCTCACCAGCCAGACAGGGGTACAACGGGGAGGGAGGGAGGGGCAGACAGGAGACTAGGCCGGAGAGCAGAAGGGGGGCACAGGGGGGGGGGTGAGACAAGGCATTGGAGGGGGGGCAGAGAACAGGAGATGTGGGGGGGTTGGGGGGTGGAGGGAAGAGCTGAGTGGGAGCGGTTGGGTCTCCCCCATATTGATAGACGCGGGGGAGGGCGACCAGGACTGGGAAGGCCTGGACGTTTTTGATTCCTGGGTGGAGGGGTTGAGAGAGGCCCAGGGTGAGACAGGGGGCAGGCCAGTGAGAGGGGAGGGGTGGTGCCACGGGTGGGGCAGGCAGAGAGGCAGGGTGCAGGGGAGGTGGCAGAGGTCTCCCCGGGGGTGGGGGGATTGGGGAACTGGCATGGAGCGACGAGGAAGAAGGGGGTGAGGTAGTGGGGTCGCGGGACAGGCGGCGGGAAGGCGGGGGGTCGCGCAGTGGCAGGGACCCAGCACATCAGCAGTACCGTTTTTATTGCAGGTGTCTGCGCAGCGCGGGGCTCCAGACTTGGCCAGGCTTGGTGCGGCGGATCGGCGCCAAGGTGAAGGGAGGGCCGTGTTTCTTGCAACAGGCCCGGAGACAGCGAGGGACCACGACATGGCTGGCACACGAAGGCCCCTGGCGGGCTCGCTGGCCCATCACCCCACAAGGCCCCCACGGCTTGGGGTCCAACGACGGATGGAGAGCAGCATGGAAGAGGACTGTTTTGTATGGTCGGGCAGTAGGGGAGGAGAGCGGGCAGCGGGTAGGGTGCAGTCGTCACCCCCGCGGGCTCGCCAGACATATAGATGGGGCGGGGTAGAGCTTCGTGAAGGGGATGAGGAGAGTTTGGAGGAAGGAGAGTTACGGGAGGGCGAGGGCGGACGGGGGTCCGTTAATGGTGTGAGTTCTTTCTTACAGGTGTCACGGGGCCTGGGTGCGGCTACGGCCCAGACACAAGATAGGGACTGGCCGGCGATGGATCGGAGAGGTGTGGAGCGACAAGGGGAGGCGCTGGTGCCAGGTAAAACCAATGCGACGCGCACGGTGTCTGTGGGGGTGGGGGAGGGGGGACCGGGGGGTGAACGGTTGTGCAAGGGCAAGTATGTGACGGATAAGAGTGTGGGTTCGGAAGACGTAGTGTTGGCACCGGCGGTGATTGGTGCGCCGGGAGCGGCGGGGCCGGCGGCTGGGGAGATGCTCGGGACCCCGGGAAGTGCGGCGGGGGAGGCGGCGGCGACGGGCAGTGGGGAGAAGGTGGAAAGTAAGGAGCTGAAGATAAAGCGGCTCCCGTATATAGGGGTCACAATGCCGTTGGGGGCGCATTTAATGGCGTCCACCAAAGAGAGGATATGGAAAGGGGAGTATGTGGAGCTGTTGAAATTGCTTCACCGCGAGGTTCAATCGAAGGAAGGGTCAAAGGAGGAGGAATATGAGCTACAGAAGCGGCCGAGGGTGCCTTTGACGATTGAGAATTGGACGGCGGCATTTTTAATTTTCGTGAGTGTATACTGTGAAAAATTCCCTGAGCGGTCGGTGTCCATGTTCAAGTACATGGACGTTATACGGAAGGTGCAGATCACAGGGGGTGGTTACGCATGGGCGCAGTACGACGAGGAGTTTCGGGCACGAATGGCGTGGGATCCGGAGGCCAAGTGGGGGGAACTGGACTGCGACCTAAAGCAGCACACGATGGGGTTGGCGGGGTCAGGGAAGGCTATTTTTACCGCCAGCGGTTTGCCTTTAGTGTACCAGCCCTTTCAGGGGCGCCCCACCCGTAGGGGGGTGGGAACCGGGGCCAGGAGCCAACCCGGAGCGGCGGGCGCATGTTGGGATTTTAACCGGGGAGTGTGTGCCAGGGAACATTGTCGTTTTAAGCACGAATGCTCGGGCTGCGGTGGGTACGGACACCCCGTGGCCCGTTGCTGGGGCCCCACCCGTCCACAGGGGGGAGCCCAGGCGCCAGGAGGAGGCGCGCCTCCTGGGGCCGCCCCACAGGCGGGCAGCGGGCGAGGGGGTAGGGGCTCTGGGACCCAGGGCTCGTACTCCGGTTAATTTGGAACACTTGACAATTGCCCTGCGTACTTACCCGGATGTGGGGGCTGCCGAGTGCTTGTGAAACGGTTTCCGGGTAGGGTTTCGGTTAGGGTACGCGGGGCCGCGACAGAGGCTTTGGGCGGACAATCTGCGGTCCGCCAGGGAACACCCGGAGGTGGTGCAATTCAAATTGGACAAGGAGGTGCAGGAGGGGCGCCTGGCGGGTCCGTTTGCGGATTGGCCGTTGGAACACTTGATAGTATCCCCCGTTGGGGTGGTGCCCAAGAAGGAGGCAGGGCAGTTTCGCCTCATCCAACATTTGTCTTGGCCGGAAGGGGGGTCGGTGAACGACTTCATTGATGAGGAGGAGGCCACGGTGTCTTACTCCTCGGTGGAGGCGGCCATGTTTTTGGTGGTGGAGGCAGGCCCCGGTGCGAAAATGGCTAAGTGCGATATCAAATCGGCTTTACGGTTGCTGCCGGTTCACCCAGACGACTGGTGCCTACTGGGAATCCAGTTTCGCGGACGCTGGTATGTGGACAAGGCGCTGCGTGCCCTTTTTGAATGTTTCAGCACGTTCCTCCAATGGTTTTTTACGGAACGCACGGGTCACCAGGGAGTTACGCACTACCTGGATGACTTTTTCTTGGTCGGGGCCCCAGACACCACGGACTGCCAGGTGGCGCTGGACAGGTTTCAGGAGATCATGGAGGACCTAGGGGTGCCCGTGGCACCGGAAAAGACAGTGGGGCCAGGCACGGCGCTGGTGTTTTTGGGCATTGAGCTTGACTCAGTGCGGATGGAGGTGTTAGGCTTCCACGGTCTGTCTCGTCGGGGCTGTGCTGAGGATTCTATAACCTCTCTGATAGAATCCTCCCCACGTCTGAGATAACAATACAGACAATGAGAAACGATTCAACTTGGGAAGAAAAGGAAGGAAAGGATAGGGACGGCGGGGAGGGAGAGCTGCAATGACAAAACACAATACAGATTATCACACTCTATTCCCTATAGACTCAGCTGTTATCTATACATCTAGCATCTAACCCCCTACCTTTTTACCTGTGATGAAAATAATGTAGTTTTGTATATAGGAGATAGACCTTAATGAAGTACCTGGGATATTTCTATAACTGCAAGGAAAAGAACAAGAAGCAGTTGGAATAATCACATGACCACATTATAACATAGGCTAGATCATACCAGTACTTCAACATACCATTTCTTGCTTTAACATGTATTTGTATTGATATCCCCAATAGATATGGTACCCCTCTGTCTTATCTCCTATGTGAGGAAAAGAAGAAACAACTCGTGTTTAAATCATATCCAAAACGATACACATAAAGATAATGCGTGATTCACTTGAGTTTGATAGAGAGTAGTGTTCTCTCCCTGACGTCTAGAACACTTAGACCTTCTTTGTGAGTGTCTATTAATTCATAGATCCACCTCCGAGCCCAGTACATGGAAATTGAACTCCAATCCCAAAGCTTCTGTACTCACAATACCCCTGGATTCACTTCACCAGAATCTCTCTCACGGACTTGGAATCCCACGAGGAGAAATGCTTTCTCATCCGAGAAAGCTTCGATCCGGTTTCCAGAAAGCTCACGCCGAAAGCGTAAGAAACGGACCGTTTTTTACCATGTTGGCGGGTTCTTTGCGGTGTCCCAAAGGCACTCCTCACCCTCCAGCTTAACTTTCGCACGAACACGGCTTCACAACACCCAGCTCGTAACTCCCAGAAGTTGGTCAATAATAATTGGCATCGTCGATATTTCCCGCAATGCATTTATGTCCGCGTCTCGTTTCCTACGTCGGAAACGGAACGCGCCTCAAGGCATGCCGGGATTTGTAGTTCCTTGGCTGCTCGCTCCGAACTACGGACCCGCACAGCTCTATCCATTACCGATTCCTGACAGGAGGTACGTTTGCCAGACGACAAAAAGAGTCAGATGTTGGGATTGCTGGAGGTGATGGTGGCGAAGCACAAGGTGGCAGTCCTGGACATTCAGGTGCTGTTGGGTCACCTGAATTTTGTGTGCAGGGTGGTGCGAGTGGGAAGGACATTCTGTAGGCATTTGGGTAGGGCGCTGGCGGGCAACAGGCCTCCACACCACCGCGTGCGTTTGTCGGCGGGCGTGCGGGAAGATCTGCGGATGTGGCGGTTTTTCTTGTACCAGTTCAACGGTGTGCCCTTACAGCGGGACGTGGACATGGTTTGGGAGGTGCAGATTTTCTCAGATGCGGCGGGCAGTGACGGTTTCGGTTTGTACTGGAACGGGAAATGGTGTGCGGAGAGTTGGCCACGAGAGTGGCGCGGAGGGGGCCGAAGCATTGCTTTTCTGGAGCTTTTTCCTTTGGTGGTGGCGATTTGGTTCTGGGGGAGGTGTTCGCACACCGACGGGTGACTTTCAATGTGGACAATATGGCTGTGGTGCAGGTGGTGAACCGGCAGTCGGCGAGGGACGAACAAGTGTTGAAGCTGTTGCGTGTGTTTGTGCTGGGGTGCTTGCGACATGACATTGCTTTTCAGGCAGTGCACGTACCGGGAATTGACAATGACATTGCGGATGCCTTGTCTCGTTCGCAGTGGGCGAGATTCTGTGGGTTGGCGAAGGAGGGGGAGCGGGACCCGACGCCCATGCCAATACAGCTGTGGCGAGTAGGCAACACCGGATGTTACAGCTGGTTCTAGGATCATTGGCAGAATCGACCAGGGCAATGTATGTGTCGGCGTGGGAGGAGTTTTTGGCGTCCGGGGCGCGCTGGAGGGCCCCGGGGGCTGCAAGGCGGGGGGATGTGGTGCGATTTATGCTCTCATTGATAGACAAGGGTCTCCAGAAGGTGACTATAGCCGGCAAGTTGGCGGGGATATCCTTCATGGGTAAGCTAGTTTGGGGCTACGCACCCTCCGCGGGGGAGCTCGGGTCTAGGATGTTGGAGGGATGGGCCCGGGAGTGCGGGCGGGCAGGGGCGTTGTGGCGGCCGTTGTCGGAGGACATGTTACAGAGGGTCCTGGAGGTGTTGCATTTGGTGTGCGTGGATGACCGGGAAAGGTACTTGTTTACGACTCTGATGGTGTGGATGTTTGCGGGGGCGTTTCGGGTGTCTGAAATGGTGGGCGGAAAGACGGTTCACCGTTTGGGTTGGGCGGAGGTGCAGTTGGGGCACAGGGAGGTGCGCATTTGGCTGCGGCAGGCGAAAACGGATCAGCGTTGGGTGGGGGAATGGGTGGCGTTGCAGGGGAGGGGGGGATTGGCTTGCCCAGTGCGCTGGGGGTGGGCCTGGAACAGCGTTCGGCCAGGAGGTGGTTTAGTGTTCCAGCACGCCGATGGTTCGAAGGCGACGGGGCCGCAGTTTCTGGGGGTGCTGAGGAAAGCATTGGGCAGGTTAAGAGTGAATGGGCGACAGTTTGGCACTCACTCGTTCAGAATTGGGGCGGCATCGGAAGCGCATCGGCGATGTTGCGGGCGGGGAGCCATCATGCGCCTGGGGAGGTGGTCTTCGTCCTGCTACCGGCAGTATGTGCGCAGCTCTGAGCTGGCTTAAGTGCGCGCTGAATGTTTGGGGGGGACTATTTTACTTACATTTGTTTTTCGTTTCAGGTTCGGTGGCGGGTCCTACGGCGCAGGGGATGCTAATTTGGATTGTGGGCCACTCATTTGTGAAGAGAGCGAAATTGCAGGCCCAAGATAGCTATTTCGGGGAGAACCTGGGCTTTAATCCGGCGCTGTTTCAGGTGGTGTGGATGGGGAGGGGGGGCATGCGTTGGAAGGAACTTATGGCTTCTTTGAACGGGATGGTGCAGGGGGGGTGGTGTCCGGATGTTTTGGTTCTCCACTTGGGGGAAAACGACATGGTGCGGGAGACTGGTCTGGTTTTAATGAGGGCAATGCGGCGGGATTTGGCAGGATTGCGGCGAAGTTGGGCCGGGTGTTCGTTGGTTTGGATGGAGCTGGTTCCGCGGAGGGTGTGTCGTGGGGCGAGCCGGCCTCAGGCGGTGGACAAGGCGCGCAAGAAGATCAACCTAGAGATGGTGCGTTTCTGTCGGCATCTGGGGTTTGCGAGGATCTGGCACAGGGACATTCACTATGATGCACCGGAAATGTTCAGGGGTGATGGGGTACACCTCTCGAGGATCGGGATGGACTTGTACCTGTTGGAGCTACGGGAGGTTTTTTCCCGTTTGTTAGGGGTGCGCCGGGAATAAGAGGCCGGTTACAGTTGAGTTGTTTCGCGGCGCGGGCCGGAGCGGGCGTGGGGGGGGAGGGAAAGGGGGTGGAGGTGTATTCACCTGCATCCACCTTTCCCTGGGTGGCGGAGTTTGGTTGGAAGGTTGGCCAAGTTTGTCTGGAGGTCGGTATTTTGGTGTTAAGTTTGGGGACTTGGGGAACGGGAGCGGGTAAAGGGGTAAACAGTTGGGGGTTATATTAGAGGGTAGGTTGGTTACAGTTGCAATAGGACAAAGAGGAATGTAAGTATTCTGAGGCATTGGATTTAAGACGTAGGGGAGAAATGTGGTTATTCATGGGATACAATGCTGTTTATATATTGTTTATGTTGCGGGGTGGAGGGATATTATCATGTGGGATCGTAGGAGTGGAGGGAGAAAGACAAAAAGGGGGTCAGGTAACTCGATGTTTAGAGAGGTCTAGTTTTTTAAGGTGGTTAGCCAGTTGGTAAAGAATTGAAATGGGCACCTGTTTCAATAAAGCGGCCTTTTACACACACAAAATGGTAGTCAGTCCGTGCTTGCCTCCCTCTCTCCCTCCCAATACAGACATGGAACATCCTTTGTTTTTGGGAGTAGTGAATTATGTATAGTAAATACACACAGCAACAAGGTCTGAGCTTTCAAGTTTCTCGGGTGCAGGCGTGGATAACTCATCCAGTCTAGAATTTAAGGTTGCATCGTGGGACATGTAGTTCATTTTTATACCATTAAAAAAATCAGGACTACAAACACCAGATTGAAAAGAAAAAAACCTGGACCGGGTGAGCTACTCGAGCAATGACCTGGGAAACAGAGCGTTCGAGTTTCCCATGTTTTCAAGAAAAAAACAGGACAGGTCTTTCTTGATATTTTGGGATTTGTAGTTCTGTTTTATTTCATTACAAAATCAGGACTACAAGTAACTGAATACCAAAAGTAAACCTGGACTGTTTGTACTATTCACAAATGGCCTTTGGAAACCTTAGGAGGTTTAAATGTATTTTAACTTCATATCACCTTTATGAACCAACACTAAACTGGCTATTTAACAACTCTCTCTCAGCAAGCACCCATGCAGAACCATGAAAATCCCAGAACTGTGTCCAAGGGACACCCAGATTGTGTACCTGCAGCAGCGTCATGATAAGGGCCGAAAGTGCTAAACAATGCTGTCACAATGAAGACAATACCCGATTCGAATGACCTTAGGGACTATTTCAAATATGTAAAGGCAAGAGAAGGCTAATGCACTGCTAGAAATCTGGTGTGCTGAATATTTAGAGGATTCGATCGCTTCAAATGTAAAGGTCTTTGTTGGAACTTTGTCCTTCCTGCAAGGTCACCCCACATTGTCTTTTTTTTTTTCCTTTTTATGAGCCCTATTTTGCTGGCTATTTGTTTGTGCTTTCCTATTTCTGATTTATTCTGCAATAGTTAAACTGTTCATTTACAGGCATCTACATTTTTTGTGTGCTAGAAAAATACAATTGTACATCCTTGCTCCAGAAGAGCTCCTAACAGACCCCGAGAGCAGGTGATGACGCAGCAAAAGTGGAAATGTAGAGAGAGGGGAGAGAGAGAGTGGAGAGAGTGGAGAGAGAGTACAAAAGTACAAAGTATTTTATTGTGATGATTATTTAAAATCTTACAACATAACACATATAAAAGAAAGTATTAAAATATATATTACAGCATAAAATCGCATAAAGTTATCATTGCCGGACCTTTACGAAGAGTTACGTTTTGCAGTGGTTACGTCACCGAGTTTCCTTTTGACCAGCATCAGGAACTTTACGAAGGATGCATTTAGAGCAATGTCATTTGAGTCCATACATTTAATTACTGCCTGCCTGCATGTTCGTATGCCACGTGATTTTAGAGAAAACTTGAGCATTGATTTTCTCTCTTGCGTGAGTGCAGGGCAGATACACAGGAGATGTTGAATATCTTCTTCGCCCATGTTACATAGTCTACATTTCGTTTGGGTTTCTTGAAACTCCCATGGCGGTAGATGACATAGGCCTGGCATGGATCCAAATCTTGCTTTAATAAGCACCTGCTTATTTTTTTCCGTCCACGGAGTTTTCAGATATTGTTGTATCTCCTTCTTTTTATAGCCATTTAGCACCGTCCAGGCATGTTTTCTGATGGTAAGGGTAGCCTTGTCCTTTAGAATGGATAGGTGGTCTGCAGCGTTATTAATGATTTTCTTAAATGAAGAATTGGTTATGTTCATTTCCCATATCGAGATAACCCCAAGTTCATTAATCGCATCTCTAAGATAAAGAGCTGTACTAGAATTAGTGTCCTTCTTTATTTCTCTCCCTAGGAGCAGTGAGATCTCATTTTGATAGTCACTTTTTATTTGGTTCCAAACTTTAATAAAATGGACTTTCCTTGCAACGTGTTGATTTGTTAGGCCAAACTCCATCCATATTTGCGCTGGGGAGGCGTTCACTGGGAGTTGGAAAAGCGCTCGGTATACTCGGGTTATAATTTTATTCAAAAAATCACTATCTTTACCCATTAGTGCTTCACTCCCATATGTAATTGTGGGTAAGAGTTTTGCACCAACAATGCTCAGGAGAGGACCGTAAGTCAGGCTAGGGAGAGACTTTTGCACAGTTCTAAATGCAGCAATTAGTGTGTTTGCTTTCCTGCTAGCGTCTGCTTTTTGAAGATGGTAATTGCCCTTTGCATCGATAATACCCCTAGATATTTGTAGACCTCAATTTGTTCGATCTCAATTTTATCCATGAACCATTTACATTTTTGTTTTATCTTTGCGTTTTTAGTAACTACCATAATCTTGGTTTTTGTCTCATTTATAACCATTTCATTCTTTTTTGAGTAGGTATAGGTCCTTTTCATTAAACGCGGAAGGCCCACTTTTGTGTGGCTCATAAGTATGCCATCGTCGGCATACATCAAACATGTGAGCCATCTATCCGCTATTTTCGGCGGATGCGCATTTTCTTTGTCCAAAAGTCCTGATAGGTCAGCAAGAAACAAGTTAAAAAGAAGGGGGGCTAACACACACCCCTGCTTCAATCCTTCATTTGCTGGGATCTCAGTAGATAGTGTGTGCCCGTCACCCATCCTCACCCTCACCCATGTCTCTGAGTATAGAAGGCGAATTAGCTTGAGCAGTGGAACCGGAATTTCCATTTTTTCTAGTTTTTCCCAGAGTAATTTTCAGTTTACGCAGTCAAATGCCGATTTGAAATCTATAAAACAAAAATATAACGGTTGTTTTAATCTAAGCGATTTGTTCATAAGTAAGGCAAGAATCATTATGTTAGTTGTAGTTCCAAGTCCGTGAATAAAGCCTGTTTGGTTTAATTCTTTTTTTTTCCGTCACCCAGTCAGTTAGTTTGGTTAGTATTAGTCTGGCAAATAGCTTGGCATCCGAATCTTTCAATGTTATCAACCTATAATTTTCTGGCAGTGCCCAATTTCCTTTTTTAAAAATTGGGGATATTAGAGATCCACGCCATGACTTAGGTACCATTCCAGTCATCACGACTTCTAAGTACAACTTCTGTAGGATTGTTGCCCATAGCTCAGGATTTTCTTTCAAAAGCGCAAATGGAATTCCATTTGGTCCTGGAGCGCCGTTCCTCTGTCGTTTTATAAGTTTAATTAGCTCTTCTTTTTCTATGGGAAATTGCATATCTATATCACTCTCTTGGTAGATAAAGTCTGTCTCATTGTCAGTCTTACGCCCCTGTTGCGTTTCCTTTGAGGTAGTGTGTAAAGGTTCTTGATTCAAATGACTCCTCAGGAACTTGACCCATTCCTGCTCAGTTAAGGGAGATGAGACTACTTGCTTGTTGGGTCTAGTAAGGCCATTGATAAAGTACCAAAAGTCTCTTGAGTTCTTCTGTTTACTGGCGTGGAATATTTTTGTCCACATAGCTTGTTTCGCTTTATTTTTCTCGCTCCATATTAGTTTCTTCAAATTCTGGTTTAATAACTTTAAGTTTCCAGAGAGAGAGAGTGGAGAGAGAGAGTGGATAGAGAGACAGAGAGAGAGAGAGAGAGTGGAGAGAGAGTGGAGAGAGAGAGAGGGTGGAGAGGGTGGGGAGAGTGGAGAGGGTGGAGAGAGTGGAAAGGGTGGAGAGGTTGGAGAGAGTGGAGAGGGTGTAGAGAGTGGAGAGGGTGGAGAGAGTGGAGAGGGTGGAGAGGGTGGAGAGAGTGGAGAGGGTAGAGAGAGTGGAGAGTGGAGGGAGAGAGAGTGGAGGGAGAGAGAGTGGAGGGAGAGAGAGTGGAGGGAGAGAGAGTGGAGGGAGAGAGAGTGGAGGGAGAGAGAGTGGAGGGAGAGAGTGGAGGGAGGGAGAGTGGAGAGGGAGAGAGTGGAGAGGGAGAGGGAGAGTGGAGAGGGAGAGAGAGTGGAGGGAGAGAGAGTGGAGAGGGAGAGAGAGTGGAGGGAGAGAGAGTGGAGGGAGAGAGTGGAGAGGCGGAGAGTGGAGAGGGAGAGAGTGGAGAGGGAGAGAGTGGAGAGGGAGAGAGTGGAGAGGGAGAGGTGGAAAGGGAGAGGAAGAGAGTGGAGAGGGAGAGAGTGGAGAGGGAGAGAGTGGAGAGGGAGAGAGTGGAGAGGGGGAGAGGGAGAGAGTGGAGGGAGAGAGAGTGGAGGGAGAGAGAGTGGAGGGAGAGAGAGTGGAGAGGGAGAGAGTGGAGAGGGAGAGGCGGTGAGTGGAGAGGCGGAGAGTGGAGAGGCAGGACAGTGGAGAGGGGGACAGTGGAGAGGGGGACAGTGGAGAGGGGGACAGTGGAGAGAGAGAGTGGAGAGAGACAGTGGTGAGAGTAGAGAGAAGAGAGAGGGTGTAGAGAGAGAGAGTAGGGAGAGAGTGGAGGGAGAGTAGAGAGAGAAAGTGGGGAGAGACAGTGGAGAGAAACAGTGGAGACAGAGTGGACAAAATTGAGAGAGTGGAGAGTAGAGACTGACTGACTGACTCAGAGACTGAATACTCACTGACCGAGACACTGACTGGCTGAGAAACTGAGAGAGAGATAGAGACTGGCTGACTGAGAGAGAGACTGACTGACTGACTGACAGACTGACTGACTGAGGTAGAGAGATACTGACAGAGAGAGACAGAGAGAGAGAGAGGCAGAGACTGACTGACAGAGAGATAGACTGATTGACTGCGAGAGACTGACTGAGAGAGAGGCTGACTGCGAGATAGACTGATTGACTGAGAGAGAGAGAGACTGATTGACAGAGAGAGACTGACTGAGAGAGAGAGAGAGTGGCTGACTGAGAGAGAGAGAGACTGGCTGACTGAGAGAGAGAGACTGACTGACAGAGAGAGAGAGAGAGAGACTGTGATGGAATTGGGGTCAAAGTGTGTATGAAGCTATGCAATGCCTCTTAAGATTGCTACTATCTACTAATAAAAATGTATTCTCAAAATGTGCTCTTTGTAGTTTCATCTGCTTTTGAAATACAGCATTTTCGCATTGTCTAAGGCACTTTTGTCAAAACTGAACGATGAGTGGGCCCGATGTATATCATGACAGGAGTCTGCTTCAGGAAACCCACCTAAAATTGGGCAAACTTCCCCGGCCTACTGATGACCCTGTAATGAATGGACCACCACCTATGATAGCCTGCTGGCAGACTAAGCCCAACCTTTAACTCCACCATCCAGTGTTACTTACAACAGATGTATTGGTGGCAGTGGCGTAACAATAGCCCCGCATCCCCTGCAGTATGGCGGGTCGCAGCCTGAGCTCTAGAATGGCACGGAGACTGGGGGGGGGGGCTCCATGTAGTTTGCAGGGGGCCCCCTCAAGTTTCGTTACGCCACTGACAGGATCTAAAGTAACCCACTTTGTTCTAGATCCAAGTTCACTTCTTCATAAAAAAGGGAATGATCCACAGAGTAGTCAACTGATGCTGCAATCCAGGACAGCAAGTCTCCGAGAGGGCGGGTGACATCACCTGAAGTCTGTGCAACTATCTGAAGAAGCAGTGGGTCTTCCTAGTCCTTAGAGGCTTGTCTGCCTGCTCAGAGATGGAAGGAAAGTGCCTAGTTCTGAAGGAGGAGAGGAAGAGAGACTCTGTAAGATGAGAATCCCAGCAGTGTTCCCATTACGTGGAACCTTCAAACTTCAAATTACTTAAAACTTTGCATGATTTTCTACAAACATTACAATATTATAGAAAAAATCATATTAGAAAAAGTAACAATGATAAAATCCCAAATCTTCCAAGAGTATAACAAACTTAGAATGACACAGGATAAGTTCATGCTTAGATAGCATTTATTTTCATTTCTGCCAGAATCAGGAATTTCACCCGGGGTGTGTTTAGAATAGGATCATTTGGATCTAATGCTTGATTGACAGTTTTCCGGCACATTCGTAGGTGCCTTGAGTTAAGCAGTTGTCCTAACAATTTTAATCTGTGCGTCAAAAGGGGCGGACAAATGCAGGTTAGGGAGATTAAAGAGGTTTCTGCTTTGTTGCACAGACTGCACAGAATAATGTCCCTCTCCTTAGCCCACCTTGAGTCTTAGTCAGGGGATGGCAGATAGCCTAAACGATACAGCATACATTTGTATTTTATATGACTTGAATATCCAGCAGAAATATATGGTTGACCGCACAGTGCTCTGTAACTGTGTATGACCATCCAAATGTGAGACCATTTAGCTAAAGTCAATCGGTCCTGGTTTCGCGACAGTATTCTCATTCTCTTATTAATATATTGCTTAAAGACTTTTAAAGTGGCCGGTGCAGTCCAAAGTACTCAGAGACTGGGAAGGGCATCTTCCATATGCAATCTAGCAGGGGAGTTTGCATTACTGTGTGACAATTCAGCAAAGAGTAGGAAGTTTAACAATAGTCTTTTGTTGATCTAAGTTCATGACTATTTTCAAAAGGCCCCTTGTTTTCCAATAACTTGTTTAACAGAACAAATCTCCAATAGGATCTGAGTGAGAATGCAGATCTTGTTAAACAGAAGAGCTGTTTGTATGGTTTTTGACAATTGTATCTAAAGTGGATGCTTTTTTCTCTCGCAGGAATTAGCAGGTAGCAATTTAGCATTAATTAATTTTACCACTGGATCAAGTTATGTGGATCACCCAGAAGAGACTGATTTGTGTTCATGAATTTGTCGAGCATTAACACAAGTTGAGAGGGATCATCCCGCCTTTCTGTATTGTTCATTTGGGGAACTGCATGAAGCGACAACAACTCCAAGATACAGTGAGTGCTGGCATCTCGGCCATTACCCGAGGGGCCTGCCTACCATGGCCGACAAGCTGTAAATCAAGACATCATGACTGCTGTTGTCAAAAAACTCCCCTTTGATGGCGCTGAGGTTCTAACTGTCAAAGAAGAACGACTGCATATCTAGGGCCAGATTTATATTTCAATGGACAGGATATCCATCACCGTTGTGACGGAGTAACCGGTCTGCCGAAATCTAAATCAGGCCCCTAGTCTTGCCATGACATATCAGAAGCGACATGATCGGAGAGAGGGGCTGCCGCCGTGAACCTGATCCCACTGCCAGAGACTGGGAAAAGCCATCACAATGCAACTTTTACTACGCGTTGCTATTACATCGCATGCGTTACAATGCATGCGATGTTACAGCGTGTAGTAAAAACTACGAATACCATTACATTGCATGCATTGTAATGGCTATGCACCGCCGTGAAGCAGGAAGCAGGAACCGGGAGCAAAGACGGCGACGCTGGAACCACGAGGAAAGAGGTAAGGCTGATTGTGCTAAGATTAGGGGTAGTTTAGGGGTGGGAGTAGTGTAGTGTTGTAGTGTTTGTTAGGGGTTGTTAGACCTGGCATCTTTGGCGTGGTTTTCCCCATTCTTTTTGCCTCTACCTCCTGTATTTTTGATGCTGTGCTGGATTTCGTTTTTGCTGGTTTAGATGCTTTGGACACTCTGCCACTGCTGATCAGTGCCAGAGTTTAAGTGCTCCTTATGTAAAGTGTTATTCTGATTGGATATACATGTTTGGCATATTTGTATCACCATGAAGTCCCTAGTAAAGTGCACTGGGTGTGCCAGGGTTGGTGATGACAAATGCTACTAGTGGGCCCGCAGCACGGATTGTGCCACCCACAGCAGTAGCCCTAAAATGATGTCTCCGGCCTGACACTGCAGTGCCTGTGTGCAGTTTAGAAACTGCCATGTCCTCCTGGTCAGTGTCCCCATTGACAAGGCCTAACCCTTCCCTTTTTGTGCGCATCAGTCACCCCTATGGAAGGCCCAAGGTACCCCCCTGGGCAGGGTGCAGTGTATGTAAAAGGTAGAGCATGTACTAGTGCAGGTGACATGCTCTGATAGTGAATGGCAGCCATTTTCGTTTTCACTATTGTAAGGCTATCTTGCTCCATAGATTAACATGGGGGGTGCTGGCTACAGTGGTTAACAGGATTTCGTCCCATAGGAACAAGATAGGACATAAGTATCTAGTATCCCTGAACTCAGCATTTAATAACACATCTTTTAGGAAATGTTGTTTTTAAATCCTGTGTTTGAGAACAGCACTTTTAGAAAGTTGCTGTTCTCTTGTCTGACATTTCTGTGTGCCTTGGCCTGTTTGTGGATTGACTGTCTGGTTTGAGAGTGACAGAGGCTGGGGATGCCCCAGGAGGCTGGCTGAGTAAGCCCTAGGCTAAATGACTGCATTTGCAACTGGAGTGGTGAGAGGAGTTAGCACCTGGGCCTGAATAGGGCTGTGCCTGCCTTCCACAATGCTGGCTCCACCTCCTGCTGGGCGGCTGACGACCCTGCCCCTCACTCTGAAAGGAAAGAAGAAGCCAACGAAACGAAGTACTCAGGAGACACCCAGAACTGGTTTAGACCGGGCTCAGGGCCCACAAATACTTTTAGGGGTATAAGTAAAGGACCCCTGACAACAGAAAATCAGATCATCCTGGAATCAAGAAGGAACCTCTGCCAAGGAGAAAGCTGAAACTGAAGAAGGAAGACTGTCCTGCTGTTGCTCTGCTGGACTGACCTGTTGCTTTGCTGCCAAGGAGAGGGGAAGGACTTTGCTGTTGTGCTGTGTCCCCTGTCTTGAAGGAATCTCCAAGGGGTGGGAGTAGTGTGGGTAGTGCTGTAGTGTCGTAGTGTTTTAGGATTTAGGGTAGTGTAGGGCGGGAGTCGTGTAGAGTTGTAGTGTTTGATAGGGGTAGTGTAGGGGTGGGAGTAGTGTGGGTAGTGGTTTAGGATAGTGTTCTAGTGTCGTAGTGTTTTAGGGCTTAGTGTAGTGTAGGGGTGGGAGTAGTGTAGTGTTGTAGTGTTTGTTAGGGGTAGTGTAGGGGTGAGAGTAGTGTGGGTAGTGTTGTAGTGTCATACTGTTTTAGGGTTTAGGGTAGTGTAGGGGTGGGAGTAGTGTGGGTAGTGGTTTAGGGTAGTGTCGTAGTGTTTTAGGGTTTAGGGTAGTGTAGGGGTGGGAGTAGTGTAGTGTTGTAGTGTTTGTTAGGGGTAGTGTCGGGGTGGGAGTAGTGTGGGTAGTGTTGTAGTGTCGTAGTGTTTTAGGGATTAGGGTAGTGTGGAGTGGGAGTAGTGTGGGCAGTGGTTTAGGGTAGTGTTGTAGTGTCGTCGTGTTTTAGGGTTTAGGGTAGTGTAGGGGTGGGAGTAGTGTAGTGTTGTAGTGTTTTAGGATTTAGGGTAATGTAGGGCGGGAGTTGTGTAGAGTTGTAGTGTTTGATAGGGGTAGTGTAGGGGTGGGAGTAGTGTGGGTGGTGGTTTAGGATAGTGTTGTAGTGTCGTAGTGTTTTAGGGCTTAGTGTAGTGTAGGGGTGGGAGTAGTGTAGTGTTGTAGTGTTTGTTAGGGGTAGTGTAGGGGTGGGAGTAATGTGGGTAGTGTTGTAGTGTCATACTGTTTTAGGGTTTAGGGTAGTGTAGGGGTGGGAGTAGTGTGGGGAGTGGTTTAGGGTAGTGTCGTAGTGTTTTAGGGTTTCGGGTAGTGTAGGGGTGGGAGTAGTGTAGTGTTGTAGTGTTTGTTTGGGGTAGTGTAGGGGTGGGAGTAGTGTGGGTAGTGTTGTAGTGTCGTAGTGTTTTAGGGATTAGGGTAGTGTAGGGGTGGGAGTAGTGTGGGTAGTGGTTTAGGGTGGTGTAGTGTCATCGTGTTTTAGGGTTTAGGGTAGTGTAGGGGTGGGAGTAGTGTAGTGTTGTAGTGTTTGTATAGTGTAGTGTTTTAGGATTTAGGGTAGTGTAGTAGTGTAGTGTTTTATGGTTTAGAGTAGTGTTTTAGTGCAGTGTTTTAGAGTTTAGGGTAGTGTTGTCGTGTTTGTGTAGTTTAGTGTTTTAGGGTTTAGGGTAGTGTAGGAGTGGGAGTAGTTTGGGTAGTGGTTTAGGATAGTGTAGTATTGTTTGAGAGGACTGGGGGTCGGGGAAGGGTTGTGTAGGAGTAGGGTTGTCACTTACCTTGCAAACTTTAACCACGAGTATAGCTTTACCAGGCATGACTTTACGTTGTAATGGCATGCGTGGTAAAGGCATACTCGTGGTAAAAGTTTGCGATGTAATGGCATGTCGTTGTCATTGACATCCTGTAGTAATATCCGCATTGTAATGGCACGTGTGGTATTAGTATGCGATTTAATAACATACATCCCAGAAACACTACTGTGTGACCGCACAAGGCACATCCACTTCATCACAGTGCTGAGCCGCACTCCACATAGACAGGTAAACACGAGGCTGTTTTTGAAAGAATTGTAGCCTGCGTCCTGTACTAAAACTGTGTGTTAGAAAGAGGGTCAAGGGCTGTTACAAAGTCAATAGCAAGATACAAACTGGATCGACCAATGCGTCACATCATTGGGCAAACACCTACAACAGTTAATTCATGAACTCAGACCTGAGTTGATTTTTGGGCTGAATATCATTTTAGTAAAAAGTCCCTGGGGTAGATTTACAAGAAGCGGACGCATCTGTTATGATGCGTCAGTTTCTCTGTGCCTCCATGCAAAAACCTTGTGCCACCATGGATGCTCCCTATTTACAATATGGCGCACCATGGCGCAAGGATTGACAGATTGGCGCAAAATTCATGCCTTGCTGGAGCCGTGTCGCAAGCATGACGCAACTCCTGCAATGTATGGGGAGTCCTATACTTATTGTGCTGCATCACTCCTTATGTCTGCTCCAAGTAGGCGTAAGGTTTTGACGCAGTGGCATCCTAGAAGTGCTATAAAATCTTTTTGATTTCACTGCATCACTTCAACGAGGCTTTCCTGCATGGGAATGAACACCCTGCATACATTATATCTGACACAGGTATAATGTGGTGCATGGCTTTCTAGGTGGCACATCTGCCTAGATGTGTCACGTTGTAAATGGGCCACAACGTGGCGCATTGTTTACACTGCCACTGCATCACAAAAAGTGATGCAACTGCAGAGCAAAAGTGTCACTAGGGGCTTGTAAATCTGCCCCCTGTGTATGGGTCGAAGGTACAACTATTATACTAGCATTAGAACCCTGTGGGAATTGCCGCACCTGAATTAGGACCATCGGACAGGTGAGGGGCGACACAGATAGGTTCTAGATCCATAGTGTTGGAGAACTGTGTAAATGAGGCCCATTTCTTTGTGTAGTATTGACTACTGAGTTCTGAGATCACCCACATGTTCACTCCCAGAGAAACCAGTGACTGCTTGCCCTTGCTAACCTGAGGGTGAAGTGCAGAAAAGATGTACTTGAACCAGTTTCCAGAACAAGAGGTAGTAAGACTGACCCCAGGACACCAGAGACAAATTCCCGGAATCACCATTGTTTTGGGCCAGTGCACCTGTCTGCCCAGTGGCTTTTCTACTGGGGTCTGAATGCTACTATGTAGCACCCTATTGACTCTGACCTCACATTTATATAAAGTAAGAACTTTGACTAGCCAGGCCTTCTAAAGTGTCCTGAAAGCCAGTCCAATAGAATTACATTCGCTTGAAAATCTGACCGACCACTCTAGATTAGCATTGGGAAGTGTTTGAGATTGAGTCTAAGCAGTCAAGAATGCTGGGCATTATATTTTCACAAATATATTCTGATGTAAGTGTACTGTGTTGTTAATATTAAAAGTCTACACTTTAAAGAAATAGTCTTGGCTGGATATCCATCTTTATGAAGTGTTTTCAGAATTGTGTAATATTATTTCTGAATCCAAATCCCTATCCATCTCCTAGAGTAAACCCTGACTGACCTTTGATATCAGCAAACATAAGTACGACTTGACTAACAATTGCATGCAAGAATATCCATGACCCAAGGGCGCTGGAATTCTTTGCCACCCAACCTCAGGAAAATGCAGGTTCAGCTACAATTCCAGAAACAGCTGAAATTCTGGCTATTCTCATGTTAGGCTGTTTTACTGTGTTTAATTGCTGCTGTATCTCATCTGTGATTAGCGCTGGGAGGCCCCTTTTGGGGTATCCTTTCGCTTTAGAAATCTTTACAACATAACATAAGGAGAAATCCCTACAGGAATAGAAGGGCTGCATGTAATAAAGTCGACATTTAAAATGATGACTACATCAAAGTCAGGGTAAAAATATTGAGGCAATATTGTTGTGTCCTTCATTATTACCAATGACAATTATCAAAATGTTGAAATTTAAAATGTGTTTTTATTACATGCATTTTTAACTTCCCTAACTATCCATAAAAAACCCTTGCTACCCCTTACCTAACCTTTGTGAACTACAGCGTAATGCTACCTTTCCCTGAACTATCAAAGCACCCAACTACCCTTTAATAATACCAATTTCAGAACCCTTCCAACCCCTTAGTACCCCTTAATGTTACCCTACCCTGAACCCTAAAAAATGTAGTATCCCTTTGCACACCATTCCTTAATGTTTAAAACACCTTTTCAACCCCTTAATGCTACTCTTTTCTGAACGCTGAAAACCCCTTACTACTTCTCAACTCTACCTTTTTCTGAACCCTAAAACATCCTTACACTCCTTAACGGTACCATTCCATGAACTGTAAAAACCCCTAACTATTACTCAACTTTACCCTTCCCTGAAAAGGCTTATTATCTTTTTACGCTACCTAGCCCTGAACCCTAGAAACACTGAGCCTCCCAATGGGGATCCTGGAATGCAGGTTCCTGATAGCTGTCTCTCTGTACGAGAGAGAGAGAGAGAGAGAGAGAGAGAGAGAGAGAGAGAGAGAGAGATAGAGAGAGAGAGAGAGAGAGAGAGAGAGAGAGAGAGAGAGACCTACCTCATTAAAATTCATAAGATAGGTCTCGGTTTGCGACCTATTGAGAATGATACAAATCACAGGAATGGTGGCCTGCTGGGTTCTGCAGACCACCATGTCTGTGATTGCTTTTCAATAAAGCAATGGTATTTTTTTTCATAAATGTGGCCCATTTTCCGTAGAGGAAATCGGTATGTGTTCAAAAAACAACAATGAAAAGTTTTCTATTCATAATTTAACAACAGGCAGTGGTCCATAGGACCACTGCCTGCTCTTGAAATATATATATATATTTTTTGTCCTCATTTGCCTTGCCCTAAATTTGGGAGATACCAACCACCTTGCACGTCCTTCACTAAGAGCAGGAGCAAAAATAATGTTACCCGTCTCCAGCGCCAGAACACGAGTATGGTATAATGGTGGCAGAGAGGTCCCAGGGGGGAGATGGGCTTTGAGAGCTTACGCTGACTCCATCTAGGTATGTTTCAACCTGCAGGACCAATATCGTAATGAGGCAGACCCGGTCCAAGGGTGTTGATGGCATAATCATAGGCCCGAGGAAAAAGAAAAAAAAAAAAACGGAATACTATCTCCACTGGGTCAACAGATCCCAAAAAGCCAAGTTACGCTTACTGCATGATCTAGTCAAGTCCACCTTTAATGTTTCGTATAGGGACATAAGCCAACCAGAGTGTGATGGGGCAGTTTTTTCTACCCAATGTATACAAATTTGCCTTCTGGCCAACAAAATGTAATAGAACAAAAAGGACCTAGCCTTGCCGGTGATACTGTCCTCCAAGCCAAAGATGATAAGGGGAAGAGTAATTGACAGTGATGTATTTAAGATGGCGTTTAAAGTAGACTTCACTTCCTCCCAGAACCGGCCGATGTCAGGGCACTCCATGAACATATGAATGTCCGATGCTTCCATAAGGTTCATTTATTACATTTCTTGTCTGGAAGAAACTTGGAAAGTCTCAGCGGTGTGATGTATGCCCGATGAACTGTGAACAGATGGTTTCGTCTTAACCATGATGGTTTCACAATTTTGTAGAGGAGGGCAAAAGATTTTAACCATATCTCTTCGCACTGAAAGCCAGTCACCTCCCCCCACAGCTCATCTGGGAGGGCAAACTCCCCATCAATTTCTTCCAACAGCTGCCAATACCATAAGGCAACCTCCTTTCCTCCCCTGGATCATTCCACTAGCAGCTGCTCCAGGTTACTGGCCTTTCCAAGTTGTGCACCTTTACGGCACTGAGCCCTCGCCCAGCTGTCCAATTGGATGAACTTAAATCTGGAGAGCCCTGGGCCAATATAATCACGTAACTCATCCCAAGCTATTACCGATCCTTCCACCAAAAGCTTACCCCATCTTATAATCCCGGCCTCCTCCAATGAAGACAGGCTGTCCCTTAAACATGGTAGTAGGCCCGGGGAGTCCCATATTGGGGCAAAATTAGAATAATAGGACAACCCCAATCTTTTTCTGATGGCTAACCAAGCATTAGCCCATGACTGTAACATTTTAAGCTTACTTTGTTTGAAAAATTTCTGGCTCCCAAACTTAAACAAAAACCCATCAGCTGGTAGATTTGCCCCGGTTAACTTGGCTCTATAGATCGACCCACTAGGAAGGTTAGATGGTGTTTTTAAAAGCATCCTAGAATGTGACAGCTGAAAAACCCATGCATAGTATTGTAAATCAGGTAGGGCAAGACCTCCCTTTTCTCTCCTCCTCCTTAACTTCTTCCAAGCGAGTCTGGAGATTTGTAATTCCAGATGAAGGAGTTAATTTCTCGCTGGCGCTTGTCTATCATTTTGGCGTCAAACGCCAAGGGGATGGCATTGAAAATAAACGTAAACTTGGGGAGAATGCACATTTTTATCAGATTCACCCTACCCAGTATGGAAAGTGGCAGGTGAGTCCAAGATTTCAGCAGGCCTTTACATTCTGTAAATGTACGATCCAGGTTGGTTTGTCCGATGCTGCCCACATCTTGAGTGATTTGTATCCCGAGGTAACGCATAGAAGTGGAGATATTTACACCCACCCGTAAATCAGGTATATTCCATGCCATAATTTCAGTTTTACTTGAATTGATGTTGTACCCCGAGATACGCCCAAACTCCTCTGCCCTCTGGATGACAGCGGGAAATGACAGTACCGGATCCGAGGTAAGAACCAAAATGTCATCAGCATGAAGTGCTACCCGCCTTTCCCACTCCTTAAATTTGGAATATGGAATATTAACCTCCGCCCGCAGAACCTGGGCAAACGGCTCGATATACAAATTAAAAAGGAGGGGGAAAAGCGGACAGCCCTGCCTCGTACCTCTAGTGATCTTAAAGGCTTCTGTCAAGACCCCATTAATTAACAGCCTAGCCGAAGGAGCCCCATACAGTAGGGCAATGGTTCTACAAAATCCCCAAAGTTAAACTTTTTTAATACCTCATTCAGGTAGGGCCAATTGACCCTATCAAAGGCCTTAGTTGCGTGTAAAGTGAGGGTGGCTAGTGGAAGGGAAAAGGCCGAGGCGATATCTATTGCCCCTACCAAGTCATGCGTTGGATCTGATAGTTGTCGCCCTTTAATAAAGCCTTTCTGGTCTTGGTGAACTATGGTGCCGATTACACTGCCCAATCTTGCCGACATGATAGTAGTGAAGATTTTATAGACACTATTCAGCAACGATATCGGTCGATAGGACCCACATTCCAAAGGATCTTTCCCTGGTTTGGGGATGAGAACAATCGTGGCCTCACCCCATGATTTTGGCGGTGGATCCCCTTCTCTTAGAATACCATTGAAAAGGGCCGTCAGCACTCGGATGATAGTATCCCCTGATGCTTTATAAATCTCTCCAGGAAGACCGTCTGGACCTGATGCTTTCCCTTTTTTTATTTGCCCTATTGCTTTCCTCACCTCAGCCTCCGTTATTTCCATCTCTAGGCTGTTACTCTCCAACCATCTGTCCCTTGCCACCTGACCATTGGGAAGATCTTCCCTGTAGATCGCCTCAAAGAATTCAAAAAAGGCATTGCCGATCTCTAAATTCGAGGATCTTAATGTAGCCTCCCCGTCTACCTTAATTTCGCTAATATATTTAAGAGCTTTGTCAAACTTTATTTTCCATGCCAATACCTTACCTGCAGCCTCTCCAAATTCAAACTGAGAGATCTTACTCCCCTCCCACCTTTTGCTCACCCTCTCTTGCAGGATGTTTTACAATTGTAATTTTAACTCAGCCAGTTTCGTCTGCTCCTCTAGAGATCCTAAGGACGGGCCAAATTTTAGCTCTATTAATTTCATTTCCTGCTCCAAGCTGGCTGTCATTTCCCTATATTTTTTCCGCCGATAGGAGGCTCTACTAGTGATACGACCTCTTAAAAAGGACTTGAATGTCTCCCAGACCACAGCTAGGACAGAGGATTCAATGTTTAATTCCAAAAATAAGATAGTCTCTGCTACCAGAAAGTTAACTTCTTCCTCCTCCAGCAAGATTGTCCGGTCAAACGACCAAGATGGATATTTAATCTTGCTGTCGGATCTTAGGGTAAATACAAGAGCTGAATGGTCCGACAGATGAGAGGGGAGATAATCTATCGCTGTCAGAGTGTCCTTCAAGCAATAGCTAAAAAGAGCATAGTCGATTCTAGATTTATGCTTAAATCGACTATTCCGGAAGGAAACCCCCATTTTATTACCTACTCTTTCCCTCCATAAATCTGCCAACCCAAGCTGGGTCATAATCGCAATGAGGGTTTGCCTAGACTTTGGCGAACTACAGGCTCTAGAGTTTACCGATTTATCTAGACTGGGATTAAGCACGATATTAAAATCTCCCATCCAGATCACCGGATCCTGAGATGCTACCAGATGATTCCTAATAGTATCCAGATGTGATGAATCATCTGAGTTAGGGCCATAGTAGCCCACCAAGGTACAAATCCGACCATCCAACGAGACTCTCAATATCAACCATCTCCCTGTGTGGTCTTCTTTGTGTTCCAGAATTTGGACTTTTGCAGATTTTTTTAAAAATAAATAGTACCCCCCTGATGTTAGCATTATGATCTGTACAGCAGAATTTATCGATCCATCTCTGTTTTTTAAGTATTGCTGTGGCCTCTGCTTTGAGAAGATGTGACTCCTGGATGACAATGATCTGCGGGGGAGAGTCTCTCAAATATTGTAGGATACGATCCCGCCTACTTCGCACGCGCAGACCATTGACATTCCAGGACATATATTGGACAGAGGTCATGATGCCGCACCTAGGCGAGATCCCAACCCTAACATTTTAAGGTTCTGGTGTTGGACGAGTATCAAGAAAAGACGTGCTGAGAAACAAAAAAAGGCAGACTTATGAGGAATTTCTACTATTTTTACCCACCCTCCCCTAACCCTCCCCCCCTGGAAAACCCACCCCTACTTACTCTTGCCTGATGTCTAGCCAGATTTACGCCCTCCAGCAGCCCTCGCCCTCCACCCCACACTGCTGCTGTACTCCACAACCAAACTACAACTATCTGCCGAAGTGGACGCAAAGGGGAAACTTTGTTAGTATCCCAGGGGATACCCTTAAGATGTAGTACATTAAACTCTACTGTTTTTCCCCTCAATCACTTATTATTATTTTTTTGTCATTTTAAGTCTCTGCTACACCTCTTAGTGATTTTTTTCCCCTTTTATTTATTTATTTATTTAATATGTCCTCTTTTTTTTTTTACTTTAATTTATTTATTTTTATCTTAATCCTTACATTCCTTTAACCTTTTAGGCTTAGTAGTTTTCGTTTGAAGAAATTAAACATCTTACATGTAGGAATAACTATAGTATACCATCTAGGATTTGACAAAAAAAAAAAAAAGTAGAGTGAACCCCATGGAGACCTAATTTAACTTCCACCCTGGGCCTGGGCATGGTCTCTGATGGTCTCTAATAACTCATCAGCGTCCAGTGGAGAACGAATATTATGCATTTTGTTATTATACATAATGCGCAAGAAGGCCGGAAACCTCATCTGGACCTTGGCGCCGAATGACCTAAACTTGTCCATGCGCTGTCCAAGCTCCCACTGTCTATCCAGAGTGGTTTTGGATAGATCTGACTGTACCTCAAAAGAGAAGTCCGGTCCTTGTAGTGATCTGGCTTTCAATGCGAGGTTCAAGATCTTATCTTTAAGGGAGTATGTCATGAAATTTATTAAAACCTTTTTAGGTTTGTTTCTTGCTGGATTCAGACGAAAAGGGTCCCGGTGTATTCGCTGGATATCTTTGTCTAACTCCTCGACTGTTTCCCCGAGGTTAAGGGAGTCCTTTAATAGCTTAGTTATAAAGCTTTTAAGATTTACTCCTTACTTTCCTTCCGGGATCTTCAGGAGCCAAATGTTGTTCCGTCTGGAATAGTTTTCCAATACTTCAATCCGCTCCCGCATACGCTCCCCGTCTCTTTGCAATGTTTGAATTTTAGTTCTGGCAGTTTCTAGATTAGATGTCAACAGGCCCACAGAACTTTCCAATAACTCCGTCCTTTCACACAAGCCGTCCACCTTTTGGTCGAGCACCTCACAGGATGCTCTAATATCGTTTTGATTGGCTTTAGAGACCACAAAATCACATCTAATCTCCTCCCTCATTGCAGTTATTGATTTGACCAGAGCCTCAAGTGTATTCCCTACTCCCAGGTCATCGTGACTACCTCCGCCACCATCGCCCATTGCCTCCTTTTCTAATGGTTGTGCCACTTGCCCCCCTTCACCTACCTGCCCATCTTGTGAGGTGATTGCCTCCCCCACACTACTAGGCTCAGAGGACACAGGTGAGCCCGTTGGTATATTAGGAAGTACAGCAGGTAAGGAAATAACTGTGGGAACGGAAACCGCTAAGGGAACCGATAACGCTACTGGCTTAAAAGCCGGGCTAGAAGCAGACACAGAGACAGGGTCAGACAAGTCTGCCTGCGAGGCCGCTGCCATAGAGACCGCCATACCTTGTGAGATATCTAACACCTGGTGCAAAACTTTGAAAAAGGAACGTAAAGATGGTGTTATGCCACCAGAAATCTTTGGATATTTATTTCTAGCTCCACTTTGCTTTGTACCTTTACTTTTACCTTCCCCCTTTGTAACAGCACCCTTAGCCTCACTTATCTCTAATTCATGCTCCTGACCCCCAGTCACGCATCTGCCTGCACTCTGAGCCAACCCTGTTTGTGCATCCTGGGACCTGTAGTTTTTTAGCCGACTTGTGCCCCTTACCTTGCTTCCTAGTTGTACTCCTTGTCTTCCTTAAGGGCAATTCTTTACCCTTACCGCCCGTACTTGTTCCACCCCTGGTCTGCCCATCCACCTTACTTCTGGGTGAAAAGGTCTCTCTCGAGTCGTCTGAGCCAACCGCTTCTTCGTCCTCTCTAGGAGCAGCCTGTGCCGATGTTGCTCCAAACTCAGGAGAAAGAGAGCCAGGCAGTACAGAGCCCCTCGTTATCGGCCCTCCTCCTCTTCCACCACTCCCAATCGCTCCGAGGAGCCCCCGAGCAGCCTTCGCGTGGCCGCGCCTGAGCTTCACGGCTGCCCGCCTCCAGCACGGCAGAAAGGCGGGGAGGGGGCGGGACGCGGCAGGCAAGCACATTCACCGAACACCCTCAGGCTCAATCTGAAAGAAGCAGCAGCCGCACAATGCCTCACTCGGGTCCCGTCTTCAGTGTGCCCCCAAAAAAGAAGGTTAGAGCATAATAGAGAACAACGCCCTACGGCATAGCCCCATTAGCAGCAGAGCAGAGGGGAGTTTTCAGAGAGCTGTTTGGAGCGTGTGAACCGCTCTAGCCGACGGTCGCCATGTTTTCCACCATGTTTACAAACATTCACAAAGAGAAAGGTGTCCCTGCTTGATGTAGGTGGTAAAATGCGAATGATTTGCAACAGCATTTTGGTCTTAAAACAATCACACAACCCACTCTGGTATTAGGAAGGGACACCCTAAACATGCCTCTATCAAATACTAAGAGCCTAATTACGATGCGGTCGGAAACAGTTCCGACTGCATCGTAATATGCCGGTCGGATTCTTTTTTTTTACGATGGAGTCGGTCGGAAAGGAATGCAAAGGGCTACTCCAACGGACTCTGAGAGCCCGTCCGCTATTCGGAATGCGGCCAGTAATCCCAAGGGGTGCTGTTTCTGCCCGAGGGATTACGATAACTGGTTTACACAGCCTTTCTGTGCCGGCCTTTCCGACACAGAAAGGCTGTTAGAACTCGACTTTGGGTGCCCCCAGCACGGCCCCCTTCCTTGCACCTTGCACCTTGTGGCAGGCACCTTGAGGTGCCTGCCATGGGGTACGGGGATGAACTGCATCTCGCATTTTACAACAGAAGCTTACATTCCCGTCAGAATGCGTGCTCCCATTGTAAAGTGATGGTCGCATCCTAATCAGTTGGTCGAGACCGCCGACCGGGTGTCAGTCGATTCCTTGACCTAGGCAATGTCGGGCGGAGGAAACTCTGCCCGACATAGTAATGACTAATGAGGCCCTACCAAATCACAAAACCAATTTGCGATTTGGTAATAGGTAACTGAATCGCAAATTTGGCATTTGTACATAAAAAATGCTTTTTTAGCTGGCGCAAACAGCCCACTCTGCCAATCAGATCGTTTGCGACCTAACAAAAGCTTTGTACCTCTGCCCGTTCATCTATTAGTCTGAGGTCATTTTGTGGTTATGTTAGTACACATTTTCTGGGTTAGACTTCAGCTTAATTTGCACTTCTGTCTCACATTTGTGCTTGTGACTGCTTCATGATGTCAAATGTGGGCACTGGACGTGCAGTGACCCATTGTTTGCATGGGATATTAATCGGAATCTGATCACTTTCTCTCCTTCCTGAAAGCTGATTCGAAGAAGAACTACCAGTTAGTTGTAGTGGCATCATTTTTGGTAATTTTGCCTCCTATACACCTTCTCAAATTAAATCCTTTTTTCCATAGGCCCCCAAACCAGTTTTCCCTGGCTTAGTTAAGAAGGGGAAGCTTCAGGTGGGGTGCACGTTGGAGGGCATAAAACAATTCCTCCAGCAAATATTATTACTACAATATTAAGAGAGTTAAATGTTGACAATTTAACATAATGATGCTAGGTTTAGTTCCTCCTTGAATCCTTCAGCGATGTAGCAAGGGGCATGTGCCAACACTGTTCCCACCGTAGAAAGTACAAAACAGTAAGCATGGGCGGATTTTGCGGATTCGCGATCCGCGAATTTGCGGATTTACGTATTCGCGGATTGCGAAAATACGCGAAATCCGCGAATTCTCGCGGATTAGCGGATTTTTTGGGGGTGTGTGTGTTCGCACGGGTTTCTGCAAGTTCGCGAGGGTTTTGTACTATTTCGCAAATTGCGAACTTACTTGTCGGGTCGCCAGTTTAGCGAACTTGTTGTTTGTACGTGCCCAGTCTGTTTGCTAAGCTTTCTTCATCACTGCCACTCTCTGTCACCACTGGCACTCTCTTTGGTCACCCATGCCACCCTCTGGCTCACCCATGTCACCCTCTGTGTCATCACATCACCCTCTAGTTCACCAGTGTACATTATTGGGGCAAAGCAAAGCACTGCCATCCTCTGTCAACACTGGCACTCTGGTTCACCCATGCCACCCTCTGGCTGGCACACCCATGCCACCCTCAGTGTCATCACAACACCCTCTGATTGACCACTGAGTGAACAAACACCTGCTAAGTGCCTTAAGTTTTGCAAACAACAACACCTGCCCTGCCCCAACTGACATTAATGAAGGCTGGCACCTGCTTGTCTGCTCCCTTTCCTTTTTGTTGCAAATGCAAAGTAAATAATTTTTTTTAACAGGATGCAATGGCATACTTGTAACTATTCTGTGACTGATAGAGCAGGGTCACACAATAGTTGCAAGTAGGCAACCGGATTCTGGAGGGCCCCTTCAGGAAGCACTACAGGTAAATGGTTACAAATGAATAGCTCGAACTTTTGCACCTGCTCGTTCGTTTTGCTTTTGCAAAACTCGTTTTTCGGTAATTTCGCCCTATTCGCGGGGCGCGTCGTAGTGCGAACTCGCCCGTGGAAGCCGCGAACTCGTGCGAGTTACCTCAAGGTTGAGTATGGGCGCCGCCATTTTGTTTGCGTGACGTATTTCCGTTTCCGCCCGCTAAGTGTAATCTCGCCCGACTCGCGCCTTGCGAATACAAGTTCGCACGAGTTCGCGAGAGAAATCGCGTGCGAACTTACTTACTCGCGCGTGATCGGGCCGCCATCTTGTTTTTCATTCATTCCTATGTGTCTGGGTATGGTGTTTCTATCCTCTCTATATCTCTGCCATCCTTTGCTTGTTTTACTATTTTTTTGATCTATTTAACTTATTTTCTATCCCTGTATTTTTCTAGATCTATATTTTTGTGTTTTAGGCTATTTTTGTTTACTTTTGAACTACTTTTTTAAACTTTTACTTTCCTTCTTCCCTACTCTTATTTTTTTTCATTTTGTCTCTTCTTTACTGCTCACACCTGCCCAGAACAAGAACATGGTCAAGACAGCTGTGAAGCTGCCCAAGACGGGCACCGCAGCCCGTGCCCGGCTCCCGTGTGGTCGATTGAGGGCGGAAATGGTGGTGCCTCGGGAGATTTTCAGCCCTGAGGAGGTGGGCGCACTTGTTTTTTACGTGCAGCGCCGTCTCCCCAGGACCATCGCGGCAGGCGGCAGGATTGCTGCTGGTTACACCAACAGCCAGGAGCGACGGAAGCGGTGGGCGCAGGTGTGCCGGGCCCTTTTTAAGATCACGGGGGTCCAGCGCACCTACAATCAGGTCACCCACCGCTGGACCGACATCCTTGACCGAGAGCGTGACCTGCTAGACGTGCTGGGAGTGGAGGTCCCCGGTCTTGGTGAGTAGTAGTAGCAATTTTTTCATTAATATTTCAAAATCTTCTGTGCATTTCATGTGCACTGTTCTCCTTCTCTGTGCCGGTGCCACTGCTTATTTGTTATCTATTTTGTGTTCATTTAATTGGGCTGAGTATGAGTGTATGTTACAGAACTGCGTAATGCTAGACACAAAGGGGCAGATTTACAAGCCCCTTGTTCCACGTTTACACTGCCTTACCTGATGCACAGCGACGTAAACGTGGCGCATCCCTGCGAGTCATGCACAACGTGATGCATCTAAGGAGATGCGCCACGTGAATGCCTGGGCCTGCGCCTCAATGGGTGCGTTCCCACGCAGGGGGGGAGTGGGGGGTGGGTGTTAATATACGCCACACCATGGCGCCTCTCTTGTGGCGCTGCGTCACAAAATTGACGCAAGAATGGAGCAGAAGAGCTGCAAGGGGCTTGTAAATCTGCCCCTAGAGTAGAGGCTCAGGTGCAGTCCTTCCTTTGTAGCCCTCTTTTTGGATGAAATAGTAGGTTCTTGTTCTTTCTAAATGTTTGATTTGGTTGACAAGGACATCGGCAAGCAGCAATCATCAATGTTTTCTGTTATTTCTTTCATGTTGTACGTTAGGTCCGCCCAGGGGCAAATCTGCTGCAGCAGTGGCTCCAAAGGAGGAGGATGCAGGCCAGGGCGGCGAGTGCTCCTTTGCTGGCCCCAGTAAGTTTTCTTTTAAATATAGAGGACCTATTGTTGTCCAAGCATTCCTAATTTAATTGTTTTGAAATAGTGTTTAGATAGGAGCAAAATCAATAATCCTACTGTTGCAGGGACAATTCTCCACAAACCGAACTATGGACACCAAAGACCAGAGTAATAATATTTCAGAGGGGCGTGTTTGGCACACTGTATAAATAAACCTGGTAGTGTCAGCAGCACAGATTCCTCCTTCCAAAAATTGCAAAACTTTTCGCTCAGTCACTCTAGTCCGGACTCTCTAGAGGAAAAACTACAGAGTCAATTCAAGTTTAAAAGCTTTATTAAAAGTTTAAGTAAACACATATATTAAAATAAAGTTAGTTGGAAATGGAAAAGTGCTTGGTGCTGATTTGATGAGTTCTGGAATGGTACACATTTCTTGTGGTCGAGCCGAGCTTTCACCTGGTTTCAAGTTGATGTTCCTCTCTTGTCATTAGAAGTCCAGTTTCTGTCTGTTCAGAGAAAAATAATGTGTGTGAAAAAATTAAGCAAGCATTCAACAATTGTGACAAAAAAATTAAGCAAGACAACAGCTTTCCCTGGAAGGAGGGACATTTACTTTAGACTACAGTAGACAGTCAATTACTTTTTCAGTTGTTTTCACATTTTTTCATTCATAGTCCAAATACTAGTGGAGTGGTGTAATCTAACATTCTTAAATCTATTTTGTAGGTGGAACATCTGGTGGCGGGGCCAGCTCGGATGTGGTCATCATTGACTCGGAGTCCGAGGGTCAATCTGGGGAGGAGTCGGACCAAGAACAAGTACAGACTGTGAGGCAGGAGACAGTGGCGGTGGCGAGTACAGGTAAGCTGGATCATGGTACTATCTGACTCTTAGATAGGATATGATGTATATCCAGTGGTGGCCCAGTGACAAATTACAATATGGTAATTACAGCAGGCTGGGACCGAAAGACAGATAGAGGCAGAGACAGAGAGAGAGGAAGACAGAAGGAGAGATAGAGAGGGAGGGAGCCAGAGGGAGGGTGAGGGAGGGAGACAGAGAGAGAGAGAGACAGCGAGGTAGAGGGAGACAAAGGGAGACAGAAAGAGTGAGACAGAGAGAGAGAGAGAGAGAGAGAGAGAGAGAGAGGGAGGGAAACAGACATATCGCCTGGGCCTGGTGCAGATGATACGGTTGCTGGTGTGGTTAACGGCTCAGAGGAAAAATCACTCACTTCTGCCAGATCTCTTTCATATGAAAGAGCACCAAACCAAGGATACAAGAGAGTTGTGGGAAGGGAAATGGTGATTCAAGCGCCCCTCCCTGCGGACGCCCATGATACTGGCCTGAATAGTTTTGTACTGCCCTGGCTAGTTGCTAGTTGTACTGTGACACAACTTCCTGCTGAATCATTTTGTGTTAATCATATTCCTAAAGAGCATTGCTTACAGATTATGTCTTTCTTTCTTCATATAGTTGGCAATACTAAAACCTCCAAACCAACGAGGAGTATGCTGGCTGTACTGGCCCGGCAACGGAGGCTGGAAGCAACTGTTGCGGAATATCGGCGACTGGTGGAACTCGAGGGGGATGACACGCACTCCAGTGCATCCAACTTAACATCGTCTACATCCTCCTCTGTTACCCCACGTTCTGCCGGTAAGCACAGTGCTCCAGCGAACCGGAGCCGTGCCGGAAGACGCCACCGCCGAGCAGCAAAAGCTGCACCTCGCAGCACTGTTAAAGGTCGCTTGCGCCGTGCACTCCGCAGAGTGTCAGACCTAGAGGCGGAGGTCCAGAAATGGCACAAATTTCAAAATGTGGTGGAGGGCCTCCGCCTAGAGCAAGCCATCCTCCAGGAAAAATATGATGCCCTGGCCCTAAAGCATGATGCCCTGGAGGCCAAACTTACCAGCTTGCATCCATAGAGTGTCCCTTGCCCCTTTTTTTGAGACTGTTGGGGGGTGGGAATTGGGAGTTGGGTTTTTTGGGGACTTTTGAGGACTATTTGTTGGGGTTAGGGAGGGTCTTGCGGGAGATTATTTTGTTAGGGATATAAATATACTTTTTCAAACTTTATCTGAGCATACCTGTTTTTTTACTACTTTTGAGCTGGGTGGGTGGTGGTTTTGCAGTAATTTCATTTAACAGAACACTGTCATCGTGTTGGTTCACGTGCAATAGGCCAAATGTTTTCCTAAGTAAATGCCTGTCACAGACTTTGTCAATTCAAGAGCCCTAGGACTTTGCTGCTAGTACCACTGTCACTCTCTCGCCTCTCCGAATACTCCATTATACTACCTCCCATCCAAAAGCTTATCTTACCTGTAATTTGTGTTTGAGGGCTGGCTCCACCTGGAATTCACAGAGTCCTAACGCGTTCTGCAGCAGGGCCACAACTGGAGTTTCCCGGCGTGGATTTTCTGCAAATCAAAAGCAATCAACATTAGAAATGTGGTAGCGGTGCTGACACAACCCTAAAACCTAGAAACCCCAGAGACAGCACCCCTGAGACAGGCAAGCGAGCAATAGAACGCCTACACGTTCACGTGCAATAGGCCACATTTTTTCCTAAGTAAATGCCTGTCACAGACTTTGTTAATTCAAGAGCCCTAGGACTTTGCTGCTAGTACCACTGTCACTCTCTCGCCTCTCCGAATACTCCTTTATACTACCTCCCATCCAAAAGCTTATCTTACCTGTAATTTGTGTTTGAGGGCTGGCTCCTTCATTTCTTCATTTCTTCATTGTGCAGAATCCAGGCATCAGCATTATGGGTAATGGATAGGGTGAGTCTGGAGGAGGAGGACTCAGGATAGACGACCAGGACTGAGTTCTTGTCAACTAACTGTTGTGAACCGGTGGAATGCTGCTGCATCAAAATCAAGACAGTTCTGCTGATGTGCTTGTTGTTTGATTGGGTGATTACAGTTTTGTTGGGAATGTGATGAAGCACTTGCTAAAGAAAGACAGACATACAGGAATAAAAGTGAATAAGGAGGACTATTTACAATTAATGAATGATTGATTGAGTCATTTTCAGAACTCGCTGTCAGGGAAGCAGAACTCGTCCTCATACTCTGCTAAATCATCAGTCGGGGTTACTTCTGGTAACTGAGGAGAACTTTCCTCGGGTAGGGCGGTGTCCTCTTCTTCCTGCGTGCATTCTCGTACTCTGTAATCTGGTGGTATGAAGTGCTGGTTCATCTTTATCAAGGTGAGCCGCTCCACATTTGCGGGCAAGAGGCGGGACCTTTTGGAAGTCACAATGCCACCAGCAGAACTAAAAACACGTTCTGAAGACACGCTTGCGAGTGGGCAAGACAAGTAATTGATAGCCAGGTTGGTGAGCTCTCGCCATATTTTTCTTTTCCCATGCCAATACGCCAATGGGTCCTCAGTAATATTGACCTCTGTTGAGTCATCCAGATAGGCCTGCACCATTGAAAGAATGTCCTCCCGGATTCCTGTACTTTGCACTTCTGTGTCCTTTCTAGGACCAGGAAACCCTAGCTGAGTTAGCCAACTCGCTTCAGACATATCGCATGTGCCTGGTGCAGATGATACGGTTGCTGGTGTGGTTAACGGCTCAGAGGGAAAGTCACTCACTTCTGCCACAGGCACAGATGGTGAAGTGCTTTTTTGGGACGCCTGATCGCCTGCTGATTGACTAGTAGTACTGTCTTCTCCTACAGTTTCCTTCCGTTCTATTTCAAAACGAATGGCTGACTGAGCTAGCCAACCTTTGTACTCTGTAACATCCGATGTTTCAAAAGGAATTATTACTTTGCCAAACAATGGCTTTTTGTAACGTGGATCCAGAATAGTAGCACAAATGTAGTGCTGTTGTTTCTTGATATTTACAAGCCGTTCATTGCTAACTAGGCGTTGTAATAATCTCTGCGCCAACTCATGTGCTTCGTTCTTTCCAACGTCCTTTAATTGTGAAGACACCACCTTGACTTGGTGCTCGAGCTTCAGCAACAGTGGGATAGCTTTGCTCAAAGAACAGTCCTCCCTGCTCACGTCACGCGTGAAGACCTCAAAAGGCCGAAGCATGTCTGTCAGGCTTTTAACTAGCTGCCATTGCTCCACCGCTAGCATCATTCCTGTCGTATCACCACCCAGGTTGTAGAAATACTCATTGACTACTGGAAACAGCTCATGCAGACGCTCAAGCATGTAGAAGGTTGAGTTCCAACGTGTTGCTACCTCCTGGATAAGTGCTTTCACTGGCATTCTACGTTCATTTTGCTTGCGCCTCAGCTCCTTCCGGGCCTTAAAAGAATGGTTGAAATGTGTGCATATTCTTCTGCAGATGGTCAGTGTTTTGTCGACTGCAAGTTCTTTTTTCAAAAAATTTTGCACAACAAGGTTGATACAGTGCGCCAAACACGGCACTCTGATATAGAAACCGTCCTCCATGGCCTTAACTACATTCCTGCCATTATCTGTAGAAACATAACCAACCTTGCAATTTCTTGGGCGCAGCCATTTCAAGACCTTTTTGTTAAAGTCAGCCAAAATGTTGACTGCAGTATGACTTTTCTCCATGCCAAACATGGCTAATGTTGCATGTTTACGAGCACCCTTAAAAATCTCGACCAAATCACCACCTGCATTTATCTGTTTAATAACCCCTGAAAAAGAGACCCAGTGTGCAGTGATGCACATGTAATCAAGGGCTTGGCAACTGGTCCACATGTCTGTTGTCAGGTGTATAGTGTGAACAGCACTCTTCTGCAAAGCTGCCCCCACCAACTCAAGCACCTCTTTGTGTAGTGCTGGAACAGCAACCCTGGCAAAATAGTACCGGCTAGGAACCTTCCATTTAGGGGCCAATGTTGCCACGAGTTCAAGGAAACCCACACATTCGACAAACGAAAAAGGGAGAAGGTCCACCGCTAGCATTTTTGCCAGCTTAGTGTTATAGAGGCGTACAGTTGGGTGGTTGCGTTGAAATTGCGCATCTGAGGAGAACATGCCTGAAATGGTGCGCTGGACAAATTTACGGGATGATGCGGATGCCTTCTTCGACCCACTTCTGATCAGTGTTGACATTTTCCGCATTGGTGTGTCTCCCAGACTCTCAGTGTGCCTGCTATGTGTTACGGAGGGTGTGATGCTGCAAGGGGTACTGGGTGCAACCGGACACATGTCTGACGCTTCTTCTACCTCCCCATCATCTTCAGATGAAACACCTACTATGGGTATATTTTGGCCACTTGCCCTTTGGGATCGCTTTCCCTTGACTTTTGCTAGGTGCGGAAACCATTCGACAGCGTGCTTTCTTTCAAGATGACCTATCTGGCCTCCGGTTCCATAGTTGGTACCAGTCTTACCACGGCTAACTCTAGTCTTACAAATGCAACAAACGGCTATGTTATCATATTTTTCATGGACACTAAAAAAGTTCCAAACTGGGGACTGGAAACTTCTGGTTTTGCCGCACGAGGTGATACTGCTGCCAATGCCAGATGAAGCAGTGGTGGATGAGCCTTGCAGACATCTACTGGGTTGTGCAATTATTGCAGCAACCTTACTTGAGGGAGTCGAGCGGGATGGAGTCCCCCTCCGGGGAGAAAATATGGGAGCTGTAGGTTTTGTTGAACTTGTGGTACTACTTGACTGCGTTGGTGGTGCTACCAGTGGCACGTCGCCAGGGTCACGCTCAGCATGACGTCGGGATAGGGTGTAAATGTCTGTCTGCTGCATGGCCGGTGTGGCTGGACTGACATGTGTGATGACTAGGTCATTGCTGTCATCCTCTTCAACAACATCAGAATGCACCACTTCATCAAGTCCGACGTTCGGATCCATAAGTATAAGCTTTCCGGGGCCCTTCCTTTTAACATTTGATACCTTTCGCAGCTCATGGTGTGCCTCCCTCTCAGACATCGGAGATGGTTGCCAATCCAGATCCAGATCATCGTCTGATGGAGCGGGGCTTGAAGAGGAACTTCTACACATCCTCCTTGATCTTTTCCTTGCTGGGGAGCTGGGAGAAAATGAATCATCAGGAGGAGTGGCTTCGTCTTCCTGACATGATACCCCGGCTCCAAAGTCAATTTCCTCCTGTGCCCCTACTTCTGGAAGAACAACCATTGTGGGAACTTGCACCGCTCCATGGCCATCTTCACTGACCTCTACTTGCAAGTCTCCATGGACCTCTCCTTCTCGGCCTTCTCCTTCTCGGCCTTCTCCTTCTCGGCCTTCTCCTTCTCGGCCTTCTCCTTCTCGGCCTTCTCCTTCTCGGCCTTCTCCTTCTCGGCCTTCTCCTTCTCGGCCTTCTCCTTCTCGGCCTTCTCCTTCTCGGACAGCTCCTTCTCGGACAGCTCCTTCTCGGACAGCTCCTTCTCGGACAGCTCCTTGCGCATGTACTTCTGCTTGTACTAGTAGCCCATGCAGTTGTTGTTGCGGCTTTGGTTGTTGAATAGTACTTGTGAGATGAGTTAAAACCTGTGTTGATGGCGTGCTGCTACTTTCTTGCGATGATCCAACATCACTGGTCGTTGGTGATTCAACAACTAAACAGGCTACCTGTGCAGCACTCATGGTGGGCCTTTGTTTTTTTGGTTGTTGTTGCCCAAAAAATGTCTTGGTTGAGCAACCAGTCGCCTTGGTAAGTGGTGCCACTTGCTTCTTCTTCTCCTTAGTAGAGACATCTTTCTTGGAAGAGGACCTACGGGCACCTCTTTTTGGAGCCATCTTCTTCAGATGTCTTAACAACAGGCCGCAGCAGCACTTCTTCCTGGCACTGATGCTCAATGATGATGCGTAGTTTTGTGCACCTAAACGCAAATGAAGACAGAGGAACATCAGTAAATATAAATGTTGCATATCTAGCGCTTGAATAAACAGTTAGCAAGTAGGCATTTATGAATACACACGTGCACACCACACAATATGGAATTTTCATAATTAGGAATTGCTAAATTTTTGGGAAACAGGAATTTAACAATGATCCAAGAGAGCACATACACAGAGGGTTGTGCTTTCATGTACCCCTGACTCCGCCTGGGCACCATGGGTGAAAGCAAGGCACAATGGGTTTAGGCCTATGTCTCATAGCTCACTGCCTGCCTTCAAAATGGCCGCTTGACCCCCCCATCCACATGGCCAGGACCATGCCTCAAAATGGCCACCACCAACATAGCCAGCACCCAACCCCTACTCCAAAAAGTGAAAACACACAACACAAATCAAATCACCACAATCCAATGCCATCCATCCATTTTCAGAAGGCTTATGCTGCCTGCTGGTGGTTTTCCGGTGCAAAATTGCATTTTTTACAATTTCGCGAGTGCGAGATTGTTGCTTCACGGCGCGAACGTGGCAAAAACCCACAAAATCCGCGAACAGACCGATTCTGGGCCCCCCTGGGCATAATGGATGACATCAGAGCACAGAATCATGTTAACAAAAATAATTTCAACAAAACAGTTGTATCATCCATGCACCCATAAATAAGCCTGGTGGTTTTCAATTCATGTGCAGCAGAATTGTAATTTTTACAATTTCGCGAGTGCGAGATTGTTGCTGCGCGGGACACGAGCAGTGCGAACACAAGCAAAAACATCCTCAGCTCGCGAACTTGCAGATTTTCCCCCCAAAAAGTCGAAAAAAAAAACACACACAAAAATCACCACAAACAAACAACATCAACTTACTTCTTTGTGAAATCAAAATTCGAATCCAAAATTAATCCAAAAAGCCTCAAATCCAAATATCCAGCAGCAACCACAAAAAGTAATCCTTCCCAGTCAAGAATGATCGAAAAGTGGCCAGGAAATGGAGGAGCTTGCTGGACAGGAACAGGAAGTTGGAGACTGGGGCACTTCCTTCACCCCACCCCTATGGGAGGAGCTTGCTGGACAGGAACAGGAAGTTGGAGACTGGGCCACTTCCTTTACTAAGTAATTTTTGTACTTTCGCTAGTGCGAGATTGTTCCTGCCCGCGCCGCGGACCGCGAGCAGCGCGAGCAGTGCGAACACAAACAAAAAATCCGCTTCGCGCGGATTTTGCGTATTCTCGCCGCATCCGCGAGAGTTCGCGGATTGCGGATTCCCCGAAAATACGAAAAATCCGCGAGCGTAACGGATTTTACGCCCATGCTTACAAAACAGCCATATTGGGTGCTGTAGGCCCCTCAATCTTTGGAACCGAGGGCTACTCCACCTGCTGCAATAATAGTAGCTCCACACTTGAAACCTTGCCTTCCCCAAAGGAGTGCTCTCAGAATGAACCCTGAAAGTCCACAAAGGGATGTGAACAATAGTCACCTATTGTATACATTGTTTAAAACCATACTTTTGTTGTCACTGTGTACTGTAAATTTGGCAGTATTCCTATTAGCCAATTTATTGTCACTCAATTTATCGACCCGGAAGGATAAAAGGGTGAAGTCCTGATTTAGTGGTTGGCTGATAGTTCATCAGTCTGCCATGCAGTTGAAGCTATGGCTTTGCTACCCTGTTAAAAGACAGCAGCGTTATTTAAACATTTACGCTAGGCAGGCGGGGATTGCTGTGCCATCAACAGAGTCACCAAGGTGGCATGCCGCCTGAATGCATGGAAGCTTTACCGAGCATGTACCATGTTTCATGTGCCCACTCAGCAATGTTTGGGGGGTTTCAATAGCAAACTTTCAAGATGGGCTATGGGATGAGAATGTTCCATGCCTGGAATATGGGTGTATACCTCCGTCCAAGTGCCTGAGAACAGTTGAAGCTGCTAGTCTGACTTTTTGTAGGCCCTAGCGTCAAGCTATTCTATTGTGTGTGTGCAGAGGCATAGCCCTGTCCCTGGTATTGCAAAGTTGAGATCTGGAGGGATGCACCAAGAATGCCCTGATAGGGGGCTCTGGACTACTGTCGATGCCATAGGGTATATAACACAAAGTGGTGGTGGCAGCATACCATGATGTTTTGTGTATCAGTATTGTGACCAGACTTTTTTCTCTGTGTCACGGAAAGGCAAGCCTACTGGCATCTCTGGTGGAAAGTTCAGCTGTTATATGGAACCCAGAACCTTGTTTTGACATTCTGTGTGCTCGTTATGTGAGTGTAATATGTAGTGAGTGTGAAGCAGATGTATGGTACAAGGACTACATGTGGTGTTGTCCTTGGTTCATCACTGCACAAGATGTACGATGGACATAGATTCCTCAGACAGTGCAAACGTATTGCAAGCATTCCTGTGTTTATAGATAGAGCCTGCTCGTTTGTCTGTCCCTGATTACTGCTTCAGGAAGCCTGATGACATCCAGGTGTAGAGATCTCACACTCAATTTTATGCTTGTTTTGGAAACTCCTGCTTGGAGCCAGCCCCATTGCTACCTACCATGAGAGTCATAACCTTGCTCAACAGCGGTCCGAGTATCAGCCATAGAAGTACATTTGAAAGAGAACCACCCCAAACTATTTAAGAAACCTTAGACAATGGATCTACATACTATGTTTGAACATATGTATAAAAGAGCGATCCAAACCATCCCACATTGTTAATTTTCAGACTTCTTCATGAAGAGATCCGATGTTTGCCATCTGAAGTCTGCGGTTTCTGCTGGAGGAGCTGAGGGTCTGCCTAGCACATAGAAGCTTGCTTGTGGACATGGGAAGGAGAATTCGTGGCCCTGCAGAAGGAAAGACTTCCAAGAGGAGAAACCCAGTATGTTCCTAGTGTGATGAACAGCGACAAAAAGCTGACTGCTCTAGAAATGGAAGCCAGGAGCTACCCATCTTGGGGGTGGTCTTTCTGCACAGTTCCTGGGTGTGGACTGCACCAGGATTTTGTAAGTACAGGCATCAATGTGTCATCTGGCACAAGATTGTAACTAAGACTACAACCCTGCAAGTGCGATTCCTTTTAAATTGTACTGTATTTCATTTTGCAGTAATTCTGCTGTGAGAATTATTTTCCTTTTTAAAAAGGTGAGCACTGGTTAGACTTTATTATGTTTGCTTTTTGGCTGTTGCATTTTGAGCTCTTGTCCTTCACACTCCCTCCTTAGAAGCCCTTTACTGCTTGCCTTTGCAACCATGTGCGTTAAGTGAGGAAAGGGTTGTATCTGGTCTAGTTTAAAGAGTCATAGATGGATGAACACCAGGACAAATGACCTTAACTACCATGGTTGGAAGACCGTATACCCCTCTGCATCCATCAATAAGGTCTGACAGTGGACGTTTATTACTGAGAAAGAAAAATAAAGTCCCTGATTTGCAGTACTTTCTATTCTTTCGAGTTTTGGACCATAAGAATTTCCCTGGTGATCCAGAACAGGAAAAAAGAATTGCAGAACAACCAGCCTAAATAGGGCAAATGTTTTTTTGCACATTGACAGAGGACCATGTTGTGAATGGGCAGTAAATCAAAGGTTTCCACTGGTCGTGGCAGCAGTTACTTAGCAAACGTCTAAGGGCCCGATGTAGGTAGCCCAAAACCGGTCGGTAACGGCCAAAATTCGGTAATTTTGGCCGTTACCAACCGGTATTAGGAAAAGGAGATGTAGGAGTCAATAATCTACCAATTCGGAAAATATGAGTCGGTATTTTACCGAATCAGAATTTTCCGAATTCTTAGTTACCGATTTCTTATTTACCGAATCGGTAAATAAGAAATGGTAAAAAATGTCTATGGAGATGTAGGAAACCAAAAAAATACTGAATTCCATGAAATTCGGTATTTAAGAGTCGGTATTTACCATGGATTGAAAGCAGGTGATAACCAGGTGCAGGCTATAAAATAAGGCCCCAAAATGCAACAGGTAACCAGAATGGTGGCATTCTACATCATAGCAAGGCGGCTACTGCTACAGGCAGCAGGAGAGAGGGTATGGAGAAGGGAGGAGCAAGTGTACAGGCAGAGGATAACACTCTTCCAATTGACTGAGCCAGAGATACTACAAAGGTACAGGCTACACCCCAGAACCATCCTGGACTTGATCAGGGACCTGCACCCACTCCTGGATCACCCAACACCAAGGGCGCACGCCATCCCACCCCATGTGCAAGTGCTGTGTAGCCTACACCTGCTTGCCTCTGGTAGTTACCAGAGTGTGATTGCTGCAGTAGGTGGTGTGTCCCAGAGCGGCCTGTCCTGTTTCTTTAGAAAGTTCATTGAGGCCATGATGCACAGAATGCATCATTATATTCGGTTCCCTGACACACCTGCGGAACTTGCGAATACCAAAACAGAGTTATATCAACTGGCACACTTCCCTCACGTGATAGGCTGCATAGATGGCACCCACATCCCACTCTGCCCACCTGCAGCCACAGAACACATATACAAGAACCGGAAATCAACGCACTCCATCAATGTGCAGGTGATATGCAACGCTGGCAACATCATTACAGACATTGTGGCTAAATTCCCTGGGAGTGCCCACGATTCGTACATATTCCAGGACAATGGTATATACACACGTCTTGTTGCTGGAGAGTTTGAGGAAGGATACCTGCTAGGTAAATGACTGTGACACACCCTGATAGTTAAACCAGATGAATGTATCATGAGTATGTAGCTAATGGCACTCTCTTTTCCACCCAGGCGATAGCGCATATGCCCTGCGGTCCTTTGTGCTCACCCCCTACTTCAATCCATCTACCAGGAGTGAGAGGCGTTACAATGTGGCTCACAGATCGACTCGCAACGTTGTTGAACACACATTTGGACTCCTCAAAAGCTGGTTCCGCTGCCTCCACAAGAGCGGAGGTGCACACCAGTATACTCCAATCCTGTGCTGCAAAATGATAGCGACCTGTGCCATGTTGCACAATCTTGCCACCAAGGAAGGCACAGAGGTGGAGATCACACATGATGAGGACATTGATGATGACACAGAACAGGTAGAGCCCTATGCAATAGGAGCAGCACCAGCAACAGATGGGAGACTGAGACGGGTAGAGATCACACGCCGATATTTCTGAGTAAGTAAGGAGACACAGACAGGCTTAGTATTTGAAGTACGTAGTTTAATTGTCACTACGGCATTTAAATGATACCACACCATGGTACTACAATGTCTATTTTTCTGACTGGGTGGTCACAGTTAACCTCACCGTGACCTGTCCTGTGGGTTGAGGGCATTTTCAACGTTTGCACCCACGCACTACAGTGTGGGATGCACGAGGCTGGGTCTCAATGCTTTCGGTGGTGCCTGGGTCAGCGGATTGGCGTCAGCTGCTCCTACGCATGTCAGGGACAGAAGTGCTAGAGCCACTCCTGCTGGTGGAGTCTTCTGTTTCCCCGACACCTGTGTCTTCAGCAGTGGCTGCCTGGTTAGTGAACATCAGCTCCATGGCAGAGGTGACTCTCCCCATCCCCCTTGACAAATCCGTGCAGCAGTGCACAATTGCATCCTGCATGGCGACGGAACGCCGGCACAGCAGAGAGGTTGGTGTAGCAAAGCGGTTCCAGGCTTTTGACTGTTGCCGCATACACTGACGATCCCTGCGCCTCTCGGAGTGGTCTCTATCTAATTTGTTGCAGAGAGCACTCATGCACTGTGTCAAGTCTGTCATCCCCATACCCATGGACTGCATGCTCTCACTCATGTTGCCAATGCCCTGGTCTATGTTTGACATCTTGCAATTTATACTGCACACCTGCCTGTGAACTGCTAACATTGCCTTTGCCTGCAGGAGCTGGAATTTTACCATGGTGGCCTCAAGACCACAGAAGACCCCCTCTCCATCCTGGCCTTCGCCTCTCTCCCGTGCCCTTCGGCCTCGGACACTGGCCCGCACAGCTCCTGAGGTAGTCTGCTGCCCAGCGTTGTCAGCCACAGGTGGATTACTTGGAATGACACCCTCCTCATCTTCCTCATCTGACGTTTGCAGAATCCTGAGAGGGGGGCACATCAAGCCTCCTTGCCCTTCCCTGCACAGATGACTGTGATGTTGGTGTTGGTGAAAGTGCTGCTGGTTCCAACTCTTGTTTCTCAAACAACAGAGGTGACTGAGGCTGTGGTGTGGTGGGTCGCTCAGGTGTAGTGGCTTCCTGCGCTGTGGTGTTGCCTTTCTGAACAGCGCTATAACCTGCTCTTTCTTTTGTCTTCTCCCTCCTCTCAGTTGTCGGTGCCCTCTCCTCCCTTTCCTGTGCTTTACTGCGCGATGACTCTCCTGTGGACAGATATTTGACATTGGGTCAGTGGTGTAGTTCACCTGTATGTAATAATTCTGGGCCAGATGTAGGAGGCCAAATACCGGTCGGTAACGGGTGCAACAGGGTATCAAAGTGACACCCTGTCCCCCTTGCAAATTCGGTAATTTTACCGAATCGGTATTTACCGATTCGGTAATTGACATTGATTCCTATGGGCCTCAAGGCCCATAGAAATCAATGGCAATTACCGAATCGGTAAATACCGATTCGGTAATTACCGAATCATACAGATTCGGTAAAAATAACCGAATTTTTTCCTACATCTGATTTACCGAATCTAGAATACAGAATCGGTAAAATTCGGTATTCTAGAGTCGGTAAATCAGATTTACCTACATCGGGCCCTCGATCACATTTCTATCACACAATTGCCTAGTATTCATCAGATTCTGGAAGTAGTGTGTGGCATGCCTTGCTGAATACAATAGTGTCTGCATTTATATATGTACCTATGACTACGTCTCCCATGATGCATTGCTGGACATAAGTGACACCTGTTCTGGAGTGTGATGCTGACACACACAGTGGGGAAGGGGGACAGGGAAATGGGTGGGGATTAATGTCCATGCATCTTACCTTGTTTCTTTGCAGCTCTGGTAGAGCTGTCAGCGTCCCCAATCCCATGGATACTTTCAGGCTCCAGGGTGGATTCTACCAGCTCCTCAATGTCTGTCAGTCTTGGTGCTCTGTTTTTCCCTCCACCTGTGGCTCCAGCTTCTTTTCTCTGTGCAGCAAGTTTTTTCTTGGTGATGATCCGCAGATCGGACCATCTTTTTTTGAGGTCATTTATGTCCCTGTTTATGACCCCAATGGCATTGACCTTGGACTGGATGTCAAGCCAGGTGGTACGTTTGACAGACTCTGCAACATGCAGAGACTGTTTTCCAAAGATTTGGGTGTGGTGTTTAACCACCTCCTCAACCAGCACCTGCAGTTCTGCTGGGCTGAATTGGATTTTCCTCCTGCGCTCAGCTGCATCCTTTTGGCCATCCTGGGACTCCATTCTGCTAATCAGGTATGCTCAGGGAAGCCTGCTCCTCTCTGTTTCCTCCTGCTCTCCAAAAAGTTCAGTTGCTCTGCACCTGCATGGGTGTGGCCACTCCCAGGTACTGGGAAGGGGTGGTTGCATCTGATTGGTTGGTTCCTCTGTGGCTTTGTTGTGGGGTGTGGTGGGTGTTCCTGATTGGTTCACAGGCTCACATGGGTGATTTTTTAAATTAATTCAACCAAATTTCACACCATGAGGGGACTCGACCGAGTGCACAGTGAGATATTTAAACAAGTGTTTTGGTGCTCAATTAAGGCAAAAAAAAATTTTTTTATATATACAATTTGACACTCTACTTGGAGTAGCCCACCGTTAAAGCCACTTAGACATGAATAAACAATATTGACCGAGGAGCATCAAATTTACAATATAAATTTAAAGCATGATTTTTCTGCTATTAATCAGAAGAAAAAAGTTCCAAGCAGGCTTGCTTCATCACTTTATCAATGTCTTTAATTTTTCATTCATTGATCATATCCAATTTATAGATGAACATATTCTTATTCATACATCAAGGTTGTCAAAAGTTATAATTTCCACAGCTACAGCCTACGCGTTTCGTCCCTGCCGGGATATCATCAGGGCTGTAAAAAATAAGAAAAACACAAAACGTAATTTAAAATTACCGAATCGGTAAATACCGATTCGGTAATTCCCATTTATTCCTATGGGCCAGGAGGACCAAAGGAATGAATGGGTATTACTGATTCGGTATTTACCGATTCGGAAAAAACAGATTCGGTAAATACCGATTACATATTCCGAGTGTTACCGAATAGGTAATTGTTTTCGCATTTTTTCCTACATCCCGTTTTCCGATTCTGAAATACCGATTCGGTATGAGTCAGTATTTAAGAGTCGGAAAAAAGAATTTACCTACATCGGGCCCTAAATGAGGCAGTAATCCCTAAATCTTTCTGATGGATTAGTGAGTTAAGAATCAGCTCATGATGAAGACACATACAGTGCAGAAAATATGGGCAGGCCAGGGCAACTAGAATAAGTGGCTGGTGGGAGAGATACAAGCCATGGAAACCGACAAGGTAGAGGAGCAGAAATAGGAAAACAATGCCTCATGCTTGTGCCATGATGCCATCTGCCACTTTCTCCTGAATTTATAGGCATAATCTGGATTTGCTGTATTTGCTGGTAATCTCCCAAATGTTCTTTCATAATCAGGTAACTTAAGTTGGCAGGTTAGATTCCACATATATTATTAGGATATAAATGTTGGACCCCACTTCATTCACCATCTGTGGGTTGCGGCATAACAGATACCGGAGATAGAAACCACCATTTCTAAGTGATACCAACAAAGCATATATTCTAGTAACACATTCTAATGTTTGACCTCAATCAAGTGTGGGTTTGCAGCTATGATAACATTTAAATTGGATGCTTCACTCCCCTTGGAACTCACATGCCCACTTATCTAACCCTCATTAACTAATTTTAACAGTATATGTAAAATATTTTTGCTATGAAGAAGAGCATTTTGTGTTGGTGTTTTTTCACCAAAATTAAAGGAGCAGCAAGGGTGACTTGTCATGTATCCTTTGTTTTGCCATAACTGTAACTTTTGCAAGTCAACATCTCTGCAGTACTGAGGACAGATTGACTCACCCACATCTAAGGCTATAAATGGTAGTCCGGTCAGCATATTTTCTTTGCATCCTTTGGTGCACGGGTTGCATGACAAAATATTGTGAACAACAACATTGCAACAGAAGAATATCATGTCAAAATATAGTATACACAAATATTAATCTTACATACTTTGGTATAGATGCATCAAAGGAAAAACCGGTCGCAAAGGGGCAGATTCTCAGAATCTGCCCCTTTGCGACCAGAATGTTTGCATTTGGGATGCATCATCACAAATGCAAAAATCGCGATTTAAGAAATCGCAAAATTGCGATTACTTAAATTGCGATTTCATTTAAGGAATCTCAAATTGAGATTCCTTAAATGCAATGTATCAAAGTAAAAAAAATTGCGATTTTGCTAATAGGGGGAGCAAATTACCATGAAGTTGAACTTGATGGTAATTTGCAAAAACTTTGAAAAATGCACTAAAGTGCATTATTCAAAGTTCCATTTTACACACACACATGCCCTTGGGGTATGTGTGTGTGCAAAATGTTCTCATTTGAAGATTTCAGGGGTGCAGCAGGGTGTCCTTTTGACACCCTGGCACCCTTGAAATTGCATTCTCAATTTGCGATTTTTTAATTGAGAATCGCAAATTGAGAATGTCTTCCCATTTATTCCTATGGGCCTCTGGGCCCATAGGAATGAATGGGGAGGTATTCCTTAATTGCGACTCGCAATTTGCCAGTCGCAATTAAGGAATGTTTAGAAACCGCTATTTCTTTTGCGATTTCTACATGCATAGCCTTTTGCTATTCCTTATTAACGAATCCTTATTTTTCGCTAATAAGGAATCGCAAATGGCATTGTTGATGCATCTATACCTTTATCTTTAAACTACCAAATAGTGTGTAAAAAATATCGACAAATATCGAAAAATATGGCAATGTTAATATATATAAAGCATTATAAGTAATTTATTTAAATTATTAAACTAGAAAATAATAATACTATTGAAATGCGATAGTTTTAACATGTAATGTAAGTATAAATATAAAAATACGCAATAATGAAAAATAAAAACAATCACAAATATACAGCACTCGAAAATGTGTTGAACCTCAAAGGAGTCAGATTAAGTAATCTAACTCTAATTGAATCAAATGTACGAAAACAGTTCGAGTTTGGAGGGGTTAGATTATTTACAAATCCCACTCCAACGTAAGTAGAAGCTGCCAAAGTGTTGGACATTGAAGTTTTTAGATTTATTATTTTTGCTCCAACATGAGCAAAACTACGGAAAATGTTGGACTTTGGAAGGATTAGGTTAGGATTAGGGTTATTCCCACTGAAATGTAATTAAAAGCAGGGAAAGTGTTGGACTCTTGAGGGGTTAGATTTGCTATTCCCATTCCAACGTAAGCAACAATAAGATCGTGTTGGACTTTGGAGGGAGTTAAATTTACTTTCTCCACTCAAATCTAAATAACAGCAAAGAAAGTGTTGGACCTTGAAGGGATTATGTTTACTATTCTCACTCAAATGTAAACAACATCAGGAACGCATTACATTTTGGATGGATTAGATTTACTATTCCCACTCAAATCTAAATAACAGTAGGAAAAGTGTTGAACTTTGGAGGATTAGATTTATTATTCCCACTGTATTATAACCAACATAAATGAAAGTAACTATCAATTAAATATCTAACATACAGTTATTAAAATATATACAAAATGTATACAATGTAAAAAAATAAAATTACATGTAAAACAATTAATTACACAGCAATAATGTAACAACTGCAATAAAAAAATTAAACAATGCACTTCTGTCCCTACTATCCAAACAAATCAAAATATTAATTAAATAAAACAAAAAAATTAAAACCAATAAAAAATGTAAAATACTTTTTTCAATCAATGGCATTTGTAGAACGCTCAGCTGCTTCAGAAGAAGCGTTCCAGCCCTCAAAGCAGAGACTGAGAACAAGGCCGAAAAATCAAATCTAGTTTAGTACCAAAGCCAAGTTTTGAGTTCTTTCCTCTAGCCATGCTTAGACTCGGCCAAGCGAAGCTTGATTGGAAGGGTTTCCAAAGTTTCACGCTCAGTACCGAGACCGATCTACCACCCTGATGGACTATGGCAAACCTAGACATGTGCAGAAGTCAGAGGGGGTTTGATCTCAGCACTCTCTTCTGTTGCTATCGACCAATTCTGTTTCCCAGGTATGAGTTGAGTTTGGTTGTTTCTTGTTAAGCGCTCGAATGGCGAGGCGTCTTGGCGCTGATTGTGGTACACAGAGCAGAACGTCATAAGAAAATGTTAAATCCTAGAAAATAGCCACGTTTTCAGCTCTTTCCTAAACATACAAAGGTTAGGCTGGAGTCGAAGTGTAGATGGCATCTTGTTCCATAGCTTGGCAGTACAGAAGGACAGGGAGCGCCCCCCACCTTATCTTCCGGATTTTTGGAACACAGACAAGACCCAGCGTGGTAGATCTAAATGTTCTAGTTGGTGAATATCTAGAGAACAGTTTCTGTATCTCCCCAGAGATTCCTCCATGGAGAGCCTTATGTACCAAGCAAAGGGACTTAAAATCGACCCGTTGCTGTACTGGAAGCCAATGTAAGGACCTGATGGCATCCGACGTAGGATGGCCCTTAGGAATATTCATAAGCAGTCTGGCTGCCGCATTTTGAAATGATTGCAACTTACTACTCTGCACTTTGTCAATCCCTATGAAAAGCGAGTTGCAGTAATCAATCTTAGAAAGAAAAAGTGCCAATAGGGCTCTTGCCTTCGAGGGTTCTGATTGTCAGGATCAGGGCCTTGAATGCAATCCTGTTTGCCACAGGGAACCAGTGTAGCTGCCTCAGATGCGGTGGAATATGATGGCGAAAAGGGACTCGGCAGATCAGTCTATCTGCCGCAGCCTATTTGATCTGAAGCCTATAGATCATAGAAGTGGGGCGACCCAGATAAAAGCTGTTTGCTTAATCCAAATGTGATGTCACAAGAATGTGGTTTACTGCTTTTCGGGTCTCTTCCAGAAGCAGGTGTAGCAGCTTCTTGACTGATCAAAGCTTCATGAAGCAGATCGGGGAAATCTAACTAATCTGGGTGGCGAAGGAAAGGTCAGAATCAAACAAAAACCCAAATTCACCTGCGGTGGATTCATTCAACTGGCTGCCCGAGGTTAGCAGGGGGGCGGGGGATTCTGGCTTAAGAAAATAGCCTCAGTTTTATCTGTATTGAGTTTTAAAAAGTCTTATTCTATCCAGTTGATGATGCCTTTTAGGCAGTCTATAAATTTGAGGAAGGCGCTTCTGAGTGTTCATGGAAAGTGAACAGCAGTTGTGTGTTGTCTGCATAGGAGACTGCCTTCAATCCCCACAATTTAACAAGGGTAACACCAGAGGGGCCAAGTAGACTTTAAAGAGCAACAGACTGATGTTGGAACCATTAGACTCTCCACCGACCAGGGGTTTGGAGGAGGAAGAGAAAGGATGGAGGAAAAACAGTAGGAGTCCTCTTCCAGGACAGATTGAATCCAGGACAGAACTGTGCCCTGTTCAACAAGGTGGAGTGTGCCAAGATGTCAAACGCTGTTGACAAATCGAACAATACCATCATGGCAGAGGAGCCGCTGTCCACAGTTTCTCTTAGTCACTCCAACACTTCCAGTAAGGCGGCCTCCATGCTGCATTCAGCACGAAAGCCAGATTGAGTGTCATGCAAAAGATCGTTTGCCTCAATGAAGGATAAAAGTTGGTGAATTACCAGCTTCTCCTATCTGCAGTAAAATTGACTCAAAGTTACTGAGCACTCTCGGGTCTGCATTGGCTTTTCTTAGGAGTGATAACAAGAACGCATGTTTCCAGATGGCCAGGAAGAAGCTAGACTTCAAAGAGGCATTCCTAATCATATTAGGATAAGTATTTATCGAGTGTGTAGCCAGTCTGAGGATTTGTGGGGGCAAGGGTCTGCTGGGGAACCTGATTTGCATTTCAACAGTTTCCTCGAATAAATCGTCTTCAGGTATAATACAAAACTTAGACTGGCTGGCCGTGTGAACATGTCAACAGTCCCATGAAGGAGCAGTAGAGTTTGGGGATTTTTTCCACATCAGGGGAAGTAAATGAATTAACAATTTTAAAAACTTCCCCAGACGAACTGGTGGCAGTTGCAATCTGCATCGTTAAATGCTCACCCATAGAATTCTGAGTGAGTTTGCGGAAGTTTCTGAGAGCTGCCATATACGCTTGCTTTTGTCTCAGGGTCATAAGACTGTCTCCAGCTGCACTCTAGCTTTTTGGAGCAACTTTTCTCTGTTCTTAGATCTGGACAAAACCAAGGTGCAGATGGCTTGGCTCTTTTGGCCTTGTGTGTTTTCAGGGGTGCAATAGGATCCTATGCTGTAGAGATACATTGGTTAATAGGATTGTGTTGCTGTCTGAATTGCCTTAGAAAGCGGGGAGGGTGGCTTGAAGATTTGACACAAAGGACTCCTTTTTGACATTCCTCCAGTTTCTCTTATGTTATATTTTTATAATATTATTAGTGTTATCATTAAAAACATTAAATATACAATTATTTAAAAAGCAACATAAAATTGCATAGTATGCAGTCAATTAAGAAATTACCATAATTCATTAAAAAATGAATATTTATTTGCAGTAAATAAATAAATATTGAAAAAATTATAATTTAACCTAGTTCCCATCCTATTATTCTACAAACCCAACAACTCACAACTAAGGGCCTCATTACGATGAAAGCATTCCGACCGACCCGGTTTCAGAATCATTTCCGATCGAATCGGATTCGGGAAGTCCGACTGACCTATCACAATATTTCCGAACATCGTTCAATCAGACTTCAATGGGAGCCTGTGCTTCGACCGACAACACAGGCTCCTATTGAAAAAAGGGGTGGTTCCGGTAAACCTTGCACCCTGTGTTGTGCACCCCGGGAGTAAGTTAACGAACAGTAGCGGAGCCCCACGTGCATGTCTGCCGAAAAAGAAGTCAAAGGTCGCCATTGTTTAAAATGCCATAACTATGGCCACACTTTTGATGATCCTGGGCTCTGGCTGTCAGTGGTAGTTGCTGCAGACCTTTGCAGCAGTGTAATCTCCAGGGAACTGGTTCTCTTGGCTCCCTGCACCTGCCTTCCTCCTGGTCTTCGTCTTTGGGTGCAGAAGTCCAGGGCTTTTCCCCAACTGGTCCTCAGGAGGTATAAGGGGGCCAGCCTCATTGGCCCTTGGGGAGACCCACTGGACCTATGGTCAACTAGGCAGAATCCGTAGCCCTTTGTGGGCATCAGGGTTTTCTTCCTTCCAGTTGTCCATGGCAGCCCCAGGTTCAACAGAGAAGCACAGAGAAATCACCGGGCAAGAGGGAGTTTTCCCTTGTGCAAGAGTATTTAAAGGGAAGTGGAAGATTCCAGAAGCCAGGTACCCCTGGAAATTCCTAAGGTGACATGTCACCTCTACACCCCACTCCCAAATCTCCTGCACAGCATGCTGGGACAGTTCAAAATGGCATAATCCAAGAGTAACTAGTCACATCTCCTCTGGGGTCCTCAGCTCCGTACCTTGCTGACATCACTGCCTGGGCCTTTCTCACTACATTTTCAAAGGGTAGACCCCTCCTGTGTGGGCTCCAGAGGTCTGGAATCTCTCCTTTGTTCAGTGGGCTTGAGGAGGCCAATCCCTGGTGCAGTGTGATAGCTGATTGATTGATGCAGATCCTTCAGCCCCACCCCATTCCTCCTCAGGAGCTGAGTGAGGCAATGTAAATTGCGCCCTTAGTCTGGGGAGGCCTTTGTTCCTGCTACTGGAGAGAAATGTAATTAACCTGGCACAGCATTGTTACAAAAGGCCTGGGCTCTGATCCTGAGTTGTGCCAGAGAAATATGACAATTCTTGATGACCCATAGGTTATACAGATATATTTTTGGAACTTACAGTTTTGATTTTCTCCAACATGTTATACCCCATTTCGATACGTCACTGGTCCCTGAGGGCCAACGGGAAGCAAAATGCACTCTAAGGCAGTGTTTACCCTATCTGTAATGAGATGTTGACTACAGACAAAATAGTAAATCACACTGAGTTTCCCTATTAGTGTACACTAACATTATAAGGCCTGCCCCATGCCAGTATCTAATCCTCCAGTGTCCCCTCTGCACCAGGCTACCTGTATACAGTTACCGGGAGGCGATCAATAGTGGCTGACTGCTGTGGGTGATGAGAAAAGCCAGTGGATATACTGTAATTGACTCCGTGCAGAACGTTCTCAAATTATAATCAGCTGAGTGAAATTTGCTCATGCAAGTATGTATTATTTTCATTCCCCTAGACGTGTAATGTGGGGATGTATGACGTTACAACGCATGCTTTTACCATGCATGCCGTTACAACGCAGTTTTTACGACACATACCATTACAACGCATAGCGCTTTGGGGTGCTGGATAGTGAATAGTTTAATTTACTATTCCAACTCCAGTCGCCGTGAACACTAGGGAAGGTGTTGGATAGTAAATTAAATCTATTCCCTATCCTAGAGCGCCCCCCAGCGCAATGCGTTGTAATGGTTTGCGTTGTAATGGTTGCGTTGTAATGGTAGTGCGTTGTAAAAGTTTCGTTGTAAAGGCTGTTCACCGTAATGGGGACCACATATGTGTAATATGTTCCTCTTGTTTAAATAACTAGGAGGTACCACATTACCAAAGTGTTAAAATACCACAGCGTGCACAGAAACCATACAGTTTAACACCAGCTAAGTTCTAGTATTTACTACATGCTACAAACTAGCAGTAAATGCTATCACCACTATACCCTATCTTGTGACGAAAATGCTAATTCTTTGTTAATTTCATACATTGTGGCTGCAGCAGCCAACTTACTGCATCATGGTATTACTATGAATTTACTACCGAACTTTATTGGAGGTCCTGGGTGTATCACCATGTGTGATCTGGTGGTCTGGGAGCCAGTAGAGTCTATTACAAGAAGGAAGGACACTGCAAGCCCACTAGAAGGCCAGTCACCACATTTTACTCTTCAGGTTTCTAAAAATATATTCAGGGATAGTCAAATGAATGACAATTGCATAGCACAGTCTGCAAAGAAATGCTGGCTCTTGGGTACTAGTTCTCAGGACGTGTGAGATAATGGTACACCTCTACATTTCTCTCGGTGAGGAAAATGAGAGGAGTAGATCCCGAAAAGCTTTAAAAACTGTTTTTGACACAACACCTTACCTTACCTCTTTATCTGTGTTTTGACAGGTAAAGTCCAAAATAAATGTAACATAGAATCATGACGACTTGCACATCAACCACAGAGGATGAACCCACTTTGATGACAGGCCTATTGATAGATCTGTGATCACATCTGGTTCTTCACTTGGCTGGAAGGAGTTGGACACTGGCCAAACTCAGTTGGCCATATGGTAAGATTGGAGTTGCTTGGATGAATTCGGCTTCATGATGCCTCTGTTCGTCCATGACAATAATAATTTTCTATTGGTGCTTTAGCTGATGAGAGTGAGATACTGATCAACAGTTGCAGGTCATCTTCATAATAATAAAATGATAAGACGTGAAATCTAATTAGCACTAGTTGAGCGAGGAGGTAAACAATGAAAAGAAGCGTGCAGATGCTGGTGCACCTCAACAGTCGACAAGAAGGATGACTACTCAGAAGGTATTCAAAATGTTGACAGCTTGGGTGAGGGAATAAGAAACAACGTTTAATACCTTAGCCCCGATATATCACCTCTTCGGTTACTGGCGTTCCAGGCCAGGAATGGGGAACAACTTGCAGGGCCAAGATTTACTGTGTAGATTATTGCATGCACTTTCTGATTCTTGGACTCTTCTGCACACCTTTTCCTCCTGCCATCAGCAGCAGGAACAAGTGTGCAGAAAAAGATTTGTTTTTTCCGATCGTGCAATATACCTAGCAAAATTCAGATGGTGTGGGTGTGATCACCTCAAGAGATACAACTCTGCACGACTCAGACCGGGCCCCTTCATGGAAATCCAGGAAATAAGTGAATTCCTAAAGCTGCTTCATGAGCACCTTTTCCAAGTCATTTGGTGGATAATTAATATTTCGTTTAAGCCTGTAATTTAAGAGATTTAACAGATGCAGAAATGTTTTTTTAACTAATGTTAAAAGTCAGGGGGACTGACGCTAATCATCATCTGCGAGCTGATTGCATCACATGGGGGAGCAGCAACCGCAAGGTGGGAACAAGTGCAGAAATTTGTGTCAAAGGAAATATATTCATTGCCAGTCCTGCACATTTTAATTCGGGCATCAATGAAAGGAACTCTTCTAAGTTCAGACTGGAGGCTCAAAACCAGTGGCAGCTCCTCCGCTAAAGCGGGGGAGCGCCGCCCCACTGCTTTTCAGCAATGGAAGGAAAAATAAAACATAATAACTGAAAGTTATTATAATTTATTTTTTTCCTGTTGCAGGTGCAGCAGCTTTTCAAGGCGGGGTGGGGTGGGGATGCTCTGCTGATAGAACAGGGGAGAGGATGAGTGGTTTGCTCTCCCTAAAGTGCGCATGAATGTTTGGCTGGCCCTCTCGGGCCAGCCACACATTCATGCGCACTTATCATGTTCTCCACCCAGGATGCATTACACCCTGGGTGGAGAACATGCCCAGGCTCCCTCTCCCCATTTGAGCACAGTGGTTTGGCGCTCAGACTAATCACAATGCAGCAATGAAGCACTGTGATTGGTTCTGGGGAGCCTCAGCCTGGGTGCTTCCTGTGCCTTGCTCCGACCAGAGGAGAGACGCGATGAGGAGGACGCGGAGAGGGAGGATGCTGCAAGGAGGTAAATTGAATTTTATTTTTTATACATTCCTCATCCCCGTCTCCCCAACTTCTCCTCACCCCCACCAATTGGTGCTGGCCGCCACTGCTCAAAACAAGCTCAATGTTGTTGTAAACGAGGACATATTGTTCTGTTACAACTCTGTAATACCTCCCTTTGGTGTGCATGTACTAATTGTTATTAACCTTCTACTTCTCGAGATAAGAGTTACCATAATTTATGGTATCTTTACATAGTATGATTTAACACAAAATTCTTAATGTGAATGTGGAAAAACTGCAATGCAAATATCAAAAAACAAAGCTGTGTGCAATGCATTTATAAAATACACAAATAGACTGTGATCTCACCTTATCCAAAATGTGCCCTCACCCTCCCCAGACTGTGAAGTTTCACTTCATAGACGGTGTCTTTGCAGTCTGGGAAACAGAAGGAATGCCACAGCATCAAAACAGTGCCCCTCACTCTCTCAAAAGTGTGACCTCGCTTTAAGAGGCAACCCGACCATTTACTGACTGTGACTTAACCCTATACCGACTAAGTGACAGATGTACTAACATGATGTGCTTTGTTTGTATCACAAAAGTGATGCAAACCCATGCAAAATAACTTTTTAGGATTTATTTTCCAGTGCAAACTTGTTTTGCACTGGATAGTTATCTTAAAGTAATGCAAAGCAGGCTTTGTGCGGCTGTGCACTACTTTGCATCAAGGTGGCATCCCATGGATGTCATGTCACTCATAGAGCGCACTGTCACCAGACGGTGTCGCCTATGCAGTTTCCTGGCACAGATACTCATACCGCTGGCTTTCCCTGTGAAGTGTCCACTCCTGGGCACCCCAGGCATCCTTAGCGCTGTTATGTTGTTATGTTATGTTATATGTTTGTTAAGCGCGACAGCTGCCCCAGCAACGGGGCGTCCCGGCGCTACGAACCATAGCACAACCTACAGGGGGAAAAGAAAAAGGAGAGGCTTGTTGTGGAGATTAAGCAAGCTATTGCCCAGAGTTGCAGCGTGGGGCCCGTGATTCGAATAGGCACCGAGGCGAGAATTATCAGGTCCGAGGAAATTGAGCCCGAGACCCCGCCGAGGCGGGAATCGAACCCTGGTCCCTGGCCAGAACTCTGCATCAGGTTCTGCCGCTCTAACCATTGAGCCACACTCCTCCACATGTTTGTTTCCATGTACCCACCCATGGTTTTTGACACAAAGCCCTATTTACTAACAATAGTTTACAGGGTTTTGTGCCCAAAAAACATCTCTTTAAAGCTAGTGTTAAAAAGGAGATATGATTGTATTTCTCATTGTTCCACTTTGTATGTGTGCTGCACTGTACAGCACACATATAAAGCAGGAATAGTTTTAAAGTTTGTCTAGACATAGAATGTTGCCCTGGAAAGGAATCCATCCAGTATAAAACCTATACTAGACTTCACACACATACCCTTGTACTATTGTGCAAAGTTGTTTGTGTGATGCTAGGCAGCCTATTAGATATGGTGCTTTCCTGCTCTCTCCGTCTCACGCATTGTAGTACAGCACCTTTTGCCGCTGCACTACATTCTGTGATATCCCTCCAAATATGGGCCTAGGTCCTAGATTTACTATGGGCTGCACAGGTGCTTGTGCCATGCTGCTTAATGTTGTGCTGCTCTCACAGGCTTTTTGAATAGAAAATAAATCAATGCAAAGCTTTGCGTCTCTTTGTCCAAAAAATGTAGCTCATATCGATAAGCTTACTCTCGTCTGAAATAATTCTTGTTAGCTGCTATCAGTGAGCTAGAGCTTGCCCCAGTTTAAGAAAACACGCCTGCTTTAAATAATAGAGCTCAAAGAAATGAGCGTCAAAAGAAGAGCAGGACTCTTTAATTAAATAAGGAAACACAAGAAGAGAAAGAGCAGGACTCTTTAATTAAATAAGGAAACACAAGAAGAGAGAAGATGTCTCTGTTCGCATCTTTCATTGTTCAAGGAAAAACTAAGAGACATGTTTAACAACATTTTTTGTAGAGTTTGCACCACAAAAGTGATGAAAACCTGTGCAAAATATCTATTTGGGATTTACTTTCTAAAGCAAAACGTTATTTGCTCTGTTAAGTAGCACTCACATAGTGCAAAGTAGCTAGCACTTCTTTTATTTGCTTTACGCCTAGAGGGCCTTTCATAAGTGGTGGATTGGTGTTCCCATGCAGGCACCCATGGTTTTTGAAGCAAAGCCCTATCTACATAAAAACATTAGTAAAGAAGGTTATGGTCCAAAAAATAATGGTTTGTTATTGCTAGCGTTAGATTGGAGAAATGTTTTTATTTCCTCAAACCTTTCTGACTTAGCCTGTGTGCTGCAAAATACAGCCCATTTCCGAAGTGGGAAAGGTTTTAAAGTTTGCATAAGGATAGCCTTTACAACTGGAAGGCTACCCTTCCAGTACAAAATCTATGACAGACATGGTACCAGGGCTCGAGTCAGGGTACCACGCGGATGGACGGCGTCCCCCCACTTATTTTACCGGGTGGACGCCGTCCCCCCTGCCAAACAGCTGGACGTCACTCTTTGGCCTCTCTGGGACGAGATCGGAGCTCACAGGCGGTGACAGCATCCCCCCACTTCTTTTTTTAGGACTTGTACTCTGCATGGTACAGGTACCCTTGCACTATGGTCCAAAGATGTGTATGTAGAGCTAGGTAGCCTGATGGTGCGCCAGCGCCAAGGAAGATGGCATGTGCGTAATATCTCTACCGACATGGCCGGTCCCTATTTCCCCCTTTCATGCTTCTTGTTCTTGCGCTACATTGCGTGACAACTTGTAAATCTGCCTCCAAGTTCTCCAAGTGGAACCAGAATAGCTGTGTGTGAAATTGAAGAAGGCAAGACACACTCGAATGGTCGGCGCTCCTCATTTGCATACCGTAGGGCTCAGTGATGGTGCGCCATTTAAATTCTTTCTGGAGAACTCCTGGCACGCACACACCTGCTTTGGGCCATGTGAACAATTTCACCCATTCCATCTTATTACATGGGTGGTCGGCTTATTGAGCGGTATCGACAGAAAGCGGACCCGCCAAAGCTCCAGGAGGGCCATTAAGATTCTGCAGAGACTGAAAATTCAATAAGCCCTCTCGCCGGGCGCTGCATGAGTAGGGCTGATTAGGCAATTTCTCTGTCGCTCCATCTCTTTCGCTAAAAGCGCGGGGACTTCTCCGTTAACGTGCCAGAGACAATCATTAAAGGCGCCAGGGCTGATTAGGCGGAAAGTCTTAAAAGATGCACACTGATCGTCTCTGAAGACATCTTCTAAGACGGAAGACAACGCCAGCGTGTTTCTGTTTTGCATGTGCGCGGTAACGAATGGCGGGATAATTTCAGCGGTCCCCGATGCGTGCTCGCCATGCCTTCTCCCAAAACAACAGCAGGCTGCCCTAGTTATGTTTTGTAGTTTTTCAGAAATGGTTGCTTGGCGGCATTCAAGGCAAAGCCTGGGCTCCAGGGGCTTAGCTACAGCTGGTTCAGTAGCACTGAGTCCCGGAGGCTATCCAAAACCCTGGTTATTGCTGCATTTTACACTTCAAACAGCACCCAGAGAGCCCATTTCATTCCTTGCACTAGGGCCTATGACATTCTGTCTATGCCACTTCTGGGCATCCCATGGGAATGGGAAGAAGCCACTTTGAGTGTCTGTTCTTGCTTGACTAAAATGACATATATGAACTCTTTCTTAATGGGTTCTCTTGCTTATGGTGATCACAACGCATTTTGTCTGTATCACTTTACGAACAATCTGCCAGGATTTTATTGTGGAAGGGAAAATGTCCTCTCTTGCATCCTTCCCATGGCTGTGTTTTAATATGAAGCTGCGCCTTGCAGAAATTTCATGCAATCCCATTGCCATAAATTAGGGACATCTAAAAAATAGAGAGGGACCCTTTGAGACCCAAAGGACTAGGATTCAAACAGAAATTCTAAATAAGGTATCCTCTGGGAGTATAATTTGAAATACAACTACTACCAAATTCCTTTACAGACAACACAACCATTCGGCAATCATTATTCCACATTCACTCAGGGGTAACACTGTAAATACCAATAGTCCATGTGTTGGCACTAAAACCTACAAATGTTGCATTATTATGCTAAATTTATTAAAATAGTAATACAAAATTAAAAACAATTCATCCAAAAGACACATATAAAACTTAAAAATGACAAATTTCACAAAATAATCATTAGAGACACAACACAAGAGATGATAAAGACCTATACACAAACAACACAATCTTTCAAAATTCATCAGCATTTGGGGTAAACAGGCGTCAACGCGTTTCGAAGGTTAGAATAATGTTGACCTTCTTTATCAAGACTACATGGAATAGTTCTCTCTCTGATTAAAACATCTATAATACATGGTTCTTTGTGATTAATGCACTGGTTGCTCACTGATACTTAGCTCCAACTGGTCGTATCGGCGGACCGAAATCTGTTTCATCCATGTGCGCTTTATCAATTGAACACTTCACTATATGTTTAGGCTGTATATTTATAAATTAGGAACAGTCAGCGGAAGTAGCTGAGACCCCTCCCTTGGCCTTTGGGACCCAGTGCTGGCCTTGCTAACTTGGTTTCTGGGTTCACAGGACAATAAATAGGGCACTATGGATCCTCTTTACTCCCTCCATTATTCTCTCGTGGCCACACTCTACTTGTTCTGCATATTGTAAGGTGGAACTTCAGACCTTAGATCTTTTGATGCCACATAGTGAGAAACACATTTCTCGAGACCAGACTCATCCTCGACATCCCCCGACGCAGCCACATCTCCGGACATCTGAGAGACCTGCACTGGCTCCCCGTCAACAAGAGAATCACCTTCCGTCTCCTCACCCACGCACACAAAGCCCTACACGACCAAGGCCCGAGCTACCTCAACAACCGCATCAACTTCTACGCTCCCAAACGCCACCTCCGATCAGCCAGTCACGCCCTCGCCGCCGTACCCCGCATCCGAAGATCGACAACAGGAGGAAGGTCCTTCTCCCACCTGGCCGCCAAGACCTAGAACTCCCTCCCGACCGACCTGCGCCTGACCCAAGACCACCTTTCCTTCAGGAAGAAGCTCAAGACCTGGCTGTTCGAGCAGTAGCAGCACCCCCCCCCCCCCAAGCGCCTTGAGACCCTCCGGGTAAGTAGTGCGCTATATAAATGTCCATGATTGATTGATTGATTGATTGACCCTGGGACAGGTTCACCAGAAGTCCCCCGCATGGAGCACATCACTTTGGAATTAATTCTCTGCCAGTAGAGGGTTTTCAGCATGAGGAATGTTTAGTCCTTGTTCCAGACTTTGAGTCACAGATTTGTTTCTTTGGTTTATTTTCTTGCCATTTCATGACATGACCAAAGAAGCGTAACTAGGAAACCATTACAAGAGACCTAAATAACTAAAGGCTTGGTCTAAAGTGTTGCTGTATTTGACACTTTTTGCCATCTTTAGCAGTTTTTAGGTGACTCTACGGGGCCTATTCACAAAGGTAAATTTACATGTGTAGATTATGCCTAGACTTCCCACTGCACCTAGCAGTAACTTTAAACTTTGTTCTAGTCTCAATTTCTTAGTGTAAATGTACTACTAGGTGCAAACTTCCATGTCTTAAAACTGAGGGTGTAGCCCACAAGAACAGGATTTAGGACTAAAGTTATTACTAGTAACTTTTCATATGTAGGCTGAGGTATACGCCAGCCACGGCCGGTGGTAGGTGTAACTGCAGGGCGGTGACGTAGGGAGGGGGAGGGGCAGGGTGGGGGGTTGAAATGTATGGATTACGGACTTTAACAGGTAAGTAAACATATAAATAAATAAAACGAATTTCGTTGCGCGCACTGCATCGCATTTGGTGATGCAGTGCACACAACTAAATTCGTTTTTATTAATTTACATGTTTACTTACCTGTTAAAGTCCGCAATCCATACATTACAACCCCCCACCCTGCCCCTCCCACTCTCCACGTCACCGCCCTGCAGTTACACCTACCACCGGCCGTGGCTGGTATACGCCACTGGGGCCGATCTCTCCCTATGTAAAAGTATAGAGAAAATAATAAAGTTTAGCACTTATTCAAAAATATTCAAAATAGTATAATGTAAAATAAAAATGTAAATTAGCTTAATTATTTTTAACCTTCAACTGAAAAAACATTTTTTTACTTCATGTTAGCTCATCAGATTAATTGTAAAATGTATAATTAGATAAAAAAATACATTCATTAAATGTCTAATTATTATTATTTAGAGTAATTTTCAAAAATCCACCATCACTTTTATATTTTAATATAGTTTAGTAAATTAAATGAAAACATATATGTTTAATTCATCTTATTTTATTTTAAACTTTTAATTAAAAGTTAAAAAATGTTATTTAATTATTTTTAAACAAAAATGTAAATATGAATTTATTATTCACCATAATTTACTATGGGGTGTTCTTTTAAGTACCTGCTTCCATTGTTTTCCATTGGGGGAGGCTTACCGCAGTTCCGTTGGGTCTGTTGGGGACTAGGAATGCAAAGCTCATAATACCACAGGCCTGGAGTTGGGAAGAGGAGCTACTTATTCGTGCATCCAGACCGCACTGCAGGATGCTTACCACATTGCCCTTTGCTCTGTTGGGTGCCAGAACTGCAAGGCCCATAGTCCCATTGGCCCTGGAAGTGGGAAGAGGAGCTACCTAAGTGGGTTCACAGACTGCAACGCAGGACACTTACCACATTGCCTTTTGGTCTTTTGGGGGCTAGGACTGCAAGCCCCATAATACCATGAAGCTGGGAAAAGGAGCTACACAAGCGAGCTCTGAGACCGCAGTGCAGGACTCGTACCACATTACCCTTTGGTCTGTTGCGAGCCAGGACTGCAAGGACCATAATATTGCTAGTCCTGGAGGTGGGAAGAGGAGCTACTTATGAGTGCTCTGAGACTTCAGCGCGGGACATGCGCAGGGCAATCAAGGGTGCATCAGAAACACACTGTGGGGACCCCTAGCAGAGCCCCTGTCCCCCGTGGCCTCCACTATGAGGCCTAATGGAGGCCTGTGGTGCCCCCCAAACATCAATGCAGCACAGTGCATGGATGTTTAAAGAGTGCATTTTTCCTATTGCGACTTGTGCTGCAGCCCACAGCACAAGCCGCAATAGAAAATATACACTTTCCGTCTGCCATGAAGGTGGTCACATCCTAATTTGGAAAGCGGGAGCCTACTCCTTGTCGGCTGGTCCTGTTTCTATCCCAATGCCGGTCGGACACTCATCCGACCGGCATCGTAATGTGGCCCATTTTCTCAAACACTCACTTCTCCACTTGACATCACTTTCCTCTGAAATTTATCCCTCTATGTTTCTCTCACTCTGCAGTCCCTTTATCAGCTTTTCCTGCATGTCATCGTTTTCATCTTCACAGCTGTCCTTCTGCATGCGCTTTCGTTAGTATGCTCCACTTGAACATCCCCTCTCTCCCTTTCTCTGGGACACAACTTCCCCACCTATAAACACTGGAATTTCTTTTTTTTTATACTGTCAATATTTTGACAAATGTGAACCTCTTACAGACACTTTCCCATACAATCTTAATTTTAATTTGCTCATGTGTTACCTTTGCGCTCTGTGCCCTCTGCAGAGAGGCCAAGGATTGGATGAGCAGCTACTCTGAACGTCTTTTTTTCTCAGTGACAAGAGCTTTAACAACCTTGCACAGCCTTTAGCCTCAACTTAAACATTTTCAGCCTTCCCAATCATATACATCTAGTCACACCCTGAACCCACCTGGTCACTTAAAATAAAGTAGTTCATGCTGATTTCGTCAAGACTGCTATGTTACATCAAATGCAAAAGTACAGAAATACAATCTCTGTGAAAAGCAAATACTTTCCATTCAACATGAAGTAAAACCTATGAAATGTAAACTGTGACTGCATCACTAACTGGTGTTGCCTTATGGGTCCTTCTACTCATTATCACGAAGGAGATCAGTGCTTTGTTTGTATGTGTAAGGACATGAACTTAGGACCTGGGAGTACCCGATTCATTAACAGTTTTTACTGATCTCCTCATCCACTTCCCATCAACTCCTTAGGCAATCTAATCATTCCCACCTACCCATAATCCCCACTTACACTTCCTGTTTTGTTTTGTGCCTATTCTCTATGGGGCTCCATTTTTAGCTTCTTGTTTTTTTGAGAATTGTTGCTTACTACACTTTTGGGACTTGCATTTTTCTCTCTCTCTCCCCTTTACCTAATGGTGCTGGTTGTCCTGCAATGCAAGGCCCACGTTTAAGGTAATTGGTGACCAGCCCCAATTGCCATGGTCCCATTTAACATGAGCGGTGGACTGGTTTGAATTTTAGAGTAGTAACAGGCCCTCTTTAATCTGTATGGTGAGCCAAGCTCTACACCCTTGACCTCGAACACCGCAACAAACACTGCCACTGCGCCAACCCACGTTCCATGGTAGGACCTTTCAACCGCGCCCACTGCCACTTCACCTGCCACAGCACACACACCAGCCACACCCAGAACACACCACAGACTCCACCTGAACAAAAACTTGCATGCATCCTTCTCAACACATGCTCACTATCAGAGTATTCCAGGGAATTATAGGACCTCGTGGCCACCCTCGCACCCAACATCATCTTCCTCACCAAGACCTGACTCAACCCCACATTTGCCCCAGACATTGCCACAGCAATCCCTGATGGATTTACAATCACTCATCAGGACTGCAAGAACAAGCCTTGGAGGAGAAACAGTCCTCATCCACAAAGAGTTCATACAGTGCCCCACCACCACCGACAACACCATTACCCCAATGGAACATCTCAACTTCAAGCGCCCCACAGATGACAAGACAACCATCAGAGGCACCCTCTCATACTAACCCCATTCCCCATGCTCCAGCTTCTGCAACACCATCACAGACTTCATTGCACCCCTAGCCTTAGACCCCAAGGACTGCATCTTTCTCAGTGACCTAAATTTCCACATGGACTACCCCAATGGCAACAACAGCGTACACCTCCTCAACAGGAAGAGCAGCTTTGGATTGACCCAGATCATCCATGACCCTACACAAACCGTAAGACGCATGCTGGACCCCATTTTCACCTCCAGCAACTGCATCAAATACAGCCACATTACAAAATGCACATGGACAATCACTCCATTGTCCACTTCAGCATCTCCAGCTCCTGCACCGCCACCCCGCAGATGACAACCACCCGCCACCCCAGAGGTGGAACAAAATCACAGAGACCAGCTGGACGGATGCCCTCAACATCTCCAATCCCGCTACCACCACCAACCTTGTACTGAGGCTTAAGAACGTCAATGCTTGGATCACCATTTGCACGGGCAGCTTTGCCCCCCATCAAGAGCAACATCCAGAGAAAATCCTCCAAAAAGACCAGCAGGGACACCCAAGAACTCAGAACAGTGAAACAAAACTCCAAACAGCTGGAGAGGGCAGATGGCTCGCCAGCAAGGACACCTCCGACAGGGCAATCTTCAAGACCTTCCTCAACCTCTACCACCGTCTAAACCAGCACCAACAACATCAAGGAACTTTTCAATATTGTTAAGGAATTCTCTATCACAGATTTCAGCAAAAACAGTATCACACCCTCAAAGGAGCTCAGCGACAACCTCGCTGACTTTTTCCACCACAAGATCACAACCATATACATGGACCATATACATGGGCTTCCTCAACAGGTATCCTACCACCACAACCAACATGAACCACAGACTGACCACCTGGAACCTCCTCTCCACCCTGGATACAACCTCCATCATGAAATGCATCCACACGGGAGCGCTCTCAGGCCCATGCCTGCACCACATCTTCAACCTCGGAAACCAAAGTATTGGCCAGGAACTCACCACCCTGTTAAACACCTCTATTACCACTGCAACATTTCCCGATGCCTGGAAACATGCTAAAGTCAGACCACTCCTCAAAAAACCCACTGCCAACCCCAGTGAACTCAAAAACTGCCAGCCAATCACCCTGCTCCCATTTCCAAGGAAGGTACTGGAAAAGATCATCAACAAGCAATTCATGGGACACCTGGAGCAGAACCAGCTACTCAACACCTCCCAATCTGGCTTTCACAGCATTCACAGCACTGAAACCGTCCTGATCGCAGTCACCGACAACATCCAAACCTTCCTCGACCAAGGAGAAACAGCAGCTCTGATCCTCCTCAACCACAGAGCAGCCTTCGACACCATATCCACCATACGCTGATCGAAAGACTCCATCACATTGGCATCCAAGGGGAAGAGAACATATGGAAAACCTCCTTCCTCACAGGTAGAACACAGAGGATTCACCTTCCACTTCTCACCTTCAAACCCAAGAAGATCTCCTGCAATATCCTCCAGGGCTCATCCCTCAGCTTCATACTCTTTACCACATATATAACCCTGCTGGCCAACATCATCAGATCCCATGGTTGCAAAACAATTTTCTACGCACATGATACCCAATTCATCCTCTCACTCATTGACGACCGCACTACTACCAGAACCTGCTTCCACAGATGCATGACAAGCATCTCTGACTGGATGAAGAACATCTGCCTGCAGCTGAATGCAGACAAGACAGACATTCTGGTCTTCTGCAAAAACAGCATCACATGGAACTAATCCTGGTGACCATCAAATCTAGGACCTGCACCTACTCCCTCTGACCACGCTAGAAACCTTGAAATCATCACTGAAAACAAGCTCACTATCAAATCACAGATCAATGCTGTGTCCTCTGCCTGCTTCCTCACTCGGCGCATGCTACTTAAGACCTTTAAATGGCTATCCCTACACATGAGATGCACCATGACACAGGCCCTCATCACCGCCTACATTAACTACTGCCTCAACTTCCACTAACCATCGAGAAGACAAAAGCTACAGCTCTCTTTTACCTGCCCATACTCCCAGCATCTACCGAAGCAGAAGTGGAGAATGTTCCTTCTCCCAAGTCTCAGCAAAGACCTTGAGCAGCCTCCCTATGCAACTCCAGACCACCACCTCACTTCTGGAATTCCGAATGGCCCTCAGGAACTGGCTGTTTAAATAAGCCTTCAGGACATGCTAGCGTCTGGATACCCTATTGTGTGATTATCCATTCTTTATTAATCCTGATTGATTCATTTAATGGTGCACAGGCCCATTTTGCAGAGTGCATGGGTCCATGGTCATTATGGCAGGTTTTGGCAGTATGACAACCTGATACATTTTTATTTCGACTTACCTTTGTTAGTTTTCCTTATTATAATGAGAGAAAGGCATTGTATTTTGGTTCTGTTGCAAGCTACTCTTCCATCTGCCTTTAAAAAACAATCAGGTAGATTCATCAAGCATTTTTGCGAGCACAAACGGTGCGAATTGCAAAAATCGGCCGTTTGCGCCAGCAAAAATAGCATTTGAGATTCATCAATGGATCATGAACTCGCAATTTGAAAAATAACAAATAATAGCGATTTTTCAAATTGCGATCGCATTTAAAGAATCTCAATTAGAGATTCCTTAAATGCTATTCATGAAACATTTAAAAATTGCGAATTCGCTATTTTTGGTCGCTATTTACCGCGAAGTCAAACCTCGTGGTAAATAGCGGAAACTTAGAAAAATGCACTTAAGTGCATTTTTCTAAGTTGTATATTACACACACACATGTCCTTGGGACATGTGTGCGCGTAACACCAGCGTCCAATATCATTTCAGGGGTGCAACAGGGTGTCCTTTGGACACCCCTGCACCCTTGAAATCGCAAACTCAAAATGCGATTCGGTAATAGCGATTCGCACATTGATATGTCTCCCCATTCATTCCTATGGGCCTTTAGGCCCATAGGAATGAATGGGGAGTTATTCCTTATTTGCGATTAGCAATTAGCTAATCGCAAATAAGGAAGCTGTAGGAATCGCAAAATAAATTGCGATTTGGACATGAATCCCGTTTTGCGAGTCAGTAATAGCGATTCCTTAATAATCGCTATTACAGACTCGCAAAACGGGACTTTGATGAATCTATATGTATATACATAGGAAGGATAGGTGTCTTAAAAAAAATAAGGAAAAAAGGACCTAGCCAAATACTTAAAGAAGGCAGTCCTCTTTCCATTGTTTTTTGGGTCAGGTGATTGAATTTTTTGATAGAATATAATAAGTGTAGAGTAATTCAGGCACCAAAGAGAGATTCTGTTTTTATGGCCCAATTTTTCCTCTATATTACATGGCTGCTTCCAGTGTGTCAGTCAGATCCTGTTCTTTGGTACGAGAAATGGGAATGTATTCTCAGAAAAAGCATCATTCTTCCACCTAAGAGCAGTTAAGCCCATGGCATTAGAAGAGCTCATTATAGAGGTCCACACATATTCCTGTATCTCAGTAGACTCTTAACAAATGGTTAGATCTTCATCTGACTATATTATCAGACAAAGAGGGTTGGTTGCCTTCCCACCTGCATGGCGAGCGGGGGCTGGCATGTAAGGAGTGTGGTGGGGGGACAAAAAAAAAAAAATAATCCCACTTACTGTCTATGCGTGATGTCCTCCTCCTTGCTCGGGTCTTTGGCAGGCAGGCTTCAGGAAACTGCAGTATCCAACCCTGGCACTGCTCTTATGTTGCATAAGAGCAGCACTAGGATTGGAGGAAGCAGCCTACCTAGCCGCTCCTTAGGGCACTGGAGCCCTATGCTATCTCTAACCCAGGTCTCTAAGACAGCTGAGTGAGAGAGATTTCAACTGCGCATGTCAGGCTAGCCGTTGCAAGACAGCAGGATAAAAAAATGCACAATTTAAACCTAAGTTCCCTGCCTATCACTGATTTCTGCTACTGCCTGGCTGGCAGCCATTATCAAAAACGGGGTGACCCAACATACGGTCATGGACCTGGGTTTTGTCTACTATGAAAAACAATGGTCCAAGACTAAAGATCATGCATGATTTGAACATATACTTGTAATCATCATTTGTAAAGCTTTTTTTGAGCCTCTAAACTTTTGGCTCTCTGTATAAATCCACTTTGATTGTTTAAACACGTGCAACAACCGAACGAAAGAATGTTTTTCAACAGATGAGATTTAATGAATCACTCCATTGTATTAGTTTAATTATATTGATTTGTTCAACATACATTTTACGGTACAAAGGAGCGTAATACTTCTAAGAGCGTGCAAAGAAGGAGCATACTTGGGTGATTGAAAAAGTGAAGTGAAGATTTAAAAAATGGTGACAAGGAGAAGGTGTTTCGACAATTTGGAAATAGCTGATCATACAGTAACAGCCCTAATGGCACCTGGCCACGTTGGTTTAGTAATATCAATTCAATATCATTGATTACATATGTACAGTCCATAAATAAATTCTTGAGTGACACATTTTTTGTAAAAAAGAAGGGAGGTGGTCCAGGTAAGGTGTGGAAAGGCGTCGACATTTCGACCCGGCTTGTGGCTCAGGGGTGAGTGGGGACCTCAGCCTGCGGGTCTTCTTCAGGACAGTATGGGCAACCTGGGTACCGGTGATGTGGCAAGGTCACATACCCATGAGTGCACGTGGCTAGACCTTGTATTCTTTTTTATTCAGAAAGGGCTCCTCGAGCGGGTCGGGAGACTGCAGTTATGGCTGGAATGCTTGGGAGCAGCGTCCTTATCCGGGAGTGAAGGGTAGCGCGTTCTGTAATTCTTCCTAATAGTTCTCCGTGTGGCAAAGAGTGCCGCTACTCATTCATAAGTCTGCACAGGCGTCAGGCGATCGCCTTTAGATATGATAAAAGCAGGGAAAACGTATTTGCATGGGTCTGCAGAATGCACACATTCAGAAAGTTCTGCTTGTTAATTTTGGTATCAAAGATGGGTTGCAAATATTCCAAAGGGTGTGATCACCTCAGTTTACCAGAATTCAGGAAAAGATTATCCAGGTGCAGATCAGGCTTGTTTTGCCAGAAGAATGGCTGCTTCTTAGGCAGAATGAGCTGCTGTATCTGTTTGAGACTCACTGACCTGCAACTTGGGGTACTCGTTCTACATTTATTTTTCATTACAGATGGATGTGGCTCATGAAAATGAATTACTCGTTGGTTCACAGATCTTTTCAAAGGCTAATGTCCTATGAGATTTTGGGCTTGATTTACAGTTTAGCAAACAGGGTTCTTCTTTGCAAATGGAATGGGGTACCCTGCTTACCAAACCCTTAGCCCGCCTACCACATTTAGAGAAGCACAGACCTTAAGTATTCAATCAACTGAGCCCAGAGTAGGGACAATCAGAGGATGGACATTACAGCAACAGCCCTGTAAAATATGGATGGCTTAATGTTTTTCCATGTCTTTCACCCTGAGGTTTTTAGGCAGGAAAAAACTTTGATGAGTTCCCTACCCTGGGAGAACACTCCCAGCCAGGGTGTGGGGGTCATTAGTGTTTTTGCTTTTCAAAAACAAACTACTGCTTTGGGTGTTTGTTTTTGAAAAAGTTAAAAGTTTGGTGAATAGCCTTGAAAACCGATGGCAGCAGTCTACCCAACTTTTAGTTAATTGAAAGGAATGACCTTGACAAAGGCTTCCTGCAATGTACAGGGATGACCACTGGGCTGGCAGTCACTTGTAAATTTGGCAGGCTCACTTTTGCACTTACTGTCATTGTCCCAAGCTTAAAAGATACTAGGAAGAGGTCTTCGATGAAATAGCTCTTATGGTTAACACAACATTCCTAAGGCTATCAACCTATATTATCATGACCATCCTCTTAAGGATCTTATCCTTTAAGATCCCTAAAAGGATGCTTAATCAGCCTTCTTTTTCCACCAAACTGGTGAGTTTGAGACCAATGGGAATGAAGAATATATACTCAGTCAGAGTACAGGGCTTTTCCACATTTGGGAAACGACTGGAATGGAAAAGATAGCAATGCTCTCGAATGGGAGGGTTGAGCAATTTGAAACAATATGGTATACTGCTGGCAACAGAATTCAGGGAGATTACATGTCCGAAATTCCTCAGGATATTAAACATTGTGTGGTCACCATGATCGGGTGATTATAGGAACAGGAAGTCGCTAACCTGGGTTCAGTCAACAGCTGATACGCTTGGTTCGTCGGGAGGGAGGCGCTTTACATCTCAGGTTAGCTGGCAATGGAGGGTGGTAGGGGTGGTCGCTGTTGTCGGGGGTGTTTTTTACCCTGTTAATGACTACTTAACTGCTTTGGGAGCTGGCGTGGATAAGCACTTTTGCAAACTTTTATAAGAGCTCTTTGGTTACACACCATGGCCCTGCTGTCCTGCTGGATGTAGGCAGGTGTAGATGTATTTGTTTAAAACTAATAGAGAACATTGATCCAAACATTTAGCAGGTGATAATCCATCAGGCTGGCAGAGGTAATGTCCTCTGGCACCCTAATGGACTTTGCCCCGCCTGCCAAACTCTTAATCATGCCCTTTGTTATGGCATGATTTTTGTTTGATATCGTTTGTTTTTGTAGTGTTCATGATAACGTTTTTTTAGCACTACTCCTGTCCGTGATCATCGTATGTATTTTTTATGCAGATTGTGCGGAAAGCATGTTGTATGGGTATATACTCTTTAGTAATAAATGGATTGAGGAAGGAGATGAGGTGGTAATGTTTGGATTACTTACTGAAAATATTCTTTACTGCAATTCTTCCTTCCTTTTCCCTGTAATTGCTTTTCTCCCTCACTCCCTGTTGGCCTTTCATCAGTGATCTGTCAGAAGCTCTTCTTTAAAGATCAGGAACTGTGAAGGGTGTGAATTATGGTTAAATAGGAATGGCTGAATTGCTTGGGGGTTCATGTTTATAAAAATACTTAGGGTGGGCGTGGCGATGTAAGCAGAAAGATCTTTAACTCAGTAGTAAGTACTGGGACAAAGAAGGAAGAATTGGAGTAAGGAAGGTTAATACAAACATTACTACCTGCTGAACACCCATACCACTAAAACCTCTAATGTGATGTCACTTCCGAGACCCCATGTATTTTCTTAAACCAACGTTTATGTCCATCGCTACTATTTGAAGTGTTTGTTTTTTCCAACTATTTGAAGTGCTTATTTTGCTATCACCACACAATGGTGTATTGCATTGCATTGAAGTTATTTTATATTGCCCCCTACACCCAATGAGGCCCTGAAATACTTTTGGTTGAACGAGTAAGAGACTACCGAGTTGGTTGTGCTTAGTTGATATTGTAGGTTTATAGAGAGGACTATGTGTCAAGAAATGTGGGATGTAGCTGCTGCATGAGAAATTATGAATGATGCTGGGTTAGCAGCAGCACTCAATTTTGCAGGAAAAGTACAAATGAAAGCCATGCAAAATGTATTTTCTCTTCTGCAGATCTACAGAGGTCTTATTTCTGGCAGGCCTCGTGGTAGACACATTTTAATAGACTTTTCATCTTTGACCTGTAGCTTAAATTTAAAGGAATTAAAAATTCAGGTTTACAGTGGTCACCATTAAAGTTCCAACCAGACCCTATAAATGGCCAAGTTTTCGACGCATTGCATCCGCTTAGCCATAGTTTGAAGAGTTTGCTGCTTTCCCTGCATCTATGCTTTTGATTTTTTTCCCACAGAAATCCTTGTGATTGCTAATTGTCAGTGAACATATAGGTGCCATTCCAACTTTATTTCCTTGCAACTTTGAGACAGGATGGATATTGGTAATCATTTTTTTCACAAAACTACTTAAAAGTGGTCTGAAAGTCTAAATTTGAACATGAAGACCCATGTGCGGAAACCTTTGATAACTGTAGGAAATAATCATAATATTTTCAAGAATTATAGAAAGTTCGCAATTGATAATCTTTGCAATTTATACATCATGCCCTCGAAGTTAATGATGGCTCTCACATTGCAAGAAGCAATGGCACCCGCTACATTCAATATTCAAAGACAGGTATTGCTTCTAAATCGAACAGTAAAGGAGAGGGTGTCCTTTATGGCATGTGCTAACACAGGCGGGGAGGGAGCACACTGCCTCTCATCTCAGCACAGTTCACCCCATTGCATCCTGGTAAATGTAGTACGCTTACTTTCAAAGTTGCTGTAGTCTTTCACCAAAGTTGGTGCAGGTGTGCTGTTATCTCTAGACATGTGTTTCTAGGTTTAGCTCGTCATCAGTAGAGAGCAAAACGTGTTAAGAAGCAGAAAAAAGTCATCAGGGGTTGCTGAAATGGTGCGTGTACTAACACCAACAACTAATTTCACAAAGCTTTCAAAAAAAGCTCTCCAGAGCATGATGCGTTTTTCTTAACCACTAGGATTATGCAAACTAATGCCATTTCTTTTTGTGAAATGTAGAGAATTTCGTTAAAATTAGAAATGTTGTTTTACCAGCAGCTTGTGTGAAATTGTCAGGCAAGGAAATAATCCACGTGAAGAAAGCCACAGAAGATTCTGAAAGGAGACTGGTTCGAGCAGAAGTTGAGTTCGCGAGACATTTCCTGCTGGATCCAGTCTCATGGTAACACAAAATAATACGAAAAAAAAAATCATCTGTAAAATATCAGCTTTGTAAAGAATTTCACGTTACGCGAAATTCGTAAATTTCTTCTAAACAACGTCCGCACCGAACTGATTGAATCTCCAAATCTGCGGCCCGTTGAATCCACTGTGCATTTGTTTGAGTTCACGGGGAGTCGTAAATGAAACAGACAGAATCCTCCAGGGAGTACTTCCAATTAAATGCTTAACGAGACCTGCCTTATTGCGCATTCAGGAAAATGGCGTTCAGGTAGTAAATGAATCGATTCTGCACGGGATTTGCGTTGAGCTTCATCACGACAGAGCAATGTTTGGCGCCGTAAGTAATATGGGGTCACCGCATGAGGGATTTGATGACAATGATATGATTGGCTGAACATGGAATGGGAATGCGATGCTAACAGCTTGCCAGCAGCAGTGAAAAGTGCAGAGACGTTTGGACCAAAGAAGGTTAGAGTATTACTGTGATAAGATAAGACAAAAGGGGCCATATGTATCAACATCCTGATTTGCGATTCTCAAATAGCGATTTTTTAGAAATCGCTATTTGAGAATTGCAAATAGGGATGTATGTAAAAAAATCGCAATTTTTTAGCGATTTCTTAATATTCCTTAATTGCGATTTACAAATTGAGAATCGCAATTAAGGAATACTTTCCCATTCATTTCTATGGGCCAGGAGGCCCATAGGAATGAATGGGAAGTTATTCTCAATTTGCAATTTGCAATTTGACAATCGCAAATTGAGAATAATTTCAAGGGTGCAGGGGTGTCAAAAGGACTCCCTAGTGTACCCCTGAAATAAGCATGGGTGCACATGTGGCACACATACATGCCCTAAGGGCATGTATGTGCTTCCCATTGTACTTTGAAAAATGCAAAAAAGTGAATTTTTCAAAGAAATCGCAAATTACCACCAACTTGAAGTTGGGTGTAATTTGCGATTCCTTAAGGCCAAATTGCACTTTTTTGGTGCTTCTTACATTGCATTTAAAGAATCGCAAAATTTGTGATTCCTTAAATGCAATCGCAAAATAAGGAATTGCAAATTTTGCGATTCCTTATTTTGCCTTAATACATACCATTTGGCAAAATTGCATTCGCAAACTCCGAAATTCTGTGAATTTCAGCGTTTGCAAATGCAATTTTGATTGATACATATGGCCCTTAATGTTTGCAAAACGTGCTGGATGCAAAAGACTGTGAAGATAGACAAACTGGACTTCATTCCAAGTTTTTGGATAAATCTGGATTTAGGTGCAAATGGTGTTTGTGTCCGAATCTTGATGCACAGTTGTGAGGTCATTTCACAGCCCTGGAATTTTCCCTGCACAAATTCCTCCTGAGATTAACGACACGGATTTGAGAGGGGGAAATATATATGCACAAAGTAAATGTGTGGTAATATGCTTCAGTAACACAAACTGAAAACAGCAGTAAAATGTCCCTGTCCGAGGGTCGAAACGTCGACGTTACAGTCATTATTAAGTCCACACAATCCCCCTGAACTGAACAAGAAATCATAATACGTGTCGGAGAGTTATGTTTGTACTTTGGACCTGACCATAAAATGTTTTCCCCCCATGTGTCTCCATACGTCATCCATGTCACCTTTGTATAGTACAATTGTCACTCATCACAATAAGTCACATTCTGTACACTTGAACCCCATGTAATTTTTTTGTTTGTGTACTATGTCACACGACAGCCATTCCAATATACTTTGAGAAGTAAAGAATATTATTCACTGCTTATTCAAGTGTTTTTGCTGAGTGTGTTTCTTTGAAATGCCTTTTATGTATTAAATACTGTGTACAAATCATTTGTCCTACCCGACAGAACCGTTGTTGCTTATTTTGTAGACATGGGGGTCGGCGATTGGGTGCAGGCTGGGCAGGGTGGACCATCGCCATCTCCCTCCTACGGCATAGGTGGAGCATGGACACTCCCCTGTGGCTTCCAATTGCCTGCAGTGACCTTGGATGTCCTCAACTCCCCCATCCCTGACCCACAGTCATCTCTGCATCTAGATTCTGCTTCTTTCAGACTGTAAATAGAAGTTTAAAAGTGCCCATTATTTGGCCCTGAGTAGGGAACTGCATCCAGTTGTTTACCCAGTAATACACTGTCTACATGTTATTCCCAATCCGGGAGGAATGATTAGACAGTGCAGGGATGCAATTGCCAACTGAAATCAGCGATTTCAAACTCTGTAATTTCTGCACCCCTACAACATGCTGCTCATAACAAGGCCTTTATACAGAGGACCCTAAAAGCCTCGACCACTGGAAAGCTTAGCCAAGTTTGTCTGCTCACAGTGGTGACCATTATGCCAAAATGTTATCCATGGTGAATGTACAGAAGTAGCCTCCCTCTTCTGGTGTATAACCAACTGCCATCCATAGGAAGGGACAGCAACAATCAGATGATCAGTGTGTCCTTCCTCGTCACCTCAAATTGGCCAGCAAACACCCAGCTTTTTAGATCCTGTAGTTCTAAAACAAAAAATGTTTTAATTTCTATAAAGCGCACATACACCGATTGGTTTCATGGCGCAGCTCTAAGAGATGCCGGAGCCCTATTGAATTAATCATATGCTTTTGTGTACAACCATGTCTTGAGAAGTTTTCTGACACTCAAGAGGTCAGTGCAGGATCTGATGTCAGAGGGAAGGGAATTCCAGGATCTGGGTGCCAGTACTGCGAACCTGCAGCCGCCCTGTCGCTTTCGTTTGTAGGAAGGTGTCACCAGAAGGTTCATGTGAGCTGAGCGCAGGTTGCGAGTGGGTATATGCCTTTGAATAAGCCTAGCGATTAATTTGGGACTCATACCATACACGGACTTAAAGATAAGGCAGTCAACTTTGAAGGCACATCGCTGTGGAATGGGAAGCCAATGCAACTTCCTCATGAGAGGGGTGACATGTTGCCATCTAGGCTGCTGGAAGATCAGTCAAGCAGCCTAGTTCTTCACCAATTGCAGTCTTTTAGTTAAATATAGTGCTATGCCAAAGTATAGAGAATTGGCATAGTCTATAGGAGATATGACCATGGCTACAACAACCTGAATCAGTGCTTCCCGAGTGAGAAGTCTACTGATCTTGCCTATCTTCCTTAACTGAAAGAAGCTTGTTGAAATAACTGATCCAATTTGAGTTTTTATAGTGAGGTCACAATTAAGTGCCACCCCAAGACTCTTAGCAGAGGGGGATGGAGTGGAGGAAGATCCCAGCTCAGCAGGCCAGAAGTGTGAGCTCCATGGATTATGTATACCCCCTGTCAGGATAAGTTCTGTCTTGTCCGGGTTCAGGTTTATATGGTTGCTGTTCATCCAATTGCAGATGTGCAGCATAGTAGTTTTAAATTCCAATACTGATTCAGGTCTGTTATTAATGGTGAACATTAATTGAAGGTCGTCTGCATAGTCGAAGGTACACACCTTCCTCTATTTCAAGGACCGGATCAGTGGGAGAAGATAAAGGTTAAACAAATGAGGAGATAGTGAGGAACCCTGAGGAACACCACATGTGGTTCTCATTTTAGGTGCTGTGAACTGGGATGTGCGGACCAACTGGGAGTGGTCCTCCAGGAATGATCCAATCCAGCTAAGAGCTGATCCCTGGATACCTGCATGCCTGACATGTCGACCAAGATGCCATGGCCGACTGTGTCAAATGCCACAGAGAGATCCAACAGTACCAAGGCCTGCGGAGAGCCTTTATCGGCTTCCTTCTGGTGTCCAACAGGGTCAGTATCACTGTCTCTGTTGAGTGGGCTGGGCGGCATCCTACTTGGTGAGGGGCAAGATATTCAGACCATTCGATAAAAGCACAGAGGCATTTGGCCAAGTGAGCCTCCAGTACCTTGGCAAAGTAGGGGAGCAAAGAGATCGGGCGGTAGTTTGTCAGAGTCTGGTGATCAGCCCCTGTTTTTTTAGGACAGGGACAATAATTACTTCTTTAAAGGCTCTGGGGACGCAGCCCTGAGATAAGGACTCGTTCAAAAGCGAGAGGGCCGGCCCAGGGAGTAAAGTGAAAGCTTCTTTTAGAATATGGGGCGGACAGCAGTCCCTGGGTGATCCAATTTTACTTTGGCCAGTAGGTCCAGAAATGCTTGGTTTCTGATTGCCGGAAATTGCTTGTGGGAACAAGGATTTCTCAGCATTGATGGAAGTGCCTCAGAAGTGGGACATCTAGCTTTGATCATTGTGATTTCTTCAATGAAAAAAATATTCAAAGAATTACAGAGTGCTTGAGAGGGCATAGGTTTTATAGTGACTCTGTCAGGGTTGGACAGTTCATTGACGATAGAGAATATTAATTTTGATCTGTTGGTGGAGCTCAAGATTTTTGAAGAAAAATTGGCGGCATTGGTTGTTAAAGTTGATTTTTTGTATTCCTTCAAGGAAGCTAAATAAATCTGTTTTTCATCAGGAGAGCGAATACATCTCCAGTTCCTTTCAGATTGGGGAAGGGCTAGTTTTGAGCTTTTAAGTCAGTGGAAAACCATCTCTGGGCCTCATGGCACCTAGCTAATTTTATTTTCCTGAGGGGGGCGTGTTCGTTGCTAGCCGCTAATAGCCAAGCTGTGATATTTACCTCACTGAGGTTAATGGATGATTGGTTAATTGGGACTATGTTGGCCAATGTATTACAGAAAATATTTCTATTGATGCCATTCCAATTCCTTGCCATCGCCCCTTCAGTAGTTGGGGGTTTAGCCATAGTAATGTCGTTGATGGCAAACTTTATTAAGTATTGGTCAGACCATGTACAAGGAGAGACTGTCAGTGAGGACACTACAAGATTGGCTGTCCAGACATGATAAAGCATGTGTCCCTTGATATAAGTACCAGAGGATACCTGCTGAGTAACATTTAGTCCAGTAAGTAGGTCGGCTAATTCTGAGGAGTGGGGCCCACCCAGTGTATCATTGGCCCAATAATTAAAGTCGCCAATCAGCAAGATTTTAGCATGGTTGGTTATTAAATGGACTACCTGTTCACCCAAGGATTGGGGAAACAGGGGCATGTTCTGGGGGGCCTGTATAGCAGTACACAAATTTGGAGGGGCTGCGTCTGACTCCAGATTGATGACAAGATTGTATAACGTAAGTGAAGGCTTCCAACCTTATCTAACAGTAGTTACAAGAAGCTCCCATCGTTTTGTATTAACTCGCTTATGCTTGGGCATCGTGCACCACCTAGTGGCATTCCCTTTGATTACGCAGCATAGCACCTCCTTATGCCCTTGTGATGGTACTTCTAAGCAGAGTAGCTGTCATTTTATGCTGTTTTGTAAATTTTATACTTCTTTTAGGAAATTTTATTTAAAACCCATCTTTTTAAAACATAAGGTACGATGCACTAAGGCAGAGATGCAGACAATGTTTAACCTAGAGAGCCCAGATGTATGTTTTTATGTAGCCACATATATTTTAAAATGCATATTTGCACGGAAATCGATTATTGTATGAATATGCAGTACACATAGACCTTATGCTATTGTAAGTGGGAAAGATGACAACTCTTTCTGGACCTATTATGTGTTCTAAGGTTATTAACGATGGTGCACTAGCGATATTGTGAATCTTAAATCTGCGTCCGAACCTATATGCACTTCATCACCGCAAGGTTTGCACACGTATCGAAAGATGAAAATCGCACTTTATTATTGCCAATTTTGCACATATGTCTTTAGAAATTGCACATTATGTATTATCTTTATTGACCAATTTTGTACTACCCTTATTGATTGTTAGCATATGCCACTTTATTGCAAACTTTGCACATGCATTATAAAGGGAAATTGTCCTTTACTATGTGTATTTTGCTCAAGAAGGAGTACTACTTGTCTGTACTTGGCATCTGATGACTTAGGATTTGATGTTGATTCCGTTGGGCTAAATACTTTTTTTCCCCACCCTGGTTTTTATTTTGTACATGTAATGTTATGTTTTATGCCTTGTTATTTTGTTGCTACATGGTTATATATATATATACCGAATAAAGCATTTTGAACGAACGAACAACAAGATTGTCCTCCAAAGTTAAACCTAGCAGGGTTGACACATTACATTTGAGTTCCTGGCGTATAATGGGGGATACTTCTCCACCGATTTTTCCTGGTGGGCGATTCGCCTGGAGGATGTGGTAGTTATTAGGAAGTACTGCCAAAATTTCGGGGGAAGACTCCTGTGAGAGCCAGGTTTCCGATAGCAAGAGAATGTCAGGTTGCTTTGAGTCCAGTAAAAGAAATATGTCCAGGTTATGTTTTGCCAGAGAACAGGTGTTTAAGTAAAGGATTGATAGCACAGGCGGATTATATTTATCCTGTTTCTGGGTGTGTCCTGTTTTATAGGGGGAGTGGGCGAATTCAGGGAAGGAGGCCCTAGTTTCCATAATCCCATTCTTAATCAAGCTAAGGCCAATGGAAGGATTGAGTGGGTATTTTTCAGTATTAACCAGTTTCAGTTCCGACGAGGATTAGGATAAAATTTGTGCATAATAACAGGCCGCGGACAGGCACAGATGGGTTTGCCTTTGGTGCACCGGTGGTGCTCCTGTGAACGCCCTCTGCGAGCATCCACTGTGCTCTCGCGCTGCAGCCGGCATTAAAAGTCCGGTTGCCCCCTTAGCCCCTCCTCCTGCCCTCATCGTTTGGATGCCCCTGATGGACTTTTCGAGGAAGTAACTAAACGGCTGAGTATAGTCAGGCAGCCGATCAGGTAAGTTCGTGCAGGTAGGATTTATCAACATCAAATGCAATACACTTCAGTGAGAGCTAAAATCAGTTTTAGAAATCAATTCAGTTTTAAAAAGCAATCGGGCAGCAGTGTGGTCCAAGAGCGCCTGCTCCCGCGCTGCAGCCGGCATTATATGTCCGGTTGTTCACTTAGCCCCTCCTCCCGCCCTCGTTGATTGGACGCCCGTAACAGGTGTTTCCCAGGAAGTAACTGAACGGCTGAGTAGAGTCAGGCAGCAGATCATGCAAGTTCATGCAGGTGCGATTTATCAACATCAACTTCAATACACTCCAGTGAGAGTTAAAGGCAGTTTTAAAAAGCAATTCAGTTTTAAAAAGCAATCGGGCAGCAGCGCAGTCCTAAAACGCCTGCTCCCGCGCTGCATCCGTCATTAAATGTCCGGATGCCGCCTAAGCCCCTCCTCCCACCCTCGTTGATTGCACGCCCCTGATGGGCATTTCCCAGGAAGTAACTGAACGGCAGAGTAGAGTCAGGCAGCCTATCAGGCAAGTTCGTGCAGGTAGGATTTATCAACATCAAATTCAATACACTTCAGTGAGAGTTAAAGGCAGTTTTAAAAAGCAATTCAGTTTTAAAAACCAATTGGACAGCAGCGTAGTCTAGAGCGCCTGCTCCCACGATGCAGCCATCATTAAATGTCGGTTTGCCTCCTTAGTCCCTGCTTCTGCCCTCGTCGATTGGACGCCCCTGCTGGGCATTTCCCATGAAGTAACTGAACGGCTGAGTAGAATCAGGCAGCCGATCAGGCAAGTTTGTGCAGGTAGTATTTATCAACATCAAATTCAATACACTTCAGTGAGAGTTAAAGGAAGTTTTAAAAAACAGTTCAGTTTTAAATAGCAATCGGGCAGCAGCGCAGTCCTAGAGCGCCTGCTCCCTTGCTGCTGCCGGCATTAAATGTCCGGTTGCCACCTTAGCCCCTCCTCCTGCCCTCGTTGATTGTGGTATGTGAATTCCATCCACAGCAAGCCTGTCCCAGACACTGTCATTTGGTTCATACTTTCTCAGTAAGACTGTGCAATCAGGCAACATAAGCTTCAGAACTATGTGGGACTTAGTTCACTCATACCATCAGAGTATGTTGACTTAATTCCTGGCTAGCTGATAGTGCGCTATCTGGCACTCCAAAACCGACATGGTGTCTGCAACCTCAGAACATTACAGCCCTAATTCCCCCAAGGAAATAGTGGAAATGTATTCTACCCTTTCGTTAGTAACTCAGGCAAAAGGGAGACACAAGAAGTACACAAATTTGCATTTCAAACATTTATTGAAGCAATTGTACTCTTGTGTAAAATACTTGTGCTGCAATGATTAATAGAAAGGAGCAAAACAATGTTACCAGCATTACAAAATTCACCAGAATTAATAATTTGACCCTTGCGCCTTTGTATTGGATTATATGAATACATATCATTTCACTCCTACCTATTGCTGCCTATTCCATAAAGCATTGGTTGTACGGGTCATCCAGAATACATTGGAGCAGTCTAACTCTCCATTTACCTGCGGGCATGTTAGAAATGGCGCTCTAGTTGGTAGTGGTTTGCACCTTGTCAAGTAGGGACCCTCACTCTAGTCAGAGTAATGGAGTTACACAGCTAAAATAACCCCTGCTCACCCTCTTGGTAGCTTGGCACGAGCAGTCAGGCTTATCTTAGAGTCAATGTGAAAAGCATTTGTACATACACAGTAACACTACGCAAACACTACAAAAGAGTCCACGCAAGTTTAGAAAAATAGCCAATAATTATCTGAATAAAACAAAAACTAAACGACAAAAATCCAACATAGAGAAGTCAAGATATCACTTTTCAAAGGTTAAATAAGTTCAGTCCATAGAAATCTTTGGATCTGTTTCTTTTAGTACAAAGTAACTTGGATGCGTCAAAATTCAAAGACAAAAAAAGGTGCAGGGAAAGTGATTTGAGGTGCTAGAAAAACAAAGCAATGCGTCGGTTCTTTCGTCCCAGGGTAGATGATGCGTCGGTTCCTTCCTACTCTGCAGAGGAGGTCATGCGTTGGTTCCTTACTGCTAGGCAGGGGAGGTGAAGCGTCAGTTCCTTACTGTCAGGGGAGGTGATGCGCCAGTTCCTTACTGGAAGAGGAGGTAATGTGCCAATCTCCAGACACACGTTCTCGGTTCCTTACTGCTGGGCGACGTTGATGGAGAGACAGAGTCAAGGGACGATGTGCCGAAAATCTAGATGTGCTATTTCTAACTGGCAGAATGTCCTCAGTCCAGAAGTAATCTGATTTGGGGTGTCAGAGGTCCAATACTTATAACCTTTCTGCCTTTGAAGTAGGCAAACTTATAAGGAAAGACTTTGTAGTGCACAAGACCCTGCCTTTCCCTGACCAGGCTCCAGACACACTACAGGGGAGGGTCGAGACAGCTTTGTGTGAGAACAGGCACAGCCCTATTCAGGTGTAAGCAACAACTCCTCCCATCATTATAGCTCAGGAAGGCCCATCAGCCTTGTGATGGGCCATCAGAATATGGCAAACATAACAAGATGTATGACTGTCTAGAGTGAATGTACAAAAGTCCACCTGTCATCCAACCCAGACGTGGATTCTACAGACAGGCAGAGGTAAAGAATGGTTAAGCAAGAAAATGCCCACTTTCTAAAAGTTGTATACACAAAACAACATCAGAGATTGTGAGATTTAAATACATATTTACTTGTGCATGAGGTACATTTTACTCAATAATCATGACCTCAATTTTGTTTTAGTAATGATTGAGCACAAACGTTTTTTAAACTTTCCCATTTGGTGGGATAAAAGAAAGAACAATCCACATTACACTCGATGGATATACAGTGAAAAATATTTGAAAAACATGTGTGAAATGTGGAAAGATAAATAAAATATACATTGTGATAATGCAGAATGAATACATGAATTAGGCTAAAATTGCATCCTCACAAATCCAAGATTTTACCAGATCAGAGCATTACATTCACAAAAGTGCTCTTAGTACTGGAACATATAAAGAGTCCAAAGGTATCTAATATGGACTTTCAATAGTTTCTTTAGTTAAATGAATGTATACGTCCATATTGACACTAGTTGAACTAGGATCCCCTATTGATCCTGGTCTATGCGTTTCGAACCCACATTTTCTTTGGGGGTCCTCTTCAGGACAAGGGTTTGGTGAATTCTTAGGGGGCACGACAAAAGGTTTTGATTCTGACATCAGTTGTTGTGGTTATTAGGGATTTGTACTCGTGCACCAAATCAAAGGAGCAGGACAGACTTTCAGGATTGCTCATGTTGTTCTGTGAGTCTCTGTAATTTTTATTTGTTTAGAAGTGGACATACAGAGTAAATCAAATATGCCAATCATGGATAAACCAATCACAATTACAGTTTACATAGGGAGCACATGCTCCTTAGCACCGGTCAGCAGCGGTAAAGTGCCCAAGGTCCTAAAACCATCAAAAACGTAATGCAGCACACAGTCAAAAAACAGGAAGTCAGAAGCACAAGACAGGAGAAATCATGCTAAAGATGCCAGGTCCAACACGTGCCCCCCCAGTTGAAAGTGGGGAGAACTACCCAACCTCATGAGAATTCTCTTCACTAAGGCGGAAGAACTTGGACAGGCCAGGCCATCAGCGTTGGAGTGTTCTGTCCCAGGGTGGTGTTCTGCCATAAAGTCCATTCCCTCTAGGGAGATAGACCACCTCAACAGTTTTGGGTTCTCACCCCTCATTTGCATTAACCATCTGAGGTGCCTGTGTTCTTTCTGCCCCCGGAAGTGAGTCCCAAACAAGTAGGGTCTTAGATTCTTCAGTGCCCAGACCACAGCAAAAGCTTCCCTTTCAATAGCGCTTCACCTCTGTTCCCGGGGAAGTAACATCCTACTAATAAAGGCTACGGGTTGATCTAGGCCAACTTTGTTCATCTGTGAAAGCATGGCACCTACCATGCTCTGAGGCATCAGTCTGCACCACAAACTCCTTGGAGCAGTCAGGACCCTTGAACACGGGCTCCATACAAGTGGCCTCCTTCAGGGTGTCAAAAGCGGTCTGGAATGCCTCAGTAGAGATCACGTAATGTGACTGCTTCCATGAAGTCAGCTCTGTCAAAGTGGCAACAATGGTCCATACCCCTTGACAAATCTGCGGAAGTACCCTGTGAGGCCTAAAACAGCTCTCACATCTGTCTGGGTCTTGGGGGAGCCCAAGCCAGAATGGTGTAATCGTTGGTTGTACGGGCACCATCTGGCCTCTTCCTACCCTGGTGTCCCAAGTACACCACAGACCCCTTCACTATCTGGCACTTAGTGGCTTTGATAGTGGGGCCTGCACTCTGCAGGGCCTTCAGCACCTCCTGAAGGTAGTACAAATGGTCCTCCCAACTGGAGCTGAAGACTGTAATGTCATCAAGGTAGCCGGCACTGAAGTTGCCCAACCCAGCCAGGACCTGATTGACCAACCTCTGGAATGTGGCTGGGGCATTCTTCCAGCCAAAAGCATAACCCGGAAATGATAGTGCCCTTCTGGTGTTGAGAACGCTGACCTTTCTTGTGGCCTCTTTGTCAAGGCAATCTGCCAGTACCCAGACGTTAAATCAAATGTATTTAGGAACTTGGCAGCTCCCAGCTGATCAATGAGTTCATCAGCTTGAGGGATGGGGTGTGCGCCAGTCTTGGTGATAGAATTGAGCCCACGGTAGTCCACACAGGTCCGCAGTTCAGGAGTGACACCGAGTAGGGCAGTCTTAGGAACCAAGTCCACTGGGCTGGACCGAGGACTGCTGGAGGGATTAGTCACTCCTAGGGTTAGGGTTTTGGAAACCTCTTCCCTAATGCTAGCCTTCACTCTGACAGTCAACCTGTAAATCTTGTGCTTCACAAGTTTAATATCCCCTGTATCGATGTTATGAGTGCACCAATGGGTGATTCCTTGGATGAGTGAAAACAGAGTAGTCACTCTTCTGCTCTAGGGACAGTGCAGGGGAGAGGATCATGCCCTGTATTGGCCCATCCTGCTCTTGAGCAGACAGGATGTCAGGGAAAGGTTCACTCTTGTCTTCCATTCCATCACCAGTAGCCAAGAGCATGGTCAACTCTGAACTCTCAAACTGGGGTTTGAGGCTGGTTCATGTGCAGGACCCTCAAAAGGTTCCTAGGAGTCTGCAAGTCCACCAGGCAGACAATGTTACTCTTGTGCTTCTTGCCCAGACCAATTGTCTTTTGACCAGGCTGAAACTCAACGAGAGTGATGTTCTGTTCGTACCAACATTTCATGTCCTCATGGCTAGCTTCTAGATTCTCATGCAGGTTTTTTCTGAAGCATGCTGTCAGGTTCGAAGAGGCCAGCATGTAAGTGAATACATCTTGGAGTGGCTTCCTAGGAGCTTACTTCTAGACCTGTTTAACTAACCTAGGAGGTCGTCTCACAGCGTTCCCATAAAGAAGATCAAAAGGGCTGAAGCCAACCCCTGTCTGCTGTACCTCTCTGTAGTCAAAAAAGGCCTCATGGGCTCTGACAGGTCCCCAATCATGCCTTTCAAAGTTTGGTGAAACCTTTCAACCAACCAAGTACACTGGTGGTGGTAAGGGTTGGGGGGGGTGAATTTGTTGTTCACTCCATACTCATTTCACATGGCCTTCATGTACAGCAGCATGAAATTGGAATCCCGGTTAGATACCACCTCCTTGGGGAAGCCCGGGCCACGATGGGCACCTTCACCATACTCAGAGGGATAGCTTCCGGGTACCAGTTGGCATGGTCCACCAAGGACAGGATGAACCTGTTGTCCATGGCTGTCTTGGGATCCAGAGGCCCCACAATGCCAATGCCCACCTGCTCGAAAGGGGTGCTCAGTACAAGAAATGGTTGCATGGTAGCCTTACATCTCTCCCCACTCTTGACCCTTGCTTGGCAAGTGTGGCAGGACCTACAGAACACATCTGATTTGGGGCCTGAAAAAGTGGGTGACAAGCCTGTCAAAGGTCTTGCTCTTTCCCAAATGTCCTGCCAGAAGCACATCATGAATCAGCCCCACTAGAAAGGCTCTAAAGCGCAGGGGTACCACCAGCTCATGGGCTACCCTAGGCTCAGCAACCTTAGGCCCACTATATAGGAGACCATTGTCCCAATAGATCAGTTGAGATCCAGACTCTTTGCCTTGTCCTGCTGCTCAAGACCCATAACAGTAGGGCACTCTTTCTGCGCTGTGCAGAATTCCACCCTGATGGAATCCCCTTCCTGTTGCCAATGGGTCAGCTCAGGTGGGTTCCCCAGTTTGGCGACTTGTTACCCTATGGTTTCCAGGACGTCCCCCTCAGGTTCAGCCTCCTCCCGGACTGTGGGAATTTCTGGAGTGGGTTTCCCATGCCCCTTGCCCTTCCTCTTCTGGGCAGACACCTGAGCCACTGTTTCAGGGTCCAGGTCCTTCTGTTCACCCTGGGCTGTTATGGACTATGTGGTCTGCGCGCCCATTCAGGCAATCCCAACATCTTCAAGTAGGACCTGTATTCCACCTCCTTCCAGGCGGTTGTCCTCGAGGTCATTTCCTAGCAGATAATCCACAGGCATGGATGGACTCACAGCTACCATTAAAGGACCTGAGACCACCACCCCACTCAAAAGTAACCTGGGCCACTTTTCAAAAGTGCTTGTTGTTGTCTACTGCAACTACTTGGTGAAGCACTCCAGGAATCGCTTGCTTTTCAGACACCAGGTGACACCTGACAGTGCTCACACTGGTTCCTGTGTCTCTCAGAGCATCTACCCTCTGTCCATTAATGGTCACCCACTGTCTGTATTACTTAGTGTTATCGGGAATTAGGTTTCTCTGGACCATCTTACTACCCCCTAGTGAGACAAGGGACATCTCAACTGGTTCCCCACACCCACCTAGGACTAACTCCTCCCCAAGTGCTACACCATTCCATCCAAGGTGTCTGCTCACTGGTGGTGGCCTGTGCCCGCATTGGACACTTGGGACTCCACTAAAGTGCCCTGCCTGGTTCCAGTCAAAGCATGTCAGGGATCCCTTCCGTCCAGGCTTTCCTGGTAAGAAATAACTCTTTTTCTTCTCCATGGGGGGCTTGGAAGCCTTAACCTGGGAATTATTATGGGTCCTATTAGAGAACTCCCCATTTTTACCCTTGTCCCACCTTCTGCTGATGGGAACCCTGCCCTCCTTTGGCGGAGTATCTCACATACAACGTCTTTTGGACCCTGGTGCTGAGCCAGACGTCTGCCTCCTTGGCAAGCATCCTTGGATCAGTAAACTTGCTGTCAATCAGGTGCTGGTGCAGCTTTGGAAAATGATGAGTAGACAAAGGCTCTCATGCAATCAAATCACTGCCCTTCACCCAACCATCCAGTGCTCTGCAGTAGACATAAACATCCTTAACCCAAGTTTGAGAACCGAGTTTAGGACTGTCCCTAAACTTTACCCTGTGACTTTCTGTTGTGAGACCATACCTCCTTGTTAGAGCTTCTTTCCTGGTGGGATACCTCATTCTGGTCTTCCTGTTCTAATGCCAACAAGGTGTCCCTCCCCTTCTCGTTGAAGTACTTTCACAGGCCTGCCCCTATTCTCCCTCAGGGACACTCTACATCATTAATGCTACTTCATAAATCCTGAACCACCCTTCTATGTCACACCCCACAATATAATCACACCACATCCCTGGGTATATGTACCTTTTCCTCAGACTGCAATGTAGAACTGTTGCCACCATCTGAGCTGGACCTGCTTTTTAAATCCTGCTCCTTTAAGCTCAGCTCTTAAGGTAAAATCATCTTTCTTTGGCCAGTTTGTCCTTTTCCACTTCCCTGGCCAGCTTATCCTTTTCTGCTTCTCCTTTGAGTTTGGCTAGTTCCAACTGGAGCTCCCTGTCGTGCTTTTCCATCTCCACCTGATGCCTCATAACCTCCTGTCTTTCCGCCAGCTCCTCTGGGGACAGACCTCTTATGGAAATACTGTTACTTGCCCTGAAATGTGTCTTCCTCCCAGGTGGATCCTGATTCACAAAATCCTCCTGCAGGCTCTGTTGCTCCGCCTCCACCTCCACATCATTCGTATTCTCTGTAAGCCCACCAGACTTTCCTGCTGCCAACCAGGCTCTCAGTACCTTTTCAGCCTCTCTTACTTAGTGACACCTTTAAAAGAGCACTTGATATCCCTACAGAAACTTTGAGTTGAAGCACCATACAGGTTTCCAGCTTCTACCCCTCAATCACCAAGTCTGCAACTACTACTGGTAGCTCAGTAGATGGAGACATGATTGTGGATCAAAACTCAACAGTATGTGGCTGTGTAATGGTCTGCAATATGGAGGTATTGTACAAGAATCACTGTATGCAAAGTACAAACAAAAGCACTATCCTCACCGCTGACCACCAATGTTAGAAATGGAGTCTCTAGCTGGCAGGTTTTTGCACCCTGTCCAAGTAGGAAACCTCACTCTAGGTAGGGTAAGGGAGTTACACAGCTAAGATGACCCCTGCTCACCCCCTTGTTAGCTTGGCACAAGAAGTCAGGCTTATCTCAAAGGCAATGTGTAAAGCATTTGTACATACACACACTAACAATGAAAACACTACAAAAGCAGTTCATACCAGTTTAGACAAATAGCCAATGTTTATCTGAATAAAACAAGACCGAAATGACAAAAATCCAACACACACCATTCGAGATATCATATTGTAAAGGTTAAATAAGCCCAGTCCATAGAAATCTAAGGATGATTTTTTTAGCACAATATAAATAACTTGGATGCTTCAAAATTCATACACCAAACAGGTGCAGGGGAGGGGAGGTGAGGCACTGGAAGAGCAAAGTAATGCATTGGTTCCTTATTGCCAGGAGAGGTGATGCGTCAGTTGTTTACTGCTACGCAGGGAAGGTCATGCGTTGGTTCCTTATTGGAAGGTGGGGGTGATGCGTTGATCTTCGGACATGCGGCCTCGGTTCCTTACTGCTGGGCGACATTGATGAAGAGACTGTGTCATGGGATGATGCTTTGAAAATCCAAACTGTATCAATGAGATGGCGGCAATGCAGGCGCTACTCAATTTCACAGCCACAAGCAGGCACTGCTTTGATTCTTCAGTGTGAAGCAGGGGCTGGTCAGTGTCGGAGTGGGTGCCACAATGGATATTGGCGAAACTGTGCTCGGGACTCAGGCTGCAGTGATTTTTCAGTTGCAAGGCAGACCCTGGGTTGATTATTTAGCCGCTCAGCGGTGCTGCATAAAGAAAACAGGCGAGAGTCAACACGTGGATTTTCTTCTTAGATCACCAGCTTCTATTTCCAAGCGCCCAGGAACTGGATTTGGTGCCACTAGGCAAATCGGGGCTCTCAGCAGAAGAGCCCAGGCACTAGTAGGTGAAGTCTATGATGGCTCTGAGGCTGCTTAACTGGAGGCAAACATTCACAAGCTCTTGGTGAACCTTGGATGCAGGATGAAGAAAGCAAAGTCCAGTCATTTCACTCCCTGGACAGAAGCAGCAAGTAGCAGGCCAGCACAACAAAGCAACAGGCGGAGTGGCAGTCCCTCATACAGCATCCTGCTCTTCCTCCTGGCGGAATGTCTTCAGTCCGGAAGTGTTCTGGATTTGGGGTGTCAAAGGTCCCATACTTATACCTCTTTCTGCCTTTGAAGTAGGCAAGCATAAAAAAAAATGTATTTGTAGTGCAGTAGACCCTGCCTTTCCTTGACCTGGCTCCAGACACACTAAAGGGGGATGGAGACTGCTTTGTGTGAGGACAGGCACAGCTCTATTCAAGTGTCAGTGACAACTCCTCCACCCAGTCTAGCTCAGGAAGGCCCCTTCAGTAAGATGATGGGCCATCAGGATATGCAAGGCACAACTCAGCCCCCAAAAGAGCGCAACTGTCTGTCATCCAGCCCAGACATGGATTCTACAGACAGGCAGAGGCACTGAATAGTTTAGCCAGAAAATGTCCACTTTCCAAAAGTGGAATTTTAAATCACGCAATTTAAAAACCAACTCCACTAAAAGATGTATTTTTAAATATTGAGTTTAAAGACCCCAAATTCCAAATCTGTATCTGCTCCCAATGGGAGTTTTACACATAAAAGATATTTCAAGTCAATCCCCATGGAATCCTATGGGAGAAATAGTTGTTCCAATTGTGAAAAATGAAATTAGCAGTATTTCGCATTTTAGGCCTTGTAAAACACAACAGTACATGTCCTACCTTTTAAATACACTGCACCCTGCTCATGGGGCTGCCTTGAACCTACAATAGGGGTGACTTACCAGTAACAAAAGGGAAGTTTTGGGCCTGGCAAGTGGGTACCCTCGCAAGATCAAAATGGCAGTTTAAATCTGCGTACACAGACACTGCAGTGGCAAGTCTGAGACATGTTTGCAGGGCTGCTAATGTGTATGGCACAATCAGTGCTGCAGGCCTACTAGTAGTTTTTGATTTACAGGTCACAGGCACACCTGGTGGACTTTTACTAGGGACGTACTCGTAAATCAAATATGCCACTATGGTTAAACCAATCATAATTACCATTTACACAGTGAGCACTGAGACTTTAGCACTGGTTAGCAGGAGTACAGTACCCAGAGTCCCGAAAGCAGCAAAAACTAAATGCGACTCACAGTCAAAATACAGGAGGTCAGAAAAAAAAGGTCTGGGGAAATCACGCCAAAGATGCTATGCCCAACATGGTGTGTGTCATCTGGCATCTGGCCTTGGTGTAGAATAGGTTGCCGTGCTATTCTGGATGGTGTTGGAACTCAGTTGGGCTAGAATTCATGCATGGGGCGTCCTTCGACAATCCGTTGAGATGCTTCTCTCTCTATGCAGAGGCATAGTGCAGCCTATATAATAAACTGGATCCATTCATTTTGTGCCTGAGTCCTGGTCCTGTTGTCATTGTTGCTCCCGAGCTGTGGCCGAATAGACAACAACAAACAATGACGTTTTGCTTAGTGTAGTAAGTCCTTGTACAGAATGTTATAAGGCTAAACAATATACCTATGAAGAGATGTCACTGTAAGCAAACCAACACTGAATACATTATCTCATGAGGCCACGCAAGCAAATGTGTGTTAAAAGTCATAGTCTAAAAAGCTGTCAATTTTAAATGAGAGCATGAAAAATTGAAGTGTTTGTGTCCGGGGCCTATGTAAACTCACGACACACCTTCCCTGAAAGTGACTGGTGCAGTATGGTTCTACTTAGCATCACACTACACACTCTATGAGTGTGCTATTTGTGCTCATTTACATTTGTGTTTGTTACTTATGTTTTGCACCACAGAAAATCATTGGGCCTGATTCACAAAAAAATACAAAAATCTGCAACTTCACGTTTCTGACCCTTCTTGGGTATACATTTTAAACATTTAGGAATTCAGAAAAGTTCTACAAGTTATGACGGGAAGCCAGCAATATTGTCAGTTTCAGTGCATGCTCCTGTAAATCTTTGCAAATATTTTCTCTTCCAAAAATAAGCATGCAAAATCGACAAGAGTGAAAATACACTTGCTTTTTGTTTTTTTATTCCAAGGGGAAAAGCATTTCATTCAATGTAACAACCCATTGCCTTACACCCAACCATTGTTGGTTTTGTCCTCTGTATGGATGGGCTTAACTCACATAATTCCGTTTAGCGCGATCATGCAGAATTACCTAAGAATGCTGCAAAATTACACTTGAATTGCTCAAGAAGAAGAATTCGGTGTTTAGTGGTATTTCTTAGTGCAAAAATACACCCTCCTGTCCAAAATGGATGGGAGGATGCAATTTGCACTACAAAATAATGCTAAATGCAACAGAACTTGAATAGCAAGCACAAGTAGCCACTCACGCTCTCTAAAGGTGCTCTTAGGATAGGGTTTTCCACAATTTGCTACTGGCATTTAGTGCTATTATCTTAGCACAAAATACACCCTTGAGCCCAAAATGGACATCAGGATACATTTTGTGCTAAGAAACCGCACTAAATGCGCTCTCGCTGTAGTATTATACCCCACAAATTACTCTAAATTACACAAGGGGGAGTAACCGCGCAATTATGTCAAAAGTAACACAGAATGACTTCAATTACTCCGAATCCTCCGATGGAATTGCCACTCCACCTAGGCCTAGGCCTAGTTCTCTGCCCCTTCCCACACAGAGAAAACCAATGACCTTGGGGGAAGGGGACAGAGGTAAGATTGACTACAGCTACAAATGTGTGCGTTTGTTTGTGTTCAGAAGCTCACAGGGCATACCTGCTGCTAATTACCATCTCCCTATCCATAGATTTACTTACACTAAAATCTTTCTATGGGTAAATCTATTAATGGAGTGCAAAAGCAACTGTTTGAAATTAGAAAAGTAGCTTTGCATTCATATATGATGGCACTTGCACATGTAGGCACATATATGTCTGACTTGCACTTGCAAACTGGGAAAGAGTTTTGAGCACCCATTTTTATATTTTGTTTATATAAGCAAAGGCTTTGCATTCATATATGATGGCATTTGCACATGTAAGCACATATAAGTCTGACTTGCACTTGCAAACTTGGAAAGAGTTTAGAGCACCCATTTTTATATTTTCTTTATATAAGCAAAATGCAAGCATTTTAGCTCTAAAAAATAGCACTCACGGGTGAAAAAAGGAAGCAAATCACTTGTACTCGCACTGTGTAGAATGGTGGTAAATAGCACTTTAGTGCAAATTATTACCCTCAAAACCTTTTATATGTTTCACACCCTAAGATAATTGTAAATTAAACTGTTCAACTTCAACAAATGCAGGTAGTAATATGTTTTCTGGTCTTCCATTTTTAGTGTTTTGAGTATTATTCATGGTATTCCAGCAAAGAATAGTTTACACAATTATGTTTGCAATGGAAATGGACACGCACTAATACATGGTAAAGGAAATCTAGGCATATACTAATGTAAGTCTGACAGTATTTATTAGGAAAAGGAAAATATATAATCTGTGAGTCACATATTCTGCCTATCTGGCAGTTTCTTAGGCAATGACATGGCTGTCAGGCAAAAATCAATGGGTTCCCTGAGACCTCATTTAACTGCTATCCGACGATGTGGAGCCCTCGTTGGCCACAACCTGCTGTCTTACCCCACTAAGGATTTTTGACTTACATCCCAGAAAAACCAGAAGGTAATATTTCCAATGGGAAGAACCTGGTCCTTGTTATCGACCCATGCTCCATCATGGTCCACTTAACTTTTGACTTTCAATGGGTCAAGTGCAACCAGAGGACTGCGGTTGTAATTTGATGGTCTTTGGTGCTATTTTGAACCTTAACTTTTGAAGAGGCATTACTCCGGTTCTACTTATCGGGAGTTCTGTTATTTTGGTGTAATTTCCTTTAATAAAACATACTTTATTTTTCTAAATTGTTTGGGATTTTTTCTTGTGTTGTATTTTCGCATAATTACTGTTTAAGTAATCCATAAATGCTTTACACATTGCCTCTAAATTAAGCCTGACTGCTTTTGTGCCAAACTACCAGAGGATTAAGCATAGGTTGGTTAAGTGGCTTCTGTGATTCAACCTGACAAGGATTGTGATTATTAGTTGAGATGGGTTCTCAGCCCCTCAACTAGTACAGCAATTTATTACACTAAGTATTTCCCACCAGTTGTCTACTACTGACATCATTCTCAAAAACAGAGTACTCAAACACATGAAGACTTCAAGAGTTCCACTGTCACACGTTATTCCCAGTTTAGATTCACAGGGATGTTATCTTAAAACGTTAAGATTTCTCCTTGCTTCAAGGAAACGCTTTACGTCCCACTTTTCAATGCACTCGTTTAATCTAAGTCTAGAATGTGATCTACCTCGTCACTCCACTGTGAACTTTGTACCTGCTTCAACCGGTCCAAAACGCAGTGGGCAGACATCATTAATCTATCCAAGTAAACTCGCATTTTATCAGTATAAAAACAGCTCCAATGGCAACTCACTAAGGGGCCGATTCCGATTCGGGAAAAAACGCTCCGAATAGCCGTTCGGAGTGTTTTTCCCATACGAATCGTACCCTGCAACGTCCCCCGTACGTACGCCGAATTACGATTCGTACCAGGAGCCGTACTCCGTATGAGTCGTACAGAGACCGTATGACTCTAATCTCCGTACGATTCTCACTCGGAACCCGCTGTACGCGACATCTGTACGGTTCGTGGCTGTTTTTTACGACCCAGCAAGTACCATACGTGTCGGGTACGCACCGTACAACCCTTTTTCTACGGAAGCTGAAAACAGCCGTAAAAGCAGAGTTCGCGCCAAAACAGGTACGGAACGGCCCCCCTGGGTATGGTGCGTACCCCCATGATCGCAGGGGTATTGTGCGTACTCCTGCGATCATGGGGTGTACGCACCGTACCCCATGTACTATGGGTGTATGCACTGTACCCAATGTAAGCTGGGTGTACGCATCGTACATTGGGTACGGTGTGTACACCCTCGTACATGGGGTATGGTGCGTACACCCATCGTACATGGGGTACGGTGCGTACACCCAGCGTACATGGGGTATGGTGCACAGCGTACATGGGGTATGGTGCGTACACCCATCGTACATGGGGTACGGTGCGTACACCCAGCGTACATGGGGTGCGGTGGGTACACCCCATGATCGCAGGGGTACGCACCGTACCCCTGCGATCATGGGGTGTACGGACCGTACGGTGTGTATGTGTTTGTGTGCTTTTCCATACAACTTGCCCTTACCTGACGTGGACCGTACGAATCGCGTCCTCATACCCCGGTCCGGATAGTACTCGTCAGGTCGTACGGCATGTGTACGAGTCATACGGCATGTGTACGCGTCGTACGGTTCACGGTTTCAGCCTTGCAATACGTACGGATTGCGACGATTCGGATGGATTCACGGAATACGGGTCGTACTACGCGACTCGGACGGACGGGTACGATTCGTACGGAGAGGGCTCCAGATACAAATCGTACGGACGTTTTTTCCCCGAATCGGAATCAACATCTAAATGTTGAATGGTTTTAAGGTCATAGTTATTGTCCACAAAGCCATATATATATAAATTCCCCTGACTTTCAGCCTTTTAAATTCTCTTGATAAACTCCTACTGTTATCCTTTGTTTTGCACAACATTGTCTTCTAACTGTTCCTAAAACCCACCCCAGTACATGTGGTGATAGAGCATTTTCTCTAATAAAAGAGAGAGGGACCCAAAACCAAAGGGATAGGGTGCCAAGAATCGACTTTATGTCAAAATAGAATTCCCTTTGGGCACATTAGATATGAGGACATCAACTTCACTGTCACACGATCGGACAACAAATATACACATAAGAGAAAAATATTTTTTCCCAAACCACATAGACTAAGAGCAATGCATAAGCTACAAAATTATGAAATAACGGTAATTTCCAGATAGCACAGTTTATTCATACATAAAATTAATAAAAACAAATTAAGATCACAGTAAAATTGGGAACACAGAAAATATACCAGAAATGAATCAAAACATCAATACATCTAGTCAGATTCAAACACCAAATCAGGGAGGTATACACAATTCCTAAATCAAATATTAATAATACTATCCCTCTATTTTATTTCAACGCGTTTCGACGGACAGTTGGAATATCGCCGTCTTCATCAGGAAGTATATACTGTATTCCCAAAAGATCTGAAATTACATAAAATATGTCTTAGAAACTACCTAGGACATAATTCAGAGCTACACTGTACATCAAGCATTCCGAAATAACAATTTTTGTGCAAACCCGCTATTGTTTTGATTCATTTCTGGTATATTCTGTGTTCCCAATTTTACTGTGATCTTAATTTGTTTTTATTAATTTTATGTATGAATAAACTGTGCTATCTGGAAATTACCGTTATTTCATAATTTTGTAGCTTATGCATTGCTCTTAGTCTATGTGGTTTGGGAAAAAATATTTTTCTCTTATGTGTATATTTGTTGTCCGATCGTGTGACAGTGAAGTTGATGTCCTCATATCTAATGTGCCCAAAGGGAATTCTATTTTGACATAAGATAGAGCATTTTCTCCAGCTGCCGAGAAACCTTTTCACTTACATTTCTAACCTGATCTTTTATAATTCAGAAAACTACTGAAATCCCATCTCTTCATCAGGCACTAGCTCGTTATGTCTACTGTGTATCATTTATTAGCTAGTGTCAAGAAACTTCGGCATACAAGCAATATACAAAATTCCCACAATGGACCATAGACCTCAAATGGGCTCAAAGTTTTCTTCCAGAGCCTCAGAGACATTGTTTTATATTTCATGGAAAGAATGAACAAGCAGGAAACCCCAGTATCAGAAATCCTGCCCCAAATAGAACTTGTGATACTATATTGATGGAGGTTGAATAAGTGAGTGAGAAACCACTGTCAACGGGGGTTCCTCAGGGTTCTAGTCTGAGTCCGACATTATTTCATGTCTATACCGCACCTCTGATAAAGTTAATATCGTCATTTGGCATGGATGTAATAGCATATGCCGACGATACACAACTTATCCTGGTAATGGATAAAGACAACCAGGTTTGGGAGGAAAAACTCAAATGCTGCCTAGCGGCCACATTTGATTGGATGTGGAGAAATCATCTAAAATGCAACACAGGCAAAACTGAGATCATGCCAATAGGCCCAAAAAACGATTTAATTCCCAGATTATGGTGACCGGAGAAGGCAGAACTACCACCGCACACCACCGTTTTGGCTTGTAACCTTGGGGTACACTTTGATGCCGATCTGTCTTTTAAACATCAGGCCGCAAAAGTAGCAGGCACCTGTTTTGGGGTGATAAAGGGGCTCAGGAAGTTCTTTGACCTACTGCCCTTTGAGGCAAGGAAAACAGTTACGGTTGCATTGGTGACATCACGCATTGATTATTGCAATAGCCTATATGCTGGCACTAACAAAGTGGTCACCCATAAACTCCAGATGGTACAGCATGCGGCAGCAAGGCTGGTTTTAAAATGGCCGAGAAAATCCTCAGCAACCAAAGCCCTCAACACACTTCATTGGTTGCCCATAACTAAACGGATCCTGCATAAAGTGCTTGTAATCACCTTTCGAGCTGTCCACGATCTAGGCCCTCTATATTTGAGGAAGAAATTTATAAGATACTGCCCAACCCGAGCATTACGATCCCTTAATGCTAATCTATTGACCGTTCCAAGGTTTAGACTTAAAACTCGAGGGGGCAAATCCCTGGCGGTACTAGGTGCAAAAGCGTGGAATGTCCTCCCCCCACACCTAAGAGCGCTAGACAAAGAACAAGACTTCCGTAAACAACTAAAAACCTGGATCTACAAGCTCCCAGACATAACGGCCAGAGCTTTAGTGTGACCCCGGCAATGGTCAAATCAAGCATTAATGTAACATCTGACACTAGGGTGACTATGCAGGGGCGCTGAGATGCTCCTTGGAGCGATTGTTGCGCGGTATAAATGGACAATTACAATTACAATTACAATACAGTTGGCCCATCAAAAAGAATGTACAGTTTCAGAGCTGGCTGAAACTCCACCAGCTTAAAAAAACAGTTCCTTGTAAATGAGAGGGGGGACTCAAGAGACAGATGGACAAAGACATCGGCTGATTTTTGGTGGCTTTCCCATTACTGTCCACTTTTAAATAATGCCCCTAAAACTCAAACTATCCATTCTCATTTACAGTTTCCATTTCGATGTCTTGGATATGGTTATTTTCAGTTCAAACATTGCTTGATCTCACTCAATTAATGGTAGCTTGGAAGGCTCGGTCATGTGGCATAAGGATTGACTATTGCATACAGTACTGTTACTTAATCAATTACTCTCACAAGAAAGAGTCTTGTTCAATTGGATTTTTATGACATGTATTTTCTCACATTCTCAGCTTCAGTCAAAATTCATTATTTATGGTTGGCAGAGTGGGAGCACAGCCATATACAAATGGTGCCCCTCCACCGCAAAACTAAAAGTTCCCCGCTCTATTTAGAGTAAAAAGTAGCATCAATTGCACACCAGCAAAGCATCTACTGGCTCCGCCACTGTAAATCTCTGACCTGGAGGCGCAGCCTCTAAGGGGCCGTTTAAGTCACTATGATGGTCATCTTGGCATAATGAGGGCTGGGAGAGCGTCACTGATTATCCCTATCAGGCTACCAATACACAATACAAGAATCACACACTGTGTAAAGATGTTGATCTGAAAGTAGAGAAGGTTGTGCTGGCTTCTAGTGCTGGCATCATACTAAGACACACCAATTTGTAATAATTTCTGCTAGACTCTGCCAAGGTTTAAGTAGAATTCTCAGACCCATCTACTCTTCTCCTTCTCTTGGTACATTTGGTCACTAAGGACCTTCATTTCTATATATTTACTGTTGAAACTGTTCATGACAATTATACTTGCCTGCAGAAAAAGGCCACATTAGAACACATGTGCTAGTCAGGGTAATATTCACATACTACATTTTATAGACCATTCAGTGATACTGCAGCTGTACTGCACATGCACTCCACAATGTAATTAACAAAACAATGAGCAGAAATCTCCTCCTTCCCCTCTCCTATCTTTTCTTTGTGGACATCTCAGCCATGAGTGTGGAGACCTACACATATGTAGGTCTATGCTTCAATAGGAAATATGGGTGAGATGGGGGAGTGGCTGTAACATAGGGAATATATACATTTGTGGGATGTTGGGAAGAGTAATGTGGGGTTTAGGGAGGAACATACAAAAAACAAAAACCCACACATACAACAGCAAGCTGATTGCTGTTCACAAACTGCACTTCTAAAATTACTACAGCCAACTAAGGTCCAGCAACAGTCCAGGTCAGCCTTGCAGTCCATGACCAATCACAGTTACTGAAACACACTGCCACAGAAAACAGTGGAGGTGGAGTTACACCCATGTATGTACGTATGAATGATATAAGTATATATATTATTTAAAAATAACAATAAAATTCCTTTATTATTAAATTATAATAAACTATAAAAACATGTTAACTAATTACTAGTATTTACCATTACCTTAATGCTAAAATCTTTATACATTTTAATGCATATTAACTAAAAATTAAAATTGTAAAGTAGATGCAATTGTTTTAAAGTTATTCTTTAGGACTGTTTACATGAAATATATATATGAAATAATTACTTAATGCACATTCAATTGAATGTACTGTAACGTTTTCTTTGGTTAATTTTAGATTTAAAATAAATACATACAATCATTGAACATTAATATTATACAATTAACTATTTTAATATATTCTTCAAAGTTTAATACCTTTACTAAATGTTCCTATAGTTTACCATAGGGAGATCTCCGCCAGAGAGTGGTCTGGTTATTTCTGAAAAGTTACAAGTAGTAACTTTACATTTTTTAATTCTCTTCTAAAAGGATCCACCAGAGGTTGGAGACATGCAAGTCTACACCTACAAGTAACTTTACACTCAGAAATAGTGAATAATAAAAGTTATGAAAGTGAACAACTAGGGACAGGATTACATTTATATGTGAATAAATGTGGACATTTAAAAATATATTTGTGATTAGTGCCCTCATTGTCCTTGTTTTTGCAAAGTTCTCTCAAGATGTTTCCTTTTGGACCTGGTGCTGGTCTCTTAATCACTAATGAAATACTTTATGTACACTAATCAAAAATATGTGTGAATGGAAATGCGTATCTGCCACATCTGAACACAACTACAACCTCTTTCAGGGGCATATTCACAAACTACATTTTGTAGTACGTTTTTTAATACTACAGTTGTACTACACATGTACTCCAAAATGCAATACACAAAACTACATGAGAAAATCTCTTCCTCCACCTCTCTTATCTTTTGTATGTGTCTATGACATTGTGAGCTCCTTTTTTAATTCTTTTGCTTCCGAGATAAGAAAGTGTTGATGAGCTTGCTCAGCTGAAAAAATGTACATTCTTTTTAAATTTAAAGATCACCTTCTTAGAATCTAAGACTCAGACTTTGGTATCTGTGTATTCCCTTTGTTTTACAATGCAATATGCTTCCCACTGAAAAGCCTTTATTTCAAAACGCTATATATTTGTGCCCTGTTATGGAATGGAAATTAGATTCAAACCATATTGCGTGCAGGTTTGTATCACTTTTGTGATGCAAACCCGGCACAAAATATTTGCTACTCTAATCCTCAGTGCTCCCGTATGCTACAGCCAAAAAAACTTTGGAGGTGTTTAACTCCAAGAACATGTAAAACCTCAAACATACATTTCCTGCCATTTTTAATATCATGCGTCATGCCCTATGGGCATTTAGGACCTACCTTAGGTGCACTTATAAGTAGAGCTGGAGACAGGTTTTGCAGTGCTACTTTAGTGGGTGGCACAATGAGTGCTGCAGCCCCCTAGTAACATTTATTTTACCTGCCATGGGTACATGTTGCATCATATACTATGGACTTTCAAGTAAATTAAATGCACCAGTTAGGTATATGCCAATTTTCGCAGGCTTAAAAGGGAGAGAGCAAGCACTTAACTACTGTTTAGCAAGGATAAAGTGCACAGAGTCCTATGGCTAACAGCTATAGACAGCAGAAATCTGGGAAAATACCAGGCAAGAGGGTCATTTTTAACACTTGGTAAACTTGACCTTTCCCAAATGACTGTACCAAAGTTATGCCATCAGATGGATATGGTAAGGGCTAAAGCACTTGACAGGTATAATGAGGAGCAGAACACTTGAAGTACATGACAAAGACTAAGCACATTAAGCACTGTAAAACCCCGGGCTGGATTATGGGCCTGGCCATAGGCTACACCCTCTGCCCTGAGCCTGCAGTGAGTGAACAGAGACTGCACTGCTGGTTCAGATGCATACACATTGAGCCCAGAGGATGCTTGCACTGCTGGAGGCTGTATAACACAATATACATTCAGTTTTGAAATTTAGACCTAATCTGTCATTTGAAGAGGTGATTAGACCTAAGTAAAGACAACCTACATTAATAAACTGTTCCAACTTTTTGGAGAAGTTGAGCTTCTTGCCACGGTTCATACTCAATTACAGCCACAGAGCAATGTTTCCAAATGGTACTACTCAAACTGTGTCATGTACATACTGAGTATTGTTCTCCCACATAGGAGAGCCACTGGGGCATTTTAGCATGGCAATGCACCTTTTATATCTTTGGAGGATATAAGAGACGGATGCATCATCAGTCCAGTTATTTTGGTTGTAGAGGAAGTCAAATAGGTACCAACAACTAAAAGACGTGGCCAAATAACAGAATGTATCTGGGTCCAGGTAAATGCATCTCCACAAACTGGACATTCAACTGTCTCAGATCAAATAGTGATGATAACCAATGCTTAATGCTTCAATGTGTGTACTTCATCTTCTTGGAGCAGGAATGAATTCATGTTTGATACCACTGTCACTGACCCTAAGTCCGGTTCTCTTGCAGGATTGTTGAAATTTGTCAACACATCCCTTAAAGTCGAGGCCAGATTTGATGCTTCTTACAGAAACCTTGTGCCCCCATTGATTGTGAGTGACACCGTAGGCACAAGGTCATATAATCTGAAGACACAGGGAAAATGTCCCCACAGCCCAATAACAAATTCAGTGGCACAACACACATCCCGTCTCCACATGCTTTCACAGCTTGACAATCAGAATAAAGACAATAAACAATAACCAAAAATAGAAGCTATAGGGGCAGTATACACCACCACCAAACACACCTCATGTAGTATGGGCCAGACATATGGAGTAGACTAATAGAGACAACCATTCTAGAAATACAACACAAGTTTGCGGAAGGATATTCAGCCACACAACCTAACCATTCACAGAAGCACCTTTCTGTTGGGCCAACTCATCACGAGCCTGAAAGCCCCAAACAGTCAAGGCCTTTACAAATAGTGAAGATTGTGGTAAATAAAAGCATTGTCACATAACATATTACATCACAAAAAAAATATTACATCACACTTACTGCAGATGATTAGTGACCAACAATGGCTCATTCAGTGGCAATGTTGGCACAGACATCAGTGAACAGAGTACCAGATTGTTGCTAGACTAGATACAGCTGGTTTGGCACAGTACTCCTGTTCTTATATGCCCACCCAGAATTTGGTGTTACACGCTACCTCTCGTCCTCACTAGCAGGAGGAGACATCCCTACCAAAGCCTACTGCTCAGCCCCTACTTCCATCAGAAGAAGCAAGCAGTGCGTAGAGATGCCCAGCCCATCACTAGCAGTGAGCAGGCTCAGATGGCATGGTTCAGTCAGACCCTACTGTTTTTGAGGATGGGACCAATGTGTGCCTGGCTCCAAGGCTCTTGTGTTGGCTCACCACAGCGAAAAGAGAGACATGCAGGTGCTCTGTGGGCAAGGGAGGGGCAGATCACCTTTTGCAGGTGCTTACCCTTCGCCAAGGACCACAGCCTAAGCAGGGGAGCGAAGAAACATGACTGATTGAGGTAGTTAAAAAAATTAATTAGAGAGGCTTTGGTACTGTCTGCCTACCTTGATCAAGTAGGGAAACATGATCCAGCCCTTTCCTGGGCTGACCTGGGGTGAAACAGGCATACCCAGGACCATATGAATTGTGTGGTAGCAGAGGCCCAAATAATGTGAAAAGATTGATTACATTTCCATGCCTCCAAATTGCAGGGCCATTGGAGGTATGCTGCAGGAGGGATTATTTAGTACAATGCATCACATAACATTAGCTGGATTGAGGATTCATCTCTTTAGTATAATAGAGTTCACACCAAAAAAAGATAATGCTTCCAAAGTGTAATGAGTTTATTTGGTATCAGGAAGCCACCCACCCCACCCCACTTCATCTTCTGCTCAGTCTGCATCTAACAGCTGTCGTCCCTCAAATCCCGCATACCCCTCAGTCTTTATTTCAACACTATGACACACCAATGAATGACAGGTAAAGGCAGACTGAAGAAGTATTGCAGAGTGACAAGGGACAAACACATATGAATCCAAACATCATACCATGAGTACTTTAGCCTACATTCCTTTCACAACTCAAAAAAAAAATACATTGATCTTACTTTACAAGATCTTTACATTTCTTTGGTAATGGCTTGCCACTGAAAGGTCCCAGTTCTTTTAAATCTTCCTCCATCCAATTGGGATCCAATTTAACAGGTACACAAGATCCAGGCTTAAAAATGCCACCCAGTCTAGTTCATCCAGTCAACCAAACAAATCCTTACCTTCTACAGCCACACACATTTTAGTGAGAATCTTTCTTCCCTTAAAGCACAATGTATCCTCAAACCATCCCGACATTTCTATTTCCGAACCCCCAAAGGCCTTAGGCAAAATATCACACTCAAGTAGTTGTTTATCTTTCCAGTTCTTTTTGAAAGTAGCAGGGGACAGCGAGGATAGTTGCTGCCCGTATCGAGGAGGAGATACACGCATGCTGGAGGCCGTTACGTAACTGTGGAGACGTACTTTGTGGATATTTGATATAAGGATGATAGCGACCTCCAACTTCTGGCCATACATATTCTGATAGTGGGGACAGGGAGAATTGAGAGTAACTTAGGAGAAGGGAAGACGTGTGATTACGGAATCACCATTAAGATTTGCGGTGAATTAAATATTGGAAGAATCAGAAGGGATTTGTTATTGATCCTTGATCATGGGAGTGAATAGAGAAATACATTTCATTTGACTCAAGAATTACTCCAAGAGTTTAAGAAACCGTGAATATATAGCCCTGAAGAAGTCAGTGTGTTACATTGTACACGACGAAACACGTGCTGGCTGTTGTACCATCATTTTGAATATTGAAGCAAGAAAATAAACATCAAGGAAAATCCATCTATTTTGATTTATGGACATTTCTATTACAAATTTGTGATTTTGAGACAAGTGACTCTTGCCTGGAACATTTTCTCTTATTCACGAATTGGTTTTTGATATGTGTGCTCAGAGGTTATTGTAGAATCTTTTTGAAAGTAGTTTGATCCAGAATAGTATTTGGAGATCCTGAATTAACTATTACAGCAACTTGTTTGGCACCATTATCTATCACAAAAAATGTACCTTTCTAACAGAGGCCGCCCCCGGAGGAGGCCTCACGGGCCGGAGCCATAACAACCACTGGGGACCTGAAAAATACCATTTGGGCTGCCACAGCACGTCCAACAGCAAGGGGAGGATGCTCCCCTCCTTTACCCCCAAGGCAGGCACGATTGCTCACCAAAGGTGGCACGAAGATACCTGGCAAATAGGTGGCATGCTAGAAGGGGACAATGGGGGGGTTGGGGTTATAAGGATGCCACTGCCACAGCACTGGATACTTTTGGAAGCAGGGGCAGCGTGCATATTGATGTTCGAGACCCACCCACCCACATTGAGCAGCAGCATTGTCACAGTACTGGACGGCAAACAAAACGGCTAAGAAGGGATACATTTGTTGGTTAAGGAGGCACACTGGCAAGGTGGTGTGCAGGAGAAAAGCCACTTACCTGGGGATGCCTTGCAACAGGGTGAGTAGGCCGAAAGGGGGGATTAAGAGGAGACGGCACTAGCAGCACAGACTCGCCAGATGCCAGGGCACAAAATGGACAAACAAGGTAGCAAGTTGGGGCCTAACTCCAGCAAGAGGCTGCACCCCCACGTAATCTGCATGAAAACCAACAGGAAACTTTATGAACCCATGAAACGGCATGTATGATTGCCTGAACAAACTAAGAGGTGTCACAAGTATGGCAAGCAGATAACGATATACTCTCAAAATATCGAGTTTTTAATATCGAATTACATTAATATCAAGTTAAAAATATAGAATGGATACAATATCGAATGGACAGAATATAGACAACAAAAATATAGAATGGACAGAATATAGACAACAAAAATATCGAATTTGAGGTAAGTTAATATAAATTTTTTAAAGTATTTTTTATGTTAGTATATGTGTGAAAAGTGTATATTTATTTTATAATTTATTTTAGTTAATTAATTTTATGGTATTTAATGTTTGCGTAATATTATTCTGTAGCGGGTTGTGGGTTTATAGTGGAATAGGGTGGGAAGTAATTTAATTATAATTAATTAAATATGTTAATTTATTTATTTGTATTTATTTTGAATTCATTGTTAATTAATAATTAATTGGTAATTAATTAAAATATAATTGGTAATTATTTTAATTAATTGATTAATTGATAATTATGTTAATGTTATTAATGTATTTTCTGTAGCGGGTTATGGGTTTATAGGGAAATAGGGTGGGAAGTAATTTAAATATAATTATTAAAATTTTTAAATTTATTTATTGGTATTTATTTTGAATTAATTGATATTTAATTTTTTTATTGGCAATTAATTAAAAAATTGGTAATTAATTTTAATTAATTGATTAATTGATAATTAAGTACATTTTATTAATGTATTTACTGTAGCATGTGGGTTTATAGGGGAATAGGGTGGGAAGTAATTTAATTATAATTAATTACATTTTAAAATTAATTTATTGGTATTTATTTGGAATTAATTGATATTTAAATGTTTAATTGGTAATTAATTAAAATATAATTGGTAATTCATTTTAATTAATAGTTTAATTGATAATTATGTTAATTGTATTAATTTATTTTCTGTAGAGAGGTTGTGGGTTTATAGGGGAATAGGGTGAAAAGTTATTTAATTGTAATTAATTAAATATTGTTATTTATTTATTGGTTTTGTTTTGTTGTAATTTTTAATATTTTTTTATTGTTAATTAATTAATTGTTAATTGGTAAATAATTTGTATTAATAGGTAATTATTAGTAATAATTATTTATTTTTAATTTTTTATTGAATATTATATTATATAAAATTGTTAATTACTATTAGTTAATTTGTATTTGGTATTAATATTTACTTTATTTTTATTCATCTATGAAGTATTTACTTTCCCTACTGTTGCACTCTCTGGAGTGTGAATAGTCATTTTTACGCCTGCGCTATCCAACGCTTTCCCTACTGTTGCACTCACTTAAGTGGGAATAGTAATTTTTACCCCTACGCTATCCAATGCTTTCCCTACTGTTGCACTCTTTGGAGTGGGAATAGTTATTTTTACCCCTACGCTATCCAATACTTTCCCTACTGTTGCACTCTTTAGAGTGGGAATAGTAATTTTTACCCCTACGCTATCCAACGCTTTCCCTACTGTTGCACTCACTGGAGTGGGAATAGTAATTTTTACGCCTACGCTATCCAACGCTTTCCCTACTGTTGCACTCTTTGGAGTGGGAATAGTAATTTTAACTCTCCCGCTATCCAACGCTTTCCCTACTGTTGCACTCTATGGAGTGGGAATAGTAAATTTTATGCCTACGCTATCCAATGCTTTCTCTACTGTTGCACTCTCTGGAGTGGGAATATTAATTTTTACCCCTATGCTATCCAACGCTTTCCCTACTGTTGCACTCACTGGAGTGGGAATAGTAATTTTTACTCCTACGCTATCCAACACTTTCCCTACTGTTGCACTCTCTGGAGTGGGAATAGTAATTTTAACCCTCCCGCTATCCAACACTTTCCCTACTGTTGCACTCTCTGGAGTGGGAATAGTTATTTTTACCCCTACGCTATCCAATGCTTTCCCTAATGTTGCACTCTTTGGAGTGACAATAGTAATTTTTACTCCTATGCTATCCAACACTTTCCCTAGTGTTGCACTCTTTGGAGTGGGAATAGTAATTTTTACCCCTACGCTATCCAACGCTTTCTCTACTGTTGCACTACCTGGAGTGGGAATAGTAATTTTTACCCATGCGCGATCCAACACTTTCTCTACTGTTGTATTTACTGGAGTGGTAATAGTAAATGTTACTCTTCTATATTTTTTATTAATATTATGTTATATATATATATATATATATATATATATATATATATATATGTGTTAAAAAATGTAATTGTATGTTTATTTATTTTTAACTTAAATTAATTATTTATTAATTTTAAGGTTATTTAAGTATTTTAAGTATGTTTAAGTTAATTATATTTATTATTTCATTACTTTTACATTACTTTTAAGATATTTTAAAAATTCGATATTTTGACTAACATTGGGGTATATTACCAAGGGCAAGTATCGTCGCTTTTTCGGCGAATTGTGCCGAGGAAGCGGCGATACTGCTAGAGCCCTATTAACAAGGGCATTTTAAAGCCTGGCGCAAGCCCACTTTGCATGTCGACGATAAACATCGCTAATGACATGCAAAGTGGGCGTTCCCACGTCCAACCACATGTAAAATGTGATTGGAGGTGGGAACACCCTTTTACCTAGGCAGGCGTTGGGAGAGGGAGACCTGCGATAAACTCGTTTATCGCAGGTCTCCCAACGCCTGCTCTGACCAGGTGTTAGGGCATTGATAACATGGGGGAGTGGATCATAAAGCTGAATCCACCCCCCCCCATATTATCAAGGAACACATTAGCACGTGAAAACAACGTTTGTTTTCATGCGCTAATGTGCCATATCGCCGACTATCGTGGATTTCAATTCGCCTACGTGATGCGCATTGATAATTGCGCACTAAAAAGGCGATGAAATCCGGTGATAGCCGGCGATATGGGGATGTGCGTTGTGCATTTACTAACACACTTCTTGGTATTATGCCCCTATATTTTTTACATCGATATTTTTGATTCGATATTTTTGTACTTACCTGTTTGGAGATAGGAAGTCGATATTTTGGTATTCTATATTTTTTAATCGATATTTTGCTACATCGATATTTATGACATCGATATTATGTCAGTGATCCGCAGATAACATAATGTGACTGTGATATGTCAGAAATGATTTATGACCAGTCAGCCTTTGTGAGTTATGACCAGTCACGTGATTTACGAGTCTGTCAAAATGATTTATGACTTGGTAAATGGACTGATTAATGACCTTTCACGTTTATAATTTATGAGCTTGTCAAAAGTGATTTATGAACTCAATGACGTTGATTCATGGCCCTGTCATATTGAGTTATGACTGGAGTCCTGTAATGCAAAAAGTATTTCAAACATGTTAACAGAATAAACTGCGGCCAACACCTACCACAAGAAACAAGACACATGTTTGGCAAAATTTTTTGTGAGATGTGGGAGGAATGATAAGCCAGTCTGTTTGGAGTAGGCCCAGTGCTGTGTTAATTTTTCTAACATCCGTTAGATGTAATGGTAAGAATAACAGGGCATATTATCATCACATGTGATACTTATCGCAAATCGCGCATTCCGTGATTTTCTTTACCGCCGCCTATCACTGTATTTCAGCGCTGGGTGAGCGACGTATTATTAACGCTTTTCACCCAGGCAATGTGAAATCCAGTGATAGAAGGTGATAACATGCATTAGCGTGAGAAAAGCAGCGAAAAATGTCCTGCGATAATGTTAACTTTGATAATAGGCAGGTGTGGACTTAGCCCTGAAATTCACCTCCCATGTTACAGATGGCTAAGTCGGATTAATAGCAGGAGTTAAAATCCTGGGATAAAGGGGCCTTAGCGCGACTTTGATCATCGATTCGCGGGTCTGGGGCATCCTTGTAAATATCGCAATGCAATTTTAGCGATGTGTACCCATGTTGTTCTGTGAGGAACGCCCACTTTGCATGTCATTAGCGATAATAATCGCTGACATGCAAAGTGGAGAAAAGACGGGTGCTAACTCAAGGAAACATGCGGTAGCCTGTACATGATGATAGAGCGATATTTAAATAGCCGCTTTTCGGACGAAAACGGACGATAACGCGGCAAAATTGGGCTTGATAATATGCCCCAACATCTGTAAATCTAGTCTAATATTCATTCAATGTATCCTCGTCATCAATGTGTACAGAGGACACATTCATACTCTATTTCTTGCTAAAATCTTTTCCCCCAAATTCCATGAATCTACACACCTTTGCAAAGTGACCACCTTTCTCACAATTCAGAAATTTACGTCTAACAGTAGGTCAATTGGCCAAGTTTCCTAAATGAGACGGTGACCCACAGTGATAACCCTAACGCATTTTACGGTTGTCCCGAATTTCATGATTTTCATTCCCTCAGCCTCCATACTCCTTTCATTTTTCGTATCAACTCGTATTGGTGCAACACTTGTTTCCTCTCTATTGTTAGATAACTCTCTCCACCCCTTTTGCCATTCCAATTAGCTCAGCCAATGATGGATTGCAGGTACATAAAAGCCTTTCCTGTATTTTATTGTTGTAGCAACCCAAAACTAATTGGTCATGAAGATACATGTCTATGCTGCCTTCAAAGTCACAAGATGCAACCAATATCCTTAAGCTACTTATAAATTCCTCAATTGTTTCAATACTGCTTTTCTTTTGCAAAACAAACCCCAAACCTTTCAACAATCACAAGCGGCTGTTCACTAAATTGTTTTCCTAAATGTACAACAGCTCCACGAAAGTCATCCCAGTGTTCATCTTCATCCTCAGGTGCGTGCAGTTCTGCCAGGTTCTCATAAATGTCTTGAGCTGCAGCACCTAAATAACTCAAAAATCTCTTTTTTCCTTTCAGGATGAAACTTCCTCACATCCATGGCCAACAAGTAGCTCTCAAAACTTCTATTCCATGCACAACATTTAACTAGTGGTTTCCCTGCAGATTGTAAGAACGGAGGTGGCTGAGCTACAAATTGCAAGGCAATACTTTGTACTTAAAGGTAAACTAAAAAAAATAAACAAAAATAAATAAATAATAAAAACCTGTTCCAGGCACTTCACTCAATAACTGCATAAATGCCTCAATAATAGAGATGCATGTAAAGATGGGTCTCAGTCAGGATTCTTTCTTCAAGTATTTTATTTGGCAACCCCGCTTAACATAGCAGGAACGATCTCCACAAGTGCACTGTCTCCCATCAACTGTCCCACCCTGGAACCCCACATACACGTTCTTATTCTAAGAACTTACCAACATTCCAAACAAGAATGCTACAACACAACACATCTTCCCCCTTACAATAATAAACAACAAAGGAAACTATATACAACAACAAGGAGAGGAAGAGAAAAAAAAAACGAATAGTAAATTGATCAGACTAACATATAATCTCTAAATCTGTGAGGAGTATGAACGACTCTTCCAAATCTTCCCAATCTCATTGTACCTGTACAAGGTTGTTCACCCAAGCCTTCACCTTCTACGCAATTTCCTTCCTCAATTCTCTCTTCATCTTCCATTGTATCTTCCACTTCATCTTCCCACAACCAATCCCCAAACATAGCTGCAGTTTCCCCCACATCCTCCTCCTCAGCTTTTTTTACATTTTTACATTTTGCTATTCGACTCATATGCCACACCCGACCATCCCTAAGTCTGGCCGAATTTTTCAGACACTCTATAACCTTACAAGGTTTAGAAAAAACACTTTCTCCCTTTGCCACTTTACCCCACTTCTTGGTTTTTACCCAATCTCCTACTGCAAGTTCTTCCACCCTTGTCACATTTTTCTTGTCATAGTTCCTTTTGTACACTTGTTGAGCTTTTATGATATTCTCCTTTACTTTTTCTGGTGACCATTCAACATGTTTTGTACTATTCATCCAACCAGTATTGTCCCTTGTGATCGGTTCTCTACCCCTCATCACCACGAAAGGACTCAACCCAGTGAGAGAAGGTGTGAGACGATAACCCCACAACATTTTTTTAAGCTCAACTTCCCAATTCTTTTTATTCTGGCATGCAATTTGTATTGTTCCTTTAATGACACGATTAAATCGCTCTACAGCTCCATTACCAGAGGGATGGTACACAGATGTCAACGCATGTGTAATACCATTCCTTTTTATAAAATCTTCAACCTTCACTGCTGTAAAATGTGTACCATTATCGCTGATAATTCTTTTCGGCAATCCTTCTCTCAAGAATAAACCTTTAAGAAAATCAATCACAGTCTCTGCATCAGCTTTTTTTGACAACTTCTAATTCAACCCATTTACTGAAGTAGTCTATTAAAACTATAATAAACCTACCCTCATACTTGTTCTGGACTGGACCAACAAAATCAATTGCAATCAAATCCCAAACCATTTCAGGACATTTCACAGGTGACAATGGTGGTTTTAACGTCGTCAAGCTTTTATCCGAATCAGCACATTCTTTGCATTCTCTCACCACCCTTTCCACCACAACATCCACACCTGGCCACCAATATGAGCTCTTAACTCTTTTCTTGGTCCTAACAATCCCAAAATGTCCTTCATGACATAAATCTACTATTCTTTTCCTCAGGGTTTTCGGTGGTACAACCTTTCCTCCTCTGAAAATAGATCCCGACTCTACACTCAACTCACTTCTCACCTCCCAAAAACTTCTTTCTTCTTCCACATCTGGTTTCTTTCCACCCCAACCTTCTAAAACCCTCTCTTTAACTTTCTCCAACAACTCATCTTTTTCATAATGCTCAAACCACTCTTTTTCTCCAATCAATTCCTCGAAGTCTTCCTCCACCACAGCAATTTGATAATCATCCCATTCACTTCTAGGTACTTCTTTGATTGGTAAGGGCATTCTACTTAAACAGTCTGCAATTTTATTTTGTACTCCAGGAACATATTTTATCCTGTAATTGTAATCCTGCAACCTCATAGAAAGTCTTGCTATTCTCGCTGATGCCCTAATCATTCCTTTTGTAGTCAACAAATTCACTAGTGGTTTATGGTCCGTTCTTACATCAAACTCATTCCCCCATAAATACACTCTGAAGTGCTTCATACCCCACACACAACCAAGGGTCTCCCTTTCAATTACCGAATATAGTTCTTCTGCTGGTGTCAAACTCCTTGATGCAAATCCAATTACAACTTCTTTCTCCCCACCTTCATTTTGCGTCAACACTGCACCCAAACCTTTTCCGCTTGCATCCACTGTTAACACACTCCTCAATTCCGGATCAAATCCCTTAATTGGTGTGGCACAACAAATATCTCTTTTAAGGACCTCAAAACCTTTTTTACACCTCTCATTCCATTCAAACTTACATTTTAGTTTCAACAACTGCCTTAAATCATAGGATTTCTCTGAAAAATTCTTCCCGAATTTCGAATAATACTCCGTCAGCCCTAAGAACGAACGGAGTTCATCCTTATTCTTAGGCTCTGGAGCCTCACTCACTGCCTGCAGTAATTCCTTCTTTGGAGAGATACCGTCCGCACCAATATTATGACCTAAATAAACCACTTTTTGCTTAGCAAATTTACACTTCCCATATTCTGCCGTCAGCCCCTTATTTCTCAAAACATCGAAAACATCCTTCAATCTCAGGTCATGAGTCTTCCTATTCTCTCCCATCACCAAAATATCGTCCTGGAAAAACAACACTCCTGAAATCCCTCTTAAAACTTCACTCATAATCCTCTGGAAAACTGCCGCCGCAGAGGCTAGCCCAAACGGCATCCTGACATATTGGAAACACCCAAAAGGTGTAATAAAGGACGTTATCTTCCGGCTCTCTTTGTGCAATTCAACCTGATGGTACGCTGACGATAGATCAACTGTTGAAAACCATCTCATTCCCTTGGTTTTTGCTAACAACTCATTAATTTTAGGTAGGGGGTATCTATCTACTAAGATCTCTTTGTTCACACCTCTCAAATCCACACAAAGTCTAATCTTTCCATTTGATTTCCTTGCTACCACAATCGGAGACATCCATACAGACGACTCTATCCTCTCGATAATTCCCGATGTCTCTAACCTCTCCAACTCTTTCTCCAATTTATTCCTCACTGTAAATGGTACATTTCTCACTTTATAATTTACAGGAACAGCATTCTCTTTCAACTTTATTTCATGCTTGAACCCCTTAAGCACACCAATTTTTCCTGAGAATACATGACTGTACTCTTCTTTAAAAAGAAATTTAAAATCATCATCCTCTTCTAGTACCATAACTTGCTCTTTTGCATTAGGGTTAAGTATTATATCTAAGCTCGCTTGATCTTTCCATCCTAAAACACTTGGTCCATACTCTGCCACATACATCCTTCCCTCTGCTACTCTCCCTTTGAACACAAATGTAACATCTCTACACCCTAGAATAGGAATCCTTTTTCCCAGTGAATCCTCTCGGATTGATGTCACTTTCCATTAAATCCATGCCAATTTCTTTCTCAAACTTTTCCTTCCACATATCCAAATTGACAATGGTATAAGGCGATCCCGAATCAGCCACTAAAATTACTTTAACTCCCGCCACTTCAATTTCACATTTTGGTTTGTTCCTACCATTACTCTTTACATCCAAAATAAAATCCCTTATTATAAAAATGTCATCATCATCTGAATCATCTTCTTCTTTCTCCTTCTTTTTTTCGTCTTCTTCCTTTGTTACATATTTTATCCTTGCAGACTTTTCCCTTCTATAACAAACTCTTGCATAGTGACCAATTAATCCACACACTGTACATTTCTGATCTTTTGCTCTACATGCTTGACTGTTCGCCAAATGTGTATAACTTCCACATCTGTAACACGCCAAATTGGTAGTGCCTTCTCTTCTGTGTTCATTCTTTGCTCCTTGAAAGTACTTCTTCTCCGACTTCCTCTCATTAAATTTATCTCTCTTCTCTGCACCAACACTGCTTGCTCTTATCGTTTTCCTTACAATGCACACCTCTTCTTTTTCTTTTTCCTTCTCTTCATCCAAGGCTGCTTTTGCACACCTGACTGATACTTCAGCTTTTCTTACAACGGCTAACACTTTGTTGAGTGTTCCATCTCCCATGGTCCATAATCTTTCTTGCACCCTCTTATTATTTGTAAGCATAATAATTTGATCTCTTATTAGCTCCTCTTCAATCTGTCCAAATCTGCATTTCTCTGCCATTCTTTTCAAAACTCCTAAATAATCATCAATCTTTTCCTCTTTTTCTTGTTTTCTTCTGAAAAACTTGTATCTATCAATTGCTACACATACTGTCGGTGCATAGTACCTCTCTAAGTCGTCCAACGCATTTTCATATACATCTGTTTCTTCAGCACCTCTTTCTTTTTTTTGCATCCGTTCATACTGTCTAATTCCTTCTGGTCCTAAGGAATGCAGCAATATTCCTTTTTTTATTTCTGGTGTCATTTCTTCATTTTTTATAGTGAACATGTAATTTTTAAAGTATACTTTCCACTCTTGCCATCTTATTTTTGGTTCACCTGGCTCTGTTAAGAATGGTATTGGTGGTGTCAAAGTGAATGTTTGTGCTGCACACATTTTTTAAGATTCTTTACACTCTCAATAAATTTCACTTCTTTTCTTTTTTTTTTTCCTTCCTCCTTCCTTTTATTATTTTTTTCTCTTCACTTCAATTTTTCAAAATGTACTTTTCAGCATTTCAGCTACTAATTTGCTCCCTTCTATTCGTTTCCTTCTTTAAAACGAATACGAGTTTCCCCAACTCGTCAAAATGGCCGCCGACGTGATGACGTCACACGCTAGTCAATCAGCGTGTGTACCTCACTTCTTCTTCTTTACGCGTCACAATTGCTGTATCTCCTTGCTGCCATACGCAGTGTCAGAGTCGCACTTCTCGCGCCTCTCTTCATGCATCACAATCAGCCAGACGCTGCTGCTCTTGCTGCTGGGCACCGACGCACTTCTCAAAGCTTCAATTTCTGCACGCGCTCCTCAGCCGACACGCGCCTCTCACAGTGAAGTAGTGTGGCTCACTGGTTAGAGGCGGCAGACCCGAGAGCAGAGGACGGCCCGGGACCAGGGTTCGATTCCCGGCGCGGCAGGTTTCTGGACCAGGGTCAGCGGACTCGATAATTCTCTCGCCTCGGTGCCCACTCTGATCAGCGATCACACTCGGCAACTCTGGGCATTAGCTTGCCTCATCTTCACTAACGGCCCCACCAGACCGCCGGGGATGCCTGGTCTCACCCTGGAGATACCCATTAAGGGACCATCTCTCAGGGAAGCCAGGAAGGGTTTCGCAGCGGTCGAAGCGCCTTGGGACCCTACGGGTAAGTAGTGCGCTATATAAATGCCTATACATACATACATGCTTCAATCGCCGCACGCGCTCCTCAGCTGACACGCGCTGATTCAACGGTAATGCGATACTTTCTTCTTCTTTCTTTTTTTAAATTTTAAAGTCATTAACTTCTCACTCCGTCATTCCGCTCACCTCAGTTTAAGTCAATTTCATCATCAATTCATATTTTCCTCGTTCATCTGTATCTTCCTGCCACTTCACTTTTTTTTTCTTCCTTTTAACTCTGTGGGTCCTCGCAGAGTTGCCCAATCCTCGTCCGCCAAAATTGTAAAGATGTGTCTCAGTCAGGATTCTTTCTTCAAGTATTTTATTTGGCAACCCCGTTTAACATAGCAGGAACGATCTCCACAAGTGCACTGTCTCCCATCAACTGTCCCACCCTGGAACCCCACATACACGTTCTTATTCTAAGAACTTACCAACATTCCAAACAAGAATGCTACAACACAACAATGCACAATACAGGTGACTTAAAACTTAATCCAGGACATCTTAGATTCACAGATGGTGTGTATCATTGCTCGAGGCATACACTATGTTGAATACTGCTTCCCAGAAGGTGTACATGTCACCGTACTCGAGATGTGCTCATTGAAAATCACTGACCAAAGAAGAAAACATGCCACACCTTCTAAGATGATGACGCGTACTGCACTTTACAACTGAGAGAAGGGTGCGTCCTTCAGCGAGTGTGAAAGTATCCAGTCAGAACAGTACTACGAAAAGGGCCCCAAAATGTTTGGATTCCAATTAAGATCAATGAAGTACTTCCCAACCAAATAAAATGACCTCCATGCATCGCCATGCGTCTGTTTCAGTGGGAATTCGGGCCTTAACTTCTTGCTTGCTGAAACATACTCGCGTTGCCAGGCAGAGACTGAAACACAATGATGCCCAGCAACGAAGGATGCCGCGTTGAAGGATTGCATGCAGGTAGGCACAAAACCGTTAAGGCAGCACACCAAGGGCAGTTCAAAAACAAACACAGGCAGCGTGTGCAACACCCGTTGGGTCTAAAGATATGTTGACCAACACATAGCAGTCGCATGCAGAAAGCACACAGTATAAGGCGGCGCCTGAATTTACTTTGTAAGTTACACAGGGTGTCTCTCACTCAGTGCAATCTCCTCCATCGCCTAATTTCACCCCAATTAGCAGCACAAGACAAATCCACCAGTATACATGGTATGTTTATCCAACGGGCAGCGCATTTGCTTGGAAAGTACTGTGGTGATGCTTCCTTTATTGAATAGCATAATCGTTCGCTAAGTCAGGTTTTGGACACTTTCTCTCAATAAAACGTGACAATCAGAAGATAGATAAATGCAAGTTTCCCACAAGCTAATTAGATTACCTAGGTCATACCATTTCCAGCTCAGGGATAAAACCCAAATCGTCACTTACGAAAGCCATTAAGGAGGCTGGGCTCCCATTGACAGGGATTCTTTACGCTCCTTTCTTGGCTTAGCCGAATACTATGCCAGGTTTGTTCCCGAGTATGCGCAAGCTGTAGAACCCCTCCGTTCCTTGTTAAGGAAAGGAACTAAGTACACATGGTCACAAGATAAGGAAACTGTGTTCATTCCGGTTAAAACACTCTTTGAGAAAGCTCCTGCTTTAAGCGCCTTTCAAGGAAGTCTCACTTTTGACACTACTATTGATACAAGTCAAATGGGTCTTGGGGCTATATTAAGCCAAAAGCAAACAAGTAGAGAAACACAGTTGCAGTCGCCTCACGAGCCCACAAACAGTGTGAGAAACAATATAGCACAATCGAAGGGGTGCCGTTGGCTTGTGTCTGGGCCGTTACCAAATTTCAAATGTACGTTTGGCGTTGTAGGTTTATTCTTCAAACAGATCACAAACCCCTGGTGCACATTTTTTCCAATGGTGCTAATAGCAATTTATCAGCAAGGTTAACAAGATCGGTGCCCAAATTACAAGAAGATGTGTTTGAAATCAGGCATGTTCCAGGTGGGAAAAACTTTTGTGCAGACTGCCTGTCACGCATGCCTGTAGAAGACGCAGAAGAAAATTACTTTGTTGATGATGTGGTGAGTGTTGCGTCTGTAGATGGCATTAGCCTCACATTTTGTGCAGGTTTGAGTGAACTGGACTGGTTGATTGCTTGTTAGGAGGATGAGACCTGGGGCAAAGTTTGTAAGTGTGTGGTTCAAGGTTGATGGGAAAAAAGAACACTAAGCGCATCATTGAATTCTTTTGCACAATTAGCAGATGAACTGTCCTTAGTCAATGGTTTGCTTATGAGAGGGGTTTTGTATGTACCTCCGACAAAAGTAAGGGATTCTATCATTAAACATGCACATCAAGGGCATTTAGGCTCCATCAAAACTATCATGAAAATCAAACAGTACTATTGGTGGCCAGGAATAGATCCCCAGGTAAGTTTCTGAATTGATAAGTGCACTGAATGTCTCACTTCCGACAAACACTGAAAGACACATAATACTCCATTGCATCCTGTCCAGTATCCTGGTGTCTCATGGGAGAAATTAGGGTTAGATTGTGCAGGACCTTTTATTTTGTTACCGGATCATATGAGGTATTTGCTGCTTTTGATTGATTATCTAAATGGATGTACTTTCTTTTGTAAAATCCACAGACTCTGAGTCAGCTATTGAACGTTTAAGACAAGTACTTTTGCATTGAAGGTTCACCCAATCAAGTAGTCACTGATAATGGTTCACACTTTATGTCTGATCGTATGTCCAAATGCTTTGCACAACATGACATCATACACTTACGGACAGTTTTGTATGCTGCTTCATCCAATGACTTGGTAGAAATGGGCAACAGATTCATCAAGGAGGGGGTGCAAACTGCATTGGCAAGCAACATGGATGTCATAATTTTCATCAAACAAAATGTGTGGTGTTATAACACATCCCCACATTGTACCACTGGTGTAACACTAATGTCACTCCTTAGAGGCATAGAAGCTCGTAGAAACCTGTTTCCCTCTTGGTTAGATGATCGGTTAAACAAAGTTACTATTTCGAAAGGGAAACCTGTTTCCAACGTGATACTTTCACAGCATAACATGAAAGAATACTTTGACTACAAACATAATGCGTCCTTTCAACCATTTACAGAAGGTGAGTGGGTGCTCATAAAAAGTCCTATAAAAGTCACTAAAGGGCAATCATCCTATTCAGTTCCAGTCTAGGTGGAAAGGGCAGGCAAAGCTTCTGTATTATGATACTACTGTGATGAGTGTACTGGTCCCAGGTGCTCCTATGGAATTCACATAACACTATTTCATGTCTAAAATTGTTTAATATTGTTTTTCTGATTGTAAGAGCGTGTGCTTCGAATCATGTAAATTGCTTCTGTATTATTAGCGGGATGAGGGTGGTGGAACAAACGTCCATTAGTCAGACGGACGCCTCAACAGGCCTACATCATTATTGGCATGACTAAATCCATTTTAGAACCTGATTATGCAACTTGGGTACAACCATCTACTTTAGTGCAGCCATCCTAATTTGATTATTGTGTTTCAACTTCAACTGATGTGGGCGCTCCTAGTAGTAAATTTGACCCATTGCCCATTTCAGGTGGCATCTTGGGGTCTAACCCTACTGATATTTCAGTAGCAATGCTCGAACCATCAAGATGCCTTTGAAATTTAAATATTTTGTAATGTACTGATTTTGTAGTTCTAGTTCTTGCCCACATTAGACCTCCAATACTGTAGAACATTATATCATTCACGTTTCTTTAGTAGTATGTGATGTTGATACTTGTTAATATGTTCATTCCATAGTTTCTTTTATGTTTGTCATTGTATAGGGGAAGGTGATGTAGTGGTGCTACCTTTATTGAATGTTTTTTGTGTGGTCGTGCGGCAACCCCGCGTGCCCTCGAATGTGTTTACTTACAAAGCCTCTGGTGTTCCTGAGCGATGGTTGGGTTCCACGGCAGTTCCTGCTGTTGCGGATTCCAACCGGTTGCTCTGGAGCGTCGTGGGCACTTACTTGCGAATAAACTCCTTCAAAAACACTCTTCGTTTCTGTGTGATCTCACTACAAGTTGCCATTTTCAAAAGCGAAGTAGTCACCTCCCATGTCAAAATGTTGTAGTCTATGGTCGGGGCTTTCTAGGTGAACGCTCGAGCCATCCTTGTCGCCAAAATCATGAAGTACATTGCATGTACCCTAGAACACGTAAAGTTAATACAGTCTTATTTCAGACAAAGTTAATGCAAAAAAACACGATGAGTCTTGTTCTTTACTCTTCTTTCTCGTTTAATCCGACATCCCAGAATTTGGGGTCGATGTATTTTCAAGCCAAGCCAACACGTGTTTCGTCGCTTCTTGTACACATTAGAACATGTGACTTGTTCACGGCTGAGTATATGGTCTTTGATGTATTTCTTTCATGTGGCGATAATTCCAGGCCACCTGGTCCCGTGGCGTGTAAAAATGTTGATCCTTGTAGGATACTGCAATGATATTTACTGGTTCAATATCAGCACTCCAAAATCTGTTTGTGTATCGACATACGCCCAGTACGCGTTGCCTCTCGTCCACGCCGGGAAACACTCGAGGCGTGGACGAGAGGCAACGCGTACTGGGCGTATGTTGATACACAAACAGATTTTGGAGTGCTGATATTGGACCAGTAAATATCATTGCAGTATCCCACAAGGATCACAATTTTTACATACCACGGGACCATGTGGCCTGGAATTATCGCCACATGAAAGAAATACATCAAAGACCATATACTCAGCCGTGAACAAGTCGCATGTTCTAATGTGTACAAGAAGCGACGAAACACGTGTTGGCTTGGCTTGAAAATAAATCGACCCCGAATTCTGGGATGTCGGATTAAACGAGAAAGAAGAGTAAAGAACATGACTCATTGTGGTTTTTTGCATTAACTTTGTCTGAAATAAGACTGTATTAACTTTACGTGTGCTAGGGTACATGCAATGTGCTTTGTTCTGTTGTCTTTCCATTCAGAGGTTTTGGAAGACAGGTGTTTCTCCTCTACCTTTTAGCACCGTCAATAAATAGTATCAGAACACAGGAATAACAATTAGTGTACTGCCCTTCAGCGCCTAGTTACCTATCAAAAATACCACCCCTTTTCAAAATCATGAAGTGTTCACACCAAAGAAGATAATGCTTCCAAAGTTTAATGAGTTTATTTCGTATCAGGAAGCCCTGCACAACACTGCATCCTCTGCTCAGTCTGCCTCTAACAACTGTTGTCCCTCGAATCATGCATCCCCACACTCTTTATTCCATCACTATGACACACCAATGAATGACATGTAAAGGCAGACTGAGGAAGTAATGCAGAGGGACAAGGGACAAACACATAAGAATACAAACATCATACCATGAGTACTTTTAAGCCTACAACAAGTACCTGTTCAACACCTAAATAGAGCAATTAGCAACTGAAAGGTGAGCAGTCATTCTTTGCAAAGGACCTTCCACTGCATGGCACTAAGTCTGGTAGTGATTTTAGTAACTTTTGATCCACTTAACCTACAAACTATATTTTGTTAAAATCTGCATATTATTCAGCAGATGGTGGAATATGTGGTAAGTGCGGTAAATACATATTTATGCTAAAAATGCATTGCCTTAGCTGTAGAATCTCATAATTGTTGTGGCCTTCCTATATGGGGGGGGTGTAGTTTGTTGCTGACTTGTGAAATTCTTACACTGCCAGTAGACCTGCTTTATCTACTATACCATTAAAGCCACATTTATTTAATTTGATTGTTATAGTACTTTCAACCACTGTGCTGAACATGCATTATACAATTGTCACATTAAAAAGTACAGAAAGTGAACAAATAAGTAACTCCAAGCGAAAACCCTGCTTATCATAAGGGAGGTGTCTTTTTGAGAGAGGATGAAACAAGGACAGAGTGGAAGCAGAATCTAACAGAAGGTGACGAGCAGTCCATTGCTTGGGTGTGAAACAGCAAAGGAAGCTGAAGCAGTAGGGGGCTCAAGAGGGCGAGAAGTGAGTAAACGAAACATCCTGAGATGTAGAGCAAGTGATGTAGAAAGGAATATACATAGACATGAAGGAAGACAAATGCGGAGATTCAAAGCCATTGGCACATGTAAGATGCAGTTCAAAGGGAAGGAAGGGAAGCAGCAGGACCATGCGGAGTGTAGATGAAGGACGTTTGAAGATCAGTCTGACGTGGAGTTAAGGGAGCACTACAGGAGGGAAAGAGAAGGTGAAGAAAGACTGGGCAAAATCGCAGAGCAGCAGTCAATGCGAGAAGGGACTAATGAGGCATAGTAAAATAAAAGTGGGAGCATAACACACGCCAAGTACTGTTTCAGAAGTGACACGACTGAAGACTAACAGGACGGGGAGAAAAATGGCGCCAAAGTTCAGGGCAGCAGAGAGGTTGTGAGAGAGATGGGGATAAATAGAAGGAGTGCAGATATCGGTGGAGCGACGGAAGAAAAAGCACTCCAGTCTTAATGTAATTCAGGCAAAGAAACTGTGAGGTTAATGTGGACTGTAAATAAACACGAAGAAATGGAATAGTAATTGGAAAGGCAGAGGGGAAAAGAATAAAGTAAAAATTGAGAATAGGGAATTGCCAGAGTAGAAATGAAAGCCATGATGTACAAATTAAGGTGAATGGTGAAAAGGGAAACCAAGAAAGGCAGACCACAACACCTTAAATCTCACAAAATAGAGAGAAATAGAAGGGGATCAAAGGACGACCCAAGAGCATGTAGGGAAACGAAAGATAAGATGAGCGCGCGATGCAAGTGCAGAACAGCCACTTGTTCGACAACAGCACACTTAAGATATCACACGTGCCAACCACGGCTAATGCAGAAAGAACTACAAGTCAAAACTACTTATTTGGACCAAAAACCTAATTGAAAAACTACTCTTCTAATAATAATTCTCCTTGATTCTCCTGCATTTACAAGCCCGTGCATTTACAAGCCATCGCCAGAAACCCTCACCACACCCCCAACTCCTGAAATATTCTATTATTCTATCCTACAGCTAGGCTCCCCATTGCTGCCATGTCCTATAAAACAATGAAGCACAAATCACCCTCCACTCTGACGAAATTCAACCAGGGTGCACATTCATTAGCACACAGCTACACTTTCTGAGAACAAAGGACGGCAATTGAAAAGCTGCACTATTGTTCTTCCCTGCAAGACACACAATGGCTTCTTCCGAAATAGAATACACTCGCTATTTTTGCTGCAAATTCAATAATGCAGCCAAACAAGTACATTTGAAGGATATTGTAATCAGCTTGGATAAATGTATCTGTAGAAAGTATGGAGCCATTGGTCATGTGGTTCTCGTTGAGCAAAAGTCCTCCGTGATTTATTATAGAATAATAGTCCACTGTGGAGGGCCATACAGATTGCTTATTGCCCTCTTGCAGAGATATAATCATGATCAGCAGGGCCCCATACCAAGGGAGAACACTTTTAAGAACTGGTGCAGCTGAATGAGGGTTGTAATGCTAATAGAACATTTCATTGACTGAGGAAAACATGTTGAAAATTAAACAAGGCAAAAAGAAAGACAAATACTTGAAGCAGTAGGTTTACTAGCCATTATTGGCCCTCTGTCACTCCACTGTTTTCACTGGAGGTCCCAGAAGTCCAGTGTTCTAAAATATTTGCATAACCTTTCGGTTGAGTATGTTTTTCTTTTTTGTGTATCTGAAATGACTGAGCACAAGGGCAAATTTTTAGAGAATTAGAAGGATGCTTATGACAAATAGAATTATAGAAGGGTAACTGAGAGTAAAGGGCATGATTTTCATGAAGGGTTTTTGAGTGATAGCCAAATTACCAGTAACTTGGTCGGACGATAAAGAAGTTGGCTTTAGCCTAAAAATCTAGGGGCATATTACCAAGCTATAGCGATAATTATCGCTAAGCTTGGTTAGCGGGTATTAAAATATCGCCGCGCTCCGACGATTTTTACCGCTGAGATACCTTGCTATTATCAAAGTTTATCTCAAAATCTCTAAAAATCGCGGGAAATGCATGAATATCGCTGTAAAATCAGCGATATTCATGCATTATCGTGACAATGCTCTTAGCCATGTTATCCACCTTCCATTGGATAACATGGCTAAGAACTGCTCTGGGCAGGCGTAAGCTTTTGGAGATAATCACGCTTAGCGCGATTATTTCCAAAAGTTGGTAATAGGTGATAGCGATGTTAGCGACTGTTTCCAGTCGCTAACATCTTGGCATGCCCACTTTGCATGTCATTAGCGATAATTATCGCTGACATGCATAGTGGGCCCCTAAATGCCCGCTATCGCCTATTAGCTGTCGCTAACTGGTGTTAGCGACAGCTAGGTAATAGGGCGATAAAATGATCGCCGCTTTAGCTCGGAGATTTGGGGAAGGGGATAGGCCCAGCAGAACCCTAGCGAGGTTGATAGCCCCCCGTACACAATCGCATTACATACACGCTATCCACGACACTGGGGGATCCCTGGTTCTTGGCCAGGAAGCAGTACTACACGCTTTCACAGACTTTTACACGTCCCTATACACCACCAGACAACCCGAGATCCCAGCTTCCCTGGAGAGCTTTTTAGATTCCGTCGCCCTAGTTTGGTTCAATAATAACCATAGACAATATATGGACCTCCCAGTAACAGTTCAGGATATACTTCAGGTGATAAAGAGCATGCCGGCCAACAAGGCCCCTGGCCCTGACGGTCTGACGACGACCTTTTACAAAACGTACGCGGAAGAACTGGCGCCGAAATTGCATTCGGTGTTTGTTGAGGCCCTTGAGTTGAACTCCCTTCCTGACTCCATGCATGAAGCCTTAATCATTACACTATTGAAGCCTGACAAAGATGAACTGTTTCTGGATTCCTATAGACCCCTCTCCCTGATCAATGTGGACGCCAAAATCTATGCCAAAATCATTGCGGATAAACTACAACCAATGTTGCCGATCATCGCACTCCCCGACCAATCCGGGTTCATCCCTGGTCGAGCCACATCACATAATCTCAGAACCATATTCTCGGTCCTACATTACTTGCACCCCTCAGTTCATGCAGCAGTGGTGTTCCTTGACGCCACTAAGGCGTTTGACTCCTTGGAGTGGCCTTATTTATTCAGGGTCCTTGAACGGATGGGATTCAGTCGTAATTTCATAACCCTAATCAGACTTCTGTATAGTGCGCCTAGGGCCAGAGTGAGTGTAAATGGCCTCGTCTCCAAACCCTTCGCGATCTCTAGAGGGACCAGACAGGGATGCCCACTGTCCCCTCTCCTGTTTGCCATTGCAATGGAGCCGCTTGCGGCCAGGATACGGCAACACCACACCGCGAGGGGTATTGGGTTCAGCTCACGAAGTTTACTGATTTCGCTATACGCGGATGATGTGACATTGTACATTGTAAACCCCAGAGACAACATGAATCCGCTGCTCCGTGAATTTGTGAGGTTCGAGGGCCTTGCAGGAGTGTCCATAAATTGGACGAAATCTGTTGCATTCCCCCTCACGGACGAAACAGTTCAGCCGTCACCGGACTATCCACTGCGTTGGGAGACTGACGCGGTTAAATACTTGGGAATCTGGATCAGTCGGGATACACAGGAGTTGTGGTCTCTTAACTTTGGCAGAGCAGTGGACTGGCTTGAGAGGAAAATTGAGGTCTGGAACAAATTGCCCCTGTCACTGGTGGCACGAATAGCCTTGGTGAAAATGGTGGTACTCCCCAAATTCCTATATCTGTTCGTGAATGTTCCGCTGCCCATGACTGCGCACTTCCATGCGAGAGTCCGCTCCCTGCTACTCCAACTGGTTTGGGCCGGGAAGCAAGCGAGGGTATCCTGGAACCTGCTCACACTCCCACTGAGACAGGGAGGCCTCGGAGCTCCCGACTTCAAGCTTTACGCCCTATGCGCTCAGGCGCAGTTCCTACATTTCTGGGCCTTCCCCACCCCTTACCAACCACACGTGGCGGTGGAACTAGCCGTTGCTGCCCCGCTGCCACTCCGGGTGGCGCTTTATGGTAAAGTCAAGCGACCTTCAAAGGATGTGGACACTGTGGAAATGATTCGCTGGTCTTGGCGCGAATTACAAACCAGAGCGAGCCTCTCCTTGCTTTATGCGCCAGCTATCCCTCTAAGGGGCAACCCGATGTTGCCTTGCTTGAGTTCTAGAGGAGACACACTCACGTTCCGAGGGCAAAGGCTGCATACATTTGCGGACATATATCCCGAGGGCACCTTTATGACATTGACTGCAAATGAAGACGACGAACCTGGTTCCTTTGCGGACACACTGCTGTACCACTCCCTTCGGGAATCCTGTAAGAAATTGGGGCCCCAATTCCCTGAGGAGCCGCCGGCACTCGATGCCCTCCATAATCTGCTTTCCAGACCTTCCCCCAAAAAACTAGTGTCACGACTGTACAATTGCATGCAGGAGCAAGCCCCGATAGCAATATCCACGGCTCGACAGGCTTGGGATGCAGACCTGAATGACCCTCTGACAGACGACATGTGGGAATATTGCTGCAAGCAACTCACGGCCCTGTCTCCGAACTATCGTTTAAGGCTCATCCACTTCAAATTTCTGCACCGGTACTATCGCACACCGGCTCTGCTGCACCGCATAGGCATCCGCGAGGATGCTAATTGCTGGAAGTGTGGAGGAGCAGATGCGTCCTTTCTTCATGTGGCGTGGAGCTGTCCTAAGCTGGGTGAATACTGGTCTGATATTTTCACTGCCATTAACCAGATTCTATATAGAGCAGATGCACCGTCACCGCTCCTAGGCTTGTTAGGATATGTCAAAGACACAGACCCTTGTGATAGAAAATTACATGCATTGTTCCTCCTATACGCCAAAAGACAAATATCACTACACTGGGGCAGGAGAGTCCTTCCACTATACACAGATTGGGTAAAGGATGTGACGTACGGACATACACAGTTAACTAATTATTGGGAAACAATGCCGACTGCTTCCAGACCTAATGATGTATGGGAACCCTTCTTATGTTGGACTAGGGAGCAGGCGGGTTCGGACGCGTCTGATGGTGCAGCGGAAGTGGGTGTGTCAGATGATATGGGATGAGAGCGGTGAGGAATAAACGAGGGTCTGCTACCCCTGTGTCCGGTGCCAATGCAGTCTTAACTGGAAGAAGAGACAAGCCCCGATCCCACAGTCCACATCGCTTTCCACAACCAGTGGTTACTGTAACCCCCTACCTCCCCTAAGGCCGCATGATCCTATAGTTCCCCCCCCCCCGCCCTATATCCCCGTGCTGGAGACCTGGCACGTGAGGAATCAAAACCCCCACAGTTTCTGGACATTTGTAACTAACTGCCCGGCGCACGAGCGCACTGCCCCACTTGTGAGTAGGTGTCGAAGGAATGGTATTTCTCAGCTGTTCTGTTGTTTGTTGTTCAAGCCTCTCTTTTGTCTGTTTGGACTAGTTGGGTGAAAACAGTGCTGATAGACGCATCCTTTAGATTTGCCGTTTGCACAGGCTGTGTTCTGGTGCCAGCTTTGTAACGGCCTCAGAACCCTCAAATTCACTTGTTCGGCTACAGCACTGGTAAAAAGTGAAAAGTAAGACCATTTAACATGCTAAAGTTACACTGTTTGAGTACGTGTCATTCTATTATTTGTATGCTTCCTTTGGGAAACACTAGACCTGTTGTGTTGGTTCCCCCCAGACTGCTGCACTGTTGGTTATAAGATGTAAACTTCATAGCGGCCTGCCTCCGGGTTGTTGGCGTGACGCAGTGTACCTCTTCACCTTTTGTCTGTACAATAAATGTCTTACACCAAAAAAAAAAAAATAAAAAAAAAAAAATATGCTGAATGGATAAAGGCAGCGGTCTCAAAGCTGGCCCCCCATAAACTTAGAAAAAGTCACAGAACCAAGCCCAGAGCTCTGTGGTTCTCCTCTCAGAGAGTAAATGAAAAATGCCGCAGGTAGAAGATTTTGAGAAGGAACTATATAATTCAACTGAAAAAGGTAAATATAAACAATTTATTCAGGAATCAAAAAAGCTAATTATCACTTAAAAAACTCATTATTTCCCAGAAAAAAATCAATTTAGCAAAAAACTCTGCGAGAGAACTTTTTAAAATATTTAAAATGCTTTCTTGTCTTAACTCAACAAGTCTAGTGACTCCTAACCAGTTCTTATGTGACAATCTAGCCAGATTCTTTAAGAATAAAGTTGAGGCAGTGTAGGGAGAATTTGTCTTGAATCATACTACTATCGCTTTGAGAGAAGATCAGCATGCCTTAGTAATACAGATGTCTGTGAGTTCCTCCTTCTTACTAAAGAAGGAGTGCTTGAACTAATTGAACACACTAAAACAGGGGCTCCCTCAGACCTATGTCTTCCAAAAAGTATTCATGATATAACTGAGATTGTTGAAGCCTCTCTCACTACCTTATGGAACAGCATCACTATTTCCGGACAGTTCCCTACTGAATGGAAAAATGTTTCTATACTTCCTTTGCTACAAAAACCCTCCTTCAACCCCAATGAGTAAATAAATTGGGGCGAGGATTTTGTCAGTGGACATTCACAGCGAAGGGTGGACACTTGCCAGTATACATGCACAGGACGTAGAATGGGCGTGGTGTCAGTATGCAGGCACAGAGAGTAGGGTGAGCCTGGTGTCAGTATGTGTGCACAGAGAAGGGTGGGCACGGTGTTAGTATGGAGAGTTGCAGCAACAGCACAAGATTGTTTCAGTGCTTTGGCAGTTTTGAAGGTTTTTCAGGTTTTTTGTACACGAGATAACCTACATTTAAAATAACTCTTAAACAGTGGTTTAATTTCATAAAAATCCTAGAAGACCAGTCCCCCAGACTTTGACTCCCAGCAGCATTACAAGAAGTAACATCAGTACGAGTGAGTGGAACTCTGTGGAATTTTACAGAGTTTATCTGGCATTCCACGTAGTGCGACTCCGTGAACTCCGCCCACCCCTACAAAATACCTAAATTTCAATCAGTTTCACATGCCCTAGTGGAGCTCCACTGGCTTCCTGTTGACAATATGTGAGATGACTTCAAATATGAAGCATGGTAATGCCCTATACTCTCGTTCTTTCAGTAATTGCCACACATATACAAATGCTTACGCATTATTGCCTGCCCATACAATATGTATGCTTTGGGTACATGGCACTTGCTATGTTTTCAGGAATCGGTTTCCGATAAACATTCTCATATAGTCCCTAACGGGGCATGGAGAGACGCGTTGACACTTTTTAGTATCACCCTTCTCGATTGCAGCATTAACAAGCACGTAGGAATTTGCATTCCTAACGCGCCTGCCGTACACGAGGATGCCAGCCGGACGCTGACGTTTCTCTCTGAAAGCTATTTCAATGAGAGCGTTCATTCACGGTGTGAGGACGCTTCTCTATTTTGCTCTGAGCACATACGGCCACCAGCCGTGGCCAGTAGTGGGAGTATCGGCCGGGCGGTGACGTGGGGAGGGGGAGGAGCAGGGTGGGGGGTAGTAATGTATGGATTACGGACTTTAAAAGGTAAGTAAACATAAAAATAAATAAAACGAATTTCGTTGCACATACTGCATCGCATTTGGTGATGCAGTGTGTGCAACCAAATTCGTTTTATTTATTTTTATGCTTACTTACCTTCTAAAATCCGTAATCCATACATTACTACCCCCCGACCCTACCCCTCCTCCTCCCCACGTCACCGCCCGGCCGGTACTCCCACTACCGGCCGCGGCTGACGGCCAGAGATGAGTTCGGTGTCTATCTGAACCACTTTTCCTTAAATAATGCTGGACATTATGATTGAGAATCTATTCAAATTTTTACAGAGTCCAAGGGAAAACAATTGTACCTGAACATTACTCCAATTGTGTGTACGGAGGCTGTGAGCCCCTACCGATTCTAAGAAGTTTTTGATGAATGCGAACTAAGGATTACCCCGAGCGCATGGCGAAGGAGGTTAGTAAAGTTATTTATTTTCTCCACAACAAACGCCCACAACTCTACTGAGAAAGCGACACGCATTTATTTAATATTGGGATTATTGGATGTCTTGTGATTTCCTGTAGAAATTTTGTGAGCACACTGTGCCTTCCTTCATGATTTACCAGTGAGATTTTAACAAAGAAAGCATAAACTCCTTCCTACACATGGGTGACGTCATATGTATATATGCAGGTCGCCTTGCTGTGACAAAATTTCACCTTCTTGGTATTCATTTGAAACCAACTCACAAGGTGAGCACTGAAATAGAGCCCTCACCTTTAGTTCTATATTTAAATAATGTCTAAACAGAGGATTCGAAAGTACAACCATTTCTCCTTCCATGCAGGCAATACACAGAGATCTTTATTAGTCCTGATGAAGACCCCATGTTGATGTTTGTTTATTTGCACACAATTGGGTTGAAACGTCAACGTGTATTTATAAGTGTTACAGCTCTACCTGACCCTCATACATTTAAGGATAAATTCTAGGTCTTGTTGAGAGTGCCTTCACCATGTTTTTCACAATGTTCCTAAATGTATTATTTTGTAACATGTAGTAATTGTTATGTTGCAACTGTTGTGTGATTTATGTATAAAACACCTGTTTCACTTCCCCTGTGTTTCACTTATGCAAAAAGTATAGTTGCATTATATCGTCATGTGTATATGTCCTGTTCCTTATCAAAATCTGATTTTCTTCTTATAAACTTAAAACACATTTCAATTAGTGCAATTGGTATGTTTTAAAAAAAAAAGTGTTTAGACAGATCCTTGTGTTTAATATTTATTGAAATCCCACCATAAAGAGGGGACAGAAGAAGAGTTCATTGTAATTTGTGTTTTGTGGCAGAACTGCTGCTCGTTTAACGCATTGATCCCCAGGTTCTGCACATAACTGGTGTAGCCAATTGATTAATATCGAATTATTGGAAGGATGGGAGGAAGTAGCTGGGCATAGCTCCAGTAACACCTGAATAGAACGTGTCCTGTCTCCATACAAAGGGTTGTATACCCCTTGTAGTTAGCCTGGAGCCAGGGCAAGTAATCAGGGCACCTGTGCACTTCAAAGGCATGCCTCTAGAAGCTTCTCCCCTCTTCATAGGTACAACTGCATAACCTTCTTGACATCATAGATTAACTTGCGATTTTCCACACATCTCAGTTCTTTTGCAGCACCATTCTCCACCAACTCCTAAAGCACACTATTGTGTTTACCCCAATGCAACCACCCAGGTGATAACTCTCTGTTTGGTTTCCTTCTCTTGAACAATTCAAAGGGTACCTTTCCTGTCATTGAAAATATGTAGGTATACAACATTTCTTCCTGTTTCTTCCAGCACCCAGCTCAAATTGGGGGCATTCCTTTCTAACTCTATTAAACCTTTCTATTTTGCCATTCCCCTCAGGGTGATAGAGAGAGCATTTTCTATGCTTAATACTCTTCTGAGGTAAAAACTCCCCCATTTCCACTGAGACAAGTTGTGGCCCATTGTGAGGTAGAATGGGATTAGGCAAGCCTTCATGACTGAAAATCTCATCAAGGACACTCGTGACACTTTTAGTTTCAATCCCACTCATAACTCGAATTTCAGCCCAGCGAAAAAATCTATCTACCAAAACCAACAGATAATTAGGTACTCCTCTGCAATGTAATGGTCTAACAATATCAATGGCAACCACCTCCCATGGCTTAGTGGGCATGTCTCTACAAATCATCGGGGATTCCTGACCTTGTAAACCTTGTCGCTACTCACACAATCTAGGTATTCTCTTACCATTCTTTCAATCAAGGTATCCATTCCAGGCCACCAGTAACCCATACGTTCTCTGGCTTTGGTTTTGCTCATCCCCTGATATCCCTCATGACCCAACTTCACCATCTTCTCCCTCAGCTCCATAGGCACCACTAACCTCAGGCGACACAAAACCACATAATCTTCACAGCACATTTAATTTCTCACCTTCCAATACCCCTCGATCTCAGAATCCTTTTTAAATCCTGGACTCAAGCCATTCTGCATAGCACTCAACACTTTCTGCAAGATAGGATATCTTCCAATACTGTCCAAACAGTCCTCTTGGGGTGCACATCCTTCTGTTACACTGCACACTTTTATGCTTTCCTCTTCCTCAGGAACGTCCATCTTCATGACAGAACTAATTCTCGACAGACAATCTGCAACTTTGTTGCATGATCCTGGGAAGTACCAGCAGTTGAATTCTTGTAGTTCCATAATCCATTTGCTAATCCTCATAGAAATCATATCCAGTCCTTTTTTGCTCAACACCTCTACTAAGGGAAAAATGGGCCCAAACAAAATTCCTTAATTTCCTTACATCCCAATAAACACTCAGAGCCTCTCTTTCAATAAATGAGTAATTTGTTTCTGCTCCCCATAGGAATCTTGAGATATAAGTAATGGATTTGAATTTCTCCTCACCCTCCTCTTTTTACAACAGTACAGCTCCCATATCCTTAGCGCTGGTATCCGTCATTATGTGGCATGGCTTAGAGGAATCAAAATATCTCAAATTATTCACATTCTCCAGTTCTATTTTCACATCCACAAATTCTCTCTCACATTCTTCATTCCATGCAAACTGCCTTTCCTTTTTGAGTAATTGCCTCATGTTAAGCATTTTAGCAGCTAAGTCAGGTATGAATTTGGCATGAAATTCCAACATACCAAATAAAAACATAACATAACTGTTGTAATTTATTCCCCTCATGGTACGTTCCATACACCCCTTCCCCTTTGACCCTGTTGGTGTGGCCGGCCCAAGAGCTTGCCATGGAATGTTGAGACGCTCTCCAGTGAGGAGAGTGGATCATTAATAAACAGACCTGTTTGTACTTACTCTGGGTCTCTGGATATTTCTTCCTTCCAACACTGGCGACGGAACTGCGCAGGGGGCAGAAGTTAATCATCTCCCCTTTGAGTGCTCTCTCCACACAATTGAGAAAAGAAGAGGAAATCTCGTGTGATGTGAACTTTGAAGGTTACGAATTGATAAGTCGAGATCAGCTGTCTATGGAAGTAAGCTGTAGCTCCTCTCTGTTTTCCATGGAAATCGGCTGCTGATTATCATTACTGGATCTACTATCTTTTAGGTGAGTTCCTGCATTCCTAGTGACTCTGGGCGTTCGTCAGCTGCCGTTTGGCACAGCGTTAGGGTGATTATTAAAAGAGTTTAATCGGTTGGGTTGTTGCTTAAAACCTGTCGGCTGCCCAGTAGGTTACATATGGATGGAATCGAGCGATTGTATTAGTGCCGAGCCACTATTAAAAAATAAAGGGAAATAGAAGCAGAACATACCGTCTTTTGGGGAGAGCCTGGTACTGTGTGGAGGCGTGCTGTTAGCCCGTGTGTCGTCTGGGGCAGCGTTTCCGCGGGAGCCGCCTTCCTGGTCTCGCAGCCCCGAGCGCAGATTGACCGGAGCGCGTTTGAGGAGCAGCCGGAAGGTAAATTGTCACCTTGATCTGTGGAGTTGTTTCAGCCACCAGCTGTCTGCGTTCCTGGGGTCCTTCGTGGTCGAGTGCAGCTGTTCCTCGTGGTCATCGGGAGCGAGAGAACTGTGCAGTCGGAAAGTCCTGTCAGCTCGTCAGGTTTCCTGGTAACCGGATAGCGGGGATGTTCACGGCGCACCGGTAGCTAAGGGCCGGCTTTCCTGTGAAAAAGTTAACTCTTTGTGGCCAAAACTTTCTGTCTGCCTCACGATTACAGCTTGACGGGTCATTCTCTCTTATAAACTGCCGAGCCATTTGACTGCTACCAGTTGTGTGGTAAGAGGGACATCACACAAGCCCCGTGGATATCCATGCATTTAATATTCATGTTATTTTTACCAGGTTGAAGCTAAGGTTTATGAGAGTTTTATTTCCTTTAATAATTGCATGTTTAGTATTTACAACAGTGTTTTTTTTTCCTCTGAAGATTTCATAACTCCGTTCTCGAGGTGTCCACTGAGCATAGGATTAATTATGGCAGCAGCAAGCATGAGTCAACCCCCGCCCTTCCTGAATGAGATAGGTGAACCTGAAATAAGTTGGAAGGAGTGGGTGAAACTTTTTGAGTCTTATTTAATAGCTGTGGGAGGAGAAAAATACAAATCTGAAAGGAAAAAGCACATTTTATTACACAATTTGGGTAGGCATGGGCGCAAAGTATATGAGTCTCTACCTATGCTAGATCAGGAAGGTCAGGATGAAACAGGAGTAGATGAGTATGAGCAAACCATGGATACGTTAGAGAAACACTTTGGAGACAAGGTTAATGTGGTGTTGGAACGCCATAAGTTTTTCAAAAGGAGTCAGGGGAAGCAGGAGTCTGTACAGAATTGTATTGCTGCTTTGTGGGGCTTAACACAGTTATGTGAGTTTGGTAGTCTAACAGATTCTCTTATTAGGGATCAACTCGTAAGATGTACTAATAACCCACGCATCCAGGAAAAGTTACTAGCCAAGAATCCAGGTTTAAAAGAAGCTTTTGAAATAGCCAAGTCTGTAGAACACACAGCCAGATGCATTAAGGAGATGAAAACCAATGGGGAGGAGGTCGCTTCTGTAAAAGATGAAGAGGAGAGCAGTGAAATATGTAAGATAAGGTCAAAAGATAATCACAGCATCAGAGGAGAAATCAAAGAGAGAGGACCAAAGTGCTACAGGTGCGGAAGTAATAATCATTTTGCTACGTTCTACCAGTTGCCTGCCAGATTTGTCACATGCAAAAAATGTAATAGGAGAGGGCATTTCGCGAGAGTATGTAGGGATGGTGAACAATATGCTAGAAGTGAGGGTAAGAGTACAGAGAAGAGTACAACCAGGGAGGTAAAGTGTATAGGACAAAGAATCGAGAAAATAATTTTGCAAGTAAAAGACATAGAAGGAACTGTAAATGCTATTTATCCCAAATGGGATGTCTTCCTCGATGGCCAATGTGTAGAAATGTATGCAGATTCTTGTTCACCTTATACTTTACTAAACAGAGATGATTTTGTCTGCATGGAAAATTGCAATGTGAAACAATTGAAAATGCCTGATATTTCTCCCACAGGATATAACAAGGGGAAAATACCTTTGGTGGGCATGAAAAATGTTCAACTACGTTTTAAGGATAGAGAAACTTTTGGTCCAGTGTACATAGTAGAATCAGGATCCAATTTGTTGGGTTGGGTTCACAAAAAAGAGTTGGGTATTATCCTGGATCCTAATAGCGCAGAACAGGTTTTACTCACTGACAAGTACCAGGGTTGTGAGAACATTTGTGAGGAGTTTGGGCAACTATTCAGAGACGAGCTAGGGTGCTTGCACATGTTCCAACACAGAATTAAGTTGAAGTATAACGCGAAACCAGTTGTACATAAACTACGTCCTGTACCCCTCAAGTTGAAGGCAACCCTAGAAAAAGAATTGCGCAAACTTTGTGAGTTAGAGATAATACAACCTATACCTGCACAGAGTGGTTGGCTCCTATTGTCATCGCGGCCAAGGCCAATGGAGAGGGTATTCGTCTCTGTGTGGATTTGCGCAGCCTAAATGACAATATATGGGTGGAAAGACATCCTTTGCCCATAATCAATGAAATGCTAAGTACCATGGGTCCAGCAAGGTACTTCAGTGTAATCGACCTGTCCATGGCCTATCACCAAATTGAACTCCATCCAGAATCTAGGCCCCTCACGGCGTTCATCACCCCAATAGGAGCATTCATGTTCAAACGGATGCCGTTTGGCCTGGCGTCTGCCGCAGCTATTTTTCAGAAGGCGATGCAGAAAATACTGGAAGGAGTGGAGAACACCATGTGTTTCCAGGACGACATCCTAGTATACGGCCAAACCGAGGAAGAACATGATGGAGTCGTGAGACAGGTGTTCAGCAGACTTATGAAAGCAGGCCTGACTCTGAAGAAAGAAAAATGTAAAATAAAAGTGAAGGAAGTTGAGTATTTAGGCCACAAGATTACAGAAGAAGGATTCAGGCCGAAGAGCAGTTTAATCCAAGCGGTGAAGGAAGCACCCAGCCCCAAGAACAAGGAAGAACTTAAGTCCTTCTTAGGGCTCTTAGAGTATATGTCAAAGTACGTGGACAACTTTTCTGCGAAATGTGAGCCTATGAGGGAGTTGATGAAGAAGGACAAGGATTTCCTATGGAACAAAGAGCATGATGCTGTGGTTAAAGCGTTGAAAGAGGAATTATTAACCTCCCCAGCATTAGGAACGTTTGATGCCTCAAAGAAAACCATCCTGGCCACAGATGCTTCCAACAAAGGCCTGGGAGCAACCTTAATACAAAAGGATGGTAAAGAGGAGAGAATCATCGCGTTTGCTTCCTGGAGTCTCACTAACCCTGAAAGGAACTACTCCGTAATTGAAAGGGAGGCCCTGGCCTGTTTTTGGGCTGTAAGACATTTCAAGTTTTTCTTATGGGGTTTAGGGTTCACCATCCGGACAGATCATAAACCCCTCACCTTCATTTTTTCAGTGAAGGGACTAGAGAATTGTACTCCTCGCATCAGCAGATGGATTTTGGGCCTGGAGCACTATAATTTCAATGTGGTGTATGTGCCAGGGAAGGAGAATAAAATCGCAGATTTCCTTTCAAGGTCACCTTTACCGGAAGTGGGAGAAAAGGAAGAAGCTCTCGACAGCCCGGTACTTATGATGGAGACACCTGCCATCACTGAAGAGGAGTGGGAAGTGGAGACGAAGGAAGACAAGGAAATTAATGCCCTGAAGGAATACATGGAGAAAGGATGGCCCAGCAGAAAGAGCAAACTTGAAGCTAATGTAGAGGAGTATTGGGATGTGAGGAATGAACTAAGCCTCATTAATGGAAGAATCTATCGCAACCAGAGAGTGGTTCCACCTAAGGGCCTCAGGAAGAAGGTCATCGAATTGGCGCATGAAGGCCATCTTGGGCGTAGCCTTACCAAAGCTAGAGTCAGATCCGGCTACTGGTTCCCCAGAATGGATACTTTGGCTGAACAAGCTGTTAAGGATTGTGGGGCGTGTGCAAAAAGCGACAAATCAAAGACAATTCAGAAAGCACCATTATCTCCAGTAGAAGTGCCAATTAAACCATGGAGCAAGCTGGCCATGGACATTATCGGCCCAATGCTTGAATTAGGAGAAAAGAGGAAATTCATGCTGGTTTTAATTGATTACACGACCCATTGGATCAAGCAAAAGTTTGTCCATTCTGTCACCACGAGGACAGTGATAGAGTTCTTAAATGGTGTATTTGTTGAGGAAGGCATTCCAATGACTCTGGTCACAGATAACGAGGTGCAGTTTTGCTCTGAAGAAATGTGTACATTCCTCAAAGGTTTGGACATTAAACATGAAACCACCGCTTTGTATTGCCCTAAGGCCAATGGGCTGGTGGAGCAAGCAAACAGAATCATCAAGGAACACATCCAATTAGCAGCTACTAATGGGCATGATGTAGAAGAGTCCCTTAGGAAGTGTTTGTGGGCTTACCACTCCTCTCCCAATATTGTCACTGGCATCTCACCCTTTGTGGCACTGCGTGGTCGTGAACCGTGCACCAAGTTTAATCCTAGTTGGCTGAGTGGGGGTGAGCCCAGAGTAGTTGTTCAGGAAACAAGGGCAGAGAAAGTTCGACTCCACCAAGACAAGTACAAGCTGTGGTATGACAATAAGCATGGGGTGAAGAATCCTAAGTGGGAGGTAGGTGACAGGGTACAAATCAGGAAGAACACCAAAGTGGGAGCCACCCAAAGTAAATACCACATGCCATGCAAAATTGCCAAAGTGCTTAAGAATGTGGTTCAACTTGAGAATGGTCAATGGTGGAGCTTTGACAAGATTTGTAAATGTGTATAGCATGTTCATATTCTTTTGTTCTCTATTGAATCCTACGGTATACACTATCCCACCGCGGTGGGCCTAGCTTTATTCTGTGTCACCCTATGGAAGGGAGATGTGTTGTAATTTATTCCCCTCATGGTACGTTCCATACACCCCTTCCCCTTTGACCCTGTTGGTGTGGCCGGCCCAAGAGCTTGCCATGGAATGTTGAGACGCTCTCCAGTGAGGAGAGTGGATAATTAATAAACAGACCTGTTTGTACTTACTCTGGGTCTCTGGATATTTCTTCCTTCCAACAATAACGTGTATTTGCAAAGCACAAGTTCACCCATAACAGGGTATCTTGGTGCTAAATAACAGATATTTATTGTTACCCAACTCAAGCGTACTCATTATATCGGCCTCAGATGGATGAAAGGCTGAGTGGACCCGCCGGGATTTGAACCAGTGACCATGAGGTCAAACACAGGCCCCCTGTAGTGGACAGGCAGTGGATCCAGTAGTCCACTGAGCCACCAGATCCAGCATTCATTCTTCTATTTTTCTGGTCTATGTAAGCTCAAGATGTTAGCCACCAACGATAATTTGAGTGTTAGATCATTTTTCTGTAGAATGTCCAGTACTTGCCTCACTTTGAGATTATGAATTTGTAAAATCTCACCTAGATCAAGATGTGATCTTAAAAACACTTTACACTACTAAGGCTCCCAAATAACTGGTGCATCATGCACTGAAAGACAGCTGCCACTGACACTAACCGAAAGGCATACGTACAAACTGGAAGGTCCTAAAAGTGTTTATTAACGTGATGAGGTCCTTTGAGTCAGGGTGCAATCTTATTTGGTGGTAAGCTGCTGTTAAGTACAATCTATCTCAAATTCTAATTATTGATTTTTATGATTGAACAGAAATGCAGCCCATAAGCAACAATTGTAAAAAAAAAAAGGCAAGAGTTACAGATATCATGTGAGTTACAGCTTGGTCGCAAGTCTTGTGGCGAGAAAACATTTTGATAATGACAGTTGCATTTTGTTGCATTTAGCGATTACAAGTTATTAACAATTCACCCTTTAGGGGGAGGAATTTATTAAGGAAACTTACTATACCTAACATAAAAACTCAACAGAAATTTGGTGTCATGGTGCAAAGAATAGTAGGGTGGAAATTAGGTTTGGGCACCTAGGTCTCTGATAGGGCAGCATCCAAGGCTGCCTATATTCAGCTATAGTTCTGTAGCCTTATATATGGAACAGGTTAAGGGCCCTTAGCCTTGGGGAGCATACAGTGAGCGGGAGACCTTCCAATAGGTAACTCACGAGCGGGGACCAAATGTATTCAAAACCTTTCCTGGTATTATCCACTATGTCTACCATGCGCTTGAGCGCTAGCGCCCTCCATAACCTCGCATGCCATTGGGTCAGCGATGGTGCCTCTTGTTTTTTCCATGTGGCAGCGACTGCCAATTTAGCTGCCCCTAAGCACAGCCACATAGCAGAATGATCACTCTGCATCTGGCATTTCAGAGTTGGGTCTCTGGCCCCCAGCGAGGTGTGTTCCAGGATTGGAGGAATTGGGTAGCCTAATATGAGCTTGATTTGAGATAGGGTCTCTTTCTAAAAGGATTGGATGGAGGGGCAGTCCCACCAGATATGAAGGAAGTCGCCCAATAAACTGTATCCCCGCCAACATCTATCTGTAGTGTTGGGGAAGATCTTGTGTAGTTTCTGGGGGTATAAAACAAAGTCATTCATGATTTTGTAAAGCACCTCCCTTAAATACATTGAGCGGTTGAATTTCGCTATGTCGTTATATGGACGCTCCCATTGTTTGTCCACTAAAGGAGTACCTACCAGTGCATCCCAAAAACTTTTAGATTGTGGGGTAGACCAGGGGCTTACAGATTGTATGAGGGCGTATAGAAAGGAAATGCAACCCTTAGAGGTGGATCTGATTGGGCAAACTTCTCTACGGGGAGCAAGTCTCTGGTGGTGGCCCGTCACACCAGAGGTTGCATCACCCAATGTTTAAGCTGCAAGTAGTGGAACTTCTCTTTAGTGGTCAGTGTGAATTGTTTCATGTAGTTTTAGAAGGTGAAGATCTCCCCTTTATGAAATAGGTGGAAAATCATAAGACAGCCTCTCCGTAAATGCTGCATTCCCCGTAAAGCGCAGGGGCAATGCAGAATTAAAATGTATGGGTGTGTGTGGGGATGGGAAAGTGGTCAACTGCAGCTTCCTAGTGAGAGTGTCCCAGACCCACAGTGTAGTGGATGTGGGTGTGCTGATATATGCACTGGGCGGTCTGTCATGTTTGGGCTTCCATAATAGATCCCATATGGTGCGGCCGGTGATCTGCCTGTCCATATGGAGCCAATGTTTTTCTGAGGCGAGCTGCGACCATTCTGTGATTACTCGTAACTGATAATATCCTGCCTTATAATATCCCTGAAAGTCTGGCAAGGCCAGCCCCGTCTGCCTGCGAGGCTGCGTGAGCAGGTTATAGGGCAAGCGGGCCCTCTTATCCTGCCAGATAAACTTAGTGATAATTTGTCGCAGCTCTCTGAAGAGACCTAGGTCTAATAGAATGAGTAGCCCCTGGAAGAGGTAAAGCAGACGAGGGAGCGTGTTCATCTTAATAGCATTACTCCTGCCCAGCCAGGAGATTTATGCAGCGCGATCTGCCCAAGTCACCCTGTAGTTGGTGCTTAAGTGGAGGAAAGTTGGCCCTGTAGAGTTCTGAACTGCGGGGGGTGAGCCTAACTCCCAGATAGGTAATCTCTTTAGTTGTGCAGGAAAATTGAGAAGTTCTCTTAACCTGCCACCACGCCCCCATAGACAGGGTCAGAATTAGTAAGAAGGATTTGGCCAAGTTAATTTTAAATCCCGCCACCTGTTCAAACAGGGCAAGTTCCCCCTAGATAGTCGGAAGGGTGGTCGCTGTCTCTGTGATCGGAAGAATCACGTCATCGGCAAAAAGAGATATCTTATGATCGTCAGAGCTAAATCTTACTCCTGTTATGTCCGGGTTGTTCCTAATTTTATGCGCTAAGGGTTCGATGCTTAAAGCAAAAAGGAGGGGGGATAACGGGCATCCCTGCCTCGTCGTGCGAGCCAAGTTAAAAAAGGGAGAACCAACACCGTTGACCAGGACCCGGGATCTAGGGGAGTGATAATTGGCGCGTATCATCCCTACGAAAGCCTCATTGAATCCAAAGCGTTGAAGCACTCGGAACAAGAAGGTCCACTCAACGTGGTCAAATGCTTTCTCCGTGCTAAGTGAGAGAAGAGCCTCCGGGATGTTCTTCCTCCGAGTCTTCTCTATTGTGTGGATGATGCGTCACAGGTTATCATGGGTCTGTCGCCCTTTTAAGTACAATCTAGTAAAGAATTTAGTTCCATGCAGCAGTGAAATCCTTTCCTTTAAATTTAATAGGGGAAAGTGATCAGCAATCCCACATCAATTATGGCCCTCAAGTCTACAAACAATCTGATGTCGGCCAACTGTTTTCGAGCCACAACAATGGGCCCAATACATACAGAACTTTCTATCAGCTAAATGATACCCTCCTCACTTGGGGCCATATGTAAGCAATCCAAATTTACCGGTTCTAAAATGCCAAATTTTACCGATTTGGTATTTCAGAATCGGTAAATGGTATGTAGGTATTGATTCGGTAAATTTTACCGAATTGGTACAATTTGGTAAATACCGATTCGGTAAACACCGAATCGGTAATAGGGGGAATACTTACAAGGGTGGCACATTGGCACCCTGTTGCACCCCTGAATAGTGCATGGGTGCACATGTGGCACACATACATGCCCTAAGGGCATGTACGTCTGCCACAGGACACTTTTGGAAAACCACAAATTTGCTTTTTCAAAGGTTTTCGATATTTACCACCAACTTTTAGTTGGTGGTAATTACCGAATCCTTAACTTAGACATGCACTCACTTGAGTGATCCCTACATTAAGCATTCAGTAATTTACCGAATTGGTAAGTTAAGGAATCAGTAATTTATCGATTCCTTTAATTACAGATTCGGTAAATTACTGAATCCTTAAATTTGGGCCCTACATCTCAAATGCCCAATACCGGTCGGTAACGGCCGAAATGCGGGAATTTCGGCTGTTACCGACTGGTATTGGGCTTTCTACATCTGGCCCATAGTCTATTTAGTTCATGTTTCACAGCTTTTGTCAAGGAAATGGGAATAGGTCCACCTTTTGCTGCCATGGGTGTAGCCTCCTGTTTCAATTTTATTTGTTGGACATAACCCTTCAATCCCATCTTCCCTTTGAACACTCCAGGAAATTACTTAACAAATTTGACATACTCATCAATTTTCCCCACATCTTGGTTCTTTACAGCACTCCTTTGTACCTCTTTGAAATAATCTTCTATCAACTAAGCTGGAGAAAAAGAATTAGGATCCAGAAGTACTCCCAGATCTATTTGCTACAGCCAACTCAATACTATATGTCCTTTTAGTTGAACATATACCTTCCCATTAATCTTGTTAGTTTCAACTCTCTGTCAGCCATAAAAGATCCTCTAAGACCAATAGTCTGCCCCCAATACCCTCCAGGTATCACATCAGGGTCCTTCAATTTTATTCTGCCATTTAGCACCTGGTCAAATATCTCTTTCAGCACTAAGGTGAACCTTGTGGTAAATCAAACAAAGTTTCCATGTCTAACCCATCAATAGAATTAGATCTTTGGGATGTTTCTTCCTTTCACCTTTGATACAAACTGACAAAATGCAATCTTCAACCATTTTCACAGACTCCAAAGCATTGCTCTTGTTTGAACTGCAGCGTTTCTCACAATTCCCCTTCTTATTACACAGTTTGCACATAACATTCAGAGCAGAATCTTTTTATTTTTTAAATGAAGAAACATGGGTTGGAATGCTACATCTGAAGCACACACTGAAATTTAGCATGAATGGGAAATAATTGCCGTCAACTTCTCCTGTCCTCTTCACAAAGGACATCACCTGACGGTGATCCTTGATGAATACTCCTGTTTTCAATTGATAGAAGATCTCTCATCCATCACTCAAAAAAGAGTCATCGAGAGATTAGACAGCATCTTCGTGACATGGGTTGTTCCTACGACCTTTTAAGTCTGACAATGGCCTACATTTCAACAGTAGAGAATTCAGAGATTTTCTCAGTCCTCTTAATGTGAAGCAGCGGAAAAGCACACCTCTTTGGACACAGGCCAATGGCCTTGTCGAACGCTTTATGAGTACTCTTAAGAAAGTTGTCCAGTGTGCTGTACTAGAAAAGCTTGACCTTAATACTGTCTTAAATCTGACTCTTCAAGCTTACCATTCATCATCTCACTTGACCACAGGTGAAAGCCCTGCAACCTTGATGTTCATGAGAGCCATGCCAACCAAGTTACCTTAATGGACTAATAGAAGATAATATACTGAGGTAGAAACCAGCATGAAAAACTTTGAGCGTAAAAGGAAAATTAAGGCTTATGCAGACAAGCGTCAACATTCAAAAGACATTATGTTCACTAGAGGAGATTGAGTGCTCATTCATCAGCATAGAAAATGAAACTCTGATGCTCCTTTCAATGCTGTGCCATTTCATGTTGTGGCCAGCAAGGGACACATGGTGACTGCCCAACATCATGGGAAAACCATTACGTGAGATTCTTCGCATTTCCGACATGTGACTCACCGCTCGTCAGGCACTGATATCAAAGTAGAGTCTGGATCTGAAAGAACAAGTCATGACCCCTGAATCATGTTGTTTCTACATCACCAACTCTGTTCATAGACACTTCTACTTCCTGTCCCCAGTTTCCGAAGACACAGTCAGGATGTGTGATCAAAGCGCCACCAAGACTCATCGAAGAGCTATGATTGTGTATATGTTTGTTAATATTTTCTTTTAACATAAGGAGAGATGTATTGTTGTGTGAGTTTGTAATGGCAGAACCCTTTTGGCTCCTGATGGACTCTGTAAAACACTGACATAAACATTAGAGCGGAGTGAAGTGAATGCAGGTTTAGAATGTTGAATTTGGGGTTACACGCAGAATAATAATGATGTGTTATCCTAAGCTTTGTGTGAGGCACAATCATTGATGAGGACCCTGTCTGTGGAGGGCACTACAGATAAATAATTAAATAGTCAAATTGGGAGAAAAAAACTGTCATCTAGTGTGTCTAGCATTAGCACATTTCATAGATGCAAGATATAACAAATTTTTGTGGTCAGTCCACATCAGGATCTTGTAGTGTCCTCCTTCCAGATAATACCTACGAAAAGCAAAGGCTTCTTGGATTGCAAAGAGTTTTTGGTCACATATTGTGTAGTTCTTCTCAGTTTCAGACAAACATTTTGAGTAATAAGCCACAGAATATAATTTTTGGGTCTTCTCGTCTCTCCGGGACAAGACAGCCCAGTTGGTGATAGAGGAGGGATCTGCTTCCACAATAAATATGAAATGTACATCCGGGTGTCTCATTATAGGTGTATTAACAAAGCCTTAAGATGTTGGAAGTCTTGCTTTTAGTCTTCTGCTCACTTGAAAGTGACTCCTTTCCTGCTTAATGGAATGTGTAATAGCTAAGAAGTCCAGGATGAACTGCAGCTAAAAATTAGGAAATTCCACAAATCTCTGTACTGCCTTCACCAATCTTAGGGATTGCCATTCTATGCAACTTTAAGCTTGGACATCTCTATTCTGATCCCTTCTCCAGAAATATTGAAGCTTTAAAAGAATATCTTGGACACCTCAAAAGACACTTTTCAGCCTTAGGGTACAAGGGATGTTCGTGCAGTTCGAACATCTTATATTGTTCTCGATTTTGTTTCAGGTTGTTCGAAATAAATGAGCACGCCATTGAAGTAAATCATGTTAAAAACATCTAACACATAAATGAAGATTCACAAAATCCCTAAATGCAGGAGGGGCATTGCATAAGTCAAATGGTATACCCAGGCATTTTTTAAGTGTCCACACTGAGTATTGAAAACTGTTTTCCACTCAGCCCCTCTCTGATTCGAAGCAGGTTTTAAGCTCCCCTCAAATCAGGCCTGGTAACAGACTTCATGGCCTTGATTTTGTCCAGCAATGCAGAAATAGGGAAATAGGGTATTCTGATGGTAATTGTGTTTAGGGCTCCATAGTCAATACACAGTCAGAACTCCACATTTGCTATATTACAAAAAAGATTGGCGTCCCACTGGGGCATAGCGTGTATCAAGAAACCCTTTTCTAGATTTTGTTGCAGGTACTGATGCAGTACTTCATCTTTTAATACCATAAAATGATGAATCACCAGCTACAGCACTGGTTTGCTAGGACTTAATTAAATGACACACTCATATTCCTAGTGTGGGGGAAGGTTGTCATCTCCCTATTTACTGAAGATGTCCAAGAACTTGTGATAGGCTTTTAGTGTTGTATCCTCATAGTTTACTTATTATAGTCATGGAGCAGGATAAAGTAAAACAGCTCAAAGGCTGGCTCTTTGTACTTGTAGGAGCATTCAAACAGTGTTTCTAGAAATAGAAAAATCAAAAGTAATTGAAGGCAATTAATCTGTGAATTATGTTTTCTCAGCTAAGTGGCTTCTCGTACAGAGGGGAATTTTGGGGAATTGATTACATTGATTTTCATCTGTCCTGCTGGATTAGCTATTAAAGGAGGGTCTACTTCATTGGAAACAACTCCTGGCAATAATGTAGTCCCATCAATTGATCAACAGAGGGCGCGATCATTCCTGAGGCGAAAAGCCGGGAATGCGACACAGCATTAGCGTTATTTAAAAAAAAAATTATTTTTACCTTCTTTTATTGCCATTGCTTGTTCGCTCCTCGCCCCCACCACAGGTGATTAGGCGCTGTCTTGGGGCTTCTTTGGCCACCATCTTAGGTGAGGAAGAGGGCGAGCGGACCAGTTGCTCGGCCCTCCCTCACTCCTTGGCATAAATGGCCACATCCCTTCGAACGCGCAGCGGACGAGCGCAGCGGGCGCGCAGGCGGTGCGCCAAAGACGCGCCAAAGGCAAGCCTGTCTGTGCCCATCCGCGCCCAAACATGCCCTGGGACCTGTCCCCCTGCCCAATTGATCATATATTCCTCAAAGGATCTTCGAGCACTATACCAGGCAAGATTCTCACTCTGTCCTATAATCCTGGGTCGCTTAAGCCAGTTACATATTCTTCGCGATTCCCCTACCACACCCAAGACCTTGGCTGCAATTCCTTGCTATAGCCATAGGCCCACATCCATCATGACTTTCAATCTAGAACTTCACATCTTATATCTCAATACCCGCTCCCTGGTTAAACACCAATTGGACATTTTTTTGCTTCTTCTAGATGATAAACCTGACATATTTTTTATCACGGAAACCTGGCTTAGTATTGATTCCCCCCCGGACATTCTGGCAGCACTCCCGGATCAATACTACATCTTACATGCTGACCGGGCCCCAGGAAAGACGGGTGGGGGAATAGCCGCAATTATCAAGAGAGATCACGTCTTTACTTCCCTGTCTGCCTTAACCCTTCCGGGAGTAGACAATTTGGTAATAAAACTTGATTTTAAATTCGGTCTCCTCATTTGTGTCTTAGTTTACAGACCCCCCCCAATATATGGCCTCTTTCCCCCTGTCCTTGTGCGAACAACTTGCTACCATAGTCACATACTATGCTAAAATACTCCTGGTTGGAGATTTTAACTATTGGTGTAGTGATGAGTTGGGCGGCCCGCAGGCCTCCGAACTCATGCAACTTTTGTCTGGCCTTAATCTTCGGCATCACATTTCATCCGCTACGCATGTTAAGGGCCATATTCTCGATCAGGTGTGGAGTAGTAATCGTACCATCTCTACTCCCACCATAAGCCCCTGCGTATGGTCAGACCATTTTTTGATAAAATTCACCATTTCCATCGCATCGGACAGCAAGTCTTGTGCAACGGCAGGAGGTTTTATCCGCAAATGGAGTACTCTTAATAAACCAGCATTCTTAGATAGCTTAGCAAGTACACTTCCAGCCGACAACCCTGTTCTTGGACAGGCCGAAATAAATATTTCCGATTGGTTGTTAATAGCAAGCAATTCACATGCCCCTTTGAAGAAATTTAAAATAAGCCGCCACCCGGATTCCCAGAAATGGTTTTCTGAGGATTTGAGGGCAAAAAAACTCAATACCCGCCAGAAGGAACGTAAGTGGAGGAGTAATTATGACCCCCATGCTAAAACTATCTATATAGTTGCCCGTACTGCCTATAAGCAAGCTATACTTCAATCTAAGGCAACTAATTTTTCTGACATAATAACTCGCTCCGGAAACAAATCTAAAGACGTTTTCTCTATCGTCAACAAACTATCCAATATGGAAAGAGCCCTCCCAAAACCTATTGTGACCCAAGACCTCTGCAATTCCCTCAACTCATTTTTTCTGGACAAAATCTCGGCAATAAAAGCCAGCATTCCAGTTACCGGCTTTAAACCGCACAGTATCTCCTCGAGCTCTAGTGTCCACATTTTTGACCACTTTCCACACCTCAATATTGATTCCCTACGTACCTTATCCATAAGGGTAAAATCTGGATCCCCCAGAGATTGCTGCCCCCTGTATATTCAGAAGGAAATCCTTTTGGCTATTCCTGCTCCCTTCCTGACCTTCCTTAATGCCTCCCTCTCTCAAGGAGTGGTTCCCAAAGCCTTCAAAGAGGCAGTGGTTGTACCCCTCCTAAAAAAAACAGGATTAGACCCCTTGATCCTCTCTAATTATAGGCCAATTTCTCTTCTTCCCTACTTGGCCAAAATACTTGAAACCAATGTTACTAGCCATCGCTCCAATTTCATTGAGCAAGTTAACCATCTGGACCCCCATCAGGCAGGGTTCCGGCCTGCCCATTCCACGGAGGCTGTCATAACTGCCGTAATGGATTCACTTCGTGCAAGCGCAGACAAGGCAATACCTCAGGCCTTTGTCCTACTAGATTTGTCTGCGGCGTTCGACACGGTCGACCATACCATCTTACTCGACCGTGTCGCACAAGCTTGTATTCGAGGCCCAGCATACAGCTGGGTCAGCTCATTTCGCAGTGACCGCACTCAAGCAGTCCGCCTGGCCCCCTTCACTGCCACTAAACTCCCAATAACTTGTGGGGTCCCTCAAGGGTCCTCCTTACCCCTCTTTAGTTTAATCTCTATTTAGTCCCTCTGATTCAATCGTTGAGGAAGTTTAAGGTCTCCACATTTAACTACGCGGACTACCTACAGCTTATTTTTACTGTGGACGGCTCTACCGCTTCTGTTAAGGAATTCCAAGAGACCATGCTATACATCTGTCATTGGATGGATTCAAACCATTAAAATTGAATCCAGGAAAAACAGAAATCATTCTCAACGGCAATAGCAAAATATTCTGGGGCCCACATTATTGGCCCCCTGATTTAGGCCTCCCACCCACCCCCTCTGTCTCAGTCAAGAGCTTGGGAGTAATTATTGACAGTGAACTTTCACTGAAGGGCCAGGTGAGCTCAGTGGTATCCTCCTATTTCTACCAGTTACGTAGAATAAGGAAGATCAGCCGGATGTTAACCCAATCGGCCCTGATCCAGGTGGTGATAGCGCTTGTACTATCCCACCTGGACTATACCAATGCCATCTATTTGGGCCTCCCTCTCTATCTGGGTAAACGTCTCCAACTCAGAATCAGGCTGCCAGATTGATCCATCGGCAGCCCCGCTGGCAGTCAGCTGGGCCTCTGCTGAAACAACTCCACTGGCTCCCTTTTGGCCAGCGAGTAAAATTCAAAGCAGCTTGCATGGTTTTTTAATCCCTCCGCGTCCGTAGCCCTCAATTTATTAACACCCTTTTGCCCAGGTACACCCCCTCCCGCAACCTTCGTTCTGCTAATCTTCCTCTTCTGGTAACGCCAATATTCAAACTACAACGCCAAGGCGGTCGCAGGTTCACTACTCTTGCATCCAGACTTTGGAATTCTCTCCCACTGGAATTGCGTTCCTGCTCCGACCTTTTGGCATTCAGAAAACAGCTTAAGACCTGGCTCTTTTCCTCAGCTTAGGCCCTCCTCTTTTTCATCAGGATGTTTTGTTCTGTTGGTCAGCGCCATGAAGCCCCTGGGTGTCCGCGCGCTTTACAAAAAACTGTTAACATAACATACCATAACATCAATTCCTGTTAAACCCTATTTCAGGTACGTTCTTCATCGCATAAGAAATCTTCATCTTTTCCTAGATATTATAATCTATAAACCACCCAGGAAGCAACTGAATCCACCAAAGCAAATATTGACTGATGTCTGTGGGTTGAAGTATTCAGGACTTGAAAGTGGAAATGATCTTCATTAGCAACGGACAATTCAGTAAAGGCTTGGCTTATTCCTTGTCAGTTATTTAGGAATCAGCCAGCTCCTTTCCTGACATCTGAGGACATGCTCTTACAAAGTGCCCTTCCTTGTCACAATAAAGCAAAAGAGCCTGATTTAGAGTTTTAGAGGAGAGGGTACTCTGTCACAATGGCAATGGAGCACCCCCACTGCCAAACTGAAGGTATGTCCACCTGATTTACAGACAGGCCGACTTGAAGTATGTTAGTGATGGAGACTATTCCATGGCTGACATGCTCCTCCAGCAGTCCAATGTAGTAAGACCCATCAGAGGTTTTGCCATCAAACGGCCCTCTCGATTTAGGGTGGGCAGTTGCATGGCCAGTTTTCTGTCACTGCCACATAAAATCTAGTGGTAAGGGGCAGTGAAAACTGCCAAATGACCCCCACACCATGGGAGACATCTCCCATGATATTGGTGTAATTTGTTTGTATTTAAAAAAACTAAATCTCGAAAAACGTCTCTGTGGCGTGGTGATGATTAGAAAAATACAGAGAAAGAGATCTGAATTGAACAGGAAAGGATGCAGGAACAAGAGTAGGAGCAAACCAGGACTGGTCTCCATTGGATTGGAATGGTCTTGGCACTGTGAGCAAGCTCCTTTGTCAGGAATCCTCATATGCCATGACAACTTGAGACACCGACTAGAAGGAAGAGAAGAATAACCATTAAGAATGTGATTATGAACTTGATAACAACAGGAGTAAAGGTACATTTACCTTTTTTCTCATAAATTACATTTATTGGGAACATTTTTCATTAAACAAAATACAATAAAAACAAGTATAAAACCACATTACCTTGTAAATAAAGAAACCCTAACCTTTCATATTTAACCTCATCCCTGTGCCGCGGGGTGACTAGGGGGTGGGTGTGGCGCTTCAGTGCTCATGACGCTCCACGCGGTCATGAGTCACGGGCGGCGTGTGCTCATGACGGAGTGGTGCCGTCATGACCCTGCCCACTCATTAATTGTCCCGCATAGGCGCGGAATTAGTGCCACGTGGGTGGAGCGGCAGCGGCATGACGGTTGCACGCTGTCATGAGCACATGCCACCAGTGGCACATGATGGCGTGCAGCCATCATGAGCACCCAAGGGGTTAATAAAAATCTACCTATAGCACATATTACATCTAAAAAACGCATTTCAGTTAAAAGGTCTTTAGCTGCCAAGCATGTACTAATACCATATTTTAAAAGGACTGGTTCTAAATATTACATTCTTTATTTCAATAAAATTATACAATTAAGCAAAATATGTTGATTAATACATTTCCCTCCCATGGACACTTTCAATAACCTCCATTTGTTTAAAGCATGTCCGGGGCACCAAATATGAAGGGCGTAGTCCTATTCTAATACTCAGGACTTGTATTGAAACATTCTATTAGGCATTTTCTCAATGTAAGAGATACCACATCAGTCTTCTTTAAGGAGCTCAGGAAAAGGCCTACTGAAGATTTTTGACTTAAATATTGTAGGTCCTGTTCCCTGGCTATATTACATGACACAAACTATGGCTGCTGTTTCGATTGACTTAAAATAGACTCATTATTTGGTAAATCTAGAGATATTCATCCATTAGTTTATGTTATGTGCCAATATAGCCCAATCTAATTTGCTATTTAGTAGTAACTTATAAATAAGAATGGGAATCTTCTCTTACTTCGAGGTTGCTAAGTTGTTTAGGTAGTGCAGGGTGTGACATTTAGTCATGTAACTCCAGCAGGTTACATTCAACTTAGCATGAATTGCTTGAATCATTGAGGTTTTAGGTAAATTTAAAGCCTCTCTAATCAAAAGCTCTCAAAATGAGCCCAATTACCATGCCCATCAAGACTAAGTAGCTGATTACCATATAACAGTGAACAATTTTTTTCTATATTTAACATTTGTATGGCGCAGCGAATCATCCCCAAGTGGATCTCCCAGCGCCCGGCAATGCAGAAAAGCAGGCCCCGTGGACTGCCGAAGATTACTAAAACATCCAGGTCTTTAAGCTCTTTTTAAAATGTGCCAGGGAGGTGCAACCACAAAGTGATTCCGGTAGCCTATTCCAGTGGAAAGGGGCTAGATAGGAAAAGGCCCGCCCACCCATTTTCACTTTCTTGATTTTGCATGGGGCCAACAGATTTTGGTTGCTAGATCTTAGTTGACGTCCCAGCTCGTATGCTCTTACCTTCCTTTTTAGGTAAGCCGGGCCTAGGCCCTGCCTAGCCTTAAGCACCACGAACAGAAGTTTAAAGACTGCTCTCTTCTTCACGGGTAACCAATGCAGAGCTTGCAGCAGAGGACGCGATGGAGTGCGTCTCGGCTTATTCAAAACCATTCTAGCTGCAGTATTCTGCAGGACCTGTAACCTAGAGAGCAGATCTTCTCTGGCCCCAACTAGTTGGGAATTTCCATAGTCCAGCCTACTCACAATGGCTTCATAAGCTTTTAACAGGTGTAGACGAGTGTCTGTGGGGCCTCTGTTTGTGTAATAAAACTTTTTTTGCCCACCAATTTCTGCTGAGGCCCAACATTCTGACTGATCTATATGTTGGTTCCACTTTAGATTATTTTGAAGTAGAAGGTCTAAATACCTCTATGATGTAACCTCCTCCACTCTACAATCCCCAATAGTCCAATAAAAAGTCTTGGCTACCAACATTTTTGTTTCTACGATGTTTATTGTCAATTTATTCTGCTGACAATATTCATATTTGACTGGTGGCTCAGTGGACTAATGCATCCACTACAGGGGCCTGTGTTCATCCTCATGGTCACAGGTTCAAATCCTTGTGGGCCCACTCAGCCTTTCATCCATCCATCTGAGGTTAATAAAATGAGTACCGTTGGGTAATAATAAATATCTGTTATTCAGTGCCAAGATGCCTCCGGGTGAATGTGTGCTTTACAAATACACATGTTATGTATAATCTGCAATTTACATTGGAGATCTATTTGAGTGTTTTTCTAAAAGCACCAGAGCTGGACTGGGAACACAAAGCAGCCCTAGCTGTTTACTTGGACCAGCCCCTGGGGAAACACTGCCTGGCCCTCAGGGGCTTGCTGCTTTTGTTGCTGGGGGCCGATATTGCAGCACCGTTGAAAAAGTGACCCCCAGTAACAAAACCTGCCCTCACTCTTTCAGCCTCCCGGGGAAGCCGATGCCCGGTATGGTCAGTCCTGCCTGACCAGTGCATTTACATACAATAAACAAGGGATCTGAACACCCTTAATTGTGGGAGAAAAGGAGGATTCATTTTTATTAGCATTGGGGAGGTCTCCCAAAAACAAGGGAGACTAGGGTCGGTGCAAGAACATATCCCTGTGTCTCCCATTTTCCATTGTTATTTTATCTGACAGGCGACCATGATAATCCAGCTCTACTCTTGCCCAATTCCCAATATGGAGTTGAACCGAGAAAGTAACCCTATTGAGATTCCTTACAAGGGTAATTTCTTACAGAGGAGCTCTTGATTGACAAGATTGAAAACTGCACAGAAAACCTCACAGCAACAAAACAGGAGGATCGGTATATATTGCCCTGAAGTAGTGCACGGAACCCTTCTCCGATTCTCTGACTCTCCTACAGACAAACAACAACCGCACTGAGAGCTGCTGACACTCTGCAACACTGTCACGGGCCCACTCGGCCACCTACACGATAGGGAAGACACCCTGAGAGGTGGACATCTGTTGAAGGCTTGGGGCGCGCACTGGCGAGGGTGTTGGACTCGGGTGGTAAAGGAGAGATGGAGCAACTCTGCGAGAACATTGTGGTGCTGGAGCGTAAAGTTAAGATGCGTAAAGGTGTGACACATTCCGAGTAGCGGCACTGGCCGAGTGTGAGCTCCCTGGCCATAAGGCTCGGGTGCGGCAGGTAAACAACATCGGCCCAGGAGCATGAAGCCCGCCACCGTGCCCCCGCTCAAGGAGGTGCGCTGGAGTACGGCCTCTCTGCCCCTAGACCAGCTCATCAGCTCCTAGGTCGAGCGGCTGGACACCAGTGAGTACAGAGGTGCCGTGCCGAGAGGGGCCTGTGGGGAGCGGGAAGCCCGTCTGCCTGGCGTTCAACCCGCCACCCAACAACAGCGGCTCTCCCCGGCCCCGGGCCGCTCTGAAGTGGATCCCGGGCTCCCCGGGGGCCAGAGCAGCGCCGGAGGCTCCTCGCCACACCAGGGATTTATGGTTCTCCCGGACCTGCAGGATCACCATGCAGCCCCCGCCGAGAAAGGTGAGCTCTGGCCGCGCTCCCCGGCCGCCCCACGTCTGCAGCAGCCCCTGGAATTCTAGGCCAGCAGAGAGGGCCAGTGCAGAGCGGCCCTCGGGGCACACACACCCCTCCCCAAAACAAAGCAGCGGGGCCGTGAAAACACCAGATGCAGGCAGCAGCCCTGCTGCCACATTTGAATGAAAGAAACTACGCCACGGACTCTCATGGACTTATTTACTTTTTCTTTTGTCCTGGCCGTCATTTTGCTGCTGCTCTCGGCCACTTTTCTCTGGACGCTGACCCGCCATTTTGTCCATTCCCTCACCCTTTACCCTTTTCCCTCGTTTCCCCCTTGACGATCCTCAAATGTTTCTTTCCTTTTCTGATTTGCCTTTTCTCCATACCCTTGCATCCCTCCCACCCACCCTTGGTGCTGTGACTGCGCCCCCCATCGACCCCACTTAATGGAATTCTGCTCTTCTGTTTTTTTTTGGGTCTTGACCTGAGAAAATCTACTATGTGTATATATGTATATAGAGATAACTCTAATCACTAGTATATGCAGTAGACCTTAGTACTCTCTACCATTCCTATGTGTCTCTTAGAGTATATCCATTTGTATCTCTTCCTTGAGTGACTTTACTATTTGTACATTTGCAATTTTTCTTTCTGTTTGTATCTCTTCCTTGTGTGACTTGTACATTTGCAATTTTTTCTGTTTGTATCTTTTATGTAACGCATGTAATCCTAAATCCTTATGTTTTGCAACTTGTTCTTATGTAAAGCGCTCTGACACCTTCGGGTAAAGTTTGCGCTATAAAAAATCGCATTAAATTAAATAAAGTAGATGGCGTCATGATGAACACCTGACAGACAAGGATACCAATTAGAGATCCCTGGACACCAGAGCGAATGACAGGTAACAACTGCGAACAAAATACAATTAGAGGAACAACAAATGGAAAAGATGAAAAGAGGACAAGGAACTGAGGGACTGTGAACTCTAATCAAGGAAGGGGAAAAAAGGTGCACAAACAAATACAGGTGTGATCTAAAGGGAAAGCAGGAAAACCTCAGCAACAGTGCAAGACATTGCCAGGCACCTGCTTTCTGTGAACATGGACTTAAATACTGTCACTGCTACTCTTACCACAGAAATGCTCACCGTATTTAAGAAGTGACAGTCTATAGTGAAAATAAGTATGAGGTCAAGCTTTTACAGACACGCAGTTACCTCCTCGAGACGTCCTACCATCTTCCAATCCTGAAGTTAACTCACTGTCTACATGTCCTCTTAACCGTGGCAGCTGCTTTCAACTGGAGGAACATTGATATCTAAAAACAGAAAGAGACCTTTAGCAGACGGCAGTCGATTCACCAAAATGTCACAGGTAAGGGTAGTGACATTACAAATTGTTTGACTCCCCAATGAAATAACAGGAAGTTACATCACATAACCTTGGCCATCATGGTATAACAGGAAATGATGTCACATTACCTTTGACCCAGATGACATAAGAGGAAGTGACATTGCCAAAGTAAAAGTACAGTAGTGCAAAATTAAGCAAGTTCAATGAAGTGATATAACAAAAAAGTGGCTAGAGCAGGTAAATGTATGTTTATTTTAGTTACCATTCATTTAATAATTTCTTTAACAATGATATGCCAGGAGCCTTACAGAAGGAGTAGTCATAATATGCCAGCCCGTCATAGAATGATTTATTATAGCCTGAATGCTAGGCACTGTCCAAAATGTCCACGCACAACTGCAATTGAAAGCTTCCATCCTACTCACAGAACAGGCACAGCAGAGGCAGCAGTCATGCAAGTGTCCCTCTCCACACCAAGCAGTTACAGAATAGGCATCAGTAGGTAAGGACTTAAGCTGACGTTAGCCTTTGAAGCAGGGCTGCATTAGCTTGAACATGCAGTTGAAAACAATCTGAGCCATAAAGTCAAGCTAACGCCTATTATGGCTAGAAGCAATGTCAGCAAACTGCCTCAGGCTTTGATAATTCTTTGTGCTATTGGGAGGGAGGAGGGCGACAAGCGACAGCTATTTAAAGCACAACTGGGCTGTATTGGCTTCATGTGATGTGTTCGGCTCTTTTGTAAGTGTACTGTTGAACTACTCTGTGTAGCTTCATAAGGAAAGAACATAACCAATTAAGAGTGCATTTAAAGAAAGAAAAAGTTAAGTAACAATCAACAACTATCAGATCTACCAGTCATCTGGTTAGACTGAAGATAACAGTAATAGAAAAACTGGGATATACAAATGTGTGTTTCATTTGCACACTTAAAATTTGGGGGGAAACCTGTGAATGGTTAATTGAATGCATATGTAAAGAGACAAGCATATAATATAGAGATTGCTCATGTAAGTATTAGTATTTTCCAATGTTTAAAGAACTGACAATAGCCCGGAAGGGTTATGCAAAAATAAACATGGACAAATAATGATGTTCAAAATATACCACTTAGATAATTGGATGCCTTTTCTCCTTATCAGAGTGTTAATTTCCATGGAAGAAACCCCCCAAAAGTGACAACTTACCAAAGTGAGCCAACCTTGAAGTGGAGCACATGGTGAGTACTGCCAAAGTGTAAAATCCTCCTAGGAGATTGATTAGAAAAATGAGGGACCTCAATGACAGAGTCACACAAAGCAAATAAACTCAAGGTTGGCTTGGTCCCCAAATTTGGAGACCATCAAAGTTCATAGGCAGTGTCCAAAGTCTGTGATCACTAAATCACTGAGATGACCTTCCAAACCAAAGCTGACTAACTACAAAGTATGTGTTAAAGCACAGGTCAACCCCAAGCTTACAAGTTGTTATGGCTTTCTCGCTCTCAGTTTCAGAAGTATATTTTTGGCTTTCTGCAGTGCAAGCCTCGTCCATGCTAAAAGAGGCACCGTAGAAGACCTCACTTGAACTGAAAACGTTCACAATTCTGCAACAATATTGCACAAGCGTTCTGTTTTTCTTTGCAAAGATCCAACTTTCAGAAAAGGAAGTTTACTTTGACTTTTAAGACTAACTGCTGATAATGCTGATGAAAGAAAATTTTAAACAGTGGATAACAACCCCAAATACATTTAAAGCAAATCCAAGGTCTAAAAACATTAACTCCTCTCTTATTCTAGGTATGGCAAAACACAGTCCAAAGAAGTAAACAAGATACAACTATTTTGGTGATTTAAATCCTGTATTATTCATAATCGACTAGAATTTGCAGAAGACACACATTTTTAGGCCACATCTAGAAGGTCTTCGAGGTAGCTTCCTATCGTCACTGTTAGTGGTCCTGCTGTACATTAGCTCTGCTCTCCCCAGATATGCCTATTCAGACAGAATGCAGTAGGTGTACTGAGAAATAATCATAATCTTCTACTGACCCGGCCAAAAACCTTGCAGTTAACTTTACATCTCTAACACAACATGCTTGTGCCACTGCTGCACAACACACTACAGCTCCAAGAGATGTTAAAGCAAATAAAGTCAACACAAGTCGGCCCTTGCCAAGAAAGACTTCACTCTTTATACCCAGTGGCCGTATTATCTCATGCAGTCCTGCCCTCACGGCATGCCAAGACTGTAGCATCCACGAACTACTCATGGGTGCTGCCAGGCAGTGCAGCTATCATTGGTGCAACAGGTGCAGTGGCACTACTGTCCAAGTGTATGAGGTCCAACTACACCCAATGCTGGCTGTTTGTTGCTACCCAACATGAGTGGGGGACAGAAAACCCATATTTCTTGTTTACCTTGGGAACATATAGCACCGTTACTTTGTCACTGGGTGCTACTGCCACACTGCTTAATTAGTAGGCACTCAGGTAATCCATAACCCAACACACATGCCAATCATGCTCATAAACATCATTGAAAAACAGGAGAAAATGTCAGAAAACAATGAATACTATAACTTTAGGTTGATGCAAAAGAAAAAGATTTGTACATGTTTGCATTCATGGTGTCAAGAAGGGTGAAATATTTTAAAATGCCTCTGATCCCTAACTGATGGACATAGAAAAATGATAAATTCCAAGTAAATGAACTGGTTATTATGTTACACAAGACACAGAGGTCCAGGTTTACGAAGCCATTGCGACATGCTCCTATTACCTCCAATAAGTTCCACATAGCGGGATTTCCGATAGGTCTTCGGAGGCCACCCCTCCTTTCTCCACCACTCTGCAAACGTGCTCCTGGCGCACTACTGGTTGGGGGATGACGTCCACTTTAATCCTGATGTACCTTGGTGGACAAGAAGCCCTTCTGGTACCTCCTGTAAGTCATACACTGTGGGATTCCTGAGAGCTGGTTGGAGGCCCGCCCCCTTTATCCACCACTCTGCAAATGCTACTACTTCTTAAAAAACCATAGTAATTTACTGAAAAACCAAAGCTTACAGGGATGTTATAATTAGGAATTAGCATTTAAAAAAACTCAGAAATTCTCTCAAAAAAACAAAGGTTACTGGGATGTTATAGTTAGGCTCAAATTTCACTCATACAAAACCAGTGAAATTCAGCAGTTATAGTTAGTGCGCTAACTATAACTTGTGCCCCAGCAATGCACTGCTTATGACCTCACATGTTACATCACTCATGACATGGTTAGTGACATCCCTGATGACATCTCTGATAACATCTCAAATGATATCACTGATGACATCATCCATAGAATCTCTGATGCACCCACTCACACCCCATATTAGCTTTCACACACCTACTTCAACTTCCACACTACCAGTCTCAAACCTATTCACACACCCATACTAGTACTTACACAGCCACTCACTGATTCATAGATCAACACACACATCCACTCACTCACCCATACAGCCACTCATATACCCACTAACTCACTAATACAGCCACTGACATGTCCACTCATACAGCCACTCAAACAGTCAGTCACCCATAGAGCTACTCACACACCTACTCACTCATCCATGCAGTCAATCACACAGCCACTTACTCACCCATACAGTTACACACACTCACTCACTTATTCATATGGATACTAATATGTACTGACTGACCTATAAAGTCACTGACAAAAGCACACACTCACCCATACCGGCCCTTTCACATTCACTCACTTACACATACAGTCACTCACATACACCACCATTTACCTATACTGCCTTTCACATAACCAGTTACACATATACCATTGACACATGCACTCACTCACTGACACAGCCATACACACACTCCCTCACCCATACATCCTCTCACACATGCACTTCCACACTTGTTTTAAAAGTAAAATCTGTGTGGGCCAGGGCATACAGAAATATTTAAAAAATAAAGGAGCGGGGCACACAGGGTCCCCCTCCTAGGACTCTCTTTAGCCTCAGGGACCACCACTTTCCTTAGACTTTATTTGAGTTTGAGAGGGGGGCCGCATAGACGCCCCTCCATTTGGCTTCTTGAGCCCCACGAACCACCTCCTATCCAGGGCTTTTCTAAGAATAGTGGAGGGGGCCACGTGGACCCCCCATCAGGGGCCTCCACCTCACTGGGTTAAATACATGCTGATGGGGGCCATGCAGACAGTCCCGGGCCCTCGGACTACCACCCCCAGGTCAAATAACTTTAAAAGGTAGGAGGGGGCCAAACGGTCCAAATAAGGCCCCGGGGGTCACAACATTTGGGAGCCATTAATGGCCCTGGGGACCACCACCCTCTCACAAACCTATACACCCATCCACAGATCCACAAAACCACTCATACACTCCTTGACAGATCCATACACACTCACTGACCTACATAGCCACTCACACACCCACTCTCCAAATTTAGAGGTTACAATTAGGAAATAACAATTTAAAAAACTTTGAAATTCACTGAAAAACCAAAGGCTACAGGGTGTTATAGATAGAAAATGACATTTCAAGAACCGTAAAAATTCAATGAAAAAAACAAAGATTACGGGGATGTTATAATTTGGAAATAGAATTTTAAAAAGCCTTAGAAATTCCACACAAAAATGACATCTACAGAACCACTCACACACCCACACAACCTCTCATACACCCACCCACACACCCATACACCCACTAACACAACCACTTACTCATCCACAAGGCCACTCACACACCCATTCGCTCACACATACAGTCACTCACACAGCCACTCACTTACCCATACAGCCACTCACACACCCAGTCACTCATCAATGCAGCTACTCACACACCCAGTCACTCACCCATACAGCCTCTGAATAAAGCCACTCACATACCCAGTCAGCCACTTACTTACCCATTTACACATCCATGCAAGCACTCACACATCCACTCACTCACCCATACAGCCACTCAACAGTCACTCTCCAATACAAGGACCCTCACACCAACTCAGTTAGCCAAACATCCACTCAAGCAGCCACTCACTCACCCATACAGTTACTCACACAACCAGTAACCCTCCCATACAGCCACTCACACACCCACTCTCTCATCAATACAGCTACTCACACAACCACTCACTCACCCATATAGTAACTCACACATCCACTTATTCACCCATACAGTTACTAACACACAACCGCTTTGTGATGTATTCCTATAGGTTCTGAATCGATCCCCCTATTCCTGACCCTATTCTGGTTAGCAAACTAACAAGTTAACTAAGTAATCAGCCCATGAGGCAGAAAAAAACCCATGATGCAGATACCGTTATCTGACGCAGTCACACTACGGCACAGGAACGTGTTATCTGATTAGGTCATAACGCTTGCGATCTAATTAGACAAGCGATATTCCTCCAGCCCCTGATAAGGCATACGGAGTTCTCATAACAAATCAAACCTATGACAACCTGGGCAAAACCCTGCGGCCATTGTTTTGATTTCACCGAGAACTTCAGCAAAAGAATGTGCTAACGAGCAAGTCGTATGACATCCTTATTGACGTATCTATGTCCATCCTTACGTCAATCTCGGCACCTTAAAGGTATAAATATTACCGTACTTGCCCTATGCAAACGCACGCGTGGTGACGAGACGGAGCAGCCATACTTGCCGAAGCCCAAAAGCAGAGCAGACCCCGCTGGCAGCAGCCCCGCCTTTCTGACGCGCTGAGAACGAGAAGCTGCTTTCTCCTGCCGAGAAACCAAGCACCGGCGCTTCCGGGTAGCCCTCGCAGGCAGCCTGGAATATCGAGACCAGAGAAAGAGATACCATTCCTCATTCATCCTAACTTCCAGGTACAGAACTGAATAACCCCTCACAGAGAATTCTTAAGTTATTTCACTTGGCAAAAACAAACTTAACTTAAACTGTAACTTTCTATTCCCGCCCTCGTATTAGACTTAGGTCAGGTACACGGGGTAGGCGTATCTAGAAACACCAGTTGAGTACGTTTAGTCAAATGTATATGTGTATGTAATATATTTTATTCATTTTAAACATCTTATGGCTTAGAAACCATATCAAAGTTTTTACAGTATTATTTTATACTGCTGCTTTTAATGTATGCACTTTACTTAACTATAAGTATTGCAATAATATCGATCCATTTCTCTTGTATGAGAAAAGAGACTGATCAATAAATAACACCTTTTTATTGAACACGCCCGTCTCTTCCTTTTCTCTACAATCTGATGAGACTAAGAATGCACGTACTGACTGAGTAAAATAAATTGCCTTTTGTTCACACGACTCTCGAGATTTACTCTTGATTAGGGGAGAGCAAAGTTGTCATGTTCTATGGTTGTCAGAAACTAAATCCCTTCTTGTCTAATCAGGGAAGTTTATTCTTTCCTGAACATTCGAGAAAGTTTCTAGTGAACTCTGAGCTAAGCTGGCAAACCCAAAACTTTAAGTCTAATATCGACAGTAGTAGACCTAGTTAACGTCTGGTCTAGGCCTTTACTATTGTAGGTATTATTCCAATGCGCAGAGCCTATTGGGATGATAGGAGCTACACTATATGGCGCCCAACGTGTTTGGAAGGGGCGATAAAACTAACGTAAGACATTTAGAGTAACTCAGTCGTGCTTTCTCACTCAGACCCCTTTTCCCATAATACTCCAAAGACGTCTGGAGTGGGTGAAAGGTAATATCCGCCAAACCAGCTAGCTAGCTTGTAAATGAATGACACAAATATTTCAAACTATACCAGGAATTAAGGAAAGCACATTTTTTACATTTGAGAAGTGTGATGCAAACAAAGGTTTAACAAGCATCTGCAATGAAATAGGTCTCGCATTTACGCAAGTTTGAGCTATTGCCATTGTAAATGACAATGCCTTTTATTTATGTTTTGGTTTTTAAAACAAAAATAAAAGGCATTGTCATTTACAACGCAAAGATCTATTGCAATCCGAATGCTTGAAGGCATCGCTGAGTTGTCCCCTTCTGTCTCCCATGGCCCCTAAAGAGCTCCCCGTTTGCTACAAGTTAAACAAGCCAGTGGTCACAACTGAACACGAAAGACCCTCCTGCAGTAAGAAAAACTCATTAAAGAAAATAGTGCTTACAGAGTAAAGAAGACGTACCGTGTAACAACTGAAGTAAAAGAGCCAGACCTCAAGGGAGGTTACAAATGAAAACAAGGCGGTACTAATGAGGTACTAACAAGTCTAATAGCGAATCCGAAGCCAGCATTTACGAAGGTCAATGACACAAGCCAATGACAAATATGGGCCGAGAGTGGGCGGGGCTTTGAGTACATACTTTAATACAGCATGGCTCGCAGCGCAAGCACTGCCCAGGCTCGACCTAAAAAGCTCTCTTAAAAGCAGTAACCCACTTACCTATCTACAAAAAATAAAAATCTGTCATCTGTTTGGTACATGATGTGCTTTACAGAAGACACATTAACCATCTATGCTACTCTGACTAAAATCTGGGACTAGACAAAGCACAGATCTCTCCTGCAAGTGCATTAACCACCAGTCATCTTACCATTATTATTCCCTGAGAGTTACTGGGCACACGAAGATCTCTTTAGCAGGTGCCTTAACCTCATAAGATATATTTAAAATGAAGACTTTGCAACCAATTTAGCAGAACAGATCTACTGCCATGTTTCTCCTTGCTTTCAATTTCTTTGAGGCAGAATAACAAAAAAATTATAACTTGAGGCCCAGATTTTGCGTTGGGTTATGTCACTTTTTTTAGCACAACCCTGACGCAAATTGTTATTTGTTTAACCTCGTAAAGGGCTTATATGTATTTATGATGGACCTGCTAAACATGTGTGCGAGGACTTAATATCTGATGTCACTTCTTGTGTGGTCATGGGTTGTTATGTGACATACTGTGATGCCATGTGCAGTTTCACGTGCTGTGACATTATGCACAGTGATGTCACACACCATGATGTCACTTAACTTGTTGGTCCCCCACTTACATTTTAGGACTATTGCCCTGACGACCATAGGCAAATATTTAATTTCACCAAATCTTTTTTCTTCATTATCACTTATAAAAGCTCTTTCAAATAGAGTTCAGACTACCAGTTGTACAAAACTATCACTTTTAATATGTACTTTTCAGTGCAAAGCTATATAGTGCCCTATTATTGTCATACCTTCCACATGGTAAATGGATACACTTTTTTGAGTTTTGAAGAGATGTTATCATATTATACGAGATATTTGTTGAAGTCAGGGCTCGGCTTGTGCACGGGCTCTACGACCCTTTCGCTTGGCTCAGCTCAGCTCTCCCTGTTAATTTGTTAGCTCACTTACCTCCGCGCTTCCTCTGTCCTAACAACCTGCTTAAAGTTTCAGCCTAATCTGCGATTTACTACCCCACCCCTATTGGTCTTTCAGGGAAAACAGTTTGATAAAATATTGAAACTTCACTCGTCCTACGAGCTTTTACATTCACCGGTCTTTTCCTATAATTCTGAACCATGAGAGTTCCACACAAAATGTAACTACTGCGAACAACATTCTTGCAGCGTTCTACTCACTGGCCAGGGGGCACTGTGGCACACTCTGTTTTCAGGTAGGGGATTGTCTCTGCTCGCCAGCGATATACAGAGCCTTCTCCGCTCCTGCCAGTGCACCATAGTTAGAAAAGGGAAATACACCATTCGGAGCACAAAGTATATTTTGCGCTTCTGCCGAGAGGGTCAGATAACAAAGTTAAGCTTTGCATTCACTTGTTTGTTCCTATAATTCTGAACCATGAGAGTTCCACACAAAATGTAACTACTGCGAACAACATTGTTGCAGTGCGCTACTCACTGGCCAAGGGGCGCTGTGGCACACTCTGTTTTCAGGCAGGGGATTGTCTCTTCTCACCAGCAGTATACAGAGCCTTCTCCGCTCCTTCCAGTGCACCATAGTTAGAAAAGGGAAATACCATTCGGAGCACAAAGTATATTTAGAGCTTCTGCCGAGAGGGTCAGAGAACAAAGTTCTCCCAATAGAAGATCGCGGAAGCTGAACCACTGCGCCACTTGTTTAGAGGGGCACCTATGCAGCCTCAGAGGCCAGGACTGGGCTGCCTTGGTGTGTTCCGCATAAATAAATGCATCTTTGCAGCACCAGCTGCATTTTATTCTTTCCGTGTTTCTTCTGCCTTTATGACGCAGTATGCCCTATAGAACAACCGTGCCTTTCAGTTTCTCATGATTCCAGCAGATGCAACCAAACTAGCAAGAGCGAGCAATAAACTTTTTCCAAACAATCTCTCTAGCAGCCCTCTGCCGAGTGGGGCAGGAGGTTGGGACCTGCCATCCAACTGCATTCTTCTTCTGTCTGTTTCCAAACAGAATCCTGACCTGCACTGTTTCACAAAATTAAGACAGTGCGAGGAATGGGGCACGCCATGAACGTTTTGACCTCTGTACTCAAACCGGTAAACTGAGTTACAAACAAGCTGTCGCCATTGTGATAAAAAGATAATGCTTACCGACTAAATAAAGGACACTGGATGATGCCGCAAGCAAAAGATCCTGTCCGAGTGGGCAGGGCAAAAAGAAGACAGGGCGTGAACAAATAAGCCTCATTTTCAATCGGAGGCTAGCGTTCAGTATAAAGGATGACGGTAGCCAATGAGAATCATGGGCGGGGCTTTCACTCCACTTCGGAAATCTGCTCCACGACAAAAGATCTCACAGAGTGAGGAGCGCGCACAGAGTGAGGAGCGCATGCGCGCTCCAGCGCTAGGCGAGACCTAAAAAGGAGCAAAATAAATCAGAACACTTTACTTGGTGATGTGCATATGACAAATATTTACAGAAACTCGACTTCTAAACATTATTCTTTGTACACTTTATAATTGTATTTGTAAAACCACGTCAGCAGGAATTTTTGTGGCCATTTCAATGTAAAATCTGCTGACTGCAAATGACTGTGCTACCGCTTAATGCTTTACTTATGTGTTTATTAAAAGTGATAGGATTTAAACGTGATTTGAGAAACATGCCCGCCTCTGCTCTGATGCCAATGCTGTTAATTAACTAAGAGGCAAGTCCAGGGTCATTTGTGTCCTATATATGGCTAGATTGGTATAATATATGGAACAAAAGTTTAGTCTTTTCAATCAAACAAAAGGTTTTTTGTACAGCAGATATTCTGAACTTGCATATTTAAAGGTGCTCTCATATGTGATAATGAAGAAAATGGCAGCTCAGTGAATTCAAATATTTGAAACCATTTTATGGGTCAACAGCATTACAATTAGGTCGAGTAGATTATTTAATTCTCTAGGCCTGCAGGTCTAATAACATTTTTATGATTTTTCGAGGCCTGCTGACGCTCTAACCAGCAATGGATAATCATGAGGTTAGCATTTCATTTGAAAAGTATCATGATGAACGCAAGAACTGATGATGAACATCTTACAATAAGCACTGTGGTTTGGGCCACACTACACGAGTCCAAACAGATGACTATTGGTGCAGCTTCCAAAGTCCCCAGCAGCAAAAATGCTACTATAAAAGTAGAAAATATGAATATTTAAAAGCGGAAGTGTACTCACTCAAAACGTCCTGTGAGGGGTGGTGATCTGTTTTCTTAGTGTTTTCTTAGAATTGGATTATTCACAGTCTTCACAAAAATAGTTTAGTTATTTGTTTGTCGTTTTGGTCCCACATGATGACAGCATCAAAAAGCAAAGGAGTGCCGTTAGCAGCTTTGCATCATCTTGATATGAGTTGGTGTGACTGGGGTGCCTCATTGAGGATTATGGTATAGATGCATCAAAGGAAAAACCGGTCGCAAAGGGGCAGATTCTCAGAATCTGCCCCTTTGCGACCAGTATATTTACATTTGAGATGCATCATCCCAAATGCAAAAATCGCAATTTAAGAAATCGCAAAATTGCGATTACTTAAATTGCGATTGCATTTAAGGAATCTCAAATTGAGATTCCTTAAATGCAATGCATCAAAGTAAAAAAATCAGCGATTTCGCTAATAGGGGGAGCAAATTACCATGAAGTTGAACTTCATGGTAATTTGCAAAAACTTTGAAAAATGCACTAAAGTGCATTTTCAAAGTTCCATTTTACACACACACATGCCCTTGGGGCGTGTGTGTGTGCAAGATGTTCTCATATGCAGATTTCAGGGGTGCAACAGGGTGTCCTTGTGACACCCTGGCACCCTTGAAATTGCATACTCAATTTGCGGTTCTCTAATTGAGAATCACAAATTGAGAATGTCTTCCCATTCATTCGAATGAATGGGGAGGTATTCCTTAAATGCGAGTCACAATTAAGGAATGTTTAGATTTCGTTATTTTTTTTGCGATTTCTACATGCATAGCCTTTTGCTATTCCTTATTAGCGAATCCTTATTTTTCGCTAATAAGAAATCGCAAATGGCATTGTTGATGCATCTATACCTATGTTTCTAGAATGATGTGGCCTGCAAAATACTGGCACATGAGCAAAGTGGGCTAGCAATGAACAGATTTGGCTTCCAATATGTATGAATATTTCCACTCGAATACGAATACCTTCCTAAAGTCCTAAAGACTGAAGCGGCTAACAAACCTGAAAGCCACCTGTCCTTGTTCTCGTTTCCAACCAGACGGAATGGGGCCTTACAGTAGATCCTGCACTGTTCCTTTAAGAGTGGGGCCAAGACCAATTCGCATTAGTTTCGTCACTGTCTGTAATGGGACTGACACATCATGAGATAGAACTAGCCTAGGTTAGCAACGGCCCGGTTCAGGCTAATTGAAGCACTTCCAGCTCTAGCTTTTGTGCCGCCGAACTTACCTAAAGGCCGGTGGCGACTCTCTTGCTTTGACAAATCCCCGATGTTATTGATCAAGCCCTTTGCTTCCAAAGGAGGTAGCATTGGAATGTGTTTAGGTCCTCGGATGTGTAGTGGTAGAGCGCCTCTGCTTGTTGTTTTTATTTATTTATTAACTTTCAATATGTATCCTATTTCTACAGTTTTGTCATTTTCTTTCTTTACTCATTAATACAATTTTGTATTTTTGGTGGAACTTTTACATTTGTGTTTGCATTTTGTCAAACGGACGTCCTCAGAGAGGAGGATGATCTCTACTTCTGACTTGCGCATAAGAAACACCAGACGCACAACGCTTTCTCATGGGCAGCTTTGTCTGTGGCACTGTGAGCATGTCTGTGTCTATGCCAGCGGCAACAAAATCAATAGTAATCAGCTCAGGCCACAAAAGGGCCTATTCTCTACAGACCCAGCAACAGGGTACATACAGCAAGCATCTGTGGAAGTGGCCAGCATCGCCCCCCCACCCCAATAGTTATTTGAATTTTGCTTTCCGTATGTCAAAGAGACATTTCATTACACCATTATAGATGTAAGAGTAAGGAGGTCTTCTTATATATGATGTATTAAATGTACATATAACTCAGTGATTTATTTTTTGTAGTACCCTTCCTTGCTGAGATATCGCTATATGTAAGGAAGTTTGAGTTTCATTGCAGCTTGTGGCTCTAGCCTTAGCAGAGATGAATAAATCATATTATTTAGTCGCTGGGGGCTGTGCATATAGACGTTGATATATCACCCTTTTTAACTTTCCACACATTTAGATGCCGACTCTCTTCAGTATATAGCCTGTTCTCTAGCTCTTCACACTTTGAAAATTGGAAAACATGCCTCACAAAATGAGATAAATTAAAAACCATAGACATTTGTTACCACGAAAGAACAGATTCTACTTCTCATTTCATATGCATTGGGCTAAAGTGTTATTTGAGTGGGACAAACAACTAAAATACATACACAAGTGTAAGTTGTACTGCTCTGTCTGGACTATACCTCATACAGAGAGGATACTGTAAAGCAGGAGCATCACCTGAGGGCTATCGCCCACGAAAAATATAAGGACTGCTGTAAAAGTTGTATGTTTTCTCCCCAAAACACTAGGGGCCATATTACCAAGATGTGCATTAAAAAACGCACATTGCACATTTCCCTATCGCCGACTATCACCGGATTTTATCGCCGTGTTAGCGCGTCTTTATCAACCCGCAACACGTAGGCAATATTAAATCTGGCGATAGCAGGCGATAGGGAACACTAGCGCTTGAAAACAAGCGTTGTTGTCACGCGCTAATGTGTGCCTTGATAATATGGGGGGTGGATTCAGCTTTATGATCCACACCCCCATGTTATCAATGCCTAACTCCTGATCAGAGCAGGCGTTGGGAGATCTGTGATAAACGAGTTTAACGCAGGTCTCCTTCTCCCAACGCCTGCCTTGGTAACAGGGTGTTACCACCTCCAACCACATTTTACATGTGGTTGGACGTGGGAACACCCACTTTGCATGTCATTAGCGATGTTTCTCGCTGACATGCAAAGTGGGCTTGAGGCAGGCGTTAGCATGCCCTTGTTAATAGGGCGCTAGGAGTATTGCCGCTTTCTCGGCACAATTCACCGAAAAAGCAGCGATACTTCACCTTGGTAATATGGCCCTAGAAGTGCTGTGTAATTTGCGCTATGCGACTGGAATATCATGCAGGTTTCTATTATTTAGCCGCCTGTAGCTTTCATAATTTCCTGATTCCCTTACCTTTATGCAGCGGCGTTTTCTTTTTCTCCCTGAGCCGAGGCTTGTAGGGGTGGGGCGGGCAGGGTGAAAACAAGCTGGAGGTGGAGGGTTGGGTACTGCTATTCAGTGTGCATGGCGGTCTGACGGGCTGTCTCAGATTGGCCAAACCGTCATGCGCACTGAAGCTCTCTCCAACCCAGGCGCGCAACACCCATTGGGCTCACCGAGCTTCAGCCCCCCCCGTCGCCTCCTCTGCCCGGGCTAAGATGACACGCACTGAAATGATGCAAGAAGGCTGCGCATCCGATCCAAGAATGATTTTTTTAATGCGTTCTGAGAGGCCCAGCAGCCTGAGCCAGACAGCCAGCCTCTGAACAGTGTCAGTGAGTGAACACCCTGCCCCCACCTCTTGTTTTCCTTTAGAGTGGCGCCGCGAGGTGAAATCCTTGCCTGAAGGCAGGGATTTCACCTAAGCACTTGGGTTGTGAGCATGGGGTGTGAAGATGTGCACAGCAGGGGGAAGGCATGGGCAGTTAAGGTGATGCTTTTCCTTTGTAAAGGAATGTCTGCTGGCGTCATAGCCCAGGGTGTGCTGTCTGTGCACTTGAATAGATGTGTATTCCATACAAGTGCACAGACAGCAAACCCTGGGCTATGACGCCAGCAGGAATTAATTTACAAAGGAAAAGCATCACCTGCACTGGCCATCCCTTTCACCCTGCTGTCTGTGCACTTGGATGGAATTCACATCCACGGCGCTGCTCACCAGATAAATGGTGAACAGGGCCATGGATCTTTCTATGTTCGCATCCAAGGGCACCAGGGAAGAAGCAGAGGAGCCCCAGGCAAGGAGAATCCAGGAGACACACCTATCTACTCTGAGACCTTTGTGGGGCTGGATGCCAGGACGCAGTGCTGCTGATCAGCCAGACTCCACAGTATAGTATCAGAAGAGCAGGCAGCAGTTTTTTTATTTATGTAAGTTCCAGTAACTTTAATGCATTTTTCAGCACAGCATTACCTACTGCCTGCATATCTAGGTTACTTTGAATGTTGTTCTTGACTTACATACATAGAAACGTCAAAGAGGACAGTCCCCTCCAAATATGCAAATGTAGTGTAAGTTTGTAGTGTTCATTTTTTTTGGGGTGCTAGTGGGTAATTTTAGAGTTCAGTGTGGGTTTTAGGGTGCCAGTAAGTAATTTTATGGTTCAGGGTGGGTTACGTATTGGGGTGCCAGGGGGTAATTTTAGGGCTCTGAGCGGGTGTGGGTTTTGGGGTGCCATGGGATTAATTTTAGGGATCAGCATGGGTATGTGTTTTATAGTGCCAGGGGTAATTTTAGGGTTTAGGGCAGGTGTGGGTTTTGGGATGTCAGGGGGCTATTTTAGGGTTCAGGGTGGGTATGGGTTATGGGGTGCCAGGGGACATTTTAGGGTTCAGCGTGGGTATGTGTTTTGGTGTGGCAGGGGTAATTTTAGGGTTCAGGGCAGGTGTGGGTTTTGGGGAGTCAGGGGGCAATTTTAGGGTTCAGGGTGGGTATGGGTTATGGGGTGCCAGGGGGGAATTTATGGTTCAGGGTGGGTATGGGTTATGGGATGCCGGGGGGAATGTATGGTTCAGCATGGGTATGGGTTTTGGGGTCCCAGGGGTAATTTTAAGGTTCAGAGTGGGTGAGGGTTTTGGGGTGCCATGGGATTAATTTTAGGGTTCAGCATGGGTATGTATTTTATAGTGCCTGGGGTAATTTTAGGGTTTAGGGCAGGTGTGGGTTTTGGGATGTCAGGGGGCTATTTTAGGGTTCAGGGTGGGTATGGGTTATGGGATGCCAGAGGGGGTTTTTGGGGTGCCTGTGGTAATTATAAGGTTCAGGGTGGGTATGGGTTTTGGAGGGCAAGGGGGGAATTTATGGTTCAGCATGGGTATGGTTTCTGGAGTGCCAGGGGTAATTTAAGGTTCAGGGCGGGTATGGGTTTTGGGGCTCCAGGGGGGTGATTTTAGGGTTCAGGGTGGTAATGGGTTTTGGGGTGCCGGGGGTAATTTTAGGGTGTGGGGTGGGTATAGGTTTTGGGGTGCCGGGGGGCTGGGAGATAATTTTAGGGATCAGGATGGGTATGGGTTTTGGGGTGCCTGGGGAAATTTTAGGGTACAGGGCAGGTATGGGTTTTAGGGTGTGAGGGGGTTAATTTTAGGGTTCAGCGTGGGTATGTGCTTTGGTGTGCCAGGGGTAATTTTAGGGTTAAGGGCAGGTGTGGGTTTTGGGGTGTCAGGGGGCAATTTTAGGGATCAGGGTGGGTATGGGTTATGGGGTGCCAGGGCAGAATGTATGGTTCAGGGTGGGTATGGGTTATGGGGTGCCGGGGGGGAATTTATGGTTCAGCATGGGTATGGGTTTTGGGGTGCCAGGGGTAATTTCAGAGTTCAGGGTGGTAATGGGTTTCAGGGTGGCAGGAGTAATTTGGGGTTCAGTGTGGGTATGGGTTTTGGGTTAATTTTAGGGTACAGGGTAGGTATGGGCTTTGGGGTGCCAGGGGGCAATTTTAGGGTTGGTATGAGTTGAAGGGTTGTAGGGTTTTAAGGAAATGTGTGTGTGGGTGTGTATATATATATATATATATATATATATATATATATACTTTACTAAAAAAAAATAAGCCATTTACAGGGATATATAAACCTATATACATATATATATGTAGCGTATATACTGTAACATAGTTATATTTTAAAACAAATCTTTTACCACGCATATGCTTTTGTTGTAAAGGCATGTGCGTGGTAAGAGTTTGCATTGTAATGGTATTGTGTTGTAACAGCACTTGAGTTGTTGAGTTATTAGAACCGCGTTGCAAAGACATGCATTGTGATGGCATGTGTTGTACTGTCATACATTTGTGCGATGCTGAAGCACTTATCCATGCATGTAGTAGGTTACACCTAGTGGGTGTGTGGTTGGAAGAGTGTTGTCTTTATTTAAGCCTCTGTGAAAAGCATCTCCATGCAGTTCATGATGAATACCAAGGTGCAGTTATTGAGCTATGGGAATCGGTGCTCAGTCGTGTGATTGATGAGGAAGTGTGCAAGATAGGAGACCATTTCTATAATATATTTTATGATGGCAGCTCTCATTAGCTCTGCAGGTCCCTTTATTATGCTGGTGGTTTATTTCTTGTGTTCTGGATCCTGGCTCCTGCTTATGATGGGGTAAGCAGTAGATGGTTCAATCGGATCTTATGGATCCGCAAGAGTTAGCAGAACTAATATATGTCATAGTCTGGTAACTTCTTATCTAGTACTACAGACCTGCACATTACGTAATAATCTAAAATTAAATTTAGTTCCGGAATACCTTTCTAAAAATAATAGTTGCACGATTTTAGACTCAAATTGCTTGCCCAGTTTGTGATTAATTTTTCAGCCCATAATAGATGCAGACACCTCTCAGTAACTTTAATTTCGGGTGTCAAGAAGTTTCCGCTAGCAGGTGCTCTTAGGTTTCAATAAGTTTCAGATTATTGATGTGGCCCAACACACACACTTTTTTTAAGCACATCCAAAGTGTGTTGATTGGCTCTTCAAATGTGAGATTTTCCTGCAGGTAATGCAGTGTATCAAAAATGCATGTCAAACAGGCGGGGTATTTGAAAACACCATCTTGGTTACTCAAACGTTACTAGGGCTGGACTTTTACATGAGAGCGCAGAGCTCAGACAATTAAGGGTTCCACGTGTGAGCCTCTATCCTGACTTGATACATGCAATCATATTGTGGTATTGAGCTATTTAGAGGGTATTTACCTTGCTTGCTGATGTGCACCACTCCTTAATATCGCAATTATGAGAGCATAATATCCACATTTGGTAAACACACTTTTCAATGAACTCTGTAACCTGCTGGTACATCGGGTAGGTGTGTGTTATATTTTCTGCTATCCTTTCATCCATCAATCCATCCTTTCTGATTTCAACTTACTCTGCCAACCTTACACCGATCCTTTTAGCCACCATCTCAGATATCTATTTACTCTACCATCCCTTCACCAACGCATCCATCCTCTCACATTTAGATTTACTATACTTTCACCCTTGTGTCCATCCATTCTGATTTCCTTTTACGCTGCCATAATTTTACCCATTTAATTGGGATTTACTTAACTTACACAAAGGCCACTTATTGTGGTTTTGCGTGGTTTAGTAACTCCAGAGTAATGAGAGGCAGAGCATTGAGCTGCCTTGAGTTACCTTGCGTTGGGAAGTTGTTCCATGGGTGGAGCTAGGGCATTCCCACACATCTGCCTATGGATTTTGACACAATCCCACAGTTACTTCAGCCAGTACACCTGGGAATGCTTCCAAATGGTGCGCCTTCCAGGCCCAGGCGTTACAAGGTGAATTATCTTTATTTATCCTAGTTGCTTCCTTTTTCCATGTGAGCTGCATTCAGGTATCCTTTCCTTCACAGAAAATTCTTGCTCATAACGCAGGCACCGTTGCACCATGATGTCTACATTGGCACTATGCAGCACCAGTTGAGGGAGACAGCAGAAATGTGTCATATTTTTGTAAATATGGCATATTTCTGCTCTCTGCCTTTGATGCAACACAGCACAACATGTTCCCTTGCCAAGTTGTGGTGCATGAAAGCTTAGTAAATCTGGGCCTAAATATTTGTGAGGCCTGTTCTTTCTGTAGGTAAGTGTACATTGAAAGCATAGAGGGCAGAAGTCTTTGCGTCAAACATTAGAAACTGTAATCTTATAATTATGTATCCAGATGGTTTTGCATAATTGTTTGGGGCTGATTTGCATTGGACATTTTCATAATATAAGAAATTCCAGCCATTTCATTGAAGTTTTAGACATGTGGTAAGTGTGTGGTATCATAATTGTACAGAAAATCAGGCTACTTCTAGCTTGCTTCTTTACAGAGTTTTAGGATAATTTAGAGAGCTACTGGGTGTTTAACGTGTATTTCTTGGCTTTTTAATGTTGGTTTATTGAACAAAATTACAGTATTCTTTCCCCCGTAGTTTTGTAATAATTAAGTAAGTGACCTGAGGGCCTTTTTTATATTTCACTAGAGATCGCTATCCGCATACAGCAGGATGCCGAACACCAGAGGCTTTGGACCACAAAATGTTAAGCGGCAAAAGATAGAGGATTTTTTCACTCGTCGGCCAGCCGCTCAAGACCCTTTGACAGCATGTTCTGATTCAGGTGAAGAACCTGCCCTGCCAGCTTCCGGCTACACTCCTGAAGAACATTCAGTATTTCTTCATTCTGAGTCTCCTGCATATACAACCACTGGTATGCCAGCGACTAGTAGTCCATGTTTGGAAAAGTCAAAGAGTTCATCCATCTTAGATATAGGAGTATATATAGATGTCTCAAGACTCAGCACAGTTTCATCATCAATCCCAGATGATTTACGCTACCAACTTTTGCACTCTTCCTGGACGCCAGAGACATCATACAAGTTTCCAGTTGTTCAAGAGGGAAATCAAGCACGTCGCTTTCACCATGAATGGTTGAAAACCTATCGCCCATGGCTTGCCTACAGTGCTAAACTTGAGGGGGCCTTATGCAAGATGTGTATACTCTTTGCCCGTAAAGAAGTTGGAAGAGGGTCTCATCAAGCTGTGGGGAAATTAGTGCTTCGGCCCATTACAAAATGGAAACATGCTCAAAGTGATTTTCGTTTCCATGCTTCTTCCTTGTATCACAAAGAGAGTATGACAGCGGCAGCTAACTTCTCATCTGTTTTTGAAGGAAAGTCTGTTGCTGTTACAACTATGATCGAGAGCAACTGGAAGAAAACTATTTTGGAAAACAGAAAACGACTTGTGCCAATAGTGGAATCAGTACTCAATTGTGCAAAACAAGGTATAGCTCTTCGAGGACACAGAGACAGTGGACAACCTATTACTTCAAAGGAACCCGAAGAGAATGATGGCAATTTCCGTGCTGCTCTGCGCCTATGACTTCAAGCTGGTGATGAAGTTCTGGCATGGCATCTGGCAACGTGTCCCTCTAATGCAACTTATACAAGTTGGAAGATTCAGAATGATATCATCTCTGCTTGCAACATTCTAATGAGAAATAGAGTGGTGGAGCGCGCAAACAATGCAAGATTTTTTGCCATTTTAGAAGATGGAACAACTGACAGTGCCACTATCGAGCAACTTGTTCTAGTAATTCGTTTTTATAGAAGGTACATCTGTGTATGAAGAATTCCTTGGCTTCGAAAAGCTTCAGGATGGAACAGGGGTTGAAATTGGAAAGAAAATTCTCACTTCCTTAGAAACATATGGCCTGAATTTAGATCGTATACGTGGGAAAGCATACGATGGTTGTGCTGCAATGAAAAGTTCTGTTAAAGGTGCACAAGCGCTAGTTTTAGAGCGTGTGCCAAAGGCATTTTATGTACATTGTGGAAGTCATTCACTGAATCTTGTGATTGGACATTCATGTGAAATACGTCAAATCCGTAATTGTCTTTCAACACTTAAAGAAGTGTCTAATTTTGTAAGAGGCTCTGCAAAAAGGATGGCTGTCCTAAAGGCGAAATTTGCTACTTTGCCAGATACAAAAATGAAACTGTTAAGTGGTTTATGTGAGACACGGTGGATTGAAACGAATGCATCGGTTGTTCGTTTTGTTGATATGTACCCAGCTGTGGTTGACTCTTTGCTTGAGATCTCGGATTGGCAAGATCACAATGCCTCTTCCAAGGCTGAGCAATTTCTCGCAGCTGTTCAGTCCCATAACTTCATTGTTTCATTACACATCCTGGCACGATTTTCTAGGCTACTGCTTCCTGTTTCAGCTGCACTCCAAAATCCTAATACAGATCTGTTGGAGTGCATAGGACAGATTGAAACAGTCAAGCAGGTGATTCAAGAAAGCAGAGACAAAGCTGAAGAAGCATTTAATGAGATTTTCGTTAAAGCCCAAACCACAGCAGGGGAACCTCTGACAATGCCACGCCTTACTGGCAGGCAGACACAACGGGCCAATTACAAGACTAGTGATCCTGAAGCTTACTTTAGGATTTCAATATTTTTACCATTTATAGACAATTTATTGTATGAATTGTCAGAAAGATTCAGCCAGCATGTGAAAAAGGCCTGTACAATGCAGTATCTGGTACCAAGATTTGTCACCCAAGAGTCTTTTAAAAATTTGAAGGATGCTCTTGACATATATGAGGACGATTTACCTGGTACACGCGAGGATCTTAAAAATGAATATGACATGTGGGTAATGACATGGCTGAAGGTACCTATTGAAGAAAGGCCAAGGAATATAATGGATACCTTAACTCATGCTCACATTGACTTCTATCCCAACATATACTGCCTGCTAAAATTATTTGCCACTTTGCCAGTGACAACCGCATCCCCAGAAAGGTGCTTCAGTTGTCTTCGCAGACTGAAAACCTATCTTCGGTCAACAATGGGGCAAGAACGACTCTCTGGACTTGCAATGATAAACATTTCACGTGCACATTGTCCTCCTATAGAAGCAATTGTTAATGAAATGGCGAAAAAGGGTCGTCGCCTTGAAATGGCATTGTGAAAATTGGTTATAATGTGTTCCTAAAGTGCTTTGTAGTAAAATATATTAAATTGGCCTTTTAATTCAGTACATTCTGTTCCTTTTTCATAAGACAATAGCATATAAATGCATCAAATTAACAAAAATGTGTGCTTTAATTGTTGTCCAGTTTCAAATGCAGAATTCACCAAAATTTTTTCTCAGCTTGACCTGAGCATTAACCGATACTGATTATCTGCCAATTTAGCTCCGCCCCATTGATTAACATTAGCCACGCCCCTTCATCTGCCATGTTAGCCCCCCCCGAAATTAAGACCTAGTTGCGCCCCTGCTCCAACCCGAACTGCGTTGCCGGGTTGGAGACAGCAGGCACAGGCTTCTAGTCTAACTGAAAGTGAAATAATTGATGCTCAGGCTAATCCTGACGCTGCTTTCAGCACCATGAAAACAGCGTCAGGATTGGCCGCAGTGCACTCTGGGAACCTGTGCCTGCCAAAGAGAGGGCCGCGATGCAGCAGGTAAGTATTTTTTTTATGACTTTTATATCATCATAACCCCCCCTACCCCCCACCCTTCCACTCAATCCACACACCGCCCGCTACTGCCCTCATGCCAACAACCTAGCTTTCTGTCATGATAGAGTTGGTGCTGACAAAAATGTCTTGCAACATTATACACAAGGGAAAGATTCAGAAGGTGATTCATTTTTGCAAACACATTACAAAAATGGACATCTCTCGATGAAATGCATTCTGAAAGTCCTGATGTCCAAGTAATGCAAAAGGCTGCCCTTGTATAGCGTGAGTTAAATGCACATTTCTCAGATTTACACATTATACTTATGTTCTAGAGTAGGGCCCCATATACAGTTTGGCTGGTGGCCCGCTGGCTGACGGAAGGAGGAGGTAATAAAGTCTGTTGCCCTGGCATACTACCACCTGCCATATTTAGAGATGTCTTCCTGTCCCCGGAGACCTTGTTGCCTTCCAAGGAGCCGCTGTGGTGGCTCCTAAGATGCATAGACATCTCTTCCAGGCATTGAAAGCACTGAAAACCTACTAAGTTGCTGCCATTTTTCTAAAACAAAAAATATAATTACCATGATTTTTCCCCAATGTTGTGGTGATCGATTCTTTTAAAAAGTTTCAATACCTTGAACTGCACTGTTGTCCACACAGGTACCCAATTGAGAATGTGCAGCATGCCTGATGCATGGTTCAGTTTGTTGGGTTTGGCAAGCAGCATGCAACACTGTTCTGAATCAACTGAAGGCAATCTGTGGTTTCTCATTTACTTAGAAAGCTTCTCTTATTATAGACACGCATAGAGCAAATTAAAGTATTCACCATGGAAATGTGAAGGTAGGGGTTGAAAAAGTACATATTTCTACGTAGCACCTTAAGACAAAACAAGAAGAAGTTGTGCTATTATGTGAAACCCGTATCCTTGTGATGACATTGCATATGCGTGTTGAGTGTATGTCTGGAACATGTATGCCAGTAGGACTCTATGGCTTAGACTTATTACCGCTTTGCACTCTTGTAAAGCAACGAAAAAATATAAAATGTATTTGCAAGAGTATTTACTAACAAGCACAAAAGGTGTTTTACACTGAAAAGATGCCCTTTTGTACTTTTTTGCATTACTTTGCATCAAGTGGATGTTACCTGGGAGGAGTAGCACAAACACCTATAGATTTTGATGTGAAGCCCAAACTAGTAAGATAGCCAGGCTGGGGTTTTCATGAAAAACAAACACCTCCTTGAAGCAGGTGTTAACAAGGGTAAATTATTTATTTCTCAAACATTACACACATTGATGTGTGTTGCAGTGAACAGCACACATCAGGTGCTAAGGATTCTTCTTAATTTGTTGAGGCACACGAATTTTGTGAGAATTATAGTGTATTAAATGGTGTGGTTATGTGACCACACCATATAATACACTCAAAATCATCTTGGTCAAATCAAGCTCAACCCCGGGTAGCTGTGGCTTCAAGCAGTGAGACTTAAACAAAGGAACTAGTGTAAAGTATTTAGATGCAACAAACAACAGAATAAGAAAGTCTTAGAGCACTAAAGAAATCTGACAACAATTTATAAAAATAGATTGTATTTTCATGAATTGCTAGACACAAAGATAAGCAAATTAAACCAGAGGGTTCTGGAGATACAGATTTTTAAGTAAAATTTAAACCTCAGATTTTTGGTCCGAAGTGCAAACAAGCATTGGTGACTGTAAAGTTTGGGAACTTTTGAAAGAGTTGTGTTTGATTTCTAGGATCCAGACTGGGCTTCCAATTCCGAAACAAGCTTTGGGAGAAGCTCAGGAGGCCAAATAAGGACTAGTTGGACAGTTTCCTGGTCACCACAGCAGTCTCCAGTCCAGTTCCACAGTTTATGCAAGTGCAAGTACTGTGTAGTAGATGTCCTCTCCACTGTTCTCCTCTGGATAAACTGTACTGTAATATCTGTGAAATCATAGAATGCCTGGGTGTCCCTCTAGCTCACTGTGCCTCTCTATAACTTGCTGTGGCAGTTGGTCATCTAAGGCTGAGCTACTAACAACTGGCTCCTGGTGGGGTCTACTCTTGTACTTATTATCTTGGAAGGAACTTACAATAAAGAATCCTAACCTATCAAGTGGACTCTACAACATTAATTTACTACAATTTGGCGACGTTTTTAAGAGGATGAACCTACGTGTGGACTAAAGCAACTCTACAAAGAAAAGAACTTAACACATTTTGGGATTACTTCTACAAGAAAAGAAACTAAAGACATTTTAACGTAAAAGTAATGCCCAGCTGACCCCACCAGTGTCCTGTTTCATCTTGGACAGCCTGCACCTAGGCGTTTGTTTGTGAAGGAGCTAATTAAAGTGAAGATACTCTTTATCATCTTGCTGTCATATGTATTGTCTCCAGCAACAAAGGCGTCAGAAACTTAGCTGGCCTGATCACCCTTCTATGTTTCTTTGACTTTTTGGAGCCCTTTACAGTCCATAGTATCTGCATGGTTGGGTATCCCAAGAGCATGTTATGAGCCTACTTCACGGATTTGCCCAGTACTTGCATTTTCCTTCACAACTGCTACCATCTGTGAGTGTTTCGACAGTAAGTCAAGGATCATTCCTTCTGTTTGCCACGTATTTCAGCATATCACTCTGAAGGTGAGCTAAAATGTATTTTTGGTTGAAACCGGACTACATATTAACTATACATCGGGGACATTTCAGTCCCCAACCGACAACATTTACTTGTGTGGGACGTCAACGCCGACATTTACAGGAGTTCCTAACTTGTTTCGGTGCTCAAAATCTTCTCTTACCTCATTGAGCGCCGTTGACGGTTGGCCGACTGTTGACCTGCTATGATCTTCTGTGTTCATCTACTGCCGTCCGAGTGATGACGTCTTTGGAATACTTGTGGGAGTTGGCGAAAATCTTCGTGTTCTAATTCTTTCTTCTAGTGACGTTTTCCTACAGAGACACGTCGGACACATCATCACGCTGCCTCTTCCTGGTAAACATTTTGCACTAGACGTCTTCGCCGTGAGCCATCCGGTGCAAGCGTAACAACGTGCCGCCATCTTGGATCCTTCCTGTGCTATCCAAGTTATGTTTACGAGCGTGTTTGGTGTTGCAGTTCACGTCTCTATGTCAGTAACATTCATGTGGAGTGCTACTTCCGGTGTAACGATCGTAACTGCTTCGTGTTTAAGCCCTTGTGCACCGGACCGAACAAAAGTGGACCCGTTTAAGGAATTTTCAACCATGAGCAACGTGTGGAGGTCATCACTTTTCCAGTGTTTCTTGCAACACTGCTTTAGGGACAAGGATAGCGTACCCACTAGTGGATGGTTCCCGAAGTCAATTTAACTCAAGACCTTGGGTGAGAGATCACTCACCGGAGCTGATATTTTCTGTTGTTTACACTTGTTTTTGTACTTCTTATTCCTGTGTGCAATGCCTACTTTCATTTCGTTTTGTGTGTAAGGGGTGGGAACATCCTTTGAGTGAAAGTTTGAGAGGAGCTCCATAATTTTACTGTCATTGCAATGCCTGCTTTTTTTTTGTTTGTGCGTTAGGGGTGAGTGCACACAGTGTTTGTTATTAACACTTGTGAGCGCTGTTTGTGTTACAGTACTCTGAATTTGTCTTTACACGAGGTGTTGTTTTTGGGGTCACTACTCTTAGGTCTTTGTTGTCCTGGTGTACCCTATTTAGTGTAAGTTGTCTGCGTGTGGGTGGTCAATGCCCGTGTTTGTGTCCTAGGGTCATGTAGTACCTTATGGTGTACCCTATCTAGGGGATGTTGATGATTTGTGTTTAAAGGGTGAGTATCCTAACTTGCATTCTTTTTGGGTGAAGTTGTGTTTTTGTGAGTAGTCAATGCCCCATTTCAGTTCCCAGGTTTACTATCCTGCGGTGTACCCTACTTAGGGGACATTGTGCTTTAGGTAGGTGGTGTATTTGTGGGTAGTCAGTGCCCCATTTCAGTTTCTAGGTTTACTTTCCTGCTGTGTACCCTCCTTAGGTGAGGTGGTGTTTTTGTGGGTAGTCAATGCCCAATTTCAGTTCCCAGGTTTACTATCCTGCGCTGTACCCTACTTAGGGGAGGTTGTGCTTTAGGTAAGTGGTGTATCTGTGGGTAGTCAATGCCCTATTTCAGTTCCCAGGTTTACTATCCTGTGGTGTACCCTACTTAGGGGACGTTTTTTTTGTGGATAGTCAATGCCCGTTTCTGTTCCCAGGTTAACTATCCTGTGGTGTACCCTATCTAGGGGAAGTTGTGATTTTGAAGGGTTAGTACCCTGTATTGTTTTGGTGGAGATTGTTAAATTTTGTTTCTTTTGACACTCTGCTTCTGTCAAACTCTACCTGCCTGGAATTCGTGGCCAAGGGTTTCATGTCGGTAGGACTTTGTAAGAAGTTTTATCATATTTTTCTTTGTCAGCATGTTTTGTAAAGGGTCTGTGTCTACGCTCGCCTTTATTTATCAGGGTGTTTACCCTCTGGTGTACCTCTTTTGTGAGGGTGACCACCTTTCTTTGCTACTTTGGTTCTCATTCAACTAAAACATACTTTTATCCTAAGAGAAGGGGATGTGGCATATAGTAGCTTTTACTTGTTTTTATTCATTTAAAGTCTAGCATATCTTTGTATTTCAGTTCATACTAATGATATCTCATACAGTACTTGTTGCCTGTAAAGTACTTTGCTGATTGTTTCTTTATTCTATTCTTATTCCATAAGGGAAGAGGATGTGTAGTAGATGTCCTCTCCACTGTTCTCCTCTGGATAAACTGTACTGTAATATCTGTGACATCATAGAATGCCTGGGTGTCCCTCTAGCTCACTGTGCCTCTCTATAACTTGTTGTGGCAGTTGGTCATCTAAGGCTGAGCTACTAACAACTGGCTCCTGGTGGGGTCTACTCTTGTACTTATTATCTTGGAAGGAACTTACAATAAAGAATCCTAACTTATCAAGTGGACTCTACATCATTCATTTACTACATACTGCCTTAGACTTTAATAGAGGGGTCCAGATGATTAGGATACAGAATAGTGAGGATCCTGAAAGATTCTCTGGGTGATGTGCAGTCGAAGGGGGTCTTATAGAGGCTGTTCCTCAGTCTATGGTTAAGGTGGGGAGAGTTAGGTCACTTGTGTCAGGCTCTCTCACAGTCCTCTTCAAGCCAGTAGAATCCCAGTTACAACTGGCTACCAGTCTCCGGTCACAGCAGCTCCAGCACTTTCCTTTGATGAGGGATAGTGTCTGTCTTTGGTGACCAATCTGCACTCTGATGACTCTCCCGGATCTGGCAGACACTGATGCAACTTTAGAGCGCTGAGTGGAGGTCTACTTGGCTGCACATTGGCAGTCAGTGTCATTCCTTTGGAAGTGACTACCAACTGGCCAGAAGTGGCTACTTCAGCTTTTATGGCACTGATGCTGGAACAGGGAGTCAGCCAACTGAATCTTGGAGTTCACCCTTTCTGTCTTGGACAGTGGAGCAAATCTTCCAGGAGCCAGGCACCACAGGCACTATACTCTCTTAGCTAGCCCAATGAGCAGCATGTGCAGTCCAGCAGTTGGTGCCGCTCCTCTTGCCAGGACCAGGGGTCACCAGGCAGTCCTTACTTGGTCCTTTCTACAGTCCAGATGTGATTTGAGGTTTAGTTTGCCAGCTGTGCCATATTTAAGCCCAGAAAGTGCTCCGAGGGGATTATGCGGCCACTAGATAATATGCTACCAGGATCCCTCCTACCTTATGATGGCTTCCAGCTATGTGTGGCATGTTGCCTTTCCAGAGTGCACTATTCTGCTTTCTCCCAAAATGTCTGAAACCTTCCTTTGGTGTGGGGAGATTAGAAGCCGGCCTACGTGTGTGGCTACATGTGGCTACAGGCCCACAGAAAAAATGGTGTGGCCACTGCTTTCCCCCTCTGCTCCCACCACCTGCCTGCCTACCTGAACAAAGGGGCAGTGCATCTTAAGTTTAGTTACCTGTTGCCCATCAAAGGTGGCTTTCCATTTGAAGCTTGTCTTTTGGGCCAACACGCTGTCTGGCATTGTACGAGCGGGAGGTACAGCTCCCTTTGCTGCAGACCTCTATTGTTCCTGGGCCTGGGAGTCATTCATACTACTTTTTAGGAGCACAGAAGATTGTCTGGTGGCGAGCATCTGCGAATGGCCACAGAATTAACTAGACAACAGAGTGGCAACTTTCTAAACGTTGCTTTTTCTTAAAAGTGACATAAAATTCGACTTGGGCATGAAGTTGGGTTTAATATCACAATCAATTTGATACCTTGGAGTACCAACTTTAGTAGTCCTTAAAACCCTGTATTTGCCAATGTGGCTACTAGCCTTTTCAGACTGAAATGACAATCTGGGGTTTTTACTGTTGGTCATATGAAATTATGTGTCCTACTTAGTAATATACAGCACCCGGCCTTAGGGCTCAATAGACCTTCCTTAGGGGTGACGTGCATATATCATTAAGGGAGGTCTGGGCTTTGCCATAGGTTTAAATGGCAAAGCTGCATTAGCAGTTCTAAAAACTGCCCTAATAGTCTGCAATGGCAGGCTGAGAACCATGTTGTGCTTTATCACACTCAGGGTGGCACAATCAATGCTGCAACCCTGGGTGGACACTTCAACTTACATATCCTTGGTACCACTGGTACCATATAATAGGGACTAATAATAGTTAACTTATGCCAATGTTGGTAGCCATTTCAATACATTTTGTAAAGGGTTAGAACACTGGCAGTGAGGTCTGGTTAGCAAGCCCCAATGCACTCTCAGATTCAAAAATCTTTTCATCTTTTCATTGCGGAAAGAAAGAGCCTCTCCACTCCCGCTATTGCAAAGAGGTGTGTGTCCTTATCAGTTGAGGAATAGAATGGTGTAGTGAAAGTGTCATGCAGTCTTGGAAATAGTCTCAGTGTGATCAGAAGCCAGACTGGTAGTTGTGCAGCAGTTGGTTAGCATTTATGTGATCTTGGAGTTGAACTTAGATACATGTTTTGAATGATCCTGCCAATGAATGGTAAGTAAGTTATGGGCTAATAGCTGGCAAGGTCATCGGGGTCTAGTGTAGGTTTCTTTAGGAGTGGGAGCATCTGGCCTGTCTTCAGAGCTTCTCTGAAGGTTCCTTGAGTGAGAGAGGCACTCACAGAGTGTGAATACTGGTAAGAGAAAATTCCCAGAGAGACCTTTGATGAAGGATGAGTGTCTTCATAAGAAGTGGTTTTGAGGCATTTGAGTATGTCAGCGAGACCTGCCAGTGATAGGCATTGAAGGCTGACCATTGCGGGTTTGCATTGGAAGATGTTGCTGAGATGTGCGAGGCTTGATGTTGTTAATTTTCTATTGAATCTTCTGAATTTTTTTAACTGAAGTACAGGTTGATGGCATTGCACTTTTCTGTGGATCCTGGAAAGGAGTTGGTGCAGTGCTTGATTGTCTTGAAAAGCATTTTTCTATGTTTGTGGCTTCAAGATTGTGTTCTTATAGTACCTTGCTTTGGCTGATGTGCTGAGCTGTCTGTGTGTTGCACAGTGGAACTTTGGCATCAAGAGGTCATTGTGAGTTCTGATTTCCCTCCATTTTCTTTCCTGTCTATGGAAGGATTACTTATTGATAGCAAGGTCTCTAGAGAATCAGGGTACTAAATGATTTGGCTTGCACTTGTGTGCTTTAATTGGGGTGAAGATGTCCACATGGTTTTCAAAACATGTGTTGACTTTTTTTTTTAAAGCGTGTTGGTGTCAGACATGGAGTTCATAGGGTGAGAGTTGAGCTCAAGCATTCAGTTGTTTATGGACAAGTCTTTGAAGGAGCAGAAGGCTTGGTGGTCTCTCTCCTGTTGACCTACATTTGTTGGTAGGACATTCAGCAGGGATATACAGTGGTAAAGCGGTCAGTCCATTCCAGGGTTATGAGTGGTTTGTATTGGATTGCTGGTAATGTTGAGAAGGTAAAATTTATGATATGAACTTTTGAGTGTGTTGATTGTGTGACATGCTGTACCATGTTGAGTATGTTGATAGATTGAAGAGGGTGGCATCAGAACCAAAGCTGTGATAAATATAAAATCAGGATAACCTTCAGATTGTCCTTATATTGTAGTAGATAAATGTATGCTTCTTGAAACACCTTACCTCACAGATCATTGTATGTAGAAACTTCTCTAGGTTAAAAAGAGGGGAAACCCATTTGTTGTCTCTCTGTTGAGAAACACATCTGCACACCCAACTATTCTAAATAATGTCAAGTGTTTTCTAGTTACTATGATTGAAAAGGAAGCTAACAACCATTGATGTCTTTCATTGATGATAATATCTTCAATCTTGCTCAAGCAGGTCTTAATCTGCTCCATGGGATAGAAGTAGTCATCCTAGCAGTAGCTGATAATCTGGGGCTGATCCTACACCAGGTAGGAACAGCAACTCTAATTTTACTCAACCTTAGTGCTGTGGTTCATATGGTATCACACAACTAACTCATTATTAATCTTGCTTCAGTAGGCATCTAAATGCATTCACTTGAACGGTTCTCTTCTTTTTTTATTTTCACTGATCCCACATTTCTACCTTCCTCCTCCAAATTCACCTCCAAAACTCTTCAAAGCAGAGCTCCTCAGGGATCTTCTGTTATCCCCACACTTTTAGTTTTAACATATATTTCACATCTCTGGCTTCAGATATCAGATTCTTCCTCTTTACTGTAATGCTCTATTTGACCTGATCCCCCTCTGCAGGGTCACCTTCAAACCTCTTGCCTACCCCTATCCTGTTTCTGGATCCGTTTTGTTGGTTTTTAGGACTCTGTGTACTTTACCACTTCTAACCAGTACTAAAGTGATTGTGATCACTCCTATAAACATGACAACATTGCCTTGCACCTGATTGGCACATTTAATTTATTTGTAAGCCCCTAGTATAGGGGTACTATATGTACCCAGGCTCTGTAAATTGAATGTTACTAGTGGACCTGCTGCATGTATTGTGCCACCCACATAAGTATTCTTCTTAAACATGTCTCAGGTCTGCCATTACAGGCTGTATGTGCAGTTTTAACCTTCCATTTCAACCTGGCAAAATAAACCTTTTGTCAGGACTAAACCTGCGGACGGTGCCTTCTGCAGTGCCGTCAGAACACAAAGCCAGCCACGGAGTTGGTGAAGGAGTCAGTTGCGTTTCCCTTCTCTGTAACAACTGAAACAGCGGTTCCAGAAGCGGTACCCGGAGGTTGGTGTAGTTTTTTCAGCCCCTGAGACTTGAGAACAGGTGGCAAGCTCTACTTCAAGCCCTTGGAGAGACTCCGCACACGTGAAGAAAGTTCAGTCCAGTCCTTTCACTGCCCCAAGGCAGAAGCAGCAACTGCAGGCCAACTCAACAAAGCAACAACACAGCAAAGGGGCAGTACTCCTCCTGGCAGCTCTTCCAGCTCTTCTTCTTGGCAGGTTGCTTGATTCCAGTGAGTTCTCTGAAGTCTTTTATCTCCCTGAAACTTCCAACAGGAGGCAAACTCTACTTCAAGCCCTTGTAGAAAAAAATTTAACAGCAGGATGATGAAAGTACAATCCAGTCCTTTCCTTGCCCAAGACAGAAGCAGCTAGCAACAGGCCAGCACAGCAGAGCACACAGCAAAGGGGCAGTTCCTCTTTACAGCTTTTACAGCCCTTCTTCCTGGCAGGTTCCTTAGTTCAGCTGCAATCGAAAGTTCAGGGGCCTGGGTCCCAAATTATGAAGCACACATTTGTTTGTTCTCTGGTGGCAGAGAAGCTCTTTGCCCAGCCAAAACCAGTTCTGTCCTCTCTGGTACAGCTGCCTGGCAGAAGATGGAGACAGCATTGTCCAAGGCAGACCAGGCAAATTCAGGTGTAAAAGAAATCTCCTCCCCCTACTGTAAATGCAGCACAGGTCTATTCAGCCCAGCTCTGACTCATCCAGGAAAGGCAGGACACACATGAACCCCCCCCAGTGGCTGTCTGAGAGAATGCACATCCCCCAGCCCCTGTCATTCAAAAGCCAGACAGTCAATCCACAAACCTGCAGAGGCACACGGGATGGCTAAGCAAGACAATACCCACTTTCTAAAAGTGGTATTTTCAAGCACACAATATAAAACTCATCTTTACTAAAAGATGCATTTTTTATATTCTGAGTTCTGGAATACTAAACTCCATCTTTCCATCTTGTCCCAATGGGAAGTTATATTTATAAAATGTTATAAATAAACTCCTGTTCTATCCTACGGGACAAATAGTGAAAAATGAAATTGGCAGTATTTCACTATCAGGACACCCCACACACTTCAGGGCATACCCTACCTTTCACATACACTACACCCTGCCCACAGGGGTACTGTAACCAGGGCCCCCTTGCGCGCCCCGCTCTAGGGCGCGAACTAACCTCATGTGCCCCCCCCCTTCTTTCTCCACAGCCCCCGTATACTGCAACCTGGTCTGGCCCCGAGGGATACAGTTGCGACGAAGAGGACTGGCCCTTTAACTGGACCGAAGGTGTGCCGGAGGTGGAGCCGGATCCAGGGATAAAGGACGTCACAGAACAGACACAGGTGTGTTATTTCACCGGAGGAGTGGTCAGTGTGAAGGAGAGCGGAGTGGCGGGAAGCAGCGAGGACGAGCGGAGGATCGGAGGACGAGGCGGAGAGAGGAAGGCGTGGATCGAGAGCGGACGCTGGATCAGCGAAGTGAGCATTCCGGAGGACGAGGAAGCCCCGACGACAGAACAGAGAAGACAACGGATTACCGGGACTACAGAAGCCGACCCTGAGACGAGGGAAGCCGACTGGAGAGGAGAGGAGCAGAAGGACACGCCCGGAGGCCAACACCACGATCCGCCCAGCCGTACGCCAGGAGGGGTACGGCTCACAGAGGTGCGTGACCGCTTCCTGGGGTGGTGCAAGAGGAGAGCTAGTCGGTTCACGTAGAAGGGTTGCATAATCTGTCACAACCCTGGGGTACCCTCACCTTCACTACACTCCTTAGATTGGGCTTGAGAGGGGGGAGGGGTTTGGTAGCACTGGGTGTGTCCTCCACGGTTCCTTCCCTGTAAAGCTTGACAAACAGTAATTTTGGTATTGATACAAGCCTCTCTTCTGTTTTACCCCCCTGTTGGTGTCGGCGAGGGTGGACAGCACGGAGCCTCCGGGAGCCAGAAGAAGGAGGAGCCCCAACCGGAGGAAAGAGGAGGGAGTCCTCCGAAAGACCCGAGGAGAGAGAAGTCGATCTCCTCGCAAAGTCCCTGTTAGAAAGACTTGTACTGATTCGTTATATGATCGAATAAATACCAGACCTACTAAAACACGACTCCTGCCTATTCCTAGCCCCGCTGCTACAGGTACCTTGGGCCTACCTTAGGGGTGACTTACATGTCAGAAAAGGGAAGGTTGGGGCCTCGCAAGTGGATGCACTTGCCAGGTCGACATGGCAGTTACAAACCGCACGCAGACACTCCAGTGCAGGTTTGAGTTACATTTACAGGCTGCTCATGTGGGTGGCACAATCAGTGCTGCAGGACCACTAGCAGCATTTGCTTTACAGGCCCTGGGCACACACAGTGCACTTTACTCTGGTCTTACCAGTAAATCAAATATGCCAATCACGGAATCACCAATCCATAAACACAATTTACCTGGCGATCATATGCCCTTTAGCACTGAAAGGCAGTGGTAAAGTGCCCAGAGTCCTAAAACTAACAAAAACAGGGTCAAAAACAGGAGGCCAAAAAGCAAAAAGTTTGGGGGTAAACCCACTGATAAAGCAAGTCTAACAGATCCCTTTACTCTGTGGTTTAGGTAAACTCAGTTCGGATTTCAGCCCTCCCGCACTCCTCCTTTACCCCCTCTTATGCTTCTATTTTTCTCCTCACTGAACTTGCCTTTCTTTGCTCTATATCTCTCATCTTTCCTTCATTGTCATTGACCTCACTCAATTACATCTTCAGTGCTTTCCCCCTTTCTTCCCCACACTCATTCCAATCACCATCTATCTTTTTCTACTCATGCCACACTACCCTTAATGGTAGTTTATGGTGGTGAAATGTAAACCTACACTTACAGCCTCTTGCAAACACATATGATGTTCTGCATCAGCTGGAATGAGTTTGGGTTGACCATCAAGGCAATGACGTACCGGTTCAGGCAACCAAAATACTGGACAGGGTTGCCAAATGTTTGTGGACTAGGATCATGAACCTGACTCTATCCCTTGAGCTTATCCCTCCGCTCTTCCCCATATTGAGTTCCTGGAACTCATCTTAGTGGACTGGCAAAGGCTGAGGGCTTGGTCAGTGTCTGGCTAGCTATGGGCAGTTACTGGTATGAACCTGAAAACTCAGACCTAAAGAGTGTAATTTGCCTGGCAGTCCACTCACAAGCATTTTACTTCAAGTATCTGAAGCAATGCAGAGGCCACTGCTCGGATCTCGGCGAAGCACAGCGAGGCCTAGCCTTGCTTCTTCACAATCTTCTGTCTGTTTAGCAGAGCATACAAATACAAGAAGCACTGATATCACAGCAATGAGATCCCAAGCAGATTCCCTTTTGTATAACACAGAGAGAAAGCACAGTACAAAGAGCTGTCTCTCAGGGATGCTAATCCAGGGAATGGCGCTGTGAAAATCAGATCTGAGCGAGAACTGAATGTAGCCTGCGATTTCTAAGCCTGCTTCTTTTGTTTGTGCAGACTTCAGCATTTTAAACTGCTTGTTTCATATTTCAGCAACCAGAGTACATATCCCAATTTTTTTTTATCTGAACAACACTTGATACAATCAATGGTGTTAACAAATTTTGTTTATGGTGTAGACTCTCTGAGGACATTGCGATGAGGCGAGTGCAAGGTAAGTGGTTTTCTTTTTTTTTTTTTTATTTAATTTTCCCTTTCTGTCATCTGTCGACTCCCTTCCCACTCTGCCCCACCGCTCTTACCTGTATGGGCTGATCCTGCTGATATTTATATGTAATCTGTAGGTCAATGGTTCCACTTGTAATCAGTTAAATCACTATAGAGAGGCAGCAGATATCTAGGTATTCTCATAGATGTCCGTTTTTAACCCTATTTAGAACCCTTGGTGTGTTCATCCACCTGCTGCGGGGAACAGCACGTAACTACTGGTACCAGGTTTTAATCCAAGTGAGATAACATTCTTCCTGGAGTTAATTGACAGTGCATGCTCTTAAAAGCAACATAGTAAACAATAACTTTAAAACAATGTACTGCTTCAATACAGCATCCAAGGGAGCATTGCTGCACCCAAGATCAACCAAACACTGGCTGGCTTATTTACAAGAGGCCTGCGCATAGCATCACTTTTTGTTGGATGTATGACGTTACAACGCATACTTTTACAACGCCTACCTTTACAACGCGGTTTTTACCATGCATACCATTACAACGCATAGCGCTTTGGGGTGCTGGATAGTGAATAGTTTAATTTACTATTCCAACTCCAGTCCCCGTGGATAGTAGGGAAGGTGATTGGATTGTAAATTAACCTATTCCCTATCCTAGAGCGCCCCCCAGAGCAATGCGTTGTAATAGTTTGCGTGGTAAAAGTTGCGTTGTAATGGTAGGTCGTTGTAAAAGTTTCGTTGTAAAGGTTGTATACCCTTTTTATTGATGCTCTTGTGGCGCTAGCCTCTTAATCATATTTGTGAGGTGATGCAAAGCCACCATGCGTAGCTTTGCATGGTGTCTTAGAGGAGTATGGCCTTGCCTTACTTTACTTCAAGGAGGCATGGGAGTTGCAATAGGTGTTGCAGCACACATAGAACGTGGAAAACGCCTCTCAGGATTGTTTTCGTGCAGGAAGGTGTCTCTTCCTGCACAAAAACAATCCTGCCTGCAATGGAGGCACACTTGCACCAGGTGCAGGGGTGCCTATGTCTGTGCTAGCAAATTACTACAGGAGTATGACCCATAAACCACGTTGGGATCAGGGTAGGTAATTAGAATAAACAGACAATATCCCAACTGGTGTTACTGTAGAGACAATTACAGATGTATGCGAAAAGCATTACGTGGACGGAAACAAGGAGACTCGATAAGTTTTGGAATGTGGTCAAGGCATCGTATAATTAGAAAACAAGGTAAGAAACACAGTTGTAGCAGCATTGTGCAAAAATAAATAACAAAACAACCCGAATTGGACTTGGTGCTTGGTATGTGCAAGTGATATACGGGTAGCGACACAAGTCTGTTTATTCTACATCGGTGCTAGGCAGCAAATTGTGCACCAGCACCAGAGAAAAGGACAGGAATTCACCATGTTTCATAAATACAATGCATTCCTGCCCTTTCACATTGGTGTAGGGCAGAGCAGCAAGAAGACCTGCTGCACTGCCCCAAGCCAATTCCTCATAAATGAGGCTCTGGCACTTTCCTACAGTCTTGTTCCTTGGCAAGATCCAGGGCAGTCGCCCATTCTAACCAACTAGGCTCATGGCTTTAAATGTACACAGCATAGACGATCTGTGCAAGAGGAGTGGTATGAACATGTGCTTGACATACACACAGTGTTTTATGTGAGCCAGTGTGTGCCGTTGCCAAGCACCACCAAGTATTTTACAGGGCTAGGAGTTTAATTGTTAACTTGCTTTTGCAATCTACAGTGTGCTCACGGGTAAAGACTGAGTGCTTGAAAAAGATGGATTAAACATGGGTTCTGTGCATAGACGTCATTTTGGGGTCGTCAGGGGTTGCAGCCGTGATCCCTGGCTTGACCCTTGCGACCCCTGGCACTGCCTTTGCGAACCCTGTCCTCAGAGGTGGCAACATCAGTGCCAGGAGCTCATGGCAGCTCCTCCTTATGGGCGTCAATTGGGTCTCCACTTTCCTTGTTTTCTGTCAATTTTTTTTTTACAGGAATAGTTAACAATAGTTTATTATTCACTATTAGTGTAATAAAGAATGGATTACAATTAACTGATATGACTCTCTCTGGCAGCTGAGGTAAGTAGAAAATGTGCTTAAATGTATGCTATGTGTGTGCTTGCGGGTTAGAGCGTGTTTCATGAGAGAGTGCGTGAATGTGTGTAAGGATGAGTGTGTGAGTGAATTAAAGCTTGAATGTAGTGTGATGTCACTTCTGCTACTCCTGCCATTTTGGTGAATTGACCTTCATGTCTGCCTGGCTCAAGTCAGTGCACACATTTTTGTTGGGTGTGTAAAAGGCACACTGTAACTATGGTAGGAGTGGCATGGTGGTACCCGGGGTAATATGATGTATTGAGAGCATTGGTTCCACCTGTCTGAGTTGAATGTTGACTTCCCATCGGTATTTTACTGTGGCCCCTGTCCTGCATTCAGTGGTGTAAAATTCTGATTGGTCCTTGAGAAAAGTTAGTACTGCAGGGACAGTAGTTCTGAGACGGAGAGACTTTGGGGCAGATCTGACCTTATGTTTAATTTTTAATAACGCTGAACTTGCACATCTTCACCAATTCAGCCATCATAAGGAGTGACTAGATGAATAAAGAACTAAAATAAAAAATGAGAGACCACCAGAAAGTGAAAGCAGATTCCTAAAAGAGCATCTCAGTTCGCTAGAAGAAGGAGAAACAAAATACACTTTAGTTCTTGGGTCAAATGCCGTGAGCAGAGCCTGGAGTTCTAGCTGGAGTTCACTACAATGAGCACAAACCCAGACAGTAAGAGACAATGCCACCATCCTGCCACCCATGTCTAAAAATGAGGGCCCGTATTTACAAAGTCCTTGTGTTGCTATTGCATCACACAAGGTGGCGTAAGGCAATGCAAGGGCTACAGTGAGATTAACTAAATCACTCAAAGCCACTTTGCGTGGCTCTGCAGGGCTTAGTAAATCTAGAATAACGCAAGGCAGTGCAAGTCGCTGCCTTGGATTACTCTGCATTGGAAAGGTGGTCCATGGGCGAAGCGTGGGTGTTCTCACGCGCATCCACCCATGGATTTGGCACATTCCCAGATTTACTAAAGGCCTGATTTAGCTCTCAGTGGATGGGTTACCCTGTCACAACGGTGATGAATATCCAGTCCGGCAAAATATAAACCCAATAGGACATAATGGGATTTATATTTCGGTGGACGGAGTAACCCAACCGTGAGATCTAAATCAGATCCTAAGACTAATAAACCTGGGAACGCATCAAAATAGTACATTCTGCAGCACACATAGAAAAAGGAAAGTGCCTCTGGGGATTGTTTTTGTGAAGGAAGGTATCTCTGCTTGCACAGATTCAATCCTGCCTACAACGCAGGCACCCTTGCACCATGTGCCAGAGCATAGAGAGCAGGAATACACAATATTCCTGCTCTCTCTATTTGACACAGTTGGGACGCACTTTACTGAGAGGAAAGTCACCCTTGCCCTGTGGACCTTTTCTTGCCTGGTGTGGGGGGCTGTGGACCGGGAGGTTTGCTGCTGGTTGTTCGATCTGCTTCTCCCTCTCTGCGGACCGCGCGCTGCCCATGACTCCATATCCCAGCGGGCAGCGAGGTCTCGCGGGAGGTGAGGGACCCTCCCCCCGCCCCCTGGCATTTAAATTCCGGCGCTGACCACCGCGCCGCGGGACGTACTTTGCTGAGAGGAAACTCACCCTTGCCCTATGGACCTTTAGTCCTTTTGCTTTTTGGGCATTTTCCACCTTTCTCTCTCATACTTCCTTTTATTCTTGTTTTTTGCCATTGGTGCATGTTCAAAAAGGCTGATGTTAATTAGGCTTACATAATGGGTAAGAGGAAGCAAATGAGCCCCAAACTCCCGAAGGGAAGTAGGCCTACTACAGACACCCAACAAACCCTACTGAACTATCTAACTGGGGCTGTAGGGGCACTGGACAAAGTGATCCTTTCGGTAGAGGAGTCTATCGAGGGTACTTCCTCGAGATTAAGCCAGGACTCCGCCCACCAAGACGACAGGGCCACACAGGACATAGAGCAGTCATTAGAACCCACAGACAATGGTTGCATTCAATCTTGTCCTGATGAGATAATATCACTCGCAAATGATTCACCATCGCAACCACCTCAAAAACGCTCAAAAACTCCCAGTACAATTGCAGAGAATTCCACAATGTTCGACAAAGCTAAAGACCAAGTTTCTATTCATCCCCCACCTGGACAGAAAAAAACATCAAATTCTACACCTCCAGGGAAAAAGCGATTAGGACAGAAAAAAGGCCAACCTCTGAGAAAACTCCCTCCCAATGGTAACGATGCTTCCCAATCTGATATCAAGAGTTTGGTCGCCATAGTTGAACGATTAGATCTCTATGTGAGGGTTAGGTTAGATCAGCTAACAACTAGAATGGCTAGCATAGAGGATCTCCTTAGAAATAATGTAAATTATCCCATCGTCCCCAAAGTTATTATGAGAGGGACATCACACTCCCCTGTAAAAAAGGCTCCACCTACCCAGGGGGTTCCACCAGCTCTAGATAGTAGACAACATACAGAGCAAAGACATATTATAATCACCGACAAACGAGCGTCACAACTGAGTAACAATCAGCCCAATGTCATTGAAAGAGGACCTGTAGGAAAAAGAGACCCTATCTCCCAAGCGCACTTAATATCTTCTGGTCAAGGTCAACATTCCGCCCAACACTCTTACTGCCCTGAAAAGCTAAATGCTGTAGATCAACATTTAGATCTTCCGCCGGAAACTACCCCCTATGTTATAATACTCGCGATATGTCCCACAAAAAATTAATGTGGAAGAAGAATCCTGGACAGCACTCAAAAATAAATCGTTACATTGGCTGATACTAGGGTAGGTCTAAATAGACAACTATTCCAGCACTTTAAGATGGAATGAAGAGTTAACTGGGTGGGATCCAGGGATAAAATGTTCAGGGGTGATTGTATAGTCTTGACATTTGCATCTCCATTTTTGGTCAATGAGATTCTGAGACTAGGTATGAACCACATAAACCCCCACGAGATCAACATCCTACCGCTAGGCTTTTACTATCCACCTGGTATGGGAAACCTAAACGCCCCCAAATGGAGAAACCCATTTGGCCACCATAATCAGTGCCAACCTACTTCTATTCAGAACAGATTTAATGCGTTATCAGGGTTGGATGACAACGAATGACTAAAAGCTGTAGATAACCACTCAAAGGGTTTATCTTTTGTCCAGTCCACCAAGGGTACTAGGCAACCAGAAATCTCTTTACCAGCTAAGTATGGCAGTAGCCTTGTATCCCTTAAACACTGGGTAACGAATCCACACCCTTCTGTTCTAAATAGATCTCCTGAAGTTGACTTGCACCCACTGAGTGTGGCACGGTTGCCCATACTTGCCCACCCCTCTGACTTAGTTTCAAAGGCAGCAACACATTTTTTGCAATTAAAAGACCCAAGTGATCTTTATTTGACAATGATCTTTTGGAATGTTGCAGGTCTCCGTCCAAAAATGGAACTTCCCTCTTGGTTAAAATTGGTGAGGAAACACAATATTGTTTGCCTCCAAGAGACCTGGCTAATCTCCCCAATACATCTAGAGGGCTATAAGACCTATATGTCACAAGCTCAACTATCTCCATTAGGTAGGCCCAAGGGCGGTTTGGTAACCTATTTATCGAACAATTTAGAAGTATTAGAATTAGTAGAGGTGAGCTTAGAAGCCAACTACCAAATCCTCAAACTGAGACCAACTAAGTCATCCATTTATCTATTGGTAAACTTTTATAATAATTTAAACCAACAGGAGTTAACCTCTGTCTTAAATAGAAATTTTAACGTCTTAATGGAATTGCGTAATAGATACATGCACAAATCAGTTAATCTGATTTGGGGCGGGGATTTTAATCTAACGCCGGGCAAAGACAACAATACCAAAAAATGCGGTATCCAGGATGAATGTGGAACAAGTCTAACACACTTTACCCATACTATCACTGGGAACCACCTGAATGAGATTTTGTTTGCCCTCGATATGGGCTTTGGTAATGAATTAGTAGTCCCCTCTGTAAAGTTTTCTCCCACATTTAATGGAAGGGGGTCATCTAGTATAATTGACTTCATTATTGTATCCCAAAACTCGAAGTCACTTATCTCTAAGTTTGCCACTGTGGATAATCCCAATAGTGATCACTTTCCAAATATTATCATCATGCAAGTTGCAAACGTTACTAAGAAGCGTGATTCTCTTAGCCTCTTAAATCAGCAATCACTGAGTATGGATAAAATGAACGGGTTCTCTATAAAATGGGCAAAAGTCGATCCTTTCCACTTAACAGCAAAAGTGGTTCGCCGAGCACTCCCCCTTTTCCAAATGTGTCTTAACTTAGACTCCACCCATGAAGTCATACTATCTAGTTTTATAACCATCACTACAATTATAAGGGAAGAGTTACATAGAAAAAAGGGAAACAAAAAGAATCACAAAAATGGCTGGTTTAACTCAGAGTGCACTAAGGCATACTCTAGACTGAAAACTGCATTACGCAAGTATCCCAGAGAGGAAGATGAAATCACTAAATTAAGAAAGGAATACAGGGGCGGAGCCAGGTCGGCGACCAAGATGGTCGCCCGGGCTCCCGGCTCCGTCGACCTTCTCCCCCTACTGCCGGATCCAGCTGTCGAGGCGGCGCTGCCGATATATTCTCGAATGTCGGAGAGGGACCTGACCCACCGAGAGTGACTCCGGAGGCTCTCCGAGCTCTGGGGACGGAGATATGTCCTCCTGGTCGGTGTGGCCTACGTGAGGTCCGGAGCCCGGACCTCGCGTGATACTGTTGCCGGCCGCTAGTGGAATAACAATGGCCGGGAGGACCCGGAAAATGCCGGTCACCCGCCGAGGTGTTCTGCCCTACCCCGGACGTGAACCTTGTTTTCGCTGTTGTGTGCTGTCCCCCCATGCCGGACAGGCCCCCCCCCTTCCCCCGATTGCTGCCTTGCGGAACGAGGACGAACGGCGCTGCTCTTTGTCTCCCTGATGGAGCTTCGTGCGACCCGCTTACAGCTGACTGTCTCCCGCACTTCAGGTGATCGGAGCCGGTTGATATTTGGCGACTTGGTATTGCTTGGATGCACTGGATGGCATGGATGGGACCATCGGTGGGGAAGTGGAGATGGCTACCACATCGTGTGCAACCGGGGAGATGCTCGGACGATGCACAAGATGGCGGCTCAGGTGTGGGCTCCGGCGGCACGTATGCCGTGAAGCCCTGTTTGGAAGCATCGTCCTCGTGGAGCCGTACTCACCCGTGGTGATGGCGCCTGCATCTCAACCGGAGCGTGGAGATCGTATGTCCCCCCCCGTGCACTGTGGATTGGGTTGACATGGCGATCAGACCCCGGCGCATGTGGAAGTATGAGAAGGCCTGATGCCGGTATTTTCTCCGTGTGAATTTGGTTTGGTGACTCCCTCTACAAGTTCAGGTGATACCCGGATGAGTGTTTTCACTCCTGGGTCGTTACAAACGAATCGTTGAAATGGCGCCTGGTCCATGGGTGCATGGAGTGGTCAGGGATTCCATTGGATGTGAGGCTTGTGGGGTCTCATCTGTCGCCCTTTCTCCGATGGCTGATATCGTCATGCTACCCAGGCAAAGCGGACTGCATCCTTTTTCTGAACCGGATTTTGTCCTACTGCTCGGGAAATGGTCGTGGGCTGTGAACGGCTTTGGAGTGTGTCGTGTCCTGGTGTATTGCAAGATTTCCTGCCTTCCTCCGGGCGTCCCTGCCTATTGTCCTTCTGGTACTTTGATTGTTGGCTATGCATTGAACGGACTGGGACACGTCTCTGATTATGGCCGGGTGGGTCTGGGTTGCAAAATGGTGATCGTCTTCTTCAGTTGCTGAAAGGGGGGCTCTTATCGAGGTTGGGTGACTGGGTGAGCTGGCGTGGCGACTGCTGTCCTGTTTCGGTTGGTGTCCTGATATTTTGCCACAGCGCTGTTATAATTGTAAGCTACGCCGGGGGGTGGGGGGGCAGGGGCCTGTACTGAGGACCCCCCAATATATCTATATCTTTTTCTTTCTCTTCTTCTATATTTCGGGTTCCACACACCGGGCGACATGCACACTGCTAAGGGGGAGGCCGTAGCCGTAGGCAGGGGTGCAGGGTGGGGGTTAGGGGAGGGGTATTGCTGTTTTTTCCTTTTCTGTTTCTAGGGCCTCTTTTTTCTCATTTGTTTCTCTTGGCTTTCCCTTTCCTTTTCCTCTTTTTTCTTCTCTTTCTAGGACCCGAGTAATACGTTGCTCTCCGTACGTTCTAGTGGTTCAACTTACAAGGGTGGATGTCTTTATAAAGTTTTACGTTACAGCGGACATAAAAGGTATTGGTGGGCGAAATGTACAGCTTATTGTTTATCCTGATTAATGTGCGCTTGCAGTAGTCCTGACTGTGAATATCCTGATCTATGATAACCCCTTGCTTTGGTATTATTTGATTGTCGACACTAGCTCCTGCTCCTTCCTAAAATTTAAAAGAAACCTCTTTAATCCTGGTACCAATATGGTACAGACATTATCCTGTGCTATGACGGGGCATTTGGGAGGCGGACTGTTGCATTCTTATGGCTTGATTGATTTGCTTTCACCGTCTCTGGACTAATGGCCGGCCCTTATGGTTGTAGGCCCGTGATTGTAACTGCTTTACTTAACAAATAAAGGTTTTAATAAAAAAGAAAAAAAAGAAAAAAGAAAGGAATACAATGTGGCCATAATAAAACGAAAAATCGAAATAAAAAATGACTTATGGGAACAACTCCACGCTAGCTGTACTTTGAACGATAGTGCCGCATTCTGGCGCACAGTTAAAGCTCCCTTTCTCTCAGAACAAAATATAGCCCCGAAAATAGACGTAGCAGTGGATGCTAATACATGGACTAACCACTTCTCGCAAATCTTTGGTACAGGCACCAGTTTAACCACTGTTCCTAGTACCGAAGACGTGGTGGGCGATCCCTCCACACAACCAGTTTACCCGATTCACTTATTCATTGACCACAAAGAGGTAATCAATGCCTTGTCAGCCTCTAAAGGCGGGAAAGCCCTTGGGCCCAACGGGGTTCCAATGGATATCTTTAAACACAACCAGGACCTTTGGTCCCCCATTCTCACTCGAGTTCTCGAGGCCACAACTACCACAGGTGTAATTAAATCATGGTCGACCTCAATTCTGCTGCCCATATTTAAAAAGGGGGATCGCAACAATCCAGCGTGCTATAGGCCAATCTCCCTTTTAGATTCCCTAGGAAAGGTTGCAGGCCGAATTATATTGGAATGACTACAGGATTGGGCTAAAGATAACCATGTAATTTCTGACCTACAGTATGGGTTCCGTGAGGGCCTGGGAACAGTGGAACAAGCACTGAATCTTTCCCTACTAATGGGTAAATATGTTTGTGCAAAGGGCGGGTACCTACACATGGCCTATGTAGATTTGACCGCGGCGTTTGACTGCGTTTGTCATGCAAAACTGTGGTCGATTCTATTGGAAATGGGTGTGGACCCTCCACTGGTCGCCTTTCTCCGAGAACTCTACTCTGATGCGCCAGCCAGAGTCAGGTATGGCTACGGGGGGAACTCACAGAACCATTCGCTGTGGAGAAGGGGGTCAGACAAGGTTGTGTTCTGGCTCCCTTTCTTTTTAATTTATATACTAATGGGTTGGAAACTGCAATGTTGAAAGGGAGCCAGGACCTGCCCACAATTGATCGCCGCCCAATACCAGCATTACTATATGCGGATGACGCGGTCTTCATGGCAAGAACTCCACTCCAGCTACAGCGTCTTTTAGATAGATATCGAATTTTCATGGCAAGCTTAGATCTGATAGTCAATATAAAGAAAACTTTCGTAATGCACGCAGGTAATTCCATAAAAAAATCAAAGGCCATTTTTATTGATAATACCAAACTGGATTGTACTAACACATACCCATATTTGGGAATTTTAATCGATAAAAAATTACGTTGGATACAGGCCATCGACGCGAGGAAACTATTATTTCTTAGGTCCACTACCGCTCTTGTAGCTTTTTCTCAAAAGCTTAGGAAGAGAACACCCAAAGAGATGATTAAGATCTATCAGGCTAAATGCGCCAGTGTAGCACTATATGGCGCAGCGGTGTGGGGGCATGAAACCGTAGATTCCATACAGAAGGTTGAGAATGGATATTTGAGATACCTTCTGGCAGTCCCGCAGAGCTCGTCGACATATGGTTGTCATATAGAACTGGGTATGGATTTTTTATCTGACATCATTAGAACCCAGCCAATCCTTCTTTGGCACCGTGTCTGGACATCTGAACACTGCGAGCTGACACGCTGTCTTATTTCGGACTGCCTTACATTGACTAATTGGAATAAGATTAGGTGGCTGGTTTACGTGAGAAACTTCCTGAAAGATTTAGATCTAGTAACTTTTTTTACTCGCCCATCAACTATTACAGGAATCACGAGGAAGAACCTAAAAACCTTGTGTCTGTCGCATCTTCGAGATTTAAGATTATCTCAAGAAAGTAGTAAACGTTCTGCCCAGCATATTTTAGCCATTCAGTCCATTTTAGGGATACAACCATATTTACTGTATAATTTGAACGTCTATGAGAAGTATCTGTTGACTCGGTTTCGATTTAACATCTATCACTGATTAATAACCTTTCCAAAAAGAAATGATTGGTCTAAGAATCTTTCTCCGTGTCCTTATGATGGAATTTCAGCACAAACTCCAATACACTCAATGCTGTTTTGCAGATACTATGAATTTCCACGAAGGAGATGGGTTATTCCTGTGTTGAGACTGTTGGGTTTGCGGTGCTGCCGCCCGGCTTTCCTCGCGCTCCAATTTTTAGGCAATGAGCCTTACGCTAAATCAATTGCTTATATTTTAAAGGCCTGTGTTAAATACCGACGAAATTATGATTAATTTTTTGATGCATTAGTATCTAATACAAATTGTTGCACTGCAATTTCTAGGCCTTGGAGTAATCACTGTTTATATAATAGTTTCTGCTTTCTTTTCAAATTTTTTAAAATGGTATATACCATGGATTGTTTTTAATTGTACTTTTATGGTTTCCTAAAAAGTAAGGTAACCGAATAAAGAAATTTTGACACAGTGTGCCATGCAGCAAGTTGTCTTGCTGCGTTGCACTGCATCAAATCTTAGTAAATCTGGGCCCAAGTCTCTCTCTCATGGACACACACATACCCACACAGTGTGGAAGCCATGGATTTGTCGTGTTGACTGATAAACAATAAACAAGGGGCTAACCAGATGCTGAAATTCTTAACACATTTATTTTTCTGTTTTCATTAGTTGCTTTCATAACTTTGTCATATGACCACCATTAATCCCAAAGACCAAGAAAGATAGTTCTGTTCTACTATCAAGCTCACAGCTGGCTACCAAACCTATGCATCCATCCACTCAGCAGACTCATTTATTACACAATTCCCCTTCCAAGGTAGTAAAGATTCCTCAATTAATTGACCTCAGAAGGATGAAAGAATGATTGGACCCGCCCGGATTTGACCCAATGGAACTTAGGTTCAATTACAATTCCTACAATTGACGAATTGCTGTGCTTATTTTTTTTACCATTCGTCAGTTTGGCTCTACATTAAACCCCCCCACCCCAAAAACGTTTGAACCACAAAGCAGAACACATGCCTTACCCTTCAGACTATATTGAACATCATTTTTTCTTCACAAGTCATGCAATTATTGACAGACATAAACATATGTTTTGCCTAGACAAGCTTTGGCCTCTCATCTGTGAGTTCTCCATACTTCAAGTGCTCCAATATATACCAATGAAACTAGACTAGTGTACTCCTGTAGGGAAATCACACGATACAGTGGGCACTGCGCCGCCTATGCGTTTATTCACATTGTTTGTCCATGTTATTTCCTTAATAAATGTCCCTGCTTTCCGAGGAGGATTATACCTGTTAATAATTTTAAGCTTTGTGCTAGATGATTCTTCTTTGTAAGAAAGTGTATATTATGTATGTTGCTCTCTCTCATCAGGCCAACTGCTGACTAGGGTCACCTGCAGCTCTTTCCTCTCTGCTGCCCATTCAGGGTAGTAAAGTACACAACTAAACTGCATCTCATCGCATTTTCTAAAAGGACTCAAGGGTACAGATCAATAGCTCTGCCCTAAGCTAACTCCAGGAGTAAAGCAGAACAGAGACTCCTATGCAGCCATCTCCCATAAATAACCCCCACTACACACATGAGTTCTGTGGCAGAGCTACATCTGTAAAAACTCATCCTCAAAAAGTGGCCCTCAGACCACAGATATCTATTCGAAGACAACTTAATCTTAAGTGATTTAGAAAACGTCGCCAACACTTGCTGTAGGCACTTGTAACAAAGTGACAATGCGTACAACACAGTGAATCTGGTGTTCAGCTGTCGTAAGAACTATGTACATTAAAGTGCAATACAATACACTTGTTTTGGGAGTGTGCACCTGGAAATTTAGCAAAAGTGGCCCAGGTTACTGAAATCAATCGACGATCAAGGTATTGCATACTGTAAACCTCTACCTCCCTTTTGCTACAACCTATTTACCCCCTCTCACTTCATCCTGATTCTGTTTGCTCTTCTTACTACCTAATCATGTCCCCTGTTCCATTAAGTCCTGTACTCTTCATCAAACCCTAACTTACACAGCACACACACACACCAAAGGAGTAGCCATAAAATTCAACTACTCCCACTTTGAACCATACCTCAAATAGGTCCAAGAAAACCAAGGAGCAAGTCTGACCCTCTCTTGAATACGTCACATCACCCTACGATCCTTTATTCTAACTAGATAATCGCTCACCCTTTTACTAATCCTTCCCCATCCAACCATTGTTATGTTATGTTATGTTATGTTAGGGTTTTTTTGTAAAGCGCACGTACACCCGTGGGCTTCATGGCGCTGTTGAAGTAGGAACCTAACACAACAACTTACTGAAAATAAGCCTGTCTGAACAGCCAAGTTTTATAAGAACGTCTAAAAGTTAGAAAGTCTGGGCTGAGCCGAAGGGAAAGTGGTAGGGAGTTCCATAGGACAGCAGCTAAGTAATGGAAACAGCTGCCGCCCTGACGCTTTCTCCTGTAAGAGGGAACAACCAGCAAGTCTTTATTGATGGATCTAAGATTGCGAGTGGGCTTGTATTTGGAGACCAACTGATTGATGAACTGAGGCCCTATGTTTTGTAGACTCTTGTATATGATGCAGCCGGACTTAAACATGATTCTTTGAGATACAGGCAGCCAGTGTAATTGTTCTAGGCCAGGCCTGATGGAACACCGCCTAGGTTGTTTAAGAACAAGTCTGGCTGCCTGGTTCTGCACTAGTTGAAGTCTTTTTAAAAGGCCAGATGGAAGGCCCAGGTACAGACTATTAGAAAAGTCCAGCCTGGAGAGTACCAGTGCGATGGTGACCTGGATAAGGGCTGAGTATGTCAGAAATTGTGCAATCTTTTTTATTTTCCTAATCTGGTAAAAACTAGCAGAAACAACTGCTCCGACTTGAGCTTTTAATGAAAGATCCGATGCAAGTGTAACACCCAAGCTCTTCACTGAAGAAGCAGGGACTGGGGCAGGACCAAGGCTCAAAGGCCAATAATGAGGGCCCCAGCTGATACTGCTGTCCCCGTGAAGAATTAACTCGGTTTTACCCGGGTTGAGCTTGAGGTGGTTTAAGCTCATCCAGCGTTGTATCATAAGCATAGTTTGGTGAAAGTGGGCGACTGAATCAGGAGTATTCAGAGGGAAAATTAGCTGTAAATCGTCAGCATAATTCAAGATTGTGACATTGAATTGTTTTAGGAGGTGAAGGAGGGGGCGCAGATACAAATTGAAAAGCAAAGGGGAAAGTGAGGATCCCTGTGGGACCCCACAAGTGGAGGTGGTTCTTGAAGCAGTGAAAGGCCCTAAGCGAACCGCTTGAGTGCGGTTCGAGATAAAGGAAGTGATCCACTCAAGGGCAGCGCCCCTGAGGCCGGCCTGCTCGACACGGCTAATTAGAATAGAAAAATCAACCGTGTCGAACGCGGCCGACAAATCAAGGAGAACCAGTGCCTGGTGGATGCCTTTATCCGCATTTGATCTTAATGTGTTTTGAACGGCCAAAATGACAGATTCCGTCGAGTGACAGGGACGGAAACCTGCTTGGTTAGTTTCAAGATAGTCACTATCCTCTATAAATTTGGAAAAGGATGTGGAGATGTGCGCTTCCAATATCTTCGACAAATATGGAAGTAAAGAGATTGGTCTATAGTTGACCAAGGCTTGAGGATCAGCCCCAGGTTTTTTTAATAGAGGAATAAGGAGGGCCTGTTTGAATCGGGGGGGGACCATGCCACTCACCAGTGAGGAATTCAGTACAGATAGAATAGTTTGAGGCAAGGTTTGTCCTATTTCTCTATATATATGTGGAGGACAAACATCCTCAGGGGAGCCTGATTTAACTCGGGTAAGCAGTTGGGACAGCAATTTCTTCACCTACCCATCTGTCTACCTTTCCATCAATCCATTCGACTTCCCATGTAGCTTTCCTCTTACCATCAACACCATCTATCCTTTCATTTATCCATGCATCAATCCCTAATGTTATCCATCAATCTGTACTTTTATCCTTTCATTCAATCGTCCTTTCACACATAAATCTTTTCTCCCTTACGTACATTCTCATAATCTTCCATCTATCCATCCTCAGACTGTTCCTTCCTTATATTCACCCTTCCTTCCTTTCACTTTTCCTTCCTTCATTTTACTTTCCTTGTTTAGGTTTCGCCTGCACAGCGCTTGAGCTGTTGTTGAGAAATCTATTGTTTTTAATATAAACTTAAAAGTGATTACATCTCGCCTCCTCTCTTTCTTGGCTTCTCATTGGTTTCTGTACATGCTACTTACCTTTCTTCCATTTCTATTGTCTGTATCATATTTGCCCGCATTTAACCAATGCTTGTTCCTCATCTGCTTCTCTTATCAGTTTCCCACCAATTAAATACTCTTAACATCCGCTTTGGTGGAACCATATTTTCATAATGTTTTGCCTTTTATTATTGCAGCATATTTACATAACAATTTATCACCCGGAGAGATTAAGTGATTTGCATAAATCACAGGATGTTGTGCTGCGCTGCCGAGACTCGAACCAGGATCCCCAGCTCTTAATTCAACAGCACTGGCTGCTGCTGCTGCGCCACACCCTCTCTGCTTCCTTGTTTTCTCTCACGGAGCTCTTTCCTTCTCCCAGATGATGATTGATGAAAACAGCTCTTTCTTCATTACACAGGCAAAAACGATGCAGTAACCAATGCTTGTTTTACTTTTCCTTCTTTCTTTTAATTTTTCCTTCCTCACTTTTACCCTTTGGTCAACTTCCCCTCCCCTTCTTTTTTTCGCTCTTTCTCCCTACCCAATCTTTCCTTTCTCTCCTCCTTAGATGTAATTTCTTAACTTACTCTTTCCAACCCATTATTTCTAGTTGCCTCTCTTATGCTTTACACAGTTCCATCGTTTTCCAACATTCTCTTTCTCAGTCTCTTTCACAGTCCTTAGCTCATTTTACAGTCCTTAGACCACACCCATGAGCTCTGTCACAATTGTCCTTGTTATTTATGAGCTCTTGTCTGCCAACATGCAGACAGATGAGTATCATAAAGATCTAATCAACATTTTTAGTGGGAGCCAGATTTTCAGCCTATTGGCCAAGTGACAACCTCACAATTTTCCCCACCGACTTTAATTTCTATAGTGGGAGGCTAGCTACATGCAGGTACACACACACACACACACCCACACACACGTACGCATGCACACACACACCCACACACTTTCAGTTGTTCTCTCTCACACTAAAGCCATTTTGTTTTAAATCATGAACACAGACTTTTTCAACATATTTTAGAAAGAGAAATATTCATCTAAAAACAAGTGTGATGACAAAATCACTCGCATAGAAGTTTGGAGAAAGCTGGTACAGAAGGTAGAGGCTCTGATGCAATCACCTGGCTGTCCTAATAGCCTCTTTTTAGGTTTCACATAAGACAGCACATGTTCTGTCTCTTTCAGACCTTTTTCTTTCTAACAGATCGCTTAAAGGCTGCCCATTGCTTACTATTGGTTGGGTTCATTCTAACTCTCATTTGAATACTTCTTATTGGCAGCAGTCATAGGCTTCCTTCCTCTTCTTGTGTTTGCCCCTCACCTGGAGCATTGGTGCATTACTTACACCCTACCACTGCTAATTTTTTTAGGTGATACTTTTTTCGTTGTGTTTAACCACTTGAGCAGATTGGGTCTTTTTAAGCTTACTTCCTCATGTACTTCCCCACTCTCCTGGTTCCTCCCCCGTGTCCATGTTTTTCCCCGTCATTTGTGTAACTTGCCAAAACTCGCACACCCTGATCCATGTTGCTGGCACTGACCTGAACTTTTTCCATTCCTCCATTATTGTTTGTGTTGTTGTTTGCCACCACCCGCACTTTCTCCTTCTGCTGTTGTCCATGTTCGACTTGCCCATGTACCCTCGCTCCATCCTTTGTTGTCACTGATGCTGCTTGCCCCAGCCCTTTCCACACTCTATTGTCATTCAGCTTGCCCCTGTACCTTATATTATCCATGTGCTTGCTCTCAGAACCCTTTTGTCCGTGTTGCTCCTTGACTCACCCTTCATCCCACCAGCTATACAAAATAAACACCCTGGCTTTACTTTTTTACTTTCAGGCTTGCAGCACAGCAAATGCTCTGCTGTGAAACATGGCTAAAAGACATTGAAAAAGCTCTCTTCTAGGCACAGGGCCAATTCTAGAGCAGGGCACCTGGTGCAGCCGCACCTGTCGCTGAACTTGAGGGGCTCTGTTTTAGAAATAATGTATGGGTTTAAAAGCACCTGCTGTAGAGTTCCTTGTGTGTTGAATAGTTTTCAGGAAACAATAAAAATGTTAAGATAGCTCTGATCAATCAATCAATCAATCAGCAAAATTTGTATAGCACGCTACTCACCCGTAAGGGTCTCAAGGCGCTGAGAGGGGGAGGCGGTCGCTACTGCTCCAACAGCCAGGTCTTGAGTTGTTTCCTGAAGGAGAGATGTTCCAGTGTCAGCCGTAGGTGAGGTAGGAGAAGGATCTTCCTCCGACGGTGGATTTCCGAAATGGTGGGACGGAGGCGAGGGCGAGGCTGGCGGATCGGAGCTGGCGGGTGGGTGTGTAGAATGTGAGGCGGCTGTTGAGGTACTTCGGGCCAGTGTCGTGGAGAGCCTTGTGTGCGTGGGTGAGGAGTCTGAACGTGATCCTCTTTTTGACGGGGAGCCAGTGCAGGTCTTTCAGGTGGGCAGAGATGTGGCTGCAGCGACGGATGTCCAGGATGAGTCGTGCTGAGGCGTTCTGAATGTGCTGGAGTCTTTTATGGAGTTTGGCTGTGGTTCCAGCGTAGAGGGTGTTCCCGTAGTCCAGACGGCTGGTGACGAGGGCCTGGGTGACCGTCTTCCTGGTTTCGGTGGGGATCCACTGGAAGATCTTTCAGAGCATGCGCAGGGTGTTGAAGCAGGATGACGAGATGGCGTTCACTTGCTTGGTCATCGTGAGGGAGGAGTCTGATTAAATCTTACCATTTCTTTATGAATTGATTCAAATGTGTCTATTTGTATGTTTCTGTCAATTGACTTGTGTCCGTTAAGTTACTTCCAATTATTTTCTACTCTTTCCATTCTAGTAATACTATACAGCTCACACTTTACTCCGATACCAAGAATCCCCACAACTAATAGAAATGGCAGGAAATGGAACTGTCTGAAATAGTGTGCCATCCCTCAGTTTGCGGAGGGGTTCATTTAGGCTCAGAAAATACTACACAAAACCTCTTACCAATGTCTGGTCTAACAAGTGGGATGAAAATGCATGGAAAATAATACGTTCAGGTGGGCTTTTTTGTTGTTGTATTATGAATATTCCATCTTTACGTATTTATTGCTGATAAGTGATGCTTTTCAGGGTTTTCATTGGCACAGTGCAGCCCGACTTTCTATTTCTGGGATTATTTCCACGGTATGTACAGTATGTACAGCCTGAACATATAAGATATTCTTATCCAGCGTTGCTGCCATGTCAGGTCAGGGAAAGGAATTAATGCAATGAAACAGTGTCTGTATGTGTGCGTGAGTGAGTGTTTGTGTGGCAGCAAGGGAAGTTACTGTGCTGCATTGTGGGAAGAGAAGACAGCAGAAGAGCACAATATCAACTAAGATGTGACTGTGTTGTTGTCGCTCCCTGCACTGGCTTACTTTAGGCAGCCATGTGTCGATTTATTTATTTATTTATTTAAGCTTATAAAGCGCACAGCTACCCGCAGTGGGTTTCCCGGCGCTAAGGGACAGACTGAAGAAGAATTTGTATGCAGAGTGTGCCAAAAGGAAGCTGCAATTTACTGTTGGAAGAGCCAAGTTTTAAGCCCTTTACGGAAGCGAAAAAGATTGGTTTCTGTCTTCAGGGTCATGGGAAGAACATTCCAGAGTTTAGGACCCAGATAGGCAAAAGAGCGGCCTCCCATTTTAGCTAGCCTAAATCTGGGGATGGAGAAGTCACCGTTTCCTGAAGATCTGAGGACACGATTAAGTTTATAGGCCTGAATAAGGCCCTGAAGGTATCTAGGGGCAGAGCCTTGCTTAATTTTAAAAACATGGCAAAGGGCCTTGAACTTGATTCTCTCCGGGACTCTAAGCCAATGTAGGTCGAGAAGAGCTGGCGAGGCGGATATCCTCCTGGGGACGTTGCGAAGCAGCCGAGCAGCTGCGTTCTGAACAACCTGGAGTTTTTTTATGGTTGTCAGATCAGCTCCAAGATATAGAACGTTGCCGTAGTCCAGGCGGGAAATAACCAACGCCTGGACTACCGTTCTTTGTGTGGAAGGGGGCAACATCCAGAGAATTTTTTGAAGCCATCTCAAGGTGGCGAAACAAATAGCGGCTACCTTTACAGCCTGCTGTCTCATCGTAAGTTTCTCATCAATGAGGAACCCGAGATTGCGAACTACAGTTACAGGCTGAGGGGTAGGTCCCATATCATTGGGCCAATAGTGGGGGCCCCAGAGCTCCTTACCCCTGCCAAGTATCACAACCTCGGTCTTGTCACCGTTAAGTTTCAAGAAATTATTCTTCATCCACCTAGAGACACGAACCAGGCCTTCTCTCAAGACAGAGGTATCTGTGCCCTCTGTGTTAGAGAGAGAGAAGATGATCTGTGTGTCATCGGCGTAGGAGTATAAAGTGAGTCCGGCTTCCTCTATGATGGTGGCCAGGGGTCTTACATTGATGTTGAATAATAGAGGACTAATTATAGACCCCTGAGGCACGCCGTACGCCGATGGACAGATTTTAGATGAAGCAGAGGCCGAAAACACCTGAAAAGTGCGGTCTCTTAAAAAAGAGGCTATCCAGGCTAGTGCAGCGCCTTCTACACCCAGGGACCGAAGAGTCGTAAGGAGAATAGAATGGGACTCAGTGTCGAACGCCGCGCTCAAGTCCAAAAGAATGAGGGCAGATGTTTCTCCACGATCGACACTGTGTCACAGACTCTCGGTAACTCCCAGGAGTGTAGTTTCGGTCGAATGATGCGCTCTAAAGCCTGACTGGGAAGAATGGAGAAATCCCGTGCTTTCCACAAGGTGAGTTAGTTGCGTATTAATATGCCTCTCCAGGATTTTCGACAGAATTGGAAGTAATGAGATTGGTCTGAAGTTAGACAAGTTGGTAATGTCAGCTCCAGCCTTTTTTAATAAAGGAACAATCATTGCATGCTTCCAATCCTGTGGAACGAGGGACTCAGATAATGAGGAGTTGAGAAGTTGCATTAATACGTGACGTGGGCCAGGTTCAAGTGATTTTAAAATTTTGACCGGTACCAGGTCCCGAGGGGAGCCAGATTTAATGCTATTCAGGCAGAGAGAGAAAGAGGTGTCGTCAAAGGGCAGCCAGTTTGCAAGTTTATTCATTGCAGAGGGCAGAAGATCTAGAGTCACTGTTGACTCAGATTGAGACTCATCATTAGATGTAGAAGAACTTAGTGACTCAAAAAACAAAGGTGTGGAGGGTCGAGGGGAATATTTAACGACCTGTCTACTCACTCCCCATACTTAGGATACATAACACTCAAAAGAGTAGATCAGGTCTGAAAAATGGTGTGTGTTTAGACACACACCATTTTTCCGACCTGGTCTACTCTTTTGAGTGTTATGTATCCGAAGAACTTAGTGAGTCATAGATACGCTCTACTTTGGATATAAAGAACTCTGCAATAGAGTTACATTGAGCCTCGTCTAAAGCAGGGGGGGGCCGGTACCACATCTGCCCCTGGTAACTTTTTCACCACCGAGAAAAGAGTACGAGGGCAGTTTTGGGCATTTGTAACCGTATTGGAAACATAGGCGGCTCTGGCCATTTTACATTGATGGTGATAATCCCTAAGGGCTTCCTTATAAGCCATTTTACTTTCTTTCAAGATTCTTACAATTAGATCTTATACACTTTAGGTCCTCAGAGAACCAGGGCGCAGGAGCTCTATGGGACATAGAATTTTTAGATGTTAGAGGGAGAAGTGCGTCAATAGTAGTACTCAGCCATTTAGATACCTCTGAGTTCAACACGGAGGTGGACATGTCGGTGTTAGGGAGAGTGTCCATCAAGCGCCTGTTGAACTCAGAGATGTCGAGCTTAGTCCATTGACGTATCAACACATCCTTACTGCCATTGCCACTAGTCGGGGTTTTAGTCGGGGATAGGGAGAAATGTACAGCATAATGATCTGACCATTCCAGAGGACGAGCGGGGGATGAGCATTCAAAAGATAGATTGGAGAGAACAGGGTCCAACAAATGCCCTACAGAATGTGTAGGTCCTGAGTTGCATAACAAAATGTTTAAGGCTTCATGTTCAGATAAAAAGAGTTTGCTAACATTACATAGTTCGTCTTCCAGATGGAGATTCAGGTCGCCAAGAATAGTAAAATTGGCAGCCTTCAGGGATAAAGGAGCGATGGTGTCTGCAAAGGATGCCGTCCAGGCATTCGCGTTTCCAGGAGGTCGGTAGATCAAGAGACCTGACAAAGTAAACTGGGAGCTGATAGAGATTTTAAAGTATCCAGCTTCACATCCGGGCATAGAAAAGACATCAAAAGTACAAGTATATTTTGAGTTAAGAATTATCGCAATGCCGCCTCCTTTACCAGAGTCCCTGTCCTTCCTGACTATTATATAGCCATCGGGCACCGCCATGGCAACATCTGGCCCAGAGCTCTCATGAAGCCAGGTTTCCGTAAGGAACATGGCATCGGGTTTGACATCAACTATAAAATCATAGATATGATTCCTATGTTTCTGGAGTGATCTACAGTTAATGCTCCAAAACTGAAGCTTTGTACAAGTGGGAGGAGATCTAGAGCCTCTAGTTCTACCCCTAGGTTTACCCCGTTTATGTAAAGGTTTCATTTGTTTACACACGGCCATCCGGCCGTAGAGAAATTGCAGTGAGTGCATTTAAAGTTATGGCTTGGCAATATGCATGTTGTGCACTGTACTGAGGGCAAGTACCTAAGCAGTTTTAACTTCTCACCCTTATACGTGATGATAGAGCCGCAATGGTAGGAAGTAACAGGGTCCAATAGAGCAAGGGCTTTTGCGACGTGGGGAGCATAGGGTTTGGGCTGGAAGGTGTCCCTCCCAGTGAATAAACTATGCTTATAGTTATTTCCTATCTTATATGTGTGCTATATAATGTCTTATTACTTACCGGTAATCTTCATTACCCCGATTAGGGTCCTCCCTGTCCCAGTCCTTACTACGTGAGGCAGTCCTGCCTCCACCCAGCCAATCAAAACGCCAGAAATCCAAAGTTCGAAGGTTACATAAGCCTTTCCCACCCACCGCCATGCTTGTTATCAACAAGACTCAGACACAAACACAGTGGGAGGGAGGGAGGGAAGAGAACTGGGACGGGGAGGACCCTAAGCGGAATAATGAAGATTACCGGTAAGTAATAAGACATTACCACCTCATGGGTCCTCCCCGTCCCAGTCCTTACTACGTGAGGAACTCACAAGCAGAGAACCAAGAAGAAAAAACGCAGGACACCAGGGATCCATTCAAAAGTACAAAACTTTAAACAATAAAGTATCAACGAACAGCAGCGTACAAGACGCCAACAGAAATCGTCAGAAGAGGCAAGTAAAACATCAAGCTGAGAAGGCCACACAAAAGTGTGACGGGACCGCCAAATGGCCGCCCCACAAATCTCCCGGATAGAGACCCCGCCGCCTCAGCACAGGAAGCAGACACAGAACCCACAGGAGACAAACAGGGCAGGAAAAACCCGAGACTGCAGCGAACGTTGGAGGCTAATCTGAAGAGCCCTGCGAACACCCAAAGAAGAGGTACAGGAGAAACCCCCTCAGCAGGCAAAACAGGAAGCAACACCTCCAGTCGCAAAAGGAAACTCAAAGAAACGACTTAAACTCCAAACCCACCTCTTTCCTGTTAACTAACTTCCCTTGCTTCCACCTATGCTCTGGCTCCTTGTTTTAGGTTGTCTGCTTATCGGGGGTGAACAGCAATCTTACCGCGGGGACACACTGTCTTTAGTGTAACCAGGCGCTTTAGAAATGGTTTTATTATTATTATCATTATTATTTACACAGGCAGAAAAGCCGGATTAAGCCGCAAAACAACGCAAACCAGCAGAAACTGCAAAGAAGGAAACAAAACGAGCAAGGCACCCAACTCACCCAACCGACAAGCGGCAGTGAAGGCCAGCAAAAAAGCCACTGCAGCGGACAACCACAACAAGTCCGCCACTAACAAGGGCACGAAAGGGGCAACCGCAGACCCTGCAAAACAGCAGGCAAAGCCCCAAGAAGAATCGAGCACAGGAGAGCCCAGACAACGAAGCACAAAGCTCTGAAGAAGCCGACTCACCAAAGGGCAACAACCACCAAAGGAAGCCCCAAGGCCCCGACAAGCACAAACCGCCATCAACAAAGTGGAAGGGGGAAAAAGCCCAACGACAAACCCAAGCTGGAGAATCCAGTATAGAAACAGGAACTCCAGCACGGATTCCAACCAAGAGCCCCAAAGTGCATCACAGCTTCAAAGAGCGGAAGGCCAACGTGACCAACACATGCCACAGGCCACCACAGAAGAACAGCCCAAAGACGCTAAAGACAGCCGCTCAGGAGTCAGGCCGTCAGAAGCAAGCGACAAAGATGGGGCAAAGACAGCTGCTGACCCAGAAGCATAGCTGGAGGCAAGGGAGGCTGGCCAAATCCGACTCCCACCAGCAACAGCTGGAGCGGAAACCAAAGACAGTGAGGCCAACCCAACAACACCGACTCCCCCCCCCCAAACCTCCGAAGAACCCCCGGGAGAAGACAACAGGAGGGAAGGCATACAGAAAACCCGAAGGCCAAGGAAACGAGAGAGCAACCCCCGAAGACAGACCACCCCGGAACAAAAACCGGGGGACAAGAGCAACGGGAGGGGAAGCAAACAAGACCCAACCAAGAGTCCAAAACCAAAGACAAAAGGACCTAGAACAAAGGAACAGACAGCAGGAACGCTACACGTATCAGCATGACATCCCAGCACAGGGGCCATACCAAGCACCTGCACATAGTCCCAAGCACCTGCGCATTGTCCCAATATAAGGATATATCCCACTGTAACGAGCACCAGACAACACCAAACAGAGAACGGGAGGAAGCGGCCCGAGCCAACAAAAGAATGCACAATTAGAGTACTTTTTCTTTAAAGAAACCAACCGCCTTAACAGGGATGTTTCCCAAGACCCTCTGAAAGCCAACAGAGAAGATGCCGCCCAGACACAAAACACGGAAGCCAGCAGGCACAGAAACACGTAAAGGGACCCCCCAAGAAAGCACAAACAACAACGAGCCACTGGAACGCCAGCCTGAACCACAGAAAAGCCGGCCACCAAGGACCCCAAAGGGGCCCCCAACCCAAGGACAGACGTCCGAGGACTATAAGAGAAGAGAGGGAAGCAGAAATGCACCCCCCACACCTGGTTGGGAGAGCAAAGCCACCAGACCAGGGGAAAGAGGAACCAGAGCCCCGTAACCAGCATGAAAAAGGACCCAACGAGTCAACAGAAGAAACACCAAGGACACGAGGTGCAGGAGAGCCCAAGGAACCATAGCCGTGGAGGCATCCACCACCCCCGGACCCACAACCAACCCCGAGCCGTGGCAGGAGGGTGAACCAGCAGGACCCGCAGAAGATCCAACAGGGCAGAGAACAGATCCGGACATATGGAACGCCTCCAAAATGTGTGTCAACCTTGCACAGGGGCCATGCCAAACCCCCAGTAAAGCTCAATGTAATTGCATATGAGCCTCCGAAGTGAGCACCGAGTAAACATCTCCCTGCAAAGCCTCAAACCGGTCCCGTGAAACTGGAGCCCCTGAACAGGAATCAGACGAGGAACGGCCAGACCCAATACGACCCCAGAAACCGGAACCAGGACAGCAAACTCCCACAGCAGGAGCCAGCACCGTGGAAAAAACCTCAGGAGCAGGAGAGAGGCCGAAAGGTAACACCTGAAAACAGGAAACGGAACCCAACCACCACAAACCGCAGGAAACCTCTGATCAGCTGGATGGATGGGAACGTGAAAAACAGGAGAGTCCCATTCCCAGGGAAGCCAAAATCACCCACCAGGAAGAGGGGAACAACCGAAAGGGACACAGCGGCACCAACCCGACTAAAGCCCTGGGAGACAGAACCGTACTGAAGGACCAACGGTAGCCAGGACCAGAAACAAAGAGGAAGAGGACCCCCGACCCCACTCCGTCAACGAAAACAGCACAACAGAGCGTAGTGACAAAAAATAGGCCGACGCCCAAGAAGATGGCAGAACGCATCGGACAACGAAGCAACCGTGAAAACAGCCTAAAAGGGGGACAGCCCCGGAATGGAAACCGGCAACCAAGAGCGATGACCGACAAGACCCACCGTTCAGAAATCAGACCAGACCAATGAGCCAGGAACAACAGAGCCGAGCCCCCAAATCGCAACAATGTCAACAAAGGAGACAGGGGACCTACAAGCAGGCCAACACCAGGAGCGGAACAGACAACCCAAAGAGGCAGAGACGCAACCACCAGGCCACGCAGATTCCTCCTGGGCACAACATATGCGACTGACACCCAGGGGCAACAACAGGCGCCGCAGGGGCAGGGAACCAAACTGAATCCAAAAAAGGCAGGCAGTGGACCAAGGTGCCAGGGTAGTGACAAAGCACCAAAGCGCGGGCCAGAGAGAAATCTCACCAGCCCCCGCCGCCCCGGTAGCCGAGGACAGGGCCCAACCATCCGGGCCAAGACAGGAAGGAGGGACCCCCCCCAGGAAAAGAACCTGCAAATCACAGGACGAAAAAGAGCAAGCACGCACCCCAAAAGGAGAAGCAACATACGAACTCTCGAGAGCGGAATCCACCAACCGCCTAACCTTGGAACTTTATATTTATAGCGTTTTGATTGGCTGGGTGGAGGACGTAGTAAGGACTGGGACGGGGAGGACCCATGAGGGGGTAATTCATTACACGTGAAAAATATTTCTCCACCTAATGCCTGCCTTGTGCAGGAGCAAGATTGTGGTGCACCAGCGGAGTAAAAAATGTGCCTTGTTACACCATATTTACAAAGTGACGCATCTAGGTAGATGTGTCACTTTGTAAACCCTGCGCCACATTATACCTGCCTCCGGTATAATGTATGCAAGGGGGTGTTTTGACGCAAGAAAGAGTCAACGAATTGATGCAGTGAAATCTATATGATTTCACTGCGCCATTTCTTGGATGCTAATGCGTCAAAATCTTACAACTGCCTGATGGCAGGCGTAAGACTGACGCAGGCACCAACAACATGGGACTTGCCCATGTGAAAGTACACATTGCTGGAGTTGCGTCGCTTTTGTGACACACTCCAGCAATGCGTCACTTTTGCGTCTACAGATACGTTAGAAATACTGACGTATCTGTAACTCCTTGGAACATGATGCATCATACTGACGCATCGTTAGTGTCGCAGGGAGAGCGCAGTGAAAAGTGATGCATCTCTGTTTTCACTCAGCGATGCGTCACTTTTCATAAATGAGGCCCTTAGAGTTGTCTCCTGCGCATGTGTGTCTGTTGCAAGAGACTCACCTGAACAGGACAGAGTCTGAATCTATTTTTTCAAAAATTCCTTGGATTCAATGTTTCTGCTACTCCCAGTAATTACTAAATATTCGTGGAGTCGCTATTCTGGTGAAAAAAGGAATCACCTGTTCAATAAGATCAGTCCAGACAGATCAAACAAGCAGATGGATTATTGTGCTGCTAGATTTTGACGGGGAGAAGTTGATTTGCTCTTTTTACTACGGTCCCAATATGGATGACTCATCCTTTCTGGTTAAACTGCAGGACAGGTTAATTATGGTAAACCCCCCACTTATTATAGGCGGGGATTTTAATGTTCGGCTTGACCCATTAAAGGACAGATCCAATAGGAGTCGCGTGGAAGGGACCCTGAGATCTCGCAGGGTTATGAAAAACTTACTATCTAATATTAACCTAGTAGATCTATGGAGAGCAAAGGTGGGGAGTGTGGATGGGTTCACATTTCATTGTGAGAAAAATTATCATTCCTCAAGAATCGATTATGTTTTGGTAAATAGAGAGAATATAGATAATGTTATCAGTATCTCTCTATTTCCAAGTCATCTATCTGACTATGCATCTCTAGTTTTTTTATATTCCACGAATAATACTCCTCAACAAGTCAGATGGACTCTGAATAGGACAAGGTTATTGGACCCCGGAATTATCCAGGCAATTAAAAAGTCTTCTCTGGAGTTTTTTTCTTTTATGAGCATTTTGGCAGGTAGATTGGGTAAACTAGCATCAAGCCTGATTAACATAGACCAGAGGGGTTTTATGGCTGGGAGAGTTATCCAGGAGCAAACCCAACTGCTAATTGGCAACATTGATCTTGCTGAAATAAGGGGAGATCCCTTGGCAGTAGTGGCATTAGATGCCGCTAAGGCCTTTGATCGGGTCGGTTGGAAATGTCTATGGGAGGTGTTGGAGGACATGGGTATGGGTCCAATCTTTGTCCAGATTTTAAAGAACTGTTATTGTGGAGCATCGGCAAATATTTTATTGAATGGCTCTCTGACCCCTAGCTTTGTAATCCAGAGAGGGTCAAGACAGGGGTTCCCCCTGTCTCCCCTCTTGTTTAACATTTATATCGAGCCCCTTGCACAGGTGATTAGGCTGGATAGTATCATAAGCCCTTTTAAGTCAGAAAACTACCAGTGCAAAATCGCTCTGTATGCGGATGATGTTATAATTTATACCGCTGATCCGGACATCTCCATTCCTCGACTTGAAATCTTGTTGCTGGAGTTTGGCTCGATTTCAGGATATTTAGCCAACTCGGATAAAACCGAGATTATGTGTTGGAATTCAGTGTACAGTCAAGGCCCCATAAGTAAAGAGTTTAGGTATCTAGGAATAAAAATAGTTAAGGATTTAAATAAAATACCCCTGATTAATTTGAAAAATATCGAAAAAGATATAGACTTCCTCTTTGCCAGGTGGAAAAACCTCCCTTTAACGATCTATGGGAGGGTCAACCTGGTGAAGATGTCGGTATTACCCAAACTGACCCTCCTTTTTAGTGGGGTGCCTCTCACCTTTCCTCAGGATAGCATCAATGAGATTCAGGGTAAGATCAATAGTTTTATATGTGGACAGAAAAGTGCCAGGCTATCCTGGAAGAAACTAAGAAGGAAACTTCTAAAAGTTGACCTGGCACTGCTTGCCATAAATTTATATTTATTGGCTTTCCAATTTAAGGGCATAAGAATGCTTGTCTCCACTCCAGAGGAACCTCTTGGACTCAGATGGTGTTCTCCCTTGGGAGATATTGTTAGACAAGTTCGGCCCTGCATTCTCTAGGTTTAGGTACCTTCAGCTAAGGTCATGGTTTGAGGCGGAGGTTCGAGATACAGTAGGGAATTGGGAACTTGAGCAGCTATTTCAAGACTCACGTCCGAGGAAAAAAGAAATATCACTGTGGTACACAAGCCTTCTAGAAGCAGTAGACCATGAGGCACCCTCACAGTCATCGGTATGGAACTCCACCCCACTCGCCCAAGATATTGAAAACTTTTTTGAAATTTCTATTAAGTTATTGTATAAATATATTAAGTCTGCTAGACTAAAGAAAAATCTTGTTTTTATATTAAACAGGCTTTATTATACTCCGGCCAAAATCGCCAAATTTGTATCTCCCTCCGCTCTCCTCCAGTTTGCCCGAGGTGTTTTATGTATAAGGTGGACGATATCCATATGTTCTTTGATTGTGCAGAATTAGCTGGAGTATGGAAAGATGTGGGAGACACCCTGACAGATATTTTCCAAACGCATGTAGAGATGGATCTCCCCCTGGTGTTTTTTGGCTTGAACATCCATGGTACCAGGTCACTTCTACAGTCCCATTTGGGTTTGCTTCTCTATCTTGTGATCCTGGCCAGAAGGGAGATCTGCATCAGATGGAAGGATCCGGTCCCCCCCACTAGAGAAAGTTTATTAAAGCCACTTTACGTATGGCAAGTTTAGATCAAGAGGAACCGCCTGATAACATCTGGTCCCCTCTGCTGACTTGGGGGCATCGCCTGCACATGATAAACAGTTAAGATCCTGTAATTGGTGGTATGTCCAATGATTATTTATTTATTTTTTATTTATTTGCAAAGTTTTGTATAGCGCTGGCTAGACCCGGAGGCATCAGACTGCTTTACATGAGGATCAGGCAGTTACAGGGTACATAGTTATATCAGTTGCATCAGCGTGTTACCGGTTACATAGTTACAACAGTTTGAATCAAAGAAACAGAGGGAGGAGGAGGGGGAGGGAAGGAGACATGAACGGGGAGACGAGGAAGACAATCTCAGATGTCCGGCTGGGTAGGTGACGGCCAAGGGGCCAGACTCCTCTATAGCTGCATAGGACAGCTCCACCAGGCATCGGCCAAGGTATCTAAATCAGTTGAATCAGTGATCAAGAGGAAGGCCGTGGTTGGCTAGACAAATGCAGTGAGTCGAGTGGCACCCAGATAAGTATAAATCGACTTGTCTAAACTGCTGGAGTCTGTGGTGAGATGAGGAAAAGAAAAAACATCAGAAGAGATCTGTCCCACAATCTCCAAAAGTCACTACTTGACTCCCACCCATAGAGAATACAAACTGGCTTTACTATGGCAGGGGACTAAACCGAGCTGCTTGACCTCCAGGTTTCTGGATATCAAGCAGCAATACAGGTTAGAATCGGCACTTGATCACATCCAACCCCTTATGTCAAAGAAACTTTTTCTTCAATTCATACATGGGGTGCTCCCGCTTTGAGCATTTACTAACAAATGGCAGGGGGCCCATAAACTTGATTGTCGAGTGTGCGATTGAGTTGAGGAAACTGAATTGCCTGTCCTTTTTTTTTGCCGCCTATGGAAAGCCAAGCTCCCGGTGGCTGTTACAACTGTGCAGAAACATGGGGATCAGACACTACATAGAGGTGCCCAGGCTTGTTAAGCATGAAACTGATACACTTATTGTGTTCACCATTTCTCGGTTCCTACATCGATGTGGTGCTTTCATAGAGCTATTTTAAAGAAAACCCTCTTGGGAAACTCCTAGCAACTTTTACATATGCTGCTGTATGATTATTTCTACTGTAATTACACTCCCTCTGGTTTTTTTAATTGTATAATACTATTCGTTTTAACGTGGGTTTTTTAACACTGCTACATATATCTATCAGATAAAGTCAAAAGCTTTTTAACTACCGACAGTTGTTTTATTTACCAATGAATTGGTTAGTTGTTTAAATATGTGCTACTCTATCCCCTCCTGCACTCAAGGTAGAATCTACAAACTCTGCTGTACATTGCACCATACCCAAACATAGTACCGTGAGTTGCCATGAGGGAGCGTACTCAAGAATGCACTAGAAAACTTTGCACAACTTAGAAATGTACTATTATTTAATATAGAACTAATGTACATAGTTTTTATGATGATATATTCTAATGTTTTCTCATTTTACTCAATTGTAATTTATTGTCTTTTTTATGTGCTTTTATGGCCAGTACGGGGGAAATAAAGCTTTCTTGATTGACTGACTGACTGTTACTTTGGTTTCGAATATGGATTGTAAATCCCACCACAACACTTTGTATCAAGTTGGCTTTTAAAAAGTAGCACAAACCTGACACAAAGAGCTGTGCTTATCCGGGCCCGGATCTATTAGCTTTGTTTATGACTCAGTCTGAATTTGGCAGACCTGGACTACTGATTTCTAATGCTAGACCACCTTTGCTACTGACTTCAACTTTATAGATAAACTCACCAGTTGCTGTTCAGAGAAGGGATATGGCAAGGAAAGTCAATGATTGAAATTTAGTGGCAAGGAATATCGCAGTAAAAGCAAAACCATGGACTCAATTAGTCTGGATGGTCAAATGATGGCTATTTAGTGAGTGTGTGCTTTGTGTCAATCCTGTGTGTATTAGATTAGCATGTTCCCCTTGTTTACAGGGCTAAATAAAGTGAATGTTCTGTGTTAGGCACCTCTTAGACTAGGCCCCAGCACCCACTATATTAACTAGTCCTCCGATCAGTCTAAGGACCTTGTGAAACCCGCCTTGCAACCTCGAGGACCTTCTCCTCTCTCACTCTCCATCCTCTCGCCCTTCTCTCCATCTTTTTTCTCTTTCTTTGTGCCCATTTTCTAATTTCAACTCTCTCTCTTTGAGTATGTTTTTACCAGTTTTTCCACTCTCAACTCTTTTTCTATGTTCCTCTTTATAACTGTTTTTACACTCTCCACTCGCTCTCTTTGTGCCTTATTGTAACTTTTTGTGACTGTTTTCCTGCTGTCCATTCTTCCTTCGTACCCATTTTCCACTGTCTAATCTCTATCTTTAAGTCCATTTTCACTCACCACTCCCTCTCTTTATGCCTGTTTTTCCACTCTCTACTTTTTTTCTTTGTGCCTCTTATTCCCTTTTTGTCGTGCCTGCTTTTGTCTTTGAGCCCATTACTCCTGTACTTTCCCACCCCCTACCTACCTCCTCACATGTTTTCTGCTTCCCCCACACCGTACCTGCATATCCCCACTTGCCTTTTCCCGCTCTGTGACTCGCCCTTCCCTAGCACTGTTCTCCACCTCCAGCTGCCCCCCTCCCAGGAACTACTTATGGCAGTCGCTGCACGATTGCATAGCAGGTGCACCGCTGATGTGCCACAGGCAAGCTTGTCTGCGTCTGTCCACATGTGGACCACGCCCAGTGTCTGGGCCCTGGTCCAACTAAATGCCACTGCTACACGGCCTCCAGCCTGCATTCACTCAACACTGGACGCCGCCACATCAGCTGCTTCTGAGCTGTACCTCGCTCCATAGTTGGACCATTTTCATGAACTTACTGCCATTTCACCTGCACTAAGCATGGGCGGATTTTGCAAATTGGCAATCCGCGAACTTGCGTATTTACGGATTCGCAATCCGCAAAATCCGCGAACTCTCGCGAATTTGCGGATGTTTTTTTTTTTTGTGTTCGCAAGGATTTCTGCCAGTTCGCGAGGATTCTGTACCAGTTCGCAATTGCCAACTTACTTGTCGGCTCGCAATGACCGCGACTATGTTGTTTCTACATCTGGTTCATCATCACAGGTTCACAGCACCCTCTGTTTCACCACTGCCACCCTCTGGTACACCCATGCCACCCTCAGGTACATCCCTGCCACCCTCTGGTTGGTTTATCACTGTAGATTATGGGGGTGAAAAAAAGCAAGCACACCTGCCCTGCTTCAACTGACATGAATTAATTTGGGGTTGATTAATGTGTCACTGAATTTAAACTTCCAGTCTGGCTGGCACCTGCTTCCTTATCTGTAATTTGCTGAACTCTGAAGGGGCGCCTCAGGAAGCACTACAGGGAATGGTTACTAATGATAAGATTGAACTTTTGCACCTGCTGAGTGCTTTCAGTATTGTCTGTAATTGCTTTCTGTTGCAGTGTAATTTTTTTAACAGAACCTTTGTTGTATACTTGTAGCTATTCTCTGAGCCTGCTGTGAGGGTCAGAGCAGGGTCATACAATAGTTGCAAGTAGGCAAATGAACTCTGAAGCGGCCCCTCAGGAAGCACTACAGGGAATGGTTACTAATGATAAGATTGAACTTTTGCACCTGCTGAGTGCTTTCAGTATTGCAAAAATCCAAATATCCAGCAGCATCCACAAAAGTAATCCTTCCAGGTCAAGATCCAAATCAAAGTGACCAGCACATGAAGAAAGCACTGGGAGGATCCTGGTGGACAGGAACAGGAAGTTGGAGACTGTGGGGCACTTCCTTCCTCCCACCCCCACCCCCCAAAATGGACTCCTTTCAAAGAAAAAGTGCAGGCAAATGTCAACCTGAGGAGTTATTCTGATAAAAATCATAATTTTCAAGGTTTATGCTGCCTGCTGGTGGATTTCTTGTGCGAAATTGCAAATTTTGCAATCTCGCAATTGCGAGATTGTCGCTGCCCGCCGCATCTACGTGTTCGCAAGTATTTACTCCCGCGAAATTGTGTAGTATTCTAGTTGGCAAGCAAAAAATCCGCTTTGCACGGATTTTACGAATTTTCGGCAAGTTCGCTAGAGTTCGCGGATTGCGAATTTACCGAAAATCCGCAAAATCCGCGAGCGGAACGGATTTTACGCCCATGCTTAACCTGCACCAATACGCACTCGTCATGCACCTAACATGCCTCACCCCGTTTGGCATGCATGCTCAGCACCAGATCCCTCAGCAAGCACACCACTAAGTTCTGGGATACCATTGAAACGCACTCCCTGGACATCTTGTTCCTGACAGAGACCTAGCTAAACCCCACATCTGCACACACAATAGGAACAGTCCTTCCACCGGGCAACACGTTCTCCCACCAGAACATACTTAACGAACCAGCCATACACAAGAACTCCATCACCTGCACCACCTCCACTGGATGACACAACCTTCATGAAACACATGTACAACCCACTTCAGGGCGGCAACCGCACCTTCATCAAAGGCAGGTTCCTTACCAACTACCCTGGACCACATGCCACCTTCATCAATCTCCTCACAGACTTCATCCCCCCTGTTGTCATCAGCTCAAATTAATTCCTCTTACTTGGTGACCTGAACTTCCATCTTGAAGAACAAAAAGTTCCCAGCTCTACTTAAGAATCTGGAGATTCTAGGACTCACCAGATCGGCTAGAGCCCCACCCACAGCACAAGTCACACCCTCGACCCCATCTTCACATCACAGCCGACGATGGGGCCAAGTTCAGCCACCTCACTGCGCTCACTTGGACAGACCACTTCATTGTCCACACAGACTGGACCAACACCCTCGCTGCAAATCAACTTACCCTCATCGGCAACATGCATGCCAACATCAAAGCCTCAAACAATTGGATCACTACTAGCACAGACACCCTAGCCCCCATGAAGAACTTCAGACACTCAAGAACTAACAGGTGAGCCAGTTGATATACAAAAGAAACTCCAAACGACTCTGCAAACAGCTGGAGAGAAAATAGAGACCCAGTTGAGGTATCACCGCTAGAGACATTTATAAATCTGTGCTCAGGAAATACCTCCCGCAGCTCAATGAGGCAAGGGCTCCAATAACTACAAAGAGCTCTTTAACATCACCAAAGAATTCTCCAACCCCACAGCCTCCACCAACTCCATCACCACTTCGCAACACCTCTGCGAATACCTCTCCAATGTCTTCCTCAACAAAACCCTCAACATCTACAGCAACGTTGACCCCCAATGCATGACACAAGAACTCATCAACCTGCAGCCCACCACGCCAAATTGGGCCACGAGATCACAAACTGTAAACCTCTCGCCCCAGCAATCATGAGGACAATCCACTCTAGGGCCTCTATCAATCCCTGCCTGTGAGAGGTTGGCCTGGTATATGCTGTCCACTAGTTATAGTGGACACCTTGTACCAGTCCAAACAACCCTTATTGATGATTAGGTTAAAGACAACCTTTATTGAAAGCTATCCTAGTGGTAGCTATGGAGTGCAGCCTTCAGGCTAAGTCTTGAAGGAATGTAAAGCAGCTTGTTTTACCAGTCTATAATCTCCTGAATGACCAAATGAAAGGACAACCACACAAGGTATATATAAAATATATGTATTTATTTCTAAACACTCACTACTAACCTTGTTATGAGATTAGTGACCAAGGCATACAATATTACAGTACTATAACAATAGTAAGTAGCACAATACACGGTGGTCCCCCGGGGGAGACCAAACCATATATTAAGAAAGTGGTATAACAACCACGGCTTTACTAGACACAGTGCCTAGAGCATGTAGAATCGCTGGGACCCCAAGGAACCACCCAAGGGAGTGACACAGGGGAGACACAGGGGACCCACGGGGGATGCTTGCATTGTGAGGACACAGCCACGAGCTCCATACAATCCTATTGGAAAGTCATGGTTGGAAATTTAAAGATTAAGTACACTTTAGAGAGGACTTTGAGCAAACCCTTTCAGACTTAGAAGGTTCTAAGGCCAGCACCCATGTAAGCACTGGTGTACTCGTGTAACCTAACCCGGGGAAGCCGAGTGCATAGGTGTCAAATGGTGTCGAGAATCTTTGTTGTTTTCAATGGCGAGATGCTACAAAGTGCTGCTGTCGTGAAGAGGGAAAGTGTCCGGTGTGATCCAAGCCTGGATCGGAGCTGAGAAGAACCTGAAAGCAGAGGGGACAGAGTCTGGGTCACTTACCAGTGACCAGGGGCTCAGTTGACGAATGTCCACCGATGTCAGGTGTTTCATGTGAGAAGAGGTGAAGCTTGACTCTGCAGCCACGGGGACCAGGAGAAGTCGACAGTGACCAAAGTCTGCAGGCAAGCTGTCCCACGAAGGATGTCAGGTGCTGGGTGGTCAGTGTCCGGATTGAACATCAACAAGTCTTGGCAACTGCAACCCACACAGTCAGAGAAAAGATGCTTCAGTGAGGACCAGCAAGGTCCTGGGGACTCCCCAAGTGATGAAGTGTCAGAGCACAACTGTAGCAACCAAGAAAGCCCACTGAAATTTGAAGTTGCCTTCACAGGCACCCACAGGTCGTCGGACCAGGGATCGCGAAGGAACCTTGAGAGGAATCACAAAAAAACCTGCCCACTGAACACTCGTGGATTGTAGGCTGGTATTCTTTGGTGGAGTCACTGCTTGGGGTCTGGACTACAAGTAGCCCAAAGCACAACTTCAGGGGTTGCCGGAAAGCAGATGCTTTTTCAAATGGACACGATGCCCAGGGGTTCGAGTTGCATGGTCCCCACGAGGGGTAGGGTCTCAGGTTTGCTGAGCACAGTAGTCAACTTTGGGGAAATTGGAAACACACCTCCTTTGTTGCAAAAGTCTTTGGAGTCCTCAAGAGCTTCAGAGTTGCAAACAAGTCAGATGCGTCTTTGGTACCTGCTTAGCAGGGAAGTAACTCCTTTACTCGAAGGGAGATTCTTCAGTCATCTAGACCAGTGTGGATCATCGAAGTACTTGGTTTCTGTAGAAGAGTTTAGTCCAGGTAAACCTAAAGTCCTGTAGCCAGGGATTCCTACTTTATACCCAAGGAAGGGGTGGGACAAACATATAGGAGGGTCAGGACAAAGGGGTGGCTACACCCATATCCTTTGTCCAGTTTCATGCCAGTGCAGGGGCTTGTGGCCCTTGCAACCCGGTTGAGCCGGACTATGCACAGGGACACCAAATGTGCCCCCAGTGCAGACATCAAAGCACTCTTGGAGTGCACCCAGCCAGCCCCAATAGACTAAAGCATGTCTGGGAGGTGGTTACATCTCCTTGTGACAGGAAACCTATTGTCCAGCCTTCCTCCGCCGGAGTTTCGTCCAGCTGCAGGAGGGCAGAATTGTGTCTGTGGCTGGCAGCATCCATCTTGTGATGCCAGGGTCGATAAAGCTGGTACCGGGTGTACCAGTGCTGTCATATTTCTTGCTCTAGGAGGGTGGGATCATACCTCCCACACCAATTACTGGTGTGGAGGTATGATTCCAAGGTGTTTGACACCAAATACATCAGTTTTCTGTGCAGCCATTTTAAAGTTTGCATTTACGCAAGGATACAATGCACTTAAGGGTATATGGTATGGCTACATCACAGAACAACCCCGGAGAATAGATTCCGAAGGCTGCAGAGGGGCCCTGCTCATGCATGGCCACCCTCTCACATAAAACCCAGCACCCTGCCTTCAGGATTAATAAGGCCTACCATAGGGGTGACTGCTAGGTATATATGTGCAGTGAGATAGTAGATATAGTGAACCTATATCTAAGTAAGGGGTGCATGCAGCACCTTACACAGGTTGCAGTAGCAGATCTGTGGTGTCAATTTGAGTGGCCTCTCAGGGGTGGCATAATACATGCTGCAGCCCCCGGGAGACCTCTGGGGTACCTATGCCTTGGGTATATAGTATACCATATACTAGGGACTTATAAGGGTACCCCAGGATCCAATCTGGAGTGTCCCTAAAGCACATGCAATCAGTTAATAAGAGTAAGCAACTAGGCTGGCGTCCTGAACAGCAGGATCCCAGCCAGACTAAGTCAAAAACAGTGAAACATCATCAAAAAGTGGGGGTAACTATAAGAAGCAGATCCTACTCTCCTACACTGCCCCATCATATCTTCAACCTAGGAGGAACTCTGATCATCTTCCACCTCACCACCATCATCAACACCTCCCTCCAAAATCCTGCAAAAACCCACAGCAGCACCAAAAGAGCTTAGCAACTACATACCAGTTTCACTCCTGTCCTTCCCATTCAAAGTTGTGAACAATACAATGTACTAAATATCTTGCAGTCTGTATACCATAGCAACCACAGCATGGAAACTACTCTCATCGCAGCAACTGATGTAATCTGGACCATCATGGACAAAGGGGAAACCGCAGCACTCATACTGCTCGTCCTCTCCGCAGCCTTCAACACCATCCCCCACAGCACCCTCATTACAAGACTCCACAACTCCAGAACAAATGGCCCTGCCTGAATTGGCTAACCTCTTCCTCTCTGGCAGGACCCAGCGAATCAGGCTCTTGCTGTACACCTCCGAACCCAAGAACCTCATCTGCGGAGTCCCTCAAGGATCATTGCGGAGCCCTACCCTCTTGAACATCTACATGGCACCACTTGCCCACATCATAAGATCCCACGGAATCAACATTTTATCCTAAGCAGATGACACACAGCTCATTCTTTCCCTCACAGACAACAACCACACCACTAGGACTAACCTCAACATCTGCATGTCTAACATATCAAACTGGATGACACAGAACTGCCTAAAACTCAACATAGATAAAACGGAGGTCCTAATTTTCTTGAACTCCACCTATGGCCAACAGACCTTGGAACCACACCCACACACACCAACTACAAAAAAAACCTCTATATCAACGTGGTCGACAAACTCACGATGGTCAAACAAGTGAACATTATCACATCCTCCTGCTTCTTCACCCTACGCAAGATGCTCAATTGGCTCCCAACCAGACTCTCATAACCAGTAAACTGGACTATGGCAATGCACTCTATGTTGGCATCACAAAAAAACTCATACAAAGGCTCCAGACCACTCATAGCACCGCTGCCAGACTCATCCTCAACATTGTCTGCAACACACACATCATGCCTCACCTCAGAGAGCTACTGGGGCTACCAATCCAGAGGCAGTGCCAAAACAAACTGCTCACCCACGCATTACAAAGACATACACAACATCAGGCCTGACTATCTCAACCACTGCCTCAAATTACAATAGTCCATCAGGCAACTGCACATAGCATCATTCCAACTTGCTCAAATACCCTGCATAAGCAGGAGAAAGTCAGCAGGACGCTTTTTTCCTACATCACTGCCAAATTCTAAAACGATCTTCCGCACCACATCAGGACCTTCCCATCCTTTCACGAATTCCACACAAAACTAAAGACTTCGCTATTCAACTAGGATCCTGATCAACCTACCCATTGCCTGGATACCCCTCAGGTGATAAGCGCGCCCTACAAATCTATGGAACATGCCATACCGTAACTAGGCCTGGGTGGAAGTCATGGATTTCACTTTTCTGATTTCCACGATGTTATATAAAAACTATGTGATTCTGTGGAGTTTCGCCAGTGGGTGGAAAAATGCATATTGCGCTGCTCGTGCTGTGCTTTAGGGCTTAGGGCTCATCATGAACAACACCAAGCAGTGTGCAAGCAAGCGGCCAGTTGATTTTTTTGCTTCATGAGTAGAAAACCTGCTCAAGAATCATACCTCTGACAGTGACAGCTTGTGACCAACCGTGTTAGAAAATCACGTAGGAAGTCTTCCTAGCGACCAGAAATTGCGCTAATGGTTGACAAATCGCTCTCGCCAGCTCCCATTCTGGAGCTCTACATTGTTCCCATTGTCATTGTGTTGCTCAAATGGGAAAATATTCTGCCACACAGCGATTGGCGGAATTTGGTGGGAATTCTGTGTTACAAGAGTAACGCTGGGTCGCCAAAGTTCTCCAAATCATCAAGTGTAATTTAAAATTTCACCGTGGCCTAGGCACCTCTCAGACCACAGGAGGTTTTGGGGTGTCAGTACTGATTCCTTGATAGATGCATGAATGCCAGTAAAATTATTGGACCGGCTGAAATAAATGAGGCACACACATCAGAGACTCCCAATATATAAACAACATGGATTTATTTTTGTTTTTTGTTTCATTTAAAATGTCCTCCACTTCAATGGAATTTAATGTGGAAATGAAATCCCCAGATTTTTCTAAATCTCCTTATCTGTTACCAAATGTTGGCATGCTTGATGAGCATGCCAGTGTTGATTCAACTTGTGTTTGCTGATGGACTAGAGAGGCTCTAAATTCCCTGTGTGTCTGTTTTGCACGTGTGTCTGCCAGTGAGAGAGAGTGTGTAATTGCAAAGGAGGGTTGTTTTAATTTCTCCATGAAACAGAACAAATGTGACTTTATTCCTACTAGGGAAAGACTAACAACTCAATTTCCTTTGAGAGAATCTGAATGGATAATATTTATTTTTCTGTGAGCATACAGCTCAGTCGGTGTAATCTTAGCTAATGATTTATGGGGTCATATACTCCCTGTTGGCCAGCCCACCCGTCAGACAACTCACAAGGTCACAATGAAGCTATTTTTTCTACTCCCTTGGTCGAGGGCCACATGCCATATTTAGAGATCCTACCTGCCTATGGGGTCTCTAAACTGTCAAAGCAACCACCTTTGAGGCAGTTAACTTTGCCAAACAGGCACCATATTTGTTGCACCCACATTTTTGCTTTTTTAAGAACAAACTCCAAAAATATGAGTTTGTTGTAGAAAAACAAAACAACCAATGAAGTGATGGGAGTTTTCTTAATGTATGTGAGGACCATCAATGGATTTCCCCCATCCCAGACTGCAGAGCCTCTCATAAGAGTCCTGAAAAGGGAAATCAAGTGATGATCGCAACTCCCTAAATAGGGTAGGGCAACTGTCAATGTAACTGACAGCCCCGTGGCAGACGGACATCAGCTCATCTTTGGAGTCAGCTGAGGCTCCACCCTCGGAAATCCTGCACCTTGCCCACCTCTAAATGAAGAGGTTGAGCCATGAATTTCGCTTAGTAGAAGTCCACTTAATTTATGGCTGGTCTCTCGTTCCTATAAATGAGGCACTTCACTGTGGCTATGGCAAATGTTTTGCATTGCTTTTTCACTCAGTTTCCCAGTTCAATGAATCACAGCTTCCCTCATGTTATCCATTAAACCTGGTAGTTACTTCTTCAAAAAGCTATATGAAATGAGGTGTATTTTTAGTAAGCCATCTGGTCACCATGACAGAGGTGCTTTATCATCACATACACCTGAGGACAGGCACTGCTGAGGGTTTAAATAAAAGAATGTCAGCCCACTCACGACAGAGTCCTCAAGGTATCCCTGTGTGGATGTGTGCTTCTTGCGTCAATCCACAAGCATGTTGGCCTTGCACAAGGGCCCAAGGACATTGACAATGAGGATCAGCTCCCGTGCATATGTCTGCTCTGCCTTCCCTGTCTACCAAGCAAGTGTAGCTGAAATAAAACCACACTCAGGGCATCAACTCGGAGAAGACAGAAGTTGCTGTCCTTGAACCTACCCTCTCCGCATGGGACAACACCTGGTGCCTCACTGCCCTTGGCAACACCACCCCACACCCACAGACCACACCCGCAACCTCGGCATCACACTCGACTCCTCCCTCACCATGACCTGACAGATCAACGCCTTCTCCTCCACGTGTTTCAACACTCTACGCATCCTCCGCAAAACCTTCAAATGGATCCCCCTGAATATAGAAAAACTGTCACCCACGCACTCATAACCAACAAGTCCTTGCTCTGAAAATTCAAGAACACCGCTGCCAGATTTGTCCTCAGCATCCCACGACATGACCGCATCACCCAGCTTCTACGAGATCACCACTGGCTCCCCATCAAGAAGAGAGTAACCTTCAAGCTACTCACTCACACCTACAAATCCCTCCACAACACCGACCCCAATACCTCAACAAAAGAGTCTCCTTCCAGGCACCAATGAGACGCCTCCGCTCCGCTGACCTCTCCCTCGCCGAAACCCCCGCATCCAGCGAGCCATAGGGGGTGGAAGAGCCCATTCCTACATTGTGGCAAGCACCTGGAACGAACTACCGCTCAACATCAGACATTCCCCCACTCTGCACACCTTCATGCTGCTCTTTGGGTGAATCAGAGCAGCATGACTCCACCCCCCCAGCACCTTGAGACCCTCAGAGGTGAGTAGTGCGCTACACAAATCCCTGATTGATTGATTTATGTAAAGTGATGCATTGCTGGGCAAAAACAGTGAAGTGTAACTTTTTATAGCACCATCCTTACGGCACCATGGATATACAGTATTTACAATAGATGTAACTTGTGGTGCAAAAATTATGTATTGCTGGAGTGTGTTGGAAAACTGAAACAACTCCAGCAATGTGTCATAAGCCATGGGCAAGTCCCATGTGAAAAGACCTGTGCGAATACTTACGCCTGCTTGAAGCAGGCATAAGGATTTTGGCACAGTCAAGTCGTATAAGTGGCGTTTCACTGCCCCACTTCTACAAAGCTTTTTTTACGGGGGAACGCCCACCCTGCATAGATAATACCTGATGCAGGTATAATATAGTGTAGGTCTCTGCAAATTGACGCATCTGCCTAGATGCGTCACTTTGTAAATAGGCCGCAGTGTGGTGCATGTGGTGCATTGATTATGCCACCGCAGTGTCACAAAAAAGTGACGCAACGGTGGCACAAACCCTTTATAAATAAGGGCCTCAGCACTCACCGTGCTCTGCCACTGCTCTGGACGAGAGTCCAAACATCAGCATCCATGCTGCCAATTAGGATGCATCAAGAGCTGTTCCACCTTCCCTCACCTGACCCATACAATGGAGCTACAGGTGGATTTCCTAAAATTCAGAGAAGAACCTGTGCTGCCCCTGTTGACACTCAGTGATGCAGAGGCCGAGTGCTGGTGATTTCAGGAGTGCTGCTGTGTCACTTCATTGTTTAGGTGTCACCTAGTGGTGAACTTCTTCAACTGCACCAGAGAGGGAAGTAAGAACATAAGAGATTCTGCTGTGCATTGATTCACAAACCATGCCCTAACCCTCATTGTGCAAGTGACTGCAAATGCCCAGGTTCCCGATTCACCAGCAGATCCTGCTGCAATCCAAATTCACTCTGCTGATGGTTCACACCCATGAGCCTGGGTAAGGGTTACCATTAAAGGGACTGCAAGTACCATTTGAATGCAGAGGTGCCCAAAGCTCCAGAGTTATATAGCTGTATCATTACCTGAGGACATAACAGGATTCGCTTAAGCGATGGTGGGCGATCAACTTTGCATCAACGGCCCTTCATCCAACCCATCAATGGAGCTGCAGGTAGACTTCCTAAAATTCTGCAATGGGAGCAGATGCACTGTCACAAACCTTTATGGGCATCCTGGCACATTTCAGCGAGCTGGCCAAGCAAGCTGCAGCAGCCTTAAAAGAAAAACATGGCTGCAGGCAAAACAACTAATTTCGAGCAACACACAAAGTTGATGTTACTGTGAAGAGATCGTAACTACTGCACTTTGAGATTGAGGAGGTTTTCAAAATAATAGAGAATCTCCTCAGCACCAGAGATGACAAAAAATATGACACTGCCCTCAGGGTGTACTTTGGCCCACAGATCAACTCTAATTACGTATGGGTTTCAAGCTGTGACAAGTAAGGCAGTGAGAAGGGGAGGCTGTTGGATGTTTTTAGGCACACCTGTGGGAGATGGCCAACACATGCACCAATGACAACCCACAAAGAGAAGCTTGAGAGCAAATAATCCAGTGGTGCAGACAAGTCTGTGCTGTGCCGACTCATCCTACCCTAAACGTAGAACTATGTGTGGTGTTCGGCAAGGCTCCTCTCTCTCCCCTCACCTGTTCAATCTTTACATACTTCCCCTGATCCAGTCCCTCAAAGATAGGAAGGTGACTGTCTTCAATTACGCGGATGACCTGCAATTGGTCATCACGGTTGACAACTCACACAGCTCAGTCACCGAATTTCAGGCCACCATGCTGCACATTCAACATTGGCTGGACCACAACCACCTCAAGTTAAATCCTGGCAAGACGGAGCTAGTCCTCACAGGAGACAGCCATAAGTTCTGGGCCCACACTATTGGCTGTCAAAGCTAGGATCCCCGCCCACTCCTTCCTCTTCGGCTAAAACACTTGGGGTCACCTTAAACAATGATCTTTCACTAAAAACACGTCGGCTCAGAAATCTCTAAATGCTTCTTCTAACTGCGAAAGATCAGGAAGATTCATTGCTTATTCACGCAGGAATAGCTACCGTCTTGTCACATCTGGACTATGCTAATTCTGTTTACCTGGGCTTGCCACTCTATTTGCTCAAATGGTTGTAGATAGTCCAGAATCACTCAACCAGACTGATTCTTTGACAACCCAGGTGGCAATCAGCAACACCTCTATTAAGGAAACTGCACTGGCTCCTAATCCCTCAGCGCTGTGCGTTCAAAACAGGCTGCCTGATTTTCAAATCCTTACACGGTCAAAATCCCAAATTTATAAACAATCTGATATTCAGGTATAACCTCTCTCGCAATCTGTGTTTAGCTCGCCTCTCGTTACTTTTCACCCAGGTGTTAAAACGGAAACGTCAGGGAGGCTGCAGATTTGAACCCTTGCCCCTAGACTGTGGAACTCCTTCCCCCTGGAGATCCGGTCATGCACTGACCTTCTGAAGTTCAGGAGGTCCCTCAAAACCTGGCTATTTGCACAACCTACAACTGACGTCTCCATTGGTAATAGACAGAGCCTACCACAGCGCCATGAAACCACCCAGTGTACGTGCGTTATACAAATCATTCTTAACATTAACATTAACATCCTACGTAACCCTGACATGAAGCTAGAAGACATGCTGGTACTCGCTCGCTCCCCCAAACTCTCGAGCAGCAAGTAAGTGGGACTATCAAGAATTTCCCAACAAACTGATGCAAATCCCTCACCAAGGAATAAAGGTGAAATAGTAGACTCCGTGCAGAAAAGGGACTGCCCACGACATTGACTGACCCGTGGACCCTTCAAAACTCCTGCGCAAACTGCAGAATAGACCCACACCCATCATCAAAGTGCTCTGCTCTGGATTAGACCTGATCCAAATGCCACACATTGATCCACTTCACCTGAGGAGAGGTCGATGTGATAATAGGTTCCTCCAGTTCAGCCACTGCCCTGACACCAGTGCAAGCTATAACAGCCATAACAGCTTCCGCAGACTGCCAAGCCTCACTCGGATGTCCCCACCTAGTAGGAGGCAGAGGAAGAAGACAACAAACACTTTCCAATACTTTTAGCTGGAAAAGGAGAGAAGTAAAATATACTTCAACCCTTGTGCTAGGTATTGCTACAGGGATAAAGTATCAGAGCACAAATCGATATGGGGTATCAGTAAATGTAATGGATTAAAACCACCTCAAGCCCTCATTCTATGGCCCAAGTTGTGTCTCACCAATTCCAAAATCTATGTTTATGATGCGCAGTCAGGTTTGGCCACAGCAAAGAGAAAATACACCATGGGGTGGGGGAAATTGAAATAAGAATTTATGTCACCCCAAAAATTGATGGCACCTTGTTGAGTTTCCACAAAGTGGAAGGTCTTGCCTTAATCTTTTACATGCATCAAGTCTACGATTGTTAGGTGGAGAATGTATTCATGGACTTTGAGCATCTATTACAAGGCCTAAGATGCCACAGTCAAACTAAATGCTCTGTGACATTGGGGAGTGCCTTTTCACCTACGCTCACAAGTAGAAAAAAGTTAGAATGGCTGAAGCACTGGGTGTAGTCTAGAAAATGACTGGACTGACCAATGAGTGTCTCTCATGGTGATAGCAACCAGGTGCTGTTCACTCATCTATTGGTATTAAGCTCCCCAGTCAAGCCATTAGGCTAGAGTGACACATAACTCCCACAATGGGCAACATCATCAAAGACCTCACAAGTGCCCAGATGTTCTTTAAGGTCAACCTTAATGTCAGATACAACAATCTGCACTTCTATCCATTGAGTTGGTATATTATCCCATTTTTCACACATCTGGGACTTAGAAGGTATAGAAGAATGAATTTTGGGATATTGTCTGCAGCACAAGCCTTTCAAAAAGCAGTGAGAAAAACACTGTCAGGTATGAATACTGTCCTCAACATAAGTGATGACATCCTCATATATTGGGCAGCATCACCAGCCCGCGAGAACTACATCAAAAAGACTTTTAGTCCACGGTTTAACATTACATAAAGAAAAATGCAAGTTCTTCCGAAGGTTTGTTGAATTTTTTGGTTGCATCTTTTCAGAAGAGGGAATGAGAATAGACCCAAAGAAATCAGTAGACATTAGTAATGCCCCGGCCTCACCTTCATGGCAGAAGTCCACAGTTTCTTAAGAATAGCATATTACTGTAGCGGTTCATCCCAAATCTAGCAACCCTGACAGAACTGCTGTGAGTTCTCATGAAAGCCCAAGCTAAATTGTAAGGAGGACTTCTGCAAGATTGCTCTTTCAGGAAAGTCAAAGAGGTGCTACTCCACAACACAACTGTGATATTCTTCAGTCCCAGAAATATGACTGAGCTAATAGTACCTGGGCGTTAACTCATGTGGCGGCCCACCATGCCCAAATTGAAAGAGTTGCATAAAGACAGCTGATGGATTGAATGCTGAATAATGTCAAACTCTCACTCCCAGTGCAGAGATCTGGGCCTAAATCCATAGTTTTTTTTACCCATCACCCCCTTCCAGTTAGGACCCAGCCATGTGAAAATCAGTCTTGACCCTGCTCCCCATGGGGACAGTCGAGTCCAAACTGCCTTCCCTGGATCAGAGACAAGTATCTTAGGACTGGTTTTGGGGTATCACCATCATCAGCCATGATAACTTGACTCCGACGGCATGGTGAGCACATTTGGGCATACTCATCCCACTTAGGGCAACATATGCAATAAGAACAGATGATGGACTAGTTGTTGAACAACGTCAAACACTCACCCACCAGTGCAGAGATCTGGGCCTAAATCCATAATTATTTTGCTCATCATGCTATTCCAGTTTGGACCCAGCCAAATACAAATCGGTCATGACCCTGCTCCCCATGGGAACAGTCTAGCCTGAACTGCCAGGCCAGGTCCTCCCTGGACCAGAAACAAGCATCTTAGGACCGGTTTTGGAGTATCATCCCTCATCAGCCAGGATAGCTTGACTCTGGAGGCAGGGTGAGCACGGTGAGCACTGATGTGGTGTCGATGGGAGGGACAATCGCAACTGTCCAAGAGAGGAACAGTAACAGATACCAGTAACTCTTCATGTTGAAGAAAATACCATGAGACATTGAATTCTGGGGGGGAGCTACTGTGAAGCCTCCATAGAGAAAGTAGTGAATCAGAGGGAGCGATTGAAAGAGATTGGTTCACTCAGTTCTACTCTGTTCTGCCAGCAACCAATTCCAAACCATCTAAGGAAGAACACACCAGAGAGTTTCCAGGACAACCATTTTAAATTATTAACGTCTGCTACCAACTCGAGGTAACCACCCCGACCCAGCTAGTGGTACAACCTGAGACCCAACCCCAACCCCAAGGGGACTGTCCTGTCCCAGCCAGCGGTACAACACGAGACCCAACCCAACCCCCAATGGAACCGTCCCGCCCCAGGCAGTGGTACATGAGACCCAACCTGACCCCCAAGGGAACTATCCTGTCCCAGCCAGTGGTACAACCTGAGACCCAACCCAGTCCCCAAAGGAATCATCCCATCCCAGCCAGCAGTACAACATGAGACCCAACCCGATCCCCAAGGGAACCGTCCTTTCCCAGCCAGTGGTAAAACTTGAGACCCAACCCGGCCCCCAGCCGAAGACTGCAAGACTATTTTGCTGTAATTCTGTTTGACAAAACCAGGAAGAGGGACTGAAAGAAAAGTCAGAAAAAAGGTGCCATGAAGAATCTAATGAAAGGAGGGATGTAGTGAGCCACCCAGCCACCACTACAATGTTTTGTAGCCAAGAAAATGAGGTACCTTCTTTTTGTACCCTTTTTTTCTACATGCGGATATAATGTTCTCCTCTGCCATATAATGCACTCTTTGATGCATGCATCGATTGTGAGCTAGGATAGAATAACAGTAACTGCATATTTTATATTGTCAATGGCCATCTAAAGGAAAACATTTCAATCTGACATGAATCAATACACCCTCAAGTGATGTTACCATGAGTCTGCTAGGTTGCAATCCAGTTTGTGGTGTGCATTACAAAAGTACTCATTATTGCCATTTATTATTTATCATTACTGTTCAATGATCCATATGAGCAGGATCTTTGCATGTAGTCCATATTCTGTTTACTAAATATACTTAGCAGCAAAGTATGTTACTTAAGAGAAATTAGGCTTAAAGAAAGGTAAAGCGATTTGAACAAAATCACACAGTATGGTGAAAAGAGAGAAGCAAAGATTTCAGCCAGCATTTTTGAGCTTCCACAGGCTACAAATTAGACACTTCACAACATGCTGTTCAATCTTTCCACATCTGTGCAATGCTTTGTGCATTTGTGCCCTTTTAGTGCCAAATTATTACTATGTATTAGACGCTGAAATGAAGCGCTGATATAACTTCAGAAGGGTGTTTTAATCAAAACATGTTATGTTATTCACTGCCTGCGAAAAAGGGATACTATGCCGAGTTTTATGATATGTATGAATAGAGCAAGAGTTAGTAATATGTATGTTTCACATTTTTCAAATGAAATTGTAAAAAATGTTCTTTGTCTTCAAATTATGTCCTGTTAGAATTGGGGATCTCTAGTTGGCAGTGGTATTTACCCTGTCCCGTTAGTGACGCTTCCTTCTAGTCAGGATGAGTAAATTACACACCTCAGTTTGCCTGTGCTCACCCTATGGTAGCTTGACACAGAGCAGTCAGGCTAAACTACAGAGGCAATGTGTAAAGCACTTGTGTGTAACCAACAGTAATACAGTGAAAACACCACAAATGGACACCACACTAGTTCAGAAAAATAAAGTATCTTTATCAAAACCAAACAAGACCAAAACGACAAACATCCAACAGATAGAGATCAAAATATGACTTTTAGAAAGTAAAAACAGTTCTGTCCATAGGAAACAATGGATGTGACACTTTCAGCACAAAGTACCTGGGATGCATCAAAATCACAAGCAAAAACAGCTGCAGAGAAGGTGATGCTTTGGTTCCTTATGCACAGGTAAGGTGATGCTTTGGTTCCTTGCTCCAGGGGAGATGATGCGTCAGTTCCTGGCTGCCACGCAAGGGAGGTGATGCGTTTGTTTTTTACTGTGCGGGGAGGTGATGTGTCAGTTTTATACTGTGCGAGATGGTGATGAATCGGTTTCTTGCTGCCAGCATTGTTGTAGATTCAGCACCCAGGGAAATCCGGACGCACTGGAGGCGCTACGGTGATGGCGAACCAGGTGCTGCATCGACTTCTCCAGCCGATGACTGGCAATGCAGTAATTCTTCTTGCCGCCCAACAGGGCCTGCGACAGAGTCGGTGCCGTGATCCTCAACAGCAGAGATCGGTGCATGGGCCTCGGCGTGTGGCGGCTTCTCAGGCAGCAGGCAGGCGTTGCGTCGATTTTTCATTCGCACTGGGCTGTGTGCGAGAAATTCTCCCGCACTGCAGTGCTGCGTAGGGAAATTCGGCCACAAGGAGAACGAACCATGGATTTCCTTCAGAACTTTTGTTCTTGGTAGCTTCCTGTAGCAGGAACAACATCCAGAGGCCCAGAACAGGAAAAGGCACCTCCTTGCAGGTCAGAACTCCCAGCAGTGGTGCTCAAGGAAGCTGTGGGTGAAGTCTTTGTGTCCCTAAGACTTCATAATAGGAGACAAGCACACACAAGCCCTTGGAATCTCTTCGCAAGCAGGGTCACAGCAAAGTTCTAGTCTTTGTCCTCTCCTTGGCAGAAGCAGCTACTGCAGGCCAACCCAGCAAAGGGGCAGTCTCTGCCTCCCAGTACTCCAGCTCGTCTCATTGACAGAGGTTCCTCTTGAGTCCAGAAGAAATCTAAAGTTCTAGGATTTAAGGTCTAATATTTATACTACATTTTCTTTGAAGTTAGCACAAACAAAGTTCCTCTTGAACACATAAAGCAGTTCTGCCAGGTTCATGCCAGGTTCCCTACAGGAGGTGGAGACAGCTTTGTGCAAGGCAGCCACAGTCCATTCAGGTGCAAATCAGCCACAGTCCACTCTAAATGCATGCAAGGTGTATTCAATCTGACTAGGAGTCACCCACGAAAGGCAGGGCACACCTCAACTCCCCTTTTGTCTGTCTAGTGTGAATGCACATCCCCAGCTCCTGTAACTCCAAAACAAGGCGGGGAATACACAAACAGGCAGAGACACACAGGATGGTTAAAAAAGAAAATGCCCACTTTATAAAAGTGACATTTTCAAAACACATAATTTAAAAGCCACCTTTACTAAAAGATGTGTTCCTAATAAATTCTGAGTGGCACAACCAGTGCTGTAAGCCCACTAGTAGCATTTGATTTACAGGCTCTGGTGCACACCATACACTTTACTAGGGACTTGCCAGTAAATAAAATATCTTTATCGCACACACATAACGTATTAATAAGGATAAAGAAGGAAAAAAGGCTAACACTACATGCATAGAGGAGACCGGCACATCATCGATTATTCGTAAAATGGCTGATTAATCCACAACAGATTGTAAAGGGTTTCCATCAAATTAGACTCAATGATCAGTCCTATCATTTGGCCAAACCCATGTGCAAATGAGGCTGGTCCCCTGATCAGCTCCACACCTTATTGTTGTATCAGGATTTGGTCCACCAAATACACAAACCGTCCATGATGACTGATCTTTTGATGGTAAAGTAAGAAGAAATAGTGCAACGAACAAGAAAGTGATTTAAAATAGGATGGAATGTCCTCCTTCTAAATACTTTATTCTGCGAACTGGACACGCCTCCTAATTAAAAAATAGAACAGTGCAAGGGAAGACAGTGACAATTATCTGTCTATATAAGGGCCAACATGTTTAATCCCTTGGCATTCGTCAGGGCCTCTGCTCGTATAATAGTTGCACTCCTAATAGTGAAATATAGAATTCACCACCATCACCAAAACAAATTGTAGTAAAACTGGTTAGAAACGGTACAACCTGTAACAACCATGGACATTAACCCTCCGATTCACAATGGTTACTGTGAATTCTGTGAAGGAAAACGTTATATCATTAGTACTGTATTCGATGCATCAGTCTCATGTGCATAGTGTGTCACCAAGCCAACCAATAATGTGTGTCAGAAAATTAATTTTTATGCTTACCCTTTGTGGTAGGGCAATAGACCTCACCTCACCTGGACACTGCCAGGTGAAGTGAGGTCTATTGCCCTATGAGACTGATGCATCGAATACAGTACTAATGATATAACGTTTTCCTTCACAGAATGCTATGAGACAATGGACCAATGAGAACAGAACGAAAACTGAACTGCATTCCATTTGCTCCTCTGACAGACCATGCACAATGAAAGCAGAGGCTCAAAAGGAAGGGAAAGGCAAAGCATGGATGGTTCCCCGTGCTGTCTTTGGGTTGCATGCAGCCATTCTGTAAGAGCCAGGGTGACTTTTCACAGTTGCCACTTTAAAAGGAGGGATGCATGAAAAGCCTTTCAATGCACAAAAAAGTAGAGGGAGACGAAGCCAAAAGTTACGTGGACCTGTGTTCAGGTCACTCTCAGAAAGCAGACCCCTCCAGGGGCAGTATTCGAGGAAGAGGAGAAAAACACGCGCTTAGCTTTATGAAGTCTCGGTTATGATCTGCTCGCACGATTCCACCCTCTTTCACGCCTGGGAGGTTCAAGAATCAAGGGTGTCGGACGTTGCCTGCTGCCTGTACCATTATAGTCTGCAGTGGAATCCTTTTACGCAACAGGACCTATAGGAAACGTGTATGATGACCCTCTGACAGCGAAATGGGAACATTAGGTAAAATCGACAAGCTGATATTTAGAATCACTGCTGGGTTTTTTTCAGAAAATAAATGTCTAGCATTTAGGTAAACATTGAGTCAACCCCAGCACAAGTCACTGCATGGCTGCACTCAATCATGAAATTCCAAAGTCTTTCAGCATCATCAGTTCAGCCCCGCTATGGCGGAGGAGCGTCACCCCACTGCCAACGAAAAATAAAATTAACTAAATGCAGATAATTTTATTTTTTGTACTGTGGCCGAGTCTTGGGGGTGGTGCCATAGCACTGCAGCAGGGGAGGGGAATTGTTGGGCCCTGCTGTCAGTGCACATGACGGTTTGGCCGGCTGTCTCAGGTCGGCCAAACCGGCATGCGCACTGACATCTCTCCAACCCAGCTGTGTTGCTGGTTGTAGAGACCAGCAGGCACAGGCTCTCAGCTCCTGGTGGAGCACAAAACCAGTGTGCTCCGCCCAATCCCTATGCTGCTCTCATGGTGAGGGCAGGAGAAACTGGGAGTTTTGGCCTGTGCCCAGAGGAGAAGACCAGCAAGCAGAGCGACAAGCAGGACACCAGCAGGTAAGTTTTTCTTTTTTCTTTTTCTTGTTTCAGCTCCCCCCAGCCACCTGAGCATCCCCCACACATTTCCCTGACAGCAGCCGCTACTGCATCAGACTCCTTTGGATGTCACACAAAACAAACTTAGGGCTTAATTTAGAGTTCAGTAGATGGGTTACACTGTCACAAATGATAAGGATATCCCATCCGCTGTATTACTAGTGCATTATATCCGATGGCACTTGTAATACGGAGGATTGGATATCCGTCACGTTTGTGATCGACTAACCTGGCTGCCAAAATCTAAATCATGCCCTTAATTTCCACCTAATCAGATTTAAAAGGCCTGATCACAATGTTTTCCATATGCATGGGTCTGTGGTATTGAATTGCCTATTGGAACATCTGAGACTTGAAGAAGGAGTGAGGAAGACTGATTCAATTCTTCCACAGACTGGGAACCAGTTCTTAAGATCAGCCTTTGGCTCTGCAGTTCTCCTCAATGACATTTCATCTCTGACTGGCACATATTTTAGTATATATTTTGCTTTATATTGGGAAGGGGTGTTAATGAAGTTTCAGGGGACTCTACCTTTCATCGTTAAATGATCCTATCTTACCAATACCACAACTGGCACATTCAGGCTGATCCTTTAGCAGACTCAGAAACATATAAACATGGGTCATGCCTGCCACCCCATCTTAATACCACGTAACCCTACAATCCCACCACAAGCACTTGAAGACTTCTGTGTCCTCTGCAGTTGCAGCGCTTTACTGAAGATAAAACACACAAATTGTACTTTGAGTTTCGGAAAGGCTTTGGACAAAATACAAAAATAACTTGATCATGTGACACATACCTCAAGTGTTCAACTGTACAGACTACTGGTAGGTGGTGAAACAAAAAGTAAAAGAAGCTGTGCTTACAACCTGTCCAGAAATAATACATTTCACAGTGCAGAATACTTCTTACTGCCGCGTGTTGTCAAACTGTCGCTATAGATGCAAAGCCTGAGGCATGAAGTACATCTTGTGAATGGGGATTGAGCCTCATGAACACTGTGAAGTTAAAAACGATTAATATGCTGCAAGATAGGCATCTCAATTTGCCTATGAAAATGAACTCCTATCTCCTGAATGACAAAGTGGACCTCGGATGAGCGCTTTAGCGCTGCAGCAGTGGCAATGACAAATGGGAGAAGGAAGGAAGTCACACACTCACTTCAGGAAATTGCCTTGTCAATCCCGAAGCTGTGTGGAAACACACACCCCTCTTAATTCTTTTGATCTTTTTTGGGAATGTCGCCATAAACTTGCTATCCTTGGCATCACATAATATTACATTTTTTTCTCAAGGCTGCTTTATTGACACACACATTTCTTAAAATTGTTGCTGCAAGGCACACATGGCAAGAGAAATGCTTCTACTATGTTTGTCCACGGTCTTGCTATGCATCTGGCTTTGGCATGTGAAGAAAAACCGACTGTCAAGGGGTACTTTTTTAAGCATCTATGTCCTAACGTTTTGTATATGATGGGTAAGGGATTCTGGATCAAGCTAAACTTGTCCCAGTGAGGTGCTGCATTCATCAATTCAGACAGTACAAACATTAGAACAGGTACCCAAGATAAACTAGTGCAAGAGGAAAGATGAAAATAAAAATGAACGTGGCAGTACTGATTGTCGAGAAAACATTCCAGGCGAGATTGTAGTTCTCTAATTGTTGTTCACTTTCTCCAGGAGTGATCTGGCATGACGTTGGTACATGCAACTTTGGTTGGGGTGTATAGTCAGAGACACTTCCTTGCTGCACACAGGAACAACAAACATAGGAAACATTGGCAACATCTCACCCGACCAACCTAGCCTTCCGTGGGATTGAAATGGAGGATGTCCAGTCCAGGGACAAGGGTAGTTTTTATATGAGCCAATTGAATCCAGCTGTAATCTGTAGTCTTTTCCTAGAACAGCTGTTCCCTCACATTACGGACACCTTAGTTGCAACTTCCATCCAATACACTTCCGAGTCACATCCATCTCTAGTAGATAATATCATTTATTTGCTAACTTTTTTATTACCCTGAGTTTGCGACACTGCAGTGTATTTTAGGAACCCGGTAGTTAAAAGACAAATGTGTTTAGGAAGTTATGGTCATGTTTCTTTCAATTAAGCAATTGGAGAAATACACCTAATAATATTTATTTGTGAACCAAAAGGCAAAGACTAGAAAAGTCGGCCTAGAACTGATATCAAGTAATACAACTCTGCGTTCCAATGCATGAAAGGGTGAGAGTAGAACAGCACCACATCTACTAAGATATGGCACTGTTTCCTCTTACCATGTGCTGGTGCATTTTTGTCTGCCATGCACCAACACAGACACCCTTGTGCAATAGTGCAAGAGTGTGTTCATTCTGCAAAGAATAATTTTTGGATTGGAAGGGAACCCTTCAAGTAGAAAAAGGATTCTTGAGGGGCGTGGCTTGGGGCCCGGTGGCGATGGCGGCGCTCGAGTGAGGCTCCGCTGCGGACCCAGGAGACTCTCGCTCTGAGACACGTATTCCTGCTCGTATTCCTGCTCCGAAGCTACGCTTGGATGTCGGAACACTTCTAGGCAATTATGCAGCACTTTCCAGACCCTCGTATGCTTGGATATTAAAGGATTCCGATGATGTAAGTCTTTCTGAGGACTTGTCATAATCGCGACCGCCATTTTGTGCTTCTTTTCGAGCCGGCGCTCTCTACACCTTTCTTCTGCATGGTGAGCTGCAGAGCTGCTGACACCTTATCGAGTGTTTCCCTGACATCTGGAGACCTCTTGGTGGGCCTGCAGTTGGAGTAATAAACACACTGAGTTTTTTGCGGCTTTGTTCTTTATACGGCCGCCATTTTGTTTTATGTCGCACTTTCTCCTCAGTGCCAGTACCCGAACCCCTTTTTGAGGCGCAGCCTGCTTTCAACTTCACTCCTCTGCTGATTTGAGAGTTTTGCCTCATTATTGCATTACAATTTGAGATGTCCATCATTTGATGTGTGACTGCTGCAGATTACTTGTCGCGTCGCAATCAATATGCCTGATAACTTGCTGTACTTCAGGTGAAATTTCAGAGTTTGCTGTGTTCGGCCCTGAGGTGATGGAGGATATCTTTTTGCAAAATCACTACTAATGGATGTCGACTTTGACATGTTGTGGACACTGTGATTCCTACTGTGTTTTTCGACGTCATAATGCTTTGTTCCCTGCTGCATTTCGTGGATGGCCTTCACTCCATTTTAGTTTTTGTAAACTATGCTCACCACGGATCCTTTCCTCTTTACTATTTTATTTTATATGCTGCCTAGTGCCTACTGTTCACTGACTTTCTGAAGGGACTGAAAATTCGCCGCAATGAGCAGCTCCGTTTCAGGTACTGACGTGGCCGCCATTTTGTGATGCCGAGAGTCTTCTGTTTTCCTTGCCGCCTCATGCGGTCATTTCAGTGATAGCCTTCACCTCTCTCCTGGACTTTTCACATCTTTTCCTCTGTGCCCTCCAAGTACTCCTCGCCTCAGCCTCAATATGACCAGCGGCTACATTTCTGCATTTTAGACCGTCATTGTGTGAGGCTTCTGGCGTTATCTCACACTAGCTACTGGTATGGTGTAGAAGTGCTTGGCTTCAAGGGCGGCTGTCTTGTTTATATAACTTGCTGCAGAGCATTGGCCATAAGTTCTTTCTTTCTTTTTTCGCTGGGTGATTTGCTACCTGGTCCTCTACTATGACGACACGCTTCTGCCCTGCTACTTAACCTGCCTTCGCCTCACTGGATGTTACGTCATTGCTGTCTCTGCCCTTGCGGAAGTTGTGATAAGTGATGACTGTGACTTTACGCATGGTGGTTCCCTTTGCAGCTCTCTCATGCCTCCTTCTGTCAGTATCCATCATGCAATGTTGACAGCGCACGCTGTGTAGTTGCTCCATTCTCATTTGTTTTTTATGGGACGATTTAACTCTATGTCGCGCAAACATTCCAAAACACCAACAAGGGTAGCGTTTGTGAAAAACTCCAAAGTCTTTTCAGCTTTTTCTAAATTGGATGATTCTCTCACCTCGTCTGGTTCTGACTCTGCCATGGAACTTCCTCAGTCAACATCAACATCGGGGAAAACTAACACCAAGAGACTAAAAAAAGATCCTCCTTCGCCACTCAAGCAGTCCTCACCTGTCTCAATGGAACTCTTGCTGGAAGAAATAAGATCTTTCCGTCCTTTCTTGGAGGAAATCGGGACCTTGCGTCCCTTCATGGAGGAAACTAATCTCAAGGACAATTGGTCACAAATTGAAACAAGAGTTTCTTCAGTCCAACAGTCCGTTGCCTGATTTCAGGAAACTCACACCAAGGTCTCCCATCTGACCTCACAGGTGGGCGCCCTTCAGAGGCAGGTGGAGGAGTTGGAAAATAGGAATAGGAGGAACAACCTCCGCATTTACGGCTTGGTGGAAGGTCTTGAGGGTTCGGACTCCATCACTTTCTTCAAGTCCTTCCTTCCTAAATTACTTCATCTACCAGAAGGTACGATTCTTAACATTCAGCGTGCTCATTGACTAGGTCGCTTATCTACTTCTGCTTCCATGTCACAACGACCAAGAGGTGTCATCCTTTACTTTCTGGAGTATACTGATCTTCTGAAGGTTCTCACGGCTGCCAAAGCCTCGCCAAAATTAACATGGTCTGGCTCCTCTCTCTTCTTTGCTCAGGACTATGCAAAGGCGACTGCCAATCGTTGGAAGGCTTTCCTAGGCATGAGAGATGTTCTCCGTTCTATGGGTGCCCGATATGGCTTATATCATCCTTGCCTGTTCAAAGTCACCTACAACAACAGAACAACAATTTATGAGGACCCAGTGAGACTGCAGAGCTTCATCAATGCACATAAGGCCACCGCCATGGACTCCTCTGGACCTTCCTCTTCTCATCATGGCTGAGTGGCTGTCTTGCCTGCTCCTGTTCTTATGATGCCCATGTGTTGGCCATGTTTCGCCTTTCTATTTCGTTTTGTTCTCATGACTGTTCCTCTCTGAAGCTGCATTGTTGTTAACTGTTTCTTGTTCTCTTTTGACTTATGTTTATAACTCGTTCTTGTGTTTCCCCTCTTTGCTTCCACAGGAATCCTTTCCCGTTTGCTGTTGTCTCCCTGGCTTCCCGCCTGGCCTGCCTCGGATGTGTTGCCTTGCCTGTGTGGTCCCTTCCCCCCGGTTCCCTCTCGTCTTCCTCTTTTGTAGGTATGCTTTTCCTTTGTTCTCTCCTATTCCTTTGTACTTTTTGTTTTTTCTCACTCGTCCTCTTATGTTTCAGCTTCCTTGTTCATGTAGGAACCATGCCTTCTTTTTTCTCAGATTGTATTTCTCTTCATGTTTTCTTTTTTTTTACTCTAACCTTCCTGAGCCTCTCTCTAGTTTCTACTTTCTTCTCACTTTTGGCACACTCTTTCCTTTTCCTCAATTTCTTCTTTCTTTCTCCTCTCTTAGTCTCTATTTTATATCTATCTTCTCTCTGTCCATTCTTATTCATGGGTTTTTATCCTACTTATGCTTATGATGTACTTTATGGTTTATTGTTTATAATATGTCACTGAATATAGTATCGTGGAATGTTAAGGGTATTAATTCTCCAATTAAGCGTCAACGCATTTTGTCACACCGTGCCAAATTGAATATTGATGTTGCGTTCCTTCAGGAAACCCACTTATCCGACATAGAATCTGCAAAGCTTAAGAGAGGTTGGGTGGGTGAGGTTTTTTTATTCACAAGGTGATGGTAAACGTAATGGTGTAGCAATTTTATGTCATAGATCTCTCCCTCTCACAATTATTTCCAAAGAATCGGACACGAATGGTAGATGGGTACATGTCAAACTATCGCTTAGAGGTGTTCCAATCTCCCTCCTTAATGTCTATGCTCCCACCAATGGTGAACCTCTTTTTTGGGCTGAGTTCTCTCAACGTATCACCCAATTTATGGAGGACCATTTTATCCTAGCGGGAGATTGCAATCATCCCTTAGATCCTTTTATTGATAGGAACTCCACTGTCACTTACGTTCCCAATAAATCGCACAGACTTTTCACTCAAGCCATCTCCCAACATAAGCTTGTTGATTCCTGGCGATTATGTAATCCGACCTTGCGAGAGTTTACTTTTTACTCGCCGTCTCACCGATCCCAGTCGCGGATCGACTATATTTTTGTCTCTCATACCCTTGCTCAAACTCTCACCGCTGCTGAAATTGGCCCGATTTTGCTTTCGGATCATGCTCCTGTTGTAATCAGCGTTGACGTGCTTCCTAAGATTGATGGGCCCAAGAGGTAGCGTTTTAACAATACCCTCCTCTTAGATCCCAAATTCGCTGCTTCCTTCACTGCCTTTTTTGATGAATTCTTTTTGTTCAATGATACCCCTTCCCTCCCGAAACACACCGTTTGGGATGCTTTTAAGGCGGCAGCGCGTGACTTTATCATTGGCAACGTCGCAAAGAAGCGTAGAGCTGCACGCCTATACACTAAACATCTCCTCCGTGACATTAAGAGATTGGAACATGTCTACTTCACCTCACATTCAAAAGATAGTTTGACAGCCCTGGTTGCTGCCAAGATGAAATTTATTGAGAAGTCTACAGAAGATGCCTCCTTATATTTGCTAAAGTCTAGTGCTAAGTTTTATGGGGGTAGAAACAAGGCTGGGAAAATTCTTGCCAATTATTTGAAGGTCAAGCACAACAAACTGAACATTGAGTCTATTTATGACACCAATTCTAATTTACAGCATAAGGATGCTGACATCCTCACTGAGTTGTCCCGCTTCTACAAAACCCTATACACCTCTGAAACCCAACCCTCTATTCATTCCCTCACACATTTCTTCTCTAATATCCAAAAGCCTGCACACTTCCCTCTTGATCTTTTCTTAGGAGAAGGACATTTCGCACAAGGAATTGCTTTCCGCGCTCCAACATCTCAAACCTAATAAAGCTCGTGGACCAGATGGTTTTACCGTTGAATTCTATCTCCACTTCTCCAACTTGTTAATCCCGAAACTACATTCTCTCCTCAACACTTTTGTTGATTTGTGTAACTCCTCAGGAACCCTTTCCGACGCACATATTTGTTTAATACCCAAGGAAGGAAAAGATGTGAAGCATTGCAAAAATTAAAGACCCATTTCCCTTGTCAACATTGATTACAAAATCTTCGCTAAGGCGTTGGCAATAAGTTTGGATCATTTACTTCCTGACGTCTTGGGCGAAGAGCAGTCCGGTTTTGTTAAAGGTCGATACATTACTGATAATACCAGACTTTTATTCAACATGTTGTCGAAGTCATCTCGCCTCCAGCATTCCCTTGCAGCGATCGCCCTAGATGCCGAGAAGGCGTTTGATAGGGTCGAATGGCCTTATCTTTTCCACACTTTTGGATGGTTTGGCTTTGGCCCTAAATTCACTTCCCTAGTCTCCCTGTTGTACTCCCGCCCACGAGTTGCGGTCTATGCGAATGGCCACATCTCCTCTTACTTTGACCTTGGTAGAGGCGTTCGCCAAGGCTGTCCCCTCTCACCTTTTCTATTCAATCTCGCTTTAGAGCCCTTTTTGTCCAAGCTCCGCCAGAATCCCAACATACATGGCTTTCAGACAGCGGAATCTTCCATCAAACTTGCTGCATACGCAGATGATATCTTACTCTTCATTTCTAACCCCACAGACTCTATCCCTGCTTTCCTAGAGGAAGTGCAGAATTACTCCTCCATCTCTGGCTATAAGCTCAACAATGACAAGTGTGAGATTTTACCCCTGACGAAGTTCACCTTTAAACCCGACTTCAGTGCTTCCAACTTTGCCTGGAGTCCCTGCCATATTAAATATTTAGGCTTGCACATTACCCCCTCCATCTCAGACACCATTTCCCTCTGTTTGACTAAGTGTTCTCAGAAAATATCTGACCTCACAGCTAGGTGGCATCCTCTCTATTTGTCCTGGTGGGGCTGTCTCGCCACCATTAAGATGATGTTATCTCCTATAATTCTCTACACAATCTCTAATATCCCTGTTTCCATCCCAGCCAAATTCTTTAAGAAAATGAATTCTATCCTGTCCTCTTTCTTATGGCATAACAAGAAATCTAGAATGTCCCTTGCCAGACTAATTCGCCCTATCTCTGAAGGTGGAATCAATTTTCCGAACTTTCCAGCTTAACAAAAGGCCTTTTTGTTACGCCAAGCTTCCTTTTGGTTCCAAGATCCCGCTTCCCCCTGCCCTTTGTGGACTAAGGTTGAGCGCCTTTTCCTTTCTCCATTTTCCTTTGCTGAGTACATCTCTTTCTCACATAAACCCTCCTCAATTCCCACTCCTATTCATAAATTTACTGTCAAGCTCCTTTTATCCTCCAACCCTCCTCCCCCTACGACTATTGATGGCTTTCTCTCGTCCACCATTTGGCATAACAAGTATCTTTTAATTCACAATAGACCCTTTTACTAGAAATCCTGGAGGACCAGAGGATTGCTCTGGATTTCGCAGTTGTTCTTACATTCCACCTTTCAGCCATTTCACACCCTTTGTTCCGCCTATGATTTACCCTCATCCTCCGCTCCCAAGTACCTTCTACTCAAAGCAGCAGTCATGGAGATTTACACACGACTCATGCAGACATCATCCCCCTCCATTTCTCCTGACCCTGCTCTCCGACTCCACTCTCTCCTGCATACTACTCCTAAAGCTTCCATATTTTCCAAGCATCTTCATGCTCGTACCTCTATTAGGCCTAAGTCTAAGGTGGAGGAGCAATGGGAACAGGACCTTGCTATGTCTTGGCCAATATCTCTATGGGACAGGATATGGACAAAGATTCGCAAAACGTCTAGAGCAGCGTCCTTGACGCAGTCCCTATTTTTCATCTACAACAGGTTGTTCCACACTCCTTTTACCCTTCACAAACGATTTTCCACTGTTTCAGACGCTTACTAGTCCTGCTCCCTACCCCAAGCTACTCTGTTTCATATGCTATTTCTTTGCAAACATGTACATGATTTTTGGCTGCAGGTTTGGGCTCAAATTAATGTGATTTTCCATACATGTATTCCCCTGTCCCACACTCATCTTTTTCTAGGGAGCCTCTCTCCTTGTTGGGAGGGGACTGATCTACATGTCCGCATTGTTGACTTGCTCTTGGCTGTTGCGTTCCAACAGATTACTATTAATTGGAAGACCTTTTCTGACATTTCCTTTAAAGCATGGTGGTATAACGTTTGTCATAATCACAGGCTTGATACTGCTTTTGCTTTTCCTGCCTAATTGGCAGCCAAACGTGCAGACCTATGGCTTCCTGTTACAATGTATTTGGATAATTGTGTGACTCGTTCGTTTTGCCCATTACCTGCTCAACAGGAGGTCCCCCAAACCCCCTAATTCCCTTCTCATTTCCTTTATTTTTCTGCATTATTATCTGCTCAGTCCTCATTTGCACTTGCTTCTAGTGTATAATTATTGTATCCCTTATTTCTATTTTTACTGCCCATGATAAGTCTTTTGTTATTTAATCCTTTGCACAGTATATCCAGATTCCTCTTCCTGTGGTTACCATTCCCCTCCCCTTCTTTCCCTCATTTCTCTTGCTTTATTTTATATTGATGCCTTACTTTATGATTAACTAGCAGCCCGTCCCGACGTTGTCCGGGAGCAATTAGGCTTCAGGGCCCCCGCCTGCCCCGACGTTGTTCGTGGGTCCCCCGGAGCCTTCCTCCATATATTGCAGTATTATACCTCTATGTTTACTTTGTACGCTTTTGTAACCTGCACACGTAACTTTTTCCTCCTGTATTGCACCATTTGGCTCACTTTTTTAATGCTCCGTTTGCTTCCTCTTGCTACCTGCACATGTCACTTTTTCCTCCTATACCTCTATGTTTACTTTCTACGCTTTTGTGACCTTCACACGTAACTTTTTCCTCCTGTAATGCACTATTTGGCTCCCTTTTTTAATGCTCTGTTTGCTTCCTCTTGCTACCTGCACACGTCACTTTTTCCTCCTATACCTCTATGTTTACTTTCTACGCTTTTGTAACCTGCACACGTAACTTTTTCCTCCTGTAATGCACTGTTTGACTCACTTTTGTAATGCTCCATTTGCTTCCTCTTGCTCACGATGTACGTTTTTGTAACCTGCACACGTAACTTTTTCCTCCAGTAATGCACCGTTTGGCTCACTTTTGTAATGCTCCGTTTGTTTCCTCTTGCTCACAATTTTCATTTTTGCTTCATTTTTCTGCCACTCACCGCTCCTAAATAAATAAATAAATAACCTACCTCATCCGCCGCTCACTGCTCCTCCCCGCCTGTCCGCCGCTCCTCACCGGTCCTCCCCGCGCCATGTCCGCCAGTCCTCCTCGTGCTCCTGGACGCCGCTCCTCCCCGCTCTCCTCACGCCGGGCACGCACGTCGCGGCCGGCGCTTCTTCCAAGGGACCACTTTTCTTTCGGTAAATTTTTTAAATAACGTATATTTATTACGTTTATATAGCCTATGTCCATCTGCACACCCTGACGATTACAACGATGTATCGGATGGGTGGATTGGCGCTGTGGTTCCCGAGTTTAGCCGCCTCAAAGGTTCAAAGTTCTTCCTTTATAATAGTAGTATAGATAAAATTCTTCTTGAACTGAAAAAAAAAAAAAAGAAAAAGGATCCTTCATAACTGTTTCTGCTTTGTTTGTGTGGTGTACTATTCAGGACTCCTGCAAAGTAGGAACAACAAGGAGAAAGAAATCATTTCTCTTCGTTGCATTTTCCTAATGGAGGTGTAGGATTTGGGCAAAAAGCCTTATCTACGATTGTTTGTAGATAGGGATTTGTTGAAAACCTATGGGTAGTTGCATAGGAACACCCCTGCAACACCCATGGAATGCCCCCTTGACGAAGAGTAGCGCAAAATAGCGCATTGCACAGCTTTGTGTTACTTTGGGAAACTATCCAGTGCAAATACTGATCTACTTGGTATAGGAAATCCCAAAGTAACGATTTGCATCAGGTTTGCGTTACAAAAGTAACACAAAGTCAGTGCGAAGCAATAGTAAATCTGGGACATTAAGTCCAGAGACTTGGTGCAATCATTCTGGTCTTGTAGGCAGCAGGGGCAGCTCCTCTTTTTGTGCGGAGGAGCATCGCCCTGCCTGTTGAGAGCGCAGCAGGCACAAACAAATAAGTAAAATGGCAGTGCAAGGGCAGGGGGAGGGCCTAATTCTGTAATTGCAGGATTACAGCTGCCCATGCACTGTGCATGTCGTGTTGGGTGGCTCTATTGCTACAGCCAGCCCGAAACTGTAAACCCCGCAAACGCCTGGCTGTGAAACAGCTGAGGAATTGCTGGCACAGGCCTAAAGCCTCAAAATGAACCTTAGGTTAGCCTGCTGCTACCAATCCTGTAGCTGAATTCAGAATGAGAGCAGCTCTAGGATTGATTGTATAGGTGTCCACTGAGCAGGAAGGAAGTCCTTCCCTTTCCTGTCCGTGGACGCTGATCAGGAAGAGAGGGGGAGCAGTATATGGTGAGTTTGGCACCGTAGCGCCACACCATATTTTTATAGTTGTAGCTGCCACTGCCAGACAGGAATCTATTAAATATGCAATACCTTCATAAATCAGTGGGATACACTGAAAGAGTGGCATTCGCCTGCCACCTGCTAAAGCAATGCGCCACTGTCAGGCGCCCATTCAGGTCTAACGGTGAATGCCTAACAATTACTTCTGGAGGTCTGATGTGTGCTGTCCTGTACATTGGCTGCTTGCTCCTTTCACAAATGCAAATTATGCATCATTAATCTTGTTAGCAGGCTGATGTAGCGGAGTTAATTCGCTGATTACTTTTGAACCAGTTGGGACCATGAAAAATTAATCAATAGAGGAGAATGACACCATGTGGCAAGTTGGCTTCCCTGGACACGCGGTTGGTTTTCTTTTTGCACCGAAAAGTTGGAAGCCAAGGAGTGATGTGGTTCATGCAAACATTATGCATCTAGGTTTGCCTTAAAACACCATCGTGAGACGTGCTACTTACAAAAAAAAAAAACTGAAGCCATATACTTCTATAATTTCTCCAAGGGTATAGAATGCATAGGATAATCCTTGTCTTAAGTTGACGAAACAAGGAGAAATGCATTATTTCTCCTCGTTTTTGCTTTTTCCATGTGTGCTGCTTTGTGAAGCACACATGGAAAAAGCAAAATGCCATGTTTTGTTTATGTACAGGAAGGTGATTAGTTACTCAGGAGTCTCTCTCAAGTCTTGCGTTTCAACCGACCAGCAGTTTTGATCACACAATGATACGCATAGATGGGCATATTTACATAGACTTACAGAACATAGTAGATTAATCCGATGTCACATGAAATGTACAATGGTTGCCACCTTGGACTGTGGTATTGTAAGTCGAATGTATATTGAAATATAGTGAAGCCTGGAGAAATTGAACGACCATTTGTCTATCCAGCATGAATACAATTGTCTTATGAAATTGTTCTGCAATGAAGCCATGTGTAGCCTGGCCTCCAACAAACACAGTAGAGAGACTCCTTGCATAGTTAGGTTTTCTCAGAGATGGGATGTGGAGGCCATGTTGGAATAAAGTATAGTCCCCAAGTGAATACCAGGTAAGAATAATGCAGTCTCGGAAGGTGAATGATACAGTGTCATACTACTAACATAGTGCAAAGTAGTGACGTGGGTTGTATTGTATGGAAGGTATGGTGTCAGCCCTGTGTTGTATGCTGCCCATACCAATGGGTAAGGAAAACATGGCTGTAACCGGCATGGCCACTGAGACCTGGTGTATTGAGGCTAAAGCATAGAGTGATCAAGTAAAATATGACAGGCAAGTGCCAAATTCCTGACATAAGATGACATGAATACACACCCAAGTGGGTGGATGGCGTGAATGTGAGGAGACAAGGTTTACTGTGTATGTCCATACATGAGACAGGTATAGTGGAGCCCATAACAAAAAACACTTACATAACAAATATTTAATCAACATGACTATCAAAATGATAGTATAATAAATATGAAAAATGTGAAAAGACTTCTTATCCGTACACGTGGAACACCAGATGGATGCTTCATGAAAAAAAGTGTAGGGAGACCGTGGGATAGTTATCGGCTTGATCCAGTGGGTCCTTTCCTTTCTTTTTGTAAAGGCTGTAAAGACAGACGCATGCGGCAGCATTAGTTAATATGCTGGGTACTATTCTTCTAGACTCCTAAACAGAGGTGTAGAAAAAGGGATAGAAGAGTAGGCAATAAGACAAAAAACAGTAAGATGAAAAACAGTAAAAGTATAGTAAGAATCATTGTAGAAGAAAGTTGAGAAAATTGGTTAGTCTTCATGAAGATGTAAGCCTATTTCATCATCCATATTGTGTCCACTCGGATATCTCGTTCCAAGATCTACAATGTATCTGGATTCTTTCTTCCTAAGCTTGAGTACTCTGTTACCCCTTCTGGAGTCAGGGTATACCTGTTCAATGGAAAAATACCTAAGTTTAGAACTGTCACAGAAGTGGTGAGTCTCGAAATGCATCGCTATCAGAAAGTGTTGGTCTCTGTTGATCTATTCACTAAAAAAAACAAAGGTTACAGCGATATCATAGTTAAGTTCAGATTTTACACGCACAAAACCAGAAAAATTCAGCAGTTATAGTTATACTCATCTCAAGAAACTATACTGCGTGCCCTAAGGTAACTATAACTCATGCCCCTTTGTTTTTTAGTGAATTTCAAAGGTTTTTTAATTCTATTTCCTAACTATACCATCCCTATAATCTTTCTTTTTTTCTGTGAATTTCATTGGTTTTAATGGGATTTCCTAACTACAACGTCCCTGTTACCTTTTGTTTTTTCAGTGAATTTCTAGGTTTATTTTTTACGTAATTAATATTTAATTACCATACCTTAATCCAGCTGCATGGCCTTCAACTTTGTGTGACTAGGGGTTGGCTGCAGGACCTTGATGGAGGCCAGACACTGAGGCCAACCACCCACATGCAGTCAGCCACATGCCACACATGTGGTCTGGCCAACCACCCAAATGCAGCCAACCAGATGCAACGCATGGCCTTTGGCCACCCCTCAAAGGCAGGCATCCTGGGAAGGAGTCACACAGCCCCCTTTCCCAGGTCGATTTCGGCCCAGGGGAACCCATTCCCCCGGGACCTCCATAATTTTTTAAGGGAAGGGAGTATGTGGCTCCCCTCTCCGGGCCATTTTTGGCCCTGGCTATCCCATCCTCGAGGCCCATTGCTGGATGTATGTGGGAGGTGGGCATGCAGCCCCCTCCCTGGGCCAATTGCGGTACCAGGAACCTCAACTCCTGGGGCCCAACCATATTGTAAATGGGGAGGGGAACAGGCTGACCCTCCCCAGATCGATTTCTGGCCCTGGGAACTGCTCTCCCAGTGCACAGCAATCTGATAAAGGAGAGGGGCAGGCAACCTCCCTCCCCAGGTCAATATCTGCCGAGGACACCATCCCACAGGGCTTATCCAATCCATAATGTGGAACTAATCCCTGAAGGGGGCTCATTACTGAACCCCATGCTGATTTCTGCCTGGGGACCCCATCCCCAAGGGCCTGACCAATAAGTGGTGGGTGCCCTGGAACATACGCAGGGCACCAACTTCACCATTGTTGGGGAACGTGGGGGCCTGAATGCCTCTGTAGCCTCCAGCGGAAGCCAGAATTGCTCCCATCTGCACGGAGCAGCTAAGAATGCTGCTCTCTGCAGGCGGGAGCAATCTTTTCATTGGCTTCCCTGCCCCACTTCAGTGCGGGTAGGGAAACAGATGAAAAGTCCACTCCAAGCAGGCTGGAGCATTTTTCATCCTCCTGCCCTCAGTGAGCGGACATAGAGTTTGCTCTCACTTGGGGGGAGCTTTGACATTGTTCCCACCAAGTGAGAACAAACACAGGTTTCCCGTCCTGTACCAGTGCAGGCTGGACAGCGTCTTGGTCCCGGGGATGGGCCGTGGGACATAGCTGGAGCCAGTCCTAGGTTATGGGATTCCAAAGGGTCATTAATAGCTCCCGAGGGGGAGCTGTGCGGACCCTCTCCCATTTGTCAGCATGGCCAGGTTGGGGTCCCTCGGGCCCAAGGTGGGGGGTTTTGCAGTCTCCACCCCCCTTTTTGTTTACAGCCGAGTCTAGTGGGTGGTGGTCGCCAGGGATGAAATCAGCCTTGTAGGTGGGCTGCGTGACCCCCCTCCCCTTACTTTTCACACGTAGGTTATGTGCCTACAGCCCACATTATATTAAGGCTGGGCCACAGGAGATGGGGTTCCCGGGGCCAAAATCAGCCAGTGCTGTGTGCCCTCCTACCCTTTGTATTTGGCATGTCAAATATGTTTAAAGTGAGCGTAGAAGCAGTATCATTAGTAGGTAGAACACATTGTGTAGGACATGGAACTATTTTTAGGGGGGAAGTTGAAGAGAGAAAGAAGATCGATTAATCAGGCAGTACTTGTGTTTGCCTGCAAAAAATGCACTTTTGAAGAGAGTACTAATAATCACTGTATTATTTATCTTTCCTTTTCTCAAGACAACCAAAAAGGATAAAGGGGGCCAAGACCACCACCACAGACCAAACCCCGAGGATGTCTGTGCTAGTGTCACAGTCTCCACACCAGCTAATATTATTCCTAATTTTAACAATTCTCAGCTAGTATGTAATATGTCCTTCCTTTTTTTCCATTTTCCCAATGTCCCCTTATCTGATTTAATATCCATTGATCTAGCATATGCTTTTGTATTTTCTTTTATATTCCCTCTGTTTCCACAGTTGACGTCCTTCAGTCTGTAAATTTCGTTCCCTCATTTGTTGTTACTGTGGCAGAAATCTTTCCTTCACCCCTCTCTTACACACCTCTTTAGCTTTACCTTCTCTTCCTTTAATCGTTGTTTTTCTGATTCTTTCCTAGCCATTTCCCTTTATTATTTAAATCTAGTTTTTATAGAGTTGAAGTGTTAACTGCTTGTGTTTAAAATGTCAAGTAAAACTTTCATGTGATGCTTTGGCTTGCAATGTGTTCGTATTTGTTAGGTTTTGTGTTTTTTAACTTTTGCAAATACAGTGGTTGGTATTGATATTCTAAATAAGTGTGATACATTTTTGAAAAACTAGAATCTCAACCACTCCAAGGCTGCGAGGAAGGGCAAGGACTATCCTGTGGAGGGAAATAAAGCTCTCTGCTGGGAAGAGTGGTAAGTCCTTTCTGGGTGACAACTGCTGCAGTTGTTAACTGCTTCTAAACCTGGATTCAAGTCCTTTTGAAAGTAGCCAAGTTGCTATCTTAGCCTCTGTTCCATTGAAAGTATACAGGAGAAACAAAGCTGTGTTGCCCAGTGCCCACTTGTACCTAGCATCTCCCCATTCTGCCTCAGACAGCCCAAAATTCCATCTTGGAACATGCCACATTTCTCTCACAGTTTCGAGTTAAGCATCTATTTCTGAATGCTTCCATTATACTTTTTGTCTTCTACCTGTCATTAGCCACGCATGTAAGCCTACAACAAATGTGTGGCACAAACTGTCCATAGCCAAACCAAATCCTAGCCAAGTTCTGATGTTTTATTTGGTATTACCTTACCCAAAATGTACTCCCTCCATAGCCTAGGAATACAACGTTTGTATTGTTGTACATTTAATACATTTGTAGTAGAGGATGTAGTATCAGTCTAGACTCAGGGTGTGGGGACTCAGGAGGGAATAGGGTAAGAGCATGGTCACTGGAATTATTGACATGACATAGTTGTCTAAAAATTATAAATAAAATCATATTGCCCGCCAGATTGGCTTAATATATGACCAAATTGTGCAGCATTAATGTAGTGAACCATAGTTTTCTATGGCAATATATATGCATCTTTGACAGCTCATTCATTTGTTAATACACATAAAGAGTTGTATGGTGAAAGTGTCACCCCATGAATTCATTTAACCTTTTCATTCACTTAGGCATAAAATCTACTTTTGATGGTGGCAGTGGTCATGGATCAATTCATATCACATACTGCATTATATGAATTATGTGACCGGAAAATGGCCCTGTAACAAAGAATTACATAAACAAAATTCTAGTGGTCCTAAAGGGCCAGCAATGTTAAGTAACTGTCTGACCAAAGAAATAAGTGTTTGCGTTGAGTACTACTATTCATGTTGTTTTCTTCTTTCCTTGGATCATCCAGCTGTTCCTGTCGGAGCCTGGGCCCTGGACTCCTGGCAGAAGATAGCTGCTTGGCTGCATCTCAAGAAGACGGAGGCCATTCCGGTAGAGTATTGTCAGCTGCTGATCTTAAGAAGTTGGAGAAGGAATATTCCACCGCCTCGGTTCACCAATCTAAGGCATCTCAGCCAAGCCATTGCAGCCATCGCAGCCAGCCAAGCTCCAGCACAGTCACTCTCCATACCACAGGCCCTCCTACAGCAAGTGCTGCAAAGCTTGGAGAATTACAAGGAGGTCCTGTGGGGTGTTAAAAGCACCAGGACATTTTAGGGAAGCTGGATCCAAGAAGGGACTTATTTTTAGGGAGTACCTGGACCTATTGCGGAGGTGAAGGTGGGAAGAACAGTTAGGGATGGGGTAGTTGTGTTTTTTTTCCAAACAGCCATACTACAAGCTGCATGTACCCAGCTGACCGCCCAAACAATAAAGAATGTAACTGTGCTCATCATGTGACATGTCGAGACCATAACCACTTAATTAGACTGTGCAGTTTAAGAAACAAGTCTGCATTATCCTAATCAATATACCTCTCTCCAGTCCACAGGGGTATGCCTCTTTGAGTCCTCTTGTTTGCCATATTAGTATATAGACATTGGTCCTTCTTGTAGCTGTTGTCAACAGTACTTGCAGGTTTTGTCTCATCCAAAAAGAGATCGACTCACTGGGCATGAAAATGAAAAGAAATTGAGTCTTATCTAGTCTAGATAAACTGAGTGGTCTCAGTAGACTGTAGAGATGGTGTACATAAGTTAACAGAATCCCAATGACAGGTGGAAGCATTGATGACCCAGAATCATCACTCAAACATGATATCAAGTTTGGTTTACATGTAAAGACTATTCCAGCCATCACATGAATAGTGACGAGTCGGTATTCATTGATGCAAGTTATGTTTCCTACGTGTGGTGTTCATTTATCTATGGAAGTGATATACAATAAATTTAGGTAGTGAAATCATTTGAATCTTCACTTGTAGACCAGCATGGGAATGAAGCAAGTGCTAGGGATGGGAGTCATCTTGTGTTTCTTTTTAGGAAATGGATGCTTCCATTAAGGACGGATACAATTGGTATTTTCAAAATCTACTGTTGAACTAAAGTTTGAATTAGTCTTTGTCACCTCTCTCTACTCACTCAGTCCCAGCAGAAAATGGCTGTGTCCTTCTTGATTGACTATCTGTGCCATGCACACTGGTCCATTTAAGTTTATTTACAATATCTTACACAAGCCGCTTTACTGTGCACCAAATAAAAATATATATTTCAGGCACCACACTTGCCCCAATTAATCCACCTCCATCACCATGGCTTTAGCAGTTGCATCCCCTCTCCTTTGTAGTTCATAATCATTGATAGGCCTGTACTGTTAAAAAAAGGTTTGAAGTATGTAGTAGGTGGAGTTTCAGCATGTGGGCACCTCTTGTATGAGGTATTTAACCAGGACTCTATTACCACACCGAACGATCCTCAACTGCTTCAGGGTTTTTTGAACGAATGCCAAAAATGACCGTAAAATCTGTGACAGGTGACCAGTATGATGTTGACTACTTTTATTTGACGACGTTCCACACAATTAGGTTTCTGTAATGCACTCAACACAGGAATCTGAAACATCTTGTGTCAGCCATGGCTTTCAGAATATTTTTGCCATTGTCAGTTGCAACAAATCCAGTGCTGAAACATCTGGGTTAAAGCCATTCATAGACTTTGGTATTGAATTATTCCAAGATGTTGGCAGCTGTATGCCATTTCTCCATGTGGAACATCGCAACTGTTGCATACAGTGGAACATCTGAAAAAGCATCATCAGTGGCAAGATTAATAGCTTGCCTTTCCTTCACTCCCTTGAACTGGATTCCATGTGGAGTTATGCACATGTAATTAGTTGCTTGACAATTGGCCTTCATGTCTGTGGTGAGCTTGATGGACTGAACAGTGCTCTCCTTCATTGCTTCTCCAAGCAATTGCAGTATACTAGAAATTGGGTTACAAGTTTAGGAGTGTGAAACCCTACTCAAGCAGCAAACACAATCCTTGGCAGGGTGAAGTCACAATCAAACCCCAAATTAACCTGCGCTCAACCCTCTGGTAGCTTGGCACAGAGCAGTCAAGCTAAATGTAAAGGCAATGTCTAAAGTACTTGTGTAACACTTCAAACAGTAACACAGTGAAAACACAACTCAAGAAGAATCCCTCACAAAATTAGAAAATAGAAAAACGTTAATAAATAAATTAAGACCCAAACAACAAAAACCTAATCAGTAGAACCAGAGATATGCAAGTTTACATTTTTTTGTGAAAATAGTCCCAAAATTCACAAAGCACCAAACAGGCAGATGCATCAAAGAAAATACCAGGAGCAAACGGGCAGATTCTCAGAATCTGGCCGTTTGCTCCCGGTATTTTTGCATTTGGGATGCATCATCCCAAATGCAGAAATCGCAATTTAAGGAATCTCTAAATAGCGATTCCTTAAATTGCTCTTGCATTTAAGGAATCCCAAAATGAGATTCCTTAAATGCAATGCATGAAACCCAAAAAAATAGCGAATTCGCTAATAGGGGGAGCAAATTACCATGAAGTTGAACTTCGTGGTAATTTGCTAAAACTTTGAAAAATGCACTTTTGTGCATTTTTCAAAGTTACATGTTGCGCACACACATGCCCTTAGGGCATGTGTGTGTGTAACATTTGTGCACAGGTCCATTTCAGGGGTGCAACAGGGTGTCCTTTGGACACCCTGGCACCCTTGAAATAGCGGAACATTAGCGATTCGGTAATAGCTAATCGCTAATAAGGAATGGCCTTCCATTTCATTCCTATGGGCCTTTAGGCCCATAGGAATGAATGGGAAGGCCATTCCTTATTAGCGATTAGGTATTACCGAATCGCAAATAAGGAATCGTCAACAGACAGCTGACCGCCTTCCTCGAGACGAACGGATCCCTCGACCCCTCGCAGTCCGGCTTCAGAGCCAACCACAGCACCGAGACCGCCCTCATCGCAGCCACCGACGACATCCGGACCCTGCTCGACAAGGGGGAAACAGTGGCCCTCATCCTCCTGGACCTCTCCGCTGTGTCCAACACGGTCTGCCACCGCACCCTAGTCCAGCGCCTCAGCAACATCGGTATCCAAGAGAAGGCACTGGAGTGGATCATCTCGCTCCTCGCCGGAAGAACACAAAGAGTCTGCCTCGCCCATTTTCGCTCCGAGGCCACCAAAGTCATCTGCGGCGTCCCGCAAGGATCTTCTCTCAGCCCCACCCTCTTCAACATCTACATGAAACCTCTCGCAGCCATCGCACGCCAGCACAACCTCAACATCATCTCTTACGCCGACGACACCCAGCTGATCCTCTCCCTCACCAGAGACCCCGACACCGCCAGAACCTGCCTACAAGAAGGGATGAAAGACGTCGCCGAGTGGATGAAGGACAGCCGCCTGAAACTGAACTCGGACAAGATGGAAGTCCTCATCCTGGGATCTTCGCCCTCCGCCTGGGACGACTCTGGTGGCCCCCAGCCCTGGGCACCGCACCCAAGCCAACCGACCACGCACGCAACCTGGGCTTCATTCTGGACCCCTCCCTCTCGATGACCAGACAAGTCAACGCCGTCTCCTCATCGTGCTTCAACACCCTGCGTATGCTTCGCAAGATCTTCCGCTGGATCCCGACCGAGACCAGGAAGACTGTCACCCAGGCACTCGTCACCAGCCGACTGGACTACGGAAACGCCCTCTACGCCGGAACCACAGCCAAGCTACAGAAAAGACTCCAGCGCATCCAGAACGCCTCCGCCCGACTCATCCTGGATGTCCCCCGACGCAGCCACATCTCCAGCCACCTGAGGAACCTGCACTGGCTCCCCGTCGACAAGAGGATCACGTTCCGGCTCCTCACCCACGCACACAAGTCTCTCCACGACCTGGGCCCCAAGTACCTCAACGACCGCCTGACCTTCTACACGCCCACCCGCCAGCTACGGCCCACCAGCCTCGCCCTCGCAGCGGTACCACGCATCCGAAGAGCCACCGCCGGAGGACGATCCTTCTCTTACCTGGCTGCCAAGACTTGGAACTCCCTCCCCATCCACCTTCGGCTGACCCAGGACCATCTCGCCTTCAGGAAACAACTCAAGACCTGGCTGTTCGAGCAGTAGCATACCCCTCCCCCCAAGCGCCTTGAGACCCTCCCGGGTGAGTAGTGCGCTATACAAATGGCATGATTGATTGATTGATTGATTGAATCTGTAGGAATCGTTATTAACATTGCGATTCCTACATGCATCCCGTTTTGCTAGTCTTTAATAGCGATTCCTTAAAATTCGCTATTAAGGACTGGCAAAACATAACTTTGATGCATCTGCCAGCAAATGTGGTTATCTGGTTGCGCAAGTTCAGGCTGACTGAGATCAAGTGCAGGTCGGATACAGGGACCCATTTAGGTCTGCTGAACAGAGTGCCTTATGGTGCTTGTGAAGAGATGTGGAGTTGGACGTTGAGACTATATCATGCAACAGAGGCGATGCGAGATCCGGGCAAGGAGAAACACCATGCAGCGGCGGTTCTGGGGAGCTGCAAAGTGCGGTGCGATGTCCTTGCATGAAGATGCATTGCACAGCAGCAGTTCAGATGGGCTGCAGTGGCACTGTGAAGTCCTTACACTGAGGAAGTCCACGCAGCAGAGGGTATGTTTCTTTTCAGAGGGCGTTGAGTCGAGCGACAGAGGCGATGCGCTGGTTCTGCAGGAGATGCACTTTGCTGCGAAGGAGATGCATCGGTTCTGATGAATCTATAGATGGGCTGGCAGAGCACCTTCAGGCCCACATCCAAGGGTCCAGAGGTGGGGTGGCACCACTTGGGATGGAAGAACTCACAGCTGGCAGAGTCCAGGTGCTGGGTTCAAGAGTGCTGGCAGCCTGTTCTGCCCCTGAGGCATCTGATCAGGATGCCACCCAAATAGCCCTTCGAGTCATTGGTTTAGGGATTCAGGTCCAGTCATTCTCACCTACACAAGAATTCAGCAGAGCAACACAGCTGCATAGTAGGGTAGCAGTTCTTCAGGGAAGCAGTCCTTTCATTAGCACAGAAGTCCTTCCTGGCAGACTCCACTGGTCCAGAAATGTACCAAAGTTTTGGGTCAAAGGGTCCAATATTTATACCTGGTGCCAAATTTGAAATAGAGGTAGCCTCTAGAGGTGTCTGGGCCCAGTGTCCAACACTTTGGGAAAGTGCTCAGGTAGAGCCTTTGTGATGTGCAAGCGTGGAAGGTGACAGTTCCTCCCCCTTATTAACTCAGAGTGGCCTATCCTGACAACTTCTAGATTTCTCTTGCCTCATTGTTTGGGAGCAATACACAAAGGCCAACTGCCAGCTACACCTAATCATGTGCCCTAGGATGAGGCTACAGGCTGCCAATGGTAAGGGCAAGAAAATGCCAGCTTTCTAAAAGTGCCATTTGCAGAATTGTGACTAAACATCCGACTTGACCAATGAAGAGGTATTTTGATTAGAAATCTTTAGACACCAAACTTGACCTGTCTACCTCCACCCAATTGGGAGTTATCACTTATAAAATGTAATAATGAAACCCAAAGGTATCCCATGAGAGAGGTAGGCTGCACTAGTGAACAAACATTTTAAATACATTGCACCCTACTCTGGGCTTTTCAGGGACTAGCCTTAGGGCAACGTTGATATATTAAAAAGGAAAGTTCAGGCCTGCAAAAGGTTTATTGTGCCAGGTCTAAATGTCAGTTTAAAACTGCACACACAGGCTGCAATGATATGGTTGAGACATGTATAAAGGGGTAATTAGATGGGTAGCACAATATGTGCTGCTGGTCCTCTGGTAGCATTTAATTTACAGGCTCTGGGTACATGTAGTACCACTTTAATAGGGACTTACAAGTAAATTAAATTCTACCCTGGTTAAGGGAGAGAGCACAAGCACTTTAGCAGTGGTAAAGTGTCCAGAGTACTACATTCAAGAAAAACGGGTTCAGAGTACAGGAGGTTGAAGCCAAAAAGTTTGGGGATGACCCTGCAGAAAGGGCCAAGTCCAACTCAGCACTTGGGGATACAGTGCTGGCACAGCAACAGTGGAAAAATAGGTCCTGCTGGGAACCTTCCATTTTGTACAAAGGGTCTCCACAAATTCCTGAAACCCCTCTCCGTCAAGTCAAGCTCTAACATTTGGCCAGCATCCCATTATATAAATGGACTTGATCATGGATTTAGTGGCATAGTGACTGCTTGGTGAGCATAGCATTGATAGTTGTTTATTGTGACTGCTTTCATTGTGATACCTCCACTTATGACCTACATGGTGCAGGTAGGCTGCTTGGGCCCTTTGGGGTGAGCTTGTCCCTCTACCCCAGTGCCATTCGTAGGTTGATGGAGGTGATGGTTACACACTATGGGCAATAGTCCAAGCACTGCCTTGTATGATGCTAACATCTTCTTTTTCTTTTTTGTCATCACTCCTTCTATTACTTTATCTTCTTCTTTCGCAGCAGCAGCTATTTTTTTGAGGTGCTCTTCCCACACAATTGCATGTTGATTTTTCAGATGGGCCAGTTGGCCCCAACAAACTCTTTTTCTGCAAATTAAGCATTCTGCATTGTGCTTCTTATGTGGCCTGTTAGACCTGGCTTTTTCAGTGGGTTCACCCTCACACTTTTTGCTTTTTGGCCTCCTGTTTTTGTTCTTGGTTTTGCTGGTTGTAGGACTATGGGCACTTTACTAATGCTAATCAGTGCTAAAGCACATAAACTTTCTGTGTAAATTGTTATTATGGATTTGTGTTGCCATTATTGGCTTATTTGATTTACTACTAAGTCCCTAGTACTGTGCACTATGTGTGCGAAGGGCCTGTAACTCAAATGCTACTAGTGGGCCTGCAGCACTGATTGTGCCACCCAAATGAGTAGCCTGTAAATGTATCTTAGACCTGCCACTGCAGTGTTTATGCGCAGTTTGATACTGCCATGACGACTTGGCAAGTGCACCCACTTGCCCGACCCTAACCTTCCCTTTGACTACATGTGAGTCACCCCTTAGTTAGGCCCAAGGTACCCCAAATGGGCAGGCTGCAGTGTGTGTGAAAGGTAGGACATGTACAAATGTGTGTGACATGTCCTTGTAGTGAAATACAGTACATTTCATTTTTCACTGCTGAAAGGATATTTGTCCCTATAGGATAGAATGGGAGATACTTTGTAATATCTTATAAGTATAACTTCCCATAGGGACAAGATAGAGAGATGAAGTTTAGATTCTCTGAACTCAGAATTTAATAAACATATTTTAGTAATGATGTTTTTTAAATTGTGTGTTTTGCAATGCCACTTTTAGAAAGTGGGCATTTTCTTACTTAGCCATCCTATGTGACTCTGCTGATTTGTGTATTGAATGTCTGGTTTTGGAGAGACAGGAGCTGGAGATGTGCATTTACTGTAGACAGCCACTGGGTGGGGTTAAGGTGTGTCCTGCCTTTCCTGGATGAGTCAGGGCTGGGCCGAATAGACCTGGGCTGCATTTAGAGTAGTGGGAGGAGAGTTACTTACACCAGAATAGGCCTGGTCTGCCTTACACAATGCTGTCTCCCCCTCCTGCCGGGAAACTGGACTAGAGAGGACAGAACTGGTTTTGACTGAGCGCAGAGCCTCTGTGCCACAAAAGAACCAACAGAATTTGGGTATAGATATTTGGCCCCAGACCCCAGATCTTTTGATTACTTCTAGCCTCAAGAGGAACCTCTGCCAAGGAGAAAAGCTGGGAAAGCTGAAGGATAATTACTGCCCCTTTGTTGTGTGTTGTGTGGGGTTGGCCTGCAGTGGCTGTTTCTGCCAAGTGGAACTGTGTGTGTATCCTGCTTGAAGAAGATCTCCAAGGGCTTAATGAAGAGCTTGCATCCTGTTCTGAAGCATCAGGGACACAAAGACTTCATCCCCTCTGTTTTCCTGCATCTGGAACTGCAGTTTCAGCTGCCACAGCGGGAAATAGCAACCCCATCGCCGGACAGCAATGCCGTGACCTGCAACGAAGCCACGATGCCTGCCGACGCCGCACCATATCGACTCTGAAGCCATCACTGAGCCTGCTGCCTGCACCGGAGCTGAGGGCAACACTTGTAATGCTCATGACGCACCGTCCCAACTACGGCAGACTGTGACTGCAGTAGAGGTTGTTGCTGTATGTTTTTGGCTTCTTGAATAGAAGGAAGCAGGTGGGGTTGGTGTAACTATATGACTCAGAGTATGCTAAACAAATATGATCTGTGCTTCCTCAGTGGCACTTCCCACATGAACAATCACTGGTTAATCATTCTCCTCACTTTCAAGGATTTTAGGAACCTTCTATATCCTTGTCTTTAATGGCATGTCTTGATCGGGGACCAATCCACATCAAGATCATCAAAAATGAGAACAGGAGAAAATGGGTAGGGATCTTTCCTTTCCTTGCAGAATTTGTGAAGCTGATGTGTTCAAAGGAAAAGCAGTCACAACAACAAATTGTTTTACAGCAAGCTCAATGTCCTGCTCTGCTGCTACTTCCAGAAGATCATGTGATACAAATTGTGGTTCTTGTTGGTGGCTTTCCTGTGAATATTTATTATTGTTGCTGGGACAAATCAATTTCAGAATCACTTCTAAACGTGACTGCAGTCACTGCAACACTGAGAGACTTGGGCTTTGGTTCTGGTAGGGGTGCCATTGACCCAAGGGTGATTCTCCTCTCAACCTCTTCCAGTCCAGATGAGATTGCAGCAGGTATCTCACTTTTGGGAAAAAGGAAGAGGGTTTGATGCCATTAGTGGCAATGACTACTGGTAGATCATTACTTACAACACATATGTTGATGTAGTGGTATTTCCTTTGCCTGTGTGCTTTTACTAAGAGCAGGATTGTGACTTTGTTTTTGTTGTGTCATCCACAGATCTCCCTCCTTGCTGTTCCTACCCTTTCCTTCCCTCACTTGAGTGTCTCACTAGTCCGCGTATATTTTATATTCCGGACTTGGGACGGTCGAGAGGTGGACCCCTTTTGAGCATCAGTACAGCCTAGAGGAGTCTGGACACATGCAGAGACAGTGTGAGATATCATTGAAAATCCATCGTCCCACAGAAATAACTCCCTAATTCCTCATCGTATAATAATAATAGGTACATTTGTAAAGCGCCTGGTTACACCAACCGGTGTGTCCCCGCGCTGTGGTGAGAGGAGGTTAACTTACGGGCACAATCAAGTTTGAACGGGCTATCCCTGCACACAGGAGAAAAGGTGGATTTTCAGATCTCTCCTAAATTTGACCTCCGATGCCTCCAGCCGGAGACCCTGGGGAAGTTTATTCCAGTAATATACATGAACTGTATCTTTATTTAAAAAAAATCTAAAATGCATTTCTCAAGGTTTTACAAGGTCCCTTCCTGTATAACACAAGAGTTAAATGTGACACAACATCACTTCCTGTGATATCAGCAGGGTCAAAAGTAATGCGTCCCTTCCTTTAATGTCATGTTAGAGGCAAAGGGTGCATGATTTTACTGAGCAGCCCTTGGAACCCTTGGAATTTTGGTGAATCTGCACCCATGGTTACGTCTGAATTTTTAGGAGGGCACTAGTGGTGGCCGCCCCCTATCTTGGGTGGTAAGGCGGGCGGTGAGGGTAACTACTTAAAAATAAAAAAATACCTGCAGCTCCGTTCCCGGCTGCCTTGTTGCCCCTCTCATCCGGCCCAGATGTGGATGGGTCTCAAGGCACAGGCTCCTCATCCAATCCAGATGCTGCTCTCATAGAACTTTTTTCCACGGCACTTGTTTCGAGGGAGGATAAAGACCGGTTGTAGGAGTCAGCGCTCGTTCTTTCTTTTTGAAGAGCAACCCAAGAAGGACAAGCGAGTATAAAGATCAACTACCCCGGCTAATATAACTACAAGGGAGGATCCCACCTATCCCTTTCCATTTGGAGAATGAAGGCTTATATTTCGTAGAACCGCTTATCAGGAGACTACAATAACCGGCAGCTAGGAGGATCTTTTTGGGAAATATTAATACAAATCTAAGAAGAGTCAGGAAACGAGCAACAAATATTTACATGATTTTAAACGGTGCCCATTAAAACCCCAGAAAGAGGGAACTGCCAGAAACAGACGGAACATTATAAATAAAAGACCCCGCGTGAAGGACCGTAAAAATTATAAACTACAAAATGTAACTAGGATAAGTGGAAGACACAAAACGAATATGACATAAGGATTTCCTCCAAATCGGCAACCATTCAGTGCCTGATATAGGAGAGACATATCAATCTGGTCTTGAAAAAGATGGTCAATTGTAATTAAACCATCGAAACGTGTCGACGCCTAGATTCACATAATCAAGGGATTGAGCTTACTCCATAGATACTAAAATTAGAGCGTGTCCTGGAGAAGTTTCTATAATTCAGGCTCCCTGATATGTATATATATGACAAATAGGATTGTCTGTCTTGTTCTCTCCTTATTTTTCTCCTTTTTCTATGATTCTTTTTATGATTTTATATGTACTAGTAATCCTTCTTTAGTAAAGGATTGGTTTTAATATAATGTGGTGCTAATGTATATGTATTTGAATGCATTTGTAATGTATTGTTTTTAATTTTGTGCAAATATTCAATTTTTAACAAAGAAATAAAGAGGAATTATACAATTCATTTTCTAGTTGCTAAATATCTATTTCTAATACATGGGCTATATTGATGTAAATTATACATCATAGTGTATTGACAGTTTGTGTCACCAAGGGACCCCCTTTTTTCACTACTCATAGAACAGCACCAGGAGTGGTCTGAGCGGCCTCATTTTCCGCTCATACAGTGCCTTGGAGCCGGTGGCTTTTCACCAGAGAAACATAAGTCTTCATGTCTGTTTGGCCAGCCTAAGACGCCGGCTAAACAGGTATGCACACTCATAAGTGCGCACTACTCCTCTTCCCTGCCTACCCCACTAGATACTTATTGTGCAGCTCAGACAGCAGTAAATAAAATGATAACAAAATTGTGTTATTGTCATTTTATTTATCATCTTCTAGCTCTGGGCAGTGAGGTAATGCTCCTGTGCCTTTATGGAGGAGCCACCACTGGCGAGCACGCGTCCTCAGGTAGTCACTCTCATATTTACCCAAAACACACGTTTTATCTCCAGCACTCTCCGAGTAAGTGTCTACTCTGGAGAAAAACTAAGAGGAGTCGTTAGGTGATTCAATCAACTTCTTCATGTGCCCTTGCAGGCCCCCTTGTGATCCTTGAAGGGTGCCCTTTAGATACACTGGTGTTGGGTGTGCCAAAGAAAGGATTCAAGCCTGCAGTCAGCTACAGCTCTTTCGGGCATTGTAATAATACCGTCAGAGGCTTCAGGGACAGGAATAACAACTGTAAGTAATGTAGTGGTATGTAGACCAGTGTAGGTCACATCTGCTGAAACTCCTGATACATTTTTTTTACATGGCTGAATCACGGAGTCTCAAGGAAACTGAATATTTGTAAATCTCTGTGTTTTAAACGCTGGTGGACATAATATTAACAATCTCTAAATCGGATCAATAAAGGAATTGTTTGCATCGGATCAATAAAGGAATTGTTTGCAAAAAATCACAATTTGTTTGGACTTCTACTTTTGGTGTACCATCCTTATCCATAAATTCTCTACAAAAGTTAACACTAATCTCGTATTTGTTTGAGAAAATCTGCAAATACACAAACTTCCAGAATATGCATTCCACCACCGCCACAATCCAATAATCGAACTATTTCAAAGGTCACTGTCAACAGAATGCATATTATTAATTTGTTTCCATGTTTCTAAATGTAAATTATTGTGGAATAGATTTATCGGCCAGGTGTTGGATTCTTCCTCAGGACTTCTGTCAGTGCGCAGTCATGGGTGAGGCCAGTGACAAATCTGTCATCACCTAGCAATGGGAACTTGAGATGTAACATGCTGAGATAAGGGAAAGGACAGCTGCAGGGTGAAGAGAGGGCTGTGCAGTGTCACAGAGCAACACCGGCAAGAGCGGGAGACTCTAGTGTGTGAGACCAGAGCTTAGGAGACGAGAGAGACATGGCGACTCATGGACTGCAGCGGACTCGGAATAACAGAGCAAGTCATGTGGAAAAGAGAATGAAATTAAACATCCTTAAAGGAAGGCATTCACAAGGAAACAGACTGAGACAAGTAGAAAGTGAGTTAGAGGGAAATAGATGGAGCGACAGGCTTAGAGTTTGAGCCAGAGCTAACCAAAGCGGAGTAGAAGGGGGAACATAGATAAAGAGAGAAGGAGAGGAGAACACAACAGTAAAGGAAAAAAGGTGGGAGAGAACAAGAGGGAGAAAGGGAGGGGAATAAGCGAGCTAGGCGGAGTTAGAGCAAAAGAGAGCAAAAGTGAAGGTGGGAGAGAGAAAGAGTGAGAGAGAATGGGAGTGAGAGAAGGCGAGAGAAAATGTGTGCGTGAGACAGATAGAAGAACGGAGAGAAAGAGACAAGCAGAGTGGGGGCACCTCTTTAAATCTAGAATTGGACGCCCGTCTAACCAGTGATGAATCGTAAAATGGTTGGGCTCCCCTGCAGAACGTGAAGAGAGACCCTCACAGCTCACACATATTCATTGGTCTTGGATAAAATACGACCCCTCTGAATGGTATGGGGGCACCCTATGCCGCAGGGGTTGTGTACTCTCCTGCTTTTTTCTGCCAGCCTTCACTTTATTTCGCGGCCTACTGCTGTTGGGTACAAATACGTGCTCGGCACCTGCCCACTCCCAACATCTTTACACTTTCTCCATAGAAGGCGCGTGCCTCTCGAGAGTGGCACCGCTACCCATTTGCCTCTGAACCTTCTTGAACATGCACACATTTTCAAGGGTCTAAAGAATGTGCATTGACTATCCACCGAGAAGCATGCCCTTTTCGACATTGAATGCTTTTCTTATGAAGCCTATCACAACATTGGCCATGTTTGTCTTAACAAAAGGCTCAACTTTCACCCTCAGGCCCATTCTCCCAGGTCGCCCAATCGCATGCTGCCACCACTCCTCGTGTCTTCTGATGCAGGACAGCTGCAACTCCTTTCCCTATCCTGCAGCCGAAAATTGGAACCTTCCCCCCTTATGCCTTTAGAATAATTCACATTTTTTTATTTAAAGAAATGGCACTGCAAGCAATTTGGGTGTGCTACCTAATTTAAAAAAGGCATGGACGCATTGGATTAACAAGAATATGGTGCACCCCTGTGTTTTCCCTTGTGCCAGTGCTAAAAAACCATGGTGCAAGGGTGCCTGTGTTGCAGGGATGATTGTATCTGAGCAGGAAGGGACACCTTCCTGCACAAAAGCAATCATTAATGACGTTTTGCTCCTTGCAGAATGCAGCACGCATAGAAAGAGCAAAAAACGAGGATAAATAAAAGTATTTCACCTAGTTGCACCACTCTAACGCCTCCTTTTCAAAGTCGTTAGTTTTTCGCGCTGTCTCAAATTTACCGATCTTGGTAATCTGGGGCAGTGTCAAAGAGCAATGGGTGTTGCGTTAGAATGCCCACAGCAACACCCATTGCGCGTCCCTTTGCCGCAGAAACCTGCGGCAAGGAGGGCCATATTTACAAGGCGGCATTAAGCCATGCAAAGTTGCTTAGCACTGCTTTGTAAATTTCGAGCAGGGCATTGCGCCACCAGGGACTCAGAAAAAGTGACGCTCCGGTGGCACAATGCCCTTGTAAATATACCCCTGGCTCTTCTTTTAATGCTAATCTTCCTTGGTTCTCTGATCTTATGTGGAATCTTTTGAGGGCAGCAGGCACACAAAAAATAAATAAATAAAGTTAAGAAATATTTTTAAAAAATAGTAAAAATTGAAAACATAAGAGGCACAGTGAGAAGATTCTTCTTCTGTGAAGCAGAAATAATACAAGAAAGCCAATAACATTGGATTAAACACAATTGTTAATCTGATGTGTATACAAAAACAGAAATTAAAATAAGAACATATGGGAAATTTTTCAGGAGTCCCAATGCAGTCGGAGGTGGCTGGGATCAAATTGTAACTATCAGAGGCTGGCTGATGCTTTTAATTCCTCCTGCCTCGTTGTCTGAATGCAGATGTACACCTCTTTTTAGTGAAGTAGAGGCTGCATAGACACAGGTGTAAAGGAGGCTGCTTTACACTCATTTCACTCAAGTTTGGAGGTAGTGCAGGACAGGACGTGCAGGACGGGGCAGGTCTGTGGACCCCTGTGGTTACTTCCATTAGGCCACAATGCTGTGCTATGACAGAGACAGACTAGTTGCCATCGGTCTGTCAGTGGGGTCCTGCAAGACAACGCAGGTGGACCCCTTAGGTGGCCCTCTCTCTTGCGGTTGTGGGCGGTTCAGTCTTCCCGCTCCCCTGGGAAGGGGGTCTGAGGAGCGCGTCACTGTGGCTGCTGGTTCATCTTCTGTTATTAACATCTGGAATTTGAACGTCAGGTCGCTGGCAAAGCACCATCTGGACATCTCCGACCTGCTATGCCATGATCTGCCAGACATATTCTGCCTGACAGAGACTTGGCTGCAGGATGCCGATACAGCCATTCTCAACTTGGCTTTCCCGCCGGAATACTCGGTATTTACTCTTAACCGAGGCTCTAGAGGCGGAGGGATAGCTCTTGCGGTCAAGTCCTGTTATCCATGTACGTGGCAGGGACAGAGGATTCCCGGCTGTGAAAGTGCAATCTTTAAGGTAGCCATCACGCCCAATTTCACCTTGTCGGGGCTATTGATTTATCGACCCCCCGGGAGTGAGGTAGCCTTTAGAGCTGCTCTACCAGATGCCATCTGTAAGCTGGCTGTTGGGTGCTCTAATTTCTCCATTATTGGGGATATGAATCTGCATTTTGACAATCTTTCTAGCCCGTCGGTGTCTAGTTTTATTGCAGATTTAGAGTCGCTTCAGCTGGCCCAGATGGTCTTACAACCCACTCACATAGGGGGGCATATTCTTGACCCGTTTTTCACCAACGCTGCGGGAACCAGCATTACTAGCCTCACACCGCTGGCATGGACTGATCATTATCTGATACAGATCCAGTGCCCCGTACCTAGTACGCAGCCCAAACCAGTGGTCTGTCCAACACCTAGACGGCGTTGGAACAAACTTAAGCTGGACGAGTTCTACCACCTTTTATCGTCCGACCCACTAGACATAACTGGGGCGGTAGATCAAGGCTATGATGGTTTCTGTAACTGGGTGACTAGGGCTTTAGATTCCCTTATCCCCACAGTTTGGTGTAAATCAGGGGCTAGGAATACCAGCCCATGGTATGACGATGCGCTGCGGGCTCTCAAGACCTCTTGTAGGCGTGCAGAGCGGGTATGGCGCAAAACCTACAACATCCAGGAGAAGATCTTGTACCAAGCCACTGTGAAACTCTACCATCGAGCAGTGTGCAGAACCCGCGCTGCCTTTTATGCCTTACAATTTCGGACTAGTGCCAATCCCTCTAAAGCCATCTTCAAGGTGTTGAAAGACCTTACCACCAAAAAGGCGACTGCGATCTTCCAGAGCTCTGTGGAGCACTGTGAAATACTGGCGGATTTCTTTGTGGAAAAGGTGAATGCTATCCATAGGGCTTTTCCGTCGGCCATTCCATCTGCAGATACACCTCTTAAACCCTTGACTGCTGAGGAATTGCACTCTTTTCCGACCTTAACAACTGAAAGCCTTGGCAAATTGGCCTGCCAAGTGAAGTCGGGGTCCCCAGCAGATCCACTTTGTCCGGCTGTGTTCAAAGATCTTGCGGTGCACGACATCTCACCGCTATGCTCTTTGATCAACAAGTCGCTTACATCTGGCGCAGTTCCACTTAAGTGGAAACAGGCCATGGTCCGGCCTATTCTCAAAAAACCAAGCCTGGACGGGAGTAAGCCCGAAAATTACCGGCCAATTTCACTTCTGCCGTGGCCCGCCAAGGTGACTGAGGCGCATGTAAACGCGGTCCTCTCGGAACATCTCTACCAAGCCGATATCCTCGATACGACGCAGAATGGGTTTCGAGCAGGTCACAGCACGGAGACGGCTCTGCTGTATATGGTGGAGCACTTGCGCTCCGTGCTTGATGCGGGCCAAACGGCGGCGCTGGTGCTATTAGATCTGAGCGCCGCCTTTGACACCGTATCACACCCTATCCTTCTGCGTCGGTTAGAGGAGGCTGGTGTCACTGGTACCGCTCTCCAATGGTTCCGGTCCTTCTTAGCTAATCGGACCTTTAGCGTGACCGTCCCTCCATACCAGTCCAAACCCCATCTGCTGGATCTGGGGGTCCCACAAGGCTCCTCGCTGAGTCCTATGTTGTTTAATCTATACGTAAGGCCGCTGGCTGAGGTTGTCCGACAATGGGGTATGACTATGGTGTCATACGCCGATGACACCCAGCTAGCGGTCACGATCAGCGGGGATGCTGATGTGGATGCACCCAGATTCCAACAAGGACTGCGGGCGGTCGCTGGCTGGATGACGTCCAACTGTCTCCAGCTGAACGCTAGCAAGACCGAGGTCATGATTTTTGGGAAACAACCGGAACTTTGGGGAGGGAGATGGTGGCCTGGGGATCTGGGTCCTACACCTCTTCCTGTCTCCGAGCTTAAAAACCTCGGAGTATGGTTGGACCCTTCCCTTACGTTTGTATGTCACACCAAACGTACGGCGGCCTGTTGCTTTGGCATTCTACGGGGACTACGTCCAGTGGTCAAGTTTTTTGATGCCACCACCCGGCAACTTGTGATCCAAGCCACTGTTATTTCCAGGCTGGACTACGCGAGCTCCCTATTCGCTGGCTTAAACCAAGCTGAAATCGGTCGCTTACAGCGGATTCAGAATGCCGCTGCGAGAGCGGTGGTAGGACTACCTAGATCTTGTCCTACCTCCAGTACCCTGCGAACGCTGCATTGGCTCCCGGTGGCTCAGCGGATTCAGTTTAAGGTCCTCTGTGTCGCCTACAAAATACTCAAGGGATCTCCAGCGGTGATTTTGTCCAAACTTCTGGCTCACTACACTCCGGCGCGAGCACTAAGATCTGCTGACTTAGAACTAGCTGTTGTCCCCCGCTTTAAGCGCAGCAGAGCCGGTGGACGTTCCTTTCAAGTCCGCGCAGCTATGCTGTGGAACTCCCTTCCCCCGGCGATTCGCGCCCATAGGGACTTGCTCTCATTCCGCCGTGCGGTGAAAACTTTCCTGTTCCCTTAGCTTCACCCTATTGTGTTTTTATCTCGTTGTGTTATGCTGCTACCTTGTCGCGGCGCCAGGACGCTCCTTCGCTGGAGCAGCTGTGCGCCTAATAAAAGTGCTTAACATAACATAACATAACATAACGTATATGCTGTTAGGAACTTCCTCATGCCCAAACACAAGCTCACTACCCAAAACAAAGTCAAGAACTCCTGCCTAAGGGTTGCAGCCATGAGCAAGGTGTAGGGAGGTGTAACTGCTGAAGGCCGTTGCAATCTTGCTATGTCTCCAGGCTTCCAGAGATGCTCACTGGATTTGTGGGTTGATCACTGACCAACGTTCTGATCTTTGTTTTTTGCTCCACATCTTCTAGGTGATTTTGGGTTTGGTTTGTCTCCGATAGTCGACAGGGGGCTCACCAGCCACTGTCCATAATCCTCCATGGAAGAGTCAGTAGAGTTGCTATGAGTGCCCACACTCAGGCAGAGCCAGCTAGCAATCAATCTCATTCCGGTATCCTCAGAATGGTGAATTAGGGTCACAAGGCCATACTGCAGGGCCTGGCAGGGCAGAACCTTACCTGGACTACAATGGGTTATTCCAGTTCTTCCTGGCCCACCTCATTATCGCCCACTTCTAGGCAACCTTTCTTCATGCAATGGTATCACCAGCACCCCGCCTGAAAGGCCAGGTTTCTTCCGTCACGATAGTCCCAAGCCATCTCTTCCTGGTAGGTTGCAGAACTTCTAGATTCCTCTTTCTGAAGTCAGCAAAGGGCAGTGGACAGTCTGTGGCTAGAACCCTAGAGCACAGACAGGATCCTTGGTCTCCAATAGTGGGGGACTCTCGGTGCAGGATGATGATCAAACCTTGGCATACAGATTAATGGTTTGTTCCTTATACTTTTACCAAGTTTGCAGAGACTGTGCATTCTACAGGCCCACATTGAAGCTGGTAGGGACCAGTTTCAGGCAGGTTCTGACCTTTATAGATGTCTCCCAGAATGGTCAAGCCACAGTCTTTGTGGCCTAATGTAACCTGGAACGTTGGATGAGGCTGGGAGTTTCTTGTCAGGGAAAGGAAAACTAAAAGGAATAAAAGTAGAGGCTTCACAACTGGGCTATCTCTCATCATGTCTGGATTAATACCTGCCAGCGAAAATAACTCAGGGAGGGGTCAAAGGCTGTCCCTGCCCTTCGTTTCAATCCCCTCCAGCTCATAAGGCCTTTGTTTTATTTGTTAGAACATTCTACCGTCTAGTGGCTAAATGTCCTAAAGCCTCATAGCCCTCTGTAGCTGGGCTATACAGGCATTAAAGTCCGGCTCCTTTAATGCTTGAGTGGGCCTTTAATGGCTGATATAACCTGCTACAGTGTGCTAAAAGGCTATAATATTTAATTATTAAAACCCTCAGCAATGGGAAAGTAAAGGGTTATGGTTATTGTGAGTTATGGTGGTTATAGGGAGTTGGCTAGTTAAAGTAAGGGGTTATGGAAAGGATTGGTGTAAGCTTACATCATAGGGTTAGGGCACTGTCCTCATAAGCGCTTCTCAGAAAGTGCTGCTGTTCCTACAGAAAATACAGATTGTTTCAGTTTGGTCAGTGTCCATTCATCCAGATGGAGAACGTGTCAGCCTTATCCTTCGGAAGTTGCACTGGCTTCTCAGCTTTGTTCGACCGAAATTTTGAGCTCTGGTTTTAGTTCATGACGTTTAATCTGGTGAAGGCTTTGCCAAATGGGACATAGGTTCTAAGCCTATAAATTAGGGTGGATGCTCAAACTACAGGATATGAGATGTCTAAAGGCCTCAATCATAAAGTGAAAGACTTAGGGAGATAAGATAATGGAGGCTCAGAGTTGTCACAGCTGGAATGAACTTGCTCTTGTTTTAAGTATGGCTGTGTGAAATTTGCGTAATTTGCTTTTAGTAGTTACTTGAAATTTCTGCAATGTTGTGGGAAATAGCACGTTATTATGTTAAAATCAAATCTGCCATTTTGTGGTATTTTCTCACAGGGAACGCATCTTCATGTCAATATTTGATGTCCGGTGCATTTCGCGCCCAAAAAATATTGAATAACCAAAACCATTGTGAATGCACAGCCGCTCAGGTTCTATTGTTCCTGTGCGTTTACGGTAAAGTTTTCAAGATGAATGACACATTTGCTATAAAAGTTTACTGCAAATTGTGTGTAATTATGTGAAGTGGTGTAAGTGCTTAATTTCAGGCAATTGGCATAGTCTAAGGTGAAATTCACAAAACTGCGCATATTACACGTACATAATTCAAATTTCACCCAGGCCCAGTTTTAAGGGACCCCATAGCCTCACCAATTTTCTCTGCAAGCGCTAGGATTCTCTTGAATTCTTTTCACCTTACAAGTGTCTGCTTTACTTGGATTGAAGGGTGAAGGTCAGAGGAAGGCTATAGGTGTGTTTTAGGTTAAGGTGAGAATTAGGGTAATGTTTAGAGATACACTAAGGTTTAAAGTGTGTAATATGGTTAAGGATAAGAATTAGGTGTAGATTTAAGGAAGGATTAGGAATAGGATTTGAGTTCTTTTCTGATCTATGTTGAGAGGTAAAGTTTGTAATGAAACGTTGTCCCACCAGTGGGCAACGAAACTTGATTGCACTCTTATCAATAAAGTTCATTTCATTCAAAAATAAAGTTCATAGATCAGGTTTTCTTAATTGTTCATTGAGTTTTTTACTTTTCTTTTTTCAAAATTCACATCGATATGTTCAAATTCAGATTATTTAATCATAATCGTTGCTTTGTATGCCCAATACATTTCGGGGCTTGCCCTTCATCAGGGTACTTTGAATTTCTATAAGAAGTAGAATACACAACCAATTCAGTACAATACTCTCATGAAAACAATATCTACACAACCATACATGTTGTCAAATGGTGACTGTGAAATACACTTCATAAAGGTGAACAAAGTGAAGTGAAGGGTACAATGTTTGTGAACGAAGAGAGGGTCAGAACCAGCGGTGAGATTGTCAAAAAGGTGAGTCTAACCGGAATACGGTGGATGGTGGGCGATGTAGTATAGAGGAAACAAATGACAAGAGACAAATCTATCACCGGTGTAAAGTGCTGTTTTAAAAAAAAAAAAATTGAGAAAAGGACCAAATGTGCCCGTCGCAAAGACTACTGTGAAAAACGGCTAAACGCTTACGTGATCACTTCGAGGTATTCAAAACTTCCCGACAGTGGGCTTAAAAAGGCACGCGGGTGCGGTACCTAAAATTGAGTACACAGAGGTGAAATGAACGTGAAATAACGCGTACTCAATATCTTCCTCATTATTCGGAGTCTGAAGAAAGTGAACTTACATGTATCCAGTAGGGTCTGTAATGTGACCATACAATAGCGTTCGATACCAAAGTAGTAAATTGTGTATACAAAAGAAACATACATCCGCATTGTAATGCGCTGGTGTATAAAACAGTATCTAACATACACGTTATGCCATCGGAACTTCAGAACACTTACGATTAAAAGACGACGTGCCGGGTCGCAAGTAGCGTTCTATCTGGAGGTCCGCCATGACACGCGGAAGTGAAGGACTTAAATGTATGCTCACGTGTGAATGACGTGTACTAGATATAAATGCGGAACGCGGACGCGATACGAAAGCCGGTCGGAATAGTAGAAGACAGACGAACAAAGTGTATGGGGGCCAGGTTACCATGGAAAATGAAAGAAATGTGGAAAAGTGTGACAAGTTTGAATAGTAACCATTAACTATGAATATGGTTGCTGAAATAAAAAACGTATGAAATGTATTAAACATTTTCACATACCATTAAAAAATGGTCACCTGTAAATATAACATCATGGTTGCTGAAAAAACCTATGACATGTGTTGAACATTTTCTCATATCATCCATAAACGTTTTAAAAATAAATCAGAATGGAATGTGTCAATTAGACTGACCAGTCCTGTAACAAGTGTTAAGTTCATGCAATAGTTCATTAAAGAAAACAATGTAAATCCACCTGTTCATTTAAACCCTTTGGTTGGGTGGTATTCAGATAATTAATCCAATGTATTTCCCTGCGCAGTAAGTGTTGTGTATTCTCTCTTCCAGGGAGTTGTTTGACCAGTTCCAACACAAGAAAACGTAGCTGACTGGGATTGTGGTTATGGGTATTGCAATGGCTTGCCAAAGGAGATTTACAATTTTTTGTGCGTACATTGCTCTTGTGCTCAACGAAACGTGTCTTTATTTTTCCCTCCGTTTTACTCACATATGCCAGTCCACATGGGCATTTAATCGTATATATAAGGTTGCTACTATCACACGTGGCCGTTACTTTCAATTTAATCGGTGTACCCTTGTTTGCATGCGTGATATGTTCTCCTCTAATTATAGCATTGCAGTTGCCACAATTATGACATGGTAACGTCCCCTTGTATATCTGTTTGGAAGTTTCATCGGCTTTTGTTGAGAATTTCTTTGATGTTCTTGGTTCGCAAATGCGCAAATCTTGGTTGTCTAGAGAAGATTCCATTAAAATCCTCCTCTAATGTAAGTAGTGACCAATGTTTAAGATGTTTTTTTTATGTTGAAGCTCTTTGTTGAATATTTAGAAATGAAAATCATTCTGGGTTCATCCGATTGTCTCGTTTTGGAAGTAAGTAGTCTGTCTCTTTGGATATTGATGACTTTACTTTTGACTTCCTCCAAGATCTTTTCAGGAAAAGATCTATCTTTAAATTTACCAATGGTAATGTTCATTTTCTCTGCAAATGATTCTTGGGTAGATGTGATTCTTTTTAATCTTAGTAATTGTGAATATGGAAGATGTTTTTTTAACGCTGGCTGGTAAAAACTTCTAAAGTGCAGCAAATTATTTCTGTCTGTTGGCTTGGTGTATACCGTGGTCGTCAGAACTCCATTCTCATTGTGAACCATAACTTCCCAAAAGGTTATAGTGTTTTTATCAATGTTGTGTGTGAAACCGATTCTATCGTTGACCTGATTGAGTGTTTCAATGGCTTGAACCAAAGCTTGTTCTGTGCCTTTCCATAAGATGAAGATGTCATCTATGTATCTTTTATATAATAAAAGATTCTCAATCCATTGTGGTTGCTTCAGAATGTGGTCTTGTTCGAAGCGGTACATAAAAATGTTAGCGTATGCCGGTGCCGCACAATTTCCCATGGATGTTCCAGAGGCTTGGATAAAAAATTCATTGTTCCATTCAAAGTAACTGTGATAGAGTGTAAAATGGAGCAAGTCCATCAGAAATTCCTTTAAGTCGTCATCAATTTGTGTCGTCATTAGTAAAGATGCCACTGCTTCTAACCCAAGGTTATGGGGAATAGATGTATACAGTGATTTAACATCTTTTGTGCACAGGATCATGTCAGATGTAAATTTGGAATGATTTTCACTTAGAATGTTAAGAAAGTGCGTGGTGTCTTTTATATATGTTGTCATGTTCTGTACTATTGGTTGCAAATGCTTATCCAAATATTGTCCAACTGGTTCATGAATGGTGTTAACCGTGGAAACAATTGGTCTGCATGGAGGCTTTGTAGGATGCTTATGAATCTTTGGGATCATATATACATAGGGTAATGCGGGATTGTTCTTGATTAGAAACTCTTTTTCTCTTGTACCTATGGTACCTTTTTCAACAGCCTTGTCAATGATGTTCTTCAATACTCGGGCAAATTCTTTGGTAGGATCAGTGCCCATTTTGGTATACGTATTTGTGTCGTTGGCGTGTTCATTGACATTCAAAAACTAAAAATTCCGTGTCCATGATCACCATGGCTCCGCCCTTGTCCGGTTGACGTATGGTGATGGACTTGTTGTTTGAGAGCGTCAAATTCTTTTTTGGTCAAATTTGTAGATTTTGTAGATTTTGATTTGGATTTAAAAAAAATCTTTTCTATGTCTTTCAAAACTACTTTTTCAAATGCGTCAATTACCTTGTGACTGGATGGCATGAATTTGGTCTTTTTCCTGAGTCCCATCAATGTATCAGAAGGTTGTTCTTCTGGTTTCTCCACAATGTTGGTAAAAAAATTGTGTAATCTGAGCGATCTGATAAATTTGAAAATGGCTACATGTGCCTCTAGGAGGTTTGAGTGGTAGGTTGTGACATATGAAGAGCCCTTTTGCAACACTTTCAGTTGAAAGTCTGTGATTCCTTGTTTGGATATGTTGATTACTCATTTTTCTGACTCCTGGTGTTCTTTGCGACTGAATCCGGTTGAACGGTTCCTTCTGCTCCCCTGGTTCTTCTGTTGTGGTTTGACCTGTCTCTAAAAAAGGAACAGTAACCAATTGTAAATTACTTGATGTTTAAGGTGTTCCACTGTCTTTTCAGTGTTATGTTGTTCTTGCGAGTACCGGTCGTTCGAATGGAGGTCTTCTTCGAGCATGTGAATCATCTGAAGACGATGTGTCTTCTGTAGATCTCTCCGTATCTCTTTCTTGTCGACGTTTAGCGTAAATGTCCGCCCAGCTGTATACCTCGCCTAATTTATAATCCAAGGTATCCCTCTTAAATTTTCAAATTTTTCTTTCATTGATTTCCTTTGTGTAGACTTCCAATTGTTTGTCATCTAGTACCTCATCAAGTTCTTCTTTGGTTAGACTAGCGTCTAATTGCTCCTTGATTTGAGAAGTTGAGAGGTAAAGTTTGATCAGGGTGACTTAAAGTGAAGGTTACAGTCAAGCCCAGCGGCATCTCCTCCGCTAAGAGGTGGGAGCACCACCCCCAAAAAGGGCAGGAAAATAAAAATAAAACAACACTTGTTTTATTTCTCCATTCCTGCCTGGGGGGTGATGGCACTGAGGAGTTTGGTAGTGCACTCCCTTCACTGCACAAGATGGTTTGGCCAGCCGTCTCAGGCCGGCCAAACCGTCATGGGCAGTGAAGCTCTCGCTAACCCTAGCTGATATGCTGGTGTTGGAGAGAGCCGGCACAGACTTCTAGTGTGAACTGTAGCGATAATCAAGGCGCTCAGGCCAATCCTGAAGCTGCTCTCATATGAGAGCAGCTTCAGGACTGGAACCAGGGCTTGTTTCGGGAGCCTGTGCTGAAGAAGAGGATATGGCTGGGTGAAGGTAAGTTTTTTATTTTGCCCCCTCCCTTCTCGAACCCTATGCCCCCTCTCACCCCTGTCACCACCCCAGCCCACCCGACCACCACTCATCACAAATACCGGCCGCTATTTGTCAAGCCTAATGTTAGTGGTAAGAGATGTGATGAGTGTAGAGTTCGGTTTAGATTTAATGCACTCGACCGCATTGGGTAAGCAAAATGGTGAGCATAAGGGATAGGTAATAGGAGATTGGAGTCACTGGTGGAAAGATCTGCCTCTTAATTAGATTAAATGGCAATTACATTGACTGCACATGATATCAAACTATAGGCTTCTCACTACTTAATTAGAATATTTGGGTTGTCTAAGTTTGAATTTTAAACCTAGATATAAAAATCAACAAATATAAATTCAAAGCCTCAATGCCTCTGTTTTGTGCTTAGCATTTGGGGTCAATATATGGATACAGTGCAAATTATGAAGATGTTGGAAGTCACCAAGGATTTGTGTAAACGTTCATGCACACATAGTTGAAGGATGAATGCTTTTACAAGCTGATGGAACTCTGATATGACCTGCCGCATATTTTATAGTGCACAGTTTAGGGTACGGTATTCCATACAATGCATGAAATTTAGCAAGGGCAATAAGAAACAAGCTCAGTGGCATAACATAAGCCCCCACGGTGCAGGGGGTGGGCAGCTCTAGGATGGCCCCCTCAGCAAGAGTGGTAGGTGATGGGCTAGGGAGAGGGAGCCCCCTCCATGTACTGTGCAGGAGGCCCCCCTCAAATGTCGTTTCTGCTGAACAAGCTAGCAGGGATTTTAGAAACTGGACCACTATTCCTATTCTAAACCTCAGACTCTTATTTGTGTGTATTCTCAGGAAACTCTCTATCATAAGCAATATTTTCTAGGAGGCTGAGGGTTGAGAGGTTGGCTGTGCTGCTTCTGTGAAGAAAGCGAGGTTGTTGATGGTGATGCGTGGGAATGAGCAGCTGAGGCCGGCCGACATTGAGTTGTATGTTCAGCACAGTAAAATGAGCCATGCCAAACCCTTGTGCAACTCTTGACTTGGGAAAGTCGGCAGACAAAGAAGATAAAAAGCAGCAGTGCTTTTGTGTCTTCTCAGAGCTAGCATGGTGCTTCAAGGCCCAGGGATGCTGAAAATTGAACATAGCATGCACGCGTATTACCAGTGCCATAGATTTACTCTCCTTGCTAGCTGAGACCAGGCCACAAACACCTGAAACTACACTTTGTCAAATAATTCTAGGGCTGGGATAATAAAATATCGTATCCCTGTACATTTGCAGGTATTTCTTTACCTCTCCGCCAATGTTGATAGAAAGGAAAGACATATGGCCACTTAAAGAAGGTACTAAAATACAAAGCTGCTCAAATCGCAGAGACCGCCCCCAACGGGGGCATTGAAGGCCGACCCGATAATTGACGCCCCCCCCCCCGGGCCAATGGGGGCCCTAGCGCCACACAAATGACCTAATGAGGGGTGACCAAGAGCTAGGCCAAGATGCGCTGGGGGGGGGGGGGGGTATAAGCACGGCTCCCCCAGGTAGGCTCCTATCGGTTGGAGTGGGGGAGCAGCACCGCCGAAGGAACTTTGACCCACCCACTCACACCTGAGGGACAGCTATGTTGCAGCGCTGAGGAACAGGCAAAGCGTTGGCGAAGAACGACTGGGAGAATGGACCACTCACCTTGGGATGCCTCACGGCTGGGAGAGTGGGCCTAAGGGCGGTGTGTAGGACCTCTCACTTTGGGATGCCACACGGGTGGGTGAGTCGGCCTGCCACAAGGGCGCAGCAAACGGAGACGGCGCTCGCAGCCCAGCCCCGCCGGTGCATGTACTAAGAACATGATTCACAGTCCTTTGTAATGTGGTTACAGTTTCCCTCTCAGGGAATTCAGCAAAAAAGCTACAAAATGTCCAAAGAAGAAGGGGCAAAGGGAGGTGGAGGGGCACAGTGTGTCCACCTGCTCCTCGTTTCTAACAGTCGCTGAGAAAAGACTAGTAAAAGCAGAAACAAAATTAAGCTCTATCAAATCTATACACAGATGCCTAATTTCTTAACTTGTCGGAGAACATTGCGTCTTTAATTTTAACACTCCCGTAATTAAACTGCCTAATTTTACCGCCTGCAAAGCTTCGAATTACCAGCCGCTGCACTGAAGAAATTAAGTGCAGCATGCATTGTCTTGTAGATGCTCAGCATTTTTTTTTCAATGTTAAAATGTTTTATTTTAATCGGTAGCTGCCTCAACTATCCCTAAACGCTGTGTCTTGGTGATTTTTTTTTTCTTGGTACCATCTTCTAATCAACAACAGTTAGAGAAGAAATAGTAACCCTTTCAGTGCCTGTGGCGAGCTGACTGAATTGCAACAGGAGTTTTCTACCAAATTTATTAGGACATCCAGGAGGTTGGTTTGCACACCGGCCAGTTGCATATAGTAGCGCTGTATGCAAACCAGCACTACTAGCAGCCGCGGTCGGTAATGGGTGTACCTGCAGGGCGGTGACGTGGGGAGGGGGAGGGGCAGGGTGGGGGGTAGTAATCTATGGATTACGAAGCTTTACAGGTAAGTAAACAGTTAAATAAATAAAAAGAATTTCGTTACACGCACTGCATTGCATTTGGGGATGCAGTGCCCGCAACGAAATTCGTTTTATTTATTTAAATGTTTACTTACCTGTAAAGCTCCGTAATCCATAGATTACTACCCCCCACCCTGCCCCTCCCCCTGCTCACGTCACCGCCCTGCAGGTACACCCATTACTGACCGTGGCTGACTACTAGGAGGTGCAACTGGAGCGCTTTGCAACAGAGTTGCATGGATCTGCAACATCACCTACTTCGCCAGAAAGAGGTGCAAATATTCATCCTAGATCTAAGTGTGGGCTTGAGAACCCCCATGAGAGTGCCTGAGTTGTCTTAAGCCTGTACGGGGTGAGCTAGATCTGTTTTAGGAGCTGAGTGTGAGACCCACAGGTCATATTATCAAGAACATCGATAACATTATCGCCATTTTAGCAGCAGGAATCTGCCGCTAAAACGGCGATAAGGGGCTTGATAATATGCCCTTGTGAATTCCCATAGAAGCCTAGGTTCACTCCAGAAAATGGGCTTCTATAGGAATTCACAAGGGCATATTATCAAGCCCCTTATCGCCATTCTAGCCGCAGTTGCCTGCCGCTAAAGTGGCGATAATGTTATCGCCGTTCTTGATAATATGGCCCTACATTGGCAGATCCCATTACCTCCCGTCCCTCCCTCGCCTTCCTTCAGCACAATTGAGGCCCCGCCTCCCACCCAGACCCACCCCCAGCATAAAAACTCTGCCCGCCCCCACCTCCACCTGTTTTTTTCTGTCTCCCTAGTGAGACTTACCTTTTCAGCTCCTCTCTGTGGCGGTGCCGGGGAGTGTTCGGTCTGGTTCTCTGCTACGGCGGTGCCCTCTGCAGCGTTCTCCTGGCTGTGCCTCCTCTCCTCGTCTCCCTCGTGGTATGGGGGCGGAGCGGTGGTTCAGGAATCCTCGGCGGTGTCCGGCGGTCCTCCTGTGGCTGGGGCTGCGTTTCCGGGTCGGGCTGTGTGGCTGCCTCCTCCCGGTATGCTGTCTTCCCGGAGGCCAGGTAGGGCGGGTTTGGGCCCGTTTTTCCTATTTTATTCCTGCTTGGGCGGTTCTCTTGCCCTGCGGTGCGGCCCTTTGTGCTGTGGCTTGGCGGCTGTTCTCGTGCCTTTGGTGGCGCCGGCTCTCGCTGCCTGGGGTGCGGATCCGGCCACTACTCCATGTTTCCTTGGGTGGTGCCCTCGGCGCTTGTCTGCCACTGGGCCGCTGGGGGTTGTTGGGGCTTGCTGCCTCTTCCCTCCTGCTGGTTCTCCGGTCCCCCTGGGGTGCCCTGGCCGCATGGGCTCCGTGGGGGGTGTTCTGCCTCCCGTGTCTGCTTCTGTTGCTTGACTTGGGTGTGGCTGCTCTGTCCAGTGTTCTGGGGTTCGGCGGGTGGCTTCTGTGCCCTCCCTTCTTCCTCCTGCGGCTCCTGTTCGGGGCTGGTTCCTGGGATTTGGGGGGTCCTTCTGCCGCATTTGGCGTTGCGTTGGGCTCTGGGTTCTTGTCGTGGATTTTTCGCTGAGCTCCTGCGCTGGTCGGGGGATGGGGGAGGCTTTGCTCTTTTCCTGCCGGGCTGGAACTGTGGGGTTCTTTCTTGCTGTTCCCGGCCCTTCTGGTTGGGCTTGTCCTTCATGCCCGGTGTGGTGTGTGGTGCTGTGGGTGTGGCATGTGTTGCCCGTGCGTGGTGTTTTTCCATGCTGTTCCCTCTGTTGTGCGCCTTGTCCTTGCTGCTCTGTCCACGGTGGCCTGCCCGGTTGGCGGTTGCTTGTCAGTTGCCTGTGTGACGTGCCGTGGCTGTCTTTCCTCTGCCCTCCGTGTTCCTTCTGTGCTGTGTTGGTCCTGGAGGGTTTTCAGGTTTCTTTACACGCTCGGTTGGTGTCTGGGGTTTCGCTTCTGTGCTGCTCATCCCTCTCTTCCTCCAGTGGCTTTGCTTCTTGGTGGGGGTCGCCCCTTTCCTCCCGTTGTGCTGCCGGACTCTGTCCTGGCCGTGCTGCTTGGTGGGTCTGATGTTCTGCTTGGCTGCTGCTGTTGAGCTGGTTGGCCTGTTCTCTGCTTCTTCTGTGCCCTCCTTGATGTGGGGTTTCCTGAATGGGGCGTCCTGCCTTTCCCGCGTACCTTGCACTGGGGCCTCTCCGTTCTCCCCGCTGTGGGTGTCTCCTCTGGCTTTCAGGTGTTCGTGGTTTTGGCCATTTGTTCGCCCTGGCTTGCTGCCTCCTTTTCTGGGTGCCGTGCCCTGTTGGGGTCTGGTCGATTCCCTGTCTGTGGGTGGTCGTCTTTGGCATTTCCTCCTCTGTGGCTGCGGGACGTTTCTGTTGCCGGGGTCCTGTGTGCGGTGGTTCATGGTTGCTGGGTCGGCTTGGTGCCGGTTCCTCCGGTTCGTTGCGGGTTCCTCTGCCGGTGCCCGTCTCCGGTTCCTGCTGGGTGGCTCTCCTGGACTGGGTGTCCTGTTTGCTTGCCTTTTGTTCCCTCTGCTGGGTTCCTGTCGGTGGGGCTCGGGTTTTTGGCCCGCACCGTTTTATTGCTGGGGTGTCCGGTGGCTTTGTGCCTGTTCCGGTTCTTCTGGGGGTCTGCTCCTGGCTTCGGCCGGTTCCCTTCCATGTGTTGGCCTTTCGGGCGGCTTTTCCGCAGGCTCTGCCTGGTGGTTTTTGGTGTGCCCTGGGTTTTTTGGGGGGGGGCGCTTCTCTCCACTGACGCTGCTTCTTTTCTGCGTTTCCTGTGGTTCTCTGTGTGGTACGCACGTTTTCTGGGTATGCGTCCTTGCCCTTCGGCCTCGGGCCTTCGACCTGGGTCTTCCGGCATGTCCGGTTGCTCTCGTGGCTCTCCTTCATACGGCAGGGGTGTTCCCTCTTCCTTCTCTAGTCGGCCTCTTGCGACTTCCGGCTGGGGTGTCTTTTTGCTCGGTCTGTTCGGGAGGTCCTTTGTGGTTCTTCTGGTGGTCGGGTTTTTGGTGGCCCGGGGTGTGTCTTCGCTGTTCCCCTCTCTGGGCCTGGGGTTTGTCGGGGTGCCGTCTTCGGACTGTGCTCTGCCCCGTTCCCTTGTCCGGGGGCCTGGTCTCTCTTCCTTCGTGGGTTTGGGCCTTTTTGTCCCAGGGCTCCTCGGGCGGTCCTGTGGCTGCGGGTGCTGGGGCACCTGGCTTCTGTGGTGTTTCTGGTTACCTGGGCTCGTTTTCTTCTTCTCTGCCTGTCCGTATGGCTCCTGTTGGGTTGGTCTCCGGGGTCTGTTGTCCCTGCTGCCCTTGTCAGTCCGTCCCCGGGGGTGCTCTCCTGGTGGTTCGGCCTCTGTTGCCTTCTGGATGGGTGTTCGCTGGCTCTTCCGGCTCCGCTTGTGGTGGCTTCGGTCGCCGGCCTGTTCTGGGCTTGGCTGGGGCCGGTTCGGGTTCCGGTTCTGGTTCCTGCTGCTCTCCTGGGGGTCCTCTTGCTGGCGGTTGTTGTGTCGTTGGGGCTTGCCCTGGTGCCCTTTCGAGGGTCTCTGCGGTTCTGAGGGTGTTGGCTCCGTGGACGTTCCGGTGGCTTGGTCCTCTGCCTCGGTTGGATGGGTCCTGTTTCTGGTCCTTGTCCTTGGTTGCCTGGGTCCTGTTTCTGTGGGCTGGGGTCTGGGTGCTGGGTCTGTCAGCTCTCTGGCTTGGTGGGTGACCTGTGTGCTGGCTGTTCTGCTTTGCTGGTTTCTTGCTTCATCCTGGGTTTTCTCACGACTTCCCCTTCCCGGCTTTTCCGCTGCTCTGGCCTTTCCTGTGCGGGCTCCCTGGGTCTGTGCTCGGGGGTTGCTGCTGCTCCCCGTTGGCCTTAGGCTCTTTGTTTTTCTCTCCTGTCCGGGCTGTGTTGCGCTCGGTGGGGGTTCCTTCCGGTGGCTCTGTGCCCGTTGAGGTTTCGGGCTCTTCCCCTGGGTTCTCTGCGGGGTTTGTGCCTGCTGCCTGGTGGTTGTGCACCTGGATTCGACTGTGTTGGGGGTTCCAGTCTGGTTGGCGATGGCTTGCGGGCTTCCCGTCGGTCCTCCTCTTGGCTGACCTGTACTTGGTGTTTGTGGGCCTTTTGGGCCTGGTGGTCTGCTCCGGGTGTTGTTCCCGTGTTGCTGGCCTCCTTTTGGTGGGGCGGTTCCCTCCTGCTGGGGCTCTTCTGGGGTTGTCGGTGGCCCCTCTGCGAGTGCGGTGGGCGTCTTTCCGGCTTCTTGGTGCTCCTGTCTTCCTTGCATGTTGCCTGGGGTCTGTTGCCTGGTTGTTTTTCCGGGTCTGCTGTGTTTGTTTCCCTGCCTTGTCCGGTCCTTCCCTTCGGGGTCTTTGCTCCTGGGGTTGGTTGTCCTATCCGGTCCTCCCTCTGGGCCCCTTGCGGGTCTTGGGTTTCGGCTCTTGCCTTTTGGGTTTGCCCCCCGCGTGGGCCTGGTCGGGTGGCTGCCTGTCCTGCTGTGCGCACTGTGGCGGCCTGTGTTCCGTTTCTTGGTCCCGGGTTTGTGTCCTCTGGTGTCCTCTTGGCCTTTCATCCTTGGGGTGTCAGCGTGGTCGGCGACTCTGCTTTGGACTGTCGTCGCCCCTGTGGGGCGCTTGGGGGTCTTGTGGGCCGTTTCCCTTCTGTCTGGGCTGTTCGGATCTGTTGGTTTTGGGTCTGGTTCCGTCCTTTGTCCCTCCGGTGACTTGCCGTTTTGGCTCTGTCTCGGGTTGGTTTTGCCGGTGTTCGGTCCTGCTCCTTCCTTGGCTGTGGCTCCTTTGGTTGGTTTGACTGTCCGGCCTCTTTTTCTGTGGTGCCTGCTGGTTGTGGTATCCTTCCGGGTGGAGGTCTCTGTTTGTTCGCTTTGGTCCGGCTCGGGTGTTTGCCTTCCCCCGCTCCGTGGGGTTGTTGGTTTCGGTCCCCTGTCTTGGTGGCTTTTCCTCTGGTGGGGGTTCGGGCTTCGGAGTCTTGTCCTCTTTGCGAGGCCAGGGATGTTGATCTGCTGGGTTTGGGGCACTGTTTTGTGTTCTTTGTCACTCAGTTGTCCGTCTCTGTTTTCTTCTGCTTGCTATGTCCTCAATTGTGCTGAAGGAAGGCGAGGGAGGGACGGGAGGTAATGCGTCCATTTCTTACGATAATGGCATTACTCCTAGTCCTACTCCCTCGCCTTCCTTCAAGGACCCTCCCTCCCTCCCGGTGCGGTACAACTGAGTGCTAGCTCGGCTTGTTTGTGTACAGGTGGAGGTGGGGGCGGGCAGAGTTTTTATGCTGGGGGTGGGTCTGGGTGGGAGGCGGGGCCTCAATTGTGCTGAAGGAAGGCGAGGGAGTAGGACTAGGAGTAATGCCATTATCGTAAGAAATGGACGCATAACTGCAGGTATGCTGCGCTGATACGAGATCCTGAACATCCCCCAGACCCCATGCTGCCTGTGGTGGTTGCACCCTCTATGGGTGAGGAGAGGTACCTTGTAAGGGACTATTGACCACGGCCAGACTAGGAACGCAGATTAAGCCCTGGCAATGAAGTCGGACCGACCCCCCAAGGGTGCTAGTGGGAAACACAGCTGCTGCTTTTTTTTTTTACAGGGCGCTGATATGCAGTACTGCTGCAAAACGGGCATCCAGTAACCAAAACGTCCCCCACCACTCCAAAACAAGCCCCCACTCTTCTGGCCCACTGTGAAAACACCTGGCGCCCTGCTATTGGCATCCTCCATGCCTACTCATAAACCTTGACTTGGTTGGTGGCAATATGCTAAGTGACTGTCACCCTTAGTCTGGCAGATATACATTGTCTCTAGCATCAGATGTCTCCATATGCACATGCTTGTGTAATAAGAACATGAGTGCATCTACACAACGATGAGGACACCATTTTCCTTTCTTTTTATTGATGATCTAAAAATGTGTGCACCACTTATATTGGTAAATGTAAATAAAAAAAAGAAATACTTACTTAGATTTACAAACACTTTGCGCCGGGCTTGCATTATTTTTTTGTTTGTATTTGCAATCCAAATCAAATAACAATTTATGTTGGATTGTAATCCAAAGTATCGCGAGGCAGTGCAGTGCACTGCATTACTTTACATCAAGGAAGCGTTCCATGGGTGGTGCGTAGGTATTTTCTGTGCATCCACCCATGGGTTTGACGCAAATCCATATCTACAAAGACTTGTAGACATGGATTTGTTCAAAAATCCTGTGCTGCCTGACGCTGGCATAACAAGGGGGCATATTACCAAGGGCCTTATCGCCGCTTTAGCGGGAATTTTTCCCGCTAAAGCAGCGAAAATTTTATCGCCCTATTACCTAGCTGTCGCTAACACCAGTTAGCGACAGTTAGTAGGAGATAGCGATCATCTTGGGGCCCACTGTGCATGTCAGCGATATTTATCGCTAATGACATGCAAAGTGGGCGTGCCAAGATGTTAGCTACTGGAAACAGTCGCTAACATCGCTATCTCCTATTACCTACTTTTGGAAATAATCGCGCTAAGCGCGATTATCTCCAATAGCTAACGCCTGCCCAGAGCAGTTCTTAGCCATGTTATCCAATGGTAGGTGGATAACATGGCTAAGAGCATTTGCTCGGTAATGCATGAATATCGCTGACTTTACAGCGATATTCATGCATTTCGGCCGATTTTTACCGCTTTTGAGATAAACCTTGATAATATCAAGGTATCTCAGCGGTAAAAATCGTCGGAGTGCGGCGAAAGGTTTTTATTTCTCCTCATTTTTAACTCTTTGCATGTCTGCTGCATTCTGAAGCAGACATGCAAATAGGAAATTTCCTTTCTGTAGAGTTGTTCTGCAGGAGGAAATGTCTTCCTCCTGAAAAACTATGATGACCACAACGCACACACCCTTATATTATGGTGCAAATGTTGTCTATGTTGGTTCATGGCAGAATGCAATGCACCAACTCAGGCTGATAATAGAACAGCGCCACTTCTTTGTAGATAATGGGCTGTTCTGCTCTCTCCCATTCACCCAACGCAGTGCAGCACAGCAACCTCATTTGCTGTGCTGTATTGTGTAATTTATTTGTAAACCTGGGCCTCAGTGTGCAAAAGTGCTTTGATGTAGCAGAGCACCTGAGACCAAATGGCAGTGTCTAAGCCCTTCAAAATAAGTGCATTAAAAAAGAACATTGAAAAGACAGTAAGGGGTGGGTAACAATAAAGGAGTGAGTGGGGGAATCAATTGGTGGGTGAGGGGGGCAATGAAAAAAAGCTTGGTGGGTAGAAAGAGCAAATCATTGCACATGGGAGAGAGCAATAGGGACCACATGGGGCAGGGAAGAAACAGACGAGACAAAAAGAGCAGCACAAGGGAGTGAGCAACATAGAGTGTGGGGTTTCAGGGGGATAAGCATACAAGAGAGAACCATACATGGCGGACAGAGGAACACCACATTGACAAAGGTGAAGTTACATCGACTTAGTCTATTGGCGGTAAGGAATTTCAGAATGTACCAAGAGGGATATCTTGTACTAATAAATTGTTGGATGCCCTAGACCCTTGACACAAGGGTATGAGGTGCTGGGAGGAGTGTGGCAAATGGACAGTGGTGGAGTAGGGGGTAATGCAGAAGCAAGGTAAAGCTGAGGTGGTAGTGAATAGGTACCACTGGCAGGTCAATGAATAATCAGGGTGCAGGCAACAGTGGAGAGAATCATGGCCTTCCCTGTAATAGGGTTATGAGAAGGTTATAGAGGGACTGATGCAAAGTTTTCTGCTACAGGGTAAACAATGAACATTTGTAAACTTCGCTCTTCATGAACCTTTCAAATATTCCAATGTTATACCACTTTTTGTCTTCACAGTCTCCAAGAATAAGTCTCACCTAGGACTTCATGGTTGGTGTCTGCGGTCATTGCTAATCAAATGGGCCACTTCCACATGATCGAGCTATCTTGGTTAAGAAATATGGACTAGGGCTTGGGTTCCTGTAACTTGGAAGACCTATAACCCAGGAACTAATTGGACCACTATTAGAGTAAAAAGTCCCACTCTAAATAACTGCCTACCCCTCCTTCAGCCCCTCCTTTCTCCCTAAACCCCGTTAATAGTAGGTATTGCCCACTTTCCATCCATTACCCCCATTCTTCCCACATAAAATATAGGAGTATGTGTGTGGAGATCTCTGCTGTCAGGGCAAAGATCTTGCACATAAAAGATAGGAAATGTGGAGGTAGAGACTAGCATTTGGAGTGGTTTCAATGGTTCTACTGCAGTACTCTAAAATGTGATACAAAATGCAGATTGCAAATAGGGCCCTAAGGCTTGTGCTATTATTAGGAATGTCTTAATAACATATAAAAAGCACATTTGTCATGAATAGCCATATAAAATGACTAATATATTGTATTGCCATCGATGGAGCCTAAAAGTCATCTACGCTGCTGCTTTTTAAGTTTAGCTGCAGAAAGCTTTAGCTAGAGACATACAGAAATGTATTAACATTGCTTAAAACTTGCAAAATTGTTCAGTGAGTTAAACACTCACTACTTATATCGGATATTGGCTGCAGTTCAGGACTTCATATCTTAGCAAAGTCCACTTAAACCTTCATTCCTAAAAGGTCATACATTCTTCTTTATTGCACTGTTATTTACATCACTTACCAAATTAAATTTGTGGTAAGAAGTGTTCTATTAACAAGCATAGGCAAAGCCAAAAGATCTGCCTTCAATGTGTGAACGTTCTCAAATAGCCCCTGTTGTTTAAATGCATAACCCCATAAAACACAGAACTACTATCTTAGCCAATGTTTGTTTTAAGTGAGTTTCTGTGCTTCCCTAATAATATTTACCTTCTGCTGAAAACACTGTATGTCATGCATTGCAGTGGAACAACTTCCTAGGAAGTGAAATGATAATTCCAACAGCCAATAGGATGAGCTGAGAGTTTCAAGTTTCAAGTTTATTAATCATGATTTAGTTAATTAAAACCGTTACTACAGTGCTTAATTTGTAAAATATTAAGTCGAGGTCCTCACAATTTTATAGGAGGCCACACCCACTTCTCCCGGCTCCATCCACTTCCTCCAGTGGCTCCACCCACTTACTCTAGTGGCTCCACCCACATCCTCAACTGGCACTGCTGAAAGCCAGATAAAATACCTGATCTGAATTTCAGCAAATCACATTGTTAATAAAATCAAGGCAAACTAGCAAAATAGACTGCATGTCATAACTTTTGAAACCGAAGATAATTAACTTTTTCTGACCACGAAATGCCTGACTCCAAAGTAATGCAGAGATAGCTATGTAGTTCTGTTGTATTTTGTCTCCCCAGGCTTGATTTTCAAATAACACCCTAAACTGCCCCGGACCAGTTTATTAGTAGAAGAGAGGACTACACCTTACACACTTCTCAATTATTTTGCTATGAGAATATGGGGAATTTGCATTTCACTGATATATGTACATCTTGTTGCCAGGTAATATATGACATTGTAGAACTCAGTGGCATGAGCCCAATCTAATGGCATCTATCACATAAAGAATATATTGGACTCTGCTAGATGCACAATATGCACCTCTCTGGCATATGCACTGCTGTAACTGTTTTATGCACATAAGTTTGTCCTGACATATGCCCAATATGGACATCTAAAACCTCTGATTATATGCATATATCAGGTCTCCAAAATGTGCATATATCATAGGCTCATGTAAAATCCAATGTCACAGATTTGCATATAATATACAATGCAGACCATTTGTATTTCCACAGAATGCAATGCTGTGGTGTGGTACCTGAATATTACACTTTTCTGATGTGCATTACAGGGCATATAATGGATCTCTGCAAACTTCACATACACTACTCAGAAATGACCACCGGTTCAGGCTCCTGTTTGGTTGGCCTATTATATAAGTCATGTTGTGAAAGCCTCTGGCATTTGCACATCATATGGGCTGCGGGTATTTGCACAGTACTACAAGATTATGGTATAATATTCATATGATATGGATAGGTAATATTAGCTCAGTGATTCAAACCTTCAAAAACGTATATTGTGTGGACAATGAGTGTACAGTAGTGCAGGCTTCAGGCATATGCTTACATGTGCCCAAGGTACACTTGTCCAAATTAGAAATGTGTTTACATCTAATATTCAGAGATAGTGACTTGTGGTTTCAATATTTAACACACAGCAGCACACTCACTAATAATGCTGCAAATAATCTCTGTGACACCCTCCCGTTTGAGAGGTGCTGTTTTGATCGAAATAAACATTTTTATGGATGTAACATGAAACATAAACACAGCATGTCTCTACAAAATGTCCATAAAAGACTCTCATTTATACACATTAAAAAGGAAAACGGTATTTAAACCAATTTAATTAAGAATTAGTCAATGTAATCAGGGCAAGACTCTATGCAGAACAGAGCTGGCTTTATAAGGGGGTCCCTTGAAAGGCCTGATGCCCTGGGCCGGAGCCCACTTTGCCCATGCCTTAAAACATCTCTGCTGCTGGGTAGGCCTGGGATTTCTGACTCTCTAGGTGCAGTGCTGCTGAAAGAGCTTCAACAGCATGTACACCAGAAAGGGTATCTGGAAGTACAACAGATGTGTACTGCAAAACAAAAAGCAAAACAGTAATCCAAATGGAGGGAGGGAAACTTAATTAAATGGAGTCAGAAAGGGATGCAATGAAAAAATGGAGACAGAATGAATGGAGACGAACTAGGTGGAAGCATTGAATCCGAATAGAGATCGAGAACAAGAGAGAGAGAAGAAGACAGAGCCTGAAAGAGAGAGACAAACATGAAGAACAGAAATAAATCGAGGTAACGAGATGCCCGAAGAGAGAGTGAGAGCTAAGAAGGGTGCAACCAAAAGAACGCAATAGAGACATATGGGAGAAAGAGGAAAAGGATTAGAAAGAGGGAAAAGGTTTACATCCGTTGGAAAAAATGGAAGTTGGGGAAAGTTGAGCAGGCAAAGAAAGACCTATAGACAAGAGTGGATGGAGAGGCAAAGAAAAGAAGGGGCGGATACACTGGAATAGAGGCCAAACTATTTTTATTGTTTTGCCAATAACAACATTTGTATAAAGAATGTTGATGCCCTCTTTGTTCCCGTGGAATGCTGGGTAAAAGTAAACATTGATGCTCATGACGTGGTGCTCTCTGGTTATGAATGGAGCAAAAGTTGATGGCCAGATCCATTGATGGTTTACCTTAATTGCAGGGACAAATCACCCCCACGTCACCCATGGAAACCAAAGTACTTTACTGGTGTTGCTAAAAATCCATCTAAAGGGAAGCAGTTGTGTATTTACTTAATGGCTCTACATCATTAGGGATAAGCTAATCCAGTCATGTGCTTTCGTTTTAGTAAACTGTGTAAACTTGTTCTAGTACAATGGGTATAATTACTGTAAACCAAGATGACAGATCCCAGAATACAATAGGATGTTAAAGAAAATCCAAGGTGAGAGTCCTATCTCACAAGTTACAAGAAGTCATCCAAATCCTCCATGTATGGACCACATATTGAACTGTATGGACGTCTCAGCCATGCCTCTGAGCACCATGGGTGGTGGGTATCTTGAAAGAATCCAGGTTCATTCGATCAGATGTTCGTGATCAACCCGCTGCCGACCTTTCCAAAATTCAGAACTGGTGAATGAGCCAGGAGAATAGTTTGGGGAACGTTCTTAGCTTGGTTACCATTGCTAGGGAAACCCCTTCCTTGGTAACTATACTACACCTGACACTGTAAAGCCCGAGTTTTTCATTGTAAAGCCTATATCCTGATCACAAAGCAGACGTTATTCTGCGTAGAATTTATTGAATTCACCTTGTAATGAACTGCGATTTCATTAAACCAATTCCCCCAAAAATTTTTTGCATACGCAATTGCACTCACGTCTAGCAAATGTGTGTATTGTTTATTACAATGTAAAATAATTCTTTTATGGACATAGTTCAAACATTAACTGCAGTTATGATGGGGGTTTTCCTTTAGTAATTTACATCCTTGTGCCACAACCACTGCAATTTCCAACATCCACATTTCAGGCAAACTCATCCTACTTGTCCCCTGTCACCATTGGTTTCACTTTCTATTCATATTTATAAAGCCCTAGCTTTTTCAGATGTCTACAAGATACATAAAGAAAGAACACAACATGATGCAGATCAAGAAATGACAGAGGGCAGGCAGCTGGAAACCTGGTTGCTGTCGTAATAGCACACAAACACATTATTTATTATCACTTGGGTTGAAATCAGGATTGTACGGCAGGTCATCTGCAGTGGAATTTGCAAAGGAGCCTACACTACTTTTACATAAAAACAAGTGCAAGAAAGGGGCGGTTGAACTTTTTCGGGCACGTACCTCAACCATTAAACAAGACATACTTGCTTCATACTACTAGTGCATATTCCGAAAATTACATCGCTGACCCAATTAAAGCAGGACCCCAAGACCTGCCTTTTCGAATGAGCCTACCCCCCCAGGGATCAGCAGCCCCCCTGCCCCCACCCAGAGCCTTGTTGAGACCCTCACAGGTGAGTAGCCGTGCTTTAAAAGCCCATGATTGATTGATTGTTTGATTGTAATCATTACTTACTTACTGCCTTTTGGTTTTAAAAACTTTTAATTATAGGCCTGCTGCTGCGCGACATGCTGCTAGCTTCTTGAGTCGAATAACTAGCACTGTAGCTGCGCAGTATGCTGGAGGAAGGCAAAAAGTGGGGACACATCTGCATTGGTCCAACTCAGGAAAAGACACTTGACAATTCAACGCCAAGGAGGGACGGGCTGGGCTAACAATCCATTTTCAAGCAGTCATTGGTAGCACACTAGCGCTATGATTGCTGTTAGTTACGCTGAGGCAGGGACCTCACCCAGGCAGTTTCTGGCAGTGTGTGCATGCCATCCGTTTGCCTCATGATAAGGCGGGCGGCATCCAAATTAAAAACATTTACACACAAATCCAGTCCAATCAGGCAACACTGAAACCCAGGCAGGCATGGATTTACCGTGCGATATAAGCTCTTCACCAGGGAGACTGTGTGAACTTAGTGAGCCGATGTTGCGTGTAGACCAAACCCTTCGAAGTTGCGAAGTATATGCTGATGCTAAGCACCGGAAACCACCAGCACAAATTAAGCACTGCCCATAGTCCTTTCTTGCATGTGGCAGCCATTATGGACTGCTACCTGTCCTTCAGGAAGCAACTGAAAACATTTCTCTTCCCCAAGCCTGATTAAAACAATGATCCTATTATCTGCCTATCACTGACATGCACTACTGCCACTATAGCGCCGTGATATCCTACCCAGGATGATTGTTAGCACTTTATAAGCACCATTAACATTAACATTAATATTACACAAGAATCATTTCCCCTGAGCTGTGTTGAATTGTTAGCCGTCTTTTACACTGCACTGTCTATGAATGTGTGCGCGCCATGTGACCACCATCTGCAGTCAGGTAAAGTTCCATGAAGTCTCCACTATCAAGAAATGTGTAAAAGAGATAAAAATGTGAAAGATTGACATTTTTCAAATTCACACGCCTTTCATAATGCCCACAATGTGCTGGCTGTGCGAAACTGTGTAAAGTGCAGAGGGTGGCGAGCACTGTTTGTGGGTATAATATTTCTGCAAGTTTAGTCTAGGGATGTGGCAGGTATACACGTGCAGGCTGTAATTATTTCGCAGGACTGCATCTGACTATTTCATGCTAGGCTGAGTCCATTGAGGCTGTGTGCTGACCACTGGTGTCATTCCCATCCTTTGCACACATCATCCTCTGGAGTGCTGCCTGCATGTGTCCACGAGGGGGAGATTGAACATGCCTAGTAAATCATGCAGTGGTTTAAGGAGAAAACTTCTTGGCTTATTTTGGGAGAGAATAAGCAACATATTTGCAAATGGCGACCCGTTCTGCCTTTCCTTCATAAGGTGGAAACGATATGCAAGCCACAAAAGATATAAGCTACACCCTACCACATAAAGCTGACCACCCTCTACATAATCTGTACTACTAATAATATTTACTACTAATAGTCATAAAATAATAATAGCTTTTATATACTAATTCATACCAAAAATGTGCTGTATGTAACAGCTGCAAATTTCAGAAGCAGTTAGTTAATTTAAGGAGCCATGTAATAACATAGACTTGACCTGGTCTTTCATACATTATAAATTGCTAACACCATTGACCCCTAATATAAAAAATAAGCCTGGGCGGAGTTTGCGGAGTTTTGCTACGTGAAACTCCGTGAAGTGCAAACAAAACTCTGCAGCGCTACACGGTGGTCTTCGAGCAGTGGAGCGCATTAGATAAATACAGTTTACGGTGATTTTCAGTGCCAGATGCTTGTCCGCACTGTTCAATCATCGCGAAAGGCACCCTGCACAGCGCAATGGGCGCTGCTTCCTTTCTGAGCTCGAGTAGATTTTTACCCGAGCGACAGCTTTCTCAACACGTACGGATGGTTTCTCAACACGAGCGGTCGCGCGCATACGCAACCACTCGCAATGAGAAATCTTACTGCCCTCATTGAGAAATTTTCCACGCTCGCGCTTGCCAACTTGATGTTGACGATCGCGAACGAGGAAAAATCTAGCTGGGAGGTGGATTTCCTCACTCGCTAACTTGACGTTGACGAACACGAGAAAGGAAAAAAACTCAGCTAGGCAAAGTGCAGTTTTTCGGAACTCTGTGAGCTACGTGTAATGCGGAGTGCGGAAAACTCCACGAGCGGAGCCGAGTTCACCGCCCAGACTTAATAGAATTATGAAGACAAAAGGGCATGAGGGCCAGCACAGGTATGAATTTTGCCCTAACACTCAATTACAACCAATGTGTGTAGGATGTGAGTTGTGCAAGGTTGACAAAGACTAATTAAAAAGCACTCAAATTACACACAGTTTCATATGTTGAAAGCAGACATAGACGCATTTTTACTTGCACATATTAAATGCTCATGAACAAGATTTGCATATAGCATGACATCTTCTAACGTGCAAATTGCGCATGCCCAAGGCCCGCAATGAACAGGAAGTGTAAAGGATAACCTTACAGTTAAAAGTGAAAAGGCATAAGAACCTGGGCAGCACAACAAAATGACCGTGCCACCTGAAAGAGATCCCAGTCAAACATTTGCTCGAACTCAGAAATACATAACTTAAAACAAATTTTGTGATGGCAAGTGGATAAACTCTACTGAACGTTGTGGCTTCCATTTTCATTTAGTAAATAGGAACAACCCTACTCTATGAATATTATTCAGGGGGTAACAGTAACAGAAGAGCAGTCTCTACACTTGGAATGTCTTTTGTCTACCCCTTGCAGTATACTACCTATCCCTCATCTCAGTAACCGTAAGTGCTGTGGAAGAAGCAGAAAGTATTCAGGACTGTAAATACGAATGCCCAGATTTACAAACACTTTGCATCAGGTTTGTATTGCTCTTTTAACCTAAGCTTGACACAAAGGGGTTTATTAGGATGGCGGTCGGGCTTTGCCCGCCCGCCACCCTTTCGGTAATGTGGACCACCCGCCTACAGGGTGGGGGTCCCGATTTTGGCATCAGGATGCGCGCGCCACACAGGCGGGCGCATCCTGTATATTTACCATTGCGCCGGGCGGAGCTGAAATCTCCACCCGCCGCAATGGTAAAAATGCACGTTGTGCATTTCAAGGCACAACATGACAGGCACCGCGCGGTGCTTGCCATGTTGCACATTGAAATGCAGGGTGGTACCCCCCATGTGCACCCCACAAGCCCCGGACTCCCAGGGGGCCCGCAAGGGGCCCCTGCAGGGAGTCTCCGCATGCCTTTCCGCCACGGAAAAGCATTTGTAAATGCCCATAGTAATATGGCGGGCGGTGTGTTAGACACCGCCACCATGTCACTCATTTTCCACCCCGGCCGCAAGGCGACCGGGGCGGAAAACAGGCGGGCGGTGTTTGACACCGCCGCAGTCCCCCCCGCCATCCAAATATGGCAGGGGGAATTGGGCAGTCTCCGCCCAACATCGTAATGGGCCCCAAAGTGTAGCAGTGGTATTTACAATCCAGGGCAACTTGCTGCCTTGAGTTACTTTGTGTCAATAGGTTGTTCCATACATGGTGCATGTGTATTCCCATGCAAACAGCAATGGGGTTTGATGCAAATCTCTATTTGCTAAGTATTGTAGACAGGGATTTGTGGCAATATCCTGTGCCTCTATGAGACAGGCGTACTGAGGAAATGTTTTCATATCTCCTCGTTCTTTTCTCTCTTTCTGTGTGCTGCATTCTACAGGACTCATACAAAGCCGGAAACACCTTAAAAAGTAGTTTTTGCACTTGAAGAGACACCTTAGTACAAAAACCAAGCTAACCACAATGCAGACACCCTTGCATTATGGCGCAAGGCTATGTGTATTGGTACATGACAGTCAAAAGTGTGACAGGGTAGGGAGTGAGATGAACAGGGCCACCTCTTGGTAGGTATAGTGCTGTTCTGCTCTCTCCCGTTCATACAACACAGCACAGTAACTTTATCTCTCTGCGTGATATTTTAGTAAAACTGGGTCCATGTTTATTTTCTTTAGTGTTTCCTTAGATTCAGCTCATTACTCTTCCTGTAACCACCCAGCAGGAGAACGAGGAAAGCTGTTGAGAAGCTAAAGGTGGTACAAAGAATTAATTCTGTAATTCGTAGGGAGTAAAGGTGTATGTGAAGTCACTTTCGCTACTCCGGGAGCAAGGGCATTTACAACCATCCCTATGGAGTTATGTTATGTGTTTGGATTTTTTTAACGCGCACAGCTACTGCTGGGAGTATCCTGGTGCAAGCCTAGGAGGTGCTTATTGAGAAGTGATTCAAACAAAAATGTTTTGAGCTGTTTTTTAAATTGCCCCTGATCCTGGATACTGCTCAAAGAGAAGGGCAAGGAATTCCAGGCCGTGGTTTCCCTAACAGGAAGAGATCTGCCGCCCATTCTTTGAAGGCGCACACGGGGTATCTGAGCAAGGAGCTGAAATGCTGACCTCAGGTGTCTGGCAGGCATGTAGAAAGCAAAACGTTTCCTGAGGTAAACAGGTCCTCCAGCATACATAGCATTATGTGCTATGACCAGGGCCTTGAACTCAACGCGTTTCATAACAGGTGGCTAGTGCAGCATACGCAGATGTTGTTTGACGCTCTAATGAATGGTAATGTTGAGCACCAGCCTAGCTGCTGCATTGTGGACCACCTGCAGTTTTTTAAGAATGTAATCAGGAAGGCCCATATACAACCTATTGGCATTGTCTATTCGAGAAAGGATCAATGCCCTAGTCACTGTATCCTTTGCTGTCCTTGGCGGCAGTGGAAGGAATTTCTTAAGAGACTTTAATATCCCAAAGCAGCTCCAAGCTAATTTTTTTATCTGGGTCGAGAAGGACAACTGCTCGTCAAACCAAACACCCAGATGTTTTACTGGTAATCCAGATGAAGATGGCATCGGATAGTTGGATGGCCAGAGAGATTCCCTGAATCAGGGGGAAACTTTCCATAAAGAAGGATTTCGGACTTATCCTCATTACATTTGAACTGAGCAGCACAGAGCCATTGGAAGACAGCTGTCAGACACTCTTTCGCCTTCAAAGTGGAGAATTCCGATTTACCCCAGGTGAACAGAAGTTGGGTATCATCGGTGTAAGCAAACAATCTTGGCACCCTGCTCTTCCGCTAACTGGACCAGAGGAGTGACATAGATATTAAAGAACAGGGGGCTCAAAGAGGACCCCTGCGGCACTCCAGTGGACACAGATTGAGGTGGAGACGAGAAAGGCGGGAGCCAGACCTGTTGCGAACGCCCCTCGAGGAAGGATTGCAGCCACATCCAAGCCAGCCCAGAGATACCTATGTCCGCCAACCGGGTCAAAAGCAGGGAATGGGGAGCGGTATCAAATGCCGCCGACATGTCCAGCATTATGAGGGCTGCACTTCCACCAGCGTCCAAACAGTCTCGAATAGCTTCAGAGACTTCGACTAAGGTGGACTCAGTACTGTAGTCAGCTCTAAAACCAGATTGCTGTGAGTGGAGTAGGCTAGCACATTCCACAAAACAGTGAGCTGTTTGTTAACTGCCTTCTCACAGATTTTCACCACACAGGGGAGCAGAGAAATTGGATGATAGTTCCCTGAGTACCCAGGGTCAAGTGAGGTTTTTTTCAAAGAGAGAGGATCTTCGCCTGTTTCCTCTCTGCCGGAACACCTGCCTCGTGGAGGGAGAGAATAACGAGTTTATTAACCTCAAGGTTGTCTGATTCTGCGACAGAGGCCAAGAGCCTAGCCGCGCGACGGGTCCGATGGCGACCCGGATTTTATGGATTTCAAGATTTTAAGGGACTTCAACAAATCAACGGGGAGGAAATCTTTCAGCATCGACGCGGAAGCTAGTGCCTCGACCGAGGAAGCAACGTCCAGCCTCAGCAGGCTCTGGCTTGTGCTGAGTATGTTCCATTATAAAGAAGAGAGCAGATATAATGAGGCATGAAAAGAAGTGTGTCCTGTTGAGAGGCCCTTCACTAGGGTGAGGATGGCCCTACTATAGGACATCCTTTCACATGGGAAGAACGTAGTTCCTGGGCTGGCAGACTTTGTTGTTAGTGGACTTTCTTGGTTAGACAGTACGCTGAGTACCACAGGTCAGTATAAAAAATATGAGTGAAAATAAACTGCAATATGGCACATACACAATTTATAAGGAGTTTACTGTGCCATTTGGCAACTTGGTAGGTCACTGTCCCTGCCATACTGCTTAGTACCCAGCATCCTAGTCTGCAGGGAACAAAGGCACTCTCACACTTAAAACTAAGTTGACCTAACAACTTCACAAGGCTGGGCAATGGTATGACAGGCTACATATAGCACACATTTAGAGCTAAATTCGAAACAGATACGTTTCTCCCTGAATTCCAATAAAGAGGTTGTAGGTGCTTAAATATAAAATATGTTTATTCCAAAGTTGTGATCCATGTTGAAGTACTAAATACAGATAATCTTTTTCTTGTGGACTTTTGTAAGTGCCTGTTACATTTTTAGCATTGTTATTGAAATGGCTTGCTCTTAGCAGAAGTCCCTATACTGTGGATCCATTTCTGATCCCTTAACCATCAGATTAATCTTTGCCAATAGAAATATTCAGCAATGCACCAACTATCATGCGTTTCTCTTCCCATTTGATGTCTTTCGATGTTAAAGGTCCTGTAGGTGAGCAGTGATGGCCATGTTGTATTTGCTGCATTACTACTGCATTGGCTTACAGACGTGACAAGCATAGACTTGAGAAGTTCAGGGACAGAACTGCCATCCATCAGTCATTACCACCTCTCCCCCTTTCATGCCAGTTGTCAAAATGCTCAGCACTGACATATTATATTGTCTTTGAATAACAAATGAAAATTTATTTGAGACTCTTTCAATGTGCAGTGTTGTCTCTTGTAACCACATTTCTATGTCCACCCCCTTTTGCCATGCCTAGCAACAGTGCTTCAAGAGCATTAATTTGTAATGGGCCTCGGTGACCTCTGCTCCCACTGCAGGAAGAGCACACCCAAACTGTGTGGTGTGCCTTTGCTGGTCTATTGTCGTAGTTCCTTCAGATGCAGCCACTGGTGTCCCCTGGAAGTTGTTATCAGGTGCCTTGACGGCCATTTGAGTACCCTTACTCTTAGTTTGGGCTTTCAACTCATTCCTGCAAAGAACTGTCCCCCACATGCATCATTGTGACATTTTGCACTTCTTAATTTGCGAAAAGTAAGGAATCGCAAATTAAGAAGTGCAAAATGCTATGCATCATTATTTTCGGTATTCATTTGTGATTCGGTAAAAATCGCAATTTTTACCGAATCCCAAATAAATACCGAATTCTTAAGTTAATTTTCGCAATTCCCATTGATTCCTATGGGCCAAAAGGCCCATAGGAGTCAATGCAAATTGCGAGTGGCACTTAGAAAATTTCATGGGTGCAGGGGGGGGTCCAAAGGACCCCCCCCTGCACCCCTGAAATGTATTTTTCGCATCATGTTTCACACACACATGTCCTAAGGACATGTGTGTGTGAAACATGAATGTTGAAAAAAAAAAAATTTCAGCTTTTTAAACACTTTTTCCAAATTTACCGAGTGGTTCAACCACTCGGTAAATTTGGCACCCTAATTGTGAATTCACAGTTTTAAATTTAATGATGCATTGCTTTTAAGAAATCGCACATCTGCGACTTCTTAAAAGCACCCGCAATTTTAGAACTCGCAAACATGTTACAAATTCTAAAATTGCTTCATGCATCCCAAAAAGCACTTTTGCATTCGCAAACGGCCGATTTTAAGGAATCGCACCGTTTGCGACTACAAAAATGCTTGATGCATGTGGGGGTGTGTGATCAAGGACTGATATTTATTCTTCCAGATTCACAAAAGTGCCCCCACACCAGGCTCCCAGAACTAATTGCCTCTCCAGCCCAAGTTCAGCAGACTAATTAAAGTTGTTATTTTTTGGTTTATAGTTATGCATGTCACTTTACTGTGCGTTTACTATTCATTCATTCAATAATCTTTATTCAGATATAAAATATCCTTAAAAGCACAGTTCAAGAATACCAGCAACAGTTCGACTTTTGTTAAAAACACAATATAAATACAATAAGTAAAAGAAAGGGGCGTTATCTGATTACAAAGACTTCGGTTATGACTGTATGTTAAAAGAACAAATTATACAAAACAAACAACATCATAGGGATAGTTGAAAACGGGCAGAGAGCAGCATAATTATCTTGAGCACTTTCAAAGGTTTGACAAACAGATAGCAGCATATTACAATGAAGTGCAGTTGATTGTAAACAATTTTAGCAGCACGATATACGGTTCAACAAACAAATAGCAGCATATTATAATAAAGTGCATTTGGTTGTAAACAGTTTTAGCAGCATGATATAAGGTGCAATTTAGGTTAAATCTTTTAGGGTAGTCCAGTCCACAGGTAACGATTTTGTTTGGTGTTCCGCACTATAAGGCATAAGTTAAATCGTCCAGTGGAAAACAGTGTTGCGTATTCAGGGACACCCAAATGCGTTACAAAGTGCTCATGGAGGCACGTGAGCGAACTGCCACTCTCAAAAAGGAGCTGATGCAGAAAATCTCAAGTCTGAGAATTTCCCAATATGCTATCCTATAATTAATGTTTGCAGTAGCCTTAAAGTGGGGAATCAAATACTGTTTTGTATATTTTTGATAAAGATTGCAGAAAAATAAAAAATGTTAACAATGTTTGATTACTACGGGTGCCACAGGGACAGGGCATTTGCTTGAGGTTAGTATTGAATCCTAAAGGAAAGCAAAGTGAGTATTTTAGGGTGCCGTCCCTAAGGCAAAAGAGCCAACTTCTCTGCCAACGACTTATGTTCTTCAGGAGATATTTAGAAGGCATATGTGTTAGGGGCTGTCAGCCTCCACTGTTTACATACAAACACTGTTTGAAACAAACAACATCTTACGGGAATCCCAAACTGGTTTCCGCCCGGGCCATGGCACAGATACTGCCCTCCTCGCCGTCATCGAGGAGGCAAGGCGCATACTGGATTCAGGAGGGTCAGTGGCAGTGATCCTCCTGGATCTCAGCGCAGCCTTCGACACAGTCAACCACCGTGTCCTCCTCCATCGGCTCGCGGCAGCAGGGATCACCGGGACGGCACTTAGTTGGACAGAATCCTTCCTCACCGGACGCACGTTCCAGGTATGGGACGGCATCTACCACTCAGCCACCCTCCCCCTCACAAGCGGGGTCCCTCAGGGATCTTCCCTGAGCCCGACGCTGTTTAACGCCTAAATGGCTCCCCTGGAAGACGTGGTGACACCATTTAACATAAAAATGGTAAGCTACGCTGATGACACTCAACTGGTCGTCTCTCTATCCCAACTAGCCGACCACCCAGAGAAACTGGCGAACTGCCTTACCCAAATACACAGCTGGATGAGTGATTCATCACTAAAATTAAATGGGTCTAAGACCGAAGTGATGCTCCTGGGAAAACAATGGGCAACCATCCCCCCAACAGTCTGGCCCGACGTATTCGGAGAAATCCCCTCCCCGAAGCGTGAAATCAAAACCCTTGGAGTATGGCTCGAACCGGAGCTCACCATGAAGACGCAAGCGGCCAAAACTGCTGGCACCTGTTTTGGGCTCATGCACACCACCCGTAAGATCCTCCCATTACTACCTCCTCCCTCTAGGAAACTTCTTATCCAGGGGCTAGTATTGTCCCGTCTTGACTACAGCAATATGGTCTACCTGGGCGCTCCAGAGGCCACCCTGACTAGACTACAGCGGACACAGAACGCTGCGGCCCGTCTGCTCACGAACCTTCCTTCGAGAGTGTCAGCAAAACCAGCCCTCAAGGCTGGCTCCCTGTTCGCCAAAGGGTGGAATTCAAAGCCATGTGTACAACACACAAACTTATCAACGGATCTGGCCCTACTATCCTCAGCAGCCTGGTCACCCCCTACAAAGCATCCATATCCCTCCGTTCAGACAGTGAGCACCTGGCCAACGTCCCCAAATTCAGAAGGACCCGCACCGGAGGCCGACGTTTCTCGGTGCAAGCGGCCGCGAGATGGAATTCCCTCCCACGCACCCTCAGACTGGAAGCCAGCTACCTGACCTTTCGCAAAAAACTGAAAACGCACCTATTCCCGAAATAACTGTTCCTCCTCCCTCCCTCTCCTTACAGGATAAACATTCTCCTTACAGCGCGGGGATGCCCTTGGGTCACCAGGCGCTATACAAATAGCTAAAATAAATAAATAAATATACCTAGCGACTGATGATTTTGAGAGCTCTAAGGCATATCTTGCATTTTTATAAGATTCATATAGTGCATTCATAAGAGTCTTTTTATTTATTCCCTTTTGGCCCAAGAGATTCAAAAAGATGTGCTCTAAATTCACACTACTTAAACTTTTTCTAGTTTATGCACTTTTTCTAGTTTATGCACCCTCCCATGTCGCAGTTGAGGCAGTTGGCTATGATCTCCCTTGTCAAAGTCGCAGCCTGGTTTTGCCAAACTTTTAGCCAAAATATAGCTGGACGGGACCTAATAAATTCTCCTATATAAAACAGATTTAATTCCTTATGACATACAAAGTTTGGTGAGGAAATTTGGTCCCCTAGGATTTTCCGACAGAATCGGTATTCCTCTCTCTGGATTTCAATGCAGTTTGAAAAAACCCAGACTTCAGCGCCATATGTGGCAGTGGGAATGCACTGTGTTTTATACATTTTAGTTATAGATAAGACTACCTCTGCTTGTTTGGGTTGTGGAAGACTCAAGATCGGGTTTGTCACTTTTATACATTTATTTCTGCTATGAGCAGCATGGGGTGTCAGAAAATACTAGTCCCAGGTATGGGAAAGTGCGGGTGCATAATAGATGTTCAGAACCTGAGTTTATTGAATTTATACAATGTTTTTTTGGGCCACAGGTCATTATAAAAGATTTTTTTTTTAATTGGTGCAAAGGTCTAAGTCTGCCATAAAAGCTAAAAAAAACCTAACTAAAGTGCGTAGTGTGTTCGGAGTGCGGCCCATTCGGACAGCATCATACGCATATAGTAGGGCGGGGAGTACATTGCCTTTGATGTTAGGTATGTCGTTGGTAAGCTCTGACAGTACGTTATGTAATTCATTTATGTATAGGATGAATAGAAGAGGGGCCAGTACACACCCCTGTCTGATCCCTCTTCCAATAATGATATCCCTTGAAACCTCCCCGTTGTTGCTAATCCTTGCCCGTGCCTCCAAGTATCTGTGCAAATATGCTAAAAAATGAACTAATGTCTCAGCCAACCCATATTTTAAAAGGACCTGTTGACAAAATCAGAGGCTGAGGTAAGGTCCATAAAGGCCAGGTAGATGGGTGACTTCCGGGCTATCGTCTACTTGCCAACAATTAGGTTTAAATTAAGGCACTGTTCCACTGTTCCTAATTTACTTCTAAAGCCCAGCTGACATCGGTTTAAAATAAGTTCCCTTTCAGCCTAAGACCTCATTTTGTTAAATAAAATGCGCCTGAGGATCTTCAAAGTATTGTCAATCAGGGAGATTGGTCTGTAGCAGCCAGGGTTGGCACGATCTCCTTTTCTAAAAATGGGCACAATTATGCTGGTAGACCAAGTGCTTGGAATAGAAGTACATGTTAAATTGTTAAAAACATTAAGTAGAAGGGATGCCCAAAAATCCGGTTTATGTTTAATGAGGACAATGTGAAGCCCGTCTGTCCCTGGGCCTTGTTGCCTAAACTTTGGTGAATGGCGTCCTCAACTTCTGACAATGATATAGATATCCGTGTGACAGGAAGGCGGTTAAACGGATCCACAGTCTGGGGCGGGGCTATATACATTTTTGAAAATGGACTTCCCAAGCTTCACTAGTTATGTTGCAGCTTAAGGGAGTAAGAGTAAGGCCCATAGACCTCATGTCTTTAACTGCTGCCCAGTAACCGCTCCCATCGCTAAGTGTAGCGGCAAGGGCAAGGTTGTCCCAGCATTCTTTTAAGAGCTCATCCTTGCGTTGCCTGACTACTTTTTTATAACGTGCGTTTACTATACTTACAGCACAAAATGTAAAGCATGTATGAAAATACTATTTAAGTTCACGGGACTGCATACGCATATGCATAGTTTATGTTTTGATACTAATCCCTAGCGCACATTAGTGAGACATTTCTCCAAGGGGTAAAGTAGGCTTCACTCACCAAATCATAGACCCTTCCCATGGGAGGTTACAACATTTACCAAGCCCATACTTTAAAGCGCCCAAATGTTAGTGGAGTTATTGATGGGAGGCTTGAAATATGTCCCTGGCTAACAGACAGGAAACACAGTGTCATGCATCTCTGCATTAGTTGCACATCACATGCCACATCTGTTGTGCTACTATGCACAATGCCAGCATGCCAAACAAAATCAAACAACTAGATTGTTGAGGGGGAACTGATTCCTAATACGGATCGCAAGTCAAAACAATTTCTAAGTAGATATGACAGGCTGAAAACAAGGAATAAAGGACACATTTGAATTATAGTTCAAAATGCCAATTCTATTCTTGGGAGCACACCTGAAAATCCATGTTGCTTGTAAAAGATACATCTAATTAATTTGAGTTATCCTAACTTTTGGAGTGTTGTCAAACGGAGGTGTTTCATACTAATTTATGGTATTGAGGTCCCACTGTTAAGAGAATAAAGAGCCATAGAAAGATCAATTTTAAAGGAGCTATAGAGCAACAAAATGTGGCTATTGTTCGTGGACTGCCGTGACACAAGTGATTTTTCGAGTTCATCTGTAAGACCCTGTGTATGAGTGCTGAGTTTTTACATCCAACTCTGTTCTCTACTCCAAAATATTTGTTTTGTTACACTAGTTAAGCCTCTGCTATCCACCGCATTTATGACCACCCATTGTAAATCCTGATCTCTATGTCCCTGGTCTATATAGTGATTGTTAAGTTTTGTAGTTTTCTTGCACCTAATGTTGATCTTATGTTTGTTGATCACAATGCGAACATTCTTATCTTTTTATGATGTTTTCCACTCTATTGTAAACATTACTATATTTCAGTCACACATATGAATTTGTTTTTCTCTTCTTTTGGATAGTTGTCCAAAACATGTATACGTATTGTTGTTCATTCCTCATTTTTTTAAGCCTACTGACAATGAGTGGTGTATAATGGCGGTTCTGAAGTTACTCTGATAGACTCTCCACCTGTTTTAATCTCTTATCGTAGAACAATTCCATTGTAATCTGAGTAATTGTCCCAATGGGAGATTCTCTTGGAGTGGTCCAAGTTAGTAACTGTCGAATGACAGCAGATTATTCTTGTCAGTGGGTGTCTGAAATATGCCTGGAGTCAGGGTACCCTCTCTTGCCATGATATGTAGGTCCACAATGCCAACTCATCATTTGATATAGTATGTATACATGTAAGAAATAGATTATGACTGTTAATCCAGTGCATGATGAATCCATCAACTGTTTCTGTATTTCCTTTCCATATCATAAACACATTGTAACAACACCACACCCTGAAGTGTTGTCTGTATTCATTTCTGTTAGACTAAAGGGTTGACTCAGATTGATGTACATACTGGCAAGGTATACTAGGCGCAAAAGTACTGCCTATAGAAGTGCAATGTGTTTGCAAATAAAGCAATTCTTCAAATGCAATTTTTTTTGTCAAAGATATTCTGGATAGCTCTATCACCAGGTTTCTGGGTTTGATATATGTCTAGTGACACTGATATAGAATATCTTATATAACCACAGTGTCCCTTCCTGAAGAATATTAGTGAGAAGAGATTCAATATCTAGTCAATCAGGCATTCATTACTTTGATCTCATTAAATGTAGTCCAATAGGTGCAACAATTAAAATTTGATACATATATACAATGTGGTTATCCATGATCCAAACATATTAGTCCAGCATACATGCTCTTCCCGACAATGCAATTATTGCGAATGATCCTCAGTTAGTGTCGACGTTTCGACCCACAGAATAAAACTCCCTATGACCAGGCACCTACAAAACTAATTTGTAAGAATATCTATTAACCTCATGGGCATATTTCTTATTGCCAACACACAACTATCTGAATGAAACACGTACCTTTCAACTGTATGTAACTCGCTTTTATGGAGGTCTCATTCAGTGGAGTCAATATTCCTTTCTATAATGAATTAACATAAATGTGTCACCTTGCATCACCTTGTTCGAATGCACCCAGATTCCGGTGATTGGGCAAACTGGGGTTTAGTACTGTGTTTTTCTATGAGATCTTCTAGCATCACCCTAAAAGGGAGGAGCCAATAATATGGATGTCACCATGCTGTCCGGATAGGGAAGGACTAATTAATCTGCCATTTCTGTGCAGGGATGAGGAAAACGAGTGGAAGATGAGGATACCAAAGTATCCTGTGTTAAGTTCAGTTAGTTGTAATGAGAAACTGCTTCATAACAGAGCTAGTTACTTTAAATTAATATTTTGTACCCTGCTCCCACCCACAGCTATTCTCTGCTTATAGACTAAGGGCCACATGTAGGTAATCAGATTTTACCGATTCTTAAATGCCGAATTTTACCGATTCGGTATTCAAAAATCAGTAAATGAGATGTAGGTAAAAAATCGGTATTTTTTACCGATTCGGTAAAAGTCGGTATCGGACTTTCGGAATTTACCAAATTGGTATTTACCGAATCGGTATTTCCCGAATCGGTATTTCCCATTCATCCCTATGGGCCCAAAGGCCCATAGGAATGCATTGAAAATACCAATTCGGTAAATACCGATTCGGTAAATTCCGAATCGGGAAGCAAGCAAAAGTGGAACTAATGAAAACAGCCAATCATGTGCTACCACCCTCCCCCTCCCAACCAGGAAGTGGCTACCCAGGCAGCTGCAACTCATTAGAAGGTTCTGGAGAGGCAGTCATAGCTGAGCAGAGACACAGAGCAGCAGGGAGTGATTTCTGGGAGTGTTTCACAGTGAAAATGGCTAGCAGCAGTGAGAGTCAGAAGGGAGAGAGGAAAAGGAAAGTTAAGTTCAGCAGCATGGAGCTGCAGGTACTAGTGGAGGAGGTGGTTAGAGTCCACAAACAACTTTCTGGCAAGCAGTCCCTCACTGTACCTGAGTCAGCTAAACGCAAGATGTGGCTACACATTGGTGAAAGGGTCAATGCTGTGGGAGTCACCAGCAGGAGCATTGATGACCTCAAGAAACGCTTCTGCGACATCAGGAGCCTCACAAAAAAAAAGATGGCAGAGCTACACAAGCAGGCTGGTCTCACCGGTGGAGGCAGGAACCCAGCGCCCCCCCTGACTGACCTGGAGGAGTTGGTGGCGTCAACCATCGAGCCAGACAGTGTAGTGGGACTGGGAGATGTGGACAGCTCAGCCAGAGCCAAAGCAAAAGGTAAGACGCATGCGCAGCATGACACCCCATACCAACCAGCTTCCCTTAACCCTTTGTGCACAGGCCAACCCCAGTCCAGTACAGCTAGCACTATACAGGAGCAATACATTATGGGAAATGTAGTCAGCTAATATAAGACCATGTGTAACTGCACAGACATCAGCAAGGCAGTGAAAGTAATGCAGATTAATGAAAGTAAAATGTGTAAAGAATTTATTTTAGTGACTGTGACACAGTAGCACTCAGTTGACATACGCTTATTTATACCTAGGGGCAACATCAGCCAGTCAAGCCACACCAACAGCAGGGACTGCAGCAGCGAGGGAGGACAGTGACGAGGCAGGGCCAAGCCATGTCCATGCCTTGCAGGAGGAAGAGGACACAACTGCCATCACCCAGGAAGAGGAGACAGTCCAGACCCCCGAGTTTCCCCACTCCCCACACCTTTCCCAATCCCCTTCATTGGTATTCTCTCCTGAGACCTCCCCATCAATGTTACTGCCTGCACCTGCAACCTCACCAGCCAGGAGGCGAGTCGTGGCCCCACTGCCAGTGATGGAGGCAGCAGAGGCTGAGGCTCAAGAAACTGCACCTGTGAGTCCTGCTGCACTGCAGCCCACCACTGAATCTTTCACCATGCGCAGACGTCAACGCAGGCCCAGCAGTGCAGGTGGACCTGGAGATGGCACTGTGTTCCGGAGGCTGGAGGGGAGCATGGTGCGCATCCAACGCATGCAGGGGAAAGCAATACAGGCCAGCCACCGCCAATTCCGTGTCCTAAACCAACAAATTGGAGAAATGGGGAAGGGCATCAGCAACATGGTAGAAAGCAACAGGGAGATATCAAAAACCAATGCTGACCTAGCTGCAAGAATGCAGCAAATGAGTACTGAAATCACCCAGCTGTGCTCAAAACTGGACAGCATGGAGCACACAAGGCGCAGGGACGCCCGTGTAAACAATAGGGCCATGAATCACCTGGCCACAGCCACAGCACAGCTATGCCGTAGAGGCATTAACATGCAGGAAAGCCTCACTCAGAACACGGCCGAGGTCACCAGGGGCATGGCCAGGATCACCAGTGCCCTCGAGGCAATGATAATATCTCAAACTGCACAGAATCCTGCCCTGGATGTGGCTGAGGGAGACGACAGCAGTAGCCGCAGTAGCTTGGCAAGCGCTGTGGTTCAGCCTCGTAGGAGCAGCAGGCACCCAGCTGAGCCTGCAGGCCATGAGGAAGACAGTGAGCAACATCCCAGTGGCTCTGGGAAGCGCGGGCACAAATGACTTTCCCAGTGTGGGTGATGTAACCCAGGACATGTTGTCCCCACCTTTCCTTACTTTAATTTGTTGCACTTAAGTGCTTTAACATTGTGGCAACATAAAAATAGGTTCGTCCCATACACAACCTGTCTGTGCCTCATTACTTACTCAGAAATAGTTGCTTGTTATTTCCTCACGTCTGTATCTGACATCACTTGGTGTTGTCACTCCAGCAGGTTGTCTGTCAGGCACAGCATTGTCATCGTCATGATCCTCGTAGTCAGACAACTCCACCTCAGTACCCTTCCTCACACTCAAGTTGTGCAACATGGCACAGGCAGCAATTATCTTGCAGCAGGTGATGGGGGTATACTGTCTTGCACCTCCACTCTTGTGAAGGCATCTAAATCTGCTCTTCCAGATGCCAAAGGTCCGTTCTACCACATTCCGTGTACTTTTGTGGGCCCGGTTATACCTCCTTTGGCTGGGTGTGGAGGGGTTGAGGTAGGGAGTGAGGATAAATGAACGTAGGGCATATGCACTGTCTCCTAAAAGGGAAATGGGAATACATTACTCACATGCATACTTGTAATTCTTACTGCAATAGGTGTTGAAGGGGTCGCACACTGTGTCTTACCTAGGAGGTATCCTTCCCCAAATTCCCCTGCAGACAGCCGTGCATAGATGCCGCTGTTCTGAAAAATATAGGAGTCGTGGGTACTCCCAGGGAATTTCGCAACAAGGTCTGTGATGACGAACTTTGCATTGCAAATCACCTGTACATTGATGGTGTGGGTGGACTTCCTATTCCTGTAGATGTATTCTGTGGCAGCAGGGGGACAAATGGGGATGTGCGTGCCATCAATGCAGCCGATGATATGGTGAAATCTAGCCATCTGGTAGAACTCAGATTTGGTTTAAACCAGTTCAGCATGGGTGGCTGGAAAAGAAATGTAATGCTCCATCCTCTGCAACATGGCGTCTAGGAATTTGTGAAAAAACCTTGAGAGGGTGCTCTGGGTCACCCCACCCACCACAGCAACCACGCTCTGGTAGCTCCCAGACGCGAGCAGATGGAGGCTGCACAGCACCTGTACATGGGGTGGAATTGCATGTGCCCTTGGGGTAGTGTGCTGCAACAGTGGTTGTAGGTCCCTGATGAGGTCCAAGATGGTGTCTGGGGCCAACCTGTACCTCTGCAGTATCTCTTCCTCTGTGAGCATGAACAGGGTCACCCTCTGCCTGTAGACCTGCTCCTCTCTCAGCCATTCCCTCTCTCCTTCCTCCTGTAGCCGTAGCTGTCTTGCAATGACATAAAATGCCGCCATTGTGCAAACAGAATTGCATTTTGGGTCCATTTTTATAGGCTGCACCTGGTTACCACCTGATTTGAATCCATGGTAAATACAGACTCTTAAATACCGAATTTGAAGCAAATTCGGTATTTCAGAGCTTACCTACATCTCAATCTTCAATTTGACCTATTCTTAATTACCGAATCGGTATTTTACCCAATCGGTAAGTTTACCGAATCGGTAAATTTTCCGATTCTGTAAATATTCCGAATCGGTATTTTACCGAATCGGCAAATTTTCCGATTCGGTAAATATTCCGATTCGGTATTTTACCGAATCGGTAAATTTTCCGATTCGGTAAATATTCCGATTCGGTAAATTTTCCGATTCGGTATATTTACCGATTTGGCCTAATTTCTATCACCTACATACCGATCGCTCAATACCGGTCGGTAACGGCCGAAAATACCGATTTTCGGCCGTTACCGACCGGTAAAGGGCTACCTACATCTGGCCCTTAACCACTAAACAGGGAGAGAGAGGAAAACAGTAACCCCGGGCGGAGCTGGCATAGTGTCACTGCGCGGAGTTCCACGGATTTGGGAAAAACTCAGGGGAAATCTACTCCCCTCTGCTCCACTCCCCGCCTCCACCCACCTAATAAAAAATATTTTTAAAAGAATTAAAAAAGAAAAAAACACACTTACCTCTACTGTGGCTTCTCTGGGCTGCCCTCCTCCTCCTCGCTGTCTCTGCCCTGAAATCCCCTACATCGGCTGTACATCCATGCGCAGTTCTCGCAAGACGTACGTCCGACATAGGGGGTTTGCAGGGAAGAGACCACGGTGAGGAGGAAGAGGGCAGCTCAGAGACACCACAGCAGAGGTAAGTGTGTATTTAATAATTTAATTATTTTTAAAATATTTTTTATCAGGGGGCTGGAGGCGGGGAACCTATTTTTAGCAGGGGGGCTGGCTAATTCCGGTCTGTTGTGGAGTCAGAGTTTTGCCTAAACTCCGCGTTCTCAGCTGAGCACGGAGTTGGCAAAACTCTGCACACTCAGCTGGCGGAGCGGAGTTTTCTGCCCACCTGTTGAATATAGGTCAGCTAATACATCCTCCCGACCAACCTTACCCCCACAAAAGAGCTTAGTGGACAGCTGTAATTTTTTCATTTACTGCCTAATTTTGGCATAGGAAAGTCCCTTTTTGGTAGATGAAAAGACCCTCTTTCTCAACTGTCCACTAAGCTCTTATTTGAGGTTGCAGCTGCAACCACAGGGCAAGGAGTGAGAAGAACAGCGTCACATCTTAATAGATATGGTACTTGTTGGGCTTGGCCCTTTTGGCAGGTTCACCCCTGAACTTTTTGCCTGTTATTATGACATGATGTTAGTTGATTTGTGGCCTCTGCACACTTTAGCACTGTGGCCCAGTGTAAAGTGCGTGCGCTCTCTGAGTGCGTGTGGTGAGATTGGCCTGCCCTCCCATCGGAATGCATGGGGGATATGTGTGTCCATGGTAGTACCTAATGTGGGAGGAGTGCAGGGACGAGTTTGGTATGTGTGAACTCGTGAGATTAAATGCTGCACGATGGTGTGCGCATATTTAATGTGTCTAGTGTAGAAGTGCCACTTTTAGAAGTTGGCATTTCTGTGTGCAGTGAATGTGAATTGACTTTCTGGCTTGTGAGTGATAGGGGCTGGCTGGTGTGCTTGGCTCCCGGAGCCAGGATGGGTCTGCCCTGTGGTGAATAGGGAGATCTGCATTTAGATGGGAGGGAGGAGTTGCACCTGGGACCTGAATAGGGCTGGGCCTTCCCTCCACAATGCTGGCTCCACCCCCTGTGGTGCGTCTGATGTCCCTGGCCCATCCTGTGAATAGAGGAGAGGAGCTAAGCAAAACAAAATGCTCAAGTGCTCCTGAACCAGTTGTAACTGGTTTCCTCCTAGCCCTGTGCTGTGTCACAAAGGGAGTGTTGTGTATAAAAGAAGGGGCCGTGACCCCATGAAAATGTTCTTGTTTTTCTACTTGAATCTACCAGGGGCGTGCTGCTGCTGGGGCGCAGGGGAAGGCTTGCCTCTCTGGGCCCTGCCCAGCCCTGGATGCCTGGAGGAATTCTTGGGACCCTTCTTCCGGGCCCAGCTATGTCCTAGGACCCTTTTCCGCTATTCTTCCCTTGAGGGGCCGGTTGTCTGTACCTTTAGCGCCTGGGGCGCTTTATTCCAAGTATGTCCGCTCATATATTATTCCTAACGGGTGCCCACCCCACGTCATGGCTGCCTATTTTAGTTATTTCTATTGCAGGTGCCCACCCTGTATTATGGCTGCCATACTTGTCCTTTATTTAAATTACGGGTGCCCACCCCATGGTTGTGCTCGTATTTAATTGCACGAGTGCCCACCCCGTGACTTTGGGCTGTTTACTTACGGGTGCCCACCCCGCTTTCATACCGCATTTACTTAGATTCAGTCGGAGGGAGCCTACCCCTCGCTGTCTGACTCTTTTTTTATGTCCCGGGCTGCTCCAGCGCGACCCGGAAGACAGGCACCATCCCTGGGTCGTGGGCGGAGCCTGGTGGATTTCCCTTCTGCTTCCCCCGGCTTGGGGGAAGCCGTGCAGCGCCTCGCCGGTCTCCCGAACAGGGAAAGACAGAGCAGGATTCTACATGGGGCTCCTGTGATGAGGACAGAGCCCCGCATGCTGGCCTGGTGATGCCCCCGGCCCCAAGGGTGGGACCGGGCGAAGGGCCGAGGACCGCCGCAGAGAGGAGTTCCCCTCTGAAAAGAGCCGGTGAGTAAAAGCCGGCTGGGGGAGTGATGTCGAGGCCCAGTGGAGCCCATACTTTGTTGTTTAGGGGGGTGGTGTTGGGCACGTTGTCGATGCCCGCCCCCCACCCTGTGCCCCTAACAGGCAGTGCCTAACATTGAGCTGCCCCGTTTTGCAGCGGGTCGCTACACCGAGCTTGGGATATTTTTACCTTAAAGTGCCTATTTGTTTCCGGAGCCAGTGTGTTCCAAGGGGGTCTGATTATTTTCAGAGCCAGGTGGCTCCAACGCTTGGGCAGGATGAATTCAGGAGCCAGTGCGCTCCCTGAGGACATGTGCATTTCCAGAGCCTAGATGGCTCCCACATGTACTTTACTAATTGACTGGGCCCCGTGTGGCTCCAACGTGTGGCATATTTATTCCTGAGGGCCAGTGAGAGCCCATGCCGCATTTTTACTGACACAACAGCCGAGCAAGTAGTGGGCAGCTGCACCGTTTAGGTGCCATTTCAAGTGAGATTCCCTGGGAGGGACAGTAGGGGCACAGAGGTGACAGGCCCTCCACGGCTGTGCAGCACTTAGTGCCAGTTGCAGCGTTTAGGCCTCCATTTTATTGTTCTCAGCTGCCCAGCAAGTAGTGGGCAGCTGCAACATTTAGGTTGGTGCAGTGGCGCGCCCTTGACATTCGCTGCCTAGGCAGCAGCCCTGACTTTGGGACATAGGGCGTTTGAGCCCCCCTTTCTGAGATGGCCAGTTGGCCAGGGGGATTACTACATTTATAGGGCGCCAGGACCTAATGTGATTTATGTGCTAATGCTTTTGCTGCTAGGAAATGTATTGTGTAGGGTATGTTTTGCGCACCCTGTTTGATACCTCTAGATATGGTTTATGACTATGAGGTTGTTTTGTCTACGTTTGGTTTGTGTTAGGGAGATTATACTTCCCTGTGTGATTTACGCCCCTAGTGTAATTTTTACTTAGGTGGTTAGGGTCTAATATATTTAGACTTGTGGGATGATGTAGTTTATGTCACAGGCTGTTGCAAGGTACAGTGGTTACCAGTGTTTACTGGTTGTACGTTCTGTGTCCTATTTTACTTGTATGTATTATGACCTACTTCACTTTTACCTAGTTCACCTTGTGATGGTTCTGACAGCGGTCCATGTGGCCCTGCCGGGTGTACATAATCCCTTTTAAATATTGCCCCATGCCAGTTGGCCCAGTGTACATTATGTGTTTACTATTCTAATGTGTTTTGAGAATACAAAGGCTATTTTTGATATAACCTTGTGTGGAGTTCCTATTGTTGTGTGCCTTGGATGTTGTGTCCGTGCGCAAATGCTTTACACATTGCCTCCGGGAAAAGCCTTACTGCTCGTGCCATGCTACCTAGGGGGTGAGCAGGGGTTATCTTTGGAGTGTTACTCCCTTGCCCTAACTAGAGTGGTGGTCTCTGCCTGGCTTAGGCACAAGCCTCAGCCAACCACAGATCCCATTTCCAACAGTACTGTTCTGCTTTCTCCCGTTCATGTAACATAGCACAGTAACTTTACTTGCTGTGTGATATTTTAGTAAAACTGGACCCATGTGTATCTTTATTGTTTCCTTAGTTTCATCTCCTTGCTCTTCCTGTAACCACCCTGTAGGAGAAGCAGGGAGGCTGTTGAGAGGCTAAAGGTGGGACAAAGAATTTATCCTGTAATTCGTTGAGAGTGAACGTGCATGTGAAGTCACTTTTTATACTCATGCCACAAGTGAATTTACACCCATTCCCTCTGGAGAAGTCCAGTTGATTATGTTCCACTATAAAGAAAATAATAGATTCAATGATGCATGAGAAGTAGTGTGTCCTGTGATCGCCTAAACTTTTCTATGGCCTCCCACAGGCAGGTGCCCCCCTCTCAATTGTACTAAACTTCCTTTCAGTGGATGAAAGAACTCTGGAAGCGAAAGCTATAGTTACTTTCGTATCCCCACTCTTTGACACAAAACCCCGCGTAACCCTACAGCATTGGCATCTACTGTTATGATGAATTGGTGACCACTTACATACGTTTTTAACACAGGGACATTGGCCAAAATATTTTTAATGTCATGGACAACTCTTTGCGAACGGGCTCCATAAGAGCAGCATACTTGCAAACAAACCTGGAGAAGTACTCCAAGCAATGACCTTAACTGATCCTTGGTACCAGGGGCAGGTACTTCTCTCGGAGCTCTTACAAGATCCTCCTTGGGTTTGATACCCTTGGGCAATGATATATTGTCCCAATACTCAATGTTGTCTGTTAAAAACTTACATTTGTCCTTAGATACGGTCAAACCATGCTTACATAAATTGTCCAGAACTTTATCCAAAATACAATTATGGTCAGAGACATGTTTTGCAAAAAATAGAATATCGGCCTGGAATGCTAGCACACCAGGTACATCCTTAAATAACGTGAACAAGAGCTTTTGAAACACACTTGCCACTGATGCTAGACCAAACGGCAAGCACAGGTACTAAAAGGAGTAATGAAGACGCAAAGAGACTGAAATGCTTTTTTAAGCAAAACTTAGTGGTAAGTTGCCTTCAGGTCAATATTACAAAAAACGTTCACCCCTTCCAAAGTAGATAACAACTCATTGATCTTTGGAAGGGGATGACAGTTCATGATGATGTTCCCGTTCAAAGAGCCTAAATCTGCACACAACCGGATCTTTTTTTCGCAATAAGAACTGCACTGACCAACTCAGTTGCATTAATTGGCTCAATTACTAACTCTGCACAAAGGTGATATTAGTGTCTCCTCAAATCATTTCTGACAGATAGTGGAATAGCCCTAACGTTGTGTTTAATAGGCACCGCACTTGTCTTCAAAATTATTTCATGCTCAATACCTTTGACTATGCCAATGCAATTGGAAAACACAGTAGAACACTTCTGCAAAATGTTGTCCATACTATCAAGGCCACTCTGGACCATCATAACAGGAACGGTGGTCCCAGGTCTCAACACAATGCCTAGTCACCCTTGATTTACCCAACCCATTATGTCATGACCATTAACTGCTAGGCATATCTTTGTAGATATTAATTCACCAGAAAATTGTAAAAACATCCTCAAAATATCATTTAGTAACAATTTCCGACTCTCCATGTGCAACTGCCCTGATATCAGGTGTTTTGAGCAAATCAGAACTCAAGTGCAATTTAAAAGTTTCCTTTGATAGCATAGTTACTGGTGACCCTGAATCCATCATAATTTGTAAATCCACTTGAACTATCGGGACTGACGCATGCGGGGGTGCATGACAAAACACCCCTCCCAAAGTTGAGTGGGTGAGCCTGGCCCACCGACTAAACATAACATTCCTCCTCAACCAACAAAACAAAAATATTAACCCCAAAAAACACAAATCATGACCAATAGCAGTCCACTTCTAGTTGTTAAATATTACAGAAAATCCTTCAAATGAGATGACCTCCCGGGACAGGGTCGAAGGTGGTATCTTTCAGTTCATTGACGACTGGCACCCTCTCCGGTCTCTCTGGGTTTTTCTACACTGGGCAAGGTGTCTCTGTAAGCTGGTGAGGGGGTTGGTTCTTCTAGTGAACTGGCACTTCCTCCCCGGGAGAACAACGGCATCACACTGGGAAAGCTTGGGCTGACTCAAGGAATGACAGATCCTGATCCATCATCCGAGGCCTGCTCAGCATCAATCAAGACCCTGGAGTCACTGTGTTGACAGATACCAGGAGGTATATAGAACTTGAAGAAACAAATGTTCCTGTTGATGGTTGCTCCATCCTTCAGAGCAGTGATCATGGTTCTCTGTACTTTCTGTACACTCCATGGTTCAAGTTCGAAAGATAAACCAAATATTTCTTTAGTGTGTCAATTCTTTACTATTACCAGGTCTCCCACCTTGATGGAGTTATGTTTAGCTCTGCGGACCTTGGACATGTGTGCTTCTTTGGACGATGTCTCTGCAACTTGTCCGCTACTCATTTCTGCGTGGTTGACAAAATTTCCAGTTGAGGAATGACATCACCAACTGGGTGATTCATGCTCAAGGACACTTGAGTGGAGTGAGGGGTCAGCCGATACTCTTACGGGAAACAATAAAGAGCACAGTCTACATCCTGCTCATTTGCCAGAGCAATTCAGAAGATTTTCTTGCAAGTGCACATGAAGCGCTCCACTTCTCCATTTGCTTTGGGGCCATCTGGGTGTGATTTTCCGGTGGTGTATGCCCTTGGATTGTGGATGCTCTGCAAAATCTTGCTTCAAGAAAGGGGGACTGTTGTCTGTTCGTAGTTCTTTGAGTTGTCCGTGAGTAGCCATGATCTTTCCCAAACGAGAAATGGTCTGGCTGGCGGCGATGCATTTTAGGATCTCAATCTCTAGATATTTTGAGAAGTCATCCATGACTACCAGCATATTTCGCCTATCCGTGAGACTTCCGAAATCTGCGCTGGCCCGCTGCCATGGAAATGGCAGAATGGCTTCAGTGATGATGGCTGGCGGCGGATCAGCAGGACAGGCAGCTTGGCAGAGGGAGCATTGATGCACCGCTTGCTCCACTAGGGTGTCCAAACTGGGGAACCACACTTTGCATCTTAGTTGGGACTTTGTCCTATCAACCCCTTGATGGGCCCAATGTGCCAGGTCGACCACCCTCTGTTACAAACGTCCAGGAACCGTCAAGAGTGATCCCCATCAGGCAGCCCTCTGGAGATATTACCAGCTTGTTTCTCACGTTATACAGGGATGTTAAGGCTAACCTTGCTTCTTCTGTGCCGTGTACAGTTTTGTCTAGCAAAGTATTCCACTTTCCAGATTGCACTGCAGAGAGGCTCAGTTGAATGCATTAATCAGATTTGGAGGCCTCAATGATTTCATCCAGCGATATAGGGAGTAGCCTGGACCATTCGACGATGAGCTGGATATATTCTTCTATTTTCTTGGCATCTAGTTCCTTATGTCTGGTAGCTGGACAGGCATGTCCGGAAAGGTAATCCCCTGAGTTTCGAGTTCCTGGGCTGAAGACCACTGTGAAGGGATAGTATTGTAATTGAAGGATCCATTTCTCAATTTGAGATGGAGGCTTTGAGGATGATCCAATGAACAAAGGAATGAGAGGTTTGTGGTCCATGTGTATGATGAAAGGCTGTCCATAAAGGTATACATGGTAATTACGGTACCCCCAATGGATGGCAATGGCTTCCTTCTTGATGTGTGAATACCTCTGTTCCATTGCAGTCAGCGCTTGACTGGTGTATGCCAGTCAGTGGGACTAGCGTTGACTGACAGCTCCAACTCTTTGGCAGGGTCAAAATAGGCTAATGTAGTGTTGTCCGGGAGAGCGCGTTTGGTAGCCTGTTCCGGTCCCCAGTCCCATACTGCATTGGACTTGACCAACTCTCTCAGTGGAGCGGTGAGGTCTGTGAGATTGCGAATGAATTGGCTACAATAAGTGACCATGCCCAGGAAGCTTCTTACTTCAATGACATTGGTGGGGCCAGGGGCAGCTTGAATATCCTGGACCTTGAGGGGTCTGGCGACACCCCATCCTGTGAGAAGTGGTGTCCAAAAAAGGCTATCTCTTTCTTGAGAAACTCACACTTTTCATTGTGGAGTGTAATCCATTTTCCATGAGACGTTGAAACACTGCCCTCAGATGGTCACGGTGTCCTTCCAACAAGGGGGCGTGAACAAAAATGTCATCACTGACATTAAGGACTCCTTCAAGAAAGGCAAACACACTTCGAATGGTGTACTGGAAGACCTCTGCGGCACTGGAGACTCCAAAGCTGAGGCGTTTGTACCTTCTCAGACCCACGTGGGTGGATAACATGGTGATGACTCGGGACACCGGATCTAGCTTCAATTGGTGATGCCCAGCACATAGATCCATTTTTGAGAACCATCTCTAAACACTAACTTCAGCCACCATATCATCCACAGTGGGTGTGGGATGTCTTTCTCTTTTAATGGCCAAGTTGGGCAGACACATGGCTATGCAAATTCAGACTTCTCCAGGTTGCTTGGGTTTATGGGCCACAACAATTGGAGACACCCAGGGAGTCGGACGATCCACTCTCTCAATGATGCCAGCCTGTTTGTTCAATTCTTCTACCACCTTTGGCTGTAGGTGGAATGCTACTAGTTGGTGTCTGAAGGCTACTGGCTGAATTGATTCATTGATATGTAACTTTATTAAATGGTCTTTTAAATATCCCATGCCTTCAAACAGTGGTGTAAACTGGTTTAGTAGGTTGTCCACACTTTTCTGATGCACACTGAGCGTGACTGTGACCAGCTGAAGGCGTTTTGCGGTCCAACAACTTTTTGTGATGTATATCTTGGTCTGCATCGAGTGAGACTCATGTGTGACCTCGTCTGTGAACACTCTGGTCAATGGGAGAGAACGGTGGACCCGTAGGCATACACCTTGGTGGATGTGGCTCTCAAAACAGGTGGAACAGGCAAAGTGAGCCTCAATGACTGTTGATGGAGGCTCCAGAGTCAATTAGTGCTTGCCCTTTGTGTCCCTCTACGAACACATTAAATTTTGGTATGTGTCTTTCGGTATGCTCTCTGGTTGCATGGCATGTATTACGTGGACAGCACCTTCCACACCATTGTTGTCCATCTGTTATGTTGTGGGAACAGGGGTGCAGCCTAGCAACGCAGGTCCACACAGCATACAGAGCTAGCTATGCAATGACGACACACACTTTTATTACTGCATGGGTAACTCCCCTGGGTCACGCCCCAGGTTTTTTAATAATAACATAGCATTCCTAAGTCACAGTCGGGACAATCGGGACTGACGCATGCAGGAGTGCATGACAAAACCCCCTCCCAAAGTTGAGTGGGTGAGCCTGGCTCACCATCTAAACATAACACCGCCAAGCACAGACTACGGGACCCAAAGAAACTCTGGATTTTTTATTTGGCGACCGGAAAAGCCAAACACAGCAGCCAGAATCCTGCTTAACAGCGGAACTAACACAACAATGTCCAGCGACTCCTTGGAACTTGTTGAAGGTGGGCTCCTCTTGCTCAAAGAAGAGCAAAAACCTTCCTTGTCACTAAATTTGTATAGTGGGCATACCACATGTGATTTGCCCCGGCCAGATTATGACAGCCTCACCCCCTTCTCCCTTTGCCCCACAAATAGGCATGGGCGTAAAATCCGCTCCGATCGCGGATTTTTCGGATTTTCGGCAAATTCGCAATCCGCGAACTCTCGCGAATTTGTCGAAAAGCCGTGAATCCGCTCGCGGCGGATTTTTTGCTTGGTTGCGGCGCGCGGCGTGGTGCACGGCGTTCACTTTCCGTCATTAAGCGTTTGCTGAGTTGTTTTTCTCGATCATATTTTTCTAGTGCCGCGCCATTTTAGATCTTGCTGCGTGATCCCGCGGGAGTTTGGCGCCCGCGAATACGTAATCGCGGCTTGCCACCTTGCACAGCACACCTCGCGAGAGTTCGCAATTGCGAACACGTAGTTGCGGCGGAAAGGAACAATCTCGCACTCGCGAAATAGAGATTTTGCAATTCTGCACAAGAAAATCACCAGCAAACAGGATAAACCTTCAGAAAATTATGGTTTTTATCAGAATCACTCCTCAGGTTGACATTTGCATGGCCTTTTAGGAGTCCATTTTTTTGGGGGGGGAGGAAGGAAGTGCCCCACAGTCTCCAACTTCCTGTTCCTGTCCAGCAGGCTCCTCCCAGTGCTTTGTCCATCTCCTGGTCACTTTCATTTGGATCTGGAGCTGGAAGGATTACTTTTTGTGGGTGCTGCTGGATATTTGGATTTGAGGCCTTTTTGACTGTCTTTGGATCACTTTTGGATTAGAAATCAACTTTCACAAGTAAGTTTGTTTGGGGCATTACAGTTGCTGCAAGTACAATTTTGGAACTTTTTCAGAGCATTAAATAAATTATATTGTGGGTAGCCACAGTATCCAGTAGGACCAGGGTTGGTTAGGGGTGCATGATACAACTGTTTTGTTGAATTTAAACACCATTGAGGCCATGGATGGGCTGGGATTGTGCTGATTTTTGTCGTTTTTTTGGGACTGCTGGTGTGGCCCTTTGCCCAGGGGTGGTGACTGAGTGTTGCATGGGCCTAGTCTTTCTGTGGGGTGTCTTCTTGAATTTAAACATCATTGAGGCCATGGATGGGCTGGGATTGTGCTGATTTTATTGTTTTTTGTCGTTTTTTTGGGGCTGCTGGTGTGGCCTTTTGCCCAGGGGTGGTGGTGCATGGACTGAGTGTGCCTGTGGTGTGGTCTCACTCTATTTAATGTAAACATCATGGATGGCATTGGATTGTGGGGATTTCTGGCTGGTTTTCTTTTTTTTGGGGGTGTACTGTTGATGTGGACTGGCCATGTGGGTGGTGGTGGTGGCCATCTTGAGTGCTGGCTGGTACAGGCAACATGTGCTTGGGGTGTAAGGGGCCATTTTGAAGAGAGGCAGTGTCTGAGGCCTGCACTTATTTTGCCTACTTTTCATCCATTATGCCCAGGGGTAGTGAGTGTTGCATGGGCCTAGTGTTTCTGAGGGGTGTCTTCTTGAATTTAAACACCATTGAGGCCATGGATGGGCTGGGATTGTGCTGATTTTATTGTTTTTTGTCGTTTTTTTGGGGCTGCTGGTGGGGCCCTTTGCCCAGGGGTGGTGACTTGCATGGGCCTAGTCTTTCTGTGGGGTGTCCTCTTCAATTTAAACACCATTGAGGCCATGGATGGGCTGGGATTGTGCTGTTTTTTGTTGTTTTTGTCGTTTTTTTGGGGCTGCTGGTGTGGCCTTTTGCCCAGGGGTAGTGGTGCATTGACTGAGTGTGCCTGTAGTGTGGTCTCACTCTCTTTAATGTAAACATCCTGGATGGCATTGCATTGTGGTGATTTTTGGCTGTTTTTCTGTTTTTTTGGGGTGTACTGTTGATGTGGACTGGCTTGGGGTGTAAGGGGCCATTTTGAAGAGAGGCAGTGTCTGAGGCCTGCACTTATTTTGCCTACTTTTCATCCATTATGCCCAGGGGTAGTGAGTGTTTTGCTGGGCCTAGTCTTTCTGAGGGGTGTCTTCTTGAATTTAAACACCATTGAGGCCATGGATGGGCTGGGATTGTGCTGAATGTTGTGTTTTTGTCGTTTTTTTGGGGCTGCTGGTGGGGCCTTTTGCCAAGGGGTAGTGGTGCATGGACTGAGTGTGCCTGTGGTGTGGTCTCACTCTCTTTAATGTAAACATCATGGATGGCATTGGATTGTGGTGATTTCTGGCTGGTTTTCTGTTTTTTGGGGGTGTACTGTTGATGTGGACTGGCCATGTGGGTGGTGGTGGTGGCCATCTTGAGTGCTGGCTGGTACAGGCAACATGTGCTTGGGTTGTAAGGGGCCATTTTGAAGAGAGGCAGTGTCTGAGGCCTGCACTTATTTTGCCTACTTTTCATCCATTATGCCCAGGGGTAGTGAGTGTTGCATGGGCCTAGTGTTTCTGAGGGGTGTCTTCTTGAATTTAAACACCATTGAGGCCATGGATGGTCTGGGATTGTGCTGATTTTATTGTTTTTTGTCGTTTTTTTGGGCTGCTGGTGGGGCCTTTTGCCCAGGGGTAGTGGTGCATGGACTGAGTGTGCATGTAGTGTGGTCTCCCTCTCTTTAATGTAAACATCCTGGATGGCATTGGATTGTGGTGATTTTTGGCTGTTTTTCTGTTTTTTGGGGGTGTACTGTTGATGTGGACTGGCCATGTGGGTGGTGGTGGTGGCCATCTTGAGTGCTGGCTGGTACAGGCAACATGTGCTTGGGGTGTAAGGGGCCATTTTGAAGAGAGGCAGTGTCTGAGGCCTGCACTTATTTTGCCTACTTTTCATCCATTATGCCCAGGGGTAGTGAGTGTTGCATGGGCCTAGTGTTTCTGAGGGGTGTCTTCTTGAATTTAAACACCATTGAGGCCATGGATGGGCTGGGATTGTGCTGATTTTATTGTTTTTTGTCGTTTTTTTGGGGCTGCTGGTGGGGCCTTTTGCCCAGGGGTAGTGGTGCATGGACTGAGTGTGCATGTAGTGTGGTCTCACTCTCTTTAATGTAAACATCCTGGATGGCATTGGATTGTGGTGATTTTTGGCTGTTTTTCTGTTTTTTGGGGGTGTACTGTTGATGTGGACTGGCCATGTGGGTGGTGGTGGTGGCCATCTTGAGTGCTGGCTGGTACAGGCAACATGTGCTTGGGGTGTAAGGGGCCATTTTGAAGAGAGGCAGTGTCTGAGGCCTGCACTTATTTTGCCTACTTTTCATCCATTATGCCCAGGGGTAGTGAGTGTTGCATGGGCCTAGTGTTTCTGAGGGGTGTCTTCTTGAATTTAAACACCATTGAGGCCATGGATGGGCTGGGATTGTGCTGATTTTATTGTTTTTTGTCGTTTTTTTGGGGCTGCTGGTGGGGCCTTTTGCCCAGGGGTAGTGGTGCATGGACTGAGTGTGCATGTAGTGTGGTCTCACTCTCTTTAATGTAAACATCCTGGATGGCATTGGATTGTGGTGATTTTTGGCTGTTTTTCTGTTTTTTTGGGGTGTACTGTTGATGTGGACTGGCTTGGGGTGTAAGGGGCCATTTTGAAGAGAGGCAGTGTCTGAGGCCTGCACTTATTTTGCCTACTTTTCATCCATTATGCCCAGGGGTAGTGAGTGTTGCATACTTGCATGGCCCTAGTCTTTCTGTGGGGTGTCTTCAATGTAAACATCATGGATGGCATGGGATTGTGCTGATTTTTCTGTGTTTTGTCGATTTTTTGGGGTGTATAACTGAACTGATGTTCCTCTGTCTTCCATTGCTTTTAGGTGCACAAGACTCAAGAGAACCACCAGTGCCAGGAAGAAGTCCTGCAGCGGTGTGTGTGTGCAGCATAACGTCACGCGACGTCACGTCTGGACACAGACAACTCTGCAACTCGTGCAACTGCTGCCTGCTGTTCTGACCTGCTCTGAAGAAGATGGCCCCAAAAAAGTTACCCGTAGCTCCTCTAGCAAGAAAGGTGCCAGTAAGGAGCAGAAGAAGCAAGTTACCAAGGAGACTGGTGTGCCGCCCGCCCCTTTTTTTGGGAGTAAAAAAACAAGTATGCCTGCAGCAGCAGCGGGATCTGCTGGGGACCAAGCTGGCAGCAGCACCCCCGCTCCATTGGGCTCAGTGCCACCACCACCACCACGCCAACTTAAGTCCAAGCCCTTGAGTGCTGCAGAGGCAGCCAATCTACTTGTTCAATCACCATCGACCAGTGATGTTGGCTCATCGCAAGAAAGCAGCAGCAATGTCCCTCAATCAACACAGGTTGTTGTAGCTCATCTGACGAGTGTTGAACAACCACAGCCGCAACAACAATCACATGTGCAAGTACAAGCCCAAGTACATGTGGAAGGAGAGGCAGCGCAAGGAGATGCGCAAGCAGAGGTGCATGGAGGGTCACAAGTGCCCACAATAGTTGTCCCTCCCGAAGTAGGGGCACATCAGGAAATCGACAATCAAGGCGAGGTATCATTTGAGGAAGCCACTCCTCCTGATGATCCTTCATTGTCTTCCACACCCCTAGCAAGGAAGAGATCAAGGGTGGTGTCTACATCTTCTTCAAGCACACCTCCTTCTGATGATACGGATCAAACTTGGGAACCAGCAGCACTGCCGTCTGAGAGTGAGGCACACCATGATCCGACAAAGGTAGTTAAGCGTAAAAGGAAGCTCGTCCAAAGTCTCAGAGTTATGGAGTGTGATGAGGCTCAACAAGAAGTGGCGGATACTGCTGCTGATGAAGACTCTGCCAACGACGACCCAGTCATCATAAAGGTCACTTCAGCCCCAGCGGGCATGCAGCAAACAGACATTTTGACCCTAGCCCGAAGAGCTGCTGAGCGTGATGATGATGATGTTGTCGATGAGGAGGCAGTGGAAACACCACAATCATTGGAGTTAAGTAGTACACCAACTCGTCCCGCTTCCATATTTCTTTCTGGCAAGAAGAGACCTCCATCCACCTCGACCTTAATTAGTGGCGGTGAAAGTGCACAACGTACAAAAGTTGGGCAATCCAGATCCTCCACTTCATCTGGCATTAGCTTCATGACCACCACCACCAGTATCGCCGCCTCCTCCAGGTCCCACAGACACTTCAAGTCCCCAGTTTGGGACTTCTTTACTGTTTGTCAAAAAGATCCAAAGTTTGACATTTGTACCCTTTGTAAGGTTGCAGTTAGTCGTGGTAAGCCAGGTACCAACTATGGTACCGGAGGCCAGAGAGGTCATCTTAGGAGACAGCACACTGTCCAATGGTTTGCGCACCTAGATGCGATCAAGAAAGGCCGAATTCAAGGAAACGTTGATGTTGCATCTGATGATGACGAGGAGGAAGAAGACGTGTCAAACACTTCCCTTACACCCAGTACCCCTGTCAGCAGCACACCCAATGTGAGGCACACTAAGAGTGTTGGAGTGAGTGAGACACCAACGCACAAAAGTTCACCAGCGAGCAAAATTGGGTCAACAAAGTCATTATCAGCCCGTAAATGCTTGGTCCAGGGCAACATTAGAACAATGCTTACTTCAGACGTGCCATATGAACGCAACCACCCACTGACGCGTCTGTATAACACTAAGCTGGCTAAAATGCTAGCTGTGGACCTTCTCCCTTTTTCTTTTGTAGAAGCGGTAGGTTTTCTAGAATTAGTGGCAACGCTCTGCCCTAAATGGAAGGTTCCTAGCCGGTTCTATTTTGCCAGAGTTGCGGTTCCAGCACTACATGAAGATGTGCTGGAGGCGATTGGGGCAGCTTTGCAGAAGAGTGCTGTTCACACAATACATCTGACAACAGACATGTGGACCAGTGGCGCAGGCGCTGATTACATGTGCATCACTGCACACTGGGTCTCTTTTTCAGGTGTTAAAGCAAAGCTAAACGCAGGTGTTGACCCGGACAAAGTTTTCAAAGCTGCTCGGAAACATGCAACACTAGCCATGTTTGGCTTGGAGAAAAGTCACACATCCCAAAACATTTTGGACGAGTTTGACAAAAAGGTCTTGAAAATGCTATCCCCAAAAAACGCCAGATTGGTTATGTTTCCACGGATAATGGCGCCAATGTAGTTAAGGCCATGGCGCTGGGTCGCTATTTTAGAGTGCCGTGTTTGGCGCACTGTATCAACCTGGTAGTTCAAAAATTCTTGAGTGATAGAGACAGTGCAGCGTTCGCGGTAATGGCCACCTGCCGCAAAATGTGCAACCATTTCAGCCATTCTTTTAAGGCCCGGAAGCATCTGAGGAGGCTGCTACTTCAAAGTCGAATACCAGTGAAAGCACTCATCCAGGAGGTGGCAACACGTTGGAACTCAACCTTCTACATGCTTGAGCGTCTGTATGAGCAGTATACGGTACTCGATCACTATTTCTTCACAGAGGGTACATCTCAGAAGGAGGACATGCGGATGGGTGCGGCGCAATGGGACATAGTTAAAAGCCTGACAGACATGCTTCGTCCTTTTGAGTTCTTCACGCGTGCAGTCAGCCAGGAGGACTGTAATTTGGGAAAAGCTATCCCATTGTTGTGCATGCTGGAGCACCAACTGATGGCGGTGTCTTCTGAGTTTGAAAAAGATGAAAAAAAAAAGACCATTTTATTTTGTCTGAGAAATTATTAGAGCGCCTACGTGGTGATGAACGTCTTCCAAAGATCAAGTCAGAACAGCATTACATTTGTGCTACTATTCTGGATCCACGCTACAAAAAGGCACTGGCAGGCGAAGCATTCTTTCCTTTTGCTGATGCAGATGTTCAAAAGTACAAACATTGGTTAGCCTGGTCAGCCAAGAGGTTTGAAAAAGAACGGCAGGTTATTGAAGGAGAAGACAGTACATCAGCATCAGCAGGCCATCCCCAGTCACAAGAATCCACTTCTGCACCTGTGGCTGGGGCACAAGTGACCTCTCAGCCGTTAAAGACACCGGCAAGTGGATCATCTGCACCACACACAATGACAACACTAACAGTGGCTGCGGAGGAGGATTGGCTAAGTTTGATGGGGTATGGTTCTCGAAAAAATGTCACAGGCACAGCAAAAAGTAAGCAAAGTGGAGGAACAGTTGATGACCTTGAGTCGATGGTGCAGGACTATCTGAATGACTCAACAGAGGTCTTTCTTAATGATGAGCCATTGCAGTATTGGCATGGGAAAAAACAATTGTGGCCAGAGCTCTCCAACCTGGCTATAAACTATTTGTCTTGCCCACTCGCAAGTGTGTCTTCTGAACGTGTTTTCAGTGCTGCTGGTGGCATTGTAACTCCCAAACAGAGCCGCCTCTCGCCCCAAAATGTGGAGCGGCTGACAATGATCAAGATGAATCAGCACCTCATACCACCAGATTACAAAGTACGAGAAAGCACGCCGCATGAAGACGAGGAGGATGGCAACGTAGATGAGGGGATTTGTTCTCTGTTCGGTGGCACTGACCTCATCCTGCCTGAATTCGCAGAGTATGATGACGAAATCTTCTTCTTATTCCCTGACACAGAGCCCTGAAAATGAGACAATGAATAAAGAACTTTCTTTTTCGTCCTTATTCACTTTTATTCCTGTGTGTCTCTCTTTCTTTGTTTTGCACAGTTAATTTAATTCAAACTTTAATCACCTAATCCCAAAAACAAGACCATCAGCAGAACTGTCTTCACTTGTTTGCTTATTGATTTGAAGGTGCCGCAGTCTACATTCCTCAGGTTCACAAGTTCTGAAGAACATGCTCCTCTATCCTCCTCCTCCAGACTGCGATTTCCCTCAAAGCAGAGTGCTGGATTACGCCCAATGAAGAAAGACTCAGCACTTGTGGGGGTGTTGTACTTCTTTGCGGGTGAGTTGACGGATTTGGGCCCATTGCTGTGAAGCTCTAATAATGGACAAAAGTGTTTTGGACCAAATATGAGGTGGAAATTTCTTGCCGTTTTTGCTGACTTGCTTGCCTTTGAGGTGCTGTTTGGCGGGGTTCCGGGTGTTTGTGGGTGATTTTTGGTGTCTGGGAGCACTGCTGCGACAGTCTAATCTTGATTGCATTTGCTTTTCAGGAAATCCGTGGTGGAAAACAGGAGTTATGATGATTGATGATGACCTAGCTGCACAGCGCCGCGTTTGGACCGAAGGCCGAGAGATATTGTAAGTATGAGATTTCGCTTTTTTGCTGTTTGGGGGTGTTGTCGGGTGGTTTTTTGCAGGTGGGTTGGCGGGTCTTGCCTGGGGCATTCCTGGGAAGGCCTAATACCGGATAGAAGTGTTTTGGACAAAATCCTTAAGGAACAGCCTTTTTTTTGCTATTTCTTCTGACATCTTGTTCAATGTAGCGTTTTGGGGGGCTTCCTGCTGTTCGTGGGTGGGTTGCGGCCGGGGTCTCTGTCGAAGCACTGCTGCGACAGTCTAATCTTGATTGCATTTGCTTTTCAGGAAATCCGTGGTGGAAAACAGGAGTTATGATGATTGATGATGACCTAGCTGCACAGCGCCGCGTTTGGACCGAAGGCCGAGAGATATTGTAAGTATGAGATTTAGCTTTTTCGCTGTTTGGGGGTGTTGTCGGGTGGTTTTTTGCAGGTGGGTTGGCGGGTCTTGCCTGGGGCATTCCTGGGAAGGCCTAATACCGGATAGAAGTGTTTTGGACAAAATCCTTAAGGAACAGCCTTTTTTTGCTATTTCTTCTGACATCTTGTTCAATGTAGCGTTTTGGGGGGTTTCCTGCTGTTCGTGGGTGGGTTGCGGCCGGGGTCTCTGTCGAAGCACTGCTGCGACAGTCTAATCTTGATTGCATTTGCTTTTCAGGAAATCCGTGGTGGAAAACAGGAGTTATGATGATTGATGATGACCTAGCTGCACAGCGCCGCGTTTGGACCGAAGGCCGAGAGATATTGTAAGTATGAGATTTAGCTTTTTCGCTGTTTGGGGGTGTTGTCGGGTGGTTTTTTGCAGGTGGGTTGGCGGGTCTTGCCTGGGGCATTCCTGGGAAGGCCTAATACCGGATAGAAGTGTTTTGGACAAAATCCATAAGGAAACACCAGTTTTGGCACTTTTTGTAAGTTAGGGTCCGTTAGGGTTCGCCCTAGCAGCAGGATTGCATGTGTTTCGGGGGGTTCTATTGCAACGCAGTTCTGGGGTTTTAGAGCACTGTTGGAGCGATGCTGGCTATGGATACTTTTGCTTGCTTGCAAGTGGTTTGAATAGAATCCACGGTCTGTATTTGGGCCTACTGTTACTTTCAAAGTACGTTTTGTCACCATTTTTCTGCTAGGCATCGTTTTTGGAGATCTGATTGGGGGTCTTCTACATTTTTGCGACTGGCTTTAGTAAGGGTCTTGGTGGGAGCATTGCTGGGAAGGTCACATTTTGTTCTAAAACACAGTTTACAGTACACCTACCTTGAGGGGAAAGATCCGCTATAATATTTTGGCCATACTTATTTATCCTTAAAAAGGTGACTCAGACAGAGCACGCAATTTCAAAAATATTGTACTGTCTATTAGGGAAATCAAAGTGTCACTTTTTGCACCACACAGCGTACATACCTTTCATTTATTTATCAGTGGTATTGTAATAGCACTTCCTGTTTTCCGTTCAATAATTACAGGCCGGGTTTCAGTCAACATCCACCAGGCAGGCATTGGACAGGGTGTCTTCTGTCAGTGGTCACCAACATTGATGGACGAAGCGTCAGCTGGAATGGAGGAGTGCCGCCAATAAGAGGAATTGTTTGCTGCATGCAACTTACTTACCAAATTCAACAGGACAACTCCAACAACATACGCAATACAGATACAGTATCCATTGTTTTATTCTATGAGTGTGACTGCATGTGCTTAGCTTTAGTTTGTACCCAAAGATTCTCTTTATCTTCAATTATTTTTTGCCCATGCTGTGCTTTTTTTTTCTTCTCTCAACAAAACCTACCCAAAAAGAAACCCCCATTCCCATCCATTTTCCAAACCCTAACCCTCTTCCCCCGGGCTGTGTTGTTTTGCTTGATGTCTGACTAAAATGACATCAATAATTCCACACACTTGCTGGGGAGGATAAGGTCATAGCAACAGGCTGGTGAAGGAATACGAGGATATCTTCTAGACTTACTCAGCGTCAGTACTATATCTTCTAGTAGTAGGAGCCAATGTCAAATAAATTCAACGCAAGTACTAGTTATACTTGCAAGCAAATACTTTACCATTTGTTAGGCTACATTATGGCACTGTTCTAGTGTACTGTCACCTGCTATATTCTCGATGGTACCGTAACCGTTGTAATGCTACAGTAAGGACAAACCAGGTTTCGCTTTCTTTTTTTCCATAGGCATGCAACTGCCACTGTGTCACACCACTAGTACCACCGCAATGAGGAAATTTCACCCGCCCAGGATTGCCAACGTTAATCCCCATTTCACGTGGAGCCAGCCCTGGGCCTAGCCCTAATTTCTAACACAAATTACAGGTAAGATAAGCGTTTGGTGGGAGGTAGTATAATGGAGTATTATTTAGGACTAGACGAGAGATTGACGGTAGTACTACTAAAGTCCTACGACTGTTCAGGAAAACAAACTTACTGTTACACCCCCGTCCCCCACCCACCAGACTGAAAAGCAGTAAAAAACAGGTATGGTCAGATAAAGTTTAAAAATGTATATTTATGTAGCCCTAACAAAATAATCTCCCTCAAGACCCACCCTAACCCCAACGATTGTCTTTGAAAAGTCCCAAAACGATCCCAACTCCCAAATCCCACCCCCCAAAAGTCTATAAAAAAAGGGCAAGGGACACTCCACTACTGGAGGGTGCTGGACCTGGTGCATTTTGCGGCATGGGCATCATACTCCTTGCGGAGGGTGGCAAGCTCGAAGCGGAGGCCCTCTACCAAGTTCTTATAGTTCTGGACCTCCTGCTCCAGGTAGGACATTCGGACTCCTAGGCGGCGTTGGCGTGCCTTGCAGCTCCTGTGGGGGGCAGCTGGTCTTTCTGTTGCTTGGCGGTGGCGGTTGTCTTTGTTAGCCCGGCTCGGTCCCGCTGGAGCACTGCGCATGCTGGCGTCCCGTGGGGTCACGGAGGAGGATGCAGCGGTCCCAGTCGAGGATGTTGTTGTTGCACCGGTCGACTGCGTGTCCTCCTCCTCCTCCAGGGCCACCAGCCGCCGATATTCGGCGACAGTGGCATCCAGCCTCCGTTGCCGGGCTATTCGCGCCTGCTCCCTCCGTGATGTTGATTTGGAAGGAGCAACTATATGAAGAAAGAAAGACATAGTCTGTAACCAATGCTCCTTAGCATTAATAACACAAAGTGATTGAGCCGAAAGTTGGGTCACAGTACAAGTAGCAAATTGAAAGCACAGTACATAACTATTGAGGACAGTATCTATGTAACCTCCCACTTCTGCATCCTTGCTCTAACATTAGTGGTAGTTTAATGAACAAATTCTACGACCACTATGGACTTCCATTACAGTCGACTATGACAGTACACCAGTCTTATTCTTCTTCTTCTCTCTTGTTTAGGAAAATTGGTACGTTATCTTATGCAAGCCGGCAGAATGGCAGCACAGTGAACTTGCACCCGAGAAAAACAGTTGCACACCATGATGAGTGAGACAGACTTGCGTTACTGTACCCGTCCAGTACATGCGGGTGGTGAAGCTATTACTTTTCTATTACGGGTGGCACTGAGAATACTCTGTTACAAGGGCTACTGCTTAATTAATTTACCTTTCACCCTACAGTGCAAATGAGTACTAGAAAAGGAAAATGAAGAAGCTAAATAATTTGATTATCTATCACTTCACATGGGACGTATTTGATGACATATGGGATGACTTTAGGTGCTTTGCTTAATATTGAGTGAACAGTGATACACCCACACATGAATGACGCACTACAACTAAACTAAAGTTATTAAGAGAGGTACGGAGTGTCCACCGTAATAACCAGATATATGCTGTGCTTGCAGTTGCAATACAAAGTACTGCTACTATTCATGGTAGTATTGGACACATTTACAATTTCTTTTCCTTGCCTTCCCTACACTGGAACGGACGTGCGGGTGCGGTGGTACATGCTCTTCAAGGTAACACTTAGTTCATCCAGCGACCATCTACTCTCTATAGATACACATGTGCTATCTAAGAGTCAGAGAATACCATGCTCCAGGCATCCATTCATTCAAAGTATACGCACACATACAGTTTCTGTTTCACCCACCCAGGCTGATGTCCTTCCACCCATCCTTGCTTCATCATTGACCCAGCCATGCACCATACCATATTCTTTCCTTCCCAGCCACCTCGGGGGCCAAGCAAACACATATCGTTCTTCTTTGCCAGCCATCATACAATTTCGCGTCCCACTTACTTACACCCTTCTTTCGCTTTTCGTTCATCCCATCCATCACGTTCGTCTAAGAACTTATTGGGATTCTTCTCACCAAAAACTTCACAGCTAAGTCGAAGTACATTTCGAGGAGGCTACTACCTGGTTGATTTGTAATACACCCGTGCAGAAAGCACACTATGCAGTCTTCAATCTCAATAAGTAAGGAATATATACCTTACCTGTTCCCGCCACCACCGTGCGAACCCCCACAGGACCGTCCGCCGGCTCTTGCACCGCCTCCTCCCCAGAGTCCTCCGAGTCCTCGCCCAACACCGCCACCTCCGCGCTGGCCCCGTCACCAGATGTTACACCTACAAAGTACATTTAAGAATGTTAGAATACACCACTCACTACTATATAATATTTGGTCTAGGAGAAATGTTAAAAAAACAGAATACAATGTAATAATTTGTGACTGTCTACTCTAAAGTAAAAATGTCCCTTTTTCCAGGGAAGGCTGTTGTCTTGCTGCACTTTTATGCACAACTGATGAATGCTTGCTTTTTATTTTTAACACGCACCACTTTTTCTCCTAACAGACAGAAGCTTGACTCCTAAGAACACGACCAGGATCAAGTTCAAACCAGTTGAGAGCTCGGCTCGACCACAAGAAATGTGTCCAATTAATCGTCAGCACTAAGCACTTTTCCGTTTTCAGTTAAATAGTTTTATGACAAAGTAGATTTTAATAAATGTGTTTACTTTTAATAAAGCTTTTAAACTTAAATAGACTCTGTGGTTTTTGGTCCTCCAGACTAGAGTGGATGAGCTAAAGGTTTTGGAATTTTTGCAAGCATGAGTGCCTCTGACACTTCTTGACTGTGCTGTGACTCCGTACTCTCTTGTCCTGCGTACGATAATCTAGAGATCATTGGGGATCAATCATCGGTGACTTCGGGACTCGGGAGCTGAATGACTCTGCCACACTATCTAGTCAGTAAGGAGACAGTGCATAGAGCTATTGCTGAATAGAATGGGAGTCCAATGGAATTGCCAAATGTCCAATCTTAGTTAGCTACACAGACAGACTAATAAGAATAATCTACTAATACCACAGGGAGTCATATTCGAGCCAGGATAAGAAGTTATATCCAGTCTACAAGAAGATCAAAGACGATTTAGAAAAAATCGAATGAGGAACGCTAGGAAAAAATAGGTACTCTTTATTACAATTAAAACTTACTGGGGCCAGCAAAGGAGCCCTCGCCTGCCCGATCCTGGCCTGCATCCTGAACAGCACCCTCCTCCTCCTGTGTCCTCTTGCCCTTGGGGGGAGCTGATGTACAACATGAAAGAAAGAAAGACCAGAAAACATGGATGAGATTTGTCAACCAAATCAACCATTTCAAAAGAACAATAACAACATTTTTTGGAGAAATAGCAAATAGATAGACAACTATTCCACGGGATCTATCTCATGTGGTATACTACGTTATTCGTATTGCCTGATTTGCGGACCGTTGACTTAGAAAGTTCCTATGTAACTCAATAAACAGACTACTAAAGAGGTTTGCCTAGGCCTGGCACTGCAGGCAGCAGTCCGCAGCACGCGAAGTGACAGACAAAGTCCATCCTGCTTGCAGATCAGTGAATACTCAAACTATCAATCCACCCGCCACCACCACTATTTCTTCTTATAGCCATGTGTCTAAAGGAAGGACTGGACTTCAGTCTGTTGGGGCTGATTTAGAAGTCCCTTGCGGCTCATTTTCCTCCATTGTTGCGTGACTTTTGTGACGCAGCGGCAGAACAAAAGACTCGCCATGGTGTTGGTGAGGCGTATATATTAAAAAAGAAAATATGGGCGATGCATCACGTTGTAAAGCCCTGCGCCATCAGGGGGCGTTCCGGCGCAAGGGAGGGCGTACCTGCGCAGGGACGAATCCTAAAAGTGGCTGAGGGAAATCTACAAGATGTCAATCAGTCACTTTTAAGACAATGATGCATGAGTCAAACCCTGCGCGCTTGAAGCCGACGTACGGCTTGATGCAGCATTGGGGAGATAGGGTACCCCAGAGCATTGCTGGAGCTGCGCCATCGTTGGCACGCAACTCCAGCAATGCGCCACCTTTACGGCACAGATGCGTAAGGCTTCTGTGACGTTTTGGGCCAATGGGTGGTGGTGGCATGGCACACAATTACTGCCGCATCCCTGCTACTTTGCAGGGATGCGCCGGTAATTGAAAATATGACCCTTAGTGTCTAGCATTACGCAGTTCTTATCTGTACACTACACTCATACATAATTTCTCAGGCCAATGAAATGAACACAATTTACAAAACAAATAAGCATAGTAGCAAGCAAGGCTACTGAGAAGGACAGCAGTGCACCTGAAATGCATAGAAGATTTTGAAATATAATTTACCTACAATGTAATCGGCAGCATTATTGCTCTTGGTAAAGAACAAAGATTTGCAAATAACAGAGCCGGATAAAACAGAGTAGTGATGAATAGCTACTACTACTCACCAAGCCCGGGGACCTCTACGCCGAGCGCGTCCAGCAAGTCCCATTCCCGGTCCATGACATCGGTCCAGCGGTGGGTGGCCTGGTTATATGTGCGCCGGACCCCAGAGAGCTTATACATGGCCCGGCACACCTTCTCCCACCGCTTCCGGCGCTCCCGGATGCCATAGCCAGTTGCGATCTTGCCGCCTCCCAGGATCGTCTTGGGGAGGCGGCGCTGGACGTGGAAGATGAGCGCGGCCACCTCCTCCGCGCTGAAGATCTCCCGTGGCACCACTTGCTCCCCCCTCAAACGCCCGCACGGGAGCCGGGCACGGGGTGCGGGACCCTTCCCCTTCTCAGGGTGCTTCCCGGCTCCCTTTACCATGGTCTGGGCAGAAATAAACTTAAATGATAAAGAAGAAATAGAATAGTGAAGAAGAAAAGAAAAGAGTTTAAAAAAGTAGTTTAAAAGTAACTAAAAGTAGCAGAAAACACAAAAATATACAGCTAGAAAAATAGAGGGATAGATAATAAGTAAAATAGATTAAATAAACTTCAAACAAGCAAAGGATGGCAGAGATTCAGAGAGGATACAGAAAGCATGCCCAGAACCATAGCAATGAATGAGAAACAAGATGGCCGCGCCCGTTCACGACCGCGTGGGTAAGTTCGCGCGAGATTTTCCTCACGAGCACGCGCGAAATTGTACTAGCGAGCAGCACAGTTTGCGAGATTACACATAGCGGCCGGAAACGGAATTTCATCACGCAAACAAGATGGCCGCGCCCGTGTACGACCGCTAGGGTAACTTGGCAAATGTATAGCTACAAGCGCCTCGCGAACACGCGCAAAAGCACGCGAACATACACGTCGCAAAAAAAAATTAGTGTATTCGCAAGCATTCGCGGCTTCCGAAATCGATCTCGCACGGATTCGCACCCCAAAAAACGCGCGAAATTGCAGAAAAAACGATTTTTGCTAAACTGAAAGCAATGAGCAGGTGCAAAAGTTCAAACTTAACATTTGTAACATTCACTGTAGTGCTTCCTGAAGGGCCCCTCCAGAGTTTGCAACTATTCTATGACCCTGCTATGACCCAAACAGCAGGCTCATAGAATAGCTACAAGTAGACCATAAAGGTCCTGTGAAAAAAAATTTCACTGCAACAGAAAGCAATTTAGAGATAAGGAAGGAAGCAGATGCCAGCCAGACTGGAACTTGCTAAATAACTGACACATTAATCAACCCCAAATTAATTCATGGCAGTTGAAGTAGGAGAGGTGTGCTTGCTTTTTTCACCCCCCATAAACTACAGTGATAAACAAACCTAATGGGTGGCAGTGAGGATGTACCAGAGGGTGGCATGGGTGTCCCAGAGGGTGGCAGTGGTGAAACAGAGGGTGCTGTGAACCTGTGAGATAAACCAGACGTAGAAACAACATAGTCGCGGCCGTTGCGTGCAGAAAAGTAAGTTCGCAATTGCGAAATTGTCCCAAAATCGGCGCGAACGCTCGCCAACACAAAAAACGGGAAAATCCGCAAATCCGCAAGAGTTCGCGTATCTTCGCGGATTGCGAATCCGTAAATCCGCAATTTCGCGTACGCGAGATCCGCTAGATCCGCCCATGCTTACCCACAAAACACATCAGGCAAATAGTTGGTCTTCACTGCGTAGTCTTTATTACACCTTCAGATACTGCAATCTTTAATTGTTGATTAACTGTCAACACTTGACCAAACTTTTTATGATAAAACTATAACCAACACACATTGTTAGAAAAAGAAGTAGGCTTGTGAAGTATACATTTGAGCCACAGGTTGAGATTGTATTTACATTTCAGGATCTCTAGAGACACATTTTTGATGCATGTTATGCCAGCAGGCCACAACCAATTTGTACTGCCCGCATCTGGGTTAAATATCAGACCTCCATCCCATAGACGCTACAACAAGGGTACTGCTTAATGCCTTGCCCCCACACTGGGGTTCCTGCGCACCAGATACCCTCTCCAAAGTTGCTTACTACACGTGCCGGCATCTCGGGTAGGGCAGGAGAATCCAGGACCACCAGCAGGTCAGTCCCCTCTACCGCCAGCCCGGAGCCCCCACTGACTGCCTGCCCTGTTCCAGGGCCAGACAGTCCCTGCCAAAAAGGAATTTCCGCCACTTCTCCTGCACAGGACCCTGCTACAGGATGAGGAGCTTACTGGCGCTCTCGCTATCCCCCAACACACGCTTGACAATCCAGTTCTAATGCGATGGCCCCTAAGATGCTCTGAATGAACAATTCCAGCCCTGTGTTGGACAGATGCACTCCATTCACCTGGTACAACTCTGTCTTCGAGACCTGTATCAGATTATGCCTGATGGGACGTATGGGTTAGCTCCCCAATATTTTTGCCACTGCCTGGTTTAATTTCCTCACCGACCTGTTCACTGCTATTGATGGAGCATTATTAGCCCAAACCTGGTGTGGAATCACTTCCGACCAGAATATAGTTGTGTCTGGCAGGGCACTCCTCACCTGTGAGAGCATCGAGAAGAGTGCTTCCTTAACCCCCCTCCGTTCCGCAGGGATCGTGTCATTTCCACCAGCACGTCCGGGTATGTTCATGCCCTTGTCCAATGCAGACTGTAAATGGTAAGTGAGATCCTTCAACCGCTGCCCTCAAATCCCTATCCAGTGATGATCGATTCCCCTTGCCCTCTGCGTTCTCTCCGCCCTGCTCTTTGTGTAACAGAATGGTCACATCAGCATACCTGCGTCCGTTGCCTTTTGACCACTGTATGGAAGTTAAAGAATAGAGAGAGAAAAACTTCATTAGGAAAGAGACTCCTTGCGCTGCTGTGACCCAGAAGCTGTCTACGCTAACTGTGGTCTCACATACCGCTCAAAACAGGATGACTTCCATCTGCCTACTCTTTTGATAGTCTCAAATGGGAGGCCTAAAGAGGCTTCTGTTGTGGCTGTCCCAATGCAAAATGAATGAGATGTGCAATGGGCCGTCTCTTCCCCCAGCAAAGTCAGGGAGCGCCTGCGCTCGCGTGATCTGGAATCTTGTCAGGGGAGTTCCATCTGCATGTATCAACAGCTTAGCGTCTCCCCCCAGGATACATTTGAATGAAGGTCTGCATCAAAGTCACGGGACAGTGAGCAGCCCCATGAGCCGCCCTTATCTGCACCCATGCTCCTATCCCTAACGGGTCTGTCCTTGAACTCCTCACTCTGACTTGCAACATGTCTTCTGACATTATTGCATCTGCTAGGCTAATTCCTACCTCTCTATCCACCTTTGAGGCCGGTATGAGTTCAGAAATTCGTAACACCTCAAAGAATGTCAGGAATACGCTAACCTCAGCAGCTGCGTCTCATAAGCGGATATGCAGACTTGAGGTAATATCTCCAAAATACTTAATAGTCGACTGGCGTTTATAGGTCTCCTACCTTCTTTCACCACCGGGGCCAAGTGTTCCCAGCCCTGCAAAGCCTGTCGGACCCTAGGATCCTTGGTAGGGTCTGCCACCCCTTCCAACCCTGCAAAGAAGGCAATCAATGACAGCTGTCTCCTAACAAGGGAGAGTGATTTCCCGTTCTCTTTCTGTCGGCCTATGAATAACAGCACCCCCTGTGGTGTAAATTTCTCTGACCTCCCTGGTCTATTCATCCCCCCAAGTATAACCGCTATGCATTCTCATACATACTCTTGGTCTTGGGAGCAAGGGAAGCCGCTATCAGATCGGGGCAATGGGGCACCAAGCTTCCATGGTTCTTCCGGGAAGTTCGCCATCTGGTTGTCCGCTTGCAGCCATCAAGCTCTGAATTCTGTTAACTTAGAACGAGACAGGGCATCAGCTACTGTGTTGTCCACCCCTGGTACATGTTTGGCGATAAAATACACATTGCGTTTGAGGCACCCCGAATTAGTTCCCTAAGTAAGCAAAGTACCCATGGGCATTTTGCCCACTGTTCACTGCCATCACTGCGGACATACTGTCAGACCAGAACACGATGCACTTATTTTCCAGGAAGGTGACCCAGATATGCATTGCTACAATGATAGGAAACACCAATAAAAATGTTACGTTGCGGGTCCACCCCGTCTTGACCCACTCCGTCGGCCAGTGTTTCATGCACTAGCTTGAGCCTAGCACCTCCCCGAACCCTACGCTGCCTGCTGCATCTGTGTAACGCTCTAATTCAGCGTTCGATTGCGCTGGCTGCTGTCAAAGCACAGAGCCATTGAACCCCACCAACAACTCCTTCAACGTACCTAAGTCGTCTTTCACCTCTGCGGAAAGCCTGGTGTAGTGATGTTTTGCCCGTAAGCCATACATTGCCCTGGCAATGCTCCTTGAAAATGCCCTGCCCATGGGTATCACCCAGAGGGCAAAATTAATTTGCCCCACCAAGACCTGCAACTGGTCCAAGGTAACTTTGTGTGCCACTAAACATTCATCTATGGAGGCTTTGAATGTTCTTACTTTCTCCTGTGGGAGCCTGCATACCCCCGCTGTGGTGTCTATTTCGATTCCTAAGAAGGCTATGCAAGTCGCTGGACCCTCGGTTTTTTCTTCTGCCAGGGGTACCCCCAATGCTTCTGCTAACCCGCGGTAGCCCAGGAGGGCCTTTCTACAAGCGGGCGAGCCAGGAGGGCCTAAAAAAAGGAAGCCATCTAAATAGTGCACCACGTGTCGTGATGGCACCAGATCTTGTACCACCCATTCCAAAAAAAAAGCTGAATGTTTCAAACAGCACACGCAATGGAACACCCCATTGGCATACACAGGTCCATAAAGAAACTCCCCTCAAACGTAAAACCTACCAACCTGGGTGCATCGGCAAGAGGCGAAAGTCGGTTTCTGTGTCGGAATTGGCCATCAGAGCGCCCTCGCCTAGTCTCTGTAGGTTATGAATTGCTGTATCGAATGTGGTGTAACGCACCGTACACAGCTCTGGATCCAACCTGTCATTGACTGAAGGCCCCGGGGGACATGATAGGTTATTAATCAGGCGGTATTTCACAGCCTCCTTCTTAGGTACCAAACCCAGTGGTGAACACACCAAGTCTTGCCTTGGCGTTTGCCGAAAAGGGCCAGCCACCCTCCCCAGTACTACCTGCTTCATGATTTTTTCGCTAGTAACCGGGTTGCGCAAGACAGAGAGCTGATTGCATGGGGGAACTGTGGAAGGCGGAGCGTTAGATGGAATATGAAAGCCAAATTTGAAACCCTGAAATAACAGATTAGCCTCTTGCCTCTGCTCATATCTATTGAGGAGGCAGGCCAAGACATGCAGGCGTATGGGAGTGGGTAGTTTCTTATGATGGCTGGGCATTGCGGCCCCTGTTCTGTGCATGGGAGGGGTATGCTGTTCTTTAGGTTTTACCAATTTCTTGAAGCACTTGCTCTCTGGGTGACCCTGGGCTCCACGGAAGGAACATATATGCTTGAATTTGCATGTAGATCCTCTACTGCATTCGTTTTTATTAAACTGCCAGCAAGCTTGCTTCTTGTCCCCTGCCCCTTTGTCCCCACAAAAGGAGTGAACGGTCTTGTTAACTGGCAAAGCCGAGCAGAATTCAGCATTCCATATGTTGATCTCTCACTGATCCCATGCCATCTCTGGCCTTACTGCCTTCATTTGCCTAAATGTGTTGTCATACTGCAGCCAGGCCATGCCCTAGAATTCAGACGCTGCCCCGTGAATTATTGACATGTAGCTAATCATCTGGTCCGCCACTGCTGGGAACTTCTCTACCCAGTGACCCAATTCTTGATAGACCATTCCACCCAAACTTTCTTCTGCATGAATTCACCCAACTTGCTTGCCCTGCTCTTCCCTGGGACTACTCCCGCATTAATAATGTTAAAAACATCAATAAATTCACCCCTGAAAATCTTCTCTTTGGTTTCTGCCGGTACGTGCCATGTAATACCTGCCGATGGGGCTAATGCGGGTGAAGCAGAACCATAGAGCACCAGGCTCTGCAACAGAGGGGTCTGTACTGATACCACCGACCCTCGGGGCACTGGGGGGGGGGGGGGATGTTGCCAGTATCCCCAGTCCTGCAACACCCGGATTATTGGTTGGCCCTTGCAAAGTAGCGGCGACCACCACGGAAGATTGTGCCACCCCACCCGATTGTAGCAATACCCTGCTGCCTTGATGCGCTACTAATGGTGCGGGAGATTGCGCAATGGATGGAGTTGCCGCAGCTACCCCCTGTGCTGCCGGGGCTTGACGTGCAGTGTTTTGCGCAGCCACACTCGCTGTATTGTGTGCATTACCCTGTGAGTGCCCCCTTATTGGTAGCGGCTCTACATTAGTCTGACCCTTCTGCACTGCTGCGCCAAAAGCCTGATTATTGTCTATGTTTAACAGGGGCTGGCCACCGCCTCACCTGTGGTGCTTGCCTACACTTCCGTGACCCGCTTGAGCGTTTCCCACTGCGCTCCCTTGTAACGTTCCAGAGTTCATCTGGTGCGTTTGGGTGATGGGGCCTCCTGCTGTGGGTTTGCTCTGGCCCCTTGAGCTAATGTTCGCAGAGCCCACTCGATTCCGCCTTTATTTGCGACCTCCCACAGTGCTGACAGTGATCGAAATTCCTTTGAGGTAGCTGGGGCATCCTTGCTGCTTCGTGCATGTTTTGGTGGCATCCTGACCCACAAAAAAGCCCACCTCAGGACCAATTCACTAAAGAAAGCAAAAGATAATTAAATTCTTGCCAATGCCTCTTTCCTCTCCCATTCTTGTGAGGCCTTGCACCTTTGCGCTCTCCATCCTTTTGCCACCTAATGCCCACCTTTCACACAAATTACCCGGGACATTGGAAATACTCACTATCCCAGTGCCCCATGCATCATCTAGCTTGTTATCCCCTGGCGACCCGCCACACCATGCATTACATTACTCATGAGCCGAGCGCCCCAGGGTTACCATGCCTTTGTAACTGTACCGTTTTCACCGGTCCATGCACTACTGTTCAAGCCCATCAAACAAATCATGCCCTACCCATTATATCATGCATCATGCTCTGCCCGTTGTTTACGCCCACAACAAGTCCATGCGCAATTGCCTTATGCGCCATGCTTGGTAATTCACCCCCCATGCGCCCGATGATGCGGAATCCCTTTTTATCCTCCGCTGTGCGCCGCCTCTTCCCCTGGGCATCAGGAATACTCACCACCTTCCAGCCCCAGGGTCGCCTGTTACCAGCTGCTGACTTGATGCGCATATGGTAATTTAAACTAATCCCAGCGCTCACCATGACGGCCTTGGTCCATGCTCCGCCAGGGGGTCCCCACGCCCCCTCGCGTACGATGCTGCCGGTCCCTTTAAGGGAACGCAGCGCGCTGCTCGCACCGCTGGTGATCCTTCAGGCATCCGGCATAATCACTACCCCAAACAGGAGCCCCCAGCACCCTGCACGCTAAGGGAGGAGAAGTGCATCTGTAAATCACAGAAGATATCAGAATCGAACTGATGCCGATCCACCTGAATCCGGACTACAGTGGCCCTGAACTTAGGTTACTGGCGGCGAGTCGTTGTGTCTAAAAAGGAGCACAACGTGAAGAGATTGCCGCACTGAAAGTCCATGTGGCACGCTTGAATTTCGAGCTACACTTTGTTTCCAGGCGATTCCTAGGAGTACTTGCTGCAGGTAAAACTGTGAGTCTAAAAAGGAAAGAATTTTATCCTTTTTTCACTCTTGTGTCCCCACGGAGTGGACGCGCCTTAGCGAGCGTGGACCCCCGGGGGATCTTTTTTATATATTGGTCCTGAAGAAAGCTGAGCATAACACGCAGTATACAGCAGAAACATGTTGACCATCTACACCTGGACACTGGGGCTCTAATAAAAACCACCACGTGGCCTCACTGCTTTTTAATGTGAACAGCTGGTCCACTAATAAAGTTTTTTTGGGTCCAGCTGTGATCTTTTAATATACACTCACTTCGCTGAGCACTCACTTCATAAAAACACTTACAAAGAAACCCGCTCCGCTGCAATCGCAGGCGTCGTAGCACACAGGGGGGGACATTCGGTCCCTCCTGTGGGAACCCCATGATGAAGCATGTCACCACTAGGGTGAGTGAGGGTTCTTTTAAGAAATACGTTTTTTCTTTTCTAGTCTTTTGTCCTTATGAATCTTTCCCCCCCTTTTTCTCCCCACACTGTGTTTTCCACTAGGTAGGGACATCCTGTCACTTATGAATTCACAGTAATAGTCACTCTTTTGTTGTTGTAATTTGATCCACCTGAATCTCCATTGACTGCAGTAAAACCACTTTAAGCATTTCACTTTTTAAAACCCTCTCTAACTACGCTGTGAGGCCCTCTCACTCAACTCTTTGACCATTTCCTCTCCTACTGCGTGGCCGTCTTAGTAACTCGTTGCTGGTCAAATTTGCTGGCATCCCCTAGAGAGGACAAAGAGGGGTTCCCCTCTCATCCTCCGGTTTTATCACTACTTGGGTAGGGGTCGCCTGCGCACCTTGATGACACGCCTAGATGACCCTTTTTCGTTTCCGGCAGTGCCCCCTCCCTCTTTCCTGACCGGAAGGGCATGACCGGCTCCCGAATGAGATGTCACTATGGCACCACGCCCCTCGGTGCGGGTGGCACCTACCAGTGGACAAGCCGGGAGTCAATGAAGCAAATCCAAGTGAAAGTAATCCACAACGCAGGTTTATTTTTTTTAAAGTTCGATCACCGAGCCCGTCCTCCAGCGTCCCTCCAACCCTGCTGTCCCGCAACTGACTGGTCAAACTGACAATCACAAGCAAGCACACAGGAAAACAGAACTTGGAACGGCGCACGGAAGATGCACAATTATTACACTTGAAGCAAACATAGAATTAATGGCGCCCGCATATAACAAAGCACAGCAACAAGCACGTGCACTCCCACTTCCAGATACAACAATCACGTTTATCAATCTGGAAATTGTAAGCGCGCTACTCACCCGTGAGGGCCTCAAGGCACTGAGGGGTGGGGGGGAGGATGCAGCTCTGTTCAGTCAAAGAGCCAGGTCTTGAGGGCCTTCCTGAAGGTGTTTAGGGAGGGGGTGCGTCTGATGTCTGTTGGAAGCTCGTTCTAGGTCTTGGCTGCAATGTGAGAGAACGATCTTCCCCCTGCTCTGTCTCTGTGGATGCCTGGGGTTTCAGTGAATGCGAGGTTGGCAGGCCGGAGGTTTCTTTTGGGTACGTGTACAAACTAGGTTTTACTTTTTTCTAACTAAACATCTGGATGAGGGCATCAGTGCTTTCTTTTTACAAAAGGCAGAAATGTGTGATTACAAATCGAAGTGTCAGGGCCTCAGTGTCTTTCCAAGTCGGAATAAATGCACTGCCGCTTGTTCCTATTACACCGCAAAGGCACACATTAGCAATCTCCAGGGAGAAAATTGACTTAACTGTTATAGCTTCTAAAAACAGGCGACCATTTGTAGCCAGTCAGTTTATTAGACAGACCTTGTTTTAATGTTGTCTGCCGCAAATGAAAACATGGCCTGCTCTGTCTTTTCTAGGCAATTTAAAATTAAATTAACCAAAGGCCCCCGCTTAGGTAATTACGTTTGCACCGACATATTTAAAAAACAATCATAAACGTACCCTGCAATGTTAAGCATGAGCTGCAGCCTTATTGAAGCTGAAATTACTGCAAAGGGTTATTTGGTAAGATGTGGTGCTATGTTTGTTTCTCTATCCACTCACCAGCATCACTTATGAACTTCTTTATGTGGGAAAATGCACCAAGCATCTGTGGCCCTATGCATTTTAAGTTAAATTCTGATTGAGAGTGAATCTAGCTCAATTAGAGGGAAGTGCCCTGCAAACAAATCAGTAAAAGGTGTATAATATCAAAGAAATAAGTCGACACTATACTAAACATGGTCAAAACAAAAATAATTAAGCAATGCGTAGGTGTTGATAATTTATAACATTGTGGAATTTATAAAGCTTTTATTTCCCCTATGTGGGACCCTGTGTGGCTTGAGTAGGAACTGTGCTGTCCTTGTTTTGAACCGGTGTGGGAAGAGTTTTTATGTGAATTGCAGTAAAGGAAGAACGCTCACACACCTACAGGTAAATTTCAACTTAAAGATTTATTCTAGGAAGAGCAGGAAACGGCGAACAATCGCTAGCTGGCCAGAATACAACTGACAGAACAGAGAAGGTCCACTTTAAACACACACATGGAAACCGACAACCATCAGATTCCATGCACGAGTCCTGCACGAGAAATAGGATCATTAAAACATCAATTGTAACCAGTGCAGGACCAGAATAGGTGCAGGTGTCCAAAGCTCTGCTGGGAAGCCCACAGCCGGCACCTGTGCGCTGAATACGGATGTATGACATTACAACGCATGCTTTTACATCGCATGCCTTTACAACGCAAGTATTACAACGCAGTCCATTACAACGCATAGTGCTTTGGGGTGCTGGATAGTGAATAGTTTAATTTACTATTCCAACTCCAGTCCCCGTGGACACTAGGGAAGGTTATTGGATAGTAAATTAACCTTTTCCCTATCCTAGAGCGCCCCCCAGAGCAACGCGTTGTAATAGTTTGCGTTGTAATGGTTGCGTTGTAAAGGCGCTGCGATGTAAAAGTTGAGTTGTAAAGGTTGTTTACCGCTGAATACTAAGGCTGCGTAGTCTGGAATCAACATCTTGGGCTTCAATTATGAGGCGCTTTGCGGCACCAGAACGCAACTTTTTTTACATTTGCCCTGGCATATCCACAAGGCAGTACACTGCATGAAAGGCGCATTCCATAGGTGTTCCCACAGAACACCCATGGAATCTGAAGCATTCCCAGATTTACTTGTAATCGTAAACCTGGGAATGCGTCAGAATCTAATGCCACCCCAGGGGGATGTTAGGGAAACAGAACGAGGAGAAATGTTTTCATTTCTCCTCATTGTTTCCTTTTTTTATGTGGAAATCAACTGAATTGTTTAGTTTTGTGCAAGAAGGTATCCCTTCCTGCACAAAATCAATCAGCTTCGCAATGCAGGAACCGTTGCACATGAAGTGCCCCCACACATTCATGTACCGTGTGACAGCCAACACATGGTTCCTGGCACACAATGCATGGATGTGCACAAAGTGCCTTTTCTACTGCGGCTTGTGCTACGGCCCTTTTCCTGGGCCAAAGCACAAGCCCTAGTAGAAAAGAGCACTTTACGACCGCCTGCATGGCGGTCCTATCCTATTCGGGCAACTGAGGCCACCGACTCATTGTTGGACGGCCACCTGCCCGATACTATGGTGGTCAGAGGTCTACCCTGTATAAAATCTTTGCCTTTTAAAATGCGTAAAATTAACCGTTTTCGAATGTGCAAATAATGCTCACATAATAAGACAAAATGCAGAGTCCTAAGTAGAAAAATTATCACAAGTCCAAGGTCCTCTGGCTTTTTCCATCCCATTGGTTCAGCGAGGAGTAAATGTAATTGATTCAATCTGAATCTCACCAGAAGGAAACGATGATGCTGGTTAGTAACTATATTTCAATCGTTTGTGATGTGGATACCAACTGGTGTATATTTTAAGTCATATTTTAGGTATGGGAAGATGGGTTTGTATGGTATGGGGTGGGAAGTTAATTAGTAATGATCAATTAAAAATTATGTATTCATTTATTATTAATTAGTTAATTGAATATTAATTATGCATATAGTGTATTTTTTAGTTATATTTAAGGTGTGGCTCTTGGGTTTGTAGGGATATATGGTGGGAAGTTCATTAAGTAATAATGAACAAATATTTATTAGTAGTTATTTATTTGTAATTAATTATGTACATTATGTGATGCTGGTTTCTTTTAGCTATATTTTTGTTGGAGTTTGCTAGATTGTAGGGGTATAGTATGGGATGTTAATAGTGTTACATTATATTTATGTATGCATAAACCTAAAATATGAAATCTCAAGAGAGTTACCCTTTTAAGCGTAAAAGGGACAGGGTATGTAAACTTAGAACAAAAGAAACTCCCTTTTTGCTAAATAATGAACTGATTGTTTGGAAAATAAAATAGAAATTCCTTTAATATGAACCCATTCTATGGAGGGGGACTGATTATTGTATTTGCCACCTTAAAAAGGGTTAGTACAAATAGGACAACTATTTCAAGAGTTCTTAGAAACTTCAACTACATGCATCAATGGGTGTACATAAGGTCATTCAATATTCATTTCAAAATATCATACATGAGTAAAAGCCAATTATTAAAATAGGGCAACTGTATAGATACAGTATAGATTTATATGTAGTATTACATATTTTTCTCATTTATTTAATTTCCATTAAATTAATGTTATATATTAAGACATTTAAAATGTACTAAGTTAACATATATATCTATATGTATATATAGATATATAACAATATTTGTGTATTTTTTAATGATATATATATATATATATATATATTACCTACTGGCGGTCGCCAGTAGGTATATATAGTTAGGATTTTTTCTCTATGGGTTTTTTGAAAATTCTATGTCTAATAACTTTGGCGTTTGTGGACGGAATTGGCTGAAATTTTCAGGAAAATGGCACATTTTGTTTCTGAGCAGCCCCTGAAAATTGGGGGGGGGGTTCGTCCAGGGGGGGTCGAGAAAAAAGGGGGGTCCCAAAACGTGTTTTTAACATTGAGTTTTCCATAGGGCGGTTGGCCTCACTTTTAGCCCGAACGGCTGAATGGATTTGCACGAAACTTGGCAAAATTGTAGGGACTGGTAGCCCGATGTGCCTTTTGTAGGTCTCAATATATGTGCTACAGTGGATTTTGAGAAATTAACGTTTAAAAAAAGATATATATCTGTAACAGCGGACCGGGCAGCGCTCCGGTTCGCGGACTTTTCGCGCAACGGAGCTTTGTGAAGCGAAGCTGATTGGTTCTCCGGCGTCTGTCAACATTCCAAACAGTCCGTAGCGGCCGCCATCTTGTCTCTCGGTAGGATCGAGAGACAAGAGGAGGCCAAAGCGAAGGGGCAAATGACCATAAGGGGGCATAGTAGATCCTCGCTGACCCCCTAGGTTTGATGTGGAGGTTTTAAAAGGGCCCCGCGGGGCAAAAAAAAATAATAATAATAATCGAACGGCTGAATGGATTTGCACGAAACTTGGTAAAATATTAGGGACTGGTAGCCCGATGTGCCTTTGCTAGGTCTCAATATGTGTGCTCCAGTGGATTTTGAGAAATTAACGTTCAAAAAAAGATATATATCTGTAACAGCGCTCCGCTTCGCGTACTTTTCGCGTTACGGAGCTTTGCGAAGCTGATTGGTTCTCCGGCGTCTGTCAACATTCCAAACAGTCCGTAGCGGCCGCCATCTTGTCTCTCGGTAGGATTGAGAGACAAGAGGAGGCCAAAGCGAAGGGGGAAATGAGCATAAGGGGGCATAGTAGATCCTTCCTGACCTCTTAGGTTTGATGTACCATTTTGCCAAGTTTGGTGTAATTCCGTTCAGCCATTCAGGCTGTCGACGTATGTAAATGTCCTATGGAAAATTGCATGGGGAAAACACATTTGAAAGTGTTGAAATTTAGAACCAATTAAAATGTTACTTTGGTTTTGTATTTGTGTGTGATGAAAGTTAATTGGTTATGTATATATGTCAAATGAGAGGAAACCACAGCCATTTTGTGATACTACTGTCTGAGGTACATTTGTGAGGAATTTTTGGTGGTGAATTTCTGGTGTTTGATTTACACAGTACTAACACTTCTCCTACTTTTAAAAAGGTGAGTTGTTAATTTGTAAGGGGAACTATGTTGTACACTTGAAGATAATTTGAAAAATGTTTTCTGTTATTTATTTGCAGTCCTTCTGTTATACTAAATACTTGATAAAGTTAGTTTTATATTATGTATTACTAAAAACGATAAATGAAAGTGATTATTTTTTTCTGCAATTTACAGCAAGCAATTTCAAAATAAAATGGCTCACAATGAAGAGACCGTGGCAATTTCTTTTGAATTGTCCACTACATTGATTGAAATTGAGAGCACCAATAATGAAATATTGTCACAAGGAGGAGATGACTTGTATGATTCCATTAGATTGATTGAAATAGACAGCACCAATAATGAAATATTGTCACAAGGAGATGACTTGAATGATTCCACTACATTGATTGAAATTGAGAGCACCAATAATGAAATATTGTCACAAGGAGGAGATGGCTTGTATGATTCCATTAGATTGATTGAAATGGACAGCACCAATAATGAAATATTGTCACAAGGAGGAGATGACTTGAATGATTCCACTACATTGATTGAAATTGAGAGCACCAATAATGAAATATTGTCACGAGGAGATGACTTGAATGATTCCACTACATTGATTGAAATTGACAGCACCAATAATGAAATATTGTCACAAGGAGGAGATGACTTGAATGATTTTTTTGATCAATCTGTTGATGGCGAATTTATCGAATGTTTGGAGACCATAGAGTTACAAGAATCATCATTGCAGACTTTTCATGAGGAAATTGCTGATGAGGACATGTTACTAGTTCTTTCAAATTTAGAAAATTCTGAAGAATAAATTTATATTTAGAAATCAAAAATTGTTTGAGACATTATTCATTTTTATTTTTAATTTATGAGGTTGTAGCGAAGTGATTGTAGTATAAAATGAGAGTTATAATATAGAGTGCAACATTTTTATGTTACATGGTAAGTTTACTCATATTTACTTCCCTTCTGCCACTATATTATCTCCAATGTGTATTTGACATCTCTTCTTCATCTCCGGCCTCCTTTCTCTCACTGTGTGTCTCCGATGCATCTTATCGCTGCTATTTTGTGTAATTACAGAAGAGAGTAAAATAAAATAGTTCGGAACGTGAAAAGGGGGCAAAGTAGAGTACCCCTCACCCCCTAGGCCTTTTTAGGCGGTCCCAAAAGGATCAGTTTCTGCTTTCCTGAGAGATTATGGTATGAGTTCCATATACCACAATAATTTGCATTACAACATGCAAGATATCTATCTCCTATTACCAACTTTGAGATATTCGCGCTAAGCGCGAATATCTCCAAAAAGTAACACCTGCCCTGAGCAGTTCTTAGCCATGTTATCCAATGGGAGGTGGATAACATGGCTAAGAGCATTAGCTCGGTAATGCATGAATATCGCTGACTTTTTAGCGATATTCATGCATTGCGGCCGTTTATTATCGCATTTGCGATAAACCTTGATAATAGCAAGGTTTATCTTCGATAATTTCTGACGATGCTTAGCGGTAAAAAATTCGTTGGTAAGCATCGTTAGCGATAAATATCGCTTAACTTTGGTAATATGCACCAACGTCTGTTAACGTTCGATTAGAAGGAAATGAGGAAGTGTTGAAAAACATTGTCTGCGCCATCTTGCCTTTTTTGAAATGCCACACTTTTGTCGTGCACGGCAGCCATTTTAGATGCCTTGACCAGACCCACTCTCTGCACGCTGTCGATTCGTAGCATGGCTCCCCACCCTCGCAAGCATCTTCCCCAGGCACTGGTCACCCCCGCTCTCTGTCTTATGCATCGGCAATAAACCTCCCCCCATCTGCGCTGCTCTTCCCTGAAAATCACACTCTGTGCCCGCCCGACACCTCCCTTTCGCCCTATTCACTACCGCACCCTCTGACACTCCTCTTCCTCTGTGTCCGATTGTCCAGGCTATCACCTAGCCCTGCAGATGTAGTTTATGGCCCCAGCTGTAAAGAATCACCCCTCTTCAAAGGAGTTATAGTAGATCAAGGCCCACACCCGATGAGATCCGTCACACCACACTTGTTCCTACTATCTGAAAACCATCCTGTATTGTGATTGGGGAGGGGACCGAGCCTGAAGCGGAAGATTCCAGGAATGACTCTTTGTACATCAAAGTTTTTACAATTATGTGTCACATTAAAAATATATAGCACTCCAACAAAGTAGTAGGAATATAAAACTTTAATAACATATAAATATATACAACAAAACAAAAACAGTAAAAACATTTAAACAACGAAGAGACCGTGGCAATTTCTTTTGAATTCCTGATGAGGACATGTTACTAGTTCTTTCAAATTATGAAAATTCAGAAGATGTTGCCTGGGGGTGGGTCGTCAGTAGCAGTCTGTTGTGCGAATAGTTCCATGGCAGCAGAACGCGCTGAAATCTAGATGGCACGAAAGTGATGTCTAGTAAGTTGCCGCCCAGCAAATAACGGCGTGGGGCGCCGCGGGGGTGAGTGAGTCCAGTAGGCACCACAGCTATTCTTACCGGCATTGCAGAATTACTGCTGGGGACAATGCCTGTGCTGTAGCAGGGTCACAGCAGAAACAAAAAGGATTCTGTTGAAGATGTTGTTGGTTTTCAATTTGAATACAGTTCTGGTGTCAACTGCTATGCTAATGTAGTGGTTAATGTTTTGTTTTCTCTAGAAAATGTAAAAGAGGGGGAGGCAGTCCAAAGTTCCGTTAAAAGGGCAAAGGAAAGGATCGGTGGTTTGAACTATCAGTCAAAAAGGGGAGGGGGTGCAACAATTTTTCCTACCGGGTCACACTGTGCTTTCACCGGAACTGAGGTCTGCAGGATTCTAGTAATTCAAAGATCCCAGCATTTGGTGCCTGAGGCTTGAGCCGGGCAGTTACACTTCGTTTTAATCTTCGTTTTAGGACTTTTGCTAACTTTTGTTTCTTGTTATCACTTCCCCTTGTGTCCTCTCCCCCCCCTGCACCCAGCACGCGGATTTAGCGCGACGCTGACTGTCTTGTCCGATTTTGGGTCAAGACATTTTTAAACACTGCTAAAATAATTCCTGAGCATTTACTCACTTACCTCACCCAGCGCTGCCTTCCTCAGAGGGTCCGGCCGATTTTGGGGCTGCTCGACCTGGGGTTAGGGCAGAGCTAGTGCGGCAGCCATCTTGGGCAGGGCTTCCTCCCTTGAGGTGAGAGGAAAAGTCTATAAAAATAAACGGCTATGACTCCGCGCAGCGGACGCGTTCAGCGGACGCGCCGTCATCGCGCCGGAGTCAAGCCAGAGTCCTGCCCGTCTGCGCCCGTCCGCGCCAGGACGGGACCAGGGGCCACTCCATCGGCCCCGGGCTATACATCATACTCCCGCTCTGACCTACTGTCTTTTCAGACCCCCCTCTGCACCTTGGTTCCCATTTTCAATTGCCAAGATGCTCCATTAAAATGTTGTGCTTGTGCCCTTACTCTGGATTCCATCCCTGCGGTCACAGACTCCTTGTCCTCCTCCTTTTGGTCCACCATTCAGGCTACGCATTCGGCCTCTAACAATATGCCCATAGCTACTCCTTCTATGAATTTTATTAGCATAAATTGCCGATCTCTGGCAAAACATAAAAGAGAGATTTTTGATCTTCTCGAATCGGAAAGTCCAGCCGCAATGTTTCTAACAGAAACATGGCTTAGCAATTGCTCTGGTCCTGACATTGCTATGGCTCTCCCCAATAATTACACCTATGTGGGGAGAAATCGTGTGCTCAAAGAGGGAGGAGGCATAGCGATAATTTTTAAAAGAGAGTTTTCCTGTAAATGGGAGGATTTAGATTTCCCTAATTGCGAGGCTGGCTTTTTTAAACTTTCCCTTACCCCGCATTTTACTTTGTCTGGAACCCTGATTTACCGGCCCCCGGGCTCGGCTAATTCATGGGCCTCTTCCTTCCCCGAGCTGATTGCCCCTCTTATTTTACAAGCCACTAATTTCTTAGTTGTGGGTGACTTAAATATTCATTTTAATCTCACATCTTGTCCCATTGGTATGCGCCTACTTCAGGACTTAGCTGCCCTTGACCTCCACCTACACAATTCCGGCCCCACCCATAAAGCCGGGCATTTATTGGATCCCATCATCTCAAATCTCAACTGTATTACCCACCACTCTTCCTCCCCTGTCATTTGGTCCGATCATTTTACTGTTAACTTTTCAATTAGAATACCAGCTCATAATAATTCCTCTACACTTCCCCCTCATAAAGCTAGTAGGAACTGGAAACGTTTGAATATAGACAAACTTAACTCTTGCCTTGATAATTCAAAACCAACATCTCTCATCATCTCTACCAAGGATGTTTCTGCAGTCAATTCCTGGCTAAACACAGCCTTAGATTTATGTCTCCCCACTCAGAGGAATAAGTCACAGTTCCATCATCCACCAGCCCCCTGGTTTAATGACTCTTTGCGTTTGGAAAAGTCCCGTTGCAAGAAACTGGAGCGCTTATGGCGTTCGGACTATTGCACACTTAAGAAAGCAAATTACAAGGCTGCCCTCCGGACTTACCACACTGCTTGTGACACTGCCAGAGCCAATCATGCTAATAGCATCATACTCAAGGCCCAAAATAGAACTAAGGCTCTGTTTAAACTAGTAAAAGATCTTTCTGGCATGTCCTCTGCACCTAAAGACCTTTCTTTGGACTCTTCCCAATGCAACGCTTTGGCTACATTCTTCTTGGACAAAATTGATAAGATCTATGCTATCCTTGATGCCACTCCCAATGCTCCTACTATTCTTGAGCCCGTATTTTCCACTCCCCGTTTTGCTGCTGCTGATGATGGAACTCATACTACTCCACCTATTCACTTTTGGGAACCGATATCTCTTCCGCTTCTCCAGAAATATTTACAGGAAATTAAATCGGGTTCCCCCACCGACCCGCTGCCCCCTCAAATAATGGCCTCCCTGGACCCAAATCTGCTTCAGATTATTCTAGATATGTTGAATGCCTCACTGGAGGAGGCTTCAGTTCCCAGCGAATGGAAACATGCAATGGTGGTTCCATTGCTAAAGAAGGCCAATGCGGATTCTAATATCCTCTCTAACTTTCGTCCTATCTCTCTCCTTTCCTGTTATTCTAAAATTCTTGAAAAACACGTGAATTCTTCTCTCACCTCTTATGTTGAATCTTCTCACCTTCTTCACTGCTCTCAGTCTGGGTTCAGGGCTGGTTTCTCCACGGAGACTACGCTTCTTGGCGTGTCTGAGACCATCAGGAGACAGGTGGACAATGGGGAGACTGTGGCACTCATTTTACTTGACTTGAGTGCCGCATTTGACACCGTCTCCCATTCCATCTTATTGTCCACCTTGCAATCCGCGGGGATTGTTGGCCCTGCCCTGGCCTGGATTGCTAGTTTCCTTTCTAATCGCACTTTCCAGGTCTTTTCTGCTACCTCTGTTTCTTCTATCTACTCTTCCCCTCACGGTGTTCCCCAAGGGTCTATTCTTAGTCCCCTCTTCTTTAATCTCTATGTGAGACCGCTTGCTTTCTTGGCAGAGCAAGCGGGTCTCACAATATATTCTTACGCTGACGATACTCAAATCGTCTACTCTCTTTCCACCAAGAATCATTCGCCTTCCTCCTCTTTGCAGACCGGTTTGGAACAGATTGCCAATTGGATGCAGAGACATAAATTAAAGCTCAATGGGGACAAAACGGAGCTGCTCCTATTCGGTCCCAATGCACCTTTGTGGGGCCCGCAACATTGGCCTCCTCAGATGGGCCCTTTACCTACCCCCTCAGACTCTGCCCGTAATCTCGGGGTTCTGCTTGACAACCAGTTGTCATTGAAGCAACATGTGGTAAAGGTCTCTGCCACCTGTACTACCATCATCAGGTGGCTTAGAAAAATCACATGGATGCTCCCAGTGGATACCCTGAGAACCATGGTCCAAGCCCTTGTTATCTCTCGGATGGACTACGGGAATGTACTACTTCTGGGCGCCTGTAAGGAGGTACTAAAGAAACTTCAGGTTGTTCAGAATATGGCTGTGCGCTTGATATGTAACCTACCTGCTAGATCATCGGCCACTACCCATCTGCACAAACTGCATTGGCTACGAATAGAGAGCCGTATAAAATTCAAAGCTCTTTGTATCATGCACCGTATTAAAATGGATCAGGCCCCGAAATATCTATCTTCCTTGGTCCAGCACTATGTTCCATCTCGCACTTTAAGATCGTCCACCCAAAATAAGTTTCAAATTCCACGTGTGAAGCGAGCCAAGATGGGCGGACGTTCGTTCGCCTTTCTGGCCCCCTCTTTATGGAACTCCATGCCCCAATCCCTGCGCTCGGAAGTCTGTTATATGGCATTCCGCAAAGGTATTAAGACCTGGCTTTTTAACATGTAACTGCCTTGCCCATGTTTTTCTTCCCATCTTCCGTTTGCTACAGCGCCGGGAAACCTTCGGGTAGCTGCGCGCTCAACAAATGCAATTATAATAATAATAATAAAGTGAGGCTGGCGCCAGCATGGGAGCGCCGACGTCCCGCGGATACAGTTTCGTCACTCCACGGGCGATCATGGCAGTCATTCCCCATCGGGGGTCGGAGACTCCCGCGGCTCCTCTAGAATCTTCAAGGTCGTGGAGGACTACGGTGGTGGAGTCAACCAGTGACCGGGCCATTTCTTTATGCTGGGCCCGCTCTTGCCAGGTCGACCGCCATTTTGAGAGTTCGGTAGCTACTGGCGATCGCGGGGTCAAAGGAGCGGACGGGCTCCACCCTGCCGGGCGAGACGTTGCAGCATGGCCACAGTGGAAGAACCCTTTTCCGGGCACCTGGAGCGCTGAGGGTGCAGCTGGGAAGCCTCCACCTGGGGAGGCGGGAGAGGCCTGTTCGCACCGTCTCTCCCTCCCAGTGCACCCCACGGCGTCTCGCTTGAGATTTGTTATGGCCGGACCAGGCGATGAGGACGAGGGGGGGGGTCAGAGGCATGTGCAAGACATCCCCCCCCAGTGTTGTCGCAGCCATTATTCAAGAAAGAAGAAGTGTCCCGTCCGTCTTCGGGCCGGGCTTCCGGTAGATGTCGGCCGAACGCCCCTGGCTCTGGCCCCATGAACGGGTTTCTTGGTTTATCGGCTGCAGCCGGATCCCGTCGGCCTCGGCCCCCCGACCGTTGGTGGCCGGACCGGAAGAGCATGTGGCGGGACTACCTGAAACTGTCAAGGGCCACCGCGGCCGGACTGGGAGAGAGAGGGGAGGGTCGAGGAGACATTCCCCCCCCCTGCAACTGTTCAGCGTTGTAAAGGCAATCCCCTGGCTGGGTCCCGCTGGCCTCGGCCTCTCCTCCGGCTACACCCTACGTTAGGATCTCCTGGCCGAGGCGTGGCAGCAGGACCCGCCTTATATGGGCTGCTCCCGGCTGGGCGTAGCCGCAACCCTGCCCCACCTTGGAAGTTTCCAGAGTGGGGGCGGATGTTCTACTGACTTGCATTTTCCCTACTCTATCGATTTTTTTGGCGTGGCAGGCGGTGGGACAGCGAGGGGTGATTTGGTTTCTCTTACTGTTTTTCTGGTCTCTCAGCACTGGCATATTTTAACGTTTTCTTGTTTCTAGGACATTAATAGGTTTTATCATTACGTTATGTTATCGTTTCTTTGTTCGTTGTTTAATAAAAGTTCATGTTCATCAGTGGCCTACTGATTTTCGTTTTCGTATTCTTTTCTTTCCAGGTTGTTTCATGCTAAAGTTTCTGTTAACAGGATACAGTGATCACTTCGTTATTATTGCATATGTCCTTTTCACTAGGGGTGCTCTCTGGTCGGGCCAGATGACGTATCTCTAGTAAATGGTCCGGGTGAAACAGGTGCATCAATCAGTGGGGAGTAGATAGGCATGACAGATTACAACGGGGGAGAAAGGTCCGCATTACGTACCCTTTCACTATTTACAAAGATTTTCCTACGTATATTTGCAAACAGGGAATACCTCCAAAAAGAACCAATTCCCAAACAGTCAATGTTTGGGGAAACAATCAATCAATGAGGAACGAAATAGGCACGACGTGTTAAAGGTTTGCGTTACCTACCCTTCACTATCTGCAAAGGGAGAGAGAATATTCCTATTCTTCCTCGTTTGCAGGCAGGGAAGATTCTTAAGAGAATCAACTTCGAACAATTCAATGCTCGATTCAAACAATCAACAAGGGGTACTGTGAACACAAATGAACGCCGCTTATGTACATACACATTGGTATTATCAACAGGTTGTTCCTAATGTTTCTATTTTAGGGAGGTCAAAAAGAGATCCCATTAGTGGCCTACTGATTTTGCTCGATTCCTTTTGTTTTTTTACACGATTTTTCGCTATCTGCAAAGACTAAACAGAGTATTGCGACTCTGTGCTTGTTTGTAAATAGAGAATGAACCAAAGAGAACAATCAATCAAATGGAGAGAGAAGCAGGCACGACGTATTACAACGGGGGCAACGGGGGCAAAGGCCTGCGTTAACTACCCTTCACTATCTGCAAAGAGAGAGTACGCCTAATAGAAATGAGGGGTGGGGGGCAGCATTCAAAGCAGATCAGTGTGCATAAACACGAAAATGTTTTTACTTACCACGTACTTGACATTCGACAGCTTATGATATTTGCTATTAAAAAACCATTGAAATTCACTGAAAAAACCATAGGTTATAGACCATATATAGTTAGGAATTAGCATTTAAAAAACCTTATTTTACTCACACAAAACCATTGAAATTCCATATATAGTTAGTTGCACTAACTATATATCGCGCACCCGCAATCCACTGCTGATCATGTCACATATTACATCATTCATGACATGGTCAGTGACATCACTGATGACATCACTGATGACATCTCAAATGACATCACTGATGACATCACTGATGAGATCTCATTTGACATCATTCTTGTGCTAATACGATAAACCTCTTCAGACTCTAATATAACCTTAGATACACTCAGTGTATACAGACACTCACACACTGCCACTCATCCATGGAGTTACTCACACACCCAGTCAGTCATGCAAAGAAACAATCTCACCTCCATTTCTTCAACTATACAGTTAAACACACCTTACTTATTGAAACATATACTAACACATATTTACTCTCTTATACAATCCCTGATACAAGTTCACAATGATCGATACAACCACTCACTCATTCAGTGGCTCTCATGCACAGTTATTTATATATGCCAACTCTCACATGTACTGTGTTTAACATATGTACTTACTATGACATGTAGCATTGAGATATCCATTCACTCACCAATACACTCATGCACACAGTCAACTGCCCATACAGCTGTTTCCACATGCACTTTTGAACCCATACATCTAGTCAATCATCTGCTCACACATCTATGCAGAGAGTCATACACCTCCCAGCCACCCACACACACACTCAGTCTCCCATACAAATGCTTGGGCAACCAATCAATAACCCATATAGTTAATCATATAGCTACTGATCAACACATGCAGCAGTTTACAGAACAACAGACATAATGATGCACAAATTAAGACAGTTTAGTCACTAACCCATGCACTCAGTGAGACACATTTAATCAGTCACTCATACAGTCAGTCATGCCCCTACTAAATCCTTCATCAAGACACTTATACATCCACTCATTCTTCAATATGTAAGACATATTTTAACTTTACAGAATTATACAGTCACTGGATGTAGTCATCAGTGATGTCATCATTGATGTCATTTGAGATGTCATCAGTGATGTCATTTGAGATGTCATCAGTGATGTCATCAGTGATGTCATTTGAGATGTCATCAGTGATGTCATTTGAGATGTCATCAGTGATGTCATCAGTGATGTCATTTGAGATGTCATCAGTGATGTCATCAGTGATGTCACTGACCATGTCATGAATGATGTAATATGTGACATGATCAGCAGTGGATTGCGGGTGCGCGATATATAGTTAGTGCAACTAACTATATATGGAATTTCAATGGTTTTGTGTGAGTAAAATAAGGTTTTTTAAATGCTAATTCCTAACTATATATGGTCTATAACCTATGGTTTTTTCAGTGAATATATATATATATATTACCTACTGGCGGTCGCCAGTAGGTATATATAGTTAGGATTTTTTCTCTATGGGATTTTTGAAAATTCTATGTCTAATAACTTTGGCGTTTGTGGACGGAATTGGCTGAAATTTTCAGGAAAATGGCACATTTTGTTTCTGAGCAGCCCTTAAAAATTTGGGGGGGGTTCGTCAAGGGGGGGCCGAGAAAAAAGGGGGGTCCCAAAACGTGTTTTTAACATTGAGTTTTCCATAGGGCGGTTGGCCTCACTTTTAGCCCGAACGGCTGAATGGATTTGCACGAAACTTGGCAAAATTGTAGGGACTGGTAGCCCGATGTGCCTTTGCTAGGTCTCAATATATGTGCTCCAGTGGATTTTGAGAAATTAACGTTCAAAAAAAGATATATATCTGTAACAGCGGACCGGGCAGCGCTCCGGTTCGCGAACTTTACGCTTAACGGAACTTCGCGTAGCGAAGCTGATTGGCTCTCCGGCGTCTGTGAACATTCCAAACAGTCCGTAGCGGCCGCCATCTTGTCTCTCGGTAGGATCGAGAGACAAGAGGAGGCCAAAGTGAAGGGGCAAATGACCATAAGGGGGCATAGTAGATCCTCGCTGACCCCCTAGGTTTGATGTGGAGGTTTTAAAAGGGTCCCGCGGGGCAAAAAAAAATAATAATAATAATAATCGAACGGCTGAATGGATTTGCACGAAACTTGGTAAAATATTAGGGACTGGTAGCCCGATGTGCCTTTGCTAGGTCTCAATATATGTGCTCCAGTGGATTTTGAGAAATTAACGTTCAAAAAAAGATATATATCTGTAACAGCGCTCCGCTTCGCGTAACGGAGGTTTGCGAAGCTGATTGGTTCTCCGGCGTCTGTAAACATTGCAAACAGTCCTTAGCGGCCGCCATCTTGTCTCTCGGTAGGATCGAGAGACAAGAGGAGGCCAAAGCGAAGGGGCAAATGACCATAAGGGGGCATAGTAGATCCTCCTTGACCTCTTAGGTTTGATGTGGAGGTTTTAAAAGGGCCCCGCGGGGCAAAAAAAATAATAATAATAATAATCGAACGGCTGAATGGATTTGCACGAAACTTGGCAAAATTGTAGGGACTGGTAGCTCGATGTGCCTTTGCTAGGTCTCAATATATGTGCTTCAGTGGATTTTGAGAAATTAACGTTCAAAAACAAGATATATATCTGTAACAGCGCTCCGCTTCGCGGAGATAAAATTATATCTGTATTACCTAGCTGTTGCTAACACCAGTTAGCGACGGCTAGTAGGAGATAGCGACCATCTTGGGCCCCACTTTGCATGTGAGTGATATTTATCACTAATGACATGCAAAGTGGGCATGCCAAGATGTTAGCGACTGGAAACAGTCGCTAACATCGCTATCTCCTATTATCAACTTTTGGAAATATTCGAGATAAGCGCGAATATCTCCAAAAGCTAGCACCTGCCCTGAGCAGTTCTTAGCCATGTTATCCAATGGGAGGTGGATAACATGGCTAAGAGCATTAGCTCGGTAATGCATGAATATCGCTGAGTTTTCAGCGATATTAATGCATTGCGGTCGTTTATTATCGTATTTGCGATAAACCTTGATAATAGCAAGGTTTATCTGCGATAATTTCTGACGATGCTTAGCGGTAAAAAAATCGTTGCTAAGCATCGTTAGGGATAAATATCGCTTAACTTTGGTAATATGCCCCAACGTCTGTTAACGTTCGATTCGAAGGAAATCAGGAAGTGTTGAAAAACATTGTCTGCGCCATCTTGTCTTTTTTCAAATGCCACACTTTTGTCGTGCACGGCAGCCATTTTAGATGCCTTGACCAGACCCACTCTGTGCACGCTGTCGATCCTTAGCATGGCTCCCCACCCTCGCAAGCATCTCCCCCAGGCAGTGGTCACCCCCGCTCTCTGTCTTATGCATGGGTAATAAACCTCCCCCCATCTGCGCTGCTCTTCCCTGAGAATCACACCCTGTGCCCGCCCGACACCTCCCTTTCGCCCTATTCACTACCGCACCCTCTGACACTCCTTTTCCTCTGTGTCCGATTGTCCAGGCTGGTCCTAGGGTATCAGCTAGCCCTGCAGATGTAGTTTATGGCCCCAGCTGTAAAGAATCACCCCTCTTCAAAGGAGTTATAGTAGATCAAGGCCCACACTCGATGAGATCCGTCACAGCAGACGCGTTCCTATTATCTGAAAACCATCCTGTATTGTGATTGGGGAGGGGACCGAGCCTGAAGCGGAAGATTCCAGGGATGACTCTTTGTACATCAAAGTTTTTACAATTATGTGTCACATTAAAAATATATAGCACTCCGACAAAGTAGTAAGATTATAAAACTTTAATAACTTATAAATATATACAAGAAAACAAAAATAGTAATAACATATAAACATTTTTAGGGAAAAACAACGAAGTAGCGGTCGGCTGTGCGAATAGTCCCAACGCAGCACAACGTCCAGATTTCCGGCGTGGGGCGTCGCGGGGGGTGGGTCATCAGTAGCAAACTGTTGTGCGAATAGTTCCAAGGCAGCAGAACGATGGCACCAAGGTGATGTCCAGTAAGTTGCCGCACTGGTTTTGGTATCCTACAATGCTGCTCCGAATAACGGCGTGGGGCGCCCCGGGGGAGGCGGCGTGAACGGGCCTCTCCAGGTGGAGTGTCATCTGTTGTAGTGGGGCGCCCCTTTATCGTTTCAGTTGCCATTCCGTCCGTTTTTGGTCCACTGTGTCAAAATCCGCCATTCAGCTGAGTTGCGCCCACTCTTGCGGTGCAGCGATAGGCGGCTGTCACAGGACTCTCAAAATGGCGGCAGGCTCTTTCCTTTTTGGGCCTGGTCCACTGAAATGGCCCTGGGACACCTTGGAAATCGGACGCTTGTCTGCTAGGTCTTGGACCCCATTCTCGAAAGCGTCCCCTCCGCCTTGAGGATTCATCAAAAGTTTTGGGGGCCCCCGACTCCTGTAGGCTTCTGGTGGGGAGCGGTTGCCATGATTGCTTGCGGAATGACCACGACGGAGCTACGAGATGGTGGTGCTCTCATGCTGACGCCAGCTTCAGTCTGAAACATCCAGAAACAAGGTGGGGCTTTCATCATTTGGGAAAAAAAAAAGTTTTCATCCAATGAAAAGTGTTGTTTTTAGGTCATATGATCAAGCCTTCCATCATTAGGAAACCAAAAGTAAAATGAACCAATGAAAAGTTTTATAAACAAGTCACATGACCTGTTATGCGGCATAGGGTATAAAATGCGGAGAAAATACGTTGGCACGTGAGGCGGCGTCAGTAGCGGACCGATGTGCGAATAGGCCGAAGGCAATACAACGCGCCAAGATCCGGATGGCACCGAGGTGGTGTCCAGCAAGTTGCAGCACTGGTGTGGCCATCCTACAATGCTGAAAGTCGGCGTGGGGCGCCCCGTTGGCCTGTGAGTTTGCGTCAGTAGCGGACCGATCTGCGAATAGGCCGAAGGCAGCACAACGCGCCAAGATCCGGATGGTACCGAGGTGGTGTCTAGTAAGTTGCCGCACTGGTGTGGCCATCCTACAATGTTGAAAGTCGGCGTGGGGCGCCCCGTTGGCCTGTGAGATGGCGGCAGTAGCGGACCGATGTGCGAATGGGGCCAAAGGCAGCGCAACAATATTTTCGGAATAGAAGACACCACAAGGCGCTGAGATGCCAAGATCCGGATGGCACCGAGGTGGTGTCTAGCAAGTTGTGGCACTGGTGTGGCCATCCTACAATGGTAAAAGTCGGCGTGGGGCACCCTGTTGGCCTGTGAGATGGTGTCAGTAGCGGACTGATGTGCGAATGGGGCCAAAGGCAGCGCAACAATATTTTCTGACTGACACCACAAGGCGCTGAGATGCCAAGATCCGGATGGCACCGAGGTGATGTCTAAGTTGCGGACCGATGTGCGAATGGGGCCAAAGGCAGCGCAACAATATTTTCTGTATGGAAGATACCACTAGGCGTTGAGATGCCAAGATCCGGATGGCACCGAGGTGATGTCTAGCAAGTTGCTGTACTGGTGTGGTCATCCTACAATGTTGAAACTCGGCGTGGGGCGCCCCATTAGTCTGTGAGATGGCGTCAGTAGCGGACCGATGTGCGAATAGGCCGAAGGCAGCACAACGCGCCAAGATCCGGATGTCACCGTGGTGGTTTCATAGTTGAGAGGCACTTCATCTGCAGTGGGGCGCCGAGACCTGGATGGCACCGAGGTGATGTCTAGCAAGTTGCTGTACTGGTGTGGTCATCCTACAATGCTGAAACTCGGCGTGGGGCGCCCCATTAGCCTGTGAGATGGCGTCAGTAGCGGACCGATGTGCGAATAGGCCGAAGGCAGCACAACGCGCCAAGATCCGGATGTCACCGTGGTGGTTTCATAGTTGAGAGGCACTTCATCTGCAGTGGGGAGCCGAGATCCGGATGGCACCGAGGTGATGTCTAGCAAGTTGCTGTACTGGTGTGGTCATCCTACAATGCTGAAAGTCGGCGTGGGGCGCCCCATTAGCCTGTGAGATGGCGTCAGTAGCGGACCGATGTGCGAATGGGGCCAAAGGCAGCGCAACAATATTTTCTGAAGAGAAGACACCAAAAGGCGCTGAGATTCCAAGATCCGGATGGCATCGAGGTGGTGTCTAGCAAGCTATGCAGTTGAGTTGTGTGCGCACTTGCGGCGAATAGGTCGAAGGCAGCATAACAATGTTTTCTGAATAGAAGACACCACAAGGCGTTGAGATTCGGTTACCACCGAGGTGATGTCTAGCAAGTTGCCGCACTGGTGTGGCCATCCTACAATACTGCTCCGAATAACGGCGTGGGGTGCCCGAAGGAGGGGGGGGGGAGGCGGCGTGAACGGGCCTTCCTAGGTGGAGGCTCGTCTGCTGTAGTGGGGCGCCCCTTTACCGTTTCAGTTGCCATTCAGCTGAGTTTCGGCTGCTCTTGATGCTACAGCGACAGGCGGCTGCAACAGGACTCTCAAAATGGCGGCCTGTTCTTTGGATTTGGGCCTGGTCCACTAAAATGGCCCTGGGACACCTTAGAACTCGGACGCTCGATTTTTTTTTCCTTTCCTGTACATGCAAAAAAAGGTAAATGCCCGGTACGTTACACGCTTCATCTGCCACGATGAACTCTCCAGAGGAACCGAAAAAAAATATAGTTATGGTAACTATACCATGCATCGTCATATGGAGAGGTGGCACCAATTAATTATAGTGCTGCATAAAAGAGAGATTTGGAGGAGAACCCCTGACCTGCTAGTACATTCATCAAAGAAGTGGCACTGACAGCATCAGAGGCAAGGGAAACGGTCCCAAATATTTAGAAGAACTTTGGAAAGATTAAAATGACATGTTTAGATTGTGGCAAATTAATTTCATGTGGACAGATGAGTGTTACTCTAATAAATACAGCATATGAACATCATCATAGTCGATGGTTGGTAGAGACATTTTGACTATATCCTGGACCTGCCCGTCCTCGCCCAAAATGGCGCCGGAATAAATGGGACTCGTAACTCCTTGTTGTGTACTGGTTGCAGAACCTTGAAATCACGAGATACGTATGCAGTTTTGAAGCACATGGCGGGCGGGGACGAGAATTGATTGAATATTTCGACATCCCTATTGATATTAAGTTCTGATGTGTTATTGATTACTGTACTATTGAAAGTTCGAATTAACGTCACCCATGGTACTTGCCCGCAAATGTATATCTAGATAATTTTATTGTAACTGGCCCTGTCGTATTTTAATTATAAAATGTACGTCCACCGATTCCGTAACTGTTAGACACCTTAGTTCTTGCAACCTAATGGCCCGCCCGTTACGTTCCTCTACAGTGTAAATGTCTACTCATCATATACGATTACAGTTTGCTCCGTGGCCGGCCCACGTGGTTATAGGCTCGTATTTGTATAATGAAATTTTCACAATAAAGGTTTTTAAAAGAAAACATGGTAGTAGTATATACATTGGTAAAGTTTTTAATAATAGTCACTGTTTTAGAATCATTAAAAGGCAAGTGAAATAAAGCAGACCAATTACATGAAGGGTAAAAGGTATAATACGAAGGAACGCAGTAAAGATAAATGGTCAAGGGCTGTTGTGTTTTCTATTCCTGCAACATAAAGTGATCGATAAGAATCTCATATTCAGGCGTATCGGCGACTAAGACAGCAGGTCGACCCTCTTTTGCTCAACGGCTCCGTCATGGGACGAAGAAACGCTCTTTTTTTCGAAAAAAGAATATATTTTACTTGCAGGACAGTTGTAAATTTTCCGGGAAAGTACATTAGCCTGGAACATTATAACATATATTTAAGAAAAAATAATGTTCGGAAGTAATAAAAAGCGTAATTTTTAGGTCATATGACCAAGCCTTTCATCATTAGAATAAGAAAAGTAAAATGAACCAATGAAAAGTTTTATTAACAAGTCACATGACTTGTTATGCTTACGTTACGCGCTGCGCGCCCCGGATGACTTCCGGATGCGCTAACGCGGCGCGTCATATGACGCATTACGCGACAACGCAGGTCCAGAATATAGTCAAAATGTCTCCACCAACCAGCGGTCGGAACACAACCCCTTTCAGCAGGCTAAATAGTTCTGTTAAATGACAACAGAAGGGACAGGCAACAAGAACCATCAGTCAAAGAGGGGAGGGCTAGTTCTTCTCTACCGGGTTACATTGGGGCGCTACCGGAACTGATCGAATTGGTAGTCTACAGTGTTTCTGGATGTTTCAGACTGAAGCTGGGGTTAGCATGAGAGCAGTACCATTTCGTAGCTCCGTCGTGGCCATTCCGCAACCAATCATGGCAGCCGCTCTTTATCGTTATTTTGGGCGGGGTGGGTGGCGGAGCCGAGCTGTTTTGCAGCCATCATTGTGTGGAGTTCAGTTCATCTCACTAGTTTTGTATTTGTCATGAGGGGTTGTTCCTAATGTTTCTATTTTAGCGAGGTCAAAAAGAGATCCCGTTAGTGGCCTACTGATTTTGCTCGATTCCTTTTCTTTTTTTTTTTACACGATTTTTCGTTATCTGCAAAGACTAAACAGAGTATTGCGACTCTGTGTTTGTTTGTAAATAGAGAATGAACCAAAGAGAACCAATTCTAAAACAGTAAATACTTGGATAACAATCAATCAAATGGAGAGAGAAGCAGGCACGACGTATTACAACGGGGGCAAAGGCCTGCGTTAACTACCCTTCACTATGTGCAAAGAGAGAGTACTCCTAATAGAAATGAGGGGGGGGGGCACCATTCAAAGCAGATCAGTGTGCATAAACACGAAAATGTTTTCACTTACCACGTACTTGACATTCGACAGCTTATGATATTTGCTATTAAAAAACCATTGAAATTCACTGAAAAAACCATAGGTTATAGATCATATATAGTTAGGAATTAGCATTTACAAAACCTTGAAAATTCACTGAAAAAACCATAGGTTATAGACCATATATAGTTAGGAATTAGCATTTAAAAAACCTTATTTTACTCACACAAAACCATTGAAATTCCATATATAGTTAGTTGCACTAACTATATATCGCGCACCCGCAATCCACTGCTGATGATGTCACATATTACATCATTCATGACATGGTCAGTGACATCACTGATGACATCACTGATGACATCTCAAATGACATCACTGATGACATCACTGATGACATCTCATTTGACATCAATGACCACATCACTGATGATATTATTCATGTGACAATACAATGCATCTCCTCACATTTTAATATAACCTCTGTTTCACCCAGTGTTAAATACAGAGTATAATTTTTGAAACCATTGACACACCAATACTAGTTACTACATACGTACTCACTGATTCCTACGTCTACACACACATTCACTCATTCACCCACACAATCATTCATACATACAATCACTCATCTTTACAACACTATCATATGCACTCATACACCTATACAGACACTCACACTCTGCCACTCATCCATGGAGTTACTCACACACCTAGACAGTCCTGTAAAGAATCAATCACACTTCCATTTTCTTGTCTATACAGTTAAACATAGAGCACCTTACATTTTCAAACATATACTAACACATACTTACTTTCTTATACAATCATTGATACAAGTACACATTGATCTGCACAGAGTCACACACCTCCCAGCCAGCCACACACACACTCAGTCTCCCATACAAATACTTGGACAATCAATCAATAACCCATATAGTTAATCATATAGCTACTGATCAACACATGCAGCAGTTTACAGAACAACAGACATAATGATGCACAAATTAAGACAGTTTAGTCACTAACCCATGCACTCAGTGAGACACATTTAATCACTCACTCATACATTCAGTCATGCACCTACTAAATCCTTCGTCCAGACAGTTATACATCTACTCATTCTTCAATATGTAAAACATATTTAAACTTTACAGAAACACACAGTCACTGGATGATGTCATCAGTGATGTCATCAGTGATGTCACTGACCATGTCATGAATGATGTAATATGTGACATCATCAGCAGTGGATTGCGGGTGCGCGATATATAGTTAGTGCAACTAACTATATATGGAATTTCAATGGTTTTGTGTGAGTAAAATAAGGTTTTTTAAATGCTAATTCCTAACTATATATGGTCTATAACCTATGGTTTTTTCAGTGAATATATATATATATATATATATATATATATATGCAACAAACCTCGTTAAGCAGTTTCTTCGCAGCAAAAGACGAGCGTAGACCCAGGTTTGGTGCAATTGATTTATTTAAACACACCACCAGCTGCCATGACGTATATATATATATATATATATATATATATATATATATATATATATATATATATATATATATATATATATATATATATATATATATATATATATGTGTGTATGTATATATATATATATATAGGAAGCAATAAGGCAACTTTCGGATATAAAATACTATGTCATCACGACTAAAGATCTATATGATGCAAGTATCAGGGAGTACGATAATTTGATCCTTAAGTGGTACAACCTTTCTATGCTTGACAAAGACGAACACATCTTTTTAAGAAGTAGTAATCCAATGACACCTACTTTTTATCATTTGCCGAAACTGCATAAGCACAATGTCACTCCTCCTGGCCGACCGATTGTGGCATCTATCGGCGGGCTAACAGAGAACATGTCCAAATTTGTGGATAATTACATCTTCCCTTTGGTACTGGGACTAGACTCTTATGTCCAAGATACAAAGGACTTTTTGAAGAGAGTGAACAATATGGATTGGCAAGATGATTACCTATTCTTAGTGATGGATATTACCAGCCTATACACCATCATTGAGCATGGACATGGACTATCTGCTGTTGAACATTATCTCAACAAACGTCCCATTCGGTTTGCACAACATAATGCAATGCTAATGGAATTTGTGCAATTCTGTTTAGAGAACAACATTTTTTTGTTTGAAGACAGTCTATACCGACAAACCTCTGGGACAGCGATGGGCACATGCTTCGCTCCCAGCTACGCGAACCTGTTCGTTGGCTGGTGGGAGGAGCATGTGCCCAGAAGCTATGATGAAGAGGGTGAAAGTGGGAAGGTGGTACATTGGTACCGCTACATAGATGACTTGTTCATCGTGTGGCAGGGTACAGAGGAATCGGCCAGAAGATATATTGATATCCTCAATGATAACATCTACAATGTGCACCTGTCTGGTACTATTAGTGGGGTGGCAGCACACTATCTGGACCTACGGGTTTACATTGAAGATGGTCGAGTCCAAACGTCTCTTTATCGCAAAGAGACAGCAGGAAATTCCATTCTGTTTGCTAGGAGTGCCCACCCACCTAAGCTCGTCAAGAGTATCCCGTACGGTGAACTCTTGAGGATAAAAAGAAACAGCACCCAAGATAAGGATTTCGAGGCGGCTGCCTCGGAATGCCTATCCCGCTTCCGACTCAGGGGTTATGATGAGCCACTGTTGTCCCATACACTGAAAAAAGTGAGAACGATTCCGAGAGCTGATCTATTAGCTGAGAAAACGAGGACGCCAGATAAGAACACTGGGAATGTCTTTTGAATGATCACTCCTTACTCTGCAGGTGCTGATAGACTGAGGAGCTTGATGCGCAAAAATTAGCACATCTTGCTTACAGATGAAGTACTTAGAGAAGATCTGCCTCCACATCCTCTATTGACCTTTAGTAAAGCTAGGTCTCTGGGAGATGTGCTAGTACACAGTCATTTAGAACCCCTACCCACTCAAACTAATACTAACACCCTGAAAACAATGAGTGTTTTTTTCCCATGCGGGAAATGTAAAGCTTGTAGCAACAGTCGTAGGGTTCTGCAATATGACATTCCCGATGCTGGTAGGACTAAGAAAATTCATAAATTCATTACCTGTAGCACCACCTATGCTGTGTACTGTTTGATATGCCCATGCGGTCTCAGATATATTGGTAGTACCATCAACCAACTTAAACTGAGAGTGCTTGAACATCAGAGGGCTATCGAAAAGGTGGACCCCGCGTACCCAGTAGCGAGGCATTTTGCCGAACATCATAAAAAGGATAGAACTAAATTACGCTACTTTGGCTTGGACCATGTCCCATTCAATCCACGGGGTGGAGACAGACTGAGAAGGCTTAGACGCCTTGAGTCTAGATACATAATCGATCTGTCTACCAAGTTCCCCAAGGGTATGAATAGTGGTGAAGATATGGTGGTCCATCTGGGGAAATGAAGGGTTGAATATGAGTACATAGTCACTAGCATCTGATATTCTATCTTGTCTCTATATCATCTTTACACTATACTACTATGTCTGATCATCTGAAAGTAATGTCAACTTATGAAAATGTATAAATGTATATAGTGTATATAGTGTATAGACTACATGGTCGAGTCACATACCTATGGTGATCACTAGATTCCTCAAGTATAGTATATTCTTTCATTACCATCATTATGTATATACTTTATGTCTCGCATCGGATTCTCACTTCTCTTACATTGTCCTAGTATCTGTATGTTTGTGTATATACTCTGACCCTGATCACTCTCTACATTAATCAAGCCTATGATTGGATGGATTTCATGGATATGACCATTCTCCTTTGTACAGTTGTGATCAGTTGTATATAGTTTGTAGTGAACGTACCCCGCTGGACGGACGTCTGGCTGTTTGCTTTTGCTGTGTTGCAGGATTTATCACTTTTTCTTTTTACTACTTACTCACGATGGATTTATAGCATATAATATTTTTCGTCTTGATTGCTGATATATGAAGTAGGCTATATCCACTTTGCACATATCTATATATAATTTCCAGCACATTATTGTATGTGGTCATGAATTTTGTTTATTCTCTTCACTCAAGGGACCCCTGCCGATCCACGGCTGTATCTTTTGTACAATTATTGGAATGTATTATTGAATTTTGCCCTCTGCCTATTTGATTTAACCAATTTATGGTTTAAATCTGTATGGTTTTGATCCTAAAAACCATTCTAAGATGGCGCTCATGGTATTGCTGGGGGGTTGAGTCCCTTGTTGATGTTCATGAATCGTCACATGATTTTATTTAAATGTGTGTTTTGGATAATGGGTTGTGACACCGACGAAGGCTTTTTGCCGAAACGTTTGTTGTGCTAAATAAACTGCACGCTGTTTAGTAAAAAAAAATAAAAAAAAAAAATGTTGTGCTAAATAAACTGCACGCTGTTTAGTAACTCCCCGGAGTGCTGCTCTTTTCTTCTTTTCAAACATGGAGAAGTTTCTTGAGCGTTATATATATATATATATATATATATATTCACTGAAAAAACCATAGGTTATAGACCATATATAGTTAGGAATTAGCATTTAAAAAACCTTATTTTACTCACACAAAACCATTGAAATTCCATATATAGTTAGTTGCACTAACTATATATCGCGCACCCGCAATCCACTGCTGATCATGTCACATATTACATCATTCATGACATGGTCAGTGACATCACTGATGACATCACTGATGACATCTCAAATGACATCACTGATGACAACATCCAGTGACTGTATATTTCTGTAAAGTTAAAATATGTCTTACATATTGAAGAATGAGTGGATGTATAAGTGTCTGGATGAAGGATTTAGTAGGTGCGTGACTGACTGTATGAGTGAGTGATTAAATGTGTCTCACTGAATGCATGGGTTAGTGACTAAACTGTCTTAATTTGTGCATCATTATGTCTGTTGTGATGTAAACTGCTGCATCTGTTGATCATTAGCTATACGAGAGGCTATATGTGTTATTAATTGGTTGCCCAAGTATTTCTATGGGAGATTGAGTTTGTGTGGGGGTGGCTGGAAGGTGTGTGACTCTATGCATAGATGTGTGAGCAGTTTATTCACTAGGTGTATGAGTTCAAGAGTGCATGTGGAAACAGCTACATGGGCAGTTGACTGTGTGCATGAGTGTATTGATGAGTGAATGGATATCTCAATGCTACATGTCATAGTAAGTACATATGTAAAACACAGTACATGTGAGAGTTGGCATATATAAATAACTGTGCATGAGAGCCACTGAATGAGTGAGTGGTTGTATCGATCATTGTGAACTTGTATCAGGGATTGTATAAGAGAGTAAATATGTGTTAGTATATGTTTCAATAAGTAAGGTGTGTTTAACTGTATAGTTGAAGAAATGGAGGTGAGATTGTTTCTTTGCATGACTGACTGGGTGTGTGAGTAACTCCATGGATGAGTGGCAGTGTGTGAGTGTCTGTATACACTGAGTGTATCTAAGGTTATATTAGAGTCTGAAGAGGTTTATCGTATTAGCACAAGAATGATGTCAAATGAGATGTCATCAGTGATGTCATCAGTGATGTCATTTGAGATGTCATCAGTGATGTCATCAGTGATGTCACTGACCATGTCATGAATGATGTAATATGTGACATGATCAGCAGTGGATTGCGGGTGCGCGATATATAGTTAGTGCAACTAACTATATATGGAATTTCAATGGTTTTGTGTGAGTAAAATAAGGTTTTTTAAATGCTAATTCCTAACTATATATGGTCTATAACCTATGGTTTTTTCAGTGAATTTCAATGGTTTTTTAATAGCAAATATCATAAGTTGTCGAATGTCAAGTACGTGGTAAGTAAAAACATTTTCGTGTTTATGCACACTGATCTGCTTTGAATGCTGCCCCCCACCCCTCATTTCTATTAGGAGTACTCTCTCTTTGCAGATAGTGAAGGGTAGTTAATGCAGGCCTTTGCCCCCGTTGTAATCCGTCGTGCCTGCTTCTCTCTCCATTTGATTGATTGTTCTCTTTGGTTCATTCTCTATTTACAAACAAGCACAGAGTCGCAATACTCTGTTTAGTCTTTGCAGATAGCGAAAAATCGTGTAAAAAAACAAAAGGAATCGAGCAAAATCAGTAGGCCACTAATGGGATCTCTTTTTGACCTCCCTAAAATAGAAACATTAGGAACAACCTGTTGATAATACCAATGTGTATGTACATAAGCGGCGTTCATTTGTGTTCACAGTACCCCTTGTTGATTGTTTGAATCGAGCATTGAATTGTTCGAAGTTGGTTCTCTTAAGAATCTTCTCTGCCTGCAAACGAGGAAGAATAGGAATATTCTCTCTCCCTTTGCAGATAGTGAAGGGTAGGTAACGCAAACCTTTAACACGTCGTGCCTATTTCGTTCCTCATTGATTGATTGTTTCCCCAAACATTGACTGTTTGGGAATTGGTTCTTTTTGGAGGTATTCCCTGTTTGCAAATATACGTAGGAAAATCTTTGCAAATAGTGAAAGGGTACGTAATGCGGACCTTTCTCCCCCGTTGTAATCTGTCATGCCTATCTACTCCCCACTGATTGATGCACCTGTTTCACCCGGACCATTTACTAGAGATACGTCATCTGGCCCGACCAGAGAGCACCCCTAGTGAAAAGGACATATGCAATAATAATGAAGTGATCACTGTATCCTGTTAACAGAAACTTTAGCATGAAACAACCTGGAAAGAAAAGAATAGGAAAACGAAAATCAGTAGGCCACTGATGAACATGAACTTTTATTAAACAACGAACAAAGAAACGATAACATAACGTAATGATAAAACCTATTAATGTCCTAGAAACAAGAAAACGTTAAAATATGCCAGTGGTGAGAGACCAGAAAAACAGTAAGAGAAACCAAATCACCCCTCGCTGTCCCACCGCCTGCCACGCCAAAAAAATCGATAGACTAGGGAAAATGCAAGTCAGTAGAACATCTGCCCCCACTCTGGAAACTTCCAAGGTGGGGCAGGGTTGCGGCTACGCCCAGCCGGGAGCAGCCCATATAAGGCGGGTCCTGCTGCCACGCCTCGGCCAGGAGATCCTAACGTAGGGTGTAGCCGGAGGAGAGGCCGAGGCCAGCGGGACCCGGCCAGGGGATTGCCTTTACAACGCTGAAGAGTTGCAGGGGGGGGGAATATCTCCTCGAACCTCCCCTCTCTCTCCCAGTCCGGCCGCGGTGGCCCTTGACAGTTTCAGGTAGTCCCGCCACATGCTCTTCCGGTCCGGCCACCAACGGTCGGGGGGCCGAGGCCGACGGGATCCGGCTGCAGCCGATAAACCAAGGAACCCGTTCATGGGGCCAGAGCCAGGGGCGTCCGGCCGACATCCACCGGAAGCCCGGCCCGAAGACGGACGGGACACTTCTTCTTTCTTGAATAATGGCTGCGACAACACTGGGGGGGGATGTCTTGCACATGCCTCCGACCCCCCCCCCCTCGTCCTCATCGCCTGGTCCGGCCATAACAAATCTCAAGCGAGACGCCGTGGGGTGCACTGGAAGGGAGAGACGGTGCGAACAGGCCTCTCCCGCCTCCCCAGGTGGAGGCTTCCCAGCCGCACCCTCAGCGCTCCAGGCGCCCGGAAAAGGGTTCTTCCACTGTGGCCATGCTGCAACGTCTCGCCTGGCAGGGTGGAGCCCGTCCGCTCATTTGACCCCGCGATCGCCAGTAGCTACCGAACTCTCAAAATGGCGGTCGACCTGGCAAGAGCGGGCCCAGCATAAAGAAATGGCCCGGTCACTGGTTGACTCCACCACCGTAGTCCTCCACGACCTTGAAGATTCTAGAGGAGCCGCGGGAGTCTCCGACCCCCGATGGGGAATGACTGCCATGATCGCCCGTGGAGTGACGAAACTGTATCCGCGGGACGTCGGCGCTCCCATGCTGGCGCCAGCCTCACTTTGAATTACTAGAATCCTGCAGACCTCAGTTCCGGTGAAAGCACAGTGTGACCCGGTAGGAAAAATTGTTGCACCCCCTCCCCTTTTTGACTGATAGTTCAAACCACCGATCCTTTCCTTTGCCCTTTTAACGGAACTTTGGACTGCCTCCCCCTCTTTTACATTTTCTAGAGAAAACAAAACATTAACCACTACATTAGCATAGCAGTTGACACCAGAACTGTTTTCAAATTGAAAATCAACAACATCTTCAACAGAATCCTTTTTGTTTCTGCTGTGACCCTGCTACAGCACAGGCATTGTCCCCAGCAGTAATTCTGCAATGCCGGTAAGAATAGCTGTGGTGCCTACTGGACTCACTCACCCCCGCGGCGCCCCACGCCGTTATTTGCTGGGCGGCAACTTACTAGACATCACTTTCGTGCCATCTAGATTTCAGCGCGTTCTGCTGCCTTGGAACTATTCGCACAACAGACTGCTACTGACGACCCACCCCCAGGCAACATCTTCTGAATTTTCATAATTTGAAAGAACTAGTAACATGTCCTCATCAGGAATTCAAAAGAAATTGCCACGGTCTCTTCGTTGTTTAAATGTTTTTACTGTTTTTGTTTTGTTGTATATATTTATATGTTATTAAAGTTTTATATTCCTACTACTTTGTTGGAGTGCTATATATTTTTAATGTGACACATAATTGTAAAAACTTTGATGTACAAAGAGTCATTCCTGGAATCTTCCGCTTCAGGCTCGGTCCCCTCCCCAATCACAATACAGGATGGTTTTCAGATAGTAGGAACACGTGTGGTGTGACGGATCTCATCGGGTGTGGGCCTTGATCTACTATAAGTCCTTTGAAGAGGGGTGATTCTTTACAGCTGGAGCCATAAACTACATCTGCAGGGCTAGCTGATAGCCTGGACAATCGGACACAGAGGAAGAGGAGTGTCAGAGGGTGCGGTAGTGAATAGGGCGAAAGGGAGGTGTCGGGCGGGCACAGAGTGTGATTCTCAGGGAAGAGCAGCGCAGATGGGGGGAGGTTTATTGCCGATGCATAAGACAGAGAGCGGGGGTGACCAGTGCCTGGGGAAGATGCTTGCGAGGGTGGGGAGCCATGCTACGAATCGACAGCGTGCAGAGAGTGGGTCTGGTCAAGGCATCTAAAATGGCTGCCGTGCACGACAAAAGTGTGGCATTTCAAAAAAGGCAAGATGGCGCAGACAATGTTTTTCAACACTTCCTCATTTCCTTCGAATCGAACGTTAACAGACGTTGGTGCATATTACCAAAGTTAAGCGATATTTATCGCTAACGATGCTTACCAACAAATTTTTTACCGCTAAGCATCGTCAGAAATTATCGAAGATAAACCTTGCTATTATCAAGGTTTATCGCAAATGCGATAATAAACGGCCGCAATGCATGAATATCGCTAAAAAGTCAGCGATATTCATGCATTACCGAGCTAATGCTCTTAGCCATGTTATCCACCTCCCATTGGATAACATGGCTAAGAACTGCTCAGGGCAGGTGTTACTTTTTGGAGATATTCGCGCTTAGCGCGAATATCTCCAAAAGTTGGTAATAGGAGATAGATATCTTGCATGTTGTAATGCAAATTATTGTGGTATATGGAACTCATACCATAATCTCTCAGGAAAGCAGAAACTGATCCTTTTGGGACCGCCTGAAAAGGCCTAGGGGGTGAGGGGTACTCTACTTTGCCCCCTTTTCACGTTCCAAACTATTTTATTTTACTCTCTTCTGTAATTACACAAAATAGCAGCGATAAGATGCATCGGAGACACACAGTGAGAGAAAGGAGGCCGGAGATGAAGAAGAGATGTCAAATACACATTGGAGATAATATAGTGGCAGAAGGGAAGTAAATATGAGTAAACTTACCATGTAACATAAAAATGTTGCACTCTATACTATAAGTCTCATTTTATACTACAATCACTTCGCTACAACCTCATAAATTAAAAATAAAAATGAATAATGTCTCAAACAATTTTTGATTTCAAAATATAAATTTATTCTTCAGAATTTTCTAAATTTGAAAGAACTAGTAACATGTCCTCATCAGCAATTTCCTCATGAAAAGTCTGCAATGATGATTCTTGTAACTCTATGGTCTCCAAACATTCGATAAATTCGCCATCAACAGATTGATCAAAAAAATCATTCAAGTCATCTCCTCCTTGTGACAATATTTCATTATTGGTGCTGTCAATTTCAATCAATGTAGTGGAATCATTCAAGTCATCTCCTCGTGACAATATTTCATTATTGGTGCTCTCAATTTCAATCAATGTAGTGGAATCATTCAAGTCATCTCCTCCTTGTGACAATATTTCATTATTGGTGCTGTCCATTTCAATCAATCTAATGGAATCATACAAGTCATCTCCTCCTTGTGACAATATTTCATTATTGGTGCTCTCAATTTCAATCAATGTAGTGGAATCATTCAAGTCATCTCCTCCTTGTGACAATATTTCATTATTGGTGCTGTCCATTTCAATCAATCTAATGGAATCATACAAGTCATCTCCTCCTTGTGACAATATTTCATTATTGGTGCTCTCAATTTCAATCAATGTAGTGGACAATTCAAAAGAAATTACCACGGTCTCTTCATTGTGAGCCATTTTATTTTGAAATTGCTTGCTGTAAATTGCAGAAAAAAATAATCACTTTCATTTATCGTTTTTAGTAATACATAATATAAAACTAACTTTATCAAGTATTTAGTATAACAGAAGGACTGCAAATAAATAACAGAAAACATTTTTCAAATTATCTTCAAGTGTACAACATAGTTCCCCTTACAAAGAAATTGCCACGGTCTCTTCATTGTGAGCCATTTTATTTTTAAATTGCTTGCTGTAAATTGCAGAAAAAAATAATCACTTTCATTTATCGTTTTTAGTAATACATAATATAAAACTAACTTTATCAAGTATTTAGTATAACAGAAGGACTGCAAATAAATAACAGAAAACATTTTTCAAATTATCTTCAAGTGTACAACATAGTTCCCCTTACAAATTAACAACTCACCTTTTTAAAAGTAGGAGAAGTGTTAGTACTGTGTAAATCAAACACCAGAAATTCACCACCAAAAATTCCTCACAAATGTACCTCAGACAGTAGTATCACAAAATGGCTGTGGTTTCCTCTCATTTGACATATATACATAACCAATTAACTTTCATCACACACAAATACAAAACCAAAGTAACATTTTAATTGGTTCTAAATTTTAACACTTTCAAATGTGTTTTCCCCATGCAATTTTCCATAGGACATTTACATACGTCTACAGCCTGAATGGCTGAACGGAATTACACCAAACTTGGCAAAATGGTACATCAAACCTAAGAGGTCAGGAAGGATCTACTATGCCCCCTTATGGTCATTTCCCCCTTCGCTTTGGCCTCCTCTTGTCTCTCGATCCTACCGAGAGACAAGATGGCGGCCGCTACGGACTGTTTGGAATGTTGACAGACGCCGGAGAACCAATCAGCTTCGCAAAGCTCCGTAACGCGAAAAGTACGCGAAGCGGAGCGCTGTTACAGATATATATCTTTTTTTGAACGTTAATTTCTCAAAATCCACTGGAGCACATATATTGAGACCTAGCAAAGGCACATCGGGCTACCAGTCCCTAATATTTTGCCAAGTTTCGTGCAAATCCATTCAGCCGTTCGATTATTGACATTTAGATACGTCTACAGCCTGAATGGCTGAACGGAATGACACCAAACTTGGCAAAATGGTACATCAAACCTAAGAGGTCAGGGAGGATCTACTATGCCCCCTTATCGTCATTTGCCCCTTCCCTTTCGCCTCCTCTTGTCTCTCGATCCTACCGAGAGACAAGATGGCGGCCGCTACGGACTGTTTGGAATGTTGACAGACGCCGGAGAACCAATCAGCTTCGCTTCACAAAGCTCCGTTGCGCGAAAAGTACGCGAACTGGAGCGCTGCCCGGTCCGCTGTTACAGATATATATCTTTTTTTAAACGTTAATTTCTCAAAATCCACTGGAGCACATATATTGAGACCTACAAAAGGCACATCGGGCTACCAGTCCCTACAATTTTGCCAAGTTTCGTGCAAATCCATTCAGCCGTTCGGGCTAAAAGTGAGGCCAACCGCCCTATGGAAAACTCAATGTTAAAAACACGTTTTGGGACCCCCCTTTTTTCTCGACCCCCCTGGACGAACCCCCCCCCCAATTTTCAGGGGCTGCTCAGAAACAAAATGTGCCATTTCCCTGAAAATTTCAGCCAATTCCGTCCACAAACGCCAAAGTTATTAGACATAGAATTTTCAAAAAACCCATAGAGAAAAAATCCTAACTATATATATATCAATCCCAAGCACCAGGAGAGACGCGTTTCAGCCTTCAAGAGGCCTTTGTCAATCTAATTTGGTATGCTGTAATGCTTCACTAATAAGGCCCTTCCCACCTGACTGATGTGTGAACATAGAAAACATATTATAATATATGTATTTCACTAACGGCCCAAATGCGTCATATAAATGCTGTCCACAGCCAAAAATCGGCACTAATACAGGTAAGGCATAACAATAAAAATAAATATTACGCACAATGCTTGCATTTTCGTTTGCTCATAACATCAAAAAATGTAGACAGCATGAATTAATCAGTCATGGAAATCGCATAAACCATTTATGAAGATGGGATTAATGCGGGCATATAAAGGTACATCACCAAACTCGTAATCCTGTGTTGTCATTTAATACATTAATCATAATAAAAGAGTAATTGTTAAAAAGAAAGTGTCAGCCGTTATAATTTGTGTCTCTTAATTACTGCCGATGCTTTGTAAAGATCACCCAGGCAGATGCCAAGTCTGAGCAGTCATGACCTCCGATCCCAACTGCAGCATCAAGATAATTAAAATACCAAAATGTTATTGTTCGTCATGTTCCGGGACCGGATAACTATGGTCTAATGACAGGATTATGCTTGCAGACGAAGTGTATACTTGCAACTCCAAGTCTATAGAGCCCTTGCTCCTAATCCCATCAAGACTCCATATCCCATAATGCCGCTGAATGGTAGGATAGTTAGCAGGACAAATTGCTGTAGCTGTATATTGCAGGGTCACGAAATAATTCATACCAAAGGCAAAGGCAAATGTCGAATTACCGCAATACCAGCCAACATAAAATACCTTTCAATAAAGAACAACCTCGGGGTTGAGGGGGACCCATCAGCAAAATTGATAGCGCCAGAACCACTTCACCGCATCGGAGTTGGCGTCTGCAGTGTCCAATTACCAGCTGGTGTCAGTCTTCCGGGCAAGGCATTTCTTGCTGGTAAAAACACAGATCCCAAGCTGGCTGTTACAAAAACCGCCGCGCTACAAGACCCACATCTTCCACCGCAGTCATCCTCGTTCCTCTTCCTGCCAAACAACTGGGGGCTCCCCCACAATAGCACTCCAGTACTGTTCCTCCAAGGTTCGGTCTGAAGGGAGAGCCACAAACAACTAGTGATCCGTGTAATATATATATATATATATATATATATATATATATATATATATATATATATATATATATATATATATATATATATATATATATATAAACACAATCTTCAAACCTCCACAAGCAGCGGCGAAAGAAGAGGCAGACCCCACGTTATCCGGGCAAGATGTTATTTATTTCCAAGTGCCTTTCAAAAAATGCAACGTTTCGAGTACTAACGTACTCTTGTTCACACACATGGTACAAAAGGGGGTGGTGATGGACGGAGCATCTGAACCAATCAAACACTCACACCCAGTCAAAAGATCTGGGTTTAATCCATCACCGTTCTTTAGCCCACTCTGCCACCCCAGTTCAGACATGGCTATATGCAAATCAGTCTGACCTTGTGCCTCATGGGAACAGTCCAGCCGAACTGCCAAGCCATGCCTTCCCTGGACCGGAAACAAGCTTCAGAGGACCGGTTTCTGGCATTACAGCCGTCTTCAGCCCGGCTTGCTTGAATCCAGTGGCAAAGTGAGCAAGGGACTCACGTCTGAGCATACCCTGCCGCACTTATGGTGGCCAAAAGCGGTACAAAAGGGGGTGGTGATGGACGGAGCATCTGAACCAATCAAACACTCACACCCAGTCAAAAGATCTGGGTTTAATCCATCACTGTGCTTTAGCCTACTCTGCAACCCCAGTTCAGACATGGCTATATGCAAATCAGTCTGACCCTGTGCCTCATGGGAACAGTCCTGCCGAACTGCCAAGCCATGCCTTCCCTGGACCGGAAACAAGCTTCCGAGGACCGGTTTCAGGCATTACAGCCGTCTTCAGCCCGGCTTGCTTGAATCCAGTGGCAAAGTGAGCAAGGGACTCAAGTCTGAACATACCCTGCCTCATTTATGGCGGCCAAAAGCGGTACAAAAGGGGGTGGTGATGGACGGAGCATCTGAACCAATCAAACACTCACACCCAGTCAAAAGATCTGGGTTTAATCCATCACCGTTCTTTAGCCCACTCTGCCACCCCAGTTCAGACATGGCTATATGCAAATCAGTCTGACCCTGTGCCTCATGAGAACAGTCCAGCCGAACTGCCAAGTCATGCCTTCCCTGGACCGGAAACAAGCTTTCGAGGACCGGTTTCTGGCATTACAGCGGTCTTCAGCCCGGCTTGATTAAATCCAGTGGCAAAGTGAGCAAGGGACTCACTTCGGAGCATACCCTGCCACACTTATGGTGGCCAAAAGCGGTACAAAAGGGGGTGGTGATGGACGGAGCATCTGAACCAATCCAAAACTCACACCCAGTCAAAAGATCTGGGTTTAATCCATCACCGTTCTTTAGCCCACTCTGCCACCCCACTTCAGACATGGCTATATGCAAATCAGTCTGACCCTGTGCCTCATGAGAACAGTCCAGCCGAACTGCCAAGTCATGCCTTCCCTGGACCGGAAACAAGCTTCCGAGGACCGGTTTCTGGCATTACAGCCGTCTTCAGCCCGGCTTCATTGAATCCAGTGGCAAAGTGAGCAAGGGACTCACTTCGGAGCATACCCTGCCACACTTATGGTGGCCAAAAGCGGTACAAAAGGGGGTGGTGATGGACGGAGCATCTGAACCAATCCAAAACTCACACGCAGTCAAAAGATCTGGGTTTAATCCATCACCGTTCTTTAGCCCACTCTGCCACCCCACTTCAGACATGGCTATATGCAAATCAGTCTGGCCCTGTCCCTCATGGGAACAGTCCAGCCGAACTGCCAAGCCATGCCTTCCCTGCACCGGAAACAAGCTTCCGAGGACCGGTTTCTGGCATTACAGCCATCTTCAGCCCGGCTTGCTTGAATCCAGTGGCAAAGTGAGCAAGGGACTCACGTCTGAGCATACCCTGCCACACTTATGGCGGCCAAAAGCGGTACAAAAGGGGGTGGTGATGGACGGAGCATCTGAACCAATCAAACACTCACACCCGGTCAAAAGATCTGGGTTTAATCCATCACCGTTCTTTAGCCCAATCTGCCACCCCGGTTCAGACATGGCTATATGCAAATCAGTCTGACCCTGTGCCTCATGGGAACAGTCCAGTCGAACTGCCAAGCCATGCCTTCCCTGGACCGGAAACAAGCTTACGAGGACCGGTTTCTGGCATTACAGCCGTCATCAGCCCGGCTTGCTTGAATCCAGTGGCAAAGTGAGCAAGGGACTCACGTCTGAGCATACGCTGCCACACTTATGGCGGCCAAAAGGGGTACAAAAGGGGGTGGTGATGAACGGAGCATCTGAACCAATCAAATACTCACACCAAGTCAAAAGATCTGGGTTTAATCCATCACCGTTCTTTAGCCCACTCTGCCACCCCAGTTCAGACATGGCTATATGCAAATCAGTCTGACCCTGTGCCTCATGGGAACAGTCCAGCCGAACTGCCAAGCCATGCCTTCCCTGGACCGGAAACAAGCTTCCGAGGACCGGTTTCTGGCATTACAGCCGTCTTCAGCCCGGCTTGCTTGAATCCAGTGGCAAAGTGAGCAAGGGACTCACGTCCGAGCATACCCTGCCACACTTATGGCGGCAAAAAGCGGTACATAAGGGGTTGGTGATGGACGGAGCATCTGAACCAATCAAACACTCACACCCAGTCAAAAGATCTGGGTTTAATCCATCACCGTTCTTTAGCCCACTCTCCCACCCAGTTCAGACATGGCTATATGCAAATCAGTCCGGCCCTGTGCCTCATGGGAACAGTCCAGCCGAACTGCCAAGCCATGCCTTCCCTGGACTGGAAACAAGCTTCCGAGGAACGGTTTCTGGCATTACAGCAGTCTTCAGTCCGGCTTGCTTGAATCCAGTGGCAAAGTGAGCAAGGGACTCACGTCTGAGCATACCCTGCCGCACTTATGGCGGCCAAAAGCGGTACAAAAGGGGGTGGTGATGGAGGGAGCATCTGAACCAATCAAACACTCACACCCAGTCAAAAGATCTGGGTTTAATCCATCACCATTCTTTAGCCCACTCTGCCACCCCAGTTCAGACATGGCTATATGCAAATCAGTCTGACCCTGTGCCTCATGAGAACAGTCCAGCCGAACTACCAAGCCATGCCTTCCCTGGACCGGAAACAAGCTTCCGAGGACCGGTTTCTTGCTTTACAGCCGTCTTCAACCCGGCTTGCTTGAATCCAGTGGCAAAGTGAGCAAGGAACTCACGTCTGAGCATACCCTGCCTCATTTATTGCGGCCAAAAGCGGTACAAAAGGGGGTGGGGATGGACGGAGCATCTGAACCAATCAAACACTCACACCCAGTCAAAAGATCTAGGTTTAATCCATCACCATTCTTTAGCCCACGCTGCCACCCCAGTTCAGACATGGCTATATGCAAATCAGTCCGACCAAGTGCCTCATGAGAACAGTTCAGCCGAACCGCCAAGCCATGCCTTCCCTGGACCGGAAACAAGCTTCCAAGGACCGGTTTCTGGCATTACAGCCGTCTTCAGCCCGGCTTGCTTGAATCCAGTGGCAAAGTGAGCAAGGGACTCACGTCGGAGCATACCCTGCCACACTTATGGCGGCCAAAAGCGGTACAAAAGGGGGTGGTGATGGACGTAGCATCTGAACCAATCAAACACTCATACCCAGTCAAAAGATCTGGGTTTAATCCATCACCGTTCTTTAGCCCACTCTGCCACCCCAGTTCAGACATGGCTATATGCAAATCAGTCTGGCCCTGTGCCTCATGGGAACAGTCCAGCCGAACTGCCAAGCCATGCCTTCCCTGGACCGGAAACAAGCTTCCGAGGACCGGTTTCTGGCATTACAGCCGTCTTCAGCCCGGCTTGCTTGAATCCAGTGACAAAGTGAGCAAGGGACTCACGTCTGAGCATAACCTGCCACACTTATGGCGGCCAAAAGCGGTACAAAAGGGGGTGGTGATGGACGGAGCATCTGAACCAATCAAACACTCACACCCAGTCAAAAGATCTGGGTTTAATCCATCACCGTTCTTTAGCCCACTCTGCCACCCCAGTACAGACATGGCTATATGCAAATCAGTCTGACCCTGTGCCTCATGGGAACAGTCCAGCCGAACTGCTAAGCCATGCCTTCCCTGGACCGGAAACAAGCTTCCGAGGACCGGTTTCTGGCATTACAGCCGTCTTTAGCCCGGCTTGCTTGAATCCAGTGGCAAAGTGAGCAAGGGACTCACGTCTGAGCATACCCTGCCACACTTATGGCGGCCAAAAGCGGTACAAAAGGGGGTGGTGATGGACGGAGCATCTGAACCAATCAAACACTCACACCCAGTCAAAAGATCTGGGTTTAATCCATCACCGTTCTTTAGCCCACGCTGCCACCCCAGTTCAGACATGGCTATATGCAAATCAGTCTGACCCTGTGCCTCATGGGAACAGTCCAGCCGAACTGCCAAGCCATGCCTTCCCTGGACCGGAAACAAGCTTCCGAGGACCGGTTTCTGGCATTACAGCCGTCTTCAGCCCGGCTTGCTTGAATCCAGTGGCAAAGTGAGCAAGGGACTCACGTCTGAGCATACCCTGCCACACTTATGGCGGCCAAAAGCAGTACAAAAGGGGGTGGTGATGGACGGAGCATCTGAACCAATCAAACACTCACACCCAGTCAAAAGATCTGGGTTTAATTCATCACCGTTCTTTAGCCCACTCACTTTGCCACTGGATTCAAGCATGCCGGGCTGAAGACGGCTGTAATGCCAGAAACCAGCCCTCAGGTTTGAGTGTTTAGATGTTGGTTGGCTCTAAAAAGAGCCGTTGTGTTCATTGAGTGTTTTTCGTACCTACAAGTAAGTACTGATGCAGAGTCTAAAGTTCAAGAGGAATACTCTGTTTCCCTCATCTGTTAAATGTACACCGTCTCTTCTATAAATGCCTTGCAAGTTGTAACGCAGGTTGTTGTGGTATATAGAACCCATACCATAGTCTCTGAGGAAAGCAGAAACAGACTTATTCACATGTTTCCTTGCTTTCTCAATCTGTGGACAATACTGGTTGGACCAGTTCCATTTTTGCCTTTGGCATATATTACAATATACAAAGGCAGCTTGTGGAAAAATAAATATAAAATAAATATCATCATTGATACATTTTAAAATTAGCATTTTAAAAACCTTTTAAATTCACTTAAAAAACCATAGTTTTCACATGCGTTATAGTTAGGAATTAGCATTTAAAAAACCTTAGAAATTCACTGAAAAAACCATAGGTTTCACACACGTTATAGTTAGGAATTAGCATTTAAAAAACCTTAGAAATTCACTAAAAAAACATAGGTTTCACACACGTTACAGTTAGGAATTAGCATTTAAAAAACCTTAGAAATTCACAGAAAAAACCATAGGTTTCACACACGTTATAGTTAGGAATTAGCATTTAAGAAACCTTGCAAATTAACAGAAAAAACCATAGGTTTCACACACGTTATAGTTAGGAATTAGCATTTAAAAAACCTTGCAAATTCACTGAAAAAACCATAGGTTTCACACATGTTATAGTTAGCTGAACATTTCACTCATACAAAACCTTTGAAATTCCCCCGTTATAGTTAGTTCAGCTAACTATAACTCACGCGCCCGCAATGCACTGCTGATGACGTTACATATTACATCACTCATGACATGGTCAGTAACATCACTCATGACAACACTAATGACATCTCAAATGACATCACTGAAGATTCGTCAACCGGCGCCAAAGTTCTTTGGAAAACAAAAAATGCTTTTCCTATGGAAACTAGGTCCTAACTATAACTACCTACTGGCGACCACCAGTAGGTAATATATATATTTGTATGTTTAATGACATGTTTGTGAAACAATATTTTTTCTCAATATTTTTGTACTTACCATTATAAGTATAGGGACACAATATTTTGATAAACAATACTGTTGTTTTTTAAATTGTGTCATTGATCCATCAAGGCTTTGTTCTCTTTTTGTTTTTCTAATTAATTAACTTTGCTAAGGGATTACTGAACTGCAGTATTGGGACTTCCGGTGTTTTTCCTGGAGCCACTTGATTATTTACCTGTTCCTGAATATTAAGGACAGTTCATATTCCCGTATTCATTGGTTCTTTGACTCAGCCTTTAAGCTACACAGTGAACAGATAACTGGTTGTGGGGACTGGAGTTCACATTGAGCCTTTCTATTTCCTTCAAGGGTGATTGACTGAGGGTATGTATGTGGATAAGTGTAAGCAATACTAAGGTCCGCTATGGTAACTGGAATGTATTGATGGTATGTTTTGACTTGTAGGTTCAACCACTTCCTGAGGTGAGAGACGCATCTCGCCATAGTGAGAGAGGAAAGGGATCATCGCTTCCAGTGGTTTTATATGGTATGGATAAACCTGTGTCGAGAAATACATGAGAGTAGCGAGGATCTTACATCATGTTAATGTTTTGCTTATGTTGTTGCAGGTATTCCCTTTCCACTGCTGTTTTATTTATTTATTTTTATTTATATTTCTTATAAAGCGCTAACAATCATCCTAGTAGGATATCACGGCGCTATGATTGCTAAAGTGCATGTACCGTTGGCAAAATTCGAGTTGGGTTAGTCTGGATGGGGAAAGAGGAAAGTTTTTAGCTGCTTCCTAAATGCCAGATGGCATTCTGTGAGTCGGAGGGCCGTAGGTAATTCGTTCCACTTGGTTGCAGCGATGTGGGAGAAGGCACGCTCACCCATCCTGGCCCTTTTCACCCGACAGGTTTTAGCACGACCAAGAATTGAGAGCGGAGGTTCCTAGTGGGAGCATAAAACTGAATCCGTTTTCTGAGGATAAGAGGGCCGGTTTTGTGCAGTGCTCTGTGCGTTGTACACAGCATTTTAAAGGTTGCTCTCTGCTTCATTGGTAACCAATGTAGATCACGCAGGCAGCTTTTGGCTGAATCGTATTTCCTTTTCATACAGATAGCCTTGGCCGCTGCGTTCTGCACCATTTGGAGCTTGGTGAAGAGATACTCTGCCATGCCTAAGAACAGGGAGTTTCCATAGTCCAGCCTACTCATCAAGAGAGACTGGACCAGGATCTTCCGGCACTCTATTGGAATCCAGGGAAAGACTCTTTAAAGCATTTTTAGTATTGCAAAGCCTTTTCCGCATATGGCAGCTACATGGGTCTTCATGGATAGGGATGTGTCTATAGTTATTCCAAGATTCCTTGCTGTTGGTGTCGGAGCAGGTGGAGTGCCCAGGGCTTCTGGCCACCAGCTGTCGTTCCATAGTTCAGTGTGACCTCCGAACAGTAGTATCTCTGATTTGTCTGCATTTAGTTTAAGGCAGTGCTTGTGCATCCATTCAGCCAATTCAGAGAGACAGTTTAATAACCTGTCTTTGGGGTTGTTCTTTTCATCCAGGATAACAGTAAGTTGAGTGTCGTCAGCGTAAGAACATATTTCGACACCCCACTTTCTGCCTATTCCCATATTTGATGTTCCGGCGTGGGGACGAGAACTTGCCCATGTGCACTGATTGCGATCTATCCGATAGGAAAGACCGCAACCAACCCAGTCCTTTGTCCCTAATGCCCCTAGATGCAAAGTTTTCCAGGAGCAGATTGTGTGGGACGGTGTCGAATGCCGCCGAGAGATCCAACAGTATTAGGGCAACTGTTTTCCCCTGATCTACATGCATTCTGATGTTATCCAGCACGGCCAGGAGTGTTGTTTCCGTGCTGTTGTTGGCCCTAAAACCTGTTTGTGTGATATCCAACAGGTTGTTTGCTTAGAGAAAGCTGGCCAGTTGCCTGTTGACCAGCTTCTCTAGGACTTTCGACAAGTAGGGAAGTTGGGATATGGGTCTGTAATTGGCCGGGTTGTTGATATCTAAGCCCGCTTTTTTTAGAAGGGGGGTAACTGTGGCGTTCTTCCAACTGGATGGGAACTCTGCGGCATCTAGCGAGTGATTCAGAACTTGAGTCACTGCAGGGCAAATCAGAGGGATAAGCTGCCGGAAAATATGATGAGGGCAAGGGTCCAGGGGGGAGCCAGATTTGATTTCAAGCATCGCTTTGCCCACTTCCTCTTCAGAATATGGGCCAAAGCTGGTGCAGCAGGCGTGGGAGGTGGAAGGCTTGTGGTCCACCGGGCTGCCTGATTTGGGGTTGGAAAAAGATGAATAAATCTTGTCTATTTTTTCACAAAAGAAGTTATTCATCTTGTCGCAGACTAATTGTGAGGGAGTCAGATTAGATGAGAGACTGGTAGGACTGCAGAGCTCTTTTACTATTTTAAAAACTCTTTGGAAGAGTTTTTATTCTCTAAAATTCTACTAGAAAAGTAATCTTTTTTTGCCTTTCTAATGGCTTTAGTGTATTGTGACAGTTCTTCCTTGTAGACAGCCCTCGTCTCCTGAGTTCTTGTTAACCTCCATTTGTGTTCGAGCATTTTACATTTCCTTTTCTGTGACTTCAGTGCTTGCCCGTACCAATTCTCCGACATGGTGCGCCTGGGTTTGGCATCATGGCGAAGCTGTGAGCAGTGCTCCAGAGCCGACGCAATGCGGTCCTGAAGTCTATCTGTTGCTTCGTCAACACCTATCTTTCCAATAGAGGAGTGGATGAAATGCTGCTGAAAAATTTCAGTTTTGAAGTTAACATAACTTCTCCTATGGGTTGTTACTTGGTAGGGAGGCCTAGCGTTTTTAACAGGTAGGTGAAAATTAAACTCCCACCCTAACCCTATCCCTCGCTTGATTACTTGTAAATGTATTGCGATTTATATAGCGCACGTATCACCCGAAGGCATCAAGGCGCTTGCTTTGGGAACCCGTCCTGGCTTTTCCCTGTGAGATAACCCCTACTGGGTATCCCCAGGGTGAAAGCCAGGCATCCCGCCGTGGGTGGGCCGCCGTAGTGGAGATTAAGCAACTATTGCCCAGAGTTGCAGCGTAGGACCCTATGATTAGAATAGGCACCGAGGCAAGAATTATCGAGTCCATGGACATTTTGGGCTCAGTACCCTGCCGCGTCGGGAATTGAACCCTGGTCCCGGGCCAGACCTCTGCATCAGGGTCTGCCGCTCTAATCAGTGAGCCGCACTCCACCACACTTCTATACTCTGTATATATAAATCAGTCAGAGTGTGGGTGAAATCAGGAGGTGGACCCCTTTGAGCATCCTCCTGATCCTGATGAGCGTGATCATCATGACACGGAGGGTCCGATGTCTTGAATCATCATCACTGTATTTCATGTATGTGTATTGACTTTGCTCGATACCGGGTGCAGCACACCCATGGTTATGTTCTTGAAAACATTAAATAAAGTTTATTTTAAAAAAAGAGTACAGTGCAGCCCATATGTGGCATGCATCTGACCTTTAGGTGACTGGTGCTCTTTGATACCATAATATTGTGACAATACTATAAGGAGCTGCGTATTATAAATTTGTTTAACCATGGTGTTTATTTAATTCAAATTGGCAAGCCATGGGCAGAGCACGTACACTAGAAGCTGTTCAGTAGCCTCCCAGTGCTGAGAGTGAGATACATATATACATTAAATCAAAAGCAAATGGGGTGAGTCTGCATAAAGATACACTGTCCTATAGTCTAACATACCTTATTGGCAAATTGGTACAGATTAGCCAGAACCCCAAACCCCGACTAGGGCAAAGTGGAGTATCACAATCTTGAGGTGGTTGGGTGAATTTGGACAAGAATGCATTTTGCACATACATGTTTTTTATAAAGTATCTGTTGAAATTGATTCCAAATCGATTAGCCTACATAAACTTTGTTAGTGGTACTGTTGCTATTTCTAGTACTTTTATATGTATGTCACGGAAGGCTGCTGACGGCGGAAACAGCACAGGTACATGGGGCAAAGCTGACAGCCAAAGTAATGAATCATTATGAAATAAGGCGTTGAATGTTTTTCAAGCAAGGCTCAGCAAGTAGCATGGCAGGCTTGTCTTTGTCAACCCAGTGCCAGAGCACATTTGGATTTCTTATTCAAAAAATACTTTAATTTTTACTGCCACATCATTGCAATTCCAAGTCACTTATTAACACATTGACTCACAAGCTATTTTATTCCCTTGGCTATTCACCAATCTATCTACTCATGTCATGTATCCATCCATCCTTCTACTCACAGATATCCACCGACACATTAATCTATGTTTGCCTGCATCCACAATCTACAACGTATGCTTCCACTGATCCAACCACGTGTCCACAATCCACTCACAGTGCAGTGCAGTGCAGATTCACCTATCAACTGCACAGTTTCTGGCAGCTGGAGACAGATGTGTTCTAAGAAGTGGCTCCAAAGAGGTGCCCTCCAACCCCTTAAGGGACCACTGCTCACTAGTGTATTAGACTGGACAGCAAGTAGCCCCCGTAAGGTGGTGAAACAGATAGTAGTGATACCAAGGGAGCTACTGTAAGATAAGGGCAATAACCAATTAGATGGTCGAATGGGAAAATGTGAAGCTGTGTTCTAAATACTTCACTACCTCTTCCCTCGGCAAGACTTTCCAAGTGAACTACCTGGTCCAGAATGCACTGCTGCTGATAATCTATATACACTGCATCAGAGAAATTGTTATAAACCCTTCTGAAGAAAAAGGAAGCTGGCCTAAGCTGAAGTAAGAGGAGTCAGTCAGAAGGAACTCACCAAAGATAGCTTCATTGAATCAGGAGTGGAATGAGTCAAAATAGGAGAGGTCAGGTGAAATATACTAAGAAGAGAAAAAGGAGTATGTGAACTCCCCGAAAGTGGAAAGAGAGTAAGAAAAAAACTAGAATAAGGTTGGAGCACAGTTTAAATACCTAAGCAGTCAAGACTGGATAGCAAGAATAGGTCTGGTGATCAGGAGATGTCTTAAAGCAAGTTGAGTTTCATTCCTGGAGCAGTGCCCTTCTAATGGCTGTGCCTCTTTATAGGTCTTTCCCTCATTATTAATTAGTGTCAGGTGTGCTGGCTGGGTATGTGAGTTAGTGGGGTTGCACTAGAGCCAACAGTACTATAGCACTATAGAAGCAGAGCTTACTAGCAAGCAGCTTGTACCATCTTGCACTGTGTTGGTGCTTCCTGGAGCCACTTGCGGTGTTCACTGCCACTCCATCCAACCCTTAACCGCTGCAATGGCCACAATCTCCATGTTGCTCTTCCCCATTGTTGCAGTTTCCAGATGCCTACACTCCACCTGTGAGCAGGCTGGTGGTGCCTGGGTATGTGATGCTTACACTGGCAGATGGGAGTTGGTGTTAGGATAAGTGCAACAACACTCAGTCCTACCATAAACCTGCAACCCACAATTAAACACATATCCAGCATTGACCCAGGTATGCAACCACATCCATCCATTTTCAACTAATTTTTATATATACCAACAACCTTATTCTTGTATGTAACCACATAGTCACCAATCCCTACATCAATGCATCTAACCAACATGCACCTTTGACTGCACGTGCCTGAATAAATGTTGTCTATGTGTTCATAGTCACATTTGGGTGTGATTTGTGTGCATTTGGATTTCTGTTTCTGATTTCTCTTTGTGGATCCAACCATATCGTACAACATTCACAAATCACAAAAAAGAACATATACACCTAAAACAAGCTAGACCTCTTGACTTTGTTAAAGCAAGTTTACTAATCGACTGATGTGTTATTAATTGGAATCTGATCCCTCTTAGCAAGTGATAGGTATGAAAGGCATTATTGAGACAAGGCTAGTAGGTACCAAGCTAACCTTTACACAAACCAACATGTGTCAAGGTAGGTAGGCACAGACATACAACACCCACTCGTTTTCTACACAAATATTCTGTGTGGTCAAGAATGTGCACAATACATCATGCACAGGTTTGCACAAATATAAATGTCATAATTATATTTCTATATGCCTTAGTATTTGTGCAGCCAATACTTGGTTCTGACTAGGCGGAATCCTACTTCCCAGTTAGGCTGATATGAAACAAAAACTAATTCCACTTAGGCAATACTTAATAGGAATATGCTCCTCTCAGGATAGGAACACCAGGTAAGTCTAAAGCCTGGTTCCCATTAGACAATGCTGGGCCAAGGTCAAATCCAAGTTAGTGAAAAGTAGGTTGAAGCCAGATTCCTGAAGTAATAAAACAACTGCATCTATTTCCCAGCAAGTTCTAGATATTTGAACATGTGTATATCATTAGGAAGTCGTGCATTTTAAGATTGCTGTATAGTTGGGTGACCTGCAGGTAAATAACAATGTTCCTCTGATTTTAGGTGGGTAGAAAGCAATGCTTAGGAGAATCTGTGACAGTGGAGTAGAAACATGGGGGTAGCCTAAAAAGGAGTGGTGCCGAGTTGAACATGTGCTAGCCTAACAGCACTTCTAGCTCCAGTTTGATAGGGATTATTTGAATCATCAGAAGACTAAGGGCCTGATTATGAGTTTGGTAGTCCGGCTGCCCAAACACCATGGCCATGGCTGCCAGAAAACCGAAGCACTGGCAGTCTTCCGACTACCATATTACAATTTGACCACTGGGCCTGTGAGGTGGCTGCGGCGGTCAGTGGGTAATGATTTTCCTTATCTATTGATACCTCTGTGTACATTACTACTACACATGTGTCAAATGTACACATATGCATGATACATGTGGAAAAATACCACCTACCCATTGCCGGAGTCTGGCCAATATGTGGTCAGTCCAGGCAATGGGTTTATAGTACATAATGGACTTTCCTGCATTTTCACACACACAAGGTTGTATTCTTCAGGGTGAAGATGCTGCTGTGAAGCGGGAACCTAGAGAAAGGAATCTACGTCAATCTCTCATGGGTAGAACATGAGAGGGGTGAAAATGCACCCCAAATCCTTTTGTTTCCTGACTTGAAGCCTGCGGTCCCACCGCCGCAGTCGGCTCATCAGAAAGCCAGCTGCTTTTCCCGACCATGACCTCAGTGGTAGGCGGCGAGCTGGCTAGCAAGCTGCCCATCTCAAAATAAGGTGGTCGGACCGTCGAACTCCCGACCGCCAGACCGTGACCACAGGTATGGCAGTTCACGGACCGCCAAACTCGTAATGACTCCTAAATGAGATACTTCTGTGACCAACCTAAGTCATTATGATTTGATTATTCTTTATACTTTTCTGAAGCCAAACAAATGTCAAGTGGCCGTTCAATGAGCAATCATCCATTTCTGAAAAGAGGAATGAATCTTCCAAGAAACTGATTACAGCAGGTTTTGTTGTGCCCTGAGGTATGGTGGGTGAATCATGCTTCATTGGCTTTGCTAGCACGGTAAGAAGGGACACCCACACTGGAGTGGGGCAGGAATACTTCGAGCTGTCCTCACCCATCTTATTTATAACCTCGTGCAATGCCTGGCCAGAGGGTGCGGTGAGACAATATCCGGCATGTACACCGGCAAATAACATGACTGCTGACCTTCCACATCCCAACTCGGTCCTTTTCAAAAGTTTGTTTGTGGTCATTCAGGTGGCATCCAAAGTCTTTGAACAGTAGACTTGGTTGAGGATTGGGCCTCAGGCGTTATTGTGGATGTTGATCGTGGCTAGGTGGCTCTTGATAGGCTGTCAGGGGTGGTGCACTGGGAGTTGGGATGTCCTCAACTATTGTTGGAGACTGTAGGCTGGCTCCCTGCCGGGCATTGGGTTTTCTCCCCCCAGGGCCAGCCCCCTTCTTCAACTCCTTCATCCTCCGGAGTTTGGTGTTTTGGGGGGGCCCCTTCAACATTCTTGAACCAGGAGGTGGTCCGGGCCATGGTTTTCTGCCCCTACGCAGCCATTACCATGGTTCCTTGCACCTTTATCACTGTCCATAATCTTTGCTCGTACAGTGTCCTGAATTTCCATCCAGGTCTTCGGTCCTTGATGACTACTTGTTCCCCCGGCTGAAGGTCACAATGCTTAGCCCCCCTTTAATGGTTGGCTGCTGCATTCCACTATTCGCTTTGCATGTGTGCCTCGTGCTCATCATACGGGGGCGGCATCCACCCCGGTGCATGAGTATGTTGTCCCTGCCCGGCCCATAAAACATCAGTGTCTGTGCGGATTTGTTTGGTGGTGCTGTGTGGTGTGCTCCTGTAGTTCCATAGAAACAGTTGTAGGTGGAACTCTGGGTCAGCATGCTTGGCCACCGCAATCCACAGCATTTTATTGAGTGCTCTCATGAACCTTTCAATTTCTCCATTGGCTTGTGGCTACTGGGTGTGTGATGCAACGATGTTGCATTCCATGATGTTTCATGAAATCACTGAATTCCTCGCCTTGGAAGGATGAGGCATTGTCACACTTGTTCTCAGCGGGGCAGCCAAACATTGCGAACACCTATTCCAATACAGGAGCCACATGTGTGAATGCCGTAGAGCTAACAGCTTTGACAATGGGACACTTGGAGTAGGCATCCATCATCGCTAGTTTGATCCTTCCATCCAGGAAGCTTCCGTAGTCTATGCTCACTTTCTCCCAGGGTGCTTTGCACAATTCTTCAGTTATTATTGGTGCAGGTCTTTCTGGAATGGCAATCAGTTGGCATGCCAGGCATCGCCATACTGCTTCTTCCACCAACTCCTCCAATCCGGGGAACCATACTCTGTCCCGCATTCTCAACTTCATCTTCATTGACCCCTGATGTCCTCCAGGGGCCAGTTGTGTTACATGGAGGTGCAGTGCTGCTGACATGACGATGCGGGATCCACGTAGGAGGATACCTTCTTGGGTCATACTCAGTTCATTCATCACTCTCTACATCTTCATGAGGGATTCATGATCTTCCCCTGACCAGTCATTGGCATCCTGCAGGAAGTTTTGCCATGTGCCCCCTTGGACAGCGTTCCACACCAGGGCAAATACTGGGTCTGCTTCAGCTGCTTCCACGATGTTGCCCAGTGTCTGCCTCCATCGTTTCGACCTCTTGAACTTCACATTGGGCTTTCAATGGTATTGGGTGGCTGGAGAGGAAGTCAGCTGGATTCTGTACTTCAGGTCGGTAGATGACCTCCATCAGGTATTGCTGTAGTTGGATGGTCCACTGTCCAATTCTGAGAGGTGCGTGCTGAAGGTGGTTATGTGCAAAAAACACAGTTGATGGACAGAATGTAGAACAATGTCATACATTCACCCCAGTACAATGATCTGGGCCTAAATCCGTCGTTTTTTTTCACTCCACACCACCCTGGGTTAGACACTGGCTATATGCAAATCAGCTCTGACCCTGTGCCTCATGGGATTAGTCCAGTCCGAACTACCAAGCCATGACTTTCCCAGACCGGAATCAAGCATCCAAGGACCGGTTTCTGGCTATCAGCCTTCATCAGCCTGGATAGCTTGACTCCAGTGGTGTGGAGAGCCTGGGACTCACGTCTGAGCATACCCAGCCCACTCGGGGTGAAAATTGCAAAAAACACAGTTGATGGACAGAATGTAGAACAATGTCATACATTCACCCGAGTAAAATGATCTGGGCCTAAATCCATCGTTTTTTTTGCACTCCACACCACCCTGGGTTAGACACTGGCTATATGCAAATCAGCTCTGACCCTGTGCCTCATGGGAACAGTCCAGGCCGAACTTCCAGGCCTAGTTGGTGACACCCAGCTTCAGGTCCAGTTTTGAGAACCACCGGGAGCCGTTGACGTCAGCTGCGATTCCGTCTATGGTCGGTGTTATGTGGAGTTCTCTCTGGATTGCTCTGTTTGGGAGCCTCATGTCGATACATATTCTTATCTTACCCAGTTGTTTTGGCTTTTCAGCGATGACCATTGGAAAGACCCAGGGAGTTGTCCCTGATACCTTTTCAATGACTCCCTGTTCCACCAGCTTTTGCAGTTCGCGCTCCACCTGTGGTCGAAGGTGGAATGGGATCCAGCGGTGTTGGAGTGCCATTGATGGTTGGATCGAGGTGTAGTTTTACAGGTGGATATTTTATGCACCCCAGTCCTTCGAAAAGGTTCGGGAACTGTTCCAGTAGGTCATCCGTTTGGTTTGACTTCACCCTACTCCCGAATGTCCCAGGCTGCTGATCAGCATGCCTGCATCTTGGTTGATGATATGTATTGTTGCCATGATCTGGTTGTTTTCTGATTGAATGGGTACTGTCATCCAACCGCATAGGGGTAGATATGATTTGCTCCCATATGCAAATATTTTGGTGTTGGACGGCACTAACTGCAGCCCGGGCCAAAGGCGATTGTACTGCTGTATCCCCATGACATTCACAGAGGTCCTGGTGTCGATGACCGCCTTTACTTCGGACTCTGCTACACGGATTGTGCATGTGGGTTGCGGTCTCTGGCACCTCTTCAGCTCTCTTGTGAACGAGATGAGGAACGTTTCTTCTTCCTCGTCCTCTTCCAGCAATGAGTCTTCCACCCGATAGGTTGATTGAGGGGTAGTTTTCAAGTCAGCCGCGTGTGTGAAGTTGGTGGTTGACAGTTGGAGTGTAATTTTCCTCAGTGGCGTATTACTCTGGGTGTCTCTGACTTGGGCCTTCTTTCAGCAAACTGAGGCGAAGTGGTGGGAGATTCCACAGTGGGACCATGTCCGGCCTTGTGCGGGGAAAGCATTGAGTGGACATTCTTCCCACCCACAGTGTCCACATCTGTTCTTCTGGGTTTGGAATCAACACCCTCTGGGGCTACTCCCTTTCTCTCTCGTTCTTTTTTTTTTTTTTAAAGTATTTATTAGGTTTTTCCAGAAATTTTTCCACATATTCCAGCATATGTTTTCAGCACATTCCAATTTAACAGGTGATTATATACATTACAGTACAGTATGACGTGAAGAATTCAACAAGCAGACATATGTGTAATACATGCTACACATTTTAACACAATAACCAGAAAATAACTATACCAAAAGAAACATGTAGTTGCAATGGTTTTGGTTTTAAAGCAATCTTTCTTACGCTATTCCGGGTTTATCCTACTATTTTTCCATCTCGTAATGGGTTGCCATATTCTTTTACCTAATACTTTAGCCCTCCTACCTTTTCTCTCATATATTGCCTTTTCAAGATTATAAATAGAGAGAAGGCTTGCGATCCAGTCTTGAAATAGGGGAGGAGCCTTATTCAGCCAATTTCTTGCTATGCAGATGTTGTACACTGCGATTGAGACAAAAATAAACTCTACTGGTATATCTTCTGCCGTGTCTGCCACCCCCAAAATAATTAATTTGTCTATAAGTTTAATCTTGATCCTGAGCGATTTATCCAAAAACTTTCTCTCTCGTTCTTGCTGCGTCTGCTCTCTCCGTTTTGATGACCACTCTCTTGTCTGACGTCTGTGTCAGCACTAGGTCCATCTCTATGGCTGTAGCGGCCAACAGGTCATGCAACCTCGCTAGGATTAGGGTGTCATCCAGGCTTATGTTCGGTTGTTTTATGATTAGTCCGTAAAAAGTCTTGTTGCGGCATCCCTGGACTAGCTGGATGTGGATCTCCTTGGGCTGGTCATCAGCTGTGCAGGTGCTCACTAGCTCTCGTAGCCTGGCGTAAAATGTGTCAATCGATTTGCCCTCTCGCTGTGTGGCCTGGCGCAGTTTGAATCTCTCTAAGTCCAGGTTGAGTTACAGGTCAAAGTGAGCATTAAGTGCTCTCAAGGCGGCGGTGTGGTTGGTAGGTGGGCCTGTGTTTGGTAGGGGCTTGAATAGGAGATAGATTTCTTTCCCTTGTAGTGTAGGAGTACTGACAGTTTAACAGGGCCATTGGCCTCTCGTGTTGCCACAAAATAGTTGTCCAGATGCTTTACCCATGTTTTCCACCTGGAAGATGGCAGTTATGGGATCGCCAGCTCACTGAATGGGGATAGTACACCCATTAGGGCATGTTGCGTGATGATGTGGCCTGGATGTTGGGCAGCATTTGCTTCGACCCTTGAAAACATGATTATTGCCCCATAGCTACTGCTTTGACTAATGCTTGTTTGTGTCTTATGGATGGAGCAGGCTACAGCCTTGAACAGTACCTCTCAATCACTCCAGTTGCTGGTCTCCACCTAGTTTGGGAGGCTCCTGGCAGGGGGCAACGCTCAGCAGCGTGTGGTTTAAATTTCTGCCTCTCTTGTTCTTCCAGAACTTAGAGCATGGCAGGTTGCGTTGTGTCCTCGCCTCCTCGGCTTGCCAACTGCAGCTCGCGGTGCCGTAGCACGTAGGTACGTGGTTGGTGGATCGCTGCCGGCATGCAGGCTCACCTGGCTGCTGACTCTTGCTAGTGGCCTCAGGCATGGATCCTGCCCCACTGGATGTCAGGGCTCTGCTAGTGAGGTAGATGACATGCGGGATCGCCCCGCCCTCATCGCTAGTGTTGTGCCCTGAGGTATGGTGTGTGAATCGCCCTTCGTAGGCCTTGCTAGCACGGTAAGAAGAGACACCCACACTGGTTACTGGAGTGGGGTGGGAAGACCTCGAGTGGTCACCGCCCCTTTTTTTTTTTTACCTCGGGCCACGGCTGGCCAGAGGGTGCAGTGTGACAATATCCGGTGTGCCTGCCGGCAAACAACACGACTGCTGACCTTCTACAGGTTTGGTGGTTGTCTTTTATTTCTACCCCTTGACATGATCCAATTGTTCCTTTGTCAAGGATTCTTGGTAGAGTCAGAAAGATAGTGATGGACTATAAATAATTAGATTTTGGTGGCCAGTTTGAGAGCTTTAGACACTGTTCCACGAACAGCACAGTAACTGGAAAAGCCTAAACAAATTTGATATAAGCAGAGGTCAGCAGGTGAAGGTCAAGCAAGTCAGTGATAGCACAGGGTAGAGGATAGCAGACCTGTTCAGGTGTAGTTCTTCCCACATTAAGTGCTTGTGTTAACTTAATGTTGTCCCTTAGGTGACTTTAAGCAGTATGCCCTTGGGAAGTCATGTTCTCCTCTTCTCTCAACTCCCTCCACCAGTTTATCTTAATCCGAAACCACAGTGTGATTCTGATCAGATTTCCCGATCCTTCCCTCCACCTCCGTCTTCAATCTTCTGCTTGTATAATTTATTAGCGAGCCTGACAAGGCTCCCCTTCCTTGTTAGTGTCTGCACGTATTGAATTTAGAAAAGAGTGCTGTACCAGATCCACAAACCTGCAGGACTTATCTCTTTCATTTCATTTAATCCCATCGGTGTCAAGATAATTAATACCCTCGCTTTGCCACTGCTCTGGCCTCCTTAGCGCCTCTTCGAGTCGCAAGTAATCACTTTGTCAAAATGGGACCTTTTGGCTGTGTATGCATAGGACTCTTCGGATGGGCTTTCATGCTGTGTGTCTGTGTAGTCTGTTTCTCGTGGGGGGTTTAGGGTGATGTGTGGCTGTGCATGTGCGTGTGCACCTTTGTGTGTAAGTTTGGTATTTTAGGTTTAAAACCATTCTGTGTGCTTTAGTGAGTATTTTGTGTTATTGCTTGGATATGTGTGCGTGTATTTGGAAATGTGTTTGTCTGGATGTGTGTCTCGCGTGCACCTGCGTGTGTGTGTGTGTCATGTTATGGGTTATAAAATACATATTGTATGTTTTATGGATCCATTAATGTGCTCTGGAACTAACGGTACGAGCCTTGTACATTAGCATGTGTGCACCTGATCGAAAACTTATCAAACAAAAAAGTTGTGCTCTGTGTGTGTTTGTGTATGCAAAGGCCTGCCCTACCGACGGCTAACAATACCATAACATTTTATGTGTATATACGATGTGATAGTAATAGAAGAAATGCATGTTTGTATGATCTTGTGTCTGTTTCCTTCCTATGGCTAATATGTTTGTGTGTGATTTATGATCTTGTGTCTGTTTCACGGCTAACACAATAGATCATTTGTGTTTTATAAAATGTGTGTATCAAAGGAAGCCTTCTTGTCTTTACCTTGCACTTGCTTGACTACACTTTTTTATTAAACTCTTTTATTGGACTTAACCCATTACCAACCTTATGGTACTTGTAAATATGGTTTTAAAATGTATAGGTATAGGTATTGTGTGATCACTGTATATAAGTATAGTTTATATGCGTTCTCTAGGTGGTGAGGATGTATATACGGCGTGTTATCACAATTTAATCATGTCCATGTTGTGTCTTTCATCCTATGTTGTAAATGCTGTATTTATGTTATATTTTAAGTGTTGTATCTCTTTTGTGTATGTGTAACTGGTGTTTTTTATGATCATTGTTTCAGCCCTGACGAAGTTACGTAAAGTAACGAAACTCGTTGGCTGTTTGTTTTATCGGGTAAAATTACCAAAATAAAGAAGAAAACTATTTGGACTAAAAACAACGTCTCTGTGATTTTAAAGAGTGCGCCTTCCGCCTTTTGATAAAAACTTGTTGACCGGATTTGTGCCTAGGGACAACAGGCACCAGGAAGTGTGCAGCACCTCAGTTACATTCAGATTACACTGTTGTTTTGGTTGTGCTTAACCTTGGTCAGGTTGTCCTGTTCCTTATTCTTATATTATTGCAGTTGTCTGGGGCCCCTAACATGTTGGCAGTGCCACTTCGGCACTGTCAAGAATATTAGGTGTTTCCTCACCACCACAGTCTGGGTGGCAGTGAGCCTGCCATGAAAAGTGTGGCAGTGAGAAAATAAAGGGGACTCTACAGGGTCCCCTGCTGCCTCTGCACCAGGGGATGCATGGAGGGAGGCACATGGTGTGCCTCCCTGTATGCATGCACCCCCGTGCCTGCAGGGCATGGACTTAACAGTCCATGCCCTGCAGGAACGTGCAATGGCTTCCCATTGCGATGCCATTATAAGGCTTACGTATCAGCCTCAGCACTGCACCGCTGCGGCCAACCACCGCAAGACCGCCCAACCTTGATTCTAGTCAGAATCCCGCAGGCAGTCTCAATATGGATTTGGCGGTGTGGCCGCGGGGCTCAGGTGTGGTAGCCCACTGCCACACTGCCAAAGTCATAATAATGCCCTTAATTTGCATGTCTACATTTCCATATGTATGTGTACATTTAGGCTATAAAAAAACAGTTGCTTGAATATTGATGGGATTGGCTGAAAATTCCTCATGGAAACTCTGGGCAGTATCTGCTACTCCATCTCTGCAGAAGGCCTTTGTTTCCTGCACACAAATCCGAGCCCAATCACCACTCTTAGCAGCTATCCCCCCCTTAAACAGCAGGTCTGGAGAAGCCATGGGACGCTTTCATGCTGTGGAATGCTGGACTCTTTTACCATCTCCCTGGAAGTCAACACCCTGAAGAAGGGCATCTCACAAGTAAGGAGGTAGATATTTTTTGCTATGTTGTGGCATGTTATGTTGAGTGATTCAGTAAGCCGCCACACGAGTCCTGTGCAGTTTAGAAGCAAGTTGTAAGAGAGTAGGTGCATCAAATGTGCATTACAGAAGATCTCTGGAATGCTGCCTACAGACCAGGAAAGTATCCATTCGACAGGTGAATGAAATCCAGAAAAAACAAAAACGAAAGAGCATTAAACAGCTTGTGCCCATTGACCTGTGTAGGAATCCAATTCATGGTGTTACAAAGACAGTCAGAGGAAAGATTTTGCAAGAATCTGAGAATAGTAATTTTTACATGGGGTGACTAGAGATCCAATGGAGCCTACTATTATGCATAACCCTTTAAGGACATCTCCTCTGCAGCACTTTAACGAACAATTAACAGAACAATTCAAATTACAATTAGAATGTGACACTCCTCTATAAATTCAGTCATCCCCAACAAATCCTTCTTTTGCTGCTCATTTACAGATAAGTATTATTGTTTTTGTTTCAATTACATTTACCTTATTCGTCTTTAGTTTTTATCAGGTTAGCTGTTAGTGCATCTTACCGTTTGTCAGTTTGGTTACTGACACTTGAACAACACATGGATTAGCCTGCTGGTGTGTGAAAAGCTTGTGGAGGCTTGTGCTGTGGCTGTAGTGGGGGAGCGTACTTTGCTTCAGACATTTAGCCTATGGAGAGTAATACAGGGTGATAGAGGCTGAATGCCTCCTGCAAATTCAGTGCGCATCAAGTGCTCTTTGGTGAATCGAGATTCACAACTGTGAATAGTCATAAAAATCAGTACATTTCAAAACCATGGAGCACAGGATGTACGATGAAGACAGAGTGGTTAATTTTGCAAAATATAAAGGTTTATTAAAAGATCATCAAGTTCAAAAATCAAATCAGCACATTAGTTGTCAATCAATATAAATCAGTGTATAGTTTAAACCCACTCAAAAGCATAAAACAAACTATCATCTCCCTTAAAGAGAGCACCATACTCTGCTAAGTCTGGGGAAGGTACTACTAGTAAGTCATGAAAGAGGGCTTCTGCTAAGGAATTTGAAAGGCATCTGAACTTTTGCTAGTCAGTGTTAACTTAAGTCACACAATTCTAACATTTGCTTCACCTAGACATAAAATTAACCCATCAGGTTAAAGCACAAACAGATAGTATAAACTCATTATTTTCTCAAGCTCGTACACAATGAAGCTACTCTCTGGGCCTGATTACGAGTTTGGCGGTCTTCCTGAAGGACCGCCAGCCTGGTGGTCCCAGGAAGAACGCCAAGCGTTTGGTGAACCCGCCTGCTAGATTCCGTGTTGAATCCAGGGCGGGCCAGCGGTGGTCCAGCTGTGTCATGGCGACGGGTATGTTAGGCTCATAGGAGCGCCTAAACAGCATACACCTGCTGTGACAGCGCCTACATCATGTTACTGCATGGTGTGAGAAGGTCGTGCATGCTACACAGTGCAAGCATAACAATGCACTTTTGGGGGGGGACATCATGTGCCCCCCAACATTCACCCCTTTGGCAGATTTGCCAAGGAGCCCTGTAGGGGGCCCCTTTCCATGCCTTTATGCCAAGCATTTCATGGTGGGATCCCCGCTGTTAAATGCTGTATGTAAAGGCAGGTCAGTATCTGCTCATCAGTGCCAGTATCGGTCACGCTGTGATTCCCACCTGCTTTCCACAGTGCCACTGATGTGGGATCCTGGATCCTGGCTGTGGTCTGGTGGTGGTACCACCACCACCATTGTTGTAATACAGTGGTCGAATCGCCAGGGTGGTGGTGGTTGGACCACCACAATGCGTACAGCGGTTCCAGGACCGCCGTACTCATAATAAGGCTCTCAGTGTCCTTCAAACTTTCAGTTATCTGTAATATAATGAGATACATTAGGCCAAGCTGTAAACTGCAGGTGCATTGAAACAGCTCATTAGTAAACAAGAAAACATTTCACATGAGAACAAAAACAAGGACAGATCTAAACTGTAAATGCGGAGTCAGCGTCTCCTGGAATAAAGAAAAACAAGTGATATGAAGTGAGGTGGCAATCAGTGCTAGCCATCTTAATATGCAAACCTGCAATGACTATGATAAACCTAAGCACGAATAATGTACAAGCTATACATTTGCGTGCTACATGATAATGTTGTTATAAATGTAAAAGTTTAATAGGAAAGAAATATCTCCATCAAAGGTGACAGCAGGAAGGCTCATGTTTTATGGCACGAGAGAGCAAGTTTGTTGATCCTAATCTTCATCAGGTGCGAGGCATAATCTCAGGCTGGGCTGGACTGGCGTTTTGCTGGGAGGCTGCCGGGTTGAGGGTCAATATGCCCGGGTACTTACTTAGGCCCCCTTTACTATTGGACCCACCACAGATAAGAGGGTGGTCAACAACTCCCTCCCCTGGACCAAATATTGTGACAAACACCAGGTTTTTGGATTGGGGGGGTGTACCCCCCAGCCGTATTTATTGCAGTATTAAGAAACATTTTTTAATTAACATTTTTATGTACAAAAATTAACGCAGAATGTACAGATACATTGATACACAAACAATGCTGTCATGTGGCTAACCTTAACAAATTCTAATACACAAGACACTCGTACCGTAAATCTAACAATGCATATATTCACTTTCTGCGTGTCCCCTCTAGAGCCTACGGCAAGGTCAGTGACTGGCAGCCCCCAGATCCACAATAAACGACAAATACTCTCCTGGAGTAAAGGTTGCGCAGGGAGATTTTCCCCTGGGCCCCCCTACGCCCTGAGCCTTAAACTCCATCATGGTGCTGCAGACTTCTAAATACTAGGGGCCTTGATGCGCCTGCACGTGTGGGGGTGGCCACAGGCCCACTGGGAAGCAATGACTCCACCGGCCCCCGCACCCCGACAGCCTACTTACCAGCTGTCACTGCCCCTGGAGTTACATGGTGCTGACCGCTAAGAACCGAAGACTATGGTTACCAATCATGACCTTACCGCCTGACCGGAGACACACTACTAAATACAACAATAATTAACAATTACTCACATTTTATCACAATATAATTTTAACAAATACCTCTATACATGACATTTCCTAAAATTACCTGTAATTGAAAAAAAAATGTAAGCAGTAACACAGATACATCAATGGCATACCCAAGCCAAAAACCTGCCAAAAGGGATGGTGGGTGGGGAAAAAAGAAGATTACGGACCACTGCAGGTCCGGGCTACGATTGTGTGAGGGAGCAAGGAACAAGAGACTGTTCTGCTCCCCAACAGTCCCTCTTAAATGTGACCCTTGGCAAGCCGGTCTAGACCGGTCTGCCAGGTCTTTGCCACGGCGTTGCACTCGAAGCACTAAATTATTTCCGGTTGAACGCGACAACCAGCCCTCCCATAGCTCAGCTTGGGGGTGGGTGGGTGCTGCGTCACCAGCTGGCGCGGCAACCCCCCCCCCCGGGGGCAGGTGCGCCCACCATAATGGTGGCGCGGGCTATTCTAGCCCTCGTCCTTGCCCATATGGCCTGGTACTTACTTAGGTCCTGCACCTTTGCCCTTCTGAAATCCTTATCATATTCTTTCCAACCATCGCCCCCCTTAGTTGCATGCACGACTGTGATCCTATTCTGGTAACATGCCATTTCAGAACCAACCTATGGGAAACGCTCTAACATGACTGCCAAGTATGTTGTGAAACCTTGGATCCGATTGGCCAAGTTCTCCTCTACTCTGTATTTCAACATTATGTTTGCCCATTCCTTGTGATGTGTCCATTCTTTGTTTTTTCTTGCCTCCTCCCTTTATGCCTCATCTATCGACAGGGAAAAAATTCTTACATATACCCCCTTCCAGATCTTCTATCTTGTCTCCTGGGATAAATGTTGCCCCAATTTTTCCCTATCAGAACACTTTTCCCCCAAGCCTAAAGGAGGCAGCGTCTTACTCATGCCTGCTGTTGCTGCTGCATCAGCCGTCTTTTCTGCTCCTGTGTCCTTTGGTGTGCTTATTGTTGCCAATGCGCCATTGCCACCCGTGCTTGGAACCGCAACAACAGGCGTTGCATCCCCCGACGGTAACGCCGGCACCTCATCTGGCCTCTTTTTTCCCAGTTCAGCCATTATTTGTCTGGCCCTTTCGACGGCATCACCACCGCCGCTGGATGTCCCCACACAGTGAGACCATTGCCTCACCTTCTCTAGCCAAGGTAATACTGCCGCCAAGTTGGATGCTAAATCTGGCTGATCAGGTGTGGCACCTAATCGACTCTGCCCCAGAGGTACTCCTGAGACAGGGGCCTGGCCCTCTGGTGTCTTGGTAGGCGATGACATACTAGGCCCACCACTACCCTGGGGGCTTGGCGTGGGTGCAGGTGGTACCGGCATGGACTCTTTTGGTGCCTGCCCTGGGCCTCCCCATGCCCCTCTTCCACTGGGCTTGGCCTTGTTCCATTTTGGCAAAGGCTAGGAGTAGGATCTAGGCGGAATAATAGGCCGTCTTGTCCTCCCCTCTGTTACCTCGGGACCATCACCTTCTCCTGCAGTCTATTGAGGGCTTGTCCCATGACCTGAACTTGCTGCATTAAAGCCTCCAGCATAACATCGGTGCGTGACCTTTTCTCATTCCGCCACACCTTAGGGGGTCATTGCAGATGGAAATACCTGACTGTATCTACCTACACGCACCCCCCTACTCATGCCCTGCAGACAGCCCGAACCGACTGTGGCAATTCTTATCTGAGCGAAGCATCAGCCCCAGCCAGCCTGTGCACTCACGCAACCAGAGCCACGACATACTGGCTAACCCAGTAGGCTCAGGTGAGTCACCCACTCAAACCCTCTATGGCTCCCGGAAGCGATGAAAATGCTGGCTTACCGGCGCTGTCCACCAGCCATCTCACAGGATCTTCCCCTGACTGTCCACCAGTGTCCTTAATGCGCCAAGTAGGAAACTGTCCTGGCTGCATCGACAAACACCGCAGCCTATGGGAGAACAAACAATACTTGTTTTGCCGCGCGCGCCCCACTGTATCACGCCCTCAAAGACAGCGTTTACCAATGTGCTTCACACCCAGGCTCCTATTGCAATCAAGCCCCACACAGACTAGCGCCCCTTGGAACCCAGTATTCAAATCACAGTTTTAAATAGGTGCTATTGATTTCCAAAGCGCACCGCTATTACAGACTCCCTGGCACTGCAGCAATTTTTTGGCGCATTTGCGGGAGTGCTATTATAGATAATTAGATTATGAAAAGTAAATGTTTTCCTCTCTTGTGTGTCTAACTCCCAGCAGCCCCACTGAAAATTGCCTTTAGCAAAGTGCGCGCTGGCGATATATTGCAGAAGTTTGGCACAGTTAAATTAGCGCATTAGCAGGGCAATTGGCACAGTGAAGTTAGCGCATTAGCTGGGCACCCTCTGCATCACCTTTCAATATTTTTTGCCTGGGGGAACAATTGCACACGGTGGCAGGAGTGCTCAGGAGCACGCACCCCCTTCCCCATGTGTCTACCCCTCACCGCTCGTACCTTTTTTCACTTGTTCCCAACCGGCTTTCTCCTTACATGCCTATTGACGCTGCCGGTCCCGCTCCCATCCGTGCCTGTCCCCGCTTGACAGTGGCGATATGCAGCTGCTCCGCTCCACTCCAGGCGCAAAAAACAACGTGTCCACCATCGTTCTTGACGATCCGCTTGCCGGCTTGTATGGACCTGACGTGTCTACCCCTTGACGATCCGCTTGCCGGCTTGAATAAAAGCAAAAGCAGCTCCGCATCTTGATGGCCCCTCTCGGCAAACAAAGGGTCCTGCCGATGATCCGCTTCTTTCCCAGTACTCCGCTTGCCGGCTTGAGTAAATCGCTGGCTTGAGTGAACCTGAAATTAAAAAAAGAAGATTACGGACCACTGCAGGTCCGGGCTATGATCGTGTGGGGGAGCAAGGAACAAGAGACTGTTCTGCTCCCCCATGGTCCCTCTTAAAGGGTGACCCTTGGTCAAGCCGGTCTAGACTGGTCTGCCAGGTCGTTGCCACAGCATTGCACCAGAAGCACTAAAGTGCGTCTGTTTCAACACGACAACCAGCCCTCCTTTAGGACAGCCTGGGGATGGGTGGGTGCCGTGTCATCAGCTGGCGAGGCAACCCCCCCTTCCCAAGGGCAGGTGCGCCCGCCATAATGGCGGTGCGGGCTATTCTAGCCCTCGTCCTTGCCCATTCTGCAGCGGTGGGGGACGATTTTGTTCTTGGGGGCCTGTTTTGCAGCGGTGCTGCAATATCGACCCCCAGTAACAAAAGCAGCAGTGGTTCACACTTCCCTCCCACTTCCACCTGTGATGTCCAGGCACCTGAAACATGACTTCTACATGCCAAATGTGCATTCCACTATGCCCCTGGTGCATTTGTGGGCCGCATTGTACTGCCTCTGGGCCTGTGTGTTCGGGGCTCGGAGGGGCGTCATCATCCAAGGGCAGAGTACATATCCTTGATCACCAGTGACAGTGCAGAGAGACATGAGTCAATAGTTGGTTCTGCATGATGTGTTGGCAGGCTCACTGGTACATTGGTGTGTGATATGTGTGACTTTGTGATTCCTGTTTGACATGTACTGCTTGTTGCTAATGTGTGGCATCAATGTGTATTATGTAGCCTCATTGCTGCTCCTCTATCCCCCTGGGCCTATTTACAATTGTGCATAGTGCAGCTGCATCACTTGCACTCCTACGGCACACCATTGTCATGCCTGCCTGGTCATGCCCACAAGCCTGACAACGACACTGTGATGTTGTGCACTGAAGGTGGGTGACCACGTGTGTGTAGGTCTATGGTAAGTATAGGGCAGACACAGATGTAGAGTTCATGGCAGGCTGAACTCGCCATGCGGTTGAGGATGGACCTTTGGCTTATGCTGCGGTAATAGCGACACACACAGCAGTTGGCATGTATGATAGCTGACTCGAGTGGACTTGCGCTCCCTCATTTACCCCTTCGGCCGAGCCCGCACCCCAGGGGCATTCGCCGACACTACAACAGAGACACACGCATTAGTTACTTCCTTGGCAAGACCAACACTTAACCACACCCAGAGCCCCGGGTTGATTAACCACACCCCTACGCTGGACTGTCGTACAAGTCCACTCCGCTTACGCTCACAGGGTGGTAGGACACAGTTACATGGCCCAGGTCTAACTCACTGCCTGAGGTGACATGGTTGCGTCTGCTGTACACAGTACAATGTAATGTAGTAGGGCCCGGGGCCCTCATGCATACATAATGACCACACAGACACACCTAGATAGTTTGTGGGACTGGACACGGGCATGTGTGCCCGGCCCCTTTTATTGCCAGGGTCAAATGTCCAGTGACGCCTGTGCTTGATGGGTCCGGGGTCAGTGTAAGCCACCCCTCAGGGGCTGGTTGGTGCTGGCAACATCAACAACAGTGATCAGACAATCAGAAGTTCAAACAACAAGGGTTCATTACTTGAGCTGCACAGGCACACCACCACGGGACGGTAACTTGCGGTGCACTGAGCTAGGGCCACGCGAGCTGAGCGGGTCCTCATCTATGTCAAAGGTGAATGTCGTGGAGGGTTGCCGGGGACAGTGGAAGGTGTCCTTCTGGACATATTGCTGAGGGCAGAAGCAGGCAAATGGAGGAGTGGAATGCTACAGCCTCATTTTTACCACCAAGTTAGTATCACCAACATGATGAGGAAGATAACTTCCAGGCCATAGACTCAGACGCCACCAAAGTTCAACCAGAGAGTGTCCATGACTATCGGGGCACAGACTTACTGGCACCGGGGCTGAAAGGGTACACAGTCTGCGATGAGGCCTGTAAAATGATATAAACTCTGCCATAAATAAGTTCCAAATGTGTGACCTATTCGACCACAGTGTAGGCCACAGGCAGTGGACAGCAGGGGCCCACAGCCATGTGTTGTTGGCTCGTGATGCACAGAGTTAGTGACACCAGAGCAGTTGTTGGTAGTGTTCGATCACCTCCGTAACGATGATCCTTTCCCGTCTTCCTCTTACTCCTCTCCTTGTGTGCAATGATATCCACTCTGCCATTGAGAAATCAAGACTCAGTTCCAAATGTGTGACCTACTGGACCACAGTGTGAGCCGAAGGCAGTAGTCAGCAAATTACCACAGATGCGTGTGGTTTGAATGCTATGCACAGAGTTGGTGGCACCACATCAAACGTCCCATGAACATATAAACTTGGCCATCAGGATATCAAGGCTCAGTTCCAAATGTGTGACCTACTTGACCGTAGTGTAGGCCGGAGGCAGCAGTGGAGTACATCGATGAAAAACGAGTGCTGCGGGCCTGTGTCGCGGAGGCCTTGACGGTCTGAGGAGGCTGCCAAGGTTGCAGGCCTCTGGCTTGGAGCTTGCGCCGGCACGTGGTGGGCCCTCTTTGACACACGCCGGTGTTGGCAGGTGAGCAGTGAGGCCTGGGTGCACAGGGGCTGGCAAGACGGGTTCAGGACCAGCTGCTGGGGGTGCAGCAGGCGCACAGGATCGCAGGCAACACCGCTCACGGTGGTGGCAGCCTTGTGGCAGGGTGAGAGGTGCAGCCCTGGCAGGCACGTTGGACATTCCGGAAGAGAACCACGCCCAGAACTACGTGCTTTTATTCACACCCCTATGCTGGCATGGCGTACGTCAGCCCAGCCCACTCTGCTCACGCTTACAGGGGGGACGTAACAAGCTACATTTCCGCTATCTTACCCACTGGCTGGGGTGACATGGTTGCATCCACTGTCCACTAAACTCCAAACACCAGCAGTGTATGTCGACATGGATATGTCTGTGGTCTGCATACTGCAGTCTGGCCAGCACATCCACGCCACACTTCGCATTGTGTACATTCTCATTCATGGGTCACTTGCCTCCTTCGCACATCCTGATTCCCACCTCTCCCCACCTTCTGCTATTGTGTGGCTGAGGTGCCATGCCGTTGATGGCTCATGTACAGGGCTAGCCCAGGTTACCACAGTAAGTTGTTTTGTCGTGTCTGGTGGGTGGGCATGTTGTTTGGCATGTTGTATGTGACTTTGCAATGTGTGCATTACCAGAGTTGTGTGTTGCATGGTTGTGGATTTGGGATGTGTGGTGTGTTCATTTGGTACTTACCAACGAGCAGAGCATTTACATAGATGCCGTCTTGGAAGCGCTGGTTGATGAGGGACTGTTAGAAGATGTAGGAATCATGCACACTGCCTGGGTAGTTGGCGACGACATTGGTGAAGAGTCTCCGGTGGTCCACTATTGCTTGGACATTGATGGAATGTGTGTGCTTTCTGTTGCAGTAATTGTGTGCAGTGTCGGCAGGGGGCACAAGTAGGACTAAGCATGGGCGTAAAATCCGTTCCGCTCGCGGATTTTGCGGATTTTCGGTAAATTCGCAATCCGCGAACTCTAGCGAACTTGCCGAAAATTCGTAAAATCCGTGCGAAGCGGATTTTTTGCTTGCCAACTAGAATACTATACAATTTCGCGGGAGTAAATACTTGCGAACACGTAGATGCGGCGGGCAGCGACAATATCGCAATTGCGAGATTGCAAAATTTGCAATTTCGCACAAGAAAACCACCAGCAGGCAGCATAAACCTTGAAAATTATGATTTTTATCAGAATAACTCCTCAGGTTGACATTTGCCTGCACTTTTTCTTTGCAAGGAGTCCATTTTGGGGGGTGGGGGTGGGAGGAAGGAAGTGCCCCACAGTCTCCAACTTCCTGTTTCTGTCCACCAGGCTCCTCCCAGTGCTTTCTTCATGTGCTGGTCACTTTGATTTGGATCTTGACCTGGAAGGATTACTTTTGTGGATGCTGCTGGATATTTGGATTTTTGCAATACTGAAAGCACTCAGCAGGTGCAAAAGTTCAATCTTATCATTAGTAACCATTCCCTGTAGTGCTTCCTGAGGGGCCGCTTCAGAGTTCATTTGCCTACTTGCAACTATTCTATGACCCTGCTCTGACCCTCACAGCAGGCTCAGAGAATAGCTACAAGTATACAACAAAGGTCCTGTTAAAAAAATTACACTGCAACAGAAAGCAATTACAGACAATACTGAAAGCACTCAGCAGGTGCAAAAGTTCAATCTTATCATTAGTAACCATTCCCTGTAGTGCTTCCTGAGGGGCCCCTTCAGAGTTCAGCAAATTACAGATAAGGAAGCAGGTGCCAGCCAGACTGGAAGTTTAAATTCAGTGACACATTAATCAACCCCAAATTAATTCATGTCAGTTGAAGCAGGGCAGGTGTGCTTGCTTTTTTTCACCCCCATAATCTACAGTGATAAACCAACCAGAGGGTGGCAGGGATGTACCTGAGGGTGGCATGGGTGTACCAGAGGGTGGCAGTGGTGAAACAGAGGGTGCTGTGAACCTGTGATGATGAACCAGATGTAGAAACAACATAGTCGCGGTCGTTGCGAGCCTGTGGTAAATAAAATATTACCCTGGCAGAATTTCTAGGCATTAACAAAGTATCATGCATCAAATGAGAGACAGGATCCGTGGTGTCCAAGTTAAATGGGCTTTATTCCAATAACTCGAGTCAAAGGGAGAATCAGTTCCATCACCACAGAGGTTCAGGAAGGGTCTTCTAACAATTATTTACAGAACATGTTATATATTCATTTTCTCTTGTACATAGGAGCAGGCGCAAGACAGAAAATGTGATAAGAGCATGTAGGCGTGCATGAGGGTGTGTACTTGATGAGTCACAGGTGTGTGATAGGTAGGTGTCATAGGTGGGTGGTACACAGAGGAGGAGTTTGCATGACCAGCTCGAACTTTGTCCTACTTGTGTGCAACTTGGGCATGACGTGCAATTGACGTGTAACTGGGAGGAGGCTGACTTTCAGTCTAGAAGAGAGATCTCTTGTGTCAAGGCGACCAGCACAGCTAGTACAACTGATATCTAGAGTCAGGGGATGTATTATCTGAAGCAAAGGTTGCTCGTCACTAAATGACAGAAAGGGCATATTTTATTCGTTCGTTGCATGAGCTTTCTATGGATGCAAGCACTGTAATCCACTTAAACAGAGACAGAATGGCTGGGCCCTATCTATGCAGATGGGTTCTGTGTACCTTCTTCACCAGACTGAAATGTGATTCTGGAAAGCAAACAGATAACTGTTATTCATAATACTGTCTTGGCAGGCCTCTTGCTGGGCTTCTTGCGGCTTTCAGTGTGTCAGGAGTCATGAAAACATTAATTCAGGGACTGGTGGTTCAATCTGAACCACAAAAAGGGTTCAGTACGATATTTATTTAAAAGTGCACAATGTAAAATACATGGGCCTTCATGTTAGCTTAACTTTTGGGAAACTTGATGACAGGCACCTTAATGCAGGACATGAATGCAGAGGCCTAGTGATTCAGGCCACTACAAGGAAATATGCATGGATGACATGCACACACATGTAACATAGGATATACGTAGGGGGCATCTTGGTCAGGCAAAATTTCATTTTCCTCATTCCCTCCTTGTCCCCTACGTAACCCTTTAGGATACATCTATATTCATGAGACCGTATAGTTCATCATACAGAATCATTTGTTCATCTTTTATCCTTTGTTTACGTGGATGGGGAATACAGGCAGTAGCACACAGGCCGCAAATGGCCGGGCCACACTGCAGACAGAGACAGCAACCAAATATCATGAGTAGGGTCATTCCTAGGAAGGTCAGCACTTTCCATCCCCATGCCGATATTACACCCCAGAACCAACTGGACCAAGTCCATGTGCCTGGATCTTGATGTATGGCATGAGCAATTTTGTGGAGCCTTGTTATTGCTTCGTACACAGATGGTGCATTGTCTGGGATGAAAATGCAACAACTAGATCGGATGACTCTACAAGCTCCGCCCCTATCCGCCAAGATGACGTCTAGAACGAGGCGGTTTTGAAGAACGACAAGTCTAATAGCAGACTGTTCCTGGGTCAAGTTCGCCAGGGCAGATGCAGTTACATTTACAACTGTTTCAAGAGTCCTTGTTAACCTGCGTATCAGTTTACTGTTTTGGACGGGACCTATGAAGAAAAAGAATCCTTTGTTGAAATCTGTATATTGCTCCCATGCTGTTTCAGTCTGATCAATCCCTGCAGAATCTGTCTCTCTCTTTACTCTAACATGTTCTAGTCGTGAATCTCTATGATAATGGGATGGGGCCAAGAAAACAGGTGGCAATAGGAATGCTATATAACAAGTCCCACCCCAGTCTAAGGGCAGATGTACATAGGCTGTTTGACCGCAAATGAAATAGGTATGGCGTGATGTTTTGAAAGAAGAAAGTCCTTTATCATTAAACTCTACTACAGTGTTACACTCGCTGTGTCCCATTTGTACTGAGCCTTTCTTTTTAACACATAAATCACCTTTTGCTGGCAGGACTGAAATAAACGGTGGACCTGTGTTTTGCTTGGGCTGAACATTTAACATTATGAAATTAACTGATGCATTTCCCTGTTCGTACTCTTCATTCTCTAAATCGGTTCCCTTTCTTTGAGGAAATCCGTCTTTGTCTGGAAAACATGCGTCATTCATTACTTTATTCAGGTTTCCATATATCCAGCCACCTGGATAAGCTATGTACTTTCTATCTATTGAGGTCATTAAGGCAAACCATGCTCCACATGAACCATTGTGTGAGAACGGTAGAGGATAGAAGGGCAGAACTCCCTTCGTTTCTTGATAAGGAGGCAGTTGGCCACATACCCAGCAATCAGTCACATTGCTGGTCTGGTGAGAATGGTGTAACATTCGAATAAATGTATTGTTACGTAGTGCAAGTCGATATGACAATTCATGAGGAGGCAGGTCACTGAATGTGTGCTCTGCGGTGCTGTTACTGGGAGAATGTATATGTGAGGAAACGGGAAAGAAAACATGTAGCAATAAACTGATACCAATTATAACAATGCACAGAATAAAAAAAATGATCAAGGTAACTATACATCTACTGCGTAATATCTTGCAGTATTTTTCCTTCTTATCTCTCTTCTTGCTATTCTCATATGTGATCTTATACATGTCAGAAATCAAGTCTAACCGATTCACCACCGGGTGGGCTTAAACAATTAAACTACGTCTGACTTACTAGATCGCAACTTAAACCTATACTCCTGCTGTGGAGTCTTTTCTAGCAAAGGTCAGTGTTCTTTATAAAAGTTCCAAAGTTCCAAATAGTCCGAAGTATCTTTTGTAGTGATGAAGGTGAGTTCGGCCTTTACGTCCTTCCACCAACTTCGGTGTCTTCCAACGTGGCTCAAGGGGACTTGAACGATCAAAATTCCGGATGCATACAAAATTCTCGGGGACAATGGCGTGTTCCTTGACCTGGGTGTTGTCAGGGAAGGCAGCAGCAACCTGTGAACAACAAGAGAGTAGTGCAGAAATCAAGGAAGCCAGGTAATCTGTCAGCATGTTACTGTCAACATCAGTTATTTTTCTAGGCATAGGCGTACCCCACATATTTGGCGGTCTACCGAAAACTACTTCATAAGGAGATAGGCCTGTTCTGGAATGAGCTACCATTCGCATGTAAAAGAGGGCAACCGGCAAGGCCACCATCCAATCCACGCCTTTTTCTGTACAGATCTCAGCAACATTTGTCTTAATTGTCTGATTATGTCTTTCTACAAGGCCTGCTGCTTCTGGGTGTCGGACACAATGGAACTTCCAGGTATATCCTAACAGAAGAGACACTTGTTTCATTAATTCAGAGGAGAATGGCTGACTGTTATCTGAATAGATCACACGAGGTAATCCATACCTAGGGAAGTACTCACGCACTAACTGTCTGGCTGTTGTCACAGCAGTATAACCTGGAACTGGATATGCTTCTGTCCATCTAGATAGTGCACACACTACTACCAAGACATACTTGTAACCTCTACATCTGTCCATTTGGATGTAATCCATCTGGAGGACCTCAAAAGGGTGGTCAGGAGGATGAAATCTGCCTTGTTCCACCGGAATGCCTTTACCTGGATTGAACTGGCAACAGATCATACATGTTCACAGATCATACATGTTCGCACTTTCTGTTTCGCTGCTGCACGTAGGTGCTTGTTAAACCAAATGTTCTGTAAACTGTCTAGCATTGCCTTTTCTCCCAAGTGTGCGGGACTATGTGTTGCGCTGATGATTACTTGTACCATAGAATCTGGGAGAAACCATGTAGCTTTTCCCTTAGTCATCCAACCTTGTCAGTCTGAACCCCTCCTTGTTCAGTCCACTTCTTTATCTCATCTGTAGTGGCATGTGTCTGTATGTCGAGTACATCTTGTCTAGGGTCCCTGACTGTCATACTTTATGTCAGTAATGGTACCTCTGTCCTTGTCGTGTCCGTTAGTGTCTGTGCTGTAAGTTTAGCTGTTCGGTCTGCCAGGTCATTACTCTGGGAAATGGTGTCTGTAACTTTGGTGTGAGCTTTGCACTTCAGGATAGAAATGGCTGTAGGTAAATGTATTGCTTCCAACAGGGCCTGAATAAGCTGGCCGTGCTGGATCTTGGTCCCATGGGAGGTCAAGAAACCTCTCTCTTGCCACAGGACCCCAAAATCATGAACTACGCCATAGGCATATTGTGAGTCTGTATAAATGTTTACTTTCAAGTGCTTAGCTCTTATGCAGGCTTGTGTCAGAGCGATGAGCTCTGCTGCTTGTGCTGATAGTGTGTCTATTTTCTGTGTCTCTATGACTTTAGTAGCAGTGGTCACAGCATAAGCTGCTACTAATTCTCCTGTACTCGTTCTCATGCATGATCCATCCACATAAAGCGTTAAGTCTGGGTCTAGAAGTGCAATATCTGTCAGGTCTTGTTTTGGTCTTGTCACTATATTCATAACTTCCACACAGTCATGTGGTGGTGTATTTACTGTACTTGAGGGCAAAAGTGTTGCAGGATTCAGAATATTACAACATCTGATCTCCATGTGTGGCTGAAATTATGTCAGTTCATATCCTGTCAGTCTTGCTACAGTCAAATGTAAAAATAAATAAGAATATGGCGCGTGACATAATGCTCTTTTTAATTCCTCAAATGCCAAGATGTGTTCTTGTGTCCTAGGGAGCACAGTCAGAGTGGCTGCCTCCTGTGTAGTTAACTGTATGAGTGGTTGGCTAGATATGCATACTGGGGAATTCATTGCCTACAGTAAGAAGTGAGGCCAATAAAGGCACGTACTTCCTTTTGTGTCCTGGGCTGTGAAAGGTTAGTAATGAGCTGTATGGTTCTTGTGTTAGCTGTCTACCCTCCTTGGAAAGCAAGTGTCCTATTACACCACTTGCTTTTCACAGAATTGTAACTGTCAGTGAGGCATTCTCGCATTCTGTGTCTGATCGTGCAGTAACCAGGATGTCGTCTACGTACTGTATCAGTCCTGTGCTGGCAGGCATGTGAATACTGTCCAGCCGTTCCTTTAGTGTCTGACTGTAAATGCTAGGGCTCACTGTCAACAATCTAGCAAAAATGATTTATATAAAAATAAAACAATAAATAAAAATGAATTTTCAATTCAAAAGCACAATTTCTATTTTGGGGAAACCTCTTTCCAAAAAGCTCTATAGTTTACAAAAAAATCCTACTCTAAATCTCGGGAATAGTATGACCATACTACCTACAATATGTTCTCTAAATGTGTTTGAATAAAATCCAAATTATTCTAGCATATACAGAAGGGCTGGAGCCTCGCTACTCCTCACTCCTTTGAGAAGCAGCCCCACCCTCTAGAAAGGATGGGCTGGGCTCTGGTTGAGACGATCCGCGTTCCTCACCGCCTCGTATGGATGCCTGGTCGCAGTCCGTCCTCCTCCTGGGCCTGAGGGAGTAGCGGGAAATCCCGATGGCGTGCGCACTTGAAGTCCGTCACGGCTGTAGAAGGGGGCAAAGACTAGACCCACAACTCCGGCGAGTGGGGAAAGGGATATGTACCTGTTCGGGCGCCAAATTATGTGGTAAATAAAATATTACCCTGGCAGAATTTCTAGGCATTAACAAAGTATCATGCATCAAATGAGAGACAGGATCCGTGGTGTCCAAGTTAAATGGGCTTTATTCCAATAACTCGAGTCAAAGGGAGAATCAGTTCCATCACCACAGAGGTTCAGGAAGGGTCTTCTAACAATTATTTACAGAACATGTTATATATTCATTTTCTCTTGTACATAGGAGCAGGCGCAAGACAGAAAATGTGATAAGAGCATGTAGGCGTGCATGAGGGTGTGTACTTGATGAGTCACAGGTGTGTGATAGGTAGGTGTCATAGGTGGGTGGTACACAGAGGAGGAGTTTGCATGACCAGCTCGAACTTTGTCCTACTTGTGTGCAACTTGGGCATGACGTGCAATTGACGTGTAACTGGGAGGAGGCTGACTTTCAGTCTAGAAGAGAGATCTCTTGTGTCAAGGCGACCAGCACAGCTAGTACAACTGATATCTAGAGTCAGGGGATGTATTATCTGAAGCAAAGGTTGCTCGTCACTAAATGACAGAAAGGGCATATTTTATTCGTTCGTTGCATGAGCTTTCTATGGATGCAAGCACTGTAATCCACTTAAACAGAGACAGAATGGCTGGGCCCTATCTATGCAGATGGGTTCTGTGTACCTTCTTCACCAGACTGACATGTGATTCTGTAAAGCAAACAGATAACTGTTATTCATAATACTGTCTTGGCAGGCCTCTTGCTGGGCTTCTTGCGGCTTTCAGTGTGTCAGGAGTCATGAAAACATTAATTCAGGGACTGGTGGTTCAATCTGAACCACAAAAAGGGTTCAGTACGATATTTATTTAAAAGTGCACAATGTAAAATACATGGGCCTTCATGTTAGCTTAACTTTTGGGAAACTTGATGACAGGCACCTTAATGCAGGACATGAATGCAGAGGCCTAGTGATTCAGGCCACTACAAGGAAATATGCATGGATGACATGCACACACATGTAACATAGGGTATACGTAGGGGGCATCTTGGTCAGGCAAAATTTCATTTTCCTCAAGCCGACAAGTAAGTTCGCAATTGCGAACTGGTACAGAATCCTCGCGAACTGGCAGAAATCCTTGCGAACACAAAAAAAAAAATCAGCAAATTCGCAAGAGTTCGCGGATTTTGCGGATTGCGAATCCGTAAATACACAAGTTCGCGGATTGCCAATTCGCAAAATCCGCCCATGCTTAAGTAGGACATGTGTGCAGTCTATTGCCCCCAACACGTGCGGGAAGCCTGCTATGGCGTAGAAGCCTTGCTTGGGCTGCAGCTGTTCCTGCGCAGTGTGAGGTAAGTGAAGGTACTGGGGTACTAAGCTGATGATGGCATCCAAGACAGTTGTGATGAACTTTGATAGGACTGGCTGTGAGACTCCTCCCACTCTGGCAGTTGTTGTTTGGAAGGTAGCAGACGCCAACAGATGCAGCACAGCCAGCAGCTTTCTCTGCGGAGGGATGTTGGTTGTCTGCTGTGTTGGTATCATCAGCCTGTGGGCTATGATGTTCAGGATGCGGAGGATGGTTGTCCTTTTGAGCCTGTAGTGGGCAATGACATCCTCTGGTGTTAGGTCTGTGAGGCTGGTGGGTTTTCTGAAGGTCCGCTGTCTTTGTCTGCCCTGACTCTGTGGTAGTCCAGGGAGAGGGGTATCCGGGGGGTGGGCCTTGGCGTGGTGGCGGTGGATGTTTTGGCACTCTTGGGGCTCTGAGCTGCATGATCAGTAGCTACATGGCATCTGTTGTTCTTCTGGTGTGGCTCTGGGCTGGGCTCGGCTCCCTTTTATGGTGCAGGTTGTCGTCCGACAGGTGTTAAATCCCTGCTGCTAACGTGCCTCATCGCATGTTTTAGGATCTTATCGTCGATCTAGCTGGTCGTTGAGAAAGTTGCGGAGTAGTGTTTTCACTGCTTTTTAACGGGAACGCCTACTCTGTATATCATTAGCGTTAGTTGCCCAGGTCATCTGTGGCGATGTTTTTTGCGGCAGCTTTTGCAGGTAAACTGGTGATTTGGGCTCTTAGCACCAGCTTGTGAATGGAGCGATACATTTATCGCCACTTTGGCTGCGATAAAATGCCGATAACTCGGCGATAAGAACTTGAGAATATCCCCATTCATTTTATACTACAGACATGGGTGAATGCCTTTCTCAGCAGGTAAATGCCCCCTGCTGGCCAACAGTGCAAATATGTGATAGCAGCAACAAATCTCAGCAAGGCTGCCATACACTGGGCAGTAACACACTTCTATACACAGCCACATGCTTTGATTGAGCAGAAGTCAAAGGGCTTAATTACGAGTTTGGCGGTCAATTGGAGCGCTAAACACACGGTGGCGTGGTGGCTACCAACGCACCGGTAGTCTGACAGATGTATTACAACTTCCGTGGTCGGAGCGCCATGGGACTGCCGCAAATGGTGGGGATCTACAATCTCTCGGCGGAGGCATGTCGGTCTGGGGCAGCAATACACTTGTGGCGCGACTGCGGCACCACCAAGCATATCACACCTTTCTGACCTTCACACTTTTCATGGTGGTGATCCCACCATGAAAAGAGTGGCAGTCAGGAAAGTAAGGGGGCTATACAGCCCCCACTGGAGCCCCTGTGCATGGGGGTGCATCCCGGGGGGCACATGGTGTGCCCACTTTTTGCAAACACCTTAGTTCCTGCATAGCGTGGACTGCACCAGTCCATGCCATACGGGAACGGGCTTTGGCATTCCCATTGCAGTGCCGTTCTAAGGTTCACCGCGTGAGAGCACCAAAGCACTACCTGTCAAACCAAGAGAAAATGCCTAATCTGTCAGGGGGTCGGCTGTCGAGTTTGGAGGCTTGATAGCGGGGCGCTGGCTTGGCGGCCCGCTCCCACACCGCCAAACTCATAATCAGGCCCTTACTTCTGAGGAGGACTATTACATTTTTTTACTTCGCAGAACTCCTAGAACTATAATAAAATTATCTTTTTTTTTATTCTTTATCCTACACTTATGCTGCTTCCAAGGGCTACAGAAAACAGGTGTTTTTCTTGCCCTATTTAAGTGTGCTCCGTTTCCTGACCTAGGATGGATGTAGGGCTGGATTAGAATTGCTGAGGTGTAAACTCCCAACCTACAACTCATGACAGATGTCAATTATGAGTGCTTGACTTTAATTAGAAGTGTCCTATGTCTGTTGTACAATGCCATCACTTAGCCAGAAGGCCCTAATTTATTGCAAAATCCAATAGGCTTATTATTATTTTTGACACTAGGACCTACACATCTCAACATGATTTCCATTTTATAATTGATCAATGAAAACACTTTTCAGCAGCACTAGAATGTATAATTGCAAAGTACCATCGTTTCCTGTCATAGCTTGCAGGCCCTTAATGGGACAGACGAACACTTTTCATCAGGCCCCTTCACTTTTCATGGACAATAACAACATTTCTCGGTGGAATTACTATACTTTTTATGGAAAGAACCAACAGCTCTTCCTAGAGCTAACAAACCCTTTTTCCCAGGAGAGGGATTTCTCATAAAAGGGATCAGAACTTCTCAGTAAGGCTACCATATAGTTACCAGACAGTACCAATTATTCTCAAAATGGCTGCTGCAGTTCCAATCTTACAGCACAAGCTTTTCTCAACCGGGATGTTATATTTTATAAGGACATTATCCAATCTTCTGTACAAGGCTGCTATTTTTAATCTGAGTGTACCGATCTCTGTCGGCGGGGCTGCTCGCCATTTAATGGAACTATGTCAACACTTCCCAGTCAGCATATATCCTTTTCATGCACAGTACAAACAGTTCTCAGCAGGCCTGCCATACTTTCATTTAAGAGGTTCAGGTCTCTGGTCGTAAGTGAACGGGAGAGGACCCTCTAAAGCGCTAATTTGCGAATGTGTTTACTTTGGTTGCATTATTTTTGACATTAGATTTACTCGTGATCTGCAGGTTCAAACCCCGAAATGGCTGCGTCATAATTCTATCCTTCTGGGGTTCGTAAGGTGATTACTAATATAAATTGAGTTATAACCAGTGTGCAGGAAAACGCTACACACTAAGGGGCTCATTATGATGGCGGGCAGACATTAGCCTGCCCGCCACCATAACGGTGATGGGACCGACCGCCAGACATGCGGCGGTCCTACCGGCCCAATTAAGATGCGCCCGCCATCCTGCCCTTTTTCCATTGCTGGCTGCAGCACCGTCTGCAATGGTAAAAGGGCATGCACAGCATTTCCCTGCATCAAGTGGCAGGCACCACGTGGTGCCTGCCACTTGGTGCAGGGAACTGCAGGGGGGTACCATGGGTACCCCCCAAGTGCACCCCAACCCCCAATGCCCCCGGGGGCCTGCAAAGGGCCCCCAAAGCCAGCCTTTCCATGGCAGCATCACCCCCATGGAGAGGTCTTTTACCACACACATCCTAATATGAGTGGGGGTGCCATATTAGTGGCCCAAATCCACCCAGCAGGCAATCGTAACGATTGCCGACTGGCGGAAAAGCGGCGGACGGACTTTGCGTCCTCTGTGATACTCACCACCATCGTAATATGGCGGAGGGTATTTCACAATACGATGGCATAACAGTCACCACCGCCGGCTCGGTTGAGGCGATTGTTACACCATCATAATGGGCCCTTAAGTGCTAAGACAAAAAGAATTACATTTATTACTGAATGCTATTTATATTTTTGCTTTGATATCATTTGCCGAGAGAAGAGAATACTGCTGAATGTTCATTTATACCTTTCTTTAAAGATGAAAGAAATTGGGAATAACAGGAGAACGAATGTCAGGTAATTAAAGTGCAGTGCTCCACTCTGTTACTAGAGATACTGCTCGCAAAAATCTCAGCACAGCATACTTGCTGTAGTAAACGTGATAGTGTCTCCCTGAAAATACTTCTTGTGCTTAGCACTCAGAGTGGGTCTGTATATTTATTCAACAACACTTTGAATTGTGTGAGTTGAAGCTTTTGCTTTTTCCATTATAGTTATGGCTTATGGATCGAACAAAGCAGAGTGAAATAACAAAGCTTTCTGAAGTTAAACCTCATTACTCGGGCAGTGCTTAATTTGTAAAAAAAGATAAGCGCCAGGGCCCTGGTCAGGTTGCACCACTGCAGCTTGCACCACCTTTTGCCACTACCTGTGCTGCCAAAGACAGTACCTACAGAACTACCGGCCATAGCACTGCTATATGTGTTACAATTCAGAATGTTCGGGACCACAAAGCTGTAAGAATGGCCTGGGAGGCAGGTATTTGTTGGTTCAAAAGTGCTTTGAACTAAAAAACAACTGTTGTTCTGTTCCTTCTTTAACGCCTTCCGTGCTCACGGCAGCCAACAGCCGACGGGAGCACTCCCTCCCTGGTGCTGTGAATGGCCAACGACCATCGCAGCCCCGCCCACTCTTTAGAACGCCTGCACCGCGGCGGAATTTCCGCCGCAGTTAAGGCGTTAAATTACACAAACAGCCCCACCATGTGGCAGCTGTCATAAGCATCAGTGTTGACAATTAAGTGCCGAGCACCGGAAACCACTGGTTCAAATTAAGCACTGGACCCCGGCCCAGTTGACACCTATGGTTGGATCCAGGAAAAACCTATTCCATAGACAGGTGCAGATCCATGAGGTGAGTGTAGTCCCTATAAACCTGACTGTAGAGTTGAGAACAAATGTTCTCATGCTGCTGTGTTAACGGTTTGAGATGTTTACTGATACAATCCAAACTTAAGGGCCATTGAGCTCTGTGCTCATAAGACACTCAGGCCCCAATTCACAAAGAGTCTGCACTCGTGGTGGAGGCTACGCAGTCGCGACAGAGCCTCTGCACTCATGGTGGAGGCTCCGCAGTAGCGACAGAGCCTCTACAATTGTGATGAAGGCTCTACGGTCGCAACAGAGCCTCTGCACTTGTGGTGGAGGCTTTGCAGTCACTACAGAGTGTCTGCACTCGTGGTGCAGGCTCCACAGTCGTGACAGAGCCTCTGAACTCATGATGAGGCTCCGCAGTCGCAACAGAGCCTCTGCCCTCATGATAGAGGCTGTCAGCTGCGGTCGGTAGTAGGAGTTCCTGCAGAGCGGTGACGTGGGGAGGGGCAGGGTGGGGGGTAGTAATGTATGGATTACGAAGTTTAACAGGTAAGTAAACATATAAATAAATAAAACGAATTTCGTTGCGTGCACTGCATCACCAAATACAATGCAGTGCGCGCAACAAAATTAGTTTTATTTATTTATATGTTTACTTACCTGTTAAACTCCGTAATCCATACACTCCCCCACCCAGCCCCTCCCCACGTCACCACCCTGCAGGAACTCCTACTACCGACCGCGGCTGGAGGCTGCGCAGTCGCGGAGGGGTCTCAACACTAATGGCAGAATCTTTGTGCTGCAGTTTCTCACTGCTCAGATCCCACCGCAACTCCAGAGCCTCTGCCACGAGTGCAGAGGCTCTTTGTGAATCAGGCCCAGACAGTGGCTAAAGTGTGATCTTAAAGGGGCCAGCTCCCAAACCAGATGTTGATTTACCAGATGGTTGCAGTGTCATAACATACACATTTTTGGATTCCTTTTGTAAACATAATGGACAGATATCACAGATAATAGGCATACATCAGTAAAATTCATGAAAAATGTCTTATGCCTGTTTTCCTAACCCTGTTAATCAGATAAAAACCTGATTTAGCTTTCAAGTTCATTTTGTATTTCAGTTGTATTAAATGTTCTCCAACATTTCTCTTCGTACCACAAAATGTGGTTGGGAGAAGTTAAATAACTTCCAGGGCCGCACTGGGAATTAAAACCGGCCCTGGCAAAGTGCTCGGCCGCCGCTCCCCCTCCCTCCCCTCCCCCGTCTCCCCCCTACGCTATGCTGCAAAAACGGCCCTGTAACAAAAACGGCCCACAGGGGCCCAAAACCGGCCCCCACCCTTGCGGCACACCCGGGGATTGCCCGGTGCCCGCAACGGCCAGTCCGGCCCTGATAACTTCGTATGTTGCCTTTGTCAGTCTTTTAATTTCGGAAACTTGCGCCCTGAACCTCCAACTGGATAGATCGCACCCCCCCCGATTCATTCACCGGCACAAAAAAGACTGCACAATATCAGGATTGGGTACAACATTGGAACCTGATAGACCCGTGGCGCGAACACAACACAGATACGCGACTATATTCTTTCCACTCCATACCCCATGATCTTCGTGTCCGTCTCGATAGATTTCTCTGTTCCACGACAGTGTTCCCCCTCGTACAACACTATGACTATCTCGGCAGGGTCCTCTCGGATCATGATGCACACGTCCTGACACTTAGTTGGCGCCCCCCCTACTCCCCTATACCCACTTGGAAACTACCCAGTGATTGTCTTTCGGACCAACAGACACACGGCTCCTACATTAGTGAACACTTCGCGATCAACACAGGCACGACGAGCTCTCGCCTCATAGAATGGGACGCATTCAAAGTAGCAGCCAGGGGCCACTGCATACAACAGATCCTTGGGGTCCGTAAGACACTAGACAGAACTATACAGACTACAGAATAGACACTAGCGACACTTACGAGGCAAACTGACACCACTGACACCACTGTCAAACAAATAGCGGAAGCCAGAACCATCTATGCAGAGGCGCTGCAAGACCTGTGCAAATAAAACTTTAGGGCCTATGTAGCCAGGACACACAGAGAGGGCAATAGGGCAGGCGTGTTATTGGCATGGCTTGCCAGGCAGGAAGTGACCATGAACCCGATCACGGAACTCTTAGACCACACGGGTACCCCCAGGCACTCAAAAATCGATATCTTACATATCTTCCGGGACTATTATGGGAAAATCTACCAGGCCCCGACGCAAACAGACCAACGGCGAGAAATGACGCGGTTTCTCCACCCCTTGCGTGTCCCCCACATCCCAAGAACCGCCAGGAAAGACCTGGACTCGAAGATCATGGCCCCGGAGATCACCCAAGCCATCAGGCAAATGGCACGACACAAAGCCCCGGGTATAGACGGCTTCCCTCTGGAATATTACAGCGCCTCCTCGATGCACCTGGTCCCTAAGATAGTGACCATGCTAGACGAGGTGCTGGTCCGGGATGAACTCCCAGAATCACTCCGAGAGTCTGTCATTGTAACATTTATCAAACCGCATCGAGACCCCACCCTCCCGGCCTCATATAGGCCAATAACACTTCTTAATGCAGACTGTAAACTACTCGGGAGGGTTTAGTCAAACAGGTACGCCCAGGTCCTCCCGCCCCTAGTGGACTCAGATCAAAATGGATTTGTCCCAGGACGGAACACTTCACAGAACATACGCCGTTTATTCCACATCCAAGACAGTGCGAGAACGCAATTCCCTAATGCAGCCTGCCTGATCTTAGATCTCGAAAAGGCATTCAACACTTTACTCTGGCCATACTTATTCGCGATACTGCGCAGGGCCCGAGTTGGACCTGTTCTATTGAAATACACCAAACTCCTCTACCAGGCCTCACGTCTCGGGTACGGATAGGCAAATACATATCGACACCATTCCAGGTCAGCAGGGGGACAAGACAAGGATGTCCCTTGTCCCCCCTCCTGTTTGCCCTAGTAGTCGAACCATTCACATTTAAACTACGTCAGGAGGGGCAGACCTGGGGCATACCAATAGCGGACGTCACAGACTGCGTGTCACTATACGCAGATGATCTCTTGGTATACGTCAGAGACATCATTATTGACTTATCTACGATTTGGTCAACATTACAGAATTTCGGGGAGGCTTCCGGTCTTAAAGTTAACTGGTCAAAATCCACAATCTTCCCTTTAAGCCCACACCTAGCGCCACACAACCTACTGATGGGTCCCCACATGCTTACATGGTGTACAGCAGCACCCCGGTACCTAGGAGTGCAGCTCTTTCACACCCCCACAGACCTGTATGAAGGAAACCACCGTAAGGCGGGACTACAAACATCAGTACGCTTCTGGAAAACATTGCCACTAGCCCCCATAGGTCGCATCGCGCTTGCCAAGATAATTATGGTCCCACGACTCCTACACCATTTTGCCAATCTCCCGGTGATACCACCACGGTCCTTCTTTACAGAACTTAATACGCTCCTCACAACACTGATCTGGGGAGGTGGTAGACACAGGGTAGCCCTATCCACACTTTACCTTCCGACTACCCAAGGAGGACTTGGAGCCCCATCCTTTGAGGCATACTTTCTGGCGGCACAACTCCAGTGGTTGTCGTACTGCACAGCAGACCGCCATGTAGGGGAAACACTTACGGAACACAGCCGGATCTCCCTTCCGGCGATACATAGCCTATTGCTCCCAGGCACGAAGCCCCTGCGCACATACCCCTTACAGGTGACGATAGCACGCAAGTGTATGCTCAGGATTCACCGCATGTCTACGGGGAAACCACCGTACTCCCCATTGCTTCCACTGATAGGCCTCCCTCGTAAGGAAGGCTATTATACCTCCCGCGCTCTCCAGGTATGAACGGACCATTCCATCACAGACATGGCATCCCTCTTTGACGACAGCCAATTGCTGTCCTTGCCCAACTGACGGATCTCTATGATCTCCCACCTGGCCAATTCCTCCTGCACCGCCAGCTCATAGACAGTTGCCGCCCGTTCTGGGACGCACAAGAGGGTGAACCTCCGACACACCCAGTGATACACACTATCATACATATGGGAGTGGGCCGACACCTGGTCACGTGGCTATACAAGGCAATCCGAGAGCTTCTACTACGACCCTTGGACTCGTTTCGACAGGTATGGGAGGAAGAAGTCGGTCGGGTATTTAATGATAAGGAATGGGAAACAGTATTGGAATATCCCCAAAAAGTCTCTAGAAACGCCCGCTTTCGTAACATCCAATTTAATATACTTCATAGAGCATATCTCACCCCACAGCGACTTCACCGGTTCTATCATGACACACATTTTGCCTGCCCCCGATGCCAGCCCCCCGCAGCTGACTTCAAACACATGTTCTGGGATTGTCCCGTCATTACATCATACTGGAACAAGGTGCACCGCATTCTCCTGGAGGTCACTGGGAATACAACACAGCCCACATGGGAAGCTAGCGCCCTAGGATTGTTCTGCAAACGGAAAAATTAGAAGGTACTTTACCGATTCGCCTCCCTCGCCCTACTTCTAGCAAAAAGGGGGACAGCCATGCATTGGCGAGCCCCGGAGGGACCCCCGGAGGCAGCATGGACAGGAGCAGTAAAGAAATGGGGAGTGGCGGAAGAGGGCGTATTAAGAGATGAGGAGGTGAAAGGCACACGCAAACACCCCATCTCTCTTGAATGGGCACAGCTACTACACCTCTTCACCCATACTACGACGCAACCATCTTCCTTGCCTACCTCTCAATCACACATCACACCGCACTCCCCACCAGAGCAGACAGTGGAAGCCTCACAAAGGAATACCGGTCCCTAGTCTACAGAATTGCCGGGTACTAGCCCCACCCCTCCCACAAGAGTCACGAATACCTCCGTCGACCGTGGCCACCCGTTCCACACCAGCCTCTGTCCACACCACCCGCCCTCTCTTCCACCAATGAGATATCCGCAGCATCGCCCCCCCCCAGTTCATTTCCCCCTCAACAGTTAGTTGCTCCCCCTCAATATTCGGAAGTTGCGATTCCGATACGCACTTCATGAACAGGCACACACCAGCTGCTTAGGCAGAGTCACTACAGGCATACCTGGGTATGACATGGGGTCGCCGGACACTCCATGCAACACCGACATGTGGTTCGTACCACACATAATGATACACGGACAAAGGGACAAGGAATTGTTCCCCCCAAAGTGATAGTTACAGGTACACACGGGAAATATGCCCGAGTTGTTGACTTTAATGACCGACATGATATGTTGCTATTGTTCAATATATAGCCACCAACCATGCATTACTGTTTTGTTTTTCTCCCTACTTTACCATTTATTGCAAAATGTATACACATGTCGAAATACTGGTTGTACTGCGATATGAACCTTCAATAAAAAACATTTAAACAAAAAAACGAGATTAAAACAACACATAAATGTAAATGTGTAAATGTATTTCGATTTATATAGCGCACTAATCACCCAGGGGTCTCTAGGCGCTTGCTTAGGGAACCCGTCCTGGTATTCCCCGGTGAGATACCCCGGCAGGGTATTCACAAGGTGAAAGCCAGGCATCCCGCCGCGAGGGGCCGTAGTGGAGATTAAGCAAGCTAATGCCCAGAGTCGCAGAGTCGCAGAGTGTGACCCCGTGAGTCGAGTAGGCACCGGAGTGAGAATTGTCGAGTCCGTGGAATTTTTGAGCCCGAGACCCGCCGAGGCGGGGAATCGAACCCTGGTCCACGGCTGATCTCAGCTTCCGGGTCTGCCGCCTCTTACCACTGAGCCACGCTTCTCCAAAAGGATATTCTTACCTTTGAGATTCCTTTCAGTGATACTTTTAGCTTCACAATATTCTTGACACGATATTTATGTATCAAGATAATTTTTTAATAATATTTTGTTCAAACACCCAATGGAACATATGTGTTGATGTCAAATAAAAGGATTGAAACATTAATTAGTATGGTAATCAGCCCACTGCACATCCCGAATATACCTACGTTTGCAGAAATCAACAGCATTTTGGAGGGATATTAACTCACACATTATTCATTTAAAGCATGATATTATCAAGTGATAATGACCGAAATATTTTCATTTCTCCTTGTTATTTCCTCTTTTTATCAGTGCTGCATTCTGCAGCACCTGTAGAAGGAGGAAAATGCCTCTAAGGATTTTATTTGTGAATTAAGGGATCCCTTCCTTCCTTCACAAAAACAATCATTCCTGTAACGCAGGCACCCTTGTAGTATGGTGCAAGGGTGCCTGCGTTGGCACTAGGCAGCACTCAGTGTGCCAGCTCAGGGAGAGAGCAGGAATGTGTCATATCTAAGTAAATGTGGCGCATTCCTTCTCTCTCCCTATTATGAAGTGCAGCAAGTTGTCTTGGTGTGTTGCTTTGCGTTACTTCTTTGTAAATCTGGCTCATAGTCTTTGAGGAGAGGAAACAGTGAGGAGACCTATTCTCTCCATCTTTCTTCTATTACTCAGCTGTGTAGACTTCGGCCACCATTTTGAAGTTCAATCAAATTAATATTATTTTGTATTTTCTGTTACTTTTTATGTATATTTTGTTGTTATATACTTTACTAGTAGTGAACTTTGTTAAGAGTGTAGCCAATACTATATGGACTGCCATTGTGTCCCAAAACCCAGTATTGATCCTATGTCATGGAGAAGTCACAGGAAGCAATATTTTAGCTCACTGATTTAGCAAGGGTTGTTGTTTAGCTGAACAAGGAGCTTTTATCCCTGTCATGCAGTAGGTCTGCATCCTTCGTCTGGTTTTGGGTGAAGTATGTATTATGGAGGATGAATCAGTTCACCAGTCTTGAAGAATGGGGGCGTGAAGAGACTGGCTTTCTCTGTTTAGTTCCTTATTTTGTATTTTTTCTAGTTCCTGAATTTTCTTACTTTTCTTCTTGTGTTCTCCATTCTATTGTAGCCATTTTCAAATACTGTTACCAGTTCAATAATAGAAGCTGTGTTGTGTTATTGAAGGTGGGCGAGCCACTGAAGGCTCGAACCAGACTCGAGCCAAATCCCTGGCGCTGGCAAAACTCGAGGTCCTTGTGGGCCCTTGAACCAACCCGATAATTCTTGCTCCTTCTTCTTGCCACCAGCACTCTAACTTCATGTGCCAAGAATTAAAAAGAAAGAATTATTCTTTGATGCAAAACAGGAGACAGGACACTCACCTAAAGGCTGAATTGCACAGTGTGAAACCAGAACACCTGGGGCCTTATTTATGAAGGCCTTGCGCCACCGGTGCGTCACTTTTTCCCATTTTAAAAGTGGCGCAAGGCCTTCATAAATAAGCCCCCTGGTATCAATCCCTCCTCCCCACTTGAACAAATTGTGGGATCATAGGATAATAACTTGTGTTTGGTTTACTAAAGTAAAATTTTGCTCCATGCATGATAAGAATTTAGGGCCACACATGGCTACTGACTTGCCTCTTAGTTCAGTAATGGTAAAGTTGTAAGTGGGTGCAGGGTAAGAAAAATTCTAAGTTCATGTTTAAAGATTATCCGTTTTAACCTCTCAGTGCAACAGAATAAACGTAAATTTCTGAGGTGCAACACATTGGTATGTTAAAATATATATATATATTTTAGAGATGTTATCATATATTTACATGACGTTTCCTCCACAAATTAAATTCCAAAACATGTTTATGTCTTGGCTCGTGTACCGGCACTTAGACCTGAGCCAGACCCTTGACTTGGCTCTTCCTGTTACTTTGTTGGCTTGCTCAAGTCGATACTTTTTATTCAAGAATGATTGTGGTACTCTAAGTGGGGATGCAGAATGGTTGGTTAAAACATAGATGTCTTGGAGTAGAACAGTTATTTCCTGGTTATTTCATGGTGTTGTAAGTGGAGGCTGTGTTGTATAACACCGGCTATCTATTAAGTCCTGTCCTTTACACTTTGGTGTCGATTCCGATCCGGTAAAATGCGCTCCGAATGGTCGTACGGAGAGTTTTTTCCCCGTACGAATCGTATCCGTAGACGTCCCGTACGTACGATGAAGTACGATCCGTACTAGGTGCCGAACTCCGTACGAGTCGTACAGGACTCCGTACGACTCAAATCTCCATACGAATCTCACTCGGAACCCGCTGTACACGACATCGCGGCACGTTTTTACGACCCAGCAAGTACGATTCGTGTCGGGTACGCGCCGTACGACCCTTTTCCTACGGGAGCCGAAAACAGTCGTAAACGCAGAGTTTGCGCCGAAACAGGTACGGAACGCCCCCCCCCGGGTACGGCACGTACCCCTCATGATCGCAGGGGTACGCGGCGTACCCCTCTGGTCATGCGGGGTACGTGCCGTACACCCAGCGTACATGGGGTACGCACCGTACCCCATGTACAGTGGGTGTACGGCACGTACCCCATGTACGCTGGGTGTACGGCACGTACCCCGCATTACCACAGGGGTACGCCGCGTACCCCTGCGATCATGGGGGGTATGTGCCGTACGGTGTGTAGGTGATCGTGCGCTTTTCCGTACGAATCGACGTGTACTGTACGAATCGCGTACGGGTCGGCCGATCGGGATCGGAATCGTCAGGTCGTACGGCGTCTGTACGAGTCGTACGGAAACGGCTCCGGATGCGATTCGTACGCTGGATTATTTTACCGGATCGGAATCGACCCCTTTGTGTTGCCAAATATGGCCATCGCTTCCCCTGCTGGGCATATTCAACCACAGTCTCTCTACCTCCCTCGTCCGCCTCCCTCATTTCACCCTGTCTCTTATTTCTCTCTTTATGTGTGATATTGGGCCAGTGAAGATATACTAGAACGGGAAAAATCCATTACAACTCAGTTATTACAACGCACTGCTTTTACAACACAACTGTTACAAAGCAACTGCCTTTACATTGCATACCATTACAACGAATGCCATTACAATGCATGTCACTACAACGCATGCCATTACAACGCATGCCATTACAGCTCATGCAATTACAACGCATTATAAGGTAAGTAATGGAGATTCTTTTGTTTTAGGGTGGGTATGGGTTTTGGGGTAGATGGGAATAGTAATTTTTACCCCTAGACTATCCACCACTTTCCCTACTGTTGCACTCGCTGGAGTGGAAATAGTAATTTTTAGCCCTACACTATCCAACACTTACCCTACTGTTGCCCTAAAAGTATTATGTGTTGTAATGGTATGCGTTGTAATGGTAGTTTTAAAAAATGTGTTGTAATGGCATGTGTTTTAAAATCATGCGATGTAATGGTAGTTGTGATGTAAAAATCATGTTGTAAAAGCATGCGTTGTAATTATTTGCATTGTAGCATCATATATTCTATTGGAACCAACCAACAGGCCAAAATAGGCTTAATATAAATTTCTAATTAAGGGGCTGATTAAGATGGCATCGGTCGGACAGCTGATGGCCTGTCATTTGCAGTCCGACCCTCAACAGCCCTTCGGACACACTATGGTATTACAATACTGGTGGTCGGACCTAAAGCTGATGGATGCCAAAAAGCCACCTCTGCTAGGATGATAGAACCCCATGCTGTGGTAGTCAGAACCGCCGTCAGGATTAGGATATCCCTTTCTAACAGCCTTTTCATGACGGGAACCCAGCCATGAAAAGGTTATCGGGAGAGGGATTGGGGTCCCCAAACAGGACTAGGGGCCCTAGGAAAAGTGTCCCTGGTGGCACATGTAGTGCCCCTTTCCGTGACACTTACCTCAATACATTGTGTGCCATGCACGACATGGTACACAGTTCACAGACGTGCAGGAAGTGCTGCAGGGTGTCAGCATGTGCTGCAGCCCTTTTCCATGGCAGCAGCATGCCCCCCGAAGATTTTCCAACTGCCAGCCAGGTGGTTGCATCGTGATATGGCAGCTGGACCGTCCGCTTGCTTGTCTGTGATCTCCTGAGCGCCGGAATAGTGGCATGCGGTCTGACCAACCAGCATCATGATGATGCCCTGACTATCTCAAAATACAGATTTTGTTCACATTTCATAGAACAGCCAGGACTATACCAGATCTGCCAACTTTCATCCCTGTGAAATGTCATAAAATTAGGCGTCCTTTTGACAAAACTGTTATAATCTATAAAATATACCGCCAGATGAAACTACAGATGGAACTCCAGATGATTACTTCAGAGAATTGATTAAAATATGAAAATCTTGAAAGCAAGGGAAAGTAAATTGAGTATGAAAAATACATTGTTTTTGGGAAGACATGCAATTTGAGGTCTCGGCTGCAGCTTTGGGTCCAGTAAAATAATATTCCTGTTTTTGATGCGTGATACACAGATAATGTTCTGTAGAGTAGCTATATATTCCTCCTCATTTAATTAATGTTCCTTGACAAAATTAACAGCTTAAGGGCATATTCTCAAGGAGTTATCACCGAGTTATCAGCCCGTTAGCGCAGCAAAAGTGGCGAAAGAATTATTGCCCTATTCTCAAGCTGGTGCAAACTGTCGATATTGCCAGTTTTCCAGCGATAGCTTCCGCAAAAAACATCGCCACGGATGAGAGCAACAATTAACGCTAATGATATGCAGAGTAGGCGTTCCCGTGCAAAAACACACGAAAACATCATTTCGCGATATTCTAAATGATGAGCCAGATCTGCGAAGCGATCCAAAAACAGGTGATAAGGCGCGTTAACAGCAGGGACTTAACACCTGCCTTTTACTGGTGTTAAGTAGGATGACCACCTGCAGTATGAACGGGAGCCCTGCTAAGAGCAACATCTAAAGACCAACAGATGCCATGGAGCCAAAGATCATGCAGGTTGGAGACCCAAGAGGGCTACAACATCCACCGCCACTACCCCAGGACCACCCCCCAGGAGCCCCCCCCAGCCTACCACCGAGGCAGCGCAGAACAAGACAGCAGATCATACGAAAATGCACCAGCTTCAGAGACTAAATGCCAGAGGATGTCTTTGCCCACTACAGGCTCGAAAGGACAACAATCCTCCGCATCCTGACCAACATTGCCCACAGGCTGATGGTACCAACACTGCGGACAACAAACATCCCTCCGCAGACAAAGCTGCAGGCTGTGCTGCTTCTGTTGGCCTCTGGTACCTTCCAACCAACAACTGCCAGAGTCGGTGGAGTCTCACAGCCAGCCCTATCAAACTTCCTCACACATGTCTTGGATGCATGTCCACAAAAGCAACGGCAGGCCCCTGTATCCGCACCACACGCTAGTCCCAATTCGTAGTGTTCCTGCATAACCAACCGGAACCCCAGCCGTGACATGGCGCCTTTGTTCTCCAGGTCCAAGAATGTGAGGGGCATATTATCAAGGACGGCGTTAAAATTATCGCTGCTTTAGCAGCAGGAAACTGCAGTTAAAACGGCGATAATGGGCTTGATAATATGCCCTTGTGAATTCCCATAGAAGCCCAGGTTCTGGTGTGACCCTGAGCTTCTATGGGAATTCACAAGGGCATATTATCAAGCCCATTATCGCCGCTTTAGTGGCAGTTTCCTGCCCCTAAAGCGACGATAGTTTTAATGCCGTTCTTAATAATATGCCCCGTGGTTTCTGAAATGGGTGTGCACCAGGTCATGAAGCCCAGTAGTCAACAGTAGTGGAAAAACAGTACTTTATTACTTAACATAAATTAACAACACAAAAAGATCAGCCAACGCATTCCACTCCCAATGGGTAACATCATCAGGGCAACTTGTGTATCCAAACAACTGCATATCATCCCGGAAATCCCCAATACAATTCCATATTCCGAAAGTCCATATTCAGAAACCTGTTGGATAAATGGTGACAATGATCAAGCGTCCGTATGGTCACAAACATAATCTGGACAAATCGGAATGCGCACAGGTATGATTAATCCTGCACAAAAAGACTGTAACAGAAGTTTGTGTGGTCGTAACCTTCGTAGGAAAGAAAAGGAAGGTTACAACCACATGAACTTGTGTTACGGTCTCATTAGGCAGGTTTTATCATACCTGTAAGCATCACGGTTTGTGTCAGCTTGATACCCCTGCACCTTCAATCCCCCCAACACTGCGCAGGTACAGCAGGAGACCAAGCAAGGGAACTACGTCATAACAGGCTTCCCGCACGTGTTGGGGGCAATTGACTGCACACATGTACTACTTGTGCCCCCTGCCAACACTGCACACAATCACCGTAACAGAAACTACACACATTCCAACAATGTGAGGCAAAACTGGACCACCGGTGGCTGTTCACCAATGTCGTCACAAAGTTCCCAGGCAGTCTGCATGATTCCTATATCTTCCGCAAGCACCACAGCCCTGGTCCCCAGACTGGTCCACTGCCCGGCGATGACTGCCCGACTCTGTTATGTTATGTTATGTTAAGCTGTTTTATAACGCGCTCAATTACTGCCGGAGTATCCTGGCGCGAAGAGGAAGAAACAGATTAACAGCCAACACTACACAGAAAAAGAGAGCTAGAAGGCCAGCCGAAACAGATGGGTTTTCAACGCTTTTTTAAAAGAACCAAAATTCAAGGTAGCGCGCAGGGATAAAGGAAGCTCATTCCAGGCCGAAGCGGCCTTCACCGCCACTGATTGCCCTCCCAGCCGGACACGCCGGAAGCGAGGCACCTGCAGCAGATGTTGACCGGCAGAGCGCAGGGATCGATTGGGAGAGTAACGACTAAATCGTTTCATCAAGTAGGCGGGTCCTCGCCCATTAATAGCTTTATGAGCCAGTGTCAAAATTTTAAAAATAATCCTTTGAGGAACTGGCATCCAGTGCAGACTCTGCAGGTGATTCCTTACGCTAACCCGGCTGGAAATATTACCCAGCAGTCTGGCGGTCGCGTTTTGAATCACCTGGAGACGTCCCACCATGTAAGCCGGGGAGCCACTCAGCAGGGCGTTGGCATAGTCGAGATGCGAGAGAATTAGAGCTCTCGCTACTGACTCTCTTGCTGAGGCAGGAAGATAAGGGAAAAACTTCCGAAGCGCCTTAAGGGTCCCGAAGCTGCCTCCAGTCAGCTTCTTGATATGCCCCTAGAACCGGAGGTCTTCACCAAACAAGACCCCCAAGTTCTTAGCGAGGACATTAACTGAGCAGGGCATCGGGAAACCAGCCGGCCAAAGAGATTCTCTGAAGTTAGGGGGAAATTGACCGTAGAGTAGAATTTCCGTCTTATCCTCATTACACTTCAATTGTGAGGAAGCTAACCAATTAAAAACTGAGGACAGACAGATCTGAATCCGCTCCGTGTCTAAGACAGCACTGGGCCAGGTAAACAACAGCTGCGTATCATCAGCATAGGCAATAATTTTGGCCCCCAGTTGTTCGGCTAGCTCTATCAGGGGGGTCAAATAAACATTAAAAAGCAGAGGGCTCAGAGTAGAGCCCTGAGGGACCCCTGTCGTGAGAGGCTTAGCCAAGGATGAAAAAGGAGGAAGCCAGACCTGCTGGGATCTAGACGAAAGAAAGGAGCTCAGCCAGTCTAGGGCAAGGCCAGAGACCCCAATATCAGCAAGCCGAGCGAGAAGGCGTTGGTGAGGCACCGTGTCAAACGCGGCAGAGAGGTCCAATAAAATTAGAGCCGCTCTGCCGCCACAGTCCAGACACTCCCTAACCGCTTCAGAGATCTCCACCAGTGCAGACTCCGTGCTGTGAGCAGCACGGAACCCTGATTGAGCCGGATGAAGAGCCTCAGATGATTCCACAAACTCGTTAAGCTGCCGAAAAGCCAATTTTTCGCCAATTTTTGCCATAGCCGGAAGCAGAGAAATTGGCCGGTAATTGGCCAGCACAGCAGGGTCTGCACCAGCCTTTTAAGCAAAGGCAGGAGCTTAGCCTGTTTCCACTCAGCAGGCACTATGGCTGATTTAAATGAAAGGCCGACGATATGCATCACTTCCTTCACCACCACTTCAGCTACACATGCCAACACCCTCGCCGGACAAGGGTCAGATGGAGAACCTGATTTCAAGGATTTAATCACGGCCAGCGTGTCAGTAGCTGAGGGGGAAACGAGCTCCGCCATCCTGGATGATAAACACCGTAAAGGAGGGGAGAGGTAGGGGATGCCATCCGAGAAGTTGCCAGAGCCAAAACTAGACTGAATAGCAGCTATTTTTTGCTCAAAGAACACGGACAGGCTCTCACACCATGCCCCTGAAGCTGGAACCATCCGCTGCTCAGCACAGGGAGAAAGAAAGCTATTAACAATCGCAAAGATCTAGCGACTGCTATTGTTAGCCCTTTCAATCCGGTTGGCAAAATATTCGCCCTTAGCTGTTTTAATGCTGGCATAGTATTTTCTCTGCTCCCCACGTAGAGCAGCCTTAGCTAGGGGGCAGTAGGTTTGGCGCCAGGCCCGTTCTAGCTTTTTACAGGCCAGCTTGTGAATGCGCAGCTCAGGGGAGAACCAAGGTTTAGATGGGGTAGAGCGAACTCTACCGATGCTCCCCCCTTTAGATGAAGCAGTCACCCCCGCTACCACCCATTCTTTAATGTTCAGCACCGCTTTGGCAAGATCAGTGCCTAGCACGGGCCTACACTCATTCAGGGTGGCAGCCAAAGTCTCTATGTTAATTTTCTTAGCACAAACGGTTTTGGCCCCCCTCGTGGTAATTTTCTGAGCTGACCACGCAAATCTGATCAGCTGATGATCCGACCACGTCAAGGCTTGAGGGGCTTCCACCTGGAGGGGGAAGTTTGAACAAATCACATCCAAAGTGTGACCCCCGAGTGCGTAGGTAAAGAGACCCATTGGGAGAGATGAGCCAGGTCGAAGAAATCACACAGAGCTTTACATTCTGGGAGATCCGCTACCTCAGCATGAATATTAAAATCACCCAGCAATAAGAAATGAGGGAATCTCAGAGCTCGAGGTACCATAGACTCAAGCAGTGCTGCCAGAAACGATCCTGCCGGTCCTGGAGGTCGATAGATTAACGTACCCCCTAAAGTGAGATGGGGAGAGAGGACCAGGGAAAGGTTCATCACTTCCCCAAGTCCTAATTCCTCCGGGGGCTCAACTTGAAGAGCCCAGGAGTCTTTCAGAATGATTGCCAGACCCCCCCCTCTTCCCAGAACTCTATCTCTCCTATATATTTTGTAACCTCGAGGGATGGCTAACTCGACATCCGGAGCACTGGCGCTATTAAGCCAGGTTTCGGTCACAAACAGAATGTCGAGAAAGCCGTCAACGAGGAGTTCAAATATATCCGCAGCGTGCTTGCTCAGTGAACGAGCATTAACCAAAGCCGCCGAGATTGAGTGGGAAGCCTTCGTAGGAAGAGATTGCTCGAGCAATGTTTTAACACAGCAGAAGCCACAAGCCGAGCAGGGGTTAAACATAATAGAGTTCCCCACCACCCCTCCTGCACCAGGGCAGCTCGCGGGACGCAAAGAGCACAACTGCTCGCGAGTATAGGAGATAGCAGCATTGTAAGCGGTTTGAGACTGTGGGGCAGCGTGTCCTGCGTCCGAGGCGCGGACGGGCGCAGACGGGCTGACCTTTGGCTTACCTTCGGCGCGCCTAAGGCGCGCCCGCCACGCGCGACCGCTGCGCGTCAGAAAGGGCATGGTGTTTTTATAGGAGCACATCCCTCCCCCAGCTAGACCGCTGCCACAGGTTCAGCCGGGGAGAGGACTACTAGCAAGACGGCCGCCCGCCCTCCACACAAACGGCACAACAGCCGCGGTGGACCGGGGCAGGGAAGGCTCACCTCACCCCACAGAATATATCAGGTAGGTCGGAACACCCCCCAAAAGATTTGTATCGAGTTTTTAGAGGACCGCAGCAGAAGATACACGGACTCGAGAGGCGAGTCTAAAATGTGCAAAGAGGTGCAAACATATACAGAGATATAACAATTCAATCAGCAAGTTTTTAAAATATTAAAAGTTTGCAAGGGTATGGCCACAAAGAAAAGCGGGTCAGCGTGGGAGCTGCCACCAACCCACTCTCACCGCCAAGAACTTTATCAGCAGCTGTTCTTATAGGAGCACGTCCCTCCCCCAGCTAGACCGCTGCCACAGGTTCAGCCGGGGAGAGGACTACTAGCAAGATGGCCGCCCGCCCTCCACACAAACGGCACACCAGCCGCGGTGGACCGGGGCAGGGAAGGCTCACCTCACCCCACAGAATATATCAGGTAGGTTGGAACACCCCCCAAAAGATTTGTATCGAGTTTTTAGAGGAACGCAGCAAAAGATACACGGACTTGAGAGGCGAGTCTAAAATGTGCAAAGAGGTGCAAACATATACAGAGATATAACAATTCAATCAGCAAGTTTTTAAAATATTAAAAGTTTGCAAGGGTATGGCCACAAAGAAAAGCGGGTCAGCATGGGAGCTGCCACCAACCCACTCTCACCGCCAAGAACTTTATCAGCAGCTGTTCCTTTAGGAGCACGTCCCTCCCCCAGCTAGACCGCTGCCACAGGTTCAGCCGGGGAGAGGACTACTAGCAAGATGGCCGCCCGCCCTCCACACAAACGGCACAACAGCCGCGGTGGACCGGGGCAGGGAAGGCTCACCTCACCCCACAGAATATATCAGGTAGGTCGGAACACCCCCCAAAAGATTTGTATCGAGTTTTTAGAGGACCGCAGCAGAAGATACACGGACTCGAGAGGCGAGTCTAAAATGTGCAAAGAGGTGGAAACATATACAGAGATATAACAATTCAATCAGCAAGTTTTTAAAATATTAAAAGTTTGCAAGGGTATGGCCACAAAGAAAAGCGGGTCAGCGTGGGAGCTGCCACCAACCCACTCTCACCGACTCTGCAGACCCATGCCTCAATGCTCACCTGCGCCACCGGCGTGTCTCCAAGAGGACCCACCATGTGCATGTGCAACCTCCTCAGTCGTCGCTGGATTCCGCGCCACAGGCTCCGAGTGCACCCTGCTGCACTGCGCCGCCGAGTCATATCTATGCAGTCTGCTGCCTTCGGCCCACACTGCAGTTCACAATTCAAATCAAACCTTGATTGCCAGGACGCCGTATCGAGGCCTAATCATCATCGCAGGCTGTGCACCCGCTCAGCTCTGGTGTCACTAATTCAGTGCTCCTCTAGTCACCTTCTCGTGGTCGGAGGCCTGTGCTGGACAAAGTGCCTTGGCTGCCACCAACTCTGTGCACCTCAAGTCACAGTTTTGTGGCGGGAGGCCCGTGCCGGCCAAAGTGCCTTGGCTGCCACCAACTCTGTGCACCTCGAGTCATGAGCCCCCTGTGACTGAGTATCATGGTAGGGACGCCATCATGTCACCTCCGGCAGTAGGGACTGTGATGTGGTAGGGCCCGAGGCCCCCATGCATAAAGAAGAACCACATGGACACACGCAGATAGATAGTGGAAATGGCCTCGAGCACGTGCACCCGGCTCATTTTATTAGCAGGGTCACATGTCCTGTGACACCTGTGCTGGATGGGTGTGGTGTGGGTGTAAATCAGTATTAAGAAATAGAGAGTAACCCTTAGACCACAAGGTAATAGGGTAAGTTACAGTACTAAAACAAGAAGGTTCCCTTGGTTGAACTCTGACTGCTTCAATCCACTATTCAATCAACTATAGTTCCTCTTTCATTCTAATAACTCATGATCAAAACTTCTATCAGTCATACTGCATTTTGCTCAAAACCCCTTAGTATAAGTAGAACCACAAAAGCACTTAACAAACTAGAAATTATTCAGACTTACGGTGCCAAGGTGTACATTACACTCAGTTTTATTAAAATAAATCTTTTGTTTGAAATGGTTTGAAAACACCTACATACATCAATCAAATGTACATATGCCACTAATAGTGATTTGATATCCTGTCACACTATACAATTCAAAATCAAAAACATCAGTATTTCATTAAAAACATATACATAAATGATTTTGATCAACACCACAGAGGTTTGTTTTGTCGACGCGTTTCGGTGGATCCTGCTTTCGCACCACCTTCCTCAGGACAGTTAAAAACACAATAATCTTTATAAACTTTTCCAAATTCCCTGATCTTTACTTCAAAGAAACGGCAATCAGCTTTCATGGTTATTCTTTCTATGAGACCCTAAATAAGGTGTTTAGAGTGTTTAATCATATATCACTCGCCAGTCATATTATTAATCTGCACGTGTTGCTTCCCTTGTAGGATATTCACATGGACGGTCCACCCGTTTCTACGTGGTGTAATCCTTTGCTGTTAAGAGTAATACGTGGTCCACAGCAAGAACTTGAGGCACCCCTTATTCCATTTTTTGTTGCCAATGACACAGTGGAGGTAAAGAACAGTAGTTGATGGTGTTCTATCACCTTCATTATCAGGATCCTGTTTTCCTGCGGACTGAACCTCGTCTTCCTCTTTTCCTTGCACTTCCCTGACCCTGCGGTCTCAGGCTGATCCTCCCTGGGGCTAGTGGCGTTCTGGTTGTCCTCTATACTTGCTCCGCCTACCTCCATTGTGCTTCACAGTTGTTGTTTTTTTTATTTGTGTTTTTTTTTTCTACTTTTATAGTGATTTTTTCTGCCTGACGTGTGTGAATTGCATGCCTGGCAAAGTTTATTGCAGATTTTTTATCGCGGTTGGGCCCATCGCAACTTTTTTTACATAGGGGGTTAGATTTTTATTGCCGTCCCGGTGACTTTATCGCAGACATTTGACGCATTATCGGGAAAACTATTGCATGTTACCACTGTGTTGTGAATAGGACATTAACACAGAGTTATTTTCCCGCACTAGACGATGATATGAAACATTGCGTTAACCGATGATTATCGCACGTTCTTGAGAATATCCCCCTAAGTTGTTTGAAAGGCACACTGTAGCTACAAATACCTGGGGACGAACACTCCAAAAGCAGCTTTCAGTACCAGGAGCAAAGGACATGAGTTTGCACATCAAACCAACGGCGACAGTGTGACCAAGGAGTTTACATTCATAGTAGGAGGAGCACTATAAGAGGGCCAATTACAAGATAAAGAGAAATAAAAGAATGTTTGTCTGTTTGAAAACTTGGTACTCATGGTATCCCACACAACCTATGAGTCACAGTGTTGTTGGTAACTCCAGTGTTGAGCCCCAATAGGATTCACGGGCGACATGTAATGAGACCGCAGGTCTAATAACATAAATAAATGTTTTTAGTTTATGTCATGCACCATCAGGTGAAATATGCCATGACAAGTTCCATTTGCCTGTTCATTTGCTGTTCGCCGATTCACCTGAGTAGGGGGAGGAGCAAGCTTTGACTGCAGTGACCGCGGAGGCTGGGGGAGACGCCGTGGCCTCGGAGCCGGCTGCCTCGAGGAAAGCCATTACAGCCTGCAGCCAGCCCGCAGCCCGCAGACAGTTGCCACGCTGCCAAGACAAGACAAGGCAGAAGCCGGGTGCCGCAGGTGATCGCAATCGCGTCTCCGCGTCTCAGCTTCAGCCTGCAGCTCCGCCGCCCCACTGCCGAGGAGGGGCAGACGCTGGGCACCGCGGCCAAAAGAAAAGCCGAGGAAAGCAGAGGACCACCGTAACCTGCTTCAAACACCGCCGTAACTGCAGCCGGGACCCGCGGGGGGGGGTTGCGCCGCCGCAGGAGGAGCAGGAGCATCGCGCCCGCCCTCATTTTTCCAACGCTCCTCTGCGCCAACATTTGTCCCAGGCCCGGGTGCTGCTGTTGCATCGTGTGGGCAGGCCGACGGGCAGAGTGGGCTGCAGCAAGCAGCAAGTAGCGATCGACAAGGAGACACAGGGCCGGGACCCAGGGAGACAAAGTGCCCCCCAAGAGAGGTGGCATAACCTTGCTGGGCTGCTTTGTTGCTGTGCTGCAGCGAGGCTGGGCAGGGCGCGCAGCTGCCTAGCGGGGACTCTGCCTCAACGCTACCCCCAAATGCCACACGCCACCGCAATAGAGGAGAGGGGTCGCAGCGGTGAGCGGTGAGCGGTGAGCGGAGGAGACAAGTAGTGGAAGCCCGGGGGCGCCCATCCCATCCCAGCCAGCGCAGAATCCGCTGCAGCTTAACGAGGCAGGAGCCATAAGATAAAACAAGACTCCCAGATAAATACCCTAAAAACGGCAGGTGCAGCGGGCACCCTGCACACAGGCACATTGGCACATGGTCCTTACAACCGAGCCATGGAACTACGGAAGCTGAGGCAGAGCCAGGGACACGCAGGACCACGCGAGAGCTGAGTATTACTGAGCTGAGTATTACTATAGAGTAAGCAGCAGACGGACGGCGGCAACCCGGAGCGGTAAGAGGCTCAGCGTGAGTGGAGGGGGGGAGGTCTTGGAGTAAGAGAACCCCCGAAGCCGTGGTTGCTTGACCGGTATGACTGGCTGCACCCCCTCTCCCTCCCCCCGTAAGCCAGTTGGGTTGTCCGCCTATCCACACATTGTTTACATCCTTGTTGACATCGACCCCGATAAGCTCTTGCACCAGCCAACACTCGTCCCCGCCGAAGACAGTTATAAGCCTTTACGACCAGACCCCCAGACAGGGCAAAAGGATCGTGAGGCCCCGATCGGGAAAATGAGATCGGGGAAAATGCGCCAACTTACGGAAAGTAAAAAAAAAATAAAAAATTGAGAAAGCCAACCGTTGAAGCTAAAACACCACCAGAAACAGGGCCGGAATTAAATCCTAGGGAGAGGTTGGTATCGGCATCTACCCCCGAGCTAACATCAGTCCCCAGACAGAAATCCGGACTCTTTTACCTAAAAGACCCAATGGCGGCGATTTATGCACCAACGGTGGAGGCTAGTAAGCTACCAAGCCCCATCGCGCCATCGAACGTTCCTTCTTCATTGGCGAGAAGCCTTCAGAACATGTCAACCACCAAATAAGAGTGTCTATCCCTTCCATCGTGTTCGGGGGCCCCTCCCCAAGGCAAACTGGCGTTAGTAACCGCCCAGGTACACCATCCCAACACACCTGTAGCCACAAATGAAACCAAGGGAGTAAGAGCTGTAAATAACATCACAGAAAGTCGCCCCGCAAAGGATATCGGGTTGAGCCAGAGTAAAAGCGTGACAATCAAGGAGCCAGTCGAAGCCAGGGACCACGCAGCGGCAAATAAGGGGATTCAGGAAGGAAATCAAGGTCACAAAAACCCATCCACCTTATCCGGGCAAGAAGGGGACTCATGGTTAAAGCCCCTCTTCCTACCAAATGATTCTCAACTTGAGGAACTTACTGAGAGAATCACTAAGTATATTGACTCACAAGGGAGAGCACCACGAGCAGATTACGATTTTGATGATCGACATCTGAGTCCTGATATGCTGGTCTCAACCCCCCGCGGCCCGGAGCAAAAAAGAGACCAACAAAAAGCAAGCACAAACGATAGCATCATTATGCAGGCAAATCAACTACATTCCACTCAGCCCGGGCCAATAACAATTTCATCGGGGAGCACGTCGGTCTTAGAGTTCAAGGATCTGAGCAAAATCCCAAAAGACGAGCCCTCCACAACGTGGACCCAATCCCTGTTAAGCACCCTAGAGCAAGCAATAAGGGTGCTGAATTACCAATCTAATAAAATGGAAGTCCAGATCGACTTGATTACATTAGTGGCCGGGCATATATCTCGGGCATAAATGCAAAACTGGACTCCCTATCATAGCTTTTAACAACTCAGGGGAAATTAGAGCCGAATCCCAGCTCGAGTAATCAACAACTAAACTGTGGATGTATTATTGAAAAGCTAGCAAGCCTCCCGGCCATACTGATGGATATCCTAGGGGAGGTAAAACAATCACGCGGTCACAGTCAGGCGTTAGAAACTAAGCCCACCCCGGAGAAACCACCCATTCTCAAAAGAAAGCCGATTAATGGCTGTATAAAGAGCAAACAAAGAATGGATCAAGAACAATCACCAAAGGAATGTGGTCTAGGTAAAACAGCCTCAGACATCGAAGAAACACAACTTACCCAACAATCCTTGATTGAGGACAAACAAACAAAGAGACAAAGGAAAAGGGCAAGGAAGGCCAGGCTCAAGTACAAGAAGCAACTAAACGCAGATCCCGGCAAAATCTTCCCCATATTTAAAATCAACATCCATTCTGAAGATAAATCTAAACTTCTGAATGGGTCACCAGTGGGTGAGGACATCCTTGCAGACCCAGTCATCAAACTAAATCCATTAAACACATCAAGAGGTGAAGGCCTCAGGACTGGAGCCAACTCGAGTCCATCTCCACCTATAGGTGACAATAGTCAAATGGACACAAGATTGAACCAGAAATTAAAAGCGCAAGAGCTGGGAAGAGCAAACACGAACCCAACACAAGTGGCCGAATACAGAGACTGTGAGAAACACAAACTGACATCAGTCGTGGCAAAAAACAGTTCGGGCTCTAAAAGCACTCAAAAAGAGTGTTTTAACCCTGGCACAAAAATCATTATTGAGCCACAACTAATTACAACACCAGAAAGGAATGCACACGAACCTAATGGACCAGTAGCAGCACCTGAAATTAAATCCGTGCCAACCCCCATGCGAATTACTGTCCTGGAAAAGGATCGCAAATGTTCACTACTACGAAGGGAGCAAAGCACGGTCCAAATGAAGACAACGAATATAGCCCAAACTCAGAAAAGAGTAACCTCAACCAAGGTAGTACAGAAAGAACAAGAAACGATCCTCCAAGTTTGCGACGATACTCAAGCTCATAACCTGTCGTTTTGCAAAGCAGGTTCAATACAAAAGGAGAATGGCAAACATCTTGAGCCGTTTGACTCAAAATTAACCTTTCTCCCCGAATATCCAACAAGGGGGACCCAGGATATCCTTAACCGAGGTAATCTGCTGAAATTGTTTAAGGAAATATCGGCTCTAAAAGAAATCACTACCCAGGACCTTTATTCCGTCAATTCCAACAAAACGTGAATAATGCAGCTATTGAAGACACAGTTACAACTTGGGCATCAAAGGACCTGGTAGAAAGGATATACCTTGCAAGATCCCAGTTTGAATCATGGGGAATATCCATAATGCGACACAAGCGTCCGAAGTACCCCTATCCCCTACAATTTAGCATACATGATCAAACCAAGGGGCAAGATAGCAGAGGGCAACTTACCTCCTGTCTACGCGGCGCCCGGGCCTCCACGCCAGAGCCGTTTAGCGCAAATCACAAACCACAATCAATCAGCCTCCATCACGTCGACAGAACGGATTGGTCCTGGATACCTAACATCCTGAGTAACAAAGCTACCTAACCCAGACCCAAACTCCCTCTTCACACCGCAAAACGAGATGATTCTGCCTAACTTAAGAAAAAAATCTATAGTTTCAATTTGCTCGTGGAATGTGCACGGTTTTCGAGAAATGGCCCAGGATCAAGAAACCCAAGCCTTTTTCCGTCGACAGGACATCATTTTGATCCAGGACTCATGGAAATTACAACCGAGCTCGATTCCAGGGTTTAAAGAACACCAAATTTACGCAGAAAGCCTATCCAAGTATGGCCATCCTCGCGGTGGATTATCAACATACGTAACCCATAAATACAACTGGGCATCTGAGGAGATAGACGTGGGCCTGAAGTGGGTCCAAGTGACCAGAATTACTGAAGCACCCTTACCGGGGATTGAACCTTGGAAGATATTGATATTCAATGTTTATATCCACCCTGACAGAAAGTCACTAAAAGAAAAACACGCAACCTTGCTGTCACTTATTAAGGTCATGCAAAAGACCTACTCGCAATACTCACCTGTCATCTCCAGGGATTTTAACAACGCCCTTATTGACCAAAACAAGGCGAAGGTGAAGACGAACGCAAACGGCGGTGGAAAAAAGTTAGCCTCCATCCTAAAAGAATATGGATTGTCAATCTTGAATGGGAACACAAAGGGGGATAGGCCGGCAGCCGTCACTTATTTGAGCGGCAGGATCCATTCAATAATCGACTACTCCATAGTAAGTGACGAGTTAATCCCCAGTATCGAATCATTTGCTATAGAACATCGAGTAGAAAGTGACCACTGTCCCCAAATAATAAGCCTGAACCTTGCACCAAGCACGGCACCTACAACGACCTCCCTGTTGCATCACGCAGCAAACTTTAACTTGAGGAAACTAAAATGGTGTGGAGAGGGGTTGGAAAAAATCACGAACGCAGTTAATGCCCATATGGACAACCTAAGAACACAAAAGAAGGAAGACCGAGTTTCCAACTGGGAGCAAATGATTCAGGTTCTGCAGCAAACGTTTCCAGCAAGGCCAAGGATTCATAGAAATTTCAACAACAAGAAGGAGCCTTGGTTCAACATGGACCTAAGAGCAAAAAAAAGAAAGGTCGCAAAGGAGGCCAGCGCCGTCACAAGACAAAAAACATCGGGGTCAGTGGCAAACAAATCCAACTTGAGAGAAGCCAGGTCCATCTACAGGAAGGCACTGAGGGCGGCAAAGCATCTATATAAAGAAACTATCTGGAACAAACTTCTAACAGCAGGCAAACACCCTAACAGCCGGGACTTCTGGGGCATCATAAATGAGCTTACCCAAGGGGCAAAACTCGAACAAGAAGCCGGGGTTGATGCAGAAACCTGGACCAGACACGTGCAAACTCTATACAGCAGCACAGTGTCAGGCCACGTCAACGGCTATGGGGAAGTCAAGGACAACACGGAGGAATTAAAAGGTGGGAACTACAAGGAACATGGGGAATCCGAGTGGGAAAAACTCCAGAAGGGGCCAACAGAGCCAGACGACCTAACCACCAAAAATGAACTTAGGAAGATAATTTTAAGATTAAAGTCAGAGGGTACAGCAGGACCAAATGGGCTGCCAAACGCGATTTTTAAACATGACCCGGACTTGTGGTCAGAGATCCTAACGCCCATGTTCAACCGAATATACAAACAAGCAGAGTTACCTTCCTCCTGGAAAGGCAGCATTATCCATCCCATATTTAAGCATGGCGATCACCGCAACCCCACAAATTTCAGACTGATATCCTTAATCGATGTAGAGGCCAAACTCTACGCCTCCTGCATCTTAAGGGAATTACAAGCCTGGATATCAGAAACAAAGATCATGCCAAAATTCCAAACTGGATTCAGGCAAGGAATGGGAACAATAACGAACCGTACTTGCCTGTCCATCCTAACGGACATAGCGGTAGCAAAGGGCATCCGCTTAAATGCCTGTTTTATAGACATTAAGTCTGCTTTCGATTGGGTGAATAGAGAGCGTTTGTGGAGAAAATTAGAGAGCTGGGGGTTGCCACACCAACTCTTAACAACTATCAAAGCCCTACACCACCACACCTGGGCAAGAGTGAAACTGGGAAACGGAGGCAACACAACCAGGAATATCCAAACGCACCAAGGCCTAAAACAAGGCTGCCTATTAGCCCCCACCCTCTTTAATCTCTTTCTCTCTGACCTCACAAGCGCCATCGAATCAGCAGACAGCCACCCTCCATCTTTGGCAAAAAATCCAATATACTATCTACAATACGCCGACGATATTGTACTGTTGAGTAAAACACCAATTGGACTACAAAGAGCCATCAACAAATTAACATCGTACTTAGAAAGGGAAATCCTGGAATTAAACAAAGAAAAAACCAAAGTGGTCCGTCTAGTAGACGCGCAAAAGTTAAAGTATAAATGGATGGCCCAAGGGACAACAGTGAAAGAACAAGAGTACTATAAGTACCTGGGAATAACAATATCGAAAGGTGCAAACTACAAGGATCACAAAACAGCATTAAAAGTAAAAGCACAATCTTTAATTTTTCTGCACCGATCGTTAAATGAAAAAATGGATTGCCCTAACCACAACCATCTATTAAAAGTAATGGCAGCGCAGATTATGCCCACTCTATCTTATGGCCTAGCTACATGGTGTGGCAAGGAGGCGGATCTCCTAAACGAGCTACAGATTAGAATTTACAAAGCGGTCTTCAACCTGCCAAAATCTGCCTCTGCCTCACAAGTCAGGCTGGAATTTGGTCTGCAAAATCAGAAGTTCCGGAGCATGAGCGGCTTCGTGAAACTCTGTAATAAACTTCGCTCTGCAGACCCAGATACACTGGACTGGCTAAGCTGGGAGGAAATTAAAAAACGGGGGGAAACCGACACCCCGAATACCTGGGGAAAGTATCTTAAACTCTGTGTGGAAAAGTTGGAGATGGAATCAGTCTGGAAATCTGGGACAGACAAAGCAAGCCTAAACAAATTAGCCAACTCAGCAGCAAAAAGGAAATCCTTTTCGGAGGATAAAGAGTCATTGGCAAAACGTCGGCATGGCTGGACTGTTATGAACTCATTTACAACTCCAAAACCACTAGCATATCTAGTAGCCCACTTCAGTGGCCATCTCAAAAAGACTTTTACAGCCTACCGGATGGGGATGCACGTCTCAAAGGACCTCTTACCGTCCTGGAAAGAGTCCCACCAGACGAAAAAATGTCGCCTCTGTGGGTACAAAAACGAAACTCTCGTCCACCTTTTCTGTATATGTCCGGCCCTGATAATGCAGAGACGACTTCTGTTGAAACCCATTCTTAACGCATTAAACATCCGTTCTTGTAGACAGGCAGTCACAAGCTGGCTCGGAGGCTCCTCCATAATTCTGGCTTGCCGCGGAGTTAAATTCATGGCAGAAGCAAGAAAACGCTTAGAACTAACTGCACAGGAGGTTCACCCAGTTGGCGGACTATTAGGGACACCCTAACTTTTAGATCTTCACGCATATGTCCTCAAGAAAAAAGAGGCTGAGAGACAATAATTTTAGCATTTTAATACATTTTGCACTGTTATTTCATTAGGAGAATTTTGTAACAATTTTAATTAATTATGCAAATGAAACTTTGAACTTGACAAGTTCCATCTGTGTCATTGCAGAGCTCAGTTGTAGTTCAGCTGATGATTACCCCCCTGGGTTGGGGTGCTCTTCTCTTTTGATGGCCTGATTTGACAGTCACATATCTGAACATAAATGGACCAACCAGCCCAAGCTGCCTGTCATTCAGACAAGGGCAATCAGGGACGCGTAGGGTGTCAGCCTGCCACATTTGCATCTTCCAAACTATACAGATCTAGTTACACTTTGGCCCTGATGTGTCGTGCATCAATATGCACCCCATAGTCTACAATAGATCATGTTTTTTCCAGGATACACTGGGGCCAGGCATTATCATGGACATATGAGAACATCACTAGGCCCTGTCTTTCGTCAGTGTCGCAGATCATCAGCCCATCTATACCCACCACAGCAACATAGAGTTTCACGCACAGCATGCGACCTGCTTCTCGCTGTCCTTAGTGGAATGGGAGTTGAATCCCATCTATAAGATGCTTATTTTTGTTGTGGGTGGTGGTAGCCCACAGCCGACATCCAGGATATATTAATGACTGAGAGACGGCATTGGTCAAATTTATCAATAAGTCACACAGAGCAACACATGAAGACAACTTGGTGAGCTACGTGACAGGAAGAGAGCTGGAATACTCCATATCTACTAAGATATGTACTAACATATGAAACATTCCTGTTCTCTCCGTGTGCTGGCACACTGAGTGCAGCCTAGCGCCAATTAAGGCAACCTTGTGCCATGATGCAAGAGTACTTGTGTTACAGGCAAGATTGTTTTGAACAGGAAGAGACATCTTCCTGCACCAAAGCAATCCTTTGAGGCCTTTTCCTCTTTCTGCATGAGCTGCAGAATGCAGCAGAAGTAGAAAGAGGACGTAACAAGGAGAAATGACAACATTTCTCCTCGTTATGCCTCTTTTGGGGAGGCGTACCATTTTGATGCAATCCCATGTTTATTTTCCTTGGTAAATTCTTGATTGCACCAAAATCCATAGGTGGATGCATGGGAACGCACATGCTTAGCTGATGGTACTCCATCCCAACCCAGAGTAACGCAAGGCAGCAATTTGTGCTACCTTGAGTTACTCCAGATTCACTAAGCCACACAGAGCCATGCAAAGTGGCTTTGCTGGGCTTGGTACGTGCCAGTAAAGGACTTGCCTTGCGCCATCATGCGTATCACGCAAGCAAGCCCTAAGTCTGACTCATAAAGATGCACCATTGTCAATCACTGATGAAATTCTGAGTTGTCATACCTGGTTTTCCTGTGATGTAGAGATCTGATGGCTTCTGAAATAATTTGTGTAACCAGGAGCATATCATCTACATGCATGGATTTCAACTTGCCATTGCCAGCAGCCATGTCATCTAAGATATGGATCACAGACGATTTACATCGTTAGCATCCTTTGCGCACCTCACGCCTCTAAGAAAGCCACTTTAAGGGCAAACTCTTATTAAACAATTAAGACTGCTTCATTGTAAGCATGTAAGGCCTTTTGCAGAATTCCCCAGTAGCTGAGTTGGATCAAGTCTGAAAGAGTAGGTCTAGGCCACACTGAACGCTGAGTAGCACAGGGTCAGACAGGCAGAGCCGATTACATGAACTGGGCCCACAATACCACAAACGTAGGGGCATATTAGCAACAACTTGCGTTAATTTTTTTTATCGCCTCCTATCGCTTGATTTATGGCGGAGATGACGCAGTATTACCAACGTTTATCTCCACGGCGATAAAATATCCAGCGATAGCGGCGAATCCCATCCTTAACGTGAGATTTCCAGCGATAAAAATCCTATTGCTAAGGAAAATCTCGCTAATAGGCAGGTGGGTTGTATGACGTTACAACGCATACTTTTACAATGCATGCCTTTACAACGCATTTTTTAAATCGCAACATCCTTTACAACGCATTCCATTACATCGCATAACACTACATCGCATTTTAAGAAACTACCTTTACAACGCATTCCATTACATCGCATACTACCTTTACAACGCATACCATTAAAACGCATACCATTACATTGCATTTATGGTAAGTATTGGATAGTATAGGGGGAAAAATTACTTTTCTAACTCCAGGGGGTGCAACAGTAGGGTAAGTGTTGGATAGTGTAGGGGTAAAAATTACTATTCTAACTCCAGGGGGTGCAACAGTAGGGTAAGTGTTGGATAGTGTAAGGGTACTATGCGTTGTAATGGTATGCGTTGTTATGACATGCATTGTAATGGTATGCGTTGTAGTGTCATGCGATGTAATGGTTGCGTTGTAATGGTATGCAATGTAAGGGATGTTTCAATGTAATGACTGCGTTGTAATTGTAGTGCGATGTAAAAGTTGCGTTGTAAAGGTTGTTTCCCGGGAGGTGGGGACTTAGCCGTAGAATCCACCTCCCTCTGACTATTATGTCTAAGTCAGGTTTTTACCAGGTGTAAAATCCTGGTGCTAATCGCGGTTAGCGTGCGATTTTTTATCGCGTCGCGGGTATTGCTAATAGGCGATAGCTGTGTTAGCGACAGCTTTCAGTCGCTACCAGTTTGGATACGCCCACTTTGCATGTCATTAGTTAAAAATATCGCTGACATGCAAAGCGGGCCCCAAACCGGTCGCTATAGCCTGGAAGCTGTCGCTAACTGCTGTTAGGGACAGCTTGGTAATTGGGCGATAAAAAAATCACCACTTTATAGACAAAAAGTGCCGATAAAGTGGCGATCTTGCCCTTTTTAATATGCCCATTAGTTCCCATTTACATACCAGTATAATGTCACCAGGACTATACCATTAACACAGGAATCTAGAGGAACATCCCCACTAGAGACAACATAGCTGCACTTCTATGTTAACATTTCTTTCCAGTAACAGTGTCTGCAACCAGCGGAGCCCACTGTTTGCCACACATGGGTAGACAGTTTGAAATGCATGGCTGAAATGACGTTAATTTTTCCTCAACAGACTGTGATCCAGAGGAGGAGAGCAAAAAGGAGAAAAAAGGAGGAAGAGAAAGAACGAAAAACACAGACAATTGAGAAAGCAGGGAAGAAGAAAACCTGCTAGAGCGAAATATAGACATGTCCAGAAAGGCACTGTATTCAGCAGTGCATTTCTCCAGTGGGCTGGAGTCCTGGAGGACGGTTTTAAAAGCCCCAGGGCCATTCCTGTTGCCTTTGTCACTTTCCCAGCTCCTCAAGGAAACCTCCAGGTGAACATTCTATGTGAATGTCTGGTACCCAGGCTGACCGGTTTTATGCATCTTTCACCCAGGGAATCTCCGTCGTCGGGACAAAGACGTAGTCCTGCCTCGGCAGGGTCCTGTGGGCCCAGCAGTACAATTGAGTATTGTCTCTTATGCAGGTGAAGGCACTGACAGGTATTGTTAAACCTCTCTACATTAGTGAAGCACGTACGTTTGATGGATTGGTCTGGCTTGGGTCGGTCGGGATGTCTATCCGTGTAACATTTAGTACAGATCTTCATTGAAGTCCCCACCCAATATATGAAAGTCGCTGGGAGCGTCTATAAGGATAGAGACCAAGCCATCCAGTGTTCTCCTCTGGAGCCTCAATGCACACACAGTAATAATCAGAATGTCTGTCCTGTGTCACCTACCCTGCACTGCCACAAAGCGGCCCCCAAGTTTCACCCATACTTTCCTGGGTGGTTGGGCTGTTCAACACCTCCCTCCCCAAGCAGTCATGACCTTCCTCATTCTCTCTTGGCCCGGCGTTGGCCCAGACCCTCTCTCCAACCCGTGTCCATGTTCATCTTCTCCTGAGGTGGGGGTGGCTTGTCCTTCCAGCCGTCTCAGTGGTCATTCATCCAACCATTCTCATACCCAGTCTGGGTGGTCAAATAGGATGGCTTTGCCATGGAAGAGTTTGGCCATATAAAGCATCATGTATTTAATCTTCAGAGTCTGCAATTTCTGCTTCACCAACTTCAATGTTTCCCTTTGTTACTGCATTAGTTCAGTAAATTCAGAAAATATGAGGATCCACCATTATTCATGCTCGCCCTCCCCTAGTCCTCTGACTGTTTGGAGCACTAAGGTCCTCATTTGCAAGAATGGATGCATCACCAGGAGTAGGGATCAAGCAGCGTAAAAAAAATTGCTGCTGCCTTTGGCGTGTTATCGAAGCGGACACTGACGCATCAAGAGGAAAACTGTTGTAAAGCTGGTTAGCAGCATGTAAAGCAACGCCAACCAATCTAGCGTCACTTTTAATTGCGGCCAGCATCAAAAACTTTTACCAAATTACGCGTGGGGAAAAAAAGCACATAGGCACACTTCCAGGCAGCCATGGAATGGGCAGAACATAGCAGTAGCCAGGACAACAACCCCAATAACCCCAGCAGCAGCCAGGATGTCCCAACAGACTCCCAGGGGAAGCAAATGAAATCTTGATCACTGTGGTGACAGAGCACCAAAATCAGCCACCTCAAAGTTACCATTAGGAAAGAAACAGGCCCTTTGGCAGTCTATAGTGGCCTCGATCAACAGCATGGGACAAGACAAGAACACAGTCACCAAATGCAAGATACGCTGGCATAACTATAAGCGCAGGGCAAAGGAGAAACTGGCCAACGACCTGAAGGCAGCCATGCAGACTGGAGGTGGAAGCACTGCATCACAGGAGGAGCAGGATGCCTTGAAGAAGTGGGTGGTAGATGCCATCCCAGAGGAGCTGGTAGCAGGAGTTCCTGGACAAGACAGTTCAGCTCATGAGGTACAAGACCTACAGTGTAAGTTACAACAAGGGCAATGTGGGAAAAAGGTCACGTTGTGCAGTGCAGCTAGCTAGGTCCCAGCACTTCACTTTGCTGTGTGCAGGGCAAAAGGCAGGAATCTGGGTCATGTACCATTAAACATCACATAAATATAAGTAACTCTGCCCAGTCACATGTGGCACACCTCAGTCCAGCTCCCTCATGTTTTTCTCTACCATGTGTAAAGTGCAGCACCAGTCTGTATACTGGCGCTTGTAGTGGAGTTTATAACATGAGTCACCAGAACTACAAGTCCCACAATACAAAGCAAAAAACATGGGGTCTCATTAACAAGAGGGCTGTGCCACCGGAGCGTCACTTTTTATGATGCTTTGGTGGCACAGGCCTCTCAACCCTATCAATGAGGTGATGCAAAGCTACGCTTTGTGGCTTTGCTTGAACTCAAAGATATGGAGTAAGGCAAGCCAGCGCAAAGTGCAGCGTTGCCTTACCCTATGTCAAGGAGACATTCCATGGGCGTTATGGTAGGTTTTCTCATGCAACACCCATGGGGTTTGACACATTCCCAGATTTTCAAAGATCTGTAAACCTCCAAATGCCTACAAAATGTGGGCCTCCCCACGGGAGGCGTGACGAGGAAAAATAGCTTTATTTCTCCTCGTTTATTCCTCTGTCTATGTGTGCTGCCTTCTGCAGCATACATAGACAGAGGAATAAACCATTGGGGTGGTGTTAGATTCTGATGCATTCTGAAAGTTTACGGTCTCTCATAAACCTGGGAATGCTTCAGATTCCATTGGTTTGGTGTGGGAATGCCCATAGCAACACCGATTGAATGCCTCATTCACGCTGTTTAATGCGTTAAAGGGGCACATATTCACAAGGCCATGAAAATCCACATAAAGTGGCTTTACGTGGCCTTGTAAACATGCTGATGCACAATGTGCCACCAAACGTCAAACAAGTGGCATTACAGCGTTGTAAGAGCGCCGGAAGAGCCTCAAAAATGAGGCCCTTGAATAATACAAGAACTCCCACAATTTATCCTTGGCAAGGTCAACGACACCATGGACCTCCTGCCATTCCAGCTCAGAGCACCAAGGAGGCCATCACCACCACCACAGACATGCATCGCTCACCTGAACAACTGCCCCATTCCCTTTTGAGTATCAGCTGGACCAGATCCCCTCTAAGTACTGACCTCAGTAGACCAGCAAAAGAGAGTTGAAGACCAGAAACCCCAGAAAGCCAGAGACTCTACAGAGCTGTCTGGAACCGTGGAAGAAGGAGAGACGCACAACCAGTCAACATTAAATTAGGTTGTCTGCCATCTGAGAAGTCACATCCGTGGGCTGCACAGTCTCTGCACTGGATGACCACGTCGCAGCAGAGCCCACGTTGCTGGGGGTGTGTTTAGTAGAAGTGTCGGGATCCTGTCTCTGAGTGCGATTGTGTATCGTCACCGTCGCTTGCAACACCTTCTGCGTCTCTTTTATAACCTGCTCCAGATTGGGGGTGGCTTGCAGTTGTGGTGGGGGATGCCGTATCCTCCTACGCCTCCCAATCTGACTGGTTCCATGAACGACAGCTTGTTGCGCAGAGCCTTCACTCCCTGTCCGCAGCACCTGGCGACCAGTAGATTGCAGCCAGTTCCAGACCTGTTCAGCGCGTCAATGATTTGCGTGTCAACATCTGAGATCACTCGCAGCCTTTATGGATAGAAGAGAGAGTATTTGATGCCCAACTCTTGGAGGCATCATTTAACCACTAGAGGTCATCCCCTCTGCCTCTGCACCATGTGGCGTAGTCAGGGAAGAAAATAACTGTGTTTTACCTCACCCAGCTTGCATACCTCCCTCAGGAGAAAGTCACGATTCCTGTAGGAGGTGGAAGAGAAAGGGTCTAGGACCTGGTCCCGGCAGCGGACAGCTCACTGCTACTAGATGGGCCCGCTCCACAACAAAGAATGCTGGCAGTTGGTCACGCAACCATGTCTCAGTATATGCCACTGCATTAGCCCATTCTGCTCCCTCTGGCAGACCCAACACCCTCAGGTTCTTATGCTGGGAGATGCCCTCCACATCCTCCGCTGTTCTTTTCAGTGATTTCACACATGCCATGAGCTGCTGCACCTCCAATGCTGTGCTCAGGATATTCAGGGGGAGTTTGGCCAGTTCTTGCTCAATGTCATGTACCTTGTGAGTCAGTTTGTGATAATCTGCGTGCTCCAGGGTGAAGTCGACTGTGATTTTGTCTATGTGGTCCTCAAAGGAAGTGTACATTTGCTCGAATGAGGTATTCGCTGCAATTACAGAGTCTAGTTTGGAGTCCAGGTTGACCTCTTTCACCTGACCCGCGGAACAGCAAACCCCAGCCGCTCAGTACACTGACACGGAGGAGCGGTCAAATGTTGATGCCGCCCCCGTCTGAAGGTGGGTCATCATAGAACGAGACTCCCAGGCACTATGCATGAAATGGGGTGCATTGCAGTGTAGCCATCCGACCCCTCTCCTCCAGTCAGGTGTATGTTAGCCAGGAATCTTCATTCTGGCGGCCGTTGGAAATCTCCCGCACGTGAAACATCCATCACAATGCAGTTATTACAATGCACTACCTTTACATGGCGACTGCCTTTACATTGCATGCCATTACAACGCATGCCATTACAATGTATGTCACTACAACACATGCCATTACAACGCATTATAAGGTAAGTAATGATGATTTTTTTGTTTTAGGGTGGTTATGGGTTTTGGGGTACATGGGAAGAGTAGTTTTTACCCCTATGCTATCCAACAGTTACCCTACTGTTGCACTCACTGGAGGGGGAATAGTCATTTTTACCTCTACACTATTCAACACTTACCCTACTGTTGCCCTAAAAGTATTATGCGTTGTAATGGTATGCATTGTAATGGTATGCGTTGTAATGGAATGCGTTGCAATGGTAGTTTTAAAAAATGTGTTGTAATGACATGCGTTGTAAAATCATGCAATGTAATGGTGCTTGCGATGTAAAAACTGTGTTGTAAAAGCATGCGTTGTAATTGTTTGCATTGTAATGTCAAATATTCCACACGTACATCCAAGATATCACTACCAGGGGGTGAGGAAAGGCAGCACCACCCGTTCACCTCCTCCAAACTAACAGAGGCAGTCAGATTCCGTGTTCCCCAGTGCTCCAGTGAATGAGGGCAGATCAGGCAGCGCACCCAAGGGCCGACAGGCTCATGCCCAACGTGGACCTCCTCCACCGTCAGGCCACAGCAATTCCACAGCACCAGCACTTCCCACTCTGAGTCTCAGTTGCAGGCCCAGTGGGGCCTCCGGCTCCCAAGGACAGTCCGCACGCACATACAGGCATCAGCAGCCATGGTGTCGCAAGGATGGTGCTGCATCACTGTTTATCCCCAGCGATGCACCACATTTCATATATGAGACCCTAATTCAGCATTTCCTCTTCCCTTGGGACTCTAACTGCGCATCCTGGCTGTTGGGAGGGATGAGGGTGTTGTTGACCTGTGCTGTACTTGGCCCTAGCTGTTCCATTTGCATTCCATATTTTTTTTTCATTAGAGATGGATTTATAGGCTATTTTGCCTCTAGAGGCTGAAAAGTGACGTTGGGCCGACTAACATGATTTTTTTTGCTGCAAATTAGCCTTTTGTCACTTTTATCTCGCTAGCGTAAACATTTTTATTGCCTTGACGCTAGCGGTAGCGGCCATTTTTGCTGTGGCTAGCTGATTCTATCGCCATGTAGCGACGTATTGTAAATACGTTGCTTACATGGCGGTGAATTTCAGCGATAGTCAGCGGTAAAAAAAGTGCCGCTCAGCACGTTAAATTTGCTTAGCAGCAATTCTTGTAAATATATCCCTTGGTCTTCAAACCTGTGTGGAATAGATGTCCTAAGCATCATTGTTGACCTGACTGGGAATTAGAAGGAAGCCTGAATGTCAACTAGATTACTCATGTCACAGTCTAACATAGAGTAAGAACAACATATATCTGTTTAATTGCAGAGGATGTACCAGCTACTCCTGACTCGCTGCCTGTCATGAATAAAGATCCTGCTGATGATGACGATGACAGCCTGCCAACCGATGACCAAGACAATCTCCAGGAAACCCTAACGCCATTCGGACACCATCTTCAGTGTCCGAATGGAGTATAGGATGTTTGGTGGTCCGACCACCAGGCATCGTAATGATGCTCTTTGCTGCTAGCATAAATCCACGCACAGCAATTGAAAGATAGAGAAAAGGTATTTACTTGTCAAAGCAAAAGGTAGTTTGGAACTGGAAAAGTGTTCTTTTCTTGTCACAAGTAGTCCATTGTGCTATTTTGTGTGAAGGGACGTTACATAGGTGTAATAGGTACTTGGGCGCAAACATCAATAGTTGTTGACGTAAAGCCTGATCTACTATGGTAGGCAAACCGAAATTTGCATTAAAAAAACCCTAATTGAAATTTACTTGGAGAATTGTGTTCCTTTCTCTAAACATTCCACAGATTGTATGTGTGCTTCACTGTACAGCACACTTCCAATGTTTGGAATGTTTTACAACTTGTCTAGGCATAGGATATTTTACTGGAAAAATAGACGTCCAAAACAAATCCTATGCTAGACATCAGGCACACAGCCAAAGGATGAGTTTGGTGCTTTGAAGTTTGTTTGTGTGGTAACAGTAGGGGTGAGAGCTGTAGGCCATTTATAATAAATATGGCTCTTCAGTGCTGTCTCAACCTTTTGCAACACAGTGCAGCAACTTTGGTTGCTGCAATCCATGAGAAAATAATAAATCTGTCCCAGTGTCACTATATATCTGAAACAGATGTCGCAGGTTCACAACCCTGATTTTCCCAAGCCAAATCAGCACTGAAAGTTGTCCATACATGGGGATATTGGCTGAAAACATGGTATCTTTTAACGTATTTGTGTAATGAAGTTGGGAGTACATGTGTACCAAACGAAGTCAAAGAAATCGACAATACTGTTGCATTGGTACTAACAATGTTTGTGTGTTAGCGTGTAAATTGGATGCAGAAACTGCATTTCTGGTTTTTATGCGAACACAGTTTTATTCACCCACGTCCATATGCACCCATAGCCCAAACACAACCATGACCTAACACACCCATGCTTTATCACACACATGTGCACACAGTCATGCACACACTCAGTACTTCAATGCAATGGAAATAAACTGCCTGCACCGTAATGAATCTCACATGCATTTGATCCCTGTAAACCATCATAATCCTCATGGCAGTTCTGCTAGTGAGAGATAACTGCTCAAAAGGAAAAAATCCTGTTCTTAGCAAAAACCTCACTTTTAGATATGTTTACTCTGCATATTTCTTCCCCCTGGTAGGAAGAGGGAGATTGATTCACATTTTTTTTCTAAGATGACAGCTGCTACATGGCAGGGTGGCGACTGCTTTTTTATGAAAACAGATCTTACCTTTGGATTTCAGAGCAACAGGAACACTCGGTGAAAATTGCAAGATATATATGATTTTAAGAACATGTGTGATCACAAGCCAGAGGTAAATGTGGGATCAGTTAGCACAACACATTTAGGGCCTGATTACGACTTACGTGGTCTTACCACCAGCCTGTCGCGGTCCAGAAAACGCTGCCAAGCCGGCTTCCTGACTGCCATATGTTTGTATGTATACTTGTAAAGCGCACTATCACCTTTCAGGCATCCTGGCGCTGTATACCTCTGTGGAACCCTTCCTGGCTTTCCCTGTGAGATGCCCCCTACTGGGCACCCCCAAGGTGAGGCCAGGCATCCTAGCATTGTGGGGGCCGTTGTGGAGATTAAGCAAGCTATTGCCCAGAGTTGCAGAGTGGGACCCATGATTAGAGTAGGCACCTAGGCGAGAATTATCGAGTCCGTGGACATTGAGCCCAAGATCCTGCCGCGTCGGGAATTAAACCCTGGTCCCGGGCCAGACCTCTGCCTCAGGGCCTGCCGCTCTAATCGGTGAGCCACACTTCTCCACATTATATCCATATTATGAATTTCCTGTGGTGCTGGCGGTGTGCGGGCAGTGGAGACATGGTGGTGGCATGAATCGTCTCTGGATAGGAGCCAGAAGACAGTGCCGGCCATACTAGAGTGCCTACAGCCAGTCAGGTGCACTGTTTCCTTGCATTCTGTTGTGAAGTGAAAGATTGCACTCACCCACCCTGAAGGCACTGGATGGCACTATATGAGCACCAGGTATATTACACATGGCACATTTCCGCTGACTCTTGCATGGCGGTCTTCCTGCCAGGACCAGGTCGGCGGAAAGGCAGGTCCTGATTGGGCTGGCACTGTGGCAGTGAGCTGTATGAGAGCCCCTCTATGGGCTGCCTCTGCTGCCACAGGAGCAGAAATATCAGTGGCAGCGGCAATCCTGAGGTGGTGTTCCCCCTCACTACCTGATCGCTCATTCAGACCGCCAGGGAATGCGGCGGGAGGACCGCCGAAAACACTGTCATTGTAATCAGGCCCTTAGTTGCACTTTTGCATTGGTTAGGTTTACATTTTAAATGGAATAAATTACCCCCTGCCATACATTATGAGGATATTGCAAGTCACCAAGGATTTGCGTGACCTCATAGAATAAAGACACAGAAAGCCGAGTTCTTTTATAGGATCATAGAAGTACGAGGTGACTTGCAGCATTCTTAAAATGTACAAAAGAGGGTGTTTTACTCCTTACTAGTTATGGTCACCCACTCACTCTTCTCAGAAACCTCTTAAATCCTTGGTGTCTTACTACTTAATATGAAAGAGACAGTAAGGGCACATATATGTTGATTAAATCAGAATATGTAGTGCAAAATTAAACACATCAAAAAGCAGTTATTAATTTGTTGTAGAAACATATTAGGACCAGGTAAATGTAAATCAGATTTAAAAAAGGGCTCATGCTTAGAATGAGTAGTAACATGCAGAGAGATATTTTCTTTCTGGTAATGAACCATGTGCAAAAAAACACATGGTGCCATAATTTTATCTTCACTTTTCAATTAAGAAAAACAGTTAACAAGAATAAAAAGTAATTTCTGCCTTTCTATGTTTAAACGTCACTTGTAATGATAATGTCCATCTTTTCACCCTGGCAGCAGGATTGTGACATCACAAGTCAACTTTAATAAGTTATTACAGTACAGTGGCTATGTCATTTCCATTACAAGTGACTAGATAGTATTTAGGGGTGGGCGTAGTTCGCGAAGTAGCGCTACGCGAAGTGCACTTCGCACTACGTGAACTTCACGTAGCACTACGTGAGCTGCGTAGTAGCATGTTCGCACTGTGCAAGATGCATTTTCAATGATTGCACAGTGCGAACAAGCATCCGGCACTGTGCAATCATTGAAAACGGCATCTTGCACAGTGCGAGCTGTAGTTTTCTGCCGCTCGAGTAGACTTTTACTCGAGCGGCAGCTTTCTCAACCACGAACTGGTAGTTTGTCATCGCGAGCAGTCGCGAGCATGCATGACCACTCGCAATGAGAAACCTGACCTCTCCGCGTTGAGAGTCTCGCTGGGATGTCATTTTGCTTGCTCGCGGTCGCGAACATGACGCTGAGGAATGCGAACAAGCAAAAAATTACCGCTGCACTACGCTACGCTGCGCTACGCGTGTTCACACTGTGCTACGTGCAGCTCACGTAGTGCGAAGTAGCGCAAACTTCGCAAACTACGCGAGCGTAGCGTAGTGCTTCGCCCAGGGTTACTAGATACATCAAACTCTTACTGTAATAAGGAAATTAGAGATAGGTCTTTATACTGGGATTGCAGACTTCTGGGTATTATACAGAGATCCAGCTGCCCTTATATTAAACATAAGACCTTTACAGTCTGGTACGTGTCATACTAGCTTTATACATTAAGGGGGTCATGTAAGGCTTTGCAGACACACCGACAAATCTCAGGTGTGCTATAGGAAGCACGCCCACTACACCAGTGAAGGGTGGTCTGGCCTTTTAACAAACCCTGCCACAGAGGCATGGATTTTTTTCCTGAAGGAGCATTCAAAGGTATAATTGAAAACACCTCAGAGGCAAAAACTCTGACAACAATCCCACTATGCCCGTCTGTTAGAGAATTTGCTGTCATATATGTTGCTACAGGTAATGTACCCTCAATTTGGAGGGCACATACCCCCTTTAGAAATATCCATTCCTTGCTGTGAGTTTTCTTCCAGCATGTCATACAGAATGTGTTTTTGTAAGATTTCACACAAGGTGCACCTTCACTTGAAAAAAGCTCAGTGAAATCGTGTAATGCGTAATTTCAAGACAGTTCTCACATTTCATGAAATTAGTGGTTTTTTTTTTAAACATTTGAATAAAATAAAATTGAAAGCACTTTCATATGGAACTCCCTGTCAAATCATCTCAAAGCAATTACTTCCTTGCAAAAATTCAAGAGAACTTTAAAGACCAAGTTGCATAATTATGACAAAGTCACGCAGCGCAGCAAGTCACAATCCTGCGCTGCGAGACACGGAAAGGGCGGGAATGCACCACATTTAAATGAATACCTGCCTTTGTCCCTGCACTGGTGCTATTTTGGATGCCTAGTGCCAATGCAGGCACCCTTGCACCATGGTACAGGAATGCCTGTGTTGCATGCAGGAGTAATTTTGTGCAAAAACGAGGAGAAATAATGCATTTCTCCTTGTTTCGCCAAGTTAAGACCAGGTTTTCCCTGCTCTTAATTTTGGCTCTGCCTCTTATGTACGCTGCCCTTGTACATAGGGGGCACCTTCAAAATCAATGGGAGTTGCGGTGGAATGCCTACCGCAACACCCACTGCCCATCCCTTTCATGCTCATAATAGTGTGAAAGGGGGCCTTATTTACAAGGCAGCGTTAAGCTACGTTAAGTGTCTTCATGCTGCCTTATAAATAAACCTAAACCCCTATCACCAACACGACATCGGAAAAAGTGACGCTGTGGTTGTGATCGGGGCTTGTACATATGCCCCTTAGTTCGAGGAAGCACACACAAAAATTAAGAGCAGGGAAAACCTGGTCTTAACTTGGCGAAACAAGGTGAAATGCATTATTTCTCCTCGTTTTTGCTTTTTCCATGTGTGCTGCCTTGTGCAGCACACATGGAAAAAGCAAACTGCCATGGATTGTTTATGTACAGGAAGGTTCCCCTTCCTGTATATAAAGCAATCTGGAAAAAGAAATGCCATTTTGTGACTTTCATGTGTGCTGCATGAAGCAGCACACATAAAAGTGACAAAATGGCATGTTAGTATTGTTTTATTGTTTATGTGCAGGAAGGGACATCTTCCTACACAAAGCCTCCCCTGCAAGCAGACACCCTTGCACTATTGTGTTGGCGCTACACTGCTAAGTGTAGCTCCAGCACAGGGGAAACGCAAGGCTGCATCATATCTTGCAAATATAATGCAGCCTTGCGTTTCAGAAGTGGCGGATTGAGGCATTAAGCCATGAAGGCTAACGCCTCACTCTGCCATTTCCTCGTACTTGTGCCCTAGTGTGAGCAGCCCTCCGTGCTCTACAGTCCAGACATTACTAAAAAGGGGTTGTATGGGATTTCGTAGAAAAATGATTTAATGGAATACCATTTCTGAGAAACCATTTATTCTAAATGGTTTAATGGAAATTTTCAGTAAGAATGGGATTTGCCATTCTATTCAAACCAATTCATAGAATATGAAGAGGGCCCAGGATTAAATCGCCAAGTACCTCACCGGCAAGGCCCAGGGAGTCCGCCTCCCACCTTCAGCACGTAGTACACTGGGGTCATCGGGCCCATGCCCCAGGGCTCATCCCTCAGCGTGACAATCTTCAATGTCTCCATGACCCCCTCTCCACCATCACATGCGCACACGACCTCATCATCATGTCCTATACCATTGATACCCAGCTGCTCCTCACCCTCACCAAAGACCAAGCCACTCCCAGATCCAACCATCAAGAAGGCATTTGGTCTGTTGATAAATGGATGAACATCAGCCACCTGAGACTGGACTTGGACAAGACTGAGTCATCATCTGAGGATTATCCCCTTACGGCTGGGACTAGTCCTTGTGTCACACCGGCCTAGGCAGCGCACCAGCACACAGTGGCCACGCACGTAAGCAGGTGTTCATCATACACTCCTCGCTCACAATAACCATGCAACTCAACACCATCTCTACCTCATGCTGCAACTCCCTCCGCATGCTGCAAATGATCCTCAGATAGATCCACTCCTAGGCAAGACAGACAGTCACCCAGGTCCACAACAACAGCCGGGTCAACTACAGCATTGCCCTCTACGCAGGAACAACAGCCAGACTCCAGGAGGACTTGTACACATACTGGGGGCATCCTCATCCTCAACATCCCCTGCCACAGCCACATGACCGTCCACCTGCGATACCTACAATAGGCTCACTGTCAACTGCAGGATCACCTTCAGACTCCTCAGCCACACTCAGGAGGCACTCCACAACCCCAGCCCCAAAGACAAACATGGACGTCTCCCATCCAACACCCCATTGCCCCAACTCCGTCCAGCCAACCTTGCCCTGGGCACCATTCATCACATCCACAGTACAACTGCATGTGGGAGATAGTTCACCCACCTCACCAAACAGACCTGGTACTCCTTCCCTGGGCACCTCCACATGACCCATGACCTCTACGCCTTCATGAAACTCTTCCAAACCTTTCTGAGCAGTATGGCAAGCCCCCCCCTCAGCAGTTTGAAACCATCACATGTGAGTATTGCGCTCCATGTATGTATTTGATGATACATTGTGACCTATGTGTGTCCTCGACCGGACTCATATCCCAGTGTATGGAAGGCTTGAGTTTGTGTCACACTCAGGCATACTTTGACATATCCCCACACGTATGTTGTTGACTCATGCTAAATGACTACAACATCAATTTTCCTTGTGATTGTTTTGTTTATTTATCTGTCTTGTGAGTGAATTGTGAGTAAGTGATAGGTGCTGTACAAACATGCCAGAAATCCAAGGTTCATAGAGGGAGATGTGATGCCTTGCAGTTGGGGTCAACAGAGTCCAGACCACAGTGCTTGGCATCATTGTTCAAACTGCAACACAAAGTCCAGGTGCCAGACCAGGTGACCTGGGAGATGCGCATGGCCAGCTGCCTCTCACTGTCTTTTCTGTGGACGACCCACCTTCCTTGAGGGACCCTCATATGCAGACCTTGGCGATGCATGGAATGCTCCATCGGACGATTCCTCCTCCTCCTCCCTCCCTGCTCCATGTTGTCTGTGATCCGACGGAATGAATGGCTTATGTCCCTTTGCACCGCCAGGAGCTCAACCAGTCTTACCTCCATCCATCCTTGGTGTTCTTGTTGACTGGCATGTTGCTCAGCCTGCAGGTTTATGATCTCTGTGAGGGTCCCCACTACCTGGCTGATCTCCCTGGTGTCCCGCCGATATGCCTCCATGATGTTGCGTAGTTCAGACATACCGGGCCCTACAGCTGGCTGGTCAGGTTCTCGCCTCCGCCTGCCGCCACTCCCACCACCCCTGCCTACACAAGCCTGGCCTGCCATTGTGGGCACATCGGGTCGACGGGACCCCTGAGGGATGGCAGTGGTGGTGTTGTCTGCCACCTCCTGGGTACCCTGCGAACCTTGACCCTCATTGTCAGACTGGCTAAGTTGTTCACTGTGGGCAGGGCTCCGAGATGTCTGCTGGGATGTGGCAGGAATGGTGGTGGTGGTTGGCACAGATGTTCCTGTTCCAGGTGCTGCACGGGTTTGGCCACCAGAGGTGCCAGGTTGGTCGGGGTCATCCGTGGAATGGTGAACGGCGTCGCTGTAGGTGGGATCAGGGTCCTGCGTAGCTTGGGACTGTGATTCATCTCCCCCATTGCTGGGGGTAGATTCCGCACGTTGCCCTGTGGGTTGAGAGACAGACAATGTTAATGTCATTTAATGCAACATCCATTTTTCATACACATTGTAGTTGGCACTGTTCCACCTGGTAGTTGTCTATGCTTTGGATTGTCCTCAATGTTCACTTGTGGATGGGTATGTTGTGGGGTCAGATTGATCTGTGCTCCGGAGTCATTGACATGTGGGGGCATATTTCCAATAACTGGCACAGCCCTGCATATCAGCAGGGATTCGTCAGGTATTGTGCACCACAGCTATGCCAGCATGGATGCAACACATTTACAATTCGGAGCACCATGGGGGAAAAACGGCACAGCTGCGACATGCATCTGTGCCGTAGAAGTGGCGCATTGCTGGAGTTGCGTCACCTGCGCAACGCAGCTCCAGCAATGCTCTGTGGGGCCCTATCTGCACAATGCTGCGTCAATCCTTACACCTGCTTCAAGCATGCGCAGGGTTTTGACGCAGCATGTGCTTAAAAGTGACTGAGTGAAATCTTGTAGATTTCACATGGTCACTTTTGGCAGGCGTTGCTGCGCTGTAATGGCTACCCGCGCCAGAACACCTACTTCTGGTGCAGGGCTTTAGAACGTGACACATCTCCCAGATACGTCACCTTGTAAATAACCAGCACCATGGTGCCACTTTAGTGCCGCTGCAGCATCACAAAGGTGACGCAACGGCGGCGTGAAAGAAGCGCAAGGGGCTTGTGAATCTGCACCATGTATTTTTCGCTTGGATGCTTCAGCAGATCAGTATTGGTTTTGTTGTGTTACATGACCATTGTGGCAGTGGGCCACTCCATTGCCTGTCCCAGGAGCGCATGTTTGTGTAAGGAGTGTGTGTGACAGGCCGTGCTGGTAGTTGAAGTCTGAGTTGGAACTGGGCTTTCCTCGTGGTGTGGCTGTCCCTCCATGGAGCATGCTGCCATGACAATTGAGGATTCAATCAATGTGGAATCTTCCGAATATAATAGGCCATTTCAAATGTTCACATTCCAAGGCCTGTAAAATGACAATAGAAACCAAGCGATTCACATACAGGAACCATGTCATCCAAATCAAGTCACACAGTAACTGTAATTCCAAGGACGTCATATACGCGATCCTGTGTCCCTGTAATCTAGTATATGTGGGACAAACTGTCATGTATTCCTATAGGTTCTGAATCGATCCCCCTATTCCTGACCCTATTCTAGTTAAACAAACCAACAAGTTAACTAGCAGTCAGCCCATGAGGCAGAAAACCCCCATGATGCAGATACCGTTATCTGACGCAGTCACACTACGGCACAGGAACGTGTTATCTGATTAGGTCATAACGCTTGCGATCTAGTTAGACAAGCGATATTCCTCCAGCCCCTGATAAGGCATACGGAGTTCTCATAACAAATCAAACCTATGACAACCTGGGCAAAACCCTGCGGCCATTGTTTTGATTTCACCGAGAACTTTAGTAAAAGAATGTGCTAACGAGCAAATCGTATGACATCTTTATTGACGTATCTATGTCCATCCTTACGTCAATCTCGGCACCTTAAAGGTATAAATATTACCGATCTTGCCATAGGCAAACACACGCGTGGTGACGAGACGGAGCAGCCATACTTGCCGAAGCCAAGAGCAGAGCAGACCCCGCTGGCAGCAGCCCCGCCTTCCTGACGCGCTGAGAGAAGCTGCTTTCTCCTGCCGAGAATCCAGCACCGGCGTTTCCGGGTAGCCCTCGCAGGCAGCCTGGAATATCGAGACCAGAGAGAGAGATACCATTCCTCATTCATCCTAACTTCCAGGTACAGAACTGAATAACCCCTCACAGAGAATTCTTTAGTTATTCACTTGGCAAAAACAAACTTAACTTAAACTGTAACTATCTATTCCCGCCCTCGTATTAGACTTAGGTCAGGTACACGGGGTAGGCGTATCTAGAAACACCAGTTGAGTACGTTTAGTCAAATGTATATGTGTATGTAATATATTTTATTCATTTTAAACATCTTATGGCTTAGAAACCATATCAATGTTTTTACAGTATTATTTTATACTGCTGCTCTTAATGTATGCACTTTACTTAACTATAAGTATTGCACTAATATCGATCCATTTCTCTTGTATGAGAAAAGAGACTGATCAATAAATAACACCTTTTTATTGAACACGCCCGTCTCTTCCTTTTCTCTACATTCTGATGAGACTAAGAATGCACGTACTGACTGAGTAAAATAATTTGCCTTTTGTTCACACGACTCTCGAGATTGACTCTTGATTAGGGGCGAGCAAAGTTGTCATGTTCTATGGTTATCAGAAACTAAATCCCTTCTTGTCTAATCAGGGAAGTTAAGTCCTCCTTGAACATTCGAGAAAGTTTCTAGTGAACTCTGAGCTAAGCTGGCAAACCCAAAACTTTAAGTCTAGTATCGACAGTAGTAGACCTAGTTAACGTCTGGCCTAGGCCTTTACTGCTGTAGGTATTATTCCAATGCGCAGAGCCTATTGGGAAGATAGGAACTACACTACATGGCGCCCAACACGTTTGGAAAGGGCGATAAAACTAACGTAAGACATTTAGAGTAACTCAGTCGTGCTTTCTCACTCAGACCCCTTTTCCCATAATACTCCAAAGACGTCTGGAGTGGGTGAAAGGTTATATCCGCCAGACCTCGCAGGAGGGAACTCCTATGTATGGTTCTTGGTATAGTCAACGTTGAAGGATAAACAGTTCCAAAATATTGTGCATCTAACCTTTGTTTCCGTAAGAAACCTGATCTGCAAACAAACAAAATAACCATCCTGTCGGTAAAATGGCAGACAGTGATGAAGAAAGAGAGGCAGTTAGATTAGCAGCTGACATAGCAGAAGCTGATACTGCACTACAAAATGCAGACCCGGAGATAATACTCATCCCGGTCATTAAAAGAAAATCTATAACCTTAAAACTTATAGAAAATGGACTGACACCTAGAGGGGGTACAGTCATATTCGTAATTGAGGCACACGAATATCGGCAGACAGAGGTATACTATTCATGGATACATTTTCCAGCCGCAAATGCTGTAACAAAGTACTTCCACTATTACAAAATAGAGGAACCTCCTAATGAGTACACTCCTTTCGAGGAGGTGGAAGTACCACTCAAATTCCAAGAGCATTTGCTCTTATTTGATGGCGCCCTAAAACATAATAATCACATCACCAGGCTCGGTCCTTTAGGTAGACCAGGAGCAACGTGGCCGGTCTTAGCCGGATACACACCACATCCAGACATCGATGGGATGTCTGCACCAAACCTTTTAACACAGCTAAAACAATTAATAAAAATTCATAGACAATTAGTTCAGTATGTGATGCGGACTTCAACAATTCAGCCAGCGATTAAACTTCCACAGCTGACCCCTCACCAGGGGAACACAAATAAAATTACACCACAGAACATCCAATCCTGCCTAGGTAAAGTACCGGCTAAACGGGAACAAATACCATTCTGGCTAGCGCAAAAAATCACCCAAATAGAGGCGGTGTTTCCTGACACCACCCCGCTAGAAAAACACAGGATTCTGACTATCTGTCTCCCAATGGGAATCGCACCACACATAGAGGACTGTGACACTTGGTGTACAGTCTTTGCTTCCATCTACACAAAAACGCACGGTGTTCCATCCATTTCGGTGATACCAGATGTGCTAAAACAAATTCAAGACGAATACGGTCCAGAACCTGCTTTAACTCTTGGTATGAAATTACTGAAAGACTTCAAACAGGTCTCGGCTATATTATTAGCCAACATAAAAGGTGAAGCAGCAAACGTGGCGATCCGCCAGAGGTTAAAAGAGACAGATATAGCAGACCAACCAGCTGAAATTGCCAGAATCATAGAAAAATCCTATGAGGAACTAGGTAGAGATAGTTTAGGTGGAATACCAGTAAAACCGCAACTGACTGAAAGTCCAGAAAAAATATTTTTTAATAATAATTCACCAAAAAAGAACTGGGATGGAAACAAACAATCCAATCCTAAAGAAAAGAAATTCCAGTCCAGAGGAAGGTCTCCTAGGCGAAGAGAGAAATCTCCGAACCAAAGACACAGGTCACCCCAGAGTGACCCCTCTGGGAAAAGATATAACCTTAGAAATAGGGATAATATAAAAAAGCCTGATAGATATCAAGACATTGATACACGTCCCTCTCAATCTTTTCAGACTTCCTCGCTGAAATCGGAAAGAAGAGGACGATCAGAACAAAGAGAAGAGCACACCAAGTCCAAAGACAAGGAACCTGCTCAACTAAAAAAGAAATTACAATTTCCAAAAAAGAAGGTAGCCAGTATCAAGGTAGTTAACAATGCCGAGAATACTGAGGACACAACTGAAAAACGGAGAGTGGGCTCAGACAATGCTAGACAGCGCAGCAGAAGTGAGCATAGCTCGCAAAGTCCTTATGAATCATCTGGAGACAGTGGACACGAATGAATATCTTCAAGTGGAAACTGCAGACACCAGGGTTAGCAAACCTCACAAGATATACGAGATAACATTACGTATAGAGGGAGATAAGACTAGGAAAATAAGGGGACTATTTTGGGATAATCTCTCCAAGGGCTATGATATCCTTCTAGCTGAAAAAGACTGGCCACCAGAGTTTGTCAGGGAGTGCCCTCATGGCGAAGAAGTAATTATGCCTGCCTTCTCGAATCATATCCCAATTCATAAAAAATACACACTTGCTAGAAAGTGGGCAGTGGCTCTAGCACCTGCTTTATATAAAAATCATGTAGGATGGGATGAGGACTCCCCTCCTCACAAAATCCAGTTAAAATCGCAACCTACTGCACAAAGGCAGTACCCAATTAAGCAAGAAGCTAAAAAACAGGTAAATGAAATACTAGATCAGCTAGAATACCATGGGGTGATTGAAACTTGCACCTCACAAATGAACAACCCTTTGTTTCCGGTCTCCAAACCAGACAATTCTTATCGTCTAGTTTTGGATTACCGACACCTTAACACATGTTGCAAAACTTTTGCAGTGCAAAACTCACACAGTGCTGCACTAATGAATAACATAGTGCGCAAAAAATACAAAACAACCTTAGACATCTAAAATGGATTCTTTTGTCAAAACATAGCACCAGAGAGCAGATATTTAACTGCATTCTCAGTAAATGGCACTCAAAAACAATTCTGTCGGTTAGCCCAGGGGTACAAGAACAGCCCGGGGGTATTCTCAGCGAGAGTAACAGAATTACTTCATCTATATGATGATGAAGCATTATCTTATGTCGATGACATTTACTTAACAGATGATGATTTGGAGACTCACTTGAAAAGAGTGAACACCATAATACTTGGGTTCGCTGCAGAGGGTTACAAATTCAACTTTAAAAAATCCAGAATTGCCCATCTGACAGTCCTATTCTTAGGATATGAGTTATCAAGTGAAGGCAAAAGCCTGGCTGACAATTTCCTAGAGAAATGTGCCGTACTCCAAGCACCTAGAACACTAAAAAACTTACAGTCGATTCTAGGCTTCCTAAATTTCGGAAGAACATACGTTGCAAATTACGCAGAAAGGGTCAAACCCCTTTATGATCTAATTAAACCAGATTTTAAAAGATCCAATTGGACTCAAATACACACAGAAATTTTGAGATCCTTACAAACAGACATGCTAATTAAAACAAAATTAGAAACACGTGATAACACACGCAATCTTGTGATTCGAGTCATCCCAGGGAGATGTGGATTCACATACCTGACCTCTAATGAGGGAGAAAAGGTACCAATTGCATTCAAATCACACTTGTACACAGAAGCTGAACAGAAATTCAGCAACAAAGAAAAAATTGTTCATGCAGTTCAAACCGCAATAGCTAGAGAAAAAGATCAAGCAGACGGTAGACATATCACAGTCAGAACAGCTGAATCAGCCTTTGAGGCATTAACAACACCGTGTAATTTACCAACAACAACATTGGATCCAGAATGGTTACAATGGGTGAATTCAATCACAACGGACAAAGTATACTACTACTTTGATCCAGAACTAGAAGAATTGAAAAATCTAGTATATGAAGAAACATATCCTCTGCCAATCGACATTCTGCCCTGGGGAGAACAAGCATACAACCCCACATGTGAGATTACAAAAGAAGTGTGGCGCGGAGGTAAACTAAAACCTCTATTAACAAAAACACACTCAGTAGAAACTAATTCAGAACAACAAACTGAAATAATAGCATTGAAAATGGCGCTAGATAATGCGGATCGCGAATTCCCGACACTTATAGTGTCAGATTCATATTACTGCGTCAAATCATATAACAGCGATTTGCAGACATGGATTCAAAACGGTTACAAAGATGACACAGATGCACCAATAAAGCAGAAACTGCTCTGGGAACAAATAGCTCTTTTACAAAAAGAACTACCAAAGACTCACGTGACTCACTCACTGAGTCATCAGCGTGATGGCGTTCACGTTGTAGGGAATTCATTGGCTGAAACAGCCGCAGCGGCAGCCACTAAATCGGCTCCCGTAGTTCGAAAAAAGCGTACATTAAAATACATTGACGGTGAAACAGTGCTGGCGGTGAAAACGTCATCAACAGGCGACTGCTCAGCGTTACCGATCAACTATCCACTCAATTATACATACATAATCGATGCAAACTCCGTCCCTTTTGCTCGAATCCCTGGAGTGGGGGATAGAGTGATTCCAAACATGGACAGGAGAAACTTGTTAATCGCAGACGCACACATGGGCGAGGGTCTCAGACACCTTAAACTAAAAGATTCTCTGGAAGAATTACAATCACGGTACTGGTGGCCAGGCATGAGCCTGCGTCATACCATGTTTGTAAAAAACTGCCCAAACTGCAACAGAGATCGCAGTGGGGAGAGAAACAGTTTAATACCTCGTCGTTCTACTCCAGGAAAAATCAGGAGTAAAAAGGAAGGGTTGCGATTAACATATACAGGCTAGTTCCACTTATAATGTAGATCACCAGCACTCGGCTGATGTCCGGACTGTTATACAAAGATTTGCGGGTCTAAATGGTATATACGCTAAGCGCATGCTACGTTTGACTATTGTTTTCACTCAAGCCCTCCAGCCTGGGGGGAAACATGGCCAAATGAGCATAGTCCAGCGGGAATCTTCTCACTTCCTTCCTGAGGGTACGGGACGGTGTAAAGAAAAAACCAAGGCATAAAGCAATCTATAACGGAAAGGATATTAGGTTCGGGAGCTGGGTGGGTCAAACATCTAATAAGTGTCCAACGTAGTCTCAATAACTTGCCAAGAAATTCTCTGAAGGGATTCAGTGCGTACAAATTATTATTTGGAACTAGGATGATGATCTCTGACATTGATAGTCAGACTTCAGTGGTGAAAGAAAAAACCTTTGATATCAAAGACCGTTTGGCTATTTTGCAGGACTTAAACAAAACAAGAAAAGACCTGAGCAACATAAAGTTGAAACAACAGCCAACAACCACTGAAGAACCACCACCTGTCCCAGCAAGACCTGTCTGGATTCCAAAAGTCGGGGATCTAGTCAGGGAAAAGATCGCGGTAAAGAAGGAATTTGGGCCTTCTTACAGAAAAGCAGTTCCTGTCTTGTCTGTCAACGGGACAAGATCAGTTGTACTACCGCCACTTGCTGAAAAAAAGGAGAACCGAGTTGTATCAATCGACCTGGTAAAACCACAACATGTGGCCGATAACAAACAGTAGGCCAAGTGGACTCCCAATAAGTAGCAGAACACCAAGGTTTGCTACCAGTACAGAGGTCCTAACAAAGAGGCTCATCACATTCGAAACGCCTACAGAAGAACAACAAGGACTATGCAGCAATGCAATAGAACTCAGACCTCTGAAAACCCAAATAAAAACATTTAGCAGAGACACACCAATCTATAATGAAGTAACAAGTGAAAATGCAAGAAACAGAAATCCTGAAGCAATTGGAACAATTGACAGAACTGCATCCGGCTACTTCATAAACTTCGATGATTCCTCTGAAGGCTTCAGTGAATCAAAGACACAGCCCTCATCAAAAACCTTTAAAGATAAAGCTAAGGAACTTTTGAAACAACTGAAAGAAACATATCTGATTTCTCCATGGATTGAATTTTGGGTGGGTTTTGGTGCATTTATCCTCATACTTTGGCTCATCATGGTACTTACTTTGGGACGCTTCATTGAGGGAAAATATGCTAAAATGGACACAGCAAGTCAGAAAATCAACTTGATCCTCAAACCACACACATCCTCACACGTCGAGAAAAGAGAACTTTCTTCAGCCAACTTCACAGCCAATCCGATACCGGGTGGGGTAGCCTGGGACAACACTGACTATGAAATTTATGGTCCGGTCGAGATCCTGAAATATCCACACCAAATTAAGATCTCATTGAGTGACTTTGCAAAACCAAACTCATTTGCTGATGATTGGGACTTCGAAAGCATTAATAATATGATGTCTGACTTAGTAATGTCTGCTAAATTTACCAAACATGATTATTTGCAGGGTTCTACAAATTATGATAGTATGTATTGCTATAACCACTATGGTAACCAGTTTTTACATAGATCTGCACAACCTAGAAATGTTTTAAGTTATAATCAATGGGAACATTGTGCAACACCTCCAAAAGGGAGCTCAAGAACCGTTTACGACAAATATTCATATTTTTCAGGTTTTAACACAAGTAATGCTGAAACATTTTATTTTAAATTGTCAAACAAAACAGGGACCAAGACCATGATAACCAACACAAAATTGTTATATTCAGACTCATTCTTTGAAAAAATGAATACTTTTGGTTTTGAATATTGGGACAAAAATGTTGAATTGAAAAGTGTTTGGGGTACAAAAGAATGGCAAGTACAGGGTATAGAAGCTTTGTTTAGAGCCTGCATGATCCCAGAACAAATGATATTTTTAAATGACACTGTTCAACAAACCACCTGTCTTGGCCTAGCCAAAATCAAAGATTTAAATAAACCGTCTATTCCAAAGCCAACAATGTTTAGCAATAACTCTAATACAGATGAAGAGATAGACGTAAACCATATATTAAATCAAAACAGAACACATCCTGATTGGAAACAGTGGTTGATCTGGCCCACAGATACTAATAACTGTCAAGACAGATTCCTGAACAAAACACAGGGGTTCAAAATGACCAGGCCAGACCCTAGATATCCTCAAAGACATCACCCAGGGATAATAACCACCTACAGTGTGGGCAAATTATGCCTTCAGTGGCTACAAACTTCCACACTGGCAGAAATTAAGCAACACCTAACTTTACTTACTGATGGTGCTGACTTGCGTGATTTCACTTTGGGACCACGCAAACAGCGTCAAAAGCGTTTCATAGCAGCCTCTGTATATGCAGCATACAATGAGGCCTGGAAGGTTACTCAAATTGAAACAACAGAGAGAATACGGGAAATTGACCGTATTAATTTGGAAAAATCACTTTCTGTAGTGAACAATGGGTTAATGACTCTGTCCTCCAGAATTTTTTCTTTGGACAGCATTGTGTCTTCAGCAATCGACATATTATCGCAAGACTTACTGTTATTACAACACGGTCAGTCTCAATTGCGTTCTATTGTACAGCTTGGCTGGACGTTACAAAATCTGCGTTCAGGCTATGTGCCTTGGCGTTTAATCAACACAACGTCACTATTCCAAATCTTTAACCTTACTGATAGACAAATCAGTATGGCACAAAAGGGTGCTGATTATACAATCTTGAGCATTGAAAAACTCGAAAGATTACCAGTGACAATGTCAGAACGACCTGTCAGTGAATGGATAATACATGGGATAATAAATATTCCAATCTCAACCTTCAGGTTTCAATACTGCCAAAAATATATACAGGCTGGCATGTACGAAAAATTGGGAAAAGGGTACATAAAAACAACATGGAACCTGCCCTATTCACATGCATGTGTCAGTAATAAAGGACAGAAAGTGTTTCTTAGTGGCAACAATTGTGCTATGTCACTAAGTGGCACACTTCTGTGTAACGGAATTAGTTTGCATGGAGCCTGTGAAGGGAATTCATACAACCTTTCATGTCACCAGCAAGGCGCACCTGCAACAGAAATAGAACCATTCTTTCAAAGACTCTATAATGGGAGTTACATTCTTATTGTAGACCGTAGATGTTGTAGTCTTATGCCCGGGACTCCTTATCTAGTAACTACGACTGCGAAGGTCAAGTGCTGTGGACGCTCATTGTTCCCCAGCTCCTTCCCAGACAGGGAGGCAAGGGCATGGCCCGATTTGAAAATTACTTCTATTCGAATAGATACTTTAAGCAGAATGAAAACAGTGCTTCTTCAGACGCCTACCAGGCTCTCGTCATCAAAAGAAACGTATGATCTACAAGTCGCAAGGACGACTGCAGAGATACATACATTATTATCAACTAATTCCCCCGTATATTTCGCGGAAATCCTGAATGAAATCTTAAATATTTCTGATACCAATGGGGTCTCAAAGGTATTTAAGACAGTATTTTCGATGGCATTAACACCATTCAAAGCCATACTGGGTATTTTTCCAGATTTCGTCCATTCGATTTTTGGCGGACTTCCCCTGATCTTGGGAATAATTGCAGGAATCCTATTCTTAGTCCTTATTTTTCGTTATGGCAACCCATGTCACAGACAAAACTCTTGCGACAAGGGAAGAAACAATCCTAGCCATTGGATACCGGGACCGGATATCAAAAATCCTGGGACTCTCCCGGCTTAGAGACCTGAACATGACTTGGTGTCTATCATTTCGACCAATATGGCAAAGATGTGTTTTACCTGTATTGAGGTGTCTGCTATGCGGAGAAGAATGCGTGTTAGACACCTGTCTGACGCTACAATCGGATGCGCCGATGGATGCAGAAACATTGTTGAGCCCGATCAAGGTTCATGCTTTGTGCTGCCCTCAAAGGCTACAAATCCTGATGACGGCATTCGTGGAAGCTTCACCACTACGATTGATGGGTAGTGAAGTTCAAGATGAAAGCAGCATCGAACAGGTACGACCTTCTGTCAGCAATGCGAATCAGAATGTCAATGGAGACAATCATGCACAAGAATGCATGATTACACCTATTTCCGAGTTAGTGGAACTTTCCCAGGAAGCTGTTGACAGTTTTTTCGAAAGCCTAAATGATATGATGTTCTCACCCGAACAGAAATAGAGACTTTTGAACAAACCCGCACACGGCGTTCCCTGAATTCGGCCTTCAACTTTAAATAATAAAGTCACATGAACTATTTTTCACTCCAGTTCACGGACAGCAACTCTTTCAGAAGCCCCAATTCATTTTTTCGGTTTTTCGGGACACTTATCTTCTGCTTAAAGTAAGAAACTATTCCTAAAGAACTAAGATTTCTATTTTTTAGATACTTTATAGACTTTAGCTGCCCGCTGGTATGTTCATAAATATTTTATTCTGTGATGGAATGGTCTCGAATCTTTTTTCTGTATTTAAGAAACCATTTCATGTGTAATTCTCATATACCAAACGAGCAATAATGTATACAAATGCGATTACTTTGGCATTATTCTACAGCTTGAGTGCATACAATATATATGTCTGCAATTTTTCAGTATATTTGAAGAATTTCAAAATGCATTTATGTATTTTGGGGTGGTAAGGTATACACACTACTCTATAGTATGTTGTACTATGTTATACTATGCCTAGATTAGTAAATATGTCCATAGTTAGCGTGGAGTGGGTGTCATGTATTCCTATAGGTTCTGAATCGATCCCCCTATTCCTGACCCTATTCTAGTTAAACAAACCAACAAGTTAACTAGCAGTCAGCCCATGAGGCAGAAAACCCCCATGATGCAGATACCGTTATCTGACGCAGTCACACTACGGCACAGGAACGTGTTATCTGATTAGGTCATAACGCTTGCGATCTAATTAGACAAGCGATATTCCTCCAGCCCCTGATAAGGCATACGGAGTTCTCATAACAAATCAAACCTATGACAACCTGGGCAAAACCCTGCGGCCATTGTTTTGATTTCACCGAGAACTTTAGTAAAAGAATGTGCTAACGAGCAAATCGTATGACATCTTTATTGACGTATCTATGTCCATCCTTACGTCAATCTCGGCACCTTAAAGGTATAAATATTACCGATCTTGCCATAGGCAAACACACGCGTGGTGACGAGACGGAGCAGCCATACTTGCCGAAGCCAAGAGCAGAGCAGACCCCGCTGGCAGCAGCCCCGCCTTCCTGACGCGCTGAGAGAAGCTGCTTTCTCCTGCCGAGAATCCAGCACCGGCGTTTCCGGGTAGCCCTCGCATGCAGCCTGGAATATCGAGACCAGAGAGAGAGATACCATTCCTTATTCATCCTAACTTCCAGGTACAGAACTGAATAACCCCTCACAGAGAATTCTTTAGTTATTCACTTGGCAAAAACAAACTTAACTTAAACCGTAACTATCTATTCCCGCCCTTGTATTAGACTTAGGTCAGGTACACGGGGTAGGCGTATCTAGAAACACCAGTTGAGTACGTTTAGTCAAATGTATATGTGTATGTAATATATTTTATTCATTTTAAACATCTTATGGCTTAGAAACCATATCAATGTTTTTACAGTATTATTTTATACTGCTGCTCTTAATGTATGCACTTTACTTAACTATAAGTATTGCAATAATATCGATCCATTTCTCTTGTATGAGAAAAGAGACTGATCAATAAATAACACCTTTTTATTGAACACGCCCGTCTCTTCCTTTTCTCTACATTCTGATGAGACTAAGAATGCACGTACTGACTGAGTAAAATAATTTGCCTTTTGTTCACACGACTCTCGAGATTGACTCTTGATTAGGGGAGAGCAAAGTTGTCATGTTCTATGGTTATCAGAAACTAAATCCCTTCTTGTCTAATCAGGGAAGTTAAGTCCTCCTTGAACATTCGAGAAAGTTTCTAGTGAACTCTGAGCTAAGCTGGCAAACCCAAAACTTTAAGTCTAGTATCGACAGTAGTAGACCTAGTTAACGTCTGGCCTAGGCCTTTACTGCTGTAGGTATTATTCCAATGCGCAGAGCCTATTGGGAAGATAGGAACTACACTACAAAACTTAACAGAAAGTAAAACGCAGAATACTGCAGCACTGTAGTCGTATTCGATGCAGCACCCCAGGTGCACCCCTTGTAGAACACTTTAAAGAACACTCCCACCCTCCTGACTCCATGAAATGGATAGTCTTAGAGAAAGTATCGCTGGGACCCAGAGGGGGCGACATAGGGTCACTGCTTAATGTAAGGGAATGCAATATGTTGTTCTTACTTGACAATGTTAATAATGGACTCAACGAATTGAAAGGCACTAATGCACAGTTGGCAGGTTTAACGAGAGAGTGAGATGTCACACCATCCACTTAATATGTCACTATTATTCCCCTTGTTATCTGTGTTAAACATACTGTTGCAGGTCTGTTCCATTTATGAATAACCATGAAGGGTAATGCGATAACTCTACCTGAAGCCTTCTATATCGCTTCTCTAACATGTGCCTAAAGTGTATGTATTGAAGATTATCGAGTTACTGTTACATGTCATCCTTGATATACCTATGGATTTCATATTAGGGTATCTGCTCTAACTACACATACCCATGAGGAACGGTCAACTATCCCTTAAATATGCCTGGTAAATCACCTGTAAAATTATACAGAATGGTATACAACACACATTAGGGTTTCAACCAAACATAAACATGTAGGACTTCTAAATATTAATTCCATATGCCCGTTCAAATACCTGTGATATTATACACAATAACATCCACACATTTAATGCTTCCAGCTTTATTCCATGGATCCTCTGAATCCATAACAACACCCGACTTGTACTAGCTCTCCCACTGACGCCTTACACTTGGAAGCGTCGACCTCTCTCGGATGCTGCCACGTCAGCATGCGAGGATGACGTAGTGCGCTGCAACGTCCTCGCGCTCTCTGCTTTAATAGAGGCTCTGTTCCGTTTCACCACATTTGAAGTGAAGCCGCCGGGAGAGGTAAGGGAGCAGAGATGGTGATACTTTTTGATTTTGATGTTAGCGCCCCACCTTCGGCATAATGTATACATAGGCCGTTAATTTAGTGGTTCCATTCTACCTTTAATGTAACTGTGATCTGGCTCACTAGTTTGCTTGATTCAACCCGTCACGATGTAATGTCCATCCATTTACTTAATGTATCTGTGTATATATGTAGTAATGCCACACATTCTTACGATGCGAGCACACTCTGTCAAGGAACCAACCAGTTTTCGTTATGGCCCCCTATGACCTTATGACTGCCTCCAGCGTGCACACAGCCTTTTTGTTCCTCCAAGTTAGCATGCCACCATGCCCACATTGCCTGATTAATATGGCCTCCAGCGCCTGACCCGCATGACTGCCTGCCACTCACAGCACCTGTCTCTAGGCCCAGGGCGCATACATTCTTTCATTTTTGTTCCTTTAAGTTACTGCGCCACTTTGCCCATACTGCCTGATTATTATGGCCTCTAGCGGATGGCAGTGTTTTTTCATTAAGCACACGCAGGCTCTACATTGGTCCAGCCATCATGTGATTTTTGACCGCACTTTGCGGTTCGTTACCGGGTATCAATCCAACTTGTTATTATTTACTGTCAGTAACTAACAGCCCCATATCATGAGCCCGTTTTTGACAAATTTGCCCCGATGTGAACTGTAGAATTCGACTCTGCCCACCTTAGGCTTGTAGATGTTAATCTCTTGAACACTGTGGAAAAGTGCTTTCCAACAGTCTATTGAGTTTCAGACTTTGTTTTCCTTTCAGCGAATTAGGGATTGTTCCCAGGACCTGCGAGCGAACCACGCCAAAGGAGGACTATTTATATGCCTCCATTTCGTTTCCAGGAGATTCACATCCTGATTCATATTTACTAGCCACTTCAGTTTGATTGAAGTAAGTATTAATTTGTGTCCAATCATATATTTATCGAGCCAATGATGATTTAACTCATATCCTACTCAAGGCCCATTTGTTTTCCTTTCTCTGGTTAGGAGCTTCTTTTCCCTGCCCTACACCCATACTGAATACGGCGGATTCGGTCCCCCGTTTGTACTACACATAGGTATTTATACCCTATCTAGTTATCAAAGCACACACACCATTGTAAATATACCCCTCACACACCGTTTGTCTCCCACAGGTGCTCCCCTAGTCCTGATGAAGACCCCACCACAAGGACCACTACTTATCCTGTAATAAGGGGTCGAAACTTCGACTGCAATCCGAATACAAACTCTAGTGACACCAAACAAGACAAATTTAGGGTCCTGTAGAGTTATGTATTGTAATGGGAACGTTTTGATCATGTATGGAAAAGTATACAGCAAATCATACTGATGTATATATGTCACCACTACTTTTCCTTGTCCCATACCCACACGTGAACACTTTATCCCCGTCTTCCTTTCTTTCCATGTCACCTTGAGCACTGTATATATAAAAGGATCTTTTGCACTCTTGTCTATTGAGCATATGTCAGTCTCATATTGTTAGATGCTTTGATTTGTACTGCATCTGATACTCTTGAACAATACAAATGATACAGAAGTGGATCTAATGACCACATTTCTACTTATGTTGTGTTTTTGTGCTACTGTAAATACATGAATAGTTGTTCAAACTGCCGCGACCACATTGTTTCATACTGTATTTGTCTAACTCAGGTCAGGTAGTATATATGGGTTACCCCCCTTTATATACAACGCCATGACAGTGGTTGTGAGTTCCTGTCCAAGATATCTGACCTTGTTGTCCTGGTGTTTGTGTTTGCACTGGTCACAGGAGGGCCTTGTGCTGCCTACACCAGGGCCCCGTGTCAGCTATCTTGTCAGTACTTTCCCACTCACTGTGCATTGAGCATGGTGCATGGGTGTGTACCTGGGCCATATGGGATGAGGGCAATTGGGCATGGGCGTCCACAGAAATGTTTATAGGGGTGGGTAAATGTTTAACTTCATCACCATCCCCCTTGCAGCCTTTTTCCCACTGCCTTACACACTTCTCCCCACTGCCTTGCACCCTTCTCACCCTCCGCCTTACACCCTTCTCCACCTCCCCCTTGTACCCTGCTCCACCTCCACCTTGCACCCTTCTCTACATTGCACCCTTCTCCCCTCTGCCTTGCATCCTTCTCCCCTCTGCCTTGCACCCTTCTCCACCTCCACCTTGCACCCTTCTCCCCCTCCATATTGCACCCTTCTCCCCCTCCACCTTGCACACTTCTCACCTCTGCCTTGCACCCTTCTCTACCTTGCACCCTTCTCCCCTCTGCCTTGCATCCTTCTCCCCTCTGCCTTGCACCCTTTTCCCCTCTGCTTTGCACCCTTCTCTACCTTGCACCCTTCTCGCCCTCTGCCATGCACACTTCTCGCCCACACCCAATGGAGGGAGCTGCCACCTGGAACAATGGTACCATTTCAAGAGCATGATGGACTAGGGCCGGCCCTGACTGGGCTCACACCAGACACACTGGCGATGCAGGGGGGGGGCAAGAGCCCCCCTTGCCCCCCTGCGTACGCCCATGCAATTGAGTCTGATTTGGAGTCCCACAATGCATTTTGTGACACCCACCCTCCCAGCATACCGAACATCATTTTTGAGTCTGTGCTTCCAGTAGCATGGGACATAGCATGGCCTTGCTTTCTCAATGGGGCATACATATGTTAGTGGCATTAGCGTTGTTTTTGGATGTAGATGTGGGCGGTGGGCGCTTGGGGGTTGGTGCGGGCATTTTTTGTACTTGGGGTGTGGATTAGGGGTGGGCGGAAGTCGCGGAAGGGACTATCGCGGAGAGGCACGGAGATTGAAGCAATTTCCGTGCCTCTCCGTGATATTTCCATTTTGCGAGGCCGCCCGCCGAAACGCCCGACACCCGCCTCCCACTTCCTGCCCGCCTGCCTCCCGCCCGCATTATTAAATTAAATTAAAAGGCTAAATAAAAGTTTAAAGCAAACTTATTTTATTGCGCCGCATCTTCCCGATCCCGGCTTCATTCGCATGCGCAGTTTACAAAAATGAAGCCGGGATCGGGAAGATGGGGTGCAATAAGGTAAGTTTGCTTTAAACTTTTATTTAGCCTTTCAATTTAATTTAATAATGCGGGCGGGAGGCGGGCTGGCGGCAGGCGGGAGCCAGGTGGGCGGAAAGCGGGAGGCGGGCGGGCTGTCAACTTCCTTTCCGCCGTGGAATGGGTGGAAATTTGCCCCGTTTTTCCGCCTTCTTTGCGGAAGGCGGAAAGTGCAAATTTCCGCCCATTCCGTGGGCGTAACGGAAAAGTCCGCCCACCCCTAGTGTGGATGCCATTACCCCCATGTTACATGAGTTGCTTGTGTACTCACCAGGCTCTACGACTCCTTCAATTCCATGTACTCCCACCGGTGGCAGCAGGGCCATCACCTTTTCCTCCGAGGGCTGGTACTGTACTGGTCTGCGGGGACCACCACCTCCAGTGTGCTGGCTCTGTGGGTACTCTTCATCCATTTTCCACTTGATCATCCTCCGCAGATCTACCACCAGGCCTGGCACTCCTTCCTTGTGCGTCTGATGGGTGCAACAGCATTCACCCTATTGACTATCCTCTCCCACAGGCATGTTTTCTCAGCTATGCTGGTCCGTCTGACCAATGCACCAAACAGCTGTGGCTCGACTCTGATGACTTTATCTACAAGGATCTCCAACTCCTCCTTTGTGAACTTTGGATTCTTCTGTGCAGACATGGTGTGGGGTGACGGTGTGTATGGATGTGGGTGTGTGGGTCTGAATGTGAATGGGGGTATGTGTGAAGGTGGATGTGTGCAGTTGGTGGTGTGTTGTCAGTGTCTCTTGCTAATTGGGTATGTTGCAAAGGATCATGGTTTGTGTGTGTGGGCCCTTTTTATTGGTCCACTTGTGGGTGAGGCTTAGTTTGAATTTTTGGTGGGTGTGTTATAAGGGGTGGTTCTGAGTTAGCCCCTCTGTTTGCCTGTTTGGATCTGCCCAGGACATTCATTTCCATGGTTTGTACACTGGAGACGTGTTTTGTAGTGTTGTGCGAGTCGTTTTCACCCTCCTTGTGCTGTTTTACAGTGTCCTTGTGGTTCTGTACGGCTTGTTTACTTGTATTTGCTTCTGTTTATTTGTGTGTCCAAAGCAACGTTCTTGCGGTACGAGTCGTTTTCTACCTCCTTGTGCTGTTTTTAGGGGTTCGCGTGCGCTTCTTCAGTGTGGGTTCGTCTCGTATTGGATTTTGTGGCTCGTTCATTTGCGAAGTTTTCCGTACAAATCGAAGTTCATACGCGACGTTTTCTGTAAGAATCGCATTTTGATTCCCCAGTCTGGATCGTACTTGTCGGGTCGTACAGCATGTTTATGATTCGTACAGTTCACTTTCAGGGTCCGTATTGTACGGATTTTCCCTTGCTTTTCATACGGTTTGCAAAGATTCTGACGTTTTTTTTTCCTACGAATCGTACTACGTGATTCCGACGGATTTGTACGATTCGTACTGAAAGGGCTACGAATTTGAATCGTCGTACGGATTTGTTTCCCGAATCGGAATCGACCCCTATATGTATTAGTTATTCTTTTTAAATGTTTCAATATTTTTAACTATATTTCTTTTAATTATGTATATTGCTTACTTAATTTTACATTATTATTAAAGCATTGAAAAACGATATTTTTGTACTTACCTTTATGTAGATTGGACTTCGATATTTTTGACTTCGATATTTCTGTGTCGGTCGATTTTCAGTCCATCGATATTCTGTCAGACTTTCCCCTGATAATGTTCAACTATAGGCATCAGTGGTTAGGGCAAACCAGTCCAGGACCACCATCTGCCAGCCCAGTGTCCACACAAATCAATGCCCTGCCAAGGGGTGAGTTCATTAAATCAGTTCAAGTTCCTTGAGTAGTCCCCTTTTCTGCTGGTAAAATTCCACAACGGGGCAAAGAGGTCATTAGAGGTCTCACCCTCCCCCTTCAGCTACTCCAACCAGAGTACACCTTAGCTGCAACAAAACAATGTACTCCCAGCAGTAGAAGCCACACAACTGGACTATGTCCATGGGGAGCACATCATTGTGTGCAATGATCCCCTGAACGGGTCCCTAATGAACCCCACAACTGTGGAATCCCAGCTCCTTTTTCCTTTGTAGGGATATATATATATATATATATATACTTACTTCCACCGGTGGCCATTGCTGCAGCTCCAGGCGGCACTAGAACATTTGTTGGACTAACACTCTCTTGACAAACCAGAATTATGCAGAGCTTCCCTATAACCAGGGCAAAAGCACTAGTGTGCACAGAGCACACCAAAGCCATTCGCTTGTTAAATGAATTAAAACTCATTGACAGACACAGCATGCCCAAAGTACTCCTGGTCTCACTGCCTGCCTCTGCAGCACCGAAGCGTTTATTGGACCAACAATGTCCTGGCAAAAGCCAGCAAGATGCCCAGCCTCCCTCTACCCATGAAAAACCACCAATGTGCAGTGAGCACACCCAAGCCAACGGCTTTTTGAACAAAGGAAAACACTTTGGTGGACACAGCAAGCCCAATCAAAGTACCTTTGTTCTGACCATCTGCCCATGCAGCAGCAGACCATACAATGGATTGATGGCCTCCAAGCAGTCACAGGAATCAGCCTTATCATGATAACCTGTGAAATCAAGCAGTGCTGCATATGGTGCCCTAAGGTCTTTGAACTATTGCCTTTCTCCTACTTTCTGAATGGAGATTAAAAAGATCCCCACTGTCTGCCAACTGGTTGCAGTGGGCACATTCTATCCAGCTCTCCTCAATTCTACCAGTCGTGGCCAGTGCAGGTAAGAGCAGTGGGGCATGGTAAGGGGAGTCCACAGAATAGGGAAAAGAACATTTCAAAAAAAGAAAAACACTTTCCTTGCTCTAGCTGCATCGCCAAATTGGAGACGCAGAGAGCGAGAGTGGTTTTATTTACTTTTTTATTTTATTTTCCCTATTTCTTCGTCTGTTGACTTCCCCCGCCCCACTCAGCTCCACTGCCCCACCACTCTTACCTGCACCGGCTGCACCTGAATTCTACCCAGGTCCTTATTGCCTCCACAGGCCAATTGACATCTTTAACAATGGGGCACTATGTTGTGATCCCCGTGCACTGAGTGCCTATTAACATAAGTCACCGGTGACTAGCACTAGCTAGCTGACATGCCACTGTGTTGACTGTACTCCAGTATGAGACAAGGGCTTCTTACTGGTTCCTGCACTGGGAACTCTTAAACCTTCCAGCTGCCCAAGCTGCTGGGTGTAGGAAGCCACTGATCATCTAGGGGAATCCCAGTTGTAACTGATATAGCCAAAAACACTGTTGAGCCCAACATGCACTCGCATTGCTGTGTTGTACTTATTTATTTATTTATTTGTATAGCGCAACTAATACCCTAAGGCGTCAAGGCGCTTGTCATTCAACATCCAACCAGCAAATTTAAAATATAACAGAAGTTATGCCTTAAAAAGCCAATTCTTCAGAACCTTCCTGAAGGAGATCAGGTCTGGTGAGTGTTTAAGTGTGTATAGCAGCTGAGGCCACAATCTGGCAGTGATATTTAAAAAGCTTTTGCCACCCATGTAGAAAGTCATGGTTTGGGGACCTCCACCAACATATATGAAGAGGACGGCAGCATTTTGGTTGGTGTGTACCAACGAAAGTGGTCAGTCAGATATGCAGGGCCCTGGTTGTGCAATGCACTAAAGGCAATGCAAAGTGCTTTAAAATGAATCAGTTTTTTCACTGGAAGCCAGTGTAGAGTATTGAGGGCCACCTTTGCCGTATAGTATTTTAGTAATCTAAAGAGCAGACAGGCGGCAGAATTCTGTATAACATGCAGTTTGACAAGGAGGGCTTTGTTCATTCCAATCAGAAGGCCGTTGCAGTAGTCCAACCTCGATAGGACTAGTGCCAGTACCACTGTTTTCTACAGGTCTAGTGGTATGAAAGGGAACATTTTCCTCAAGACCTTCAGAGAATAGCAGGTAGCTGAGGTAATTGCATTCTCATGGTGGGAAAAGGACAGGGTGGTGTCAAAGATGACTCCCAGATTTTTTGCCTTGGAGACAGGAAATTACTCCTGTCTTTCGTAGCTGGGTCCACTTGCCTGTAGCTGGCCATTTGTGGAGCAGTATGCTTAAAGGTAATACATATTTTACACAGGAACAGTGATCCCTCACATTAACAAATTCTGGTTGTAATTCACATAGAGATATAGGGGCCGATTAGGATGACAGGCGGACTTTCGTCCGCCCACCACCCTAGTGGTGCTGGAACCAGCCGCCAGTGGTGCGGCAGACCCGCACCGGCGATTATTTCCAGCAATGTGGTGGGCGGTTCTCACTGCACCGCCCGCCTCAATGCTGGGAATGCACTGTGTGCATTGTCATGCACAAGGTGACAGGCACCGCGGGGTCTGCCACCTTGTCCATGACAATGTAGGGGGTACCATAGGTGCCCCCCATGTGCACCCCCACACCCCAATACCCTAGGGGCCCGCAACGGGCCACCAAAAGCATGTTCTGCATGCACCGCTGCCCATTCTAATATGGATGGCGGTGTCTAGCAGACATTGCCATCATATCTAGCCCCTTTTCCGCCCGGTCGACTGGTCGACCGGCGGAAAACCGTTGGATGGTCTTTCCGTCCGACGGGGTCACCCCTGCCATACTAATATGGCGGGGGGAAATGGATGGCGGGCGGAGTATGATGTAGGGCGGATTGCCACCACCATGCGGGCGGTGGCGATCAGCCCTACATCCTAATGGACCCCTGAGTGACGTCTATGATTATGTATCAAAAATGGATATAGTAGTTTATTTTGAAAATTACAAAAATGGAGACATGCAAGTGGGACAATTTTCAACAGAAAATTAGAGCTAAACAAACTCAGGCATTTTTATATAGTGGCCGAGAAACAATTTAGTTATTGGGCCACAGAACATACATGGTAGCGCTATAGCACAGACTAATAGCAAAACAAATATAATTGTGTCAAGGTGCTGGAACTCAATGACGTTTTGATCCCTTAACAAAATAATGGGATCATCATCAGGACATGACAATTAGTGCCTGAGAAGAATGCCTGTAGGGGGAAAAAGCGAATGGAAAAAGGGAAGAGAAAAAAGGAGAAGAGAAGGGAGAGATAAAGGAAAATGTTAAAATAGGCACTAACTGATGGTACATTGCTGGTGAAGCATGGTTTGGTGAGGAGCATTGCTCCTAGGTGTCATTGGTGAGAGCAAAAACCTTCAAGAAGAATTGATGGAGTCCTAATACAGGTAATAAATACACCTCTGCCACCTTACTTGGACTCGCACACTGGCTAGGGAGTAGGACTTAAATTCAAACTTGGGGTTTGTTTGCTGGAGCTAAGGGATGTGACCATGGTGGAAACCAAGCAAAAGATGTGCATAAAAATGCCCTACTACAACAGAGCTATGTAATTAACCCAATATGAATAATTGTACAGTCCTTCAATGTGAGCAATTGTAGGCCCGGGTAGCAGCTCGTGGTGCTATCTGCTATTGCGTGGCAGCCCTTGCTCCAACCCTACCATAATTTTGACCTGACTGGAAAGTGCCTTCCCTTGTACAGTTACCACCTACTCATAACTGGGGTGAGATCACAATAAAGTGGCTGAAACCATTCAACTGATTGAACTCCTAAATCGACCCTTTATTCATACCGATTGACCTGCCTTGTGATGCAGACTATGACAAATCACTACACGGATTTACGCCATATTTGGCTTGAAATAATAGCTTTCAAGAAGTTTGATTCTGTGGCCATAGAATATTAATCACAACTGACGTCGATGAGGCAAATGCTCCACCTGTTACATCATATGCAAAAGTTAAGCTAACGATGTAGCCATCTAAACTAACCTGCGCCCCGATAATGGAGCAGACCCTGCCCCTTCAGGTTGAATATTTGATATAAATTATTCAATACCGTGAATTGGGAGGCATGATTGGGTTTGATATTCTTTACGGCTGAAACCGAAACCTAGAAAAATGGTACCTGCTCGATTGTCTACAGCTTTGTGCCCAAGGCATATGCCCCAGAAATATATAAGGAGGGACTGAATAACCCAAGAATTTCCCTCTGATGATCCATGCGGTGTTGTCACAATATGTAATGCTGTGATCTCTGCATACTCCTCAAGCCACCTAATTTACTTTTACAAGTTACGTGACTCTATATGACAGTGTAAGGATATCAATGTGTAGTTGCGGTCATCAGTATTTTGAACGAGACCATCTTTAAAATTAGCGGGTTGAACTTGTCCTTACATTTTTAACCTCCACCCAGGGAGTTAACAAAATGCACTGGGTGTGATGTCAATTATAGAACTTGCTTTTGCTGCCTATTTGCTTTCTGATGGAATACTTTATGCTGCTCCAACTGCAGCAACACTGCCGCTCATTAAGCAATATTGTGAGATTCTGTTACTTCACACATAATTTCAAAGATAACTCCCTGGGCCTGTCATAGATAATGGGCAGCTGTCAGTTTGATGGTTTACAAGTACCTGGGAACCAAGGTCGCTCAATAGCGTGTGACGCTAACAAGCTGCGCGATGAACACGTGGGGTAAATGGAGTCAGGAGCTGCCTGTGAATTAGGCAGGTCGCTCTGGGGCTGTTACCGCACCCCACGCGCTGTAGTGTAACACAGGCCCCCGCTGTGTGGGCGGGCCCAAGTTCCCAGGGGCCCCCTCAGCACAGTACTCTGGCCGGAGATCTCCTGATTGAGTCTGGAGGGGGGTGCTCCAAGTGCCTAGCAGGGGGGGGCTCAAGTTTTGCTACACCAGTGCCCATGTGCTCAGTAGGTCAGGGTACAAAAAAGAGCCGTTGTCTTGAATTTACAAGTACTCCCCGGCCAAGCCATATCCTGTGATATATACCTCCGCCCTTTAAGCAGGAGGCGGTGGCAAACAGTTTTATTTTTTATTTTAGGGAGTAGCAGCACTCCCAGCTCGGATGCTATACATGTGGGTCCTCATTTATGAAAAGTGACGCATCGCTGCGTGAAAACAGCGATGCGTCACTTTTCACTGCGCCCTCCTTGCAACACCAATGATGCGTCATATTTACAGTATGACACATCATTGTGCAAGGAGTTATAGATACGTCAGTATTTCTGACGTATCTGTATGGCGCAAAAGTGACGCATTGCTGGAGTGTGTCACAATAATGACGCAACTCCAGCAATGTATCCTTTCACATGGGGCAAGCCCAATGTGAAAGGTCCTGCGTCAGTCTTACGCCTGCTGAGAGGCAGGCATAAGAAATTGACGCATTTGTGTCCTAGAAGTGGCGCAATGAAATCACATAGATTTCACTGCGTCACTTCTACGACACTTTCTTGCATCAATACGCCCCCTTGCATACATTATACCTGGCGCAGGTATAATGTGGCGCAGGGGTATACAAAGTGACGCATCTACTTAGATGCGTCACTTTGTAAATATGGCACAACAAGGCGCATTTTTTACGCCACTGGTGCGTCACAAAAAGTGACGCACCAGCGGCGTAAAAGTGACGCATAGCCTCATAAATGAGGCCCTTGGTTTCCTACCGGCGCGTAAAATAAACTTCTCTCAATTTGCTCAATAGCTAAGAGGCATGCTCATGCGCCTGGTGTCCTAGGCCCCTCTAATTCAAGGGGCTCAAATCCCACTGGTGGGAGCATAGTGTCTTAAGGATACCTTTAAGAAGTCAGTTCATGGGGAACACTTCCAGGCCCCATTTATGGCTGCTGCAGGCTGCAGTAATTCCTGAAACAGAGTATGAACATGCAGAAAGCCACATAATGGTCGATTTTAGGAAAGGCTAGCCCATTCGTGGAAGAGGTGTGGCGCTGCGGCCAGGGTGCCTGCCTCCGGACTACGGGGTTCACTGTTCGGTCCCTGGTGCTGGCGGCAGGTTAGCCCAGAACCATGTGACTCTGGCAAATAGTTTGTTTAATCTTCCTGAGGGCCCCCAGCACCGGGACACCACTTCGGAGGTAGCTGTGCGCTTTACAAATACTGGAATTTCATTTAATTTCATTCGTAGTATTAGCTTAGTTAGCGCTGGGGTGAGAGCGGTGGTAACCCAGGCATACAGATAACAGGCTTGAGTCATCACCACCAGCGCCACAAATCATGATTGTCCACATAGCAATAATCAAAGAGCAACAAATGTGCAGCCATTATGAGGTAATACTTGGGTCAGAGGCATGTGGCAGATCTGTGATGGGAAACCAGCCTGAAGGTGCACATAGCCTGTCATCCTTCTCTGTTCGACGAAAGGAATAACTCTTGGTCTTTTACAGTAAACCACCAATGGTGGGGTTTAAGCCTAGTAACCCGCCAGTGGGTACAGTATGAAAGCGCCTTAAGCGTTACTTGCAGAATTAATGGGACTCCTGAATTAGGGGGAGTAGAACGCTTAAATACGGTAATAGGTGAGCAGAGCAAGGACGTATCAGACGTCACAACATTCATGATACCAACGACAGACACCTCTCTGGCTCCTGTCCGTAGCACGACTAATGGTGCCCTTCCGCTATTTGTGATGGTGCCTGGTCAATGGGCATTGTAAGAGACAACTGCCAGTTTTCTTTTGTCTGAAGAGGTCATAGATTCCCTTTCAAGCAAAGGAAATCTACTGGGCATAACCCTAATAATTCCAGGGCATGTAACAGAGCTGTAGGAGTTTTATTGAGGAAGTGCAATTAATAGCCTTAAACTCTATGATGAGAAGTTTCAATTTGGACCTATATTTCTGAGAGATCTACGATGCCTAAGTCACTTGTGTTACTCAATTCCATGCATAAGTGATTAGTTGTGACCTAGTAGTAATATTGATCACGTTATTAATGGAAGAGTCAGGCCTAGATTTACTAAATCTTTGCACAGGTGCTCATCAGACAATATGTAATGCTTTGCAGTACAAAGCACTGCAAAAGACAACATCAATCAACTTTACTTATCTAAAGTATTTTAACATGAAGGTTTAGCCTCCCACAGCATCAAACTCAGTTTGTTTCACTAAGTCCCAACCTCCAGTTAATATACGCAAGGGGAGCTTGTTGGAGTGGAACAGCGAAAACATCCCTTGGATATGACACAAAGCCAGATCAACTAAATAGGACAGTGGTGGCTTTGCATCAAATGTTTATGCTAAGGGCCTTATTATGAGTTTGGTAGTCTTCCTGTTGGCCTGCCACTGCAGCGCCAACAGGAGGACTGCCAAGCCCATAGTGCATCTGCCTGCCGGATTACAAGTGTAATCCATGGCGGGCAGGCGGTGCTGCAGTGGTCTCATGGCGGTGGGCTGGTAGGCTCATAGGAGAGCCTAACATACAGTCCGCCACTGTGACAGCACCTGCAGCATGTTCCTGCACGGTGTGGTATGCATGCCACACTGTGCAGGAAGAGGGGTGAAATTACAGGGGGGGAGAACATGTGCCCCCCGCATGAACCCCCATTGCCAAATCCGGCTGTGGTCCCTATTAGGGCCCCTTATTTGCCTCTGCGCCACCCCTTTCATTGTGAGTGCACTCTCATGAAAAGGGCGGTGAAAAGGCAACTTGTAATATACTGCCAGCACCGCCAGGTTCAAGGATCCCGCTGGGTGGAAAAATTAAACAAACCTTTGATTTAAAGCAACTGATCAACTAAAAGAGCATGATCTTGTTTTGCATCAAATCCTTACGCCAATTCACACCAGGCACAAAAAAGGAGGTATGCAGCATATCACTTGAGGATATGAATTTTCCAAAAGAGATGGTATCAACAATTCTTACAGATATAATCAAACTATTATTATATTGATAAAGTGGAGGGTCCGAGCATGTAGAATATATAGACTATGCAGCCATTAGAATAAATGGTGACAAAGTGTTAGGGTGATCTACATTATTTTAGGGACCTTTGGGTATGCATGATTCTGTGTACTACAGTGTTGCTACAACCTTTACTGACAATGTGTCAATTTGAAAGGATACAAGAAGGAAATTCAAATGATCAACTCATCGTCCTTCCATCCAAATGCAAGAACCAGGGTTGAATGTGGCTATGAGAAAAATTTGACTTTGGAAGATACTTTGTTCAAAACAAGACTGGAGGTGTTTTCTCTGAACTTTGCAAAGTATTTCTACAAGAGAAAAGTGAAAGACAAATTGGAATATCTACACTGAGAAGATAAATCCAATTAGTATGGATTGCGAACACAGGAAAAGAAAAACAACGTTTAAGGGAGTGCTGATGAAAGGTGATGGCCCTGCTACCGATTTGTATTAGGTGCATGTCAGTCACATGGCCAAACATAAGGAGCATCCTGCCTTAGTTGGTGTTTTCAAATGTTATAGCAAATATAGTCAAAATACCCAGATTTTTAATAATTTTGATAGGAATAGATTTAGGTACATGACCAAAGAAAACATTGGCAGTGGTTATGTCACTATGATTTTGGACATTCCTTGGGGCACATGGTGTACATACCTGTATAATGTGGATAGCAGGGGCCGTGTTACAGTAAGTGCCCCGTACAGGGGCGTAACACAGGCCCCCCACAGCCCCTGCTGTGCGGGAGTCCTCCGCGCTCCAGGGGCCCCGTCACTAAGCGGAGCCCGGCTGCAAGCAAGCCTCTTCATTCCCAGGCAGGCGGCCCAATACCTACACACATTAACCTGCTAAGCAATATCAGTACGGGTGAAACAGGTAGAGAAGGAAAAGGACTCTGTCTTTTCCTTCGTGCCCAAAGACGACAACAACATTGTCTAGTTCCCCTGCTGCTGGCAGCTGCCCCCACCCCCTTTTTGTTCCCCCTCTCTCCTGAGACTTCAAGAAACTCATATTACCTTCTCTTTCCTCCTTTCGTTTATTTGCTCCCCTGTGAAATGAATCCAAAAAAGAAAAACACTTGCAGGATATGTCGACATTTTTCAATTTCTAAGTGCAGCCTCGGGGTGGAGAGAAAAAAAAACATTCAAAATATGAAAAATAACTAACTAACTAAAGCAAGACAGAGTGGTTGCATGGTGGCCAGATTGAGTTATCCACCCCTTAATACATTAGCGCCACTTTACAGTGTTTGCCAGTGAAGCGCTACTTTTGTTTTCTCCTAGCTCTTTGAACAACATTGTTTTTCCTGGGTTGGGAAAGTGCACTATTCCTGGAGGTACTGAAATACCTGCTTGATGGGTGAATTGGAAAACAAAATGTATTCACAAATGTGGTCTTTTTAAACCACACTGCTTATGTTTTGTAAGGATATAAGCAATGGGCATTGAAACAGGACCCTGCAGTCATGGACTTAACTTTTCAGGCAAAAGCACTCATTAATTTCTGAATAATGAGTGTAAAAGAAAAAAGTAACCATGTTGTTCCTAGTTACATTTCACCTGCTTCACTTAATCTTGCATTCCCTATGAGTGTTTGCTTTTTCTAGGATGCTGTTACATTTTTTTTAGGCAGCATATTGCTCCTATTTAGTGTGTAATTTGAATTGAGTCGCATCGAGGTGTTTATAGCGGGTCAGTGCAGTGCAAGTTTGGTTTCTCTCAATGGGGCAGTATGGTGTTCAGTGGAGGAGAGGATGTGGCACTATGGTCAGAGCTGCTGAATTTGGAACTGGGGAACCAGGGTCAGCCTTCATGACTATTCCACTAAACCACTCCTCCTGAGTGAGCACATTACCATGCTAAACCTTAAAAGGCCCCACAAGATCTTAAAAGCCCTGGTGTCTTAGCACCAGCAGGTGGACCCTAGCAGTGGCGATTGTAGGTTAACCTTGAAGGCCTTTCCTCCACAATTAATTTTGAAGGTCACCTCCAGTCTTGCAGGCAGGCCTATGAAGCAGCACACCATAGTGTGACAGTGACTCTGTCATTGAGGTCACAGGACCCTTGAGCAGGGTGGCTCTTGAGCAGTGTGACTGCACCAGGCACTGACTAGCCGCGGTCTGTGCAGGTAACAGCGGTGGGGCAGAGAGGCCAGGTAACGGGGGATTTCGAAGAATGATGCAGAGGGAAAATTAAATAAATAATTATGTTCACTCTCCATCGCCCTCTAAATCCCCCCTCACCCAGGCCCACCGCTGTTACCTGCATGGACCTCGACTGGCACTGACTTTAGGTGGGGGTGTCGTGTTTGCAAGTATAAAATGGTTTTAAAAACACTTGCTGCCTCCTTCCTGGCCTCCAACAATTTTCGGCAACAATAAAAATGTCATGATAAGGCCAGAGGTTAATGTTCTTATTACAGAGATGGTGTTTTGTCTAGTGGACGTTTTGACTCATGGAAATAAAGTGCAGAGGGTTAATGTGCCTACTGCAAAGCGCACATAATGTAAATAGGTCAGTGGGTTACTGCTTTCGTCAGAGAGACCCATTGTTACTTGCAGTTAATAAGTTAAAATCTTAACATAGAACAGTGAGCTCTTAATTGTTGTGTAAGAGCTGCATGCAAACTGCAAGGTATAAATTAGAGTGTTACGTTTTTTTTCCCCAGTCTTTGATTATCCTAATGTTACAGAAAAAGGGTTGATTTGTGTAAAAATCAATTCTGATTATTAAAGAGAGCCATCAACCATGACATTACGTTTTCAATTCTGAGTTTGTATTTCTCCAGACCAATCACTATTAAACTATGCTGCCTGCTAGTATGATTGTCATGTGACTCCTCCACCTTGTAGTCCTTTGTCTTATGTAGCATTTCCTGTACAGTGATTAACACCCATAAGATTGATTGTCTCTGTGTAATATGTGTAAATGCTCTGACACCCTACATTGGTACTAGTGGTGCTGTAAATTATCTGATACCTTACTATTTTGTGATTTTTATACATGCTAACAGTCTCTGCAAAGATTTTTCCTTATTAGTACCAGTGGAACATACAACTGCAGCAGTGAGAAAAGTAACCAGTCAACCTTTGCAAAGGCGCCTTCACTTCACAGCAGCACAAGTCACATTGTTTAGGAACTTTTGATCCGTTTGAGCTATAAACAATTTACTAGTTAAAAATCATCACATGATGCAGATGATGTATTATGTGGCAAATATGGCAGAGCCATAATTATGTGGAAACCAATTGCAAACTAGGATATTTTGACATTCATGTTTTAACTGCTCTTGGGGAAAAAGGGAGAAGTGCTGATGACAGAAACTCCATGGCTGGGAGACAAATGGCGTGTGATTCCACTTGTAAGGATATTTGGGACATTCTGTGATTGGAAACGTATCCCACTTTGTGAATGTATTTTAATGTCAATAACTCATATAAAACCTTAAGTAAACATTTGCATCCATTGGTTAAAATAATTAACGTAATAAACTGCAACTGGTCAGTGAAATAGGAAACAAATACCAAAAATTGGGATATTTTGCTCTTCCTGCCACACCTCTGACTCTGCCCACTGATCCAATCTACGGGTTATTCCTGCCCTCTGATTCTCCGCTGACAGTTCCCCTACGTTTTTTCCCCCACTTCAACCACTGGATATCACATAGTGTTGGTGTGTGCCCTGAAATAAAATGCCGGCCTCACATGTTTACCTCGTGGGTTACATGAATAAATTCATGGGTAAATAAATGTATAAGAAAATCTGCCACGGATGTTTCAGTATAATGGCTCTGAAGATGATATAATAAGCAGAAATCTGTTACAGCCTTCTTACAAGTTCTTTGTTGTTAGAAAGCAAAACTGGCAGCATCTGCAAACGCCACTTCCATGTATGTACACCACACCCACGATTTTGCCTGGTAGTGGGTCTTATATGTGCACTAATTCCATGCAGTGTTACTGAGTGCAGTAAAACTGTACAGAATTAGCACATATGCAAATACACCATATGTGTGTCCACCAGAAGTCACGCTGGTGGGCATCTTGATCTGTACAACAACAGTTCAGGGACACAGGGGAGGGTGGCTCTGTTTACATTTAGTCCATGCACCCCAATTACTGTCATGGAGGCATAAAACTTCTCAATCATGACGCCATTTTGTGTGTTTTAATTTTTATTACACTGAATGGTTTTCAGTGAAGGAAAGGCTGGTGGTTATCATGGCATGCCGGTGCTGTCTGGATTCATGCTGTGCATGGAGGATGCTCTGTGCAGTAGTGTGCTGGCATGCATGGTGGACGCATTGTGCAGCAGTGTGCTGGCATGCATGGAGGACGCAATGTGCAGAAGTGGGCTGGCGTACATGGAGGATGCGCTGTAGGTGCAACCTACATCAAAGTGTGCCAGACAGAGTGCTTTATTTCCAGGGAGGTACAGAATTTGCAACTCTTCGTTGTGTGACCTGAAGTGTCTGGTGCATCTCATCGTATCACACACCAGATCTTGTGCTTGGATTGCCTGGGCATGACCCTGATCAACGTGTACCAGAAGGGGTGCTCCTCAGACCCTGTGGTTTCCCTGTGTTATTTCCCATTCATCGCTTGTTCCTTCCTGGCACCATCACAGGCCTCATCACAGTGGACCAATTGCCCTCTTCCCACCTGGCCCTCCCAGATATGTCTTGGTGCCTGGTAGGTGGGAGAGTAAGTGACTAGGCTAAAGGAACACTTATGAAAAGGTTCAGAAGCAGTTCAAGACACTGAGTGATCCCTTTGTGCTTCTCAGAACTGGGCTGGTGTCAGAAGGCCGGGCGGAGCCCTGTTTCTAACCAGTTATTGCCCCAAACCTGCTTCTGCTTTACAACCTATTGGTGAACTTCCCGAGTGTCGCCAAGACCCCTTTTGTTTGTGTCTACCACTTGTTTATTCAGACTACTTATCCCCACCTGCTTTCCAGGGACCCAGACTAAGTGTGACTTTGACTGCGTGTGGCCTAGTATCAGGAGGGAGGAGCTGGTGATCTTCCATCCAGGGTGTCGGAGACAGTGGGTTTAAATAGGAGGGTGGTGTGAGACTTGGAGCCATGGGGTCTTCTGGCACCACATTAGGGTGTCGGTGTGTATGTGTACGAGAGTGTCTGTACAGAATGGACTGGTACCTGTTGCATCGTGTAATGGTGCAGAGGGAGTGAGTGTGTGGGAGTGACAGTCTGTGGACCACCTGTGATTAACAATACTAAACGGCGGTGTTGGTTTATATGTTGATTTCCTGCCAAAAGTACATACAGTTTACACTGGTTTTACCTGGGTGGCCCAGGCCTGCGGTGCTGCTAAAAAGTGTTATCATTCTTTATATGTACATATTACTGATGCCGTTGTAGCCTAAGGTGCACCCTTAAACTGTGTTATATTGCAGTAATAGAATTGTGGGGCTGGGCTTGAGACTGACAGCGTGTTGCACCAGATACGTGTGCTGTGTGGGGTTTAGAATACAACTTTTTCTCATGTGTGCATATATTGAAATCCTATCAAAACAATTGGGCCTAGTACTCCTAATAATATTGGCAAGTGTGATTTATGCCCATAAATACATGATATTCATGTTGCATTGATTAATGTGTGTGCTTACTAAAAATGATATTTGGTATGATGTCTCTCTTTTGTGACGTGACGTGTATTTACCGTGGTGGCGTGCTATGCCTTTGCTTTACACATTGCCTTTGTAATAATCCTGAATGCTCAATGCCAAGCTACCCGAGGGAGAGCGTGGGTAGTACAGTTTGTGTAATAACCTGCCCTTGACAGGAGCGGTGGATTCTGCCTGGCTGGGGGTACCCCTTCAGCCAACCAGAAGGTGCTGGTTCCAGCAGTAGTCCCATTCAGAAGTTAACCAGGCTGGGATGCCAGCAGGTAACCCTGTGTTAGTCAATGGGGCTACTAACTTTCCTCAGCAAAATGAGAACTTTTAGAGGTTTTGCAGCTAAGTCATATGTAAACCTATGTGTCATGCTTAACAATATAAAGCTCCCGGCCCTAGTGAGGGAAATCAAAAATCCCATCTCAGGGGTTTGCACTAACACCTGATCCTTTAAAGCAGCATGAAAAAGTTGGCACAGAATCTGTAATCAAGAGAAACATATTTATTAAATTACAACAAGTGAGGCCATGTCACACAGAAGCCGCAGCACTCTGTATGAGATGGTCTGAGGACTGAAGGCCACAGTATCTCTTATATACCCTCACAGGGGCTAAAAAGGGCAGTAGAAGTGCACATAAGAAGAGTTACACACATAGATGGTCATACAGAAAATGCACAGTCGACTAGTAGGAGGAGCTAACAGTTTTGCCAATGCTAGCAAGCACATCCTGACAGTTACAGAATATTAGCAGCTGCAAGCACAACTGAGCATGTGCAAAGTAGAAGGAAGAGGCTAAATATACCGAGCAGAGAACAGCAAGATAGGACTGAGTACATGGTGAGCACATGGCCATCTAAAATGGCTGCCAAATACAAAATGGATTCCATAAAAAGACAAGATAGTCTCTAAATACAGGATGTCTTCTGCTAATGCTTAATCTAATCGCTGCTAAATTACGACAGACTACCCTTTCAGCATTAGCTGAAGACATTCCCATGATCCAATAAGAACATAGAAAATATTTGTACATTCAATTTCACAATTTATCAATATCCTAATTCATTGCTAGGGGAGCATTTTCCAGTCTAAACATTTCACTAAGGGTATCAGCAGGAATCCAAGAAAAACGGGCATTGGATCATAATAAACATACAGACAGTAGGAGAAAGCAATGGCCACTATTATAAACAGAATTATCATTTTTCTTGGCCTGAGCTAAAGCAAATCCTAAAATTATCTAGTAGACATTTTCAGGGCTCCTATGCATTTCAGTGACTATTCATTTTAAATTTCAGAATAGCTAACAGCTCATATCTAATAAAAACATTTTCCAATTGACTGTTACATTTTCCTTTTATGATGGCTAGAACATCAAGCATAAGTTGGCACAGAATCTGTAATCAAGAGAAACATATTTATTAAATTACAACAAGTGAGGCCATGTCACACAGAAGCCGCAGCACTCTGTATGAGATGGTCTGAGGACTGAAGGCCACAGTATCTCTTATATACCCTCACAGGGGCTAAAAAGGGCAGTACAAGTGCACATAAGAAGAGTTACACACATAGATGGTCATACAGAAAATGCACAGTCGACTAGTAGGAGGAGCTAACAGTTTTGCCAATGCTAGCAAGCACATCCTGACAGTTACAGAATATTAGCAGCTACAAGCACAACTGAGCATGTGCAAAGTAGAAGGAAGAGGCTAAATATACCGAGCAGAGAACAGCAAGATAGGACTGAGTACATGGTGAGCACATGGCCATCTAAAATGGCTGCCAAATACAAAATGGATTCCATAAAAAGACAAGATAGTCTCTAAATACAGGATGTCTTCTGCTAATGCTTAATCTAATCGCTGCTAAATTACGACACTAGGGCTCTATAGGCCTTCCTTGGAGTGCACTTACACATACTGGTGGCTTTGCCATTAGTTGTACTGGTAAAGTTGAACTTGCAGTGAGACAACTGTCTTTCCAGTCTGCAGTGGCAGGCAGGGAGCAGGGGCGTAACACATGCCCCCGCAGCCCCTGCGCTGTGGGGGGACCCCAACCTCCAGGGGGCCCCTCCATGCACCCTGCAGGGGGGTCCCCTCAAGTTTCATTATGCCACTGGCCCCGGGGGAACAACGGGTGTTTGCGCCTGCTTTGCGCACCCCCGGGGCACTTTGGTATTACAGACGAGTGCACAAACACTTGTGCGTCCCCTTCAGCAGAGGAAAAGAAGCTATCAGGTTGTTTACGGTGAGTGCGCCACCATCCAGGTGGTACATTGTGAGTGCACCCCATCAGAGCAGCCCTCTGGAGGAAGTAAACAGGTACTATGCCCCCCCTATACATCCGGTTGCAGGAGGGTGCAGTTGCTCTGTGTTTTCACAGTGTAGGTGCGCTTTTGAAGGGCATTAGAGATCCCCTTGCAGGAGGGTGCATTCAAAGACCCTAATCCCCTTCAAAAGTGTACCTACACTGTAAATGCGCTGCCCCCAAGGCAGTGTGAGTTTGCAGCTGCCCTTTGGGCAGCGCATTGATCATCATAGGGCGCATTTTTATTGTTTGCGCCCAGCGCACCTTTTGTAAGGTGTGCCCGGTGCAAACAAAAAAATTGCATAATACAGCCCCATGTGACCATTCATCTTGGATGGGTTGAGCAAGGAATTATACTGAGGTGTTTTGACACATCCAGGTTAGTTAGGCAGCATATGAGTTTGCAGTGCCCATTGAACCCAATTGAAATGTATTTTGCTGTTGTGGGTAAGGCTCCTAGTAAGCTCCTGAGATATTGAGGAATTATCAAACCTGCACTTACAGCACTAGGGACATATGTACATTAAAATCATTAAAATCTAGGAATAAGACATATACTAAACCCCCGTGCTACAGAAGGGAAAGTGTAAGAGATCAGAGGGGTAAGATGTACTATTCCCACTCAAGTCTGTGCAACAGTATGGAAAGCATTGAACTCCGGAGGGATTAAATTTACTATTCCCACTCCATTCTTTGCAACAGTAGGGAAAGGGCTAGCATTTGGAGGGGTTACATTCACTATTCCCACTACAGTCTGTACAACAGTAGGGAAAGTGTTGGACTCTGGAGGAGTAAACTTTACTATTCCCACTCCATTCTGTACAACAGTCGGGAAAGCATTGGAGTTCGAAGGGGTAACATTTACTATTCCCACTCCAGCCGTTGCAACAGTAGGGAAAGCATTGGACTCCGGAAGGGTGAAATGTACTATTCCCACTCAAGTCTGTGCAATAGTATGCAAAGCGCTGGACTCCAGAGGGGTGACATTTACTATTCCACTCCAGTCTGTGCAATAGTAGAGAAAGTGTTGGACTTCAGTGGGGAAAAGCTTACTATTCTCAGTCCAGTCTGTGGAACAGTAGGGAAACGGTTGGAATCCAGAGGGGTAACATTTCCTAATCTCACTCCAGTCTAGGCAACAGTAGGGAAAGCGTTGGGTTCCGGAGTGGTGAAATTTACTATTCTCACCACAGTCTGTACAACAGTAGGGAAAGCGTTGGATTCCAGAGTGGTAAAATGCACTATTCTCACTCCAGTATGTGAAACAGGAAACTACTTCACTTCAAACACATTACATACATGAAACATAACCTTACTAATTTTAAACAAATATAAAACTCTTAATATGAAGTTTAATAATGAACCCAAACATTTTATATAAAAATGGAAAAAAACAATTAACATGATTAATAAACAATCAATAATTAGTTATCAATTTAAAATGCCGTCATGTATTTATTACTGAATTAAATTACCACACTATACCCCCACAAACCTACCAGCCCACATTTCAGATATAACTAAAATAAGTAAATGTAACAATATAAAATTAATTAATGATCAATTAAATAATAATAAATAATGTAGTCATTCATTAATAGTTAACTTCCCACACTATACCCCTACAAACCCAACAACCCACACCTAATATATAACTTTAAAAATACAATTATTACAAAATTGACATATCTATTATTCAATTAAATAATGGATAATACATTAATTATTAAATGTTAAATAATTATTACCTAATGTACTGCCCATCCTAAAGCCCTACAAACCCAGCAGCCCACACCTAATTTATAATATAAAAGATACAAATATTACAAATTGTTTGCAATTAAATCAATTAATTGATTCATAATATATTATTAATTAATAATCACTTAATGAACCTCCCGCCCAATACCCCTACAAACCCAGCAGTTTATATATAAATTACAAAATACAATTATTCCACAATTTGCACATGTAATAATCATTTAATTAATAGTACATTATTCATTCATTATAAATTAATTATTACTTAATTAAGTTTCCACCCTATACCCCTACAAACCCAGCAGCCCACACCTAATAAACAACTTACAAAATACAATTATTACACAATTTACATAATTAATAATCAATTACAGATTTAAATGAAAAATAATTAAGTATGAATTCATTATAATTAATTAACTTCCCACCCTACACTGCTACAAACCTAGCAACCTGCCATGGCAATATAAATCACAGTGAACAATTAATTTGAAAACTTATAAATCACTTAAAATTACAAACTATATTTTGTTATATAATTATTAATTATACAAATAATAATAACAATCAATAATCACACATAAAATGTATATATGTACTCACACATAAATATAATTAATAAACAACACTTTTTACAACTATATTATTGAAAACAATATTAACACAATGATATTATTGAAAACATTCTTACTTACCTTAAAAATCGATTATTCTTAAAAGCGATTTTTCTGCATCATGATATTTTTGTACCACAATATTTTTTCTCTGATATTTCTGCAACTCGATATTTCAAATCCAATATTTTGTCCAAACACCACTATTCCTTGCAGGCCACTATCCCAGTGTATGAAGCCAATCTCAGGGTAATAAGTGACCAATTGAATTAATTAACATTAGACAGGTAATTCTGTGACCCCTTGCAATTGGAAATAGTGCCCCGTGACCTATTAGGACGCAGGTTGCATCCCAAAACTGAGGGGTCTATTTACTAAAATGTGCCAAAACAATGCGCTGCATTAGCACCAGAACACAGCGTCAGTCCAGCATCACATTTACAGAGCGAACATACTCGAAGGCACACCGGCACAGAAAGAGTGTTGCGACACAACGCAAAACAACATAGCATCGCTCAAGTGATAAAGAGAATTGCGCTAGGCAGTACAAAAGTGTAAACACACACCGCAAAGCTAAGTTTCCAATGAAAAATGGAACACAGAGGAGAAAACCAACAGACCCAGAAGAAATGGCAGAACCAACAACTAACTAAGAATTATCTCAAGTGGCCTCACATGAAGTTAGGACAGAAAAGGAAATTCCAATTTACCTCTGAAGAGGTAGTCATATTAATAGCAGAGATGACAAAGTAGCAGCACCAACTTTTTGTGACATCCAAACTACCCCTAGTCAAAATGTCAGCGTTATGGGGGGAGACCCCCCAAAAAATCAATGCAGTAGCCCCCAAAGTGAGAACAGTTGAAGAGGTAAATAAAGGTGGCACGATTTCAAAGGGCACACAAAAGAGAACATTTTATACAACCATCATTGTGAAATGGCAACTGGTGGGGAGCCAGATTGTCACGTCACACTAACAGCAATGGAGGAGCAAGTTTCATCAGTAATTGGACCAGAACTGGCAGAAAAACCTGAAGAGCCAGATACAGCTATGATTGGGGACAATGCAACTACCAGTAAGCGTAACGTCACCATATATATGTTCTCACATATGAGTCCCTATTTCAGTGGTCAGGAGACCGGTGATAAGCATATGGGAGGTCTGACCACCATATCATGATACAACCGCTGGGCTGGCAGTCGGAAACACATTGGGGGCATGCTGCTGCCATGCAGCACCTCCTGCATTCCCGTGCACTGTGTGCCATGCACCATGTCATGGATGGCACATGGAGTACAGATGTGAGTGGGGGTAATACAAGTGCCCCAGGGCCACTTTTCGGTGGCCTACGATGGCAGGGGGCCCTGTTTGGCACCCCCATATCTCTTTCCAACAACCTTTTAATGGTGTGATTCCCGCCATGAAAAGGCTGTTGGAAAGGGATAATGTAATCCCAGTGGTGGTGCCTGCCTCAGCACTGCTGCCTTTCGGGACGCTGCTCTGATTGCCGCCTCATCCGGATCTATGATTCCATCGGAGCCAAAGGATCAGAATACAATGGTCAGACTAAAGGGTTGTTGGCGGTCAGACTGTCACCGACAACAACCATTGTAATCCGGCCCTAAATTAAAAAGTCACAAAATATTTAGCAATAATAACAGTAATTCCACACCAGAACTCCAGTATTAATGTTACACTGATAAATAAGGTCACATGCACCCATAGATCTGTATGAATTGCCACAAAAGCTGAATAACAAAGCCCAAACATTCACCATGTTTCTAAAACCTGTGCAATGCACCATGTTGGGATAGGATATAAAGTGATGCTTTGTACTTGTATAAGCAAAAATCTAGGTGTATTAGCCATAGGAGAAATTGAGATATGGTTGAGTCTAAACATGTGAAGGTACTAACCTACACTTAGATAGAATATATGTCGACAATATAAAAATGTAAAAACGACTCACTTTTTCACAGAAAGACCTTGTTTGTGTGTCCCGTACTTGCAGATCATGCATTTGTACATACTTACCAACAGCATAAAGACAACATTAACATAGATATTTACATACATGCATCCTATCTGCTCAGTGTATCAGGTCTTTCAGCACCTTTGTATCGTGTGCTTTAGAGGCCTCCCCAGTGAACATAGTTATGGAACAAAGGGATCAGAACATTCATTCATCCAAAAATATTACCTAAATACCTACAGGATTTGTTAGCCCTGGTATCCTTGATGTAGGTTTCCCCGTAACCTTTAGCCTCCAGGCCTCCTGTGTTGCTGACATATGTTTGAATCTGCTCTTAGAGCCATGCTAAACAACTTTTGCCAACCAGTGCAAAAGTGGTATGTGTCCGCCTCAAAAACATGGTAGTATTTGCCTTTACCCAATAGGCACATTTACTGTACTTGTAAGTCCCTAGTAAAGTGTCACAACCATCACGACCAGCCCAGCCCCTGTAAACTGGTGAGCGAGCCAAATGCACTGATTGTGCCACCCACATGAGTAGCACATCAAACATGTCTCAGGCAAGCCATTGCACTCTGTGTGTGGAGTTCCAAAATGACAGTCTAAGCTTGCAAATGAAACATTTTGACATGAACAGACATGTCTTCTACTTCATCATTCTCTGAAATGTTGCATAAATACTTTACACTTTGTAAGTCAAGCCTGAATGCTCTGTGCCAACCAACTGGGGGGTTGAGGGCAGGTACATTGAGGGTTGGCCCATATCTTAATTATTCTGACAATGATTGTGTTTGCTGTTTGCTCACACCCCAGTCAACCAACAACCCATTTTACTCACAGGATCATCACACTGTTAGTAGTAAATATTAGAGACCGAATTTGTGCAACATATAAGCAAACTATCTTATATATAAAGGTAAATATGAGCAACCTGCTGCTCCATAAGGTGCACTATGCTGTGACGTTACACTGAAAATGTCTCCTTGCTATTTGGAACATTACATACTTGTACTCATGCTGCAGGTGTATAAATGAAACATGAACATAATGATGTTTCATCTCCATCTTTGTCTAGCAATTCCTACTCTACCTGACCAACCACCAAATGAAGAGAATGCAAATGCGGATTATGTGCCGACCTGGCTTCCCTAGATGACTTGTAAATCATATTAAATGACGTAGAAGCACCATCACAGGAGACTGTTGGCCAAAGTGACAATGATTTCAAAGTGTAACTTCGTAAAGAAACAAAAGCCAAAGAGCATGGAACATTGTGTGCAAATCAATTTGATTTGTATAGAAGGCCCTCACTCACCAACATGGTTGGTGTTATGCTTCATCATTGGGTGAAGCCGAATGCCTCCCCGGTGTGCTGCAAAGCCAGATTTACTGCGGAGCTGGGTTTTTGTGAAGGTAGTGATGAGTGTGGTGAATATAAAAAATGACCAGATTGTGTCTAACAATTTTTTTTTATTCGGTAGCCAATCTGTCATATTAAAATTATGTGTACGGAAAGTTTACCAAATACCAGACAGAGATCTAACCGACCATTAGAAATAGATGGATTTGAAGATAAAATACACAGATCACAGGATCAAACATGTGAATCAGTGCAGGAAGGATTCTCAAACTTGCATGGTGATTTCAAGGACATGATAGAATGTCTAAATCCAAGCAAGTTAGTGCCTGACAAAATAGAAGCTCAGTATTCCTTCTTCAGTGGTATGGACAAATCCCTCATGGATATACATAAAGACTTATTGCCAATCGTGTAGTGGTCGGAGGCAAGATGGCCGCCATGCTGTGGTAGAGAGCAGTCGCATTAATTCCTTCTCCTTGTCCCAGGGATTAAATGGCTGGATATAGGAGCAAAATATGCAGATTTTTCAAGGCGTACTGAGCGCCAAAGGAGTTACTAAAGGAACCACAGGTACAGGCACCAAAGCACTGCAAAGGGTGCTTACAACTCTGAGACTTTTCTACTGTGGACATTTCAAGAAAACGCTGGTCTATGGTATCACTGCAGCCTTGAGAATGGCACAGCGCACAGGCACGATACCAAAAACCATGCAGAGCAAACGTGCAACAACTACTGCATCAAGCGGCGCTATACAAAAGATGCAGTCCAAGAAAAGCGAGAAATCTACAAAGGACAAGGAAAAAGCCGAAAAAGCCGATTCTAAGGCAGCGGCCAAAGCAACTACTCAAGTAACATCAACGGAGACTCCTGGAGGCAAAGGGCACGCACAACAGAGGCGCTCTCATTCGGAAAGCGGGGCAGTAAAACATACGATCACTCCGATCACTGCACCTACCTCAAGTAGAGACTTGCGGCAATCCACGGTCACTGAGGCATTTGCGGGCAAAAATCAACAAGCAATATCGGCCGCCGGAGGTGCTCCAGGTTCAATCTCAACACCGAATGCGGAAACCGTGCTCGCCGACCGCGAGGACGCAAGCATGGCGGCTGCTAGGCAACCAGGGCCTGAGACGCCTACGCTTCAAGCGGGAGCCGCGCAAGGAGCGGAGAAGACTGGCGAGAACGCCAACAAATGCAAGAACGATAATGCAGGCGAAAAAGCTGGCAGAGAGACGGCGAACAGCACCAGCGCCAGTACCTGTAAGCCTAGTAATGGACAACTAAAGGAGCTGACTGAAACGGTAAATTCTGATAACAATATCAATACTAATAATGCTCAAATGCTTGAGGCTCTGTTGGAAGTGAAACTAGCGCCAACACCTGTGGATAGGAGTGTAATGGCACAATCAAACTGGGGGAGTATGAAAAGCATTCAGAGTGATCAGAGCTACACAAAAGTGGCTAAAGGGAGGAGAGTACGCTCCCCAGAGGGGGAACAATTTTACTCAGTGACTGAGGGGTCAGATTCTTCATTGTTGGGGTCAGAGGAGGAAGCTTTGACCACAGATCTTTCATCAGGGTCAGAGTCAGAAAGATCTCTCTCTAGCGAACACAGAGATAAGGAAACACAAAAGAAAAGAAGAAGAACTATGATAAGGCGTGATAGAGAGATGGACAGAGCAGCGACAAGTACAAACCGGAAACTGCTATGGGATTATGGTAGTGCTTCCAAAATGTATCAGGAGCAAGATCTGGGTGTTGCACCTGAGAGTTACCCCTTAAATGACTTGAATGATGCCCCGCCCCAAGCAACTTTGGATGGTATGTTCTCTATGCTGAAGCAAATGCACCTAGAGGCCCGCTTAGAAAGCAGACGAGCAAGGCAGGACACCAAGAAAATACAAACAAGCATCAGGAGAATGAATAGAAAATATGTGGCAGTGGAAGGCAGAGTGGAACAAGTTGAAGAAAGAACTGGAAGGCTTGAGGACGAAGTCACGGATTGGCAGAATGCAAGAACTGAGCAAGGGAAGGTGATTGAGGACTTGCAGTGGAAACTGGAAGGTTTTGAGAATCGCCAAAGGCGGAATAATCTACGCTTTCTGGGCCTAGAGGAAGGACTTGAAGGGAAGGATCCGAGGGGGTTTATGATTAAACTACTAAAAGATGCATATCCGGAGGCACAGTGGCAGTGGGAACTGGAAGTGCAGAGAGCGCACAGATTCCCACTGACACAGAAGGGAGGAAGAGGCGGCAGTCAAAATGGTCTACCTAGGGCAATGCTTGTCTTTTTTGGGAATTTTTTGGCTAGGCAGGAAGTTATGGAGTCTGCGAGACCAGATAGGAAAAAGTCAGTAGAAGGGATTACATTTTTCACGAGACCGGACTTTTGTCACACGACCGTGGAAAGGAGGTGGAAACTTAGGCAGCTTATCACCCCTTTCCAACGCCAGGGTTCCGAAGCTTACCTGATGTACCCATCAAAGTTAAAAGTTGTTACAAAAGGGCGTACCAGAATGTTCTTCTCTGAAGTAAAGGCGGGCGAGTATCTTGCTGAAATTACAGAGTCTCAGAAAGACAGGAAGGGTAGGGAATCAGAACCAGCATAAGACGCATATGGAAATTAATAGGTATATTGGATATTGAATATGGGTTACTAGGGCGGGAGAAGGGAAGCGACACTACTGCAGCGAGCAGTCACACATAGGTCAGTATTGACCTATTTGCCTGTAACAGGGGGGGGTTAGCAAGGGGTGGGGGGACAGAGGGGGGGTGGGGGAGGGGAGGGGGCAGCACGGTGGTGGGAAAAAGGTATGGATATATTCAGCACAAAATAAGAAGCTATATAGACACGCAAAGGTGGCAGTAAAAAACCTAGAGGAATTAGTTTGTGGGCTCTTCTATAAAAACAGATGGCAATAAGAATTGCTACGATTAACATCTGCGGTTTGAATGATGGTGGGAAAAGGCAGAAAGTAGCGGCCATGTGCAGAGTATTAAAATTAGATCTTATATGTCTCCAGGAGACACATGTGAGAGGGAAGGATAGGTATCTTATAGATCAGTTAGGGTTCGAAGTTCTAGCACACACTCTGCAAGATGCTAAAACAAAAGGAGTGGCTATACTGGCAAGAAAAGGACTAATGGTAGTAAAGAGAAAGAAGGAAGATGTTGGCGGCAGATGGGTAATGATAGAAGGAGAGATAGGTGGATGCTGTTACACAATTGTTTCGGTATATGGCTCTAATGAAGATGAACCTGATATATTTGAGTTCTTAGATACTGAATTGTCATTATGGCCAGAACCAATAATTTTGTGTGGAGATTTCAATGTCAATGGGCTAACAGGATTGGGTATGATGGGAGGGGGGATGAAGGGAGATCGCAAGAAGAGAACAAGAAAGGCTATCGCCAACTTAATGAATAATAATGCATTAGTAGATGTATGGTTGGCATATAATTCTACGGGGACAGGTAGCACTTTCTATTCTGCCCCTCATAAAAGCATAGCCAGACTGGATTATTTTTTAGTCTCTAGCCCCCTAGTACTAGAAGTGAAGATAGAAATGATACCACGGGTTTCCTCAGATCATAATCCATTGGTGTTGACCATCTCCAAAAACCATAGTACTAGTCGCAAAGAATACAACTGGACATTCGAAAGGGGGCTGCTCAAGGAAGAGGACTATGTCAGTAGAATGAAGACATGGATTACACAGTTCTGGGAGGCAAACAGAGGCACGGCAGCTACAGGCATGGTTTGGGACGCATTCAAAGCAGGGGTAAGGGGGGAAACGCTGGCTTACACTTTACATAGGAGTAAAAAAGAGAAAATGGAGTTAGCTAGTAGGCTACAGGAGTTAAAAAATCTAGAACAAAAACGTATTCAGCTGGTCACGAATCAGGAATCTCTTGAGCAGATCCTATTAGAAATAGAATTGAAAAAGGCAGAGACTGGGGAGAGATTGGCTAATAAAGCAGCAGCTAATTATCTAGCAAAAAGGAAAAGTTTTATGAATTTAATGAGAGGGTTGGGCATATGCTGGCAGTACGCACTAGACAAGATCTGGCAGCTGGGGAAATCAAAGAAATCAAAAATAAAAGGGGGAAGGTAGTAACCAAGGTGGAAGATGTGAGGGAGGTGTTTAGAGAATTTTATTCAGAACTCTATGACCAGGATGTGGAAAGTAAGGAAGAGGAAATAGAGGAGTACTTGGCTGGAATCCCTCACAAGGAATTGACTCTGGAGGATAAAGAGGCTATGGAATTGCCATTAACATTGGGAGAAATATATTATGCAGTATCGAAACTTCCCTCGGGTAAGGCCGCGGGGCCTGACCAGATACCGGCAGAATTTTATAAAAGATTTTGGGACACATTAGGGATAGATATGCTAGAAACTTTAAGGCATGCACAGATAGGGGAAAATACACCACAATCATGGGCCGGTGCAAGTATCGTAGTTATTTTGAAAAAGAATAAATCGCATTTGGATCCTGGCTCTTATAGACCAATTACCCTTATGAATGCGGACGCAAAAATATACTCTAAGGCACTCTCACAAAGGCTTAGCAGGGTAATTGAGGGGTTGGTATATACAACACAACACGGCTTCATACCGGGTAAAGGGACTACGGAACACACAAGGAGGATGATTACCATTTTGGATGTTACGGGAGCCGCAGGGGATCCTGCCTCAGCCATCTTCTTGGATGCGGAGAAGGCTTTTGACAGGGTCTCCTGGGGCTACCTGTGGAAAGCCTTGGAGTGGTTTGGGATAGGAACAGGCTATATAGGAGCCATAAAGGCGCTCTATATAGCTCCAACAGCTAGGGTGAGGATTAATAGAGGGTATACAGAGGACATACGTATAAAGCGCGGCACAAGACAGGGTTGCCCGGCTTCACCATTGCTATTCGCCCTATATTTAGATTCTTTTCTGCGAAGACTAGAAGGAAACCCTAAAATTCTCCCGATTGGAGTACATGGTCAGGCATATAAGACACTTGCATACGCAGACGACGTGGCAGTGGTTACACCAGACCCAGGGTCAGCTATAATAGAAATTGAACAGGAGGCTGTATTGTTTGGCACATTTTCAGGTTATTCTTTAAATAAAGGAAAAACACAAATAATACAAAACAACCGGGTAAACTATCAAGATATAAGAATAACACCTGAAGTTACATATTTAGGGGTGAAGATCACAACGGAATTAGATAGATTAGTAGAAATCAATATGAGCCCGCTGTTGGGAAAAATTAAAATAAACACAGAAAGAATGAACAACTTACATCTGACCTTAATGGGTCGAATTAATGTCATCAAAATGATAACATTTCCCAAAGTTTTGTATTTATTTAGATCCATTCCCTTATTTTTTGAAAATGTTTGGTTCAGTAAGTTAGAATCAATTTTGAATAAATTCATTTGGGTTAAAGGAAAAACAAGAAGAGCCTATAGACACTTAACAATGGATAGAGAGAAAGGGGGTTGGGGTGCACCGGACTTTAGGCTCTACTATTGGGCTGCAGTGCTACAGTATAGTAGGGTGTTAATAGGCGGGGGAGGTTCGGAACATCTATCAGGCACTTATCCAGGATTACCTAATGTCTATGCCTTATTATTAGGGGAAGAAGCAGAGAATGGATTTCTAAATACAACTGAATTCACGTATTTTAAGCACACAAGATTTAAGACTCTGAAAGCAGTATATAGGATGTGGAAAGGGGTGGCTAAGAAATTTGGGCTAGGTAGATTTAATCACTATACAAGATTATACACAAATAGCTCACTGCCGAGGGAGATTTTTAAAGATGCCATTATGTATGATTGGGATAATAAAGGCATAGTACAAATAGGGAACCTACTGGATAGACAGGGTAATATTGAGCAGTTTGGGGCACTCAAAGCAAAATTTGGATTAGAACAAAACAGTTTCTATAAATATCTCCAAGTGAGGAGCTTTCTAGTACAAAAACAAGGCGGCCCGGTAGGGATGGGACAATGCAAAATTATGGCTTATATAGTAACAACTATCAAATGTACGATAAGACACCTGTATACAGAATTGAAAGAAAACAAAACAGATGACAGGGCAAAATTTTCGCAAAATTGGATGGAAAAGTTGGGGTCAGGCTCAGAAACTTTCCAGGAGTCATTGGATTTGGGTAGAACAGTGCTATGCTCGGCAACTCTCCAATCACAGCATTTCAAAACAGTGTTCTCACTCTATCATACACCGGATAGAATTGCCCAGTGGGGAGGGACAACAGGAATAACATGCCCGCGATGCAATGCGAGTGGTGCAGACATTGTACACATGTTCTCACAGTGCCCACAACTGTTTACCTTGAAGATAGCTATAGAAGAGTTTCTTGATAAAACACTCAATATTAAGATTAAGCTTGTAGATGAATTAATTATTTTGGGGGTAGCAAGTACGGAAGAAGCAATTCCAGTTGAGTTTATTTTTGTTACAATCGCAGTGCTCCGTATCTGTATTGCAAGGAATTGGCTGAGTAAGGCTCCCCCACTATTCTCAGAGTGGATGGCCAGCCGCCTTAACATCTATAATCTAGAAAAGGCAATATACGATAGGAAAGGCAGAAGGGCCAAGGCATTAGGTAAAATAATATGGCAACCCATCACGATGTGGAAATCCAGTAGGATAAACCCAGAATAGTATAAGAAATTAGGATTTTTCCGAGGGCGGGTTTTTTTTTTTTTTTGGGGCTAGGGGATAGGTTTTGTCTCATCTTATTACATCTGCTTGTGATATAACAATTGTATAAACAATGAATTGTATATATAACCACCTGAGAAATTGGAATGCGCTGTAAACATACGAAATTGGAAGGTGCTGTAAACATACGCTGGAATGTATGGAAAAATTTTATGAAAAATTTAATAAATATTAAAAAAAAATTAAAAAAAAAGACTTATTGCCAATCAATAAAAATATGGATATCAACAGCCAGAAAATCATTCAAGATCCAACTTCCTCTTCCTCACGTAGCAATGATGTAGTGAAGCTGACTTCACAATCCAACCACATGATATCCAAATTTGTAGAGTCAGTGAATGGCCTGAGAAAAGATGTGAACTCTGCATTTAATAAAATTGCTGCAGGCCAAGAAGCTAGATTACCGACCGAACCAGTGGCATCAGCGTCTCAGCCAACACTTGTACTCCAACCTACACATACTGATTGTTCAAAACAATCACATGTTGCTCCATCAGAAGATGAAGATTATATTTGTGGAAAAAGCCTAGATAGCACCACTGTTCTAACAGATCAATTTAAATGATGAAGTTGATAAACTTGGTTGTTGAAATAGTGTTTGGTGAAATGTGTTGCTTAAGATGAATCTGTATGTAATTGTACAATTCTTAACTACCATTAAAAAGTGAAGTGCATAACAATGTGAACACAGATATATTTCTAGACACCTTAGACATGTTGGTATGTGTTCACCTAAGGGCCATGTGCTGTCAAATATGAGTTTTTCACTTTGATGTTGTGTAATATGCAGTACTCAGTACGTTTTCTTTGTCAATTGTCATGTAGACAGCACTAATGTGTAGCCTCAACAAAGCACAACAGTTTTGATTAATGTAACTTGTAAATACTAGAAATAACATGCAAGAGACTGTACCAAATGTGTAGGTCAAAAATGTACATGTCATTAATGACATAGGGTCCAATTCACAAAGGTAAACTGAGACAAAAGTCTAAATGTACGACTTTCGGTATTCACAAAGGGCAATTACGAGTAGTAAATGCCCTTAGTGAATACCGAAAGTCGTAAAGTTAGACTTTCTTCTCAGTTTACCTTTGTGAATCGGGCCCCTGGTGCTGTAGGTTGTCTGTTTAAATCATACCAGAATGACCATTAACAAATAATTTATATGTTAACTAACTTAATTTCAGTTCAAAGTATCTAATTCTAGTCTCTTATTAGTCTACAAACTTTATTTGTACCCATATGATGTACAAATGCATGTGAACTGTGTGTAGCAATACATTTAGAACCCAAACACAATTGTCTGGTCATGATACATCTATAGAAACTTTTGGTAATGATCCCTGGTCATTGTCCCAAATATATGGCTGTTACCATCAGGTACCTACTAATACTTTCAGCCTTTACAGAGAGAAAGAGCTGGTTAACATCACTTAGTGACAAAGGGCTGTTTCGTGGGTGGTGCATGGGCATCACATGCATACACCCAAGCTATGTGACGCAAAAAAGCCAATCTCCAAAACAACTGCAAAAGGTTTGGTTCATGACCCCCCAGACAAACTACTCCTCTCGCACAATCAACTTCAAACAAGTTGGAGTGGATTGCAAAAACATACATATGTTCAAAATATGAGAGGCAGGAAACAATGAATGCAGTTGGGACTTTAATAAAAGTAATAAAATCTCTAGTTTGGAAACATTAACAGGAACATTTTGATAAAACAAATATGTAAAAATAACTGTTGTTACATCAAGTAACAGTAACACACCTTGAGCATATACTTAAAAAAGTATTTCCTCTCTTCACACATTTGGACATAGGCTTCCGCATGACCCTGAATTCCTGCAATAAGTTGTGTAGCAGAATTGCATTGTCTCTGCGTGAGGCACAGGCAAAGGATGTAGGTGTCATTCTATTTCAGTGTGTACTGCGTCCCATACCAACATTGGTTCCATGACTTGTTGTAGCTGACACAGAACTTTATCCCATGAATGTTGTTGATGTATTTTGTCCTGGGACCTTCTGATGTTCCTGGGACTTTTCAGTCTTGCGCTCACATCGAAGTTCATCAGCACGTCAAAACTGTGATGCTATGTCCTCCATGTGCTGTAGCTTCATCTTACGCTTTTTCAGCAGCCGCTGTGCAGTACTAACCATGTTTGCCAAAGAGATAGCAGAATATGTGAATTATATTCCACAGTTCCTCACGAGTGTGGATAATATAACAGAATGATATATGGCAATTTATTTCAACTATGGGGGCCATTAGGATGACGGGACCGCCCGCCATAAGGGCGGGGTCCCGTGGGGGGTATTAGGATGCGCATTTTTAACATTGTGGCGGGCGGTGCAGAAAGCACCGCCCACTACAATACTAAAAATGCATGTCATGCAAGTGCATGCACAACGTGGCAGGCACCGCGCGGTGGAGTAGTGTGGCTCACTGGTTAGAGGCAGCAGGCCTGAGAGCAGAAGTCAGCCCGGGACCAGGGTTCAATTCCCGACGCGGCAGGGTTGTGGACCTTGGTCAGCGGACTCGATAATTCTCGCTTCGGTGCTTACTCTAATCAGGGGTTCCACTCTGCAACTCTGGGCATTAGCTTGCCTAATCTCCACAACGGCCCCACCAATTCCGGGGATGCCTGGCTCCACCTTGGGGACTCCCAGCAAGGGACCATCCCACAGGGAAAGCCAGGACGGGTTCCCCAGAGTTATACAGCGCCAGGACGCCCCGTTGCTGGGGCAGCTGTGCGCTTTACAAGTGTACTACATTTACATTTACATTTACATTGTGAATGCACATGTAGGGGGGTACCATAGGTACCCCCCATATGCCTTCCCCACTCCCCCATCATTCTGGGGGCCCACAACGGGCCCCCAAACTGAAAGACCGCATGCCTTTCCGTGGCGGCAACGCCACCACGGAAAGGCACCCTCCTGCCTGCATCCTAATATGAATGGCGTGTCTAGCAGACACCGCCACCATATAAACCCTTTTCGGAAAAGCAGCGGACGGTGTTTCCATCCGCCGCGGTCCCCCCGCCATAGTAATATGGCGGGGGGAAATGGGTGGCGGGCGGGCAAGGATGTCGGGGGCATGGCGTGACATCCTAATGGGCTCCCAGATGTCCAACATCAAATTCATACCTCTTAATATTGTCCTCACATGAAGTCTGGATATTCACTGTCCACGCTACGGAACAGGAAGCAACGTTTCACATGGCAGGCGTTAGAGATCAGATTCTAAGATCATCATGTTACCCAGACAACTCACCTGGTGCAGATGGAGATGTGAACAGGACCACAGGCAAACCACACTTCAACACATGAACTGATGGTCCACACAGGCCTGGATTTTCATGTAGACCCACAAGGCCTCAGCTTTGGCTAGGCTCACACCTGCTCAGTGCCAGAATACTCTCCCACGTGAGAATGCACTCTAAAAATCGGCATGATATAACCTTACATGTCCTAACATTTGCTTGACAATTCCGGGACATTGTTGACTTCTGTTGATCACTCACCTTCATCCTAATCTTCAGTGAATTCACTGGGGTCTCTGGTCCTCATGCCATGATGATAGAAACGATTTTAGATGATGCACATAAAGTTCCTTTAAAAGCATTTTATATGTGCCTTTTGAGACACGGATCACCTTATGTTCATGAAATGCTGCGATTGATATGCCTTACCCCCAGATTTCTTTTGTTAGTGAGTCATTATCTTTATCTTTTGATTCATGTATGAGCATTACATACCATGGGAAAGAAATGAGAATCAGACTTACTAACTCGCATTGATTATTCAATAAATACACCTACAATAACCAAAATCTATATTCTTCGGTGATCAAAATCAAAATTGAGATCTTACGCTTTAGAAATTGAGGGACAGATGTACAAATTTACACAGGTAATGCAGTGCAACCACAAGTAATGCAGCACTGCATTGTTTAAGAATGAGCGTGCAGGTGTACAGCATATTTTCAGGCAAATGGCAATACCCTCCCCACTCCCTAACACTGCGCACAATCAGACAGCCTTGTCTCATGAGCACACCTTTGCACCATAGCGCAAGGGTGTCTTCATGAGTCTAGCATGGGTTTGGGACTGGTAATATACCATTCCAGTACAAAATGCTATGCTTAAACTAACTTTTAACCTTTTGCTACTTTGTATGTGTGCTATCAGTGGAGGACACATGCAAATTCACAGTCAAAAGGTGACATTTGAGCATGTCTATTTGTAATGGGTGCTATATTATGATGCACAGCAATGTTTACTGATGTTGGACAATAGGGTTTGGTGCCACAATCGCAGGATGGAGGCATGGGAACACCCATGCACCAGCCATATAACACCCTCTTGACGCTAAATAATGCAAAGCTGTGTCAGATGCTGCATTGCATTACTTCAAAGGGATTTTTCTGTGCACACAAAGGGCTTGATTACGACCCTGGCAGACACACTGCCAGACCGCCCCATTATGACATTGCCGCAGGACTGGCAGTGTGTCAGTGTCACAGTCATGGTGGTGGCATGCTGTGGCTCTAGGAAAGAGCCTGCAGCCAATACCGGCCATGCTGCAATTACCCCGGCCATTTGGGCGCCCTTTTTCCCTACAGCACGGTCTGCAGGAGAAACAGTGGACGCAACAGTGCCGATGGCATAGGGGCAAACACAGCATGGCACCAGTAACATGTCTCAAGGGCACACTATCCCTGGAGACATGTTTGCATCTCAAAATCTGTCTTTCTACCAACCTTTTCATGGCGCTGTCCCTGCCATGAAAAAGCCATCGGAAAGGCAGGTCGTGATCAGCCCAGCTGTGGAAATGCCTGGACCACTTCCATGGAACGTCGCTGACAATGCCACAACGGTAGCAGAAATGATGGCAGTGGTGGCTGTCTTGCTACAGTCTGCCCACCCAGTTTGTGAACTGGTGGTCGGACCACCAGGGTAGCGAGTGGACAGATTGCCTAAATGCGACTGCTGTTCAAAGACCACCAGGGTCTCATTTGAGTCCTCAGTTTTGTACAGGAAACTAAAGAGTGAAAAATCAGAAGATACACCAGCTTACATATTTTTTGTTATGCAAACATGGCACCAGATCACAGTGTATACACCCTTATATCTTTAACTTTTTACTTATCAACTGGTCCATTCACCTTGATCCCAAGGTGGTGCAGTAGGTCTTGCTCCCTCATAACTATGGCCTGACTCCATATTCTGCACCTGGTGCATCTACCTCTCTATGTCAGTGGCCTGCATGACCCGATAAGCAACCTTGGACCATCTGTTGTGCTGCTCATTCAAAGGGTACCCCTGACCCACTCAACCACCTTCCTGCAACATGTTTGGCAGGTACCGCATCACATGGTGGAGTAGGACAACCAACTCCTCTGCATCAAAGATGGCTTGCATGGCAGGTGCCCCTGTGCTGACATCTCTTTTGCTGCTTGCCTTTGGGATGTTGATTATGATGACTATCACCTACAAAGAAGATGTACGGTATCAGGAGACATGTAAATCAAACACAATTCTACACATACACCAGGATGAGATGACTCATATGCAACACACTCATTAGTGGTACTAACTAAAGATCCACTGGTGCCTCTGAATGCTCCTGAATGTGTGTTCTCCTCACTTTCCAACCAAGAAGAAGATGATGGGTGAGAAGCTGAATTCAGGAAATGGAGCCACATGCCTCACGCCATTATGTCATCTGCTTACATGACTTTGTGTGACTTTCAAATTGGTTTGCATTGCTTTGTGTGATAAATGTGGGTTCAGGGATGGCCACGAAACAGAAACGGCTTTGGTCATGGCGGCAGAGGAACTAAGGATAATACTGGATGCAGGGGAGAAGGCCACCTTGATTTTGTTAGACCTATCGATGGCCTTCAACCCCGTGAACCACGAAATACTAACTAGAAGATTAGCAGAGCTGGGGGTTCAAGATACCACCCTCACTCTACTGTCATCTTACCTAACGGATAGAACTTTTTCAGTACAACTGGGAGACTCAGCGTCCAAGTCTTTCAAACTGCCATATGGTGTGCCACAAGGCTCTTCATTGAGACCGATACTTTTCAATATACATGTGGCTCCTTTGACCTCGATCATTAGGCAGTGTGGTTTCTCGGCTGTCTCTTACGTAGACAACACCCAGATGATGGTGTCAGTCTCAAACAACATGGAGGAGACAGCCGATCATTTCAATTACTGCTTGACTCAGGTAAACACATGGATGCAGTCCAACTGCCTGAAATTGAACGGCGAAAAAAACGAAGTAATGCTGCTAGGATCCGATTCATCCATTTGGTCTCCTAGATGGTGGCCTGCAAATGTGGGTGAATGCACAACCCCAGTCCCTAAGGTTAAGAAGCTAGGTTTTGTCTTTGATGACAAATTGACATTTGACACTCAGACCAATAAGCTTTCCTAGACTTTCTCGTATATTTTAAAGATGATCAGGAAAATCCACCCATTTATCCCTCCCAATGCACTAAAACATTTGTTACAGCCTTGCCCCTCTCCAGACTGGACTACGGTAATGCCCTATTCATGGGGATCCAATCCCAGTATTTACTAAAACTGCAGCGATTGCTGAATGATGCAGCCAGATTAATACTGGATATCCCCAGATATGAGGCAGTCTCCCACAGATTAAAAGCCCTCCACTGGCTTCCAGTGGACAAAAGAATTAAATTCAAATCACAATGCTTGGCCTTTAAAGCTCTACATGGTATAGGGCCACAGTTTCTGAGGAAACACCTAAAATGGTATGTGCCAGCCGGAAGTTTAAGATCAGCCCATTCAAAACTTCTACAAACACCCAAGTTCAAGCAGGTCTGCTGGGGTGGGAGAAGTTTCCTATTAGGGACAGTTAACATTTGGAACCTTCTTCCAATCTCGATAAAGAGCAGCACATCGCTTATGTCTTTTAGAAGAGCACTGAAAACCTGGCTCTTCTCCAACTGATTCCGCCTGTATTTCACACCATCATCACTCTGTCCTACTAACTCTAGCGCCAAGACGCCCTGGGCATTCGTGCGCTGTACACATTTATCAATCAAATCAAATCAAATGTGACGCATACCTTATTTTTGTTGTGCCTACATACTGTGGTCAAAGTGGGCAGCATTGGAGAGGCATGGTGTGCTCATACTTTTAAAGATTTTTTTTTTCTAAATCCCCTACTGTTTGTAAACAGACAACCGTCCTGGTAGGGTTTGTTCCTATAGTTTAAATGTTTCCTTTGAAGTGTCATTCAGTGAGTCTCCTGTGCTGTGAAACCGAATCCGGACAGACAGATAAACATGCATTCCTGCCACGGTGTCTGCTTGCCTGAAAGAAATGCAAATTTATGCAAGGAGTTATTTCTGCAAATGTTAAGGGTAATCTGCAAATGTGAAGGATGTGTGGGACCCAGTTTTGGCTTAAATTGATTGATTTACTCGAACCTTTGTGATGACAAAGATTTATTCTGAGTAGCAGTGCAAAGAGTGACCAGTTGTGTTGTGAAGTATGCACTTTTAATTGTCATGATATATATATAGCACTTACTGCACCCTACTTGTTGAATGGATAGATATGCACAAAATGGTGCATTACTTACAGTCTGGGTATGAATAAACTATATATTGTTTTGAAGCACTATCTTATCTTAAACATTTTTGGCGATTTGGTAGCAGTCTATCTTATAGTGTGTGTATTGCAAGTTGAAAAGAATGACTTACATATTCACAGTACTTAGTGTCATGGGCTGTGACCTTGTAGCACTTAAAATACACGTCATAATTCCCCACTGCACCAACAAAGCTTTTTATTAGGCTCTCTGGTAAACACAGACCTTTGAAGCGCACTCACTAACGAAGGTTCCAAAATGTACTACAGTGCATTTCCCACATGTGTTTTAATTTACGTTTTCATTTACGTTGTACATTATTTATATGTAGCTATCTGATAGTAAAAGACCAAAAACTGTACAGAATATTAATTTTTTTAACACACACTTTTGACCTCACCCCCACGCTCACTGACCACTCCCACATTACGTGCGGCATCACAGTAGCCATTCTATTTTTATTGCACTTCAACCGCTGCCTACATACATAGACACAAATCTGGCAAAGTACATTGCTGTATGTGTACTGCATTGTGCTGGGTCTTGTTTGAAGTCCAACAAGACACTTCTATGTATGCCTTTTAAATAGATGATGTGTAACAAAAGTTTATTGAAGCAGGATTTTGTTACTTTTTAACCTGTATATACCTAGCAAACATGTCTACTATATATCTCCATACTGCATGTACATTGTTTGACTATATAGGCCAGGTTTTTTGGTTGCTTGCTGTGTACAATGTGAAAGTTACACCTTGTGATGTTGTGTTTAGATGTTACACGAGATGTGGTGATATCATTAACATAAGTTACCATTATTTCTACTTTCGGTAACGTGATTTATGGAATATATGTTCCACATATCCATACATGTCCATACATTATACACCTTTATTCGAGGATAATAAACATTTATTGTTTCATTGTACTCAACACACACCTTTTGATGAAAGCAGATTACTTTACATTCTTGGATGTTAAAGGCATGACACGGAGACAGCTCAGATTTCTTATTGCTTTATTGTTTGTAAGACACTTATTAGTTCATTTGATACATTGACAGAGCTTGATTGTATATATTGCACACCACAGCTACAGGATTTGAGCTTTGATATTTCAGGTACTGTCTGTCACATAATGTACATTTCACATGCAGACATTTATATTTGTGTTGTGTGTAGGTTTCATTGGTTTAACATAAATCCTTCATGTGAATCCATTTCTACATGATGTACATCATCCATATTTGGCATGGTGGAATTACTGAATGCAGTTTTTGTTTGTTTCAAAATGTTCATTTTCCCTCTAATTACTATGTTGTGTAGGATGCAACATACCACAATCATTTTGCATACTGTTTTAGGCCTTTACAATAAACATCCACTGGATAGATCAAGACATTGGAATCTTGATTTTAATATCCCAAAGAAACGCTCAATTATTACTCTTATCTTGCTGTGAACTGTATTATATGCTTCTTCTGCATGATTGCTTGGATGAGCAAATGGAGTCATTAGCTATGGCCTGCGAGCATATCCCTCATGAGCTTGTGAGAAAAAGTGTAGATTAATGTTAAAATGACACATGTTTACTGTAAGGAATGTTTTACTTTGACACTTCATACGAAGTACACTTTTATGTTTAACATGGCTAGTACATGAAGAGAAGAGGATTATTACTTCTCATACAAAAAAGCAATTATGACAGACATGTTTCATATATTCCACTTTATGACATCTATGACATATGACCAAGAATGCTAACACATATGAACTGACATACTAATAAATTTTTTATGTAATGCTACATCGCTGTGACTCCACTATACTTGTAAGTGGTTTCCCTATGGATGTTTGTCGTAGTACTTTAATGATACAATCCACATGGAGGGAATAGAGTCCTTTTTATTCCTTTCTACTGCTTTATCTCTATCTTCAGACACACATACATAACCAGCAGTACACCTTGTCCATACATTCCACTTTCAAACAATGATTCTTGAGTGCCGTAATATGAAGTCATGTGCAAACTGCAAAGCCAGGGTACTAGATTACAACATTAATGAAACAGTATTTGTCATCACAAATGGCCTGTACATTCATTGAGTGCAACAGATGTGCTGTTCCAGATGGTGGGAGCAGGTTGGCATGGGCGGAATCTATAGCACCAACAACATGTGTGCAATTTGCTACTTGGTAAATACCTTGCTTCACTTTTTGAATTTGTGGACCAGGTTTGGAGATGTGCTGTGGTATTAGTCTCAATATGGCACCCAGAACTGTTGGCAGTAAGGCAGACAAAGCACCCTATGACACACCAGCAACTAAAGCTTTTGTATTCTGGAAGGATACAGAGGCTAAAAAATGTAGCGTTGACATAAGTTTCACATGTGTTGATATGGCATGTGATTTGGTAGTTGCTGGTTCAAGAGCTAGTGCAATTTGGTAAAATATACATATAATCATGTGCCGGCTTAGTCTATAATTCGTTGTGATTTCTTCCTCATGCTGGCCAAACAATGATACACACTTCTTTGAAGATTTTCTCTTTGTGTTGTCTTCTTCCTCCTTGCGCAATTAGACGACGATTATGTATTGCAATGAGTTTCCCCATTTAACATGCCTTATGACTATTCTTTCTATGATGTTCCTTTTGCAGTCTCTCATTGTTATGGTAAGCCTACTTTTGCCACTGCTATGTATGTGCACTATTTTACTTATGTTAATGACCCATGTGCTACGTTTTGGGGATTTGTGTTCATTTTGTAAATTATGTCTACGCTGGCTTAATCTCCATCTTGCTTGGGAAATACCTTACCACGTTCACTTGCCATACATTTTCGTGATTTTAATTCAAAACAATGCCAGACTTGTTTAGCGCCACACAAGCATTTGAATGTGGTGCTAAACTGGTTTCACGCTATATTGAAAACACATGCATGACTGTCCAACTCTTTGCATCATGCAAAATGTCACGCTAAATACTAGTAAGCCTGGGCATGAGTCCGTAATAGTCAGTGCACATTTTCTGACCACTATTTGCATACTCTCTCATAGTATGGTAAACGGACATAATTAACCCTGGCCGTAGTTTGCGTAGTAGCACTGCACGTAGCTGCATGTAGTATACTTTAAACTACACGTAGTACTGCGTTGCGTAGCTGATAGCACTGTGTACTTGTCTGCACTGTGCAATAATTGCAAATTACATCTTGCACAGTGCCAGTTATAATAAAATAAGTATCTCTATCTTTATGTGCTGAAAATCATATAGTACTTTCACAAAAGTGAAACTGAAAAATTAGCAAGCAGTGAGAGAGGTAATGATTTTGGGATCCTCCCTAACCTAGGGAGAGAACCAAGCAGATGCCTTGAAAATAAAAATCAAATCTTGTTGAACGATTCGGTGGTGATCCCATCCTCTTAGGACCACCCCAAGCACAGTTATTGGCAAAAAAACAATCCCAACCAAAGGCCCTGCAAAGCATTATGGGAAGAGATTACCAGTGGGCAGTGAATATTATAGTATTCAATATCAAAATAATTCTACAAAGAGCTGCAGTTCAACTAGTCGTTACTAGATGTCCCTCACAAGTCAAATGCAAAAGCTTGATGAAAGGGTTTCAATGCTTTTTGCATTTGACTTCTGAGGGACATCTAGTAACGACTATTGCAACTGAAGCTTGATGTAAGAATAATTTCAATTTGTTTGCATTTGACTCGTGAGGAACATCTTGTAACGACTAATTGAACTGCAGCTCTTTGTAGAATTATTTTGATATTGGATACTATATTATTCACTGCCCACTGCTAATCTCGTCCCATAATGCTTTGCAGGACCTTTGGTTGGGATTGTTGTTTTGCCAATTACTGTGCTTGGGGTGGTCCTAAGAGGATGGGACCAACACCAAAGTTCAACAAGATGTGCTTTTTGTTTATGCTCTTTGTGTTCAAGGCATCTGCTTGGTCCTCCCCCTAGGTTAGGGGGGACCCCAAAATCCCCACCTCTCTCATTGCCTAATATTTTCATTGAAAAAGTTCACTTTTGTGAATTGGTTATATGCTTTTTCGCATGTAAAATTGCTTTATCAAAGCATCTGAGGATGTTATCGATTTAGCTGCTACGCTACGTGATTAAGCACAGTTTTTGTACTGTGCTACGTGCAATTTGTGGAGTGTGAATTAGTACAAACTACGTATGCTCCGTTAGCGTAGCGTAGTACTATGCCCAGGATTAGACATAATATCGAACTTAAAATATCAAAATGACATATTATAGAATTTGAAATATCGAATGTACCAAAATATTGATGTAATGTATATCAAAATATCATTTTTTAACACAAAAAAATTGAATGTTAAAATATCGAGTCCAAAATATCATAATTACAAAATATCATTAAGTTGTAAAGGTAAGAAATATCGAAATTGATAATACCGAGTGTCAAAAATATCGAACTGTTCAAATATCGAAATGTTATTAATGTAATAATAAGAAATGTAAAAATATAGTAAATAATTTGTTAATATTTGATAACATTAAAAAAAAGTATATACATTTTAGGAGCGGGATGTTGGGCTATTAGGGGATAAGGGTGGGGAGTGTTTTAAAAATATACCGATTGATAACATTGAAATATGAAAAAAAATGTTGAGAGTAAATAATTATTTATGAATGTTTTTTTAAATTTAGAGACTACAATATTTGAATTTTTTTTTTTAAATTGGAATTTAAAAAAAAATGTGGAGTGCAAATAATTATTGAAGATTTTTTTGTAAATTGAGTGGTTCAAATTTTGAAATAAGTTTAGAAATATAACTTGCCTTTTTATTAATTATTAATAGAAAATTTATTTGTATATGTAATTGGTTTTGTTTCAAAAATATGTTATTTTTGGGGGGAGGAGCTTGGCGGGCATCCGAGATGGCCACGTGAGCACAGCGCTCCCCGGACCCCCGCCGCTCCCGGCTTAATATCCTGCTTTAATCCTGATTTTTGCGAGGATTCATATAGAGGACGTTGGGCTGATCTACCTGGACCTTTCAGAAACTGATTTGGACATCGGGTGCCTGAATTATGCTCAATTGAACTTTTGGGCTCCACCCTCGAAGTGCGCCCGGGACTGGGTGAGGTTCGGTGGCCGTCTTGGAGTTGAACAACAACGGCAGGGGGATTGGTCTTGTGGGTCCCCTTCTTAAGTTTCGGTTTCGTTTCTGCCTCAGACTGGGACATTGGTGAGAGGGTCGGGCCAGAGCTGCGGCCGGGACACGAGTTGGTTGTCTGGCCCTTGGCTGCACTGATCCTGGAGTGGGCTGCCTCTATCCTGGTGATACCCCTCTTGTGGTCCTTTGGTCCCGGGGCCTCCATTTCTGGTGCCCGGTCCGTCGACCCTGGTGGCTTTACTCGTGACGCATCTTCAAAATGGCGGGCAGAGGGGACCGAGAGACGCGCAAGACGAAGACACCTCTGCGCGGGGGTCCGGTTCAATCTAATGTTATGGATCGTTATACCCACTCTAAAGGGTCCCCCGGAGCTGCCCTGCCCGGTCCCATTGCGTCCGACCACGTAGTGGATGCGTCGACGGAGCCCTCTTTGCAGGACATCATGGGCGCCATTTCTGGCATGAGGGAATCCATAGGCCAACAGTACGAAACCTTGGCCCACAAACTTGACACTGTGGCAATTGAGGTGAATTTGATTCGAGCCGATCTCTCCAAGACGAACGAAAAGGTGAAGTCGTTGGATCTCAAATCATCCAGCCTCACGACGGACGTCTCTGATATTCAGACGGAGATTGGCAATCTCCGTAGGGTGAACGATTTCATGACCCGGCACTTGGAGGATTTTGAGAACAGGGCACGTCGCTGTAATGTTCGCGTGGTTGGTGTGCCGGAGAATCCAGAACCCCACTCGGTTGATCTCCTGGTTGAAGACCTCATCCAGAACCACCTTTCTCCGTCTGGCCTTAGTAAATTTTTCACAGTGGAGCGCGCACATCGTGTTCCGGGGGGCCAGGGCAAGCCAGGCGCCCCGCCGAGACCTATTGTTGCAAAGCTTTTCCACTATAGAGATCGGGACGCTATCCTGCAGGCCTCGCGGGTGAAGGGCCCGGTGGCCTTTGAGAATGCCACGGTGAACTTTTATCCGGACTTTTCCCAACAGGTCCAGAAGCAGCGTATGGGATTTCGTGGTGCCAAGAAGCGTCTTAGAGACATGGGGATGCGTTACGCAATGCTCTTTCCGACCAGGCTGCGGGTGGAGTATAATGATCGAACTTTCTTCTTTGATCGGCCAGATGCTGTGAATGACTGGCTGGACTCCCTGCCTCATCGACCTCCTGAGACTGAGTCCGAAGCCCACCCGGGCTGTGGTAAATAAATAAATAATACCCTATTTTTGACTAGACTTATAGCATAACAGATAGCTCAATAAAATAAGAGTCAAGATTCGAGGTAGTAGGAGTTTCTGCAGGTTTATTACAGCATAAGGACAGGATCAGGACAACCTGCGTGGGAATAGGACAATAAGGCCCGGCAGCTGCCGGGGCTGGGTCTGGGATGAGCGCGCTAACATTCAATAACAAAACATTGACTTATATACATAGCGCAAACACATAGCATTACATTGCAGTAGGCGTAGCAGTGGGTGGAGCAGAAGGCGTGACGCGTAGCAGTCGCGAGAGATAACAGTAAAAGAGGTGTAACTGGGCGTATACATAGACATGTGGTGCAAACGTAACAGAATATGTCATGAATGGGCGGAAACTATGGAGGGGGCTACCTAAGGAGCCGGGACCTCTAACCTAATGGTGCGCGAAAACTGGCAATGACGTGTTACTAGGAGAAGCTGGGGGCTACGAACTCTGTGCTAGGAGCAGAGACTAGAGTCTGAAGGGTCGGAGCGACATGTACCTAAACCCTATCTGGTATCTGATGTTTAGGGAACATGTTGATATAAACTAGAAGTCATGAGGGGAGAAGCTAACTTGATTCTAAGACTGGACCATGCATTATTCTACATGTAGTGCGTGATGAAGAATATTAAATGACCATTAAATACAGTATTTCTCTAACATGGAGACGAGAAGGCTAGACAATGACGGAAACTATTGATGCAGTTCAGTAGCTTAGGAATGCAGAGGAGGAGGACTGAACTGATAACTGGAACTATAACATACTTTTGGCAGACTCAGAGGCAGAGCCAAGCTGCACCGGGCACTGCGAGGCAGGAAGTAAGTGAAGGGTCGAGGATACAGGTGGGGGCTGTATCGCTCCTCAGCGAGGCTTTCAGGAGACAGGAGCTGAATCTGTGGTCCGGGCCCTTTTGAGGCCTAGAAACGGGGATTTTATAATGGAATAACGTGCACACTAAGAAACGTGGCAACATTACTTTACATAGGCCTGATATTCGTAGTATTCACGAAGACTGGAAAATAGCATACTAGAGGTGGACACAACTGGAATTGCGTCATTAATCAGGCATGGGGAATAACATATGCATATTGGTCATGCACACATAACATATGATGGATGAAGCGTAGGGACACAGAACATGGCAAAATTTACTTTTCCACATTCCCTCCTTGTCACTACGTTTCCATCAGGAAACATCAATTTTCATGATACCATCTATCATTTCATACAGTACCATTTGCTCGTCTCGAATTGTCTTGGAACGGGATTTAGAACGGGGCTTGGGACTAGGAATACAAGAGGTAGCACACATGCTGCAAATCGCAGGGCCACATTGTATACAAAGGCAGCAGCTAAATATAATCGCTACTGCAATACCTAAAAAGGACAGGACTTTCCATCCCCATGCAGAAATTACATTCCAGAACCAACCGGACCATGTCCAGGTGCCTGGATCTTGGTGTAACAGATGGGCAATTTTATGGAGTCTGGTTATAGCTGAATAAACAGACGGCGCGTTATTTGGAATGAAAATGCAGCAACTAGATCCGATGACTCTACAGGCCCCGCCCCTATCGGCCAGTATGACGTCAAGGACGAGACGATTTTGCAAAACGACAAATCTCATAGCAGATTGTTCTTCGGTTAGGTTACCTAGAGCAGAGGCAGTCTCATCTACTACTGCTTCAAGGGTTCTTGTTAGCCTACGGATTAGCTTACTGTTTACAACTGTGCCTAAATAAGGGAACACACCTTTATCAATATCAATGAATTGCTCTGCAGCAGTTTCAGTATAATCGACAACCGGGAGATTTCTCTTGTGTCTGGTATGTACTAGGAAGGAATTCCTATGATAGTCAGGTGGGGCTAGGAAAACAGGTGGCAGTAGGAAGGCAATGTAACAGGTTCCCTCCCAATCGAGGGGCAGACGGACATATGCAGTTTGACCACAAATAAAATAAGAATGACGTGAAGCTTTGAAAATAGATTTCCCACTGTCACTATACTTGATAACAGTAGTACATTCACTATGACCTATGTGTACAGAACCATAACTACGGACACATAATTCGCCTTTGACAGGTAGTACTGAAATAGCAGGTAAGTCTGGAGTAGTATCAGACTGAACATTCAGGACCATGAAATTCGACGAATAATTACCTAAATTATATACTTCGTTTTCTAGATCTAAACCTGTTCTGTGGGGGAGACCTTGCTTGTCTGGAAAACATGTACTGTTAAGAAAAGACATATCTGTTGAGGATGACGTTAACGTGGACCATGCTCCACACGAACCATTGTGTGAGAATGGATAAGGAAACAGTGGCAGAACTCCTTTCGGTGTCTGGAAAGGGGGGAGTCGACCACACACCCAACAATTAGTGGCATTGCTGGTCTAGTGTGAATAATGTAACATACGGATAAATGTGTTGTTGCGCATAGCGAGGCGGTAAGAATATTCGTGAGGAGGCAGATCACTAAACGTGTGCTCTACTGTAGCATTAGCAGACATATTTACATGAGGAACTGGTAAATACAGGAAAAGTGCGTAACTAGTGCAGGAAATCATTATGCTGAGAAATAATATGAAACTCAGAAAAACGATACATTGAAGTGAACTTCGACTGACTCTCTCACTATGGGGGTCTATTTTATACATGTCAGAAACAATTTAACCGTTTCACCTAGGGGAGGACTTATACAATCAAACTGACTGACTTATTTTACTAGACCTTAATTTAAGCTTATACTCCTGCTGCGGAGTTTTCTCTAACAAGGGAGGGGTTGTAATAATGTCTTGTGCGGGACAGTCCTTAAGAGCAATATTTTGGCAGTCCTTCAAATCCTGGAAAATGTTTTTAGACGCTGGTTTCAATCCTTTGAAAAGTTTTACATGAGAAAGGTGGACCCACCCCTTCCTGCCTTCCAACTTGACGGCAGTTCGGGTGGTCAAGAGGACCTGACGTGGCTCCTTCCAACGTGGTTCCAGCGGACTTGATCTGTCAAAATTTCTGATCATCACAAGGGAGCCTGGAACGATCTCGTGCGGTGCCACCTCGGTATTGTCTGGAAATGCGGCGGCAACCTGTGAACGACATGAGTTGAGGGCAGACATCAAGGAAGCTAGGTAATCTGTCAGCATATTACATGAAACATCGGTAATACTTCGGGGTCTAGGAGTACCCCACATGTTAGGGGGGCGGCCGAATACGACCTCATACGGGGACAGACCTGATCTGGAATGTGCGACCATACGCATATAAAATAAAGCGACTGGCAGAGCTACTAGCCAGTCTACACCTTTGTCCTTACAGACTTTTGCAATGCGGATTTTCAGAGTCTGATTATGCCTTTCGACTAGTCCAGCTGCTTCTGGATGGCGTACACAATGAAACTTCCACTGGTACCCTAACAACAGGGAAACGTGTTTCATGAGTTCAGATGAGAATGGCTGGCCGTTATCAGAATATACGACTCTAGGGAGTCCGTATCTAGGGAAAAATTCACGAACCAACTGCTTGGCAGTGGTCGCGGCTGTGTAATCTGGGACTGGATATGCTTCTGTCCACCTGGACAAAGCGCATACAACTACAAGGACATACTTGAAACCTCGACATCGCTCCATCTGAATATAATCCATCTGGAGGACCTCAAAAGGGTGGTCAGGGGGCTGGAAACCACCTTGTTCCACCGGGACACTTTTACCTGGATTAAACTGACAACATATCATACAGGTACGGACTTTCTGCTTGGCTGCAGCTCGTAAATGCTTGTTGAACCAAATGTTCTGGATACTGTCTAACATAGCTTTTTCTCCTAAATGTGCTGGACTATGTGCGGTATTGATAATGACTTGAACCATAGAATCGGGGAGAAACCATGTGGCTCTACCCTTCGTTAACCATCCTTGATCTGTCTGGACCCCTCCTTGTTCAGACCATTTCTTGATTTCATCGGGGGTAGCATGTGACTGAATATCTATGACATCTTGTGTAGGGTCCTTAACTGTCATGCATGTAATCAGATCTGGAGTATGTGTCATGTTTACTGGAATGTCTGGAGTCTGTGCTGTAAGCTTGGCTGTGCGGTCTGCTAGATCATTACCTTGGGAAATAATGTCAGTGACTTTCGTATGTGCTTTGCATTTCATGATAGCAATAGATGTCGGTAAATGTATGGCATCTAACAGGGCTTGAATAAGGAGACCATGCTGAATCTTGGTTCCATGAGAAGTCATGAAACCTCTCTCCTGCCAGAGCACTCCGAAGTCGTGTACAACTCCGAATGCGTAACGTGAATCTGTGTAAACATTAACTTTCAGGTTCTTGGCATGTATACAGGCTTGTGTCAGAGCGACTAGCTCTGCTGCTTGAGCGGACAGGGTATCAATACGGTGTGTTTCAATAACTTCAGTGTCAGTAGTCACTGCATACGCGGCGACTAGTTCTCCTGTACTAGTTCTCATACATGAACCATCCACATAAAGTGTCAGGTCGGGATCTGGTAACGGAATGTCTGTCAGGTCTTGTCTTGGCTTTGTCGTAATGTTAACTACTTCCACACAGTCATGTGGGTCTGGATTTGAACTAACTGATGGTAACAGTGTAGCAGGATTCAGAACGTTGCAGCGTCTAATTTCTATGTGTGGCTGGAACAGTGTCAATTCATAACCTGTTAAACGTGCAATTGTCAAGTGCTGAGTTTGTGTTCGGTTTAAAAGAACTTCTACTGAATGTGGGACTTGTACTGTCAAGGAATGTCCTAAAACTATGGAATCACTTTGTCTGATAGCTAGTGCTGTGGCTGCAACTGACTTGAGGCACGCAGGCAACGCCTGGGCGACTGGATCTAATGTGCTCGAAAAATAAGCACAGGGCTTGTATTGACCTGCTTGATCTTGTGTGAGAACAGATAATGCTGTACCTTCCCGTTCAGTAACGAAAAGTGTAAAAGGCTTACTGTAGTTCGGTGTAGCTAGAACTGGAGCTTGACATAGGGCTTTCTTTAACTCGTTAAAACTAAGTGTATGGTCAGATGTCCAAGGGAGGACAGTCGATACGGCTGCCTCCTGTGTCGTTAACTGTATCAGTGGCTTGGCTAGAAATGCATACTGGGGAATCCATTGTCTACAATAAGAAGTAAGGCCGATAAAGGCACGTACCTCCTTCTGGGTTCTGGGCTGGGGAAGACTCGCTATTAACTGGATACGGTCTGGTGTCAACTGCCTACCCCTCTTGGACAGCAAGTGTCCTAAGTATACCACTTGCTGGACACAGAATTGAAGCTTCGAAGGTGACACCTTGTGCCCCATCTCAGCTAGAAAATACAGAACTGTAAGTGACGCTCGCTCGCAAGCACGTTCAGAACGGGCTGTGATCAGTAGATCATCGACATACTGGAGCAGGGCAGTGTCAGTTGGCATGTGAATGTTGTCTAGTTGTCTCTTGAGTGCTTGACTGTAAATACTAGGGCTTTCTGTGAAACCTTGAGGAGCGCGTGTGAACATATAGCTCCTTCCATTTAAACAGAATCCGAAAAGAAACTGGCTGTCTGGATGAATTGGAACACTAAAAAATGCATTCTTGAGGTCTATGACAGTGAAAAACATGGCTTCGGAATCAATGGCTGTTAACAGGGAAGAGATGTCTGGAACAACTGGGTACTGAGGAATGATACATTTATTAAGCTCTCGTAAATCAATCACTAATCGATATACTGGGGGTGCATTCGGATCAGTACGTTTCATGACTGGAATGATCGGAGAATTGCATACATTGGAGTCAGTTTCTACAACTACTCCTTGAGCCATGAGCTCGTCAATAATTTTGGATAAGGCTGCTACAGCCTCGGGTGGCAATCTGTACTGCCTGATTCGGGGTAACACTACACCTGGTTTGAGAGTCACACGATGGGGTGTGATTTGCATGTAACCTACATCAGTTGGACCTTGCGCCCATAAATGCTGTGGAACATTAGACAATCTTGAATCAAAATCTCGTAACACATAGTGACCCTTAAAGTCACGTAGGAACAGACGTATTCCCTCTGGGGAACAGCAAATAACTGCACCTAACTCTTTCAGTGTCTTAATACCTAATAGATTTTCTGGACATGACTTAGTAAGTAACAGGTCAGTAGTGCGGGACAATGGACCTACTTCTAGAGTAACTGGCTTAGATATCTCATTAACGATGGGTTTTCCTGAAAATCCAAGGGAAACATTTCTTGAGCCTGAGAGCGGAGCCCCTGGAACTTCGGCATGACTAATTGTGGTCCTACTTGCCCCTGTATCGATCAAAAACTTTCTGTCTTTCCCTAATACTTGACTGTGAACATAGGGACCTTCTTGATCTACAGGTATCTCGATGAGAGGCAAGCCTACCTCCCTCTCTAGGCTGTTTCATGAATATGACTGGTACTCTGGATACTCGGACTGTGCATACTGGTACATCTGTGATGTGACATGCTGTGTTGCAGCAATGGGCTGCGGTACTGTAACTGTCTGTGGTACATTCTGTGACTGAGGAGTCTGTGAAACTTGTTCTTGTCTCGGCGGACGTGGTCTTTCTTTAGTCTTACCAGTAGCTATGTTGTGTTTCAGAACTGCACACTCGTTTATAAAATGACCTGGCTGTTTACAATAATTGCAGTTCCCTTTAACGGGAGCTGCAGGATGACTGGCTTGATTCGGACCCCTCTTCTGACTGTCTTGAGGAACAGATTGTGCAACTAGCACTTTCATTTTCGTGTCTTTCATACGTTTTCTCTCGTGTTCTTGCTCTTCCCTGATTCTATTCTGGTGATACTGGAGCATCTGGAGCATCTGGGACGGAGTATTTGCTTGCCAGGTGCTTTCGACTTTCAAAACTCGGTTTTTAATTTGTGGACTTGAATTCTCGACTAATTTAGTAACGAAAAGGTGAGGGTATGACTCACTACTTGTCTTGAGACCACTGTTAATACTGAAACATTTTTCAAATCTAGAATAAAAATCACTAATGTCTTCATCTTGTTTCTGTTTACAGGCTGAGATTGCATCCCAGTCTTCTTTCCTTGTTGTCAATAATCTGGGTAAAACTTGAATCAATAATTCTGGTAAATCTTTACATTTATCTCCAAGACCGGTACCTGGTACTCGTGCCTTGTCTTCAGCTTCTAGAGCTGCCCAATCGATCTTTTTCTCTCCCACCTCCCATTCTTTTTCCTTTAACTTTTCATACACCCCTGCGGGTAACAGGACCTTTAACATTTTAATGATATCTGGGTAAGTGTATTCTCCCATACGGAGCATGTCTTTTAATTCTCTATGGAACCCTGCTGGATCTTTGTCATGACAGGGAATTAATTTCTTCATTTCAAGAAGTTCCATCTTTGATATTGGAGTGTATACAAACACTCGTTGCATTACGCCACCCGCCCCTTGGACGGGGTGGACTTCTCGTAGCGGATTCTGTCTGTCTATGTAAAACGATTTACTTTCTGGGGGTGAGACATGAACAAAGTGTGGGTTCAGGAACGTTCTATATTTGTGGCGCTGTTCTAGAATGACACTAATTAAATCGGTACCTAGACCTCTCCATCTATACTGGAGTAACTCGTTCAGGATATCGTGTAACGGACCTGGATCAGAATGTTGACCCTCATACAAGGTAATGAGGTGCTGGATCATATACATACCCACCAGTCGTTGCTCGGCTGGGGGCAGTTTCAGAAACACTTGTGCCACTATTTCGTCTGGAAAAGTGGTAGAATCAGTAATCCATCGGACTGCTGATCGGGCTAGTTCTTGTTCATGCATAGTACTTAGTTCACTGTAACCGACTCGTGATTTCAGAATGTGATCGGTAGCTTGAAATACTTGTTCTAGGGAACCTTGTTCTGGTGCTAGATGTTGAAAAATAGACTTGGATTCTAGACGTAAATGGCGATCTGGAAATCTGGATTTTCCTACATACGCTATTCTGGCGGGATTCTCGTTCTCTTCCTCTTCAGGATCAGAGATACTTTCTTTCTCGCTTACTTGTGCTGCTTTACGCTGGTCGTGTAACCTTATTATTTCTTTACGAATTTTCTTGTACATACTCTCCATGGCACTGACGGTCTTGTTCTTACCCTCGGCTATATTATCACTCCACCTTGTCAGGATTCTCATTTCGGCGGGATCTTTAGACGGGTAATCTTGTTCTCTTATTAAACAATTGATCAGGAACTTTAATATCATGAGTTGAATCTCGGCTTTCCTTTGAGACATAATTTCGCCAATACTTTCTGGATCATCCCCTGTACGGATGAAACGATATATTCTGTCTAGATCTTCTTTCATATTCGGCAAGGTGACTAGATACTCGGTCACTCTCCTTACACGTAAGGAATATAAAACCATAGTATATTCGCCTGGAACTGGATCATAGACACATTCGTTAAGGGCTTGCCTGATTTCTGTGACAGACTTATTACTTTTAGGAGTACGCTGTGATGCTTGAGCATGTAATTCGAGTGCCGATAAACGCTTGTGTGGCGGCGGGGTTTGAGGAGTAGCTCCTCCTGCGGCCCCTAGACTAGAGTCGTCTACTGAGGCTCTACGTCCTGGCAGAGTGGGAAATGGAACTGTAGGCTGGACCGGGGGTACCGTAACAGGTACTCCGGTGTCTGGAGAAGCGGGAAGTGCCTGATTTACAGGGACTGGCGGAGCACGAACAGGATTTGCATATTCGGGGACTGTGTCGTCCAAATAGGACGAAATAAAAATATCAGCTGCGGTCGGTTTGTGTCGTAGCTTGGTCGGAATTAATGGCGGCGGGAAATTACTGGGTGCCTCTGGGGTCGCTTTTGGCAGGCCTTCGGCAAGGAGAGGATACATACCCTTAATAAGGGCATGCCTCTGTCTGTCTGACTGTTCGGCTTTGACTTGTTCACCTATCTCGATTAATTCTCTTTCTTGGGCTCGTTCTTGGGATTCTCTACTTAACTCTGACTTTCTGACTTCCTTTTCCGTTCTTTTATGAGCTTCCTTGCGCCATAACTCGATGGCATCTTTCTGTGACTGTCTGGCTTTCTTTTTCCATAATGCTTCTTCTACTCGCATGATACATTCGGCATCCCATGTACCCGATACGGGCCATCTATACTTTTCTTCTAACTGTTTGGTATACTCTACCCATAAATCTAGATACATTATGGCGCTTATGCCATGTTTCTGATACATAAAATGACCTGGACTGTCCCTAGGCGGGACAGGAACTGCTTCCTCTAACAGACCCTTTCTAGTTTTTAACTGACGTAACTTGGAAAAGAGCGGCATTCTAAACTTGAATCGGAACACAATACAATACACGAAAAACAATAACAATTGGGAAAACAATTCAGGCATACCACGACATTGGAAATACATTAAACCATATCATAACATAACAGTTCGAACAGAATACTACCTGAAAATACTGAAAACAGAAAAAGAACAGAATTCTCGAGAACGGAACAGACTAGAGTTACTGGATGCACTGCTGTAACAGTACGGAACATACCGGTCCCATAAAGGAACGCATCAAGACCCGTATCCACCTAGGTGAACACTTCGTTTGTGGGCTTGGGTACCACCAACCCACGGACCAGGAGTCAATTTAGATTGGTCCTGTCTAGATACTACCCCAGCAATGGTACTCACCGGGCAGCACGGAACGGAAAGCCTCGAACGGGACTGGACTACGACGGACTTCGGACTTCAGTTACGGGTGGGCCTCCGGATACCTCGGACCTTGGACTCTCGGCTTGGGCTCTGGTCGGGACTCGCCGCGTTCCTCCACCGTCTCGTTTGGATGCTGGACCGCCTCCTCCGTCTCCTCCGTGGGCCTGAGGGATACTTGGAGCAGAAATATCTGCCAGTGCACGGTATGGTTCCGTCACGACTGCAGAGGGTCAGGGGGTCGGCGTGGCTTCACCGACGCGTGGGGAAAGGGCAAGTCCCTGTTCGGGCGCCATTATGTGGTAAATAAATAAATAATACCCTATTTTTGACTAGACTTATAGCATAACAGATAGCTCAATAAAATAAGAGTCAAGATTCGAGGTAGTAGGAGTTTCTGCAGGTTTATTACAGCATAAGGACAGGATCAGGACAACCTGCGTGGGAATAGGACAATAAGGCCCGGCAGCTGCCGGGGCTGGGTCTGGGATGAGCGCGCTAACATTCAATAACAAAACATTGACTTATATACATAGCGCAAACACATAGCATTACATTGCAGTAGGCGTAGCAGTGGGTGGAGCAGAAGGCGTGACGCGTAGCAGTCGCGAGAGATAACAGTAAAAGAGGTGTAACTGGGCGTATACATAGACATGTGGTGCAAACGTAACAGAATATGTCATGAATGGGCGGAAACTATGGAGGGGGCTACCTAAGGAGCCGGGACCTCTAACCTAATGGTGCGCGAAAACTGGCAATGACGTGTTACTAGGAGAAGCTGGGGGCTACGAACTCTGTGCTAGGAGCAGAGACTAGAGTCTGAAGGGTCGGAGCGACATGTACCTAAACCCTATCTGGTATCTGATGTTTAGGGAACATGTTGATATAAACTAGAAGTCATGAGGGGAGAAGCTAACTTGATTCTAAGACTGGACCATGCATTATTCTACATGTAGTGCGTGATGAAGAATATTAAATGACCATTAAATACAGTATTTCTCTAACATGGAGACGAGAAGGCTAGACAATGACGGAAACTATTGATGCAGTTCAGTAGCTTAGGAATGCAGAGGAGGAGGACTGAACTGATAACTGGAACTATAACATACTTTTGGCAGACTCAGAGGCAGAGCCAAGCTGCACCGGGCACTGCGAGGCAGGAAGTAAGTGAAGGGTCGAGGATACAGGTGGGGGCTGTATCGCTCCTCAGCGAGGCTTTCAGGAGACAGGAGCTGAATCTGTGGTCCGGGCCCTTTTGAGGCCTAGAAACTGGGATTTTATAATGGAATAACGTGCACACTAAGAAACGTGGCAACATTACTTTACATAGGCCTGATATTCGTAGTATTCACGAAGACTGGAAAATAGCATACTAGAGGTGGACACAACTGGAATTGCGTCATTAATCAGGCATGGGGAATAACATATGCATATTGGTCATGCACACATAACATATGATGGATGAAGCGTAGGGACACAGAACATGGCAAAATTTACTTTTCCACAGGGCGGTGCTGAAGGTGGTGTAGAGAGCTGAACATTTCATCTTTGACTGATGCCTTGTTTTGTATAACTTCTCCAGGGATGTAAGCCTATGTTCCTCTACCTCACATGTGTTTTGATGTATGATCTTTTTCTCGTCATTGGATTGATCGGGGGCGGGTGGGACGGAGCCTTTCCTCCTCCGGGGTCTTTGTGTAGAATAGGGGTTCTTGGGCGACAGGCACACTGCAGGTTGGGGTGGCTTTTTAGCTTTTTGCAGGGGTGCAGGGTGGGGGGTGTTTTCTTGTTACTTGGGGGGTGGGGGGTTGGGAAGTTCGTTGTTTGTGTGTTCTGTGTTCAAGGCGACTTTATTCTGTATTTGGACTGCTTTTTATGGTCATGCTCATTGGTGGGGGGTTTGGGCTTTTTCGGGTGGGATGGGGGGTAGCGGGTTGAGATTTGTTTCGTGGAACGTTAACGGTCTGGGAGATCGTATCAAACGAAGTGTGGTGTTGAAATGTATACGACGTTTATCTCCTGACATTGTTTTCCTGCAGGAGACTCATTTGATAGGCAATGTTTGTCATGCAATGAATAGGTGGGGCTATCGCCTCGTAGCACATTCGGGGTTTACCTCGGGTTCCAGGGGTGTGGGTATCCTTATCCGGGCTTCCCTCCCCCTGGCTATTGATGATATTATTCAGGATGACCGGGGGCGGTATGCTGTTCTTGTGGGTCGATATGAAGGCCGTGCCCTCTCCTTATTAACTGTTTATGTGCCCCCCGGCTTGCAGACTTCTACCTTTTCAGATTTGGGCCGTGTCTTGTTGGACCTCCCTGATAGTACTCTCTTTCTGGCTGGTGATTTTAATTCGGTGGTCTCCGGCCTACACGATCGCCACCCCCCTAGGGATACCCCGGCGGCTCAGCAGTGGTTGGGTGGATTTTTGGATACCTTTGGCCTGGTGGATTGCTGGAGGCTTTTGCATCCTACGCAGCTTCAGTACACCTTTCACTCTGGGGCCCATGGGAGTCTGTCTCGGCTGGATTATTTCCTGATGCCTGCGGCTCAGTCCCCAGCGGTGCGTGAGATTGTGCATCTGCCCAGGGGTATCTCTGACCACTCTCCGCTCTGGCTTCGTTTTGAGGTTGGGGTGGAGGCAGTGGGCCGGGTGGCCCCCATTAATCCGTGGTACCTTACCTCCCCCGAGACCCGCACCCTTTTGCTTAAGTCCTTGGACTCGTATTTTCTGGATAACGAGGGGTCGGTTTCCTCTGCTGTGTCCCTATGGGAGGCCTTTAAGACAGTGATTCGTGGGCAGGCCCTCTCCCTTATTGTTGAGGCTAAGAGAGCGAGGAATAGAGAGGTGGTTGATCTTGAGGGGGAGATTTCTGCATTGGAGGAGGGTTTGGAATCTGGTGTCACGCCTGAGAAGCTCCATGTCCTGGGTCTGAAACAATTTGCTTATAAGTCCATGGTCACAGATGCCGCCAAAGTGATGTTTCGGGAGCAACAGGGACGTTTGTATGATGTGGGTGACAAAGCGGGTAAACTGCTGGCATGGCTGGATAAGAAGGAGAGAGCTAATCGTGTGGTACCCGTGATTCAGTCTGCGGGTGGTGTGAGTGTAACGGACCCGATTGGAATAGTTGACCGGTTTGCCGATTACTTCCGTGTGGTGTATACCCCTGTGTCTGTGAGGGATGTGGTTGACTCTCGCCTTCTCTTGCGTGATATAGCCCTGCCCATTGTTTCCGATTTAGACCGTGTGGCGTTGGACTCCCCCTTTACGGTTGATGAGATAGCTACTTCCATCCATTCTCTCCGTTCGGGCAAAGCATTGGGCCCGAACGGGTTGCCAATCGAATTGTACAAGTTGCGTCCCGATAGGGTGGCTCCGTATCTTCGCGCCATGTTTCTGGAGTCCCGGGAACGGGGTATTCTCCCTTATGATCAGAGACTGGCCACAATAGTTGTCATCCCCAAGGAGGGTAAACCACGTGATCTTTGTTCCTCCTATAGGCCCATATCCCTGCTAAATGTTGAACCCAAGGTATTGGCGAAACTCCTGGCATCCCGTCTCTTGACGGTCATTAGTGACTTGATCCATCCGGATCAATCTGGATTTATCCCGCATCGCAACACGGCTCTGAACCTACGTCGTCTTCACGGTGCGGTCGCGAGGGCGGGGCTTCTGACGGAGCCGGCCATTTTGGCATCGTTGGATGCTTCCATGGCCTTCGACACGGTGGAGTGGCCTTATCTTTGGGCGGCTCTTGAGAAATTTGGTTTTGGGCCTGAGTTTATTGGTTGGGTCCAGTTATTGTACGCGGAACCTCTGGCGCAAGTAGTGGTGAATGGTAGGGTCTCGGCTCCTTTCACCCTTGGTAGGGGTACCCGTCAGGGATGCCCCTTGTCTCCGTTACTGTTTGCTCTCGCCTTGGAACCATTGGCTGCTTGGCTCCGGTGGGAACCTTCCCTCAAGGGGATCCGCTGGTCTCCGGACTTTGAGGACCGCGTTTCGCTTTACGCGGACGATATCCTTTTATATCTCACCTCCCCGCGTAAATCTCTGTCTGTTCTGTTTGACGTTTTTGCTTCCTTTGGAGCCAACTCGGGCCTTGTTATTAACTGGACCAAGTCCTGTGTATATTTTCTTTCGGGTGTTCTGCCCCCCTTGCCGAGCAGACTTCCTATTCAGGTGGTCCAATCGGGTTTCAAGTATTTAGGGATTTTTATTACGTTGGACCCGACGCTCCGCTTTGAGCGTAATCTCCTACAACCGTTGCTTAGATTGCGCTTGGATGTGGCCCGTTGGCGTAAGCTTCCTTTGTCTCCTCTGGGCAGGGCGGCCCTGTTTAAAATGATGTCCTTGCCGCGATTCCTTTACGCGCTCCAAAACTCCTATGACGCTATTCCTAAGACCTATTTCCAAGAGATTGAGAGTCTTCAACGGCAATTGTTATGGGATGGGCGTCCGCGTATCGCACTCGCAAAGCTCACCATCCCTTGGTATGACGGGGGCATGGCGCTCCCCGATATCAAGCGATATTACTGGGCTTCCCAGTTGTCTGCCATTAATCACGTGATGTTTTCCCCGGGTCGTAATCCTGCATTCGAGATGGATAGACTCCAGCTTCCGGGTGGGGACTTTACTAGAGCGCTTTATTCTCGATCGGCCGGGCGCCATCTTGTGGGCCCATCCAAGATCGCAGTAACTGTATGGCGAGCTGCGAATGTGAGTTTGGGGTGGGAGGATCGCTTGACGTTGGCGACGCCGCTTTATGCCTCGGAACGTTTGGGCGGACTTTGGTCTACCAAGGGTTTCGACCGCTGGGATGTGATTGGGATTTGTAAGGTGGGTGATGTGTGCTCGAACGGTTGTGTGAAGTCGTTCCAGGCCCTCCAGGCGGAATATGGTTTGAGTGGTAGGGAATTTTTTCGCTACCTGCAGGTCCGGCACGCCCTCGCCTCAGTCTTGGTTCCTGATGAGGCCCTGCCTGAATCTTCTCCCCTCGAAGACCGTGTCCTTGATGGGCATCTTCCCGATAGTACTATTTCTCTGATTTACAAGAAATTGATCAATAATCGGGCGGACTTATTGGTCCGACTTCGGGAGGCTTGGGTTGGCGATGGGTTGGAGCTGGACGACGAGGATTGGCAGTCGGCACTCTCTTCTCCCAAGGAGGTGGCCATTCCTGCCCGTCTCCGTTTGGTTCAACTTAAGATTCTTCATCGAGTTTATGTCACGGGTCCGCGTCTGGTGACGATGGGCTTTTCTTCGGATGGGCTATGTAAGCGTGGTTGTGGTTTGAGTGCGACCTTTTTACATATCCTGTGGGAGTGCCCGGTTGTAGCGGCTTACTGGACTGCTGTGCTTGAGGTGATGACTGCTGTGACGGGTGTGGCCCTGCGGCCGGAGCCTCGGCGATGTTTGTTGAATGTGTGGGAGCCCACTGACTACTCTGTGGCCCAGACCAGATGGGCTACCCTGGGTTACATGATTGCGAAACGGGATGTTGCGCAACTCTGGGGCGCTTCCAGGCCCCCTGAGGTCTCGAAGTGGGAAGACAACATGGACTGGTCCATGTTTCGTGAGAAGACGGTTTATGTGGCAAGGGGCAGACCCAGGGCGTGGACGAAGGTCTGGGGCCAGTGGAATGATTATCGTGGGGATATTTGCACCCCTCCCCTGGTAGGCACTGCTGAGATTGTCCTATCTCCCTAGACGAGCGTTCCCGGAACCTTTCCATACGGGTTTTTTTTTTCTATATTTCCGGTTCTCCCCGCTGCTCCCCTCCCCCCCTCCCGACTTGGTTGGAGCCTCTGGGCTCTGGGTCTGTTCTCCTGATCGTGGACCATCCCCTCCGTTCTTTGGGCTGACCTTAATTATCGTGCATTCGCCTTTTAGTGTTGGTTTTTTTTGTAAAATAAAAAATTTAAATTGCTCTGTGATATATGCAGAGTAATGCTTTGTGCTCGAGCTGTGCCTGACCACGGGTGTACATTTCTATTTCATACGTTGTGCCTTGTTATTAGCGGCCAGCCTGTGAGGTTGTAGGCCCATTCTTGTACTTTTCTATGCTTGCTCCAATAAAGGTTTTTGAACAAAAAAAAAAACAAACAAAAAAAAAAATGTTATTTTTAATGATGTGTTTGTTATATTTATAAATATTTAATAAATTAAATACATTAGGAATGTTACACATTTTCAATATTTTGTTAAAATTAAAAAAATACATATATATTTTACAAGCAGGATGTTGGGTTAGTAGGGGATAAATGTGTGGAGTGTTTTTACAAAATAGAGATTGATAAAATTAAATAAAGTTTTTGTTGACAGTAAATAATTATTTATGAATGTTTTTATATTTAGAGGTAAAATATACATTTTGTAAAATTATTACAATTTAAAATACATTTAAATTTTGTTGAGAGTAAAAAAATTTAATACATATTTGTAAATTGTGAGTTTTAAATTTTGAGATTTATTTAAAATCAATATTTAAATTTTTATTAATTATTAATAAAATAATAATTAGTATTATATGTAATTGAATTTGTTTTCAAAATATGTTATTTGTAGTGATGTGTTTGTTGTATTTAGAAAAAAGTAATACATTAAATAAATTAGGAATGTTACAATAATTATATATTTTATTAGTATTTATAGTATCATTATGAGAGTAGATCTTTTTGTAAAATCTATAGTTTGGGAAATTAAAAACATCTAAAACTATGCAGCACTCTCCCTGATTTAATACTAACTGGAGTGGGAATAGTAAATTATATTTCTTTACTATCCAGCACCTTCCCTAATTTAATACTAACTGGAGTGAGAATAGTAAATTATATTTCTTTACTATCCAGCACCTTCCCTGATTTGATTTAATACTAACAGGAGTGGAAATAGTACATTATATTTCTTTACTATCCAGCACCTTCCCTGATTTAATACTAACTGGAGTGGGAAAAGTAAATTATATTTCTTTACTATCCAGCACCTTCCCTGATTTAATACTAACTGGAATGGGAATAGTAAATTATATTTATTTTGTGCATCTAAGTTTCATTAAATTAATAATAAATGTAGTGGGAGCAGTAAATTAGATATATGTGTAGAGTTTATTAAGTTATTTGTATTAATAGTATTTGGTGCAGCCTATTTAAATTAAATATATTTGTATATATGTGCATATCATATATTTAAATAAAAATACATTGTTATATGTGTGTATTATACCAGTATTTGTTCTTTGTTTAATAAATATTATTATATATTTTTAAATTGTTATTGATGTACAATGGTATTTTTGTTAAATATATGTATTTCTAAAAAAACATATAATAAAATCACATAATTTGGAAAATAATCATACTTTAAAGTGGGTTGAACAAATATTTTATTTTTATTAGGATATAGTTAGATGAAAAATTTAGGGGTACATTAGGATGGCGGGCGGACTTTGTCCACCCACCATCCCCGTGCAAAACTGGACCACCCGCCATAGGAGCGGCGGTCCCGCCTTGGCCATTAGAATGCGCCCGCCACACTGGCGGGTGCATCCTGTATTTTTCCCATTGCGGCGGGCAGTGCTGAAAGCGCCGCCCACCGCAATGGGAAAAATGCACGTTGTGCATTTCAAAGCACAACATGACGGGCACCGTGCGGTGCCTGCCATTTTGCACTTTGAAATGCAGGGGGGTACCATAGGTACCCCCTATGTGCACCCCCCACCCCCCCAGAGTCCCAGGGGGACTGCAACGGGCCCCCGCAGGGAGTCTCCGCATGCCTTTCTGTGGCGGCATTGCCGCCACGGAAAGGCATGTCTGCAAGCCCATCATAATATGGCTGGCGGTGTCTAAAATACACCGCCAGCATATTAAACATTTTCCGCCCCGGTCGCGGTGGACGGTGTTTACGTCTGCCGCGGTCCCCCCGCCATAGTAATATGGCGAGGTGAAAATGGGTGGCGGGCGGGCATGAATGTCGGGCGGATCGCCACCGCCACCATGGCGGTGGCGATCTGCCCGACATCGTAATGGGCCCCTTAATATTTATTAGGAAAATGTTATATTGATGAAGATATAATTTGAAAATATTTACTTTTTTTGCATTACTTTTTTGAATGTATTACAATGTTTACAATATATATTTTTTAACACATTACAATGTTTACAATATATTTTTTGAATATATATATAATTTATACGTTGTTATGTTTTATAATAAATATATTGATAATTGGTAACATAAAGGGGTCGATTCCGATTCGGGATAAAAAACCGTCCTGCGATTCGTATTCGGAGCCGTTTCCGTACGATTCAGAAAAAAACGTCCGAATTGCATAGAACGATCCGTATACAAATGTGTACGAATCGTACGAAAAACAAGCGAAGATCCATATGACACGGACCCGGCTATTGAACCGTACGATTTGTAAACATTCCGTATGACCCGCCAAGTACGATCCGGACACGGGACCCCAAACACTGTCCGTACGGGAAAAAGCTGTAGCGTACAAACTGCTGGATGCACGACTCACACATCAAAAGAAAAAGCGAAGCCCCCTCAACGACCCGCACGTGTACACCCACAATACGTTGCGTATGACAGAGGCGCAGATTAAACCTCGATGAAGAACCCCCCGCAGATTAAACCAAGACGACGAACACCCTCCTACGACCCACACGCGTACCCCCACAATACGTCGCGTATGACAGGCGCTGAATAAACCTCGACGACGAACAATGTCCAACGACCCACACGCGTACACCCACAATACGTTGCGTATGACAGAGGCGCTGAATAAACCTCGATGACGAACACCCCCCAACGACCCACACGCGTACCCCCACAATACATCGCGTATGACAGAGGCACTGAATAAACCTCGATGACGAACACCCCCCAACGACCCACACACGTACCCCCACAATACGTTGCGTATGTCAGAGCCGCAGATTAAACCTTGACGACGAACCCCTCAACGACCCACACGCGTACCCCCACAATACGTCACGTATGAGACACACACACAATAAAGTTCCAAATTATACACCCCCACAATGAAGCGCAGGCATACCCCGTCAAAACGTAAAACTTCACTGTATGAGAGAGCCACGCACCACAGTACGCAACGATCCCCCCCACAAACAAATCACGAGTAGCCCGAAAACAGCACAGGAAGTGTGTAAACGAGTCGCACAACACCACAAAACATATCTCCTGTGCACAAACCATAGCTAAACAATGTCCTGGCCACAACCAAACTGACAAACAGAGGGCCAAACTCAGATCCACCCCTTATGACACATCCACCCTAAATTCAAACTAAGCCACACCCACCAATGGACCAATAAAAAGAGCCCACACACACAAACCAGCATCCTTTGCAACATACATATCAACTTACAGACTGACAACATACAACCAACTGCACACATCCACCTTCACACATACCTCAATCACATTCAGACCCACACCCCCACTTCATATTCAGAAGCACACCCCCATCCATACACACCCCCACACCCCCAAACACATTCACCCCACAACATGTCTGGCCCAAAGAAACCAAAGTTCACAAACCAGGAGATGGAGATCCTTGTAGATGAGGTCATCAGAGTTGAGCCCCAGCTGTTTGGCGCATTGGTCAGACAGACCAGCATAGCTGAGAAAACACGCATGTGGGAGAGGATCGTCAATAAGCTCAATGCTGTTGCACCCATCAGGCGCACCAGGACAGTTTGACTGGCCAGGTGGTACAATCTGCTGAGGATGGTCAAGCGCAAGAAGGACGAGGACTACGCCAATAGCCAGCGCACTGGAGGTGGTGGTCCCCGCAGACCAGTACAGTACCAGCCCTGGGAGGAGAAGGTCATGGCCCTGCTACCACCGGTGGGAGTACATGGAATTGAAGGAGTCGTGGAGCCTGGTGAGTATACAAACAACTCATTTGACATGGGGGCACTCCCAGCATTGGCCAAACTTAGAAGGGGTGGGTGGATGTGACTCCCAGCAGTGCCCAGACATAGGCGGGGTGGGTGGATGTGACTCCCAGCAGTGCCCAGACATAGGAGGGGTGGGTGCACAGGACTCCCAGCAGTGCCCAGATATAAGAGGGGTGGGTGCACAGGACTCCCAGCAGTGCCCAGATATAAGAGGAGTGGGTGGATATGACTCCCAGCAGTGCCCAGACATAGGAGGGGTGGGTGGATGTGACTCCCAGCAGTGCCCAGACATAGGAGGGGTGGGTGGATGTGACTCCCAGCAGTGCCCAGACATAGGAGGGGTGGGTGGATGTGACTCCCAGCGAAGCCCAGACATGACACAGGTGGGTGGATGTGACTCCCAGCCGTGCCCAACAGTATGGGGGTGGGTGCAAAGGCATGAGTTTCAGAAGGCTGCATGGGAAATGTCAGGAGGGTGCAAGGGGGAAGGTGAATATGGCAAAACTTTGGCCACCCCAGTTGCCACTAATGTGTATGCACAGACCCAATAGCACCCATCCCATATGGCCCAGGTACACACACGGACCATGCTCATTGTACTGGGAGTGTGAATGTACTGACAACATAGCTGATAATTGGCCTGGTGTATGCAGCACAAAGCCCTCATGTGACCAGTGCAAACACTAACATAAGGACAACAAGGTCAGATATCTTGCACAGTAACTCACAACCACGGTCATGGCAGCATGTGCCATGGGGGGACAGCCACAACATGAGTGAGGCACAGTTGCAACTCACACTCCAAATACCAGCCAAGCCTGTCACACCCCCCCTTACCTAAACATAGCAAACTGGCCTAGGTAATGTAGTGGCCCACTGTCACAAGCGTCATGGTACACAACAAATTCCAATTGCATGAAGCAGTCAAGCAGGAAATGCAGCGGGCGGAGTCTCAAGTCCCTTGCACTCATGTCACGACGCTGTACCTATACCTTACTGAGACAGCAGACCTACATCAATTCTTGCAATGGTGCTGGGTATTGACAAGGTGATGCACCTGGGAGATGTACAACACTCTAAAGCATTGTTCCAGCAGTAGGTGTACTGATAGTGGTGTGTGTGTGGTGTGGTGGGCACTGGCTGCCCGTTACGGCACTTCAACACCTCCTAAAATTGGTCAATTGAAATCTTTACCATTTTTCTCTGCCACTGGTATGCGCATGCTGCCTCAAAACCTGGGGCATGCTTGAAGCAGACGTAAGGAATGACACAGCATTGTGCACATTGGCACACACAGAGGATTGCTTGATCTGCGTCATACAAGCAACACAACTCCAGAAATCTGCCAATACTATGGCACAGATGCAGGATGCTGCTGTGTGGTATTTCCAGCATGGTGACCCGCAGTGTAAATGTCTTGCATCCCTGCTGCCATAGCTGTGGTGCACAATGACAGGCAATCTCTATTGATATGTCTGGCTGTGCCATGCATTGTAAATCGACTCTCACACAGAAAAAGCAACATGAACACAGATCACTGTGACTGCACAAGTGAACAGCGAGCAAAATCAGACACAGGTGTAACAGTGATGAGGACAATGTACATTAAAAATACAAATACCATGAAATGCCATTAACATTGTCTGTCTCTCACACCCACAGGGCAACGTGCACAACCGAACCCCAACCAGGGGGAAGAAGAAGGTTCACAGTCCCAGGCTACACAGGACCCTGACCCCACCGACAGCGACGCCTCTCACCACTCCATGGATGACCCCAACCAACCTGGCCCCTCTGGATCCCAAACCCGTGCAGCAGCTGGATCAGGGGCATCTGCGCAAACCACCACACCCATTCCCGCCACATCCCAGCAGACAGCTCGGAGCCCTGCACACAATCCACAACTGAGCCAGTCTGAAAATGAGGGACACGGTTCGCCGGTAACCCAGGAGGTGGCAGACAACACCACCACTGTCAACCCTCAGGGGTCCCGGCGCCCTGATGTGCCCTCAACAGCAGGCCCGGCTCGTGTGGGCAGGGGTGGTGGGAGTGGATCAAGGCGGAGGCGAGAACCTGACCAGGAAGCTGCAGGGCCCGGTATGTCTGAACTCAGAAACATCATGTTGGACTACCGGCGGGACACCAGGGAGTTCAGCCAGGGAGTGGGGGCCCTCATCGCTTCAAAAAATCAGCAGGCTGAGCAACACGCCAATCAAAAATGACAACTTGGACGGATGGAGGCAACACTGGCTGAGCTCTTGGCGGTGCATAGGGACATTAACCACTCACTCCGTCGGATTGCTGACAACATGCAGCACCTTCCCTGTGTCAACAGGCCAGAAACATCTAGGCAAAGACTGCAAAGAGGCACAGGGAGGGAGGAGGAGGTGGAATCATACGAAGGAGAGTCCCAGGCATCGTCAAGGCCTGCACATGAGGGTCCCCCAAGGAAGGTGGGTCGTCCACGCAAAAGACTGTGAGAGGCAGAGGACCATGCGTATCTCCCAGGTCACCTGGTCTGGCATCTTGCCATTGTGTGCAACAGCATCACCTTATTGACTGTCTGACTCTCCCACATGGACTTGCTGGTCAGAGTGTCACCAATGATGCCAAACACTGTGGTCTTGACTCTGGTGACTAAAACTGTACGGCATCACATCTCCCCCTGTGAACTTTGAATTCCTCACTTTTCTGTACAGCACCTACCCCTACTCACAATTCACTCACAAGATAGAGAATTAAACCTATCAAACATTACGTATTGATGGAGAGTCCTTTTTGACGTGAGTCAACAACATATGTGAAGGGATATGTCAAACTATGCCAGAGTGCAGATCAAACTCAAATCATCCATACAGTGGGACCTGACTGAGTTTGGTTGTGGATATACATAGCTCACCATGTATGATCAACTACATCCATGGAGGGAAATACTCACAGATGATTGTTACTACCTGCTGAGGGGGGGGGTGGGCTGGCTTGCCATACTGCTCTGACAGACAGTTACTGAAGTCACATGAAGGTCTACCGGTCATGGTTAATGTGTCCTTCTCCAGTGAGGGTCTACCAGGTCTCTTAGTTGATGTGTTAGTAATTTTATCTGCATGCATTTGGACTGTGGAGGCGATGAAAGTTGCACAGGGCAAGGCAGGCTGGATGTACCTCAGGCAACGTGGTGTGGGATGAGAGATGTCCATAAATTGTGTCGGTTGGCCAGAGGATGTGGAGTACCTACTGACAGTGGGTGAGGAGTATGAAGGGGATCATGCAGATGGTATTGGGACTCCCAATCAATCTGGATATTTGTAAAGTATGCTACATACCTATGGGTGTTCCAAGGGGCTGGGGGGAGGGGAGGGGACTGCCACTGATCGAAGAGTCAGGTCATGAGGAGTTCTCTGAAGGCCAACATGTCCTGGGTCAGATGGTAGTTGTGATGGAGAGTGTTCCAGGTATTTGCTGCGAGGTGGGAGAAGGATCTACCACCGGTGCTGGTGTTCTGGATGCATGGAACTGTTGCGAGGGCAAGGTTAGCAGAGTGTAGGCTGTGGGTGGGGGTGTAGCAGCTGAGTTGGCTGATTAGGAATGCTGGTCCGGCGTTGGGTAGGGCTTTGTGTGCGTGGATGATGAGTCCGAAGGTGATCCTCATGTTGTGGAGCCAATGCAGGCCTCTCAGGTGTGGTGTGATGTGACAGCGTCAGGGGGCGTCCATGATGAGTTGTGCCGAGGCTTCCTGGATGTGTTGCAGCCGTCTCAGGAGCTTCTTTGATGTTCATGCATACAGGGTGTGGCTGCAGTCCAGTCTGCTGGTGATGAGGGGCTGGTTGCTGCTCATTCCTGTGCCAGAGGGGATCCGTTAGAAGATCCTGCAGAGTATCCGGAGGGTGTTGAAGCATGAAGTACAGACAGCTTACACTTTATGGGTCATGGTGAGGGTGTAGTTGAGGATGACCCCCAGGTTGTGTGCGTGGTGATTGGGTGCTGGGGCAGTTCACAGTGAAGTTGCCCACCAGGAGTTGTCCCTAGATGATGTGGTGGTGCTGAGGATGCTGACCTCCAAATTCTCTGTCTTCAGCTTCAGCCTGCTGACCTTCATCCATTATGCAAGGGCATTCATTCCCCTGTAGAGTTTGGCTTTGGTGGTGTGGGGGGTAGTGGTGAGGGATACGACCAGTTGTGTGTCGTTTGTGAAGGAGGCAATGGTGAGGCTGTGTTGTTGATCAACGTGGGTGAGTGGTGGCATGTAGATATGGAACTGCGTTGGGCTGAGGGATGATCCCTGTGGGAGGCGGCAGATGATCTCGGTGGTCTTGGAGCGGAAGGGTGTGCGGCAGACGCTCTTGGTTCACCGGGAGAGGAAGTACGTGGTCCAGGCCAGGGCCTACTCTTCGATGCTAGCCATGTGTTGGCGTGCTGTTAGGGTGTAGTGGCACACCGTGTTGAAGGATGCTGATAGGTCCCTCAGGATGAGTGCCGCTGTTCCTCCTTTGTCCCTCAGGATCCAGATGTTGTTGTTGGTGGCAATGCGGCCAATTTTGGTGCTGTGGTTGCAGCAATTGCCGGACTGGGATGTCTCTAGGATGTATTTTGCCCTTGAGGTTGGGGTCAGCTGTGCAGTGACACTTTCCACCCTGACTGTTGGCGGGAAAGGGAACAAGGAGATGTGCCTGAAGCTATTGAGGTCATTGGGGTCCATCTTGGGTTGCTGCAGTAGGTCGTTGTTCTCGGTGTGCTTCATGCTCTCCGGAAAGTTTGCAGTCTTGAAGTAGAATTTGAATGTCAATCGGAGATGGGGTGCCATGGATGTGCTTGCTATGTACAAACGTGCTGAGGGCATGGGTCAGATGGTGACCTGGAGTGGATGGAGACCATGGTCTTCATGGTGTTCACTATGCTGATGTTGGAGCAGGCGGTCGAGTTGATGGTGCGGGTGGGGGTTGCAGGGGTGGTGCTCTTTGCAGAGGATGAGGGGGTGTGGGTGTTGAAGCTGTTGGGGATGTCGGTGATCTTGCGAGGAAAGAAGGTGGTCAGTGATTCACACAGGTCTTGGGATGTTCAAATGTCGTTGGTGTAGGAGCTGGGGTTGGGGAGGTCATTTATGATGTAGAAGAGCCATTTGGTGTTGTGTGTGTTGTTGTTTAGGCGGTCCCTGAAGGTAATCCCCATGTCACTCCTGATGAGTTGGTGGTGTTTGTGGGTGGTGTGCTTGTGGGCTGTGCAGCTGTCTGGTGTACGGTTGCAGAACCAGTCCTCATACACTTTCCGACAGGTGTGTATTGGGGCCAGGTAGACCTTGGTGTTCCAAGGGGCGTCCCTGCAGGTGTGATGGATAGCAGAGTCATTGAGTGGGTAAAGGGTGTCGGCCCAGTTGTACATCCACTGTTTCAGTTTGATGGGGGTGGTGTTGGTGGGGTCGGTGGTTGGTCCGTGGCCAAGGGTGGTGGTCTGTTGGTCCTAGGTGAATCTCAGCCAGCAGAGGTGAGGCAACTGTTCGGTGCAATATTGTCTGGTTACCTTCCTTAATGTGAAGTGGATGCATCTGTGTCAGTCCAGTAATGTTTGGTTGCGTTGTCGAATGAGACATGGTGATTTGCAGAGAACATGGGGTCCAGTGTGTATCCACCAGCGTGGGTGGTTGTGGTCACGAGCTGTGTGAGTCAGAGTACCCACAGGTTGTCAATTAGGGCAGTTGAGTTGGCGAGGTCATTGTCTGAAGTTCATGCCCCCAAGGAGGATGTGGTCTGTGGAGGTGAGGCCGTGGCTGCTGATGATGTGGCTGATGGTGTTGCTGAACAGTGTCCTGGGGTCTGGGTGGTCTGTAGACGACAGTTACTCTGATGGTTGTTTTGGGCTTGGTGTTAAGTGAAAGTGCAGATGCTCGGCAGTGGTGAGGGTGTTGTTGGTGTTGCTCGTGACTCCGAGGGAGTCCTTGTGTATGATGGCGAATCCCACACCCACTCTGTTGGTGCTGTCTCAGCGGGAGACATTGTACCCCTCTTGGATGGCAAGGGCGATGTCTGGTGTGGCGGTGACGATCAGCCAGGTCTCTGTCAGGAAGGCAACGTTGGGGGTGCTTAGGCCAGGAGGTCCCAGAGATTGATTGCGTGTTAGCAAGTGGAGCGGGTGTAGGGGGGGATGCAGCCGAGGCGGTGGGTCCTGTGGTCTATGTATTTGTGGTCCAGATGCTGCCGGAGCTGCAGTTGCAGCAGGTCAAGTGCCCTTGGGTGTGTTGCGTGGTAGCCTGGTAGCAGGAGGGATTGTGTCCGTGGTTGAGTGCTTGGAGGGTGCTGGATTCATCGTGCAGTCTGATGAAGTGGCCATTTTGGGGTGCAGGGGTTCGTGCGCAGTTTGCGGTCCAGGTGCAGACTGTCCAGCCTTTGCCATAGAGGTGATGCAACGGAGGCACGAACAAACTGCGTCCAGCCGTAACAAAGGATGGATGGATGGAGCAGGATTTTGGAGGCGTGTGTGTGGCACAATTTGGGCACTGGGGGTTGCAGGGTCACTGGGGATGCAGCATCAGGAATTGGTGAACACATGATGACAGAAGGTGTGACACATCATGGAAACGTTGCACACATACACAAGGATAGTTGCTGAGCAACATGTGAGATGTAAATAGAAAGGCTGGAGTGTCTGGGCACTCATGGTGCAATTCTCGAAAATGGGTGATGCATCACCAAATCTGGTGGTCACAGGCTCATGCACCAAAAAGCCAAATGGGGCACAGGACAGACAGAGTCAGCATGTGTTGCATTACTGTTGTGGGTACCAAAACAATATAAGTACATACACAACCATGTAGGCCAAAATCATAATGGACCTTGAGCCATCACAAACACCATGCATGTTGACACTGGACAAATAACCACACATGCACTAACATCATGTAGTATTCCATTGATGACGTAGGCAGACTGCCAAGACCTCTGCGGTAACAGTAATTGGGCACAATGGACTCTCAGAAATCCATTAACAACATAAATGTTTCAAGTCAGATCTGTGGCCATGCTGCTGTAGCCAATGTACATGGCCAGTGGCATAGCTCACACAAAAATAACTATCATGCAATCTGGGTACCTGTAATGATGCTGCAACAATCTCCAACAAACTTCCCGGGACTGCTGGTATCTTTGACCCTCAGATGTGTGCGATGCTGAAAGGGGTCCATCTCCAGATAGCCCATTGGTCTGAGTTTGATTAACAGACTCAATCGGGTGATCAGGCGAGGGAAGGAGAGGGTGGGAACAGCAGGGAGGGAGATCTAAAATGAAAGGTAAACAGGCATCACAAATCAAACATTCTTGCCAATGCATCACATCATACCGCTTGACGGATACTGTAACAGTAACACCTGTGTACTGTAACCACAGCCACTGTATCCTATTGGTGAGCACAAGCCTTACAATTATACACCAGCTGAGGTATTAACTCTGACTCATAAAAGGTAGCCAAGTCTGTCACCTAACTGAAGGGGGTTTAACTCTACCCATGCTGCTTCAATGCAATTAGAACAATGCGATCATCAAGTCAGTCACAGCCTATGATTGAGGCCATAAGAAATAAGTGGATTCCATGTGTAGCACAGCTACTTACACATAGGCTATACACCTTTGTCTGTCCCGAAAATCTGTGAGAGTCATGAATATGACATAGACATCACCCACAAGAGCCCCACTTAGCTCATGCAACCAGGAAGGGGAACATTGGGAACCAAGGAAGTCTAGCAAAAGCCAATCCTTGGCTATGGCAACTTAGCATTACAATGCCAGACATCAGAATCTGGTGAGACCAAACTCTACAGAGAGTAACAAACCTCAAATGCAATACACCACCCCTACAGTGACTAGGATATCGACTGTGTCAATCGGGGAAAGTTATGGCAATCCATGAGGGCCATGGGGGTGGAGCCAAACCTGGTGATCTTCCTGATGGAACTACACAGAGACACAAGGGCTAACATCAGATACACCACACACATTAAGATAACAAGGGATTTTAACATTTAAAAGGGAGTACGTCGGGGTGAATTTTAGTCCCTTTCCTCTTCAACCTTTATATTAATGACCTAGAAGAGAAATTGTTGGAAACAGGGGCAGATTTCCCGTATGTGGGACGCCGGGGACTGTCCGTCTTGCTATACGCAGACGACGCAGTCCTCCTGGCTCGTACCCCCAAGGGCTTACAAACCCTGCTTGACGCTTTTCGTGGGTTTATGGAAGAGAAAGATCTGTCCATAAACAACTCTAAATCCTACGTCATGCAAGTAGGGCTGCACCCTAATAAACAGTTCCCTTTTAAGGTAAACGGAGTCAGTGTGCCAATTTCCACGACCTTTTCTTACCTGGGTGTTTTATTGGATGATCGCCTGAATTGGGCTGCCCTGTTAAATAAAAAAAAGGGAAAAGGTCACCAGGGCTAATGCAGCTATATTTGGATTTGCTGCCAAAATGGGCAATTGACCGGTGGCAGCAATGGTAAAGATTTATCAAGCCAAGAGTGTGTCTATAGCTAGCTATGGGAGCGATCTATGGGGGTATACTAATTTAGAGGGTTTACAGGTGACGGAAAATCACTTTTTAAAGCAGCTGTTGTGTGTCCCAAAAGGGACAGCGAACTTAACGGTCCAAGAGGAAACTGGACTTCCATACATGTGTGACATTCTGGCTATGCGCCCCGTAATCTTTTGGCTTAAATGTTGGCTAAATTAACATCTTGTATTTACCCACAAACTTTTAAAAGAGAGTTTGAGCCAGGATCATATGATTTACATTCCATGGTTAAAATACTTAAAGGGGTGTTTTAGTGAGCTGGGGCGTCCGGACCTGTTTTTTAAACCTGATAGTATCACTAGGGGAGATGTGGCCTTTGTAAAACAGTCTTTTATCTTGCTGAAAAAATGGAAAGAGAGGAGAAAGAACTGATAAAGATCAGCGTCCGCAAGCACCTGTTGCTTAAGACATCTCTAGATCTAGAGCCATACCTATTGTTGCTTTTACCTGCTTATGAGCGATTTTTATTAATCAGGTTCAGAATGGATTATTTCCACCTTTTATTAGCTGTTCCGAGAGGGTGTTATAAAGGTAAAGTGTTAGCACCTTGTGGCTGCGACAATATGTCTCCACAGGACTTGCTGCACTTTATGGGTTTTTTGTAAATTTTATGAAACACCTAGTAAGCACTTTTTAAAATATCTTTTAAAAAAGCTAAATTTTAAACAGGCACGCCCCACACTTTATTATTTACAAATGTTAAAACCAGAATGTATCCCATTTGTGGCTGGATTTTTGAAATGCTCGTTAAGGTACAGAAAATGTTTGGATACTTAAATGAACTGGCTGATGCAGTTTTTATCAAATAATTTGTTTTTATCTCTTTTATCGTAATGTACTCCTTACAGCCTATCAATTGAATGCATATTGGAATTACTGTACTGTATGTTTGGGACCATACACTTACTGCAATATATATTATGTATTTTTAAAGTGGGCCACAATGTATTTGTAACTTGTAACTTTTATGGTTTCCTATTGTGTGAACCGAATAAAGTTTATTGAAATTGACTAGGATATGCAGCTGGGCACAAGATATTGCTGGGATTAACGACAAACGACTGGTGGCACAGAACTGTAAACATTTTCAACAGCACTACGTGGGTACGTCATCAGTGAAACAATCCTGGTATAATGGAACATGAAAAATTACATTAAGTGACCAAGAAGGCTAGCAAATCTGTGTTCCTCACCGGCACTGATGTTGTGACGTGACAGTGACATTACATAGTGGCACAAGGGGCAATGCATCCATACGAACAGACTCAGTGCACAGTTGTCAGACCATGTGAGCCATACACTGGCCCACACCTTCACAACATTCCATCAGGAAAACCAAACTGCACTGGCCCACAATATAAATGTGAAGAGGCACACACATCCTGCTGCACACAGTCACTGTGCAATTCCACACAGATCCTGTGGTTGTGATGTCACATGCAATGTTAACCGGTGAGTACCGCAATGTGTCTGTGCCAAGGTATACCCACGTTGATGCATTCACAAGAGTCAACACTCAACAACAGATGACTGACAAGAAGGGTGACTGTCCAGTAATGGGAGTGTTGCAACATGCATCTAGCTCCATGTGTATGACACATGTGTTTATGCGACCACAACCTGCACATGAACAGTTCCCACACATTCCCAAAACATACCAGCACAACATAGCCTGTTCAGATATCTTACCCAAAATGACATTCCCTCATTTCTTTGCATGGTACGCTGATTCAACACATGTTGCAATCATCAGGATGACTAGCAGGAGTACCAAGATGACCCGAACAGACAACAGGCAGAGCAACCTGGAAATGACAGCCACACAAGGGTTCACATATGAAATTTCGTCCTACAGACATGGTAACTAATCACAATGTAGTACACATGTACATCCTGAACACACACATTGCACATATGCGTGTGTCCTGACATCATCACTTGTGTGATACATCACATCAAACTTCTAAGTGAGTTTGCATACAGTCAGCTGGCAACACATGCCACTCTATGGCAGTAGTTTGCACACAAATGCTCAGTGACTCACCATTAGGAGAAGAAGTTCCGTATGAGCCGACTCCGGATGTCATCCTCCTCCTCCTCCTCCTCATCGCTTTCATCGTGGCCCAGTCCGGCATCCTCAACAGGTGGATGGTCCAGCTCGTCAGGATCCAGGTAGAGTGGTACGGCCTCCTCAACTGCCATGTTGTGTAGCATGCAGCACACGATGAAGATGTTACACACCTTGGCCGGAGCGTAGGAGAGGGATCCGCCGGTCTTATCAAGGCAACGGAATCGGCTCTTCAGGAGTCCAAACGTATGCTCTATGACTCGCCTGGTCTGTCCGTGTGCATTGTTGTACCGCTGGTCTGCAGCTGTCCTTGGGTTGCGGAGCGGTGTCATGAGCCACGGCATGTTGGGATATCCCGCATCTCCTACAAATATACACCGTGTCACAATTAGAGTTATGCCATTCGGTCGGAGCTAACAAAAAAAGAAACATACAGGACAAACAGAGTATACCCACCAACAAGACATGCCTGTTCATGCAGCTGCAGCATCATCTGTGGTACCCTGCTACGCCTCATGATGAATGCATCATGGCATGATCCTGGAAAACGTGGACAAACGTGGGAAATGATCATGTTAGATAGACACACCACCAAGGCATTTATTGAGTGGTAATGTTTCCTATTGCGGTAGGCTTGCTTCTGTGCCTGGGGTGGCACAAAAGCCACATGTGTACCATCAATGGCCCCAATCACATATGGCATCCCTCCCAGGGCATAGAAATCACCCTTTACATCTGTCAACTCTTCGGGTCTAGGAAATTTGATGAATTCATCAATATGCTGTAATATGGCAGCTAACACATCACGTAGCACACGGTTGAACATTGTCTGGGACATACCCCCCACATCTGCAATGGTAAATTGGAATGTACCTGTGGCAAAGAAATGTAGGGCTGCCATCACCTTAAGCTGTCGCGTCAGCGCAGTAGGATACCTGTGTTGTGGTTGTAGATGTGGTTCCAGCCTGCCCGTCAAGTTCTGAATCAACGCACGACTGAATCTGTACCGTCTGATGCAACCACGTTCCCTCATGGTCTCCAAGTCGGGAAAAGGCCTTGGTAGAGGGGGTGCCTGCAGAACATATTTGGGGTAAATGGATGATAACTGTCAGACAACAACTATTCCACTGTACATGGCAGAAGCTACAATGCTACTACACATCAAGTTACTATGGGCTCTGCCATACGCAATACATCTGGGACACATATGCAAGCTTCCTGACACTCCTAACAGAAGCCACACCCATCTGTTGATTGTGATCCTATAATTACTTAAACACCAAGGAGCTGCTGGCCTGCTCTTAGTGAGCATAGCAAGATGTTAGAGGAGTGACACACGTCAACAGACATGCATTAGGAGGATGACATCCGATACAGACAGCTGACTGCAAGGCACAGAGCCAGGTTACGGGGAATATACATTGGACATATCCTAGGACATGATAATAACGGTGTGTATGTGACAATACAACACCACAGCAATTGTCACAATGCAGTCAGGTACCCATGGTGATTAATGATGTATGGTGCCATTGGACACAGAAGCCATTGGCAATGCACATGTTGCATGTTGTGCGTACATGCAACACCATTCCCGTCACGACTCAGACACATATTCGAAGCACCAACAGTAGATGCATTTCACAGTCCCCAAATAGCATATTCTATCTTTACCATGGCACACCCATTAGATTGTGACATTGGGAACATGATGAGCGTTAATTAGTCCAGGGCAAAAGTGCCATGGTCCCTGGCATCATGAGACAGGTGCCCTTAGTGCTGACTGTGCCATCCCAGTGTTGATGTGCATGACAACATGTGCATGAAGATACCAATGGGGGGACAGGAAAGGTGATGTTTAACACATAATGCGCCATCACACATCACATGTGTCAAAAGGTCCTCACACATCAATTGTGCAACGTGACCTGATATCCTGTGCTATATCAGTGCCTGGCACACCTAGGGCAGGGTCATGTAAGTATGCAATGACAAAAACTAGATAGACATCCTTGTATTAACCGAACAGCAACATCCCTGCCATGTGTGCGTGACGTTTCATTAATGTAATGGTGCCATATGCGATCGAACCGTACCTCGAGCATGTGTACATGTGTGCGGGACGTTTCACCATTGCAATGGTGCCACACGCGAACGGCCCGTACACCGACAGTGCGTACATGTGTGCACGATGTTTCACCATTGCAATGGTGCCACACGCAAACGGCCCATACACCGACAGTGCGTACATGTGTGCTCGACGTTTCACCATTGCAATGGTGCCACACGCGAACGGGCCATACCCCGACAGTGCGTTCGCGTGTACGGGACGTTTCACCATTGCAATGGTGCCACACGCGTACGGGCCATACACCGACAGTGCGTACATGTGTGCGCGACGTTTCACCATTGCAATGGTGCCACACGCAAACGGGCCGTACACCGACAGTGCATACATGTGTGCGCGACGTTTCACCATTGCAATGGTGCCACACGCGAACGGGCCGTACACCGACAGTGCGTACATGTGTGCGCAACATTTCACCATTGCAATGGTGCCACACGTGAACGGCCCGTACCCCGACAGTGCGTACATGTGTGCGCGACGTTTCACCATTGCAATGGTGCCACACGTGAACGGGCCGTACCCTGACAGTGCGTAGGTGTGTGCGCAACGTTTCACCATTGCATTGGTGACTTACGCTACGTGAATTGCACTGTACACATGAGGGGATCACCAAAAATACTCTGGGAACACCAAGTTGACAAGTGTTAGGCCCTGAATGCAGGCTGGTTGTCATGGATACTGAGATTTGGATGTGTGCTACAGGTGTCCTGCAAAAGTCAGTTGGTCAGAAAATACAATGTTGCAAATTGGTTGTGGAGCTGAAGCTCAAATTTGAAGAACAGCAAAAGGGTGTCAGAGCCTTAAGTTTAAAGGGATTGGATGGGAGGTAGGATGCAAAGTGAACTGGCCTATCACACTGTACTCCTGAGACTGAAAGTCCCTCAGCAGCACAGATTTAAGGCTGCATGTGCCTGTGAGAGTGCACTTGCCTGCACAATATTGGAGTGGACCACACTGCTGCTGTCTCTGCATCCTCTGGCATTTCATGGCTCGTACTATGGAGAGGGCCCCAGCATTCAGTGAGGAGGAAAACCAGGCCCTGCTGGATGCCCTCCTCCCACAGTACAGCAAGCTGTATGGGAGGCCAGGGGAGCAGGTGAGTGTTGAATGCAGTGGCTTTGACTGTGCACCTGTTTTGTGTGTGTCACAATAGGCATTGTGTATTGGTGGAATCAGACATGCGATGTGGTTTTGAGGGAGTCACAGGGGGTACACATGGTGGTGTCTCTCATGCGGAGCATGATGTAGTTCAGGTGTGTTGACTTCTCACTTGCATTGTGCTTACTGTGACATTCAATGCATTGTGAAATACACATTCCGGCGTGCAATACCTTGGTGGCTTTACTCACAAATGTCCTGAGATGTACCAGTGTTCCCCCAGGCTGACAGCTGAAGGTACTCACAGAAATGCATGAGTTGTGGGGACCCGAGGTGATATTTGGGAAATGATGTTTCTGACCTGAAGGACATAGAAGTATGTGATTGTTCCTTGTCATCCGGGTGAGTGTATATGTGATGTGTTGCACCGCAGATGCATGGCATATGCATCAGCTCTGCACATCTGATGTGACACGTGGGAAGTGCTGTGTGCCTGCCTAGCAAAGTTAGCATGTGACCTGTGTCTCCAGTATGTGAAGTGGCACATGTGCCAAGTGATGGTGTACCTACTGTGGTCAGTGACGGGCAAATGATCTGTGCCTGGGTGTATTTGTCAGGACCGCTGAGGGTTGTTAAGTGGATGTAGAAATGTGACTGCTTGCCACGTGCTATCCCACACCCTGTAGTTGCATGTGTTGTACAGTGTGTGTCATGATCACAGAGTGTGTTTCCCCCTTATGCCATCTGTTGTCTTTCATGGGTTGTCGTGCATTGGGGGTATGCCCACAGGCCAAATTCACATGTACAATGATGCAAGTCCTATCAGCATCCTATGGCCTGTTCTCTTCAACAATGTAGTGCATGTGTGTCTTTGAGACATGGTGCAGGTGTAGTGATGTTGTTTCACTTTGTCTTCCTGACAGGTATCTGCCTACGAGAAGGGGGAGATCTGGTTGGACATTGCCAGGGCTGTCAGGTGTGTGGGGGGCCCTCGCCAGCGGGTACCTAACATCAGGAAGAGGTGGCAAGATATCCGGTGCTGGACCCGGCGTATCGCCCGGGTGCAGCTGAAGCTGGAAGCTCCACGCCCACATGGTGGAAGACGTCGCCTCACCCCCCACATTCTCCGGGTCCTGGATGTGGTCTTTCCCAACCACCATAGGCAGTTGCAGGAAGGACAGCAGCATGAAGGGGGTATGTACATGGCTGTTTGTACTGTTGTGTGCCCTCTGCTACTTGAGGTGCCCTAACGCCTGGATTTACTCCCACAGTTGGGTTGTCTGGTCAGCCAGGCACTTTGTGCACTGTTGCTTCAATTCCACATATTCAGACGGTGTCCGTTTTCATCCCTCACCCCCTTCCTCCACATGTTTCCCCCGTTCTGTGCTTTTTGGGCATTTGGACAAGTTATTCTAGGCTGCCATTTATTTGGACTGCACATTGAATTGCACATCATGTGGGAGTGAGGTCTGTGACATGTGTTGTTACCTTGCATGTGCCATGACCTGTGCCCTTGTTTTGTACTTTGTATTTGTTTGCCCTGATGATGCGTCTCAACATAGTAGTGTGTTGTGTGAAATGCACACCCTTGCAGCATCCATGACTCATGTTGTGTTGTCAGACCTGATGTACATCATTTGAAAGTGATGCATAGTGCCATGACGGTTATTGATGGTACAGTCAGCGCATTCCATGTGCACAGATCAGTGGGCCCACTACAGTTACCAGACACACCCTGGACTCCTATTCATGTGTGTCATGCAACACAGTGGCCATTCAATGTGTGTTCATCAAGACTCTGCCTTAGTGGCATTGGAGCCTGCCATAAATTGAATGTAACCAGTGGCTGCTACATGTGCACACTGGACATGGATACTACATTTGGCTTCTGCATGGTTACACTGGGCAGTGCCTGTGTGCTTATTCACAGCAATCGGTGGTTGTTTGTTTGTGACTGATATGTAGTGCCATCCCCACGAGATGAGCTTGAGTTACTTTTGGACTACTTGCATCACAATTTTGTGTCCCCTGAATCCAATCTTGCACTTCTTGATCTGTATAAATGACATTGCCTGACGAATGTGGGTGTTGTGCAGGGGATGTCTAATGTGCCTGCCTGATTTTGACTTGCAAGGTGTGACCTGTGTGTGGGCATAGGATGGCTGATGGTGCGCCATGCACTTCCCCAGTGATGGTGGGCAGTGTTTTCATTTTATGCCCGACAGCCTATGTGAATTTATATTAAACCTGATTGTGCCTCATTATTGAGTCCAACATGTATGTGGTGGTGGAAGGCTGTTTTGTGTTAGTGGGCTCACTGGTGTTGTACTTTATCCTGGGGATGAGGGTGTGTGCACGATGCAGGTATAATTTTGCTGTAACACATTTGCAGGCCCATTTGCATGAGCATTTTGTAGATTTAGGACTTGTGGCCCACTTCACATGACAGGCATTAGGTCTTATGTGCAAACAAATGCATGATCAGGCACCAGATGCCCCTGTGAGGACAGACATGTTGCAAGTTGACTCACATTGAATATTGTACCCTAGCACTCACAAAATCTAGTCATTATTGTGTTTGGGTTTTAAATGTGTACATATGATGATTTGTGTACGTGGCACCTATGTGCTTGCACGATATTTGTCTAACAAGGTAGTGCACACAAAGCAACTTTGGCTATTTTTGTCTTACAAGCTGGTACCTTATAAATGTGCCCAGTGTAAGTGATTGAGGTTGTATGTTGTTCTCCAGATACATGTCCACATAGTTCTTCTGGGCTCTTGCAACTCATTTGAACACAAGTGTACAGAGTAATGTGTGTCATGCCATCAAGACCTCCATTGGCCCATGTATAATGACAAAACTGCAACGCCATTTATTCCTACCAGTCTTTCATCAGACCAGGTGCCAGCTGTTTCTGGAATCAGTCCAGGTTTATTGGGTGTAGTTCTTTGTGAGTGTGCTTTCGTGCAGGCACATACGTGTTCTCTTCACAAGTGTGAAAATGTGCACATTCCTAACAATTTGAATGTGTGAAGTACTGTGAGTCACAGGATGTTCAATATTTTTCACCTTTTGGCTCACCCAAATGTAATTACAGGGCTCCGAGTGTGGTGTCACCTTGTGGAGCGAGGTGTTCTTTTGTGCCCTGATGGCCACCACAAAAGCTTTTATGATACTGAACTTTAAGTGCCATCACTTCAGTGTATGGGTCTGCTATCAAGTTAAACAACAGATTCTTCTAAGCGTAACTCTGATAGGAGTTGGGGGCTGATGTATTCATGGTATCCTTGTGTCCAAATTGAATTGTGTCAATACCAACTGGTCAGTACTAGTCTCAAATATGTGCAGAGCTATTGGGCTGTTACTCATGATGCATGGCATCATTTGCAATGTGACCAACTGTTTTGGACACATGTGTCATATGTGTACAGGTGACTGATGCATTTTTGTTTCTTCTCCTGGCCCACAGCATCATCAACCGAGGCAGAAGGAGGAGACAGGAGCACGGACCAGGAGGGAGGACCCAGCTGCAGTGCCACCAGTGCTGAAGATTTGGAGGGTGCTAGTGGCATGGAGGGTGAGGGAAGTCAACCGTCTGTACCTTTGGAAGGCAACACCTCGTACCATGCGGACGGTTCATCATCTGACTCCCAGGAGGAGGGGGAATATGCGGTGACAGCTTCGTCCATCTCTGTGTCTGTCCCTGCCTCCTCCAGACCCATCTCCACCCTCCCAGTTGCTAGTGTGCCTTCGGTCCATGCTGCCCCATATGTCTCCTTCGTCCCCGGCACCACAGCCCCTGCCCCTGTGTCCCCTGCTGCCCTCAGTGCCGAAGCTGTGGACCTACTCCGGCAGATACTTGTTGGTCAGACATCCATGCTGACTGTCCTCCGTGGCCAAACTGCAATCTTGAAGCAGTTGTTGTCATTCATGGAGGGCATGTCAGCTAACATGTCTGACCAACGTCGGAGTCTTTCGGCCATAGAGTCAGCACTGACGGCAGAAGTTGCCCTCCAGCAGCGGCACATCCCCTGCACTCCTTCTGAACCATCCACATCCCCCTCACCCATACCTGTCCAAAGCACACGCAAACGCACAGGGACACGAACACCAACAGTGACACCCAGAACACCACCACGGAAGTGTTGGCGCAGTACTCCAGGCACACACTCTCACGGGGATGTAGGCACACCCACAGGGACTGGGGACAGACGGCAGACACGCAGCCAGAGACACGCTATGCATCACTCACTACCCTCTACCTCCACTCCCATTGTGTCCCCGGGGTCACGTGGCAGCCTTTCTGAGCTGGCAGGAGTGTGCAGTGCAGAATATGTGGCAACCTTTGGAGATGCACCAGCCACTGTGGAGGTATCCTCCCCACCTGCACCCACTACACCTACCCTTCAGTCTCCTGTCCCTGCGGTGCCGGTCAGTGACAGCCTTCTTTGAGCCTGGACTCTTTTCTTTCCTACATTTGATTTTTAAGCTGAATAAAGCATTTTATTTTTCTATCTGAACTATTGCATTTCAGGTACTTGCTTTAGGTGCTGTGTGCCAAGGTGTTGGTGTCATGTTGATGTTTTCAAATTGTGAAAGGTGTCCACCTTCAGATGGTAATGATGTTCAACATGGTATCTAAGCGCCATACCAATGTTGCTGCACAGTATCTGGATTTGTGAGTGTGCAGTTTGTATACAGACATTGTCCGTAAGAGTGTCCCTTCCTCAGTGACACATGAGATCTACACTACAAACAGGTGCACTAATGTTGTAGTGAAATTAGTACAGGCCTTCCATATTTGAGGACATTACCTTCTGCAATGGCCATGCATGCTCACGGATGAGTTGTGCTCATTGGTCTGTGTCATCCATGCTACTCACTGTGTTTGTGTTCATAGTATGTATGTATGCCAGCATGGACAACATCAGCCTTCTTCACACTATACAGATATATGTGGTCACAGCCTTACCCTTATGTTCGGATTTATAATGCAGGCAATTACAGCCCATTACTCAAAATGTATTGATTTTTATCTAAGGTGTTTCTACCCTGTTCCGTCCATGGCACAGCACTTGTTTGTCCACATGTACATTCATATCAGGGCCATGAGATACATGACAGTGTGTTTACCCTTTATGCTCTATTTGTTTTGCGGCCTGTTACATGACTTCAGTCCACTGAGTGATGATGGTTTGGGTATGTAGATTTAGTGCAACCTCCATGGGTGGATCAGCATGTGTGATCTGACCTCACACCCACATGTGGTGTGTCACACAGTGGTTTACAGGTATGAGTCCTCCATGGAGTGGGACACTGCTGTGCGTGATGTTTTGCTATGGCATCATCAGGACTGTCAGAGGTTATGGCTGTACACCTACAGAAGTAGGATTTATGTGATGCTGATGCCCCCAAACGTTCACTGAGCACTGATGCGATTCATATCCACCCACTCCTCCTATGTCTGGGCACTGCTAGGAGTACTCTGCACCCACCCCTCCTATGTCTGGGCACTGCTGGGAGTCACATCCACCCACCCCTCCTATGTCTGGGCACTGCTGGGAGTCACATCCACCCACCCCTCCTATGTCTGGGTGCTGCTGGGAGTCCTCTGCACCAACCCCTCCTATGTCTGGGCACTGCTGGGAGTCCTGAGCACGCACCCCTCCTATGTCTGGGCACTGCTGGGAGTCATATCCACCCACCCCTCCTATGTCTGGGCACTGCTGGGAGTCACATCCACCCACCCCTCCTATGTCTGGGCACTGCTGGGAGTCACATCCACCCACCCCTCCTATGTCTGGGCACTGCTAGGAGTCATATCCACCCACTCCTCTTATAACTGGGCACTGCTGGGAGTCCTGTGCACCCACCCCTCCTATGCCTTGGCACTGCTGGGAGTCATATCCACTCACCCCTCCTATGTCTGGGCACTGCTGGGAGTCACATCCACCCACCCCTCCTATGTCTGGGCACTGCTGGGAGTCACATTCACCCACCCCTCCTATGTCTGGGCACTGCTGGGAGTCCTGTACACCCACCCCTCCTATGTCTGGACACTGCTGGGAGTCACATCCAGCCACCCCTCCTATGTCTGGGCACGGCTGGGAGTCACATCCACCCACCCCTCCTATGTCTGGACACTGCTGGGAGTCACATCCACCCACCCCTCCTATGTCTGGGCACTGCTGGGAGTCACATCCACCCACCCCTCCCATGTCTGGGCACTGCTGGGAGTCATATCCACCCACTCCTCTTATATCTGGGCACTGCTGGGAGTCCTGTGCACCCACCCCTCCTATGTTTGGGCACTGCTGGGAGTCATATCCACCCACCCCTCCTATGTCTGGGCACTGCTGGGAGTCACATCCACCCACCCCTCCTATGTCTGGGCACTGCTGGGAGTCACATCCGCCCACCCCTCCTATGTCTGGGCACTGCTGAGAGTCCTATCCACCCACCCCTCCTATGTCTGGGCACTGCTGGGAGTCACATCCACCGACCCCTCCTATGTCTGGGCACTGCTGGGAGTCACATCCACCCACCCCTCCTATGTCTGGGCACTGCTGGGAGTCACATCCACCCACCCCTCCTATGTCTGGGCACTGCTGGGAGTCACATCCACCCACCCCTCCTATGTCTGGGCACTGCTGGGAGTCATATCCACCTGCTCCTCTTATATCTGGGCACTGCTGGGAGTCCTGTGCACCCACCCCTCCTATGTCTGGGCACTGCTGGGAGTCATATCCACCCACCCCTCCTATGTCTGGGCACTGCTGGGAGTCACATCCACCCACCCCTCCTATGTCTGGGCACAGCTGGGAGTCATATCCACCCACCCCTCCTATGTCTGGGCACTGCTGGGAGTCACATCCACCCACCTCTCCTATGTCTGGGCACTGCTGGGAGTCACAACCACACCCCCCTCAGATGTGTGCACCATACCCCAACATAAATAGCGTGTGTGCGTGTCGAACCACTATAGCAATTGTGAAGTTGGTGAGCGTGTGACGCACCGTACCCCAACATTGATGGCGTGTGTGAGACTCGTATCAATATTGATATGGTGGTGTAGGCTAAATTGTTACGCACCGTACCCCGACATTCACGGCATGTGTGCGGGACGTTTCACCATTGCAATGGTGCCACACGCGTACGGCTCGTACCCCGACAGTGCGTTCGCATGTGCGGGACGTTTCACCATTGTAATGGTGCCACACACAAGCGGCCCGTACCCCGACAGTGCGTACATGTGTGCGTGACGTTTCACCATTGTAATGGTGCCACACGCGAACGGCCCATACCCCGACAGTGCGTTCATGTGTGCGCGACGTGTCACCATTTTAATGGTGCCACACGAGAACGGCTCGTACCCCGACAGTGAGTACATGTGTGCGCGACGCTTCACCAGTGTAATGGTGCCACACGTGAACAGCCCGTACCCCGACAGTGCATACATGTGTGCGGGACGTTTCACCATTGCAATGGTGATATACGTGAGTGTGTGACACACCGTACATGTAGATTTCCGTTGTTGGTATGTTGTACTCACCGTCTGCGCCGTCGTCGGTTTCTGTGTACCAGGTCGTAGGCGTACAGGACTGGGAAGACACAGTCGATGGGGTTCATGGCGTGTCTGTGACGTACCGGGGTGCGGTACGGACCAGAGTCTGCTTTTACAGTAGTTTTCAGCTTCTGTAGCAATAGGGTCGTACGGAGTGTCGCCGGAACGGATCGTACTTGGTCGGTCGGAAAATGCTTCCTGTTTACGTACGGACGGCGGGTACAGCGTGACCCAGATATGTATGGTACGTAGTTTTTGTTTGTACGGTATTTGGTACGATTTGTATGGGGTTTTGCTTGCGGTTAGGATCGTACTTCCTTGTACGTACGGGGACGTTGTCGGTGTACATTTTGTACGGGAATATCGCTCCGTACAGGGATTCGAGGGCATTTTTCCAGGGTCGGAATTGGCCCCAATATAATTTTTACAGAAATTTTTTTGATATACACAAGATATATTTTTATTAATATTATTAATATGTATAGAATTAATAATATTAATAATTACATTGTTTAAGTTTCTAAGATTTTTGCAAAAGGTATGTATTTATTTAACATTTGCATATATTTTCAAATTATAGTAAGTAATACAATGAATTATTTTATTATAATTAATATATAATATATTTTATTTATTATTAAAAATTAACAACGTTGAAAAAATGTATAATATTTGTTGTATGTATATAAACATTTCTTACATTTTTACAAAATACATTTGTTATTCATTGATAACTTTACTGCATGTTTTTATATTATTTAAGTTAAATAATAATATTTAATCAGGCATTTTTGTTTAGGGGGACTACTTTTGTAACCGCTACCTGTCATTTTGGGTCATTTCGCCAGGGATCAGATCGCAGTTGGGAGCTGCTTCGGTTTAAGCCAGGTAAGATTATATTTCTTTGTTTAAACTAAGGGGCCCATTAAGATGGCGGTCAGTAAATCACCCCAACCGCCATGGAAGCGGAAAACAACCGCCCGCAGGGACCGTGGAAAACCCGCCGGTCAAATTAGGATCATCCACCAAAAAACACCGACCGCGGCCGAACCGGGCCAAGAAAAACTGCCTGTAGCGGGCGGTGATGTCCAAAATCCGTCCGCGGTAGTCGGATACGCTGCAGAAAAACACCAACCTGCCGCAAGCATAGCGGAGACACCGCACAGGACATCCCCGATGGACCCGCGGTACGTTCCACTGTTTCCGACCGCCGCGGTCGCACACTGGAATGAATGGGAGAGCCAGCGGAAGAGGTGCAGCATAGCCACCGCTGCGGACGAACCGTGGAAAATATGGCAGACGAAGGAAAAACCCCACAATAAGGCCAAACAGTGCACAAAGCAAACTAGCCATGTCCCCCAAATACACAAAACACATCCCAATGACACAAACACATGGCAAAAAGAAAAATACAATTCCCAGGACAACACACACAACACACCTGACAGGCATACCCCATGTGGACTCACCCACATAGCTGAGTATAAAACCAGTCCCTTCCCTGACCACAATCCTTTGCAATTTTCCAAGACTGAAGGCCACCAACCCTCACAACAAAGGATAGGCAAAGCAACACACTAGCAATACCCACACCACACACAGCACCAACACCACTTCCACACCTGCACCAACAACCCCCAGCACATCACACACCATACATATCACTACCACACCCACCACTCACACCCCTGCACCCCCAAACACTTTGCACACCACACACCATGTCAGTACATAAAATGCCCAAATTCACAGAGAGTGAGTTGACTGTCATGGTAAATGAGATAGTCAGAGTGGAACCACAACTGCTTGGTAGCCTGGTCCAACAGACACCATTAGCCACAAGGACACAAATGTGGGCAAGGATAGTCCAAAGGGTCAATGCAGTAGGGACCACCCCACCATCCAAAAAGGAGATCACTAGCTGTGGCATGATCTGAAGAGGGTTGTCAAAGAGAGGAGAAGCAAGAACCGGGAGCTGGCTGAGAGGACTGGCGGTGGCCCTCCCATTCCACCAAAAACATTCACACCATGGGAGGAGAAGGTGCTTGCCATACTGCATGCAGAGAGTCTCACAGGAGTACCCGGGTGAGTGGAGGCTGGTAAGTACAAACAAATGACTACCACCACCCTGATATGTACTGTCCTGCTCAACTATAAAGCTACACCACCTAGTACAAATACCATTCATCGGCACCACACACTCACAAAAACATGCCTCACAGATCCAACATTCACCCACCCCATTCACCCCAAATGTAGCCACCAACATTACCATGTGGGCATGTGTACAGGTAGCCAGCACTACAGCTCCCACCATGCCCCCTTGTCCCACGGCATCAGCAAGATGGAGCCCACCCCCCACCCCACCCAGAAGCATGTGTCAGCCTGATTACATTACCCACAGCAAACTCACAGGTAGGTAGCCATCTTCCATGGGAGGGCTGTTTGGGGGTGGGAGGCCTGCACTACTACTCCCACCATGCCCCCTGTCCCACAGCATCATAAAGATGGAGCCCTGCCCCCACCCCAACCAGAAGCACTTGGAAGCAATTGCATTGTTCACCTTCACCTAACAGGTAGGTAGCCATCTTCCATGGGAGGGCTGTTTGGGGTTGGGAGGCCTGCACCACTACTCCCACCATGCCCCCTGTCCCACAGCATCAGCAAGATGGAGCCCTCCCCCCACCCCACCCAGAAGCACTTGGAAGTCATTGCAGTACACCAAACTTACTAACAGGTAGGTAGCCATCTTCCCTGGGAGGGTGTGTGTGTGTGTGTATGTGTGTGTGTGAGGCCTACACTACTACTCCCACCATGCCCCCTGTCCCACACCCCAGCAGGATGGAGCAATCCCCCACCCAGAAACACTTGGAAGCCCTTGCATTGTTCACCTTTACCTAACAGGTAGGTAGCCATCTTCCATGGGAGAGCTGTTTGATGGTGGGAGGCCTGCACTACTACTCCCACCATGCCTCCTGTCCCACAGAATCAGCAAGATGGAGCCCTCCTCCCCCCACCCAGAAGCACTTGGAAGCCATTGCATTGTTCACCTTCACCTAACAGGTAAGTAGCCATCTTCCATGGGAGGGCTGTTTGGGGGTGGGAGGCCTGCACCACTACTCCCACCATGCCCCCTGTCCCACAGCATCAGCAAGATGGAGCCCTCCCCCCACCCAGAAGCACTTGGAAGCCATTGCATTGTTCACCTTCACCTAACAGGTAGGTAGCCATCTTCCATGGGAGGGTTGTTTGGGGTGGAAGGCCTGTACTACTACTCCCACCATGCCCCTCGGCCCAAAGCCCAGCAGGATGGAGCCCTCCCCCCACACCACCCAGAAGCACTTGGAAGCCATTGCAGTACACCAAACGAACTAACAGGTAGGTAGACATATCATTCTGTCTCATTACACCACTGAGCAGGATGTAAGCCTACACCGCGCACACACAGATGTGTCACATTACAAGCCAAATGTTATCACATAACATGTAAGTAGCCAGTATGTGCACCCACACATTTGTCACAACCAATATGGTGCCAAATGACAACACAGGTCCTCTCATTGCACTAATATGGACACCAACCCCATTGCCAATCACAGTGTGCACACAGGTAAACTACCGAAACTGTCACAGCTACCAAAGTGTGACACACCAATGAACAGGTAGAATACAGTCTGGTCACATTCATGCACAGCAGTGATTGACATGTACATCACCATGGGGCCAGAGCAACAAGGACCATTCCAAATTTTACAAAGCATGTGTGGTGGTATGAATCAAGATATGCACATGACAGTACAAATGTATGCTGTAGATGACAATGGCCAGTCCATGGCCAGATGTGACGTCAGCCAGGTCTGAAAAATCTACAAACAGTCCTTAATGAAAAACATGTTGTGCCAGTCCCTAGATGGCAACAGGTCCCTGCAATCATAAATTATGCATGGGTCGCATAGTATGCATTGACACCTCACACCATGGACAAGTAATGCATGTACCACTTCATCATGTCAGGAGGCACAGTAGTGCACATAGCAAACAATGTGAAGATCAGTCAATTGTGTAGTGTACAAACAGTGGATGACACACAACTAACACAAAGCTTGCAGGGTGCACTTCAATGACCATTTCACATCTATTCCACAGGTGACCAAGAACTCACTGCAGAGGACAACACCAGCAACCTGCAGAGTCAGTCTCCCACCTGGTACATGGACTCTCGGATGTTGACTCCCAGGATTCTCTGGACGATGAGCTTGACACCGGCCCATCTGGTGTGCCAGGGAGCAACAGGTCCTAGGACCCCATCCTCCCCCCACCACATCTGCTGTAACAACAGCTTCACTGCAGACCCCTGCTGTTACGGCCTGTGCGTCCACCACCACCACCACCAGTGCCGCCTGCAACACCCTCCCTGTCTGAGAGGATGACCACCCCACACGACCGACTGAGGACGGCAGGGAGAGGATGTGGGTGCCCACAGTGGTGAGGCAACAGGTCAGTGGCAGCAGGGTAGCTGGTTGGGCCAGGGTCACCCACAGACACCTAAATGCTGGGACCCAATCCCTGAAATACATCACCAGAGTCCTTGGTGCATATGAACAGGCCCAGGGACAAATGGGCCGGTCCGACCACCTGTTACGTGAGCTCATCCTACTGATGAGGTCCATCGACACCCGCATTGGACAAATGGTGGACCTCATGGGCCAGCAAGTGGCGTTACTGAGGGACAGGCCTGCACCACAACCAACACCTCCACCTCCCTCTGATGGGCCACAGGATGACAGTTTACCATCCTCCCCTGCGGCCACAGAGAGGGGTGGCAGGGGTGGCCATGCAGCAGGGCCCACCCCTGCCAATCGACCAAAGGGCCGTCCTAAGAAGAGCCTGGGAGTATCTGGAGGCAAAGCACCTGCAAAATGCCAGTCACGGAGCCAGCCCTGATGGCAACCCTCTTCACCAATGCATTGACCATTTTGACTGTCCTTCCCCATACTGCCATTGGACTGGGTGACCACATCAATGTGGTCATCACTCTATTATCTCATTTAGCATGACTGTCCACTCACTGCTCCACCACCACCTCAATGGAAATGTACACCCCCTTCACATGTCAACATTGAAAATAAAAAACCTTACACACATGTTGTCATGTCAGCTCCGTCTTTATTGCAGGATGTACAGTATTCAACATGTCCATAATGTATCAGGAGTATGTACTGTATGAAGGCAAGGAAACGTTTAAGGCACCTATGAAAACACAACAAAACAACACTCACTGGTGTGGGTGTGGCATCACAGACATCACACAACACCTACCATCTATATAAGCCAACATGCAGACGTCACAATGGGCAACAAGTGTCAATATACACGTCCCGTATACATTCCAAAATGACATGTCCCAGAAACATTGCCACCCACTGCGTTATGTCACTGCCATGGAGCATGCCCTAGAGCCAATGGGAACGATGATTGCGGTTGCATGATGCAATTTTGAAAATTGCGGTAGGCGTGCTCCGCCACCGCGGAGGCGATCATTGGATGCTTTTGAAAGATGCACCATCGTGGTAGCACGCACCAGGCCCATGCGGTGTATCACCGCCATGGAGCATGCCCTAGAGCCAATGGGAATGATGATTGCGGTGGCATGATGCAATTTTGAAAATCATGGTAGGCGTGCTCCACCAACGCTGAGGCGGTCATTGGATGCTTTTGAAAGAGGCAGACCTGGAACACCAATTGCTGCAGCTTGGCACCTATGACACAACCCCAGGGGGCTATATATGTGTGGGAGGAAGCTTCACATTTCCACTGCTCCCAGAACCTGCTGCCAGAGACCCCTGACCTGCTGCTGCTGCCTCCAGGGACTGCTTCCAGAGAGCCCTCATCTGCTGCTGCCTCCAGGAACTGCTGCCTGAGACCCCTCATCTGCTGCTGCCTGAGACCCCTCATCTGCTGCTGCCTCCAGGGACTGCTGCCTGAGACCCCTCACCACCCAATTTCACCACAGTTGTTCCATGTCCACAGTGATGGCAAGGACAGAGAAGATCTGTGCCAGCCCATTCACAAGCGAGGAGCTTGAGGGCCTGGTGGATGAGGTGCTCACACAGTACCCAAGGCTGTATGGTGCCCCAAATGTTGTGATAAGTCCTCAAACATGGGAGGTGTAGGGCAGGGGAGGGGGGCACACATGTAGTTGGACTGATGCAGTATGTGCCTGAGGGTGTGAGGTTGTGTCATGCACTGACAAACATGCTGTCTCCAGGGGGAAGGTGTGTGTCCCAATGTCACAATGCCTGCAGTTGTAGGTATGAGTGAACTGTGTTGCTTTGTCAGCCATACCGTGACGCAGTAGGTTGGTCATGCAGGAGTCAGGACAGTGATTGCTTGGCTGAATGGCTTTGTGTGCCCCTGTTGTCCATCTCAGTGCGAGCCCATTTGGTCAGCACAGTGCCCACCCACAAAGACAATGACATCACTTCACTTACTGTGCATTTCCTAAGTTATTTCCCATTGCACTCCAGCTATGCGCCATCTCAGCCCTGTAGATTGCACACGGCCGGCCTTGTGTTGAGGAATTTCTGTTTGTGAGTACATGTCCCTCAATGCGACACCCATGACATAGTCATCGATTCACAGGGCAGGGACATTGAGTGCTGCACAGTCTTGGACACAGTGAGTCCACCCGCAGACACAGGTTGATATGTGATGTATGTGTTGCTCTACCAAACATTGGACTGGAGATGTGTGCAGGCCACATAGGGGTTTCAGTGTTGGCATCCTGCATGTGTGTGAGATGTGCAGGGATTGTGTTCCCCCTCACAACTGCATGCAATTACATCATCGTATCCCATGCAGATGTCCCATGTGTGATGTACCCTAGTCTCTGATGGACATATCGTAGAACTTGTAATGAGTTTGTTTCTTGCTGCTATACTGATAGATGTCGGAACATAACACTGTGTCACTGATCATTTCCCCCTCTTGTCTCCCATGCCTTTAACTCAAGGTACACCAGCGTAAGGCCGTGTGGAGGGCCATTGCAGCTAAGGTGCTATCTCTGTGGGTCTCTAACCGACGGCACACCCACTGCCACAAGAGGTGGGACGACATCAGCCGGCTGGCAAAGAACGTGGCAGAAATGACCATTGGGCTGCTTCCCCACACTGGGCATTCGGCACGGCGCAGCATGACACCACTAATGGGCCGCATCTTGGCAGTGACTCAGCCTGAGCTGGATGCACGTTTGAAGGAGCATCAGCAGCAAGGCAGGGGTGAGTATTTGGGGAGGGTGACTATGGCTGGGAGTGACTGCATGTGTCCCGAGCCAGTGCCGGCACTGGCCTATGTGATGTTGGTGGTATGATGAAGTAGCATGTAAGTGGCTGCTGGGCTGGGTGCCAGTGTAATGCATTTGCCCTACCTGTACTTACGAAAGTAATTTTCCAAGCTGTGGATTTCCATTGCAGTCTGAGTTGTGCTCTTCAGGTTTCTACAGAATTGGGTTAGTCTGGGGAATCACATTGGAAGGGAACAGCAGTGTTCCCAATTTGAATGTGACTTCATCAATGCGTCCATTGCATGCACCCAGATTGTTGAGGCCTATACATCTAACAACAATGTGCACCAGTCTCTGCGCCCTAAAGTACAACATGGTTGTTGGCATGGGCTCTTCGCCATTGTGGACTGTCATGTTGTAGTCTGTGTCTGTGTTGTCCCCTCCTGTTCCATCCAGATCTGTCAGTAGCAACAAGTGGTGTGCCCCCATCATGTCCCTAGGTGTGCGCAGAGCTAGATGTGTGTCTGGTTGAATAGAGCCACAAGCAGGGTGTTGTGCTGTGTGGCCATCACATGGTGCAATCATGACTGAAAATCTGGGTTACACGCACTGTTTGGGTCTATGTAGTGAGTTTCCGAGATGTGATTGCAGAGGGTGGTGTGCAACATGTAGATTTGGTCATCTTTTGTAATGCATTGCTTGCATAGGTTTGTTCTGTTGGTGCCACTGACCTGACCCCACATCTCTCTCTCATGCAGAATCTCCTGTGGTCACGAAGGGACAGGAGCCGGACACCAGTGGGAGTGAAACTAGCACAACAGCTGTACAGGAGCCCAGTGACACATGTCACCAGCGCCTCAGAGGGGGACTGAAGTCTGAAGGAGGAATCCCAGCCTGAGACACAAAGTATCACATCATCCGATGCCAGCGGGGATGCATCCATGTTTGCGGGCACAGGGAATGGGGACTCTGCATCATCTTCAACCACACAGCGGCCAGTGCCCACCCTCCCAGCCACTTCCTCTGGTGCTGCCCGTGTCCGGGTCAGTAAGAGGGGATGAGTTACCTTCACACCTGGCACCGCTGCCCCTACCCCGGTCCCCCCTGCTGCCTATAGTGCTGAGTCTGTGGAGCTTTTGCGCCAGCTGTGTGTAGGCCAGACAGCTCTCCTCAATGGCTTCATTGACCATGACAAACAATTGGCCCAGGTGGTTGCTTTCATGGAGGGCATACATTCAGACGTGGGTGGACTGCATCGTACTGACCAGGCTGTGTCCTCCACAGTGAGTCTGCCCTTCAACAGGCACATACTACCAGTCCTGCTCTGGGGCCTTTGTCCACCTCGCAGGTTGTGGCCACGTCTGACGATAGTGACCACGGTCCACAGACGTCAAAGCAGTTTCTGTGCCCACTGAGGAGGTGGTGCATGGCAAGGGTACACCTAAGAAGAGCTCCAAGGCAGATTCACCCACCACCTCGACTCCCACTCCAAGCCCAGTGAAGCAGGGGAAGGAGGGCACTGTAGGGGTTACACCTGGCAAAGAGGTGATGGAGGGTCAAAGGCTAAGCCAGGCGAAGCGCTCCGCTGGATCCAGCACGTCCCCAGAGGGAGTGCCAGTGTCTGCACCTGATGCAGCTTTGTTGGTGAGTGTGCCTGTTGTGTCTACACCACTTTCCATTAATCCCAAGACAGGGAAGCCATTTAGAATGCCCAAGAAGTGGAAAGGCACCCTTCCACAATCTCCCAGCCACACTGTGTCTCACGTCAGCATGACTCCACCTCCACCTCCACGTGCCACCACACCACCTGGTCCAAGCAGCCCTCCGGCTCTACCTCAGCTGGGCCGCTCTATCCCCGGTCAACTGCTCCTACTGTCCCCGACACACAGCCAGCTCCCAGTCTGCCTGACAGCCAAGTTTGATTGGTAGTCACCCTCACACACCTGTCTCTCACACAGATGGGCCTGTACTGCACTTTGTTACCCCCTGACTGGGTTGCTGATCATGTAAAGGTACAGTCGCATTCCCTGTGCAGCCTCTCATGTACTCGCTCTGCACTTTGCCCTGGACACATGCCTTCATGTTTTGCCCTTGCCTGTGTAGCCTCTCATGTACTTGCTCTGCACTTTGCCCTGGACACTGGCCTTGTTGCTCTTTGCTGTGTTGGACTATTCCCTCTGCCGCCTCTCATGTACTCGCTCTGCACTTTGCCCTGGACACTGGCCTTCCTGTTTTGCCTTTGCCTGTGCAGGCTCTCATGTACTCGCTCTGCACTTTGCCCTGGACACTGGCTTTCCTGTTTTGCCCTTTCAGGCTCTCATGTACTCACTCTGCACTCTGCCCTGGACACTGGCCTTGTTGCTCTTTGCTGTGTTGGACTATTCCCTGTGCAGCCTCTCATGTACTCGCTCTGCACTTTGCCCTGGACACTGACCTTCCTGTTTTGCTCTTGCCTGTGCAGGCACTCATGTACTCACTCTGCACTTTGCCCTGGACACTGGCCTTCCTGTTTTGCCCTTGCCTGTGCAGGCTCTCATGTACTCGCTCTGCATTTTGCCCTGGACACTGGCCTTGTTGCTCTTTGCTCTGTTGGACTATTCCCTGTGCAGCCTCTCATGTACTCACTCTGCACTCTGGACTGGCCACTGGCCTTGCTGTTTTGTCCTTGCCTGTGCAGATTCTCATGTACTCACGCTGTACCTTGGACTGGCCACTGGCCTTGCTGTTTGGCCCTTGTCTGTGCAGATTCTCATGTGCTCACTCTGCCCCCTGGACTGGCCACTGGCCTTGATGTTTTGCCCTTGCCTGTGCAGATTCTCATGGATATGCTATACTCCCTGGACTGGCCACTGGACTTGATGTTTTGCCATTGCCTGTGCAGATTCTCATGGATATGTTATGCTCCCTGAACTGGCCACTGGCCTTCCTATTTTGACCTTGCCTGTGCAGCTTCTCATGGACATGCTCTGCATTTTGTGCCTTGCTCTTCTCTACTGTTGGTGCCTATCTGTGCAATATGCGAATAAAGACAGTTAATCCCGTTGTCTGTTTTGTCAGTTTCCTTACTGAATAAAGTTATTTAGGTGTGTGTAAATGGTTGACTGTGCCCCATGCTCTGTGTGCCACTTCAACATTGCCAATGTCTTTGCCCGCCTACTCTTTTTTTACAAGGGTGACAGGGACTTCAGTTCTTCATGACACTGATACTTTTGGTGTCTATGATGTCAATTTTACCTGTAATGCAGTTGTCATTTTCATGGTTTGTAAATGTTGGCTAGATTCTTCACATGTTAGGTTGGGGGGCACTGTCAGCACAGAGTGTGATTCTCTCCACAGATCTGCAGGCAGGCTGGCCGGTGTCATCATGTTTGTGTGTTATTCCTTTATGTGTGCACAGCAGTGTATGTGTGTGGTCATCTTGTGATGGCCAGTCATTCTGGTCCCATGGCCTACCTTTGATGTGTGCTCTTCTTGAGTAGTCAAGAAGTGTGCAGTGTGAAGGATGTGGCTTTGTAGGGAGTATTGATGTGCGTGTGCACCTGCTTTGTCAACTACACACATGTGTCACCCAGGAGTTGGGTTCCTGTTGTTTGGATTGTTCAGCCCTGTGGATGTGGTTGTATGCACATGTGTGAGTTGTATGTTGTGCACTGTGCAGTGTGTTGGTGTGTCCATGCAGTTTTGTCTGACTCCTACTTGTTGTTTTTGTCACTTGCGAATATGCAGAGTGTGTGACTGGCACGTCAGTGTTGTGTTATGTTGATCATCCATATGTCTTGATACCGTTTGTGTACACTGTGCAGACCTGCTGCTCCACACTGCCATTTTGGTTGTGTTTTCTCATGCATTGCTGTCACATGGTACCTTTTTGTGTCCAGTATGGCATGTTGTGTATGGTGTCATGCCATCCCCTATGGGTGCTTCAGATGCCTACCCATTGTGAGTCTGTACTCTGTTTGTGTATGGTGCACTCCTGCCATGTCCACTACTGACGTGTAGTACACTTCACTTAGATGTCAGCTGTAGCCTTGGTTTCTATGTGTGTGTGCCTCCTTATCACTTCATTTGTGTCACTGTGCTTTGTGATGCAGTTATTTGTGCAGGAGCAATGTGCCACACAGGATATTTCCTCAATTGTTTATTTGTGATGTTCTCGTGCTGTTTGTCAGTCATGGTTGCTCATCTGTTGTTCAGCTGTGTGTGCTGCCCAGTCCTCTGGTCAAGTTGATTCCACCTTTGTATCCCAGACTTGTGCATCTGTTGTTGTGTGGATTTACGTGTGTTGGCTGTGGTATTGCTTCATTTCCTTGGTGTGCTGTTTTCTTTGTGCTGTGCTGATTTGTGTTGTGTGGGTTGATGTTGTGTCACTCATGTCTGTGTGTGACTGGTATGCTTGGTGAGCACCCACTGCTGTTGTGCGTGTAGTGCTGTGTGTATGTTGCATTGTCATTACCTGGTGTGCATTCCCTGATGTCCTGCAGTGTTTGCTCTATTTTTTTTGCGTGTGCAACTGTTGTTTGTTTGATGTGGCTGTGTTGTTATGTGATGGTGCACTTCTTGGGTGTGTTGTGGTATGTTGTCTAAGCATTGTTCCTGAGTGATAAGGTAGTGCACTCCTGTTGTGTCTGTGCTCCCATTGCCTTGCCACAGTTTGGCTGCACAGGGCATGTCTGTTTTTGTTGTGGTTCTGTGTGTGTTTCTGTTGGGTTATGTGTTTGTCTGTTGTTTTTATGCAGACATTTGTTCTGGCATCCCTGTGTGAGTGATGTTTGTGGTTACACCCAGGGTGTGCGTTTATTTGTGTGTGTATAGACTGGCAAGTTTTGCCAGCCTTCAGTGTGTTTGGCACTGGTGTTGTATGCTGCTGGTGTGAGGGGGGTATGTGTGTCCTTCCCTCCTGGTGTTTGGAAGTCATGGAGTGTGTCAATGGGCCCTGTGTGTTGTGCTGCTGGCGTACTCCTGTGAAGTGGTTGTATACATGTGTGGCTGTTCACAGTTTGACTTCAGGCCCTTCCTTTCATCCTTGTGCCCATACATGGTTTGCCTTGCTGTCTCCCTGTGTTGTTGCACTGTGGTGTCTGTGGTTTGACTTCACTGATTGTACCAGCCATTTGTTGTGCTCCATTGCTGTTGGCATTTGGGGTATGTATGTGTCTGTGTGTCAGTCTGTGGTAGGTATGTGTGACTATGCAGGCTGTGTGACCTTTTTTAATTCACCACTTCTTCACGGCTACACCTTTTCGCTCGCCCTCTCACCCGCATGCACCATATGGCTGGAACAAAAGATCTCCGATAAAGAGCCCCTTTACGGGTGCCCGTCAGACATTGCAGTGCCAGTCTGACGAGGAGCAGAACCCATATGATGAAGCATGACATCTAGCTTGCTAGGTGTGTGAGGGTTTTAGTTCCAAATAGGGAATCCCCCCTCCCTTTTTACCTTCTTCTACGCTACACGCACACTTGTCTTGCACACTCTCCCCGGGGAACTCTGTACTCCTCTTGTGCTACATATTTTAAATGTGCCATCCATCATCCAGGTGTTGCATTGTTGTAATTTTATTAAGTTATTTGCAGTGCAAACATATTTACTAGTTTTCTTAGCTTTTATTCTCAAAGAAAATAAATGGTTTGTTTTTATGGCTAATGATTAGTTCAGGTGGGATAAGTACTTCTTGGAATGTTTTAGGGACAGGTATGGTAGTTGTTGTTTTCTTTTTCTGTCTAATGATAACTTTTTTTAATGCATCTATGGTTGGTAATTGTCCAGATGCATGTTGGGGTATTTTAAGTAGTTGTTCTTTTAATATGTCACTAGTGGGTTTGTCTGTACTACTGCTTGCTTCTTTAATAGTTTCCAGAGCATCTCTAATCTCAATTTCAGTTATATTTGGGGGTGGTTGTGCTCTTTCACAGATAAAACAGTAGTTTCCTGGGTTATGGCTCTTCCATAGTATTTGTTGGAATAATATTTACTACATTTCCAGAACACTTTTAATTCTTTCTGCTTTTCCTGTGTATATACATAACCCATATAACATAGGAGCAATTTTCCTTTCTGGGACTCTATGAATTGTGCGCCTTCAGTCATGGTTCTGTTTTTAATGCGAAAGAAAATGTATATAGAATTTAATTAGTATAATACTTTTGATTATTTTGTTATGAAAAGTATACATTTTTTGCAATATAATTACAATGTTGAATTTGATGGTAAGAAAAATGTTATTTTGATGTGTTGAAGGTGTTTTTTTCGAATTGTTGAAGATATTTCTGTTGATCTAAGAAAAAATTATGTTAAGATATTTTAATATATTTGTTGTAGGTGGTAGGGGAATTGGGACAGAGTTCGCTTTTCTTTACTAAGTTTAGCGTGTTGTTTAAAATAGCAATTTAAGATACTTACTTTTTGATTAACTCAATTTTCTTAGCTGTTGTAGATACATTTTCCTGCTGTTGGTAAATTCTGTAGAGGAGATATAAATAAATAAAAATATATTTTAGTATATTATGATTTAGACATATGTTTTAGAGAATGTTAGCAGTATTGGACTATTTAAAATGTTAATTTACTTACGTAATGTAGTTTCAAAGGTTTCTTTTCAAATGAAGCAGTCTGGCAGAGTTTCCTCTTCTTTTTTCTTGTAGTGTTGAAGTGGAAATAAAACTTAACATTTATTTTGGCTTTTATACTGTTTAACTAATTAGTTCATTCATGTGATTGGTCCTTTTTTGTTAGTGGTAGCTTTCTATTTGTTGTTGTGCAAGTTTTGAATTTTTTTTCAGTTTGTTTCCTTATATGGAAGATGCTAATTAAGAAGTTGTAACTTTTTTTAAAACTATATTATGTTGTGGAAATGTGTTTTTATAATGATTAAAATGTTATATAGTTAGTGTATTATATGTGTAAAGCATTTACTTACCAGTGAAGTAATATTTGCAAACATCATTTTTTTGGGTGTTAATGTGTTTGTAAAATATATTTTTATTTTTATTAAATGTGTTGTATATGTTTATATTGTTAAACTGTGTGTTTTTATGAAGATATATTTAATTAACTATTTTTCACTTATTTGATTTTAATAAAATGACGATAATATTGGCTGTCTATATGGAGATTCGATATTATGGCTATTTGTTAGTTATTTGAATGTATTTCGATTTTTTTGTTTCGATAGTTTTATGTTCGATAAAGTGAGAAACAATATTTATTTAAGTCGATATAGTGTTTTCGATATTTTGGTGTTTTGTGTATTAAGTATTGGTTGTCGATATAGTGGTTTTCGATAATTTTGCAACTATATTTTGTCAAGTCGATATTTTGTCCCTCAATATTAAGTCACTGATCCTCTAGTACATCTGGCTCCAAGTGGTAAATGACAGATGCTCAGTCACAAATAAAAAGCTCAAAATAAAATTCTACAGCCAATATCCTTCCTCATTAGAGACCTCGTCCATGGCATGCACTCTATCACTGCGACAAATCAGTTGCAATGGAAAATATTTTTGGGCAAAACAGCTAGCATTTTATCCTCAAGAAAGTGAACTTCTCATGTTTTTCCCCTTAAACTATACTTTTTTGACTATCTTTCATAGCTCAGCTCAATAATTTTGCAGAGAACGATTGGATACGATGCAATTCTGTACACCACTTTCATCTCTGGTTTTGCATTGCAACGGGGTTGTTTCTAGGTATGGGTACACCAGAATTTTAAAAGTGTATTAATGCAAGCCAAAATCAAAATCTTTTTGAAGAACACTCCAGGCAATGCTTGCTAAATTAAATTGAATTCTTTATTTCCTTTTGCCTCATCGATGGTACAAAAATGACTATGTGCATTACCAACTGGGCGCTTCTTCTTTATATCTGACTATAGATAACCCAAAGCTTTGAAAAGCCCTAAGCAGACACGGCACAGGATGAAACATCAATTGGCTCAACTTCACTTCAGTCTACACATTTGGGAGGATGGAGGAAGATAAGTGGCTGTGGGCCATACATTTTTTCATTGCAGATGAGATAGTAGCTAGGCAGATGAGGAGAAAAGTGTGGCAGGAGTGGGTGGATAAATATGCTATGTTTCTCTTACTTGCACATAATGATATAGTCAGAGTGCATTTGAGTGAGCATTTGCATGGGTAGTAGAAAGAGGGTGGAAATGCTTGTAACTGTGATAACTTAGGGACATATTTATCAATTATTCACAGAGTGCATCTCAGCAAGCAAACTGGATGTGTTGCGCTGATTAAAAGGGAAGGCAAGAATGCTCCATATTTAACATTACATGATGCATTCTTGTCCTTTGCTAGTGCTGGTTAACTTTTGGCTGCCTAGTGCCAATGCGGGCACTTTGCGTCATGTTGCAAGGGTATCTGCGTTGTAGGCAGGATTGTTTTTGTGCAGGAATGGTCTCCTTCCTGCATGAAAACAATCCCCTGAGGCATTTTCCTCTTTCTATGTCTGCAGCAGAATGCAGCAGACACAGAAAGAGGAAGCAACAAGGTGAAATAAAGATATTTCTCACCTGGGGAGGTGTAGCATTTTGATGCATTCCCAAGTTTACCACTAATGGTAAATCTTGAAATGTGTCAAAATCCATTGGTGGATGCATGGGAACACCCACGCTCCACCCATGGAACGCCTCCCAGGGGCATAATAATGAAAGGCAGACTTTGCGCTGCCTTGCGTTTCTTTATATTCGTCAAGCCATGCACGGCCACGCAAAGTGGCCTTGGATGGCTTGATAAATCTCACTTAGGTTGCCAGACATTTTGCTGGGTGAACTGTCTTACCAATGCTGCCAAGTGAATAATTTGTGTTGGGGAAGTTCACTTATTAAATTATAGTATAATCTATCTCTCTATAAATAAATAATGTGAATTTGTACTGCAGTGCCAAAGGGAGCAGATTCGTATTTCATCTTATCTGATGGTAGAACAGGATATAAGTAACTACTATATAGAGAAGTAATTTTCTCAACTGAGCGCTACACCTACAAATGTTGAACCTTCCAGAAGACCGCCATAGTGGCATTGAAGCTTAGAAGTCAAAGTAAAGGTGCAGCATAGTGTATTTGATTCATATAGCATCAGTAGAGAAGAAGGGTGAAGTGAACGACCCAGAGCTTCTTCCATCGATCGGATACAACTGCTTGGTATTTGGAAGTGCTGTTTTGGAAGCATACTTGAGTGATCCAGAAGAGTACCTAAAACAAATAATGTCAGAGGTATAGGAAGAAGATATGCATTCAGTAGTCACAGATGAGCTTGCTTGCGGTGTTCTGCCAAAATAAATGTGTGATGTCACAGATATTGTGGGGTAGAAGGTAATAGTAGCATATTTTATTTAATTATATATCATTGTACATAAAATAGTTTTTTAGTTATTTAGTTGAGTTGTATTCATTTTTGTGTTCTAAGTTGTTATTATTTTAATGTTAAGTATGTTTAAATATTTGTTGGTGTGGGTTTGTTTTTTGATTTTGTATTATATTAAAGGATTGATTGTATTTTATGTCAGTTTGTTTTGGTGAGTTGTTGGGTTTGTAGAGGAATAGGATGTGAACTTTTTTGAATATTCCTTTTTTAACTCATGATTTTTCTATAAGTTGCAGTTTGTTAATTAGATAATTAATTATGTAAATGTTTTCTAGTTATCAGACCATTTAACAAAATGAGGTAATACTTTTGAATTTGTTAATTGGTTAATTAGATATTTAATTGAATTTTTGTTTTAATTATTTTTTAACATTTGTATATTGATCATATTATGTTGAAAGGTTTTTTGTATAGTAAAATTAAAGTGTTATATATTTTTTAAATAATGTATATTGTCATTTTTTCTGTGATTAATTCAATTTGTTCTTGTCATTGTTGGAATTTCAGGGCAATGGGGTGGAAAATATTAGTTATTTTTTATTTGATATGTATTTTTAAAATAATTATGTGTATAACAAAATGTTCATTTCATATTTGTGGTTTTCAATAATAAATACAACTTATTTAATGCTACAAATATGTTTTTAAAATGTTATGGAAATATATATGTGAAACACTTAGGGCAAGTAAAGTTTGTTCCTGCAATTGTCGTTTTTGCCAAAAGAAAGTGTTACCTGCTGGGGAGTGCGGCTTCAACTGAGACAAACTTGGAAACATAAATGTACATATATATATATATATAAACATACACACACACATAGGATCTGATTATGAGTCTGGGGGTCCACGTACCGCAGACTCGTGGGGCGCAGTGGCGGCGATCTCCCGACCGCCCTGTTAGAAGTAAGGCAGTTGGAGCATTATAACCCCACAGCAACCGACAGGGAACTGCCATTCCCTGTCAATGTTGCGTCAATCAGGAGGCTGCAATATGCTGGGTGGGACTGCTGAGGTCCCACCAAGCATATTACGAGTTTCCTCTCCAACGGCGGTGTCATGGTGGTTTCTACTCCATGAACAATGTGGCAGAGAAGAAACAAAGGGGGCCCTGCAGGGCCCCCTGTGCCTCCTTCACATGTGGATGCACACAGGGTGGCACAACATGTGCCCCCTTTGTGCATGCACACCGGTTCCTGCACAGCATGGACTTTACAGTCTATGCCGTGCAGGAACTGTTTTTGACAAACCCATTGCGGTACCCATTTTCTGAGGCACCGCTGTGGGAAAGCCAAAAGCCAGTCCGCCAGACAGGAGGGAACTCCTAATTTGTCATGCGGTCTAACCACAGCATTGGTGGTGAGGGGCAGACCAGGCACTGAACCGCTATATATATATATATATATATAGGAAGCACGGGCACAAGTGGTTCAGGATTCGGCATCACTTTATTTAGTTGTTGTCTCCCTCAATCCCAAGCACCAGGAGAGACGCATTTCAGCCTTTAAGAGGCCTTTGTCAATCCAATTTATTGTGCTCTAATGCTTCACTTAAAAAGCCCTTCCCACCTGACTAACGCATGTACATAAAAAACATACTATAATGTATATGATTCACTAAGAGCCCAAATGCGTCATATAAATGCTGTCCACAGCCGAAAATCGGCACTAATACCAGTAAGACATACCAATCAAACTAAATATTACGCACAATGCTTGCATGTTAGTTTGCTCATAATACTGAAAAATGCAGTCAGCATTAATTAATTAATCATGAAAATCGCCTAGAACATTTGTCACGATGGGATTAATGCGGGCATTAAAAGTACATCACCAAACTCATAATCCTGTGTTGTCATTTTAAACATGATAAAATAGTATTAGTACAAAAAAAGGGAACATATATATGGAATCTATTTTGCAATAATTTAGGAAAGCAAACATTTTAACTGGGCTTTCTAAAGAGTAACATTTTCCAATACTGGCCCTTACCCTGGAGGGAGAATAATAGTTCTGACTCTTCCAAAATCCAACACTTTACCTATTGTTGCTTACGTCTGAGTGATAATTATAAATCTAACCACTTCAATGCTTAACACTATCCCTACTGTTGCTTATGTCAGAGTGGGAATAACAAATCTGCCCTCTCCAAAGTCCAACACTTTCCTTACTGTTTGTCAGATTGGCATGATAAGTAGTGAATTTGACCAATTCAAGTCAAATTTTTTTCATCTGATTTTTTTAACTGTTTTAATTTTAAAAGTTAGGGCCCGGTTAAGAGTTTATTGAGTTAGCAAGTTTGCCCACCAAACCCCCAGTTTGCCTGCCTCACTTAGAGGTGGGCGGACCGTAAGTAGTCTGTCGATGGTGCCCCCATTGGCTCCATCGAAGGAATACTTCCTCAGTGGCCATATGGTGAGGTGGCTGTTAGATATTGACATTACACCGCCTGCCCTATTTATGTTGGACGGTCTAATGCCTTTTTAGTCAGTAAGGCACAGGAAAAATAATGATCTCCACTCCCTGACAGGGAGCTCCCATGGAGTGGGGTAATTGTTTTTTTGTTTTTCAAAAATACATTTCCGCTTTTGAAGTATGTTATTGAAAGGCAAAAACTTTTGAAAAGTTTGAGGATCAGCCATCGTGGCTCACGGTATCGTCCGTCAAACATTTCCTTCATTGACAAGAATCACCATAATGGAGGTTCCTGTCAGTGTAAAGAAAGATCTGTGGGATCAGCGGAAATCTCTAAGGGGCAGATTACGATGGAGGATTTTCCGCATCCTCCGGGCCGGCGGAAGCCACCGCCGGCCCGGAGGATGCGGAAAATCCTCTGCGGACCCACCAAAGACCCACCGCCACATTAGGATGGCTGGTGGGTCCTGGTTTCATTCCGCCGCATTTCCGCCACGGTTGGCTTACAACCGTGGCAGAAAAGGCCTAATATGGTGGCGGTGTCTCTCAGACACCGCCAGACATATTAGGATGGCTGAGAAGTAATGCTTTTCCGCAGTGGCTTCTCTGACGAGGAAAAGCATGCGGTCCTTCACCTCGGGGGCCCGTAGCGGGCCCCCTGGGTGAAGGGGGTGTGGGGGGTGCACATGGGGGTACCTATGGTACCCCCTGCATTTGTATGCAGAAATCGGCAGGCACCGCGCGGTGCCTGTCGCTTTCTGCATACAAATGCAATGTATGCATTTGTAACATTGCGGCGGGTGCAGCTTGATGCCGCACCCGCCGCAATGTTACAAATAGAGGATGTGACCGCCAGGGTGGCTGTCACATCCTAATTGGACAGGAGGGAACTCCGCATGCCCATGCGGAGGTTCCCTCCTCCTCGGTGATCGCGGACGGACTCAAGTCCGTCCGTGATCATATTGGGCCCCTAAGTTTGGCAGACTTGATATCTCTCAGGGTGATAAAGTAAACAACTCTGTTGCCCTGACGGACATTAATCAGTCTGCCAAAATATAAATCTGGCCCTTATTTTAATGTAAACTATTTTTTTAATAAATTCTTTGTTGTAGTATATTTTTTATTATTTTATAATGAAAAATTATTTTAATGTTAAGGTTGCATAATCCAGTGTAATTATAATTCATTTATATTACTATTTTAATATTTATGTTTATTACTGTTTATATTTTTAAATATTCTTTTTTTGCAATATTTTTAAAGTATGTATACTTTACATAATTTTATTTTATGTAATAAATGTGTTTATTGTAAAGTAATATATGTTTTAAAGTTAAAAGAGTGTCTAATAGTTGAAACGTGATATACTCACCTATTTTTTGACGATATTGTGGTCTTCTATATTTTTGCTGTTGATATTTTTGATTTTACGTACAAAGTATATAAAATCAATATTCGTGCTCTTGATATTTTTTTAGGGATGTTTTTGTCACCAATATTTTTGTCTGCGATATTTGTCATCAAGTCAATGTAGAGGGGATTAGCTAAACATATATTTTACGTACCTGCAATCATTGCATATATACTAAGTTTGGCTAACCCTGTGACAGAAATGCTAAAGTATCTGTTTATAAAAAACGAATAAAATACTTTGAAATAAAAAAACAAGCATTTACAATGCAATGGTCTCGGCATTATTAAAGGTATAGCTATAGGCATTGGTTATGACTTTTTTTTTATCATTAATAAATAGCGTTGTCATTTACATTGCCAATAGCTTAATCATTAAATAAATGGCACTGTCATTTACAATGTAAATAGCTTAATTGCTCGCATATGCATCACCTATTGCATTTACACCCACACAGAGCAACACACACACATACAGAGCCACCCACACAGAGTCATTCACATAGAGCCACCCACACACACAGAGCCATCCTCACACAGACAGAGCCACCCACACATAGAGCCACCTACAAAAAAAGTTATCTACACAGAGCCACACACACATATATAGCAAAGTGTCTGTCTACACCGCAACCTGTAACACAGTGTGATAACATTTTGCTTTTAAAGGCCTCTTGGCTTTAACGCATAAACCAGGCTTTCTGCCATTGCTGTAATTTTTATTATACACTGATAGACGTAACCAGAAAGCATACAGTGATAAAATTACAAATGTATTGAAAACGAAATCTGTCCGATGACGGCTTGAAAATGATTACCACACTGCAAATCTATCTCTGGGGTTTGTAAGATAAGGTTACCAACACCAAAACCCTTGCCCACTATTGTAAGGATTACCATAATGCAAATCTTCTGTCCCCATGGTTTGAGTATGCCTACCAGGGCAATATGTGAGATTCCGTGTAACAAAATAATTCTCTGCAGGCTTTGATAGAGAGTAATCTATCTGCAAATGCTTGTTGACTTTAATATGTGCTTTTCACAATAAATATGTCAGGCCTACAATCTTCATTGAAACTTATCATATTAAACTGATCAAGCCTATGCCTTTATCATTGGCTTTCCACACTAATCAACTCAGTCCTGCTGCACTACCAATAATATTTCTCCCAAAACGAAAAGTGCAATAGAAGCACTTTTTCAGTGGAAGCATACACCTTCTGGCCAATCAAATTATGTACTCAATGACATCAATATGTGAAAAGAGCCAAATCCCGCTCTTTGTAGTATTTCTGAAAGTTATTTTCTTTTGATCACATAAGGTATGAGGTAACTGCGCTGTCAAGCCAGACCTAAAAAGGACAGCTATTCAACTGACTTTACAGATGGAAGGCATTCAGTTCTTGCAATATGGATAAAAAATGGCAGACATTGCAGCCTTCAGTTGACAAAGCACATTTTTTAGCTTAAATATAGTGAAAATGTTTTCACAATAACATACAGCAGAATAATAACATAGAGAATGGCAAGGAAAGTGAGGAAAAAAATCCACTCCACGGAGTGCGGAATACTCTGCAAACTCAGCGAACGTAGCAGAGTTCACAGCCAAGGCCAACTACCAGTGGATGGTGCTCTGATGAAAGAAGGGAAAGATGTGGAAGAGGAAGTGCTAGATTGTGCTGACCACAATTCTGATCTAGGCCTTAAGAGTCATATTTCAGCTGAGGTGGCTACAAGGCTTTTTACCATGGTGACTGACTGACTGACTAAAGATCAGTGGAGGAGCCTGGTCAGCAAGGAGCTTCCAGTGTCACATTCATTGCTGAAGAGCAGTAGTTCTGTTTTTGAAAGATTCTGCGATTGTATGGACAGGGCACCTGATCCTCCTCCAATTTCTCCTTTCTGAAGCAGAATATATGACTCCCGACTAACGTTCATGGTATTATACCTGTGTACTAGAATTATCTTTTGAGGCAACGTTGCAGAGCCAAAATATACCTATCCTGCACCACCCAGACCTGCATTCCAGTAGTCATCTTTGCAACTGCTTGTCTAATACTTTTGGCACTAGAACTTAGCCGATGGGAATAGACTTCTGAATGACCCTCAGTAAAATACACCAGTGCAATTTAGCGGAAACACCTCAAGGGACACTTGTTGCCATAAAATATAAACAGAACCAGGCAGGGCCACTTAGATAGCCTGCTGTTGCTATACATGGTTTTAGCCACATATAAAGACGAACACATAACATATGAAAGGCAGCCTCCCAGGAACCCATTCACATACATCTATCTAAAGATCCCTCTTGTGTCACCTCTGTGGCTGACAGGGCCCCATAGAGAAAGTCCATGCCATGCTCAACTTCCCTTTAGCTGAACCTTTTTGCTTGGCATCTTAGTGCAGCTGTCTGCCGACCTAATTTGACCTATTCTTCAAAATATAAACAATGTGAGCTGTGGCTCTAACCACAGAACTATTCTCTGTCGCCTCATATTGACTGTTTGGTGTACAATTCGCCTTCCTGTTTAGTATTTGCATTGCAATGCATCAGGGTCGATTTGACACTTAGGAACTACGCTGTATTCTTTACCCCATAAATGCACTGTATGTGGAAAACGATGTTTTTTGCTTCATTTTTCCACTGCAGCAGGCTTTAATATATTTTAGTCAGGACTGAAAACACAATCCAGACCTATTGGCTTTGCCAATTATTGTTTCCCTGGTCGCTTCTTCAAGACTGACAACGTTCTTTAGATAGTGCCCATCGCTGCCAAGCCATCAGGGGTAACACAGAGGAGGCCAGCATCATTCAGGTGATGCAGGCTGCCTGTGCAAGGCATCCGTGGTCCTCAGTCCTGAGTCTCAGCCTCACCCAAGCAGTCTTTAAAGAAGGCAGGATGTGGTTGTGCTGGGGAACCGCTGCTTCAGTGTCCCAGCTGGCCAGCAGCTGTGGGCATCCCACCCACGTTCCGGAAAGGACCAGGCGGTGGCGGTATCCAGCGCTGCGGGCTTTAAGTAGGGCGGGTCCTCCGAGGTCTCACACCTGGCAGTGATTAAAAACTGATTGGGAAACGGTGCCCTGCCGAGCTAAGTACTCGGTAATTTACGTCCTTAACGTCACAGGCAAAAAAAACACACTGTTCGATTTGCCAAAAATGACTGTACAAATCCTTACGACAATGCATCTCAGGGATTGAGTTGCTGTTTAAATGTCACGTTTTACTTCTTCCAGTCCTTAACGGTGTTTACTTTTTTACAGACGATGTACTTCTTAGTAGAGGCGTGCACAATTTTAATTTCTGTTTGGGTAATTACGTAAAGTGATCAGAAGATTATGAAAAATTGTGTGAAACGTAAATCTGACATTAGTACACTTTTTTTTCCTATTGTGAAGTGCACCTTAGGTCTAAAATTGATGCAAGGGCGCGCTTCCGGTCAAAAAAGAGCAACAAAGACACACGTGCTGCCAACATGTGTCACTCCTGTTCTGCCTCCTTGCATGTTATGGTGCTGCTTCGATAGGATTTTGCTTTTACCTGGGTGCCACCAATTACAGCATGTGGTGTAATGTAATGGCATAAATGTGTCAGTGGGTCATAAATGCTCGTCCAATCCTTGGCCTCTCTGCAGAGTGCGCAGATTGATGGTCACTTGTGTGTCAATTGCAAGTGCCATTGTATGTGAAAGTGTGAGGCAGGTATGCACAGTTGTTGAAATGTTGATAACACAAATGCTGTGTTTACAGTAGAGGGAGCATGTGTGAGAGGGAGGGGAGGTGACGCAAGCAAGCATAAGGACAAAGAGGAGACACAGTGATGAAGTGGAAGGAGATGATGTGAGAGATGCCCATAGACAATTTCATAAAAATGTGTGTGTGTGGGGGGGGGGGGGTGCAAGTGTATGAGAGAGTGAGACACCGTGGAGAACAGTCTTGTAAAAGGACAGCATCAGAGTGGTTGTGTGTTTCACATTGACCCCACATAAGATGGCACGCCTTGTGAAGAATAAAACTCACACACGGCGGCACACTTTGTGAAGCACTCACAACACGTGTGCACACACTATACTGTCCTTCCAGCACCCCACTGGGGACTGGTGACCCTGGGAAGGGCAGACTGAGGAGCGTCGGGCTGAAAGCTGCCAGCAGATCATGGTTCACTACAAAAACACTGCAACAAGATTCAACATCCTCTTTAACCAAAAACCCTAACGCTTTCGGAAAGTAGCTGTTTCCTTCTGTCTTTGTATACACTTTCGTGATGGCGCTGCAGTCACCCCTCGGGTTTTTCGCCGCGGTCTGGAGGTGGTGATGACCTGACCACTCCGGCCACCGGAGGTTTCAGCGCCTCTCAGATGCGGTCTAATGTTAGGAGGAGGCGCTCCTGCTCGGCAGGTTCATGCGGCTGCTGCCCACACGTCTGTGGATGAAGGACAATCTGGGACGACCCTACCTTACTCAATGAGTAGCATTGAAGTAATATCTGTTAGAAGTACGCCAAGGGTTCGGATCGCAAGCACTTACGGAATATCAGTATTAAGCGCGAGAATTATAGCATAATCACTGTTCACCCGCTTGGTCGCATTGTATGATCTTGGACAAATGACCCCACGTCCGCGTGGCAAAGTTTCCTCGTTCGCCACGACTGTAAGCACGTAGGAGCAGTCTGAAAACCAGTTTTCAGTGCTGTGCGATACTCAACCCTTGCATTTATTCAGACCCTGCAGTGGAACGCCAGGGCTGCCAGTTCTTCGGGAATCACAGAAACCCTCACAACAAGAAACAACGGCACAAAACGGCACAAACGGGGGCAGGGGCACGAAGAACGGCACAAACAGGGGGGCAGAGGCTTACCTCATGTCCTGGTAGACGGTGCTCGGCCAGCAAAATGGCGGCTGTAAGCTTCCGATTTTTTCGGAATTGGGGGCGTGGTTTTGTTGTTCTGAGTGACAGACTACATCACTGTCTAAAGAACAGCAAAACTTACGCCCCCAAATCCGAAAAAGACGGAGCCTATTCGGAGGGACGGCTCTCTCCTCTAATGGCTGGCCTCCATTTAGGAAGCCAGCCAATGGGAGAGAGCCAAAGGCAGAGGCGGGACTAATAGTCCCACTAAGAAACATAAAATCTCAGACTTCCGGTTCTGCCTTCAGCAGACCGGATATTACCGAGACCTAAAACTGAGCTTGCTCCTGTTGAAATCTGCCCTTTCTGCCAGATGTCTATACTTCGTTTAAAGTTGGGATCAAATTGTGAAATTGCAAAAGAGTAAAAAAAAATACTCTCTCAGTACAATGACACGGCCATCAAGAAAAACAACAAAGAAGTGCGTCAGCTGCTGGTCACTCTCCATCCATAGCACATATTTTCAGTTAAGGAGATGCAGATGATGCAGAAAATAGCACAATACATGTTTTTTCACATATCAGGACAGCACAGCTTATATTTGACACTTGAGGATGCTGCATACGTCACCCATGCTCTTGCTCGCTGGTTAATCCCTAGCGGTATTGTACATTCAAATCATGCAGCTGTGGCCCATCTTAAGTACACCAAAAAAGCCTCTTTCGACAGTTGGAACTGGTCATAATATTGGTACTATACCTCTCTCCATATTGATGGAAAGAGAAGAGAAATGTGTTTAGGAACGTTGCTGCTATGGAAGGTACGAAGCAACACATGTTTTTAAAATGTTTTGTTGTACCTGAGACTTACAGAAACAAATCACTGTTTGCTGCAAAGGCAAAAGTAGGAGCCAGTAACGCAGAACAAGATGCATCTGTGGCAGAGGCCTGGAGACTGATTCCACGTGAATCGCTAGCCACTGGGCCACAGTCAAAACAAGCATTTACAATGCAATGGTTTCGCCTTTGGAAAATTTAGAGCTATTGGCATTGTAAATGACAAAATGTGTGTTTCTGTATTAGTTTTGAAAAAAGATAAATAAATGGCATTGTCATTTACATTGCCATTAGCTTAATCTCTCGCAAATGTGAGACCTATTGTACCCTACGGACGAGCTCAGCAGACAGCAATTACTACCACACACACACACCCAGAGCCACACACACACACCCAGAGCCACACACACACACCCAGAGCCACACACACACACACACACACACACAGAGCCACACACACACACACACACCCAGAGCCACACACACACACACACACCCAGAGCCACACACACACAGCCACACACACACACCCAGAGCCACACACACACACCCAGAGCCACACACACAGAGCCACACACACACACACCCAGAGCCACACACACACACCCAGAGCCACACACACACACACCCAGAGCCACACACACACACCCAGAGCCACACACACACACACACACCCAGAGCCACACACACACACACACACCCAGAGCCACACACACACACACACACACACATACACCCAGAACCACACACATACACACCCACCCAGAGCCACACACACCCACCCACAAATACTGTGTTTTCATCATGAAAGAAATGTATAGCACAAACAATACAATAAAATTACTAGTAAGTGAAAGACTGTGTGCAGCTTGTTACATATAGTTCTGGGCAGGAGGTCTCCTGCTAGTTGGAGAGGGACATTTTTGGGGAGGCACAGTTTTGTAAATGTAATTTTCTGTTTAAAAAGACTGAAAATATCTTTTTTACAACACAACTAAGTATATTGCGCAGCAAAATAAACATAAAAATAAAAATGTTAGAGGAAAAAAGCGAAGAACCTGGTGTGGGGGCTTGTGGAGAGATACTTTATAGGGAAGTAAAGTTTGGGAGATTTTTTAGCAATTTACAAGGCATTGTATGAAAACATGGATGTATAGCAGAACATTAATTAAGGAACTGCTTACACCTGTTCAAAAGATGCGCCTCAGCACTTAAACAGAAATAAATGCTGCTTTGTGTTTATGAGGAAGTTTGAGTGGAATTGTTTTAAGTAAAGGCAGATGCGATATCGTGTTTTAGAGGAATATTTAGGTTATTGGAAGAAGGTATAATGGGAACTATGACGCTTACCAGGTAACAGTAATTGGGGATTTAGGGAAGCAGCAAACTATAACATACATACTGTGATTCCGATGAGCTGTGTGCATTAAAATCACTACAAGTCCTGGTACAGAGAAAAATGTGACAGTGTGTGGTCCGATTCCAGTACACACACTATACAATGCGGAAGCGATGGATTGCAAGGGATCCCACCCTTTCGCATCAGCAACTCAGGGACATGATAGCCAGAAGTGCTTCTGTGCAGGGGGATCTGAACCCCTAAAATGCCTTCTGTGGAAAAACATTAGCAAGGGGTATAAGCTAGTATGGAAGGTGGCATCGAGAACCACAACTTCGGCAGCTACGAGGGCGGTGGGTGGGGGCGGTCGTCCGGGCCCGGTGGCCAAGGCTGGGTTAGGCTAAAACTTTAGTTTTAGGGCCACCCTTAGTCTGCAGGCAGTAGCTCGTAAATATAATTTCATAGGAATGCCATGTTCAAGCTAAAAGGTTGGGGTCAGGGCAGGCAAAGGAACTGAGTACGGTGATGGTGACAGGGAAAGAAAAAAACTATTGCAATTGGAAAAAGAGGAGAAAAAGAGTGAGGGAGAGACAGAAATAAAATAAAAGGTAAGAAGGGGAGGAAAAGATTGGAGAAAACAGGAAAAGATCGAACGGGGAAGGAAGAAATGGAGCTGGTGGAGAAGAAAGAAGGAAAGACAATTAACCAAGGGAAACAAAACTAGAAGTGTAGGGGAAATGAGAAGACCCACCCAATATCCTAGGAAGGGGTGCCCTTGGCAGCAGGCAGTACTTTCCGTTTATTTATTTTCTTGAGTGCCCCCTCAGAAATGCCTAAAAAACATTTTGCTGGTGATTCTTCAACTAGTTAAATTATGACGCGAAAGCCCACAATTTGACCCTTTCTTTCAGACGCTCTTAGTTGTAGAATAAATACCCCTCGCTCCCTTGGTACGGACGTCCTCCCAAATAGGGCCCAGCAGGATGGGGGCTTCTGCAGGCGCGAAGACGTGGAAAACGGAGCACATAGCAGTTGCCTCTCGGTTCCTGGTACCCTATTGTCGCGTAGCGCTGGGAAACCCTTGGTTGGGCAGCCATGCGCTGTACACATCCGAATAATAATAATAACATGGAAGGGTGGCATGTTCAAATCTGCAGTCCGCGCAGCCGAGACAGGCAACCCACAGCCCTAGGAAATGTAAAGCAGCAACGCTTATCACCCTCTCATCTGTTAAAGACAAACAGACCAAGGCTAGTGAAAGGAATAAGCAAGCAAGAGTCAGACGAGCCACATGAAGGCTCCAGTCTGGCACCAAGCTCTGGATCACGATCACCTTGAGGTCTCCTGGTACCCCCTCAAGCCAAACAAGCCCTCGGCCCTGCACATAAATGTTGCCCCGTCCCCAAAGCCCAGCTTGAGTCCGACATCCTTAATGTTTTTCTAATAAAAAACATATATATATATATATTTTGCATCTTTTTGGGGCCGACGCCACAACCGGGCGCGAGATGTGGACAGTTACAGCAAGCCCAACCAGCCCCTTGTGCTCCTGCGCAGACAGTGAGCAGTGCTGGAATGTGCGACAGTTGAGTGGCGAGAATCTGGTAGTTCAAAGGGGTTCAACCAACCAGCGGCCGTTCGCCTCTGGGTCCCTCGGCTGTAAGTGGAATGGAAGATTCCAAATCTTTGCGTGCCCTTATTTTGCAGTCTACAGCAATCGCTGTGGCTACTTCAATCGACGCAATGGTCCCGGGTTGGAGCCACGAACAGTTCATGACATACCAGCATGCCCCGTTGTAGTCAAGGGTCTAACTACCGCTGAATCATGGGGAAATGGGAGGCCGAGGCTGTCACCAGAAGAGAAATAACGCGCTGGACATTACTGAGAAGGCGCGGCGCTACTCCACGAGACTGCCCTGCAAAGAGAAGGCTCATCCAAAGCCACGCGCACAGAGAGGACAGAACTCGATGTTGGTGTCACTGTTGCCGACTCCCTTCTGACCTAGGATAAATGTCACTCAGATCTCAGCAATGCCTCCCGCGCAAAGGCACAGAGGAGCTGGCGCTGCTGTCTGGGAAACGCGGGCTCCTTTAATCTGGACCCCGTTTGTTCAGTTGAACAAGCATGTGTTCACCTCCTACCCTTGTGTCTTTGAATGTCTTGCTTCTGGCCGACCTGTGTGCACATCCCGTGGTATAACGTCCATTTTAAACACGGCGACGTGTCTATTACCTTTCAGAGCACCGTGTCACTTGCGCTACTCGTCGGCTTGAACCAGACGATTCCAGTGTAACAGGCTTGCACACTCACCAGTGAAATCACTGGCACTGCCAGCTGAGTGCTACGCCACGGGGCTGTTGGGCACCAGGAAGTCGAGAAGGCAGTTACACAACACCAGGCTCCGAAGCTCACACGTCCAAAATGGCGAAAACATCACGGGAAAAAAAAGAAAAAAAACACACGCCCACCGCCGCAATGACGTGCTAAAAGGGGCAGGATGAGAAAAATTCGCCGGAGCGCCCAGGAGTCGCCTCGCAGAATGACGGACGCCTCTCTCTTCCAATGGCTAGCCTCCATTTATGGAGCTAGCCAATGGGACAGAGAGGCGGTGACCAAGCCACATACTGTTCTCATTAGATTTCGCCTGCGCGAAACGCTGCTTGCGCAGCTTTCGAAGGCGAAACCTAAAAAGTGCGATCAAGGACTTCCACCAGCTCCAGTGCCAAGGATAGTCTTCGTCACCTGCAATGATTGCAATGCTCTGCATGCACAAATCGCACAGTTGTGTTTTGTTGATGGATTTCACGCCAAATGATTTTCATTCAGCCTTGTAGTGTCCAATAATAGCAATGAGATTGTGTGCACTGGAAGGTACTTTGAACCTACACATATCCGAATTTGCCCTTTATCCTGTGATTTACCTTATTATCTTCATGTGTGGCAAAACTCGTGAGCATCCTATCAATTATCCTAAAGTATGGAAATAGATAAACCAGCTAAGCCAGAAATACTGTCCTACTACAAGACAGCTTCAATGAGGGGGTCACCACACATCTGTGGACGAAGTGGGAATCTTCACCCTACGTAAAGATAGTTGAGGTTCCTCTACATTGCCAGAGGTGCATTTTCGAGTCACCGACTCCTTTTCTCCACATTTGAATGTCCCATTGAAGATGAATGCGACTTTAAGCTGCAGTCTATTGGCTATTGAGTGGAGTTTTCTCTGCAGTCATTCGGGGCTGCCACTTAGTCTGAGTGCGGGTGGAAAAACACATTGCTGCCCCTCGGAAGATAGATGCCTCTCATTCACAGCTGCCCAAACTCCTGTCCTGTGACCTCCAGTAGAGGAAATTGTCTTTTGCAAGTAGGTTTAATGCCAATGTCACAAAGGCCAGCAGAGGAAATTGTACTGCAGAAAATAGATAGTAATGTTCAGTGGGATATGTACTATGAGTGACTAGAAGTGAGCCTGCCAACCAAATATTTGTCATGCTCTGGTGGCTCTTTGCTCTGTTTGTCTATTCAATGTAACTATTTTTGACTCGTGCTGTTGTTTGTTCATTAAGAAGGAAGCATGAGGAAAGTTGTTTTATCCTCTGTCTATAAATGTGGACGTGGCCTGTTTTCTGTTATGTGAAGTGATTATTTGGTCCTGGATATGTAGTTGACCTTTCTTTTATGTCTGTTTTTCATAGGTAAAGATGTCTGGTGTTTTGTGCTTTATGGGTGTCTACGATTGTCTATTTTTTTCAGGTACCTGATCATATTCAGAGCATGATGATGCTCTTAGTTTTTTGTGTGGCACAGAATGATGGATGTCTTAGTTGGAGACATCTGTGGACAGGCACTGAACAGGCCATTCACCTTGATCCCAGTGGGGCTTGTGTGTTATCTATAACTTCAATTTAACTGGTACCATGATGGTTATATGAGTATTTATTTGCAACAAACCAGTGTCCAAAATGTTTTTAACCAATTGTGAGCAGCTATTTCAAAAACTCCTTTGGTGATGCTGAAAAACGGACCATGGGACACTTATTGACAGGTAGGAATTTTCGAACTTCATGAATGGTCAAATTGCTATAAAAGAGTTGGCCTGGGCTGAGTCCGCGGAGTTCTGCTATGTGAAACTCTGTGAAGTGACAAAAACTCCACTAAGCTACATGGAGTTCCGCGATCGGCGGAGTGCATTACGTCTGCCGTTCGCACTGATTTTTTAGCGCCGTTCACACTGATTTTTAGTGCCGGGTGTTTGTCCCGTGCTGTAAAAGAGGCCGCTGCTTCTTTCTGCCAGTCGAGTAAAAGTTCCACTTCAGCGGCAGCTTCTTCAACATGAACGGTAGGTTTCTCAGCCCGAGCGGTAGTGACCATTCGTGACCACCACGTTGAGATTATATTTAAGGAAGCAAACAAAGACTTTCAGATATAAAATAAATAACAAAATATAACTTCCTTTTTATCATGATACATCAACCTGCTGTCACCTGGAGCACACTTAATGTAATATGTTTCTTCTTTGAGTATGTCTTCTCTTTCCATGCCCTCTCGTCTATTACTTTCTCTTCTTTTTTTCTACCGCGCATGGAAGGCAGTCACTAGGTCTGACCTGACAGGGGCTCTTGAGGACAGATTAACAGCTTGGACAGATGCAAACCAGGCGGTCATGGCTCTGCAGGATAGCCTCAATAGAGCAGCCAATAAGGTAGCGCCGGAAAGACTACTTAAAGCGCAACAAAAAATTGTGTCTTCACCCTGGTATTCAGCAGAATTAAAAACTGCTAAAATCAATTGTAGACAGAAAGAGCGTGCCTGTAGATCACAGTATGATGTAGCCCACAAGAAGATCTATTGTGCGGCACTTGAGGGATATAGGAACCTAATTATTCAAACTAAAACCATCTACTACAGGACGCTGTGCATTTTGGTAGAGAACTGTTTTCAACAGTCAGTTCTCTGCTGAAATGCCCACGTGATGTAAACTTCAGACCAGATCAAGCATTTTTGGATAAGCTGGCCTCGTATTTTCAAAATAAGGTACAATCTGTTTTCAGTGACTTGTCAAATGCAGCAAATAGCACAGAGAATAAGCAAGGTACGCAAGCTGCTATCAGGAACACTCAGGGGGGCCTGTCACAATTCTCCCTACTTGATGAGAACACGGTGGCAGATCTGCTGTTAAAAACAAGTCCGGCGGGGCCAATGGCACAGGTGGTAACGAATGGTCATATCTCACGCACATTTCCACTGGGCAGAGGAACTCGACAGGGTTGCCCCCTGTCGCCACTGCTCTTTGCAATCGCCCTGGAACCGCTAGCACACCTGATACGGTCCACACCACTGATTAGAGGGATTTCTGGGGCTGGGGGGGAGGAGGACCGCGTCTCGCTATACGCAGACGACATGTTGGTTTACCTCACTGACCCGGACCATAGTATTCCGGCGCTTCTGACTCTGTGTGATGATCACGGGAAAGTCTCGGGATACACGTTGAACTGGAATAAGTCGGAGTTGTATGTATTGAAGGGACCAGGCCCGGCACTTGATGCTCGTGGCCCCCTTACCGAGGCCGGTTCCTCCTTCAAGTACCTGGGCGTACATGTCACCAGGGACCCGACTGAATTTGCGCAAAAAAACCTGATGCCTCCTTTAGAACGGCTCAAACAAGATGTTGGGGTATGGGCCGGGCTGCCCCTCACGATGCTGGGTAAGGCAGCTTTATATAAAATGATGTCATTGCCACGATTCCTTCACATACTGGAGAATACGCCGTACCCGGTGGAACCAAGATACTTTAGGAGAGTGTCGGCGGTGGTGGCGAGTCTCCTGTGGAGTAACCGCCCGGCCCGCATAGCGCAGGCCAAGCTGCACAGAGGGTGGTACGACGGAGGGATTGCATTGCCGGACCTGAAATTGTATTATTGGGCAGCGCAGCTGAAAATCATAAACCAGTGGATACATGCCCCCCAAACTGACCCAGCGTTCAGAGCTGACAGGACACAGTTGGGAACCAGTACTCTACTGGCCCCTTTATACGACCAACGCAAGGTGGGCTCGCTTCAGGGACCCACGAGACTCACTGCGGGGTTATGGCACAGGGCTCAGGCGACTCTAGGGTGGAAAGGGAGGATAACGAAACTTACGTCCTTGTGGGACTCCCGGGCGCTGGGGAACCTACGGAACAGTGCAGGCTTCACCCAGTGGGACATGTTAGGCCTATCCACGGTGGGGGATCTGTGGGAACGGGGCACGGTGCTTCCGTTTGCACGACTGAGAGAACAATACGAGCTAGGGCCTCGAGAAACATTTCGATATGCACAGATCCGACATGCATTACTCGCAGCCATCCCCCCAGACACGGAGGTGCCAGAGGCCTCGCCGCTAGAGGACCGTCTCCTTACGGAATATATGCCAGAACGGGCCACTTCACTCACGTATAGAAAGTTAAGCAACAATCTACCGGACCCCATGCTCAAACTTAAGGAAAAGTGGGAGGGGGATGTGGCAGTTATGGATGACACCGAATGGAACGAAGCTGTGGCTTCGCCCAAAGAAGTAGGCATATCTGCTAAATTTCGGCTCATACAGCTCAAAATACTGCACAGGGTATATTATACTAGGACGACGCTACACCTCATACACCGCGCGCAACATACATTTTGTCTCCGAGGGTGTGGGGAGGAGGGAACTTTCTTCCACACGATATGGGACTGCCCCCGCATTCAAGACTACTGGAGAAGCATACTGCGCACCATATCACAAACTGTGGGAACCTCCCTGAACCCTGAACCGCGTAAATGTTTACTTAATGTGTGGGAACCTAATGATTTGACTTGATACGGATTGCAGTGGGTCACGTTGGGTTTGGTCATAGCTAAGAGGGACATAGCACAGAAGTGGGGGGCCGCAGAAGTGCCGACGAAGTCGCAATGGTGTGAGAATTTGGACAAGGTAATGCTCACAGAAAGGGAGGTGTATAGGAACAGGGCATGCCCGAGGAAATGGAATAAGATCTGGTCCCCGTGGAACACTTACCGGGGAGACATTTGTGAGCCCCTACCAGAGGACGCACCGTTATCGTCTGACGAGGAAGATGAGGACGAATAGCGTCCGCAGGAGGAGGTGGAGTGGGGGAGGGGTGGGGGCTACGGGAGGCAATGGGGAGATGGGGGGGATGGCGTGAGAGGGGACAATATAGCAGGTGCACCGTAGGACTTCCATGTAACCTTGCCATAAGCATTATTTGTTGTGGGTAATTGTAAGACTGTTTTGCAGGACAATTTGCCAGGAACTTTGCGAAGCACAACGTGTGCGGAATCGCCTCAGCGCGAGCTGACCTACCCGAGATTTCTTTGTTGATTTTTAGGTTTGTTTATTGTTTAAAGCATAAAAACCAAAACCTACACCTTGGACGAGCAGGACTTTACTTGTGAATAAGGCACTTTCCTACAGCGCGAATTGTCCAGAACGTGGCCACAGTAGCTACTGTGCGGACTTTTCCAGTGCAGAGGCTCATTCTTTTCTGTTGTAGCGGCCGGCCCGCTGGGTTGTGGGCCAAGTGCTGTGTGTGATTATATGATGCAATAAAGGTTTTGGAAAAAAAAACCACAAAAAAAAACAAGTCCGGATCACCCATGGATCCATGCCCGCTTCCGTGCAAAACACTCTATGGAAACAGCCTTAATAATGGCGGCAGAGGAGATACATAAGGGCATGGACTCTGGAGGTATAGTCACTTTGGTCCTGTTGGACCTAACAGCGGCCTTTGACACCGTAAACCATGAGGTACTTAATCAAAGGCTCAGGGACTCTGGTGTCAAGGGCATAGCGCTGGATCTCCTCACTTTCTTTTTGTGAGACAGAGAACAAGTTATCCTCTGGAATGGCTATCAATCAGAAAAATGTACCCTTCCTGGAGGAGTTCCGCAGGGATCTGCTTTGTCGCCCACTCTGTTCAACATCTATTATGCCCTCTGGAGAAATTAATTAAAAAGCAAGGCCTTAAGCTAGTGTCATATGCAGATGACACTCAGCTGATAGTGTCAGTCTCTAAATCAGTGGAAGCCAAGGCAGCTGACTTCTCCCTCTGTATGTCTGAGGTTATGTTTTGGATGAATCAGAACTTCTTAAAGCTGTCCACTGAAAAAACAGAAGTCCTTGAGTTATGCCAAAAAGCTTCCATTTGCAATCAGCTTTGGTGGCCTAGATCAGCAGGGGCTTGTCCGCTCCCAGTGGCTAAAGTTAGGAACCTCGGCATAGTGTTTGATAAAGACATGTCCTGGCGGCCACAGATTAATCAAGTGGCCTCAGCATGCTTTTTCATGCTTTTTCATGTTAAAAGGGCTGAGAAATATACTGCAGTTTATCCCTTTCTTCCTCAGGAAAACGGTTATAATTGCCACCATCTTTTCTAGAATTGATTACGGTAATGCCCTTTATTTGGGAGCTGGCACTCCTCAACTGGCCAGGCTGCAATCAGTTCAAAATGCAGCAGCGAGAGTACTTCTTAACCTGCCTAAGCACCATCCCACCTCCCGCTCTATCAGGTAATTACACTGGCTTCCAGTACAACGGCGGGTGGAGTTCAAAGCATTATGCTTGGTTCATAAGGCATTGTCCGGAGATGGGGCTTTGGATCTTCAATCCCTATTCTCCCGATAGCAGCCAACCCGTTTCTTGAGGTCTGCTGCGCAGGGTCTGGTTAATGTTTCTAAGATCAAAAGACTACGATGGGGAGGCAAGGGTTTCTCCCATCTGGCCTCAAGGCTATGGAACTCAATCCTGTTACACCTCAGACAGATCACTAATCGCAGGCTGTTTAGTAAGGAAATTAAGACATGGCTTTTCACCCAATGATGCATCGGTTAGTACTTGTTTAGTTACTTTACTTAGCGCCAAGTCACCTCGGCATTAGTGCGCTCTAGAAATACCATCAGTCAGTCAGTCAGGTAGGAGAAGGAGAAGGATCTGCCGCCGGTGGAGGTCCTGTGGATGTGTGGGATGGTGACCAGGGCGAGGTCAGCGGAGCGAAGCTGGCGGATCGGGGTATAGAAGGTGAGACGTTTGTTGAGGTATGCTGGTCCGGCATTGAGGAGTGCTTTGTGAGCATGGGTGAGGAGCTTAAAGGTGATCCTCTTGTTGACTGGGAGCCAGTGCAGGTCTTTCAGGTGTGCTGTGATGTGGGTGTGGTGGGGTATGTCAAGACTGAGGCGTGCGGAGGGTTCTGTATGCGTTGTAGTCTTTTCTGGAGTTTGGCAGTGGTTCCTGCGTAGAGGGCGTTGCCGTAGTCCAGTCCTCTGCTGACAAGGGCCTGGGTGACTGTCCTTCTGGTTCTGGTGGGGATCTATCTGTAGATCTTGCGAAGCATGCGGAGGGTGTTGAAGCAGGAGGAGGAGACGGCGTTGACTTGCTGGGTCATTGAGAGCGATGAATCCAGGATGAACCCCAAGTTGCGTGCATGGTTGGTGGGTGTGGGTGCAGATCCCAGGGTGGTTGGCAACCAAGAGTAGCCCCAGGCGGAGGCGGTGGAGCCGAGAATGAGGACCTCTGTCTTGTCCCCTTTGGTATTGCTTTGTTCGCCCTGAGTTGGCAGGGTATGCCCAGACGTGGGTCCCTTTCTCACTCTGCCACTGGATTCAAGATAGACTGGCTGATGAGGGTTATGAACCCGAAACCGGTCCCAGGATGCTTGTTGCTGGTCCAGGGAAGACATGGCTTGGCAGTTCGGGCTGGACTGTTCCAATGAGGCACAGGGTCAGACTGATTTGCAAATGGCCATGTCAGAACTGGGGTAGTGGAGTAAGCTAAAGAATGATGATGGATTAAACCCAGATCAGTTGACTGGGGGTGAGTGTTGGATTTGCTCAAGCACTCCGTCCATCATCCCCTTTGGCATTGCTTTGTTCGCCCTGAGTTGGCAGGGTATGCCCAGACGTGGGTCTCTTGCTCACTCTGCCACTGGATTCAAGATAGCCTGGCTGATGAGGGTTATGAACCCGAAACCGGTCCCAGGATGCTTGTTTCCGGTCCAGGGAAGACATGGCTTGGCAGTTCGGGCTGGACTGTTCCCATGAGGCACAGGGTCAGACTGATTTGCATATGGCCATGTCTGAACTGAGGTGGTGGAGCGAGCTAAAGAATGATGATGGATTAAACCCAGATCAATTGACTGGGGCTGAGTGATTTGCTCAAGGGCTCCGTCCATCATCCCCTTTGGTATCACTGAGTTCAGTGTCAGGCGGCTGTCTTGCATCCAGTTGGCGATGGCCTTCATTCCTATGTGTAGGTTGGTTTTGGCGGTGGCGGGGTTCTTGGTGAGTGAGAGGTTCAGCTGAGTGTCGTCGGCGTAGGAAACGATGTTGAGGTTATGCGAGGTTATGCGAGCGGACGATGCTGGTGCAACCGTGTGCATGCACCCCATTGGTGCACGGCATGGACTGCACAGCCTATACCTTGCAGGAACATGCACTGGCAGACCCGGGTGGTGCCATTTAAGGCTCGCATATTAGCCTTTAACCTGCACCGCCATGAGACCGCCATGCTACCCACCCACCAGACCACGATAATAATCGTGATTGGGTGGACGGCTGCCCAGTTTGATGGTGTGGGAGCGGAGAGGTGGTGTGGCAGCCCGCTCCCCAACCGAAAAACTCGAAATCGGGCCCTAAAGTCCTCTGCCCCAGTGCAAACTCCCTCAACCTTTTTTAACATTAAAGGAAGTAGCCTGTAAAATTATGCCAGCTTGAACAATCTCAATGTTAGTTAGATGCCTACAACCACTTAGAACTATTTTCTTCATTCTCTTCAAACTTTCTTAGCCCTGCTCCTAGGCTTTGTTACCAGTGCATCAGCACACATGGGGGGCATAGTCCATTACTTTTCTTGTTATCCAAAACCTGGTCATTCTCCCTCTTCTATGGATGTATCTAATACAAAGTGCTTTGAGACTATGGCAAGAGGGGTTGTAGAGCTTGAAAAAAAAAGCAAACAAATACACGCACAAATAAATTAATAAACAGACAATAATTTAGGTAAAGTGAAGAAAGATTAAAAGACTAAAAAATATTGAATGATATTGTGTAGATTTAGGGACTCATTTATGAGGCCGTGAATCACTTTTACGCCGCCGGTGCGTCACTTTTTGTGACGCACAAGCAGGGTAAAAAATTTGCCTTGTTGCAACATATTTACAAAGTGACGCATCTAGGTAGATGCGTCACTTAGTAAACCCCTGCGCGACATTATACCTACACCAGGTATAATGTATTCGGGGGGCGTTCTGACTCAAGAAAGGGTCATAGAAGTGACGTAGTGAAATCTTATAGATTTCACTGCGCCACTTCTAGGACACAAATGCGTCAATTTCTTACGCCTGCCTCACAGCAGGCATAAGACTGACGCAGGCCCTTTCACATGGGGCCTGCCTCATGTGAAAGGACACATTGCTTGAGTTGCATCACTTTTATGACACACTCCAGCAATGCGTCACTTTTGCGCCATACAGATACGTCAGGAATACTGACGTATCTGTAACTCCTTGCACCATGATGCGTCATACTGTAAATATGACGCCTCATTGGTGTCGCAAGGAGGGCGCAGTGAAAAGTGACGCATCGCTGTTTTCACGCAGGGATGCGTCACTTTTCATAAATGAGGCCCTTAATATTTACACAAGAGAGGTCGCACCTTTTCCTTTGCATTTCTTGGAGGGTTGGAGAAATTCAAATATTTTTATAAAGCCCTGTGAAAAAAGCAGCACAGCACAGCACGGAGCACAGCGGAGCACAGCACGGAGCACAGCACGGAGCACAGCGGAGAGCATCAAGCATCGAGTTTGGGAGAGGGCTGGCGGCGGTGCGCAGAGCTGGCCGGTGAATTCGCGTTGGTGCCGAGACCGAGGTGGGGCGGCGGAAAATCTGACCCCCGAGCTCTGAGAGGGAGAGCCGCATAGGAGCCAAACTTATGACCCCGGCACCCGGCTCTCGGAGCAAGGCACACGGAACCCTACCACGCGCACCACTGCACCCGGTGCATCCGGAGCATCTTCAGGCTGTTGGTCCGGCTGCCTGCAGAAGAAGCAGCAAGCGGCGGAGGGGCAGCGGAGGAGCAGGCGGCACGAGCTGGGGGATTGAGAAGCTGCAGCCCGCAGCCCACAGCCAGCAGCCCTGCAGCCCAGCCCAGCGGACCCGCCCCGCCTTCCGCCTCAGCCTTCCTTGCCCAGCTGTGTCTCGAGACACGAGAAGCGAGTCGAGCTGAGCCAGGCAGCAACAGAGTGAGTGAGAGCAGCAGGGAGCCAGAGGAGAGGAGCGGTCTGAGCAGTCAGAAGCAGTGAGCAGGGCGAGCATGACGCCGCCGCCACTGCCGCCATCCATCAGGCAGCCAGCATTGAGCGCAGAGGTCTTCCAAACCGCCAAGTGCCAAGCGCTAAGCGCCAAGCCGACTACCCGACTGCTGAGTGCTGAGCATACCGGGAAAGGGGGGCAAAGGCATCACGGAGCAACAGCGGGACTAACAGAGGACAAACGCGGGGCTACAGCGCTTTGCTCCAACACGCCGGGACGCTACCGCCCTTTTGTTCCAGACTGCTCCAGTCAGCCCCTCGGCCCCGGTCCCGGCACACAGGACACGGGACACAAACCACCTGCCCGCAAGTGAAGGCGGGCGGCAGAGAGAACATCTTGGCGCTCTACGGAATTGCTGGCAACAACCGGGATCCGACCCTGACGACTACTGACGGTGGTGACGGTGACTACGGCGGTGAGAGTGAGTACGTGACAACCTTTATCCTTACTCTTCTCCCACACTCACCCCATAAAGTCCGAAACAATTAATTGATTAATTGATCCCTAACCAATCCCTACTGGTGTTCTGACGGCTGGCAGATGAATTATTGAAGAGACTAGATCACTGCCAGCATAGACACCCACCAGTCAGCGAGAGAAGTCAGCGAGAGAAGTGTGGAGAGTGGGGCGAGGTGATGACAGGCAGGAGGCTGAGGCTCCCGGTGGCAGGCTCCCGGCAGTAGCCCCCCTCCCTCCCTCCCCCACCTCCCCGAGGCTGAGCAAACGTAGCAGTGCGGTGGCTGCAGGAGAGGGTGAAAGACCACAGCCTACTGCTCACATTACACCACACTAACAGCCCACCTACAGCAAGCGAGTCTCTGCCCGGAAGCTGCTGCGGAGTGGCAAGCAGGGAGTGCCTGAGTCGCTGCATCCCACCGTAAATCACTGCAGCGCCAATGAGCACCTAATCAGCGGTCCACAGCAGCAGTAGCAGCACAGTCTCGGTGACTTAGACACGGAGGCACGGAGACACAGTGAGACTGTGAGACTTCTAGAGCCCCTGGAAGGAACTCATCGGATCACTATGAGGTCGGGTAGAGAACGAAGACCTCCAACAAAGCAATCAGCCAAACGAAAAAGAAATAACACAACCACGAGTTCAGCGTCACCGGAAAAAAACAAGCGAGCTCCTAACAGTAACAAAGAAAAAGACAAAATAATAAGTGACATCACCCCACCGGAAAGTAGCGCCAATGAAATCAACACCAGCACAACCGACGGTTCGCAAACCGGTGGTCTGCAATCCGATAAGGACATCAATCACAGCCTAACCCTACTTCCAGAACAACCCAGAAGCAACAAAAGGAAAAACACCCACCAATTAATCAACGTAGTGGGACAGCAAACGGAAACAAAACACAACTTTCAGCCGAAAATGTACCCAAAATTTGCCTTTCTAAAAAATCCAGGAAATGTCATCTTCTCCTCAAATGACTCCATCACAGGCCTCCAATCTCCACTACAACCTGCTAATGCAAACAACGCTTTGCCACAAACCAAAAGCTACATAGTAGCAGAAATACACAAGGCACCGACCCCAAGGGAAAGAACGGATAACGTCGGAGGCGAAGCAGGCGTAGGGGACAACGGGGCAAAAGAAACCAGAAGGCACGAGCCACTAGAAGGCACCACCAGCCAAGCCCCCTTACCAGAGGAACCAATCGAGGGAAGCATTGATGGACGCAACGAGGAAACAAACCAAATAAGTCACTCACCAAAGGAGGACATACCAAGGAAACGCCCCCCAGAGCTGGAAGGGCCCCCGGGGCCTCATAGCAACAAAAAACATCTATCTCCAATCAAACCCTCCTTACACACACAGCAAGGGGCGGCAGAAGCAATAACAAATCAAGAACCAGCATCCCCTCAAGCACCCAATGCCCATCCAAAATTAGAACAAAAAACTCAAGGCCACACCGTGGCTCCTGACACACCGGGATCAAAACCTGACCCTGCAAATTCGTCACCAAATATTGCAAGAGGGGATCAAAGCTCCCCAGACAGGGACATGACCTTCCTGGTATCCCAAGAATGGAGTGAGCTAGTGGCAACATATAATGCAACAGGACTTACCAACGGTAACAGCGAAGAAAGCTCCCATCTGCCCACAAAGAGGACCGGAGATCCCCTTAACTCCTCCTGGGTAACCCTACTCAACACAATACAGCTATCTTCAACGGCACTTCGGTATCAATCGGATAAGCTTGACCTACAACTGACAGTCTTACAAAGCCTAGCAGAGGCCACCATGGGGATCGACAGGAAACTAGCTGACCTTAACGGCCTAATAAAAAGAGGACAGGAGTCAGCTAACCTAATCCAAATTGAAAGAACCAACTGCATCTGCTCGCCAATCATCGATAAACTATCATCTATTTCCATGATGTTGGGAAACCTTTTGGAGGACATAAAAACAAACATCACAAAGCCTCCCCCAACAATTGAAAGGTACGATAAGACTGAAACAGAACCAACCACAACAAAACTTCTATCAACAGAGGGAAGGCCCGACACCCCTCACATCAAAGGGGCACCAGGAAACAGCAAAGACCCACACAAAATAAAAACAAGCATGCAGTGGTGTCAGCCCCCACCCATCACAAGCTAACCCGATGAACCCCCTCGGAACATCCCCAAAAGAGGACAAACTAAGCTACTGGAGAGCCCACCTAACGCCAGGGCCCGACGAAAGCAAAAAAGAAAGGGCCGGAATAAGAAAACAACAGAACCGGAAAGTAGAGAAGAGCACAGTCATCTTATCACACCGAGGGATAAGGAGCTGCCAGTTGATAGTAAGCATCAAAGGGAACTCATAAATCTCCCACTATCACCTACAAACCCATCGCAAACAAAGACGCTAACAGTAGCAGGAACAGGATCCTTTACACTCTCAAAAGAGGCCCCTAGCCTCTACTTAGAGCAGAACCCCGCCGGCCAAACTCTCAATCCGGCAACTAGAAATCCACCAGAACAGGAACAAAAAGGGCAACGGGCCTGTCAAGCAGCAACAATACAACTAACCTCGGAAGCAAGTAGACAGTCCCGAGAGGATCCCAAACCAATCCAAACTGAAGTTATATCAAAAAATCTCTCAGAAAAATGTATCTGCAATAAATATGAGACCAGTACCAGTGAAACAACAAAGAACCGCCGATCAACAAGTGTCACCACCTCAGTAAGCAGCCAGACGAAGGAGAAATCGGAGGAGGTGACATCCAATAGCGGAACAACAACTTCGCACATCCACAAGCCACATGGGAATATCTATACCAAGCAACAAATGCACCAGTAAACACCTCCCCTCGGGGAAAAGGACTCGGACATAATCTTATTCATTCCCGAATTTATCTCCAGAGGAAGAGTGGACACTTTAAACAGGGGCAACATTTTAAAGCTAATCAATTCAATAGAGAAATTAAAAAATATAAAAACCACCGATATGCTAACACTTGAATTCCAACCAGCCCCCCACCCACAAGGAAACGAAACAACAAAGACCACATGGCCATCAAGGGAGGTAGCAAATTTAATTATGAACGAATCTCCTACATTCTCACAGTGGGGAATTAAGCTCAAAGCAGGAAAAAAGCCACCCTACCCCACTTTGCTCCTTGAAGAAAGAAAACAAGAACGCACCCAACTGGCCAAATCAATTCTGAAAGGAGCACTTAGCTACTCCCCAGGGTTGGAGAAATATTTATCGTTTTCTCATAACCCCACCACTCAGCAATCAGCATCATGTAGTCTAATAATTACACGCACCATACCTGGAGATGATCCCAACTGACAAAAAGTGCCATTCTTAACACCCGACCCTACGGCCCCCCTACTAAAATCAAAATATGCAGTTGGAACTGTTAAAAGGTAGGGCCGATGTCGACCAAGAACCCTTCAGTATTTGCCCGGCGTTAGCCGCCTCTCATACCATTCGAGATTACCAAACAAAGAGGCAGGCGCTGGAGACAGAAGGCAGGAAACAGGAGTTTTTATTCCGACGGAGCAGAACACATCAAATCAGACAACAGGGTATCTTCTCGAGGTGCTCTAACCGCATCTCTGAGGCCTGGCCTCTTATACACAAGTTTATGGCTTTATTACATTTATGACATCAGTGGTATTGCTTTGAAGTACGAAAAAGGCATCTTTGGAATCCCCGGTTCAGGCCAGTTCTCACACATATCTACAGTAGGGGTCCCCACCCAAATCTCAGCATGATGGCTATCGCGCAGCTGGACATTCCGCTGGGAACAGGAATGCGGGCGATTGGTCGGATCTAAGGGTGTGAAGGCATTGATTAATCCCCGCTCCTTTGATGTGAGGCGAGGTCCTACTGTAGGGGGCAATAAACCGCATCTGTTGGGCTAGGTGATGGCCTGGGATCAGGCCGGACAATCGGGCAAGGAGGAAGAGGTTATCAAAGGGCCTGTTTTATGAATGAGATGAAAGAGTGTCGGGGTTCAGCACGGGATGTGGCTCGGAGGCAGGGTCGTGCTGGAGGTGCGTTTATGGCCCAAGCAGGAGAGACCGGGGGCTGTCAGGGCACGGGGGATGCTTGCGAGGCCGGGGAGTGAGGGGGAGAGACGCGCAGGCTATTGGCAGTGGGCAGAGAGGCCACGGCACACAAAATGGCTGCCACTTACGTGCACGTATGGATCTGAAAAGGACAAGATGGCGCCGATAATGTTTATGCCACAATCCAGATTTTAACAGTCCTCCCTTTTCAACAGATCTAGCCAGCTTGTCAATTTATGTCTATCCCCATTATATTACGTATTTCGATATCATACAGAGCTTTCATACGTTCAGCTTCGAAGTTCGGAGTCTTAGGGCAAATACAGTTAGCAAACAGTGAGCACAGAGGCGGCAAGCATTGAATACCCAGGCAGAGTCCACATATTACGACGATTGGTATCAGTACGATCATGAACAACCTCCATCCCCAGTCTTTTACAGCACTCCAGAACCAACTCCCAAGTGACCATCCGTCTTGTTCCTGATGAACTTCTGAGGAGAGTCTGTGGAGGTGTTCAATGGCTTTGTAGACTGAGGGCGAATTGTCTGGTATGTAGGTACAACAGCTGGACCCGATGATACGGCATGCTCCTCCACGGTCCGCCAGAACCACATCTAGAACAAGGCGGTTTTGAAGAGCCACCAGACGGACCGCCTGAAGCTCGGCTGTATTGTTTGTGAGGATACCAGCTGTAATGTTCATCGTTGTTTCGACCGCCTGGGACAAATGCCGAATGGCACGACTGTTCGCCATCGGACCCCAAAGTGGAACAAGTCCCTTTATTGCATCCAAGAATTGTGCTCCAGTGGAGTCGGCCTGCTCAATGTCCTTTGCTCGTTTTTGTCGGTGATGGTTTGCCGGGGCCACATAGGTCGGAGAAAGGATGAAGGCAATGTAGCAGGTACCTCCCCAGCCCTTTGGGAGCCAGGTGTAGGCTTTTGTACCGCACACGAAGTACATGTTTGGAGAGGTGACAAAAGAGGGCGGGTCGGTTGAGTCCAAAGTTCTGGTGATGCGGCAAGCGCTGTGGCCCACCAGTTGTGTCCCATGGCCTGTGATGCATACAAGGCCCGAGACATTGACGACAGATAGGGCCACAGTCAGGGTGGCAGCCGTTCGTTTCCGGAGGTAGGAGAAGGTGGGTCTGTCTGGATTGTTGAATACTTGCATCTCCACCCTTTCTTTGGCGGGGATGTCCATGTGAACAGAAGCATTGGAGGATAGAGGGCAGAAGGGAGCAGCAGTTCTTCCGGTTTTGTTCAGCCAGACCCCATGATAAAAGTGCGACATAGTTTCGCTGGAAGTGGCATTGTCTCTGTAGCTCTCTTGCAAGAGGATCAGCCAAGCAAGGCAGGAACCATGAACAGAGAAAGGTGAAGGGATGAAGGGGATGGAATGTCCGGTGGCATGTGGTATCAACCCACAGATCCAGCAATTCGTGGCATTGGCAGCAAGGTTGTGTTGGTGCAGCAACTGCACGAAGGAGTTGTTCCAGAACTCCTTACGCCTTTCTTGGATTTGAGGTGAAAGGGAGACCAGGTAGTGTTCTTTCATGGTGGTAGGCTGTGCAGTCGTTAGAAATGTCTTATGAGCCGGTGCGTTCTCTTCCACGATCCAGAAGGTAGTCATGAGGAGGAGGCAAAAGAGAAGAGCGATAAGAAGAGCAATAGTCTTTGAGCTGTGCAACCTGTCAGTTTTCGGGTTTCTGTAGTGGGTCTTCGGATGTCCGGTTGCTTCCATCATCTTCGTATCGGGCGCTTCCATCATCTTCAAGGTGCTCGGTAGTGGGCAGAACCACGAACTTCGTTGGGCTTCTCTCCTGGCAGCCTTAGTAGTGTTAGGCCACCAGTCTGAGAATTGTAACTTAGTCAGTGGTCTGCTTAGCCGAAGCTCCCTTCTTTCGTCGCAGGTTATACCCTTCTCTGGATGGCACAGTGGGATCAGGGAATTCCGCCAATTCGAGTGTCTCTGTCTCAGGGTAGCAGCTCAGGGATGGTCGGTCTTTGTTCAGGAGCTCTTCTTGGGTGGTCATGTCTTCGGTCGACGTCAGGGGTGGAGAGATTTTCTTGCAATGATGTGCATGCAGCCAATTTCGCTTTCCCTCCTCTCGAAGAGCTGTTCGGGTGGTGATCAAAACTTGCCAGGGGCCCATCCAGCGGGGTTCCAGACTCTTCTCCCGCTGGAAGTTCCGAATTAGGACGAAATCTCCAGGCTGTATGGTATGTCCGGGGCCCCTGGAAGCATCGGGGATGGCCTGCAGCACCTGATGATGAATAACAGACAGTGTTTTAGTTAGGTTATACAGATAGTCAGACATTAGGATGTCCAGGACGTCGTGAATAGATGTCGGTTTGGGTGCAGACCAGATACTCATGAGTCGGCCAAAAACGACCTCGTAAGGGGTCAAGTGGTGTTTGGTGGGGGTGGAACGCATTGACAGCAATGCCAGGGGAAGAGCGTCTGGCCATTTTAGTCCTGTGGTAGCCACTATTTTTGCCAGTTTTAGTTTCAATGTGGCGTTGTGTCGCTCGACCAGTCCAGCTGATTGGGGGTGAAAAACTGCGTGGAATTTCTGTCGTACCCCCAGCCCCTTCAGTATAAGCTGGATAACCTCGGCTACGAAATGGGGGCCATTGTCACTCCATAAAATACGACAAAGGCCGTAGCGAGGGAAGAACTCTTTCAGTAGTACTTTTGCAGTGGCAATGGCAGTGTTGTCACGCATCAGGTAGGCTTCCACCCATTTGCTAAAAGCGCATACAACAAAGAGTACATACTTCAGTCCTTGACATCTCTCTAACTGAATATAGTCCATCTGTAGGACTTCAAATGGGTGGTTGGGGACCCCAAATCCTCCTCGGGGTACGACAGTTCCTTTCCCAGGGTTGTGTTGCAGACAAACTAGGCATTGTTGGACAAGACGTTTGGCTGAGTCTGTAATTTTGTCGTTATGCCACACTCGGGAGACAAGTTCAGCCATAGGGGCTGCTCCTATGTGTGCAGGGGAGTGAGCCATGGTCAGTATAGGGATCAAGTATGAATTGGGTAGCAACCATTTGTTCGTGTCTTTTGTCCGCCAGCAGCCTTCATCGTCCTTCAGTCCCACACGTGCCCATTCAGTCAATTCGTGTGGTGCACTGGCTATCTGGATGTCCCTAATGATCTCCCTAGCGTCCTTCCATTTTTCTGTTTGTGACCTGGTCACGTATATGCGTGTTGTCGTCCTATTCTCTGCTGTCGTCCGGGCGGTGATGTCCCCAGTGCATTCCCCTGTCCGACGATATCTGTCACCCTTTTGTGTGCCTGACATTTGATCACAGCAAGTCGTTTGGGAAGGAGAACTGCTTCAGTCAGAGCGGAGACTAGATCTCCGTGTAGGATGGGGGCGCCGTGTGAGGTCAGGAATCCCCTTTCCTTCCACAGGAGCCCAAAATGATGCACCACCCCGAAGGCATACTGGCTGTCCGTGTAAATGTTTGCTGTCGTCCCTGCTGCTAGGATACAAGCTCGTGTGAGGGCAATCAGTTCTGCTGCCTGTGCAGATTTCTGTGTGATGCGGGCGGTCTCAACTACAGTTCGGGCTGTGGTGACTGCATACGCAGCTGAGGTGGTGCCATCGGTGAGTTTGATGCAAGAGCCATCCACCCATAGCTCTCCGTCAGGATCTGGGAAAGCTGTGTCTCAAAGGTCCACTCTACTCCTAGTCTGTTCGTCCGTGAGGGTCACACAGTCATGTATAGGGGGCACATCAGGATCATTCTCAGGCAGAGGCAACAAGGTGGCTGGGTTCAGTGTGGTGCATCGTTTCAACGTGATGTGAGGTGCGAGCAGTGTCAGTTCGTACCCAGTCAGTCGTGCGCTGGTCAGGTGTTGTGTCTTGGTCTGGTTTAGGAGGGTGTCAACAGCATGGGGCACTAGTACAGTGAGGGGATTCGAGAGTACGATCCCCTCACTTTGTCGGATAGAGACAGCAGCAGCAGCTACTGCTCGAAGGCAGGCAGGCAAAGCTCTCGCTACAGGGTCAAGAGTGGCAGAGAAATAGGCACATGGTCGTTGTTTGGGGCCGATGGTTTGGGTCAGGACAGACCAAGCGCATCCCTCCCTTTCGTGGGTGTAGAGAGAGAAGGGTTTTGTATAATCAGGGGTTCCTAGGACTGGTGCTGAACAAAGGGCGTCTCGTAGTTCCTTGAAGGAGGACAAAATCTATATGAGCGGGATTTTAAAGTGAAGCCGAAAAGGTAGCGGCTGTCTGAGTGGATGGGGATGGAGAAAAATGCGTTCTTGAGATCGATTACCGTGAAGGTGGTGGCAGTGGAAGGAATCAGGGTCAGAATGGTGGTGATGTCTGAGACTACAGGGTACTGAGGTACGACTACTTTGTTGACTTCTCGTAGGTCGATGATGAAGCGGTACGCTTTTTCATCTCCCTCACCCTGCTTCTTCACAATGGGTAGGATAGGGCTGTTGCAAACATTGCTAACTACTTCTTCTACCACTCCTGCGTCTACCAGGGACTGGATGATTCTTACCAATGTCTTCTCGCCTTCGGGCGATATCCGATACTGTGGGAGTTTTGGGAGCACTGCGTCCTGTCGAACAGTTATGTGTACAGGGTCTATCATCATGCGTCCTACGTCCGAGTCAGTCTTTGCCCATAGGTACAGAGGTAGGGTGTCGAGTAAGGGCAAGTCAGCGTCAGTGATGGAAACCATGCGTTGTGTGTGACAGGATCTGAGCCGCGTTGGGTTGTCATACAGAATGACTCGAACTCCGTCTTGTGAACACCTAATAGTAGCTCGAAATTGTTTCAACAAGTCAAGTCCCATAATAGCGTCGGGGGTGTTGGAGGAGAGCAAAAACGTCGTGTCAGTGGTGTTATTGTCCAAGTTAAAAGAGATCGGCGTGGACAAGGGATTGGTGGAGGGCGTTCCATCAAAACCTATTGATGTCACATGTGAGCCAGACAAGGGTGCCCTGGGAATCAATCGTTTAGACAACGCACTACGTGTTGCACCAGTATCTACCAGAAATGGAGACTTCGTACCTAGGACCTTAGCGGTGACATAAGGACCTTGCTGGTCAACATAGAGCTCGACTGGATCCCTTCCTTGCCCTTGGCAGTCCTATGCAAAGTCGTGGGCATTGTCGCAGTCAGACTGTTGGCACTGATTCTGTCGGGGACGGTCAAACATGTTCGGTCTGCCAGGTCTGTCATTGTTGGTGTCGTTTGTGTGCCCTCGTCCCTGTCCTCTATTTCTCGGCCCGCCCGCTACGTCTCTCGTGTCTTTATTTCTGAGTGCTTCTTGCAGAGCTGGACATTGAGATTTCCAATGGCCAAATCCTTTGCAAAACGCACACTGGTTCTCATCGAGGTCTGTTCGTGGAGCGCCGGGTGCGGGTGTGCGGTTTCTAGGGGGTGGATTTCTAGGAGCATTCGACTGGTAGTTCCCTCTATACTGTTCCCTTCCTATAGTCACCCCTTGCAACTGAGCAATCATCACCCTCTCTTTCAAGTCCTTTTTCTTTTTCTCAGTTGCTTGATCGTTCTCGTTCTTTTGTCGCTCATAGTATTGAGCCATCTGAAGGATAGCTGCGGGCTTGGAGGCCGCCCAACTACTCTCGCTAGTCTGTAGTTTCTGCGAGACTTCTCGTGTCAGGCCTTTCACATAGTTCTGGACAAACAAGTGATGTCCGGTTGCAGTGGTCATGTCCTGGCCGCTGTAATCGGAGAACACCGTTTCAAAACGGGAGAAGTATTCTGATACGTCTTCCTGGGGTTTCTGGCGACAGGCCGTTACTATCGACCAGTCCACCTTCCTTTCTGGGACTAAGGTTTTTAATTTCTGCACGATCTTGTCTGGTAGGTCTAGAATGGCTTTCAAAGGTTTCTGTCCCGGCTCTCGCTGTTTGTCTACATCACCGAGTTGTATCCAGGTATGTTCGAACAGCTCAAGGTGGTCGACTTTCCGTATTTGCTTCCACACATCAGCTGGCAGACATAACCCGAAAAACAAATCGATATCCGCTAGGGTCATAATCGTTGAACCCAAAGCGGTGGCTAATTCTGTATAGAAGGCTGTGGGGTTCTTTCGCAGATCAGGCAAGGACTTTCGGAAAGTCAGGATGTCTTGCCGATCCCATGGTTGGTAAACCCAGTTGTAAACTACCCTCCCTCTCGCATCTTGGTGGTTAATATCGTCGAGCGTTCCCTGTCCTCGTGGGGGGACCCAATAGGGGGAGGCCTCCTTTATGGGCATCATAGTGTCAATTTTTTCTACTCTGGCTTCAGTCGCTGCAGGAGTCGTGGTGTTAGTCTCTGGTTTCAGTTCCGTGAGGTGGCGGAAAACTTCAAGCGTACGCGTGAAGAGGTTCGCCACATCACACTCGCCCCCATCTCCGACATCAATTTTCCTATACAGAGTCGTTAGGTTTTCAGGGCCTTTTCCTTGGTATCGGTCCTCGTAGGCATTAAGGGTGTGGTAACAAAGGCGTACGACAAAGTGTCGTCTGTGGCTATTGGCATATGTATTGTACATATCCGTTACATAATCCTCACTTTCCTTTCGCACCACCAGTGTCTTTACAATCTTATCGATCCCAGCTCGTTCGTCCTTACTTAACCTATTCGATCTCGCGGGGTCTTTCCTCCCCGCTTCGGGATCATCTGAAGTCGCTGCTCACGCTGCGCTGAGTGCGAGGGGTTCGGTCGGCGCAGAGGCCATGAGGACCGAGGCTCCGGCACTACTCTCGCCTGTCGTTGGGGGTTGCGGGTGCTGCACTAAGGGTTGGGAAGGGGCGTATGGAGGGGGCATGTAGATGATCGGGGGACCTAGTAGTAAATCATCGTTCGTTCGCTGTTTCGAAGGTAGCTCGGGGTAAAGTGTAGAGGGTGTCCTGACGGGACACTGGCCCGATGATTCGGAATCTTGTTTTAGCTTGGTTTCCTCTCTTTCTTTTATTTCTTCCTTCAATTTGTTAGCGGCTAGGTGAGCTGCTTTGCGTAATTCCTTTTCTAACCTGACCTCATTTCTCTTTTTCCGCTGTTCTGTTTCTTTGCGCCACATGCCGAAGCTATCGAGCATAGTGGGTGTTGTCTTATTGTTATAAAGGGCTGTTCCCAGCGCGTTTATTTTATCGTTATCAAAGGATCCTATCAGTGGCCTCTGATTTTCCCAATCCTTTCTTGTGTATTTATGCCACAGCTTACTATAAGCCACGGCGACTAGTCCATATTTAGTAAACATGTCCTTATTAGGGGTGCCCTCCAGTGGAGCCGGATGGTTCACCTCCAATAAGCGGTCCGGGCTGAACCAACTACCAACAAACGGGGTGAAGACAGGCATGACGGGTTACAAAGGGGACAAAAGTCTGCACTACCTATCCTTCACTATCCGCAAAGACTAAACAGAGTATTGCGACCCTGTGCTTATTTGTGAATAGAGAATAACCCAAAGAGAACCAATTCCGAACGATCAATGTTCGGATAAACAATCAATCAAATGAGGGATAAAAATAGGCACGACGGATTACAACGGGGGCAAAAGCCTGCGTTACCTATCCTTCACTATCTGAAAAGACTAAACAGAGTATTGCGACTCTGTGCTTGTTTGCAAATAGAGAATGATCCAAAGAGAACCAATTCCAAAACAGTAAATGCTTGGATAATAATCAATCAAATGGAGAGGGAAGCAGGCACGACGGATTACAATGGGGGCAAAAGCCTGAGTTACCTATCCTTCACTATCTGCAAAAGACTAAACAGAGTATTGCGACTCTGTGCTTGTTTGCAAATAGAGAATCTCTCAGAAACAATCAAATGAGGAATACTAGTATTTTCAAACAATCAAACAATCAATTCGCAATTCGTCGTGTTACACGACCTTACCCGGACCGCATGGACGGTTTCTCGTCTTCCGCTTCCAGCGCCCGACCGTCCTCTATTCTCCGTAATTGCTGTGGCACTCCTGATGGTTCCCAGTCAGGACCGTAGATCACTCGGGAGAGGTCTGCTCAGAACCGGTGAAGTTCGGATGATCGGCTGCCAGACGAGGGTCTATCGGGCAGGAGCTCTTCCCGATCGTTGCAGTTGTTCACACTGTCGTCGGGACCTCTCCCACCGGATCCACGTGTCGCTGATGGGCCCCACGTTTGGGACGCCAATTGTTAAAAGGTAGGGCCGATGTCGACCAAGAACCCTTCAGTATTTGCCCGGCGTTAGCCGCCTCTCATACCATTCGAGATTACCAAACAAAGAGGCAGGCGCTGGAGACAGAAGGCAGGAAACAGGAGTTTTTATTCCGACGGAGCAGAACACGTCAAATCAGACAACAGGGTATCTTCTCGAGGTGCTCTAACCACATCTCTGAGGCCTGGCCTCTTATACACAAGTTTATGGCTTTATTACATTTATGACATCGGTGGTATTGCTTTGAAGTACGAAAAAGGCATCTTCGGAATCCCCGGTTCAGGCCCGTTCTCACACATATCACTCACAGTCAAAAACGAACAGGTCATTCAACAGCTACACGTCATAAACACATATATTCATCCGAAGCACAAGAAATCTGGGTCAAGGGAACGTGTCAAAGAACTGACAAGGCTCATGGTCGAGGGGGACATGGAGAACATACTTGTGGCAGGAGATTTCAACCTCAACCTTTCCGGAGACAAAACCATGGACAAAATGACAAAGGAAATGGACACCATCTGGAAAATCCCAAGCTAATCTTTCCCCCCCCCGAAACAAACATACCAAAACCTCAACCCAGTTAGTACAAGATCTTGAGCAATTAAATCTAAGAGTGCTCAACGGACGACTCATTGAGGACATCCCTCCAGCACCAACATATTTCTCATCAAGCACTTTTTCACACCTTGACTTCATGCTTGTATCACTTCCACTGTACGAGAAAATAAGCTCGTTCAAGATAGGAGAAAGCACCCAAAGTGACCATCTGCCGCTGGAAACCAATCTTGGACTGACCTGCGTGAACGAAGCAGCTGCAAGAAGATACATCGCCACAGAACACACCACCAACTACAGAAGAATAAGATGCAAGCCCACCGAGAAACTTCTAAATAGCGCTAAAACAATTATACACCAGACATCCAGCTCAAACAATAACCCCCTTGACGCCTGGGTAGACTTCGTAACGGAATTAGGAGCCAAACACGCAACAGAGATAAAAACTCAAAAAGGCAATAACATCGCCAGGATCACACACGGCAAAATAACAACTGCAGAGACAAAAAACATAAAGCGAGAAATAAAAAAGACTCTCAAAGAACTCCGAAAACACCCTAACATCGAGGACACCCAAAAGAATCTCCGCAAACTAAAAGCACTGTTAAAAAAGAAGACCTGGGAAAGAAAAAGGCAACTAAACGAGGACCTCTGGGTAAAAATCCTCCACAACTCCAAAGAGAAGAATAGTTCCGGCTTCTGGAAGATCATTCACAGCCTCCAACAACCAGGCCACAAAGGCATTAACACCAACATCTCCGAATCTGACTGGGCTACCTACCTATCAGCTCACTTCAATACAGCCGACCCAGTAACAGTCGAGCCAACAGGGGGAGACAGGTCAGACGCAGTGTGCCAGAGCCCCGACAACCTTGGCACATTTTCCCACAAAGAGAACCAAGCCCGCAGGTGGAAACCAACCGAGGACCAAACCCCAACTGAGGCTAAATGTCTATTACCAACACTCGACCCAACCGTATTTCGAGAAGAAAATTCATTCCAGGACACACCAGATAGGTTAAGAAAACTAATCCTAAAGGGCAAACTTGAGGGGGCCCCCGATCCCAACGGGATACCGCTGATACTACATAAGCAAGACCCTGCCTCTGGTGCAACACCCTGACACCAGTATTCCACGCAATAAGAGAAACAGCAAACATACCAACATCCTGGAGAGGCTCGATAATAAGCCCGATTTACAAAAAGGGAGCCAGGAACGACCCAAGTAGCTACCGCCTTATAGCCCTAATCAATACAGAGGCAAAATACTACGCAGGCCTCATTTTGGAGGAATTAACATCTTGGGCAACAGCAAATAACATCATCCCAGCAACCCAAACTGTATTCCGCAGCGGCCAGGGCACCTCGACAAATATCATGGCGCTAACTCTTTTGTCCGACGCAGCAAAAGCTTCCAAGAGCTCTCTCTTCACGTGCTTTATTGACTATAGTGCTGCGTTCGACCACGTAGATCGGCAAAAACTCTGGCGGAAGTTGGACAGATGGGGAATCCCAGGCCCACTCTTACAGCAGCTGGTAATGCTATACACCGACACCTGGGTCAGGATCAAACTGGGTTTGGCTCGCACCTCTCGAGACAAATCAAGACCAGGAAAGGTCTGAAACAGGGCTGCGTCCTAGCCCCCATGATGTTCAAGCTCTTTCTCGCAGGCCTCCCTGGCGAACTGGAGACAGTTAAATCTCATGCCCCAAGACTAGGTAACATCACGCTCCCAAACCTCCTCTATGCAAACGACCTAGTCCTCATCAGTCGGTCCCCCGTCGGTCTCCAACATCTCCTTGACAAAACCAACACATTTTCAAAAACCAACTCATTAACAATTAACTTAAACAAAACAAAAGTAATGACAATAAACTATCACAAAAAACGGAAACCCACATGGTTCCTGGATGGACAGAGGTTAGACCAGGTAGCCTCTTATAAATACCTAGGCGTCACAATAGACGGCAATGGTTCCTTCAAACAACAACTAGAGGCCATTCGTCGAAAGGGCACGACATTCTACCTATCGGTAAAGCCTCTGCAGAAAGCACTCCCTGACCGGTCACTGGGCCCTCTCCTACAGGTATTAAGAGCTCGCTTACAGCCCGTGCTTACCTATGGTAGTGAATCCATGAGAGGCAAAGATGCAACAACACTAGATAAAACCATCAGTCGAGCATACAGGGCAATATTTCATCTCCCCACCAACTCATCACCCGCACAAATTCGCCTCGAATTCGGCCTGCAGAAACAAGCGGTGGAGAGAAGAGGCGCATTTCTAAAAAGCTGGCGGAAAATCAGAGATGCCGACCACAGATCCTTAAACGCCCACCTCTGGACCGAACTAACCATCAGAGACAACTCACCTGCAAGGACCTACTTAATGGAATCACTGAAGGTCTTAGGACTTGCAGACCTATGGGAGTCGGCAACTGACCCTGGCACCTTCAAGAAAGTGGTGTCAAAAGTCACCAAGATGGTCTCATCAATTGAGGACAAAGCCACCCTAGCTAGGAGAGCTCACGGATGGGTCGTGTTGAATGGTTACAGCGCTCTAAAACCACAAGAGTACCTAACGACGGGCCTCACACAGAAGACAAAAATAAGTTCCTTAACATGCGCATGGGCAGAATTCCTATAGCTCCGCACCTGGCACCATGGACAAGGGAAAATCCCGCAAATCAATGCCGCCTCTGTCTTTCTGCGAAAGAGGACCTTATACACATTATCTGCATTTGCACAAACCTCCGGGACATAAGGCGCTCCTTGTTTTGGGCTTTATGGAACCAGAAGGGCATAACGAGCTGCAGGCAGGCCGTGATGCTCTGTTTTAATCCTGATGAAACTCAGCTAAACTGCAGAACACCAAAATACTTTGATATAGTGGCCACAAGACTAAACGAAAAATCCAGAGGGTCTTCTCAAGCAAAAGATAAACAATAACAAAGTAAACACCCCTGGCTATCATAGTCTTCGAATTAGGAAGCATCAAGGCCACGAAAACCCCACTGATTCTTATGCAACCTAAGCTGAGACTTTTATACTCTTTAACACTTGAGCTATTGCACCTTACTTGCTTTAAAGAAGATACTGACTTTTTAAAATTTGTACGTTTTAAAATTGTGAGTTTTAATTAACTATACAATAAAAATAAACCTTAAACCTTAAACCTGTGAAAAAAGATCCTAAAATGAGAAGAGAAATGCAACTTATTCTGACCCCTTGCCGATCTGAAAGCCTGAGGCCAGGGCTGCACAAGCCAGTTCCCTGACTGCAGATCAAGGCCAGTGGAGTCTCTGGTCTGCTATCCACTGCATGTTTCTTGGTGTCAACATGCACGGAGTCCAGAGTGCCTATCTAAAGCTGTCTATGCTTGGATAAAGAGAAGCACGGAGCTTTAGTAGGCCCTAAAGGCCAAGGCTGTGTACCATCATCACTGGCCCACAGTGTGGGGTAGGAGGAGGTCTGAGTGTGCCGGTACACCATGTGGTTATTTTATCAGAAGCTAAGCCGATGCAAAAATTCTTTAAATCAGTCTTGACTATTTTTTTTTGCTATCATTTAGAGCTTGTTGGAGTGGGATCTGCATCCTAAATCAACAGGACCAGGGACATGTTTTGAGTTTGCTGCAGAATGCAGATGGAAAAAACACCGAAGCAGCTCTGTAATGGAAGACAGTGGAGGATGGCTGGTGCATTGTCATCTTGTGGTAGGCCAGCTCCGGAAAGGTATTTTTATGCTTATATCTCACATCACTCAAAAATGATGAGGAAATCTAATAAGTTGGATGATATAAAGTGCAAATATACACTATTTGATCGTGAGCTAAAGTTATTTGACGATGAAATATTTACTAATGACCCTCAACTAATGGAACATGAGCTGATAAATCACTGTTGTAGGAAAGACTTTAGGTCAGATGCAAGAAACATTATACCTGCAACAAGCCAGGATTATTGGCTGTGTCAATTCTTGTTAGTTTCATAAGATAAATAAGCAACAATAATGGCTTTGTTGTATTTAATATTGAAAATGCTTCAGTTTGAAATGATGAAACTGGGAAAGAATTTTTACGATTCTATTTGAAAGTACACTAAAAGACTTTGAGCAGTGGTGCTGCTGCAGAGTTGAGATTTATTTTCACCCTGAGGGTGAGGGAAAAATGGAGAGCCCAATAGGGACCCATATAGGCATCTGCTTTTAAGAACTGCTAGTATGAGCACTGGCAGGACCCGGCCCACTTAAAGCCCTGGTTGTAGGTCAATTACGACATTTGAGACAACATTTTGATTAAGGTCATTGCCGTGGTAAGTATGAAAAGAAATGAAGAAGACTAAAAACCAGTGCTTATTTTAAGCAACTGGTTTCTGGTGCTCGGCACAGGCACTTAATTGTCAACACTGGCACTTATGACAGTCTGCCACATGTTGGCACTGGTTGTCTAATTTAGAGATGAGCAAAAAATAGTTGTTTATGCATTCAATATGCATTAAAAATGACTAATATCTGCAGCCAAGCAATTCTTATAGGTTTGGGGGCCTGGAATAGTCTGAATTTGCTGCTGAAGAAAGCGGGGGCGGATGTAAATAATCTGAAGAATTACCGACCCATATCCAAACTTCCCTTTCTGGCTAAGGTAGTAGAGCAACGTGTGCTTAGAACACTGTTGTTTTTTTTGGAAGAACACCAGCTGCTCCATGCACGGCAAGCGGGCTTTAGGACCCATAACAGTACAGAGCTGGTGATGCTCTCAGTGCTGGACGAGCTGACCAAGAAGAAATCCTTTTGGCTCTCTAAGCCACATTCAACACGGTGAACCATGCTCAGCTGCTGTCCCAGGTTCGGGGCTGGGAATCACTGGAGCCATATACCAGTGGATTGCCTCCTTCTTGAAGGATCTGTCACAAAAGGTCCAACTAGGGGAATGTGTGTCCAGGAAAGGCGCTTTGCCATGTGGGGTCCTGCATGGTTAGGCGTTTTCGCCCCTGTTTTTTGGCATCTATTTGCAGCCACTCATGGAAGCACTGGCAAAACTAGACTGTCTGGTGTTCAATTATGCTGGCGATACGCAACTAATCTTGCGGATCGACAATTCGACACAGACACAATGCAACGTACAGACTATTCTTTGGTTCACGACAAACTGGATGACCAACAACTCACTGAAAGTAAATCCTGACAAGACAGAGGTACTAGCTATTACCACAGGGGCCCACCCCATGTCCCATTCCTTCTGGCCACAAGAGCTAGACACTACTCTGACAGTTGTGAAGAGTCTGGGTATTAGGTTAAACAACAAGCTAACGCTGAACAACAAGGTGACCACTGTGGTGGGGAATTGTGTAGGCCTTATGAGGCAACTCCGAAAACTTGTACCCCTCCTGTCCTTCTCCACCATGCGTACTGTAGTGTCAGCCCTAATTGTGTCACGACTGGACTACGGTGACACGTTATTGTTAGACCTGGCATCATTGGCATGAGTCTCTCCTCCATTTTTTCTGTTTGCCTCCTCTGTTTACGATGTTTTTGCTGGTAAATGCTTTGGGCACTGTGCCACTGCTGATCAGTGCCACAGTGCAAGTGCTCCCTATGTGAAATTGCTGTATTGATTGAATTCCATGTTTGGCTTATTTGGTTTACTGTCAGTCCCTAGTAGAGTGCACCAGGAGTGCCAGGGCTTGTAAATACAAATGCTGCTAGTGGGCCTGCAGCACGTGTTGTGCCACCCACAAGAGCGGCCTAGTAAAAGTATGTCTGAAGGTCTACCATTGCTAGACCACGTGCAGTCTGGTACTGTCACGCAGACTGCGCAAGTACACCTACTTGCCAGTCCCTAAACCTTCCCTTAACTTCATGTTAGTCACCCCTATGGTAGGCCCAAGGGCAGGGTGCATTGTAAGCATAAGGTAGGACAAGCCTGACAAGGTTGGCATGTCCTAATAGTGAATTACAGCCATATTCGTTTTTCACTATTGTAAGGTTACCTGCTCTCCATCAGTTAGAATGGGCTGCCAGGATTATTAATGTTATAATCCTAGCAGGCTCGGGGAGCATGGTGCAATGTCGAGTTTGGTATCCCTGAACTCAGGGTTTAATAACACATCCGTTTGGGTGGATGGTTTTTGGACTCTGTGTTTGAAAATAGCACTTTTAGAAAGTAGCTATTTTCTTGTCTAACTGTCTACCGGTCTCTGCTGGTTCTGGTGTGCGTGTGACAGGAGCTGGGTGGCTCCAGAGGTCTGAATGAGTCAGTGTGGGTGAGTGGGGCATTTGCTTTGAGAGTAGGGGAAGAGTAGCTCCTGATAGCCTGCCCTGCCTGATACAATGCTGGCTCCGCCCCCCTGCCAGGCGACTGATGACTCTGTGCCTGCCTGGGACTTTCCTGGCCCACCTCCTGCCGGGCAACTGATGGCCCTGCCCCTGCCAGTGACAATGCTGGCTCCGCTCCTGCTGGGCGGCTGAAGACTCTGCCCTGCACAGTGAATAGGCCAGGTGCTTCGGCCTGGCAACACCCACAACAAACCCAAGATGGGGGGAAATTCCCCTGCGTGGACAAAGGGATCAAAGCCAACAAGCATTGGAAATGCAATAGGTCTCGCATTAGAAAAGTTGGAGTTATTGGTCTTGTAAATGACATATTTTATTTATTTGTTGGTTTTTAAAATTGCTAAATTGATGGCTTTGTCATTTACAATGCCAATAGTTATAACTTTCGCGAATGTGACACCTATAGCATTTGGAATGCAACATGTTTTGTATTTACGTCACTTAGATGGCAGCTCTGGTCGTTAGGCCACATCTCTAGAGAGCAGGAGAGTGCAGCAGGGGAGAGAAGCACAGCAATGCAATAGGTCTCGCATTAGGAAAGTTTGAGCTATTGGTATTGTAAAGGACGCATTTTTTATGTATGTGCTTGTTTTGAAAATAGCGAAATTAATAGCTTTGTTATTTACAATGCCAATAGTTTTATCTTTCGCAAATGTGACACCTATTGTAACACAATATGTGTTGTGAGGGTGAGTGAGGGTGAGGGTGAGGGCTTGAGGGTGAGTGAGGGTGAGGGTGAGTGAGGGTGAGGGGTTGAGGGTGAGGGGTTGAGGGTGAGTGAGGGTGAGGGTGAGTGAGGGTGAGGGTGAGTGAGGGTGAGTGAGGGTGAGGGGTTGAGGGTGAGTGAGGGTGAGGGGTTGAGGGTGAGTGAGGGTGAGGGTGAGTGAGGGTGAGGGGTTGAGGGTGGGGTGAGTGAGGGTGAGTGAGGGTGAGTGAGGGTGAGGGTGAGGGGTTGAGGGTGAGTGAGGGTGAGTGAGAGTGAGGGTGAGTGAGGGGTTGAGGGTGAGGGGTTGAGGGTGAGTGAGGGTGAGGGGTTGAGGGTGAGTGAGGGTGAGGGGTTGAGGGTGAGTGAGGGTGAGGGGTTGAGGGTGAGGGGTTGAGGGTGAGTGAGGGTGAGGGAGGGTGAGGGTGAGTGAGGGTGAGGGTGAGTGAGGGTGAGTGAGGGTGAGGGTGAGTGAGGGTGAGGGTGAGTGAGGGTGAGTGAGGGTGAGGGTGAGTGAGGGTGAGGGTGAGGGTGAGGGTGAGTGAGGTTGAGGGTGTGTGAGGGTGAGGGTGGGTGAGGGTGAGGGTGGGTGAGGGTGAGGGTGGGTGAGGGTGAGTGAGGGTGAGTGAGGGGTTGAGGGTGGGTGAGGGTGAGTGAGGGTGAGGGTGGGTGAGGGTGAGGGTGAGTGAGGGTGAGGGTGAGTCAGGGTGAGGGTGAGTGAGGGTGAGGGTGAGTGAGGGTGAGGGTGAGGGGTTGAGGGAGAGTGAGGGTGAGTGAGAGTGAGGGTGAGTGAGGGGTTTAGGGTGAGGGGTTGAGGGTGATGAGGGTGAGGGGTTGAGGGTGAGTGAGGGTGAGGGGTTGAGGGTGAGTGAGGGTGGGTGAGGGTGAGGGGTTGAGGGTGAGGGAGGGTGAGGGAGGGTGAGGGTGAGTGAGGGTGAGGGTGAGTGAGGGTGAGTGAGGGTGAGGGTGAGGGTGAGTGAGGGTGAGGGTGGGTGAGGGTGAGGGTGGGTGAGGGTGGGTGAGGGTGGGTGAGGGTGAGTGAGGGTGAGTGAGGGGGTTGAGGGTGGGTGGAGGGTGAGTGAGGGTGAGGGTGAGGGTGAGTGAGGGTGAGTGAGGGTGAGGGTGAGGGTGTGTGAGGGTGAGGGTGGGTGAGGGTGGGTGAGGGTGAGGGTGGGTGAGGGTGAGGGTGGGTGAGGGTGAGTGAGGGTGAGTGAGGGGTTGAGGGGTGGGTGAGGGTGAGTGAGGGTGAGGGTGAGGGTGAGTGAGGGTGAGTGAGGGTGAGTGAGGGGTTGAGGGTGGGTGAGGGTGTGGGGTGAGGGTGAGTGAGGGTGAGTGAGGTGTGAGTGAGGGTGAGGGTGAGTGAGGGTGAGGGTGAGTGAGGGTGAGGGTGAGTGAGGGTGAGGGTGGAGTGAGGGGTTGAGGGTGAGGGGTGAGGGTGTGAGGGTGAGGGGTGAGGGTGAGTGAGGGTGAGGGAGGGTGAGTGAGGGTGAGGGAGTGAGGGTGAGTGAGGGTGAGTGAGGGTGGGGTGAGTGAGGGTGAGGGTGAGGGTGAGGGTGAGTGAGGGTGAGGGTGTGAGGGTGAGGGTGGGTGAGGTGAGGGTGGGTGAGGGTGGAGTGAGGGTGAGGGTGGGTGAGGGTGAGGGTGGGTGAGGGTGAGTGGAGGGGTTGAGGGTGGGTGAGGGTGAGTGAGGGTGAGTGAGGGTGAGGGTGAGGGTGAGTGAGGGTGAGTGAGGGTGAGTGAGGGTGAGGGTTGAGGGTGAGGGTGAGGGTGAGTGAGGGTGAGGGTGAGTGAGGGTGAGGGTGAGGGGTTGAGGGTGAGTGAGGGTGAGGGTGAGTGAGGGTGAGGGTGAGTGAGGGTGAGGGTGAGGGGTGAGGGTGAGGGGTTGAGGGTGAGTGAGGGTGAGGGTGAGTGAGGGTGAGGGTGAGGGTGTTGAGGGTGAGTGAGGGTGAGGGTGAGGGGTTGAGGGTGAGTGAGGGTGAGGGTGAGGGTGAGTGAGGGTGAGGGGTTGAGGGGTGAGGGGTGAGGGTTGAGTGAGGGTGAGGGTGAGTGAGGGTGAGGGTGAGGGTGAGGGGTTGAGGGTGAGTGAGGGTGAGTGAGGGTGAGGGTGCGTGAGGGGTTGAGGGTGAGTGAGGGTGAGGGTGAGGGTGAGTGAGGGTGAGGGTGAGGGTGAGGGGTTGAGGGTGAGTGAGGGTGAGGGTGAGTGAGGGTGAGGGGTGAGGGTGAGGGGTTGAGGGTGAGTGAGGGTGAGGGGTTGAGGGCGAGTGAGGGTGAGGGTGGGTGAGGGTGGGTGAGGGTGAGGGGTTGAGGGTGAGTGAGGGTGAGGGTGAGTGAGGGTGCGGGTGAGTGAGGGTGAGGGAGGGTGGGGAGGGTGAGGGGTGAGGGAGGGTGAGGGTGAGGGAGGGTGAGGGGTTGAGGGTGAGTGAGGGTGAGGGGTTGAGGGTGATGAGGGTGAGTGAGGGTGAGGGGTTGAGGGTGAGTGAGGGTGAGGGTGAGTGAGGGTGAGTGAGGGTGAGGGTGAGGGGTTGAGGGTGAGTGAGGGTGAGTGAGGGGTGAGGGTGAGGGGTTGGGTGAGTGAGGGTGAGGGGTTGAGGGTGAGTGAGGGTGAGGGGTGAGGGTGAGTGAGGGTGAGGGTGAGTGAGGGTGAGGGTTGAGGGTGAGTGAGGGTGAGTGAGGGTGAGAGTGAGGGTGAGGGGTTGAGGGTGTGAGGGTGAGTGAGGTGAGGGTGAGTGAGGGTGGAGGGTGGGTGAGGGTGAGTGAGGTGAGGGAGGGTGAGTGAGGGTGAGGGGAGTGAGGGTGAGGGTGAGTGAGGGTGAGTGAGGGTGAGTGAGGGTGAGGGTGAGTGAGGGTGAGGGTGAGTGAGGGTGAGGGTGAGTGAGGGTGGGTGAGGGGTGAGTGAGGGTGAGGGTGATGGGGGGTGAGGTGAGGGTGAGGGTGAGTGAGGGTGAGGGGTTGAGGGTGAGTGAGGGTGAGGGTGAGGGGTTGAGGGTGAGTGAGGGTGAGGGGTGAGGGTGAGTGAGGGTGAGGGGTTGAGGGAGAGGGGTTGAGGGTGAGGGGTTGAGGGTGAGGGGTTGAGGTGAGGGTGAGGGTGAGTGAGGGTGAGGGGTTGAGGGTGAGTGAGGGTGAGGGTTGAGGGTGAGTGAGGGTGAGGGGTTGAGGGTGAGTGAGGGTGAGGGTGAGTGAGGGTGAGGGGTTGAGGGTGAGTGAGGGTGAGTGAGGGTGAGGGGTGAGGGTGGGTGAGGTGAGTGGAGTGAGGGTGAGGTGAGGGGTTGAGGGTGAGGGGTTGAGGGTGAGGGTGAGGGTTGAGGGTGAGTGAGGGGTGAGGGGTTGAGGGTGAGTGAGGGTGAGGGGTTGAGGGTGAGTGAGGGTGAGTGAGGTGAGGGGTTGAGGGTGAGTGAGGGTGAGGGTGAGTGAGGGTGAGGGTGAGGGTGAGGGGTTGAGGGTGAGGGAGGGTGAGGGTGAGTGAGGGTGAGGGTGAGGGTGGGTGAGGGTGAGTGAGGGTGAGTGAGGGTGAGGGTGGGTGAGGGTGAGTGATGGTGAGTGAGGGTGAGTGAGGGTGAGTGAGGGTGAGTGAGGTTGAGGGTGAGTGAGGGTGAGGGTGAGGGTGAGTGAGGGTGAGGGGTTGAGGGTGAGTGAGGTGGGTGAGGGTGAGGGGTTGAGGGTGAGTGAGGGTGAGGGTGAGTGAGGGTGAGGGTTGAGGGTGAGTGAGGGTGGGGGTTGAGGTGAGTGAGGGTGAGTGGAGGGTGAGTGAGGGGTGAGGGTGGGGAGGGTGAGGTTGGATGGGGTGGGGAAGGGTGAGGGGTTGAGGGTGAGTGAGGGTGAGGGGTTGAGGGTGAGTGAGGGTGAGGGGTTGAGAGGGGTTGAGGGTGAGTGAGGGTGAGGGGGTGAGGGTGAGTGAGGGTGAGGGTGAGTGAGGGTGAGTGAGGGTGAGTGAGGGTGAGGGTGAGTGAGGGTGAGTGAGGGTGAGTGAGGGTGGGTGAGGGTGAGTGAGGGTGAGGGGTTGAGGGTGAGTGAGGGTGAGGGGTTGAGGGTGAGTGAGGGTGAGGGGTTGAGGGAGGGTGAGGGTGAGGGGTTGAGGGTGAGTGAGGGTGAGGGGTTGAGGGTGAGTGAGGGTGAGGGAGGGTGAGGGTGAGTAAGGGTGAGGGGTTGAGGGTGAGTGAGGGTGAGTGAGAGTGAGGGTGAGTGAGGGGTTGAGGGTGAGGGGTTGAGGGTGAGTGAGGGTGAGGGTTTGAGGGTGGGTGAGGGGTTGAGGGTGAGGGGTTGAGGGTGAGTGAGGGTGAGGGTGGGTGAGGGTGAGTGAGGGTGAGGGTGAGTGAGGGTGAGGGGTTGAGGGTGAGTGAGGGTGAGGGTGAGTGAGGGTGAGGGTGAATGAGGGTGAGGGTGAGTGAGGGTGGGTGAGGGTGAGTGAGGGTGAGGGTGAGTGAGGGTGAGTGTGGGTGAGGGTGAGTGAGGGTGAGGGGTTGAGGGTGAGTGAGGGTGAGAGTGAGGGTGAGGGTGAGTGAGGGTGAGGGGTTGAGGGTGAGTGAGGGTGAGGGGTTGAGGGTGAGTGAGGGTGAGGGTGAGTGAGGGTGAGGGGTTGAGGGTGAGGGGTTGAGGGTGAGTGAGGGTGAGTGAGGGTGAGGGTGAGGGGTTGAGGGTGAGTGAGGGTGAGGGGTTGAGGGTGAGTGAGGTAACCTGGCATGGTAACCTGAAAAAAATGTGGGTGTGAGCCATGGGAAGGGGTCTGCGGTGAGTGTGAGACCCGAAAAGGAAGAAGTCGGGAAGGAGAGGCTGCGGGTAAGGGTGTGCACGAAAGTGAATGTGCACAAATGGGGCCATGCGGTGGGCGACCAAAGCAGAAGTGGCTGGCAGAATAAGCGGGCCAAGGCCGAGAGTCCACTGGGTGCACGCGTCCTACCCGGAAATGACTGGGGGATAGGTGGGGAATGGCATGGTAACCTGCGAGTAAGGGTATGCACGAAAGTAAAATGTGCACAAATAGGGCCATGCGGTGGGCGAACAAAGCAGAAGCGTCTGGCAGGATGGTGGTGCCCGAATAAGCTGTGCACATGTCAGGCCATGCTTCGAGTAACTTATAGAGATGCGGCTGACAGGATAGTAGGGTTGAGAGCAAAAGCGCCGAAGGGGCGCCTGTGTATATGCTGCTAATAATTAAAAAATGCATATGAGAACTGTATTATCGCAAATGATGGAAAAGATATCTCACCTGAAAGAAAAACAAGAAAGGAAACAAGACGGAGGGCATTGCTGTGGGGAGGGGGGGGAGGAGAAATGCACACGGCGGGCAGGGGAGGGGGCGGAGCGGGGAGAGCGGCATGAGGGTGTGAAGCAGCCGGGGCCTTTGAAGTGAAGCTAAGCTTCACTTCAAAGGTGTGGGAGGAGTGTGGCTTTGGGAACAGATGGCGATTTGGTGATGTGCACGCGCATTAAAAGCCACGGGCACAGCACCAAATCGCCGCAGTTAGGTAAACTTTGTTTAAAGCCCTATAGTCTCGCTTCTCTCAATGCGCATGCGCATTGATAGGTCACGAGACCTAAAAAGGGGTATAAGAGAAGGACCCCTGAACCAAGAATTTAGATCACTTCTGACAAGGAAACCTGAACCAAGGACAAGAAGCCTGCTGATCTAAGGACTGCCTACCCCTTCTGCCAGAGTGCTGTTTGTTGGGGGAATCCTGCAGTTGCTTCTTTATTTTTGCCAAGGAACCAGGAGAGAGGAACTGTGTGTGTACTCTCAAACTTTGCTAAGAAAATCTCCAAGGGTTGGAAGAGTGCCAGCCTCCTGTTGAAGTCACAGGGCCAAAGGACTTCATCTGCTTAAAGTGCTGTTTGCTGGAACTTGTGAATCCAGCACCTCTGAAAGAATCCAGCAATCTCGACGCCGACGGACGCCGCCGAATCCAGCTCGACATCGTGAGTAACGGCTCCAGTGTCCCGCTTCCTCGACGCCGGCCGCCGGGCCCGATCGACGCCAGCAACAAGGCCAGTGAGTAGTGAGTTCGGCTCCAGCTCCAAGTGACCTCGTGTCTGCACCGCTGCTGATCGCATCGACTTCGAGCCCTCTCGACGCCGTGAGCGCTGCTCACTCTTGCAACATCGACATCGTCGACGCCGTATCCTGCTTCATCTCGTGAGCGCTGCTCCTGCCTGACTTCGGTCGACGCCGCTGCAGATCGCCCCGACTCCGAGGCCCGATCGACGCCGAAGACGCGATGCCGGACATCTCGACGCCGCTTATCATCGAGTGCTTCACTTTTCCAAGGTACTGTGTTGTGGGGGTCTGTGCGACTCCGGGCTCGACGTAGCGCTCCTCGCGGTCGACGCCGGACCTTTGGATTAACTTTGCCTCGACGTCGTGTGACTCCCATGTGGGTTACATTGTTGCCAAGAACTGTGTTTTAAAGAAGAAGAGTTGCTTTTGATACTAAAGACTTTGTGCTAAGAAGAAACCGTGCTTGAACTATTATTTTTCCTTCCAAGAGTATTTATTAAGATTGTGGTACATTTTTGTCGTTATTTGGTCTTGTGCTAAACCTTATATAAAAATCCTTATTTTTATAATACTACTGTGTCGTGTCCATTTGTAGTGTATTCACTTTATTACTGTATGTGGTCATAAATGCTTAACGCACTGCCTCTGAGATAAGCCTGTCTGCTTTGCCAAGCTACCAAGGGGGTGAGCAGGGGTTATCTAAGTGTGTGATCCCCTTGCCCTGACTAGAAAAGGTGTGTCCCTATTTGTCAGAAGTGTATACCTCTGCCAACTAGAGACAGCCGCTTCTAACATTGGTGGGTCAGCGGTGAGGATTTGAACTTTGCATTTATGACCCATGTGCAGTGATTAGTGTGCGCTACATAGTGAAAGCAGACCATAGCGCAGCCACAATCTGTTTTGGTTGGATATTCTATTTTTGTTCTCCGCTTTCCTGGAGCTTGATTTTTGAAACTGCCAGTTTTGACCATGAGTAATGCTGGAGGCACTACACCTGTTGTTGAGGAGGAATTTGATAGGAGTAAGATGAACGACTATCCGTTAAAGAAGCTGAAATCCTTTTGCAAGCAGTTGCAAGTCCCTACCACAGGCATTTCAAGGAGGCCAGATTATCTCAAAGCATTGCAGGCCTGGTTAGAGGCCAGAGATTCCTCTGATCCGGTGGTGGTACCGACAGGGGAAGGGGAGGAGGAGGTGCCAGTGAATGGGCCCACATCCCCTCCTGGCAGCAGTGTTTCCTCCAAAGGTCTTTCTCCTGAAGAAAGGGAAGAAAGGGCGAAAGAGCGAGCTTACAACATGGAAATGGCAAAACTTAAGATAAATGGGCAGTTGGAGATAGAGAATGCAAGAGGCAGGAGAGAAGCTGATCAGGAGATCAAAAGGATGGAGTTTGAAAGGGAAAAGTTAGCTTTAGAGCATGATACCAAGTTGAGGGAGTTGGAGCTCAAAGCTAAAGAGTTAGAATTGAATCCCTCTGGTGGCAGCATCCCATCTGTGCCTGCAGAAAGTAGGTTTTATTTTCCTAAAGATGTGATCAAAGATTTTCAGAAGAATGAAGATATTGGTCAATGGTTTAAAGCATATGAGTTAGCATTGTTGGCCCACCGGGTCCCTGAGAAGGATTGGGGAGCGGGGTTGTGGGGTCGCTTTGTGAATGAGGGAAGAGATACCCTGTTAGACCTGCCTGTTGAGGATAGGATGTCTTATGCTCATATGAAAGATGCTTTAATGTTAAGGTATGGCCTAACCCCAGAAAAATACAGACAGGCCTTTAGAGAATGTAAGAAATTGCCTGGTACGACGTGGGTGGAATATGTGTCATATTTCTGCAGAGCCATGGATGGTTGGGTAAAGGGCAGCAAAGTGGAAAGTTATGATGCTCTTTATGATTTGTTTGCTTGGGAGCACTTGTCTAATAACTGTTTTCCAGAGCTGCGCCAGCACCTTATTGATAGCAAGATATCTAACCCTAGAAAACTTGCTGAAGAGGCGGACCGCTGGGTCAGTACCAGGGTCCACAAGGGTCCAGTGGGAGACTCAGCCAAAGGTGGGCAGGGTCCCCAGCAGAAGAGTGGGGGGGACAAGGGCAAACAGAGGGAGTTCCAGAAAGGGCCCCAAAGTAATCCCCAAGGGAACCAAGGGAAGGGTTCCCAGCCTCCCCCAGATAAGAAATCAGAGGCCCGACAGGTATACCTGTTCGTAGGGGCCCAATGACCTGCTTCGCTTGTAAGCAGGTGGGACACCGTTTTTATGATCCTCAGTGTCCCTTGAAGAACTCTACTGCACCACCACATGCAGCTCCCCGTCAGTTGGCGAGTGTAGCCTGGGAGGGGAGGAGAGGAGATGGTTGCCCATGGTGGGGAGGGTCCCGCAGAGATGTCCCTGGTCTCTCTAGGAGACATGGAATTGGTCCCTCCACCCCCTCTGCCTAGTAACACTAAGAAATATAGGCAGTGGGTGACCATTAATGGCCATAGAGTGGAAGCTCTCAGAGACACCGGAGCGAGTGTGACAGCTGTCAAGTGTCACTTGGTGTCCAGAGAGCAGGTTGTTCCCCACGCATTCTACCCTGTGATAGCTGCTGACAACTCCCAGAGAGAGTGTGTGGTAGCTCAAGTTTCCTTTGAATGGGGGGGAGTTTCAGGTACTCTTCAAGTTGCTGTAAGGCCCGCCATGCCTGTTGATTGTCTCCTGGGAAATGATTTGGAAGACTCCCCTTGGGCTAAGGTGGAGAGGGAGACACATTTGAAAATGTTGGGTGTGCCAGAGTGGGTGTGTGCAACCACTCGATCCATGACAGCAAGTAAGGGTGTTGATGGGTTTCTGGAGCCTGAAAGTATGGCCCAGGACCCAGCTGTGAAGAGAAGAGGCAGGGGGCGCGGGAAACCGTCCCCCGTAGTTCCCGTGGTCCAGGAGGAGGCAGACCTTGAGGGGTATGCCCTGGAACCCACCGGTGAACAAGTTGCTGAACTGGGAGACCTGCCCGAGCTGACCCATTGGCAGCAGGATGGTGGTCCCTCCAGGGAAGAATTCTGTACAGAACAGAAAGTGTGCCCTTCTCTTGTGGGTATGAGGCAGCAGGCCTCAGCCCAAACCTCAGGTGATCAGTCAGGGTCACATTTTGTTTACTGGGAGAACGACCTCCTGTATAGCGAGCCTAAGGCTGCTGAGCCTGGGTCAGCCCGTGTGCTGGTGGTACCCCAGCGCTTCAGAGCCTTCCTACTGGGTTTGGCTCATGATGTTCCTTTATCTGGACATCTGGGGCAGGACAAGACCTATGACAGGCTTGTCACCCATTTTTATTGGCCTCAGATGAGAAGGGATACAGATATCCATTGCAAGACCTGTCAAACTTGCCAGGCACGTGGGAAAAGCGGGCGGAAGCAGAAGGCTCCCCTCCAACCTTTTCCCGTGGTCAGTACCCCCTTTGACCGGGTGGGGATTGACATTGTTGGGCCCCTGGACCCCAAGACAGCCCTAGGCAACAGGTTCATCCTGGTCTTGGTGGACCATGCCACACGGTACCCGGAAGCCATCCCTCTCAGAACAGTGACGGCCCCCGTGGTGGGACGGGCACTGATGGGTGTTTTCTCCCGAATGGGGTTCCCCAGAGAGGTGGTGTCAGACCGGGGCACCAACTTCATTTCCAACTATATGAAGTCTTTGTGGAAGGAGTGTGGGGTAACTTACAAGTTCACCACTCCTTACCACCCTCAAGGTAATGGGTTGGTTGAAAGATTCAACCGTACCCTTAAAGGCATGATTATGGGTCTTGAAGAACCAATGAGGCGTAAATGGGACGTCCTCTTGCCATGCCTGTTGTTTGCTTACCGTGAGGTGCCACAGAAGTCTCTAGGGTTCAGCCCCTTTGAGCTTTTGTATGGTCACCCGGTAAGAGGACCTTTGAGTCTGGTCAAAGAAGGCTGGGAGCAATCTCCCAGGAAACCTCCCCAGGATGTATACAGTTACATGCTGGCCTTTAGGAACCAGACTAGGCGCTTCAGAGATCTTGCTCAGGCAAATCTGGAGGCCAGCCAGGAGGAGATGAAGCGGTGGTACGACCAGAAGGCCACTCTGGTAGAGCTTCAGCCTGGACAGAAAGTTTGGGTCATGTCCCCTGTGGAACCTTGTGCGCTCAAGGACAGATGGACTGGACCATTTAAGGTTGTGGAGAAAAAGAGCGATGTCACCTACATGGTAGACTTGGAATCTCCCAGGAACCCCTTGCGGGTCCTGCATGTCAACCGTTTAAAGCCCCACTTAGAAAGGTCCGAAGTGGGCATGCTCCTAGCTACAGATGCTGGAATGGAGGAGGAGAGTGAGCCTCTTCCTGACCTCCTGTCTGCAAAAGAGCAAGATGGGTCAGTGGATGGTGTTGTCCTCTCTGACACCCTGACCCCTGAACAGCAGCAGGATTGTTGCCAATTGTTGGGACAATTCCCTGATCTGTTTTCCTTGATTCCTGGTGTCACTCAGTGGTGTGTCCATGATGTGGACACCGGGGACAGCACTCCTGTGAAGCACAAGGCTTACAGAGTGACTGACAAGGTCAGAGCATACATCAAGGAGGAGGTCTCCAAAATGTTTGCCTTAGGGGTGGTTGAGTCCTCTAGCAGTCCTTGGGCCAGCCCAGTGGTCTTGGTCCCAAAGGCTGCAGCGCCTGGTGCTTCACCGGAACTTCGATTCTGCCTGGATTACCGAGGACTCAATTCAGTCACCAAGACTGACGCGCACCCCATCCCCAGAGCTGATGAGCTCATAGATCGGTTGGGGGCTGCCCGGTACCTCAGTACGTTTGATCTAACGTCTGGGTATTGGCAGATCGCCTTGACTGATGGGGCAAAGGAGAGGTCAGCATTCTCCACACCAGATGGGCACTACCAGTTCCGGGTTATGCCCTTTGGGATGAAGAATGCCCCTGCCACTTTCCAGAGGTTGGTCAACCAGGTCTTGGCTGGACTGGAGGATTTCAGTGCCGCCTACCTGGACGACATCGCCGTGTTTAGCGCCAGCTGGGAGGAACACTTGCGCCACCTCCAGGAAGTGTTGTTGGCCCTGCGCAGAGCAGGCCTCACAATCAAAGCCAGTAAGTGCCAGATTGGGCAGGGTTCAGTGGTGTACTTGGGGCACCAAGTAGGGAGTGGCAAGGTGGCCCCCCTGCAACCCAAGATTGATACCATCCTGGCATGGGCACCGCCCAAAACCCAGACTCAGGTGAGAGCCTTCTTGGGTCTCATGGGTTATTACAGGAGGTTTGTCAAGGATTATGGTAACATTGTGCACCCCTTGACTTCGCTGACTTCCAGGAAGCAGCCACGACTTGTGATCTGGACTGACGCCTGTCAGACGGTCTTTGACACCTTGAAAATTGCAACGTGCACAGCACCCATACTCCAGGCACCCAACTTTTCTAAAGAATTTGTTGTCCAGACAGACGCTTCAGAGCATGGCATGGGGGCTGTTCTAGCTCAGGTGAATGAAGAGGGCCGAGACTTACCTGTAGCCTTCATCAGTAGGAGGTTACTTCCCAGGGAACAGAGGTGGAGTGCGATAGAGAGAGAAGCATTTGCTGTGGTCTGGGCGCTGAAGAAGCTAAGACCCTACCTGTTTGGGACTCACTTCCGGGTTCAGACAGACCACAGGCCCCTCAGATGGTTGATGCAGATGAGGGGTGAGAATCCAAAGCTGTTGAGGTGGTCCATTTCTCTACAGGGGATGGACTTCACGGTGGAACACCGCCCTGGCACAGATCACGCCAATGCTGATGGTCTGTCCAGATTTTTCCGCCTTAGTGATGAGGACTCCCTAGGGTAAGGGTAGTTCTCCCCACATTTCAGCTGGAGGGGACACGTGTTAGACCTGGCATCATTGGCATGAGTCTCTCCTCCATTTTTTCTGTTTGCCTCCTCTGTTTACGATGTTTTTGCTGGTAAATGCTTTGGGCACTGTGCCACTGCTGATCAGTGCCACAGTGCAAGTGCTCCCTATGTGAAATTGCTGTATTGATTGAATTCCATGTTTGGCTTCTTTGGTTTACTGTCAGTCCCTAGTAGAGTGCACCAGGAGTGCCAGGGCTTGTAAATACAAATGCTGCTAGTGGGCCTGCAGCACGTGTTGTGCCACCCACAAGAGTGGCCTAGTAAAAGTATGTCTGAAGGTCTACCATTGCTAGACCACGTGCAGTCTGGTACTGTCACGCAGACTGCGCAAGTACACCTACTTGCCAGTCCCTAAACCTTCTCTTAACTTCATGTTAGTCACCCCTATGGTAGGCCCAAGGGCAGGGTGCATTGTAAGCATAAGGTAGGACAAGCCTGACAAGGTTGGCATGTCCTAATAGTGAATTACAGCCATATTCGTTTTTCACTATTGTAAGGTTACCTGCTCTCCATCAGTTAGAATGGGCTGCCAGGATTATTAATGTTATAATCCTAGCGGGCTCGGGGAGCATGGTGCAATGTCGAGTTTGGTATCCCTGAACTCAGGGTTTAATAACACATCCGTTTGGGTGGATGGTTTTTGGACTCTGTGTTTGAAAATAGCACTTTTAGAAAGTAGCTATTTTCTTGTCTAACTGCTACCGGTCTCTGCCGGTTCTGGTGTGCGTGTGACAGGAGCTGGGTGGCTCCAGAGGTCTGAATGAGTCAGTGTGGGGTGAGTGGGGCATTTGCTTTGAGAGTAGGGGAAGAGTAGCTCCTGATAGCCTGCCCTGCCTGATACAATGCTGGCTCCGCCCCCCTGCCAGGCGACTGATGACTCTGTGCCTGCCTGGGACTTTCCTGGCCCACCTCCTGCCGGGCAACTGATGGCCCTGCCCCTGCCAGTGACAATGCTGGCTCCGCTCCTGCTGGGCGGCTGAAGACTCTGCCCTGCACAGTGAATAGGCCAGGTGCTTCGGCCTGGCAACACCCACAACAAACCCAAGATGGGGGGAAATTCCCCTGCATGGACAAAGGGATCAAAGCCAAAAAGGGGTATAAGAGAAGGACCCCTGAACCAAGAATTTAGATCACTTCTGACAAGGAAACCTGAACCAAGGACAAGAAGCCTGCTGATCTAAGGACTGCCTACCCCTTCTGCCAGAGTGCTGTTTGTTGGGGGAATCCTGCAGTTGCTTCTTTATTTTTGCCAAGGAACCAGGAGAGAGGAACTGTGTGTGTACTCTCAAACTTTGCTAAGAAAATCTCCAAGGGTTGGAAGAGTGCCAGCCTCCTGTTGAAGTCACAGGGCCAAAGGACTTCATCTGCTTAAAGTGCTGTTTGCTGGAACTTGTGAATCCAGCACCTCTGAAAGAATCCAGCAATCTCGACGCCGACGGACGCCGCCGAATCCAGCTCGACATCGTGAGTAACGGCTCCAGTGTCCCGCTTCCTCGACGCCGGCCGCCGGGCCCGATCGACGCCAGCAACAACGCCAGTGAGTAGTGAGTTCGGCTCCAGCTCCAAGTGACCTCGTGTCTGCACCGCTGCTGATCGCATCGACTTCGAGCCCTCTCGACGCCGTGAGCGCTGCTCACTCTTGCAACATCGACGACGCCGTATCCTGCTTCATCTCGTGAGCGCTGCTCCTGCCTGACTTCGGTCGACGCCGCTGCAGATCGCCCCGACTCCGAGGACCGATCGACGCCGAAGACGCGACGCCGGACATCTCGACGCCGCTGATCATCGAGTGCTTCACTTTTCCAAGGTACTGTGTTGTGGGGGTCTGTGCGACTCCGGGCTCGACGTAGCGCTCCTCGCGGTCGACGCCGAACCTTTGGATTAACTTTGCCTCGACGTCGTGTGACTCCCGTGTGGGTTACATTGTTGCCAAGAACTGTGTTTTAAAGAAGAAGAGTTGCTTTTGATACTAAAGACTTTGTGCTAAGAAGAAACCGTGCTTGAACTATTATTTTTCCTTCCAAGAGTATTTATTAAGATTGTGGTACATTTTTGTCGTTATTTGGTCTTGTGCTAAGCCTTATATAAAAATCTTTATTTTTATAATACTACTGTGTCGTGTCCATTTGTAGTGTATTCACTTTATTACTGTATGTGGTCATAAATGCTTAACGCACTGCCTCTGAGATAAGCCTGTCTGCTTTGCCAAGCTACCAAGGGGGTGAGCAGGGGTTATCTAAGTGTGTGATCCCCTTGCCCTGACTAGAAAAGGTGTGTCCCTATTTGTCAGAAGTGTATACCTCTGCCAACTAGAGACAGCTGCTTCTAACATTTATACATTCGGCTACCTGAAAAATTATTAGGGAAGCTTCAGGTGGTTATGAATGCAGCCTTACTGATTTTCAAACTTCCTAGAAGAGCACAGACCACACCATTTCTGCAACAAATGCACTGGCTCCCAATCAAGCAGAGGGCTAGATTTAACGGTTTGTGTACTGGACACAAAGCCCCGTATGGAGCGGCACCTGATTACATCAAGGAACGTTTGAAGAGCTATGTGCCAGGACGATGCCTCTGATCGTCTGATGCAAGCTTGTTGTTCTGTCCATGGTTTGACAAATCCATCATGGGGGGCCAAGCTTTTTCAGTTGTGATTCCTCAGCTCTGGAACTAGCTACCGGAGAGCCTGCGTAGGGAATGCACCCCACTCCCCTTTAGGAAGAAACTAAACACACTCTTGTTTATACATGCTTTTGAACAAGCTACACCCAGATTGACCGAGCTTTGGGATGTGTAGCCCTGGTATTGATTTATGTTCCTCACAAGTACTTAGAGTCCATTGGTGATTTTGGCGCTATACAAATGGCAAATAACATAACATAACATAGAATAACATAACATAACAAAACTTGTAGGAGTGTAATGGTTAGTAGCTGTATTGGAACTGTCTTTGGCAGTGCTTTGAGGGGCAATGCATATGGCAAGTTGCAGTGGCCTCTTGACTAGGCCCCAGCACCTATTTTTTTACAAATTTAGCACTGACAAAAACTAACACTGCTGGTGTTCTGAGGGGGTAAAGGAGCCTACAACTCTCACACTCCAGTGCGCTTGATTGAGCCCTCTGGAGGTGGTGAGGCCTGACAACAGTGGTACTTTAAGAAGTACTAGCCTGATCCGCAGGGCAGGACAAAACAAACACTGCTGGTGTCTGGAAGGGGCAAAGGTGTCTAAAACTCCTGCACTCTACTGCACCTGAGCCCTGTGGAGTAGGTGCGTTGATGACCGTTGCATTATAAAAAGTGATAGCCTGATCTGCAGCGTGCAACACACCCAGTCCCTGCCTTTGCACAAGGCCGGACTGGCTACCGGGCAGTTTGGAATGCTGCCGAGCTGCTGCCTGATTTTACTGCAGTGGGGGCTGATTTCGTCCATGGAGACCTGCGTGTGCTACGAAATACTGAAAGCAAAACGAATTTTGTTTAGCTCCTGCAGGTCCCCATTAATAAAATCAGCCCCCAGCTCAGCAGCATTCCTAACTGCCCGGTAGCCAGTCCGGCCCTGCCTTTGCAGGCCAAGAGCGGAAGAGGCTAGACTTGGGTAAGAGGAGGAATGCTTTTGTTCTGGATACAACTCCTACTGTTGATGCACAGGATGGTGTTCCTACAACCCATTTACTTGATGTAACTAGTTTGCCCCTAGTAAATAAAAAAAGAATACTTTGTCAGTACCCTCACAGAAAAACTCAAGTTCTGCCCATTAATAATTGTCGTGGAGAAGATCATTTGAGGGGTCTGATCGATTGTTCCCTACTGAGTGCTCAAGTAAATCGCTGAAGGTTTCTGTTGAGCACGTTTTGTGAATGTCCTAGGAAGGCTAAAAGCTTTGGAGGATACTATTGTGGTTAATGCTAAATTCCCCTGTTTCCAAAATATCAAACAAGGTGTGGACAAGGCCACATCAACACCTTGAAACAGGTAGATACACCATACATTCAGATGAGTGCCTGCATGGACCTTCTGTGGCTGATGTCCTTAAACTGTTGTAAACAGGGAGTTAGGTCCTGGGACGTACGGGCAGCTGGACCATATGTAAATCTTAGAAAAAGCATAGTGCTGGCCGTACAAATACTTTGTAACGTCTCCTTAATTGGAGTAACAAATCACCTATTGATTGAGGATTTGTATGGTATTTTTATTTATACCTTATGAATTATTCATTTTCAAACAACACATTATAGTTTGACGAAAAAGACATCCAATATATACACAATTATTCAAAAACTCAACAGTACAAAATTATGACACTACTACATAAAACATGAAGCAAAACATTTCATATGCACATTTCATATGTACATTTGCACAATATTCAAATTTGGTCAATATCATATATACATTACCAAAATGTTCATATTATTGATGCAATTCCAATCAAGGAATGGTGAACACAATTAAGAGAAAATCAAGAAGAAATCAAATGGAGAACAGATGAATCAGTAACATGCACAATCTTAATCAGTGAAAGAAAAGAAAACACTGAATCAATGTTTCAATCATTCAAAAGTGCTATTCTCCAATAGGCCGACGCGTTTCGAACTCGAGATATGAATTAACGGGTTCTCATCAGGGCTGAGTGATTTTCCTGTTTGATTTTGTGCAAAAAATAAAGAGAAAAATATATACATGAGTTCCTGAATTAAAAAAGCCTCTGTAAAAAGCTCCAATGTGAACTGTAATTATGATGGGGTTACCTTACAAAAGGCCGTCGCACTTTTTCTATAGGGTTTCAGTTGGGGGGTTCAGTTGCTTATTGTGGTCCCTGCCGGGATTTCTGAAAGAGGGACAATTTGTGCCAGGATAAAGTCAGTTTTTGATGCCAACAGCGTGCACCATTTTATGGACATTTGTGACATTTATTACCTGAAGCTGTTTGCATGGGGCATCTCTGGTGATTACACAGGGGACTTGTGATGTGCCCACCGGGACCGGTTGCGAGCCTAAAGGGTTAAAATGGGGTGGGATGTAAAAGATACTCGTTTTTTGATGAACCGGGTATGCAAAGTTTTAACTGAGCAACGCATGTACCTGCGCTTGGCTTCAAGTGTTTTCAAAACCTCCGTCGGTTATACTGGTGTATCACAGATGATTTTCAGGCAGATCAGCGTGGTTTAGTGCAGTGCAGGACCTGCAAGTGGCAACATAGGTCGTTTGTACCATCATTACCAAAAAGCGCTGACTTCTAAACTCACATTATCATAATGCAAGGCAACAATTATTCACAACAGGCAGACGCTTGTACCTTGAATTCAGGTCATGTATTTTGAACTGCTTGTTGCGAGTTTAGGGCTGCATCCCTGAAGACCAAGTCAGATCGTGATTAAATCTGCAGGAAAAACGGGCGCTCAGTCACTGACTGGTTTATTTATAAAATATCCCTGATTCAAAGCGGTAGCGATTGCTGGGGTTCACTTACCTTTTGGCTTTGTGTTAAAGGCTCTCCTTCCAAGTGCTGGCGACCAAACATCAATGCACCATGTTGGAAGGGGGGTGGGTACTATATTAAGTCACCTGACTTCAGGAATTGTGGGACATGTAGTCCGGGGATATGTCATTATGTTTCTGCAGTGGAGATTTACATTTATAATCTTGAAATTTCAGACATAGAGTTTAGCCCAGTCTGGTGGCTATTAAATCGTAATATCAAGTAAGCTTCCTTTTTAAGTAGGGCATCATCAACATCAAGGACTCTTCTATTGTGCCCAATTGTGTGCAGGACTGTCCATTTAAAGTCCATCTCTGTGTGCCCATGATCCACAAAATGTTGTACCATGGGAGCAGATGTGACTTTATTCTTAATGCGCGATCTATGTTGGGTGACTCGGGCATTAATTTGCTGGTTCGTTTTGCCTATGTACAGTTTGTTGCACACGCAAATAATTGCGTAAACCACATTTTTGGTTTTGCAATTGCTGAAGTTTTCATTTTTCCATTTTGTATGTCTGTGGGTGAATTCACTGCCCTCGATCGTTGTGTCACACGACATGCAGGTGGCACATCTGTGGTGGCCCGTGATCTGTTTCAAGCCCCATGCTGATAGCAAGTCATGTTTAGGTTTATCCACCCTTATATCAGCACGAATAATCTGTTGTCCGATGCTTTTATTTTTTTAAAAAGCAAAGATGGGCTTCGGAAATGGGCATTCCAGCTCTTCAAGCAAATGCCAGTTCTTAAGTATAGTCTGTCTAATTTGGTGGGCATGGGCGCCAAACGTTGTCACACAAACCATTTTGTCTAGTTCCGGTTTGGTTTTGCGTTCGAGTAGGCACTCTCGTGGAGTGTAACGTGCCCTCTTGCATGCGTGTTTGAGCAGTTTTCTGGGGTAACCCCTCGTCACCATCTCTTCGCAAAAATTCTTGGCATGTGAATCAAAATCTGTAATCTCTGAGCAGTTCCTCCTTATGCGGAGCAGCTGTCCATAGGGCAAATTAGTCCTCAAATTCCTTGGGTGTGCACTCTGATGGTGGAGGATAGTATTTCTGTCAGTCTCTTTCTTAAAAAGAGATGATTTGAGACGTCCTTCCTTACATTTTATTTCAACATCTAGGAACGTCATCGTAGCATTGCTCTGTTCCATTGAAAACTTAATGTCCGGATGCTTATTATTGAGCCACTGATGGAATTCAGTCAATTCGGTGTGGTTCCCCTGCCACAGGAGCCACACGTCGTCAATATATCTGAGCCACTGTTTAATGTGTTTCTTGTATGGATTATTGTTCTCCACGAATTTGTTCTCGTACTCAGCCATAAACAATACGGCCATCTCCGGCGCATAGGGACAACCCATGGCTGTCCCCTTGATTTGAACGAAGAACTCATCGTTAAAGCGAAAGTAATTTTTCTTCAACGTGAGCTCAGCAAGTTCTAAAATGAAAGACGTGGGAACCCTGTGTGGTCGTATTCTCCTATCTAGGTATAGCTCCATCACCTCTAGTGCTTCACTTTGAGGGATTTGCGTATACAATGATGTCACGTCCATTGTGACCATGATTTCGGTGGAGGCGTTGAACTCCATGTTTTCAATTTTTACCAGGAAATCCGTGGTGTCCTGTAAGTATGATTTAACAGTGGTCAAAAACGGTTTCAAAAAATAGTCAACGTATTTGGTCCCGGCAGGGACCACAATAAGCAACTGAACCCCCCAACTGAAACCCTATAGAAAAAGTGCGACGGCCTTTGTAAGGTAACCCCATTATAATTACAGTTCACATTGGAGCTTTTTACAGAGGCTTTTTTAATTCAGGAACTCATGTATATATTTTTCTCTTTATTTTTTGCACAAAATCAAACAGGAAAATCACTCAGCCCTGATGAGAACCCGTTAATTCATATCTCGAGTTCGAAACGCGTCGGCCTATTGGAGAATAGCACTTTTGAATGATTGAAACATTGATTCAGTGTTTTCTTTTCTTTCACTGATTAAGATTGTGCATGTTACTGATTCATCTGTTCTCCATTTGATTTCTTCTTGATTTTCTCTTAATTGTGTTCACCATTCCTTGATTGGAATTGCATCAATAATATGAACATTTTGGTAATGTATATATGATATTGACCAAATTTGAATATTGTGCAAATGTACATATGAAATGTGCATATGAAATGTTTTGCTTCATGTTTTATGTAGTAGTGTCATAATTTTGTACTGTTGAGTTTTTGAATAATTGTGTATATATTGGATGTCTTTTTCGTCAAACTATAATGTGTTGTTTGAAAATGAATAATTCATAAGGTATAAATAAAAATACCATACAAATCCTCAATCAATAGGTGATTTGTTACTCCAATTAAGGAGACGTTACAAAGTATTTGTACGGCCAGCACTACGCTTTTTCTATGATGTCCTTAAACAGCAGCCCCAGAGGGTTTTAGATCATGACCCTCCTGCAGAGTAAGCTCAAAAGCCTATCCCTACGGACCATGCTCATTCCTCCGGAAACATATTTTTTCTCTACATTTACCTCCCGAAGATGTCCCCTTTGTTCTTGTTTTCATGGAAGTGCCTCCGTAATGGCAAAGTGCAAATGTAGACTTTGCCAGTAAGACCCAGGGGAGGGGGGTTTAGATTATCTGACAGTCACGCTGGCATATCATTATATGAGCAATAACACATGAGGGGGGCTTATGAGCCAGGTGAAAGCGAAAGAAGAGCGGATTATGAGGGGTACTGAAAACGCAGTATTTTGAAAAATAACCATTGGCCTGATTCTGAGCGCGGCGGTCTTCCGACTGCCGCACTCACGGTGGCGCACCAGGTAACCGCTGTTCTCTTGCACTGGCATGGTGGAAGTGCCAATACAATATGCAGAGCGGGACTGGCACAGTCCTGCCAAGCATATTTTGAGTTCCTCCACTGCCAGCCTTTTCATGGCATTGAGCCCTCCATGAAAAGGCTGGCAGTGGGCCCTACATGCCCCATGCCACACTGCCAATGGGATGCATCCCTGTCTGCTTCCACCCAAGTTCCAGAAAGGCATGGACTACACAGTCCATGCCGTGCTAAAACATTTTTGCTGTTCCCATTGCGGTGCCTTTTTTCTGGAATTGCCGTAAAAATGACAAAAAGGTAGTCCGCCTGCACAAGTAATCAGGCAGGTGGTCTTTGAGCCGCTTTGCCGCAGCTGTGCTGGTGGAGAGCTGCCACTATTTCACCAAAGTCGTAATCAGGCCCCTTGTTTTAAGACCTTCATACAGATAGCAGAGTGTGTGTGTGTTTTTGCCTAAGTGAGTATTTAAAAAATCCCAGATGAAATTGGATAAACACCATACCATACCCGACTAAGAGCTCCTGCTCCTGTACCAACTAGCTATTAAATAATACATTTACTAGGGGGTGTAACACCTCAAACACCCTCACCCCCAAAGCTGCGCCCCTGCGGATAAATAGTCGACTTGGGACTCTAAAGGCCTTGGCATAAAGAGATTTTAATGGTTCGCAGTAGCAGGGTTCTTTAGATTGGGACTAAACCAAAGAAAGATGCCAACGATTGCGTAGAGAGCAAACGTTGTTAGCTTCCTTTTTAGGGGGACTAAGGGATGTATTATCAAGGGGGTTTATCTCCACTTTTTTGGCTTTAAAAGCCAAGGAAGCGGAGATAAAATTATCTACCTATTACCTAGCTGTCGCTAACACCAGTTAGCGACAGCTAGTAGGAGATAGCGACCATCTTGGGCCCCACTTTGCATGTCAGAGAAATGTATCACTAATGACATGCAAAGTGGGCGTGCCAAGATGATAGCGACTGGAAACAGTCGCTAACATCGCTATCTCCTATTACCAACTTTTGGAGATATTCGCGCTAAGCGCGAATATCTCCAAAAGCTAACACCTGCCCTGAGCAGTTCTTAGCCATGTTATCCAATGGGAGGTGGATAACATGGCTAAGAGCATTAGCTCGGTAATGCCTGAATATCGCTGACTTTTCAGCGATATTCATGCATTGCGGCCGATTTTTATCGCATTTGCGATAAACCTTGGTAATACCAAGGTTTATCTGCGATAAAAATCGCCGCAGGTCGGCGATACATTTTCGCTATTGCTTGGTAATATGCCCCTAAATTCCTCCTCTACCCCTGGTACTTCAATAAAGACAACCCCACTGGTAATAATCCTGCTCACACTGACTAATGTTGAACGGTGTCCCAACTCTTATTACTCCAATGTTGCTAACAGCTTTGCTCTTTTAGCTAACCAAGAGGCATGGCCGGCTTTAAGGCAGGCGAACCTGGTGCTGACCTGATTGGGGGGGTGGGAGCGCTGTGCTTAAAAATAAGTTCCTTTTAAAAGCACAGGCTGCAGAGTTTCTTGTGTGTTCATTGGTTTTCAGGCAACAATAAAAATGACAAGCTTATTCTGGTAATTAATTTTCCGACTGGACGGAGACCGCGTATTGTCAAGTGGCAATGTTGATTCATCCTAAAGTAGGACAGAGGGTTGATGGGCCTGCTGCAACAAATGTGTACCATGCAGATCACAGAACTGAGTGTGAGTGAACTATGAATACCACGGTAAAAAACTTAAATGTATGTCAGAGAGGGGCTATGGAGAGATGAGGGGCACTGTTGAATGGTGGTAGTGAGGGAATTAGTGGAGAAGTATTTCACTGGTGGAAGCCAAAAAGATTGTCGCACAAGACACCTACAGCACTAAAGCCTGCCCTTCAGGAGGTTATAGATTGACTCGACGATAACTCGTCCCAGGAACCCTCTTTTTTGCCCAGAATCTGGTAAAAGACAATTGATTGGCAAGCCAATCCTTTTTTCAGCTGTGGTCACAACAACAAAGCAGGATGAGTGTTGTATTGATAATATACCAACCACAAAGGAAGACCTAGCACTTCCTGTTGATGCCATATCCATGTCTTGGAATATTGCCAGCTTAGATTAATCATTTTTATTGGATGCATCTTATCTGCGGGTTTGTTTATTTACAAGAGACTTGGGCCTTGCACCCTGCTCATATTAATGGCTATACCTCCTATTTCACTTCCACCATTGCTTCTACTTCTGGTAGAAAGAAGGGGCCTTACTTACGTTGGTATAGACCCACTTTTTCAAAAAAAGGTGAAAAAGATCCTGATTCATAAATTCCTTGCATAGACTCTCGGAGATCCCCACCCCAGGGCGCAAAGGACGTCACAATGGCAGCAATCTCGAGTTTGGTCAGAAGCACGTCGTTTACAGGAGAATCAGCGGATACACTACTACCCTGGGTACCTGGATCTGAATAGTTCAGAGCAGCAGCAAATACGCACCATGAAGAAAATACATCAATGTGGACTAATGGAATAATAATGGTGTGACAGTTGTTTAATGTGATATCTGTTGCAACGGCCTATTGTGGCTCTATACTTTGATGTACCTCTGTATACCTATCATTTTGTTCATTCAACCCTATGTACAGCACTCCTATACCCTTGGGTCATGTGCGCGCTTTATAAAACACTCTAAATAAATAAATTAATAAAATATCATTATAGTTCGGCGGAAAATTGCCTGGTATTTTCTTAATTCCTCACATTTCCAACTACTTTGGTTTGAGGGCAAACAACAAGCATTTTTGTTGATCAATTTTTATAATAACAATTTTGATTCTTCGACAAATTACATTATTTTCTCTCTACTGGAGGCTCTGGATTGGTTTATTGAACAACATGACTGTGACGTCATATTACTCTGGGCGGGAGCCTTTAATATTTGACTTTGCAAGTTCTCATCATCCACTATACGTGCTCTCTTTATTCCATTGTGCGAGGTGTTGATACACCATTCTTCTCATGGGAATGTTTTACATTTTTTAGCATTAAAGTACAATCTGCAATTTGTGCCCACACTCATCCACTGTTTTGTTGGGGGCATGTGCCACAGTACAATTGATTTCAGATTTTACAAAGCAAGACAATTTTTTTAGTGACCATAATTTTCTCGTGATATGTTTAAGGTAGGGGAGAGGCTGTGTCACTACTGTTGCAGGCACTTCTGTCCCTTTGGTGGTGAGTAGAAATAAAGGCAATACAACGAAAGGAGATCAAATTAATAAAACTGCGAATTTAGTTAAACTTGTTTTATTATGCCCTGTTTTGATTGCCATATTGCACCATAGAGAGTGCTTTATCAGGGGCAATTTGGAATCTGTTGAGAGCTCCTGTGGAGTTTCCCAAGGAAAAAGGATTAAGGTGGTTTGATTCAAACTGCTCACTAGCTCATCATCAACTCATGGACACGTAGACTATACGCTATAATAGAGCAGCCCATAAGAAGGCTCTAGAAGACAGGAAAAGAGTAATTAGAGAGAATGCTTGGGAGTCATTGATTGAAATTGTAATTGCATTGATATAACTCTTCTATCCATGACGAGGTGTCAAATCCCTTTTTCAGCGAGTAGCACGCTATTACGGAACCCAAAAGGATTAGTGGTTAATTAGTATAGAGAGATATTAAATTAATTTGAGCAGTGGACATGTGAGTTTGTTATTTGAATTATAAAAGAATAGTGGAGGAATAGAAGCGGGAAGGGTTTGCATTTATATTGTGCTTGCTACCCCTGATGAGGTGTTGAAGCGCTTTTCGGCAGGTAGCATGGTACTTGCAGCAAGCTTTTTTTTTGTAAAGCTATGCCTCACTCTGCCCCTGACACAGTGATTCCCCAAGATACATGCATAGAACACTTTACCGAGGTGTATTCAAGTTTTCATTCAAACCTTGAGTCCGACTGTGGGACTGAGAATCTACCTGTAGATACAGATGCTGGCCTTGATTTTGAACTTTGTGAGGTGGTTGCAGCAATTAACAGTTGTCCAACTGAAAAGGAACCGGCTTACAATGGGGTAGTAAGTGATTTTCTTTAAGATAACTTGCCCCTGTGGGGTCCTCTTTTGACTAATATTGTTGAAAATGTTGCAATCTGAGGTCCTCTTAAGACTTTGTCCCACTCTTTAACTGTACCAATTTTAAGAAGGGTGACAAAGGTGAACTGAGTTGCCACTGCCCCATCTCGCTCATTGACTTAACTGAAAAAATTGCAGGCAGAATTGTATTGGGTCAAATTAGGTGTTAGGCTAGGAAAATCATGTTTTGTCTGATCTCCAGTTTCGCTTCCGAAATGGTTTAGCTATGATTGATCAATCACATAGGGCCCGATTCACAGAATGAACTTAAGACTAAATCCTAAACGTACTACTATTTGGTATTCACAGAATGCACTTACTACTTTCGGGATTCACAGAGTGAACTTACTACTTTCGGGATTCACAGAATGAACTTACTACTGTCGGTATTGACAGAATAGATTTAAGACTACTAACTTTACGTCCGCACGCACGCAACCTGGGCTTCATCCTGGACTCCTCCCTCTCGATGACCAGACAAGTCAACGCCGTCTCCTCTTCATGCTTTCACACCCTTCGCATGCTCCGCAAGATCTTCCGATGGATCCCAACCAAAACCAGGAAGACGGTCACCCAGGCACTCGTCACCAACCGACTGGACTACGGAAACACCCTCTATGCCGGAACCACAGCCAAGCTACAGAAAAGACTCCAACACATCCAGAACGCCTCCGCCCGACTCATCCTGGACATCCCCCGACGCAGCCACATCTCTGGCCACCTGAGGGACCTGCACTGGCTCCCCGTCAACAAGAGGATCATGTTCAGGCTCCTCACCCACGCACACAAGTCTCTCCACGACCTGGGACCCAAGTACCTCAATGACCGCCTGACCTTCTACACGCCCACCCGCCAGCAACGATCCACTAGCCTCGCCCTCGCCGCCGTACCACGCATCCGATGAGCCACCGCCGGAGGCAGATCCTTCTCCTACCTGGCGGCCAAGACATGGAACTCCCTCCCCATCCACCTTCGGCTGACCCAGGACCATCTCGCCTTCAGGAGACAACTCAAGACCTGGCTGTTCAAGCAGTAGCGGACCCCTTCCCCCAAGCGCCTTGAGACCCTTCCGGGTGAGTAGTGCGCTATACAAGTATTTTGATTGATTGATTGATTGACTTGGGCAGGAAATTCCGGCCCAGAGGCGGAGCTTCCGGCTTGGGGGCGGAGCTTGCAGCCCAGAGGCGGAGCTTCTGGCCTAGAGACAGAGCTTGCAGGTTGGAGGCAGAGCTTCCGGCTTAGAGGTGGGGATTTAGCCATGGCTGAAATGTCCACCTCTGGGCCGGAAGCTCTGCCTCTGGGTGGCAAGCTCCGCCCCCAACCCGGAAGCTCCGCCTCCGGGCCGGAATTTCCGGTCCCAGTGCGGACGTAAAGTTAGTAGTCTTAAATCTATTCTGTCAATACCGAAAGTAGTAAGTTCATTCTGTGAATCCCGAAAGTAGTAAGTTCACTCTGTGAATCCCGAAAGTAGTAAGTTCACTCTGTGAATCCCAAAAGTAGTAAGCGCAATCTGTGAATACCAAATAGTAGTAAGTTTAGGGTTTAGTCTTAAGTTCATTCTGTGAATCGGGCCCTTAATCTTTATCTTATGACAGCAAAGTGCACTATTGCCAAGTCTGGAAATCTGTACTTGGCTTTCATAGACGTCAGTTCAGCATTTTTTCATGTTCATAGATCAAAACATTGGAACATCAGGAATGGGGGTAGATGAGCATATCATGGGCTTTTTAAGACACTTACACTCTAACATCACTGCAAGTGTGAGGTATGCTCCAGTTGGGGAGACCAAAAGGCCCTTCAACATGCAAGTGGGAGAGCCACAGGGCTGCTTGCTTACCCCATTTTTGTTTACATTAATCATTAACAGACTTGAGAACTTTTTGCTGAAGTTGAGTATTGTTTTCCCCAGGAGAGATTTTGTCGCATGCCAGTCTTGCTGTATGCCTAGGATGTGGTGTTATTGGCAAGGACCTCCACCGGCCTACAGAAAGTGCTGGATCTCTTTTATCCTTTTATGGCATGGCTCGGCCCAACCATCCTACCAGGGGGTTTTCTTCGATGTTCATTTGACCAGGAAACCTTTGGGTTTGGCTATAAACGCCATGTTTATTAGGAGCATTGAATCTACCTTCAGATTTATAGCCAAACTAGGATCTAAACTATTAACAAAATATTTACCATCCTTAAGGTCTAATGCCTTCTGATCGTTACTGATGGTGCTGGACTTTGGGGGTATTTTAACCAAAATGGCATACAGAGAACAGACATTGCATGTCTTAGGAGGCTTTTGGTAGTTCCCTCCAGCACCTCAACCTGTATATTTGATGCAGAATTGGGGTTAGATTACATCTCGGATACATTAAATTGAGTCCTTGTATATAACGATCTTGACTAAGGCCGAAACTCACCTCAATTGGCTGGTACTGGAAGACTTTATAAAATTGGAAATCGCTACTAAAATGCCATGGTTAAATTACATTAAAATCAATGTTTTAGTCTGACCAATTGGATGTTTTATAGTATCCTTTCCAATTTGACTAAATCTAGCAAGGCTTTTGCAAAATCCAGCTTACCTGGCATGAGCTGTATGAGGAGAGAACATATGGAATCTCACCCAAAAACTGCCATGGCTTATTTTCTTATCATGACCACTCCAACAATTGAACCCTGTTGGTCCTGGCCCTCTCTGCAGGGTCACCCCCAATCTTTTTGTCTTCTTTATCCTATTTTTGCTGAATTCATTTTTGTTGGCCTTAGGACTCTATGCACTTTACGAGTGCTAACCAGTGATAAAGTGCTTTCGTTATTTCCTTAAAACATGGTAATATTGGCGTAACCCCAATTGGCATATTTAATTTAGTTATATGGCCGTATAAAAATGGTACTGTATGTAATCAGTGGCTGTATATTAAATGCTACTAGTTGGCATGCATCAATACAAAATGTGACGCTGTGGGACCAATTAATAAAATGATTGTTCAGAACAGGTTTATCAATTACCCATCTGACCTGAAAACTTCTTCCAAAGTAAATCTATACAATTTATTGTGTCATTTGCCCCCCATATACCTCAACAAATCAATTATATTCACCAAATGTGTATTTCTCTTTTTGAAATTTTATTTTACCTACTCAAATATTTGTGTATATTAATTTTTTTAACTTCTCATATTTTTTATCTACACACTCTTTTTTGTGCTATACATATAAAATTGCACTATTTACATATCACACAAGCAATTTACAAGAACATCTATAAAGCAATAGAAATGAAAAGTTAAACATTCACATATTGTTTCACAATAGCCCCTCTTATTTATACGGATGCTCTAAATCCTATTATCTAAAGAGCATTCCTCAAAAGTACAGGTACACCTTATTAATGTAGTATTAAAGGAATCAATTGTTTGATCCTTCTATTTCGTACTACTGATGATTATTTGTCACTGAATCTCAATTCAAAGGGTGTCCATTTCAAAAGTTGTCGACGCGTTTCAGCCCCTTAATTTCTGGGCCTCATCAGGACTAGGGCTTTAGCATTAACACAACAAGTGTGCTGCACCAATTAGAATGTTTCAATAGTCGATTAATGTCGGGAGTAGCGGCTAAACACCTATATTGGGTTGTAGCCCTTCCACTGCGCTTCTCTATATTTAAATGGCAACTCTGGTTCACTTATGGGCGTCTGACGTCATCTTGTCCATCTTTGTCGCCTCAGTAACACAGACTATGCTCCACCAAGTGTAAGCAAGACCGGGACCTATCGAGTTTCTTTGAGGTGCTTTCCTATGCGGCCGTACTCACGCCTGACCGCTACTTTCGTCTTCCGCGTTGAAGTCTAGTTGGCATGCAGCACTAATTGTGCCACCCACTTAAGTAGCTCTTTAAACATGTCTCCCGCTTGCCATTGCAGATCCTTTTGTGCAGGTTTAAACTGCCATGTCGATCCTTTTTAATACATATAAGTCATCTCAAGGGTATGCACTGGACAGCCGATGGGCAGGGTGAAATGTATTTAAAAAGTTGTACATGCACTTACATGTCCTGGTAGAGAAAAACTCTTACAGTTGTTTTTCACTACTGCAGGACCTATGTCTCTCATAGGATAACATTGGAGTTGCCTTATTACATTTTATCAGCGTAATTTACAAATGCCGGTTTATGTTTGGTGTCTCTGGAATCACAATTTAAAATTCTAACCTATGGTGGAGTCGGATTTTAAACTAAAATTCTGTACATTCCACTTTAAGAAAGTTGGCATTTTCTAGCCTTAGCCAACTGCTGCCTGCAGCCTATTTTTGACACTTGACTGAGTGTAATTGGCAGTTGGGATTTGTGTATTTCTCCTAGAAAGCCACATGCAATGGGAGCTTAGGTGTGACTGCATAGGCCATCAGTGGCAGGATGGGAGGCAGGGGCTAGACACAGACTTACTTAAACCTGAATAGGCGGTGTCCTGTCTCCACACAAAGGGCCTGACGACACTGCATTGTCACTTCAGCAAGCTAGGATCAGGGAGTTTGGGAATTCCTTGCCCTCCAAGCCACTGTCCTGAAGTTTCTACCACCTTCCAGAACCAGGGCACCAGGGAATAAAAGATGGACCTCAGACACCACCACTTCAGAACTCTACTGGACCTGTGGATACTTACTCTGCCAGGAAGAAGGGCTGCTGTAAGCACTGCCACTCGTCTAGACTGCTGCTCTGAAGTAACTGCTGTGCTGTGCTGACCTGCTGCACTCTTGCCTCGATTAGAAGGACTGGATCTGCATCTCTTGAACACAGAACCCACAATGACTCCAAGGGCTAGTTGGCTGCCCCCCTAATCTGAAGCCTCAGGGAGATAACAGGCTTCCAACAACCTTGCACCTGTACCTGGACTGTGCCATCCATGAGTCTATCCTCCCAAATGGTGCCAACCCAGTCTTAGACTCTTGGAAGTGGGCCTAAGGTGCTTGACAGAGGAATCGACACATCTTTTCTGCTGAGTGGTGGATTCCTGAGTAGAACTGATGCACCTTCTCGTCTGAGCGGTTCATCCCCTAGCAGAACTGCCGATGCTGCATGAAGGACTTGCATTGCGACCTCAGCCTGCAACACCTTCGGAATCGCCACTGCGCCACACAATCTCAGTGCAGGCTCTCACATCTCTAGTTGACAGCAGCCTTGGCAAGAACAATGGAACCAGTATAGCAGCCTTGCAGCCCTTCGGATCTGATGCATCATCAGATGTGCATCCTTGATGCCAGACTTCACATTATAAGCTCTATCGATGAGGTCGTCAACAATGATGCAACAGGACCTCCACTGCAGCCTTACTGCATCTCAGAAGCGATGCATCACTTCGACTGCAAGACTCATCTCTGATGTGGAGTTACGTAGCATCCCACAACCCATGATTTAAGGTACTTTGGGCCAGATATACAACCATTTTTATTAGTCGCTAATGGAGATTCGGGCCTTTTGTGAATGCTAAAAAGGGTTGTAGCATGTATCAACCCTGTTTTACGAGTTGGTAACCTGTTACCAACTCGCAAAATAGGGTTTGCGAGTCACTATTAGGAGGATGCATCCCAAGGGAGTCCCTTCCTAATATCGAGTCGCAGGGATATGTATGATGTTTTGCAACCGGAATGTGGTCACAAAACAAATGCAGCTTACTCAGGGGACCCCTTCCCCTTTGTGACTGGCAGCGAAAACATTTTTTAAGAGCATGGACTATTGCCTACTCATAACAAATGAAACTAAAATGTTGCATTTTTTTAAACAGATCCCATTTTCCTTTAAGGAAAAGAGGCTGCATTTAAAAAAAAAGTTGCTTAATTTAAAAAGCAAACACAGACACTGTCACCAGAAGGCCACCATACCTGGGTTACAGCCCATCCCCAATGGGTCACAAATTGTGACCTGCCTCAAGAATATTGATGAGGCAGGTAATTTGCAACACCATTGTGAATTGCAAAATGTGTCTAAGACACATTAGTGCATTTTCTTTTACGACTCGCAAATTGGAAGTCGCTAAAATTCATAAATTGAGACTCGCAAAAAGAAATGGCTGTACATCTGACCCCTTGTTCAGCGGGTCTATCTGGGTCCCTGTAGCTGGCCCGCACTCCATCACAGTGCTTTGTCCCAGTGCGGCACAACCAGTTATCCACAGCTGACTCTGTGCTTTTTTGGCACTATTTTTGCTAAAACCTTTAAAATTGAATATCTCCAGTTCAACTAACTGGATTTTTGTCATTTTAGTCTTGCGTTGTTCATTGAAAATTGGTCTATTCTTCTAAATCTGTCGTGGACTCCTTTTGTGGAGTGATTCTACTGTTTTGCTGTTTAAGGTGTTTCACTATTACTTTTTTCATTGCTACAAAATGAAGCCTGACTTCTCTGTGCAAAGCTACCAGGGAGGTAAGCACAGGTTAATTTGGGTTTGCTTGTGCCTTTCCCTCACATGGAGTGTGGTTTCTGCTTGACCAGGGCTTACACCTCAATCAACCAACAATTCAATTTCTTACTAACCCTATTTCATCTGGGTCACAAACTCACAAAATAAGTTCTTTCTTGAAAGATTTAGGCTCAATGCAGTACATTTTCTAGCTGCTGAGCATGTGTTAGTGTTTTACAAGGCTGTATTACCCTACTGTAAATGTGATTTTTGATCGCCACTGTTCAGCTTGCACTGTATGATGTTTTGTGATTATTACAGTGCACTCAGAATAAATTTCCTGAAATGATTCTGAATTTGTCAACATCAAACAATGTAGGCCAGCACAGCAATATCTTCAGATGCTCTGATTGCTTTTTATTTGCTGGGGGGTAGCAAACTGTATTCAGAGGTCCGTCAAAAGTAGTTTCACAGAATGACAGGGTCTGTGAGATGACATGGGCAACCCTCTCAATTTCGCTGGGAACTGGCAGACTTTAATGGTTTGATGCCAAACTGTTCCCTGTATATGTTATGCGGTTTTGATTGGACAAGTCCCATATCAAGGTGTTTCTAACTTGAAATTTGTATATTTTATAACATATTTAAATTATTATTTATAGCAACGTTTTGTGTTTACTATAACTGAATACATTATTTTGATGATGATGATGATGTCTGTCACAAAAACTGGTGCACCCACCAGACTTGCGTGGGGTCTCCCCTGTATATCAAAGTCACAGTCATAGAAGAGAAAATGTGTGCTCTGGAGAACATCCTGCTGTTCAACCATTCTCAGCGGCAGGTCCTGAGTCCAAACTTTGAAAACATATTGTAGTTGTTGGTAACTTAGGAGCATCTGTTGAAAGCCATGTGGAAATCATTAAGTCTGGGCGGAGTTCGCGGAGTTGCGCTATGCAGAACTCCGCAAAGTGGCAAAAAAAACTCTGGCGCGCTCTGCAGAGCTCCGCGAGCGGCGGAGTTCCATAGAAAAATGCCATTCCCGGTGATTGCACAGTGCGTATGCTTGTCCGCACTGTGCAATCATCACGAACGGCACCTTGCACAGCGCAAGCGGTCGCTTCTTTCCCTTTTCTGCCACTCGAGTAGATTTTTACTCGAGCTGCAGCTTTCTCAACGTGAACAAGCAGTTTCTCATCACGAGCTGTCCCGTTGAGAAATCTCACTGGGATGTGTATTTTCCACGCTCGCGCTCGCCAACTTGATGTTGATGATCGCGAACAAGGAAAAATCTCGCCGGGAGGTTGATTTTTCTCGCTTGCGGTCGTCAACTTGGCGTTGATGATCGCGACTAAGGAAAAAACTCGGCTCCGCTACACGAAGCAGAGTTGTTTCAGAACTCAACGAGCAATGCGAGTGCGGGAAACTCCGCAAACGCCGTGAGTGGAGCGTAGTTCACCGCCCAGGGTTAGAAATCATAAATACCTTACATAGATCTATCATAGAACCATGTCAAAACAAAGCGCAAGCAAATTAAAGTCTCAATTATAAAAAAAGTGACTACAGCACAGTCAGTTACTCACTCCTCCAGATGTCAGCTTTTCCACAGTCCTGAGAAAACCACTTAGTGGAATCACACACTTAGTAAACCAATAGAGTAGTCTGTTTTACCAAAAGTTTCCTAATACATCAAAATTGTATGAAACTGTATTACAAAGACAATGAATATATGTCTTGGGAATGAATTTTCGTACTGCATGATGGGCTGGGGACCACAAAGAACTGGAGTTGATGAACTAACAGATATGTGTAGAGAGGGGTATAGATAAAATTACCTCCTGATGGATCAAACATTTTTATTAGTGTCCCTAGTGGTAGGGTTTAAAAATATATATGGGCATTATGCAAACATTATCCGAAAGGACAACATGTTTCAGCCCTAGAGAGTACACTCTGCAAGGTGTTGTAGGCTTTCTTCAGGACAAGCCCAGGGCCGGACTAGGAATGAAAACCGGCCCTGGCAAAGTGCTTGGCCGCCCCCCCCCCCCCCTCCACCCCCTCCCAGGGGGGGGGTTTGGGGATGGCACCGAGTTCTTTGCCGGGGGCGGTTTTCTGCCGATTTTGTTACAGGGACGATTATGCTGCAAAAACAGCCCTGTAACAAAAACAGCCCCCAGGTGCCCAAAACCGGCCCCCACCCATGCGTCTCACCGGGGGTTTGCCTGGTGCCCGCTATGGCCAGTCCGGGCCTGGACAAGCCCCTTCTATTCAACACCTCATTGTGTCTGTATGCTTACTCTGTATTCCATAATACTTGACATACACAACAAAGGTCTCAAAACGCTGAATCATATTTTTCAATACTGTATAGACACTGGCTGAAGATAAGATACTGCCTCAATTCTGTATTCGGAAGGGGAGGAGAATATAATTTTTGTCTCTTACTTCATGCATTCTGATCAAGAGTCCACTTTAGAAGAACACATTGGTTGTCCCTTTCACCAATGTGAGGAGGGGAGGCCAATTATGATTATTTCACTGGATTCTGCCCCAGCAGTATGCCCGCATTTATTTTTTTTGCTTTTCTGATCACCAGGTTTTTGGACTTTTTACTGCGGATGAGTCACACTACTGGTGTCTCAAGATAATCACATGGTAAATGGGCTGGGCATGTTTACTGCCAGTGTCTGCCTTTTAAGATAAGGCGGCTGTGATGCAGCAAGGGTAAGGGGCACTTGGCTGGTTACACATACACATGTGTGCACACATGTGTGGGCTGCACGTGGGAGACTACTGTTGTGAGCAGCCAGGTAACAGCACACAGGTGGCCTGATGCAATGGGGAGTCTGCAGGGTTAGGTATTCACCTGGATAAGGCCTCATGAGAGTAGTGTACACTGTTGGAGATAGCCAGTGTGTTTTACTGTTTTAACTAAAGTAACACTTCATTATACACACAGGGATGGAACTGCCTTAGAATGAAGATTCCTTTCCCCTTGACCTACAGAGACCATTGATGTCTTGAATTAGAGTGTAACTTGTGCCAGAAAACCAAATATGTAACTTACAAAATGATAACTGCACATCTTATAGGTCATTCAGAGTTGTCATATATTCCTGGCTCAGCTCAGGATCAGAGCCCAGTCCCTTTGTCACGCTGCTGTGCCCAGTAATGAGTTTTTCTCCAGCAGCAGGACCAAAGGTCACCCCCACACAAAGGGAGAAATTAGCTGGACTACTCCTGCCTCTTAAGGAGGAAAGAGGTGAGATGTAATGATCTTTATCTATCACCCAGCTTCCACACTGAACCAGGGATGGAACTGCCGACACCCACTGAACAAAGGAGAGTGCCCAGACAACAGAAGAGAACTCAGAAGGGGGTTGCCTTTGAAAGTCTAGTGTGCAAGTCCCCGGCAGTGATGTCAGCGAAGAGTGAAGCTGAAACTCCAAAGCTGATGTGACCAGTGGCTCCTGGATGACGCCATTTTGGATTGTCCCGACATGCTGTGCAGGAAGGTTGGGACAGAGGTAAAGATCTGATGTGAAATACCAGGATTGGCTAGGGGTGCCTGTCTTCTGGAACCTTCCTTACCCCCATATAAACTCTTGCAAAATGGGAAGACTCTCTCGTCTATGGATTTTCCAACTACTGCCCTGCTGGATCCTGGGACTGCCCTGGCAAACCAGAAAGAGGGACCCCCACTCAGGACACAGGAGTCTGTCCAGTTTACCCCAGGACCGGTGGGTCTCCCCAAGGGCCAATGAGGCTGGCCCCCTTACTCCCCCTGAGGACCATTTGGGGGAAGCCCTGGAATTTTCAATGCCTACCAACAAAGGAGAGCCTGTGCAGGGAACCCGGAAGATAGAGCTCATCCTCAGGAGTAAGATGAGTCCAGGTTCCTCCAAATCAGACCAATGGGGCCTGAGTTATGGCATTTTTTATAGTTTGGTGAACTTTCACCTTTCCTTGCACAGAGCGTGTGGGGCTCCACCGCATCAACTGGTGAATTCCCCCGGGATGGGCCAGGACTCGGGGTTTGGTGCAAGCATAATTCATATTTTACCCCCATTGAGGGGCCCCTTCCCTTTACTCTCCTAAACACCTAGCGACCTCATCTCCTAGGCGCCTGCACTCAAAGGAGGCCAGGATCCCATCCTGCATGCTAAAAAGCGATAGGGGGTGCCTTCGTGCTCCCCAAGCCATAGTCAACCCACCCCACTCCCCATGCCCATGTCCAGTTCCAGTCATTAGAGGAAGCTTGCTGGCTCTGGCGGCAGCAGGAGGAGTCCTGTGTGGGCGGGAAGCCAGCAGAGACAGCCAGGCCTGGGCTCCCTGGGCTGCCCCCGAAGATAAGGTCAGTGTGGGGTGCCCAGGTGGGACCAGGCACCTATGAAAAAGGAATGAATACTGCCAAAAATGCTTCACGCTGCTTCAGGTAAAATCATCCCATAATGCTTTGAGTGGCTGTTGGAACTGGCACGCTCTGGTTGGCTGAGGCAAGGCTCTAGCCAGGCAGAACCTATCACTCCCATAAGGGGTGGGTGATTACACTCACTGTATAACCTGTGCTCGCCATTGGGTAGCTTGGCACTGAGCAGTCAGGCTTATCCCAAAGGCAATGTGTAAAGCATTGGCACATCACTCTCTCACAATAAATATACTGAGCATCACAAACGAGTCGTAGCACACAGCATATGTAAATGAAGTTTGTAGTCAACAAACACATTAACTAATACATCATGAACACCATGTATTTCTGGGCATAAATCACACTTGGAAATATAACTAGCAGTACTAAGCCCAACTGTGCTCAGTAGTATGTACACTCGGAAAAAATCCTACTTTACCCCCCAGCACCCTTATGCGGTGCAAAGCATTGCTGAATGAGGCCCCTGGGGCCCAAGCCCTCCTCCATCCTTCATTCAACCCAACTACCCTACACCCTCGGGCTGCAAATAAAGGAAACCTAACCCCTAACACTAGGCTGATCGCTGCCCGAGTCACACTTTGTCAGCAACCTGGGGAACAGGGTGGGGGGTAAGTAACAGGGCTGATCAGGCAGCAGTCGACAAATAGTTGTTTGGCCACTACTCAGGAAGTTCAATCAAAGGACTCCACACGATGCCTTCAGGCATAGCCCATTTCTGTGAAGCCCAGTGGGGCACACCGTCTTATGGCCTGCTTACGATCACTCTGAGAAGTGTTCTTTAGCCCAGACAATTACTCTCAGCACCCAAGCCCAATCCGGGTAATACTACCTGGCAACAGAAAGTCATCAGGGCTCGTTGAGGGAAGAGCAGTTGGACCGCCACACTGAGGGCACAAAAAGGTGCAACTGATGAATGGGGGATGAAGCTGGGAATCCTCTTGGAAGAAGCCCCCTCCCCCCCATAGTACACACTTCGATCAAAGTAGCGCCCAGGCAATCTGAGCACTCTGGAACAAGAATCTGCTCTTCTGCGCCTACGTGGAAATGAGGCACAAGGGGGCAGATTTATGTTGGTAATGCGCCACGTTTGCGTCACGCAACTGCGGCGTAAACGTCCTTCACTACCTCCACACTCCCCCTCCCCTCCTCACAGAGAGCACTCTGAATGTAATGATTTGACAATTGCATTTAAGTTTTGTTTTTTGAAACATTGGATATAATAGGCTGATTTATGTACGTAAATACCAATTTTGCGCGAATACCAATATTGCACAAATAAATGCAACTCTCATGATTTCTTTTGATAAATGTAGGTAAATCTATGACAAATGTTTATATGGTGAATTTCTATGTGGTACAATACGGATTCACATCAGTTATATGGTAACTCGGACCACTTGCTATTTGTACTGTTACATGGACCCAGGTCCTTGAGTTATATGGGCCTACCCCTTTATTACTCATAATGTTTATTGCTGTCTCTAGGGAATACACAGATGTGCTCCCCCATCCCCCAGTGTAGAGTGGAGTCAAACTAAAAGGCACACAAAGGGCTTTACAGCAAAGAAATACCCACTTTCTAGAAGTGCCATTTCTAAGCTAATAATGACAAATCCCTCCTTACCACAGGAGAGAGTTTGTCATTGTGAATCCAATCATAGAAAACATTATGAGGCTGCTCTACTGTAAGCCACTATGGCAGCTTGAAGTAATTTCAACCATTCCCCCATGTTAACCTATAGGAAGAGATCTTCATAGGTAGAGAAAATGCACAAAGGTATTTTCCACTACCTGGGCAGGGACACACGCGTGTGTCTGCCTACTTTTCACCTACCACTTGCTTCACCCCTGAAGACATACCCCAGTGGGTTCCTAATGGTATTGAAAGGTCCCCTTTGGATTGGCCAGTAGGTTAGAAAGGCCAACCTGAGCAAAAGTGCAATTGCGCACACACAGGCATGCAATGGCAGGCTTGGGACATGTTTAAGAAAACACCAATCAAGCACCACTTCCTAACATATGTAGGAAAGGCACTCACACTTTCACACTGCATTTACAGTGGAAAAGTGTCCAGAACCCCAAGGCCACTAAAAGAGAATTAGCCAAACTCATAAGGAAAAGCCAAACTATGTAGGGAAACACTACCTCAAGCTTATCAGGTCCAGCAGGGCCTTTTTAAACAAATGCATTCTTGCCCATATCTTAGCCTGTCATGGTCTTAGGACGATGGGACCACCACCAAACTGTTCAGTGGGGCGTGCTGTTTCTCCTCAGGTCATCCTCTGGGTCCCCACCCTAAGTTGTGGGGGACCCCACAATCATCACTTTTCCTGTTAAAGGCATTTTCAAGCTCTCCTATATTTGGAATTTTGTTTTGTGCGTACACCAAAAAAAGTGGGGTCATAAACCATTATCTTTTCGTCATTCTTAACCAGTCTCCCACCCTTTCCATGTGCTTATTTAAGACACAGAAGTCCCAGGGAGCATTTTTCTCCTTCTCCTGATGGTTGCAGCCATGACAGTTACAAATTACAACATTTCCTTAACTCTCAACATATTTTACAACTCATAAAGATGGTTGGCACAATGATGAATAGTTTTGTAAAGCAAGTCCAAGGAGTATAATAAGAAACAGTTGTGAAATTACAAAAGTATCAATTCCTTCATGTTAATGGTAACAACAGCTGGATCAAGGTGTAAAACTTTGAAAATCGAAAAGCACAAACGAGAATTATATGAACACAAGACTGAATCTACATTGATTTCAACTCGACCAAAATGGTCAAAACAGATGATTAGTCTTAAAAATAAAAGAAGCCTCAGTAACTTACAAAATCTAATATTTAAGGCATACGTTCCATAAATGTTCTTTTATATCCTAATCAAGACGTTTTCCTTGTAATGTGCTAATTGTAAATAAGGTGTAATAGCACTCTGACAGCTATTGTGTGTAATATATACACTGTAAACACAATGAGTAGAAAATAACATAACCTTGCTAATCGAAGGCATAGGCCATTAATTAGCTAACAATGATAACACATAGTGACAGAAAGATATTTTATGTGGACATTTATAATTTAAACGGAACTGTGGAATAGGGCAGGTCCCACCAAAAATGGGCTTGTTAGCCTACTACAAATGAGTGGGACACAACAGTGAGTATGTCTAACATACATATAGATGTAAACCGATTACTCTCTACATTATGTCTGATTATTTGATTCTTTTATAAGCCAGTGCTTCATCTGTAAAAGAATAAAAGCCAGGGTCCAAAGTTTTGTTAGGAAGAAATGCATGCGACCTTTGCTAGCTAATGTCAGGGTGGTGAATACGAACTTGATTCCACCTCTTTTATCCACCACTAAAAACTTTGGGGCAGATTTAAAAGAACGAATGCATCTCTGCATATTAGCAGAGACGTGCCAGTTAATTTGCGACACGTAAAAAAAAACCTTGCGTCACCATTGATGCGTCACATTTACAATGCGGCGCACCGTGGCGCAAGGATAGACAGATGCGTGATGCATCTTTTGGCGAAAGGGCAGAGCATTGCTGGAGTCGTTTCGCGAGCACGACACAACTCCAGCAATCGTCAGGAATGCTTATTCCTATCATGCTGCATCACTCCTTACACCTGCTTCAAGCAGGCGCAAGGTTTTGGCGTAGTGGTGTTGTAAAAGTGACCCCGTGATATCTACAAGATTTCACTGCATCACTTTTACGAGGCTTTCTTATGTTGGAACGCCCACCCTGCATACATTATACCTGACGCAGGGCTTTACAACGTGAAGCATCTCCCTACATATGTCATTGTAAATATGCAATGTGGTGCATTTATTACGATGTCGCTGCGCAACAGTGGCGTAAAGTTGTCGCAAGGGGCTTGTAAATCTGCCCCATTCTATTCCTTTATTTCACTTTTGCAGGTTCTGTTTTGTATCTGCTTTCTCGATTTTTCTGTGATTTACCGCTTTCTCATTTTTCCGTTTTGCGCATTTCTCTTTCTTGTTTAGGGTCAAAATCTGATGAGGACAAATGGTTTTTGCTGTGGGGGCCCGTTGCGGGCCCCCAGGGTGAACGGGAGGGTGGGGGTTGCACATGGGGGTACCTATGGAACCCCCCGCATTGCCATGCAATATGTGGCAGGCACCACGTGGTGCCTGCCATGTAGTGCATGGCAGTGCCGTGCACTGTCCTTTTCCCTTGTGGGCGGGTCTGCAGCCAGCAGATCCACCCGCAATGGAAAAGGCACAGGATGCGCCCGCCAGTGTGGCGGGCTCATTCTAATGCGCATGGTGGGACTGCCGCAGCATCGGCAGCGGTCCCACGATCCCTTACGGTAGCGGGCAGACATGGAGAGAAGGTCCCATTACAAGGGCTCGAGCTGACAAAAACCCACTGCGTACAGGGTACACGAGTGCTCTTTCAACAGCTCTGTGGCAAGGCGTTGAGCTTTCCCTGCTGTTGCTCGGTTAACGCTCTAGTTATTTTCAGACCCCTGCAAGGAAGTTTTATGAGAAAGAGACTGTGGTAGAGAGTGGAAAGCTAGGCTTAGTCCTTCAAATGATTTAGAAGTGAATGGCAATGCGTACTTTTAGTTATTAGTGATTTGGGGGCTGTGTTAACAATGACCGACTTCAGTGCGCCAGGATAAGGATGATCATTACCACTTAAAATGAGTGTTACGCAGATTATCAGTTTTTAGTCTTTAGTATGTGCTATCAACATGTGTATATTTGCTAATGCTCAAACGTCCTCACAAACTCAAATGTCCTCACACCTTGTCTCCCCTTCACTTATGCTCACTTGCATACAATCACACACTTACACACTTTAAAAAAATCCTCAAACTTAATACACTCACCCACAAGTCACTTATGGGCTGTTCTTTTCACTCTCACATACACTGGCTGACACGCTTCATCCGGCTTAATTAAAGAGGAAGTGTATTTGGGAGTTAGTGAAAAGAGGATGTTGTAGATAAGATATGCATATAGATTAGATATGGAGAGAAGAGAGTGCATGTAATGTGGAATGAGCATAACGGTCATGATTGAGACACTTTGACATTGAAGATCACTACCCCTTCCATGAGCCGCAGTAATGTTTAATTCACAGTCTCACAACTTCAGAATTGAAACATATTTTCAATAATATTTACAACAAAATCATTGTTACTCCTTTATCTTAAACAGCTAACAATCATGGACAAAGCTAAATGTCCTGTCTGTTTTAAGATGTTTATCAGTTGCTGGGTTATATATCTGGATGCAAATACTTTAACAATTGCTTTATTAACCTTCTTGCTTTCTCAAATATGCTTGAAAATGCACCATTTGCCCACTATTTTCTCAACATGTTCTCATGGGGAGAACCCCCGAACCCACCTTATGACAGTCGGGCTCGCTAGCTACCAGGCACTCCCACAAACTTTCACATCCCACCACTTTCAAATGTCACCAGCCACTACTGTCCAGTGCTGCACACAGTGAACAATGTAGCACATGCGACTTTAAAAACACTCTGCTCGAAACATCTTACCGTGATGAGCTGAAGGAAGGAAAGATGCTTACCACCTCTTCACCATCTCATTTGGACAGTCTGGGCCGAAGAGTCAAGAATCTCTTTTATATCTACTGCTGCACTTTAGGTAATGTGCTGTGTTCCTTATTGTACCAGCCGCTTATTGTATATTGCTTGTTTTTATAGCAACACTGGGGGGGGGGAAACTCGACTCTTGTATTAGAACCATATTTCATCTGATACTGCTACACATGCATCAGCATCAACATCTGCTTAAACACAGGTAAAGCTTAATACTGCTCTTTTAACAGGCATAACCTCTGTCTCCTGCGGTCGCTTCCACTTTGGATTCAGATTCAAATGAAATCATTATCCTGTGGGAATCAATTTAGTGAATAATATCACCAATTTGGGTCCCAGATTTTGCCCCAGCAAATGCCACAGCCCCCCCCACACCCCCCCTGAATGCCGCAGGTTGTAGCCACTGGACAGGTGTGGATTTCCCAAGAATTACAAGTGGGAATACAAATTACAGGAACCGCGTAATTCAAGGTCCAATTTTGCCTAATTTCCTCTCAGTGTCACACAAAGATTTGGCTGCTTTCAGAAGCCAGAGTTCTGCGGTGAATTCACCAAATCCGTTGAGGAACAGCGGACGGCAGATAATGCAGGTCTAGGGCAGCCAGTAACTTTTACTATAGACCCCATTGAAATAAGACCAGCAATTGTTATTCAGGCACTAGGAGCTAGCAACTGAGGTGTATATTTACAAGCCCCTATTGCCACAAGAGCACCACATTTTCTGACGCTTCTTTGGCGATAGGGGCTTTGTCTTATTCTCAAAGTGTTGTTAAGCCACTTAACGTGGCTTAACGCCGCTTTGTGATAAGGGCCCCTTTCACACTACACTTAGCGTGAAAGGGATGGGCAATAGGTGTTGTGCTGTGCGTTCCACCGCAACACCCATTGATTTTGACGCTGTCCTATATTTAAAAGGGTGGCATAAATATGGGGAAGCGCCAAAATTAAGACCAGGGAAAACCTGGTCTTAACATGCAAAATGAGGAGAAATTATTTATTTCTCCTTGTTTTTGCTGTTTTTATGTGTGCCTTTAAGTGTCCCTCCTGTACATAAACAACCATTCCCACTAACGCAGGCACTCTTGCACTATAGTGCAAGTGTGCCTATGTTTGCACTAGGCAGCTGTAATTAGCGCCAACACAGGGTGAAACACAGGGCATGCAGACTATTCTCGTGAATATGGTGCATCCCTGCATTTGGAAACCGTCAACTGGGCTTTGCGAGGGGTGGCCGACCGGAGGGAGGCTCGCCCCCCTGGGGAATTTTGGGGCCCCGGGATGAAGGGGGGGGGACAGAAAAGACAGGGGGACAGGAAGCCAGGATTGGGCTGGTTGGGCTCCTTGTGGGTATTTTGGGCTGGCTTGGGCTACCTTTGGGCTGGGGGGTATAAGAATGGCAATTTTGGGTCACTGTGCACCATTTTGTGGACAGTGACCCAGCAGCCGAGTTAGGCAGGAGAGTTGTTGTGGAGGTTTGTTGCAGTGTAGGGAGTAGGAGGGTTTTAGCGGTGGAGGTTGGCGAGCATTTCTTGAATTAAGTTGGACTTTGTGGTCGTGAGGTTTGGCAAGCGGCAGGGTAGCGGGTCTTGTGGTCGGCGACGCGGACGGCTGGAGCGGCGTTACCTGGTGTGCGACATGGCGGCGGAGGCGCTGTCGGATCCCCGAGTGCGGAAGGCTCTGCGCCTCTTGGGGGAAGCGGGCAGGATGGACCTGCTGCGTGGAGATGTTCGGGTAAGGCCTCCGCGGCGCGCTGCAGATGGCGCCGCGGCGGCGGTGGCGGGTGGCGACCCGCCGAGGTCACGGGCGAGGAGAAGGGAGGGGGCGGGGACGGAAGGAGGAGCGATGCGCTGCGGCGGTCGGCGGGTGGCTGGGGCACCGAACCGGGGTAAAGGGCCGGGGAAGAAGCGAGGAGGAGCGCGGAAGGTGCCGCTGCAGTTCGTGGAGGGGGCGAGGGGGGGCGGACTGCAAGGTGGAGGCAGTCGGGGCACTGGAGAGAGGCGCGGGGGGAGATACGGGGACTGCCAGTGGAGTGAGGGGTGGGGGGGTACGCGGAAGAAGAGGAGGAGTGCCAGGTTGGAGTGGTTGGCGGGGGGAAGGGGGGCAGGAGCCTGTGGTGCAGGAAGGGGGTGTGCCAGGGGGGGAGGGGGTAGCGGGGGGTTGCCTGGCTGCCAAGGTGTGGGGAGTGAGGGGGTGGGGGGAGGGGGGCTGGCCCAGAGCGTGGACGGGGGTGGGGCTGGGGGGCCAGCTGGAGGGGGGGTGGCTCACCGTTGCTGATTGAGGAGTCGGAGGGGAAGGGGGGGCAGGGGGAGGGGGGGAGAGCGGTCTGGATTGGGGGTCATCATCGGAGGGGGAGGGGGGCGTGGTGGGTCCCAGCAGGACGGTGTCGCCACGGGGGGTGAGGGTGGATGGAGGACAGGGGGGGTGCGTCGAGGGTGGATGGGGGGTGGGGGAGGGGTGAGGCGTTGCCACAGGGGTGGGGGGGGTTGGGAGGGGCTGGTATGGAGAGTGGAGCCACGAGGATAGGGGGGTGGCAGGGGCTAGCGGGGGTGGGTCGCGGGGCTGTGGGGCATGTGGGGGGTTGGGGGTGGGTGCGGGGGGGGGGGTGGGGGGTGCAGGGTGGTGGGAAGGGGGTGGGGGGATGACCGGCACGACGGGGAGGGCATTCGGTGGCCTGCGGGAGGAGTGCGCCAGGCGGTTGGGTGGGGGTGAGTTTTCCTCAGCATGCTGGACTTCCCCGCTTTTTTCTTGGCAGGAGCAGTTGGCAGGGGGCTCAGGTGAGCAGCATGCGGCTCCGACCCGCCGAGAGGATTGGCCGGCTCTGCCTTGTACGGGCGGTCGCGCTCCACCGAGGGACCATGCACGTGAGGACAGCGGATGTCAGGGCCATAGGTCTCCGCCGCCCCCCTCCCGATGGGTCAAGATGGCCGCCGGAGGACGGGGAAGGAGCGCAAATGTGTCAGGCTACACGGATTACCAAGCAGAGAGTGGGAGAGCGTGGACTTGTGGGCGCTGATGAAGGCGTGCAAGGACAAGGCAGGTTTGAGCAGGGTGAGCACAGGAGGTAGCCAGGTGAGGCAGTGGGGGGATGGAGAAGGATGCGGGGATATGGAGTCAGAGGAGGAAGGGGAGCTTCGGGAGGGGAAGGGGGAAACGAGTAATGCTGTTGGAAGTATTTTGCAGGTACGCCCCCAGCAGACAGTGCCGCGAGTGACGGCCCCCCCAGCGGAACTGGTTAGGCGGCGGACGGTCCACGGTCGGGGAGTGGCTTGGGCGGGCCTCATGGAGGCCAGGTGTCTGGGGGTGCGGATGCCGGAGGAGGCCAGGTGTCTGTGGGTACGGATGCTGGGGGAGGGGATTTGGTGCGATTGGTGAAGGGCAGGTATATGATGGATGCCGGGGTGTGTACGGAGGCGAAGGAGGCGGCGGGAGACGCGGCGTCGGTGAGCACTGGGATGGGTGATGCGGCGAAGTCCGGAGGGTCGTCGGCGTCGGGGCGAAGGAGTGTTGTGATGTGCCGGTCAGGAAGCTGCCTTATACACTGGGGGCGCACTTGTCACTGCCAACTAAGGAGAAGATCTGGAAAGGGGAGAATGTGGAGATTTTGAGGTTGCTTCACAGGGAATTGATGGCCAAGGAGGGTTCGAAGGAGGAGGAACAGGAGTTAGCTAGGCGCCCCAAGGTGCCAGTGACCATTGAGAATTGGTCGGCTGCCTTCCTGTTATACGCCAGTGTATACTGCGAAAAGTATCCAGACAGGTTGGTTGCTTTGTTTAAATATATGGATGTGGTGCGGCGGGCGCAAGTGACGTACGGAGGCTACGCTTGGTCGCATTACGACGAGGAGTTTCGGGCGCGCATGGCGTCGGACCCAGAGGCGAAGTGGAGAGAGTTGGATGCGGACATGTATCAGCAGATGATGAGTGGGGCGAAGTTTGGCCGCACCATCTACACGGCCAGTGGGCTTCCGCTGGCGCCGCCCCACTTTAAGGCCCGCCCCACTCGTGGGGGGGTGGGGTCGGGAGACAGCGGGAGTACAAGCAGCGTCGGGGCCTGCTGGGACTTCAATAGGGGGTCCTGTCTCAGGCAAGTGTGCCGTTTTCGGCACAAATGCTCCAAGTGCGGGAGGAGGCACCCAGTGGTGCGCTGCTGGGGGCTCAGGGGAGGGCCCGCACAGGGGCAGCAGCCGGCGTCAGCTCACGGTGGGAGGAGAAGGGGTGGCAGGGGGGGGCGGTGCCATGGCAAAAGGCTCGTACACCGGTTAGGCTGGACAGGCTCGAACCCCTATTGGCGGCTTATCCGCGGGCGGACGATGCGGCCATGCTGCGTCGGGGCTTCAGGGACGGTTTTCGGTTGGGGTACGAGGGTCCGCGGATCGCTCGGTGGGCGGAGAACCTGAAGTCCGTGAACGCGCACAGAGGTATCGTCCAGGAGAAGCTTTTCAAGGAAGTGAAGAAAGGGAGGATGGTGGGTCCTTTTCAGGAGCCACCCCTGCCGGACTTGTTCATTTCACCGATTGGAGTGGTTCCAAAAAAGGAGCCGGGTCAGTTTCGACTGATTCAGCATCTATCATGGCCGGAGGGCACGTCGGTGAATGATTATATCTCGGCGGATTTGGCGTCGGTGTCGTACTCGTCCGTGGACGTGGCAAGGAGGCTGGTGACGGTGGCGGGTCGGGGTGCACTCATGGCAAAATGTGATGTAAAATCTGCGTTTAGGTTGTTGCCGGTGCATCCGGCGGATCATCAATTGCTGGGGATCCAGTTTGACGGCCTCATTTTTGTGGATAGAGCGCTTCCCATGGGGTGCTCCGTGTTGTGTGCATTGTTTGAGAGGTTTAGCTCCTTCTTGCAGTGGGCTTTTTCCTGGCGGACAGGCTCTGAGGCGGTGACGCACTATCTGGACGACTTCTTCCTGGTGGGTCGGCCCGGTTCGACGGACTGCCAGCAGTAGCTGGACGGTTTTACGGACTTGATGGGTTATCTGGGGGTTCCCTTGGCGCCGGAGAAGACTCAGGGTCCCAGCACGGTGCTGTCCTTCCTCGGTATAGAGCTCGACTCAGCGGCCATGGAAGCACGCCTACCGGAGGACAAGCGGGTGGTGATGATGGACTTGGTGAGTGGCATGTTGGCCAGGCGGAAGGTGAAGGTGCGGGAGGTGCAGATGTTGCTGGGACATTTGAACTTTGCGTGCCGTTTTGTGTGGGCAGGGCGGACGTTTTGCCGTTGGCTGCGGCTGGCATTGTCCGGTCTGACGTTGCCACACCATCACGTACACCTGTCGGCGGGTTCGAGAGAGGACTTGAGCATGTGTCTGACTTTTCTGGGGTGTTTTAATGGAGTGCCCATGGCGCCCCCGGAGGACTGGGAGTGGGACGTCACGATGTCATCGGACGCGGCGAAAGTCGGCGGCTTCGGTCTTTACTGGGCGGGGAGATGGTGCGCGGAGCAGTGGCCGGATCATTGGCAGGCGGGGGGAAGGAGTATCACGTTCCTGAAGCTTTTTCTGTTTGTGGTGGCTGTGACAGTGTGGGCGCAGGATCTGGCGCACAAGCGAGTCTTGTTCAGGGTGGAAAATATGTCTGTGGTGCTGGTGGTGAATCGGCAGTCCACGAGGAAACCACAGGTGCTGAAGTTGATGAGCGTTTTCGTCTTGAAGTGCTTGGAGCATGACATTTTGTTTCAAGCTCAGCATGTACCGGGGGTGGACAATGACATTGCGGATGCTTTGTCTCGTTCACAGTGGCAGAGGTTCCATGGGCTAGCCACGGAGGCGGCCGCAGTCAAGACGCAGGTGCCGCAGGAGCTTTGGTTGGTGGGAGAGCGCGGGTCGTTCATGGGTGAAGGCGTCTCTGGCGGCGTCCACGTGGAAGACTTATGAGCAGGTTTGGCTGGAGTTTCTACGTTTTGGAGCTGTAAGGCAACGTGGCAAGTGGCGTCGGGAGGAGCAGGTGGTGCGGTTCATGCTCAGTTTGATGGAAAAGGGGCTGGCGAGGGTGACGATTGCGGGGAAGATGGCAGGGGTGTCGTTCATGGGGAAGCTCTGGTGGGGTTATGCACCTTCGGCGGGAGAGTTGGGGGGCGTCTTTTGGAGGGTTGGGAGAGGGAGAAGGGGACGCAGGTGCGGCAGCGACGTCCTATTTCGGAAATGATGCTGGAAGGCTTGGTGCGCCGCCTACCAGGGGTGTGCAGGGATCAGGCGGAGACGGTTTTGTCTTCCACGCTGATGTCGTGGATGTTTTTTGGAGCGTTTCGGGTGTCGGAGTTGGTGGGGTTGCAAGGACGGCCGGGTGTGAAGTGGGGGGAGGTAGAGTTGCGTGACCGGGAGGTGGCGGTGCGTCTGTGACGGTCAAAGACAGATCAGCGTGGAGAGGGTACTTGGGTGGTGCTGAGTCCTGGGGGGTCAGAGGCGGTGTGTCCGGCGGAGTGGGGGAGACGACTGGCGAGAGGGCAGGCGCAGGACGGTGCGGAGGTTTTTGGCCGGGGAGAGACAGGTCGGGTGACGGCGGCTCAGCTGCTGTGGGTACTGCGGCACGCCCTACGGTCTATGGGTGAGGACCTGAAGGATTTCGGGACGCATTCCTTCCGAATTAGTGCGGCGACGGAGGCGGCGGCAAAGGGTTGGGGTAAGGAGGAGATCAAAAGGCTGGGACGCTGGAAATCGGACTGTTATAGGACGTACGTCAGGATGCGGGAGTAGATGTGGAGTGAGGTTGACATGCTTGGCCCATTGCTTACATATGTATCTTTGCAGGTGCGGTGGCGGGGCCTACTGCGACAGCAATGAGCATTTACGTGGTGGGCCATTCCTTTGTTAAGAGAGCGGAGAGGGCCGAATGGGAGAAACACAGGAAACTCAATCTGGAGTTAGACGAACAGTTGTTCAGGTGTCATTGGAGGGGAAAAGGGGGCATGCGTTGGCACGAGTTGGTGCCGGCCTTAAATAATGTTGTGCGGGGGGGGTCTGTCCGGATGTGGTAGTCATCCACTTGGGTGAAAATGACTTGGTGCAGTGTAAGGGACTGGCACTTGTGAAACAAATGAAGAGGGATTTGCTGGAAATTCGGAGGCAGTGGGCGGGGTGTTATGTCATTTGGTCGGAATTTATTCCCAGACGATGCTGGAAAGGGGCAGAGAGGCCTGTGGCTATTGACAGGACATGGAGGAAAATTAACAGGGAGATGAGAGCTTTCTGTGAGAAAGAAGGTTCGGGTAGGATGGAGCACCCGGAGCTGAAGTATGGGGCGGTGTATTTTTTCAGGGAGGATGGCGTGCATTTGTCACGATATGGGATGGAGCTCTATATTGTGCAGCTGAAGGAGGCAGTGGATCGAGCCATTGGGGTGTGCAGGTATCCAAAGGTGCAGGGGCCCTGGGGGGGGTCAAAAGCCGTATGGGGGCTTTCGAGTGGCGCTTTTTCCTAGTTAAGGGGGGGGTAGGATAGGAGGAATGAGGTTTCCTGGACAGAGGGGGAGGGAGTGTACATATGGCAAGTGTTTAAACAGTTGAGGCAGGCGTTTGGGTAGTTGGTACTTATGTTTATGTTGTTTGCGGGGGAACTTTTTAGGAGTGGGGGTGGGGGTTTGGTCTGGTATGTGTATATTTAGTTAGGTCTAGTTTTGTACGGCAAAGGCCAAGGATGTGGTATTGTATTAAGATGCACATGTTCCCAATAAAGCGGCCTTTATCACACCTTATATTGTCTCCGGTCGGTCTTTCCCCTCCCCGTCTCCCGATGGGCCCCAATGGGGCTTTGCGGGGGGTGGCCGACCGGAGGGAGGCTCGCCCCCCCCCGGGGAATTTTGGGGCCCGAGGAGGAAGGGGGGGGACAGAAAAGACAGGGGGACAGGAAGCCAGGATTGGGCTGGTTGGGCTTCTTGGGGGTATTTTGGGCTGGCTTGGGCTACCTTTGGGCTGGGGGGTATAAGAACTGCCATTTTGGGTCACTGTGCACCATTTTGTGGACAGTGACCCAGCAGCCGAGTTAGGCAGGAGAGTTGTTGTCCCGCCCGCCCGCCCTATGAGGCTTGGTTTTCGGGTGGGTCTGAGCGGGGGGGTTTCCATGGTTTCTGGGGGTGGTGTCCGGGGGGGGTTTTGTTGGGAGCAGGTGCGCTTTTTGGTTAGGTCGGCTGGGAGCTGATGTTGCTGGGGGCAGGTGCTGATAATTTGTTGTTGGGGTGGCGCTTTTTCCTAGTTAAGGGGGGGGTAGGATAGGAGGAATGAGGTTTCCTGGACAGAGGGGGAGGGAGTGTACATATGGCAAGTGTTTAAACAGTTGAGACAGGTGTTTGGGTAGTTGGTACTTATGTTTATGTTGTTTGCGGGGGAACTTTTTAGGGGTGGGGGTGGGGGTTTGGTCAGGTATGTGTATATTTAGTTAGGTCTAGTTTTGTACGGCAAAGGCCAAGGATGTGGTATTGTGTTAAGATGCACCTGTTCCCAATAAAGCGGCCTTTATCACACCTTATATTGTCTCCGGTCGGTCTTTCCCCTCCCCGTCTCCCGATGGGCCCCAAAGCACAGTGTTAGCCTTCTTGGCTTAACGCCATGCTCTGACAGTTTTCTGATAAATATACCCCTCAGTGTTTTATCAATTACCACGGGGCAGAACAAATTTATAAAATCAAAATTAATGTTTGACAAGATTTATTCCTTTTAGAACAGTTGCCGAATCTTATTGCATTTGACTTACTACGTAATAACCAGTGATACAGTTGAATTTCAATCTTCCTTTCCTAAAGGTTCATTTTTGTAATACCTGTATATCTTAACTACACGCTTTACAAAATGAGGAATAAATGAACGAGAATTTCATAATACTAACTCATATCATTCAAAAATTGCTGACCTATTTATATATGTGTGAATTTTAGGAATTCCTGTGCCTCTCGCATCAAACGCTGCCTGCAGCCTCCACTGTATCACCAGGTTGGAGGAGCATTTTTGCTGAAAGTGCTCATTTCGACAAAGCAAACACACTTTTGGCAACAAAAAATAATAATAATAATTGCTAGGTGGGCAGCCATGTAATTAAGACACACTTTCCAATGCTTCTATTTCTCAGAAACATGAAACGAAATGTCCCTGACCAGCAGGATTTTTTCTCCTAATTCATTGGGGACCATTTCTTATGTTTCTTGATCGAGGACTGCCATATAAAGCATGGTAGTTTTGGCCAAAAACAATGATCAACAAAGGTGCCGCACAACATAGGGTTGAGCATCCGACGACAGAGACGTTTTAAGGCATGGGCAAAGTGGGTTATGCCCCAGGGCCCCAGCCTTTTAGTGGGTGGGCGGGGTGAAAGAGCCAGCTTTGTTCTACAAAGAATCTTGCCCTATCTACCTTTGAATATTTATTAACCAGATTGCTTGAAATACCGTTTTCCTTTAATTTATTTTTAACGTGGGTGATGTGCGAGAGGCTATTCCAGACAGTTTGCAAAGAAACGTTGTATTTGTTTCATGCAACATCCGTAAAATCATAAGGGCGAAATGATACCGACGTGGTATCTCTTACACCCCAAATCAATCAATACATTCTCTTGAAGTGCCTGCATGCCCCTCTATAAAGTAGGCCTTTTCTAATCACTAATATGAGATGGTGTTTTCAGTTTGCACTTTTCAAAAAGTCCCACAAGTCTCTCATTCGCTCAAAAGGAGGAACTGGAACTGGGTGTTGTCCTTTGAGGAGGAGAGTGGGTACCAGTTGGTGGCAGCAGGATCAGCAATCTCCTAGCCCAAGGAATTGACCACCTATTCTTGTAAATTATCTGTTATCAAGGAATGCCCTTTTCTAAGCCATTTAAAAGCACCGATGCATAGTGTCCTGCAAATAACGAGATAGCTGGTCACCGTCTCCCAAGTTTCCCATTCGCGTGTCCACTCCCCTTTCGCTAAGGTCTTACTCTGAGGTTGCCGCCATGTTGGTAGAGGCTGAGGGTGCATATTGCAGAAGGGATCGTCACTAGGAAGTGTTATGAGCGTTTAAGCTCTGAGTCGCCATAGCCCAGTCCTATGCATGATGTAGGTGTTGTGAGACTGTGATGATTGGTGGAGACACTAATGCACGTCAGAGACAGCGCCAAGACATGCTGAAAGCTAGCATGGGGATGAGCTGCTAGAGGCTGTGCAGCCTTTTCGTAAGATACAACATTTAGCCGGATAATGCAGGGGTACTGTGGGTGAGCAACCAAAAGGTGTTCAGCCTCTTCCACTGTCCAGCACGAACCTTAAAAAAAGGGTGTAGAATGAATGCCCACGGTAAAGTGTACTCGGAAGCATCTGGTAGCTCATGACAACATAAGAGAGATGTCTGATAAACAATACCAGAGACATCTTTATAAAACAAAAAATCAAAAACACACACACAAACTGTGATGTCCATCGAAGCAGAACAGCTCTGTCCTGAAAACCAGGCCTGTCTGATACGTATATGATGGTGCTTTTCTTATGGTCAAAGATTATCGTGTTTATTTAAAATATGTCACAGAGTCATTTATATATGGACATATTTTTTAGGTCTCGGCCTAACGTACACTGCGCAGCAGTGTCGCGCAGCCGAGGTTTAACGTTTTCCTAGAGTGGGGCTTGAACGCGCCCCTCTTCTCCATTGGCTGGCTTCCTAAACGGAGGCCAGCCATTGGAGGAGAGGGGCCTCACTCCATTCAAGCCCCGTCTTTTTGGGATTCGGGGGGTGTTTTTAACTTTCTTTCTCTTTTCTTTCTCTCCTCTTCCCATTGGCTGGAATTTTACCTTCCAGCCAATGGGATAAGGAGAGAACGAAAACCACGCCTGTGAATCCCAAAATGACAATGCTTTCTCCAAGGCATTTCTGCTTTGCCTCGGAGAAAGATGGTGGTGTCATGGCGTTGTCTGGCCGCGCAACAGACAGAGACCCCCCCCCCTGAGCAGGTACGTTTTTTGGCATCTGGTCCCTCGTGCTTTCTGCCCCCCCTCATTGTGCGTCTGTTCCCTCGTGCTTTCCGCCCCCTCCTCATTGTGCGTCTGTTCCCTCGTGCTTTCCGCCCCCCTCGTTGTGCGTCTGTTCCCTCGTGCTTTCCGCCCCCCTCGTTGTGCGTCTGTTCCCTCGTGCTTTCCGCCCCCCCCTCGTTGTGCATCTGTTCCCCTCGTGCTTTCCGCCCCCCCTTGTTGTGCGTCTGTTCCCTCATGCTTTCCACCCCCCCTCGTTGTGCCTCTGTTCCCTCGTGCTTTTCGCCCCCTCGTTGTGCGTCTGTTCTCTCGTGCCGCCGCCTCGTTGTGCTTGCTTTCCAGCCCCAGACTGCTGCTGAAGTCCAAGGTGTGACTGGAAGCGGCGTGGAGGAAAATCGAGAGGCCTGCGGACAGAGCACTACCGGCGGAGGGTGAAAGCTGCTGAGGCGAGGTAAGCACAGACCGCTTTCCCCCTGGAGGCCTCGTGGTGACAGGGACCGCCGGTGAGCCTGGGTGGCTGGTAGGGAACGCCAAGGCAGGCTGGCTGCCAGCGCTGGCTGCTGCACTTCGACCTTTTGCTTTGCTGGCTGCGCAGGTGGCTTGAGGATCGGGCCTCCATGGCTGTAGGGGTAGGCCCGATGTCCCCGGGGGCTGTAGAAGCTGGGAGACAACGCTTGCACCAGTAGGGGAGAAGTCCCCCTCCAATATTGGACCTGCGTGGGCTGGCGCAGCATCCTCCCCTTTCAGGGACTCAGCAACTGCTGTTGGCATACTGTGCCGGAGCACAAACATTGAGCTGCGGGGGTCGCACACTGCACCAACACCTTGCCCCAGGTGCAAAGCAACTGCTGAGAGCACAGTGGGGTCCAGTTGGGGTAGGAGGGAACTGTGATTGCTTTCCTGCCCCCTCGTTGTGCTTGCTTTTCTGCCCCCCCCTTGTTGTGCTTGCTTTCCTGCCCCCCTCATTGTACTTGCTTACCTGCCCCCCCTCGTTGTGCTTGCTTTCCTGCCCCCCTCGTTGTGCTGGCTCTCCTCCCCCCTCGTTGTGCTGGCTCTCCTGCCCCCTCGTTGGTTGTGCTTGCTCTCCTGCCCCCTCGTTGTTTGTGCTTGCTCTCCTGCCCCCTCGTTGGTTGTGCTTGCTCCCCTGACCCCTCGTTGGCTGTGCTTGCTCCCCTGCCCCCTCGTTGGCTGTGCGTGCTCTCCTGCCCCTGCTCACTCATTGGTTGTGCTTGTTCTCCTGCCCCTGCCCCCTCGTTGGTTGTGCTTGCTCTCCTGCCCCCGCCCCCTCGTTGGTCGTGCATGCTCTCCTGTCCCGCCCCCTCGTTGGTTGTGCTTGCTCTCCTGCCCCCTCGTTGGTTGAGCTTGCTCTCCTGCCCTGCTATTGGCATTGTAAATGACAATGCCATTTATTTATGTTTTAAAAACAAAAAACATCAATAAAAATAATGTCATGAGCAATGCCAATAGCTCTAACTTTAAGAATGCTGAGACCATTGCATTGTAAATGCTTGTTTAAACTTATGTCTGACCGACTTGTTAACCTTTCTAAGTTAGTGATTGAATAGTCAGAAATGAGAACCAAAATATATTTTGGTTGTAGATCATCAAAGGCATTGGAGTGTAAAAACATAAGATACATAAGAGGTAGTGAATTACAGAAATGTAATTTAGATGTTTTCTAATCCTTTAGACAAGTAGGTTATCAGCCAAAGACTTGTGCTTTCAGTGCTGGACAAACTTCCTTCTGTGTAAGTCATCAATTATCTACGTGTAATGGACAAGGTCGGACTGGGACGGAAAATAGGCTTGGGCACCAAAATAAAAGTTGCGAATTAGAGAGCTAAAAAAGACGCTCATCTTTACAAATCTGGGCAGTTTTGAACGTGTGGTTACAAGTTGTATATGTGTTTTGCAAGGTATGGAAGACAGCATGTATTTGTGTTTTCAGCAGACAACGTTTGTGATAATATTAGGGAATTCAACAGTAAAAACCAACCCACACACTGATCTGTCAGACTAACCCATCAGGCACTGCCTGATTGCCCTAAGTGCCAGTCCAAACCTGGCAATGGGTAAGCTGAAACGTGGCTCCCAGTCTCACTGTGCCACAGCACACACGCTCCAAGGCCCAAATAGTAAAAAACTGGTCTGGGGTTGCTTTGGTTCACCATTCAGAGTAGTATTGCCAGTTTGGGCAGAACTATCCCAGTTAGGGTAGGACCAAGACTGATTTGACTGTGGCTCCTGTCTGAGGTGGCACAGTGGGCAAAAACGATAGAATTTATTGAGCCCAACATAATTACCAGTGACTTAGAGTAACTCAGCCAATACACCCATCAACTTTTTTACTTTCCTCAGGGCAATGCCATAAGTGTGCCAGTGTTGCCAGAAACTGATTCTTTGCTCAATATGCCATAGGACTCAAGCTGCACCTTAATGAAGAGGCCAAAATATGTCGAAACTGGTCTGGGGGTTCCTTTTTTTTCCATATTCAAGGAGAAAATAACCAGGCAGTTTGGAGTGGATTATGCCAATTGGGGGAGGACCAAAGCTGACTTGAATTTGGATGGTTCTTGCCGGCGGTTACATGCTGAGAAAAAGGATAGAATGGATTGAGCCGAGAGTAATTACCAGTGACTGAGAATACTTATGCAATCCACCAATCTCTCTTTTGTTTTCCTCAGTGTGCCTCCCTGAGTGAGGCAGGTTTGCCCAGAGATAGGTCTCGTGCTCACTGCGTCATAAGACTCATGCTGAACTCTATTGAAGAAATTCAGATATGCTGAAACAAGTCTGTTGTTGCTTGTATTCCCATTTAGAGGGAACCTGACCTGGTAATCTGAGTTGGACTATTCCAAGTAGAGTAGGTCCAAGAGTAATTTGCATATAGCCGGTTCTTGTCTGAGAGGCATAGTAAGCAAAAAACAACAGACTGGATTGCGGCTCAGAGTGATTATCATGCTCTTGGGATAAATACACCTATCACTTTTCTTGTTTTTCATCAGGCTGATGCACTAAGTGCCTAATATGCCAAGATGTGGGTCCTGTGACTGCAGCTGCACCTTTGTGAAGGGGTCCAAATAAGCCAAAACAAGTCTGGGTTGCTTATTTCCCCTTTTAGAGGGGAGTTGGCCTGCCGATTCAGGCTTGACTGTTCCAATTGTAGCAGGGTCTCCATTGATATGTATATGCCTGGTCCCTGTCTGAGGTGACACTGTGGGCACACAAGGATGGACTGGGTAGTGACCAAATAAATTATCAGTGGCTGAGATTAACTGAAGCAATCCACCCAGTGTGGAGTTGCTCGTATTCTGGTTCAGAGAAGACCTGGCCTGGAAGATCAGGCTGGACTATTCCACTGAAAGCAGGACTAAAGCTGATTTTCATATCACAGGCTTCTGTCTGAGGTGGCACAGCAGGCAAAAAGATGGATTGGATTGTTGCCCAGTGACTGAAATTAACTTATCAATCCACCCTCACTTTTTTGTTTTCCTCAGTGTGTTGCCCTGAGTGCAATAGGTACGTTCAGAACCGAGTCCAAAGTTCACTGTGCCATAGAAATTAAGCAGCATGATACTGAAGAGGCCCAAGTCGCTAAAACTTGTCTGGGACTCCTTGTGCTCCTGTTAATTGGGCACAGGGGCTGGCAGATCAGGCAAGACTGTTCGAACTAGAGCAGGACCAAGGGAAATTTACATGTAGCTGGTTCCTGTCTGATGTGGCATGGTGGGAAAACAAAAGAAAGGACTGGATTGTGACTCAGAGTAATTACCAGTGGCTCAGATTAACTCAGGCAATCCATCCATCACTTATTTTCCTCCAATGCCATGACAGCATGTCATGCCTGTGAGCCGTTTGTTTGTATCAAAGACAGACCTCTAAAGCGGTAATCTTACTTTGCAAAATAGAAAACAAATAGTCCTTGCTCTCTGGGAGTTTTCATCCAGCTGTGCATGGGTGACATTCTCTTCCTAACCAGGATTTGGAAAAATACAGCATTCTGATTGGCTGATGTGGCTTTTCCCAATTGGCCATCACACTCCCATGGGACAATGCAATCTGATTTGCTGGCTACAAGATCAGCAGAAATGTTGCAGCTGCCATTACATGACACCGGGACTCGGTCCCTGTGCTCTTAAATTAGGAAAAACTGAGAGATTAGGGGGCCCTTGTAGGGTGGTCGTGAAGGATCAACCCTGAGGGCAAGTTATTTTATTTTTTGTGTAGTGAGTGGCATTACCACAGGACCCAGATAGGCCTCCATTGAGATACTGCCAGACTCTCACAGGACCCAGCATTGACCACCACTTGAGTACTGTGGTATTGTGAAAAAGAATTAAAAAAATGAGGGGTAAGTATTCTTGGGTGTTGTACGGCCATGGAGGGGTTTGGCCAGCAATGGTGCGTTGCCACCCGTGAGGGGTTGCCAAGGCCCTGAACCCGAACCCCATGCAACACACAGCCCAAGGCTCTCCGTGGCATGGGATTGGCGGTGGGTTCCGCGAGCCCTGCAGCCAACCTCTTTACAGTGCACGTCTGAAGGCAGGGGGTAACTGCCTACAGGGGGTTTGGTGCAAGGTGGCCAGTCCCATGCTGCTTACAGCCTTTGGTGAGGATTTGGCCGCTGTGGGGGGGTGAGGGTGAGGTTGAGCGCATATACTTATCTTTTAAAGGCATTTAGGTAGCCAATATTGTATCTATGTTAGGATGATATTTTCTTGATATTATAACAAATAACCTCTCAAATATGATGCTGATTCTTCAAGTTGGTCAAATTCTATTAGTGAAAACAAAACCAAAACATTTCCTATAAAACAGCATAACTTTAAAGGAGTACATGGATATAACAGAATGTTATATTAACTGTCTCTACAGAGAAGAAATCATGAACAAACTGGATGGTATATTTAAAAGATTTATGGAAATTATAAATATGAAGGCAGACCATTGAAAGCATTCACCTATACAGTAATTGTATAGTTATGTTCCTGGAATATATTCTACATAGGGCATAATTTAAAGGAGCACACATTTTAATGACTGGTAAAGCAGCATGACTGACAGAGTGATGAGGTTGTTTGTGGCAGAAGAAAAAGTGGCATAGTTGTGAGGAATAATATGCGATATGTGGGGAGGTATGTTCTAAAGGTAAGAAGATGTTATTTCATGTTGAAGGTTAATAGTTTTAATATCAAAAATCAGTGGCATGCTCATGAGGATATTTTACCTGATGCTGCAGAGGCATGACCATAGGGTTAGGCATAGGTCTGTCATAAGAAGCCATGGTTGTTTGGTGACAAAGTGTTGTTTGGTTTTGTGCCGGATCTATATATAGAAAAAATTATGAGTGTGTGTTCGACCTGGCATCTTTTGGCGTGGTTTTCCCTCACGTTTTGCTTTCTAATCTCCTGTTTTGACAGTGTGCTAAACTTAATTTTTGCTGCCTTTAGAACTCTTTTTCACTGCTGACCTGTTCTAAGGTGCATGTGCTCTGTGTCTAAAATGCTCTGGCATTTGGTTTCTGCATGAGTGGTATATTTGAATGACTGACAAGTCCCTGGTACCATCCATTACATGTGCCCAGGGCCTGTAATCAAATACCAGTAGTGGGCTGGCTGCATTGATTGTGCCAGTCACATGAGTAGCCCTTCAAACATGGCTCAGGCCTGCCACTGTGGAGCCTGTGTGTGTGCACTTTAAACTGCCATCTCGACCTGACAAGTTAACCTACCAGCCCAACCTAAACCTTCCTTTGCATTACGTATAGGTCACCCCTAGACTAGGCACTGGACAGCCCATTGGCAGGGTGCAGTGTAATTAAAAGGTAGGACGTGTACTTTTCAGCTTTACATGTACTGGTAGTGAAATACTCTTAAATTAGTAATTTACTGCTGCAAGGACTATCTCTCCCATAGGTTAGCACTTGAGCTGTCTTGGAACATTTTACAAGTGTAACTTCCAATTGGAAAAAATAGAAAGAAAGGAAGAGTAAGTTTGATGTCTCTGGACTCACAATTTAAGAACCCATCTTTTAGTGAAGTTGGTTTTTGAATTGCAGGTCTGAAAATGTCACTTTTAGAACTTTGGCATTGTTTTTACTTTCACCATTCTGTGCCTTCTGCCCTGTTTCTGGAATACACATCAGGATTGGCTGACATCTAGGCTTTGCGATTTCCTTTTAGACAGTCACACTCAAAGGGAGCTGAGGTGTGCCACTCACATCCTGATGGCCCATCACCAGGCTGATGTGTCTTCTTGAGCTAGAGTGAGAAGGAGGAGCTGAACCTTACAATTGAGTATGGCTGTGCCTGTCTTCACATACATGTTTGCATACCCCCCCTGTAGTGAATCTGGAGCCATGGCAGGGACGTGTGCACTAAAAAGACCTTTCTTTGAAGTCTTCCTACTTTATAGGCTAAAATGGATATAAGTGCTGGAGCTCTGACACCATATACTCAGAGCGCTTCTGGAACTAAGGACATTCTACCATGAAGAAGACCTGTTGTGCTGCCAGGAGGCACTGCCACTTTGCTGATTCCTTTGGTGTGTTGGCCTGCTGCCTGCTGCTTCTTGCCTGGAAGTGAGACGACTGAAATTGATCTCCAAAGGTTCTCCAAGGGCTTTTTTGGGCTTGCTACCCATTTTGGAAGTCTCAGGGATATCAAAGACTTCACCTGCATCTTGTTACTAACACTTGGGTTCCTCTGCCAAATCCAGACCTGGGCCCTTGGAATTGAGTGCTTTGTGCTGCAATACAAAAAACCAATGCATCGACCTCGAAGCATCGTTTGGAACAAGCACATTTCACTGCAATTTTGTTGCATTGCTGCTGTCTGTACCGTGCCACGAACACCACACGCCGACTGCGGCGCAACAACTGCGACTGCAACCCAGACTTTGCCAGCGCAGTGCATCCGCATCACCGCTGCTGCCCAGGCCTGGACACCGCAATGCAGCAGTCTGCAACGCACAGTCCCAGGATCCCAAGACCACCAGCGGTTCAACATCGATGCATCGCCCAGATGCACATAGCTTCTTGATGCATGTATGACTTTTCATGCGTACTAATGCAACGTATGCCATTACAACGCAGGTATTACTACACAAACTCCATTACAACAAACTACCATTACAATGCAAACTTTTACCACGGTTATGACTTTATCATGCAAGCAATTACAATGCAAAGGCATGCGTGGTAAAGCTATTCACCTGGTAAAAAAAAAATATATATATATATGATATATGTGTGTTTGTGCATATATATATATATATATTCAAAGCACCTCCTTCACGAAAAAAGAGTAGAGGCCTCAATAGGGGACATCAAGGAAGCACTTTATTCAAATGAACCGGCGAATGCATTTCGGCAGTCATTGCCTTCCTCAGCGCCATACGTGTCCATGAGGCTTCCATCCACGCTCACGGTAAGTGTCCTGCTGCCTAAATAAAGCCATGTGACCCAGGCCCCGCCCATGGATACACCAGTAACAGTTCCGTGTGTGGCACCGAACTGCAAACTCCAGAATGCAACAGTTTGTTTCCAGGTGAGTGGCGGGATGTAATTTCCAAATCCAATGGTGTTGCGGGATGCAGGTTAGCGCAGAATGGACCCCAGACACTGTTGGTCAAATGAACGATGCCTCCTTGCGTCCCCAGACCGCTTCAGCCTCGGAGCCCAGGTCTCAGTGTTGGCGGGGGCAACTGTGTCAGTGCACGCCGCCCAGGACGGGGATACATATCTCCGCCAATATATATATATATATATATATATATATATATATATATATATATATATATATATATATATATATATATATATATATATATATATATATATATATATATATATATATATATATATGGGTTGTATATATGTTTATACACACGTATATGTATATACATTTCTTTTTAATATATATTTTTTACCCCATTCCCCCTTAATCCATTAAATTGGCCTTCTCACCAAAAAAAACCAAACCCACCCTGAACCCTAAAATTACCTTTCCCACCCAGAAATCCAAACCCACCCTAACACCTAAAATTACCCTTCCTACCCAAAAACCTAAACCCTAAAATTAACCTTCCCACCCTGAAACCCAAACCCACCCTAAAATTATCCTTCCATCCAAAATCCCAAACCCACCCTAAACCCGAAAATTACCCTTCCCACCCAAAATCTCAAACCCACCCTAAACCCCTAATTTACCCTTCCCACCCAGAAATCCAAACCCACCCTAACACCTAAAATGACCCTTCCTACCCAAAAACCTAAACCCTAAAATTACCCTTCCCACCCTGAAACCCAAACCCACCCTAAAATTATCCTTCCATCCAAAATCCCAAACTCACCCTAAACCCTAAAATTACCCTTCCCATCCAAAATCTCAAACCCACCCTAAACCCCTAAATTACCCTTCCCATCCAAAATCCCAAACCCACCCTAAACCCTAAAATTACCTTTCCCATCCAAAAACCCAAACCCACCCTAAACCCTACAATTATCTTCTGACCCAAAATCCCTAACAAATCCTTTACCATTCATGCCTTCACAGCAAAATTCGTTGAAAAGGCATATACGCTGAAATGGCATACATTTTAATGGCACTCACTAGGAATGTGGTTCCTATTTGGACAGGGTGCACACCTCAGACAACCCGAAACCCAATTTCTAACTGTGAGTGACAAGGCAGAGGGGCACAGCAGGTGGACATTTCTCTCTAGTCTGAGTAATTTTGGGCCATTTTGCAGGATAATATATATTGTGAGATGTATAGAATAATATTGGCAAAGGGCTAGATTTAACCTTTGATAGACCATTCATCAGGGTGGCTGGATGACATTTCATCTGCCACCCTGATGGATTACCATCCTCTAAATTTAGAGATCACCGCTAGTCCACTGCTGATCTCTGTACCTTGATGGGAACCACTATAATAGCGGTTCCTGTCAAGGTTTAAAGAAATTGGCGGACTACTGCCATATGTTTTGATAGTTGTCCACTAAACATTTAAAAAGTTTTGTTTTTTAAATTCAAACTCCCAAAGTGGGAGTCAGTTATTGAACAAAATGCTAATAACTGCCTCACCCAGGAGCTTTTTTTATCTGGAAGTGAGGGGTCATTATTTGATTTGTGTGTCCTGCACCACCAGGATTTAATTGGTGGTGAATGACAGAAAAACAACATCACACCACCCACCCTAAATAGAACGTCCGTTGTCATGCCCTTCCTTCAATGGCCCACAGTTTGTGGGGCTGTCTGAGAAAGCTTTCTGTTGATGAAGCCAATGGGGGAATTTGGTGGCACAAAGATGGCAGCCCTCTTGACCCTAAATAGGGTAAGTAGACATTCAGTTTGGCAAACAGGGTACTCTGTCACATTTGCAACAGAGCACCCCACCTGCCAAACTTTAGATTTGGCTTATAGAGTGGTTTAGGATTGTTGGGACAGTATCCAGTTGGCAAGGTAAATGTAGATTTGTTTGGAGGCCTGGTGAATCTTTTGAATGGGACAGAAGATGGAGTGTAGTATTTGAGAACACCTTGTAATGGGGAACAGGTTAAGTCTATTTACAAATCAGTGCCAATCAGGAATGAGTTGCTAGAATTGAGTGAAAAAGGGTACATTCTTGTGCTGAAAATGAGTCTTTTAGTGATGGGAGGATACAGTCTAGTGGTATGCATCAGTGGTCTGGTGGGAAGACAATGTAATTTATTTGGAGGGAGGTAACATCTAAATCTAGTTGACAAAAGTAGAATTGTAATGATAGACTTTTTTTATTATTATAGTCTAGTGGTAAAGATGTATGACACAGTAACAAGAACATGTTTTCCAGAGGTAAGGCATCATCCTCACATATTGAAGAGGTGTGGCCAGTAAGTGAAAATGTTGGTGCTGAAGTGTAGGGAACATGGCATAGTCAGGATGGGTGAATTTTGATAGAGAAGAGGTGTGAGAAAATATGTTATCTTATGGGGAGGAAGTATGATGAGTTTACAGGAGAGTAATTTGTTATGAAGTGTAGGCTAGATTTGAGAAGTAAGGTAAGTAAAGTAGGGTTCCTTAGTGAGAAGATATAGTGTTGGTGAGAGTGGGTGACCATATTTTGCATGGATTCTAAAGAAAGAAACTATAACCCAGAAGAGACTGTGTGTGGCCTGGATATTACTAGAAGTGGTCTAACAGTGAAGGTATGTGGGCAAACTGCATATAAATGAGGCAGTGTGATCAATTAGTGCCTGAGTTTTGTTTGAGAAGATGCTGTCTAGTGTAAGGAGTATACTTTAGTGGTAAGCCATTTACACTCCAGAAGGCAGTGGCTTTCTGATTGCATGTAGTTGTACTTCTACAGTGAAAATGTATGCTCTACTGTTGAAACATAAACTGTTCACTATGAAGGGACCTCACTGGATCATTTTGCCCATACTGCAAGCTTAGCCATTAGATGACAGTTTAATAGGGAAGTAATAAACGTTATATTCTATGTCTATACAGAACATGAAGCGAAAAGTGAAAGGAGAAAGCAGAAAATGTTTATGCAAGTCTTCAAGGACAGTATTACTTTAAATATACAAGGCCCTAGTTTTCTTTTTTCAAATTCTTACTCCAGGTTAGTCCATATGCTGCAGACGGTGCAGGACAGGTATACAGAAGGATGATTCATCACTCTATCTATCTGTGTAAGTGTCTCGCTTACCCTTGAGGGGTCCGTGAATGCCCAATAAGTGTAGGTACTTACCATTTACTCTTACTCTGTATAGATAAGTCATTATCTTTGCTTTTTTATTTTCCAAAAAGTACAGAAATATGTGGTCTATCTTTTTGATACCCCAGTCTTCTGTCAAAAGTCCTCCTGTGTTCTTTGTTCATGAACCAAAATCATTGTATCTGTTTTACTTTTCGCCACAGACTAGCCAACATGTTTTGTCTCTGGTTAATTATATTCCAGCTGGCTTCCTCAGGGCTAGGACAATAACAAACATAAAACATTTCATTACAATCTGTCTTTCCAATATTGTAACGATAACCTCCACCATGTTCCCTTTGACTAAAAGAAATAGTAAATAGAAGTGAATAAAATAGAACCCAATGGAAGAAGAACTGTGTGACCCGTATACCAAAATAAATTGAGTAAGCTATCCATATTGATAACAAAAATATCCAAGCAGAATAGAAAATTCAAGTACAACAAGGTACTCAAGTGTATTACATCATAGGCGGTTTTTCCTAGTGTGGCAAACTAACGTGATTGAAACTCACAAAACAAGTCTTAAAAGGGGTAAATAAAACAATACAAAGAAATAAAACAAACCTACATTTTAAATTAACACAGCAGTGAGAAAGAAGTGATGCTGTCAGAGCTCACCAGATAATAAATAAATATTCAGGTCACCAACATCTAATTCCAAATTAAATTGGTTGTGTATACACACAAATTAACAATGAACTTAAATTCAAGTGAATAATTTCTATTTATATAAAATCAACATATATACACATAAAATGTTCACAGGAAAAGTAACTGAAATCCCCTTTAATGTTAATACCAAGTGAAGCCAGCACCACATTCAAGGCTCATCTTATATATGCACTGTGAATAAAACTGAAAATTAATCCCAAAAAGAAGACTTTTGCGAAGAAGATAAGTAGTATATTAGGCAGGCCATGAAAGGAAAGAGAAAATACAATTTCTGATTTTCCACAAATTGATACACATATCAAAAGATAGGTAACCAAAGGCCACTTAACACAAAGTCAAACAATCACCAGATTCAAGTTTCATCTTACATATTTGAAGTGGCCAAACAATGTATACATTATTGAGAATACTGAACCTAATGAAAAGGGAAATATAAGTTATAAATCTCCAACAAACTGACAAATTTGCCCACAAGACTACACTATGTAACAGTAGTGAAACTAAGGTCCAGGCAGAATATTAGATAAAAAAAAGCACTTAGAAAAATGGTTCTCATGCATGGTAACAAGTTAAACACCAAATGTAATTACATGAATAATACTATTTCCACTCTTGATGAAAGTATATTGCACCCTACTTTGAATTGTAGTGCAGATAGATAAGCACACCCTAATCCTATCACTTACTAGTAATGAACCAATCATCATTTCCTACTAGGTAAACTACCAATATGTGCTTTATACCAAGCAGGTTAGTCTTACCACTCTCATCAAATGAAAACAGTAACAAACGTACAAGGACAAAAAACTGAAAACAAATCTTGTAATGTGAAGGAACTATTGCTAGATGAGGAATATTTGTGTCTGAAAATGGTCCAACCTATGTACCGATGTTTGTATATTCTTCCTAAATTACATAAAGAGGGTCACTTTCCCCAGGCAGTCCTGTTATCTCTGGAATAGGGAGGCCAACAGAGAGGATTTCACAGTTTGTAGACGTGTTTTTACGGCCATATGTATTGAATTTACCATTGTTCATTAGGGACACCAAAAATGTCTATAATCTTGTATGTGACATTACTTGGGAAGAAGGAATGTTACTCGTTACTCCAAATGTTATATCTTTGTATACTAACATCTTACATGGCTTTAGTTTACAGGCAGTAGACAATTTTCTTAATGGAAGACCTATTAAACTATTGTCACATTCACAAATGAGTTACACATGATTCTTCAAAATATTGTGTTTACATATAATGGACAATGGCAACGTCAAACTTGTGGTGCTGCTATGGGCTCCATATTTCTCATATCTTACACAAACCTATTTCGGATTGGTTTGAGGAGAGACAGGTCTAGGGCACAGGTGGTGCTAAATGGGCAGAATATATACATTATTGGGGGAGATTTATAGACAACATTCTGATTATCTGGACTGCATCTCTCAAGGATTTGTTTGAATGTGATGCATATTTAAACTCTAATACATTTAATATGAGCTTCTCCCTACATTATAATTAGGAGAGTATCCATGTTTTGGATGTGGAATTTTATGGCAGTGTTATGACACTTCAGAGTCAGATGTATAGAAAAGCGAATTTTTGTAATTCAATGTTGCATTCATCTTGTGCACATCCAAGAAGCCAATAAGAAGCCGATTGATGGCTATTCCGTTTGGAGAATGGTGTGAGCTACAAAGAATTGCAGTATAGACAGTAAGTTCCTAAAGAATAATAATAACATTGAGCGGAGATATTTGGAAAGTGGATATGAAAGACAAACAGTTATGATTGTTAGTGCTAAAGCAAAAAACACTAAATAGGAGTGATAAATTAAGAGACACAGCAAATATATATTTGAATACTAAGGATATAATAAGACTAATTACATCGTATGGTTTGGATATCAGCAAACTCAGCAAGATTCTAAATGAACACTAGCCTCTCATCCTAGTACTACTTTTCATAAAGGATGTACATTAAGAAATATCATCAGCCCCAGTTGCCCTGGATCTACAAATATTGTGCCCTGGTGGTCTTCAATAACAAAAGGTTTCTATAAATGTGGCCAATGTCCTATTTGTAGACTACCAAAAGATAAAGTGACATCCTTTTGGTTGTAATAATAGTTAAACTTATGAGATTAAGAGCTACGTTAATTGTGGTACTAACTTTGCGATATATGTTTTGCTGTGTAAATGTCACAAAATATATGTTGGTACTACCATTAGACCATTGCATGTTAGAATTTTGGAACATTTTAGAGCAGTCAATCAAGGAGGCTCGAAATATCCTTTTGCAAGGCATTCTCTTGAATATAAGTTGCAGGACGTTCATTGCAACTTTCAATTTCGTGGTCTAGAAACATGGGAGGTGATAGAGAGTTGAAATTAAGAAGAAAGCAAGCACTTTGGATCATGAAATAGGAAGGCAATTGAAGAAGATCTTAATACTGACAATGAATTGCACTACTTTCTTGGTGATTTGTAGAGAGATTGTAAGTGACACAGTAATTCCTTGACATACAACAATTTGAGGCTTTATTCAATATTTGAAATACCTTTCAATTCTCTTTATGATTCATTGAGTGATTGTGAGTGGCATAGTCATGCCTTGAAATTGAACAATTTGAGACTATATTCAATATTCGAAATATCTCTCAATTCTTTGCCGCTGCATGGTTTTCTAACTGGCAGTTTGTAGGGGATATAATTCTAGCCTTAGTATAAGCATTCGTGGAAAAGATTACTTTTCTCAAAGTATTATTTGCTATGTTTATACATCTGATTTGAAGTTTGAGCTTTAGACGATTTCCACATATATTGTTTGCATAGTTGAACTTTCTTCTGTTTTAGAATTTTATCTTTAGGATTGCACCTGCGATCACTGACCCAAGATGGCTACTCTTGCTCATCGTTTTTGACTGTAGTGTTAGGATTGCACACTTGTTCTCTTTTTTTACATATATTTTGTTAACTTGATCTTTAAAAGGGATCAGCATGAATGATTCTGTGTTTAGTTCGACCTTTTCATCTTGGATTGGCTAAGGATATTCATCATGTATATGATCTTATATGCTCCCATTAAAACCAGGGACCTCCATATATAAACATTATTTAATGTTTTTAAAGATGTAGCCTCACTTTATGTGATATTGTTTTATTGTTGGTGATTTTGATAGTGACTTTCCTAAAGGTACTTGTGAGTTAGAGCTGCTAATAGTGACAATAGTACTTTTAAGGTGCCATAGTATCCTACGAGTATGTACTTCTAAGATGGCAGCCAGTGTAAACAGATTAGTCCTCTTTCTAATGGAGCATTTAAATCACTACAATATGGTGCAGTTTCAGAATGTCACAGCAGTATTGGAGCTAGGGAGTTGTGGGGTACTCTCCCACTTGGCAAGGGTTTTGTTTTCAGTTTGTTTGCCCTTGTACGTTTGTTATTATTTTCATCTGGTCAGAGCAGTAAGACTAACCCACTTGTTATAATGAATACATTTCTGGTTTACCTAGTAGGAAATGACAGTTAGACCATTGCTCGTACGTGATAGGTTTAGGGTATGCTTATCTATATGGACACAATGTCTCCAATTCAAAATTCAGCCTGGGTGCAAACCTCCGCAATGCTTGCGGAGTTTGCAGAATTCAGGAACTCTGCACTATGAGGAAAATTCAGAGTTCCTGATAAATTCTGCGTTGTGCCTCGTGGTGGAATTTCTTTTCGGTTACCTTGCTTGAGCCGGGTTTATGCCCGCAGTGACGAGCGCGATGAGTCTTGCAGGGCGTTCACGAGAACCGGCGAGATTTGTCAGCCACTCCTGAGCGGCTGTGAGACTTACCAGCTGTGCGAGAGTGCTTGCAAGATTTGATACCAGCTAGCGCTGCTTTTTTCTGATGACAGCGAGAGAACGCCAATGACTGCAGCTGCATCCTCGAGCAGATTTTCTCCTCAAGAAGCAGCTAAAGCTACTCGAAAAGACATTATAGAGTTAACATTCTTCTCCAACGGCCCATTCAAGTTGTTTTTTAGTGCGAGGAGCCTTTTTTCAACAAGGGGGAAGTGCCCCAGAGCAGTGGCGGCTGGTGACATTTGAACATGGCGGGGCATAAAAACTTTTGCCGTACTACACTTTCGGCAAGCATGCGATGCAAACGCATCCGAATAACCTCGGGGGGTTCCGGAGAAAATTTTGAAGAAAAGAGGGGATAAATGCAGCATTTTCAAGCAAATTTCACCCTTCTAAGCTAATAACAATAAAACATATGGAGCATGGTAAAGGCCCACCCTCTAGAACCAGGCCTGCAGCAGACCCCCAGCCGGGAGGAGCTGTAAACGCAACTGTTAAACTGATAGAAATTAAAGTAGAGAAAAACTCATGTCTACCAAATGCACAACCTCTCTCCACGTGCATGCAGAACCTTTCCACTCTGCTGCTGACGTGCTCAAGCTAAACCTATGACAAACAAGAGTTGGGCTAGCAATCTGTTACACAGCAACCAGTCCCGACAGTTCAACACATCTTAACATCATTACAGTACAGCAACGGGTCACTTTCACAAACCCAGCACATGTACAGTGCATGCACGGTGCCCTGCACAGTTTAAATCGCGTCTTGCCCCCACACATGCATACAGCACCGTACATGACACAGAGAAACGTGGAGCACATGCAGAAAACTTGGAGATAGCTATGCATCTGTTGTGCACACACAAACATTCTCCCTGCTCAGAATGACCCCCTCGGTAATGGATAGGACCTTTCACAAAACAAGCAGTCAGTGACCGCTCCCTCAACAGTACCATTGAAGAAAAACTGAATGAACGCTGGATAGACCAGGCTTCAACTAAAACTGGAAAAGCAGGCACTTTTAAAGGGTGCTTACACCAGAGCACTGCACGGTGTACTGACCCCTTAAACCAAAGAAAAATGTATTCATGTAAAGTGTTCAGCATATTGCTTTGCAGCCATTTCAGAAAAGTAATAGCTGCAAATGTCATACAACCCGGCCTGTAAAGAAAAATATAAAAACAAGCCTTCACTGAAGAGTCCCCATAAAGAAAAGCGCAGTAAACATCACTTTAACAGAATTTTTTTTTTTTTTTTTTTTTTTTTAAGAGCAGGTTGTCAAATTTCTTCTTAGACAAGCGCTTTTTAGAGAACATTATAATCACTAACATTTGCTGAACTGGCCTTTGAACAAACAAGACCTCTCGTATCCACGCTGCCATGACTCTTCAAGCAGACACAAAACTTACTATAAAATATATCTCATTTCTGCATTACAGAAGCATTTTCATATTAAAAGTGGCTGGGTGAACTGAACTCGGAAATAGGCCATGCCCCGGGCCCGACGTGACAACAAGACCCTGAACGGGCCTATACTAGAAGTAATAAATTGCCGCCTGGGCCTTACCTGGGCTGGTGAACTCAACTGACTGTTAGTTCAGAATCTGACGTCAGCAGGCAGTCAGTCCGGCCTATTCTCTGGCAGCAACAAAAACTAGTGCTGTAAGCGCCAGCAAGCAGTGAGTAGTCCTGACGCAGCAAAAATCCATTCCGACTGCCAGAAACATGCAGAATGCAGACTCGTGCGCGGGAAGCCTTCTGAGGTGGTCGAGTCTGCGCTGACTCTGCTTCCCACCTGCCACACCCTTTCCCAACACGTCACAGGAAGGGGTCCCACCCACGCCCTGTAAGGAGTTGGGAAGGGGTGTGGTGACAAGCTCTCCACTCTCTGATTGACGCGGAGGGTTAGAGATCCCGGGCTTGTATCCAAAACGCCCGGGGCTAACTCTACCTCCACGCCATCAGGGGGTGGAGACAGCGACCTGCAGCTAAGTCTTTGCCGAGCTGATGACATCACAGCCTTCAGGGCTGTGAGGTTCTCAGCCGGCAAAAACACGAAGGCGAGGCTTCTTGAGCAGGGGAGAGAGTGAGACCAGTCAGTCACGTGATGTCCATTAACGGGCGATATCGGGCAGTGGGGAATACAGTTCCCTGCAGCCATGTGTTCAAGTACTGGTGTTAATGCAATTAAGTTAATGGCATTCATTTTTTGGCTGCTGATAAATGGGCAATTTTTATAAATGACTGAGCTACACATCCAGCAAAGTAACGGGAGTGGAGCCCTGACGCCCTCATAGAGAAACCGCCACTGCCCCAGAGACTCAAACAACACCCAGTTCTTGTCCAGCAGGCTCCTGCTTTTTTAATCTCTTGGTAATTTTTGCTTTAAGTTTGGAGCTGGGGGGGCGTGGCCAAGATGGCAGCGTGAGCGGATGGACTGCTCCGAGCTCCCGCCGATGGCCAAACACAGCACCGGCTTTCGGGCCGATTTAGGAACTGGGGAGGTGGAAATATTACCCCCTATCATGGCTGGGTAAAGTAGCGGCGGTCAAAATGACCATTCTTCCCCAGATCTTATATCTATTTTGCACTACCCCCCTCCGACCACCTCCGGGATGGATACAACAAACACAATCAGAATTGGAGCAATTTATATGGAATGGGCGGAAGCCACGTCTAAAACTGCGGCTGGCGACGCTTCCCCCGGAGAGGGGGGACTTGGACTTCCAGATTTGTTGCTCTACTTTCAAGCTGCTCAGCTGCACCTTCTGGTAGAGTGGAGTAGATGGGAGTCTGAGAAGCATTGGCTCTTTTAGGATCAGGCGGTGGCTGGTCGTCCTCTCACAAAAATTCAATTTCTCCGTAAGCAGCACAGACCCCCCCCCCAATCTGTACGCCTCATACATCACTAGAATCCTCATGGAAGTTTGGGACCACACCAATCTTAAACACAAACTCACTACCTTCCCGACCCCACTTGCCCCCTTTAATGGACAACCCTGATTTTACTCGGGGCATGGATTCGGTGGCCTATGCGAGGTGGAGGCCCGCCAGGTGTCGGTACCTCTTCCATCTGTACGCAGCAGAGGGAGTTATCCCCTTCCCTCACTTTCGAGAAGAATATAGGATGCCAGAGTCTGAAAGGCTTCGATATATGCAGGCTTGACACTGGGCACTTAGCGAGCAGGTACATCCTTTGGCTGATAGGCGCCTGCTGCCATATGAGCATTGGCTAATCACACGCAAATCGGACAAAAAACTAATCTCAGATTTATATAGGATGCTGAGGTCAAATATACCCACACATACAGCTACGGTAAGGCACGCTGGGAGAGGGAACTGGGTAGCGCACTCGGTCATAAGGAATGGGAGGGCATATATTATAGAGCAAGGCACTCTGCATATCACATGGGACTTACTGATACTCTTACTAAGATTGTAACCTACTGGTACTGTACCCCTGAGCGGCTGCATGAGATGAACCACACTAGAGAGGTGACATGTTTGCAGGGCTGCGATCAAGTGGGCACACTGGCACACCTGCTCTGGGATTGAGCTCATCTCCATATATTTGGAAGCAAATACTGGATGAGGTAGATGCACATTTTGATACAGAGATTCCACAATTTCCCTCATACATCCTGCTGGGTCTACCAAACCCTTTGACATATCCATTGCGCTCCCGCAGAGGCCGCTTGATTGCAATTGCGCTAGGCTCAGCTCTGCAGAACATACTCATACACTGGCGCACCGCACATGTCCCTACATTCCATGGTTGGCTTCACCGTTTGTGGCTCGTGCTAGGTATGGAGAAGGTTTTGCTGACAATGACGGGGGAAGGATTTTAAGTATGCAGAGCTGTGGCAATCCTTCTCGTACCTGTTAGCTTCGGAATTCCGAGAGGTCACTTGCCCTCAATATCTGCACTTATTGCGCCTCTCAGATATGGAACAACCGCTGACAACTTAGTGGTTGTATGAGTATGAATGAGATAGGTGGTGGACTTGGAACAAGGATGGTGGGTGGGGAAGGGATGGGTGGGGTAGGGGTTAGGTGTTTTCATATTCTTGTGTTTCTTTCTTCTGTCAACTGCTTGCATATACAAAGCTCTTTTAAGCTAGCTTAATCCCACATATGCAGATTGACTTGTCCGTCCCTTGGATCCTTAGATTCTGTGATGCTAACAGATGTGGTAGCTATGTCGGCAAATGGTTTTTTGTGTATGTGCTGCAATTTTTCAATAAAAAGATTTCATCCTAAATTTGGAGCTGGAAGGATCACTCTCTTTGTCTGCAGCATATGTACCATTGGATTTGTTTTGTGATATCTCAAATAAGTTCAAAAACAGTTGTCAAACAATGTTGTTTGTTTGATAGAGGGCCATGTACCAGGATTTAATTGTACTTTTGTTTGATTTTAGAAATGTATTGCGGTGGGTGGCCTGCAGTTTCAGCTGGGGCCTAGTTATTTTTTTTGCATTTAATTTTTCTTCTTTTGCGAAGACAAAATGTTTCACAGTTCAGTACATATGTTTTAATAAATTTGCAATATTAATTTATTTTACTAGGTGGCCTAGTCTGGCAATGGGCCCCCCAGTCAATAGACCCAGTACTAGTCATGGGTGCATGAAACCACTGTTTCTGTGGTGTCTGTTGAAATGAAACATCATTTAGGCCATGGTTGGCATTGGATTACATTTTTAAATGACGAGTTTTTTGGGGTATTTCACTTTTTTTATGCAAAATATTTATAGGTGTCGTAATATAATGCCTTTGGAGGTTGTGTGTTGTTGCGAATTTTACAGCTCAGTTAATTTTCTTTTTTGGCATTGCTGAACTAATGCTGTTTTCTTCAGTGTTATCATGCCTCCCTTGTCTGGCCAGTGGGTGAGTGTGTTTGACATAGGCCACCATTTATCTTTGTTCTTCATGCCACGTGACCAGGGGCCATTTTTTATAGTCAGTGCCCTTTGGCCTGCATGTGTTCTTTATTTTCCAAGCCGCTTTGCATGTTGTTTGACTATGGCCATTTTGTGTAGCCAGTCAGTGCTCTTGCCTTAGGTCTGCATGTGTTCTTTGTTGTGGCCATGCTGTCCTTGCTTTCTGTTGTTTGACCATATGGTCAGTGGCCATTTTATGTAGCCTGCCAGTGTGCTTTTGACATATGCCTTAATGTGTTCTTTGAAGTGGCCATGCCTCCTTGCTGGTTTTTGTTGTTTGACCAAATGGCTAGCAGTCTTTTTGTGTAGCCCGCAAGTGTGATTTTGCCATAGGCTTGCATGTGTTCTTTGTTGTGGCCATGCCTCCTTGCTGGTGTTTTTTGACCATGTGGCCTACCGATATTTTGTATAGCCAGCCAGAGCACTTTTCTCATAGACCTGCATGTGCTCTTTGTTGTGGCCAATTCCTCTTGGTTGCTGTTGTTGGTTAACCATGTGGCCGGCGGCCATTTGTGCAGCCACTCTTTTTCCAGTTTTCAAAGAGAGATTGATAATAGAAGGTTATGCCTTTTTCTATTGGTTCAGTTTTGTACTTTTAACTATCAGTTTAATATTATGCTTGAGGATCATTGTAATATTTATATATTTATTACGTTTGATATGGTATTCTTTTTGCATTTTTCATCTGCACCCCTTGCCTTCCAATGGGGTTCTCACCTAGTACCCCAGCAATTAATTATTGTTGTTCTGTTTTTTTGTTTTTTTTTAATTGACTACAACTTTTTATTTACATTTTTTATTTTAATTGTTCAATTTAATTTTTTTACATACATGTAAAAAAAATGTGAAAGTTTTTTCACCATCCATCCACCACCTACCCTCTATAGGCGCATAGTCGCAAAACAGCATTCATTTTTAAAAGGTTATTTCATTTTCCCCAGGACCCTCTGCCTGCCATAGCTGCACAACACAGACTAGGATTTTTCCACTTTCTCCTGGACCCCCTACCTGCCTTCAGTGCACAACAGCAACATACACTTGCATTATTGTTTAAGGAGTATTCCCTTTTTCCCTGGCCCCCTGCCTGCCACAGATTAGATGCACACCTCCAGCATTCATTTTTTTAAGCATTCTACAATTTCCCCAGCACCTTCCTTAATGTCACAGGTTTCTCCCATAGATGCACCAAAAGCAAACAGTTACATGTGTGTGTTGTTATTCTGAATGGAAATTAAATTGACTTTCTGGTGATGTGGTTTGACTTTAAAATAGAATGGTGGAGCTAATTATTTAGAATAAAAATTATAATTTAAGTAACCACATTAAACTATATTGTCTGTACTAATTCAAACTGCAACAATGCCTCGTTTCACTTAATATTTTTCTTGCTTCTTTGCTTTTAGGGGCACACAAGACATCACTCATAGTGCTGCCAGTCACGTGAGTACTCCAATCTCTTCCGCTTGTGCAGCTAAGTGCCACTGCCCACTGTCAGCTTCAAGATGACCCCTAAGAAAGTTGCTGCCAGGAAAGTGGCCGGTGTGGTGGGATAGGGGGAGCGGGGGGGAGGGAGAGAAACAGATTTCCATCACTGGCTTGCTGACCAGAACCTTTTTGGGCAAACGTATGACTGCAGCATTGGCCTCCGGGGAGCAATCTGGGAGCAGCACTCCTGCATCAACGGCACCACCCCAACCTAAGCCCAAGCCTAAGTCTCTCGGCAAGGCAGCTATTCCAATCATGTTGATTCTGATGAGAGGTGACATTGAATTGGATTTGTCTCTTTCACATAGTAGTGATTGATCTTTTCAGGAAATGGTACAGCAGCCTCAGCCAGCAATGGATCTTACTGTAGGAACAGAACATGAAGTTAGGCCTCCTGCCGAGCAAGAACCTCCTCTTTTACAACTATTGGCTTCCAGATCTCCAGCAAGAAAAAGGAAGGGAACTCCACCATCTTGTCCAAGCCCCCTTCTGATAATCTTGACATGGATTGGACCACAGCTGAGTCCAAGACATGCCAGGAAAGGCCCAGGAAAAGGTACGTTCCTCAAAGCCTTACAATTGTGGAAGGGGTGAGGATGCCTATGAGCCAGTCATCGTGGAAGCTGGCATGGAGGATATTGACATTACCCCTCCTATTCAACCTGCTTCAAGGGATGTGGCAACACCAGGCAGTGGGCCTGCACCAGCTCCCATATTTTCAAGAACCACACTGAGATCTGCATCCACCACTAGCTCTGTAGAATTATGACTGCAGAGAGCCAATCGTCGACATGTCCACATTACTCTAGTTCTTTTGGCATTGGCAATGGTAACAGTAGCCCACAGAAAAGGTAATCCTCCTCATAGTGTTCGTCGAGGTAAGCTTGGTACACACTATGGTACTAGAGGCCAAGTGACCCATTTAAAAAAAAACATGACACACTTTACTGAGAGGTGCAGCGTAATCTACTTTCTGCAGGTGGTGATTGTCAAGATGATGTGGGAGGGGTATCAGCACCAGAGCCTCCGATCATAGTGGGGGGTGTTGGTGGTGAAGAACAGGTTGACATCTTCATGCAAAACAGCCCTGTCCCCAGCAGTGCACCAGTATCACCTGCCTCAGCAACCTTGCAATGGCATACAAGTCAGATAGAGACAACACAGCAACAGCATACAGTAGTGACTGCCCCAAGACGCTCATTGAGTCTACCACCTCCTGGTCCTCTCCAGAAGTCGCCTGCATCAGTGGCACCACCAAGAAAAATAAAAAAATCCTGGTTACTATTGCAAGCATAAATAGGCAGGAAGGTCTTCGAACGCAACCATCCAATGGCACATTTATACAATGGGAAATTGGCTAAAATATTTGTGCTGGACCTCCTGTCTTTTTCTTTTGTGGAAGGAGTGGATTTTCTAGAGTTTGTGGCAGCCATCTGCCCAAAATGAAAGGTTCACAGCAGGACCTCCTTTGCCAAAGTGGCTGTTCCAGTAATCCATCATGATGTGCTAGAATTGGTTGGGAAAACATTGCAGCTGTTCAGACTATCCACCTGATGACAGAAATGTGGACCATTGTCAAGCCACTGATTACACGTGTATCACTGCACACTGGATCTCTTTGGAGGGGGTTAGGAAAGAGCTATCTACAGGTCTCAGTGCTGAATAAACTTGTAAGGTCATTTGACAGCATGCAACAGTAGGCATGTTTGCCATGGAGAAATCCCATACAGCTGCAAACATCTTGGATAGATTTAACAGCAAGGTCTTTGAATGGCTCCAACCCAGAGGTCACAGAATTGGGTTCATTGCCATGGACAATGACAGTAATATAGTTAAGGCCAAGACAGATGGTTATTTTAGGGTCCTGTGTTTGGCACATTGCATCAACATAATTATGCAGGACTTTCTAAAAAAGGAAGACCTGATCATCAACTTACTGACCATCTGCAGTCAAATCTGCACTCATTACAGCCATTCTCTTAAATCATGGAAGCAGCTCAGGATAATTCAGAGTGCAAATAGAGGACCAGTTAAAGCTCTTGTACAGGAGGTTCCAACATGTTGGAACTCAACCTGTTACATGTTACAGCACCTGTTTCAGCAGTACAAACCGATTAATGAGTTTGTCATTCAAAGAGGAGGGGTTGTAACTAAAAGCATGATCATTGGGATGGACAAATGGAAACTAGTCAAATTCCGGACAGAGATGCTACTCACTTTTGAGGTTTTCACATGAGAAGTCAGCAAGTAGGATAGTACGATGGGCCAAGCTATCCAGTTGTTGTATCTCCTAAAGGAGCAGTTAGAAAACACTTCTGACTTACAGCTGTGGGCAATGAATACAAAGATATGTATACCTTTATTAAGAGCTTAATCATTCGTTTGACTGAGAATACAATAATGCAGAGAGACATAATGCCACTGCCAGGGCAGCTGCCAGTATGGGGAGAGGTGGGGCTGTACATAAAATCCAGTGCAACCACCTCCACCTCTGAGTAAATGGCAGGGGGCTGCACCCTTGGTGGTGCTTACAACCACAAGATTTGCAGCTAGCAGTTGCCCTGGCACCTCCACTCCCTCACTTGCCCTACTCTGACATGGTGCTGGGTGGTACAAAAAAACTAAAAGAAGAAATAGGAGAAGGGAGAAAGGAAAACTAATAAAGACTTAAAGGGAAAAACAAAAAAAGTACAAAAAGTACAAAAAGTCACAAAAAACTGAAATAAATGACAAAAACGTAAAATACATAAACAAAAAAACACCCACTGATACAATAAAGGAAAATGAGGAGTAGGTGAGTCAGATAATGGGAGGATTGAAAATATTAAAGGTAGATTGAAAAACAGGCCCAGCACCATGCACAGAACCGAAAACAAAATGGCCATGCGTATGCGAACCGTGTGGTGCTGTTCCCACGGTATCGAGTGCAAGAACACAAGTTGTGCTGCCGAATGTCAAAACATGTGTTTGTCTAAATGGGGAGTTATTTGGTTTAGGGCCTGGTGGCTGGGATCAATAGATAATATGTCTAAATGTTTCCCCTTGTATGTTGGTGTTTTTTACCGGAAAAACACCTCACTTTCGTTTCCCACATGGTCAATGAATGATCAGTGTTATGTTTCTAAAATTATACCAAGTTGCACACCCTATATTCGTATATTCATGTGTTCCCAAAAGATAAAGTGTAAGGCAGGTGATCGTGTTGTAGGGTTTGATTTTTTTTTCTTTTTTCAGAAATTGTGATCAAAACTATTGACAAACATTTCTCTCTTATAAAGTCAAAACGTAGCACAAACAGGCACATTGAGCAGCTCCGCCCACCTACGTAATTCTGCGAAGTCTTTTTGGTCCGCTTCGTGGAATCCCAAGTAGCAGAACGCTGTGAGCTCTGCCCAGGCCTATTCAAAATAAGGTTACTATATACTTTTATGAAGACTGCTAAATAGTGTTATTCATGTCATTATGTTTTGTGTTTAACTTGTTACCGTGTATGATAACCATTATTCTCAGCACTTTTCTTTATCTAATATTCTCCTTTACTGTGTAAATTTCAGGCATTGGAACTTTGTTTCACAGCTATTATATAGTATAGTCTTGTAAACATATTTATCAGTTTATTGGCAATTTATAACTTTAATTTTCCCTTTTCTTTAGGTGCAATATACTCAACAATTTATAGATTGTTTGGCTACTTCGAATATGTTAGATGAGCCTTGAATCTGATGATAGTTTGACTTGGTGTTAAGTGGCCATATGGTTACATGTCTTGTGATATGTTTATCAGCTTGTTGGATATTAGAAATGTTGTTTTCTCTTTCCTTTCATGTCTAATATACTATTTGGCTACTTTGCATAAATCTTCTTTTCGGGTTTAACTTTCCATTTCATTCAAATTACACATATAACGTGAACCTTAGTGGGGCGTGTTGGCTTCCCTTGTTGTTAATGGGCTTTTGGTTACTTGTCCCGTGAACATTTTATGTTTATATATGTTGAATATATATATATATATATATATATATATATATATATATATATATATATATATATATATATATATATATATATATATATATATATATAAAATATGTAATTGCAATTGTTTTTCCCCTTATGATGTATTCTGATCTCATATCCCATTTCCTGTTTCTTCATCCCTCCTCCCTCCCCTCCCCTCCTGATTTCTCTTTCTCTTAAATAAAATCAAACTTAAAAAAAAAAAAAAAAAATTACGTTTGTTGTTAATTTACAATGTATAAATATCAAATCGCTTTTGCAATTAGATGTTGGTGATCTGAATTTTATTTGTTAGCAGGATACCCTTCTTTTCCACTACTTTGTTGATTTAAAATGTAGGTTTCTTTTATTTCTTCGTATTCTTCTGTTTACCCTTTTAAAGACTTGTTTTGTGGATGTCAATTGTTTTGGTTTGCCATACTAGGAAATACTACCTATGCTGTAATACACTTGGATACCCTGTTTTACTTTTATTTTCTATTATGCTTGAATATTTTTGTTATCAATCTGCATTGCTTACTCAATTAATTTACGTATGTGGGACTCACTGTTCCTTTTCCATTTGATTCTCTAATATTCACTTCTGTGTATTATTTCTTTTAGTCACAGGGAATATGGTGGAGGTTATCCTTGTATTATTTGGAAGGTAGATTGAATGGTAATGTTTATGTTTGTTACTGTTCTAGCCCTGAGGATGTCAGCTGGTAAACAATTACCCAGAGGCGAAACACGTGTTGGCTAGTCTGTGGCAAAAAGTACAACATAGATACGATGAATTTGGTTAATGAATAAATATCACAAGAAGAATGTTTCACAGAAGAGTGGTATATTTATTTGTGTCAGAGTGTTCAGGTATTGACCTTATTTTCCATGAAATTGGTCTTTCATGAAGCAAATGTGGTTGTTTTCCTTCCCTTTGAGCATTCAATCGTTAATTTTGTATTGACTGTATTATCTTTTATTGTTACTTTTCACACTAGGCATTTGTGTGTGCCGTATCTACCCATCAATCATTTTCGTTATATTATCTATTAGAGTGGTTCCCAAACTTTCGACTTCCGAGGATGTCCATTGAGTCACTAGTGGAAGACTGGAGACCCCCAAGCAATTGGTACTATTTATATTTCAAACATTAAAACAGTAATTTGCAAAAACTACACAAACAAGTGCACATCGAACAAAAACTCAAATTACTAAAGATTTTATTTTTTTATATTGAAAGAATTAGCAAACATCGAAAACCTTTGATTGGAAGGTTGGTGCTGCATCTCAGCGACTACCTTTTCAATGTTCAGTTTCATTTTGTGGTACAAGGCTCCTGCTCCTGCCAGGGCCAGATTGGAAACCCAAAGCAGCCCTGGCAAATGTTGTCAGACCAGTCCCTGTACGATGCACTCCAAGTGCAGCAAGTGAGCTTGACCACTAAAAAGGGGGATTTAGGGTGCTCTCCTCCCAAGAGAATTAGGGGAAAACTGTGCATTCTACAACACATTTGTCATCATACATTGAATTGTATTAGGTTTTAAAGTATAGTAAATCATGACCTTGCTGTGCACCAGGCTACGACAATCTTTGCTGAGGCTCTTAAGTGATTCCCTCACTATTACCCTCCAACAGTGCCCCTTAGCTCTCCATAGCCCCTCTGACAAGTGTATTTCATTGGTTTTGTAGCACCTCTCAATACAGTGTGGGGTGTAAGAGCACTTTACAGCATACAAATGAATCATACGTCTGTAAATCAGTCTATAGAAATCGTTACATAAGGTAAAGGGAACTACAAGCTGTAGGATTCACATTTCATCCATACTGGTAGGCAGTTTTTAAGAGTGCTTGGTCTGGGGAAGCACAAACTCAGGATTCAGAACATAACACAGTGGTTAGCATTGACTTTAATAATAAGAATGTATTTCTACTCAAACAAACCTTTTTAGCAGCCTCAGGATAATGAAACACAGAAAAAACATAACTTACTAACTTGTACCATGCAGTTTGCATACAGCTCTTTGATGGCAGTTCATAGTTCACTAGATTACGATTGTAACTTATGAACTGCATATTAATAACAGAATCTCTCTGTCTAAAGCAGTAACACACAGAGCTATGCACAAATAATATTGTTTTTGTAAATGCAAGGTACACGTTCTTTGCGACAGGCGTATTAACCCTCTGTGTTACCTTAGATGAGACAAAGTTGTCACTGGACAAAACTGACATCTCTTTCCCACAGGTACATTATTCACCAGAGTTATCTTGCCACTTTTATTGTTGCCTGAAAACTGCTGATTATACAAGGAACCTTGCAGTGCTTTTAAAACTGCTGCCTGTGGACCCCCTGGAAATGTGTCAGGGACCCCTGGGGGTCTGCAGACCACAGCTTGGGAACCACTGATCTATTAGATAGACAACATGACTCCTGCATGGATGGCACGGGTTCATGACCAACCAAAGAGCAGTATTCAAAACCCTCTTCCTTGTGCACTAGGTCATGCATCACAGCAAGCTAGAAGCTCTCTGGACACTCAGTACCTCACAAGAACCACTCCGGATAGAATTTTATCCTTTGGTCCCATAACAGCCTTTGCGAAATATCACAAAATGGTTATTGTGATGGGCATATGCATTAAATCCATGTTATGCAATCCCTATTTCAACATATTCCTTTAACTTTAGCTACATTCAACATATATTTATCTATCCCACTTTTTCTATGTATAGAACAAAATAAAACATTCACAACATTACTCTTGGTGTCAAATTTCCAAACTATGGCAGAAAAAGTGATTATGAGAATCGCTCTGTATATGTCAGTCTCAAACGATCTAGCACAGTACACTGGCTACCTACTGAGAAACGAATCTCCTTCAAGACACAATGCATGTGCATACGGATACTGTGGATGACTCCCCTTTTATAATGGATATAAGGCTAAGCACCATCCATTTCCCAGTGTGCGATTTGCACTGAGTTGCAGAGAGCATGTTGACTCTGCCAAGGAATGTTAAAATGAGATCAGGCAGCCCTCCTTCTCCTATGCTGTATCTGTGCTATGAAACGACCTACTTGGTCATCTTCGACTAAGGGAGAGTCCTTTGACCTTCAGAAAGTTACTCAAGATGCACTTATTTACAATATACATCTAATTTTTATCTGTCTTAGTACAAAGACACCTTCTTGATATACACCTTCTTGATATTTGCAAGCTCTATAATATCTATTAACGTAACATAACATTCCTAAAATAGTGTATATAGAGACAGGCCCCTTCATTCCTTAGTTGAAGTGTTACATTGCAGAACAAAGGCATAGTAAAGGCTGTGTAAATACAAACTGCCATTAGAGACAAGGATTCCTCTGTGGTGATTTGGAAGCATACCATTATATACCCAATGCTTCTGCTTCCCCCCTTTCATTCAAGGATATCATCTCCAGAGTCATTCCCAAACCTGTTCTTGGCTTGTCAAAACATACAATTTTAATTAAAATACTGTAGTAGTTGCTTTTGTGTCTGATGGGTAAGACTTAAGTTTCCTTTGACTCTCAATGTGTACTCTTTCGCGTATCCCAAGTACTTGTGCAGCACACTTTATTATGAAGCGGACAATCGCTAAGCTCTGCTGTGATCATCTTCCTGAACATTCAACACTGGGTTTTTCGAGGACTACACTAAGAAATGTGCTCAGGTTGCTCGGAGGTCTAATGCATCCACAACAGGAATCTCTGTTGAACTATATGATCACGGGTTCAAATCCCAGTAGCCTGTCTTCCGTCCAAGATCATTTAACATTAGGATCATTCAGTTGGGTAACAACACACATCTGTTGTTCAGCACCAAGATACTAATCTGGGTGAACCTGTACCTTAGAATCAGACAATATGTTACTTTATGATAGAAAAGTAATTTGTGTTTTTTGTAGTTCATTTTGTTACTTCAGGCAGATTATTTAAGGAAGGGGTTTTGCCCCACATTCCTAAATAGTCATTACAAGCATCAGTTTATCAGTATGACAGGTGTAGTGGAAGTGGAATTGTATGACCTTTGACCCCCTAACAACCCCTTCAGCCCCCCCACTCCCCCCCGACACACAAGATTGATGAGATGATCCATCTACTCACCTTTAGGCCCTCATAGGATTCTCCGAGCACTCTTCTCTTTCTGATCTTGTCACTGCCTTTCTGATCCCTCTAACCATGGGTAGAAAGGACAGGGTCAGAGGTGCCGAAAGTCAAGCTAAGGGAAGAAACTGCTACTCCTTTGCTTATTTACCTTAAACTGCAAGTGCAACGTAGAGACAAAGCAGAAAATCCAAATGTAGCGGTTTAGAGATGTTGTTAAAATTTTGCTGAAACCCTCATTGTCTTTTCGTTTTACAATATAAATATTTTTCTTGTGAAGTCTTCTCTTCTGGCACGATTCTCAACCAAAATGGAGGTGTTCTTCGCACGTCCATGCAATGCTATTGTGTAAAATTAAAAGAGCAAGGAAGTGGGGAAAGGCATTAAAATTGTTGCGAATACCCACAAAGTTGTAGCCTCTGGCCTGTTCTCACATGATATCGTGGACCACTCCCTCGACACTCTCTGGAAACACTCATTAGGTGCCACTGCAGAAACATGTGCATTCTTAGCAGAACATCCACACAGGTACGTAATGTATACTAAAATAGGGCTATACTGGCTTTGTGACTTTAGAATGAAATCTTATGTGTAATTTCGACTTTGATTTGGATATAAAGTCAATAGAATTTTGAATTTCATTTGAGTGTCCAAAGTTAAGCACCATAGTTAGTTGCAGATACTAAGAGATTTAAAGCTTTCTTTCTGGGTTCCAAGATTATTCGAGATGCTGTACTTTGTGGGCAAAACTTGACTAAGAAGTCACACAACGCAGTGCAGCAACTAAAGCAGCTGCCCTGCGTTGCATGAAAAGGAGAGTGCATAACAGTGGGTCTGATGGTGGTGCTGTTCTCCTCTCTCCCTGCTCTGGTGTACTTTTGTCAAAGATGAGCCAATGCAAGGGTGTCTGCATTGTTTAAAGCATAGATTTGGCTTGACTCTCTTATCGTTGCCTGAAAACTGTTGAATATACAAGAAACTTTGTAGTGCTTTTAAAACTGCTGCCTGTGGACCCCTGGAAATGTGTCAGGGACCCCTGGGGGTCTGCGGACCACAGCTTTGGAACCGCTGATCTATTAGATAGACAACATTACTCCTGCCTGGATGGCACTGGTTCACGACCAACCAAAGAGCAGTATTCAAAACCCTCTTCCTTGAGCACTAGGTCATGCATGAACAGGTGCCTGGTCATCTTGTCAATCTACTGCTTCACTACCATCCAAATACATGTGAAAGGCATCACAGAAAGCTCGAAGCTCTCTGGCCACCTAGCAAGATACATATGATTTGGAAACACTCAGTACCTCACAAGAACCACTCTGCATACAATTTTCTCCTTTGGTCTCATAACAGCCTTTGCGAAATATCACAAAATGGTTATTGTGATGGGCATATGCATTAAATCCATGTTATGCAATCCCTATTTCAACATATTCCTTTAACTTTAGCTACATTCAACAGATATTTATCTATCCCACTTTTTCTATGTATAGAACAAAAGAAAGTATTCGCAACATTACTCTTGGTGTCAAATTACCAAACTATGGCAGAAAAAGTGATTATAAGAATTGCTCTTTATATTTCAGTCTCAAACGATCTAGCACAGTTACACTCGCTATCTACTGAGAAACGAATCTCCTTCAAGACACGACGCATGTGCATAAGGATACTGTGGATGACTCCCCTTTTATAATGGATATAATCACCATCCATTTCCCAGTGTGCGATTTGCACTGAGTTGCATGGAGCATGTTGACTCTGCCAAGGAATGTTAAAATGAGATCAGGCAGCCCTCCTTTTCCCATGCTGTATCTGTGCTGTGAAATACCCTACTTGGTCATCTACGACTAAGGGAGAGTCCTTTGACCTTCAGAAAGTTACTCAAGATGCACTTATTTACAATATACATCTGAGTTTTATCTGTCTTAGTACAAAGACACCTTCTTGATATTTGCATGCTCTATAATATCTATTAACATAACATAACATTCCTAAAATAGTGTATATATAGACAGGCCCCTTCATTTCCTTAGTTGAGGTGTTACATTGCAGAACAAAGGCATAGTAAAGGCTGTGTAAATACAAACTGCCATTAGAGACAAGGATTCCTCTGTTGTGATTTGGAAGCATACCATTATATACCCAATGCTTCTGCTTCCCCCTTTCATCAAGGACATAATCTCCAGAGACATTCCCAAACCTGTTCTTGGCTTGTCAAAACATACAATTTTAATTAAAATACTGTAGTAGTTGCTTTTGTGTCTGACGGTTAAGACTTAAGTTTCCTTTGACTCTCAATGTGTAGTCTTTCGCGTATCCCAAGTACTTGTGCAGCACACTTTATTATGAAGCTGACAATCGCTAAGCTCTGCTGTGATCAGCTTCCTGAACATTCAACACTGGGTTTTTCGGGGACTACACTGAGAAATGTACTCTGGTTGCTCGGAGGTCTAATGCATCCACCACAGGAATCTCTGTTGAACTACATGAACACAGGTTCAAATCCCAGTGGCCTTTCATCCTTCCAAGATGATTTAAAATTAGGATCATTCGGTTGGGTAATAGCACACATCCAGCCGCGGTTGGTAGTAGAGTACCTGCCGGGGCGGTGACTTGGGGAGGGGCAGGGTGGGCGTTAGTAATGTATGGATAATGGATGTTTGCAGGTAAGTAAACATATAAATAAACCAAACAAATTTCGTTGCGTGCACTGCATTACATTTGGGGATGCAATGCACACAACGAAATTCGTTTGATTTACTTATATGTTCACTTACCTGCAAACATCCATTTTCCATACATTACTAACCCCCACCCTGCCCCTCCTCCTCCCCACGTCACCACCCCGGCAGATACTCCCCTACCGACCGCGGCTGCACACATCTGTTGTTCAGCACAAAGATACTAATCTGGGTGAACCTGTACCTTAGAATCAGACATTATGTTACTTTATGATAGAAAAGTAATACATGTATGTGTGTCGTTCATTTTGTTTCTTCAGGCAGATTATTTCAGGAAGGGTTTTTGCCCCACATCCCTAAATAGGCATTACAAGCATCAATTTATCTGTATGACATGTGGAAGTGAAATTGTATAACCTTTGACCCCCTAACAACCCCCTCAGCCCCCCCGACATACAAGAATGATGAGATGATCCATCTATTCACCTTCAGGCCCTCATAGGGTTCTCTGAGCACTCTTCTCTTTCTGATCTTGTCACTGCCTTTCTGATCCCTCTAACCATGGGTAGAAAGGACAGGGTCAGAGGTGCCGAAAGTCAAGCTAAGGGAAGAAACTGCTGCTCCTTTGCTTATTTACCTTACACTGCAAGTGCAACGTAGAGGCAAAGCAGAAAATCCAGATGTAGCGGTTTAGAGATGTTGTTAAAATTTTGCTGAAACCCTCATTTTCTTTTCCTTTTACAATATAAATTGTTTTCTTGTGAAGTCTTCTCTTCTTGCACAATTCTCAACCAAAATGGAGGTGTTCTTCGCACGTCCATGCAATGCTATTGTGTAAAATTAAAAGAGCAAGGAAGTGGGGAAAGGCTTTAGAATTGTTGTGAATACCCACAAAGTTGTAGCCCCTGGCCTGTTCTCACATGATATCGTGGACCACTCCCTTGACACTCTCTGGAAACACTCATTGGGTGCCACTGCAGAAACATGTGCATTCTTAGCGGAACATCCACACAGGTACGTAATGTATACTCAAATAGGGCTATACTGGCTTTGTGACTTTAGAATGAAATCTTATGTGTAATTTCGACTTTGATTTGGATATGAAGTCAATAGAATTTTGAATTTCATTTGAGTGTCCAAAGTTAAGCACCATAGTTAGTTGCAGATACTAAGATATTGAAGCTTTCTTTCTGGGTTCCAAGATTATTCGAGATGCTGTACTTTGTGGGCCAAACTTGACTAAGAAGTCGCACAACGCAGTGCAGCAACTAAAGCAGCTGCACTGCGTTGCTTGAAAAGGAGAGTGCATAACAGTGGTTCTGATGGTGGTGCTGTTCTCCTCTCTCCCTGCTCTGGTGTACTTTTGTCAACCATGTGCCAATGCAAGAGTATCTGCATTGTTTAAAGCATAGATTTTGCACTGGAAGCTATCCCTTCCACTATGAAAACATTTCTCCTCTCATTGCGCCTGCCTCAAGGAGGTGTAGGATTTTGGAGCAAATCCCGGTCTACGATTCTTTGCAGATAGAGATTTATGTATTTGCGTCAAAATCCATGGGTTGTTGCATGGAAACGCCCATGCACTACCCATTGAATAACCAATTCATGTGAAGTAATGTAAGGCAGCACATTGTACAACCTTGCATTACCTTGGGATACTATTTGACACAAGTCCAGATTTGAGTTGGTTAGTAAATCCCATCTTAAAACTATGTGTCGGGTTTGCATAACAAAAGTAACACAAATCCGATGCAGAGCATTATTAAATCTGGGCCTGGGTCTTTTGAAGGCGCCTTAACCATTTTGGGTAACATTGGATGTGTGGGTTTCATATAATCAATCTTCAGTTTCACTGCGGATAAGTCCATAAATTTGCATAGGTTATATTGGCTCAGTGGTCTGACTCTCTTTAATTGTTATAGGATTTTATTGACCGGCATATGCTGCTCATTACCAAGCTGCACGTACAGTATGGCTCACACCTAACTACCTTTAATATTATCAAATGTAAACATTTTCAGTGGATATTTATGAATTACTTCAATTACCATGACATTTTCCACCACATCAAGACGTAGATATACTTCGCTAAACGCAGGATAAACTTGTACAGAGGCTCCTTATACAGGTGTAGCGCAAATTAAAAGCACACATTTCCACTTATCTTTAACTTTTGTTTTCTTATCCATTATTATTTTCCTGACATGGCACCACTTCCTGGCAAATGCAATAAGCACTGGTACACTTCACCACACTTTTCGTACAGTTTTCATTAGAATGTATTAAAAATGAGTATATGTATATATATTGCATATTTTCAGTCATTCAGCATTGCCATGGGTGAATTTATGAAATATATATATATTTACAATTATGTAATTAACATGTTGGATCAGACAAAAGCAACTGAATACACCCAGGATTCTTACTGAGTAACTGGGGTGCATTAAGGATTGAAACAACATGAGCATAACTGGAAAAACTCTGTCTTCTTTCTAACTTGAACTAGTCATGAGAGGTGTAATGTTACGTCTACTCTGGTAGTAAATTGTCTTTTTCAGTGAATAAGTCACACTTAGGCCTTGAAATGGAGGTAATGTTGGCATACCTACACCAAATGTTATTCTTAAAAGTTGAATCTGAGGCAGCAGGTGTGATTGATGTGTGAAAATGTTACACAAGGAATACATACAGAGTACACACATCATTTTCGAATGTGCATGCAAAGCTTAAACACACTCATGGCAATGCTAACTGAATGGCTGTGAATATGCAATATATATATACATATACTCATTTTTAACACATTCTAATGAAAATGTACGAAAAGTGTGGTGAAGTGTACCAGTCCTTATCGTACTTGGCAGGAAATGGTGCCATGTCAGGTAAATAATAATGGCTGATAAAACAAAAGTTAAGTGGAAATTCTTTTAAAATGTTTGCTTTTAACGTATGCTACACCTGTTTAAGGAGCAATTGTACAAGTTTTTGTCCTGTGTTTTGAAAATTTTATCTTCTTCTTAATGTAATAAAAAAATGACATGGTAAGTGAAGTCATTCATAGATAACCATGGAGAATGTTTACGTATGATAATGTTAAAGGTACTCAGATGTTACCCATACTGTTCTCACAGCTTGTTAATGAGGAACGTGTGCCTGTCATTAACATGTTATAATAAGAATAATAACAATCATTATCGTTCTCAGTAGGATTACTTTTATTATTATTATTTTAGTAGTTATTGATACACTGCCATTGTTATTGTAAGAACTACAATTAACAACAACATATATGATAATACTATTAATATGTAATACTCATTAAGCTGTATTGTGTCAATTATTTCTGGGTAATGGGATCTGGAGGCAAGACGTGACCTTCTCCTGAAGGGTGGTCTATGTGGGAACACATACTGGCTACTGGTAATTAAGTGAAATCTTGTGCAGAATAAGTGTGTATTTAAAAAATGTGAACACAACACATTGATGAAGAAACACTATGATTAAAGAGTTTTTCAAGTCACCATTGGTACTATGATCATGTGTAGATAACATTTTTTCTATTAAAACACCTGTCTGAAATATAAAGATAGGTGAGTGAAGCTGGTTGTTGTAATTGTTTGTAGAAAAGTATCAAATATAGTATATTTCTCATAGTTTTCCCTAAAATGTGACCATCTTTTTAGAAGTTCTGGAGACTGGGCTGAATCCAAAAAGCTTTCTCCCATGTATCAGTGTGATGTATTCCTCAAACTTCAAGAGTGAGTAAGTCTAAGGCTAGATTAAGCCATATCTAATAAGAAGATGAATCCTAGCTTCAGCCATAAATACTCTACCCCTCTATTTTGATGATTCTAAGGGGACGGAAGGAAAATCTCTTTCCATTTAAACCTGGGGAAATAAGAATCAGGACATCCACTCCTTTTGGGAAGAACATTTTATTGCTAAGCATATCCTTGAACGAAAATGCAAATAGGAAAAATAGGAAAAGGGGGAAAAAAGAAAATAAGAGAGAAATAGCAGTAATATCACAAAAGATAAATGAAATTTGTCGAGGTTTCTGTCCAGAGAGTACCTGGACTAATGTTCCAGCTTACACAGAATAATGATGCATGTGTTCCCAAAATGTGTTCAATAGAGAAATACACAAAAGAAATTAACAGAAACAGTTTATTTTGTCCTCAAATGTAAAAAATAAATAAAAGTAAAAGAAGAAAGCAGAAAATCATTTCACAAGACTCCAAGACTTCAAGAACAGCAATCTTTTACAGACATCAAGATATAGTCAACTTCATATATTTCCCGGCCAATTAAATTTTCTAAGTTCATCTTTTTATTGTCTCAAAACCCAATCTGCTTTTTTTGCTGAAGTTAGAGGGTGTTACCATTAAAAGAAACCCTCCATATATTTCTGTTCAAAAAGAACCATTTGTCTGATAGCCTTTCTCCCCAAATTTCAAACACTCACTTTTTACTGAAAAGGCCGTTTTTATGATTTAAATGTAATTCCTTGGCATTTGATGACAGTTCTCAAAAACCAAATTTTCCATGCGACTCAGACTCACCATCAGGTGTAGATTCCTAAATCTAAACAGCTGATATTTTTTGTATCCATTATTTGTTTTCACTTTACAAAAAATGAAATTGTACATTTCTGATATCCCAGAGTCCTTCGTACCATTTAGATTTTTCACTGTTAGCAGTAACACTATATATCCTTCTTTGACTTTGTACATTACAAGACTCGGCCTGTCAATATGGAGGTCAATTTTCTGCACCGTTGAGTCAGCTCATACACAAATATTGGAACAAAGAAAATAAACTCAAAATACTAATCAGCAGCAGTACTACCAGAATTATTTTTTTTTAAATGCAAACTTTCATTTTTGGGCTCTCTTTGTATGTGATCTGACAAAACTTTCTCGATTTTATACACAATATAATTTCTTTAAGTAAACAATATACACTGTTTATTGAGGACCCATTTCGTCAATTGACAGACTTAAGATATTTCTTAGGTATTATAGGTAGGACCATAGTTTTTCAAGATAGGGCATTAACATTTTCCAAAGGAACAGCTCCACGTTTGCATCTCAGTCTGTTTAGGTGGTAGTTGTTAAGCAGAAGGGTTTTTTGAAATGCTGTGTGGTATTTTGAAGACTCTTCAGAAATGTAGTACAGTTCTCTAAAATGAGGCGCTTTGCAAATGCTTTGGTTTAGTTTTTATCCTAACAATGTTGTTGAAAAATATATTCAGGTAGGACTGCTGCTTTCAAACCAGTATGTACAAATTGTGATTTTGCTGGTAATGACACCAGTGAATAAAAATATGTAAGAAAATATGTAAACAAAGTCCAGGAAGTGTGTATTTTTTCAGTTTTACATATGCTCTTTGACACAGAGAACTGTGACATTTCGAAACCTGACACTTTCACATTTAAAGGTTTTTTGTTAATTTTCACAAAAACGTCATTCCACCATTGAGATGCGTTGCCAAGGTTCCATTCCTGGTCATTCATCAAACATACAATCCCATGATAAATATATCTGCATATATATATCTATTTATATATATATATATATCATACTATTAATAAACTTTTTTTCTTTCATTTCATTTTGTCACAGCAGCTTAAATTTTGGTGATTAAAAAAAGGGGGAGGGGGTCGAAGAAAGTGTGTCCGGACAGATTACAAATTAAAAAAATACACATGGAAAAATGTACTGAAAAACCCAAGTATATATATATTTTAATGAAATGTTTGGCTTCTGTGACACTGGTGGGTTTGTTGCATGGTTAATTCCCTACTTGAGTTTTTCCAGTTTCCGTAACCCAACTGATTTGCAATTCGTTATTTTCATGCAAGCACTAAAGTCACAAAACCAGAAACCCCAAGAAAATAGGGGTATTTATCTCCCCCCTTCTGTTTTTTTTCCTACCAATCCATTGCCACTGTTTTTGGCTGCGTTAATGCATAGCAATGTCATCAATATAGCCAATAGCCCTGATCAGACAGACCGAAAGAGCCTGCTGTGAGAGTTTTACGCTGTGTTTCTGGACCAGCCTCTCCCTCACCCACTGATCCGTTCCCAAAGAGATGTCTTTTTTATCTTGTTATTCAGAAAAAAAAATATTTATCCCTAAATAACCCATTTATAACCTGATATGTAAAGAAAACATAACCATGAATTTCGCAATATGGCAACAGTCTATTGTCGGAAATATTACATCTCATTCTTTTGTCCACTCCTCATTTCCACCACACCCAAAAAGAAAGGCCATTAACTTATTTTGTTTGTCTTGTTTCTCTCTCAACCAGAAGAACTCCAAGATCAATACGGCTGGGCGCGCCCCAGATTTCTTTCCTACACTTTGTCCATTTGTTCGTGTTTTTTTTTCAAATTTTGTTTTGCCATTGAATCTGGAAACCAGGAAAACAGTATCCATACAGTCAAACGACCACACGAAACATTGTTTATATAGTTTTTTTCAGTTGATGTTATATAAGTTTTTGTATTTTTGCAGACACTCTGCTCGGCATCACCGAGGTCTCCTGTTGTACCACGACGATGGAGATGATGGAAATATTAGGTACGCTGAGTGGAAACTACTGTTGAGCCTTCTAGGAGAGAAAGCAGTTTAAGTGTGCTTTTTATATTACAGTAGGCAAAAGTTTCCACTCTCGGGAGTGGCTGGAAACATCCCAGTTGGGGGCTGTAGTTTGTCCTTCACCTACCCCTCCCCATTGGCTGCAGCTCCTGAACACACCTTCCAACAGTTCTGACGTTGAGTCTCAGTCTCACAGGTATGCAGGAGCTCACACAGAAATAGTATTTTCTTTTTTTTTTTACACATAATACTCTTTGTCCTTGTTTTTCTGTTTCTTGTGGCCGCTCTTGGCGCCCTGCTGCTTCTCCTTGACCAGCGCGCCATTGCTCTGCGCCGAGTTGCTGATGTAATTGCGCGTCTCGTCCACCTGATAGGAGCCCTCGTCTCTGTTCCTGTACTTGTACATGGCGTACAGGAGGATGAGGATGCAGAGGGCGGCTGCTGCCACAATGCCGACGACCATCCCCGTCGTGCTGCTGGACTCACGGACCACCTCCGAGGCCCCAGGGACCCGTCTGACTCCCGGCTCCGTGGGGTTTGCTGTGGGCACATTACGGAACATGGGAGGAGTTATTAGCTTGGTGCTGTCTACCTCGAAGGTGGTGGGCAGTGGGAGCAGAACTATGTCAGGCAGGGGTTTGAGATCACGGTTATTCATTTTGCCGGCTGGCAGTTTGGGGACCATCCGGGATGAGGACGAAGTTGTGGAGCGGATCAGCTCAGGGGGCACAGACGTGGTAGTAGTCCTACCCATTTCGGAGGCTTTGTTAGGTCTAAAGTCCTTGGCTTCCCACTTGGGCGCATGTGCTTTGTAGCCACCTTCGAAGACTGATGTGGAATGACTCTTATCTGTTACCAAGGAGAAGGTGGTGTAAAAATCTTCATCATCAGTAGGGGGCAGGTTAGAGTCAAAGGTTTCCCCTGAGCCATACCCAGATATCACCAAGCCATCATCATCATCATCACAACCATCGCTGCCTTGGTCCGACAAGCAAGGTAACCCCGCCTCAGAGGTCATGGACAGGGACTCTTTGGTGGTCTCAACAATGGTGAGGAGGGGGCGAAAGGTAGGGGGGAGTGTAATGGAGGGTGCACGAGTAACTATAGGAGGGAGATCTAGAGGGTGATCTACGAGGACAGGGATAACTAATTCACCTCCTGGGAGAGAAAACAGAGAAGAAAAAAGATTAGTAAACATGCAGACAGTTAGCTTTTGTTGTCAATACATTAGAAGTGGTCAAAAAAGAACTATTTGTAGGAGGACTGGTATTTCAAGTACTATATCCCTAATTATTCTGCCTCCTTTCTTTAACCTCACTTTCCCATGCAGTAGACCTCAAATGCAGGTTTTAACCTGGTTAATGGGCTGGAATCGAACCTCTTCTAATGCATCCGTCCCAGTACCTAAATGTAACATTTCCCCTGCATGCTTTGTCAGTGAGAGCACTTCCATTAATTCTGAGTGGAAAGGGGGGCCTTTGATATATCAAGGACATAAGGGCATTTTGCATTGTGAATGCAGCCATCTTATAATGTGCTTTTTTTAACCACCACTCACCACAATAGAAGTCTTAATTAGCATTAAAATTTACACTTTCAAACATTTTTATCTGACTTGAAGTGTATTTGTTACCTCACAGTCGTGTCTGCTGAAAGTACAATGCTTATGTCTGAGTAGTCATTCTTTAAAGCCTCACTTGTGGCCCCATAAAGGATTGTGGAAGGACATTATGGGAGACCAGAAACTTACTTTGGCCCTGTCCCTCTTTCAATGACTGTGTCTTCCAAGGCAAACCCCATCTTTCTATGATCTGTCTGAGAAGGAACAAAAGAGCCAGCTAGCGCCTACAGTGTGATTTCACAAGATCTCTGAAGTGATTGTGCAGAACTCTACTCTCTTTTAGATATTAGAAAATTATATGGTAAAAGCTTTTGGAAGTGAGGGCATTCTGAATGCTGTACGGACCAGTAATATGTTCCAAAGAACTCACCAGGTACTTAAGAGAAAATTGTTTTTTTCATGACTAGGACAATAGATGACAAGATAATATTTTCCCATGTTAATTTCTGCTTCTTTTAAGATCTTAGGGCTACATGTTTCAAAATTGTAAATTGAGAATACCTAATTGTGAATTTCTGAAAATCGCAATTAGGTAACTACAATTTATAATGTATGAAACTCAAAGAGTTTCATATAGTGATTCCTAGGGGGTCACAAATCCCTTTACCTCATTAATATTAACGAGGCAGATCACAAGTTGCGACCCCCTAGGGATTTTTTTAATTGAGGGGGGGTGCTTGCGTGGGTCAGCAGGCCACCATATCCGTGATTGCTTTTAAATAAAGCAATCTTTTTTTTGTAAAGCAGCCCGCTTTCCTTAACCCGTTCCGTGCTCGTGACGGAACCACTCCATCACGAGCCACGGGCGCGCTGTGCTAATGACGGAGTGGTTCCGTCATAGCGCGGCCGCCCCACCCACGCTGCAGCAATTCCACGCCTGCACGGTGGAATTAATGAGCGGGCGGGGCCATGACAGAACCACTCCGTCATGAGCACAGCGCGCCCGTGGCTCGTGACGGAGTGGTTCCGTCATGAGCATGATGGCACCGCGCGACCCACCTCCCCCCCAGCGCCGCGGCAGAATTTCCGCCCCGGCCAAGGGGTTAAAGAAAAACTAGATGCTTTACAAAAAGTAAAATGAAAAGTTTTCTTTTCATTTTTTAAGAGTAGGCAGTGGTCTGTGGGACCACTGCCTGCTCTTAAAATTCGCTTTAATAACATTAACAGTAGGGAAGGGGTCCCTTGGGGACGCCTTTTCATTTGCGAAAGAGTTACCACCTACTTTAGGTCGGTCATAAAATGCGAATGTTTTGTGACCGCATTTCGGTCACAAAACATTCCTACATACTAATGAGATTCGGTATTAGGAAGGGATGCCCTAAGCACGCCCCTTCCTAATAGCGAATCACAAACCCATTTTGCGATTCGGTAACAGGTTACCGAATCGCAAAATAGAGTTTGCTGCATGTGAAAAGCATTGTTTGCGAAGACAAAAATGCTTGATGCATGTGCCCCTTACTTTGGAAAGTGAGGCCCATCTATAGTGTTTTACTAACGTGCAAATGAAAAGACGTTCGTAGTAGATTTGGAGTGAGAACACATCAGTGAGAGAAAAAATGAGCCAATCAGTGGGTATATTGGAGCCTAATGAAGTGAAGCCATGTGTGCAAAAGTAGTACAGAGGTTGAATGAGTGAAAGAAAAAGTGTGAGTGAGGAAATGCGAAAGAGATACCGAATGAGAAAGTTAATTAGAGAATCATTACCTGTGAGTGAGGATAATATAGAGAAATAGTGATTGACACAGAGTGAAAGTGAAAGGGATAGAGACTGAGAATGTGAGAACTTGGCTGAGTGAGAATTAGTGAAACAATGTTTGAGAGAGTGCCCGAGGAAAGAGTGAGCGAGATTGAATGAGCCAGAGAGTAGAATGTTGACAAATTAGCAGGGTATTTTAACGAGAGTGAGAGAGAAGGTTAGAGTTAGGGTGTGAGTGTGGAAGAGACGAAAGAGCAAGTACGTTATTTACTGATTAAACTGGCAAGTTTGCAATTGGGTAAGAAAAAGTGAATCAGAAAGAATGATGAAGCAACTGAATGAATAAGAGAAAGGTAAGAGACAAAGGGAACAGCAAGTTATGTTACTGAGTAAAGAAAGAGAGAGTGACACCAACAGATCTTACAAGTGAATGGGAGAGAGAGAGAGAGAGAGAGAGAGAGAGAGAGAGAGAGAGAAGGAGTGATACTGGGTTTGTGTCAAAAGTGAAAACGAAAGGCAGAGGGGAGAAAGTGAGGGTTAGAAAGAGAGAAGAAAGTGAGAGGCAGTGGGGGGAGAGAGAGATCAAGAAAAGACGGTAGAATACATTGGAGAAAATAAGGGACAAGCAAGATACTGACTGCGATTGAGGTTGTGTGTGTGAGAGTTAGAAGAGGTGAGTGAGTGACTGAGAGTTTGAGTGAAAGAGTTCACGAGTCAGTAAGAAAGAGAGTGATTGAGTGAGTGAGTGAGATAAAATGAAAGTTTGCGTGTATGGGTCAATTACAGGAAGAGTTCGCGCGTTTTATGCTTTAAGCAGCCACTTGGGCAGAGGCCACCTAATACAATACTATTTTATGTTATGTAAAGCTATTGGTTTTTTTATTGCAGTTTTCCAATTACCTGGAATGTCAATGATCTTTTCAAAGGCCTCCTCTGGGTAATTTTCGTCCTGATCCACATTTCTTTAGGTGGCTGTTTTAGAGGGCATGGTTTATCCTCACAAAGGTTTTCCATGAAAAGGGCCAGGTGGATAGTGCCATTTTCCAGCTGCACCTGGGTGAATGTCTTGTGTAGAAGGGTCTTCCACTTAACTCGTGTCCAGATCTCATCAATGCATAATTTGTAAAAAAACATAAGTACCAGCGCAAAAAAGTTCTTAGGAGTATGCCAGGGCTGACCACTTCCACCACTGGCACTGCCCAGACCAGATTGGGTACTCCTCACAGCCAGCATGTCGGGATGTTTATTAGATTTTTTTGCGTGGTGGGCGTGGCTTTAATAGTATTATATTATCTATTCACGGATCCAGGGACAATGGCTGACTGCGGGATGTAGTGCAAATCTCACAACAAGCAGTCAACTTAGACTAATGGATGATATTAGGTTCTAATGCAAATCTAATCAAGAACTCTACTGATGGTATTAGTGCCAAATATCTGCTTCCAGCGGGGATGCCACAGTGAAAACTATAGTTGGGATCAATGCCGGGCACACATATTTAGTGCTCATCTCATATTGAACACTGCAGCGGGACTAATGCCTGAATCCTGACTTTACTGTAGGCAGGGGGTGTGCTTCAAAGATAAGATGACATTATATTACAGTAAACAGTGCTGATTTCACACTGAGCACTGTAGCCAGGATCCACGACTGACACTTGTATCTACCTAAATATTTATAAATAATGACCCATTGGGTGTAGGCTTTCCATTATTAACTCCACTGAGTGTATTTTTTGTAGATTAAATTAAAAATATAATATTTAATGTCATGGAATCAGAACCTTGTTCTCCAGACTGTGAAACTGAAAACCACACATAGTTTATATCTGAAGGAAAGGTGGAAGTTTGGACGTAGGTATTGGCCCTATATACCTATCAAATCCAGTGCCTTTCTGGAAAGGGAAGCAGTCTGCAGCGTTGTGTGGCATTGCCAGAAATCATGCAAAGTTGACTTTATGCAGAATTGAGCTTGCAAGTCAATTAGGGAAGCCCACTGATAGCAGATGCTGCATCTACACTGTCTTTTGGTACCTTTGGCACTGCCGTTGCTGCACCTGGTCTCAGTGGTTAAGAAGGATTCTCTGTGTTTTCCGCTTACATCTATTCCCTAACTGCTTAGCAGGAAGTACAAAGTTATTTTGCCAGAAATGGTGGAACATTAAGTCGAGCCTTTGAATTCATGATGGTTCAAAGTGTATGTGTGATGTCACTTCCATTTTACTTAAAATTCTGAGGCAGTGATATTCATGTAGCTTTGAAAGCTGATTTCAGACTTTGGAATGTCAGAGATCACATTTGAACTAAATGGCTCGAGTGCAGCCATAGCAGGAAACATGATGCTTTTGAATGTCGTTTTCAGGCCTGTGGCACAGGTTTTAGAGCATCTCTGAAACTAATATCTGGATAGGCAGACCTGTTTTTTGAAAATGGCTTTTAATTGAAATTGTAATGTACGGTCCTTGACCATCAAGTGAGGAATATGGTTGGCAGGTCTTAATGGGCTGTCTGCAGCAACTGAGGGGTCTTTGGTAGGGGTGGGTGTAGATTTCCGCTGCACCGGCGGAGTTTTGCCTACTCCACACACTGTGCAGAGCATGGAGTTCTCAAAACCTCAGTGAAGTGACACAAGTAGAGTTTTTTCTCTTGATCGGCTCGCCCATGTTAAGTTGGCTAGCGCTCCTGAGAAAAAATGGCGCGCTAAACCACCTACTGGTGTGATTACTCAACACAGGCGTTTGCGGCAGGTCACGACCACACATGTTTAGGAATCTGCTACTCACGTTGAGGAAGCTGTCACTCGAGTAGAATGTCTACTTGAGTGGCACCCTCTGGCACGATGCATAGTGCCGTTTGTGCTGATTTTACAGTATGGGACAAACTCCCAGCGCTAAAAATCAGTGCAAGCAGCGCGACTTAAAAGACTCTGACACTGACGGGACTCCACGCAGCATGGCAGAGTTTTCCCGGCACTTTGCAGAGTTCCACGGAGTAAAACTCCATGAACTCTGCCCAGGCCTAGTCGTTAGTTTTCAAAACTACTGTAGAACACCATTTCCTGCCAATTACATGCTGTCTCATTCCATAAGACTTGAGGAAACAGAAGGCTACAATCAGGAAAAGGACAGCTTGAGAAAGGCTGAAGTATTGCAAACTAGCATGTTTTTACCTCATCAATTGATACTCCTTCTAGCGGGAACAAAACATTATTTTTTAAATACGCAATCCACCATTTTGTAAACAAAGGGTGTGACTGTCTGGATTTCTGGGTTACCATTATTACCTTTCAGTTGCATGTGGTCTTTGTGTGTTGGAAACATCACGAAATGGTGTCGTCCATGAGAACATTAGATACAATTCTTGGAATCTATTCTTGGAATCTATCTATCTATCTATCTATCTATCTATCTATCTATCTATCTATCTATCTATCTATCTATCTATCTATCTATCTATCCAGTTCCAGTCAGTTGCTAGTACCTGTCATTTTGAGGGTTTAGATTGACTAAGTATCCTGACAGAAACTATAGTTGGGGTCTTTCTGATGTCACCATATAGATTAGGTGTTTGGACATCTGCAGAAAATTGCATAATTCTTTTTTAATGTCACAGTATTTATTTAATGTTGTTGGTCAATAAAAACCATTACACATTGCATAATTAGTAATCTTGGGGAATAACCACCAGGTCCTCACAGTTTTTTCTGAAAATGAAGGAGTCACTGATCCCTCTATTGTGCTCAGACAAATTCGGTGTAATGTGCACATTTTAGAATTTGTTAAAGTGCTAGGAAATAAACATTGTACCAGACCTGAATTTGGTGTGTGATTAGAAACTGGAAAAGTTATATTTGTAATTTTAATTACAATGTTTTTATTTGTGTTCATCTCTATAACATATGCTCATTTTCTACTGGTGAGGGCACTGTTTAAATTAGGAGTTTAATAACATATTAGAACATTGAAAAGTTGGAAGCACCATTGAAAACAATGGAGTGCTCTGGGCTTCTAATGGCTGGTAGAAGCGCGAAGCTCCAGCATTCCAATTTTTGACCTTGTTCATAGCTGTTGCAGTGAACAAAGGCCTATTGGAGCCTGAGGGGATTTAAAACCCCTGGGGCTCCAACAGGCCTTTGTTTTTGCTAATTAGAACATTCTGCAGAATGCTCTAATAGCCTTAGAGCCCTCCTTAGCGGGCTCTACCGGCCATTAAAGGCCCGCTCCCTTGTTAAAAGCCCTCACCTTTGGCTCAGTTCTTTAACACTGGAGTGGGCATTTAATGGTCAGTAGAGCCCACTACGGTGGGCTCTAAGGCTATATTCGGTTTCCCCCCATTGCTTTGGCTAGCTTTTAATAGCCTAACACCAGGCAAAATATTTTTTTCCACATTTATATATTGACTGTTAATCCAGTTAAGGCCATGATCGTGCATTCTGCCCGCTTGTTCTGCATCAATCACTTGAGAGCTTCTTGAGTGCTCGTGACATCCCAAGTTAAAGTCGCCAATGTAGCTGACATGTATGGCACTGTCACTGAGCACATTCCACAAAGTATTTCAGTTGAAAATCTTTTTAGATTGAGATATCTGGCTGCTGTTCGATTAAGAAAAGGGAATTGAACTCATACTACTTCTTTCTATTATTTGGAATTATAGGATAATTTGAAGTAATGAAGAGTTACATCTAAAAACATCCCTCAGTCCTCCCCACTTCTGTAACCTTAAGTTGCAATCACATTTGAAGCCACAAATGGATACATAAAACTCAGAATTATCAACAGGTCAAGAAAGAATAAAACGCAAAAGAAAGAATAAGCATGCACAACAATAAAATGTAAAAGAAAGTAAACGCACGTCAAAGTTATCGGAGAAAAGAAAAAGCACTTTTATCACTTGCATTATTAAAGGAAACGCATAAAAAACTTGACAAAAAATGCACGGCGCAAAAAAAAGTGAAAGAATGTTCAAAATTCAGAAGAAAGGCATACAGTACCACAATTTTCAGTCCACTTACATCAACAAATTGCCCGCATGTTTTTTTGGCATGTGAAAAAAATTTTACAAACAAAAGTTTTGTAAGAATGCTCTTGGACAAGTAGAATTGTCACATTCTTGCATCTATTTTTTTTAACTTTTCTCTCAAAAGCATTTTGAGCAAAATGTCTGCTCTCCAATTATGATAACCAATCACGACAAAGGATGATACAGGAAGGGCAAAGTAACAACATCATACAGCCACACCACATAGACATGAAAAGGAAAAAAATCTGCACAATAATAAAAAATGTATTTTTTTCTTTTTTGTAATACTTTTTTTCTATTTAAAATAATTCAAGTATTATAAAAATTAACCAAATTAAAAATAAATTAAAAGAACTAAAAAGAAAAAATCTTGTACACTTGTCACTTTGAATTTACTTCCTCTTGATGTGGCTTCCAATTGGTTGTAGAGAAAAAAATTTAGTTTGGTTGATTTCAGATTGAAAAAAATATATATATTTTAGATTTATGTTTCGTTTTAGGGATGGATGATTTTACATAAATTTTAACAATGCTATAGAAAGGAAGGGGTGAAAGGCAGGGGAGGAAATGTGATAGGAGGGAAGGGGTTTGGGAGGTGTCTGGGGACAGATTTATGAGTATACCGCACAGGTGATGAAGAGGATGAACGTTAATGTATAAGTCAGTTGCCATGTCCATGTAATTGCGATACGAAGCGTTCTAGCAGCATTAGAGCTTCTGGCTGTAAGGAAGGGGCGGGCAATATACAAGAAAACAAAATGAGCATATAACTGTACATGCCCATCGATGAAAGGAACAGAACAAAACTCTTACATTGACATTCTCACAAACCCTAAGCTGCAACTTCTTCAACATGCAGTGTTTAACCAAAAAAGAAATAAAATAGTAAAAATACAGCTTCATTCATTAAAGTTTGTTGTCAAATTATTTAAAACATTTTTTTCTTCTTACTAAAAAAAGAAATTGAAGCAAAAGAATTGACATTGAGTAATCATAGTTAAAAAAGTTCAGAACAAAAGAGTATTTTTTTTTAAAGTTTGCTTGAGATTAAACAACTTCAGCCAGGAGTCACACAGTTGCCCCTCTATGCCTAACAAAACTAGTTTGAAGAAAGGGCTGCATCTGAGGTTTAAATCAAGTCGATGAGTAAGGGTTTTCTTTTTCTGAGAGGGGCAGAACTAAGAAGATAGAAATACTCTACAACTTCGGAAAAACTGACTATGCAAATTCCCCATTTTTGCCGTGGCATCTGACCCACTTGGTTCTGCATGCAAAAATGTGGGGGCAAAAATGAAACAAAATACATATTTTGCCACACTTTTGGATTGTACAGAAACCCAGCATTCTGTAAAACACTTTAAAATTAGTGAGCCTTTCATTGTAGTTTAAGGAATATAATGGAATATCTGAATACAACTTTTAGCACTGCGTTTACTGTTATAATCTTTAACACAACTTATAATTAAAACAAAAGTCTATTTGTCTCATTTTTGCCCAAGTCCAAACATCTCACAACTCGGCAGTTGGCAGATAAAGATCCATAAGCAGAGTGTATATTCTACCTTGGACTACTAAAAAACATCCCTTAAAACTTTTTTATTTCTACATAATTTAAGCTCATACTAGAATGACTATGCGACATCATAGCTGAAGTTGTTCTTTAAGAGAAAGAGGAAAAGGGTGAAAAAAATTGGGATTTTTTGCACAAAATAAGTCAGAGCTTTTTTGAAAACGGTGTCGTTTTTTTTTTGGTTGGGTGAATTTTGGAACAAAACCCAATACAAATACAGATTAGCAATTGAAAATAAACACATCAAAATATATACTATTGGAGGGGGAAAAAGCACGGATTTTCCACAAGAAAGCAGAAAGGAACAAAACTTTAATATATATATATATATATGTTTTTTTACGTTGTCCAACAAAAATGAATGTTGCACACACGTTTAAGGATGAACAGCCAGATGCACGGGACACACAGATCTTAGAAGGCCAATTTTCGTATTTTGTTTGTCCCAAAAGGAAACCAAGAAACATTTGTCTACTCACTGATTTCCATTTCTTACTGGGGTGCAAAAAACAAAACCCACCAGCGTTGCCTTTTGCCTCTTAAAAAATAAACTATTGTTTGTAATGGGCAGGAAAAGCCTATGGCATCTGGATGCATCATAAGTAGACATGGTGGGATAGAAGGGTCGGTTGAGTTTATACAGTGGGTAATTTCTTTACTGCAGGATGTTAATGCATGCTTAAAGTAAGTTGCATCTAGGGAAAGTAGAAAAGAAAAAAGAAGTAACAGCAAGAGGGGAATGGGAGAGAGGATAAATGGGACGGGACAGATTAAGAGGTGGATAGGAGCAGTATGACGTTCCATGTCCAGCTGATATTAATGAAGTACAAACCCAATTCTCATAGATACTGAATGGCACATTCATGATGTTATGTAAGGTCTTACAGGTTCAAAAATGAACCTTGTTTTCCATCGTATCCATTTAAATAAGGTGATTATAACTTTGAACAAACTATCTTCAAGGCTACCTTCTTTCAAGTTTGACTTCGCCTCAATACATATGATTCCACCTTCAATATTCATTTAAAATTTCTAATCCATGTCTACCGATTTAACACAGGGCATGATTACCAGGGCTGTGCGAAATCCACATCATTTACTTTTGAGTAATTATGTGAAATTTCTGAGAAATTACACGAATTATGCGCAAAAACTCAAAATGCACAACCGGCATTTGGCACTATAAGTTAACACAAAACGTGTCCTTGTGTTAATTATGGGTGCAAGGACCCATTTTGTTCTAAAAAATAGCATAAAAACACAAGCATCACAAACAGCAGTCACCCGGGTTCTGTTGTTTGCTGTTTTTTCAAGTACCGGCTTCACATTTTTGCAGTGAATAACGTGTAATTACACAATATCGTATAATAGCATAATTTTGGGAACTTGAGTAATAAGCATTAAGTGAAATTAGTGAAATTACCCAAGATTACACTCTTGTAACTGAAATTTCCCCCAGGCATAACACTAGACTAAACATTCAATTCAAACTATACCTTTGTAAATAATCTCTGATGACCTCAATATGTCTGTCTTTGGCCTTTTATATTGTTGCAACCTTTCCCTTCACACTCCCTGTAAGACTAAGGAGCATATTTACAGGGAAAGTGGCGAAACATGTCGTTAAGCCTAGAAAGCTAATGACACACTCCGTCACTTTTGAAACGCAGAGCTGCACCATATTTACAAGAATATAGTGCAGCACTGCATTTCCCCTTGTGCTGGTGCTAAATTTAGCTGCCTAGCCTGCGTTGAGGGGAATGATTGTTTATGTGCAGGAAGGGACACTCTTTAAATGGCATTTTGTAAATTCTATGTGTGCTGCTTAATGCAGCACACATAGAAGTTGCAAAACGCCATTATTTTAGAATGATTGTTTATGTGGCGAAGGGGCATCCTTCCTACACATAAACAATCATTGGCATTTTGCTGTTTTCATGTGTATTGCACAACGCAGCACACATGGAAACAGCAAAAACAAGGGGAAATTAAAAATGTCTCCTCGTTGCGCCAGGGTAAGACCAGGTTTTGTGTAACCACCGGAGCAGAAGAGCACAAACATAGGCACAGAGGCAGGGACCATGTCACGTATCACGCTAGACCATGGGGGTCTCCTGCCCTCACCCTCCTATGGGGCAGTGTCCCAACCACAGGGCTTTAGATGCAGGCCGGATCACAGTGGAGTGTGATCTTTATCACCCCACCCAGCGGAAATCCTCTCAACACAGTTTGGTAAGAGTGGAGCCTGCAGTTTATCTATTTGTCTAGGTCTTGATGAATGCCACGGACCCTATTGGGCCACTGGCGGAAACATGTCGACGTTTTTGACATCGGTGGGGGACAATAATATCCCCATTACACCGATCACTTTATTTTAATTACCATCTAGATGCCAGCAACATTAACATTTTATTTGACATCTAAAATGGCTTTTTAACCTCACCATTTTTCAAAGGGCCCCCACTTAGTTGAGAAGTGCATCCCTGTTGTCAGGTGAATGCCCGCCCTCTATCAAACCAAGTTTTTAGAGGGCGAGGACTGGTCAGTGATGAAGCATGACACCAGGTGGTGTGAGAGACCAGTCCTTCACTTTTTGTGAGATGCCTGCACTCACAAATTGATTAGCACTAGCACTAGCGACAACTCACTGGGAGCGGTTCTATTGTGATTAATAAGTCCAGGTTTTCCCTGGTCTTTATTTTGATGCTGCCTCCTATTTACGCTATCCTTGTAAATAGGGGGCAGCGTCAAAATCAATCGGTGTTGCGGTGGAACGCCCACCGCAACACCCATTGCCCTCCCCTTTCACGCTAAGTGTAGTGTGAAAGGGTACCTTATTACAAGGCAGCGTTAAGCCACGTTGCATGGCTCAACGCTGCCTTGTAAATAAGGCGAAGCCCCTATCGCCAACATAACATCTGAAAAAGTGATGTTGTGGTGGCAAGAGGGGCTTGCAAATATACCCCCAAGTTCCTTGCATTGTTCACATGGTCTCATGTGGTGCATGTGACTGATCAGGCAGGGGAGGTGGCGACTGTCTCTGTAGGAAAGGTCCTTTAGAGGGCCACCAATTGAATAAAGTGCAAAGGGCACTTGTGGACATCTTATTAGAGACAATACACTGCATTTAGTGTAGATGGCAGCCACGGCCCGTGGAGGGAGTTCGGTGGGGCAGGGAGGCGGTGCGGGGGAGGGGCAAGGTGGACAGTGGTAAACACCGGAATATGGACAATTGCAGGTAAGTAAACAATTTAAAAAATAATTCATAGCCCACCATGCATCGCAAAATGAGATGCAGCGCGCGCTACGAAATATGTCCATATTCCGGTGTTTACCACTGTCCACCTTCCCCTCCCCCGCACCGCCTCCCTGCCCCACCAAACTCCCTCCATGAGCCGCGGCTGGTAGATGGACACCAAGCTAAAGGTGGAATGCTCCAAAGTTCCACTTGTCGGCATCCCTAAGTGGTGTATGTAATTGTTACTGGACGGTAACTGCCTGAAAGTCCTTGTCTTTATGTGATGAGGTGTCCAAGAAAGGATGCCTGTGCGGACACCGGCCTTGGACACTTATTTGACATTGTTTTAGCTAAGATGACAGCAATATTTGTAATCAATTAAGAGGAGCAAAGGTCTGAAGAAGAAGGCCCAATAAAAGTATTTTGCAGTGGTCCAGTTTGCCGATAGCCAATGAGTTAGTAAGGGATTGGTGGTTTTACTCAGAGTGGTCCCTCATTTTCGAAAAACACCAATTGGCAACTCATGGAAACTATTTTGAAAGAGACTTTGGAGAAGTTACCCTCGGCCAACACCATTATCTATACAAAATGCTTGTAAGTGAAATTCCATTCAAGAAAATATTGTGTCACTTGTGAGAGCACCCCTAGGAAGAGTAATGTCCTCCTAGGGGAGTTGGCCCAGCCCTCTAGTACTGGAATGTCATACTGCTTTTCTTTGGACACCAGTTAGAGGGGGCATATTCAACCAGGGATCTTGAAACCGGGTCCTAGGTGAAATAGACGCTGTTCGAAAAACCAAAAGGCTCTTTTAGCTTTGGTGTTTAACACACTTGAGAGGACGGAAAGGAGAGAAAAGGGATTTCAGACCATCAAACATAGAAGCACTGAAGCATGCTTTGCATTGGGGAGAGGGAGGTGGGAGAAACTGAAGGAATTCCTTTAATTTTCTGTTTCGAATCCTTTAATCTATATACCACCCACGTCCGAGTTTGTAGTCCCCGATTGGTTTTAGGGCTGGCATGGAAATTCCACAGTGGGGTAGCTGAGGTATGAGGCTCTGGAATGCGTCCCTCTCTTCCTTGTTTATATCAGTGTGTTACATCTTCTTGTTGCACGAATGTCCACAATTCTTCACCATGGACATACCGTGGAAGAAGAAGAACTGACGCTGCATTTTCAGAGATTTTATGAAACTTCTGGGCATATTAGCAAGAACCTTGTTAAAATTATTGCCGTTTTAGTGGCAGGAAACTGCCGCTAAAACGGCGATAATGGACTTGCTAATATGCGTTATAGAATTCAAACAGAAGCCCAGGTTAGATGTGCAGGACATCTAACCTGGGCTTTTATTGGAATTCTATAACGCATATTAGCAAGCCAATTATCGCCGTTTTAGCGGCAGTTTCCTGTCGCTAAAACTGTGATAATTTTAACGAGGTTCTTGCTAATATACCCCTTCGATTTTTATTCTGTAAGTGTACATATAGATGTATATATTACGCATACACTTAAGATTTGTCTAAAAAAAACCTGTTTTTTCCGTGAAAGAAATCAAAATATCAATAATTTAGCACAAGTCATCTGTCGTATTTTTTTTAGTGAAAACAGAGGAAAGAATCATCCCTCTCTGTCTCAAAAATGCAACCTAATGTTAACATTTTGCACAAAAGACAGCCTAAGCCAAAAAGTGTCTGTTCTGCACCGATACAGCGTGAAAAGAAAACAGGCGACAATCATTTGCCTCCCAAGCGCAAACATGTGACATTTCAACCCCAATGCATTGTAGATTAACCTACAGACTATCTTCCTGTTCTAATAACTGTTTGCTTTCCCGTTTCTCCATGAGGATGGCCCTTTAATAATTTAATGGGATTATGAAATCCCACCATTCTGGGACAGGAAAGGCGGGATTAGAGTCACCGGTCAATGCTGTTCAAGAGACTGCAGTGAGGGAGTTTGGACCATAGAATGAAGTGTATTTAGAGTCCTGGCCATTGTCAAACAATGGGATTGAAATGGGAGTGGTGGAAGATGAAGGTGGTCTCTGGTGTTGAGAGAGGAAGGGAAGTTGAAGGGTATGTTGCGGGTGAAGGATATTTGAAGTGGTAAAAGTGGTAATGGTATAAGAATTAGGGAAGGAGATTAAACTCTGGGTGAGTAAAGTTATATTAATAAACAACAAACTTAGGGGTCTATTTTAGAAATCCAATAGTGATTCTATATTTTTATGCCCATGTCAATTGTACATCAGGACAAACACAGTTGAACTAACAGACCATATCACCAAAAGTGAAGCACCAGTAAGCGTAAGTCACCCCTAGTTAAGGATTCCCATCAAAAGTCTTGTATGAATCAATATTCTCATTTGGTAATCCTTATCGGGTATTGTATCTCTTGATCATTGAGACCAGCGTACCCTGATAGCCAGTTCGGGGTAGCGACCCACAATCACTCGGTACTACCACATGATGTTGATATGATGGGAAAGTGCAGTGCAAAAACGAATAAGTGGTGATTAAAAAAGGATAGGAACTTAACAAAAAACAATTTTAATAAGAGTTAGCCCCTTCCTCTTTAAAAACAAGAACAGTATAACATCGTCATCGCAGTCCACACAAATAGCTGTGAGGAGACCAACATGTTTCAGCCACAACGGGATGGTTACCTAGGCTTTCGTCAGGGTCTCTGTTCTATATATATGCTACTGATTCTAAGTGAATAAAGTGTGAAAAATTATACAAAAAAACACACAAGTGAGACCGTTACTGAGTCAGGGGGTGGCCTCCCCCTGACTCAGTAACAGTCGGAGACAACGACGGACAGAGCGGGGTCTCACATATCCTGAGCCGGGTCCAGGAAGAGGTGAGGTCCACTCCCCGGGTACTCTGGTAATAAGTCAATCAGGTACCGAAAAAAAGGAGTTTACACAGATGAAGGAATACTATATCCTTTACTGGTGTTCACTTGTGTGTTTTTTTGTATAATTTTTCACACTTTATTCACTTAGAATCAGTAGCATATATATAGAACAGAGACCCTGACGAAAGCCTAGGTAACCATCACGTTGTGGCTGAAACATGTTGGTCTCCTCGCAGCTATTTGTGTGGACTGCGATGACGATGTTATACTGTTCTTGTTTTTAAAGAGGAAGGGGCTAACTCTTATTAAAATTGGTTTTTGTTAAGTTCCTATCCTTTTTTAATCACCATTTATTCGTTTTTGCACTGCACTTTCCCATCATATCAACATCATGTGGTAGTACTGAGTGATTGTGGGTCGCTACCCCGAACTGGCTATCAGGGTACGCTGGTCTCAATGATCAAGAGATACAATACCCGATAAGGATTACCAAATGAGAATATTGATTCATACAAGACTTTTGATGGGAATCCTTAACTAGGGGTGACTTACGCTTACTGGTGCTTCACTTTTGGTGATATGGTCTGTTAGTTCAACTGTGTTTGTCCTGATGTACAATTGACATGGGCATAAAAATATAGAATCACTATTGGATTTCTAAAATAGACCCCTAAGTTTGTTGTTTATTAGTTTAGTTCCAATGGGGGATAATACTTAGGCTTGGTCTCTAAACATCCCTCTAGCCCTGTGATAGTGCTTGGTTTTTCCGAGTAAAGTTATATACCTTGCTGGTGAACGCAGAACTGTATAATCCTTGCAAAGGCAGGCAACGTTTCCTGGATTTGCTTGACTCCTCCCAATGTGAAGGGTAGTGTACCCAGCACATCACCAGTGAGCATATCACTGGTGCGAGTTTCCTCCTGTTGGATGTCCTATTGACAACACATTCGGTATCAGGAAATCATGATTGGAACTCCCACGTGTTCATTAGTTTGAAGGCTCTGGGGCAGAGGATTGACGAAGTGTGGGTTTGGGCTTCGTCTTGGGATTTGTCTTGCACACGGTGTAGGTTGCTGGGTGGGAGAGGAGCAAACCTTTTTTAACGTGCATGCTTTGAGGGTTGAAGTTGGGGAAGTGGACTCAGGACTATTTTCCCAATGGGTTGGTGGCCTAGAGCAGGGAATGAGAATGACTGTCAAGTGAAACTGGTGAGCAGTACTAAATAGTAATGCGAACGATTTCTACTGCTTCGAAGAGATGTTAAAAAGCACCTCTTTTTCAACTTTGCGCTTCGCAAACTTTACAAAGTTTGAAAAGAAGATCAAAATTTCAAGTTGGCTGGCTTTGCAACTTCACACAGCCCTAATTTAGACCTAAGAAAATGTGTGGATAAAATAAATAGGCATATAGTGATGTATTAATGGGATGTGTCTTGATTCTAGAGTATAGTAAAGGGGTAGGGAGTAAAACCAAAGGGTGAACACAAAGGAAGCAGTGGGGTCTGAGAGTGGAAATGTTTGCAAGTGTTGGTTCCAGGCAATGAAGATAGAGCAAAGGCACATAAAGATGGCGGATAGGAATATGCAGTTCTAGTCATTCATTTATATTTCCTGCTAGACCACCAGGTTTACCAACATGCAGTGTAGGCAATTGCATCAACTCTAAGGATCAAGCATTTGATAGTACTAGAAAAGTGCTCCATTTTGTTCCACAGTCTCTTCACCTTGAACATCTGCCACATACTACACAGCATCAGAAGTGCTCTACCTTAGCCAGGCCCTGATGACTATCAGATTACCTCTCTGCATCCTAAGGTAAGCCCTGATACACATCAGGCATGCCATTCTCATAGACAGCTAAGCAATGTCTCAGTTATACACAGATCATCCTCAACCTTGCACAGTGCACATGGGAAACATCGTTTACAATGCACGTGTTACAACGCGTGTCATTACAACACATTTTGTACATCGTAATATCCATTACAACACATGTCATTACATTGCATAATCCATTACAACGCATACCCCAAAGTAAGCCCAAGCGGAGTTAGAATAGTAATTTGTTGTAATGGATTATGTGTTGTAACGGCATGCTTTGTAATGGATTTTGCGATTCAAAAAATGTGTTGTAATGACACACTATGTAATGCGTGATTTGTAAAGTGTTATTTTCAGTGCATATAGCCAGCACCACCACCACAGGCAGCCACAGGCAGCACACTCACACAGATTACCGTCAATCCCACACAGAGCCAAACTCTGTACAACCTTGTCATGCCCTACACACCTGCAGCAATGTTTGGTACAGCCCCAGCCATCACCATCATGTGGATTCTTAACCTCAATATTTTCTTCAGTAAAATACCATGCTGCAGACTTCATTCCACCTTGTCAGATAATTAATGGCCCTAAATTGACCATTTATCAGTGACACTCTTTAACAAAGAGTAAACATCTTCTCCCCCTACACATCTGACTACAAGCCCACGTCATCTCGAGTCTTCCTTAACTTACCCGAATTTTGTGCTACACTCCACAGTGAGAGATATTTACGGCTTTGAAATAAGATCACATAACCCTGAACCCTATATGAGAATTGCACTTGCTTCCTTAAACTGCAAGAGTGAAAGTCGAGATGGAATATTTGGCATTTAAAACATTTTACATTAAGATTCTCTCTTGCTTAACGTATTTGCTCATCATATCTGGAGGTCAGTGTTAGAAGCAGAGACTTAAAGAAGCTTGAAATACCAAATTCGAAAATTCACAAAACCAGTCCTTTACTAGGGTAGTTACCGCGTTCTCTAACTTCCAGCACTAGTACCTATGTCCTTAACCTATATTCATCCCTTTCAGGAAATGTTTAAACACCCAGCTCTTCAGGTTATTCTTGCAATACCCTGGTTCTGTAACACCAATTAACACCTGACACTTATCTATATGACTATATCTGCCAATAGTTGTACTACTGAATATCGCGCCCCAGAATACCTTGATACACTAATATTGAGGGCAGAATAAAGAGGGACATAATATCGAAAGGTTAGTGCATACAGGGAAGTATGAATTTACTTTTCCTAACTCTATATTTATGAACCTTGAAGATATATGTAATGCTTAGGTACATAATTGTGAATTTAGGAATAGAAAACTAGACTTACTTATCAATTGATACTCTATTTTCGATATTCTGTTCTCGACTGTTTGTCCCATCAATTTTCTGGTATCAGTATTCAGGGTGAGAGAAAGAAACAGAAGGAGCCAAATCCAGGAAGTAGAGAAGTAGGAAGTTTTAGTGTGGGGGCATGGGAGGAATGAGCTCAAAGGTCTGAGGTGGAGATGAGAATCTACTCAGGGATCGGAGCAGAAAGAAGTGGGTTAAATAGGGAGTGTGGCCAATGGTTAATTTAGAAGTGCAAGTGGAAGTCTTTGTGGGATGATTGTTGCTAAAGTGACAAGATGGGGATGATGCTCAATCCATGTGTGTCTACCCTCTCTGCCAAAGCCTCGGTCTGCCTGCTTGATTTAATAGTGGGAAAGTCTTCAGTATCTCAAAGACGGAGTCCACTCCACCTTCGACTGGAGATAGTGCTCTAATGGAATCTGGGTCTTCGGAGTTTTGATGATTCATACGCCTGTCCGATTTAGAGTGGGCCATCGAATGGCCAGTTTTCAGTGTCCGTCACTGCCAGGTAAAACTTGGCGGGGAGGGACATTAAAACATTACCCACAGGCCATGTTAAATAGCTTCCACGATGTGCAGGTCACTAGTCTTTGATTTTTCAAAACCACACCGTACTGTCCATCAGTCTTTTTACACATTGGCATTAACCAACGTGTACAAGGGATAAGGGCCTGATTGCCATTTTGGTGGTGTTGCAGCAGGCCGGAATGCCAGTGCCTCGCTGTAACACTGCTAAACCTGTAGTCAACCCATCCGCTGTATTCGACTTAAATGCAGGTCGGGCAGACCTGCGGCGGTGGTCCACAGTGGTGCCTTTCTAAGGCTCATAGGAGAGCCTTAGAAAGGCTCCACTGTGGTAGCGCCGCAGCCCACTTCTGCACAGACCAAAATGCATAAGGTTGTGCATTTCATTCTGTGCAGGAATAGGGGGTGCATACAGACTGGGGGCATACCATGAGCTCCTCTGCATGCTCCCCCATGCACAGAGGCAACATTGGGCCCTCAAGGGCCCCCTTAATTTCCATACCGCCACCCTTTTCATGGTGGGTTCACCGTCATTAAAACGGTCGCAGTGAGGAAACTCGCAATATGCTTGGTGGTACTGCAGTGGCACCACCAGCATATTACAGCCTCACACCGCTGCACCACCATTGCGCGGAATCAGGGAACCCCATCAGCGGTACAAAAGGGGGTGGTGATGGACCGAGCATCTGAACCAATTAAACACCCCTTTTGTACCGCTTTGTTCGCCATAAGTTGGCAGGGTATTCTCAGACGTTGAGTCCCTTGCTCACTTTGCCACTGGATTCAAGCAAGCCTGGCTGACGACGGCTGGAATGCCAGAAACCTGTCCTAGGAAGCTTGATTCCGGTCCAGGGAAGGCATGGCTTGGCAGTTCGGGCTGGACTGTTCTCATGAGGCACAGGGTCAGACTGATTTGCATATGGCCATGTCTGAACTGGGGTGGCAGAGTGGGCTAAAGAACGGTGATGGATTAAACCCTGATCTGTTGACTGGGTGTGAGTGTTTGATTGGTTCAGATGCTCCGTCCATCACCACCCCCTTTTGTACAAACTCGTAATTAGGCCCTAAGTCTTTCATGTTAAGGGTATCAAAAGATCTGTACACCTGCTCTGGGTAATGAAAACAAATAAATAAAAAGAAGAAAGGTAAAATGTGATAAGAATAAAGTGCTGCAAGGAACATCATAAGTGAGGGTTATGGTAACAGAATATTGAGTTCTTAATATCGTGCTACCATAATATCCTAGCAAAAGATTGATAAGGTAAGTATATTGTTAAGTATAGATTAAATGTTCCTAAATGGCCCTGCCCTACCAATATGCCATTGTCCTGTGAGATCCTAAAGTTTACTCATAGGAAACTCTGCCTTTTAAATCAACAAGAAAGAATACTCCCATTAGTCAGTCCAAGTGGTATCATTGGTTCTGGGTCTTGAACAGCCATGTTTCCAGTGGGAAAGGCCCCAATTTGATAGAGATGTAACCTCTGTTTCACCACAAGATCCTACCAATGGTATCGTTTACATTCCACTTACAAATCACGCTGACCTACTGTGCCTCCCAGCCTAACCATATTATGAAACAATTCTGCAGAGCTAAAATTATTCACATTTTCAAGCAGCCTAAGACATACTATTCAGATAAGAAGCAAGGAGACTTGCAGTAAAGGAAATTGAATTGGCGAAGCTAGTCATACAACAGGCATGCTCATGCCTTGGCTTGGAAAGATGTTCTGATGTGCAAACCTGAAATGTGAAGGATTCATACGCACAATTTGCACTAGGTTTGACCTGAAAAAATTGTCTGGCCAATAAATCTGAATTTGGAAAATCACCATAAAATCAGGAATTCTTCATCTCATGAAGTACCTCAATACTTAATGACTCCAACAACAGGGGCATGCTCCCCAAAGATGATAATTGTTATCCTCTTTTGTCTGAATGTTATGAGAACACTTTAACTAGACAGATGAGACTATTGTGGCCTTTCATCGCCTAGCTCCTTTCCTTACTCTCACATTCTCCTCGCCAATGTGTCTATGTTTGTCTGATTCTTTCCTTTCTTTCTCCTTCTCGCTGCATCATTTGAATCAACCTCCCCAGCTTCTTGCACATGACGTGGCACACAAACACACGCCAACACACACACACGCACACACACACGTCGTCCACATTTCTGCTGTCTGGGCGCTATTTGGGTGACAGCGTACCTTGTAATAAAGCAGTCATTGAAGCACCAAATATCATATATGATTTTTAAATTAATATATTTCCAAAAGTCAGCTCTGGCCTTTTTTTAAGTTGTGTATCGGTATATAAAGCTATTCTTATTCCTGAATATTCACTTCAATAGGATTCACTAGATTTATTTATGATTCTACATTTCTGCCTCTCAGCAGCTGCCTAGATGGAGAGTTGTTTAATACAGTTTTGTTAACTTGTGTTTATTATTGAGGTTTTACTTAAAGAGATTTATGCTACTGCTGCGTTTGCTGTCAACTCTTTGAGTGACAAACAACTGTTAACACAGGAGTAAAACAAATCTCCCTGGATACCAGGAATAAAATCTGAATATAATACCAATTTCTCCTACCCCATTGTGGAATTTCCTTCAGGCCAAAGGGAGTACAGGTAGGAGTATGGGGTCGAATTAAGGGAGGAAAGGGGAGACATGGGGGGAAGTAAAAAAACACATTACAAGACAGAAAAGAATCACAAACATTAAAACTGTAAAACACAAAGACAAGATGGACAAACAAAACGCAACATAAGGAACCATGTTTGGCCAAGGGGTTTTGACATTCTGTGTCTATGTCAAAACTGCTTGGTCAACAAGGCTCGTACATTACAACATAGCTACCAAACAGGAACATAAGATGCCCTCCGCCCGCCCACCAGCCCAAGCACACGCAGAAAGGGCTGCAGAAGGAGGCAGCTCAAAGGCACTTTCACAAAACTCAACCTTAACAACCCAGAAGAAAATGAGATGGGAAAAAGAATATCTGACTCCCTGCCCGTCCTAAAAACAAACCCCACAAACACTACAGATTAGCTGGGTCAGCCTGGATGCAGAGCCATGGTGGAAATGATGACATCTTCACGGTCCAATCGCTGGCACCGATGACATCAGTTCATCAGGTACAGCGGAAGTGATGGCATGCCAAAAACAACACAAACAATGGACCACAGGCAATAAACATTGTGTGCCTTTGTGCCAATAAAATTCTTTTTATGCCATCTGCCCTTCAAATAGTTTGGCGTATTTTATCCCATTTCTACAGTGGCCCTGATACATAACTTTTTTGTGTAGCAAGAAATGTCCATAGGACGGCTGGACCGGCAGGATGGAAAGGAAGGGGTGTTCGCCAGAGGAAATTGGATTACTCTTTATTGGATCACCCTAGTACGAGAGATTTTAATGACATATTGAAATTATTGTGGGAAATTGCTGGAGAGTGCTATTGCTTATTTTGTGAAGGCAGGTTTAACAAGCATTGGCATAGCCAGTAGGCCTGGGCTTAATGTACTAATGCATGCAACACCTGTCCATTAGAGCAAGCCACATGGATAAGCCAGAAAGAGTGGCGAGGGCTATATCTGTAAATTAGGCCCTCAGGCAGTTCAATTTAAGCACTCTAGTGAAGGTGGAAAGATACATTACAAAAACCAATAGCATTAGGTGAGAGAGGACCACCACACTAGATGAAGCCAAGACATGATTGACAAAGTCTTCAGAAACTGAGTGAAAGAGACTGGCCAAAGAAATCCAGGGTTTGAATAAAAAGAACAGGACTCACAAAGCTCACTCTATTAATATTGTTAGCAGTGATTGGTGGGAGAAAAATACAGATAAACAAATTCAGATCCAAATTCTCTTGCAAAAATCAGCTATATTTTTTTTCTCAGAAGGGTTACACACAGGTGACTTTATACAAAGTTCAAAGATGTTGCAACCTCACCTGTGCAAAATGTATGAACATTTTTACCCAGCACACAGATGGAAGCTGCTTGTTCTTGATACACCACATTTAAAATACTATCGGCCAATGTAGAAAAAAATATTTTTATTGATTTGCAAAAGGAGAGACTTTGTGAGAAACCTTGTGTAAAAGGGAGCAGATTTGCAGATGTCAAGAATCGTGTCTACTCCTCTACTGGGGCTGAGAAAGTAAAAAATCCAGTAGCGGCCCGTGGTGGGAGTGCTCCTGGGCACTGACGTGGGGTGGGGGGGGTTGGGTGTAGTAAACTATGGATTAGGGCAGAATAGTGGTAAGTAAACAAATAAATGAATAAAACCAATTTCGTTGCGTGCACTGCATCGCTTTTGGGGAAATTGATTGTATTTATTTATATGTTTACTTACCTCTATTCGGCCATATTCTGTAGTTTACTACCCCCAACCTGCCCCGCCCCATGTCAGCACCCAGGAGCACTCCCACCACGGGCTGGTACTGCAAAAATCAAAGCTTAGTGACAGAAGCTTCCACTACACTTTTCTATAGCATAGGCCCAAGTTGTGGGGGTCATCAAAGACTGTGGTCCAAGGCTTAAGGAAATCAAAGTACTGATGATGCCAGTTAACTTTCTAACTTAAAGGAGATGTCCAACCTTAAGTTAAAAAAAAAACAGTCCTATCACTTGAATCGTTTTTTTAAGTTTCATCTCCTAAAAAGGAGTGAAATACTTTGCACTCAATGATGTGGTTGCCCGAGGTACAGAGCAAGTCTTAGGCTTGCTATATCTTTTGGCCAAAAACAAGTGTAATCAACTTGAAAGTTGGTGTCAAAGACAGGTGGAGGGCATCATTATGACCCCGTCATGTGCTCCTACCCGGTGGATGCGGGGTTTTACAAAAGATTCTCAAGAAAAGGTAGAAGGCAGCGAGGTGGTGGATCAGATGAGCAGTGATAGTGGTTTTACCAGTCTCAAACATTTGACGCCTTATTTAGAGTTTGGCAGATAGGATACTCCGTCAAACCACAATGGATGTCACATCCGCTATAGGCAATAGTACACTTGTAATAGGGTGGACGGGACATCCACCACATTTGTAATGAAGTATCCAATCCTCTAAACTCTAAATAGGCACTCAGTTTGAGCTCGGATCTTTTGTACGTACATCTATTAATGTAGTCAGTGGTTGACTAGACCCTGGTGTGATCTAGGAAACCTATCATATGGCTCAGTTCATGATCATAATGATGTCATGCGCGGTTTTACGAGGGTATGGGAAGGACTGAACATATAGCCCTCATGTCCATCTTCCAAGCTTAGGATCAGCACAAAGCCAAGAAGAATTTCAACTGGCTTTGAACTACCTATAAAGTCGATAACAGTTATGTAACTAGAGTTTGCACTATGTGTGTACTCGCGGAGCCATTCCCAAGCAGGAAGCAGACAGTCACCCTCTCTTCGACAGGTCTGGTGGTAGCTGAAATGTTCAAAAGCAGGGAGCAGGCAGGTGCCTAAGACATCAAGGTCAAGTACATTGAAAGATGTTGCACCAGTAAAGAAAACACCGTGGATCGATCACAACACAGATCTAGCCTGGCTTTGGAGTATATAAGGACCTAGTTCCTCAAAAAACCTGAAAAAAGGGCAAATAAGAACTAAGTTTCCAAGGGCATACCGTTCACAGGCCTTGCGGTAATGCTTAACTCTCCAGGCAATTGTTAGTTTCATAGAAACCTATTTCTCTCCCACCCAAGGATGTTGGGGTCGATGTAGACAGATAACCGTACCCTAATGGTGCCCGTACCCCATTTTTCACACTGCGTTTTATGAAACTATACTCTAAAATATGTTAGTGGGTTTGTATATATTAGGACCAATAACTTTTCAGATCAAATTTTACTTTGGTTCTGGCATCTGACAATACACTCAGATTTGGAAAGATGTCTGATTAAAGGTTGTACTGGTGCTCAGATAAAGAGTATCCATTCCTCAAGCGAACAGCACTGGTTGGAACTGTCGCTTAAATGTTACATTGATTTAAATCTATATTTTGTGCAGAAGCTCCAAAAAATGAAGACAAGTTCAAGGGCATAAGAGCAATGATCATAAACAGAAGAGAGAAAGGAGTAGGAAAGGAGCTCAAAAGTACAATAAATTCATTCTTTCGCACACAAGCTCGAGAATTTTTAGAGCAGAGAATTAGTTGGATATTCTTAGGGAAGAAACTATCAATATTGGAAGACAAAAAGATTTTCTTTATTTTGTAAAATAGTGATGGCAAGAAAAAGATTTTTTTGCCTTGATTTATAAATATATATTTGATTTTGACAGTGTTAGTCGTCAAAAAATAATGCAACAATGAAATAAACAAAATACAAAAATCATAATAATGTGAATGCTATGTTACATTCAATGGACAAAATGTAAAAATCAAGAAATTTAAAATCAATATCAGTCACCAAAAAACCATGCGGCACAAGATGAGGTGAAACGACAGAAAATGTATTTTAAATATATACACCCTTGGCTGTATATATTTACTGATATATGTATATATTTATAGATGTATATTTCATTTCGCGGTTATTTGGACGAGGTGATAAGATTGCTCCTTTTAATTAAAAATGGAGGGAAATCTAAAATAAAACCCAATTAAGTATTTTTTCTCCAAGAAAAAGAAAAAAAACAGAACAGTTACATTCGCATGCATGTGTCCAGGCGAGCTGGTACCAAGGTCAAAATGAGGTTGTGAATTTCTGTGTAAAAGTGTGATTCGATGACAGAGGTTGTTGATACCTAAAAACAATTTTGTATATTTTGGCAGTTACAATTCCAAAACCCCTTAATAAATAAAAAGTCAAACCTGTGAAGAGGAACCACCTATTAAGCAGCTGACTGTTTTATTTTTCCCAATCAATTTTGTTGTGGCTGTTTTGAACCTGGCAGGCAGCTGTAGGCAAGAAGTTGGCAAAGGGCTGCCATCTGGGTGGCTGAGAGAAGGCTATCAACATAGGCACTGAAATAGGGCAGAAATTGTTCACCGTTCAGGCTGAGAGTAAACCAGGGAGCTGCTATTCTATTAGTAAATCAGGAGTGATTCAAATGGTTTTCACATGCTTGGTGAGTCAGCAAACCTGCGTTTACAAAAAACAAACTGAAAATCGTGTTACAGTTGTACCTGTTATAGAGCAGTTGTTACTATTTAATGCAGACTTCAACAATGTTGGAACTTCCACCGTGGCTGCTTCTCACAGTTCAATGTTAGCCGTTAACATTTCTATGCAAGTACTTTTTCTATGACCTTGGAGTGATAGTGAGTCTGGACCGAGTTCTCCGCTATGCCAGCGGAGTTTGCAGAGTTTTACCAACTCCGCACTCCGCTGGGAACGCAAAGTTGCGGCAAAACTCCGACTCCATGGCGGAGCGGAGTACGCCCCTAAGCCCAGTCAGCCCACTTACATTTTAACCCATTTATCTTCTCATCTGCCGTCTGTGGGTCACCATCCTCCTCGCCACGGCATCTCCTTCTTGTCATTGTCCTCCTCCTCACGTCCCCCTACGTATTACATCTTGCATGAACTACCCAGTTCACGCAAGATGTAATGCGTACGGGGACGCGAGGAGGAGGATGGCGGCAAGAAGGAGACACCGCGGAGAGGAGGAGGGCGGCCTGCAGACAACAGAAGAGAAGGTAAGTGGGTTTTAAAAAAAACATTTTGTGGGGCTTGGGCGGATATTGCCAGCTGTGGGCTTCTAAATCAAACTTAGGGCCCCAGGATTTATTCCAATCACTACCGGTGCAGGTAAGAGTGGTGAGGCAGGGCGGGACGGGCCAGTGGGAGGGTAGGAAGTCGACAGAAGGCGACGAGGGAAAATAAAGTTTTTAAAAAAGAAAGCCACTTACCTTGTGCTCGCTGCATCGCCGACTCGGCAATGCGTCAAGAGCAAGGTAAGTGTTTTTCTTTTTTTTAAATGTTATTCCCCCTCGTTGTTCCCTGTCAACTCCCCCTCCCCCCACCCCGATCTTACCTGCACCGGCTGCGACTGCTTACTCCTTACAAATCAAGTACTGATTGGCTGTGCCTCTCCAATCTCCACCCTCCGCACCCTGTGACTTATGTATCTTATAAGGATGCCCTAACACAACGTATGAGCCGTTATCCTTACTTTGATTCTACTGTATGCAGTTAACTTTTATATGAACTCGTGTTGTTCACTTAAAGCCTCAAAATAGGTTTACAACAATTCCCATGTGATTTGAGTCTAATCTACTCTCGTTTACTCTTCCTGTACACCTTTTTCATCTTTAAAGCACTGTGATGACCTAGAGTCTTCTTCATGCTATAAAAACTAATATTAAATATACAACACACTTGCAGTTGTTTAGTAATGGCACTTCTAAAAAGAACTAGATTGTTTTAAAGGAACAGTACCAGAATGTTTAGCAGGAGTGTGATAATTTTAATGGGATAGTACCAGAATGTTTTACTGGGACTGTGACCATTCAAATGGGACAGTACCAGCATGCTAAACAAACATTGAAAATGCAATAGGTCTCGCCTTTGATTAAGTTAAAGCCATTTGCCTTGCTAATGGTATTGTATAGCAAAACAAATGGCTTTAACTTAATGAAAGGTGAGACCTATTGTATTTTTAATGCTAGTTTTGTTTTGTTTTGCTCCATTCTATTAATTTTTTTATTTAACTTATAAAGCGCGCTATCACCTTACAGGCATCCTGGCGCTGGGCAACTCAGAGGACAAAAGAAGTGTATGGGATTCTCTATTATCATTCCTCAATTTGCTTTCTCTTGTCTTTTTCTTCTTTTATATCCTGTCTTTTTTGTCTTTCCCTCCTTCTTTCCCTCTTTCTTTCCCTCTTTCTTTCTTCCCTTGTTTCTTTCTCACCCTTTTTTCCCTTGTTCTTTTTCATTCTCTTTTTCTTTCTCTTTCTTTGAATCTTTTTTTCTTTCCTTCTTTTTTCCTTTATCAGTGTATCTCTTTGTCTTGCTCCGTTTGTCATCCTTTCTTTCACTTGCTATATCCTTGGTAGCAAGGTCTGACACTGCTGCCCCCTGCAGCTCTCCTCCTGGTACTGCTGCACACGGACCTCCCTGGTGATGGGTGACAGATGTCATGCCTGGTGTGTAGCACCCTCTGAGAGTTGATAGGGGTGTGCCCCAGGTGTGAGAGTGCCGCCCTCTGCTGCTTTCCTGGAAGTGGTGGCACTCTGTATCTGGGGCACGTGTTGTGAAATGTGGAGGCACTCTTGTGTGGGGATTCATGTTTGGCGAGGGTATGTGGGGGGCTGGCAGGGCTGGGGAGAGGGGGTCCTATGGAAATGGGAGGGGTGGGGGTAGTGTTGCCCACTATAGACAGGGGCAGGTGATGGTGGGGGTGGGTGGGGATTGCTGCCCACCATAGATGGGGCAGGTGATGGTGGCTGGGGATGGAGAGTGTTCTGGCGGGGGCACTATAGGAAGGAGCTGGTGATCATGGCTGGGGAGGGAGGTTGCTCTGGCGGGGGGTTTGGGGGGGTAGTGCTGCCCATTAGAGAAAGGGGTAGGTGATCACGGCTGAGGAGGGAGGGCACACACCCCCATCACTCCCCCACCAGAAGCCCAGAGTAGGAGGGTGCAAACTCTCGAGGCCCCTTTACCACTCCACAGGTGGCAGTAGGAGTGAGCGTATTCAGAGCAGAGGAGAGGGGGCTCACTGTAGAGGGTCTCGCAGTGGGCTCACTGTAGGGGGTCCCGCGGGGGTCAAATGTACCCCAGCACAGGTACAATGACTGGGGAGTGCAGAGGTAGGGGGCACAGAAGAAATTTGTAGGTACGGGACACGGATGAGTGCGAGGGTAATGGCATCGGGGGAGTGCGGAGGGATGGGACACAAGGAAAATGTGGAGGCAGGGAGTGCAGAGGCAGGGGCACAGGGGAGTGCGTAGGTATGGGACGCGGGTGAGGTGGTAGAGGCACAAGGGAGGCAAAGGTAGGGGCACAGGGGACTGTGGATATACGGTGCACAGAGGAGTACGGAGGTATGGGGCACAAAGGAGTGCAGAGGTATGGGGCACGGAGGAGTGCGAGGTAGGGGTAGTATGGAGGTATGGGCACAGAGGGATGTGGACGTATGAGACACAGAGGGTGCGTAGATACAGGTGAGCACGGAGGTATGTGGCACAGGGAAAATATGGAGGAACGGGGCACGGAGGAGTGAGGATGTAGATACACATGGAAATGTGGAGGTGCAGGGCACGGAGAAGTGCGGTGGTATGAGATACAGAGGGATGCGAAGGTATTGGACATAGAGGGGCACAGAGGTATGGGGCACAGGGAAGTGAGGCGATAGAGACACAGGGGAATGCAGAGCTATAGACACAGGGGAGTGCAGAGGTATGGGGCACGTGGGAGTACGGATGTATGGAATACAATGAAGTGTGGAGGTAGGGGTACAGAGGGTGCATAGGTATGGGGAGAGGGGAATGCGGAGGTATGGGGCACAGGGAAGTGCAGAGGTATTGGGCACAGGGAGGGCGGAGCTATGGGGCACAGGGGGTGCATAGATATGGGGCACATGTAGGGCAGAGGTATGAGATACAGCGGGTCCATGGTTATGAGACACAAGGTTGCGTAGGTATGACACACGGGATGCAGAGGTATGCGATACAGGTGTGCACGGAGGTATGGGGCACAGGGGGTGCGTGACACAGGCGTGCGGAGGTATGGGTCACAGTCTGGGGGAGTACGGGGTGCAGAGACATGGGGATAACGAGGTACATGGGGTATGCAGGCAGAGTACTGGGCAAGTAAAAGGCAGCGCATGTGAATTGTGACACAGACAGAGGCCGTGTGTAGGGGTGCTCTCAGGGGAACTTGGGAGAAAAGCGGAGTACAACGGAATGCTGAGAGAGTACTGAGTGCAGGGTGAGTCTCGGGAAGGGGGTTTGGGGCAGTACGGAGGGGTGGCTAGGAAAGTAAAACAAGCCTGCTAACTGTGCGCCGCTCTCGATCATATGACGAGGAGTCCTGCTGCAGTAGAGAGAGGCGGGTGGAGTGAGCGCAGCAGCATGGTGAAAGTGCGAGGGGCGGCTGGGAGTGAGCACGGCAGCGTGGTGAACACGCTATTTAGAACAAGATGGCATCGGACTGTCCACAGTCCATACGGACACACCCATGCTGTCTGCTTTGGACAGATGGCGAGAGCAGCCATCGTTGTCCATGCAGACGCGTACACGTAAGCCCACAGGGAGAATTGGTTCCAAAAGGTCCTCACCATGGTGAGGGCAGCGCATGTGCTGCTTTCGCCAGGTGAGACCTAAAATGAACTGGCGTACTTTAGTGGGACAGTGCCAGCCCATGCACATGGAATGCGGTTCCTTTAACTGTAGCAGTGCCAGCACTTTAAAGTAGAACTGAATGTATTTTACTGGAGCAATGTGAACACGCCTCAGCAGGGTGCAGGCACTGTCAAACATCCAATAGTAATGCCCCTTTCTCTGGGATCACTTCCTGTCCTAGATAATGAGCCTTATGTGAAAAATAAAGGTTGCAAACCAGTCAGTGCTTTTTGCACACCAAGTGGTTTGTTACCAGTCATTGATTTTGCAAAGTGATTGCATGTTTGCAGGAGGTCACAAAACCTCCTGGCTAATTAATGTGTATAAGGCAGGTGTTGAATGCTTGCGAATGCATGAATGGTAGAGTGCTAAGCAGTAGCAGCAGCGGGGGATGGGGGTTGTGGAGAGGGATAAAAAAAAACATTCACCTGCCAATGGCCGGCCACCGCCTCTCCTCTGTCCGTCCTCTTCCTTCTTTCTGTCTCCCCCTACAGTAGGAAGCAACAGGAAGAACCCGGGCTCCCAGGCTCCCCTGAGCAAATCACATCACTGCAATGCAGTGTTGTGATTGGTCTGACTGCCATGGTCCGGTGCTCAGATGGGGACAGGGAGCCTGTGCATGCCTCTCGCCAGGCTGTGCATCACAGCCTGGTGGGGAAGAATGCATAGTGTGCATAACTGTTTGGCCGGCCAAGCAGTCATGCGCACTTAGGGAGTGAAAATCACTCCTCCCCCTGCTCTAGTCAGCCCTGCCCGCCACTGACTACAATAGGAAAAATAAATACATTTGTTATTATCATTTATTTTTCCTTTTGGGCAGTGGGGAGACGCTCGGAGCCACCACTGGTGCTAAGGACTGCAGACCTCCATCCCAGCATTCAATCCATCATCAAGTGCCAGGGGCTGCTTTAAAAAACTGTCCACATGCAGAGGATGACACTGGCAGGAGCATGATGTGGTCCTTGACCACTGCTCTCCACTTGGCTGCATTCCACCGAGGGGGGTGTTTTCCCAGAGGGACAGCATCCATTTTGCAAATGGGTTATCAGTCAATGATTGCGACCACACTTGCAGTTGAAAAGCATTGATGCCTGTCAGTTCAACTCACAATGAGGATGGGTGATGCCCTGTCACATCCACTGTGATTCTGAGGGAGTTACAAAAGGCTCTTAGCAAGTTGGAAAGACTTTTCCGACTCACAAACTGGTTTTAGCAAATAACAACTTGAGCTTTTACAGTCGAAAAGCCTGCGATTTTGAGAACTGCGGGCTTTGCGAGGGCAAAAGTACTCTGGGCCTCATTTATGAGGCTGTGCGTCACTTTTACGCCGCTGGTGCATCACTTTTCGTGACGCACTAGTGGCGTAAAAAATGCGACTTGTTGCGCCATATTTACAAAGTGACGCATCTAGGTAGATGCGTCACTTTGTAAACCCCTGCGTCCACCTTGAAAGAGGAATCGCAGCTTCTACTCTTCGGAAAGAAATTAAAAACCCATCTTTTTAGAAAGGCTTTCATGACAGTTTAGGCAGTGGAGCAGCTGACGGTTCTATGGGCATCAGTGTGTTATGTTCTTCTGTTAAGCGCTTAGAGACCGGCGGTGATAGGCGCTATATAAATATTCCTTAACATAACATTATACCTGCGCCAGGTATAATGTATGCAAGGGGGGCGTTTTGACACAAGAAAGGGTCATAGAAGTGACGCAGTGAAATCTATGTGATTTCACTGCGCCACTTCTAGGACACAAATGCGTCAATTTCTTACGCCTGCCTCACAGCAGGCGTAAGACTGACGCAGGCCCTTTCACATGGCGCTTGCCCCATGTGAAAGGTTACATTGCTGGAGTTGCGACACTTTTGTGACACACTCCAGCAATGCGTCACTTTTGCGCCATACAGATACGTCAGAAATGGTGAGAGGAGTTGGCCTAACGGCTAAGGCGCTCGACCTCGGACCTGGGGATCTGGGTTTGAGTCTTGGTAACAACGCCAAAACCTCCTGTGATTCTGGGCAAATCACTTAATCTCCCCGTGCCTAAAAATGAAAGTGAGTGTCCTCATGTAAAAACGTAACTCGTGCTATGTAAAGCGCTCTGATACCTGATTCGGTTCGGGTCTAGTTCGCGCTATATAAAACTCTACAAAAAAAAAACAAAGAAATACTGACGTATCTGTAACTCCTTGCGCAATGATGCATCATACTGTAAATATGACGCATCATTGGTGTCGCAAGGAGGGCGCAGTGAAAAGTGACGCATCGCTGTTTTCACGCAGCGATGCGTCACTTTTCATAAATGAGGCTCTCTGTACTTTGAGTTGTATTTTTCTTCGATTAGAGACAGTGCAGGACCTGGAGAAACCTTAGCCTGGACTGTCACTCTGCTCACATTTTAACACCTTGGCCATGGTGTGTCTATCCCTCGGGACATGTGATTTGCGTGTCACAAAGGAACTAAACCACTGACGTGTCAAGAAGGCCTGAAACCGTCTCCGCACTGGGTGAAATCGAGCGAAACAGCCCAAGAGTATTAAGACATCAAATGCTTGTAAAAGTCGTCACTTTTGCTCAACGAGCACATGATTGAACACCATCCAACTCTTGGTTCGGAATTAAGTGAATACTTTTTAATGCCTTATTGCTCGTAAAAGCGGGAATTATTTGCCAATTGGTTGCCTCGAGGTCGCCCAAAGTAGCAGCAGACAGATGGAGGCTTGCGTTATTGCTTTGTGATTGCGCCCGGCCTGTGCTCTGAGTGACTGTGATGAAGCAATAGAAAACCTGTATCACTTGTGACGTAGGGGCTCTGTATCAAAGACCTTTCACATTTACCTTGCTGTGCTGTCTGTAGTGAAGTAGCATCAAAGAGTCCTCTATCTTACCATGTCGGCCCTGTGCTGAGCAGATGATAGGGTTGGCCCCTTCTCGAGCAGGGCCTGTGCTACAGAGAAGCATCTTCAAGCTGCCCTTTATCTATACATGTCAGACCAGCACTCCTGAGATGAGAGGATGCGCATCTGTGTGGTGTAGCCTGGCCCATGCTACACCGAAGTGTCTTCAAGCTACACTTTATCTATACATGTCAGACCAGCACTCCTGAGATGAGAGGATGCGCATCTGTGTGGTGTAGCCTGGCCCATGCTACAAAGAAGTGTCTTCAAGCTACCCTTTATCTATGCATGTCAGACCAGCACTCCTGAGATGAGAGGAGGCGCATCTGTGTGGTGTAGCCTGGCCCAAGCTACACCAAAGTGTCTTCAAGCTACCCTTTATCTATACATGTTAGACCAGCACTCCTGAGATGAGAGGAGGCGCATCTGTGTGGTGTAGCCTGGCAAATGCTACACAGAAGTGTCTTCAAGCTACCCTTTATCTATACATGTTAGACCAGCACTCCTGAGATGAGAGGAGGCGCATCTGTGTGGTGTAGCCTGGCCCATGCTACACAGAAGTGTCTTCAAGCTACCCTTTATCTACACATGTCAGACCAGCACTCCTGAGATGAAAGGCTTCGCATCTATGTGGTTCAGCCTGGCACGTGCACTAGAGATGTATCTTCAAGCTGCCCTCTATCTATACATGTCAGACCAGCACTCCTGAGATGAGAGGATGCTCATCTGTGTGGTGTAGCCTGGCCCCTGCTACACAGAAGTGTCTTCAAGCTGCCCTCTATCTATACATGTCAGACCAGCACTCCTGAGATGAGAGGATGCTCATCTGTGTGGTGTAGCCTGGCCCATGCTACACAGAAGTGTCTTCAAGCTGCCTTCTATCTACACACGTCCGAGCAGCATTCCTGAGATGAAAAGCTTTGTATCTATGGCAGCCGGCACAAACAAGGAGCGAGGGGTGGGTGGAGGGGGCACGGGGGTAGTAAATAATTCTAAAAAACAACACTTTCCTGAAGCTCCCTCTTAAGTCACGCTTCAGTGTTTTTCTTCCTGGTCCCAGCAGACACTGGGACAACATCAAGAATCCTTATGCAATCCCCGCGCCGCTCTCATGCTATGAGAGCAGTGTGGCGATTGGCCTGAGTGAGCTGGTTTGACCTCCGCTCAGGCAAAGGGGGTCTGTGTTGTTTCTCCAACCTGGCTGTTCTATGCGGCTGGGTTGGGGAAACCTAACTGCGCATGCCTGTTTGGCCGGCATAAGATGGCCGGCCAAACAGACATGCGCACTTAGAAGTTAACTCCACTCCTCCCTCCCATGGCCTGTCCCGGCCTATCCCTACACACGCTGGCTTAACCAGCAGGTGAAAAACAATACAATAATAAAATATAACTTTATTTTCCAGCTGCTGCCTCTGAGCCAGTGGGTCAACGCTCCCCCGCCATTGCGGAGGAGCCGCCGCTGGTGGTATAGCCTGGCCTGGGCTACAGAAAGGTATCTTCAAGTTGCCCTTTATCTCTACACGTCAAACAAGCACTCCTGGGATGAAAGGCTTCGCATCTGAGTGGTATATCCTGGCCGGTGCCACAGAAAAGTATCTTCAAGCTGCCCTTTATCTGGATGTGTCAGACCAGCACGCCTGAGATGAAAGGCTTTGCATCTATGTTGTATAGGTTGGCCTGTGCTACAGAGATGTATCTTCAATCTGCCCTCTGCTTGGCATCTTAGACCAGCACTCCTAAGATGAAAGGCTTCGCATCTATGTGGTTCAGTCTGGCACGTGCACTAGAGATGTATCTTCAAGCTGCCCTCTATCTATACATGTCAGACCAGCACTCCTGAGATGAGAGGATGCTCATCTGTGTGGTGTAGCCTGGCCCCTGCTACACAGAAGTGTCTTCAAGCTACCCTTTATCTACACATGTCAGACCAGCACTCCTGAGATGAGAGGATGCTCATCTGTGTGGTGTAGCCTGGCCCATGCTACACAGAAGTGTCTTCAAGCTGCCTTCTATCTACACACGTCCGAGCAGCATTCCTGAGATGAAAAGCTTTGTATCTATGGCAGCCGGCACAAACAAGAAGCGAGGGGTGGGTGGAGGGGGCACGGGGGTAGTAAATAATTTTAAAAAACAACACTTTCCTGAAGCTCCCTCCTAAGTCACGCTTCAGTGTTTTTCTTCCTGGTCCCAGCAGACACTGGGACAACATCAAGAATCCTTATGCACTCCCCACGCCGCTCTCATGCTATGAGAGCAGTGTGGCGATTGGCCTGAGTGAGCTGGTTTGACATCCGCTCAGGCAAAGGGAGTCTGTGTTGTTTCTCCAACCTGGCTGTTCTATGCGGCTGGGTTGGGGAAACCTAACTGCGCATGCCTGTTTGGCCGGCATAAAATGGCCGGCCAAACAGACATGCGCACTTAGAAGTTAACTCCACTCCTCCCTCCCATGGCCTGTCCCGGCCTATCCCTACACACGCTGGCTTAACCAGCAGGTGAAAAACAATACAATAATAAAATATAACTTTATTTTCCAGCTGCTGCCTCTGAGCCAGTGGGTCGACGCTCCCCCGCCATTGCGGAGTAGCCGCCGCTGGTGGTATAGCCTGGCCTGGGTCACAGAAAAGTATCTTCAAGTTGCCCTTTATCTCTACACGTCAAACAAGCACTCCTGGGATGAAAGGCTTCGCATCTGAGTGGTATATCCTGGCCTGTGCCACAGAAAAGTATCTTCAAGCTGCCCTTTATCTGGATGTGTCAGACCAGCACGCCTGAGATGAAAGGCTTTGCATCTATGTTGTATAGGTTGGCCTGTGCTACAGAGATGTATCTTCAAGCTGCCCTCTGCTTGGCATCTTAGACCAGCACTCCTGAGATGAAAGGCTTCGCATCTATGTGGTTCAGCCTGGCACGTGCACTAGAGATGTATCTTCAAGCTGCCCTCTATCTATACATGTCAGACCAGCACTCCTGAGATGAGAGGATGCTCATCTGTGTGGTGTAGCCTGGACCATGCTACACAGAAGTGTCTTCAAGCTACCCTTTATCTACACATGTCAGACCAGCACTCCTGAGATGAGAGGATGCTCATCTGTGTGGTGTAGCCTGGCCCATGCTACACAGAAGTGTCTTCAGGCTGCCTTCTATCTACACACGTCCGAGCAGCATTCCTGAGATGAAAAGCTTTGTATCTATGGCAGCCGGCACAAACAAGAAGCGAGGGGTGGGTGGAGGGGGCACGGGGGTAGTAAATAATTTTAAAAAACAACACTTTGCTGAAGCTCCCTCCTAAGTCACGCTTCAGTGTTTTTCTTCCTGGTCCCAGCAGACACTGGGACAACATCAAGAATCCTTATGCACTCCCCGCGCCGCTCTCATGCTATGAGAGCAGTGTGGCGATTGGCCTGAGTGAGCTGGTTTGACCTCCGCTCAGGCAAAGGGAGTCTGTGTTGTTTCTCCAACCTGGCTGTTCTATGCGGCTGGGTTGGGGAAACCTAACTGCGCATGCCTGTTTGGCCGGCATAAAATGGCCGGCCAAACAGACATGCACACTTAGAAGTTAACTCCACTCCTCCCTCCCATGGCCTGTCCCGGCCTATCCCTACACACGCTGGCTTAACCAGCAGGTGAAAAACAATACAATACTAAAATATAACTTTATTTTCCAGCTGCTGCCTCTGAGCCAGTGGGTCGACGCTCCCCCGCCATTGCGGAGTAGCCGCCGCTGGTGGTATAGCCTGGCCTGGGCTACAGAAAAGTATCTTCAAGTTGCCCTTTATCTCTACACGTCAAACAAGCACTCCTGGGATAAAAGGCTTCGCATCTGAGTGGTATATCCTGGCCTGTGCCATAGAAAAGTATCTTCAAGCTGCCCTTTATCTGGATGTGTCAGACCAGCACGCCTGAGATGAAAGGCTTTGCATCTATGTTGTATAGGTTGGCCTGTGCTACAGAGATGTATCTTCAAGCTGCCCTCTGCTTGGCATCTTAGACCAGCACTCCTGAGATGAAAGGCTTCGCATCTATGTGGTTCAGCCTGGCCCGTGCACTAGAGAAGTATCTTCAAGCTGCCCTCTATCTATACACGTCAGACCAGCACTCCTGAGATGAAAGGCTTTGCATCTATGTTGTATAGGTTGGCCTGTGCTACAGAGATGTATCTTCAAGCTGCCCTCTGCTTGGCATCTTAGACCAGCACTCCTGAGATGAAAGGCTTCGCATCTATGTGGTTCAGCCTGGCACGTGCACTAGAGATGTATCTTCAAGCTGCCCTCTATCTATACATGTCAGACCAGCACTCCTGAGATGAAAGGCTTTGCATCTGAGATGTATACTGAGATGTATTTTCAAACTTGGCATGTCAGACCAGCACTCCAGGGATTAAAGGGTTCCCATATATAAAGTGTAGCTTGGCCTTAGCTACAGAGAAGCAGCTTCAAGCTGCCTGTCTCCAGCCAAGACAGACCTGCACTGCTGAGACAACAAGGCTATCCTGGTCTCCTTTAAAAGAGCCTGTACAACAGAGAAGTTTCTGCAAGCTGCTCTCTATTTTACAGTGCCTGGCCCTTGCTGCAGGTGAGACCGATCAGTCCACTATCAGGTCATATTTGAACAGGGCTGCGGAAAAGTACCTTTAAGTGGTCCTCTTTTGGTCATTCACACCAGCAGAATAAGGCTGCTCCTTCTCTCAAGGCAGTCCTAAGGTTCAAAGAATTACCTTTAGCACGGCCCTTGTCATCGCAGCCATAGCGGCAGTTTCGGCCCGTGCAGGTTAGAGCGTTGGGGCCAGGTTGGCAGGTCCCATCAGCGCCGGGGATGCCTGGCTGCACCTTGGAGGTGCCCAGGAGGGACCATCTCACAGGGAAAGCCAGGACGGGTTCCCCAGCGGTATACAGCGCCAGGACACTCCGAGATGGAGTAACAGTGCACTTTACAAGTATACTTACTTTACTTTACTTTACTTTATACGACAGACGACCACAAGGGAAAATTAAAAAAATAATTAATTTTCCCTTGTTGTCTGTCGAAGTTCCCCACCCGGCCCCACCGCTCTTACCACTGCTACATAGCGATGCATCATAGATAGATCTATGGCATTCCCTCCATATGGAAAAGTCGGATCCAATAATGCAACCCTAAATTTTGGTTTACATAAGTGTTAAAGGACTGCCATGTATCTAGATAAGTCTGGCATGCTTTGGAGCAATTGCAAAGGGTAATTTTCTTGCTGGCTATGGCAGTGGTTCACACTAGTCGTATATAAATATTATAACTTAGCAAAAGCAGTTTTTGTAACAATGAATGCAGAAAGTCCGATAAAATAGACATTCATTTCAAACAGTTCATGTAAAAAGGGTGTTTTAATTATCAAGGTGCTTTACCAGGTAGCTACCAGTAAAGTGGTAGGTGATTTTACTGCTAACAAAGTGATGTAGGAAAAATAAAAAGACACGTACCCTAGTAAGGACTTAACACCAAAATAAATGAACAACTCAGGGGCTCTATTCCAATATATTTCCAAGTGTCTAGTCTAGACATATATTTCACAACTGTATCATCATATAACATAAGGTCACATCACTCAAGGGCAATCATCAGGACAAGAGAATTAATACAGTCATATAGTAAGAGGGTCTGAAGGGATATGGCATTTGAGTCTTTTACAGTACTGTATCTAAGTTGGTGTGGCTAGGCCAGAAGATCTCAAGGACAACAATTTGGTTGGGCAGAATCGTACAATGTGGTGGCATGCTGCCGAAGTGACAGCTTCAATGGGACCCAACAATGATGTTTGCTTCAGTAAGCAACAGGAGCAGAAGCAAGTTAGGTAGAAAGGAGCAGCACAGCAACCATAAGTGTACGTGTCCAGCAGCATCTCAGATCCAGTCCCTTAGGAGGCTTTAATACCATATCCTTTCAGAGTCTCTCACTAAGTGCCAGGATGAATTCCATTGCCCTGATGATGACCCTCAAGTAGTTGTCAGGTTGAAACGTCATCGACTTACACACCGCTACACCTAGGAATTATATGACTTGTTTAGAAACTACAAAAAAAATTGAACTAAATCACTCCAGTTGCCCATTTAATTTTTTCTCCTCTGACAGCGCGTGATCACTGTCAGCCCATAACACTTTAACTTGTGTTTCTTAGTAAAGGGCCTTGATAGTAAAACCACCCTTTTCATGTACATTGTTTGAAGCTACATGCCTGTTTTATCAGACGTTCTGTATTATTTGCTGCAAAAGCCTGTTGCACATGATTACATGTAAACGTTTGGCTCTATTTCAGTGCGCCATGTGACCAGACTAGCATTTGAGCTGCAAAGTAGTGTCAGAGGGACGTAATGTTTCAAGCAAAGCCATATTTGTGCTACAGAAAAATAGGAAATGGTTGTCCTTTCACTGGCCAGGGCAGCCCTCTGTTGCAGAGAAGTAGTGAATGGTTGCCCCACATCTGGTTTGCAAAAGCCATGCTTCATAGAAGTAGTTTCTGCATCTCCGCTGTCTGGTCAATTTCGGGATTAGGTACCAAGGACGAGTGTATTCCTACCATTTATCAGAACAACAAAAAAAGCCTTTGTCCTGAGCAAATTCAATAGCGTTCAAGAGTTAACTCCAGGTGTCCACTTCCTTGTTTCAGCAGAGTTGCTTTCAATAGTACATAATTACACTTAGGATCCATTAGTCTTCTGGCCGTGACTGTTTCAACTAAGTGTAATGATGTACTATTGGATGTAACTCTGCTGAAACAAGGAAGTGGACACCTGGAATTAAAAGAAGACGTTTTCAACAACTATACCTTTACGAACTCTTGAACGTTATTGAATTTGCTCAGGATAAACAATTTTTTGTTATTTATGATTTTGTAGCTTGTTAGTCCACACAATTTCGAAATGTGGGGTGGCCGCTTCTACTTATTTTTATGAGCATTTACAGAATTATAGGAATGATAATTTGCTCTACGGTCTTGCGCAGAACTTGACCCAGCCGCACTCATCATAAAAGCATTTATCAGAACTTGCCAGACATGTTGCAGGGAAGTAACTTTTTTTAAGTCTGTTCTTTGTCTAAGCAGGGTCTGTGTGGGAGATAAGTAAGAAGGAGAAGCCCCATTCTCCATACAACTCCATGTCTTTGCTGTAAATTAAAAAAATGTTTTGCCATGAGTTAATTAACAGAGAGAGGGTTTCTCTGAAACCCAGATTCTTTGAATGTTTCTACAGCAAAACTTTAGTTCAATTAGTTTATTATAACTAACTATTTCAAAATAAAATATTACACAATAATTATACATCCTAAACATTCTACTTTATATATTCTTACATTATGGACTCTTTTTAAAATTATGACTTTAAAAAAATGTTTCCTGCACACAGTCCCAAACTGAGCTTTTTTCCTGTGTTCCTTTCTTGTGCACAGAAAACATAGAGAGGAAAGAAAAAAATGAGCTCACTGATTGAGAATGCAGAGGAGAACATGTATTAAGTCAGATAGAAAACTGTAATACATTTGGGAAAGGGTTCCAGAGGACTCAATGTCACCAGAGAGGAACTATTAAGTCTTAAACTATATTTTGACTTCCTAAGACATTCTCGGACTTGAAGACTTGCTGCACCTCAACTTCACCTCAAAGATCCAGAATCCAAAGGGTTGCAAAAGCAATTCTACACTAGTGTTCCTGGTGGCACAGATGACATGTAACATTAAAGATGGGCTCAAATGGTAACCCCCATTCCCATTATTTCTGCAAGTCTATAGTTGTGGCTGATAAACAAAGGGTGTGTGGAGGGTCCAGGGGAGAGTTTAAACGACCTGTCTGTTCCTTCCCCTGCTGACAACGTACAGAATACAAAACAGAACAGACCAGGTCTCGGGATAGTGTCTACCCATGAGAGTTACCATGAACCAGGTAGGCGCATGTGTAAACAGATACTGCTGAAATACATCGGCTATAAACCAAACCCATCAGACCAGCCATTTGCTGGAGTTTACGTCATGTGGGGGTTCTAGCTGTACAGTCAAAACCCTTTCCGACTCAATCATGCCGGTGCAGGGATGAATGTCAGCTCTATAGCCATGAAGTTCATCTTTAAGTAATCTGGATACAGTGCTATACTACCGTGATTGTGAAAATGAGAATTAAAATTGACTACTCAAACTTGGACAAAAGTGTCAATCAAAGTCTATGTGACAAGATTAAAAATGCGCCAAAGTGAAAAATTTCCACCTGCGCTGTTGAACGGTCGACATGTTTCAGCCCATTAGGGAATTCCCCCGGCTTTCTTCAGGACCTTAGATATAAACAATGGCTACTGCAACTTACAAGAATGTATACAGTAAAAAATAATAGGATGCACTGAACAAAGTCGCATATCTACCAGGAATTTGGGATGTTATGAGCCCACTGGAAGGAAAGAAGCATGTCTTCTTCCTAATAATAAAACAAAAAACACATCGTTTTGCAACAGCACTGAATTACACACACACCATCACATGGATACACAGAAAAAACACATGGAAAGACAACTGCATGAATAATTTAAATTCTGCATTATAAAAGGAAGCATATTAGCTTTATCACACGGAGGCATTTCCTCCCGGTGATTGATACTTTGGAAACTTGAGTAATATCGCAAGTTGTTCGCTTTAAGTGTTCCATGAGCTCTTTACAATGCACAGTACTAAGTGTAGACGGTAGGGTTTCTTGCACACGTCAGTTGAGTTATATGTGTAAAATGATTAGGTGAGACACAATAGTCGTGAGTACTAATGGTGCTCCTCTTTTTTGCACCACAGAGCGGGGCCTCATGCTCCCGAGCGGTTGCCGGGTGAGGTGAGGTCTTCACCCACATAAAGCTGGGTGAGTATCACCGGGAGGAAATGCCTCCGTGTGATAAAGCTAATATGCTTCCTTTTATAATGCAGAATTTAAATTATTCATGCAGTTGTCTTTCCATGTGTTTTTTCTGTGTATCCATGTGATGGTGTGTGTGTAATTCAGTGCTGTTGCAAAACGATGTGTTTTTTGTTTTGTTTTGACTGTACAGCTAGAACCCCCACATGACGTAAACTCCAGCAAATGGCTGGTCTGATGGGTTTGGTTTATAGCCGATGTATTTCAGCAGTATCTGTTTACACATGCGCCTACCTGGTTCATGGTAACTCTCATGGGTAGACACTATCCCGAGACCTGGTCTGTTCTGTTTTGTATTCTATAGTTGTGGCTGACCTGGAATCTGAAGTAGAATCCGTATAAGTACATCTATATCAGTACTTGGAATATATAAACAGTCGAAGTCAAGACTAGAGGAAACAGTTGGTGGTCAGGGTGGCATGGTTTTGTGTGGGAAAGTTTGAGTCACAATTCAGGGCCAATATTTTTAGAGATATACATCTGGATTTACTCTTCAGGGCTAATGAAGAATGCCTCCATTTGTAGAGGATGTGATAATGTTAGGGAGAATACATCAGTAGAATTTCTCCCACTGCACAATCCCTTGAATATCATGGACAGGTTTCTAGTTGTAATACTTCTTCAACAAATTGGAAAATTTCCAGCATCATCCCACTCAAAAACAGACCCGAAGAGAGAAGAGTCTCATAGAGGCCAAAGATGGGAAATGACGCAGAAAAGAGCAGGAAGGTAGAAGAAGTTTTATGATTTTCCACGAGAGGGAGAGAGAATGAGATTGCAAGAGAGAGAGGCAGAGAAAGAAGGAGAGGGGCCTATGGGGTTATAGGAGAAAGAGAAAAGGGGCCACAGAAACCCATGTGATTACTCTGCCATTCCAGGTTTCTAGTAAGTAATTTCTTAAATGATTCTGACTCTATGGTAACCCTGGGCGCAGTTCGTGGAGTTGCACTTAGCAGACTCTGCGAAGTGCAAAAAAACCTCTGTCGCACTACGCGGAGCTCCGCAAGCGGCGGAGCACAATAGAAAAATGCAGTTTGTGCTGATTGCACAGTGCCGGATGCTTGTCCACACTGTGCAATCAACGCAAACGGCACAATTGCACAGCGCAAGCGGCCCCTGCTTTCCTTTTCTGCCGCTCGAGTATACTTTTACTCGAGCAGCAGCTTTCTCAACATGAACGGGCAGTTTCTCAACGCGATCTGTCGCAAGCATACGCGACCACTAGCAATGAGAAACCTGAACCCCGCGCAGAGAAATCTCGCCGGGATGTTGATTTTCCACGCTCGCGTTTGCCAACTTGATGTTGACAATCAGGAATGAGGAAAAATCTCGCCGGGAGGTTGATTTTCCTGTCTCGCGGTTGCCAACTGGACGTTGACGAACGCGAGCGAGGAAAAAAACTCCACATAGGAAAACTCTGCAAACTCCGTGAGCGGAGTGGACTTCACTGCCCAGGGTTAAACTAGGGTACATGCAATCCGTCAACATAGTTGATAGAAGCATGCTGAACATCAGGCTTCCATTTCTGCTGATCTATAAAGAAGAGATTCTCAGATGCCAAAGCCCCACGGATCATGGAAAACAGCCAACACAGTGGGAAAGTGCATTCCAGACGAACCTGACATGGTCTCTCTGTAAGGTTTTGAGTCTTTGTGTCATCTTTGGTTTTATCCAACTAATTTTCAATTACCAATTAGGTACAACTAAAGGGAAAGGGCCCAAAGTTAACATTCCTCTGCCACCTTTTCCTTGGCATGCTTCGAAGTGGTATTAGATGTTGCAAATCCTCCAGTCAAGGTAATTCTCTCCAGGAACCCTGATTAGCAGGATTATGTCCCTCTATAGGGCCACATTTCGAGAATGGACCCCCATTTGGAATAGAAAGTGAAACTGATCTCTATGGAGCATCTGTTTTAAAGCAATTCCCTGTTGTTCTTACTCCAAAGAGGTAAGAATAGAGCCTGTGGACTTGAAAACTTACTGCCTTTTTGACAGAGGTTAGGGAAGCAGGTCTCTTCCACTGTGCACTCTAACTCCGTAGGCTAACTTACCTTTTCCCTTAAAGATGGGTACTCCATCAGTGGTGGTTTCATACTCTTCAATGATGCCCACACCTTACTTGCCTACATGTTCTATTTAAGAGTGGACCGTAAGTGTGGATCAGTTGATGATCCACATCAAGAGATCTACAACCAGGTGTGATTGAATTGGGACTTAAGTCTGCTTGTGAGCTGTTCTCCTCAACTGGGAACGTGCCTAAAAAAGTGGATATGGAAGCTGCACTGGATGATAAACAGCCACCAGAAAGGAGGGAAACAAATATAACGTGAAAGGAAAACGGGAAGAAACCCTAGAGTCCCCTGAGAATCGGACAAATTATTAATACGTCGAAAATATTGTTATTTGCTATGTGTACCACAGCTTTAATTTCAAGGCTTCAAAAGGTTGAAGATCACTGTTCCCTGTCACCATCCACATTTTATCTTGGGATAAGTGATAGACATGAACTACTGATTGTGACTTATTACCTCTTGAAGGAAGGATGTCTAACACACTAAAAAAAAGTGAAATGCTAACACAGGGTTCTCCAAAGGCAGTCCTGGAGGGCCGGATCCATGCCAGATTATTATGATTAACCCTGGGCGGGCGGCTACGTTCCGTGCACGGAGTGTGCGTAGTGCCGGCTTCTACGCATTTTGCGTAGCAGGCGTAGAATCCGGCACTATGCACGCTCCGCAGACGGAGCGTAGCTGGCCGCCACCCGCCTCCCTCCCGCCCTCCCTAAATACTTTAAATTAATAGTGTACAAGAATTAAAAGGCACTTACCTTGCCCGCCGCTGCCTGCCGCGTCCCCGGGGCTCGCTATCTTCATTGCTTCCGTCTTGTGTGTCTAATGCGCATGTGCGAGCGGCCGCGCATGCGCATTTCTCACGAGAAATGCGCATGCGCGGTCGCCCGCGCATGCGCATTAGTACACAAGACGGCAGCCATGAAGATAGCGAGCCCCGGGGACGCGGCGGGCAGCGGCGGGCAGCGGCGGGCAGCGGCGGGCAAGTTAAGTGCGTTTTAATTCTTTTCCACTTTTAATTTAAAGTATTTAGGGAGGGCGGGAGGGAGGCCTGCGGTGCGTAGTGGGGCTACGCGGAGTGCGGAGGTGGGCGTAGTTTCTCGCCCACTTCACGTAGCTCCGCGAAGCCCCACTACGCCCACTACGCCCAGGGTTAATTATGATAACTACACTTATCTGAACAGTGATATGCTAAAAACCTGGCATGGATCCGGCCCTCAAGGACTGACTTTGGAGAACCATAGTCCATGCCCTTCTGTCTGCCACTATGGCACTTAACGGCTCACGAGCCTTCTTTCTTTCTCTCATTATGTTGGGCTTATGCTGTCAGCTGCTGTCATTCTCTTAGCGCTGGGACGCCCCTTTGCTGTGGCAGCTGTGCGATCTACAAGACTTCTTAACATAACATAACATAACATAGTCTTACGGAAGGAGTAAATATGAAGGAAATGTTGTGTAAAATGTCCATTTTTAAAAATTGTTGCATACTAACTTTGTGTCACTATAAGAGACTTATACGAACCGACCTATGTTGTTTTAGGCTGATTCACAAACAAAATTCTAAATCATAGTAGGTTGCAATCTGATCTACCTCATCAGTATTCTTGAGGTAGGTCGCAAATTGCAGCACACTATGATTAGATGCAATCACAAGATAGTGGCCTGCTGGGGTTAGCAGAATGCCATATCTGTGATCACATTTTAAAGTAAACTTTATTTAATGTAGCCCATTTTCCTTAAAGTGAATGGGGCTGCATTTAAAAAGAAAATATTTGTTTATGTTTGTTTGAGAGTTGCCAGTGGTCCTCCTGACCACTGCTTACGCCCCAACAAACTCTTTTTATACTCACATTGGCGAAGGAGTCCCAAAGGGACCCTTTCCCTTTTGAAAATGTGTTAGATCCCAAATTGCGGATTTGTGACTTTTCAATGTTTTGTGACTGGATTAAAGCAAAAAAAAATACCATAACAAATTACTGTTTTGAAAAGGTTGAACTGAAGAGAGCCTCTTCCAAGTAGTGATTTGCTATGTCTTTATAAACTAATTTTGCAATTCGGTACCATGTTACTGAAAAGCAAAATGGGTTTCGTACATTTAAGAAAGCCATTTCTTAGTTGCCAGCCCTTTTATTTTGGGTACGGCAGGCTTTGCAAACACAAATTGCTTTGAAGCTCTAAAGCCTTCATTTATGGGGTTTGGGTGTAGGGCAGTGCAGCAAGACCTTGTCTGCGCTGCCCTATGTCAAACTGAAAGGGCAGGAATGCACATATTTATCCAATACAGTACATTTCTGTCCTTTTCCCCTGTGCTGGCACCTTTTTGACAGCCTAGTGCCAATGCAGGCACCCATGCACCATAGTGCAAGGGTGCCTGTGTTGTCGGCAGGATTGTTTTTGTGCAAGAAGGAGGACCTTTCTGCACAAAAACAATCCTGGGAGGCTTTTTCATCTTTCTATGTGTGCTACCAAATGCAGCACACATGGAAAGAGAAAACAATGAGGAGAAATAAAGTTATTTCCCCTTGTTATGCCTCACCTCTACAGGCGTAAGGTTTTGTCACATCTCCAGCTTTACATGGTTTTGAAAATCTGGGGAAGCGTCAAAATCCATGGGTGCTGCGTGGGAACACCCACCGCAGTGCCACTGGAATGCCTCCCAAGAGCTGAGTAAGCAACGCAGTGAGCTGCACTGCCTTGCCTTACTCCATATCTATGAGGCCATTCAAAGCCACGCAAAGAGTTTTCTCCGGCAGCGCAAGGGGCTCATAAATATGCCCCTAAATTCTAAAACATAACAAGAAGCTCTCACTTAGAGCCTTAATATGAAAATGTGGTACTCTAAAGTAGCCCTATGATGAATTAAAAACAGCCAATCTGCAGAGTAGTTTGTGCAATTTTATGAAATTCCATGAACACTTTCGAAAATTCGCACAGTGAGTTTGGAGTAAAGGAGGTGGCGTCCTACAAGTTTTTTCTACTTGATGGCCATAATTTGCAGGTGAATCATAAACTGTTTCTATGCATGCAGAGGAAGAAAGAACTGTTGAATTTCACCCATTTCACCTGAACAGAACGACGCTTCAGGACAATGGCCTTCGAGTGAAAATAGCAAAAAGTGGAATTTTATAGAGGTCCAGTCTTTCCATTTCTATTTGCTAAAGATTGAATGCCAACGTAGGAAGCCTGGACACGCAGGTACTTGTTTTTAGGTGTGATCTTGTACAAGTGAACAGTCATTTTAGATAACCCAACATTTGGGTTTCATCACAAACTGGATTCCACCACTGGGGCCTGATACACATTTTTGTCAGCCTCCACTTCTTTCCTTGTATAACTTCCAGTCAACATTGCCAGCCAGGTTCAAAACAGTCCGATTCTACCACAGAGAACTGGTAGAACGAGCAATGGAAATCGCTCAGCTTCTTTATTTTCAAATTGTCAGTTGCCTTCAGTTAGTCGAATTATTTTAAAACCTTGGGTGATCAGAAACACAATTTTGTATCCTTTTTTAGTGAGAAGAAAAAAATTAAAACAACTCATGTGCTGACAACTTTTTTATCACATCTACAGAAGTAAAACAGAAATTAAATAAAAAATAAAACTCTAAATACACAGAAATTCCATTATATCTGTTCTTGATGCTCAGTTCATCATCATCAATGCTCAGCTCATGACAAGGGTCCCAAAGTTTGCCTGATAAAAAGACAGCCGCATTCTCTGGGACATCAGGCCTTCAGCTGTAAATTTTATACCCACCCGCCATTAGAAATTAAATCCATAAAAATAACTAAATTAAAAATCTGCTGAGACATTTCAAAATGTATCTGGTTCTAAGCTGTACGTGGGACGGGTTGGTGAACCCTGGCCTCTGTCAGTTACTTTACCTTCAAAGATACATTTTGGAGCATCGCTGCAGTTGACACAGGGCTCAGCCATAGTGATAACGCTGCCTCTCTGCCTGGCAAAACTCCCCCCTCCCCACAGCCCACCCACTGCGCGTGCTCTCACCATGCAGAAAGCAGCGTTAGCAAGAACATGGAGTCTGTGTCAACTGCATGCAGAATCCCATGGTTCGCGCAAAGGCGCGGCTGCACAGCAATTAAAGGGATTAGAAGAATTTGCAATTCATGAACTTGTGCTCATGTTTTAAGATGTTTTTAAGCAATACTTGGGTGCCTCTGGGAATCCGCTCAATAGTTGCAATTTGGGTTGGGTTTAATATTCATGAATAACATTTTTTTTAACTGCACTTGCTCTGGTTTTCACACCTTTCAAAGTGACAGGCTGTTGGGTTAATTTGTTTTAGCTGCAGCTCCATGGGATGTGATGCTATTTTGTACAAACCAGTATGTATGTATTTATGTATGTATGTATATATACATATATATGGTATAATATACTCTCTCACACACATATCTATATATACATATAACTCAATTGCATTTACAAACAAAAAATAGCAAGCAGATTCAAACTGACCTGTCTTACCAGTGCTAGGTTCACATTCTATTATGTCTTCGTCATCACTGGAGCATTCGGCTGAGGATACAATGTCATCTGATGTCTGCTTTGGGGATAAAAGGAGAACAAAATAGAGGATATTACCAACCAGTTTATTGCCGTGTGCTAAGTCAGAGCCTCATGCCCACAACACTCTGCAATACATACTACATCTAGCATAATTATAAAATAGTCTGGCTGGTTTGAGCTGGGGATGCCGTGAAATGCTCAGAACAGAAAGCAAAGGCATTTTTTTCTGCGAAGTTATAGTTTGAGAACATCCTACATCAAAGCTTTGAAGAACTAGAGAACCTCATATGTAGTATAAAGAAAAGGCTCATGTGGTTGCCGGAGGCCATGAATGGGGGTGTGGAGCTCAGGGCGGCACAAAGCAAGTTTTCCACTGTGACTTGGTACAAGCTGCATTACACAAAAAACTAGCAGTAAAGCAAAACAGCAACAAGTGAAATTGAGTAATTGGGTTAGTGGTACTTAAGAAATTCTCTTTGTCACACAGGCAATTCCATAGTGTTACAGAAAGGTGCACGTTCTGCAATACAAAGGTGATCACTGCATCGGTTTCTGTATCTGTAAATGTACAGAACAGGAGAGCCCTTCTGCAGAATATGATGCATTGGCAAGTCATCAATACATGCATATTCCGTTGTTATGTTTGGATTCCTGTTTGGACTGAGGGCAAACATCCCTCACTCAGTTCATAAAAAGCGTACTTTTCTGAGGACGGGTGTGTTATGAAGAAGGTTACAATCACGCACAGAAGAAATTGTTACAAAATAGGATGACAATGACACCAAAGAATTTGGACAGAATCAGGGAGAAGAGGGCTGATTCAGAATCTGGTGATGTCATGAAATTATGCAGAAACCTCAGTGAAGAACTGGAACCTAGTCAGGTGTTGAAGTTCGGAGGGACGATTGTCATGTGATCCAACAAAAAAGATAGTGCCAGAACTACAGTCCACAATTCACATTCGTCATGCAGCATAAAAAGCCCCAGATTGTACCTGCTTCTAAGTCTTCCCAATGTCTGCAGATAAGGAAACGGAAGCATAATGCTGTAAGATGACTTGATCAGCAGCCTGCATCTTAGGTGAGGAATCTGTCAGTGGTCCTTACTGAACTAGTGTAGGTCTGCTCCCTTGGATACTACAGCTCAACAAGTGCGGTAGAGTGAGGGGTAGTGGGTGCCACTGGTGCTCCAGTCTCTAACCCTCTCCTTAGCAATGCGATCTTCTAAGTGGCCCCCAAATTTGTATGCTGATGACAGTCTATCTGGTCCTTCTGCCCAGAGACACAGTGGGAGGCTGGCACATTGCACTGCATATGCCCAAGGCCTTAGAAAACAGGAAGACAACGCTGTTGAAAATAAAGACCATTTTACCTCTCCAGACTACTAAGCTTCCAATTTATAGCAATACTGCAGAAACTGTATGGTATTTGGGTGCTTCCACTATTGATAATCAGCAATCAACAAAACCCATCTGTGATCAAATTAAATTGCTTCAGCTTCAACCTGCTCGCATGTGGCCCTATTCCATACACCTTACTCAGTTTTAACTTTGTGATTCACCTGTGCTTGTACGCTTTCAGTCACAAATCGTGCCTTCATATATATCACCTTGTCTTCTAAATATTTTGCTATATCTTTTCTTTTACAATGCTTACACCCTGGAAGTCTTCAAAGTTCTCAGCTGTCTTCCTCAAAGCTTCACATCCTTCTCTTCTGCATGCAAGAGACTTAAAAGTCCTCTGGGTTTACAGAAACAAAGCCAAACACTCAGACCAAAAGCAATACTGATACATATCCAGAGAGTAGTCCACAACACACACACACCAATGCAAACAATTATACACCTGTTAGATTGCACAGACACACACGCCCATCTCTCCACTCCTGGTTGAAGCATACTCAATCATAATGTGGAAAAATACAAATAGGCACTCATGCACAAATGCATAAACACATGAGCATGTAGACCTCAACATCAAAAGATCTGGAGGGACATGGAACGTTTCAGGAGTGTCATGAATTACTCTCACATTAAGATGGCTTAAACACACAGATGCACACATCCAGAGAACAACCATGAGCTGATGATGATGCACAGGAGGCCCTGTTGCATTATCTTCTAAGAAGAGTAAGGTAAATTACCTCACAGCCATGGTTAAGGATGTGTAAATGTATAAATACTGCATAATGGAAAAGGCATCAAGGGATGACCTATAAATCCCACACTGCAGCAAGAGCTAAGGGAGTCTCTTCTTTATTGGGCATCACTGGCAGGGCTTATGATGCTGCTATTAGAAAGGGAACATTCTTATGCTAACCTCCTCAGGTACTGTGGAGTATACGAGGGCAGAGAAAGATTTTGGAAAGCGGGAAAGGCCAAAGTAACATTATCTGATTATCTGACTGTCCAACCTTTTTTTTCTGGCCTAAAGGTTGGGTAGGTAGTTTATAGTACAAAATAATGTGATCCATTGTAATGTCATAAAATATTGCAGCTGTGGTATACCCTATAGCAGTGCAATAAAATGTGACATAAGAAAATGTTAACATAACATTTATACTACTTTTTATAGTAAAATAGAGAGCTAGAAAAAGTATGTTATTCTCTGCTTTTAGGGAAAAATAATCCTTACCATCCCCAGGTTACTGGTCATATTACTCAGAATTGAATAGATGAGTAAACAATGCGACAAAGGCTTTTACCATCAACAAATAACAATCTTAACGCAGAATTAAGCCATAAATGAGCATAGTGTTCAATGACATTGCAAACAGGAATTTTCCCTCATATCTAGTTCTGATGATAATGCTTTCCACCCTGTTCGGTCTAAGGCTTAGAACCGGCTTCTGTTTTCTCTTCTAGGCACTGAGGACCCCTACTCTTCTCCAAGGTTTGTCACCATGTTGGAGGCGTATTGGGCAGAATATTTCTTAAGACGCTGTACTTACCTGCTAAGTGATTGACTGATTCTCCACCAATGGGTTCTAACAAATGTACAATGTCGTAGCTCCCCACTCCGTCTAATATGTTACTGAACCCCAAAATCCCTAGAGGCCACCACTGAGTGGTTTGTGCACTATATATAAAAAAAAAGAAGAAAAAAAGAAAATAATGTAAAATTAATGCATGTGGCTGCAAAACATTACATGTTTCCCACCGGACAAGAACAAGTGATAAACATTCTCAATGTCAGTGGTGAGCATCCTCCTCATGGGGCATCTTAATACCACCTACATCACTGCAGCTCTAACCAGAGACGCAACCCATAATGAGATTTCTATCCCTTCATGGATCATGAGTCACAGCGTGATATGCAGCAGCAGGAAGGTATTTGATTAAGTACTTCTACCGCCTTCAGAAATCTCTTGACTACCTCACAGCTATTCATATAGGCATTGCAATGCGGCATGTACCTATTAATGGGGAACTGTAAAACCCCTCTCAAGAGACATTTTCTGCTCCTACCAGTCTCCCGCAAGTCTAATGTGTAATTTACTTGGATGGGTTATACCCCCAGACAAAATTTGCATGTGAAATACCTGCCAATGGCATTTCCTGCATGTTAGAAATGGGGGTCTCTAGTTGGCAGAGGTATGCACCTTTGTCCAAGTAGGGACCCCTCCTTCTAGTCACAGTGAGGGAGTTACACAATTTAGATAACTCCTGCTCACCCCCTTGGTAGCTTAGCACGAGTGGACAGGCTTATCCCAAAAGCAATGTGTAAAGTATTTGCACTCCTAACACACAGTAACAAAGTGAAAACACCACAAATGGACACCACGCTAAAGTTATTTCAAAAACAGAACTTGTAGAAACAAAATAGCTCCATCTGGGCCTATTAGGACGTTGTGACAGGAATGAATACAAATTACGGGGCCGACCGCAAGGTGTGAGGTGCAGGGCATGGAGTCACACAGACCCCCAAACAAAAGTACCTTGGAACCAAAGTCAATGGATGATGGATGGAGGACAGGTTCCATTGCCAAGGCAAAGCTGGTTCCCTGGTTGCCACGGGGGAGGCAAGGCGTTGAGTCCATGAGGGGGCAAGGCATCGAATCCAGGAAAGGGGAAATTAGGCAGTATCTGCGGTGAGGCATCAGTTCCGGTGAGTCAATGTGACATCGATGAGTTTGTGAAGTCACCCATGTTGTTTATCGGCTCTGCGATAACAGGATATTGGCGTAGGCGGTGATGGCATTGGTGCAAGCGCTGGCTTCAGGGAGGCCAATAACTGCAGGTGGGGCGGGGCATCATGCTCTCCACAAGGGGTGCCTCCGGCCTCGGTACAGGTCACAGCGTCACTGGCGGCAGTGCTGACGGCGTCATAGTTGGTTTTCTTGGTCAGCAGCATCAACTACACACTTCTCAGGCCCTAGGAAATGGAATTGGTGCCCTTTTAAAAGCAGGAGTCCCCAGAGCAGCCCAGGTGCTTGACAGTGGGTTTCCACTGAAGTCTTTGTGGCCCTGAGACTTCAGAACAGGAGGCCATCACACATAGGCCCTTAGAGTTTCTTCAAGCAAGTTCACAGCAAAGGTGCAGTCTTCATCCTCTTCTTGGCAGAAGCAGCAACTGCAAGCGAACCCGGCAAAGTACACACAACAAAGTGGCAGTACTCCTCCTTACTGCTATCCAGTTCTTCTCCTTAGCAGAGGTTTCTTTTGAGTCCAGAAGTGATTTAATTCTCTGGGATTTAAGGTTCAATACTTATATCCCATTTTCTCTTTGTTCTCATTGTGGCAAAGGTCTCTGAGCCCAGTCCAAACCAGTTCTGTCTTCTCTGGTTCAGCATGACACAGGAGGTGGAGACAGCATTGTGTAAAGGAGACACAGCCTATTCAGGTGCAAGTGAAACTCCTCCCACCACTCTAAATGCAGCCATGGTATATTCAGCCCAGCTATGAGTCACATAGCTGTTATTACATTGAGTTCAGAAAGCCTAAACTCCACTTCTCTATCCTGTCCCAATGGAAATGTATACTTGTGGGATGTTACAAAGCAACTCCCATGTTAGCCTATTGTACAGATAGCCTTTCAATTTTGAAAAATTAAATTGTCAGTATTTCACTATCAGGACATGTAAACACTGCACCCTGCCCATGGGGGTAACTTGGGCCTAACCAAGCAGTGTCCTACATGTAAGAAAAGGGAAGAATTGGGCCTGGCAAGTGGGTGCATGTGCCAGGTCAACATGGCAGTGACAACTGCCTGAGCAGACACTACAATGGTAGGTCTGAGACAGATTTACAGGGCTACTCGTGTGGGTGGCACAAGTGCTGCAGGCTCACTAGTAGCATTTGATTTACAGGCCCTAGCACCATCAAACCAGTAAATAAAATATCCCGATCATGGATAACCAATCATAATAGCAATTTCCCTAGGGAGAATTTGCACTTTGACACTGATCAACAGGGGCAAACGTTCGAAAGCATCTAAGTCAGTAAAAACGAAATCCAGTATACCGTCAAAAAAGCAGGAGGTAGATGCAAAAAGTCAGGGGAAACCACGCCAAGGATGCCAAGTCTAACACTGCAATACATGTATTTTAACGAAATTTTGACAAAAGAAACTATTTTGACCCTACTGTGTTCTTGATTCAAAAGTTCAAAACAACAGTCTATGGAGCAACACCAACTGTGGCAAAAACGAGAGCGAATTGCCACAAAATATCAAGCTCAAAATATCGTATGGACAAAATATTGTGTCAATAATATCGAGGACAACAATATATTGTGAAAGTAAGTTTGTATAGGTAAGCAAAGTTTTACCATACATTCAAGGTACGTAGACGTGGAGTTAAGAATAGTAAACCTACACTTACCTATTTGCACTTTCCTTCTCAATATTTTAGTCCTTGATATTTTTGACACGATATTCTGTGCACACAAGATTTTTAACATAGATATGTTATCAGACAACACAAACAAACATTTAAACTCTTTCTTGAAATTAAACTAGCTTATTGCTTGGTATTTAGTTTTGTTTCAAAATCATACGAGGCCCAAAATGTTAAGGCAAAACAATATTTCACATGAGCAACGTACAACATCTCTAATATCAATAAACAATTATTCAGCTGCCTCCCCTGGAGACTCCAGCTTCTTCTATGGATGGTAACCCTTTAGAGGTGGATGTTCTATCATCAAACTATAAAGAACTTGACTAGTAAATGTTGTTAAGGGGAAACCAAGTGGAATAGGACCTTCTCTGGTGCTGTCTACTGCCCGGCACTACCTACAATTAATGTCACCTGGGGCCTTCACTAGCCATGTTGGCTAATTATATGGTTGATGGAGCACCCCATTCATGAAGTCCTGCTACCTGCTCTGCTTGCAATTGATAAGAGGTTATCTTAAAAGATGGTATGTTTTAAATTGTATCTTCCAATTCAGCAAAATTCGGAAACTGTCCTCGCAGAGACTTGTACTTAGCCTCTGACGATTCAGACTGATCATATCCCCACTGCCTTTTTCTGCTGCAAAAGATGTCCCACTTTGTGTCCCCCTCTTCTGTTCAAAGTTGCAAGGTTCTCACTTCGGAAAACTTGCAACGTTTTTAAAGAGTAGGCAAATTTGAGAGGCATAAATCCTAGTAACTTTCTGTACTGCTAGTACTCACCCATTATTTAACCATTACAATTGAACTCACATTGCTTCCCCCTGACCATTACCATGAGTGACTACTGTCTGGACTTTATCATTACATTTACATGACCAGATTTGTAGAGTGGCATTTCTTTAACATGCCTCTTGTATGTAACTTGGACAAAATAATTAAAATTACATTTGTACATTTGCCTTAAGAAAGTAATATTGCCTTAGTAATTCTCAAAATAATAATGGCAGCCAAGGCATCACTGCAGAGATTTTGGCCTAGATGGTCCCCTTTGACCACTTACTTGAGAAATGAAATACAAGCACAGATATTTGGAAGATCTTGTTACAGCTGATGGTTTTTAAATGAGTTCCATTGGAACTTTGCATTCGCCCTCAGCAGCCTGCCAACATCTTCTCCCACAGAGAGTTGAGCAGCTGCTGAGGTCACCTGGCCTCCAAAATTAGAATATATTTTAATGAAGCGCTTGCATGAAGAAAAGGCTGCATTGTGATCTGTGAGCCAGGCTTCCAATGCTGACAATGGATCTTTTGTCCTATATGCTGGCATGTGGCAGGTGATTTGCTGCCAGACGATCAGACGTCACACGCCAAAGTGGGAATAGTGCTATGCACATGCTGTAGCCCACCTGTTGCCATGGAGAAGGTTTGCCATGATGGTCCCAGTACCCTTGTAGTTTTATTAAATATGTAAATTGCAGAAGCGAACAGACCTAGAGCAGAGATGTCCATTACATGTGAGGGACAAGAGGATCCATGCACATTTTCAGAATAGATACCTGCTAGGTAAGTTCCTATTTAGATTTATTGTACGGGTTTTCGAAGTGTGCATACCATGCAAGTTGGTAGAGGATACGCCTCTCTGAGTCCTTCGCTGGACACCACTAGCCGAGAAGGAAATCAAGAAATGTTGAGATGAGTGGTGGCTCTGACTGGCAACTGTGGTACGTAGGACTGGGCAGAGCCACCGAATATCAGTATTGCCTGGCGTATGGGTATAGCTACCCCAACCGGACTGCTCCTTCCAGAGCTGTCGAGTTTCCCAGGTCTTCTGTTTACTGCTGGAGAACACTGGCTGTTTTGCTTTGAGAGAATCAATTACATCTAGAAACCTGGTTTTGGTACAACAGATGACAGACTCTTGCACGGCCTGCAGGTGCTCTACAGGCAGTGAGGGTCTAGAGACCTCCACTGGACCCAGCATGAAATGTGGCAAACAATGTTGTCTCATCGCTGCCTCCTGCACTGTGAGGTGCCCGAACCAAGCAAGCTGCATGAAACAAAACAAAAATGTTGTTTTCTGCACTTTGCAATCCTGCTGTGCTCCTCAAATCCCTGCAGGTGATACAGCAAATATCACTTCCGACAATATGAGTGCTTACAGGACCTCACAGACACTGCTTAGTTCTACACTGTGAGGTATTCCAGAAGCAAACAAGTTGCATGAAACATAATAGTTTCCTGCACTTTTCCATCCTGTTGATCTCCACAAAACCTTGTGTGAGACGCAGCAAACATTGCTGTCTACTTGCTGTCTCCTGCACTGTGAGATCTTACAGAACCTCACAAGACACTGATTCTTCCTACACCGTGAGATATTCCAGAAGCGAACAAGCTGCATGAACTAGAAGACACAGTGCTGTTTCCTGTACCTTATGATCCCGCAGAGCTCAACGAGAGCCTGAAGGAGGGATCCCAAACAATTCAGTCTCCTGCATTGACACCTCTTGCAGAAACTCACAAAACTGCATGAAATAAAACAGAGTGCTGGCTCCACCTGCAGCACTCCACAGTAATCGGAATGCGATACAACAAAAATGGCTACCTCCCCCACTGTAAATTCCTCCAGTGGTGAGATAATTATTGTTAAGGGGCGTTATATCTTGTTTTTAAGGAGAAAGCTGAATAAGCTATAAAGAATGATACTTCCTCATGTAGTTGGACTCTCCCCTCAGCTTTGGGATTAGTGTGTTCCACAGTTTAGGGCCCTGAACCCCCGGGCTCCTGCCACCTTGTTGGATGCATTTGAACATCTTAGGATAATTGGCTGTGCAGATTCAGAGTACAGGATCCCTTTAGGCATCTAGGGGCACATGCATCAAGGTAAATTGCATTCGCAAACGGTGCGAATCGCAAAATTCGGCCGTTTGCGAATGCAATTTCCTTTTTTGGGATGCATCATGTTTTTTTATTTTTTCGCAATTTAAGGAATCGCAATTATGTTGCGATTTCTTAAATTGCGATTGCATTTAAGAAATCGCAATTTGCGATTTCTTAAATGCAATGCATCACACTTTAGAATTTGTGAATTTGCAAATAGGGAGAGGTAAATTACCATGAAGTTCCCCTTCATGGTAATTTGCGAAAACTTTGAAAAATGCACAAAAGTGCATTTTTCAAAGTTTCATTTTACACACACACATGCCCTTGGGGCATGTGTGTGTGAAAAATGTTCTTAAAGTTAATTTCAGGGGTGCAGGGGGGGTCCTTTGGACCCCCCCTGCACCCTTGAAATAGCATTCTCATTTTGCGATTCCTTAATTGCGAATCGCAAAATGAGAATGGCTTCCCATTCATTCCTATGGGCCTCTAGGCCCATAGGAATCAATGGGAAGGGATTCCTTAATTGCGATTCGCAAATTGTGAATCGTAATTAAGGAAAATTAAGAAATCGCAAAACAAATTGTGATTTCTTGATGCATAGCCGTTTGCGATTTCTTAATTGCGATTCCTTAATTTTCGCAATTAAGAAATCGCAAACGGCAACAATGATGCATGTGGCCGCTAGTGTAGTATTAGTCTTTGTAGGTATCGACACTACAGCCATTGAACACAGACAACTGGGCACCAGTCGGAAAATCAAGAAAAATAAGGAAAACTGACAAGAGCAAATTAACAAACTGGACTGCATATAAGCCATAGCTTGTTTCTGCTTCTAGAAGCTGTGCCCAGAATGATAGATACATCTCCTTCATTTTCTATACAGAAAAGGAAGATGCATCTTAGCATTATGCAACTTTCCAATGATCTAGTTTTGTTAAATCAATCCGTTCTTGGGGTCTTCAAAGATTGTCACATTAATGAATTAACAATAAAAGGGTCACATGATGAACATTTTAGGCTTTGAAAGAAAGAGGGTAATGAGTTCATTGAAGGCTTTTAGAAAATAAGATTGACGTTGAAGACAGGTTTAGATATTTAGGAAGTTTATTTAGTCTGGCACTTATCTAGCCCGCCCTTTGGGAAATAATACAACCTAATGTTTTATGTAAACTTTACACCCAATGTGGGTTGCACCACCAGAGATCACAATGCAAGAGATGCAAGTAATCAGCCTGATTAAAAGAAAACTGAATAAAGAAGAAACTAAACAAGACACAACAATTCTTGGATATTCTTTATTGTGATACTTGCATTGTGATCTCTGGTGGTGCAACCCACATTGGGTCTAAAGTTTACTGTTTTTGTTAACAATCGCCTCTTGGGAGCAACAGGGGCGGTGGGAGTGCACACCATAGGAGCTAAAAGCTCTGCATCAGATGTACAATTGAGACGGGTGGGCCTAGGGCCAGTGGAGAGGTGCGGCATACCCCAAAATTTTCTTTTTTGGGGATCGAGTTGAGTTGCTCAGGAATCGGGTTATATACTAATGTTTTAGGTGCATTTGATGGAATTGTCGAATGTAATCTTCGATAAAGTGGCATATCACTCTTTCCTCTAACCAAGGCACTCAGTGGGAAGATAGAACCACTGGCTCTGTATGGGAGTGAGCAAATGATGCTTGATGGCAATCTAAATGTTTATGATTTAGAGGGTTGGTACTGAATAGGACATTAACTCTTGTAAACTCATTAATGGACCATGGGTTGAGACTGAAATTGGGTTTGTGCCCCTGGGATCTATTGACTAAGATATATGTATTGACTTCGTAAGAGGACACAATGAAGACACCAAAGATAAATTATCAGCTCAATGTTTTAAAAAATGCTGAGGAGGAAAAACTTAAGTTTCACAGAATTCGACCGTGACTCCTAAATGAAGTTATACGCCTGTTTGATTTATCTAGGGGGAAATTCTCTAGAAGAGGGCTCCTGCGAAAGAAATAATGAGCCTTAGTCACCACCGAGATCAATATGTGGACAAAAAGACCTCAGTTGCGATTACCCACAAATGTTTACATCTCCCTGATGCTTTTTACCTGTTTCCCGAAGTCCCAGATATTAAACTGCAATTAGAAAGCTTCAAATGCAGTGCGATCTTATGTTGTGTCAAAATAAATGTTTTAGGAGAGAATAATATGCTAGGGCTGGGAATGGTTTCTACACAATGAATGTGAAGTGATCAGTAATTGCTTCTGTTGTAACTGCCCTTTATTTTAACATTGTTTGCATTCATGTGTTATTTGTTCTCACAGTATAAAATATGTAACAGGAAACGATTCTTTAAATCTTTTATTGCAAATGCAGTGTAACAATGTTGCTGTCAGGTAGACAAATTGTTATTATAGTTGAAAAATATGAAATGTCATTGTTTGATATGAATTTTGTATTGAATTGAAATGTTCTGTAACCTTATTGCTGTTGGGTCTTTTATGGCACTTAGAGGAAATAACAGTAAATGTTACCAGAAAGAAAACTTGCAAAGAGAGTAGAATTCTCAAGGAAGCTTTCTTTGGAAGTACTCCTAACTTATGGAGCTCCATCCTGGCCACCATCAGGACAAATCCCTCATAGGAAGTCTTCAAAAGTGAGAGAAACATCTGCTGCTCCTAATTTCCCCTCTTGATCTTTAACCATGAATTGTCCATATGAGAAAAACTGAGGGCCCGGTCTTGAGATTTAAGTTTGGATTTAGAGGTTGGCAGACAAGTCACTCCATTCCAAATGTGATGGAAAACTCATCTGCCTTATTCTACGTTTGCTATATCCTATGGCACTTGCAATAAGGCGGGCAGGTTATTTATGATGGTTGTGATGGAGTACGCGTCTGCCGAACTCTAAATAATGCACTGTGTCTAATATTACTCTGGGGCTTTCACTGCACATATGTTTATTACATTTTAACCACATTCCTTTTGTTTTATATCCCCCTAGATGACATATTTCATGTAAATATGCCTTCGCCTCCCTGTTTTTTTCCAGTAATTTGGCTTCTTGAGAGCCTGTGTCTAGTAATTGTATGTTCTAAATTCCCACAGTTGCCATTGTAAATTCTGTAAAGTGCTCTACTACCAGCCATGGATCCAGTTAACGCCATATAAAATAGCAAAAAATAAATAAATCACTAGTTTCACTTCCCGATGAGGAATCTTGATGCTAAGCGGACGTTATGCGCTGCTACAAAATTTTACCTGCACGGCATTGATGAGCATGGTCTGTGGGTTGGGCTGTAGTTTAGGAGGATTGAGGTGCAGAGTTAATCTGCCTGTTGTTCAAGACAGCATGAAAGAGATGGCTATTGAACCAGAGCAGATTATGCTGACTTCAATGTCCCTTTCTGGCCGTGTGGAGGGGGCCACAGCAGAGAAAGCAATGTCGCGTAGCACCGCACCGATAAGCAAATCCCTCTAAATCCTCTCAATTTATTTTCTTGGCTGGCAGAAATTACACATGATTTAGGAACTCAAAAGGCAAAAAGGCCCCTGAGAATCTAGATTGGCAGTTTATTGATTCTTTTATAAAGTCTCTTGTGTAATTATACATTTGAATAGGGCTCGGTGGCCAACTTTGTCTAAGTTGCTGGTGGGTGCCACTGATAAATATTGTAAGCCGCTTGGAGGATAAGCTGAATTTTGAGTGGTCAGCTAGGGATTTCTGTCTGACTAGGGGGGCCCCTGTGGTGACCAAAATGTTTATTCTCCACATTTTGGGAAGATAGTGAGTACAGTTCTAAGAATAAAATGACTATTATGGATATCGAAAGCAATCTTTTCTCGGGGCATAAAGCAGTGCAAGCTTCCCTTGCCCCTTGCATTTTCTACTGTGCATCCAACACATATATTAGCACTAGAGAAAGAGCAAGAGGAACCCTTTGGAAATACTGAGCATTTTAGAAGAGGCACAATATATGATCAAGTTTATCCCAAACCCAGACATTCCCTTGCAAAGCATCTATTAATGAATTCCAAAACTAAAAATCTTTGAAATGCACCACAAGAATGGAGAGCATTAAAACAATAACAACACTCAATTGCACTCAGTGTGACTTTACACATAAAATCACAAATGACATCAACAATGTCGTCATGAGTGACAGCCTATAAGATGCTACTAAAAATGTAAACATCACAAGAGTTATAAGATTTACAGTAAGAAAGAGAATATAGCGAAAAATGCTGAAAAAGCTGCAGGAACGCTGGCTAATAATAGGAAGTCACACAGTATGCTACCTTGAATTGAAAATGAACAGATATCTTAAACAAAAAAGATTACACAGTGACAATGCATTGTAGTTTCACTGACCGTTACTACTTCTCCATGCTATTGTTCAATATAGAGAGAAAAAGACAGCGGTAGTACTGACAATTCCTAGTTTTTCTTGTGTTACCGGCAGTAATACAAGATCCCTCTCATGTTACTGGTCGCGGTACCTCTGACTATCACTAGATTTCCTTTATGTTACTGGCAGCGTTAACATTTACCGTTACTAGATGTCAGTCTTATTACTAGCAGCAGTACCAATGACAGCCACTAGGTGTCCCTTGTATTTGAGAAACAATGGTGCCTTACTCCTGATGTTATTAAATGTTCCTCTAGGTGTGTTAGATATGGAAATTTGTTTGCTGTGCCACTGAACTTTACCGGATGTTAAGTGGCATCATATGTACAAACGATTCAGTCTTCTTCTTGAAACGGTCTTAAAAACTCAAGTTGCTTTGTCATATGTTAATAAAATGCTAATATATGCATTACATTTGCACAATATCTTTGCTGTGAGATGGCCCTGAAATTTCCATGTATCCCTGATCAATGAACCATATACTGCCTCATGACCAACCACTGAGGGACCCATTCTTCTACGTGGTGTTGTGGAGTGGAAACGCAGGGTTCTTCAGACAGTGGTGTGGGTGTGGCACCTGATGGTAAGGTTTTAATTGGATAGCGGATGTGTTACACCAGGCTTTTTATTACCCATGCAATGGCTGCCTCCTGCTGACTAGCTCCTGGGAACAGCGAGGCCCATTAGCCAAGGCTTTCCTCATAGTGATGGCTTCCACAAGGCAGGGTGGCTTGAGAACTGGGTAGGTGGTCGGGTTTGATGAAGAAACCATGCTGCTGTTTCGAAGGTTGTTTGCTGGGTAGGCATTCACAGCGATGCTTGAACAGTTTTCAGAGTGGGGGGTGCTGCCATCAATGTTACATCACTGGAGTCATAGGGATTGCGAAAAATCTAGGCATTACACAAAGAAAACGTATAGCAAATGAGCCATGCTCATTCAGCGGGAGAGTGTTAGCTATTGTTGCATCTTGGAGCACACCATCACAAATATATTACTAAAGCATTATGTGGTAACTCACTGTTGTTTACAAACAGCACATTCCCCATTGAAATAGCCACTAAAAGTGTACGGATATGCAGATTTACTGGTAAATTGGGTTATAGTAAATATTTATCATTTGCTCATCACCAAGCAAAGTGCCTTGATTTTTGTTGTCCCATTAACATCGTTGTGTTCATCACACTTCAGAATTACAGAAGAAAGTGCTTTCCAACCTGCTGATATAGTTTGAAATACTTGTACAGTGCAGTTAAAGGTATTTAAGTTTTGTTGTGTGTTAAAATAAAGTTGCAGCAGTACATGCACTTTCCTACATGCAATACTGATGATGAAAAGTATCATAGCGTGGTACATCAAACTTGATTCTACAGAAAAATTGTTGCAAGGATACCTAATAATGAAGTGTTAATCAGCCCTATATCAAGTGTATTATGTTTTCAGTGATTTTATGTATGAAGTTATTTGCGACATAATGTGTGATGTCACCAGTGATGTAAACAAAGATTGTTTGCGATTTCATGTATGAAGTCATGTTTGAGGTCATCAGCAGTGTAATAGATTGGGAGAAGTATGGTTGAATTTCACACCAAAACTGGTCAATTTCACTGGATGTTTGGTTTCAGATCCTAACCCATAACTTTGCTTTACCTAAGAATGTATATGGAAAATTTAGGAGCGTTCTTATGGTATTGTTATGCTATTGGACTAAGGGCCAGATGTAGGTAAATCTCATTTACCGATTCATAAATACCGAATTTTACCGATTCGGTATTTATAGAATCTGTAAATGAGATGTAGGTAAAAATTCAGTATTTTTTACCGAATCGGTAAGATTCGGTATTTACCGATTCGGTAAATACCGAATCGGTATTTGCTATTGAATCCTATGGGCCTTGAAGCCCATAGGATTCAATAGCAAATACCGATTCGGTATTTATCGAATCGGTAAAAATACCGAATTGCTAAGGGGGACAGGGTGTCACTTTGACACCCTGTTGCACCCCTGTAACTGGCTTTTGCGCCATGTGGCACACATACATGCCCTTAGGGCATGTCTGTGTGCCACATGGCACAGGTGTACATGCACAGATGTGCATGTACACAAGAATTCGTAATTTACCATGCAATTGTATTGCATGGTAAATACCGAATTCTAAAGGCCCTGTAGCACTGTTAGAAGTGCTACCTACATCACAAAATACATTTTCGGTATTTTTACCGAATGGTAAATTTACCGAATCGGTAAAATTTACCGAATCGGTAAATTTACCGATTCTGTAAAATTACCGAAAATTTGCGTTTTTTGTGCCCCTACATCTCCATAGCCCTTTACCGGTCGGAAACGGACGAAAATCGGTATTTTTGGCCAATTCCGACCGGTAAAGGGCTACCTACATCTGGCCCTAAGTGCTTAACCATAACATCCATTGACATACATTTTATCGGAAATTTTTTTTTAACTTTTTCTGATATTCTTGATCAAGTGTCCAGAATCTGATTATAATCCTGGGCATTGGTGTTGGATGTGCCTAGCAAGCTTTGAAAGAAGGCTGTGACTTCTGACTATGCTTTTTGCCTCCTTTCCCAAACAACAGAGCCCACAGAGCATCAACTTCGACCATATATATTAGACTATAGGCATAATGCTTGTTCGTCAGCCACCACTTTCACCATATTCCATTGGCGCCAGACGATACAGGAGACAATCTTCAACCCCGCCTCAGGGTGCACATTAGGGGCACATGGCCATGCTTGCACCCAGGCTCTCTGCCCCCAGAGAACAACAAACACAGCACTCTGCAGCTGTCTGTGGGCTTTAAGGGATGGAAAAAGCTAAATGTCCACACAGAGTCCAGTTCTCTTACCGCCACAATCCTAAAGGTAGGGCTTTCAGCATTGCCCTGCCAGCTTTAGGCATGTCCACCCCTTGCACCACAGGCCACAGAACCCACCATTTGCTAATTGTACAAAGGCTGTTGTCTCAGGGTATACCCCGCACCCAATCTCCTTGCCCTCATCACAGTGCACCCAGATCCACCGCGGTTCGCCCTTCCACCGCGCCTTGCAGGTACAGAATGCATGGAGTGAGGTCTGGCCATGTCCTGCATGAAGTCTTCATGCCTCTGTGGCCACCTAAACATGACTTGCACCCATGACATGAAGATGTTGGGCACAGGGAGTGGACGTGAGTGACGCGCTGTACCCGGTACCTGGCTTCAATACCTGCTTGGGCCCAGTGGGCTCAGACTGTGGCTGTGCCCGTCAGGCGCAAGCCGCTTCCTCCAGGCACGAGCTGTCGCCAGTGCCACCACACCACCACAGTCTGGAGGTGATCCTGGCGAAGCGCTTTCTGCTTTACCAGGAAATCCTTGTGGGGATTTCAATGGAGAGGGTAAAATACTTCAAAGCATGTACCAGCCACGCCAGGCTCGACCAATGAGCGCTCATCTCATGAGGAACAAACTGCGGTGAGCGTATTTAGTTTTTAATTTTTGTGCAGACCCGTCATAAATGGCCCAAGTTAACCGCTTCCGTGCGGCGCCGTAGCCGCGCCCTGTGCTGGACATTCCAAAACAGGGCGCGGTCGTGACGGAACCGTTCCGTCATCAGCACAGCTCAGCCGTGACTGATGACGGAACGGTTCCGTCACCAGCATCGAAGGGGTTCAAACAAATCCACTGATGCTTTCACTGCAGCAGCAGCGCGGATCCGTGCACTGGCAACCCATCACCACACTGGCACAGGGGAGCGTTTGGTCAAGGTTTAAGGTTAAGGCTAGGGTTATAGGTATTGCTTTTGCGGATTACCTCTCTCTCTCTCTCTCTCTCTCTCTCTCTCTCTCTCTCTCTCTCTCTCTCTCTCTCTCTCTCTCTCTCTCGCCTGTCTTTCTCTATACCCGCATCTCTCTCTCACTCATTCTCATTCTCCCTTCTGGTCTCTCTCTCTACTCCTCTCTCTCCCTGCCTCCCTCTCTCTCACTCACTCCCTGACTGTTTCTCTCTGACTGTCTCTCTCTCTTTCTCGCTCTCTCTCTTTCTCTCTCTCTCCCTGCCTCCCTCAATCTCTCTGGATCCCTCACTGTTTCTCTCTGACTGTCTCTCTCTCTTTCTCGCTCTCTCTCTTTCTCTCTCTCTCCCTGCCTCCCTCTCTCTCTCTGGCTCCCTCACTGTTTCTCTCTGCCTGTATCTCTCTAACTCTCTCTGCCTACCTCTCTCGCTCTCTGTTCCTCCCTCTCGCTCTCTTTCTGCCTTCCTCTCTCTCTCTCTCTTCCTCCCTGACTGTTTCTCTTTGCCCCACTCTCTCACTCTATTGTTCTCTCTCTCCGCCTGTCTCTCTCCCCACACACACATTTGTGACTTGCATTCAGACAGCGACCAGCAGCGGCCTCGTTAGAGATTCACTGCAGATGCGGCCTCGCCAATGCCAGATTACACGCCATAAAAACACATTTGCCGGGGTCCAGAAGGGGCACTTTGCTGAAAAACATGGCATATATTCACAGTTTAATTCATATATTTGAAGAACACGTCCTGTAACAGAACAGGTAATAGCTCTGGATAAACGTACATTATGGAAGCCTCTGTGCTGATGGCGTGCAGACATCCCTTGGAGTGCAATAAGATAAACATCTGTCTTTTAATATTCAGATAAAGGCTCCGTCCTGCTCCCGCCGCCTCTGAATCTTGTCTGACAGTCTGCTGCTGCGCCGCTGCTCCTCTGTCTTTGGAGAGGAGGGCCTTGCTGGGGTCTTTCTCCTAGGGGCCTCTCCAGCCGGATGGCATGCAACGCAATGCCCGCATTATGCGCCTGAGCTAAATTTGTGGAGGGTTCAGGGTCTACCCTCTCAGCGAGAACTCTTGCAGGCGTGCATCTTTTTGTCTACATGAAGATCCCAACTTCTTAAGTGATCCACGTATTATTAAACATTCCTCAAAAGAAACCACTGGAGGAGAAAGTTGGATAGCGCCTAGAAAGCAGGCCCGGCACTATTACCAAACGAAGCAATAAGACAAGGAGGTGCCTGCAGATGGATCCTGCTGGCTGCAAAAGGGGGACATTAGTCATAATTGATGACTGTATCTGAGCACCAAATTGTGTGTTGTCGACCACCAATGATGTGTCAGAGGACACTCTAGTGTCCGCTGGACGATGGCACTACACTCAAGCTGGGTCTGGTGGTCTAATGGACTAATGCGTCCAATGTGAGGGCCTGTGTTTGACCTCATAGTCACAGGTTCAAATCCTGGTGTGCCCACTCAGCCTTTCATCCTTCTGATGTCGAAACAATGAGTGCCATTGAGTTGAGTAACAATAAACATCTGTTATTCAGTGCCAAGATACCCTTCTGGGTGAACGTGTGCTTTACACATGTTATGTTACTTCCCAGAAAAGATAACCACATGTGCAATGTGGCACATTTTGATCTCCCAGAGGAGATTTACACTCATTTATGAGGAATAGGCAAATACAGCGCCGCAAATCTTCGTGAAGTGCTGCCCTATTCCAATGTGACAGGGCAGAAATGCACTGTATTTATGAAATACGGCGCATTCTTGTCCTTTCCCCCTATGTTGGCACACAGTTTGCTGCCTAGTGCTAACATAGGCACCCTTGCACCAGGGTGCTAATGTGCCTCTGTTGCAGGCAGATTGCTTTAGTGTGTTTTCCTCTTTCCGTGTGTGCTGCAAAATGCAGCACACACGGAAAGAGGAAAAAACAAGGAGAAATAAAAATATTTCTCCTCGTTACGCCTGCTCTGGGGAGAAGTAAAGTTTTGGTACTGCTCCAGGTTTAAGTGATTTAGTATATTTGGGGCAGATTCAAAATCCATGGGTTTTGTGTGGGGAAACTCATGGTAACGCCCACAGAACGACTCTCTGACTCAGAGTAAAGCAAGGCTGCGACTCGTGCTGATTTGTCTTACTCTATAACTATGAAGCCAAGCAAAGCCACGCAGAGTGGCTTTCTATCATCTCAAAAGTATGATTGAGAAGCTTGCGCTGCCGGAGCGTCAAAAAAAGTGGCGCTCAAGTGGCGCAAGCCTTTCATAAATAAGCCCCTCATTGCCCCAGGGCAGATATTGGTGGGGTTTTATTTTAGTAGTGTGAGGAAGAACAAACCACTACAAATACTGAAGGTCTTCTATCGCCTAAGCCAAACCCTCTCCTTTTCGGGTAGTTTGGTGAGTGAGGGTGAATACCCCTCTTATGCCTGACTGTCAGGGCATTTATTGTCCTTGTGCATGTTGCTGATCAGTGGTTTCCTTGCATCATGACTGATATCTGCGATGATATAATCTAGGCAGGGCCATGACTTTTCAGCAATCCTCACTATAACATGGTGTGATTGACTGACTATGTAACATTAAACCTCTCTTGCTTTCTTCATGCTATTGCATGCAGGTGAATGAAAGGCTAAGTTGGCCCTGTTGGGTTTTTATCCTAATAAGATCATCGCTGGAACAAGTCTTCAAATACTTATTGGTGTTAGTTCCATCACTGCAAACAAACAAATTGCTAATAGCTTTTAGAGTCATCCAATTTGAACTAGATTGTCTGCTCAAACAGACCAAACTCTTTACAGGAACCTTAGGATTACTTCAGAAGCTCTTGTCAAAAAGTTATATTCTTGCGGCATTGTGCACCCTTCTCCGACTTAAAAGATACAGTGCAAGCTACCACCACTGAAACATGCCCTGGAGTCAAACTACAGGCAATGCACACTTCTTTCTAATCCCAAATAAAGGTTATAGTGCAATCTAGCGCACTAAAGTGGTGCAGTGAAGCCTTTACCACACTCAAAATGGTCATTGCAAGTAAACCCATGGAAGCCTGATGTGGCCCTTACAGTGCAGAGGAGTCTGGCCACATCCAGAAGGTGTAGAATATTGCAACCTCACCAGGCAGGTACAGAATGCAGGAACCCACCAGAAATGTGCAGAATTGTGTAAACTCAAATGAAAGATGTAGAGTGAACGCACACAAAATGTACTGGCACTAAGACCACAATGTGCACAGGTGATTATCTGACGCTCAAAGAGACTAGTGTAGCATGAACGCAAGCAAAAAGTGCAGAGTAGGTTATCCCACCAAATGTGGAAATGCTAAAAAGCCTCGCGATACGAGGATGGTAACCCTATGCATACTATGCAGGTCTGTTGAAATCCTGTTCCCTGGCCCAGGACAGCAAGGCTTACTCTTCACCCTGATCACGCGTGAGTAGCTTTGGAGTTATGCTGAATGAGAACTAATTCTCATTTGTAGTAAGTAGTGAAGCGTGCTTTTGATTTATCATTCCCACAAAAGTACACAAACAACATCTCTCTTTTATTTCCATGGATTGTATCCCACTGATCAGGGCACATGCCCCCTTGTGTCTGGAACACAGCATCACCTTGTAGGTTAGGGGTCTATTAAAACTGGTCCATCAACTCACTGCGAGCAGATCACATCAACTGACTTAGTTGACCATATTTAGGCTTCATTGACCGACTGACTGGGCTTTGTTTGACAACAGGACCATATGTAGGATACTGTGCATTATGAAAAATAATATCAAGAAAAGGGCTATGTCATGTCTTTGACATCTCAGCAGCGCTACTATGATCACAAAATACTAATCCATTGCTTGCTTCGTATTATGGCCGTGGGAAGTTTATTCCCTTAGAAATATGTGTAATATTAACCCCTTCCCTGCGGGGGGTTTTCACCTCCTGTGTGGGGGGGGGGTAGGAGGCCACGCGCGGCGCTGACGTGCTGGTGACGAGCTCAGCTCGTCATGAGGCACAGCGGAGCTGCACTCATGGCAACACCCGTTTTTCGAACGTTCAGCACAGCGGGGAAATTATCCCCGCGTGCGAACGTTCCAACGGCCGTGACGAGCTCAGCTCGTCATGAGTGCAGCTCAACCGTGCCTCATGATGAGCTGAGGTCGTCATTAGCACGCACCGGGTTAATAAAAACAATGAAATCCCCACAAGGATAGGTCTCAAGCTCTGAATGGGGCTCTGCTACTCTTGTTCGTCCACCGCTGCTTACGTTTACTGAGAAGTATAGCATTCTCTGCAGCAGGAAGAGGTCTGTTAACGGCATCACAGAATGCACCTTCATTTGCATCACGCCAGATGGTGTTCAACGGGGCCTGGTAGGAGAGATAATTAAGCGCTTTGAGCAGAAGGGCTGCCGACTGGTGTCCATGAGGTTTATGGTGGTCTGCGAAGGATATAACGTGGTGAAGACTGGCCAGGTAATGCTCGCGGAGATCAACCGGGTCAATTGCAAACCAGGGACCATCCGTGGAGACTTACACACCAAAGTTGGCAGGAAGATATGCCATGGCAGTGACTCTGTGGAAGGTGCCAACAAGGAGGTCAACCTGTGATTCAAGCCATAAGAGCTTATTTCTTACACTAGCTGCACCAACGAATGGATCTTCTGTTTAACCCCTTGGCTGCAGGGTGTTTCCCCCCCGCTGTGCAGGGGGGAGCGGGGGGACGCGCACAGCGCCGCTGTGCCGTTGACGAGCTCGGCTCATCATGAGGCACAGCGAAGCTGCCCTCGTGACGAGCTGAGCTCGTCACACCACACCCGTTTTTAGAACGTTCAGCACAGCGGGGAAATTATGCCAGCGTGCAAACATTCCAACGGCTGTGGCAGCTCAACCGTCCCTCATGACGAGCTGAGCTCGTCAACAGCACACAAGGGGTTAAAGACCATTCCCTAGACGGAGCATCGTATGCTTTTATTGTCTTGTATTTCCGGGCTTGAAGCAATTTGTAATAAACAGTTTGTAGGGAGTAAGATTTCTCCATACAAACTCAGGACTCACAAGCATTTTGTATGCAAGAGCAATTTGCATTGAGTCACACGCAAGGAAAAGCTACGCAAGGTATGTTGTCAGATACAAAATACTTTGGAATTAACGCCACAGAATACTCGATGGATAAAGCACACTGCTTTGAAGGTTATGAATCTAGCCTCACGCAGCCAGTGTGTGTAAGGATGGAAATGAGGCTTGCTGTCATATGAGTTCAAACTGGTAGATTGTCAAGCTGTCTACTAGCAGCATTGGGAATGCTTGTAATTTGTAACTTTTAACTGGGATGCTTAAGATATAGAACATCGGTCTAGTCAATGAGGGGTAAAAGGACAGTGGTGGCTTTTTGAGGGATGCCTGAGGGAAAATTTGTAGAAGGCATCTCAGAATGTATACGTTTCCTTTGGAGACTTGATTGACTTAAGGTATCAGTGAAAGATTGGAGCACATAATCACCCTGAGGTGCTTCACTTTCGCTTAGTGAGATGTTGGGACCCCATTCTTGAGGCCTGGTGCTTAAAGGGTGATTATTCATCTATTTGCCACATACCAGTATGTCAGTTTTTGAGGTGTGTACTTTGAGGTGACTGGCAAGGATCCAGAACTGGTAGTCATTGTGCAACCAGCTAGCTGCACCCATCTGTTCGGCAAAAAGAAGAAGACATCCATTTCCAAACGCCTTCTCAAATTTCTTCGCTTAACTCTAGTGTTTTAAGAAATATACACTCCCTATGGCAAATAAATTTTCTTCATTTCTTCATCTATTCACGTTGATGTTTTTTCTATATACATACCTATATACAACTTGTTTGCTTAGCTTGGTGCAAAAGGAATGCCTGCACGTCTGTGCTTGTAGGTACACAATATTGTGCATTCTAGCTCTAACAAAAACTAGTAGTTCATAGCCTCGAATTGGATCCTTCAGCTTTCTCCTAGTTGTAGAAAAAATGAATGCATCCTACAGTAATCCTTTGCCCTTCCTGTAAAAGACTGCTGAAACTCTGCCAGCCTTTCTAAAGCGCTATTCTGTCAGGAAAACGCATACTTTTAACAAATGGACAACTTGTCTTTTGTGCTAGTACCTACTCTGACTTTTTTATCCTGCATCTGTGTGTGAATGCTACCAGATATCCGTTCAAGAGACAGTAGGAACTGAGCTAGTGATGTAATTAATGTATATAATGTGCCCTATTAAGCAAACCACCTCTTGCCAATATCTTTTTCACTATCCCAACGTGACACTTCACATAATATATGAAATTCTGAGAAAACGGCACCCTCTAACCATTGCTATATAATAATTGGGTTGGAAATTAACCGAGGTGGGATTGAGGTTTCATGCAACATTACATGCTCCGCACCTGATGCAGATATCGCAGACATACATGGGGAGGTGCAACCAAAGTTGATGGACACGCTAATTGTGGAAAAGAACAGTATGGAATAAATCTAATTACTAACAAAGAAACATACAATTTCCCACACTCCCTGAGTCTGAAATGGAGTATTGTTACTGAGCAGCATGATCTCTTTGATGTTTGGGAAATCTAATTTGCATTAATGTCACATTTTCAGTAAGAATTGCATAGCAGTGTGTATGTTTACGCCCTTGGAATCCAGTTGCCCGCTCTGCAGAGCAGAGAACAGATGATACAAAATGGCTGCTGCTTAAGAACAAAGGTATAAAAGGCCCATGCAGTATAAGAGCAGGGGCGGTTCTAGGCTCATGGCGGCCCTGGGCAGGGAGCATAGGTAGGGGTCCCCGGAAGAGGGGGTCCGGGTGGGGCGGAGGGCAGAGGCCAGTGAAGAGGGGGGGTCGGGTCAGGGTGTTTGGAAGTGGAACAGAGCCGGAGGCCGCCAAATCCCTGCCAGGGGTGGCCACGCAAATATGTATCCAACCTCAGAGGATTATTATATTAAGGATATATATTGGCGTGGTGGTCCCTGGGGTTTGGTGGCCCTGTGCAGGTGCACAGCTTGCATATGCCCAAGGCCACCCCTGATAAGAGGGAAAGAGTGAGTGACAGAACAGTAACATATCTCAAGGGGAATGATTGGGTACATTGTCATAAACCTATGCACCAATCAGGATACAGTAAAGATGCCACTTGGAAGCTCACTGGAGAACATCAGCCAATGGCTCTTAGTGCGAGAAACCAGCAACATCCGCGTGTTTTGGGAGTTGAGGTGTGTGAAAACATTATCACTGCCCTGCTTAACTCCAAGTGGGGGCTTTATAGTGAGTAAAGCCAAGGGCTTTCTACAAATATCAAGTAGTCACAATCACAGATCCTTCGGATGGTAAGAAAACGAATCCGGCCATATTAAACCAATGGACTCTAGGGAAATGTGCATTCTCTAGTGCGGTCCTTTGGAATGGCAGCTTAACATAACACAATACAAAACAACATTACACAACACAACATTACAGAACACAACACATCACAACATAACACAACATAACACAACACATCACAATATAACACAACATGTGTATTTGTAAAGCGCCTGTTCACACGAAAGGGTATCTTGGCTCTGAATAACAGATGCTTAATGCCTTGGCATCCCATTCATGAATGTTTCTATATTTTTACATCCAATTTAATTGCTTTGTCTTCTTTGAAAACTAGAAGAACCCCTTCCCGGAATATTACCGAAGAGGAAGAGTGCTGGAGACATTTAAATTACACCCAGTCTCTGTGTCTGCAAGGGCATGGCCTTTAAAGTTCCATTCTTCTATTTGAAAAGCAAAACAGTATTAAATGTAGAATAATTCATCAAATCATATAAAGCACTGTCTTAAAAGGTCAATGAGATTCCATGGGCCCTGCAGAGCGTCTATGACTATACAAACTTTTATGCTGTAACTATACAAACTTTATGTCATTCTGTAAAAGGCGTGAATGGCTTTTCTTATGTAACCAAGTGTTACTTATTATGACCAAATTCGTCCCAGATGCCATTTATTAATTTCCCAAAAATGACTCGCACATCACTACTATGGCCCAAAAAGGCGAACTTTGAACCATCTCACTAATTTAGAATTAAAGGCTGAAAAACGTCTAAATCTTATTATGGTATTTGACATGGTGGACAACACAATCCTTCTCAATAGACCTCGCTTTCAAGTCAATGTATCTGAGGCTGCTGTAGGCCGATTAAAGTACTTTTCATCTCATAGAACCTAACACCGCTTTATCTCAAGTATGCTTCAGTGCATTGTCCAAATGGTTAACCTCTGTCTTTTCTCCTTTACAGTTTTCAGGCATACTCTGAAGACCATCAGATGTACTTGTGCCTGTCCAGCCTGCTGCATGACTTTGTCAACATTGTTTTGTACCAACCAGCTGTCTCTGAGGGCTGGACATGGCCGTACCGGGCATTGGGTGTTTCCCAGGGAGTCTGGAAGGGTGGGGGCTGGTTTTGCAGCGGTTAGGGCCGGTTTTGTTACTGGCGACCGATTTTGCAGCAGAGTTGCAATATTGGCCCAATGTAACAAAAATAGCAAGCATTTTCAGCCTCCCGGGACCAGGCAGTGCTTCTCCAGGGCTGGTCTGAGAAAATTGCCAGGGCTTCTTTGGGTTTCCAGTCCGGCCTTGACCTCTTCGTTGGACCCATCTGCTCAGGTGACCACCATGCACTCCTAATCTTTCAAATGATCTCTCCTTCTCCAATTTAGAATATTGTTTTATCCCCCGCGCTGACCCTCATACTACTCCATGGCTAATAAGGGTAATTATGACTATCTTCTTTAAGCTGAACCTTCTCCACCACTTCCCCAGCAGTTGGATCCTCTGCCATCTTTTATCCAGGCTATATTAGCCACTTTTTGGAAAATGTCTCGATTTGAGGTACATGGCTATCTTGTGTCCTCCATAAAAGGGTCCATGGCTCTGCTGCACATCATTCCTTATATGGCAACACCAGAAATTAGATTGTGACAATTATCAATCGCTGTTGGCAAGGAATAGTTCTTCTCTGCCCCAGTATCCTGAAAAGCATTTTACAAAAGGGTCAAAGGGGCCTTCATCCATCCATGCTTATTGTTGAGGTACCTAAGGAGAGTGGTTGTAGAGATGCGGGCCCCACATTGCAAAATTATCTTAATATAGCAGAGTTTAAGAGAATGTACTGAGTCCTTCGCCCCAGCTAACCCAAGCGATAGGGGATATTTTGACGTCATATTTTACAAGGGCTATTTTAGAGTTGAATTTGATAAGAACTGAATAGGGACTTGAAAGCAGGATGGGATACAGATGCACAAAGGAGGAATGCAGTTTTAGACCGCCTAGCTGACTGTGGGAAGATGGCTGAGTGAACATTGGTGGAGAGGGGCTCTCTTTAAAGACACAGCCTTGGGCATGCATGCCAGCCTTGACCACTGGACACAACTGCTTCCATGCACTTCCTTAGGAGTTCCATCCTTCCTCGTGTCACGAAAAGTTCAGTTCCGATGGATCTGTGGTGGTTTCAGGGCCAGATGGCAATTATTGTGTTTTGTTTTAGTGTTTACCTGCTGCCTTTGGCTTCAATCCTCTTCATCATGCACCAGTCTCAGGCGTTTTATCTGCCCCCTGTGTTTTGTAGGGAAGCGCTGCTGGTTTCACCAATATTTCTTCCTGCTGGCCCAGGAAGCTGAGCAATATGTCTGCAGTAGTTGTCCAAGCCACCTTTGTTTTTTTAAGGCACGCACATTGGAGTTAAGTATAGGTCCAAATACAGTGCATAGGTTTTGCACACTTAATAAAGGTCAATGTACAGGCACTAGTATTGCTTTAGCACAAAAAAACTGCATTTTATTTTCACCAAGAGTACAAGAATGGTGTAGCAGTGTACACTGCCAAAAGCATAGAGCCTTGCAGCCTTTATACTTCCTCATGTCTCACCCAAACAGAATCATAATAACATAACATGGCATGACTTAACTCCTTCAATGCTAGAGCACTGGTCCTTCCGCTGCCAGTGCTAAGCAATTATTTGGATGTTAGGAATACTTCGGGGCATATTATCAAGAATGGTGTTAAAATTATCGCCCTGAAGCGGCCATAATGGGCTTGATAATATGCCCTTGTAAATTCCCATAAAAGGTCATGTTCACACCAGAACATGGGCTTCAATGGAATTCACAAAGCCATATTATCAAGCCCATTATCACTGCTTTAGTGGCAGTTTCCTGCCGCTAAAGCGTCGATAATTTTAACGTCATTCTTGATAATATGCCCCTTCGTGCTTAAATTCATAATTTTTTCCACAAAAGCTATCCAAGCCAAAATGGTGTCCTTTTTTCCAACATCCGGGGGTACCCGGGGTTTGTACATGGAGGAAACCGAGAACCAATACGAACCAATACCAGAAACCTCAGCATGCCATATACGGTTGCCCGCTGTATGTATATTTGTATGTGCACATTTTTTAAATGTTTTTGTTTGGAGAGGAGGGGGGGATAAAAGATTCAAGCCAGGCCTGAAAACGAACAAGGGGAAATTGTACTGGAGAAATTGCAGTGTTGACAGGAAACATACAGCTCTACACCTTCGCGTTTTCGCATTGTCTATTCGAACAGGGGCGGCCTTAGGCATGTGCAAGCTGTGCACCTGCACAGGGCCACCAAACCCCAGGGGCCACCACGCCAATATATATCCTTAATATAATAATCCTGTGAGGATGGATACATATTTGCGTGGTGGCCCCTGGCAGGGATTTACAAAAAGGGGGTGGTGATGGACAGAGTATCTGAGTTAATCAGAACACTCCTACCCAGTCAACAGATCAGGGCTTGATCCATCACCGTTTTTTAGCTCACTGCACCATCCCAGTTCAGAACCTGCCTATATGCAAATTAGTCTGTCCCTGGCCCAGTGCATCATGGGAACAGGGCAGACCAAACTACCAAGCCAATTCTTCACTGGAAAGGAAACAAGCTTCCGGGGACCGGTTTCTGGGATTACAGCCGTCTTCGGCCCGGCTTGCTTGAATCCTGATGGTGCAATGAGCAAGGGACTCATGTCTGAGCATACCCTTCCACACTCATGGTGGCCAAAATAATTTACAAAAAGGGGGTGGTGATGGACAGAGTATCTGAGTTAATCAGAACACTCCTACCCAGTCAACAGATCAGGGCTTGATCCATCACTGTTTTTTAGCTCACTGCACCATCCCAGTTCAGAACCTGGCTATATGCAAATTAGTCTGTCCCTGGCCCAGTGCATCATGGGAACAGGGCAGACCAAACTACCAAGCCAATTCTTCACTGGAAAGGAAACAAGCTTCCGGGGACCGGTTTCTGGCATTACAGCCGTCTTCGGCCCGGCTTGCTTGAATCCTGATGGTGCAATGAGCAAGGGACTCATGTCTGAGCATACCCTTCCACACTCATGGTGGCCAAAATAATTTACAAAAAGGGGGTGGTGATGGACAGAGTATCTGAGTTAATCAGAACACTCCTACCCAGTCAACAGATCAGGGCTTGATCCATCACCGTTTTTTAGCTCACTGCACCATCCCAGTTCAGAACCTGGCTATATGCAAATTAGTCCGTCCCTGGCCCAGTGCATCATGGGAACAGGGCAGACCAAACTACCAAGCCAATTCTTCACTGGAAAGGAAACAAGCTTCCGGGGACCGGTTTCTGGCATTACAGCCGTCTTCGGCCCGGCTTGCTTGAATCCTGATGGTGCAATGAGCAAGGGACTCATGTCTGAGCATACCCTTCCACACTCATGGTGGCCAAAATAATTTACAAAAAGGGGGTGGTGATGGACAGAGTATCTGAGTTAATCAGAACACTCCTACCCAGTCAACAGATCAGGGCTTGATCCATCACCGTTTTTTAGCTCACTGCACCATCCCAGTTCAGAACCTGGCTATATGCAAATTAGTCCGCCCCTGGCCCAGTGCATCATGGGAACAGGGCAGACCAAACTACCAAGCCAATTCTTCACTGGAAAGGAAACAAGCTTCCGGGGACCGGTTTCTGGCATTACAGCCGTCTTCGGCCCGGCTTGCTTGAATCCTGATGGTGCAATGAGCAAGGGACTCATGTCTGAGCATACCCTTCCATACTCATGGTGGCCAAAATAATTTACAAAAAGGGGGTGGTGGATCAAGCCCTGATCTTTGGACTGGGTAAGAGTGGTCTGCTTAATTCAGGCACTCTCTTCATCACCACCCCCTTTTCTGAATCACCTGGCAGGGATTTGGCAGCCTTAGGCTCTGTTCCACTTCCAAACACCCTGACCCCCCCCCCTTGTCACTGGCCTCTGCGCTCTGCCCCGCCTGGACACCTCTTCCGGGGCCCCCTACCCACGCTCAATGCCCAGGGCCACCATGAGCCTAGAGCCGCCCCTGATTCGAATCAATGTGAGAGTGAGTGGTTCAACATTAGGGCAGCTCAGTGTGCACTGTCAATCCAAACCGCTACAGCTACTCTAATTTACTCACTCGGCGCCTGCCTCCCTGTGGCACGACCAGGGACTGCGGGAGCGGGCACGCGGAAGGCACGCTCACAAGAAAAAGTTCAACAAAAAAAAGAATCAAATAAATAAAGGGATCCGGAGCAGAAAAAAAATGTAATTGCCTGCCTATCACTGCTGCTATCATAATTACTTTCAAGCTCCGACATTGGCTGAATCAGATGAACAAGTGAATCCATTTTTGCAGTCTGTGATAAGTGAATTCTTTGGTCATAAATTAAAATGTCACTGCCGGATACTGGCGATGTCTGCTTCAGAAGCATCCCAGTGTGCGAGAAGTTCAGAGACATTCTCTCGCTCTCTCGCACTCTGTCTCGTCCTACCCTATCACAGTCTCTTCCTGGTCATGGCCAGTGCCTCTCTTCAAACCTCCATTGATTATTATTTTTGACTTCTGTCACCTCCTTTCGGCCTGTCTCTAGCACCGTCACTCTCGAGCCGCTTTCTGAGCGCTCTCTGTCTCTCTCTGCCCCGCTCCACTGGCCCCCAGATCTCTTCCTGCCTCCCAATGACCCTGCCTCCTTGCACTTCTTTTTGTTCTCTCTCGTTTCATATTAACTCCCAGACTGCCCCATCTCTGGGGCATATCAGCAAGGCGGCGCTATGAAATTATTGCCGCTTTTTCGTCCGTTTTCAGGCGAAAATGTCATCGCCTCATCAGCAAAGACACGCTATCGCGTGTTTTGCTGATTTAGCGACCCTTACAACGCCCAGCTTTGCATCTCTAAAGAGATGCAAAGAGGGCGTTCCCAGGCCTGTACTGGACGTTGCGGGCACCGGGCAATCCCCTGGTGCGCCGCAAGGGTGGGGGCTGGTTTTGGGCCCTGTAGGCCGCTTTTGTTACAGGGCCGTTTTTGCAGCATAGCTGCAAAATTTTGCAGCATAGTAACAAAATCGGACGAAAACCGGCCCCGCCAAAGAGCTTGGTCGCATCCCCAGGGGGCCGGCCGAGCACTTTGCCAGGGCCGGTTTTGGTTCTCAGTCCGGCCCTGGGCGTTCCGTGCCACAATAACTGGAGAATTGTCGCTAACCGACAAGTCTCCAATTATCAAGCTGCAAGCCAACAAGCAGAGCGATAAGAAAAGTAGAGCTAACCACAGTTGTCGTTACTTTCCTTACGCCTGCTTGTAATCTGAGTTAGCCATGTAATCCAATGGGAGGTGGATTACATGGCTAAGACCACCCTGCCCTATCAGCAAGGTATCGCTGGTCGCAGTGCGAATATCGCTGGATTTCCAGTGATAATCACACAGTTTTCTAGCTAACGCATGGACTCCTATCGCTTGGGAGATAAGCGTTGCTGATAGCACGCTATCTCCGCGATAGAATCTAGCATTAGCCTGCGATAATTATCCTCGCGCTAAAAGGGCTGTGCGATAATTATTGCAGGCCCTTGCTGATATGCCCCTCTATTTCCACGTATCCTCTCTTCGCGCTGTCTGTGTGTCCATCTAAAGTTCTCTGTCTCTCGCTTTTGTCCTATGCGTCATGTGTGGGAACCAGGAGGTACCACTCATCAGAATACAGCTTTCTACCCTACACATGTGTGATCCTGGGCAAATCACGATATCATCATGTGTTCTAGCTGTCAATACCGGAAACAGGGCAGCTGCACATAGCAAGCGCCCTCTGAAGATGCACCCACTCACATTTTTCTCTCTTTCTTTCAGCAGTCCTTTCTTCTGTTTTTTTCTTTACCGGCAATATTTGTAGAGTTTTGTCCAACATACTTACATAAGGTTTTCTTTTTTCCTTGAATTGTCTTCCCTGCATCTCCATGTTTATGTTCCCTGTCCGGCTCTCCTTCTACACTTTGTCTGGCACTCTTTATACACAGCCTGTCTGCCTTCTTCTCTTACATTTCCTCACTTTATCACATTCCCACACTCTATCTCTGGCCTCAGCATACACAGCATGTCTTTCTGTTTCCCCTGCTTCTTCGCTATCTCCTGAATTCTCTTGGTAGCTCCTTCCCACTCTGACTCTTTCTATCTTACACAGACTCTCTCTCATTCCCTTACTTGTTCTCACATCCCCTGCTGCTTCTCTACCTCCTGATATCTCCTTCTCTGTCTCTGACTCTTCTTATTTTACAGAGCATGGTTCTCGGCTTCCCTTGATCTTTTTATTGTAATTCCCTTCTTATTCTCTATCTCTGAATATTTATTATACACAATCTGTCTCTCTCATTCCCTTGCTCCTTCTCTTTCTCCCGCTATCTCCTTTCTATCTCTGACTCCTGTTATTAAATACAGTCTGTCTCTCTCTTTCCCTCGTTCTCTCTCCTGTTATCTCCATCCCTGTCTCTGACTCTCTTCATTTTACAGAGTATGCCTCTATCCCACCCTCTATTTTTACTCGCTTTATCACCCACAGCCTGTCTCTCCTTCCTTTACTCTTTCTGTTTCATCTGCTATCTCTTCACTACTCTCTGTCTCATTATTATACAGCGCGTGTCCCTTTTCTTCCCTTGATCTTTCTCCTGTTGTCACTTTCACAGTCTCTGAATTTCCTTACCACAGGCTGCCTGTCTCGCTTCTTTCTCTTGCTTTCTCCTAACAACTCTCTATCTGTGACTCTTTTTGTCATACAGAGCCTGTCTCTCTCCAACCTTTGCTCTGTCTCTTTCACCTTCTATCTGCTTCCTACTCCTTGGTTTTCTCTGTCCGTCTCTGATCTCTTTCTTTCAGTGTCGCCCCCATTCTCTTTGCCATCCCCTTTCTCCTCAATCTACCCCATGGAACACTTGGACTCTGGTTCACTTTGTGGTACAAGGACTGTCATCCTTTAATATCTTGATCTCAGCCTCTACTCGCTCGTTTTCTCTGACAATTCACCCCAACACATGTCCTCCCAGTGACAGATGCAGTGCCCGATTACTGTGTTGCCTGATGAAGTCAATTGCCTATTAACTTCAAATTAAAAATAAAATGGGGTTCAAATTTATTTTTTTCTGGGTTGTGTTATGTTATGTTACTGGGTATTTGTAAAGTGCACGGCTACTCTAAAGAGTGTCCCAGCAGTTGTGTCTTTATGTTGTTTCAAGCTTGGACTAATCCAAATCCCCATTGTCCTGAAGAAGTCCTCTTTCTCAAGTCAGGATGTTGATCTTGTGTTTTATGGACATGGATGGCAGGAGCTACACAATGTCTAGAGACTGAGGGCTTCTTTGTTCAGTACTGTGAGCCATACCTGGACAGGTCTCCAATCCACCATACGTGAACAGGTCCCCAAACCACCATACCTGAATAGGTCCCCAATTCGCGCATCCCGAGCACGACACTCATGCTGTATTTGACCATATCATTGAAACAGCTATTGCCAGAGAGTGGAACAGAGTATCCATTTCTTGAATATTACTGCATTGAAAGTTTGTGGTATCTAGTGAAGTATTATTTCTTTTTATATAGCGACCTTGGCTAGGCCGTCCTCTTTATTGCATGTGTAATATGCGCACTTTGCTCTAACAGGCTCAACCCGCAGTGCCCTTTCCATCAGCTTGGCAATGACTGCTTGACCCACCTACCCCTAGTGGTCAAGGAGTCTTTGAAATCCCAGCGTACTCCAGTGCTTAATTTGTGAAAAAATATAAGTGTCAGAGCTCTCGCCAGGAGGCTGCTGCAGCTTGCACCATACATTGACCCGGCCATGCTGTCAGTGATACTAAAAACAGAACTACTAACCATCCTACAAGCGTGACAATTCGGACTATTCCAGGTCCCCAAAGCTATAAGAATGGCTTGGGCGGAAGTAAATAGTAATTTTAAACATATACTGAATTAATGATTTACTGTTGTGGTCATCTCTAAATTAGCCAGACAGCGCCACCTTGTGGCAGACTGTCATAACCACCTTAAGTGTGGGTGCCGAGCACCGGAAACCACCGGCTCAAATTAAGCACTGCAGCATACACTATACTTCCCTGCCCCCAGACCTAGGGCTGGCATGGAACACCTGAAGGTGTCTCACCGATGGTACCACCAAAGAAGCTGGAGAAAAGCCTGACAACATGTCTGCCAAAAGCAGATCCTCTAGATCCACATTTGAATGAGAGGCATGTGTGCATAGGAACCAGGAACTCGGCTGTGTGTGCCTGTCAGTGTGTGCTAGTTTCTGTCAGTGTGAGTGGGTGGCCCAGACGCGCCCGTGTATTTTTGGAAAATATTGCATGCCTTTTTTTAGCAGTGGGTTTGCAGGCCTGGCACTATTTGAGGTTGACTTGTGCACGCGCACAGCAGCCTATAGGCTAAACGATTGAAAGTTGGCTCAGGCTTTGCTCTCGTTTCTCTCCCTTCCCTGCAGATCCTCACAGCAGGTTTTAAGCCGCCCGTCTTTTGAAGTTAATAAAAAAGCGCACTCGTTCCTATAGTCTGGGATGATTTGCATACTCATAAGCGCAGGTACGTGGGCTGGCTTCCAGCAGTCCACTGCTGCAATGCAAATTAAGCATATTCTAATTAGCGTGGCAGGACTTCCATGTGGAATCCATTCTAATTTATCAGAGACAGGCCCGGTGGGCCCACTGGTGCTAACTCGTAGTCCCCCCTCCACCCCTCTTTCAAGATTGCAAATCGCCTTTCAGACGAGCTGTCAGGAAGCGTCTATGTATTTAAGGAGGGAAAACGATGAACAAGACTGAGGTCTCAAAAAGGGTTACTAAGGCCAGTGCATCGCCAAGATAGCGGCACAGGATCAAGGCGCTATCTCATTCACAGAACTGTTGCCACAATCTGTTGAGGCCATACTCTGTAAACTGCTACCATGCACGCGCCAAGTTGATTTTCTATTGGGGAATCTGGCATTCTGGCATTCACGTTTACTAATTCTTTGAAATAGTTACTTCTTGCTTACTTTTATAGTTGTGTTAGGCCAGGGTAGCTCACAATACGTTTTGTTCAGAACTATGCCTACTTGTGTGTTTTTAGTGCAGCATAATAGGTAGCATGACTATTCATGCCTGCCTCTAGTTTCTCTTCTGAGTTTCAGGACATTATAGTCTATTTTGTATTTGTTTTACACAGACGTTTATCTTGTTTTTCCTTCTGTTTTGTGGAGTTGAAGTTTTTTATTTTATAACTCTGTTTTGCAGAACAGCGTGTGATTTACAGGGTATTGTGGCTTGTTTTCTGGCTTGTTTTGTGGGTTAATGTAATATTTTGGGCTTAACAAGGCAGTAATGTTTCTTGTGCTCATTTTATAGACTAGGGTGTCATGGGTTGCCTTTTTATAGGTAGGATGGCTTGCTTTCACTCTCTCCTTCTTTGTTTCTCCGATTATTCGGTCACAATTAAAAAAAAAATACAAGGATTTTTTCTTAAAAATATTAGATTGTATTTTATTGTATGATTGTGTACATTTTGTTGTTTAATGTATTCTATTGACTTGTCTTTTTTATACATATAAAACATGGATTTTTAATTGCGCATTCACATGGTGAATAAAACATTTATATACTATCCTTTGGCAATTGCAATAGTTTGGATATGAGTGAAGTGTGAGTGAGTCTTGAGTGTCTTAGTATGCTATTGCAGAGACCCAAAGGGAATTTTCCTTGACTTAGTGTCATTATTGTGTCCTGTCCCTTTGGTGAGGAGGACCAATCTCCAAATTTTTGGTATAATTCCTCCTATACACATACACTTCTGCACATAAACACACACAATGTCTTAATTTCCAGCTACCCTTCTCATTTACTGCAAATTGGCGGTGCTGGCTTTTAGGGGCTTCCACCAGTTAAGGCAGCACTGGGCACATCTACTATTCTTTTTTTCTTTTTTTGCAGTTTTATATAGCGGAAACTCGACCCACAGGAATTGGAGTGCTTTACAAAAGCACCTATTACATTCCACAAGGACACATTAATTTTTTGTAGGCACAGGGAGATTACTTGATTTGCCTAGAATCACAGGATGTTGATCCAATGCAGAGACTCGAACTCAGTTCCCCAGTTCCAAAGCAAGAGTTTTATTGCACTGATGCCAACCCACATTGCGTCGTGCTGTGCTTCACTAAGGTTTATGCTGCAAGACCCACAGTCACTAGTGTTCTAACTTCCGGGCACAGTGGAGGTCTTACCACCAGCGACGTGTCAGGGGGTTGCTTTGTGACGGGAGGAAGGCGAGTGGCGTAGGAAAGGACAGGTGCATGCAGCAATTGTTGTCCCACTCTTGGGTCCTGACTACAAGTTGCTTGTTACATTCTGCCCCAAGCATAAACCTCTGTTTACGCCTGGGTCAGATTTACGAGTTTAAGGTTTTAACGCATTTGATAATTATCAGATGTGTTAAATACCGCAACATTCGTTAAATTTCAGAATGTCAAACCCGTTGAAATGTAACAGGGAAAAGCGTACAGTATTTACCATACCATGCGGATTTTGGTGCTTAACACACCAACATCTGCATGTTATTTCCCAGACACTCGTAACTGGCGATGCTATTCGCACCAGGTAAATAATGAACCCTGTGGTATCGTTATTTACCAGGTGCATAAAATATCACCTGTAATAATAATCAGGCTCTTCGTGTCCAATTCAGACTGTGCATTCCATCTCTCATTGGCCGAGCCTTCTCAAGGCTCAGCCAATGACACTAGGGACCGATTAGGATGGTGGTGAATCCGCATCCTCCGGGCCGGCGAAAGCCACCGCTGGCCTGGAGGATGCGGATTCACCGCCGCGGCCACAGACATCACCCACCCCCAGATTAGGATGGCAGTGGGATTGCGGTGGGACCAGCGGCGGATGGCAGGTCCGTCCGCCACTGATCCGCGGGGTGTAGAGGGCTATTTGGTGGCAGTGTCTGCAAGACACCGTCAGCCAAATTAGGATGTGTATTGACACATGCTTTTCCACAGCGGCTTTTCCGCCGTGGAAAAGCATGTGTTCTTTGGTGTTTGGGGGCCCGTTGCGGGCCCCCAGGGTGTCGGGGGGTGGGGGTGCACATGGGGGATACCTATGGTACCCCCCAGCATTTACATGCACAAAGCGGCAGGCACCGTGCTGTGCCTGCCGCTTTGTGCATGTAAATGTTAAACATGCATTTTTAACCTTGCGGCGGATGCTGCTTCAAGCAGCACCCGCCGCAAGGTTAAAGGTACAGGGTGTGACCGCCAGAGTGGCGGTCACATCCTAATTGCACTGGAGGGACCGCCGCTGCCCCTGCGGATGGTCCCTCCACCTCGGGGGTGGCGGACAGACGCAGGTCCGTCCGCCATCCTAATAGGCCCCTAGGTTTGGAAGTGGTGCCAAAACGAGCTCCTGTCAGAGCTCAACACTCCCACATAGACACAGCGCATCCTTGTTTGGGGTGACATTGGATATGCCACACACTCTCATGTACAGTATGGCCGGAATACGGTTAGCTCACAGCAGGGGTGTCAAAAACACTGGGTCCAGAATCAAATATTCTGACTGTTAATTGGAACCCTGCATCATGCAAATTACAAGTTATTCCTCCCTGAATGGGGAATAACACGTGGGCCCAGTTTGACGAGATCCAAACCATGCATGCACGTTCTCAATCTGGGCAAACTAATACTAACAGGAAAATTAAAGTGGGGTGTTCACGGTGGACCGGGGAGGGGAATACGGGAGACCTAAGGTATCCGGGGAGGCTGGTGGTAGGCAGAGGGGGGCGTATCCTATGGAGCAGCTGCAGTCCGTACAGGCAACAGCGGTGGAGCTGTGGGGCTGTGTGTGGGGCGATTTCGAGGGACAATGCAGAGGGAAAATTAAATAAATAATACATTTTCCATCTGCATCGTCCCTCGAAATGCCCCCACTCACCCCACGCGGCCTCACCGCCCACCGCTGTTACCTGCACGGACCGCGGCTGCTATGGAGTACCTTGAAAAAACCATATATTGATCTGCCGTCACGTTTTTAAAGATACCCTGCACACACGTGAGGATGAAAGAATAAAGCCATTTCTAAGCTGGTCCTGAGGAAGGTGGTCCAAATCCACCGAAACGCGCGTAGACCTGGCGTTAGAATACATATAAGATCTGTGTTACCTCCAACTTAGAGATTGTTTTTTGTAAAAATGTGAAATGGTATGAGTGGTATGTATGTGAGTTGGTTAGTATGTGCAATAGGGTAAATGTTGTTTTCTCACTTATGTCTCAGAACAAATATCATACTCTGAAAAGATTGTATATATTATGATATTTATTTTTGTACCTTCAAAAATTGCTTGGATTAATGAACTTATGATTACTATGAAAAAAGACTTAAAATGAGAAAAAAACTGTTTTAAATAATTTTGATAAAAACTCACTCTATATAAAAAAAGAAATAAAAGATATTGAATGAAAAGAAATACATTGTTGTTCCTGTACTAAATGAAAGGTTAATTGTTAAATTTTGAGAGCAAAGCCAGAAAAAGAAATCACGGTTTGACCATGGGGGAATCTTGCTATTTTTGTACCATAGGAGCCCCCCAGAGGCGAGAACATAAGGGCACTCATGATTGGGTGGAGAGGTATCCCCTGGGGGAGTGGCTACTGTAAGCAGATCCACCAACCTCATCACCTAAAGGTGACTAAACCCTGATACTTAAAAAGGTTCCCTTGAAGACATGCAGCCTAATAATGGCACACACTAGCTACAAACATATGCCAACCCCCAGGATCACTCCACCGCTTACCAAGCGCTTCCCTTAAGTGTATTTTTTATATCAATTTGCACCTGTCCGACATTGAGTTAGGAAAACGATTCGCAGCAAGTCTTTTGGGACTGTGGAGGGATAAAGGAGGGACTTATCTACCAGCTGCGCCTGCCTCGCAGGGAACAAATCACAGACAGAAAATCAAGGCCGGAATAAAGCTGTCAGCCACCCATCTCCCTTTTATTGAGTTCCTGCAGTTATTAGGTCTGCAGTAAAAGACATCCGGAATATATGGCCTGCAGTGCCTCGTACATAACGTCCAGCCGGCAGCCACCCGATGGGCTCCTCAAACCATTGTACGAGGCGGGAACAGAAGGGAAGCTTTATTAGGTAGGTACAGGAAGTCTCCGGCATAGAATGTGGCTACTGCAGGGCTTAATTTGTAAAACAATGACTGCCGGTGCCCAAAGCTCTGCTCAGAAGTCCGCGAGCAGAGTTATTTAATGTCTGCGCGTCGAATAAGAAGGTTTCTATTGGGCGCCTCTTTAATCCACTACCAGACACTCTATGCATCTTAACTCACTCTTGCAGGTTTCTGCTTTCTCCTTTTGTGCCAACTTTTCTGTCTTTCTCTTTTTTCTTTGCCCTTTATCTGTCCTTCACTATATTGCTCTCCATAAACGCCTGATGATGAAGCATAAGTCTCGGTCCCATAAATGAGTGGTGGGGTGCCTCACTGGCAATCACCGGCTCAAATTAAGCACTGCTGCTGCCATCATGGAGAGATGCCAGGGAAACATAACTTCACAATTTTTAAATGTAACTTCACAACTTCGCCAGGTTCACTAAGTTTAGAGACTACATGCTTTTTAAAGAAAAATAAATTGTAAAAAAGTGGCCGCATGTTACAGGTAGGGTGTCTAGACGTACCGAATTTGCAGGGCCAATCTTATTTTATAAAAGATAGTCCCAGCATCCTGAAACCTTCTTTAAAAAAGTAAATACATGCCCCGGTTTTTGAGAGAGTGGCGGGTGAGCAAGCACATTAATCACAGTGCTATGCTGTCTCACGTTTACACCAGCCCCTCTCATTTATCACTCTAGGGACAGACTGTTCACTAGTTTAATGAGTGAATGAGCTTCGGCGGACCAATTCTGGGTCACTAGCAGTCTGCTCCTGGAACTCATCACAAGATGGAGGAGGGTGTTTTATTATTTAATGTTCATTGAGCAGAGGATATATATATATATATATATATATATATATATATATACAAACAAAATCTTCAAATCAGCAAACTCCTGCAATATATATATATGTGCTCCGGTTTCAGCACAAGAATCACGCTGCACCCACAGGAACCGCCAAGAAGATATCTTTATTTGCAAGGATGCGTTTCAGCGTAAGATGCCTTCCTCGCCTTGCTTAAGATAGCGCCATCTGTTCTATGGATGTTTTTTAAACAGGTAAGTTGTTTTCCATTGGTTGTGGCCACTTGCCATGGTAGGGGGCCTACAGAATTCCACAGAGCAGTGTCTTATCCCACTCAGATGCATTGTGGGAATTGTGGTCTGTAAGTCATCTGTGGGGTACGAATTTGTCCATAATCAGTTGTTATGCATCCTGTCATATACAGGCAATACCCACAGATGCGAGCACAATTGCCCAGTCCCTTCTTCTCACAGACCGAGTTCAGAGTCTTATCAAAGTGCCACAATGGAGAATGCGCTTCAGATGAAATCTCCTCCCGGAGGCCCCCTCGTCCACTGTCGGAGCCCCTCGGCACTCACCACAGGAGTCAGTCAAATGGCCTTTGTTCCCCCAGCAGTGATGGCTGTCGACAATGTCGGTGGCAGTGTCTAGTTCCTCCGTAAGCGGTGCACACTGCAAATTAACATACTGCTCCAAAGTCCACTTCGGCAGTGTGCACTTAAAAAGATGGGTCCAGCAAATGTGGAAGTGGGTCCACATACCAATAAACTCTCCGGTTTCAGCACAAGAAACACGCTGCACTCAAGGGAACCTCCAAGAAGATATCTTTAATTGCAAGGATGCGTTTCGGCGTAAGATGCCTTCGTCGGCTTGCTAAAGATAGCGCCATCTGTTGTATGGATGTTTTTTAAACAGGTAAGCTGTTTTTCATTGGTTGTGGCCACTTGCCATGGAAAGGGGACTACAGAATTCCACGGAGCAGTGTCTTATCCCACTCAGATGCATTGTGGGAATTGTGGTCTGTAAGCCATCTGTGGGATACGAATTTCTCTATAATCAATTGTTATGCATCCTGTCATATACAGGCAATACCCACAGGTACGAGCACAATTGCCCAGTCCCTTCTTCTCACAGACCGAGTTCAGAGTCTTATCAAAGTGTCATAATGGAGAATGCGCTTCAGATGAAATCTCCTCCCGGAGGCCCCCTCGTCCACCGTCGGAGCCCCTCGGTACTCATCACAGGAGTCAGTCAAATGGCCGTTGTTCCCCCAGCAGTGATGGCTGTCGACAATGTCGGTGGCAGTGTCTAGTTCCTCCGTAAGCGGTGCACACTGCAAATTAACATACTGCTCCAAAGTCCACTTTGGCAGTGTGCACTTGAAAGGGCGAGATTTTGATCGATACCTTATATCTATTGATCCAAACCTCGATCTGGTCGACTGAACCTTTGTTGCCTGTCTGTGAGGAAAGAAAGTGCACCTATTTCCAAGTTAGTTCACCCAATAAAAGACTCTGCTCCCAAAGATCACAAACAACTTCTAGCTTTCAAAAGTTTATTGTAAAGATATGATAAGCTGCAAATACAGGCATCTCAGAATGAGATTCACGAGATACACAGGTCCAATTACATACATGTGCTCTCGGAAAGCCCTCAGACGAGCAACAGAAATCACTAACACAAGTTCTAAGAATAATAAAGCTATCAGCATAGACGCATATCTCTCCTTCATTTAGGTTGGAGGAAAACGCACAGGTTAGGCTGTCCCTACCCTGCTCTAGATGGTATCCCTACTTAACCAAGTCCCAACCTAACAAAGGTGTCAGCAGTGAATGACCCCCAAGGGAAGTCACCCACTCTAAGTCTCTTGGTGAAAACCTATAGTTCTCCAGTCATGACCCCTCTCTGCCTACCCATCCGCTCTCTAAAGGGTCCTCAGGTATCTGCTCTAACTCCACCCAGGGGTGCTGTCCCTAATACAAAACAGTCAACAACATTTGAGACGCCCCTTGCGAGACGCCCCTCACGTGGTGTAGCTTCTGGCTTTTTCCATGATGCTTTGTATTGGGCCTCATACGTTAGAGTTGACCTTGCTTCTCAGACTCTTCTCCGGCCCGCTGATACCCCTCAAACATTCCGGAACCCTCCTCCATGTCTAGGCCGTCCACTGAACAGACCTCTATTCATTCATTTATAATTGGATCCCCCCTCTTCCTTTGCAGACAGATATCTGCAGCCAAGAACCCAACTCTCATAGACTTCTAAAAAGAAAAAGCTTGCAACATTTCTCAGCCCAGACATGTACGTATAAATCAACGTTAAAACATTTCAGGCCTACAATATTTTTCATCAGGATTATAGCATTCAACTTCTTCATTAATTAAAGCATGTTAATAGTCTTATTCTATTATTCAGTATACATCTCTATAAATCATGGCCCATTTAATGCAATGGCCAAAACATTAATACAATCTGTGTCGTGAAAAGAAACATCTTCCCTTTTAGCTCTGGCCCTGAGGCCTACCACATTCTGCGTTTAACCACATACCATCTTATGTTTAACAGCTACACGACATGGATTCAGAAATAATCACATCTACTAAAATCATATAATGTCACACATTTCTGTATTAGTTCCACTTCTACTTAAATCTCTACATTATCTATACATTCAGAATATAATTGCAGATACTATTAGCACTCATGGCATTTCTCCTCATGATTTGTGCTTACTACTAGTAAGTGTGATGTACTCATACATTTAAATCAGTTTGCGCTCTCTCAGTTCCCCCCTTTGATGACCTCTCGGGGTCATCACTAACATTTAGACTGCAGTTATTGCTGGCATTCTCTGCGCTTCCAGAGCCCTCAAGCTCCTGTACTGATTATCTTGTATGGCAGCCAATCTCTGCAGCTGCTCTCTTTGGGCCCTTTCTGACCTTCTTGCTCTGTACCATTTGAATACCCTCACCAATCCCCACAATATAATCCCACAGATCAATATTATGATGATAGGCTTTAGGATATACCAAACAAAGCTTTTGCCTAAGGTGGAAAACCACCCTCCAACTTCACTCATTCCGTGGCCCACCTTTTCCCAGACATTTTCTCTACTCAAGTCTTCGATCTCCTTGTGAATATTAGTTATGTTCTTAATAACCTTCTCAAGGGGCTTCGAATTGTCTGGAATGTAAGTGCAGCATTCCTGGACCTTCAAAGCCTTACAGACTCCGCCCTCTTTTGCTAATAGGACATCTAACGCAAGACGGTTTTGAAGAACCATAGCCCTTATCGATTGCATCTCTCCTTCTACCAGCATTAAGGACTGAGCAGTGCTGGCAGACAACCTGTCGACAACTGTTGCCAGTCGTCTAATTTTAACATCATTAAGGATTACTCCCAAAAGAGGGAACATAGCTCCAAAGACATCTCCAACCATTTCTGCATCGCCTACATCTCTCCTTCCCCTCGAAGATGTCTTGCCCTCAATGATCACTAAGTCTTGTGCATGATATATTTTGGGGAAGACAATTGCTAGGTAACATGATCCATACCAGTTATCAGGTAGTCTCACGTAAGCATTTCTTCCACATACAAAATACACATTTGGAATCACTTGCATTCCCTTCAGGAAATCCTTAGTATAGTACTCTAGATTGAAAGCATGTTCACAGTCAACTTCACCCACGTATACATTTTCATAATACGTTTTGGCTCGGTGAAGACATAGCTTTCCTCTCTGCGTCTTATCTAAAGCTATTGGACCACTACTACCCTTTCTCTTGTGTGCCTTCTCTTCCTCGGTCCAATCTGTTTTCCATTGTCCTGATTTTTTCAAAATCTTTTGTCTCCTGTAACGATCATCCACCTGCCCTATGAACTTCTTCTCGACTTCTGACACCTTGCATGTCAGGTTATTTCTACGGGCATGTGAAGTATCTAAGGTAATCCAAGGAATGAAGAACTTGGCCAATCTGTCTTCACTCTTCCAGTAGTCCCATTTGTTCATCTGCTTATAATTTGGGACTTCTGGCAACACTGAATCATAATTGGAGAAATAGTATTCAAAACTATCTCTCTCATAAAATATACTAAGCAATAAGCTACATGTAATGCCATATGTCAGCGGGAGGTGATGATATCGAATTCCTTCATCTACAGACGCCGGCAACTGCATGCAGACGTAGCAATCCTTAACCTCCATGGCATCCACGTATTCATATAAGAGTTTAGCATAAGCATTTGACCTAAAGTCTCCTTGGGACTCATCTACGTGTAACCTACGGGCTTCTGCAGCTAATAACGCTTTCTCTTGAGTGTTTTCCCTTTTCTCACCAGCATCAGTAGGTGTAAGCGTTTCTACAGAATTCACATCGGTTACCTTTGCCTCTTCCTCATGTCCCTTTACATAAGAAATTGTTACCACTAAAGCTATTAATATTATCACTCCTACTATTAGTGTACCTATTATACATTTAGCTCTGCGGTTCTGGGTGCCGGCCTCCATTTCGTCAGACAATATGGCTCTCTCTTATCTTAGCAAAAAGTTCTTTTCCTCTCGTTCCTTTACAGTCTCTTTTAATCCTTTTGTCTTTCGAATCCACACAACTGGAGGCTGACAACCTTCTTCGCAAAAGTCCTTTAACAGTTCAATAAAGACAACCCTAGCCCTTCTCCATCAACTCAAGGGAAGTTCCCTAAAATTCTCTGCTTCCTGGGCGCTAGGTAATCTTCTTTTTCTGCTTGCTCTATTTACAAAGTCCTTTAACAGTCTACTATCAGGTTTGTGGTTGCAGCTTCAATAGCATAGTTCAGTATTTCCAAACGAAGATTGTGCTCTTCATGTGCTGTTATCGTTGTACCAAAGTCGGGGAATTGCAATTCTGAAAGGAACATGTGTTTTAACTTGCTGAGGCGGGGAGGTCTGGGGAGCATGAATGTTAGTGACCCTTCTTGTTCGACACCGGGTACCAACAGTCGTATTTCCACGGTGATAATGGGCTCAGAACTGGACACCACCACCGCTCGGATCCTCCCTGTCTCCGGTTTCACAGACATTTGTCGCCAGATATGTCCACTCAGGAGTGGAGTATCTTCTATTAGGCACACGCACTCTTCTTGACCTTCTTCGGTCGGGTGCTTCAGCGCCCTGAGCACCTTCTTCTGGGTCTGAGTCTTCTGATATCGGAGGAAGGGTTACCTCTGGAGTTGACCTCAGGCTAGAGCTCCTTCTTTGCGGCCAATTAGCTTCTCCACGTGCCCTTCTACTCCTTCTCCTTCTGGTCTGTTCTCGCTCTCTCTCAGACCTGTCAGGGTCTGACTCGTACTCCCAGCTACTTTCTCCTTCTGTAGCGTCTTCTGTTTCGCTGTTGTACTGACCGTCCTCAGCTTGGTCAGACTCGTTCCCTGCTTCCGCTGGCACCTCTACAGCTTGGCTAGCCCCCTCTATGGCTTCTCGGTCCTCTGCTGGACGTCTATCCGAGAGAGGAGCTGTTTCTTCCAGAGGTGCTGGAACCCTTCGCGTATGTGACGCGTGGATCCAATTGGGCAGGCCTCCCACCTTCACAGCTGTGTTCGTGATCAGGATGATCTGGAAGGGCCCACGCCAACGAATATCCAAGCAGCTTCTTCTCACATGTTTTTTCACCAGGACCCAGTCCCCAGGATACAGGTCATGGCACGGGCCCTGGCCCGCTGGAACCTCGGCAGCCTGCACCTGAAGGGACACAGAACGAATGGCGTCAGACAGCCCCTTGCAATAGTCCAGGATCATATCATCTGTGATATTTAACAGTGCAGTAGCTGGGACAGATGGCAGCCTCATTGCTCTCCCCATTAACACCTCATGTGGTGACAACCCTGTCCTTCTGTCTGGGGTACTACGAAGGCTCATGAGAACCAATGGCAGGGCATCAGGCCAACTCAGGGTCGTTGAGGAACAAACTTTGGCTATTCTGGCCTTGATCGTGCCATTGATCTGCTCCACAATTCCTGAGGCTTCTGGTCGGTAACTGCAATGCAACTTCTGGTCAATATTTAGCGCTACACAAACCATCTTCACAAGCTCGCTGTTAAAATGTGTTCCCCTATCTGATTCCAAAAAGGCCGGCACCCCGAAGCGCGGAATGATTTCCCTAAGCAGTAACTTGGCCACTGTGAGGGTGTCGCACCTACGTGTAGGGTATGCCTCAACCCATCTGGAGAACACACAAACAACCACCAGGACATAGCGGAGGCGGTTGCACCTTGGCATTTCAATGAAATCTATCTGCATTCGATTGAATGGACCTCCAGACCTTCCTATGTGACTTAGTGCAACTGGTGTTCTTTTCCCTACGTTCAGCTGCTGGCAGGTCACACAACGCTGGCACACTGCTTCTGCTGCTATTCTAAACTTAGGATTGTACCAAGTTTGTCTAAACACTCTCAGCATAGCATCTCTTCCTAAGTGTACGGGACCATGTATGAGTCTAGCCATTGGACTCACCATCTCATTGGGCAACACTGCTCTGCCGTCTGCTGAGACCCAAAAATGGGTCTCACCCATTACACATCCTGCCTTTTCCCATGTTTCTTTTTCAGAATCAGGAGCATTTTCTTGCATGGTTGACAGTTCATCCCAAGTATCAACAGTTTCCAGTATCATGGCTAATTCAGTTCTTACATTTATTCCACCCACTTCCACCTCTGTGAAAGAGTAACCTTGTTCCGCGCAATACCGCGCAACTTCATCAGCATATCTATTGCCTTTCGAAACAAAGTCCTCATTTCTGGTATGTGCGGTGCACTTTACAACTGCGATACTTGCTGGGCATTGCAATGCCTCTAACAACAGGCGCACAAACTCTCCATTGCGAATGGGAGAGCCTGAAGAGGTCATGAACCCTCTTTGAGACCATAACTGCCCGTAATCATGAACTACCCCATAACCATATTGGCTGTCGGTGTATATGGTGACTCGAATTTGATTGCTTGCCAAGCAAGCACGTGTCAGGGCAATAATCTCGGCTACCTGAGCGGAGTGTACTCCTTCCAGGCACCCAGCTTCCACAACTCCAGTAATTGTACAAACAGCATAAGCTGCTCTCAACTGCCCAACTTCGTCTCTTACACATGAGCCATCGACAAAGAAAATTTCGTCTGGGTCGGTCAGTGGCTCATCTACGATGTCAGGTCTGGGTTTGGTGCATAGTTCAGTCACATCAAGACAGTCATGGTCTGTATATTCATCATCATCTTCGATATCATTTGGAAGTGGCATCAAGGTAGCAGGGTTCAAAACAGAGCATCTCTTGAGGGTCACATTCTCTGCAGCAAGAATAACTTGCTCATAGCGCGTGAGCCTGCTATTGGTCAGATGCTGTGTTTTGGTCCTGGTCATCAATAGTTCAACAGAATGGGGCACGCACACCTCTAACGGGTGCCCCATGACGATATTTTCACATCTCTCAATGCTGACACCCGTTGCAGCAACGGATTTGAGACATCCGGGCAACGCTGCGGCTACTGGGTCTAAAGTAGCCGAGAAATAAGCAACTGGTCTACGGGCATTCCCATGGATTTGGACTAACACAGACAACGCGCACCCTTCTCTCTCACAACAGTAAAGAAAAAATTGTTTATTGTAATCAGGCATTCCCAATGCCGGAGCACGACACAGGTCCTCTCGCAGCTGTAAGAACGCCATCAAACAGTCTTTGTCCCATGGTACCGGATCACTCACCTCTTTGTGCGTCAGTTTTTGCAAGGGCTTTGCTTTCAGTGAAAAGTTCACGATCCACTGTCGGCAATAACCCACCATCCCTAGGAACATCCTGACCTCTCTCTGTGTCTTAGGCGCATTCATTTTCATGATCGCCTCTATCCTGTCTGGTGACACCTTTCGTTTGCCTTTCTCTATTCTGTGTCCCAAGTACTGCACCTCTGTCAAGCAGTACTGCAATTTTCCCGGGGATACCTTGTGCCCATTGGCAGCTAGGTGATTTAACAAAGCAATGGAGTCCTCCCTGCAAGCTTCTTCTGTTTCTGACGCCACAAGGAGGTCGTCTATGTACTGGACCAGAACTGACTTCTGGGGCAGCACTAGACTTTCAAGATTTTTCTTCAAAAGCTGGTTAAAGATCGATGGGCTCTCTGTATACCCCTGAGGGATACGACACCATGTTAGGACGCGATTTTCCAGCTTAAATGCGAAAAGAAAATGGCTTTCTTCGTCCAGAGGGATCGAAAAGAAAGCCTGACAAAGATCGATCACAGTGAACCACTCAGCTTGGAATGGAATCTGAAACAGTATCACTGATGGATTCGGTACCACTGGACAACACGAAACGACTATGTTATTAATCTTTCGAAGGTCCTGCACTATCCGAAATTTCCCATTTGGTTTCTGGAGACCCATAATCGGGGAGTTGCATGGACTACCCACGATTTCTTTCAGTATTCCCTGTTTAATCATGGACTCGATCACGGGTTTTATGCCTGCAATCGTTTCTGGAGTCAATTTATATTGGGGTGTTCTTGGGAACTCAGCATGCGGTTTCACTACAATTTTCACTGGGTCCACCCCTTTGACCAATCCAATCTCTTCCCCAGTGAAATCCCATACTTCTGGTGCCACTGTCTCTCTCAAGTCCCAGGGGAGCTCATCTACTGTCAAAGTAGGGTACAGCTCCACGCATATTCTTGAGTTTGCAACTTTGAAATCTGCGTCATCATCATTGGTCAATACCTCCACTCCCTGAGGTGTACAGTATATAGTACAATTCAATTTACACAACAGGTCTCTTCCTAGCAGACACACAGGGCTTGAATCGCAAACCACAAACTGGTGCTCATCGCTGTACTTCCCTATTTTCACCTGTACCGGTTCTGTCAATTGGCTAGTTATTCTCCTGTTTGCGACCCCTACCACCTGTATGGTCTCTCCAGACATGGGCAGGTCTGGAACTGCAGCTGATCTGATCGTGGATCTAGTGGCTCCTGTATCCACCAGAAATGTCGTAGGGCACCCTGCTACTTCTGCTTCCACATAGGGTCCCCTCTGGTCCACCTCCAATGCTGCCCCGAGGGTGCAGTCTTCTCTTTCCACTCTCTGTCCGGTTAATGGGTCCACATAATAGCACTCTTCCCCTTCTACAAACAGGGGCATTTGTCTATAGGTCTTACCCATAGACCCTACTCGAGGAGGTTGCGGGAACTGGGCTCGGGGAGGAGCCCCCCCCCCTTTGAGCACCTTTCCTTGGTATGGCGTCACCCCTCTTGTAGGCGCTCTCTGGACCTCTTCCTCCTCTTCCTCTTGCTCTCCTATCTCTACATTGTAGGGGCACTCGCGTTTCCAATGCCCCACCTCGTTGCACTGGTGGCACCTAGTCGTTTTCTTCAAGGCAGCTATATCTATTCTGGGTCTAAAGGTGGAACTCTCCTCATTGCCCTTGTTCTGACTGTACTGCTTCTTTCCTCCTGTACCTGTTCCTTGCTGCTGTTGCTGCTGTCCCCCCTTTCCTGCTGCCTGCATCTGTACCACCATCAACTTTTCCTTTAGTTTCTTAGCCTTGGAGTCTATCTCATCACAGCAGTACCTGGCATATCTCAGTATTTCGTCTAGGGGTTTTGTTTGCCAACAAATCGAGTGTTGCTGAATCATTAAACTAATATCCGGTCTCAGTCCCAGGACGAACTTAGACACAAATTGCCCTATGTCTTTTGGATCCATTACATCCAAGCCGCTATACTGTTTAAACGCCTTCAGCAATCTCTCGTAATATTCGTGAACTGTCTCTTTGGGTTCCTGTCTTGTTCGGTCTATTCTGACCCAATCTATGTCTTGCATTGGCACTTTCTCTTTCAGCCAAGTCATCACTCTCTCGAATTTTGCCATCACAATCTCGGACGGTCCATTAGTCTTAGCATCTCTCTCTGGCTCCGTTATGGGCCACTCAGCGCTAACCTTGCATGCTGTCCACAGATCTCCTGGTACTACAATGTCAAACAGCGTGTTCAGATCTATCCATAGGACCTTTGAGATTTTTACAAATCTCTCCACTTGCTTGTACCACTCCACTGGGTTTTCACGTAATTTGGGGAAAGAGGTGGTAAAAGCAGCTAAATCTCCCCTACTCCAAGGGACATGGACATAGTTCCCATTTGCAACTTCACGCAAAGGGTAAGCTTCTATTCCCTGCAGTCCTGGTGTCATACCAAGCGTGCTTCTCCTGCCGGTCCCTTTCTTGGACCACCTCTCTTCCCACTTATCTAGTGCCCTCCATGTCCTTATTCCAGTGATCAGTTCCCTTATGTGTGTTTTCAGCCCAATCGTTCTCCTCTCATCTAGGTCTCGATCTGTATAATGTAGCCTGTGGTTACCCTGTAATGCTTTGGTTCTTGACAAGTCCACCATATATTTGCCTGCTAGTTCGACTAACTTCTCATGGACTGCTCTCGCTTTTCGAGTAATGTCCTTTGCCATATACAGTATTTCATCCTGTTCATACATTTCCATCCTTTCTAAAGGCAGGGTACCATCTACCATGTCATCCAGGTCTGACCTTAAACTGGTGACATCGAGTCTCTTGGCTTTTATCTCAGCTCGCAATACGTCTTTCGAAGGGGGCTCACTGGTCTCCCTACCATCCCAACTTCGAGCTCTACGTTTGGGTTCGGGAGAGTTAATGAGTGGTCTCCCTTGCTCCCATCTCTCCAGGTCCCATGCTCGGCCATCCGATCTTGGAATGTGATGGAACACGGGCCTGTTACTCCTACTCTTGCTCTGCCCACTCTCTTCTTCTTCTCTCCTCTCACCGCACACCTCTCTGTTATTTTCCCTCTGGTCGCTACTCTCTCTTTGCCTAGTATCGCTCAGTATCCGATACGATCCTTCCTGGTTCCCCATATTCCCTGGGCTGCGCTCATTTCCGTCACCACAGGGACTATGGTGCGACCTCTCACAACTCCCATTCAGTTCTCTGGTGCCAGGTACACAGTGTGGACACTTAAAGCTGTTTCTGTACTCTTGCGCTCTCCTCTCCTCTTCACTGAGTATTGGGCGCGCCACCCCTCCACTCCCGGGGCCCCCGTTTTCCAGGTCTGTTCTCCGGGCCCAATGGGTGACTCCCCTACTCTCTCTCTCTCTACAGTCCCACTCCGGGCTGCTCTCCCCAGCCCCGCAGTGAGTCCGAGCTCGGCTGTCCTGACTTTCCCTTTCAGCTTCCGCAGCATTGATGTTCTTTTGAGCCTTCACTGCCTCATCCCACTGCTTCATGTACTCATTTAGCTCTTGAAAGGATTTTCGTCCAGATCCCCTCAGATCCATTGGCCATCTAGGGCCCCCAGGATCTCCTCCTGGGTCCCCTGCTGTGTGCATCGGGGTGCTCCACTCTCTCGGTATCGGCATCTGACTTGGGGAATTGATCGTATCGTTCCTTCTTGCCTTCTCTGCTCTTTCTCTGTCCTTCCGTACCCGTTCTTCCCCTCTTGCTCTCTCTTGGTCATATATCGATATTATAGGACCTATGGTAACAGGTACCTGTAGTGCATCTGGTAATGGGTAGGATGTGGCGCTTTCCGTTTCCGGCGCTCTTTGTACCACAAACCTCCCAACTACCTGTTGCACCTGACTAGGCTGGGACAGCTCTTTCTTTGGCTCAGGATCCCACTCTGAACTGGGAAGCGGTCTATGCTCTCCTGCATTGCCCCCCTTGTCTCCTTCTGTATGCTCGACCTCTCCCCCTGCTCTATTATACGGGGGTGGCCTGTCTGTCAATAATCTGTTTATCAGGCTGTCCTCTGTTTCGCTCTCATCATCTTCTTCCAGGGGACTTTTATTTACGGGCGCCTCTAACACTGGGTACAGTTTATTTACTTCCATGTTATGCACTCTCCATCTTTTAGCATCCGCATCCCACCTGGCATCCTGCACTGCCCTTACCGATCGTTTCACCCTTTCTTGTCGTCTGTTCATATTCTTTTCATGCGCTGCCCTAATCCATGCATCAAGAGCTTCAAACTGGGTTGGTCTAGGTAAGGGTCTCATTGAGGTCATGACTGATTTTAATCGATGTAACACCTCTAATCTGAACGTCCCGTACTTCGGGAACGTCAGTTCCTCATTTCCTTCAGTAATCTTACTCCACTCTGATATCCAAAGGATCGTATGCAGCCCAACATTCACTGCCATATAACGAGCTGGCGTACCCTCCGGCGGGGCTTCTTCCCCTTCATACGATCCCCGCTTCTCTTTTTTAAACACCGCTTTCAGCCATTCAAAACACTTCATAATTATGCGCACAATATCCAGCCTCGCTACTCTGTTTACTTCCTGATGACAATCCACCAATCCTGTCGCGGCTTTGCTAGGTTGGCCTATCGCAGCGCGGTCTTTCTCCGGTCGGCCAATCACGTCGCGACACTTTCTGACGTCTTTGCTAGCTGGCCTATCACAGCGCGGTCTTTCTCCGGTCGGCCAATCACGTCGCGACACTTTCTGACGTCACTTTTCTCCGCTTCGCAGCAGCACCCCTCCTTTCTCAACTCGTCTCCCGGTTATGCATGCGTCCCATTCATACACCGAAAAATGACTACTTCCGACCAAGCGGTCACTTCTCTCGACTGTACGTCCACAGTCTATCTGTAATTGTCAACACAACTGACGAAATGTCTATCGTCTCTCTGATAGGTTGCTTACACACACAGTAACTTCCGACCAGCGTCCGTTACTCACGCACTCACTCTTACGGTCCCCCTATCTCGGTCTTTTCGGGTGATCAATGGTACCTCATGACCCCCTTCACACTAGTTGACAATTACTCTGGGTGTCCGATACACCCGGACCACTTAAGCTCTCCTTGAACTTAAGATTTCCACCGGTTGCGCGCGCTCACAACCTGTTCCACAGTCACTCTACAGACATTCAACTCCGCCAGACATTACAACATAGATACAATACAAAACACCGCAATCTAACACGCATAACCCTTTATACTCACTCTCGACCGATACTGCTGCTTTTTCTGTCTCACGTCATCCGGATCTTCTTCAGCGGGCTGTTCTTCCGATCATCGATCTCTAGGGGCCTTGGGGTAAGCTAACCTGGCCTAGGTCACCGTCCTCAAGAAGGCAACCATCCTCTATAGCTACCAACTGAAAGGGCGAGATTTTGATCGATACCTTATATCTATTGATCCAAACCTCGATCTGGTCGACTGAACCTTTGTTGCCTGTCTGTGAGGAAAGAAAGTGCACCTATTTCCAAGTTAGTTCACCCAATAAAAGACTCTGCTCCCAAAGATCACAAACAACTTCTAGCTTTCAAAAGTTTATTGTAAAGATATGATAAGCTGCAAATACAGGCATCTCAGAATGAGATTCACGAGATACACAGGTCCAATTACATACATGTGCTCTCGGAAAGCCCTCAGACGAGCAACAGAAATCACTAACACAAGTTCTAAGAATAATAAAGCTATCAGCATAGACGCATATCTCTCCTTCATTTAGGTTGGAGGAAAACGCACAGGTTAGGCTGTCCCTACCCTGCTCTAGATGGTATCCCTACTTAACCAAGTCCCAACCTAACAAAGGTGTCAGCAGTGAATGACCCCCAAGGGAAGTCACCCACTCTAAGTCTCTTGGTGAAAACCTATAGTTCTCCAGTCATGACCCCTCTCTGCCTACCCATCCGCTCTCTAAAGGGTCCTCAGGTATCTGCTCTAACTCCACCCAGGGGTGCTGTCCCTAATACAAAACAGTCAACAACATTTGAGACGCCCCTTGCGAGACGCCCCTCACGTGGTGTAGCTTCTGGCTTTTTCCATGATGCTTTGTATTGGGCCTCATACGTTAGAGTTGACCTTGCTTCTCAGACTCTTCTCCGGCCCGCTGATACCCCTCAAACATTCCGGAACCCTCCTCCATGTCTAGGCCGTCCACTGAACAGACCTCTATTCATTCATTTATAATTGGATCCCCCCTCTTCCTTTGCAGACAGATATCTGCAGCCAAGAACCCAACTCTCATAGACTTCTAAAAAGAAAAAGCTTGCAACATTTCTCAGCCCAGACATGTACGTATAAATCAACGTTAAAACATTTCAGGCCTACAATATTTTTCATCAGGATTATAGCATTCAACTTCTTCATTAATTAAAGCATGTTAATAGTCTTATTCTATTATTCAGTATACATCTCTATAAATCATGGCCCATTTAATGCAATGGCCAAAACATTAATACAATCTGTGTCGTGAAAAGAAACATCTTCCCTTTTAGCTCTGGCCCTGAGGCCTACCACATTCTGCGTTTAACCACATACCATCTTATGTTTAACAGCTACACGACATGGATTCAGAAATAATCACATCTACTAAAATCATATAATGTCACACATTTCTGTATTAGTTCCACTTCTACTTAAATCTCTACATTATCTATACATTCAGAATATAATTGCAGATACTATTAGCACTCATGGCATTTCTCCTCATGATTTGTGCTTACTACTAGTAAGTGTGATGTACTCATACATTTAAATCAGTTTGCGCTCTCTCACACTTAAAAAGATGGGTCCAGCAAATGTGGAAGTGGGTCCACATACAAATAAACACTCTAGTTTCAGCACAAAAAACACGCTGCACTCACGGGAACCTCCAAGAAGATATCTTTATTTGCAAGGACGCGTTTGGGCGTAAGATGCCTTCCTCGGCTTGCTAAAGATAGCGCCATCTGTTCTATGGATGTTTTAGATGAATTAGCATGAAAGTGTCTAGTTTGTTAAGAAAGTGTGCTACATGTGCATTCCAAAATTGATGCAACAAGTCTACAGACAATGATAGGGTTTGGGTCAGTGCTTCAGTTCAGTAATTCAGAAGATGCATGCATGAAAGAAGAGTCATTAGAAAGTATTTGTAACTGGTCAACTGCAATTTCAACAAGAGTGGAAGGTAGATCTCCAAATGTAAACAAACATGAGTTTGGCAGTGATGCCATATCTCAGGAAGAAAAGCATAATTGCTCCCTAACAAGTAGGCTTACATACCTAGGTCAATGCGATGTATATCTGTGTTATGGTCAGTCGTGGCCGGCATCAATCTCAGGAGGGGTGTGGTGGTCGCGAGGGGAGGGTCGTGCGGGGAGGGGGTGTAAATTTAATAATAAAAAAAACCTTACGTGTCGGCCGGCAGGGTCCTGTGTTTTCTTTGCGCCTGCTCCTGCTCTCCGGCAAGAACAGGAAGCAGGCAGCAGCCTTCCCCTCCCCTAAGCCAATCACAATGTTGCAATGGCAGCGTTGTGATTGGTGGGGAGGCCGCCCAGCCAGGGGCTTATGGGGTGGACATTTCCATTGCAACCTGCATAGAGAAAGGGCAGGGTGCGCATGACTGGTTTGGGCGGCCCCAGAGGGCTGTCCAAACAGACATTGCGCCCTCAGGAGGGGGCACACCACTCCTCTCCTGCTCACAGAGCAGCCCCGCCCATTCCACCTGCAGCCAAGCACTTCTGCTTTCTCGCAGTGCGAGAAGCAGAAACATAAAACGGTAGTAATTACCATTTTATGTTTCTGCATCTTGCACTGTGAGAAAGCAGTGGGGCGATGCTCCTCCGCCCTAGTGGAGGAGCCGCCACTGGTTATGGTGTGAGCCAACCCATACATGTTCCAGCCACAAAGCACATAACTACGTGCTATGATATGTCATTCCTTTTATCTGATCCTCTGTGACCGTGAACATTTAATACATCATTAGTAAAGAGAGCCACACACAGCTTTATATAACCTATAATTGCGTCATTTTTATTATTACAATAAACAAATGGCCTTGACTCTGTGAGGGTTAAGGCTTCTTCATCTGCAAAGACTTTTAGAGACTTCTGGCATGATGTTCTTTTGTGTAGTGAGAACTATTCTAATAAGTGAAAAACATCATGAGCTACTGAAGGCCAAGCAGATTGTGCATTGTTATTAGACACCCCCAGCCCTGCGTCATTGACTTTAAGACTAATGTCCATAGAGCAAGCCAGATACTATGGTTTGAACAAAATACTTTGACTAGGGGCACTAGGACAGGGCTGCCATGTGTGTCAATGTGAGCATGGTCTCTGGGGCTGTATGAACGTGTTTGCATAAATGGGATATTTGTGTGTGGGTGACTGAGAGCCTATGCCGTTTGTATTTGTGGCACAGGACATATCTTTTGCCATATGTGGAACTGTTACATGTAAAATACCAAAATACATCATTTTTTAAATGAGAGACATTTAAGGTGCAGAAAAATGTTCTGAAAAAATGTTCTTAATAAGGAACATTTTTCTAAACTTAAATTTCTCTGACTTAAAATGGCTGTATTTCTTCAGTTATAAATATAGCACTGCGTCTACCAGTGACGTGGAACAAGATGCCTGCTGTGTGTAAAGGCAAGAGTTTTAAATGGGAGAAAATTAAACTAAAGAGTTAACTTCATATTTATATGGATTCCTTAAAAAGTCATAATTTAATTTTCTCCCATTTTCAAGTGTCAGATTTACAGACAGCAGGAGGTATATTCCCAGTAGCCTTTAGACATGGTAGAATATTTATAACAGAAAAATACAGCAATTTGTTTAAATGAGAGGATTTTAAAGTGAAGAAGCATGCTTCATAAAACATTAAGATGTTATTGGCTTAATTGGAAGTGGAGAAAAAGATTAAGACAATGTTTTATAGAAATATTTTTCTTCATTGTAAATTTTTCCCATTTAAAATAAGCATTTACAATGCAATAGGTCTCGCATTTGCGAGAGTTTGAGCTATTGGCCTTTTATTTATGTGTTGGTTTTCAAAACAGATAAATAAAAGACATTGTCATTTACAATGCCAATAGCTTAAACTCTCGCAAATGCGAGATCTATTGCTTTGCAAATGCTTGTCCTCATCTAATTGGCCTTCCTCTTGCCTTTTGCTCACAGATTACCCTCTACTTAATTCTATGAATGGGCGTGACACCAACCATCCCAAAACATGCATTTCTTGGTGTGATTATGTACAGATTTGCTACATTAAAGCATACATTGCACCAACTGTCCAACGGAATCGCTTTTCTCTTCTTACAACTGTCTACTTTACACAGTCTATGCCCTTTCGATTGATGATCTTGTGCGTAGCCGATTTTTGAGTGTCATTCACCTGGGATCTGCATGTGGAGCAACCGAAAAGCACATAGGTAGGAGGCAGGAGCAGGGGGCTCAGAAATGCAAGCTCTTTGTCCATAGGATACCCAAAGCATCACACTGGGAGTCAGCAGCAAAGCAGACGTGCTGGGTTACAGCAGTCAAGGGCAAGCGCATACACTCTAGGGGCGTGGCCACCGCCCCTGAGAAGACAGAAAGAGGACTCAAACAAAAAACACTGAGTAAAGAAACTCCTTCAGTAATAAATGTTGCCAGTTAGAATGTAGGGCCAGCAGTGTTTTGTACAATATGGCGTTTATGTTGAAAACGTCACATCATGAAACACGCAATACAAGCTGTACTCTTTTCAGTTTTCTGCCTATTAGTTTGCTCCAATCCACCACACACAAGATGGCAGAGGCAGATGGCAGAGGTAGCCGGGTGCTATATTTGGGGTCATCACAGGTGTGCGCACCATCACAGAAAGTCAGTATCTCTGTCCCACACTGTTGACGTTCATCATACAAGCGAGCGGGAAAAACAACATGCAGATTTCTTTTATTAAGACAGTGCCCCTTCATGGGCATCCGTACAGAGGTTGAGGGAGGAGGGAATGGAGTGCATTTAAAAGTTATTGCGCGACCCCCATTAAGGATGCCCTGCGCTGAGTTACTAAAACACGATGGAGCGGCAAAGAGTTTGGCAAACTGCACATACCCGCGTGGCCGCCACTGTAAGCAAATTAAAAGTAAATAAATAGAAAAAAAATTGTACTGTAAGCCGCAAATAAAACAAGAAATGCAAATGAATAGTCTGTTGGAATGCCATTACTGAAACTGGGGTCTTGTGAGTACTGTGTACATTATTTAAGTGTTCAGAACTGCTAATGCAAACTCCTGAGTTTGGACACTTGTTAAAGGGCCAGTCCTCATGGGAGGTAACAACAGAACACAGGGAGGGACAAATAAGCCTACCAACTAATCAGAAGGCAACATTTACAAAAGACAATGACACAAGCCAATAAAAAATATGGGCGGGAGTGAGAGGAGCTTCAAGTCCATACCTGAATACAGCATTCACTGCCCTGGCTTGACCTAAAAAATGACAATTTTTTCTGTCACAAATATGGCGTAGTGTCTACTGGCACTGTAAGCAATAGCTCTGCTGTTTGCAAATGCTCCTGAAATGGGGGAATATTTTTTAATGTTCTCTCCTTTAAAAGGATTCAGAAACATCACTGTGTTCTCCTGCTCCAATACTGAGTTGTATTCAAGAGTAAAATACCTCATTGCTTCAATTCTTCCCCTCTGTGCCCAAGCCTGGGTCATAAATCTGACTTAGCACTGCTCATTTTTAGACCCAGCTATTTGCAGTCTGATGAGAATAATGTAAAATAAGCAAGGTCTTCCCTTAACTTTAAAAGGAAAATTTGACCCTGTACTCATTAAAAAATTAACTAAAGGCTGCAATCTACTCTGAAAGTGTATGTGAGCTTGCAATCCACTGGCTGGGGACACCTGCTCTAAATTAACATATTTACAGCAATAATGCCCTGACCCGTCTGAATAGTGTACCCTGCTTGGTGCGGCAATTGAACGGAGTCCCACTTGTAACCATTTTCACACGTCGAGATTGGTGGCCCTCTGGAGGTGACCTTCCAGGTGTTGCCCACTTACTCCTTTGTTGGTAGACTGAGAAGTCTGAATTCTGGTGAATGTCCTGCCTAGACTAACGCCTTTTTGGAACACATGTAACACTGGGCATGCAATGCCCAGCTCCGCAGGCCTAACCAGCTCACTGGCTTGTAATTCCTTTACAAATATTGTGAGCTACTATCCTGAAGATTCAAAAACATGTAGGTGTGGTTACATACAGCAGGCCAGCCGCGGCCGGTGGTGGGAGTACCTGCGGGCGGTGACGTTGGGAGGGGGAGGGGCAGGGTGGGGAGTAGTAATGTATGGATTACGGAGTTTAACAGGTAAATTAACATATATATGAAATAAAACGAATTTCGATGTGTGCACTGCATCACCAAATGCGATGCAGTGCGCGCAAAGCACTCGGGAGTTTGCATTGATGGATTACGGAGTTCAACAGGTAAGTTAACATATATATGAATAAAACGACATTTGTTGCACGCAATGCATCGCATTTGGTGATGCAGTGCACACATCAAAATTCGTTTTATTCATATATATGTTAACTTACCTGTTAAACTCCGTAATCCATACATTACTACTCCCCACCCTGCCCCCCCCACGTCACCGCCCGCAGGTACTCCCACCACCGGACGCACCAGGCTCAGCATAATCATAGGTACACTGATGTGGATAGTGAAGCCCCTCCTTCTGAAGGAACTCACTAAGGGGCATATTAGCAAGAACCTCGTTAAAATTATCGCCATTTTAGCTGCAGGAAACTGCCTCTAAAACGGCGATAATGGGCTTGCTAATATGCGTTATAGAATTCCAATAGAAGCCCAGGTTAGATGTCCTGCACATCTAACCTGGGCTTCTACTGGAATTCTATAACTCATATTAGCAAGCCCATTATCGCAGTTTTAGCGGCAGTTTCCTGCCGCTAAACCGGCGATAATTTTAACGAGGTTCTTGCTAATATCCCCCTAAATGTGGTAGCCTCTATGTGGCCTACAGGAACACCACACTCCCCTGAGTCAGGCTGAAAATTAGGCCTAGGCCCCAAATACACTTTCAGTTGAACATGCATGGAAAAGATCCTTGAAGAAGGTTTACTACTGCATGCATTAAATCACTGGAAGCCATTTTACTTTTACAGAGAGAACTCTGGGTTTACAGCCAACAAAACTTCTCTGCAAATCAGGACTGGCGGTACAAGGACAAGCTGAGAGAGAGCAAAGTCGTCCTTAGCGCTCAAGGCGGGCTACCGACCCCCACCCCCTGTCCCAGTAGCACCCATATCTGAACAATAACCTAACCAGAAAATCCAAAGAACGCTTCCGCCGATCAGAGGGGGGAAAGAGATGTCAACCGGCGAGAGATAGCGATGGTTGATGTGAGCGGGCTGCAATTATGAAGTGCTCAGCGCAGTCGTTTGTTTGAATTAGAGAGGCCGCGCCGGTGCAGTATTTTATAACACTAGACACGGGTTTGAATTGGATTATAAACATAATGGAATGACGGGAAGCCGGGGGGAGGCAGGCAGAGGGAGCAACAGAAAGGGAGCGCGAGATAAGGCGAGCGGGAGAGACATAATCACAGCACAGGAGGCCAGGCAGGTGCGCCTGATACAACAATGGCGCTCCTCACTCTTCCAAGACGACAGCTCGCGCTGATGGGGTGTCACCGGCATTAGGCGCCGCCACTGATTGGAGGAAAACATGCTGGAGGTCACCTCGAGGTGCGCCCTATCGCTGTGAGCCAGAGGCGAGATGTGCAGCCAGCTCTGATTTATTTTTAAGGGCATGAGATAAAGAGAAGCGCCGGAATGAAAAAGATCTGTTTGGTGGCACGTTTCGCGCGTGTTCCTTCTCATTCTGGCCTGCTCCTCTCTGCCATCTATTCTGCAGTTCACCACACACGTAAATTGTTTGTTCTCTGAGAGCTTTGGATTCACTCCTTTGATTTTTTCTGCTAGGTTTAATTATCAAAATCTCTGTTTCTGTAACTTTCTATCTCTTTCACCCTACTGTCATTCTGGCATGCGACTTTTTTTTTCTTTCCAATATCTTCAAATCATTTTTAGTTTAATGTATGTTATGGTACTGGTATTTATATACTGCTTCCCATGCCCCATACGAGGCCAAAAACGCTTCATTTCACTTTGTCTTTCACCTTCGTAGGTGAATTGTGTGGATAGAAGATTTCCATTCGAAGCTTATCTTTTCATAAGGGCTCTTTATTTCTTCTTAGGGCTACTACAGGCGTTAAAGAACCTAATCCCTACTTCTGCACAAACTCGCCAAGGTGGATGCAGACTAGTGCAGATGGTGGACAAGGCACTGGTACTCATGTTTGGTACCAGCACTCACGCTCCATCATTAGAGCATGACCCATGAAGAGGAGAAGGAAAGAAAGAAGAAAATGACAGATGAAGAAAGCAGGGATGAAAAAGAACCTGCAAGAGTGAGTTAAAAAGGCGGTAAATTGTGGGGTGGAGTAAGACAGAGACAAGAGGTGGAATCAAATCTAGGCCTAGGCGATGAACTTCGCGCCATTCGCTGAGTTTTCTGCACTCCGCACTCTATTGTGCTCGCAGAGTGCAGAAAACTCCACTTCATGATGTGCAGCAGGGTTTTTTCCCCGTTTGCGATCGGTAAGTTTGCGATCGCGAACGGTAAGTTCACGAGCGCGAGCGCGGTAGAGTTTCTACCCAAGCGGAAGGAATACCAGCACAAACTGCCGTTTGCACTGCACTCCGCTACTCACGGAACTTCGCTGAGTTTTTTTGTAACTTCGTGAAGTTCCGCGTAGCAAAACTCCACGAACTACGCCCAGGGTTAATCAAGTCTAGAGAGTCCTGGTATTCAGCAAACCTGGCAGCTCTGGGAATGAGCTCCTCAGAGCAACTTTAGCCCCCTCTACTTATGTTTTCACAAATTAAGCATTGCCCCTGCATGGTGGTCTTTCTTTGACCAGTCTGCAGGATTGGAATATCCAAGGCTCATATGCAGCTTCTCTGTTTCATCAGGACCAGATCTCAACTAGTTTCACAATACCTCACTTGGGAAAAGTACATGTAACTTCCTTGGCAGTTGTCCCTCGATTGCCATGTTACTCATCATTGATCCATTCTCAGAGCATCCGAGGACATGTGCTGGATGAGATCAAGAACTACAGATGAATCCTGGGTGAAACTCTAGTTTATGACCATTTGTTAGCTCAAGCCAACTGTTGCATCATGCATATGGAGTGGCTAGTATTTGGTGAGTTTCAATGTCGAACAGCTGGGGCGGTGGAGGCAGAGGTACTCTTCAGCTGTGGCCGACCCATCGATCCAAGAATTGTCCATCCTTTGCAGGCCCGGACTGGCCATTGCGGGCACCGGGCAATCCCCCGGGCGCCGCAAGGGTGGGGGCCGGTTTTGGGCCCTGGGGGCCGTTTTTGTTACAGGGCCGTTTTTGCAGCATAGCTGCAAAATCGTCCCTGTAACAAAATCGGCCGAAAACCGGCCCCGGCAAAGAGCTCGGTCGCACCCCCAGGGTACCGGCCGAGCACTTTGCCAGCGCCGGTTTTGGTTCTCAGTCCGGCCCTGCCTCCATCCCCCCGGCCGAGCGCTTTGCCAGGGCCGGATGTGGTTCCCAGTCCGGCCCTGATCCTTTGAAGAAACATTTGCCCCAAATCCACTAATATCTGCATGGCCGGAGCCCCATTAGAGACAAAATCAGTGATAGCTGATATGCCATGCCACCTTTGCGGTCCTGAAGGTGCTATGGCTTTACCCAAGACAGATCCCCAAAATGGAGGCCTGTTCATGAAAAAAATATATAATTAATGCTCTCAAGTAGCTTAGAGGTTTTAAGTTTTCCTTTTCATGTAAGCAAAATTGCGAACACTTTAGCTAACATGGAAGTTAGGAAAGAAAAAACACTGAAGAAACGGTGTGGAAATGAACATCTTTGAAGGGAAAAGACTCCCCAAAAGCATTTTCACCAGCATTCAACAGTTTTTAGATGGAAGAGTCAGTAGCAAATGCACGGTAGGAAAATCCACATTCCTACACATTCTAAAGAAGGCAGATGAACTGAGAGGTAGTCCAATGAGTAATCCGGCAGTTTTTGTGGTTTGTCCCTTAACCACCCATCTCTAGATGAAGCCATTAGTTGCCAGAAGAAATGAAAATAGCTTCAAGCTGCTGCCACCCCAAAACTTTGGTGAGATGGAGAAAGTCTCCAGACGGCCAGGACGCCGGCCCCGAAGTACCGACGGAGAGAGCGGTGCTTCATCTTCCCCTGAGCCGCTGCCAGGTGGGGTGAGGCCAGTCTACCTTACAGATTGAGGGATTAACCCAGACTGTAAGGGCACCCGGAGCTTTCAGGTGACAATGTTCACTTTCTTGTTCTCCCGGTGCTTTCTTTCACTTTATTAAATTCACTTGGTGCAGTAGTTTTAATCTCATTGTTGGTCCTGATGAATGCAAAGACACAAAAGTCGCATATTTGCAGAAACTAGTCGACCATTTCTCACCCCAGGCTGTCCACCTAACTTGACAGTCTTGGGTCATATTGATTTTTAACGTTGGTATGTCAGGCACACACCGAATAAACTCTTGCTAAGTGCCTTTGTTCAAACCAATTTTAACGCACTCCCAGTTTGGTTTTTTCACCCTCTCACTCCTTTCTACACTGCACACCCCAGTCCCATGTTTGTGTCCACTCATTAGCATCGAGTGGCATACCTCACTGTCTTTGCCACCATCCACTTAGGAACCCCCTTACCACCGGGTTGACCTTTGTGTGTGGCACCGATTTTCTCAGACGGGTGGTACGGATAAAATCCCAAATGATGAAGGGCGGATCCGTGTGGTGACTGATGGGTATTTCTCGCATTCTGCTGAGAACTTCTGTGGTATATCACTGTGGTCTTATGGTTGTGGTTGACCTTTTGTTAATTTTGGGCACTTTATTTTGAGACCCTCTGTTACTTCTGTTGTTTATATTTTTTAGAGATGGAGAAATACACACTTAGAAAGGGTTTAGTGCAGGCTCACGTTTACACGAGTTAACCAGCAATGTGTAAAGAAGCGTTTTTATGATGGCAAAGATTGGCCAAAGTTACAAACTTTCACATTTCAGCAATTTGGCGACGTTTTCACGCTTACATTTGCCTTCACAAGTGCGTTTTTTTCTATGCCCTGAAAGATAAATCGTTCTCATAGACAGGTTTCAATCTAAGCAAATCCAGCCATAATTGAATGCGAATGTAAAGTTATTTTTTCTTGCAAGTGTACATTTTGCTGAGTTTTATATATACAAAGTGACTCATGTATAAAAACATTTTCTATCCAAGTTTAATTTTATAACATACATGTTTGCAATCTCCCTGCACGCCACTGTCAGTGTTTTTTACTTTCAGGAATACACTCCAATTTTGGGAGTTTATTGTTGAAAACAAAAAAAATTGCCAAAGCGAACCACTAAACATGGTGCCTACATGGCAAAGCTTCTCTACTTCAATGGAGTCGCCGCAGAGGGATACTTAGACATTCCACTAAGAAGCGACCGCCTGCCATACTGTAAATAACCCCAGAGAGCAGAACTTCATCTCAGGATTTTATTTTGATGCCTCTTTAACAGGAATGCCTGCAAAGGTCACTTTTTTAGCATGACTTTATCTATCCTTAGGCCTCAGCAGGGCCTTTCAGGCAGACCTACCAGTTTGTTATGAGTATTCTCTGGATGAGGATGCCATTCTGTGGCCAGGGGAGCGCCTGCTGCTAGGAAATTTATATTGATCCATCCCTTTTATACCAACATTTACCCTATGAAAAAAAAATCAACTATCCCAAAATTTAAAGTAATCCAAGCAGTGCCTGATAAAGAGTGTCATTTTGCCAAAGCTGTAGCTCAACAGTGGGTGGAGTCTAGTAGGGTTCTAATGTATTGTAGCATCTCCATAGGGGACTTTCCACATGAAATAACGGGCATAGCTCTATAGTCCTTGCGTGCTCCTTCTAATGCATGACATATCATTACAATATCTATCTATGGCCCGGGATTGAGACTTTCTGAATAAAATATTGCAGAGGCTTCTTGAGAGATCTGACTTTAGATCCTATGGAGGGAGTGATAGAAGACGTCCTTCTAGGCTCCCGGGTGCTTGCGCTGGATTCCTTAGCTTCTTTAGAGTTGGGCATCATGATTGTGCATCACCTTGTTTTCAACCATCACTGCCTTGCCCACGTACCCCACCATACTGGTCAAAGGCCATAAAAAGGCTGTTTCACCTTTGGTGCGATAACATAGTTTTTAGGAACACCTGCTACATTGGTCCTTCCTCTTTGCCTCTATTATGCCTCCTCCTGTCCTCTCACAAGGCTCCTCTTCACCGTCCCTACTGTCCCCTATTATAACCTCTTCATGGTATTGTAAAGCGATATGCACATTAAAGCAAAACATAATCATTTCTATTGGCTTCTTGGACTTTCCATAAGAACTGTGGCAGCAGTAAGATAACACTTCCAAGCTCCAATGCAAACAGCCAAGCCAAAGTGACACAAACATGGGTAATGGCAGCCATATTGACGGTGGCCCATTGAGTCACACAGAGTCTGTGACGCCTTACAAGTACTGCCTAGCCCCTAATATGATTACCACCTGCTTATGGTCCTTCCTCTGGTTTATTCTTCATGAGTGAGTGAAGTTTGCTTGAGATTGATCTTAGGCAACCGGTACCCCTGCGGTTGGAGTTCTAAGCGCTAGCACAAAAATAACTGCTTTGAGTTAAGTATTCGTTGCCAAGTGCTGCTTTATTACCATCTGTTTGTAGTTGAGGGTGGGTGTGATTGAGGCTCATGTAGGGATGACTAAGGAAGAATCCTCTACCTATGCAAAAACAGTCATGATGGGCGAGAAAAAACATAGCTGGAAACTATGTAGTGCCAAAGAAGTTGCAGTAAAATAGGTGGATTAGCAGGGCATCTTGGCCCTGACCTGCTCTCAATATCTCTGAGCAATATGCCACAGGCAATTTGCAAATCACATATTCCAATCCCCACAAAGCTGTTCACCATTCTGAGGTGGGTAAATTGAGTTTTGTCAGTAACATCACCTTTTCTTTATAGTGCTTAAAGACAGCAGTAGCGCTGTGTAAAAACCAAGCTATTATTAGCAGAACCAAATGTGGACCTCTGTCAAGCACTTGCCATTTAAATGAATGATTTAGTAGGCAGGTAAATGAGATGGATGGAACGGACATGAGGGATGTCAACGAGAAATGGTGAGTCCAAAAGAGAGTGTCTTATAAATGGTGATGACCTTCAAAAAGATTGCAATGTACTCTGGAGCGTCCTGTTTAAATCGGTGCACAGAGGAAAGACATCAATCCAGCACATATCATTTATCTGTTCATCGTCCTACCATCTTGGCTGACATAAATTAAGTCCTGTATTACACATTTTGTCTTGAATGAAATTTCCAACTTTTTCCTATCTCACTTCCGCCCAATCGGGCAGCCCCTCAGCCACCAATCCCCACCGTGGGAACAATCGTGGCAGCAGGGAGGGATGTCTCCTGGTCTTCACAAAATGTCTTCCTCATCTGCTGACCTCTGCTTGTAATAAATGTGGAAAAGAAGTAACAAGAGTTGTATGATGGAAACATGCATGCCATTACAATGCATGCCTTAACAACATGGGCATTACAGCGACCACGTATTTACAAGGCATTTCTTTACAATGAACGTCTTTACCCCGCATATGCTTTACAATGAAAAAGTAAGTATTTAGCAGGTAAGTATAAAGCCTTGAAACCCTCTCATAAAACCCTAGTAAATGGTACCAGTGGTACCCAGGGCATGGGTGTTAAAAAGGTTACAAGGGCCTGAAGCAATTTTTGTGCCATCCTGAGTGACCCACGTAAACTACTGACAGCAGACCTGCTACTGAAGATTGCAGGAGCGGTGCAAACTGCTCGAACTCAACTTTGCCCTCAACATGTGTGTCAAAGTCAATGCACTATTTGTAATATATGCCAGTCACCCCTAAAGAAGGCCTCCCACAGCCGAGGAGGCAGAGTGCAATATCTTAGAGGTGTGGACATGTAAATGCAAGTTAAATGCACCTATAGAGGTCTTTAACATTAAAGGACAGTATAAGTGATTGACAGTCCATAGGATAACATGGGCTGACACCAAGGCAAACCAGAAGTTGGCAGCTCCATTATGGTACTGCCTAAATATGTTGTATATATGCCCCTGACATGAAGCTCATGTCAAGGACGATGTAGCATGCACCCTGGTGGCTACCTCAGACTTTGCCCACCTGGTTGCCCCAACCTTTCCTGTGCTCTGGCCGACAGCCCATGCTTGCTGCCACCAAGACAGGAATCTGATGTCCTGCCAGAAGGTGTGAACTCTCCCCGGAGCCAGAAGTAACGACCTGGAAGGGAAGGCGGTCACACCTCCCTCCCTGACAAGTTGGCTAGTGAAGTGGCACATTAAGGCTGTGAGGTACATAGGCTGCACCGCCTGTGATATGCAACCAGGCTGCCTCACAAAGTAGTAAACAGCCCTCCCCCCCCAGGCACATTTGCACCTGGGCATGTGAGAAAACGAGATAATCAGGATGTATACACCCCCAGAAGGCTAGCCACACCTCTAGGGTGAGCTACCTGGTCTGCACAGATGAGGAAGGCGTCTATCATTTTTAGAAGTGGTAGAGTAGTGGGTACTGGGTAGAAAAGGGGACTTACACCCCCAGATGTGATCACGTCAGGGGGGGATTTGCCACTGGGGCTGATAGCCCATTGGCCTCTTGTACCAATACACCTAACACACGAAAATCTAGGTTTAAGGGCTACCCCTGACACCGAGTTCTGAACCAACCTGCATCAAAGGGGACAATGAAGCGTTGTGAGTATGCAACAACAGGAGTTGCACAAACCTAAAGAGGGAGACTCTGCACCTCTGGCAATACTCCTGGAACTGCATGACCGAGACACGTTCTAGGCTAAAGCTTAGTTCCCCCAAACAGAGGGACCCCTGTGAGAGTCAAAAGCAACCTCAGATTCTCCTTGACTAGTGGCACTAGTCCCCTGAAAACTGCAGGGAAAACAACGCTCTGGATCCAAAGAATCACTGGCCATCTGGTCCTCTGAGGGATCGCCCAAATCCAGGTGGTCTAGTGCATTGTGGGAACTGTAGCCTGCCCTCCATGAAGTTTCAGGCAGCTACCGTATCCAACTGGACCATTGGACGTCAAAGTACCCATCTGCTGAACTAACAGCTGCAAAAGCTTGTTGTTCACCAGTCCGGCAATGGACCCCTTCGATTCTGCATCTAGAGGAGACTCCATACAACGTTTGTCCAATGCCAGCTTCGGCCCTGTAGATGAGAGTTTGCACCCTGTTCCCCGGCAGTACAGTGTAAGCAGTAGAAGCTGCTCTCCTGTGGCTCCCGTCCAGCACCAGGGACTGCCAGGTAAACTCTGCACAGGAATCCATCATCCAGGTAAAATTAAACTGACTGTTGTGGCTTGGTCCTGGGAACCACATCACCTTTACCCTTTTTGGGTTCCACGCACCTTGACATGCAAGTGACTGATTGTCACTACCACTTTTTCCCTTTGATTGCAATGCAAATGTTCTGCAGTATTGAATTGATGTGATTTATATTTTCTTCTAAAATCCATAACACCAGTTATATGTATCTGATCAGGTTCATTTTGGTGTCTAAACGAATATAAAAATCTGCATTCTCGTTATTAATTGGTGTGGAATTTCTTTTGATTTGTGTTAATTACTTATTGTCCATGTTGGTACTCTGAAATGCTTAACAAATGTTCCTCAAGTAAAGCTTGACTGTTCTTTGACACACTACCAGGACTGATCTAATGATTTATTATTGTGAATCCAAGGACCATCTTTGAGGTCTGTGTGAGTACTGCATGGTAAAGCCTAACTAGCATCATTACATAATACTCCACATTCCTGCACGTTATCTTGCTTGTGTGCTTCTGTCCCCAATCTCCTCTTCTTGTTGCTCTCTTATGCTTCTGTAGTGTTCACTCACTTTAGTGCTACTCATGCCCTTTGTGTGCTGCTTTTTTACTTCCTCCTCACCTGTTCTTCCGATAACCCCAAAACCCCAATGCCAGTGATAATTTTTCTTTATTGGCGCGTTCACACGAAAAACTTTATTTTTTTATTTACTGAGTCAAGTTGGATCAATAAATAAAAAATTAAAGGAAATGGTGCATGCATCAGTGGAATGAGGCAACCTCAACTGCACATTTTATTTTTGTTTTGGTGATGTTGGATAGTTTACCGATGCTGCCCAGCACCACCAAAGCAATTGCAGAGCCAATACGTCCCAAAGGCAATACCTATTTTTTTGACAATACTTGTATTCTTCTAAAGCTTACATTCTCCTTCAATATGCCCGGTTCTGGGCCCTGTTTCCCCTCTTATTGTCGATACTCTCACCCAGTGTGATTCTCACCTTCTTGCCAATACTCTCACCCAGTGTGGTTCCCCTCTTCTTGCCAATACTCTCACCCAGTGTTCTATACCCCTTTTTTCTTTTTTCCTAGTATTCCTGGCTGTGTCATTTTTTACATCTCACCCATGTGAGCATGCACTAATGTATGCACTCTTGCTTGCACGACTCTAGAATTCAGTAATGGGTTTGGAACTAGCCCATTGCTTATCATTTGTTGGCATCATTGTCACTCTTCTTTGCTACCTTCTCATTGAGCAGCGCTTGCCATGCGTCACTTCCTTTCCTTTCAGCGGTGTACGGACCAAGCACAGATTAATCAGGTTTGGTGCGTTTCCCTCCGCTGGCCATCCGATGCTCGTACTGTGATTCAGGTACTATTTCTGCACGATGACCCGGTCAACCTTGGCCATGTCATCACTCTTTCTTTTAACCTATCCCCACCCCTGCCTGTTTCTTCCTTGCCCCTCGCATTCACCCTCCCGTCCATGTTTCTTCTGCCATTCCATCTGCCCTCAAGTCTTTGTCCTTAACCCCCCTCATGGCAGACAGAAAAAAAGCACCTATGAAGAGCCAAGCACTTGCCACTTCATAGTGCTTTTTTTAATCATCTCGTTAACCATACCCACCCACCCCCCATTACCCACCCTCACCCGATTGCCACAGCAAATACCTCACCCAAAAGAGAGACCTACTGGCTTTGCCACTGCTTGTTTAATTAAATTTGTTCACACCGTTTTCAATGTTCTGTTTTTTTTTCATGACCATCCCCTCTTAGCTAGTTAGCAATCTTATCGATTTCATCCAATTCAATTCATATCAACATCTTGTAATTGGAGATGCCTTTGTGGCCTGTGAAACATAGCCCAAATGAGATATTTGACATTATAAAAGGAACACTTAGTACCACATAGAAGTGGGCTGTCAAGGCGCTGGCAATGGTGACAGTCCTACCCCACCGTCTGTGTCTGGAATCTGGGCCTCTTGCAGCCTGCACCCTCCTGCCCACACCTTGCCTACCTCGCACGTTCCATGTGCCTTCGCCTGTCATTCCGACAGATTAGCTCTTCAAGCAGTATGAAAATATAATAATATTAAAGCCAATAAAACCAGCCAGAGAACTATATTTCCTGTCAGTCAGTCTCCCCGCTTCCTCCGCCCTCTTGAACCGGTGCTTTTGCAGGGCCGGGTTTCATCAATCACCGGACCCCGGGCAGCTCCAAGATAAAGGGGGGATTGGAATGGTATTGTGCATTACGGAACATTTGGGTGAGGAAGGGAGCGGGGGTGGGGGGGTATTGGGTGGAATGATCTGTCAGTTCATATATTTATGCCGCCAAAGCCGGTCACGGCTGGCTCCTGTTGGTACTGCAGATTAAAATCACTCTCGTCCTTCTGGGTCTCCCTTGGAGGTCATACCTCAGAGGGAAGATGAAGGAGAGGGCTGTGCCAGCCATATTTGCGCTGCGCCTCCCCTATTCGCCTGTAGATGGCGTTATGATTTGGAAGTGAGGCGGCCGGCTATTGACCCTTTGGCCTCTGACAGCAAAATGCATCAGGGTACCTACTAGGATACTTCACCTTATTTTGAAAGGCCACGGGTGGTCGTGAAGGCCACATCGTGGTCATGAAGTGGCATGGGTCGTCCAAGCAAGAGAGAGACCTTTCGGTGTCCTCAGAAATATACTCACTCTTTCGAGAGCGGTCCCGCTCACTGTACATGGAAACTTACTCAAACACTTGAGAGGTACCCATCAATGGCCGTAGAACCTCACTCACTCAAGAGAAGTCCCTATCACTAAACATAGGAACTCACTTGCTCACTTCAGAGAAAAACTTCACTCATCATAAAGCATAGGCACTCACTCAAGACAGCACTTCTCACTGACCTTAGAAACTCACTCAACCACTTAAGAGGGGGCACTCTCAGTGGTCAGACACTCACACTCACTCCTTCAAGAGAGATCCCTCTCAAAGAACAAGGAAATTAAACCATTTAAGAGAGATCTCTCTCAATGATCATAGAAACATTCTCCCATCCAAGAGAAATCCTTCGTAGTGAACAAGAAATCTCACTCAAACACTTAGGAGTGCTCCCTTTCAATGGCCGTGGAAACACAGTTTCTCATTCAAGAAAAGCATCTCTCACGGAACGTAGAAACGCACTTGCTCACATGATATATATCTCACTCATCATAAAACGTATTCACTTACTCACGACAGACCACAAACGGACTGAACTACTTAAGAAGGTCCCCATCAATGGCCATAGAAATACTCTCCCGCACTTATCCAAGAAAGGTCCCTCTCACTCAACATAAAAACTCGCTGAACCACTTAAGATCCTCATCAATGGCCATAGAACTCTTACTAAAAAAAATAAAAAAAACACTTGCTCACTCCAGAGGCGCCTCTCACTCACATAAAAATATACTCACTCACTCAAGAAGGCACCTCTCAGTGACCATAGAAACTCGCTCAAACATTCAAGGGAGGTCCCTCCCAATGTCCAAAGAAAAACACACACTCACCCCTTCACTCACTGACACAAGAAAGGTTCCTGTCTCTGAACATAGCAACTCACTTTGCTTACTCAAGAGAGATACTTTTCACTGGACGCAGATCGACACTTGCTCACTCAAAAGAGCTAGGTCTCACTCATCATAGAAACACATTCACTCACTGAAGACAGAACTTCTCATTTACCGTAGTCGCCTCACCCACTCTCTCAAAAGAGGCACTTATCACAAGACATAAAAACTCGCTGACTGATTCAAGGATATTTAAGGTATAAAGTTATGTATTGTGAGAAATGTTAGGTGTGTGGTGTGCACGTCTTCAAGATTTCACTCCCTAATTCACTCTTGTGTGGAGCTTCTTACTGACCATAGGAAGCTGCACCATGACTCTCAAGAGAGTTTCTCGCGCCCACAACAGAAACATGTCCTGACAGTGTGAGTGGCGCCCCTCACTGAGGACAGAATCATGTTGACTTACAATGACAGCAAGAGAGATGATTCCTACTCACCACAGAATACAGTGTGCCATCAGTGACAGCGTGAGAAGTGTCTTTCGCGGACCACATAGACGTGCTCTGTCTGTGACAGCATTGGAAATGCCATTCACAGACCTCAGAGACATGTGCTCTGTCTGTGACAGCATGAGAAGTGCCATTCGCAGACCTGAGGGACATGTGCTCTGTCTCTGACAGCATGAGAAGTGCCATTCGAAGACCTCAGAGACATGTGCTCTGTCTGTTACAGCATGAGAATTGCCATTTGCAGACCTCGGAGACATGTGGTCTGTCTGTGAAAGCATGAGAAGTGCCATTTGCAGACCTCAGTGACATGTTGTAAGTCTGTGACAGCATAAGAAGTGCCTTTCCTGGACAACAGAGGCATGCACGGTCTGTGACAGCACGAGAACTGCCATTTATGGACCACAGATACTTACTTTGTCTGAGACAGCATGAGAAGTGCCTTTCACAGACCACATAGATATGTGCTCTGTCTGGGATCACGTGCTCTGTCTGTGACAGCAGGAGAGATGCATACTACTCACCAAGTAATCATGTGTACTGTGTATGACAGCATGGGAAGTGTCTTTTGGGAATCAAAGAGCGGGCTTTGTCTGTGACAGCATAGGAATAACCTTTCACAGACCACAGAGACATGCTCTGTCTGTGACAGCATGAGGAGCCCCTTTTACAGCCCACAGAGACGTGCTCTGTCTGTGACAGCATGAGAAGCGCCTTTCACGGACCACAGAGACATGCTCTGTCTGTGACAGCATGAGAAGCCCCTTTTACAGACCACAGAGACATGCTCTGCATGTGACAGCATGAGAAGCGCCTTTCACGGACCACAGAGATGTGCTCTGTCAGTGACAGCATGAGAAGCGCCATTTACCGACCATAGAGATGTGCTCTGTCAGTGACAGCATGAGAAGTGCCAGTTACGGACCACAGAGATGTGCTCTGTCAGTAACAGCATGAGAAGCCCCTTTCACGGACCACGTAGACTTGCTCTGCCAGTGACAGCATGAGAAGTGCCTTTCACGGACCACAGAGATGAGCTCTGTCTGTCACAGCATGAGAAGTGCCATTTACGGACCACAGAGAAGTTCTCGGTCTGTGACAGCATAAGAAATTCCTTTCACAGACCACAAAGACATGTGCTCTGTTTGGGATCACGTGCTCCATCTGTGACAGCTGGAGAGATGCATACTACTCACCATAGAATCATGTGTCCTGTCTAAGACAGCATGGGAAGTGTCTTTTGGGAACCACAGAGACGGGCTTTGTCTGTGACAGTATGAGAAGTACCTTTCACGGACTACAGAGACGTGCTCTGTCTGTGACAGCATGAGAAGCCCCTTTTACAGCCCACAGAGACGTGCTCTGTCTGTGTCAGCATGAGAAGCGCCTTTCACGGACGACAGAGATGTGCTCTGTCAGTGACAGCATGAGAAGTGCCATTTACGGACCACAGAGACGTGCTCTGTCAGCGACAGCATGAGAAGTGCCATTTACGGACCACAGAGACGTGCTCTGTCTGTGACAGCATAGGAATTGACTTTCGCAGACCATAGAGATGTGCTCTGTCAGTGACAGCATGAGAAGTGCATTTCAGCGACCACAGAGACATGCTCTGTCAGTGACAGCAATGGAAGTGCCATTCGCAGACCTCAGAGACTTACTCTGTCTGTGACAGCATGAGAAGAGCCTTTCACAGACCACACAGATGTGCTCTGTCTGTGACAGCATGAGTGGCACCTTTCACGGACCACAGAGATGTGCTTTGTCTGTGACAGCATGAGAAGTGCCATTTAAGGACCACAGAGACATGCTCTGTTTGTGACAGCATGAGAAGCACCTTTCACGGACCCAATGAGACGTGCTCTGTCAGTGACAGCAGAAGTGCCATTTACGGATCACAGAGACGTGCTCTGTCTTCGACAGCATAAGAATTGACTTTCGCGGACCACAGAGATGTGCTCTGTCAGTGACAGCATGAGAAGTGCCATTTACGGGCCAGAGAGACGTGTTCTGGCTCTGACAGCATGAGAAGTGCCTTTCACCAACCACAGAGACTTGCTCTGTCAGTGACAGCATGAGAAGTGTCATTTGCAGACCTCGGAGACTTACTCTGTCTGTGACAGCATGAGAAGCCCCTTTCACGGACCACAGAGATGTGCTCTGTCTGTGACAGTATGAGAAGTGCCTTTGACAGACCACAGAGACGTGCTCTGTCTGTGACAGCATGAGAAGCGCATTTCACGGACCACAGAGATGTGCTTTGTATGTGACAGCATGAGAAGTGCCATTTACAGACCACAGAGACGTACTCTGTCTGTGACAGCATAAGAAGTGCCTTTCGCAGACCACAGAGATGTGCTCTGTCAGTGACAGCATGAGAAGCGCCATTTACCGGCCATAGAGACGTGCTCTGTCAGTGAAAGCATGAGAAGTGCCTTTCACCGACCACAGAGATGTGCTCTGTCAGTGACAGCATGAGAAGTGTCATTTACAGACCTCAGAGACTTACTCTGTCTGTGACAGCATGAGAAGCCCCTTTCACGGACCACAGAGATGTGCTCTGTCTGTGACAGTATGGGAAGCGCCTTTGACAGACCACAGAGACGTGCTCTGTCTGTGACAGCATGACAAGCTCATTTCACGGACCACAGAGATGTGCTTTGTATGTGACAGCATGAGAAGTGACATTTACAGACCACAGAGACGTACTCTGTCTGTGACAACATAAGAAGTGCCATTCGCAGACCACAGAGATGTGCTCTGTCAGTGACAGCATGAGAAGCGCAATTTACCAACCATAGAGACGTGCTCTGTCAGTGAAAGCATGAGAAGTGCCTTTCACGGACCACAGAGACGTGCTCTATCAGTGACAGCATGAAAAGTGCGATTTACGGACCACAGAGACGTGCTCTATCTGTGACAGCATAAGAAGTGCCTTTCGCGGACCACAGAGATGAGCTATGTCTGTGACAGCATGAGAAGTGCCATTTACGGCCCACAGAAAAGTTCTCGGTTTGTGACAGCATAAGAAATGCCTTTCACAGACGACAAAGACATGTGCTCTGTTAGGGATCACGTGCGCCATCTGTGACAGCTGGAGAGATGCATACTACTCACCATAGAATCATGTATACTGTCTACGACAGCATGGGAAGTGTCTTTTGGGAACCACAGAGACGAGCTCTGTCTGTGACAGCATGATAAGCCCCTTTCACAGACCACGGAGACGTGCTCTGTCTGTGTCAGCATGAGAAGCGCCTTTCACTGACCACAGAGATGTGCTTTATTTATTTATTTATTTATTTATTTCCATTTATATAGCGCATTATCACCCCAGGGTCTCTAAGCGCTTGTACAAAAAGAAACCAGTCCCACTAATAACAAATGTCAGACTTATAACACACCCCATGCTTCCCGGAAAAGTATTGTTTTTAACTTTCGGCTTTGTGTGTGACAGCATGAGAAGTGCCATTCGCAGACCTCAGAGACTTACTCTGTCTGTGACAGCATGAGTTGAGCCTTTTCACAGACCACAGAGATGTGCTCTCTCTGTGACAGCATGAGAAGCGTCTTTCACGGACCACAGAGATGTGCTTTGTCTGTGACAGCATCAGAAGTGCCATTTACGGACCACAGAGATGTGCTCTGTCTGTGACTGCATAAGAAGTGCCTTTCGCGGACCACAGAGATGTGGTCTGTTAGTGGCACATGAGAAGTGCCATTTACGGACCACAGAGACATGCTCTGTCTGTGACAGCATGAGAAGCAGCTTTCACAGACCCAATGAGACGTGCTCTGTCAGTGACAGCAGGAGAAGTGCCATTTACTGATCACAGAGACGTGCTCTGTCTTCGACAGCATATGAATTGACCTTCGCGGACCACAGAGATGTGCTCTGTCAGTGACAGCATGAGAAGTGCCATTTACGGGCCACAGAGACGTGTTCTGGCTCTGACAGCATGAGAAGTGCCTTTCACCGACCACAGAGACGTGCTCTGTCAGTGACAGCATGAGAAGTGTCATTTGCGGACCTCAGAGACTTACTCTGTCTGTGGCAGCATGAGAAGCGCCTTTCACGGACCACAGAGATGTGCTCTGTCTGTGACAGTATTAGAAGCACCTTTGACAGACTACAGAGACGTGCTCTGTCTGTGACAGCATGAGAAGCGCATTTCACAGACCACAGAGATGTGCTTTGAATGTGACAGCATGAGAAGTGCCATTTACAGACCACAGAGACGTACTCTGTCTGTGACGGCATAAGAAGTGCCTTTCGCGGACCACAGAGATGTGGTCTGTCAGTGGCACATGAGAAGTGCCATTTACGCACCACAGAGACATGCTCTGTCTGTGACAGCATGAGAAGCACCTTTCACAGACCCAATGAGACGTGCTCTGTCAGTGACAGCAGTAGAAGTGCCATTTACGGACCACAGAGACGTGCTCTGTCTTCGACAGCATAAGAATTTACTTTCGCGGACCACAGAGATGTGCTCTGTCAGTGACAGCATGAGAAGTGCCATTTACGGGCCACAGAGTCGTGTTCTGGCTCTGACAGCATGAGAAGTGCCTTTCACCGACCACAGAGACGTGCTCTGTCAGTGACAGCATGAGAAGTGTAATTTGCAGACCTCAGAGACTTACTCTGTCTGTGACAGCATGAGAAGCCCCTTTCACGGACCACAGAGATGTGCTCTGTCTGTGACAGTATGAGAAGCGCCATTTACAGACCACAGAGACGTACTCTGTCTGTGACAGCATGAGAAGTGCCATTTACAGACCACAGAGACGTACTCTGTTTGTGACAGCATGAGAAGCGCCATTTACAGACCACAGAGACGTGCTCTGTCTGCGACAGCATAAGAAGTGCCTTTCGCAGACCACAGAGATGTGCTATGTCTCTGACAGCATAAGAAGTGCCATTTACAGACCACAGAGACGTGCTCTGTCTCTGACCGCATGAGAAGCATATTTCACGGACCACAGAGACGTGCTCTGTCAGTGACAGCATAACAAGTGCCATTTATGGACTACAGAGACGTGCTTGGTCTGTGACAGCGTGAGAAATTCCATTCTCAGACCTCAGAGACTTACTCTGTCTCCAACAGCATGAGAAGTGCCGTTCACGGGCCAAGGAAACATGTGCTCTGTCTTTGACAGTGCAAGGAGTTTCTGTACCTTACTATAAAAAAGTGCCTCTCACTGACCTATCACATATACATACACTACTTCAGACACACCGTGTGCGGCTGTACTAGAGGTGCCTTTCACTGACAACACAAAGACACTGCTTCAGACAGCACGAGGGATGTCTCTACTGACAACAGATACATGCGCACTGTGTGCGACAGCGGGAGATAAGCTTTTCACTCTCTCTGTGATAGAACGAGGGGGGTCTCTGACTGATAATAAATACATGTTAATGTTATTGGGTTTTTGTAAAGCAGCGCAGCTACCTAAAGGCATCCCGGCGCTAGGTCCTAGTAACTGACCTGGGCGGACTATTGAACAAAAAGCCAAGTCCTCAAGGCATTCCTGAAAGCCAGGAGACTAGAGGAGGAACAAATGGAAAGTGGTAAATCATTCCAGGTCTTAGAAGCGCCCAGACTGAAGCTTCGACCCCCCAGTTGGTTTTTTGAGTCTGGGAATTGCCAGGAGTTTTGTGCTGGAGGACCAAAAAGTTCTTCTGGGAAGATACCAGGCCAGCTTGCATCTGAAAAAGGCAGGACCCGAACTTTAGGAAGACTTTATAGGCAATACAGAGTGCTTTGTATTTAATTCTCTTTATGATAGGGACCCAACGGAGGTTCAAGATCACAGGTTTAATGGGACTGATTTAGGAGTCCCAGTAAAGAGTTTAGCAGCCACATTCTGGAGGACCTGAAGCCGGTGAAGATGTTGCTGCTGTATGTTCAAGTACAGACTGTTACAGTAGTCTAGTCTGGACAGAAGGAGCCTGCAGGGCACACTAGTCCAAATTTGAAATGTGTTTTCATCGACTATTCTGGGATAGTGATGCGTCCTTTCTATATTGTAATGCAGCCGCTCACTAATATTATTGTAAATATTCTCCATTAACCACTGCCATTTCTCATAGGTAAGGTCCTGTTTCGAGCTAAAAGGAATTTGTATGGATGTTGCATGGTGTTGAATAACATAAACACAACATTCCTCTGCATAATATCTGTAAAAGACTCCCACAACTCACCCGTAATGAAAATAAATTAAAAGAACGCAGATTTTACCCCAATCTTTGTTTAAAAATCATTTATACTCATCAGGGCAGTACTGTGTGTAGAATAGAGTCGGGTCTATCAGGTGGGGGAGGGGCTGAACGACTGGGAACCACACACACTATCACTTCATGAGTGGCTCCCCCGACTGACCATAGAGACGTCTATGTATACTGTCTGTGAGTTTACGTGTGGTGTCTCTCACCACAGAATCAAGCACTCTATCCCTTCATGAGTGGCGCCCCCGACTGACCACAGAGACATGTATGTACACTATGAGTTAACGCGTGGTGCATCTCACCACAGAATCATGCACACTATCACTTCATGAGTGGCGCCCCCGACTGAACATAGAGACGTGTATGTACACTGTCTGTGAGCTTACGTTTGAAGTCTCTCACCACAGAATCAAGCACTCTATCACTTCATAAGTGGCGCACCCGATTGACCATAGAGGCACGTATTTACAGAAGACTGTCTGTGAGTTAACCCATGGTGCCTCTCCCCACAGAATCACGCACTCTATCACTTCATGAGTGGGGCACCCGATTGACCATAGAGACGTGTATGTACACTGTCTGTGAGTTTACGTGTGGTGTCTCTCACCACAGAATCAAGCACTCTATCCCTTTACGAGTGGTGCCCCCGACTGACCATAGAGACGTGTATATACACTGTGAGTTAACGCGTGGTGCCTCTCACCACAGAATCACGCACACTATCACTTCATGAGTGGCATCCCCGACTGACCATAGAGACGCGTATGTACACTGTCTGTGAGTTAATGCGTGGTGCCTCTTACCACAGAATCACGCACACAATCACTTCATGAGTGGCGCCCCTGACTGACCATAGAGACAAGTATGTACACCGTGAGTTAACGCGTGGTGCCTCTCACCACAGAATCACGCGCACTATCACGTCATGAGTGGCGCACCCGACTGACCATAGAGACTTGCATCCAGGGCTTTAAGTGGGAAAATAACTGGGGGTGCTCTGAAAGGGGCGTGGCAACTTTCTTAAAGGGGAGTGGCCTATCAGAGTAGGGGCGTGGTCTAAATCAAGATAACTAGCATTGTGTGCTTAAGAAAATCATGAAGTCGCATCCAGCAAAGGATAATAAAATAGGCAAAAAAAGTATATTTATTAAGTATAAGCCATAAAATACCAAACACTTTAAAAAAACATTTGCTATTTCCAAACTTAGAATTTAAAAACAATCTTCACTAAAGGATGTGTTATTAAATTCTGAGTTCAGGCAGAGGCGCAACTAGAGCCAAATTTCGGGGGGGGGGGGCTTAAAAAAAAATCAGGGGGGCTGAATCTTTAAGCAATAGTCAGAGTGGAGCTGCAGGGGCTCTTAGAAGGGGTGACAACAACAATTCTTCATTAATATGCAAATGATCTTTCTTGCCGTTATGGGAAGATATGCAGGTAAACATGTCACACAGCATTCCCCATGTTATCCTATGGGCAAGATAGCCTTTCAATAGTGAAAAACGAAATTGGCAGTATTTCACTATCAAGACATGTTACCAACACAAGTAACACCAAACAAAAACCGGGACGTCTGCTCACCCTACCTTTGACTTTGAGGCCCGAAAATAGAGCCCCCTAGAGCCCCCTTTCGAGGCCCTCCAAAAAAAACTGGGGGGGCTTAGCCCCCCACAGACCTCCCCCACTTAAAGCCCTGCTTGCATGTACACTGTCTGTGAGTTAACGCGTGGTGCCTCTCACCACAGAATCACGCGCACTATCACTTCATGAGTGGCACCCCCGACTGACCATAGAGACGCGCATGTACACTGATTTAACCCATGGTGCCTCTCACAACAGAATCACGCACACTATCACTTCATGAGGGCGCTCCCGACCGACTTACCGTAGAGACGCGCATGTACACTGTCTGTGAGTTAACGCATGGTGCCTCTCACCACAGAATCACGCTCACTATTACTTCCTGTGCGTATTCCATGACAGCATCAAGGGTACCTTTAACTGGCAATAAAAGCAGGTCCATTGCATGTGACGTAATGTGTGGTACCTCATACCGAGCACAGACACCTGCACACATTGCCTGAGCCAGACACTGACAGCGTGAAGGGTGCCTTTAGCTGACATCACAAACAGGTACACTCTGCCACTGCCCGCGTCCCCCACAGGGGGACATCAGCACGGCAGCCCACTTAGTCCCATTAGTCGGAGCCCCCCCCCTCCGTCAGTCCTCGTGGAGGGGGAGGCTCGGGCAGTGCACCTGCCCCTCCCCCGGCCGGGTGCACCAGTGACGTGTATCCGGGGGAGGGCGCATTGGGGGGCGGGCGGATACTTAGGCCCCTGCAGCCCTGCATGCGACCTCTTTGCCGGTCGTCTGCCCTCCCGGCTGCCCCTGTCCGGCCCCTGTTCAGGCCGTCCTGCGCCTGCCTGCCTCGCTGGCAGGTGGCATACTGATTTGGATGTTCTAATGTTTTCTTTTGTGTTGTAGGCGGAGTTACATGGCGATCTGGAGGCAAACTGGTACAGTAAGGGTACCTTTGCGGCAGACGGGTACAGTAAGGGTACCTCTGCCTGGCACAGTAAGGGTGCCTGAGCCAAAGACCTGGAGCCGCAGGGAGGTTCCGGGAAAACCGCGACGGCGCCCCGTTAGTCCTTCAGGCGGTTGGGGAGCCTTACCAACCGGGAGTGTGCCACACCACGCTCCGCCCTGAAAGGGGGGGCAGGAGTATAAGACATGATCACGTGATCCGTAAGGAGATCAGCAAAGGCTGCACTGTCCGGGCATCAACCCACCGTGCCGGCTGGCTCATAAGGCGGGCGGGGCAGCGAGGGGCTGCCTGCCCTGGATCGTCCGTTAGATAACCCACGTCATACTTTTTGTTGTATGAAAATAAACCTGCAGCAGTTCTTTACCCATAACAATGTGTCCTGTGTAATCATTATATGGGCAAGTGTATAAAATGAGGGGGAGCGGATGACGGTGTGGGCACTATGTCTGTGACCTCATGTGTGGGACCGTTCACTGACCGCACAATCGTGCACCCTGCCTGTCACTCCAGGGGCGGTGCCCCCAACTGACTATAGAAAGATGTACACATCATAAGGCCCTGGGAGGGGTGCCCCTGCTTGGGAACATTACATATACTTCGACAGGAGGAGCGGAGCCGATGCATACGGCCCTCTGCAGCGACGGTAAATTCTATAGTTCAAAATATGAATTAAAAATGAATTTTATGAGCCAGCCCCTATCCTCCAAAGCAGTCATAAGATAAATTGAAGACGACGAAACATTTCCTCTCCGAGTGAAATGGGTCCAATCGGAGGCGCCTCTGAGTCAGCTCGGGCTGGCCGCTGCGGAGTCACCAACCGCAGTCCAACCTCACCAGAGAGTCGTAAGGACCAATGGCTGAGAGGCAAAGAGAAATAAAAAGAATATTGGCTTTAGGGTGGGGTGTCGGAGGGGGCAAGGACCGCGGACTTGGAGATGTAGAGAGAGGGGTGGCTGAGAATTGTTTGGGTAGGTCCCTCGTTTATTCAATGAACTTGTTTCAGGTGCCTGCCTGGGTTCGGACAAACCCTCGACTGCGACCATTAAGCGGCCACAAACCGATGTGGACTAGTCCGTACAGATATGGGAAGGGATCTGAGGGCCATTCCCTCTCAAACCCACCGTTCACTGGAGCAGGGACAGGCACATGCCCCTGAGTCGCTGAAGGGAGGGTAGGGCTGGAGAAGAGTCAGTTATAAGTAATACAAACTACGGAAAGTCCTGTAGTCGCTGAAGGGAGGGTAGGGCTGGGGTAGAGTCAGTTATAAGGAACAGGAACTACGGAAAGTCCTGTAGTCGCTGAAGGGTGGGGAGGGCTGGATGAGAGTCAGTTATAAGGAACAGGAATCACGGAAAGTCCTGTAGTCACTGAAGGGTGGGGAGGGCTGGAAAAAGGTCAGTTACATGGAACAGGAGCTACGGAAAGTCCAGTAGTCGCTGAAGGGAGGGTAGGGCTGGGGTAGAGTCTGTTATAGGAAACAGAAGCTACGGAAAGGCCAGTAGTTGTTGAAGGGAGAGTAGGGCTGGGGTAGAGTCAGTATAAGGAACAGGAACTATGGAAAACCCAGCAGTCGCTGGAGGGTGGGGAGGGCTGGATGAGAGTCAGTTATAAGGAACAGGAACTACGGAAAGTCCTGTAGTCACTGAAGGGAGAGTGTAGGGCTGGGGTAGAGTCAGTTATAAGGAACAGGAACTACGGAAAGTCCTGTGGTCGCTGAAGGGAGGATAGGGCTGGAGAGGCGTCAGTTATAAGGAACAGGAACTAAGGAAAGTCCAGTAGTCGTTGAAGGGAGGGTAGGGCTGGGGTAGAGTCCGTTATAAGAAACAGGAGCTACGGAAAGGCCAGTAGCTGCTGAAGGGAGAGTGTAGGGCTGGGGTAGAGTCAGTTATAAGGAACAGGAACTACGGAAAGTCCTGTAGTCGCTGAAGGGAGAGTGTAGAGCAGGGTTAGAGTCAGTTATAAGGAACAGGAACTACGGAAAGTCCTGTAGTCACTGAAGGGAGGGTAGGGCTGAAAAAGGGTCAGTTATAAGGAACACGAGCTACGGAAAGTCCTGTAGTCGCTGCAGGGTGGGGAGGGCTGGAAACAGTCAGTTACATGGAGCAGGAGCTACGGAAAGTCCAGTAGTCGCTGAAGGGAGGGTAGGGCTGGGTTAGAGTCAGTTATAAGGAACAGGAACTAAGGAAAACCCAGTAGTGGCTGAAGGGAGTATAGGGCTGGAGAGGCGTCAGTTATAAGGAACAGGAACTAAGGAAAGTCCAGTAGTCACTGAAGGGTGGGTAGGGTTGGATGAGAGTCAGTTATAAGGAACAGGAAGTACGGAAATTCCTGTAGTCACTGAAGGGAGGGTAGGGCTGGAAAAGAGTCAGTTATAAGAAACAGGAGCTACGGAAAGTCCAGTAGTCGCTGAAGGGTGGGTAGGGCTGGGGTAAAGTCTGTTACAGGGAACAGGATCTACGGAAAGGCCAGTAGTCACTGAAGGGAGGGTAGGGCTGGAGAAGAGTCAGTTATAAAGAACAGGAAATATGGAAAGTCTAGTAGTCGCTGAAGGGTGGGTAGGGCTGGGGTAAAGTCTGTTACAGGGAACAGGATCTACGGAAAGGCCAGTAGTTGCTGAAGGGAGAGTCGGGCTGGGGTGGAGACCGTTATAGAGAAAAGCCCGGAGTGCTTTGGGAGAGCCAAACTCCTATCAGACAAGCATTTCAAAGGCGTGAAGTGGATATTTGAAGCCCATTGCCTCTAAAACTGAGCTATGGCTGTGGGTTTATCAATCTGTTCGGTTAAGAGTATTTTTCGCTTCCTGATATCCCTGCAATGAAAGCATACTAGTAATTTTTTTGAGGGATTTTGTGGAGGCACCAGTGTTGACATATTGATGTACTGTTGTGTATATATTGCCGTGTATAATGTTTTTGTACCACATGTATTAACAATTTATATGAATAAATGTATGTTGTCATATAATAATATAGGTTTGTTACAAACAATACACCTGTGTTTTTTAATACGAGTGACTGATTTATGGTATATAGAAGGATCATTGTTATGACCAGTTTAACTATTAAATTATGTGAAAAAGAATTCCTTCGGGAACATTTTCATATGTAAACTACAGTACCCAGTTCCTTGGGGGAAGACTGGGTTGCCCTGTTGTATAAAATGGAATGGCTTAATTCATCATTCAGCTTCCAGGGAAAAGTTATTGCATGATAACAATCAAGCCCCTATATGATATGACGGCGTTAACCATGTTTTTCATCAATATTATTCTTTATCCCTTTTTGTGGGACTTTAAGGACTCGTAGGGCATAGAGAAAATGGATACCCAATCAAATAATGCTCCCTTTCTACCAGGCCAAAAGGAATACAGAAATTAAGCGAGAAGTTGTGTGGAGAGATATCGCTTTTGAGATGAGCAGGTGTATATTTCCTTTACTTTTTTCATATGTCTCAATAAAGCAAGGCAGACTTTTCCCTTTAGGTCAGCATGACTTTTCATTTTATATCCTGTGCTACTGTTAAAGAGGATTGCTCACAGACAATTTAGAATACCAATATCTAGCTTTATTTAACACCCATAGAGATGAAACCAACATGTTGACTGACACCTGACACAATAATTTGAAGTTGTCATGGAACTGAAAAGGGCAATAGAGCAGCAAAGACAAAGAAACACCCATCACTCCTCATTCTTCAAGAGTAGAGTGCGTGGACTTTACCATGGTCTTGTGTCATTTCTAACAGTAGAACACTTATTGCTAGGTTTCAATTCATTTTCTACATGTACAAGTAATTTTGAAATGCCATATGTGCTCATGTTATTTTAATGTTAAAAGCTGCACATTTCCGCATGCTACATCAGAGCAATCTCAAGGAGGAGATATATCGCATTCAATATTATTTGCTCAGTTGGGGCATGCTGTACTTAAACTTCAGTTTTCACTACCCACACAGTACTGGTGTTCTTTGTAGTGACATTTTATCCAGAGGTAATTCCTTAATTATGATTCCATCACAGAGTAGAACCTGCCAATCATTATTCAAGGTGTTCGAACTGGTTGGCAAGGGGGTCAGTGGCGGCTCCTGCGCTATGGCGGAGGAGCGTCGCCCCACTCCTCATCGAGCAATGTAAATGAAAAAAGAAAATGATAATAACTGATGTTATCATCAGTTTATTTTTCGTATTGTCAGGTAGGGTGGGGCGGAGCTTGGAAGTCGGGGAGGAGGAGTGGTTGTTGTGCACTCTGTAAAGTGCGCATGAGTCCCTTTCGGTCCAGCCAAACAGTCATGTGCACTTTGCATGCTCTCCACAGACTTACAGACTGCATGAAGAACATGTCCAGGCCCCCAGTCCCTGGCTGAGTGCTAAACCCCAGTACTCAGACCAATTATAATGCTACATTGCAGTGTTATGATTGGCTGTGGGGAGCCTGGGTGCTTCCTGGAAAGACTCGCTCAATGTGGGAGAGACGGATGAGAGACGAGGCGAGATCAAGAGAGTAATTACATTTTTTTATTCATGACCTCCCCCCTCGCTCCGCCAACCCTGTATCTTACTTGTAGCCCTCAAAGGGGATGACTTTTTACACATACAAAGGTAACATAGCTTACAGGACAGAGGATGAACCAAGGTTGCGAATGTCCTGCCAATCACATCTCACAGGCATCATTTACTACCCTGTCTCTGTTCCTCCTACTATTCATGGTGGACTATATTACTATGAATTGAGTTTTGACACAGGACTAATTTGGTAAGCCACACCTTGACATTTAATAAATGTAAATGCATTACTCAACCATGGAAAAGAATGTAAAGCTCAGACCTTGATAGGAACAGTACCCTGCTGACAAAGCATATTTATTTCACACTCATGATATTTAAACATTTTAAGTGTCAAAAATATTTTTCACCAATGATTATACCAAGCATTGGCAAAGCAAGTAGGTGTCACATTTTGTAATGAGATGCAAAGCCATTTGCTTTGCCAATGTTTGATTACACTGAGTAAAGTATTGTTAGAAATGGGGTCTCTTGTTGTCAGAGGTATGCACCCTGTTCAAGTAGGGACCCACAATCCTAGTCAGAGTAAATGTAGTGCACACTAAATTTACCTGTGCTCACCCTCTGGTAGCTTGACTCAGAGCAGTTAGGCTAAACTAAAAAGGCAATGTGTAAAGTATTTACTTACTCACACACAGTAACACAGTGGAAACACTACAAAAGTACTCCACACCAGTTTATAAAAATAGCCAATATTTATCTGAGTAAAACAAGATGTATCTTGACTTGGGTATGTTGTATTTTTGTTGTGTAACCCAAAACAACAAAATTCCAAAATACATAAGTCAAGATACACATTTTTAAAGATTAAATAAAGTTATAGCACTTAGAAACACAATTGCTCCGGTTGGGGCTATTCTGACGTGCTTGACGGGGACAAATCCACAAGTTCAGGCTGACCGCAAGGGACCAAGGGATAGCTACGGAATCGTACAGACCCCCAGTACAATACTTTGGAAACACGGAGAAATGAAGACATTGCACGGCACCAGGGAGCTGAGGCAAAGAATAGGCAGGTGTGGTGTTGGTTCCTTACTGCTATGCAGGTTGTTGGCACTCCGGTGCTCGGGGACAGTGCATTGCACAATGGAGGCGAGGCATCATTAAAGCAAGTGAAGCGTTGGTTCCTAGAGGTGGTGTAGAGTCGTTGACCCGCTGACACCTGGGGACGATGAGAGGTGCATTGGAGGTGGTGCGGCGGTTGCGGCTAGGCGTTGATTCCGCTGGCAGAGTAGCGTAGATAAAGTGTCATGGGTCAAGCCGTGAGGTGTCGATTTCGTAGCATCAATGTCACACTACGGGGCCAATGGTGCAGTGGCAAGTTTGAGTTGGGTGCAATGGACTTCGGTGACATAGTACTCAGGACTCTCTTTGAGGCGGTTCTTCAGAGGCACTGCAGCAGTATGGGGCTTGTGCTGTAAGTCACAGTCATTGAGTTCAGCTTTGACCACAGCTCAGGTGCAGGCAGCAATGTGGTGTCGAAGTCCGGCGCCAGTTCCATAGAGGCGCTCGAAGTCAAGGTGTTGGTTTCTTCTGTGTTCAGCACTAAATTCACTTACAAGAGTCCATTTGGCAAAGACAGACTCTCAGCAGAGGAGCCCGTGTGCCGCAGGTGAAGTATTTGATGGCTTTGATAGTTCCAATAGGAGGCAAGCTCAACTCAAGCCCTTGGAAAAATTTGGAAGCAGGATACAGAGAGCAAAGTCCAGTTCTCTCACCCAAGGCAAGAAGCAGCAGACAGCAGACAAACACAGCAAAGCAAGCAGCAAAGTGGCAGTCCCCCTGGCAGTATAACAGTTCTGTTTCCTGGCAGAATGTCAGTCCAGAAGATTTCTGAGTGAATGGTGTCAGAAGTCCAGGTCTTGTGTCCGTTTAGCCTTTGAAGTAAGAAGACTTGAAATAAAGGTCTTTGTAGTGCACAAGATCCTGCCCTCCCTGGCCCTGGCTCCAGGCACACTACAGGGGGGTAAGCAGGTATGTGAGGGGACAGGCACAGCCCAATTCAGGTGCACGTGTCAACTCCTTCCACTACTCTAGCTCAGGAAGACCCATCAGCCTGGGGATTGGTCATCAGGATATGCAGGCCCCCCCCAGCTCCCATTGTGTTTGACTGTCTAAAGTGAATTCACAGAGCTCAACTGTCATCCAAACAAGACGTGCATTCTAGGAACAGGCAGAGGCACAGAATGATAATGTAAGAAAATGCTAACTCTCTAAAGTGCCATTTTCAGACCTGCAATTTAAAAACCATCTTCACTAAAGGATGTGTTGTTACAATTTTAGTCCAAACACACCAAAATCCAATTTTCTATCTGTTCTCAATCGGATGGTACACTTGGAAAGTGTTACAAGACAACTCTAATGCTAACATATGGGAGACATAGGCTTTGCTGTAGTGAAAAACAAATCTAGCAGTTTTTCACTACCAAGGCATGTAAAACTTAAAAGCACGTCCTACCTTTTAGATACACTGCACCCTGCCCATGGGACAACATAGCGCCTACCTTAGGGGTGCCTTACATCTAATAAAAGGGAGGATTTGGGCCCGGCAAGAAGATGAACTTGCCAGGTCGACTGGGTACTTAAAACTTGTGCACACAGGCTCTGCAGTGGCAGGCCTGGGACATGCTTCAAGGGCTACTCATTTGGGTGGCACAATCAGTGCTGCAGGCCCACTAGTAGCTTTGGATTTACTGGCCCTGGGCACACACAATGCTAGGGACTTATTAGTAAATCAAATATGCAAATCATGGATAAACCAAATGCCATTACATTTTAGACACAGAGCACATGCACGAAGTTCAGCACACAGTCAAAAACAGGTTTGGTGCATAAGCATGCATGCGGATGCAAGCGTGATTATTTTGAAAGTTTTTTTCTTTTAGATTAAGGTAAAATACATTCGGCTATGAATGCATATGCAAAATTATGAGTGTGCACAAAAGGGCTGCCCATCTAGGAATCGTTTAAGAACATTTTTTCCTAGAAATCCATGTGTGCACATCTGCACTAATGCCATGGCAGCCATTTTAGAATTGTTTTACTTTATTGCTCAAAATTGGACTATCCATGAGTAAGGAGCTGACTCAAGTCCCACTCTATCTACTGCATTGTAGAGGATAGATATGAACAGCAGACTCCAAACTCATTAAGGTCACTGGAGGAACTGCTGTGTTTCCAACATCAAAGCCTCGCTGAATTCATTCTCGTAATCCAATGACCTAGAAGCCATCTATCCAAAGACCATTGGGACACAGTGGCAATAACTGGAGGTCCCTGCATAGGCCTACTGTAATAAGCAGGCCAGATCCAAGCTGGCAAAGCAAATATGGAATTGAAGTGTCAAAGAAAACTACATGGGCGTCAGAATTGTAGTTTTTTGTGTGTGTGTTTTTTTTAAAAACAAATTCCACTTTCAAAACAGCCCAAAAAAACGAATGGTGAATTGGTCAAATTAATAAGGCACTGCTCGGGATTCATCTGTGCCTCCAGTGCATCTGTCACATCAGTGTTGCTGTTGGCCACACACTGGCATTGTTACTGGCAAAATTACATGCAATGATTCACCTTCAATAAGTGGATGAGGCAAAAAACAATCCCCCTAATATTTATTCAAAGAAGCCCATGGAATCAGAATGGTCCATCCATACAGAATGCTTTATGATCACTGAAGATTGAGTGGGTCCATTGAGACAGTCAGTAGGCGTATTGAGTACCCCATTGGTCTGTGGAGGATCAAGGTATGACTATTTTAGGAAACCTTTGTTATGGTCCAGATGAAAAAAGGAGAATATGTCTATGGGATTCTGCAAGAAGTTCACTCAGTTGTCAAATGAGTTTTTGACTAACACTGAATTTTTAATTGATGAAGACCATTATGAAGAATAAAGAGTGTGGTCACAAGCCCATTGGTAAGAAAAGTGCCAGTCAGGGGCTCAGTACAAGCGAGCAACACCAGCACTGTTTGCGGAGCAGGTACACTGACTGCAGGAGCAAGTGAGAGAGAGAAAGAGACCCCTCCTTCATTTCTTGGACTTGGTGTTAAGAGTGCAAATGACCACACTGGGGCAGGCTCTGTCCAGAAGTGTGAACATCTGTTTCTGTCATAGTTCATGAGGTAAATATTTAAAAGTTTCCTTTTTTACCTATTTGTCATTTTTTCTTTTCTTTTTTCTCTTTTTTCCCAATATGTTTTTTCCCCTTTTGTGCTACTCAAATTTGTGTGCATGATGGTAAGATATATAATACCAAAATCTGAATGAATAATTGCAACATTTAATTTGGTTTTAAAGATATTAAATCTAGTCTTTATCAGCCCAAGTCGATTAGAAGTTCACCTCATATTTGCTCCAAAGTTATTACTAAGGCTCTGAGTTTTATTCATAGAAAAGCTGGTGTGATATACCCAGACATTTAACAGTGATCTGATGGCTTTGATGAATCAGAAACATTTCAATTGACCATAATGTTTTTTTCCACCAAATCCTTAAGCAATGCAATCAGGCAGCAACATTCCCTTAATTCCAGGAATCAGTTCGGGACCTACTTTGTCATGAGCGAGTATCTAGGGTCTGGGACCAGCATCAGCTGTGTTCAGATGGCATAAGAAGAAGATAGCTGCAATGTGTGTAAGGAAGCATCAAAAGGCTGCAAGAGTATACTCCAGTTGTATGCATGTGGTAGGGCGGGTGCAAGTGATTGTATGATCTTGTGTAGATTTTTACAGAAAGTTCAATCTCTTTTTAGAAACAAATATGATTCAATTGCATCCTAAATTTCAAAGGGTAGAAACCAAAGGTTGACATTTTGCTACATCTGTGGGATGCAACATTTTCATTGCATGCTCATTTGAAAAAGCTCTGCAAATCAGCCTGGCTTAGATTTCAACTCATTAATGAACATAATGGCGCACAGATCCTAAAGCAAAACAGCACTGTCCCTGACATCCTATATTTGGGAGACAAAGTACCTCAGCAGCGGAATGAACTTATGGTGATGAAAAACAAGGATAAAGAGCTTCTTGGGAAATGCAAGTAATGGGATCGTATTAGACCAATCAGTCTAGGTTAAAATGATTCATATGTGCAAAGCCCTCTTATTTCCTACAGAGGCAGCAATTCCCAGAGGAAGCTTGAAGTGAGCATGTGGTGTACGTTATTAACACATGCCTTCTTCATAGCTGATGTTGTGTCTAGTGGTTGCGTTATCAACTGTAGAATTGGCAGACCACCGTTGTAATCTCGCTCAAATTTCCCACTTGACTCATTACTGTGATCCTGGACAAATCCCTTTATCACCTTGATTACTCAGTACCTGTAATTACATGTCAATATAAAATTCTCTAAGTGAAACTAAATTTTGTTATAACATAAGTGAACTTCAAAGAATTGATCAATGAGCAGGATCTGCCACGGACTTTCTCAATAGCACAGAATTTGCAAAAAAAACAACACTGAAACGTTGTCACATAGATGTGTAGGACGTAACAAATATTAATGTGGTAAGTAAGAGCAGAAAAATACAGTTGGAAACAAAAGGTATCGCAATTTCAAACAATGCCCAGACATGGGTGCCTTGCTCACTTTGCCAATGGAATTAAGCTAGCCTGGCTGATGAGAGGTGTTATTCTGAAACCAGTCCCAGGAGGCTTGTTTCTGGTCCAGGGAAGACCTGGCTTGGCAATAATGGCTGGCGATCCAATGAGGAACAGGTTCAAGACTGATATGCATATGGCTGGGTCTGAACTGGGGTGGTGAAGTGAGCTAAATAATGATGATGGATACAACCCAGATCTGTGACTAGGGGTGAGTGTCTTAAAAGTTTTAGCTCTCTGTCCATCATCTCCTTGCGTTTAATTGAAAACAATGACACCATTTGTTGCATTCTTGCAAATCTGCACTAATGTGAATTTAGTTCATTTGAACATGGTAACATTGTGAACTGAAATGTATGGTTTGTAGTCACACTTTTGCATGCAACTGTTTTTGTGGTCTGGCCTGACAGCTGCCGCCAGGCAATTATGTGAGAATGAGAATCACCAGAAGAGGAATTTTGGCTCCACCCACATGTTAACAGTCTGGAATACATGTTTTGATTGGTCCGATATTGTGTGCTTCGACAGAAAAGTAATTGCCCTCCACCCACACAGCTGTGATCAGTTTGCTTATTTATCCAGCTGCCTCAGCTTGAATTTTCAGGGGCACACACATCACATTGTAATCAAATTGTCTTAGATAACTAGATCATTTATGGTGTTTCTCGCAGGAAGCAACACAGATTAGAGAAGGGCAGTCATTATCCTACATGGATTTTTAGGTCTCGCTTGACAATGCAACTGTCACCTGACCTTTTAGACTTCACCAATATAATTCCACAGTTACTTGTTTCAACACAGATACTTATCCATTTGCAAGCTATCTACTTGTAATGCTTCACATTACCATAAAACATTCCTTTGAAGCAGACCTATTGGCAATGCCAATGCTTGTTTGGCTACTTGAATTGGTAATTGAATGGATCTCAACTAATTTTACTCGTAGTCATATTCTTTCCACTGCACCCTCTTGGAACACCCAGCCACAATCTAAACGTGTATCGCTTCTCTGAAGTTAGCTATTTCAGTGATAAGTCTGAGAAATGGCAAGTGCAAATTTTCACACATAGGGGACTAGAAGAGTGACATATTTATCTACCATATTGTTAGAGGAACAGCTGGTGCCTTAATTTTGGATGTACTTGCTTCAAGGTATGAAAAGTGTTCCCTTTATACGAGGTGTATACAAACGATTTCTATTGTTGGAGAGGAATGTTGACCAATTAATTATTTTTGTGTGTTTGTAGGCTGATTTGTCTTTGTAAGGCATAACCCTTTTATTTAGTTGCTGCTTAAGGTATCCTTTTAGTATGCTTATCTATCACTAATATAAGCAACTTGATTTAATATGTAAAGAGCAAAGGACCAGGAAGGATAATTTGTTTATTTTAGCATGTTAAGCATAATGTCTAAACGGGTGAGAGATTTTAAGCATGAAAATTAAATAATGTAAACCAAAACACAGGCAAGGCTTGCAGACCTGGCCAACATTTTAATAATAATTCAGTTGGATATTGGGGATAAACTGTGATTTTTCGAGGCAGGTTTCATATGCTCTTAGCAACACATACAATTTCTACTGTGGATGTTGAGTTACATTTCAAACCATTAACACCATGCTATTCAGCTTTTTCTACACGTTCAAAACCTCAATTGTATTGGGTGGATGTGTTTTCAAATTCTCGCAAATTTTTTTACAACAAAAGTATACCGTTTTCCCCTACGAATCAGTTTCTTTACAAGCAATCACTCTCATCATGTGGTTTGCAAAACTCTTACCTGCACACTTGGCGTGGAGCGGTTTCTCCTGGCTGTGGTGGTAGCCATTGTGGTGGTGGTCTCCATGATGGTGGTTGACATTTCTGGTGGCATGGATGTTGTCTGCGTTGTACCCATGAGGGATGGCACCTCGCCCACCAACCGCACACTGCCATTGATTCTGATGTTGGGATTGTTCTCAGCTGCCATGCTGAGCACTTTGAGGCCATTGTAGTAGAGTCCTGAAAGCTGTCCTTGGAAAAGGCGTCCCCGGTCCATCCCACCAATGGAGATCTGAGCCTGGGTGTTGAAGATGGTTAACTGACGGCCTAGTGGGAGGGTGAATGGTAGAAGGAAAATCATTGCCAGAGAAGTGCATCTTTTGACAGAGTTCAGGACAAACCCAGCATCAATATATATCATCTATTTCATCCACTATGTTTGATTGCTACAGTGTGAAATCAATAACTCTAACTAATTATATTAACGCATCAGAAGTATAATGCTGCTACTTTCCAGTCAGAATTATCAGAAATGAAGACTTGAGCCTCTCTTCGAAGTTATATTTACTGAGTTTGTTCACTTACTTGAAAGGGTAATGAGTGGGCTCTTGCAGCCACCAATATGCCTTTATTATGTACAAGCTTCAGGCATATAGCCTTAAATGACAATTGTGTACAACAAACCTAGGAGTCCATTAAGGGATGAATAGGTATACATTTGTTTGTGAATCAATTAATACATGTTTATATTGACACTATCTGGAGATTAATTTTGTGCTTTCACAGTCCATGTAATTAGGCACTACGTCTATAGCTTCTCCTATATCTCTTAATCAGTCTTCAATATCAATGGAATAAATCTGTGAACAAAAGGTAGATAATGAAAAGAAGAGCTCAGAGGGGTACAGGAAGTATTTAAAGAGGATGGGAAACTAAGAGAGAGAACTGTGGTTCCATCAAGCAGAGCTGCAGGCTTATATGCATGATAATATCTTGCATCCTTCTTAGTATGGTTGGCCAGTGTACCTGTTGATGTAGTCCACATTGTCAAAGGTTTTGATGCAGATGCACAGAAGAACTGTAGTGGTATTTAGCATCTGTCAGTCTTTTTTCTCACATCTAGGAGGATTTTGTTGGTTTCCCGGGTTGAGAGTTTGTTGATATGCTTTAGATACCACACAGGTTTGCACTACATTTTACTTGTGTTAATTGGTTGAATTAAAAATGCTGCTCACTTATTTTACTAGCAGTTAATAGATGCTTACAAGGCTGCTTGCAGTTTAGTGATAAATATCCAGTAACTCAATATATAATATATGGGTTAATAAGCTCACATTCCCTCATGTTTGGTAGGCAGGAGCAGTTAATTGATATCCATTGACCTTCGGTTGGATGAAAGTTGTAACACACCTATCCCTACCTACCTCTTGGATAATGGGGATCCATTCACCTATCTGACTCACCTTAACACAATCACTTCTGTGTCCTACTCTAGGAAATAATATCCGCATACCATAAACCTAAGGAGAAAATTATGAAAAGCTACATGGTTTAGCCTCAGGTGCCTACTGTATGGAAATGATATATTAAAACTGTATTTCTTTCTGAATTTAACATCTCTGTAAGGTGCATTATGTTCACTTCCTAAACTGCCTATGGTGTCAAATAATTAACCAGAAGACTGCAAACACTTAGAAGCTCTATGGTAATGCCGTCATAACTTCATCATGCAAGGATATGATTATAACTCTTTACTCTTGCAGCTGTATAGCTTTAAAGTTTAGGTATCATAAGAATATTAGAATTTAAATCTAAAAACTTACTTTATGTATGTATAGAAGCAATTTTGCTAAAAGGCCACTCACACTAAGGTATCTGTTCTGATTCTTGTGTAGAGATTTCACTTTTTTAACTGAAATGTGCAGGACAAAGTAATAGACATCAACACAGTAAGCATGGGCGTGTTTATGACTGCATATGATTTCAACAGTCCAAACACTCAACAACCAATGAGCACAGTGAGCCCTGCCATTATCTAATATCCATCAAATGCTGTTACAGCTATTGAAAAAACAGGAAATTACACCAAGAAAAGTAATATTTGAACTAAAACACCTTTCAATTGTAATAATACACATTTTGCTGCTCCAGAGGTAAGATTTAAGTTTGGCAGATTAACCTTTCTTTTGAGATTCCTTTTCAAATCAGCACATCAAATGGATTGGCAAAGCGATTCAGACTTAATTAAATTTTCAATTATGATTTAAAGAACAATTTATTTAACATTTAATTTTAGATGGGTAACTAACTCTCAAAAGTGGGTACAGTTCCAGAATATCGTAAACAAAATGCCGTCCAATATAAATATCGTGTCAGAAATATTATTCACAAAAAATATCATTCCATTGGAGCAATAATACAAAATATACACCCAAAGGGACAATATATATGAAAAGGGTATTTAGTGCAAGATAAGTCTGTTGAACAATATGGTTTCTATTGGTATTCTGACATACAACCCAAAAGCCAAGTATGTACATCCTGCTTCTTAAATACACTAAAATGGTTTATTGCCACTTAAAGCACTTAATGAAAATGACTGTATGCAAACCTTGCAATCGAAGCATAGTTATTAACTATAAAGGTAACAGCAGGCTTGAGTTAACCAGATTGAATTATTTAAGGTTTGTAGGGTGGAGCAGCTTAATTGATTGGCCAAATCTGTGTAGTTCACCGGTTCACCTGTATCTCCTTATGTAGGTCACTGGATCTCCTATAAACTTTTTTGATTGGTTAACTGGAAAAAGAAGATAGCCGGAAGCTTAAATAAAACAAATCAGGCATTTATGCTGCTCCAGACACCTGGAAGCATATTCTAAGTTAGAAATGATTAAAAAAAGCTTACTTGCAGTGTTGTAGGCTGCGGATGCCGTTCCACCATAGTTCCTCTTCCCGTCTGTGTGTATATCAGAAATTAATGAACACTGCCGCACTTAGCAAACAACACGGACTCAGAAAGGCTAGACATATGGTAAGGATGCCAACATGTTTGTCATCGCAGATTCAGGGAACTCACAGAAATCATGACTTTAGGATAGATTATGATTCATTGACATGCGTTTGGGGTAGTTATTCATGATTTCTGATCATTGCTGTAATGTTGTCATCCTTGTGTGGGGAAAAGCCAGTTGTCACAATAAAATTGACATATAATACAACACTCCACAGATTTGTAAAAAACACTACAATAAAAAGCAAATCTTACATATTTTACAATGCCACAAGTGTACGGATGTAGCCAGTGACACTTCAAAAGAGAACTGAGTGGTATTTTGATGATGTAATTTGCCAATTTTCAATGGAGAAAAACTAATCAGTCACCCAAAAGATGATGCCTAATCTTTTGATGATCAGCATTTTTTTTTCAGAATCTGCCAAGTCCTCGGCTACATCCTTAGTGACAGTGACACGTTCTAGCTATATCAACTTGTACTGGATTGAGAAGCACACGAAAAGTAAACTAAATATGCGTATCATGACTATTAGTGCAATTCCCTAAACTCACAATAGTCATTTTGAAAACTTACTTGACTCCATGAAAATCTAAAAACCTGGGGACCAGATGTATAAACCTATTTTATGGTTGCAAACTCTCAATTCGGAATTTGCAACCACAAAACAGACCTTTTCTACGTAAACATCCTTTTTTAAGGGTCTGTAAACTTTTAGTTACACCTAAAATAGGATGCAATGCCATACTGATTTGTTATGTGGAAGATGCATGTTGTATGCACTCCTTCCAAAATTCAAACTGGTATGAGATGTATCAATGTTTTGTGACCGTAATCAAAACATTGAAAGGTCACTACCTCCTGAGTTGAGGTGGTAACCCTTTGTGCATTAAAAAATACAACAACAAAAGTTTGTTGTTTGAAGGAAATCGTTCATTGGGACTCCTGGAAACTCTCAAACAAACAGTTAAAAAAAAAAAGAAAACTTTTTTTTAAGTAGCGCTGTTTTCTTTTAGGAAATCGGTCTCTTAGACTATTAGAGACATGGTGGTCTGCTCTCGCTAGTAGGCCACTAATCGGGTTGAGTTGAATTTGTTACCTATCCCATTACTATTCATGGGGCGGGGGGCAGATTATAATAAATCCTATCCAGAATTTTATGAACCAACATATTAATACATAGATCGGTATGCAAAAATCTTTACTGGTAACATAGTACTAGTCACAAATTGCGACCTTTTTTACCGGCCACTAATTCATACATCTGGCCCATGATGCTTACAATGGGGTCCTCATCTGCTGTATCAAGTATGATATGAAACCTGGGCCACATAGAGCTGTCTGAAAATACAAACTCTTGCCACACAGGTGCCAAAATATGTCACTGGAAGACTACCACTTTCATCACTATGTCAGGACTGAATTTGATCTTGTGAATGTAATAATAGCGATATGACTCTCTTCAAACACACAGACCAAACAATAGTAATAATAAAAATACTAATAATAATAACCATTTTGACATTGAAGAAACATGCATGAAAACAATTCAGGAATAAATAGAGCTTGGACCCAATACGTTTTTGACAATTTCCACAAAAAGACAGAAAATGGTTTTTCCCCACAAATTGACATGACAATATTACAGCAGTTGCAGTCATAGGTTTGACAGATGGACAGTGAGAGGAATGTCCAAAGGTTACATGCGAATGGTTTGTTGACGAGCACTCATTAGTTCAGTTTGTTTGCTAAGGTGGGGTGCCTCTGACTGTCTGACCTCTAACATCTAGTGTATTGAGATACTTCTCGGTGACCAAGCTTGGTTCAGCATTAGAGATTGAATAAGTTGATTGCTTCCCTGTCCTATTGTAAGGAAATGGTGCTAATGTATCATCACAGATGCTACTGTTGCTTCTAGTACAACGGAGAAACTCGAGCAACAGTTCCTTTGCACCTATCACTTAAAATCTCAATGCACTATTTTCGCGAGTTTTCACTAGGCACACTGCTAAATTTTAAAAAGGGCATGTGAATGAGTATGTTGTTGCTGTACAAGTCTTTTTAGGATGTAACCTATTTTTGATTGCTTGCGTGATCGTCCGGCTCATCTGTTCAATGCTATACTGAGAGAACATGGCCTAGAAACCTGAGAACAAACTGCTGTTGTGATTTTCACCATTGCCTTATCCTTGTCGCAACTCAATATTCACTGGAACATAAAACATAGCAGATGCTTGTATCATGTGGATTTGTTAAGCCAGTCACTGGAACTAAGGTATTTGTACATATGCAGAATAGGCCTACGTCCTTCTGCTAATATCAAATCAATTGGGCATAGGATTTCCAGATATGCATCACATTTTGAGGTGGATCTGCCATTTATCATTACACATCAGCAAACTATTCTACAGACACTTTTTATTGCTGTGCTCCATCTCTACTAGTGAGAAAATATAAGTGTGTGAAATATAGAGGAGAATGTTGGGTCATACCCCTGGGAGACGGTAGGGTTTCATGGTGACGGAACAATTTTGAGTTTCACACTTTTTAGAGAAAACTTTCCTTCTTCATGGCGCAGGCTATAATATTACCTCATCCACTTAGTCAACTTGATGGAGCTTTCAGGTCATAATTGAAAGATGTAACAAGAGTCTGAGGTTGAGAAGATAATTTCCAAGGTGCCTCAACCAAGAGACACTGTTATTGTGTGTTGGGGTTTGATGATTAGTGATCTCTACAGGATGTCAATGTGCAGATCAGGAATTCCTAGTCTCCCTGTGGAAAATATTATTGTACGATGAGTGAAGGCAAGGTTTTTGGCTCTCTTAAATGGAGACACTGAAATATAACTTGAGGAGGTCTTTAATCTATGGATCTCCGGTGGTTACTATGAACATATAAAAATCGCATTTAGGTCTGAAAAACCATCTTCAGATAACCATCATTTATATTAAAGTCAGTTCTTATTCGAATCCAAACAACATAGAGGCAACAGAGCACTTAAGTTACATGAGTTTGTGTATAAATGTGATAATTTTTTAGTATAAAATACTTTCTGCAGGCAGACTCATAGGCAGAGTGAGATCCCAGAAAAAGGTCTTAGTTAATCATGATCGAAGTATATAGTCAAGTCAAAAATCTTTATTTTGATTTATATTCAAATCCATAAAAGAGGCCTACCTAAATTTTTGTACCTATTTAGGTCAATACCCTTAACCTTTGAGAATAAATGGTTTAGTACGTTGGAAAGTATAGCTAATAGATTTATCTGGGCCCAAGGAAAAACCCGTAGAGCTTATAAATTCATTACTTTGCCAAGGGATAGAGGGGGTTGGGGCGCACCTGATTTTAGACTGTATTACTTGGCTGCTGCTCTCCAATATATGCAGGGACTAATAGGAGGAGGCGGGGGGCTATCAAAGACTATTAATATGTCAATTGAAACTTATACACTAGTACTAGGGCAAAATACAGAAAATTGTTTTCTGTACTTTGCGGATCTGGGCTTTCTTAGAAGACAGACATATAAGACTCTTAGGGCGGCACTAAAAATCTGGAGCTCCTTTCTTAAAAAGACGGGTATGGGTAGGTTCAATAGGTACACCAAAATCTATAAAAATAAATCATTCCCTGAAGAAATCTTTGCTGATTCCGTAATGGCGGGCTGGGAAGTCAAAGGGATACATCAAATTGGGGATTTAATGAACTCAGAGACGATCGTACAATTTGAGGATCTGGTAAATGTATATAAAATAAATAGAAGGGACTTCTTTAAGTACCTTCAGATCAGGAGGTTTTTAAGAAATAAACAAGGAGGGCCGTTGGGTTTTCAACCTAATGAATTGATGGAAGGGATAACTACGGGGCAGGAATATTCCATTAGGTCGATATATGCTGCGTTGGCAAAAAATAAAACGGATGACCTGATTAAGCATAGGGATAAATGGGGGGAGAGAATAGAGGCTACTCCCGAATCCTTTAATGAATCACTGGAACTAGGTCGGACAATGCTCTGCTCTGCCCCCTTGCAATCCCAACACTACAAAACACTATTCTCGCTGTACCACACTCCAGCTAGGATTGCAAAATGGGGGGGTACCGAGGGTATCACCTGCCCCAGATGTAATTCCTCTGAGGCAGATATTGTCCACATGTTTGCTACATGTCCCCAGTTATATACTGTAGTTAAGGATATTGAGCATTTCTTAGGCAACTCATTAAGGATAAAGATAACTCTTACAGTAAGCTTAATTATGCTGGGAGTCGATGCGGGAAATGCCCAACTGGATACCAACGATGCAATGTTTCTCTTTATGGTTGCTGCTGTCTTTAGATTAAGGTTAGCCAGAGTATGGCTGGATAAGATTCCCCCATCCATGCAAGTATGGTTAACAAATCTTATTGCTATACATAATCTAGAAAAACACGTATATGCAAGAAAAGGTAGGGGGGAGAGCGCGAGGTATTAAAATCTGGGGACCTTTGGAGAAGTGGAGAACAGGGATAGGCTGATAGGTTGCGCTGATGATCTACTAATTTGTTTTCATAAATGCGGCAATGTGTTATTTTTGGTACCTTGATGTATTGGTTGTTCTTTTCTTGAGCTTATTTTGATTTAATTTAAGTTTCCCTTTTACTATTGTGAGATGAACAAATGTAAGAAGAAAATGTTGTATTCTTTTAAGATGTGTGCTTCGGTTTTGAAGTTTAAAATAAAAATATAATGAAAAAAAATAAAAAATCCATAAAAGAGGCAAAGATCGTATTCATAAAAGTGGCATATATCATCCACAGATATAAAAGAAACCATACGAAATATATTAAGAATTTAAAATGTTACTGTCAGTATTCAAGGGCTGGTCAACAAACAGTGCAAATTGCATGTTCCAATTTTTAAAATAATTCCAAAGGGTTATTCATATAAATTTACAGGCAAAGTTTCCTATTAAAAACTGACAAAAACATTTTAGCACTATTTAAAAAGAGCAATAATAAAGTATAAATTGGACATGCCCTTTCCTGAGAATTGGCATATCCCTACAGCCTTGTCAGTTTTCGTTGTAGCGTAAAGCGTCCCAATGAGATAGCTTTTTTCACCTGTGAAGAGCCATTTTAACAAGGATTGTGCAACACGTATGCACATTACGCAGAGATTTAAAAAATGCGAGGGCCTCCTGATGGTAAATAACACCTTGTGTCAGGAAAAGGGGCAGCAGAATAGACAATCTAATATTACAGCAAAAATTACAAAAAAACATAAAATGAGTCATCGACTGTGTTGCATTTCCGTCACATTGGGCATCTCAGTAAGTTCCGGTGCCACAGATCTCTTTTTGGAAGGACCAATAAATGGTGAATCAATTCTAGGTGTAATCTAGTCAACAAATCGAAGGATGTCATTTTTAGAGCTAGTTCTGACAGCAACAAATATAATTTCAATTTTGCCTCATTACCTCAAAATCTAATCGGCATACCAAGGCCATCCATCAAAGGACCTGGTGAAGTTTGGTGATAAGCTGCATAGTATTGGCATAGCTGTGGATCTACACAGCCAGCAAAAGTATGTTTTAAAACTTGCCATTAAATGCTAGGGGAATTAATATGAATTCCCCTTAGAGTTAGTTGGTACATATGGCAGACTATAAATTTCGATTCCATGGGTTTTGGACTTTAACAGGTGTGATAATAGAACCTACTGCAAGTTTGACATGGCAAAATCTAACAGTGCTTAACTATATCAACATATTGATTACCGACTATGACAAATAGCACACAAATGGTATTTCCAACCCTTGCACAAGTTAAGGTTTGTGAAGGAGGTTGTTCTTTCCGACACCACTTGTACTCAAGCCCTGAGTGTTCCCTGAGGGACTGCGAACACTTTAGGAAGAGTTATGCAGCATAATAATTAGTGACTTGAAGCATGATTTTGACCTAAAAGGACTGAAACCAATGTAGATTCTGCCATTAAGAACACTATGCTCATTGACTCTAGTTAGTAAATAAGCATGATTCTGTTACTGATGGTATCATCTACCAATGACTGGTCGAAGAGTAGATAGAAAATCCTTCGACTACAGAGATGGCAAACAAAGGCACCTGTTTGAGGTAAGGCGGCAGCCCTATTCACCTTCCCATTAAGTTCCAAAGTATGAGTTGCTCTTAAAAGTCAGCAGGTTTTCAGACTTTTGTATGGCATATGAGGTGAGCTACTGTAATCCTCCCTGCTGCAGAAAGTTCTTTATTATCATATATTTTTCAATTTTCAGTTGTTGTCCTAAACCTTCACTGATGTTATGATGCCCGGCGCTTGTACGCTTCTGAAATCTCCTGTATTACTGCCTCTCATAACTAGCTTACCAAGGTTGCAATACTGGTGGAAAAATAATATTTGGTACTTTATTGCTTTGTACTGCTTTTCAGCTATTGAATCTTATTTCCCTTGTTGGGTAAATTCATGCCCTGTGGAAATCTATCATCTGCGCAGTGCTAATAATGGCACCGAGCCACGGTCTAGCTCTTTGTCTGCAATGGTGACATCAGTTCTGTTCTGCAGTGCAGTAGATGCAGACCGATGCCAGCAACTTGTTTCAGCATCCTTTCCAGCTTGTTTTTGGTTGTCTCACTAGACAGACAACCAGTATGTATGAGATTTTATTATAATATGGATAGCATGTTATTTTAACACTGGTTGGAAAGCTATCAGCCTCCATGTGCAGTGCCAGACAATAGAGCAGATAATACTGTACATTGTGGGAAATCATTTACTGATAAAGAAAGTGAACTGATTATAGTTTAAAAGACAGAATAAAGGGAGAGGGCCTCCTTAGATGGGGCTAAGAACAGGCTCAAAAGAATAATTGATGAGGGGTGGATAAAGATATATAGGTGCTGTCACAGGGAATCAACAGAGAGATAGGGGAAGCTGTAGAGAGCCGAGTGGATGAAGGGCAGACTAAGAGAGGGAGCATGTTGAAATGAAGATGATATAATATTGAGAAGAAATGAAAAGGATAGAAGTAGAAAGGAGTGTTGTCAAGGGTATGGAAATAGAAGTCATGCTGCCTCGTTACCAGGGGCGTAGCTTAGTCAGATTCGGGGGGGATGGTGGGGGTGTGGAACAGAAATTTCCCAACCATCACTGCCACTGAAAATGGCAAAATGGATGAAAAAAGTATTACATTTAAAAGTCTTCTCTGTTCCACCTAAGAGCCATCCAGTCCTTTGTTTATGCTGGGCCTGTTTTGTGTGAAAGGAAAGTGGAGGGGTGGGTGTATGCAAGCACTGCAAAGTTTCATAGAGATGTGTGTCTGTGCTATAAAGGCTGATAACTAGTGGAAACCCGACAACAGACACTGTTAGCCCGACTGGAGGCCCTGGACCCAACTATACACACCAGAATCCAATTTTTAGGGGGTGTCATGCCCCAATCACCCCCTGGAGCTACACCCCTGCTTATTACAGTACGCTGATCAACAATATTGCTCTTGACTGGGTTTTTGGCCATGCAGATTGCTTTTCAGGGAATTTTTGGGATGACTTTGCACAGCAAAAACAGTGCAACAAGTGGACAACTGCAGTTTTACCAGGTGCAAAGAGCATTATTGCACATTGTTACCTGTTCCCATTGAGACCATGCAAAAATGCTCACTTAAAAAAAATCAAGGAATTTCTGTACAGTATTTTCCTGAGAAATTATAGAGGCAGGTGCCAGCACAGAAGTCTTAATCATGCCCCAATCTCCCCCTGGAGCTACACCCCTGCTTATTACAGTACGCTGATCAACAATTTTGCTCTGTACTGGGTTTTTGGCCATGCAAATTGCTTTTCCGGGAATTTGTGGGATGACTTTGCACAGCAAAAACAGTGCAACAAGTGGACAACTGCAGTTTTACCAGGTGCAAAGAGCATTATTGCACATTGTTACCTGTTCCCATTGAGACCATGCAAAAATGCTCACTTAAAAAAAATCAAGTAATTTCTGTACAGTATTTTCCTGAGTAATTATAGAGGCAGGTGCCAGCACAGAAGTCTTAATCATGCCAATAGAAAAAAGTAAAAAAAAACTAGCAAGAGGATAGCAGATGAAAAGGTAAAGAACTGAAAAGGAGGAAAAGACACTGAGGGAGCTTGGAGTGAAGGCCGTCTCAAAGAGGCAGAGAAAGAAAATATGTGCAGGGGAGCAAAACGATAATAAAAATGAACTGGGTGTTTGGTGATCAACAGATGGATGGAGGAAACTATACAAGAATTTGAACAGAAACTAGAAGATGATAAAGAAAAGAAGAACACAGAATGAGACTGGAGAGATGACAAAAGGCCAGGGGTTGCGATAAATTATTAGGAAGGTATACCGATGAATAAATGGAGAGCCAAATGCAAGAAGCATGGAACTGGAATACACAATAAATGAAAGAGCATAGAACTGGAGTGTGTGACTTCATCGAGTGACAATAGACACATAAATGAGGCCTAATGCTTGGGTATATAAAAAACATCATAATCTCTCTGGTAATTTGGAGATTTTCTGAGGTTTAAGATCAAGGAAAACTAGCAGTGCTAAGGTAGAGTGGGTGACCTGTGTGACACAACCCGACAAGTTACTCTCTCTGATGTAGTACTACATATCAAGAGGACAGGCAAGTTAAGAAATCTACAAGCTTTCCTGTCTAAATTGAACTTAAAACATAGTTAGGGTAACAACTGTAAGAGAGAAATAAAGACTTCTGGTGAGAGATATGTGGGATGTTTTGACCAAAAACAGAAGAAGGAAAGATTTACTCAAGCTAAATCATAGACAGACCAAAACGTTTTCAGAAATGATGAGCTACATGGAAGGGGAAGGACCATGGGACGACAAGGTGAATTTTAGTGATTCTTCGGGAGAAAGATAAATGCTGAATAGAAATTAATGGATCAGCAGAGGGCCTTAGTGGACGGCACCAGAGAATTGGAAAGCTGGGCTGGAAATTGAGATACATATATATATACATATAGAAGCGAGCCATGAAGATGTTCCATCAATATAAACATTGGTGTGTAATTAAAGATGATAAAGATTTGAAGCGCTGACAATCTTTTGAAAGAAGGACTGCCTAGAAAGAACATAGCAACATTCCTGAATCCTATTTGTGGATCCTAGGGTGTTTACAACAGGTTTTGTGCTTACCCTTGGACCTGCAAGGGATTAGCTTTTACAAAAAGAATAACACATACCAGAGCGCCAGACATTGTTAAGACGTGATGAATTATGGGTGAAAAAGCCTGTCATGCTTACAAGCTCAAATTCAAATGATCGAGATAAAATAAAAAAAGAACAAGAAACCAGTGGAAGAAATAATCTCAGGCACATGGGTGAAACATCACTGTTACAGGTTAAGGCATGCAGATTAACAAAATGTTTAGGCCATTGTTTTGTTGCATGTTAAAGGGACTTTAAAAACTAAGATCACTCGAGTAAATTATTTATGTTTTAATATTAATTAACATTTTTAGAAACAAGCAACTCAGAAAGGGCAGCCAGTAGGATTGATGGATTGCTTAATGTATTGATTAATAATATGCTCTTGATTGCAATCATGCAGGTCCATTGTTATGTCCAGTGTTAGCACAGTGAAGACATGACAGCTGCAACAAGGTACTGACCAAGATATTAATTGGATTGTAGCCTTCCCAGTCCAACAACATCCACTATATTTTGATACTGGCGTTTTTAGTGTTGCCTGGAACATTCAGATCTTTTGAATAGATTCTCCAGAGCAAAGGTAAGTCCAGAGTTCCCAGGCTACACCGCTGCACTGTGCATGCTTCAGTTTGTGGTGTAACATAGACACACAAAAATCAGCAAAGGCCCCAGCTCACTCCTCAGGCTGCCACTTCCATGAAGTGTCAACTTAAAATGCCTATCATGCCAGAGACTGTTATGTTTAATTTATAATTCTTAAAAGAATGGAGGTTCAAGGCTCTCTTTAACTTAAGTTTAAAGAAAAGGTTAAGAATGTGAAACCTCTTTTCTATAACGTTTTTAGAAGATAGTGTTATCATTAATATTTGACGGCTCTATATCAGTGGTTAAGCAGTCAAAACTCACTATTTACTGAATTGAAAATTCCCAGTTATCAGAAATATGTGGAATAAAAAGAAAATGCAATACTTTAATACAGTAATGATGAATTTTAAAAATATTTAATTTATATTTTAAATTGAAGTAATAATGTACAGAATTTTACCTATTTGGTTTAGCCAGTTTGTGCTCGTATTTTTCATTAAACACAAGCATTCAATGTTAGTCCCTTTAACGATATTTTAATGGCAATGTATTACTTCATGATTTATAACATACTGGTTTTCAACGCAGACAGAAATTAAAATGGAACTTAAAACATTTAGGAAGCAGGCAGTTACTGTTTAAGAAACATTTAAATGCAGGCGTTAACAAATGGGGTTTTCTATTCATATAATTTTAAAATGAAAGTTTTAACAACGTTTACCTTTTTCTTGCAGCCATTCCTCTACAGGCCGGTTATATTTGAATGGGATTTTCTGTTTTACCATTTGGATACGCTCACTATCACTGTGCCCTTTAAAGTTTAAAGAAAAGTTTAAACACATTTTATACATTTCAATGAAGTCATAAAGCATCTAATACAAGAACAGTGCCTTTTTTCCTATCCATGGATGATTTTTTTAAATATCGGTAGAAGAAAACTGTTTCCAGAATGCTCAGTGGTCAAAATCCTTATTATGGTAAGTCGATTTCCTTACTATCAGCTTTGTATTATGTTGCAAAGATAGCACAGTTGAAAGCAGACATTACATTACATTGACATTAGCCATTCACTCATTTCCAGCACCTCCACCAGTTCCAGTTGATCCAAGGGAAATTGAAGAAAACCACTACATCATTAGCCAGTTTGTACCAAACGTGCAACACGAAACAATTGTTTCTTAGCCAATGGCACAAACAAAATAGTCACAGAATCAAAGTCTCAGAAACATATGCTACTTACCAGTAGCCCACATTTTTAAAACAAAATCCAACATAACTTTAAACAAATAGATAATTCTGCAAGAATCAATTTGTAATGATGGCTGATCCATACTGTAAATATTTATAATGTACACATCATTATCTATAATACTAACTACTGCCTTATGTATGTGCATGTGTTTCTTTACTGATCAGTGATTTCTAAGTACCGATAAAACCTATGTCAATTTATATACTCTATAATCAAATCTCAAATCAGCCTCGATTTTTCTAAGTTAGCCATCCAAAACTGATTGAATTGCTCACCACGAAAGGTGTTCATTGTATTAATTGATATCATAGTTGGCATTTATATGTTTTAATTCTGAGGTAAAATGTATGTTCAGATTCAGATTCAACACAATAATCTTGCTTAGTTATGAGTTTGTACAAATCCAGTGATTTCACATCTCTATTTTGGACTGCAGGGCAGTACAAGATGTATTTTACAAGTCTCTTATAAGACAAACTAGAAATTGCTGCAAATCTCAATTAATTATGTTTACAGAGGAACTTTAAAGCAAGTTCTGTCTTTTAAGTTCACATCACATTAAAATTCTGGGCCTAAAGGTGTAATAATGAATAAACACATCAAAGCAACATTTCGTAAAATAATTAGGATGTGTAATTACAATCAAGAGTGACTATTGAAATGTGTGATAGTATTAGAGACATGTTAGTTTAACAGGTGGATTAATATTTATAAGTGTTCATTGACTTTACACGTTGCATTGAAACACAGACAGGAGTGTGAAATTAAAGAGTGTGTCTCTCTTTATCAACTGGAGCAGCCCAACATACCTCCATATTGGTGCACTCCCCTCCCTGAAGGGTACTGCCTGGTTAGACTGGACAGACAGGGACGAGTGGGAGGGGGTATAGCGATCCTTCACAGAGACCATCTGCAATGCCACACTGTGCCTATACCCGACTTCCCGGACTGCTTCCAAGCTCTTTATTTCACTATAAAGGAAGCGCAATGTCCCTTTTTCAATGGAATTCTATTATATCGACCTCCTGGTCCGAGGACTGATTTCACGCACAACTTTCTTCAGTCCCTGGAACCCTACTTTGGTCTAGAAAATTTTTCCATTTTAGGTGATTTCAATTTCCATTTAGAACGGCACGATTCATTCGATACCTCATGTCTTATTGAGGCTTTGGCATCCTGTGGATTCACGCAGCGAGTTAGCGGGGTCACACATCGTGCAGGCCACACATTAGATGGTATTTTTTCCAACGACCATCGTCTGACCACCTTGGATCCAGTGCATCTGTCCTGGTCCGATCACCTTGCGATTCCATTCTTTTTGGAATACCATAGGGTGGATGGAAGTAAAAAAGGGAATCATATAACGGAAACTGCCAGAAATTTTAGGAATATCAGCAGTGACTCCTTTGCGCCCTGGGCTGCCAGCCTTTCTATCACTAGCTTGGACACTGTACATACCGCGGTTGGCCGTTTTGAACAGGTTACTACTGAGGCCTTGAATGAACTGGCCCCAGTACAGACCCGCCGCCGAGCGAGAAAGAGACCATCTGCCCCTTGGTTCTCAGACTCCCTCAGACTCCTCAGGCAAGAAGTGAGGAGGAAGGAGAGGCTCTGGCACTCTAGTTGGGACCTCAAAAATAAGGAAGCCCACAAACTTCTTGTTAGGAAATACAAGGCTGAGATTGTTCAGGCCAAACAAGATCATTTTGTGGCCTTGACAGCTTCGCTTTCCTCACCGAAGGAGCTTTTTAAAATCGTTGATTCTTTAGTCAACCTACAAACTCCTGACTCTGTTGTTCCATCGCAAGATCTATGTGACAGGATTGCCTCCTTCTTTCACACCAAAATACAGGATATCCATCTGGCTCTTGAGGAACAAAGAGCATGTATCAGTGCGCCTCCCGTTCGGGTTGAGATGAACATGACCATCACGGACATCTCCCTATCGAACACTCTGGACTCTTTTCCCTCGCTGGCTTTGCAAGATCTGGAGAGCTTGCTTAATAAGACCAAATCCGGCTCCCCTCTGGACACCTGCCCACTGAAAATCATCAAGCAGTGTAGGGTGACCCTCCTACCTCCTCTGCTAGAAATAATGAATCTAGCTATGAGAGGTGGTATCTTCCCCTCGGAGTGGAAGAGCGCAGTAGTGAAACCTCTGCTAAAGAAGGCCTCTCTTGATCCGGAGGTCCTAAAAAACTTCCGTCCAATCTCGCTGCTTCCAGCCCCAGCGAAGATGCTTGAGGCACATCTAAACAAGCATCTCGCTGCCTTTGTGGAAGGCTCGGGTTGTCTGGACTTTTCCCAGCACGGATTCAGGAGGGAACATAGCACCGAGTCGGCCCTCACCATCATGCTCGATAAGATCCGCACGACAGTGGATGGGGGCCAGACCACCCTCCTGGTCCTGTTAGATCTAACTGCGGCCTTTGACACCCTCTCCCCCTCAGTACTTACATCTCGTCTGAGGGAAGTGGGGGTGAGGGACGCAGCTCTAGATCTACTGACCTCCTTCCTTGACGGAAGGGAACAAAGAGTCAAGCTGGGGGAGTTCCTATCTCTATCCCGACCAGTGCGGTGTGGGGTCCCACAAGGGTCGGCTCTTAGTCCGACCCTATTCAACATCTACGTGACCCCACTAGCCAGACTAATAAGATCTTTCGGGATGGAGGTAGTTTCTTACGCGGATGACACCCAAATCCTCGTCTCTCTTCCCCATTCAGATGTACAAACTGCCTCCAAGTTTAGATCTTGTATGGAGGCGGTTGGTCAGTGGATGATCAAGAATTCACTCAAGCTGAATGGGGAGAAGACTGAGGTGATGGTGTTTGGAGGGAAAGAGAACATCTGGTCAGCCAGCTGGTGGCCTGACTCGCTAGGAGTGTGCCCTTCCCCCACAACATCTGCTAAGAACCTTGGGGTGATGATAGACCCTGCCCTGGATATGGGCAGGCAGGTGAGTAGAACCATCTCCACCTGCTGGGGTTTAATTCACACCCTACGAAGGATTAGGAAATATCTCTCCTTGCAGTCCAGAAAGCAAATAGCTGTCGCACTCATTGGCTCACGTCTGGACTACTGTAATGCGCTGTATGCGGGGCTAAACAGGAGCCTCCTGCAACGCTTACAGGTAGTTCAGAATGCCACAGCCAGATTTGTTCTGGATGCTCCCAGACGCTCCTCGGCCACGTCGGCCAGGAAAGCGTTGCACTGGCTACCGGTAGAACACCGAGTACGGTTTAAGGTTCTATGCATGACCTATAGAGCCATTGCAAAAAACAGTGACTCGGGAGTTGGCTCCATCATTTCCCACTACATTCCTGGAAGGGACTTGCGTTCCTCCGGGAAATTGCTCCTGACAGTCCCCCGCATTCGAAGAGCCAAGTGGGGTGGCAGGGCCTTCTCCGCCCTGGCCCCCAAATGGTGGAATGATCTTCCTTTGGATCTCAGGTCTCTACCTTCCCTTCAGAAATTCCGAAGTGCCCTTAAAACTCGCCTTTTTCTGCAAGCCTATGTGTAAGGATGTTGTTTCAATTTTGATGGTATTGTTAGGCGCCTTGATACCTGCGGGTTATTGTTTTGCGCGTTATAAATTTTTTATCAATCAATCAATCAATCTTTAATTTTTGAGCACGGAAAGGGGAAAAGGATGTAGTATAGAAGAAAGGATTCATAAGAACAAGATTCCATTGACGTTCCAAGTCTGGCTTATCCTAAACAAACATTTTCAATAATGTACTGCTTTTGTAATTTATTCTCATGGTATACTTTGAGTATAGTTCACAAACTGTAAATTGTTGTCCCCGATTTGTGGGGAACAAGTGGCAGATTAGGTGACAAATTGTGCTGAACTTTACAAACACAACATTACCACTTTACAGATGCTCTACCATGAAGATGACAAAAAATCCATGAAAAACATTGCATTTCTAGCTAGCAATTATATTTATTACTCAGCCATTTGCAAGCACCAAGCACTGGATGCACCTCAGCAAATTTAAGCATTTATGCCATTGTTGCCTTCTTGGAAGATTCTGGAGTTTTCCTGGAAATACTTTGGGAGATATTTTCAAGAACGTGCGATAATCATCAGCAACCTAGGTTAACGCAATATCACATAACCCCGTCTATCACGGGAAACTAACGCCGTGTTAACGGCGTATTCTCAACACGGCAGCAGACGCTGATAAAAAAGGAAACCTGAACGTGAAAAAAGTTGTGATGTGCCCAACAGCGATAACACATCAGCGATAAGCAGCGCCAGGTGTGCCATTCCCACGTCATGCGGGACAACTCACCACGAATGCTGCAAATTTAAAAAAAACAAAGAACTGAGAAGCACCATGGAGGAAGTTGGAGCAACTACAGTGTCCCAGCGCGCAACTTTCTGTAGCAATGTCTCTACCCCGCCCCCTCAAGGGAGTATAGGTTCTACACTTTGGCCTTCCATGCCGACCTTGAAAGCAAGTTGAGAAGGCACAAAGCCCTTTTATTCCAACAGGAGGTGGCCCTCACTTCCGCCAGAGAAACATTCAGGAATTGCAGGTGGCTCCGACCTAGACTGAGATACAGCCGCTTCTTACAACTGTCCTTCCACTTCATTGTGTGGGACTAATTCAATAAATATTTTTAAATGTGTGAGATCTGGCATGGTCTGCCCTGTTCAAACTATATTCGGGGTAATACCAGCTTTCATTCATTTTATTTATTCCAGCGTCTCAGGCGGGAGTCACTTAATATTGGCCCTAGAAGCTGGCGTCCTGCTTCTCCTCTTTGTGCTCCGTAATGGCTGCTCACTTTGAGGCTATGCAGAGGCTGGCCCAGCTCCAACTGTACTGCCATCACCAGTATGAGGCTTTTGGATGCTTGCCTTTAGCAATGTTTTGCGTCCGGTACGTCTTGACCTTTCGCTTTGCATACTATACTTGTGTGCAACCTGTGCTTCATTGCAACAGATGTAATTTCTCCTGGGCGATGAAACTTTTTTCTTCTGTTTTCAGCCGGTTGATGGGTCCTTTGGAGGCGCATGGCGTGGCTTGTTCTGTGGATGGTCAAATGACGCATGCAGCTTTACTTGGAATCTTGGCTCAATGGGATATCTGAGCCGCTGCGCAGACTTTCCTACAAAGTGATTTCATTGCATATCACACAAGTCTCCCACTTCTTGGATGCTCCTACTTATGAGGTACATGATTGTTCCTTCGACTTCGATTGGATGTCATTGCTTTTTTCTACCAATGACAAGGATGAACTGTAAGAGGGAATTACATTTCTTTGCACAAGTGCCTTCATGGATTAACTGCTTAGGTCGTCACAACTTCGCTGTCTGCATTATTGACTCTTTTTCCACTAGCTCAATGTGCCTTTGTCTACGAACTTTCCAATTTTTCTCTCAATTTTACTTTTAATTTTTGTGGAAGTTCCTCGCCGATATTTGGAACACTGCATGACTTTTGAACTCTGTTTTTTTTCTTCTGTCTATGTCGTACTGACTTAGCAAGGGGGAGGGTGTTATATGGGGTCATCAGGCCCTTTGGATACATTATCCACATTGCTAAGTTAGCAGGAGCTTACTTGCCCTATGCTGCTGCTTTTGTGCACGCCTCTGCTGAAGATTTGTTTTCGAAACACTTTGCCTCTGCTCTGTACAAGATAGCAGATTGTTGTTCACGTTCTCATCTTCCTGTTAATATTCTGTTTAGACATAATGTGCAAGGTCGATCGACACTGTCCCTTGTTATTCTGTTCTGGTCAGTCCCTATTGCCTAGGCATAACATGTTAGTAACAGCTGCCATATGGATGAATCATGCTTTGAAATGACATGGTTGCATGTTTTTGAGACACACTTGAAGACGGCTGTTCTATGGAGCTGAGCTCTGCTCTTCCTATGATGTAAACCTCTTTGTGTTTGGGCTTTCAGGTGGGGGTCAGCTAATAACGCCTAGGGATCTTCTGTTTTTTTTAAATTACCTCTTCCTGCCAAGGGGAGGGTGATTCAGCCTAGTTATTTAGCTTTTTTCACAGTCTTTATGACAAGACAGCTCCTTTTGTATTGTATGGTTTTGTAACAATGTTGATGATGATAGCTTTATGCATTTTGATGCATATCGTAGTACGCATACTGCTTCATGAATCAATATAGTTGGAATAAACATTTTAAACTTTTTTGGTGACTCTAATTATCCTTATTGTGGACAAGTACGAGAGGGCGAAAGATCGTCTTGCTCTGCGCTGCCTCGGTGGTAGTCCGGGGGTGTTGTTCTGGGGTGGGGGTAGTCCTGGGGGTGGTGGCAGTGGGTGTTGTGGACCTCTTGGGTCTCCGAGCTGCATGGTTAGTAGCTCCATGGCATCTGTTGGTCTTCAGATGTGGCTCTGGGATGGGCTTCCTTTCTACTAGAGGTTTTATTCGTCCTACTTAAGATCAGAAAGAAGCAGGTCTTAAGTCCCTGCTGCTAACATGCTTGATCGCCTGTTTTGGCCCGCATCGTCGATCTGGCAGGTCGTTGAGAATATCGCGAAGTGGTGTTATCGTGAGTTTTTGGACGGGAACACCTACCTCATATGATTATCGTTAGTGGCCGCTGTCAGCCTTGGCGATTTTTTTGGCGGCAGCTATCGCAGGTAAACTGGCGATGACGGCTGTTAGGCTTGTGAATAGAGCGATAAATCTATTGCCATTTTCGTGGCAGAAAGTGCCGCTAAGTAGGCGATGCGTCCTTGAGAATATGCCGTTTAGTTTCCATCAAAAATGTAATTCCTTTGTTTATACATAATAAAAAAAAAATCCAATCAAAAGTCTGAAATCGTGAGCTACTGACTTGTTTTAATTAGTTGTAAACCATGAGTAAAAAAGTGGTCTTTGGCCACACCTACTTTTTATTTTTATTTTTAAATTTTATTTAGCCATGAATGCAAATCAATATTCAGGAAGCGAGCACATCGGGAAATAACATTGATGAATTTCAAAAAAAGAAGAAAGAGAAAGGGAGAACAAGCGAACATGAAAGGGCAAAGAAAAAGATTAATTATAAACTCAAATATATCTTGCTAGATATAAACTCCAACAGAGTACTTATACAGCATAATTCTAGTCCCACTGAATACCAGATCACATCAGTTTAAATGTTCGCCAAGACCCTGGCCCTCTAGCTTTCGCAAGAGCCATTTCCATTTCATATATTTCACGAAGCAGAGTCCAAAATTCATTGATACTGGGTCCTGTAAAAGGCTGTGAGGAGCCATCACTGTCTAGAATAATGCAGGCACTACTGATTCAGTCAACAGAGGCACACAAGTACTATCAACAGGCCAAAGCAGATAGTAAGAAGATAAAGAAACCCCTGCTGGAGGTTATATCTAAGGTTACTCAGCTGTCCTCAGAGGTTACGGATTTGCAGGACCGGGTCACAGCAGTAGAGGAGGCTAGCACATATTCAGTGAATCTTGGAAATCGCAAAATTCTCAAATTGGGCTTATGCATGCTAAGCTGGAAGATCTCGAGAACAGGCAGCGATGCCAGAATCCAAGGGTCTTTGGTATCCCGGAAGGGAAGGAAGGCAACGCTCCTCGGGCATTTATTGTTAGTCTTTTTAAAAAAAGCCTTTCCCGACCTAGGAGACTGGGACATGGATTCTCAGATCCAACGCGTGCACAGACTGCCCCTGGTCTTAATACAGGATAATCAAGGCTGGTCCAATTTTGCACAGCCAATTCCGGTGTTTCTTGGCAATTTTCTGTTTCGGCAGGCGATATATTTGAAGGCCCGCCCAGCATCACCTGTTAAGGTTGACTCAATGTCCATATTTGTGCATTCTGATCTATGCAAACAAACAATATACAAGCGATGGAAGTTGCACCAACTGATGGATCCTTTTAAGAACCTCTGTCCACAAGTATTTTTGCAAGAACCGGCCCACCTCAAAGTTATGAAGGACGGTGGAACACACTTTTTCTTTAATGAATATGATGCTCAACAAGCTCTCTAAGAGTGGCAGTCTGCTGCCAAGAAGGGACCAAATACTTGATGGCATATGTTCCCCTCCTTTTCTTTCTTTTGAACATCTGGGGGATAGGTTTTTCTGCATTCCGGGTTAATAGAGAAGAATTGTTTGTGAATATTTGCAGAATATGCTTTATAATATCCTTTCGCATAGGTTTTTTGTCAATGATGGGTGATGATGGTTATATAAATGTACTAAGGTAGCTATGGTGGGGTTGGGTGGTGGCTCAGGACTTGCGGGGGTAAGCAGTGGGAGCTTCTTCCTAAGATGCTGCCAGGGTGGGACAGCAGATAAGGGGATGATTCCTTTCCACAGACACGAGGAATGGGTTGGTTGGGTGGGGTGAGATTTGGTGCTGGGTGTTTTGAATCTATCTTACAGAATGACAGGCGGGGGAGGGAGGGGTTTAATTAGCCACAGTTTGGTTAAGGTAACACTTATCGAGCACAGGGGAAAGAGAAATGTGATTAGGGGGAACATGCGGAGTGGGCTTTTCAATATGGCTAAATGTTGTACATAAAATATATGTGCTGGAATGTATTGGGTCTCAATAATGCTGGGAAACACCGTCTAGTAACGGATGAACTTCGGGTATTTAAACCTAATATATTAGGACTCTCCAAAACCCATCTGGCTTTTAAAGATAGGATACACCTAAAACAGCTTGGAAATGATGTACTTGTTAGCACGTTGCAATCAATCTCTATTCAGGGGTGGCTATTGTGTAATCTAAAAATTGCCAGGACACCGTGCTTCGTACATTGGCTGATTCTAAGGGGAGATAGGCAATAGCTCATGCATTGATCTATGGGCGCAAAGTTACGTTTGTGCAGTGTATGGCCCCAATATCAACTGCCCTGAAATGTTCTCTTCTTTGTGTTCTGAGTTATTGGAATGGGATGGCGATCTGATCCTTATGGGAGATTTTAATTGTATTATGGATAGAAAAATAGATACCACTAATACTTTAACTCGGTTCAAGATGGATACGGTTAGGGCTGCTATATCGGAGCTTCTTCACATACATCAATTAGAGGACGTCTGGTGAAGATCAAATCCTACGGTGCCAGGTTATACGTTTTATTCACACCCTCATAAAACATATTCTAGAATAGATATGATTTTCACTAGTAATAGGATTTTAGAGAGGAGACAAAGTGAGGTATGCCCTAAAATCACCTAGGACCATAATCTGGTGATGTTGACTTTGCAGCTTCAACCGGGGGTTAAAAAGTCAAGGAGAGAGTTTTCCTTCCCCAGATATCTTCTTAGTAGTCCAGAATACATGGAATTCATGCAAGGGAATTTATCGAAAATAATCTGGGAACAACATAAACAGCAATGGTTTGGGATTGTATGAAGGTGTTTGTTAGAGGAGCTATGTTGCAGTATATTATAAAAAAGAATAGACAGGGATTATCTTCACTGGAACAAAGACACAAGACGTATCTAGATTTAGAGCAAAAGCATGCAAGGGCTATTGTTCTAAAAGACCTTGGAGAATGAACAGCTGATTTATCATCAGGTGATAGACGCCAAAGCTAAACTTAAAGGATATTTAAGGGATAAAGTAGTAAATAGCTATCATAAGTTTAAAACCAAACAGTATGAGTATGGGGAAAGGGTTGGGCATCTGCTAGCTAATCAAATCGCTGATATGAGGTTAGACCTAGCATCAAATGTATTAAAGGGGTAGACGGATTAGTCTATACTAGATCGGAGGATATAATTGAACAATTTAAGTTATACTATGCCGATTTGTATGACAATTTAACCATCAAATTGCTACAGGTTATATTGAGGAAAGCGCTATGCCTATCTGGAACTGCTCTCTCTCCGAGCCTCTATAAAGGGATGTTGATCAAGGTGAAATTGAGGGAGCAATTATTACTTTGCCTCCCGTAAAGCTGTAGGCGGTGATACAATTCCACTGGAGTTCTATAAGATTTTTAAAAATAGACTTTTAGCGGTTTTTCTAGCACTATGTAATGAGATCATGAAGGGGGGGATGTTCCGCCCTCCTAGAATATTACTAATATCATAGTATTTTTAGAAATTGGGAAGCCAGCAGAGGAGCTGAGCTCATATCGGCAGATATCACTGACACCAAAATCTTTTTAAAAATTCTTGCATCTCGTATTGCTCCGGTTATCCACGTTTTCATGTCAGAGCATCAGCATCAGCATGGCTTTGTTCCAGGCAGAGACACAGCAGCCCACATTAATACAGCTATCTCTGTGTTTGACATTTCTGGACGGTTAGAAGAGCGTGTTGGGATGCTTATGCTAGTTGCCGAGAAGACCATCGACCGGGTAGTCTGGGGATCATTATGGCTAACAATGACAATGCTTGGCCTCAGTCGGAGGTTTATCTCAGCAACCCAGAAACTGTATAGCAATTCGACAGCTTCAGTTAAAGCTAATGGTCTTTCCTCATCTTCTTTTGTAGTTCAAAGGGGCACGTGACAGGGGTGTCCTTTATCCCCGTTGTTGTTCGCTCTTTACATTGAGCCCTTTTTACAACATTTGTTATGTAATGCAAGGATCCCAGCAGTATTTCTCAATGGCATAGAGCTCAAACTGAGTGCTTATGCAGACGATATAGTAGTCTTTTCCAGTAGACCTTAAGACTCGATAGTTGAAATTACCTCAGAAGCCCAGCGTTTCGGGTCGTTTTCAGGCTATAAATTAAACTTTAATAGAACAAAAACAATATTGAACTATGAATCAAATGCGGCCCCAGCGGCTTTGGGGATTACACAAACAGCAACATATTTAGGGGGTTGCATTTGTAGTCACGTAGACGAGGTGATCGTGCTCATTTATGAACCATTGTTAAAGAGGGTTGTTTCAAATATGCATAGTTGGCATAGGCTTCCCATTAGTATTGTGGGGAGATGTAATATTGTTAAAATTAACTCCATCACGGACATCATCTCCCCGCATGCCATTGCGTCCACCAACTACACCATACTTGGAGACCTCAACTTCCACCTCAACAGCCAACTGGACCCCAGCACCACATCCCTCCTGGACAACTTCCACAACATTGGACTCCGCCAGATCGTGGCCGAACCCACGCACTCAGCAGGACACACCCTTGACCCCCTCTCATCAACAGGAAACTCCATCACCTTCAACCACACCACCGAACTCCCATGGACTGACCATTGAAGCGTCCACTTCACCTTCAGAACACCCACCATCCACAGACACCAGCACCAGCTTCCATGAAAAAACTGGACCAGAATCACCAACGACCAGCTAACCTCATCACTCAGCAACTCCACCCCAACCATCGCGAAAACGACTAACCCAACACCCACGCCAAGAAAGCTAGATGGGTCACCACAAAACTTTGAGAGTCCAGACGCATTTGCCGCCGCCTCGAAACAGCCTGGAGGAACACCAAATACACATAAGCCCACAAAAACTTCAGAGCCGCCACCAACGTCCACCACCAACTCATCAGAAAAAGAGGAAAAAAGCGATTGAAGACAGAATCTCCACTCATGCACACAACAGCAAAGAACTCTTAAAAATCATCAAGGAGTTCGCTCAACCCAACAGCGAGTCCACCGACATCCTTCCCTCACAAGACCTCTGCGACAAACTCAGCACCTTTTTCCACCACAAAATCAAGAGCATTTACAACAACTTTGATGAAGACAACCAATACACTGAACCCTAACCAACCACCCGACACCCTGAAGCCAGCGATCGACAACTGGACAGCCCTTACCACCAAAGACCACTGAAGATGATAAAGTCAATCCACTCCAGGGCCCCCACGGACCCCTGCCCCACCACATTTTCAACAGAGCGCCAACACCATCGCGCCCATGCTCTGCCACACCATCAACCGCTCCCTGGCAACCACCTTGTTCCGTGACGACTGGAAACACGCTGAGATCAACACCCTCCTGAATAAAAACCCTCGGCGAACCCCACCGACCTCAAAAACTACAGACTCATCTCCCTGCTCCCGTTCCCAGCGAAAGTCATCATGAAAGCCATCAACAGCCAACTTGCCACATTCATCAAAGGGCAAACAATCCTCGACTCCTCCCAATTCGGCTTCAGAAAAAACCACAGTACGGAAACCGCCCTCCTCGCCGCAGCAGACACCATCCATACCTTTCTGGACAAAGGAGAAACAGCTGCCCTCATCCCCCTCGACCTCTCAGCAGCGTTCAACTCAGCCTTTCAACGCGCCCTAATATGCAGACTTCACGATGCAGGGATCCAAGACAAGGCCCTCGACTGGATCCGCTCCTTCCTCTCCGGCAGAACGCAGCGGGTCAGGCTCCCCCTTTCCTCTCAGACCCACCTACCACCTGCAGAGTCCCCCAGTGGTCCTCCTTCAGCCCTACGCTCTTCAACATCTAAATGGCTCTGCTCGCCCCCATCGTCAGAACCTATAGACTCAACATTGTGTCATATTCAGATGACACCCAACTCATTCTCTCCCTATCCCATGAACCCAACACCACCAGACACAACTTTCGAGAAGGCATGGAAGCCATCGCCAAATGGATGAAAAACAGCTGCCTGCAACTAGACACCAACAAAACGAAAGTACTCATCATGGGCCCAAACCCCGACGCCTAGAAAGACACCTGGTGTTCCCCCACCCTCGGAAGCCCGCCCACCCCCAATGGACCACGAATGTAACCTGGGAATCATCCTGGACTCAGAGCTCAAAATGGACCGCCAGATCAACTCTGTCTGGTCCTCCTGCTTCCAAACACTCCGCCTCCTACGTAAGTCCTTCAAATGGATCCCCCTCGAACACAGAAAGACCGTCACTCACGCCCTGGTCACCAGCAGGCTCAACTACGGCGACGCATTCTATGACGGAATAAACAAAAACCTCACCCACAAGCTATAGAACATCCAAAACGCCACAGCAAAACTGGTCTTCAACCTGCCAAGACACTGCCACACTCCCCTGGCTCCCCATCGAAGCTAGAGTCACCTTCAAGATGCTAACCCACACTCACAAGGCCCTCGATGACACCAGACCAGCATACCTGAACAGCCGACTCAAATTCCACGCACCCCAAAGGACCCTACAATCAGCACAGCTCTCCTACACAGTGGTCCCCTGCACCAGAAAGACCAGATCGGGAGGCCACTCCTTCTGCTTCTGCGTGGCCAGAGCCTTACGCTTCACCTCAGACAGATAACATCGCTCCCCATCTTCACAAGATTCCTCAAAACATGGCTCTTCGACAGACCCCCTCCTTGATGGACTGGAACCTGCAACCCCCCCACCCCACAGCGCCTTGAGACCCTTACGGGTGAGTAGTTGTGCTTAACAAACACCTGATTGTTTGATTGAGGGTCCCCCTGGCATTTTTAAATGCTTGGAGGGTGCTATAGGTAGCTTTATCTGGAGTTATCGACGTGCTAGGAGAGCCTTACGTTTTATTAAACTATATGATACTCAAGCCAGGTTTATACTTCCAGATTTTAAATTATATTTTTGGGCTGCGTTTTTTGGTCGAATGCAAAGTTTGCTCAAGGGACCTGATAGTAGCAGTATCTGGCTTTCCTATCAAATGGCCTGTGGCCCTGATGCGGGGTTTCTGTTATACAAAACCACTGATCCCAACTATTTCAAGAGGGTGCGATTTAAGATTGTGTAAGATATTGTTAAGATATGGCAAGATATCTCTAAGGCTTATTCTTTTTCATATTTGCATGTATACACTACGTTATGGGGGAACCCTGCATTACCTGAAGTATTTCACAACTCTGTTGGAACTAGGTGGCAAAGCAGGGGCATAGTACAACTTGGCCAGTTGTATGATGGACAAGGGTTCTGGTCGTTTTCTGCCTTGCAGGAAGAGTATGAACTGCCACAGACTACGTTTTTTAAGTATTTATGAACAAGGGGCTTGGGTTTATTACAGAAACCAAGTCCCTCTGAGATACTTTCTGTACTCCTTCAGACTTTTGACTGAGGGTTAATCAGTAAAGCCTATAAGAAACTTTTAGCTACTGCCAGTGATAATGGTATACAACTTGCAGCAGAGTTAAGTCGGGTTTTTCAAATCAATATAACTAGTAATGAAATACAGGAATCCATGGCAACTATAGATACAGCAGTAGCTTCAGTCAACCTGAAGCTACAGCAGCACTGTGAATTTTTATGCAGTACTATACTCCCAAGCTAATTTCTAAATGGGTTTTGAATCAATTATCTTCACCTAAAGCATATTGTCCAAAGTGTCAAATGTATGCTGCTAACTTATGACATATGTTCATTATGTGTACAGGGCTGAGTGTATTTTGGCTTAAAGTTAATCATGCTCTTTCAATTTTGGCTGGACACAGCATTCAGATAACAGAGAAGGAAATTGTGTTGGGGGTAATACAGGATAGAGGTTGTCTTTCGGGTTCATTTGTATCAATTTTAATCATATGTGCTCGTTTGTGCATTGCTCGTGTTTGGGCCACACCTAATTTCTTATGGCTTTTACAGAAATCAAATATAATTATTACATAGTTCTTTGCGTCACCATTTGGGTATGAGTAGGACTATTTCTGCCTCTTCTCAGTTAAACCTTGCTCTAAGTAAAAGTGTGCAGAGCGTTGGTTGTATTGGTGGAAACAGGCTAAATAAACATCTGCTGACTTTTAGTCTTGAAAACTGTGTCATAAGGTAACATCATCACAAGACTCTTGAGGAGTGATAAGCACTGTTAAAAAATATCATTTAAATAAATAAAATTTAAGTAAATAAAAATAATAAACAAATTTTGCATGTTAAGAGATGATAAAAGCCTCAAAATATAAAGCTTTACAATAAAAAAAAGTTTTCATGAAAGAAATATACCTCTTGAATCGCATTGTAAGGACACATTTTCCCAATATTATTTGGTTTTGCAACTGCAGCAATTTATATTTTGCAGATCTATTGTATTGAATTGTAACAACTTACTGAGGTTCATAAAAATTTCAAAGCTTCCAAGAACCTTTGGAAGGCTGTGGAAAGAAGTTTCACAACTTTTCTCACCCCTTGTTTGAATGCCAGAATGCTTTCTCTACTTTTCAGTCTGGCGCAAATTCCACTTGCTCATCCAATGCCATGCCGTATTGTAGTCAAATATGTATTGCCTCAAGCATAAATATTGTTTGAGTGTTTGATGCTGAGGCAGGAAAGAAGTTAGTTTTAAATAATGTGCAAATGACAAAAAGTTTTGTAAAGGAATTTTATTTTGTCTATCACTAATTGATCTAGATCAATTTAAATGAAATGTTCATCTACATCTATCACACCACTACTTACGACACAGCACACTTTTGTACAGAAGATTACTGTTCACTGACAATACCAGTTTGTCTTTCTCTTTTTCAAGACTTTTATTTTTAATTTCCAACTATAGAAACAAAGCTAAAGTAAAGTCATTAACTGCAAGAACTTAAAGATTTTGACCCGAGTTTTCTCTGGAATTCAAAACTAGCATTTCTGATACCCAATTTTAAATTACCTAGATACTGTATTATGTTGGATTTTATTTTTAGACCATCTTTATTTCTATGAAAAACTGTTTATTAACACTTTTAAGAAGATACCAATAAATGTAACATTTATTCCAAATTATGTCCATTTTAGATACCACATTAGAAATGGTCTTACCATGCTGACCAAGTTATGTTACACTATTTAACTAAAATAAAATCATAATTATTTGATATAGTTAGCACCCTTTGAAATAGAATGCATTTAGTTTTCCAATAAAACCAATGATAACATAAAGAGTACCATTAATTCCTTTATAGCTGTTAATAAAAGAAACAAAAAAAAGAAATTCATTTTTTGGTATTTTTGAACTGAAAGATTTGGCACCCCATGGATCACCAATTTCCATCCCAGGCCTCATGGGTTTTAATGTTCCTCTTGACTTTTGAACACTACAGCTTGACCTGATCTTTTGCTGGTGAATAGAATTGTGATGCGTTAAATAAACAATAGCATATACAGTCCGGTCTTAGATACATTGGGACATTTAAAAAGCCATCTTTGTTAAAGAAAAATTAAAGGATTTTAAGTGTTTCCAATAACTAAGAATGGCTTAAGTATCAATGATGGAAAAAACTTATATTTTTTTTCCTTAGGTTAGTAGTATAGGTTAGTAGTATAATCTGTCCTGGGCTAAACTGCATCTTAATATTTGTTAGTCGTGCTTGCACTTATGTTCAGTGAGAAAGATTAGTAGTCAGAAAATATGAAGAAAAAAAACTCATCCTATAAAAAAATGGGAGTTTCCATTTAAAGATGGGAGCTGGTCTTTCCAGTCATGGTACCATGGTCAATGTAAAGAAAACATGTTCAGTAAACACAATGTGGCAGCCCAGACTGAAGGCCTCTTATCTTTGCAATGCTATGACTAAAGGTTGACAATTATCCCTGCTTTTCTAAGGAACGATATTTTGTGCCCTCGAGAAACAAGAAATGACATCACCCATAAAAGGAAAAGTGTTTTGTTAATATATTGCCTTGAATATTTTACAATATTGATAGAATCCTAGTCTATTCTTACACAGGAAATGACATTCTTATCTTCTGACAGTGCAAGTGGGCATTTGATATTCATTCAATGTAAATGGTAATAAATGGATGATAGGGGGCATATGTTTTACTACTGAATCTGTGATGCTCTTGTGGCATGAGCGACAACATGTGAGCATGTGAACATCTTCAGAAAACATTGTGTGTAGTAAAAAAAAAGACCCATCAGAACATCCAGCCTCTAAAGCATTACAAACTTACTCCTTGCTTGTTTGGTGGACATAAATTGCAGCAATAACCAACGAGAAAGCAGCTTTCATAATGCTTGATGACATCATGATTAGGCCTGGACAATTTTTAAGCAACTGTTTTGTCTCATAGATCCAAATTATTGGGTTTTGTGTATTTTCTATTAAAAAACATTCTGATATTTGCCTTCTGATCATCACACATCCTGTTCCTCTTTCACAACTCATTTCTCCACACTCTCCTGAATTCATACTCTGCCGACATCTTAAATACACTCATTCACTGGATTATTTTCGTTCCAAACAGAAGCTCCTATTCCAGAAAAACTGTTGCCTTTGCATCCAATTCCAGTCCTCCTTCTGACAAATATGTACAAATGTTACGCAATACCAATTTTATAGCATTTGTGACGATATTCAGCGGGACAACTCTGATCCTGGAAGACTTTATCGACCCTCCATTTTGACATAATTCCAAAACTATATCTCAACTCACTACAATTCCTATCCATCTTCGAGCACAACTTGTGAAAGGTCCTTCAAAACCAAAACCTACATTTACGCCTCTGTTTGTGACTTTTCCCTGTCAAGCTGCTTAACTAGTTTCCCACATCTTTCCATTCAAACACCCTCTCCATGAGTACTCACCTGCCTCAAAACACGGATTTTGCCAATCACCAAGATGTGCACTATCAAAGTCCTGCTCTTGTAATATTTCATGCTAATAAAAACAACCTGCTAAGTTAAAAGGAGATCTAGCATAAGTATCTAATTTCACCCTTGTAGAATGGAACTAAAACAACCACAGTCAACATTCTACCAGAAATATCAGCCTACAAAAATAGGGTAGCTAAATTATTGACTGCCACCAAATTGGGAGGGCTAGTACCAATTGGTAGGTATAGATACTCTATGCTTATCTCTACATATGAACATTTACAATAAATTGATAGGTAGGAAGAACTAGACAGGCAGACAGACAGACTGACAAGATAGACAGACAGACAGACAGACAGACAGACAGACAGACAGACAGACAGATAGATAGATAGATAGATAGATAGATAGATAGATAGATAGATAGATAGATAGATAGATAGATAGATAGATAGATAGATAGATAGATAGATAGATAGATAGATAGATAGATAGATAGATAGATAGATAGATGTAAAATTAAGAATACTAAATCTATACTTACCTATTTATGCTTTTCTTCAAGATATTGGGGCAGTGAGTATTCGGGCAACAATATTTTTGATCAACTATATTGTTCTATCCGATATTCTGGCATACAAGTCAGACACCATTACTGGCAGCACAGTGATCGGCTACCATGCCTAAAACGTGCAACATCCCACGTCCCTTTAGCCATCTTCAACGCTCTTTACCCTTCACACACCTGCTTTTTTATATCGCCGGGTCATCATTATACAAAGAGAAAAAAAACGTACTTTCCCCAGCCCCTCTGGCCCTTGAGAGTTCAGATGTTCAGATTGTTTGCCTTTTCCTACTGGCCAATACGTTACCTTATTTTGAGGGTGAATAAAAAACAGAGGACAGGTTACCTGCTGTAAGTCTTCTAAATCACTTTACATCTTTTTGACATGAGCCTCTGTTCTCAGCAGCAGGGCAGTCCAGGGGTGTGAATGACAGAAAGGGACAGACCTGGCCAGTGAGGCCCTGTAATGCACTTACCAGAACAAATGAAAAGGAAAATTAAAGTGACTGGAACGCTCCATGTCTCATTATCTTAAAGGTGGCTCTCTGCAGAACCGACATAGCCCCGAGGCTCCTTAAAGGTCAGCTGCCAGTGTCTGGCTGCGCGTTCCTTTGTTCAATCAGTCATGGTAAGTGCTCAGCGCTTTATTCCAGCAGTCAAAATGCAGCTGATTTACCTGAAGCATAATAAGTGAGGTGACTGCTCTGAGTGTCAAGCTCCTGGACTCGTTGAATGCTCGGATCTGACCTCCTTTCATAAACCGCTGGCCTTCCAGAACAGCCATATTCATAGTTAAAGGAAACGTATAACAAATCTTGCGCTACAGAGGGCACACTCCACCTTGAAAAAACACACACACCACCACTAAAACACACTCCACCTTATAAAAACACACACCACCACTAAAACACACTCCTCCTTAAAAAAAACACACGCCACCACTAAAACACATTCCTCCTTAAAAAAAACACACGCCACCTCTAAAACACACTCCACCTTTAAAAAAACACACACCACCTCTAAAACACACTCCTCCTTAATAAAAGCACACACCACCTATAAAACACACTCCACCTTAAAAAAAGCACACGCTACCTCTAAAACACACGGCACCTTAAAAAAACACACGCCACCTCCAAAACACAATCCGCCTTAAAAAAAAAGCACACACCACCTATAAAGCACACTCCACCTTCAAAAAACACACACACCACCTCTAAAACACACTCCTCGCCAAAAAAACGCATGCCACCTCTAAAACACACTCCACCTTAAAAAACACACACACACCACCAATAAAACACACACTTTTCATTACAGTGCATCCACTGCTACAGGGAACGAGGGCCCAATCAGGCAAAAACATCAGATCATATCTGCCCCAACAAGCCTACAGCTCTTCTCACAGATCAAAACTCTGTGGCCCGATTATGAATCCACCTTGCAGACCACACATCCTCCTTACAGACAACACCTCCACTCTTCAGACCAAACCTCTTACACAAAGTTGCCTAGATACGACACATTCTCCAACAAGACCAACCAGGAAGTGCCTCCTCCATATAGACCAATCATTCTTCTTCATAATATGATGCCACAACACACTTACCCACTCGGCGCGGGTGATACATCCACTAGGTATAGGAATCTCATCCTCAGCTGTAGAGATTCGCCCCAAATCACACCCTCATTGTAAAAACGTAACGCATCCCCATCCTGAACGTCATAGCCACAAAATCTGGATGTTGTGGTTAGCAGCACCACACAAAGGAGTTGAAACTCGTTGTGGATCATTTATCTAATGAATTTGTAGAGAGGTTCACCGCCACATGAGATTTCTTATCACTCACTGAACAACATCAGTCCTAAAGGGAACAGTGCTGGACTTTTCAGAACTCCTCAGTGGAGGTACAGAGAAGAAGAAAGCGCTATCAGTTTCAAACTGCGCAGCGAGCAAGAGCTGGGCATTCAATGGAGTGCTTTGTTCACTACTGAAATTCTCTTACCTGTTGCTTTCTGTCCCCACGGGGTTGCAGTGTTGGTTTTGGAGCTCAAACAAAATATGAGAGCACCAGCTTCCCCCTTAGCCTGAAGGCCATCACCTTCTGATAGTGATGCAACTCTGAGATCTGTCCTATTGCTGGAACATCGAGTTTTAAATATTGATCCGCATAATTTTGTAGCCAAAATATATATACTTTTTTAAAGATCTCTTTATTTCGAGTACAACAGGTAATGTAACTACAATAAGAAGCATCACATTTTGCAGCACAATGCCATGTTCCATCTTATGTAGTATTACATCCATCGTAGATGTCCCTAGTCTCCCCAACCACACCACAAACACTCATAATGCTGCAGTTGAATCAAGAGGGTCCTGGTTTCGAAGCCCATGTCTAGCTCTCCCGGCTGGGGCACATATCTCACCCCAATGGCTATTCCATTTTCACCTGTAGCCAGAATATTGACAAAAATATCATGAAGATAAGTACTTTTTGGTAAGTATATGTTTATAATACTTAAGTCCACACACATGCACCTTGACAATTTGGTAAAAGTACATATAATTTTAATTCCGTAGTCCAAGAAACAGGTCTTTGCACTAGTCAGTGCTGGAAGAGGCTGCGACTCTTGTCTCCAGGTTTCTCAGTTTTTCGGACAAAAAAAGGAACCTCTTGTTTTTGTTCCTAAAACTGGCCTCTCAGATTTCCAATTGGTTGGATGCAGAAAAGGCAGGGACCCGCAGCTCTAGTGGAATGTAGTTTATCACTAGGGGTCCTTTACGCATTAAAAGTTTTGCAATGTTTGCGATGTTCACAGTTCCAGCTCACAATTCTCGCAGCTTTCTGTTTAGATTTCCCTTCATCCACGCAAATCCTTTCTGTGCATTGTGAGAGAATGTTGTCTCCATCCCAAAATAATTTCCAGTCTAATCAAACTCAGACAAGTTTTTTTCCTTCACAGCAAGTTTACTTTTACAGAGTTTGTCTATGCACGATACAAACGTATGCAGAATCTTTCTCTGCAAGTGTACATATAATTAACCCCAAAATCTTGATTTTCAGACAAATTTGGGGAAAAGCAGAAAACGCTGCTGAAGTTGCCAAGTTTCCATCGAACATGGAAAAATGGCACATTTCCAGAACCTTATCCACGAGGCGCTCTCTCCAATCACTGACGCCTCTATCTTATTTCCATTCAGTTTGAGCAAGTTGAATTCTATTCCATCCACGGACACTGAGCATCCATAGGCGTGGCCTGAGGCTGAGGACTTTTGCTCAATTTAGCGAGGGGGTGCAGGTGCACATTTTAAATGGGTGCTCAGTGAGGAACCTTGAGGCTCTCCACAGTGGCACAGTCTTGATGTGGGGATAAACTGCAAGATCTTTCAGTGGTGTTAACAACTTCAATGTTATTACCTTCTCCCAATGTTTTATATTTTGTCTGAGTGGTCCATTTGTAGTCCAATGGTGCACAGTTGTCTTTCTAAATACATATAACGTGATATCAAGGAGTGTTTGGCGACATTTCCTTTGGGTGCCCAAAAAGAGTACCACTCCCCGGGCCTTCCATAGACAAACTTTAATGTAAGTGGCTCTTTTTTTCTCCCCATTTCTTTTTTATTACTTTGATGAAGATGTACTCTGATGTCTGTATTGGAGACCCTTCTGTCGCCTTGTGTCAGCTGTGTCAACCAGGGAGTACAGCTGTCTGTGGACTGTCTTCAGGGGGAATGCTGTGGAAGGCGCGCAGTTATTGCTCAGGCCGCAGAGCCCCCTGGCCAGCTGCTTCTTTGGATTCTGTGAATATCTGCATATGTGTGTGAGAGAGGGGGGAGAGCGCGAGAGCAGAAGGGATGAGCCGGGAGAAAGGAAGTGAGGTGCAGAAGAAAACAGGGAGCAAGGGTGTAAAGAAAGGAAAGAATGGAGGAAGAAAGAGAGAGGGAGGGAGACAGGGCGCTCAGAAAGGAGTTTGAAAAATAAAGCATTAGAGAATGTTTGAGGGGCAAACGTGAAAGAAAACACGAGAGAGAAACCTAGAGAAAATAGAGACTGTGGGATACAAAGTCAGAGATGAATGTTTGAAAAATATACACTTTTAAAGAGGTGAAAGGACGTGTGTGAGAAGGGATTAAGAGCAAAATAAGGAAAATGGAAATGAGTTAGATAAAAAAGAGAAATATAATTATTAATACTGAGTGAAAGGTTGTAACAGAAAGAAAAGAAATATGACATGAATAGCCACTGAGGAAAGTGTCTAAGGCTGGAGAGAAAGGACATGAGGGACTTGGAGAAACCTCGATTGAGACAGAAAGCTGGTTACATGGAGGTGAGGGGAGAATGAGAACAATAATTAAATGAACAAGAAAGAAAAAACAAATGAGCTAGAGGGGCGAGGGAGTGAGAAAGGGAAGAGGGAGAGAGGGGCAGAGAGAGGAGATAGTGTGTGTGTGTCTGTGTGTGTGAGAGAGAGCATGCATGTGTGGAAATAACGGGAAGATAATGTGGTGGGGAACGAAGGGCAATACAAGAGAGGAGTGCCAGGCATGTACTAAGATGCTTTTTGCTGTGGTAGGCTCCACCTAGATGTGTCAATGGTGAGACTGCACCTGCTCCATACTGACCAGGAAAGCGGGTTCTAGGTCAGTTGGGCGGTCAAAGCCTCCTTGACTCTACTGGGTACTTTAATCAAGTAGTCAAGAACTATCACATGTAATAAGAGTCATTACTTAGAAAGCACTTTAATAAAGACCAAAAATATATATCCCTGTAAATACTAAGATGCCTGAAGGTAGTCTTAAGTTTCTAATAATAAACACTGAGTCAGTGTTCTGGTCGATTTAGACCAGTGCAGATGCTGATCTGCTGAGCACTGTGCAGTGAGCCAGAAAGAGTCAATATTAGTCTGTGGCATGTGACTGCTATGAGTCCCTCTAGAGCTTTTCAGATTGCTCAAAGTCTTTAAAAATTATGTCCAGGTAGGTGCCCCTGGGGGACTCAGAGAACTGGGGTTGCAAGTGAAGCTGTCTTGAGAAGGACCAGGCTGTCCTGGAATTCTTCCAGTGCCATGGTATAACATTTGTCTCCTTGTTTTCTGTATTATGGGATTATGTGATATAATGCATGCTGACTGGTACTCCTGTGGATGATGCAACATCTGTGATCAGGGCCTAATGGCAAACCACAATCTGTGCTTGATTTAATCTGTGTTCATGTTGTTTTTACATAGTGGAGTTCGCCACTGTGTACTTATAGTTAGGCCAGAGTTTCCATAGGAAGAGTGTTTCCTGTTTTTCTATCTACATAATACAACTCAAACAAAAACTTCATCCACCTCAGTTGCTTCCTGGAAAGTTTAGGAGTGATCTGTAAAATGGGGGCTAAGGAAAAGCAGGGGCAGTCAAAGAATGTTGATTTCCCATGCTAATTCACATAGAAAAAGATTATGTTGCAGATCCAAAAAAACACAGCTACACAGAATTACACCCAACTCAGTAACATGTTAAAACTTTACTCAGAAAATGTGCTTTTTGTAATTAGATGTAAATACATTCAGCCATTTTTGAGAAACTTACATCAAGAAGTGCTTGGGGTGGGCTTGAAGAGGTTAAAAAAACAAATACTGCAGTCCAGCCCTCTTTAAAGGGGACTAGTCAATGCTGATTGACTGGCCACAACATGAGCAATATGTTGTGACAACAACTACAGGACTCATGAATAGAAAAACATGTAATAGTAATAATAACTTAGATGTTCATATATGGCTTTCAATAAGGACGGGAAGAGTCCTCCATCATGCGCTCCTACCATTTCCATAAAACGGAGGATAAAACACTGAGATATTTTTGCAGGGAGTGGGAGGGAATTGAAAAGAAGTAAGAAAATGATGGCTGCTGAAAGAGTGGTAACTTTGGAAAGTATTCTTGGCTTCTTTAGTAACAATCCTTACTTTCCCCCCAAATTACACAACCTGAGCTCAGGAACAACATTCATCAAGCCCATTCTACCCAAAGCCCCTCTGCTGAGATTTCTGACAAGGATCTGAATCAATGCCAATGACAACAGTGATGTATTGAAATGAATTTAATTTCAACCAATGACTGTGATAAGATTAACAAGCCCATCTCACAGAGAACCCAATACCATTTTCAGATGGCTTTGATTTTTCCACCTTTAGCAGCAAGATCCACCTTTGAACGAGTAACCCAGATATGAAAGGCTCTGTTACTATTAGAAACAGCCTTTGCCTCTCATCAGACCTTTCTAAGCAATCCTGTGTAATGGATGTTCTGTCTTTTCTCTGTTTTTTAAATCCAGAGCTGTATAAACCATTAACTAGTCGCAAAATATTGTTCACACAGTATTTTTGCCATCAATAAAGAATTTTAAGAACCAACCTATATACTAATAGGTTGCGTCTTAAAAGCATAGTGTGTGTTAATAAGGAAGGTCTCTTATTCTGACCCCCTGCGAATGGAGGCGATTAAAAGAATAGTGGCCCGCTCGGGTCAGCAGACAGTCTGTGGGGGCTTTTTATTAAAGCATAACCTTTTTAGATGCAGCCCACTTTCCTTAAAGGAAATTAATGAAATTGTACTGTGCTTTAAAAGAAAAGAGGGGGCAGAGCTTATGTGCCGCCTCATTGCCAAACATTTTTTTGTACATTCACGTTTCTTTATACCACGCACATTTTCTCTATGCAGCCTTTCCTCACATTCTAGATGTAGATGAATGGGGGGCGTGCAATTCCCATAATTTACTTCCGAGTAACTATGCGACATTTTGGCAGAATCAATGATTGGAGCGAGGACGACCTAAACCAAAACACAGTGAACAAAAGCAGTGTTTGTTCTGTTGGTCTCATGTGTTTGCTGTACATTTTTACCATGAATGTTGTGACTCTGGTGGTACATTTTTACCTTGAATGGTGTGCAACTACGTGAAGTCACATAATGGCAACTTTTCTGGATTTTTCTTGCATAACAACCGTAACGCGAAACTATGCAAATTATGTTATCTGAATCTAAATTTCGGCCACACCTGAACTTGAACTGTGAATTAGTTCGTTTTCCCCGGATAGTTTGATGATGATTTAAGAGTTAGTTCTGAAAATCAGACCTAGTTTCGGCAGGACTTAATTTTATAACTTCGAAATCCAATTATTGTGGGGTGAGCTACTTTGGTACTCTATTTTATTTACAAACAGTACCCTTGTGTTTTAATGGAAAAAGTAATTCTATTATTGCATAGGTAACTGACTTGGTCTAAAGAGACACAGCATTTTCTAATCAGTATATAGTCATTACATACTAAGACATATGCAGAGGAATAGCAAAGATGAAAGGTTGGTGGGCTCTGCGCAGGTTGAGATGGGAAGGACCAAACTGTAAGCTTGGATGAAAGATATGGACCAATAGGCAATAGCAGAAGATGGACAAATAAGAAAAACCTCAAGAACGCATGACATACCCACAGAAGATTAGCAGGCTAGGCAGCAATATTACATGGACTATCTCACTTGCTGAATAGCTGACCGCCTTGAAAACATGAAATGGTTATAAATCTATATTGACGTGAAGAGGGCGCATTTTGAAGAAATAATGTCACACTGATATGGACAGTTGAGCGATTCATAGATCTTTGGAAAATGTAAAGGGGGAAACCGGAGGCACAACATCGTAAGACAAATGACAGCAAACACACCAAAAAACCAAGTACCAGATTGATAAATGAATTTCTGTTGCAAATTACAAACTCGATGTGGTTGGGTGGTCCACTTCAATAGTTACTGTTCACGATTTCACTAACTGCTACCATGACAGCGACTGTTGTTATGGTATTGCAGAAATAATCTGTGCATTATTGCAAAAATAAAATAAAAAAGTAACGATCAAAGTAAATATTGGAGCCCATATAAGGTGTGTGTGGTAGGAGGGTCCATGGGAAATAGTAGGTCGAGCTTGCCTGTCTGTCCTGTTATTAAATTCAGTGCTTCAACAAACCTGTGACATCATGGTCACTCGATTACATCAGAAACAAAAGAACCCAAACATATAGAACATCAGCTGTCTATCAATAAAGAAGCGAGTGCAATGGGAGAGAGAAGCAAGGCTCGACTTAAGATGGCTCTGAAACTTCCTATCACATAAATCCTTCTCTAGCAATATGAGTCTTCAGTATAAAGAGGAGCTGCTGGCTTGTTGTGATGCAGTATGTGGGCTGCAGTATCCATGACTGGTTCTCTGATGGCTCCCTCCCCACCACTCCTGTCTGCTGGAATATGTTATCCATTCCGCGAGCCTGCGCTGACAAGCTACAATCAGCTCTTCATTTGACCTGCCTGTCAATCTTCCATTATCCCTCCTGGCAGATCTTTCAACATGCGTTACTGCGAATCTTCATCACGGGCATCCCCAGATGCATCCTGATTAACCCGCCATCTTGTCTGCAGCTCTCGGTGAATGGCTGTCGGTCCATGAGCCTCCCTTTAAAAAGCCAGTCTGCGGCCTGATGACGAAAAATCACTTTAGACCCTACCAATGATATTCACCATACATGCCCCATTTAAAGGAGCCCCATGTTTACAATGGCACTAGCATAGTATCTGACTCTTCAAGCTTCAAGCTTCAGACTACTTTGTGATTATTTAACCAGCCACAACACAACACATATTAGTCCCCTAAACACAGCCTCCTCCTAGTGCCCAATAAGTCACTGTAAACAACCATAGACTGAGGCCAAAAGGAGCTCCTGTGGTATTTCACAAGGATAATCCATCTATCTAGAAGCCCAATGAAAAAGTCCTCTCACTAAAACAACTTATTAACAGGCCCACCATACAAAGATGTATTTATCATACATATAAAGAATGAATGTGACATGAAGCAGGTTCTAATCCTTTTCACATACTCATGCGACATTGACATGCATACCAGCAGCTACAGGTTCACTGTAAAAGCACACCACATGTCAGGACCTCACGCACCACACCTAACTCTTCCCACACTGGACATACAGTGAACACACTCTACTGCCAAACATATGGGTTCTTCTGGCAATCGTGCTGAACAGTTAAAGGTCAACAATGCAACAGTAATGACATTTATGTGATATACAAATGTTGAATAACACAGCATAACAGAGTGCACCAGCAATGGAAATTAGGAAGTGAATTAGGGGAGAGGTGTGGCGCAGTGGCTGGAGCAGCTCACTCTGGAGGGCAGGGCTCATGGTTCGATGACCGACAGCTCAGCTCAGCACCAAGTGACTCTGGGCAATAGCTCCCCTAATCTCCCTGATGGCCCCATCGCCTTGAGACCCTTAGGGGTGATTAGTTTGCACTTTACAAATACCAGATTTAATGACCGTAGCAGGCCTATTCAGTGGTGGTTGTAACCAGGCTGAGGCTCACACTAGCCTTCCCTGCTGTTTCACTATGGACTCTTTTGGAAAGAATTTGAATCTCAGGCTTGTTGTGCCATGGTCCTGGATACCCTCATGGGTGATTAGCTGTGCTATACAAATCCTGCTTGATTGATTGATTGACAAGCTCACCCACCTCGTTATAGCCTGTGGTTTTTCGACAGCATCTACATACTTTCTCAATTAGTGTCTGTCTGGAATAGTCCCCTTCTAAATCTATATATGCTCCATTAAAACAAGGCCAAATCATTATTGAATTGGAGCAGAGAAAGAGTTAGTGATCACTCATGCAAGTCACTCAGGTGTCACTGAGGAACCATCATTTGATTACTAGCATTCAGTTGATGTGTAACTACCAGGCAAAGTGAAATAAGTGCCTGTATTTTTATTGACAGAGGCTCTCATCAAGAAAACACCCATGTGAAACCTGACATGGGGAATCTGTGGCAGAATAGGGATTCTACCTATGCGGTTATGACACACGTTTTAGATGCACATATTTTGCCAGATAAAACCTGGTGAAATATGTGTAATAAAAATACTGCATCTTGGAATGGGCAAAAACATGAGGTATTGCATTAGCCCCCATACACAGGTCCAGAATTCAGAATGATGATGCAAAACTGCAGGAATCAGTTTTTACTACAGTAGTATTACTGCAACAAATAACAAGAAGCATTACATCAGGCCCATTGCCCCTTTTGTTCTGCTTTGATCAAACAACCTCTTCATGGTGTCTCAAGGGGTTGGCACCTACGGACATTCAAAAACCCTTTGTGTTCACCCACTGAGAAAGTATCCCCTCAAGGCATACCCTTATTGGAACCCCTCCACACACCGGCTTCCTTTCTCATGCATGATTTTGGAAAGAACGGAGCCATCCAGGACACAAATCTCATTGCTTCCAACAAGCATCAGGATGGGTCTCTTACTAACATTTCTTCAACCAATGCGTCTTGGCTAAAAGATTGTTAACTCCCTTTTCATTTCTCTTATCTCTTTACCTTCTTCTCCAATCCCCATTTTTTAGGACTGGGTTGACTGTATTTCTGTCAAACATATATGATTACTATATGCATAAAGTGTGCGTTGGGTCTGCCCTTTCCAGCCACTGGCTCTCTTCTCACAGCCACTTTCAGACAATGGCTTGAAACCTCCTCTTTCATTTCAGGAGAGTATTCATCTTTCAATGTATGCTATTGGCTGTTTGACTGTATCCTTCTGCATCCACTTGAGTCCTTGCATTGAACTGCAGGAGGGACTACTTTACAACTACAGAATTACCTCTCCTCTCATGCTGCTGCACTATTGTATGCCGTGCTCCAATGTCCTAATGCCGCATGCATTAGCATATCAAACGCAGACTATTACTTATTTTCTTTATACTTGTCTTTGACCATGTACAGCCCTCTGCTGCCTTTTAGCTACGTTCACGTTATAGAAATACCATATACATACATACATACAAACATGTAACCATGCATGTTGATGCCTTGAATTTTATTCTGCCTTCTTGAGTATAGTGGGTGTTTGGTCTTTGTTTCATACTGAGGTCTTACAATTATGAAAATGTATTAGGGCCAAATGTATCAAAGGGTTTTACCCATTCTGTGTCTATGGGAAAATGTGTTGGTACATATGGCCCTATCTCCTTGTAAATGCAAAGATTTTTTCTTAAACTATGTTCAGCTATAGAAAGATAGAACCAACACTGAAAAATCCAACAGGTCTACAGTTGGCTGCCAGCTGTTGGGCTTTGTAAATGTCTGTTTTGGTTTGCTACTGTTTTTGTACAACTTTACTATAGGAGGACCTGCTGGGCTCTTGCCTATATGTAAGGGAACTCCTTTGAATGTGGATGTGCACCTTATGAAGGGGCAGGACGCCTTCACTCATGGTGAAGTAAGCCAGTTGTTAAAGTGAACTGACCCATTATCACATGCTGGGTGCTGCTGTAGTCAGCAAAATAAAAATCTGAATAACACAACTACTGACTCATAAATAAAGAATCTTGACTCAAAGTCCCTGTAATTATATTACATACATCTATATAATTTTGGAAAAATCAAAAGGTCTTGGCGAACGCTAGACCTTAAAACTGAGAAACATTTACCGAGGTTGATTTATAAACTAGATGCAAGTCTCATGTCTCTAGCAAATGCCACAACTAAAAAGATTTACAAGAATTAAATGGGACAGGAGAAGTACATTTCATATAGAAAGTGTACTAAGCATAGGTACAGCCACCCTAAACAGTTGCAGCCTTGGTAAAGAGTGATCAGCCTTCTGAGTCCCTTTAAATGGAGGAGAAAATCTCAGACTCAGCCGCTTGAGAGATAAGTGGCAGCTGATCGGATTCAGCCTGATGAGTCACCCTCACTGATGGCTCTAATTTAATTAGCCTCAAAAGTAGGAAATCCTATTAATGTAGGAGTGGCTGACAGAATTGGTTTATAAATTAACCTGCCAACTCGTTACGCGCTGCTGCGTTGGGTTCAAAGTGCAGCGCGCTGGTGGCGTGGTTCAATGGCGGCTCTTCGGCTCCGCTGTCGGGCTGCAAGCTGGCAGCACTGCGGCTCAGCAGTAGGGCTGTGTCTTGTGTTCAGTGCTTCAGTGCTGTAGTGGCTGCTTGATAGGGCTTGTGGCTCTGTGACTCAATAGTAGAGCTGTGTGCTTGTGCTACTATCACCCGTGGGCCTGAGACTCTAAGACTGAGCAGTAGAGCTGCGTTGCAGTGGGTGTGACTCTTTAGTAACACTGTTTGTGGTCATGTAGCTCAATAGTAGACCTGTTTACTTAATGTTCTGTGAGTCATTTGTAGACTTGTGCTTGGAACTCTGTTAATCGTTGACAAAATGGTGTGCTTGAGGATTGATCCCCAGTAGTAGGAATGTCCTCTGTTGTTGCTCTGTAACTTAGTAGAAGAGCTGCATGCTTGTGACACTTGGTAGCAGAGCTGTGTCGTTGTGGCCGTACCATGCAAGAGTAGATCTGTGGGCTTGTGGCTGTGACCCTAAATAGCAAAGCTGTGTACATGTCACTCCCTGTCTCAGTAGTAGAGCTGCATGTTTGATAATCTATGTGGTATTTGTAGAACTGTGTGCTTGAGACTCTGACTCAGTGGTAGTGCTGTGTTCTTTTGACACTATAGCCAGGTAGTAAAATCATATCCTTGTTGCTAATAACAATATGGCTAAATAGTAGAGCTTTGAGCTTGTGGCTTTGTGACCAATTAAAAGAGCTGTTGCTTTGCATCTATGACTGAATAACAGAGCTGTTGCTTTGGGTCTGTGGCTCGATAATATGGCTGTGTACGTGTGGTTTTGTGACCCAGTAGCAACGCTTTGCTTGTGGCTCTGTGACTCAGTGTTCGAGCTGTGTTCTTGTGGCTGTATGAATCAGTAGCAGAGCTGTGTGCTTCTGATTTAATAACAGTGCTGCGCACTTCTGGCTCTTTGACTCAGTGTTAGAACTGTGTTCTTGTGGCTCTGTCACTCAATGTTAGAGCTGTGTTCTTGTGGCTCTGTCACTCAATGTTAGAGCTGTGTTCTTGTGACTCTGTGACTCAATGTTAGAGCTGTGATCTTGTGGCTCTTTGACTCAATGTTAGAGCTGTGTTCTTGTGGCTCTGTGACTCAGTATCAGAGCTGTGTGCTTCTGATTTAATAACAGTGCTGCGCACTTCTGGCTCTTTGTCTCAATGATAGAACTGTGTTCTTGTGGCTCTGTGACTCAATGTTAGAGCTGTGTTCTTGTGACTCTGTGACTCTGTGACTCAATGTTAGAGCTGTATTCTTGTGGCTCTGTGACTCAGTATCAGAGCTGTGTGCTTCTGGTTTAATAACAGTGCTGTTGCGCTTCTGGCTCTGTGACTCAATGTTAGAGCTGTGTTCTTGTGGCTCTGTGACTCAATAATGTAAAATTGATACTTGTATAGCGCATTACTCGCCCACAAGGGTCTCAAGGCGCTTGTACTCAATGTTAGAGCTGTGTTCTTCTGGCTCTTTGACTCAATGTTAGAACTGTGTTCTTGTGGCTCTCTCAATGTTAGAGCTCTGTTCTTGTGACTCTGTGACTCAATGTTAGAGCTGTGTTCTTGTTGCTCTGTGACTCAGGAGCAGAGCTGTGTACTTGTGTCTCTGTGACTCAGTAGCAGAGCTGTGTTTTTGCGGCACTGAGACTCAATAGCAGATCAGTTTGCGTATGGCTCTGTGACACCATAGCAGATCTCTGTGCTTATGGCTCTGTGACTCAGTAGCAGATATGTGTGTTTTTTTTGCTCTGTGACTCAATAGCAGAGCTGTGTACTTGTGTCTCTGTGACTCAATAGCAGATCTGTGTTGTTATGGCTCTGTGAATCAATAGCAGATCTGTGTTGTTATGGCTCTGTGACTCAATGTTAGAGCTGTTTTCTTGTGACTCTGTGACTCAATGTTAGAGTTGTTTTTGTGTGGCTCTGTGACTCAGTAGCAGAGCTGTGTGCTTCTGGTTTAATAACAGTGCTGTGCGCTTGTGGCTCTGTGACTCAATGTTAGAGCTGTGTTCTTGTGGCTCTGTGACTCAATGTTAGAGCTGTGTTCTTGTGGCTCTGAGAATCAATGTTAGAACTGTGTTCTTGTGGCTCTGTGACTCGATGTTAGAGCTGTGTTCTTGTGGCTCTGTGACTCAGTAGCAGAGCTGTGTGCTTCTGGTTTAATAACAGTGCTGTGCGCTTGTGGCTCTGTGACAATGTTAGAGCTGTGCTCTTGTGGCTCCGTGACTCAATGTTAGAGCTGTGTTCTTGTGGCTCTGAGACTCAATGTTAGAGCTGTGATCTTGAGGCTCTGTGACTCAATGTTAGAGTTGTGTTCTTGTGGCTCTTTGACTCAATGTTAGAGCTTTGTTCTTGAGGCTCTGTGGCTCAGTAGCAGCTTATGGTATAATAACAGTGCTGTGCGCTTGTGGCTCTGTGACTCAATGTTAGAGCTGTGTTCTTGTGACTCTGTGACTCAATGTTAGAGCTGTGTTCTTGTGGCTCTTTGACTCAATGTTAGAGCTTTGTTCTTGAGGCTCTGTGACTCAGTAGCAGAGCTGTGTGCTTCTGGTTTAATAACAGTGCTGTGCGCTTGTGGCTCTGTGACTCAATGTTAGAGCTGTGATCTTGTGGCTCTGTGACTCAATGTTAGAGTTGTGTTCTTGTGGCTCTTTGACTCAATGTTAGAGCTTTGTTCTTGAGGCTCTGTGACTCAGTAGCAGAGCTGTGTTTTTGCGGCACTGAGACTCAATAGCAGATCAGTTTGCTTATGGCTCTGTGACACCATAGCAGATCTCTGTGCTTATGGCTCTGTGACTCAGTAGCAGATATGTGTGTTTTTTGGCGCTGTGACTCAATAGCAGAGCTGTGTACTTGTGTCTCTGTGTCTCAATTGCAGATATGTGTGTTTTTGGCCATGTGACTCAATAGCAGAGCTGTATACTTGTGTCTCTGTGACTCAATAGCAGATCTGTGTTGTTATGGCTGTGTGACTCAATAGCAGATCCGTGTTGTTATGGCTGTGTGACTCAATAGCAGATCCGTGTTGTTATGGCTCTGTGACTCAATAGCAGGTCTGTGTACTTGTGTCTCTGTGACTCAATAGCGGATCTGTGTTATGGCTCTGTGACTCAATAGCAGATCTGTGTTGGTATGGCTCTGTGACTCAATAGCAGATCTGTATTGTTATGGCTCTGTGACTCAATAGCAGATCTGTGTTGTTATGGCTGTGTGACTCAATAGCAGATCTGTGTTGTTAAGGCTCTGTGACTCAATAGCAGATCTGTGTACTTGCGTCTCTGTGACTCAATAGCAGATCTGTGTTGTTATGGCTCTGTGACTCAATAGCAGATCTGTGTTGTTATGACTCTGTGACTCAATAGCAGATCTGTGTTGTTATGGCTCTGTGACTCAATAGCAGATCTGTGTTGTTATGACTCTGTGACTCAATATGAGACCTGTGTTGTTATGGCTCTGTGACTCAATAGCAGATCTGTGTTGTTATGGATGTGTGACTCAATAGCAGATCTGTGTTGTTATGGCTCTGTGACTCAATAGCAGATCTGTGTACTTGTGTCTCTGTGACTCAAAAGCAGATCTGTGTTGTTATGGTTCTGTGACTCAATAGCAGATATGTGTACTTGTGTCTCTGTGACTCAATAGCAGATCTGTGTTGTTATGGCTGTGTGACTCAATAGCAGATCTGTGTTGTTATGGCTGTGTGACTCAATAGCAGATATGTGTTGTTATGGCTGTGTGACTCAATAGCAGATCTGTGTACTTGTGTCTCTGTGACTCAATAGCAGATCTGTGTTGTTATGGCTCTGTGACTCAATAGCAGATCTGTGTTGTTATGACTCTGTGACTCAATAGCAGATCTGTGTTGTTATGGCTCTGTGACTCAATAGCAGATCTGTGTTGTTATGACTCTGTGACTCAATAGCAGATCTGTGTGGTTATGGATGTGTGACTCAATAGCAGATCTGTGTTGTTATGGCTCTGTGACTCAATAGCAGATCTGTGTACTTGTGTCTCTGTGACTCAATAGCAGATCTGTGTTGTTATGGCTGTGTGACTCAATAGCAGATCTGTGTTGGTATGGCTCTGTGACTCCATAGCAGATCTGTGTTGTGATGGCTGTGTGACTCAATAGCAGATCTGTGTTGTTATGGCTGTGTGACTCAATAGCAGATCTGTGTACTTGTGTCTCTGTGACTCAATAGCAGATCTGTGTTGTTATGGTTCTGTGACTCAATAGCATATCTGTGTTGTTATGGCTGTGTGACTCAATAGCAGATCTGTGTTGTTATGGCTCTGTGACTCAATAGCAGATCTGTGTACTTGTGGCTCTGTGACTCAATAGCAGATCTGTGTTGTTATGGCTCTGTGACTCGATAGTAGATCTGTGTTGTTATGGCTGTGTGACTCAATAGCAGATCTGTGTTGTTATGGCTCTGTGGCTCAATAGCAGATCTGTGTACTTGTGTCTCTGTGACTCAATAGCAGATCTGTGTTGTTATGGCTCTGTGACTCAATAGCAGATCTGTGTTGTTATGGCTCTTTGACTCAATAGTAGATCTGTGTTGTTATGGCTCTGTGACTCAATAGCAGATCTGTGTTGTTAAGGCTCTGTGACTCAATAGCAGATCTGTGTACTTGCGTCTCTGTGACTCAATAGCAGATCTGTGTTGTTATGGCTCTGTGACTCAATAGCAGATCTGTGTTGTTATGACTCTGTGACTCAATATCAGATCTGTGTTGTTATGGCTCTGTGACTCAATAGCAGATCTGTGTTGTTATGACTCTGTGACTCAATAGGAGACCTGTGTTGTTATGGCTCTGTGACTCAATAGCAGATCTGTGTTGTTATGGATGTGTGACTCAATAGCAGATCTGTGTTGTTATGGCTCTGTGACTCAATAGCAGATCTGTGTACTTGTGTCTCTGTGACTCAAAAGCAGATCTGTGTTGTTATGGTTCTGTGACTCAATAGCAGATATGTGTACTTGTGTCTCTGTGACTCAATAGCAGATCTGTGTTGTTATGGCTGTGTGACTCAATAGCGGATCTGTGTTGTTATGGCTGTGTGACTCAATAGCAGATCTGTGTTGTTATGGCTGTGTGACTCAATAGCAGATCTGTGTACTTGTGTCTCTGTGACTCAATAGCAGATCTGTGTTGTTATGGCTCTGTGACTTAATAGCAGATCTGTGTTGTTATGACTCTGTGACTCAATAGCAGATCTGTGTTGTTATGGCTCTGTGACTCAATATCAGGTCTGTGTTGTTATGACTCTGTGACTCAATAGCAGATCTGTGTGGTTATGGATGTGTGACTCAATAGCAGATCTGTGTTGTTATGGCTCTGTGACTCAATAGCAGATCTGTGTACTTGTGTCTCTGTGACTCAATAGCAGATCTGTGTTGTTATGGCTGTGTGACTCAATAGCAGATCTGTGTTGGTATGGCTCTGTGACTCCATAGCAGATCTGTGTTGTGATGGCTGTGTGACTCAATAGCAGATCTGTGTTGTTATGGCTGTGTGACTCAATAGCAGATCTGTGTACTTGTGTCTCTGTGACTCAATAGCAGATCTGTGTTGTTATGGTTCTGTGACTCAATAGCATATCTGTGTTGTTATGGCTGTGTGACTCAATAGCAGATCTGTGTTGTTATGGCTCTGTGACTCAATAGCAGATCTGTGTACTTGTGGCTCTGTGACTCAATAGCAGATCTGTGTTATGGCTCTGTGACTCGATAGTAGATCTGTGTTGTTATGGCTGTGTGACTCAATAGCAGATCTGTGTTGTTATGGCTCTGTGACTCAATAGCAGATCTGTGTACTTGTGTCTCTGTGACTCAATAGCAGATCTGTGTTGTTATGGCTCTGTGACTCAATAGCAGATCTGTGTTGTTATGGCTCTTTGACTCAATAGTAGATCTGTGTTGTTATGGCTGTGTGACTCAATAGCAGATCTGTGTTGTTATGGCTCTGTGACTCAATAGCAGATCTGTGTACTTGTGTCTCTGTGACTCAATAGCAGATCTGTGTTGTTATGGCTCTGTGACTCAATAGCAGATCTGTGTTGTTATGGCTCTGTGATTCAATAGCAGATCTGTGTACTTGTGTCTCTGTGACTCAATAGCAGATCTGTGTTGTTATGGCTCTGTGACTCAATAGCAGATATGTGTGTTTGTGGCTCTGTGACTCAATAGCAGATCTGTGTACTTGTGTCTCTGTGACTCAATAGCAGATCTGTGTTCTTATGGCTCTGTGACTCAATGGCAGATCTGTGTACTTGTGTCTCTGTGACTCAATAGCAGATCTGTGTTGTTATGGCTCTGTGACTCAATAGCAGATCTGTGTACTTGTGTCTCTGTGCCTCAATAGCAGATATGTGTGTTAGTGGCTCTGTGACTCATAAGCAGATCTGTGTACTTGTGTCTCTGTGACTCAATAGCAGATCTGTGTTGTTATGGCTCTGTGACTCAATAGCAGATCTGTGTACTTATGGCTCTGTGACTCAGTAGCAGATATGTGTGTTTTTTTTTTGCTCTGTGACTCAATAGCAGAGCTGTGTACTTGTGTCTCTGTGTCTCAATAGCAGATATGTGTGTTTTTGGCTATGTAACTCAATAGCAGAGCTGTGTACTTGTGTCTCTGTGACTCAATAGCAGATCTGTGTTGTTATGGCTCTGTGACTCAATAGCAGATCTGTGTTGTTATGGCTCTGTGACTCAATGTTAGAGCTGTGTTCTTGTGGCTCTGTGACTCAGTAGCAGAGCTGTGTGCTTCTGGTTTAATAACAGTGCTGTGTGCTTGTGGTTCTGTGACTCAATGTTAGAGCTGTGTTCTTGTGGCTCTGTGACTCAATGTTGGAGCTGTGTTCTTGTGGCTCTGTGACTCAGTAGCAGAGCTGTGTGCTTCTGGTTTAATAACAGTGCTGTGCGCTTGTGGCTCTGTGACTCAATGTTAGAGCTGTGTTTTTGTGGCTCTGTGACTCAATGTTAGAGCTGTGTTCTTGTGGCTCTGTGACTCAATGTTAGAGTTGTGATCTTGTGGCTCTGTGACTCAATGTTAGAGTTGTGTTCTTGTGGCTCTTTGACTCAATGTTAGAGCTTTGTTCTTGAGGCTCTGTGACTCAGTAGCACAGCTGTGTGCTACTGGTTTAATAACAGTGCTGTGCGCTTGTGGCTCTGTGACTCAATGTTAGAGCTGTGTTCTTGTGGCTCTGTGACTCAATGTTAGAGCTGTGTTCTTGTGGCTCTTTGACTCAATGTCAGAGCTTTGTTCTTGAGGCTCTGTGGCTCAGTAGCAGAGCTGTGTGCTTCTGGTTTAATAACAGTGCTCTGTGCTTGTGGCTCTGTGACTCAATGTTAGAGCTGTGATCTTGTGGCTCTGTGACTCAATGTTAGAGTTGTGTTCTTGTGGCTCTTTGACTCAATGTTAGAGCTTTGTTCTCGAGGCTCTGTGACTCAGTAGCAGAGCTGTGTTTTTGTGGCACTGAGACTCAATAGCAGATCAAGTTTGCTTATGGCTCTGTGACACCATAGCAGATCTCTGTGCTTATGGCTCTGCGACTCAGTAGCAGATATGTGTGTTTTTTGGCTCTGTGACTCAATAGCAGAGCTGTGTACTTGTGTCTCTGTGTCTCAATAGCAGATATGTGTGTTTTTGGCTATGTGACTCAATAGCAGAGCTCTATACTTGTGTCTCTGTGACTCAATAGCAGATCTGTGTTGTTATCGCTCTGTGACTCAATAGCAGATCTGTGTACTTGTGTCTCTGTGACTCAATAGCAGATCTGTGTTGTTATGGCTCTGTGACTCAATAGCAGATCCGTGTTGTTATGACTCTGTGACTCAATAGCAGATCTGTGTTGTTATGGCTGTGTGACTCAATAGCAGATCTGTGTTGTTATGGCTCTGTGACTCAATGTTAGGGCTGTGTTCTTGTGGCTACGTGACTCAGTAGCAGAGCTGTGTGCTTCTGGTTTAATAACAGTGCTGTGCGCTTGCGGCTCTGTGACTCAATGTTAGAGCTGTGTTCTTGTGGCTCTGTGACTCAATGTTATAGCTGTGTTCTTGTGGCTCTGTGAATCAATGTTAGAACTGTGTTCTTGTGGCTCTGTGACTCGTTGTTAGAGCTGTGTTCTTGTGGCTCTGTAACTCAGTAGCAGAGCTGTGTGCTTCTGGTTTAATAACAGTGCTGTGCGCTTGTGGCTCTGTGACTCAATGTTAGAGCTGTGTTCTTGTGGCTCTGTGACTCAATGTTAGAGCTGTGTTCTTGTGGCTCTGTGACTCAATGTTAGAATTGTGATCTTGTGGCTCTGTGACTCAATGTTAGAGTTGTGTTCTTGTGGCTCTTTGACTCAATGTTAGAGCTTTGTTCTTGAGGCTCTGTGACTCAGTAGCACAGCTGTGTGCTACTGGTTTAATAACAGGCTGTGCGCTTGTGGCTCTGTGACTCAATGTTAGAGCTGTGTTCTTGTGGCTCTTTGACTCAATGTTAGAGCTGTGTTCTTGTGGCTCTTTGACTCAATGTCAGAGCTTTGTTCTTGAGGCTCCGTGACTCAGTAGCAGAGCTGTGTGCTTCTGGTTTAATAACAGTGCTGTGCGCTTGTGGCTCTGTGACTCAATGTTAGAGCTGTGATCTTGTGGCTCTGTGAATCAATGTTAGAGTTGTGTTCTTGTGGCTCTTTGACTCAATGTTAGTGCTTTGTTCTTGAGGCTCTGTGGCTCAGTAGCAGAGCTGTGTGCTTCTGGTTTAATAACAGTGCTGTGTGCTTGTGGCTCTGTGACTCAATGTTAGAGCTGTGATCTTGTGGCTCTGTGACTCAATGTTAGAGTTGTGTTCTTGTGGCTCTTTGACTCAATGTTAGAGCTTTGTTCTTGAGGCTCTGTGACTCAGTAGCAGAGCTGTGTGCTTCTGATTTAATAACAGTGCTGTGCGCTTGTGGCTCTGTGACTCAATGTTAGAGTTGTGTTCTTGTGGCTCTTTGACTCAATGTTAGAGCTTTGTTCTTGAGGCTCTGTGACTCAGTAGCAGAGCTGTGTTTTTGCGGCACTGAGACTCAATAGCAGATCAAGTTTGCTTATGGCTCTGTGACACCATAGCAGATCTCTGTTCTTATGGCTCTGTGACTCAGTAGTAGATATGTGTGTTTTTGGCTATGTGACTCAATAGCAGAGCTGTATACTTATGTCTCTGTGACTCAATAGCAGATCTGTGTTGTTATGGCTGTGTGACTCAATAGCAGATCTGTGTTGTTATGGCTGTGTGACTCAATAGCAGATCTGTGTTGTTATGGCTCTGTGACTCAATAGCAGATCTGTGTACTTGTGTCTCTGTGACTCAATAGCAGATCTGTGTTGTTATGGCTCTGTGACTCAATAGCAGATCTGTGTCGTTATGACTCTATGACTCAATAGCAGATCTGTGTTGTTATGGCTGTGTGACTCAATAGCAGATCTGTGTTATTATGGCTGTGTGACTCAATAGCAGATCTGTGTTGTTATGGCTCTGTGACTCAATAGCAGATCTGTGTACTTGTGTCTCTGTGACTCAATAGCAGATCTGTGTTGTTATGGCTCTGTGACTCAATAGCAGATCTGTGTTGTTATGGCTCTGTGATTCAATAGCAGATCTGTGTACTTGTGTCTCTGTGACTCAATAGCAGATCTGTGTTGTTATGGCTCTGTGACTCAATAGCAGATATGTGTGTTTGTGGCTCTGTGACTCAATAGCAGATCTGTGTACTTGTGTCTCTGTGACTCAATAGCAGATCTGTGTTCTTATGGCTCTGTGACTCAATGGCAGATCTGTGTACTTGTGTCTCTGTGACTCAATAGCAGATCTGTGTTGTTATGGCTCTGTGACTCAATAGCAGATCTGTGTGCTTGTGTCTCTGTGACTCAATAGCAGATATGTGTGTTTGTGGCTCTGTGACTCATAAGCAGATCTGTGTACTTGTGTCTCTGTGGCTCAATAGCAGATCTGTGTTCTTATGGCTCTGTGACTCAATGGCAGATCTGTGTACTTGTGTCTCTGTGACTCAATAGCAGATCTGTGTTGTTATGGCTCTGTGACTCAATAGCAGATCTGTGTACTTGTGTCTCTGTGACTCAATAGCAGACATGTGTGTTTGTGGCTCTGTGACTCATAAGCAGATCTGTGTACTTGTGTCTCTGTGACTCAATAGCAGATATGTGTGTTTGTGGCTCTGTGACTCAATAGCAGATCTGTGTACTTGTGTCTCTTTGACTCAATAGCAGATATGTGTGTTTGTGGCTCTGTGACTCATAAGCAGATCTGTGTACTTGTGTCTCTGTGACTCAATAGCAGATCTGTGTACTTGTGTCTCTGTGACTCAATAGCAGATCTGTGTACTTGTGTCTCTGTGACTCAATAGCAGATATGTGTGTTTGTGGCTCTGTGACAATAGCAGATCTGTGTACTTGTGTCTCTGTGACTCAATGGCAGATCTGTGTTCTTATGGCTCTGTGACTCAACAGCAGATCTTATGGTTAGGGTTCTATGACTCAGTAGTAGAGCTTTGCGATTCTTGCTCTGTGAGTCGATAGTAGAATGGTGTGCTGCTCCCTTTATGACTCTGGTAGAGTGAATGCTAGAAACTTGATCATAGAACTTTGTGGTTATAACCCTATAACTCGATCCCTGCTTACCACCCTGTGACTTAGACGAACTGTGCGTGAGGCTCTGCAGCTTCATCGCAGTGTGAGAGCTATGTGTTTGTGACTATGTGAATCAGTAGGAGTGCTGTGTGCCTGAGGCTCTGTGACTCAGTAGAAGAGCCATGTGTTTGTGGCCGAGTGATGCAATCATAGCGGTGTGTGAGTGAGGCGCTAAGACTCTTCAGTAGAGTTGTGTGCCTACAACTCTGTGTCAGAGCAGCATGTGTGTGGATATGTAATGCAGTAATAGAGATGGGTGAGTGAAGCGCTAAGACTCTACAGTAGAGCTTTGTGCCTACAACTCTCTGTCAGAGCAGCATGTGTGTGGATATGTAATGCAGTAATAGAGATGGGTGAGTGAAGCGCTAAGACTCTACAGTAGAGCTTTGTGCCTACAACTCTCTGGCAGAGCTGCATGTGTGTGGATATGTAATGCAGCAATAGAGATGTGTGAGGGAGGCGCTAAAACTCTACAGTAGAGATGCGTGCCTACAACTCTGTGGCAGAGCTGCATGTGTGTGGCCATGTAATGCCATAATAGCGGTAGGTGAGTAAGGCGCTAAGACTGTAGTAGTGGTATGCGCTTGAGGCCCTACACCTCTGTGACAGTGCTGCGTGTTTGTGGCATGTAATTCAGAAGTAGAGCTGAGTGATGAGTGATGGAGGTTCTGTGACTCAGTTGCAGGGCTGTAAGGTTGTGGTCCTGTGATTTAGTGGTTTAGTGAATAGCTGAGAATTGATAACATAACTCTGAGGTTGTAGCCCTGTGACAAGATAACAGAGTAGTGTGCTTGATGGCCTGTGAATCGATAGTCGAGCTGGAGATCTGTGCCCCTGTAACACAAAAGTAGGACTGTGTATTTGTGGTTAGGTGGGTCGCTACTAGAGCTGTGTGCTTGTGACCCTCTGCTTCGGTGTGTGCCTGCGACTGCCTCCGTATTTGAGCTGTGTCATTCAAACTCTGTGACTGGATGGTAGCTCAGTGTGTTGAGACACCGTTTCCTGTGACTCGCTGTAGATTCACTGTTGTGACACTGTGAATTCAATGTCCAGCAGTGAGTTTGTGAAGGTTTGATTCGACTGTAGAACTATATGCTAGCGACCAACTGTGGCGTGTGTACTTGAGCCTCTGTGAATCAAGGGTAGGTTTGTGTGTTTCTGGGACTGTGACTTGGTGACACTGCTGGTTGTGCTTGGTCCTAGGTGACTGAATGGTATGGCCGCTGTAGCATCGTGCTACAAGTACTACACAGACACAGCCTCATTAACTGTATAGAGCTTTATTCTATGCTTACAGCTTCTTCCCTGTCCCTACTCTATCTGCCCTCATCCTGTCCCTGCTCCGCCTCTTCCTTTCCCTGACCACCTAACTCCTCCCACCCAGCTACTAGACTGCTAACATATAACAGCCGCATGCATGTGGCTCATTGAGTTGTTGTATACCTGTGGCTAGTGGTGTTGAAACTCATTGGTAGTGCTGTGTGGTTGTATTGTTGTTACATTTAATGTCTATGGTAGTGCCACGATAATTCACTGATAGAGCAGTGTATGTAAACCAGCATACCTCGCATCCAAACTCACAAAGACAGGCCAAACAAGAAATCTAAGAAGCTCCAACACACTAAACCTCATCCCCCCAAAACACATAAACAAAAAGCCCTCTCCTGTTCCTTCTCAGGCAATGCCCCCAAATCTGGAACTCTCTTCCAGTACATATCAGAACTAACCGTTCCTTCATGAGCTTCAAAAGACAACTGAAAGAATTCTTGCTCATTCAACACCTCAACCATCCAGGAAAAAACATCCAACTCACTGTGGAACTACCAACTCTATCTTGTTTTCAGCCAAGGATTTTACAGTGACTTGACTCTCATCACTTTATGTATATTGTATTATTACTGACTGATAATCACCACGACAATATTGTAAAGCGCTTTGATACCCTCGCGTTTAGCCAGTGCTATAGAAAACTCTTAAATAAAAAATAAATAAATGCGTCTGGTACAGTGACTGGATGGTAGGGCTGTGCGCTAGGTGTGATGTGATTCCCTGGGAGGGCGAAGTGCTGGTGGCAGTGGTGTGATAAAACACTAGTGGAACTGTGTGTTTGTGGTAGGGACACTGTAACTCACTGGTGCAGCTGTGCACTTGTCATTGGGTTGGTGTGACTCACTGGTGTCGCTGTGGGATGGTGGCTCTGTTACCCTAATGTAAAAAGCTTTGCACTTCTGGTGAAGTTTATGTAAAGCTCCTTGCGTCTGGAGGGAGCTGTTACTCTCTGGGAGAATGTTTGTGTTTTTTGGGGCTTGTTGCTCTATGTGTTGTATTACAGGATAAGAGAAGATGTGCCACGTCAACAACTGCCCTAGTCCACTTCCTGTGACGTCACTTCTACCCGTACATGCGCTCAAACTCCATCTTGCTCTCAGTTACGTTTCAGTTAATCGAAGGGGAATTTCAGTGCCCTCGTCCACCCCACAAATTCCCAATACGAGGTTGATAAACTCCAACTAAATTTCCCGGATGAGCCGCCAATGACAGGCCAGCAGTGACCTTTGAACTCCATGGAAGAGATCAAGTGGAAACAAAGCTCTCTCCTCGCGGCAGAAGACACAGTCCCTGCTCTGGGACTCACGGCTAAACGGGGGTCTTTATCGAACGAGCACACGGCCGTGTTATCGGATGCAAGTCGCTGTATCACCAGCCGCAGAGCTTCCCCGGTAATTCCTGTACAAATACCCTCTTCCGGCGCCCGCCTTCCCGCGAGGACGCTCCTCAGCCGATTGAAAACACCGGCGCCTCGTCCTTCGAGCGGTGTTTAATCTACGGATTAGGGCAAAGCCCACCATTTGCCTTAGAAGTGATTACGAGATCTCAGCAGTGGTTTTCCCTTTTTTTCTTCTTCTTTTTTTTACCCTTTATTGTGAATAGGATGCAGCAGAAATGGCGCTGGTTCCGGCAGCGGCGGAGAAGAGACGGGAGTGGAGGGAATCGGACATGGACGGCAATTCATCAAAATGCCAGCGTAACGGAAGTGACATCTCACACCATTTAACCTTTACTTTCACTCATTCAAACGCATTCACTCTTACACACACTCTCTCTTGCATAAGCACACCCGCACCGCAGACACACAGACAACATGCATTTAAACGCATTTTTTTACTTACCTTTGCAGCTAGATAGGATCATATTCCAGCTAATCGTACTCTAGTTTTTTATTACACTAATAGTGAATAATATGACATTATTCACTATTATTGTAACAAGAAAACTGTGTGAAAACATGGAAAGTGGAGCCCCAACCAACGTCCATAAAGACGAGCTGCCCAGTGCTCCTGGCACTGAGTTTTCCACCTCCGAGGTGGCAAAGGCAATGTGCCAGGGGTCGCAGATGCGACCTCCGAGGACACCTAAATGACGTCCATGGAACTGCAGATTCCATCCAGGTAAGTTAAGGAAAAAGACGCGCAGCCCTGAGATATATATTTGGAATATCATCGTATGTCCTTGTACTTTAAAACAGGTGTGTCAGCGTTTTTCCAGGGGAGACAGATCCAAGCCACATTTTTAGGCTACGGATGGGCCATGCAGATAATTCAATATACGTTATTATTATGTAAAATATCACATATAGAAGTCGTGAAAATCTAGCATCGATTAAGTCCACGTGCACAAATGTTCGAAACACCTGGGTCACAGCACGCTGGCAGGTGCTGTAGCTTTGATGATAAACAGAAACATTCAAATCAAAGCGTCACTCTGGCCTTCTGTGTGATCTCACAGAAGTCCCTTCAATAACTTGTGTCTCAAAATCCGGACCTTGACTCGTTGTCTGAAGCCAGCAATCTACACTCGATTAAGCTTCACTTAACATCTGCACCCAAATATTCTTAACTGGAATTACGTGACAATGGAGGAATAAGTTATGCTTCAGTGGTGGCTACTTTATTAGTAAAAAAGCAGTTACATTATGTAGCATAATATGGCACATTCTGTGGCACAAGTATTTCACGATTTGTGTTTTAAAGGACATTAAAACTGTCTCGGCATAAATGCAGCAATCAGCAACTAAAAGGTGACCAGTTAACGTTGTGTGGTGTTTTTTAATCAACTTTGGATGGGTTTGAATTAGATGCATTTTTGCTGTTGAAATCTGTAAATAATTCACAAGATGGCGGATTAAGTGGCAAGTGAACCCATAATAATAATCCACATTTGTAAAGCGCACAATCACCCGTAAGGGTCTCTAGGCGCTGGGGGCCGTCGGGAAGATTAAGTGAGCTATTGCCCAGAGTCACATGGTGCTGGGCTAACCTGCCGCCGGAGCCGGGGATCGAACCCTGATCCCCAGATTCCAGCGTCAGTCGCCCTGGCCGCGGCGCCACACCTCTCCCACAACCCATAACTAGGCAGAAAATGCAACGGCTGCAGAATTGCAGTATTCCAGTGGCTCTTGTGTACCCTAGGACAACTTTTGGCAACAGCAGCCAGAGATCCGTTTTCTGATGCTGGAATATATTAAAATAAGAATACTGTTCCAGAATGTGGCCAACCACATTTTCAACATGGAACTGGAGATGCAGTTTTGTACTCTCCTCCTTTCATCACTGCATTCCCTGATGAAAGGTAGGGGAAGACTCAGCGGCGGCTCCTCTGCTAAGGTAAGGGAGCACATCCTCACTGCATTTTGAGCAGTGGAAAAGGGAAAAATAAAATGATGAAAACACTATGTTATTATATGTTTATTTTTCCATTGTCAACGAGTTAACAGGGTCGGACTGGGCTTGGATGTCATCACAGCCAGCAGGGGAAGAGTGTTTGGGGCACTTAAGTGCGCATGACGGGTTGGACGGCCATTTTCTGCTGGCCAGTCATGTGCACTTTGCATGTTCCCCACCAGGCTGTAACATACAGCCCGTTGAGGAACATGCACAGGTTCATAGCACCGAACCACGACTCTCAGACCAATAACAATGCTACATTGTAGTGTTGTGATTGGCTTAGGGGAGCCTATGTGTGCTCTTGCTTCAAGCAGGAACAGAAGAGAAAGATGCAAGGTGGAGGTCCGGCAGAAAGGTAAGTAACTTTTTTATTTATTTTTCTTTTCTCCCCCGCCACACCTATGCTACTCGGTGGCAGCTACCACTGGGAAGACTGTTTCTCTTTAGTATGTAGGATACTGTTTGAAGTCCCCGCAAGCGATGCTCTACTCAAATGTAAACTAAATTATAAGAGTTGGCAGGTTCATTGACGTTACTTGTAATTAGAAATTGTATTTCCATAGCACTTACTAACCATGACGAGACACTGAAGTGCTTTGAGGCGAGAGGCACTCAACTGCAGATCTCAAGAATAGAGTTGAATAGATAGCAGATTAGTAATATGTGGGTTAGTAGTGGATTATCTGTAGGAAACTGGGCTTCCTAGGTAGGGTCCCATATTATGAACAATCTCTCCCTATACAAATGCTAATGTTGAGCAGGTCAAATGAAACTTGTTTTCTTTTGACAAAAAGCTAGACACTCTCTCTAGTCTCTTGTGAACTGTCTTTGTTAATTCTCACACAGCGGAGAAGTGGGAAGAGCAGGTGTCAGTTCCTTTGTGTGACAACTTGCGACGGTAAACGATTATTGCACTTGGCTCCGTGAACCCAAGAAGTCGAGATTAACAACACCTCTCCAGGTATTGTTGATGACAACCTACATTTTGACACTCACCTGACATGGCTGAGGAGATGAATAATAGCCTACTCAAGTATGAAGGCCTCATCCCACCTGGCACTGCATTGCACATGGTAATTGGTGAAAGTTGTACAGATTGACGGATGTGATAATACGCAATTAGCGTGCAAGCAAGAATCTCAATTTGAGCATAAACAGAAGTTTGTTTCTCAGTCAAACTTTGCGGGCCAGTTGGAAGGATGCTTTAAGAGAGAGCATGTCTCCACAACACTCTTCAGGACATTTCCTCCAAGATGGAGGCGTGCACGTGTCTGTCTCTTGAGAGTAAGAGGCGACTATAGGCTCAATTCAAGTTGAGCTCGTAGGAGTATGTTTGGAGAAGCAACGTAGCGTGGGTTGCCAGAGCCCAGGGCAACATTTTGAAAGTAAGTATTGTACACCCTAACCTGTGGACCGGTAGATCAGGAAATGCTGATGGCCATGGGTTAAGAGACGCAATACTTTCTTCAAATATTTTGCGCACCAAAGAATTTTGCGCCCAGGGTAATCGCTGCTGTGGAACCCCAACTCTACGCCACTTGTTTAGGGAACTGCAAAAGCCTATTTTTCTCATAAGTATCCTGCCACTTTTGAAAATTACAAATGTTTGTAATAGTATTCAAACCAAAAACGGGTATTTAGTTATTACTTCTAACCATCCATTGGAGAATTTGGAGTGCTTTCGTTGGGGTACACATAAGGATGTTTAGAAAACAGGACAGTGTACTGTGGAATATACTGATGATCCAGGTAATGTATTCAGAGGAATGAAGAATACCAGGCCGCACACCACAACAATTGTCCAAAAATGATGACAAATTCTAAAATAAGCATTGGCAAAGACAATCGGTCAGGTGATGGATGCTAGCCTTTTTACTTTGTCAACATGTGTTTTGTTTTGCCACGGTTGTTATAAAACTTTGTACGAGCTGCTAGACCCACAGAAATATAAAAAGAAAAAAAACATTTTTCGTTTTAAAAGGCACACACTGCCTTAGTCCATGGCACAGAAAGAACTCCTTTGCGTGAGGATATGCTCCATGTGAAAACTTGTAAAAGAGCAGCATGCTGTCACCCACGGTGAAGTTAGCCAATAGCAGAACTATTGCGCTATCCCAGATAAATGGACAAAGAGGGCTGGCTGAAACCTGGTATAATTGAATATATCCCACATATCATTTTACTAAAATCAAAAGGTATTGGCTAACACCAGACCTAAAAACATAATGCTGAAAGCCAACAACGGGAAAGCATACTGGATTCAGGCATCTGACTAGCCGGAGCTACCAAGAACCACCTGGGAACCCATGGCCCGCCATCTTCCTGGAAGTGGTTCCATTTCATTTTTTCTCCCTCACCTGTTACTTTATTTGGATTTTTGAGGGGATTGTGGTGTTTTACGAGTTCTTCACATACATCTGCTCATGTTCAGCAAGTGGTGGGTGATATTTTATAGGACAGTGGTGTTGTCAAAAATATACCCAGGGGGTGACAGAGGAACACTAGAGCAGAAGCCGACAGCAGTAGCAAGAACGAGGGGGAAGTACCTTTGCTCAGAGGCTTACTACCCCTAGAATCCACCCTCACCCCTTCCCCCATTGTACAGCAGCTTGCTGCATCAAGATCCCCGCAAACATCCGTCCATCTGCGCCCACAGCTGGAAATAGACCTCAAGGTAACATTGCTGCCCTCGACCATGCAGACCCCAATTGCTCTCACACTGGGGGGGGCGCTCTCTGCCACAGTGCAGTTTCTACTGATAATACATTTCTAAGATGAAATCAAACCTACTGCGATTGTTGTGTTAGAGATAAAAAATGTCAACTTTTATTTGTGCATGCTACCATTTAGCCGCTAAGGTGTTTTTTAATGATGTCATCAAAGACACTGAAATCTGCCACCCATTGGACGCTACCTGCGGATGAGAGTCACTGCAGGTCACATGGTCTGATTCAACCAGTCAAATTGCACCAATTTCCCTGCATTGTGCTTTTACTCTGGCCTGGTGTTGGTAGGTAGTGGTGGTGACGACAATGCTCTGCTGATTTTGGCCTTGATACAGAATCAGAGTCCTTAGCAGATGGATTGTATGTAAAGTTTCAGGTTTTTAGGCTTCTATGGTAGGGCCGTTGCCCCTAGAAAAGCATCACCCTGCAGCGGGTGGACTCCTTGGCCTCTCAGCCTTTGTAGCTTAGAATAGTTCTCTCTCTGTTGATTCTACACAACCGTAAGTGGGCTTTAAGAGTCGGTGAGACAGCAGCAAGCAGAGCAGTTAGTTAGTGAGACACGTACCTGTGGGGAAGTGCTCGTTGACAGGCCAGGTGTCCACCTGCAGGGTCGCGTTGCCTCCGTTCCTCGTGAATCGCACCAGGTGGTATTTCCCGTCGTTCACCGGGGTGCTCTCTTCTTTGATGGAGATGTCCACTGTCCCGATGTTGAAGAGCACCGCGATCTTTCCTTGTTCCTGCAAACAGAGAGGCGCCAGGTTATAGCTCAATCACCACACAATATGTATATTTACTTTATTTGCTGCTATCCAAATTGGTGTGAAATAAATAAATGTAAATGCCAGCATTTGTAAAGCGCACAGCTACCTCCAGAGAGGTGTCCCGGCCCTGGCTGGGGGCCCTCAGGAAGATTAAGCAAGCTATTGCCCAGAGTCACATGGTGCTGGGCTAACCTGCTGCTGGAGCCAGGGATTGAACCATGAACCCTGTGGTCTGGAGGGAGGCACCCTGGCTGATGCGCCACACCTCTTCCACAATGGAACAAAGGGACCAGTCTAGAGGCAAAATAAATGATTGTCCTGAGCAAAACCACCCAGTGCAAATCTCCCTTCCTTTGCCCAGCTGTAGTAGTGCCTAGAAGGAGAGAGTCGCGTCACCGGTTCTTGCTTTTATAATGGGAGATGGTCATTTGCCTCCTTACTCGTCAAAGTCACAAGTTTCCTTTACTTTGTATCACGGTGCCTGGTGGTTTCAGTGCTAAAAAGTGTGATTTTGTCAGGTACACAACTTTAAGAATATGCTTTGATGCCTTATACATCTTCAGGAAATGTGTTGTATTTACATGATTTTCGGTAGCAGGAACCACATCTCAAGTGTGTGGGAGCGCTGTAAATAAGATGCATTTACAAAGTAAAAACGTGATAAGTAGTCGATGCTGCACAGAAACAGCAGCAAAAGCATAAAAGTGTAAAACTGTGAAAACACACACCTACAGCAAGGCGTAAAGCATTAAACGAGTCATTTAGAGTTGTAGTAAGGAAAGTACGTAGAACACATTTATTCTGTCTTTGTTTTATAAGTTTGAAGTGGGTCAAACGATGGAATTAGAAGAAAGAATGCTGAATTCCTTTGGTTCAGTGTCACGCACGTCAAACACACAACATCCTTCCTGCCATCTATCTGGCCTGCCCACCTTCCTGCACGTGGCTCTTCCATTGCCCCGGTGCAGCACGTGCTGCATCTGTGTAACTATGGCCAGAGGTGAATCGGCAGGTCAGCAGGAGATACTTTCTACTCACGGTGAATCATAAAGCCATCGGAAGATGCGAGGACTCCGAAGAACGTCCTTTCCGTTTCTCACAATTCTTGAACTTTTTTCTCTCTTCCTCAACTTCATGTTATTTTCTTTCCCTCTTTTTCTGTCTCACCTCCTCCTGCACTTTTCGATTTCTCCCTTTCCTTTTTCTTTCTGTCATTCTCTCCCACTTTATCACCTGCCTCTGCTACACTTCTCTATCTTTTTCTACAACTGCCTCACATTTTCTGCTCTCCCATGCTTCCGTTTTCTCCCTGTGTGTTGCATTCTCCTCGGTTGACTCTCTCCTTGGCCCGCGGCATCGTTCTTTTTTTTCATCGCTATTCCTCTCTATCTCTTTTCCTTACCTGTACTCTCCCTCCTCCGGTCTTCGTAACAATGTTTCTATTTTTCAATGTCTCTCGATGACTTCCACTATTTTTGCTCCACCGTCTTTCCCCCGGAATCTGTCTGTCTTTCTTGCTCTCATTCGTTTTCACTTCCCTTCTTCCAGGGGCGGCTGGTGACATTTGAAAGTGGTGAGCGTAAACTAATTTGCATATTGCACCGCAGCGATCGAGCGCAGCGAGCGAGCCCGAACCACCTTGCATCCATCCATACATCATTCATGCATCCACCCATCCATCCATCCACCCACCCTGCATCCATACATCATTCATTCATGCATCCATACATCATTCATTCATGCATCCACCCATCATGCATGCATGCATCCATACATCATTCATACATCCACCCATACATCCACCCACCCTGCATCCATACATCATTCATTCACCCACCCATCCATCCATCCATCCACCCACCCTGCATCCATACATCATTCATTCATGCATCCATACATCATTCATTCATGCATCCACCCATCATGCATGCATGCATCCATACATCATTCATACATCCACCCATACATCCACCCACCCTGCATCCATACATCATTCATTCACCCACCCATCCATCCATCCACCCATCCATCATGCATCCACCCATCATGCATGCATCCATCCATACATCATTCATGCATCCACCCATCCATCCACCCACCCACCCTGCATCCATACATCATTCATTCATGCATCCACCCATCCATCCATCATGCATCCACCCATCATGCATGCATCCATCCATACAAAATGTGCCGTTCAACCCTTTTATCACTTCACTATTAATATAAAAAATCCTGACCAATCAACTCCCACTAGGCTAACACAGAAAATGTAAACTTACCTGACCCCAGGGTCGTGCCTTCCCCGCCTCAGGACCCACCTCAGTTGAAGAAGGTGCCATTCAATAAAAGAAACAAAAGAAACAAACCTGCTCTGCGTGGCGCTCTCCCATGAAACAGAGCGTGACATATTTTAAAGCTGCTCCGACAGGGCCTATCCAGGAACATAAATAACGTCTGCTCTGTCTTAGTCGTCCCAAAAATACAGCTCTTGAAATACCGGCTTGCTTCCACTTTTGACATTGTCCATGAATACCTTTTAGGACTGCCGATTCTTTTTTAGAAACATGCTGCAAGCAGACAGCAGCCACATGATGGGCCCAAGCAGACAGCAGCCACATGATGGGCCCGAGATACTCTTCAGATCGCAAACGCTTTTTTTTTTAACACTGCACATCTACACTTGTCTTTCCAAGGACGCTCCTCGGGCTGTTTTCAAGTGCCTTTGCAGCGAGCTAAACACTCGCAGCCGACATCTGCTGTGTACCCCGTCCCATGTCAGTGAGGCCAGTGACTGCAGGTAGTAGCCCCCTCCTCCGATCAGCAACAAGGCTGGCTCTCCTGACCACGCAACGAGCAGGCACCCGAGGTCCTGTTTGCGCCCTTCAGGTCCGTTCAGCCACGAGTCCGAGTCCGACGTCACTCTCTCAGCCATACTGATGCAGTGACGTGACACTGCTCCAGCAGCGCCAGGATTGGCTGTGGAGCAGCGTAACTCCCTGCCCCATTCGGAGACCGGGGGCTGCGGCATGAGGCAACCCTCGGTTTCCCAAGGGGGAGGCTACTGCGCATGTTCGGGCTGGTCAGAAAAATGACCAGCCCGAAAGCAAACATGCGCGCCAGTTACCCGATCAGATACAGCCCAACCCCCATTTTCCCCTATTGCGGCCGGTGAAGTTTCTGATGGCGGTTTGCATTGGTTGGTGGGGCAACGCCCGAACGCCCCAATTGACGCACCGCCACTGCCTTCTTCTCTTTTTTTTCTCATTATTTCTATACTTTCTCGGCACCCCAAGCATTTCCTTTCTTTTTCGGATTCGCTACCGTCTACGTCCCTCTCTCTCTCTCTCATCACTCTTTCTCTCCCTCTTCTACTCCATCTTTCTTTCTCTTCTCTCCTTCTGCTTCCCACCCTCTATCATTCTCTCCCACTTGCACCCTCCCTGTCTGAATCTCTATGTTTCTCCCTCACTCTTCCTCCCTCCTTTACCCCCTTTGTCTCTTTCCCTCTCTTTTACCCTCTCTCTTTCTATCTTCTCTCACACTCACTCGACCCCCCTCACCAGCTCCCATTCCCTTCCCCAAAGCTTGCTGGGAAGGCAGAACCTGCTTCCGAGCCCTCCATTGATTGGAGTAACCACATCTCTGCCTCGTACAGGAATCCACAGACGCAGGGCTCTTACCACTCCAGAGCTCGAGAGACTCCCCCGCCTCCCCCTCCAACCTCACCTTTCTCCAGCCCCTCTTCCACCTGCTGGCGCGAGCTGCCCTCCTGGGACCCTGTGACCTCTGCGGCTGGCCCCTCTCGGGCTCTCCATGGCTGGATAGCTGAACCTGTCTGCTCCTTAACAAGCACGTGCGGACTGGGATCAATAGGGCGCAGGCGAGCCACCGAAAGGTGCTTTTATCTGATAATTAGCATCAACTTGGAGACAAATTGATTGTTGGCTCGGGGTAACAAGAGGGAAATGGCAGTCACGGATTCCACCGTCAGCTGTCTGTGGATCCAGGGAGAATCCCCGCGTGGCACTGCAGGGCAGATGGTTCTCTGTGGGTACTGGGCACAGAGCCACGTGCCACAGCTGCTGTCTACATGGACAAGAGAATGGTTCTCCCATGATATAATGATCATATATAAAACATACATTTTCAAAATCAACGGTCTCTTCTGTGCATGTAAATTGTGAACCAGGTGCACAGCCCAAGGGGCTCCCACTGACTTCTTGAGCACCCCAGTTCCTTTTGCATTTGCAGAACTCTAAGCTCTTGTGGTTTTCCACTCAGGGTCAAAATCACTGTTGTTTTGCTCAGCTCTCTTGTGTTTAGCTTGCAATAGGCTAAGAATTCGTTTGCAGCACAGGGACGGTGCTAAAATAGTGACAACGTCTACATGAGCCCCCTCGCGGCCATCGCACGCCAACACAACCTGAACATCATCTCCTACGCCGACGACACCCAGCTGATCCTCTCCCTGACCAACGACCCCGCCACCGCCAGAGCCAACCTGCACGAAGGGATGAGAGACGTAGCCGAATGGATGACGACCAGCCGCCTGAAACTGAACTCAGACAAGACGGAGGTCCTCATCCTGGGCTCCACGCCCTCCGCCTGGGACGACTCCTGGTGGCCCCCCGCCCTGGGCACCGCACCCAAACCGACGGACCACGCACGCAACCTGGGCTTCATCCTGGACTCCTCCCTCTCCATGACCAGACAAGTCAACGCCGTCTCCTCGTCATGCTTCAACATCCTGCGCATGCTTCGCAAGATCTTCCGGTGGATCCCCACCGAGACGAGGAAGACGGTCACCCAAGCCCTCGTCACCAGCCGACTGGACTACGGCAACGCCCTCTACGCCGGAACCACGGCCAAACTCCAGAAGAGACTCCAGCGGATCCAGAACGCCTCGGCGAGACTCATCCTCGACATCCCCCGACGCAGCCACATCACCGGACACCTGAGAGATCTGCACTGGCTCCCGGTCAACAAGAGAATCACCTTCCGGCTCCTCACCCACGCGCACAAAGCCCTACACGACCAAGGCCCGAGCTACCTCAACAACCGGATCAGCTTCTACACTCCCAAGCGCCTCCTCAAATCAACCAACCACGCCCTCGCCGCCGTCCCCCGCATCCGAAGAGCGACAACAGGAGGAAGATCCTTCTCCTACCTGGCAGCCAAGACCTGGAACTCACTTCCGACCAATCTGCGCCTGACCCAAGACCACCTCTCCTTCAGGAAGAAGCTCAAGACCTGGCTGTTCGAGCAGTAGCGGCACCCCCCCCCCCCTCCCAGCGCCTTGAGACCCTACGGGTGAGTAGTGCGCTCTACAAATGACTTGATTGATTGATTGATTGATTGACATGGGCTGCATAAAACCCTATGTAAAGGGCACAAAAAAAAGAGAATTACTGGTGTAAAATGAGGCAGTTAAATCGTTTGAAACAGGGATTATCCTAAAGGACAGTGAAAAGCTGATGCACCATTTTAAAGGAATCTTTGTGCTGCAGCAAATAGCACCCATTTAGTAGGAGCCACCCCGCTGTGTTACAACCTAATTTTTAATTCACTTAAGCTGAAATTTCTATTTCTCAAGAGTGATAGTTTCAAATAAATACATTTCTTAAGCATGTGGACAATTGAATGCGAAACACTTCTATATTGTGATTGTTAAAATCGTATCCCCAATGCTGGTGATTCCGCTGTCTACCTGGTTAGAAACAGCAGGACGGTGCTAGTGCTAGGGTTATAAAGTCTTTCCTGAAGTGGTGTTAGCTCTTGAGGCTGGCAGAAAGGATTCCAGGTCTTGGAAGCATTACCGAAAATTGACTGATTGGTGATATATGATTTCTTGACTAGTGGAATATCCACTCTAAAAAATGAGATTGTGGAAAGGTAGTTTGGTATTCTACTGTGTAGAGCCCTGTGGATAATGCTAGCTAGTTTGAATAGCTTTTGGCGTCTTTGAGGAGCCTGTTTAGAGTGATGTGATCAGTGTGGGGGAGATGTGGTCATATCTTCTGGCGCGGGTACCAGCCACGCAAAATCTTTTTTTCCCAATTTCCAATTTACTTTCCATCGCTAAACTTGTTTAGCACAGGAAATAATGTAAAACTAATGCGAAGCAGTGCAAAATGCTGCTTCGCAATACTTTGCGCCATGGGGGCGTGCTAAGGGTGGTGCATGAGCGTTTCCATGCAACCACCCAAGGTTCCTCATGCTAAACCCTATTTACCAAATGCAGTAGATTTGGTTTAGCGCGAGAAAACAGCGCCCTTTTAAACTAGGCGCAAGGAAGGAGAAATGCTTTCATTTCGCCTTCCTTTTCCGGCTGTGCATGCGTGCTGCACTGTGCAGCACACATACAAAGTGGGAAAAGCTTTCCCTCCTGTCTAGGCTTAGTATTTTGTACAGGAATGGTATCCTTCCTGTACGAAACCTATGCTGGACTCACACACACACACACACCCCCTGGTGCACAGCAGCTGTAATCAGCGCCGGTTCAATGAAAAGGGAGGAGATAGCCATATCTTTGAAAATATGTCACCTTCCTGCCCCCTCCCTATCACACAGTGCAGCCTCACGGGGGCCTGCGCTGTGTTGCGTGGAGATTTAGTAAATCACCCCCAATATGCTTGTGCGACTGCTAGAAAGTACCTCTTTTGCAAATTAAAAAGGAGCTTGAAATGCTCAATATTCTTGCAAAAGGTTACCGACATTCAACAGACATGTTCCCAGCCCCGCGAGCCCCCTGGAGGCACTGGACTGTCTGGCAGTGCCTCGACTGGGCTTTCGGCCAGCCTGCCTCGGCTTCTTGGACTTATCCGGCTCTCCTGATGGTCCACAGAGATCTCGGGGGCCGAGAATAAGAACACACAGGCTCGAGAGCAGATGTCGGAGCACAGATACTAGACTGTTATCTGCTTTAATAAGACTTTGAAAGCCAGTCACAAGTCACCACAAGTGCAGACACAGCTAGAATACAGGCTGTGGTCCCAAACTGCTACACTAGCACAATGCAAACTTTTATCGTCATTTCAAGATGCCTGCAATAAACTCAAACTCAACGCTTCCATGGCACACGTGAGCCCTACACAAAAGGGCTTCAATGCCTGCTCTGCAATCAGTTATTCACCACGAAAATCCTTCTAATCCAGCAACCCCCACAATTCAGTCCTAAATGTTTACCCACCCAGGGCTGTGTCCTACGCAGTTCACCATCAGAAGTGGGTGTGATGGTAACGATGTCACTGGTTTGTACACAATGCTTTGTCAGGCATAAAATGCATTGGATTTTACTGTCTTACTGCTTATGTAGTGCTTAATATGCCATACAAGGCTATGAACAGTGGGATTCCTGGTGTCTTTATGGAGTGCATTATGCGTCATTTTCCTTTATGGAGGCGTAGAGTGCGGTGCATGGGATCCCAGGATGTGCTTTACGCATGGTGGTACCCGCATCCTATTGAAAATTTATTCTAATTAAAACAGCTTGATTGGCATTATTTACAGATTCGATATTATAGTTGAAACTGAAAATGTGGGATCTTAAGTTAGAGAATCCCTCATTTCAAAGGATCTTTGTGGATGATGTACAAAGTATTTTTCTGGTTGCAAAAAGCCTGATTCGCAGAATAGGGTCACTTTGGGCTGCTGCAGACCAGAAAAATGCTTTTTCAAATAAATAAAATGCAAATTGGTAATTTGTTACCGAATCACATTTTGTATTCGTGATTCAGTATTTGGAAGGGATGTGTTTAGGGGTCCCTTCCAAATACCGAATCGGTATGGTATGTGTTACTGTTCTTCAACCGAATTCCGGTCGCAAAATAGTAATACTTTACCACCAGTTTAGAAGTGGTGGTAACCTATTCACTAAGGTTAAGGGGTCTCCATACCCTTTGAGAAAGTAAATAATATTTTTAAGAGCGGCAGTGGTCCCACGGAACAAAACCTACTCTTACACAATGAAACTTCAAGGTCTCATTGTTTTCTTTTAAAAACGCACATCACTTTTCTTTAAGGAACACAAGCTGCATTTAAAAAAAAGACTGCTTTATCAAAAGCAATCACAGACATGATAGTTGGCTGCCTTCAGCAGGCCACCATCCCTGTAATGTCTGTAATTCCTAATGGGTCGCAAATTGCAAACTACCTCATCAATATTCATGTGGTAGGTTGATATGCGATCCACAAGGAACCCCTAAATGAAACTCAATTAGTCCTATAGCTTAGGAACACTGATTTCCTAATTGCGATTCAGAGACAATCGCAATTAGGAAATCGCTATTCCCAATGTTTGTACATCTGGCCCTCTGTTTCAAGGAAGTAACTCTCAATTTCCAAAAATACTGGGTTATGCTATTTACAGGTCAAGTGTTGGCCTTCCTATGATTTTTCTCTGGCTGCAATGTGCGTGGTCATTTTTTGACATTTGTTGGGATGCGTTGGTTCATGACAGACTCCGTATTCAGCCTGTACTCAATGACGATTAATATAGGAAACAGCGTTTACAACGCTGTCTCCACAACGCAGTACCATAACAACGCGGTTGTTACAACGATTGCGTTTTTACCATGCATACCACGTAAAAACTTGCGATGTAATGGTACGCGTGGTAACAACGTGGTCGTTGTAACAACCACGTTGTAAAGGCATGCGATGTATTTGCATGCGTTGTAAAGAGCCATATTCATTAACATGGCAAGTGTTGGCCTTTTTTTGGGATCTTTTGGTTTCTCTGTGACTTGTGCCAATTCGTCTCTATCCACATATTGTACATGCTCTTTATTTACCTTTCCTTATCATCCTCAGTTTATCTGTGACTGATTCAACATTCTGCCTGTGCTCTCCAAAATTCTACTTGGTTAAACTTTGTCTTTCTGTAAGATGCTCTGGTCTATTTGTGGTTGATCCAGTAGTCAGCCTTTGGTCCCCAAACTAATGGCCCAATATTTCGCGGACTTTAGGATCTCCTGCTATGATGTGTTTTTTATCTATAGACTGGTGTCCATGATGGCACTCGCGGTTTTAGTCTGCCTGCGCTTAGGGCTCTCTACTTTGAAAAGATCTTGCTCTTCTTATTACCATAATACTTTGGTTTGAAAACAGGAGGGCTCCAGGCATCAGCACCATCCTGGAGACATTGAAGGCCATTTGGTTGCTTACCTCTTCTGCCCCTCTCTCCTCTATCTTTTTTTATGCTCTCCTTCCTCCCTTTAAACATAATACAGACATTTCTTGCACAGCTCCTACCTCTTCTCCAAACACCACCCCTCTATCCATCTCTCTTTCTCTTTAGTTTGATCTTTATCTCCACATTCATCTCTGTGTTTATATATTGATATCCCATCACCAAATCTACATCTCTCTCTATAAGCTATCTCTACTCATCCCAGCCACACACACATCCAACTCTGTCCACCTTTCACACTCACTATACTCTCCACGACTGGTCATGCTATCTAGGTTTGTAACACTAACCTGCAAGCCTTGTATTGTCAGCGTTCAAACTATGCCCATCTATCTCGCAATTTCTCACCGTATTGCTCCAGTTTTTCATTTGCTGCACACTACTCTCACTCTCCTTCTCTCATCCTGCATTTCACACAATTCTCTCATATCGTCCATCTCACACCCTAAAATCCTCTATCTCAAATCATTCCCTCTTGCATCATGACTCACTCTAAAATGTCACACTCTTTCATCATCTCTAACCTACTTTCGTGTCTCTAACAAATGTCCCATTACATCTTATCTCTCTCACTGCATCGCACTTTCTTGCACATCTTGGGATTGTAACCCCAGGATCCTCACCACAAACACTGAACTATATAATTAAAAGTTATTAATTGTTGCTTTTTAATAGCTAATGTTTGTCTTTGGTTCGAGTAGATGGAAAAACTAGAATGGACAACTAGGTTTACAACCATTTTTATAAATAGGTTCTTAGGATTTTTTAATTGTTTTCTGATGAATTCTATCTTTTATTCCCATCATGATGATCCAAATGTAAATATTTTAACAACTATTCATGACTATGTTTTATAATGCTCGCATGTTCACCATTGTAATGATTTTTATTAATTAAACAATAAAGTTACTTCTTGCACATCTCTCACAGTAAGTATCACCATTTAGAAAAATCTCTCACAGTATCACAGTTTTGCACTGTCTCACACTATCCTAAGTTTGCACTTATACTTAAACAATCTCATTAAATCTCATCATCTCTGTAACTAAACCACATTTTCTTGCACCATTCCTCACCTCAAGAAGCTTCACTTGCAAACTCGCTCTAAGCAAGGTCGTACTGGGACTGAACATAGGTTAGGGCATCAAAATAAAAGTGGCCCTCATCAGCGAATCCGATTCCTAAAAAAAGTGGCCCACATTTAAAGATGAAGAGGTTGTAACCTGCAAAGACACGCTGTAAATGTTTTGTTAGGTATGAGTGCTTGATGCAGGTAACTGTTGGCGTAATATGAGGGTAATCAACAGTGAAAAGCGGCCCACCAGGTAATTAACCAGGCCCACAAACAGCCATAAAATGGCCCATACAGGCCCAAATGTCCTGTCAGACAAGCCCTGTGGTACTGCTAGACGCCATTTTCGGGCAGCCCGAACGCTGTCTCAACCTAATTCTTATTCTCTTGCTCTACTTTCCTCACGTTGCATTTCTGTTCTTTTTGTACCGCCCCCCTCACTATGTTTGCATCCATTCATTCATGCGTGAGGAGACTGCCCCCTTCTCCCGAAGAGATCCCGCCAAGCTGCTCGCCTCAGCTGTACCGCGGCTGACGGCCGTCGCCGCCTCAGCAGCTTCCGTGCAGGCTCTTTTTGACGGTAACTCCCATCTCTGCACGGTTCCAGGCAGGCTAGACTGTTCGCTCTGGCAAGGCAGACGGAAGACCACCGAGTCACCTGCGCCATCCCTCGTGCCCGGGCTTCAGGCGCCCGCGCGCGTGCCAGATCAATTCGGAGGTCATGGCTCTGCTAATGCAGACCACGCCCTCTCGCGTGCCTGCTTCTCCGCCGGAAAGCGGCAGCGTTTAACACGATGACCGGAAGGAACGCCAACCGCCTTTGTGACTTCCGGTTCAGTTTCTGTGGAATATAATAATAATAATAATAACACTAATAACAACAACAATATTAATCATTCTTATTCGTATTATTATTATTATTACTTTCCCTATTGTCATTTTAATATAACAAAAATATCAACCATAATAATAAGAATAATAATGATTATTTTTGTAATGAAGATTATTATTATTTTTATCATTATTATTACTTTTCCTATTGTTATTTTTTTGTAATTATGAGTGGTATTATTCAGCCGCGGCCCGTGGAGGGTGTTTCGGTGGGGCAGAGAGGCGGGGTGGGAGAGGGGCAGGGTGGGGGTTGCTAAAAACCGGAGTATGGATAATTGAAGGTAAGTAAACAATTTAATTAATAAAATGAATTTCGTAGCACGCCCTGCATCGCAAAATGTGATGCAGGGTGCGCTATGAAATTCGTTTTATTTATTAAATTGTTTACTTACCTTCAATTATCCATACTCCGGTTTTTAGCATCCCCCACCCTGCCCCTCTCCCGCCCCGCCTCTCCGCCCAACCGAAACTCCCTCCACGGGCCGTGGCTGGTATTATTGTAATTGTTGATTTATAATATTATTAATACTCATTTAGTTTAGTAGAAGGAATAGTAGAGTCTTTATCAATAACAACAATGGCAATCATGATATTAAAGTACAAATTGCGACTATTATTTTTCATGCAGGCCATAATTGGTCCTGATCTCAAAGTACCAATAGCCAGGTTAATAATAAGTGTGCTCAATTGCACTAATTTTTTATCAACTTCAGAAGGATGGAAAGCAAGGTTGCCCTGTGAGTATTAAAAGGTGTTGAATACAAGTATGCAGTAGATGCACAACTCTAATGAGAACGTTTCAAGGAATAGATAGTTTCAAAGAGTTGTATGACGCAATCCCGCATACGTTTAGCGAGCATGCCTTTACAACACCAGCATTAGAACGAACGCGTCATTACGACGACTTCCTTTAGCATGTAAGTCATTACAACCCCATGCCATAAGGGGGCACTGTACTTTGGAATAGTTTCATTTACTCTTTCAACTCCAGTCTGCGCAACAGTAGAGAAGGTGTTGGACTTAAAGTCCAACATCACTCCACCAATGAGCCCCCTAAAGGAAGTCGTTGTAATGACTTGTAATGACTTGCTTGCTATATGAATGCTGGGTTTGTTCTATTGCAGGCGTTGTAAAGGCACAGCGTGATTCCAGCTTCGTAATAAATGATGTTTCCAAATTAAAAGCCCTGCTTTGGTGTAACTTCTGCTACCTATATAGAAAGACAAGGCAAGTTGGCAAAGTTCATGCACAAGCTTGAAAGAGAAAGCCAACAAACAAGTGATTTACGGACATGGTTGAGCTGTCACTCCTTATCATCTGAGAATGCCTCTTGACCGTGGCCAAGATGGAGCATTTCTATCCATCAGTTGGTGTAACATCAGTAAGTCTCCCTGTGTAGTAAGGGAATTCTTAGATGATGTTACATGCTTCCAATGCTTACGGACTCTAGTTGTACCTCGTTGGTGAAACACAATAAAACCGAATGGTTGGGTGCCTTCTGTGCCTCTTCAGTGAGGATGGAATCTAGAACTTTTTTTCTGCATTGCTTATTCGGGTAGATTCAAGAAGGATCCACCATACAGAAGGTACTCTTCTGCAGTGACACGGACAAGTTAGCATCAAAGGAGTGAAACACTATAGCGCAGAATTTCCACTAATTACGAGACATTTACCACAGCACAGGAATTTCTATATCTAGCTGAAGCCAGCAGGAATAAGGCAAATGGAGACTGATGTAATTGCTAAGTTTGGCTGACAAATTAAAGCAATGTACATCTTTCATCTCTCCAAAACCCCACCAATTTTGGGAAACCACTAACTATCAAATCAGAAAAGGTTTCTATGTAGTTATCATTGAAAGGATGACATGGACCAAAAAGTTGGTACCTTGGCTCTGAGACCGTCAATCTAGTCCAATTTTGTAATTTCAATCAGCTGTGCCAAAGAAGCAAAAAAAAACATTTCCGCTGATCATTCTAAGACATATGGTCACACAGCTCTCTGTTTGCTATCTTGTCTCACTACAATTTCAAAATAAAGCAGATTTGGTTCTGTCACAATCTGTGGTCACCTTTCCAACGCTCATACATGCAAAATGCAATTTTGGTTTGTGTCCACTACAGGTTTCAAAGATTTGTGTTGATCCATAGGTTCAATGTTCATAATGCTTCTGCTTGGCTTGCTGTGGTTAATATTTATATGTTGGTGCTGTCTTTATCTTTGTTATATTTTTGATGTCTTCATACCAAGGATATTTGAGAATGTTTTTTAGATGCTTGAGCTGTGTTCATTCTATGGATATTTGATAGTATTCTTCAAGTGTATTTGTATTGCTCATACAATGGATATTTGATAGTGTTCTTCAGGAGCTTTAGCTGTGTTCATACTGTCGACATTTGAGAGTTGTCATCAGGTGGTTTGGCTGTATTTGAGAGTATTCTTCAAGTGTTTTTGCAGCATTCATAACATGGATATTTGAGTGCACTTTAGGAGTTAAAACTGTGTTCATGCTTTGGATATTTGAGTGTTCTTCTGGAGTTTTTCTATGCTCTTAGTATGGATAAATGATGTGTTTTTCTGTTGTTTTAGCTGTGTTCATTTTTTGGTGGGTAGTTCGGTCAGTAAGATTGGGTGGGGGCTGAGTTCAGATTTTCCAATAAGCACTTTGGCACATCATTTTAAAAAACATTACATGACAAGCAGGGTGCACCCGTGGGAATTAAGGGAAGTGAAAAAGCAGAGCAACACACATTGTCCAGGAGACTAAGTGAGAGAAAACACAATCTTTTGTAAAATAACCAACATCTTTGAGGACTTTCAAAACAGAGAGAGGGAGAGCGTGTGTATGAATTTTTGTATGTGTGCATTTAAACATTCCTTGTGAATTGTGACAGACACCTTACTATACCCGATTAAAAGTAGCTGTACCCAGCTATTTACCACAAAATGCATTTATTAGGGGTGTAACACCCCAAATATGAAGCTACATATTAAGGATATTTGAGAGTGTTCATCCATGTTTATAGTATGAATATATGAGTGTTCTTCTGGTGTCTAGCCCTTTTCTTACCATTGATATTTGAGAGAGAGTGTTGCAGTGTTTTGCTATGTTGATAGTGTGGATACGAGTGTACTTCTGGTGTTTTAGCTGTGTTCATACTATCGACATTTGCGCGTGTGGAGAAGAGTGGCTCAATGGTTAAAGCGGCAGACCCTGATGCAGAAGTCTGGTTCGGGACCAGGGTTCAATTCCCGCCTCGGCGGGTCTTGGGCTCAATTTCCTCGGACCTGATAATTCTCACCTCGGTGCCTATGCTAATCATGGGTCCCACTCTGCAACTCTGGGAAATAGCTTGCTTAATCTCCACAACGGCCCCAACAGTGCTATGATACCTGGCTGCACCTTGGGGGTGCCCAGGAGTGGGTGCCTCACAGGGAAAAACCAGGAAGGGTTCTACAGCGGTATACAAGTGCCGGAGAGACCCCATGTGGGGTGATTCGGGCGCTAAACAAGTACTACAACATTTACAGAGTGTTCTTCTGTTGCTTTTGCTGTGTTGATACTATGGTTATTTGAGAGTATACTTTGGGTGTGTTGCTGTGCTCAGCAGTTCTCAGTTGAGATCAATGATGTGAGCGGAAACTGAAAATACTTTTACTGGTTTCAGAGTAGCAGATGGAATTTACAGACCTGTATTAGCCCGTGTTATGACAAGGGTGAGTATAATCTGTTGGTGTTGCATAGGTTGTCAAGATCCTGGCAAATGAGATGCACAAAGTAAGATGGTAATCTGTTCAGCTGGAACCATGGAGACTACTTTTCTCTCCTTTTTCAGTAACTGTGAGAGTGTGTGGTATGCAATCACCATAACAGTCACAATGCATCAAACACTGTTGCTAGAACAAGCTTTCAAACATTGGAATGGCCAACGAGAAGTGTGCAAAGCTAATAGACGTAGCCTTGGCAAGCTGGAGCATTTACTTTTTTTTAATTGCAAGCATATGTCACAGAAGTATAAAAAAAAAATCATGGCACTACCTAAATTTATATGCCATATGCTTGCAATACAGAATTAATTTTAAAGAAAATAACCATTCTCTATAATTTAAAGTATGGTTGCTTCCTAGCAGGCAGGTGTTCTTTGAACATGTATAGACACATTTCTTATGTTCATGCATATCAAGGGAAAACATGATTCTTATCGGTGCAAAAAATATATATAATATTGTTTTTGAATGTATAGTAACCTGAAGATATAGTTTAAATATTCAAAGGTGACAAAAAATAAAAAAAATGATAAAGAATAGAAATAAAAATACATTGGCAAAGTAAAGTATCGATCCATCAGTCCTGGCACTGAACTGCTCTTTTTTTAAGGTGTGCATACTTCATCAGGCCAAAATGATTGACAATCATTAATACAAAAAATGTAGGTATTGTAGAGTACCACACACCAATGTGCACTGGGAGACACATACCAGGGCACGAGGAGTGCACGAAGAGCATTAGACAAAATGTCAGCACGCTCGGTGTAAGAAAGCCAATGGCTCAAGTAGAGAGACCCTTTGCCCCATGCTGCATGCTGTGGTTGGTCGAAGCAAAATGTGAATGGCATTGGAAAAGACCAACGGTTTAAGAGGACTGATCCAGACTCCCTCTATGTTTGTCTATACGTATATATGTTTGCATTTCTTTAGTTAGATGAGGCTTGCAAGATAGTTGTGTACAATGACCAAGAATATATGAAACTGAGTTATAGCAATTTACAGCACTTCAGGGACATTGAAGTCCTAGGACTGTAATTATTTTTCTACATAAAAGGCATACCATTCAGTGAACTTTGCTGTAGAACACATTTGAAATTCATCAGCAAGTCCCTGAATGTTTGTCACTATTTTTTAACACTTTTGCAAACTGTCAAACATTTACATAAAAGTAAGCAAAGAACCATAGGTTTCAATATCTGTATGGACAATGATTTTAAATAAAGTAATTACAAATGTATGTATTTAATTTGCAACAAGAATTAGCTATTACCAGTGGCTTAGGTAAAAAGCAGGAAAGCTCTGTTAAATAATAAGTATCTTAAGAATGCACATACAATATGTGCTCTACGGTGAGAACCATGGTAACTCTATCACTAGGGCAATGCACCTAAGACAATACCATTCCAACATTGCAACTCCAATATGTCCTGGAAAAAGTGCCAGCTTCTTCTAAACTACTGCAGATTTGAAGCATTTTACTGCTGCAGCATGACTCATTGAATCACACTATAGCAATAAGGGAATAAGCCTGAACTTTCGCCACCACCTTTTAGTTTATCGTCGTCATACTCTTACTGTAATACAGGGTTTAGAACCTTAACAACACAATTTTGGTTAAGGAACCAGATAGGGAAATTGACAAATTGCTATGTTTCATTTAATAAATATTTAAAATAATAATGGCTTATTTAAATAGGAAAAGCTTGATCAGCCACTGATTATTTGAAAATGTGCGTATTAACTACTTCAAGCAGATTTAAGATAAAGTTTGGGAAGGAAACTTGGGCAGTAAATCTGGAACAGCCTTTGACTATAAGAGTAAACGAGCAGAATCCATCACCTGCTGTAAATTGCTGCTCACCTGCCGTAGAGTCTCCTTCTGTGGCTGGGGCGAACCCGTCAGAGCGGGCCTTCGATCGATGGCATGAAATATGAATGGAAAGAGAAAGTAGGAAGAGAGTGAGCCAGAGATAACGGTGATGAATCGCCGGTGCTTTGGCTGTCGACTGCAAGGTTCATGCAGTGGATGGCGGCCATGACAGTGTGATGGCGGGGAAAGCTGGGCAAACGGCACTTGAGAGATGACAAGCAGTTGGCAGGGATTAAAACCCGGGTAAAATTGAGAGTGACACGTTTCTCTGATGGGCTAGCCAACTCATCTACAAGGCTGCTGTCAGGTACCAAGTAGGCTAGTTCAATTACTTTGCTGCTATTCCAAGCCTCGCTTAATTATTTTCTTTTATTTAATCATTTGTAATTAAGGGCACCAGGATTTTGTACATAGAAAATGTATGTAACATGGTTAGTAAAGCAAAAATTCTCAACAACATATTAAATATTTCTGTACGTATAGACACCAGCAGGACATATGCCAAAAATTGTTGAATTTTACCATTGCCTTCCATCTTGAGTGCAGGGGGCCGTTTTCCTGGCGACAAAGCCATCCCCTGCTGTGCTATAGGAACAACTGTTGCCCAGAGCCGTCTCTTGAGGGACTGGTTCTGGGGTGATCAAACGAAAGGGTGCCCTATTTTAAGGAGCCCCCTCTGTAGTGATTCCCTCAAGCACTATTTTTGTTTGGCTCTGCCATATCAAACACAAGACTTCTAGACATGAGAAGTCTAGAAAAGTCCTCCATACACTGGGAAAACATGCTAAGCTAGTGGTGGGCTTTAGTTATATGAATTCTGAAGAAAGACCCACATTTTGGATGTTTTTCTATATATGTAACAAAAGTACAAACAGTTCCACAGTTGTCTTTTTTCTTAGAAATATACAACTATCTGTCAAGGAGGTTGTACAGAGCTTCAATTTGAGAAGAAATTCAGTGCCCGGTAAGTTGTGATGCGAAAACGATGCTAATTTGAACAATATATTCAAATCATTGTGAATGGAGGTTGAAGAAATGATAAAATCATTTGGATATTTCCGTTTAGAGGATTACCTTAGAGGGAATACGTCCAAGATTGACAGCAAGACAGGAAAAGAAACTGGGGCCAAATAGAATACTCTACGTTGAAATGGTGTTCAAAGAAATGTTTGGATTTCCTCAGAGGCAATAGGAGAGGTTGTTCTTTGAAGTTCAGAGGAAGGTATTTCCAAGCTTCCACACTGAAGACAGAATATGACTGTCTCTGTGTGGGCGCTCGTGGAGGTAGATATAGGAGGATATCTCAAATTTAAGGGTGTTAGGTCATCACCATGAGATGTCTGTTATTTCTGCAGTTAAATAACGATTGCACCGGATGAGGTATTCACCGTGTGCAGTAAGACCTCCACAGAATGGGTTCCAGACCTCACGATGGTGAAAAATATGATAATACTGCATGTGGCCCCTTTTCCAGTCTTCACCCTCAAAATGTGCCATATTGTCCCTGCACAAATTCCACTAAGGCAAATTTTCGTACAGTAAAAAATTTAGCATTATGACACCAGCTGTGCTCCGTAAAATTGTAGTTTGCATCGAAATCAGGATCAGTGTCCCATTCGTAATGAGAGCCTGTGGCCATCATTCATGTGGCCATCATTCCAGGGAGGTGCTGGCACCCATCAGAAAGAAGCCCTTAGTGTCAGATACTGGCTGGGGCATTCAGCAGACAAGTGGGCGGTTCAATGAAAGCCTATGTACTGTTGAACAAGCCCGGCCCAATGGGACGACTGTCCAACAGAATGGGACTCAGCATTCCGTGCACTTTCCCAGAACCAGAGCCTAATGTTGTGTGTTTGGGCACCTCACACACCAGGATCTTTGAAAGGGACTAGCCATTTCTAGATCCAGAGCCTCGGGCAGTGTGTCCATGCGTATCAGAGGCCGACAGCTTGTAATTCAATTACGTACGTTTCCCGGAACCAGAGCCTAAGGCAGTGTCTCCATGAACATCAGAGGTGGCCAACTTGTAATTGAATTACATAAGTTTGCCCGAACCAGACCCTGATGCAGTGTGTCTGTGCATCTCAGTAACAAAACCTTTTCTCACTAACAATTCTCTCCCAGACCCAGCCGCGGCCCATGCAGATAAGAGCAGTTGGGCAGTGGGACCGGGTTAGGCGGGGATTTGACAACAACCATGAGGGAAAAATAAATAAATAATGTATTCTCCCTCATGGTGGTCTATTGAAATCCCCGCCACCTGGCCCCGCCGCTCTTAGCTGCATGGGCCGCGGCTGCCCAGACCAGAGTTGAATGTATGACGTTACAACGAATTCCGTTGCAACGCATGCCTTTACCACGCATGCGTTACAACGGAATTCGTTTTCCACGCATAACCTTTACCTCGGATGCTTGCGTGGTGACGCCATACGTCGTTAAGAGAAAGCGGAAGTTTATTTTCCGATTTCTCTTAAACGACGCTGATTAAATACATAACCCGACGTGACTTCAGGTGAGATTTTTTTTTGGGGGGGAGACCCCCCCAAGCCTCCCTTTTTTTACTTTTTACCTTTACCACATATGCCTTTACTACAAACCTCGTAGTAAAGGTATGCGTGGAAAAGGCTTTCGTGTTAACCATGCATGCGTGGTACTGCATGCGTGGTTAAGGATTTCGTGGAAACGGCTTCGTTGTAGAGGCCGTTTCCCGTTGGTAAATGCAGTATTTGTGTGCATCTCAAAACAGGGGCCTTTTATATTGGAAACATGAGTCCCAGAATCATGGCCTTAGGCAGGGTGTCCATGTGCATCAGAGGTAGACAGCTTGAAGTTCAATTACATAGGTTTCCCAGAACCAGGGCCTAGTGCAATGTGAAGGGAGTGTCTCTAGCGACACTCCATCCCCGGTAACAGAACCAAGTGCATCTGTGTATCTCAGAAAAAAACACCTTTCCCCACTGACACCCTTTCCCAGACACAGATCCTAATAGGGTGTTTCTGTGTACTTCTGAAGTGTCCGCTTCATTCACTGGAAGGCATTTGGTCGAGACCATTTTGATGGATTGTATGGCGGAACCCCCACATGCATTTAACCCGCATGCCTTTCCAATGCAGTCACTTCCCCGACTGCGATGTTACCACAGGGTTGTTACTTTACCACGCAAGTTGGTACAATGACTTGCTTTAGGGCGCGCTTAACTTTGGAATTGTATAAATTACTATTCCAACTCCAGTCTAAGCAAAAGTAGGGAAGGCGTTGGACTTAAAAATCCAACACCAGTCCAACAACGCACCCCCTGAAGCAAGTTGTAATGATTTGCGTGGTAAAGTATCGTGTGGTAACGTAGCAGCCTGGGTAGTGACTGTTTGTGAAGGCAGGTCGATGTTGTGATTGCAGGGTAAAGGATGTTTTCAACTGCAGTGTTTCTGTGCTCTCCTGAAGTGCATGCTCCTTTCACTGACAAAACCTTCCCTGTTTGGAATGCAGTGGGTCTGTGCATGTTAGGAAGCATAAGCATATTTTACTAATAAACCTTTCCATGAATATGATCATAATATAGTAATTATGTGCACTTCAGAAGTGTAAGCTTCTCTGATCACTAAACCTTCCAAGAACCTGGTCCCATGCAGTGATTCTGTATATATCGACTGCAGCAAGCTTCTCCACCACAAGCTAACCATTCGCAGAAAGCGAGCTGCTGAGAGTGTGTCTGCACACGATGGTAGGGGGCTTCTGTAAAGAGTTAGCAACCCCAGAACCAAAATCTAATGTATTAGGTTTGTGCATCTGAGAAATGCAAGCTTCCCTCACTAACACAATTTTCCCAGAACTTGGAACTGAACAGTGGTTTTGTGCCCTTCAAAAGCACAAGCTTTTATTAAAAACTATTCTCACAATCACAGCTTAATACATTTTATCTGTGCAACACAGAAGCAGTGAGTCTTTCTGTTACTGTCACCAATAACTTACGCCCAGAAACTGAGAACTGTGCACCTCAGAATTGCTTGCTTCTCTTACTATCAAGCCTTTCCAGAATCAGTGCAAGCTTCGTTCACAAGTTAGCCTTTCTCAGACCCTAAAGCAGTGCTTTTGTGCACTTCCGAAGTGCAAGCTTCTTTCACTAGTTAGCCTTTCTCAGACCCTTAAGCAGTGCTTCTGTGCACTTCCGAAGTGCAAGCTTCTTTCACTAGTTAGCGTTTCTCAGACCCTAAAGCAGTGCTTTTGTGCACTTCCGAAGTGCAAGCTTCTTTCACTAGTTAGCCTTTCTCAGACCCTTAGGCAGTGCTTCTGTGCACTTCCGAAGTGCAAGCTTCTTTCACTAGTTAGCCTTTCTCAGACCCTTAAGCAGTGCTTCTGTGCACTTCCGAAGTGCAAGCTTCTTTCACTAGTTATCCTTTCTCAGACCCATAAGCAGTGCTTTTGCGCACTTCCGAAGTGCAAGCTTCTTTCACTAGTTAGCCTTTCTCAGACCCTTAAGCAGTGCTTCTGTGCACTTCCGAAGTGCAAGCTTCTTTAACTACTTAGCCTTTCTCATACCCTTAAGCAGTGCTTCTGCGCACTTCCGAAGTGCAAGCTTCTTTCACTAGTTAGCCTTTCTCAGACCCTTAAGCAGTGCTTCTGCGCACTTCCGAAGTGCAAGCTTCTTTCACTAGTTAGCCTTTCTCAGACCCTTAAGCAGTGCTTCTGCGCACTTCCGAAGTGCAAGCTTCTTTCACTAGTTAGCCTTTCTCAGACCCTTAAGCAGTGCTTCTGCGCACTTCCGAAGTGCAAGCTTCTTTCACTAGTTAGCCTTTCTCAGACCCTTAAGCAGTGCTTCTGCGCACTTCCGAAGTGCAAGCTTCTTTCACTAGTTAGCCTTTCTCAGACCCTTAAGCAGTGCTTCTGCGCACTTCCGAAGTGCAAGCTTCTTTCACTAGTTAGCCTTTCTCAGACCCTTAAGCAGTGCTTCTGCGCACTTCCGAAGTGCAAGCTTCATTCACTAGTTAGCCTTTCTCAGACCCTTAAGCAGTGCTTCTGCGCACTTCCGAAGTGCAAGCTTCTTTCACTAGTTAGCCTTTCTCAGACCCTTAAGCAGTGCTTCTGCGCACTTCCGAAGTGCAAGCTTCATTCACTAGTTAGCCTTTCTCATACCCTTAAGCAGTGCTTCTGCGCACTTCCGAAGTGCAAGCTTCTTTCACTAGTTAGCCTTTCTCAGACCCTTAAGCAGTGCTTCTGCGCACGTCCGAAGTGCAAGCTTCTTTCACTAGTTAGCCTTTCCCTCAGCCTAATGTAGTGTTCCTGTGCCCTTCAGAAGTGCAGGCCTCTTTCACTAGCAAGTTTATCCCACAGCCTAATGCAGTGTTCCTGTGCTCTTAGCAGGGCAAGCTTATTTCACTGTCAATCGTTTCCCAGAGTCTAGTGAAGGCTTCTGCTCTTCACAGGTGAAGCTTCTTTCACTTCCAAATCTTTCACAGGGTCTAATGCAGTGCTTCTGTGCACTTCAGACAGCAAGCTTTTTTATACTAAGCCTGTTCAAGAACCTGTAACTAATGCAGTGTTTCTGTGCACTTGACAGGGCAAACTTCTTTCACTGTCAAACGTTTCCCAGAGACCAATGCATTGTTTCTTTGATTTTCATAGGGCAAGCTTCTTTCACTTTCAAACGTTTCCCAGAGTCTAATGCTGTGCGTCTATGAACTTCACATGGCAAGCTTCTTTTACTGGCAAACCTTTCCCAGAGTCTAATGCAGTGTTTCTGTGCAACTTATAAGGGCTAGCTTCACTCACTGATAAATCTTTTCAGAAGCTGAATCCTAATGCAGTAAATCTATGCATGTCCATAGTGCAAGCTTCTCTTACACTAAACCTTTCCAAGAACATTTGCCTAATGCATACTGCGCATATTACGTGTGCACGCTTCTGTTTCACTAGTAAACTTTTCCCAGAAACTGAGCCGAATTCATTGTGCCCACACACGAGACGCAGGGGCCTTCTTTCAAGGTCATATAACTCCTAGGACGCAAGTCTAATGTAAGTGTTTGTGTACCTTAGAAGTGGAAGCTTCTCTTGCTGTGAAACTTGTTCCTTAACCCGATGCTTAACAGTGGTTCTGTGAACATCAGAAACACCAGATTTACTAACCAAACGTTCCCAATAGCAGGGCCTAAAATTCGGAAGCAGCGAGTCTCTGTCAGGGTCACCCATAACCTGTTTGCAGAAACAGAGCTGTGTGAAATGTTTCTGTGCACCTCAAAAGGTGCTCACTTCTTTTACTATCAATCCTTTAACTGAATTAGGGCCATATGTATAATCAACCTGGTTTGCGATTCTCAAATAATGATTTTTTAGAAATCGCTATTTGAGAATCGCAAATAGGGATGTATGTACAAAATCGCAATTTTTTAGCGATTTCTTAGTATTCCTTAATTGTGATTAGCAAATTGCGAATCGCAATTAAGGAATACTTTCCCATTAATTTCTATGGGCCAGGAGACACATAGGAATGAATGGGAAGTTATTCTCAATTTGCGATTCGCAATTTGAGAATCGCAAATTGAGAATAATTTCAAGGGTGCAGGGGTGTCCAAAGAACACCCTGTTGCACCCTTGAAATCAGCATGGGTGCACATGTGGTGCACATACATGCCCTTTATGTGCCTCACATTGCACTTCGAAAAATGCAAAAAAGTGAATTTTTCAAGGAATTCGCAAATTACCACCAACTTGAAGTTGGTGGTAATTAGCGATTCCTTAAGGCCAATTTGCATTTTTTTATGCTTCATACATTGCAATTCCTTAAATGCAATCACAAAATAAGGAATCGCAAATTTTGCGATTCCTTATTTTGCACGCAAATTTCTTTGATACTTACCATTTTGCACTAATTTGTTCGCAAACGTCGAAATTCTGCGAAATTGTGCGCCTCAGAAGTCCTCGCTTCTCTTACTAGTAAATCTTTAACAGAATTATCGCTCAAAGCAGTGATTCTGTGCTCCTAAGAAGCAGTGGGCTTCTGTTACACTGTCAAACCTTTAGCTGAATTTGTGCCCAATACAGTGTTTCTGAGCGCCACAGAAGTGCTCACTTCTCTTACTATTAATCTTTAACCGAATTAGCGCCTAATGCAGGACTTCTGTGCACTTCACAAGCAGTGAACTTCTCTTATTATCAAACCTTTAACAGAACTAGCGCCTAAGGCAGTGCTTCTGTGCGCCTCCAAAGAGCTTGCTCGCTTACTATCAAACCTTTAACAGAATTAGCGCCTATTGAAGTGTTTCTGTGCACTTCACAAGCAGTGAACTTCTCTTATTATCAAACCTTTAACAGCACTAGCGCCTAAGGCAGTGCTTCTGTGCGCCTCCGAAGAGCTCGCTCGCTTACTATCAAACCTTTAACAGGATTAGCGCCTATTGACGTGTTTCTGTGCGCCTCAGAAATAGTGAGCTTCACTATCCCTTACAACCCATTCACGGAACCAGTGCAAACGCGGTGCTTTGCTCTACTTTAAAAGAGGGGATGTGCGAATTTGGTAATTTAAATGAATAAAATATTACGTTTCACAAACCTTGTGCAAAATCACACGGTATTGTGGAAGAAAATTCTACGTAAGAGCATAACTTGCATTCAGACGTCACACATGATATCTGCAAGGGGAGGACACATTTTGCCTGAATCAGCAGCCCGCCAGCCACAGCCCGTGCAGGTAAGAGCGGTGCAGCCGGTTAGGGGAGATTCGACAGACGACCACGAGGAAAAATGAAAGAAATAATTAATTTTATAATCCCGCTAAAAAGCACGGTGAGAAATTGCGAACAGGCCTACTCAAAAACAACGTGGTTCTCGATCGCTGACATACACCTCAGAAGTTGAGTTGTATTTAGTCTTTCTGCAGAGTGACGAGGTGGGGCGCTTCTCTAAGGGACGAGCAGGAGCAGGGCCTGATCAAGTGGAAGGCAAATGCCTCTGCACTGTACGGAGAGGCTTGTAGGGTCGCATTAATAAACCACCCTCAGTCAGACAATGAAGTAGTGTGTACAGGAACATCTTAAAGATTTTGGAGAGCTGGGCCACACGAAGTTTGGGGGCCCCTGTTAAAAACAGCTTTGAATTTATGATCCAATGTCAGCTTTTTCATGCCCTCCATAGCCAGGTCACTGACAGTGCACAGGCATACTCGTCCAAATTTTAAATGAGTTTAAATCTAATGAGAGTGACTTGTCTCTTCCATATTTAACACAGCAACAGCTCACTAATATTACTGCAAATAATTTCTGTGACGCCCTCCAATTTCTCATATGTGAGCAGGTACATCTTAAGGATTTTGGGCCCCTGGGCCAACCCTATTTTGGGGACCCTGTTCAGAGCAGATCTGAATTTATGATCCCATTCAACTCTTTCCTGCTCTTTTTGGCCAGGTTACCTACTGCACAAGCGCAATCATTGAAATTCAAAAAGTGTTTACATTTAACATTCATGGATAGTGATGTGTGTTTTCAATATTGTAACACAGCAGCAGCTCACCAATATTACTGTGAATAATCGATGTGACGCCCTCCCATTTCTCATGTGTGAGGTCCTATTGTGTTCTAAAAGAATCATTTATAATTGGATGTTCCATGAAAAATTAACACATTTCTCTGCAAAATGTCTGTAATAGTCTCACACACACCACCCCCATTAAAAATAATTTAAAGGGAAGCGGTATTATGCTTAAGATTTATTCAAGGTTATTAGGGCAAGACTCTCTTCAGAACAGAGCTGTCACTTTAAGGGGCTCCCTAAAAGGATGGGGCCCTGGGCCCATGCCTTAAAACGTCTCTTTATGTGAGGTCCTGTTTTGACCGAAAGTAATATTTTTACGGATGTCACATGAAACATAAACACTTAATTTCTCTTCAAAATGTCCCCAATAGACTCTCACACATCATTCACATTAAAAATAAATGACAGGAAAACGGTATATAAAATAATGTATTTAAGAATTATTCAAGGTCATCAGGGGAAGAATCTCTGCAGAGCAGAGGTGGCTCTATAAAGGGCCCCCTGAAAGGCTGGGGCCTTGGGCCGGAGCCCACTTTGCCCATGACTTAAAAACATTTCAGAGAGTGTCTGCACACCTCAACTGCAAACTTACTATAACCAGTGGCTCTGAAGTGAGCGTCGCAATAAAACATCAGGCCCAGAACCCCAAGCGCCACCTGTCAGAGTTTGAACCAATCAAAAAGCCGGAGCCCCTGTGATTTGCGGCGTCTGCGTCTGGCAGCGAAGGAGCGTTGCCTGGCTGCGAGGAGAGATAACAGGGGGAGAACACACCGGAGCGTTTGTGCTGCTGAGATTAGAGTGCGAGGCGCCCCTCATGCTCCTGTGTGGAGCAGGGGAGGCTCCGAGGGGATATCTGCGGGCTCGGTGGGGCGGGAGGGGTTCCAAGCCTTTGTCAAGAGGAAGAGGGGGCGCCCCCGTCAAACGCCCAGGGCGTGTAGTCTTATCACCTCACCCTGTTCGGTGAGAGGCGCTCTCATTACAGCCACGATGCTCTCTTTCATATGGTACAGATCGTTTTCCCGGAGAGTGTTTCAGGACATCAAGGTGTCTGTGGGGGCGAGACTGAGATGTGGGGAGGGGCGGGGGGGTACCAGCAGTTGGACGTAGCGGCAAAGAATCCAGTCAGGGTTGAATTGGGAAGCAAAACAGCCCAGGTGAACATGTTCAAACAAGTCCCGCTCTCTTCCCCCCTCTTTATCCACTTTGTTGCGGCACACATTTCCCCGCTGTGTGGGTGAATTCTACGCGTGCGGCCCCCAGCTGTTTGACGCACACGCCCACCGTGACATCAGACGGCCCGGAAGAGGTTAAATCATATCTATCTCTATTTCCATCCATCGTGAATTCTCTCTCTAACTCTCTGTCTCCCTTTTTTGTGCACTCTCTCCCAAAGCCCCCATTGTCCCTACTGATTTGAAACTAACCCCAGGGTGCAGGAGATAGTGATTATAGGGTCAGAAGTGGGCCTTCAAAAACCAGCTTCCAGTGGCTCCATCCCTATGGGGAATTGCCCGATGGAATAAATGGCCAGTCCGGCCCTGTGTACCACCATTCCTTCTTAAGCTGAGAATTTAATATGGGATCTTCATGCACCTCATACGTGAACCTTTCAGCCGCGGCCGGTGGTGGGAGTACCGGCCGGGCGGTGACGTGGGGAGGGGGAGGGGCAGGGTGGGGGGTAGGCATGTATGGATTACGGAGTTTAACAGGTAAGTAAGCATATAAATAAATTAAATGAATTTCGTTATGTGCACTGCATCACCAAATGCGATGCAGTGCGCGCAACAAAATTTGTTTTATTTATTTATATGTTTACTTACCTGTTAAACTCCGTAATCCATACATTACTACCCCCCACCCTGCCCATCCCCCTCCCCACGTCAATCAATCAATCAATCAATCAAAGCATTTGTATAGCGCACTACTCACCCGGAGGGTCTCAAGGCGCTAGGGGGAGGGGGGTCTGCTACTGCTCGAACAGCCAGGTCTTGAGCTGCTTCCTGAAGGCGAGGTGGTCCTGGGTCAGGCGGAGGTGGGTCGGGAGGGAGTTCCAAGTCTTGGCGGCGAGGTAGGAGAAGGACCTTCCCCCTGTGGTGGCTCTTCGGATGCGGGGGACGGCGGCGAGGGCGTGGCCGGTCGATCGAAGCTGGCATTTGGGAGCGTAGAAGTTGAGGCGGCTGTTGAGGTATCCTGGGCCTTGGTTGTGCAGGGCTTTGTGTGCGTGGGTGAGGAGACGGAAGGTGATTCTCTTGTTGACCGGGAGCCAGTGCAGGTCTCTCAGGTGTCCGGAGATGTGGTTGCGACGGGGGATGTCCAGGATGAGTCGTGCCGAGGCGTTCTGGATCCGCTGGAGTCTCTTCTGGAGTTTGGCGGTGGTTCCGGCATAGAGGGCGTTGCCGTAGTCCAGTCGGCTGGTGACGAGGGCCTGGGTGACCGTCTTCCTGGTCTCGGTGGGGATCCACCGGAAGATCTTGCGTAGCATGCATAGGATGTTGAAGCACGACGAGGAGACGGCGTTGACTTGTCTGGTCATGGAGAGGGAGGAGTCCAGGATGAAGCCCAGGTTGCATGCGTGGTCTGTTGGTTTGGGTGCGCTGCCTAGGGCGGGGGGCCACCAGGAGTCGTCCCAGGCGGAGGAACCCAGGATGAGGACTTCCGTCTTGTCCGAGTTCAGTTTCAGGCGGCTGTTCTTCATCCATTTGGCTACCTCTTTCATCCCTTCGTGTAGGTTGGCTCTGGCGGTGGCGGGGTCGTTGGTGAGGGAGAGGATCAGCTGGGTGTCGTCGGCGTAGGAGATGATGTTGAGGTTGTGCTGGCGTGCGATGGCTGCGAGGGGACTCATGTAGACGTTGAAGAGGGTTGGGCTGAGCGAGGAGCCTTGAGGGACGCCGCAGATGACTTCGGTGGCTTCTGATCTGAACGGGGGGAGGCGGACTCTCTGTGTCCTTCCGGCGAGGAAGGAGGTGATCCACTCCAGTGCCTTCTCCTGGATTCCGACGTTGCTGAGGCGCTGTACTAGGGTACGGTGGCAGACAGTGTCGAAGGCCGCGGAGAGGTCTAGGAGGATGAGGGCCGCTGTTTCTCCGTTGTCGAGCAGGGCTCGGATGTCATCGGTTGCTGCGATCAGGGCGGTCTCGGTGCTGTGGTTGGCCCGGAAGCCGGATTGCGAGAGGTCGAGGGATCCGTTCGTCTCGAGGAAGGCGGCCAGCTGCTTGTTGACGGTCTTCTCGATGATTTTTGCGGGAAACGGGAGCAGTGAGATGGGTCGGTAGTTCTTGAGGTCAGTGGGGTCGGCTGATGGCTTCTTTAGTAGGGCGTTGAGTTCGGCGTGCTTCCAGCTCTCCGGGAAGGTAGCGGTGTTGAAGGAGGTGTTGATGGTGTCCCGCAGGTGGGGTGCGATGACAGCGTCGGCCTTGTTGAAGACGTGGTGAGGGCAAGGGTCGGTCGGAGATCCGGAGTGGATGGAGTTCATCGTGCGGATGGTGTCTTCGGTGCTGATCGGGGTCCAGGTGCGGAGGGTGGTGGTGGGGGGCGGTGGTTTGATCGTGGCGTGCGTCGGTTGAGTGCTGAAGCTGTTATGTATGTCCGCGATCTTGTTGTGGAAGTAGGAGGCGAGGGAGTTGCAGAGGTCTTGCGAAGGGGTGATGTCGTTGTTTCCGGCGTTGGGGTTGGAGAGCTCTTTAACGATGTTGAAGAGTTCCTTGCTGTTGTGTGCGTTGTTGTCCAGTCGTTCCTTGAATGCAGTTTTCTTGGTGGTGTGGATCAGTTGGTGGTGTTTTCGGGTGGCGAGCTTGAGGGCAGTCATGTTGTCCGGTGTTGGGTCTCTGCGCCAGGCTTTCTCAAGGGCTCTGCAGTCCTTCTTGGAGCTCTTGAGTTCGTCGGTGAACCATGGGGCTTTCTTGCTGCCGGGTCTGCTAGGCGGGGTCCTCAGAGGGGCGAGGTCGTCTGCGCAGTCGCTGATCCACTTCGTGAGGTTGGTGGCCGCTTGGCTGGGGTTCGTTGCGCTGGTGGGTTGGTTCTTGCTCAGGGAAGTCGCGAGCTGGTCGGCTGTGATCTTGTTTCAGTTTCTGCGTGCAACCTGTTGCTGTTGGTGGTGGATCGTGGTCCTTTTGAAGCTGAAGTGGACGCAGCTGTGGTCCGTCCAGTGGAGTCCGGTGGCGTGGCTGAAGGCGATGTCCTTGCTGGATGAGAAGACGGGGTCAAGTGTGTGTCCGGCGTAGTGGGTGGGGGTGGTCACCAGTTGCTTGAGTCCGAGGTTAGCGAGGTTGTCCAGAAGGGTGGTGGTGTTGCGGTCGTTGTTGTTCTCCAGGTGGAAGTTGAGGTCCCCGAGGAGGATGTAGTCAGCGGAGAGGAGGGCATGCGGGCTGACGAAGTCGGCGATGTCCTCGCTGAATTGTGTGCGTGGTCCCGGGGGTCTGTAAATGAGGGTGCCTCTGAGGGTGGTCTTGGGGTTGATGTGGATCTGGAAGTGCAGGTGCTCGGCGGGTGCGAGGGTGTCGTCGGTGTTGGTCGTGATGCGGATGGAGTTCCTGTGGATGATGGCGATGCCTCCTCCTGTCTGGTTGACGCGGTCCCTCCGGATGATCTTGAAGCGGTCCGGGATGGCGATGGCGATGTCGGGTGCTGAGGAGGCGTTCATCCAGGTTTCTGTGTGGAAGGCGACGACCGGGGCTGTGGTGTCGAGCAGGTTCCAGAGCTCGACGGCGTGTCTGTGGATGGAGCGGGTGTTGAGCAGGATGCACTTCAGGTGGCTGCTGCTGTTGCTCGTCGAGGTCTTGGGCACTGCTGGAGTGGTGCAGGTCCGGGTGCAGGTGAACTTGCAGGAGTTGCAGCAGAAGGGTCCGTGGGTGCATCTCGGGGTGGCTCGGTAGCAACCCGGGAGTCGGCCAGCGTTGAGTGCGTTGAGTTCGGTGGTGGCGTAGGTCCGGCGGGAGGGCTGGTGACTGCGGGAGACAGGGGTCCGGGCGCTGGGCGCGGGCCAGGCGCAGACGGGCGCAGACGGGCTTACCTTTGGCGCACCTTCGGCGCTCATTCGGTGCTCCCGCTGCGCGCGTCCGCTGCGCGGTCGCTCTGGGGGCGTCATAAGTAAGGAGCCGGTAGTGCGGGTCAGTTGGGTGGCGGGAGCGTGGGCGGCCAATGGGCAGTAGGGGGGCGGAGTCGGCGTAGGTCAGTGGCAGGAAGGGGGACTGAGGACGGCTCGGCGGCGGCTGGGGTGTCCGGCGGCCGGGAGCGGTCTCAAAGGAAGGGGGAGGGCAGCAGAAGGGGGGGGAAACGAGAGGCAGCAGAAAAGACAAGCAGCGGGTCAAGGGTAACCCAAGAAGGGAAGAGACAAAGGAGGCAGCAGGAGCGGCGGCGAGGGCAACCACGGGGCAGCAGAGTGGGCAGGTAGCAGGAGGTAGCAGCGAGGCAGCAGGACAGCTTGTCAGGGCAGCTCAGGTGGTCAGCGGGCAGGAGCAGCGGAGTGGGGGCGACCTCGCCTGGAACAGGCTCAGCGGTCGCCGCCCTGCAGGTACTCCCACCACCGGCCGTGGCTGGAACCTTTGTGCAACTTACAGATATCAGGTCTGAACCCAGTAACACGTAGCTCAGCCTTTCATCAACCCAAGTTTGATAAAAACAATCACCATTAAGTTGGGAAGTAACAGAGAGCTAAAAAAGGTAAAACTGACCTATATAAAACATGTTGCCCAAGTTTACTGCATCCTCTATACCATACCCACCACATCACCTACAAAGTTACTGGTCCTTTTTTGTTGTCCATTTTTTCATTACAAGTTTGGACTTTGTTTGCAAATATTGCATGCCTTTGCATTGAATGGGTTAAAGCACGAACAATGGGCATCAACCTGAGCGTAGAAGAAACACAATCTGCAAATGAGTACATTATCCCATAGGGACAACTCCAAATTCTTTGGAAACATAGTCCTCGTCTCCAGCATATATACTTTTGTTTTCATAAATACTGTTTTGAAAATGCAATTCTGAACAATTCTTGGTAAGTTGACTGGCCACCACAGTTAACAAATGAGCACAATTTAACTGTGCTTAATAAAACAGGCAGAAGTGCTCATCTAAAGTGCTCTAATACCTCTGGGTCGATTACGCGCTATATAAACCTGCAAAAAAACTTTGTTTTGTGACCTCTAAATGTATGTTATCTTCGATATCAAAACCACCACATCATTTAAAAAAAAGTTACTGAACCTTGTAACAGTATTCATTTTGTAGTTAGAATCCTGCAAATAGGCTGGCGGCCACAGGTAACAAAAGAATCGAACTTACACTGTCCACTGTGACTTTATCAATAGGCTTCCAATAACATAGATTGATTTCTGAACATGGAGCCTGTGTTAGGCACGTGAATAAGAAGCCCTTAACCAGGGGTTTAAGTGAGATGAAAAAACTGGAGGGGGTGTCTCTTAAAGGGGCGTGGTCGATGTAATTAAGGACGTGGCTTATAACATTTAAGCTAAAAATCTGTGCTGAGCATGGTGTGCCGCCTGACTAGTATTTTGCCTCTTCTGTCATTGTATCCAGATATATAATACAACAAGTAACATCACTCCTACCAGGCAGCCCTATGGGGTTTGTCAGTGGTTGTAAATCCCATAAGATAAATTAACAACATGAATTTGTTGTATATAATATTGAAAATGCTGACGTTCTTGTGGGCGAGGCTGTGGCGTAAGGCTGGAGCTGCCGACCTTCAAGCTGAGAAAGCAGGTTCGAGCCTGACGTTAGCTTAACAGCCTGTGCTTAAAAACATGAATATATTTCCCAGTATAATGTAACGTTTGCTCTAAGTTTGCGCTATATAAAACTGAAAAAAGAGTTTCTTTGAAGAAACATCAAAAGCAGTGGTACTATTGCTAAGTTAAGGTTTTTTTCACCCTGAGGGTAAGCCGATAGGGACCTGTCTCGGCACCTGCTTTTAAGAACTGCCGGTACTGAGCACCGTCAGGACCGGCCCACTTAAAGTCCTGATAACCCGTAAAATGACACCTACAACAAGCCAGGACTATTGGCTTTGTCAATGGCTATTAGGTGTATAAGATAAATAAGCAAGAACTATGGCTTCATTGTATAGAATTTCGAAAATGCTTCAGTTCCAAAATGATGAGACTGTGAAACAACTATAAAAAGTCTCTTTGAAGTTTCCTCAAAGGCAGTGAAGGGTAGTCCTGGTGCAGGGTTACAATTTCTTTTCACACTGATGGTGCGGCCAAAAATGAAGAGCCAGAGAGAGACCCGTCTCGGCACCTCCTTTTTAGAACTGCCGGTGCTGAGCACTGGAAGGACCCAGCCCAATTAAAGCCCTGCCCTTACCCATCTCTAATTGCACATTTCAGATAATTGTCCTTGGGAAGCTGCTTTATTTATTCTATAGAAAACACTATTTTCTGGCTAAAACTAGGTATGTTAATAAAAAAAAAATTCTCAGTAATGATAACCAGACAAGTTAATAAGAAAAACAGAAATAGCATACAGAAAGCAATTATTGTTTATTTTCTAATTCACATTGTGTAACTAATGTTTATATACAAATAACGGATGGCGCCTATGATTTGCCCGCTGAATCTAATGAGGAAACTAATCTTGAGAGATGATTAAAAATCTTGGCGACACCACTAACTCGACATTTGTCTCGAGAGTGGATGCAAGCTGTCCTTCCTTTGCAGTTGTTGTAGTATAATTCCACTGGGTTCTTCGGCCGACACTGTGTTCAAGTGCAGGAGCCCCTGTTGACCTAGTGTCAGTGCTTAATTTGAGTCGATGGATTCCGGTGCTCAGCACCAGCACTTAATCATCAACAACGGCACTTTTCATGAGCACCAGTTAAGGACACATTCATTTAGGCATGGGGAGATTAAGTGATTTGCCCTGAATCACAGGATGTTAAGCTGATGCCGAGACTCGAGTCTGGTTCCCGAGCTCTGGAGTTGGCAGCTCTGGCCATTACGCCATATCCAATCCCCACCTTAAGGGTTAGTAGTTGGTTCTGTTTTAGGTGGTGCTAACAGGAGAAATGGGCTGGTGCAAGCTGCACTCTGACGAGAGCCCGGCACAAATTATTTACAAATTAACCACTGGCCTGATGTACTTGATCACCATGGACAAGCAATGCCAACCACAGGACATCAGGGATTCTTATTTCCCGCTCATGCTGTGGAGCAGAAGACTTTTGTGTTCTACTGCACTATGATACTCTGGATCATCTTGTCAAGGTCCTTACTGCAGGACAGGATCCACTACTCTATTACTGTTCAATACAATAGTATAGAGGTAGCTATGGTAACACTGGATGCTCATGTTCAACACTCTACAGCGGGTCAACAGTCACCACCTTACCTTCATATTAAGATTCACTGGACCATCATCCTCAATCTCCTGCATTGATACAACTACTGTATCTGTTCTTTCCTGCTAGGAATAACTAAACCATAACATTCAATATGCTGATGAGTTGCAGCAGCAACCTCTATCCTGTTGTACTGGGACTCCTCCTGGAACCACCATGTTCAATATCTGATGCATTACAACAGCCATTTCTATACTTCCGTACTTGTACTAACTGGACCATCACACGAAATATGCTTCGTTATTAAATGGTCATTTGTATAGAGCAGAATTAACTCTTATTAATCTCTTGGCACTCCTGTGTAGTAACCATATATAATAAATAAATACTAACTAACAAAAAAAAAGCAGAATCAGCTCAGGTCGCGGGCAGGGCCGGACTGGGAACCGAAATCGGCCCTGGCAAAGTGCTCAGCCGGCCCCCCCTCTACCCTGGGGTTGCGACCGCACTCTTTGCCAGGGCTGGTTTTCGACCGATTTTGTTACAGGGCCGTTTTTGCAGCTATGCTGCAAAAAACGGCCCTGTAACAAAAACGGCCCCCTGGGGCCCAAAACCGGCCCCCACCCATGCGGCCGACCGGGGGATTGCCCGGTGCCTACAACGGCCAGTCCGGGCCTGGTCGCGGAACCTGGAAACTTACTGTAACATTGATGGTCCTACTGACAACGAAATAGGTTGAACTGAAATAGTCTGTCAGATAAAGACAACACCACAACAAACAAACTCTACAGAGCAAATAACCACATCTGAAGGCTTGTGATGACATTTTAGAGAACTAATCTTATTCTGATATCTAGAGGAATACTGTATCAAAATTGGGCACTCTGGATGCCGAATGCTCTAACACCCCAATACTTGAATCTCTAAGTTGGCATTTATAACACTAAGGTTTGACAGATTTTAATTGGCATCCAAGAGTATATTTGGTTAATAACTTTATTTTAAATTCCAGCCTTGCCTTTAGAAGATTCAACAGTAAGGGGGATAGAAATGAACACTACTGTTTTACTGCAACTATCTCTTCACTATTGTACAAGGGCTCATTGACCCATCGTGTCCAGCCCTCCTGCTGCGTTACAACAGCCACAATGTTTGTGCTTCATCAGCCATTTAGGGGTGTGCTGGACTCATGGAGTTTCATTCCGTGAAATTCCGCAAAGTTACATAAAAACTACGTGAGATTCCGTGGAGTTCTGCCAAACGGGCGGAAATATGCATGTTGCACTGTGATTTAGCACCAGTTGTGCAAGCAGCAACATGCGGTGTGCAAGAACACGCTGCCGTTTGAGTTGATTTTGCAGCTGCTTAAGTAGAGAATCTACTCGAGCTGCAGAAATTCCTTCTAGAAACAGTCCTCTGACAGTGACTGCTCTCTACCTCCCATGTTAGAAAATGGCACTATGTGGCACCAAATCTTGCTTGTACCAACTTCGACTTCTGGAGCCTTGCAGGAAAAAATTCTGCCATGCAGCGATTGGTGGAATTTGGCCAGACCTCGGCGTTGTTGACAAATCCCCCAATTCCATGGACCCTAATGATTATACTGTTGTATTCTTAATCCTGCTGTATTGCGGCAACCATCTATACGCTATTGTACAAGATTCACTGGCTCATAATGTCAACACCTGCAGAGCTTCAGAAGCAATCACTTACTATTGCACTAGAACTCACTGTACCACAGTCTGCAACCTGGTTCAGCCGTCTCTATACTATTGTACCAGGCATCACTGGTCCATTGTGTCCAATCACCAGCTGTGTTTCAGGAGTAATGACTTCCCTCATAGTAGCACATCTACTGATCTATAGCCATGTGCCTCAACCTTTTATGTATCCGTTCTTTCCACTCTGCCCATGCCCCTGCTGCCCTCTGAGTGAGGAAAGGGCAGCATACCTCCCTCAAACTGCTGCATGTCAGGATCTGCAACAGCCCAGACAGTGCCTTCTGCTCTGCTGACAGCTGCTGCACCCAGGAAAAAACATAATAATCAGATTTATCATAACAGTAAGTAGAATAATGATAGCTCCTCTTGCTAATAAGAGAGGAGAGCATGTCACTTCAGGTGGATGCTTTGTGGCTCTGACAAAGATGCCTGGCAGACTCCTTTATGGAAAGCAGGCAGCCTGTAATTTTGCCTAACAGCGTAAGACATCTGAAATCAGCCTTCCTTTTAATTTAATGTCCTCAACATCCATGTGTGCTTCATGCTCCCTTTGGTGGCAGAAGGGAGAAAATGATGGATCAGAGTTATAAAATCTTGCTCCTTATTGAGTTATCTGCGGTACATTATTTTATGTCTCTCTGCACCTACGTGGACTTCTATGCTGGTAATTTTGTGCCTGCTCCCACAGTAATTGGCCTGAGGCACAGCTGGTGACTTGCTTGGACCGAAAAACGTGTTAGCAACAAACAACCAAAGGCATAATTTACAACAAAATGATGCAGCGGGGCGCCGCAAGCCATTTGGTGCTCCATTTTAAAGCACATGAATGCGTCATATTTACAACAATATGACGCATCCCTATGATTTTTACCTGCGCTGGGGCACAATTGGCTGCTGTGCACAAGGGTGCCCACGTTGCGGGGGTGATTGTGTGCACTTCCTGCAGGAAGTGAACAAAAACAATAATTGATTGTATCTTCCTCATTCTATGTGTGCTACAGAATGAGGAAATAAAAGTATTTCTCCTCGTTGAGCTCCTTACGCCTCCCCAGGGAAGGCATATGTTTATGACGCATCCCCAGGTTTACAAATGCTGTAAATCTGGGAACGCGGCAGAATCCATGGGTGTTGCGTGGGAACATCCACAGCAACACCCATGGCACGCCCCTTTTCACGCAAAGTGATGCGTGAAAAGGGGCCATATTTACAAGGCCCTCAAAAGCTATGCTGGGTGGCTCTGTGTGGCCTTGTAAATGTGGGCCAACACGTAATGGCGGCACATGGGGCTTGTAAATAAGCCCCCAAGTGTTATTGCACTTTTCAGTAGGAGGTAACAGCTGTTAATTGCTAACACTTGGGAATTATAGGCCTTTGCCTATATTAAGTTTGCATAACAGGCTGAAAGAGTTATTAAAACTGTTAAGGGCTGACAGAGGCAATAAACCTATTACCCCCACCCATCCCTCTATGACCCCCCCATATACTCTGTTCTGATCTGTCTCGTGCCTCTACTTCACACTTCCACTGAACTCATGTTGCTGTCAAACACCAGAGGTATTTTAAACACTCACGCTGAATGTACGAATCTCAACATTCCACAGAGGGTGCTACTTTTTAATTAAACGAGCAGGAAAGCCAGTTTATGTCTAATTTATAACATACAAATTTAAAGTCATGACATAAATTGAGATCGCCGGGTCAGATACATAGTCCATAAAATAACAAATCTTAATTACATAAATACTAAAGACCATCTACTTTACCGCAAATTTAAAATGTCCATATCACTTTAAATGTAGACCTATTGGCTTTGGCAGTGCTGAATTCAATAAGCAGTTGAAAGTGGAAAAGATGCCATTTAAACGTTTAAAGCAAGACTTTTAGGCGGTTGTTGAATTGGGCATAGGAGTGAATTATGAAGTTTTATAGGATGTTCCACAGAGGGTTAATGAATGATACAGATAAATCGCCCCGTAGCTCAACATAAGGTTGATGTAAAAATTGCAAATCAGCTGCACTTTTAGTTTTGACTCATAGCACTAGCTGCAGGAAGAAGATATGGTACTGTGGCAGTTTGTTCAGGGAATTAGACCTTGGCTCACATGCTGGACAGTGGCGGCCGGCATGGTTCGCGGGTGGCGGTGCTGCGGAAGGGGTGCGCGGGGCACAATGTAAAATTAAAAATAAAATATACTTACCTTGCCGCCAGGTCCCGCGGCTTTGCTCCTGCTCTCCTCTGTCTAAGAGTCCAGGAAGCACAGCCAGGCTCCCCTGACCAATCACAACTCTGCAAAGTAGCGTTATGTTTAGTCTGAGCATCCTGGTTCGACGCTCAGCCAGGGAATGGGGGCCTGGGCATGTTCTCCATGCAGACTGTCATGCAAAGCTGCTGCAGCAGGAGGACAAAATAAAATGATAATAACATCATGTTATTATCGTTTTCTTTTTTTCTTTTTTCACTGCTTCAAGGCAGTGGGGCGATGCTCCTCCGCCTTACCAGAGGAGCCGCCACTGACGCTGGATGGTTTGTGTGGGAAGTTCCAGGATCAAACAACCAAGCAATCAAAAATAACTTTATTCAGCCTAATGAAAGGCCACAAAAGCACAGAATAAATACAATCTTCTCATTCGCAGTAAGAATAAAAACATCAGTGAACTAGAAAATGTGTAGCAAATCCTAGAAAGTTCTAGACTCAGACACAGTATGGCCAGGGCCTCCCAACACATAGGCGCCTCAAAGTCAACAGCTCTGTATACCGTGCTTTGGTGTCTGAGATATATGAGGGCCGGTGCGGTTCATATTTTCAGCCCTTCACAATCAATTTCCTGGCCCCTAAATCTGTTACGCCGTGCAATGAAATATGTATTCTGCGTGATGAAAAATACACGGCATGCAATGAAAAATCTACAGGCAATGAAGAAAAATATATACTATGTGTTGAAAGCGACTGCATATCATGAGGAAAAATGTACATGGCATCATGAAAAATGTAAAGCTTACTTTCAACCAATTTGGCCGTACACTGCACTTTTCCACTCCATAGGCCGTGCTGTGAAAACTATTTATCAGGGAAGCAAGAAAAGGCCATCATCTGTAATACTTTGTCATTCCTGGGGCGAGAGGTGCCGCGTGCAAGAGGATTCTTGCTGTTTAGAGGAATGTGCAATATGTAGTGTTAGAGTCCCTACACAAATTCAGATGTAGATTGTAGGAGGTAGAGGGCTATCTAGGAAGACAAAAGACTTATAGGTGTAGTATGTAGGCGGAGGTCTTGTCTATAGGGATGATTGTTTTGAAGTAGTAGTAGGTGTGTGAATGGTCAAGTAAGTAGAAGATACTGGATGGTGCACATCAAATATGGATTTGCTTGTTTAAACTACACAGTCACATTACATAGAACTACAATTCCATTACTCATGTTTACAATGTTAAACAAATTAAAATTAAGTACTGTACTCAGAATAACAAAATTACCAGTCAACCTCCAGGCAGTTTTAGCCTCCAGACCATATCACCTGGTGGTCAAGAGGTGTTTTCTGTAGAATGAGGTGTTATCTCTAAGCGATGACGTAAGAGACAATGTTTTCTCTATATGTAAATGTGACGTGTAGTAGGTATGGCCTACATGGAACTGATTGCCATGTAGAACTTGATCACTATAAAGCAAGTGATGTGAACTGTGGGCAGATATCTCGATTGTGGGTGACGAGTCTTGGAAGAACAGCTTCGGGGTCCAGTCTGAGGGTAATGCAGGTATACTGAGGGTGCCGAGCGTCGAGGGCGGTGTGCCAATTACGCTACCACCCCCCTCCTGTGACCCATGGTGTATCCCTGTTACACCACAAAAGTGCAGAAAGCTTAATGCAGGAAGCCTCCTAAACCAGGAGTTTTAGGAAGACAGTTTTTCTTCCTAATTTTTTGCACTTTTTTCACCTTTTCCTTTTCACTTTCACGTCCCTAGGTAAGGGTGGGCCTTAGCGTGCCCATACCACCAGGGTTTAGTACACTTACAAGAGTCCTGATGAATGCCTGGTAATTTTACACCGTTTCAGAGGCAGAAACATGTTGACTGACAATTAAGGAAATAACCACACAATTAACTGTGGACTGTTTTCCCACACACTATTTTAATAATATGTCTTAAGTGATCACATAATAAATTATTTTTGATACACTACAGACATTTTTAATCACTACTAATTGTTTATTTCTCACCGCACGCCCTGTACTCACAAAATCCTGCTCCACAGTAGATCTGGCATTGAAGCACACTAAAGGGGCACTCTGCCTCTTTAGTGGGGCCCGATGATGAAGCATGTCATCACCAGGTGGTGAGTGAGGCCGTTCCCCTCTTTCCATTGCTCCTTTGTGTGATCTCATCGATACCACAAGACACTCTTTTTGCTTATCGAGTCTTGGAAGAAGACATTGTTTCAGAGGGATGTGGTATGTTTGAGGCGGTCTTGTATGTGAGATTAGGCGTTACACACTGACTGCAAAGCGCCTTTCCATGACACACAATGGCAGGAGGCCCTCAGTCTCATTGGCACGGCATCCAGCAATAGCAGATTCGGGCGAATACAGTTTAACTTAGTGCATCGCCCTTATATCGCATCGACCGTGCTCCATACGCTGGACGACACAAGTTCACCTCGGTGCTCGAACGGTGGACAGGACGAAGCGATATATTTTCACCTCACATGGCCATGCAATAACATACAGAGTTACTGGACACAGGTGAATGATATATATCAAGACAGGATACAAGCAGGGTTGAGCACTAAAAAAATCAATGTTCGCCTATCTGGGAGTGACTGACAGTCAGAAAAGCCCGAATGCTTTTGAGGCAGTTTTGCATCCTGAAAGGTGGTCACCTCTTCAGAGAGGTTTGCTGAGGAGTAGGTTATGGCCAAGTTTGTGCCTGCTTTGCTGTCAGAGAAGCTTTTTTTTTATCGTATGATTTGCTGCATTATTATGTAGCATGGTCAGTCTGATCAGCTCTACGGCCAGTTTAATAGACAGTAGTTTAATTCTACTACCACTTTTATTAACAGCTGTGAAAACTTTAATAACAGACCTGCAGGAGTTTTACTGACTTGGCATTGACAAAGCTATTGAAGGAAGTGGAGTCATTTTTAATATCAACATCCCTTACTGATCTAATCGGAGTTTAGGTATATGTTTTAATACATCGATGTACTGTTTTACAAACTGAGGTGAAGGTACATTTATCACCACTGTAGCTGACTTCAGTGTAGTTATTTTTATTGACAGCTGTAGTGAGGAAAGGCCTGGTCCATGATCAGTTTTTCTGCCGGCATTTCTAATGTACATTTGTGCTTTAGGAATAAGGGTAAGCTCTATAAAAACGTTTGCTCACTGTGTCACAGCCACCCTACTGTTCTGTTTCTTGGATTAGTTACATCCACATTTTACTCTTAGCTAAACACAGATGGGGTCAATGTTACTATTACTAGGGAATTGGCAGGACAGTGATCTCCCACTGCTGCGTTGCCATCTTTACTGGCCTTGGTTGCTATGTTTTTGTCAGTTTTTATGACAATTTTACTGCATTAGTTTCAGTCTCGTTTTCTGATATTCTTTGATGTATTGCTTACTGACATCACCTTTTTTGCTATTGTTTGAATAAACAAACTACATTTTACCAACTTTCAAATCACTTTTATTGACTTTGACCAATGCTTGGTTTTGCGAAACGCTTATCTACGTTTAAAAAAAAAAAGTTTTACCGAATATATGTGTATTCATTCACTGAAAAAGACACAGATAAATATTAGTTAGCCCTCACAAATACAAAACTGAAAAAGCCCTAGAAAGAACTAGTATTAGTAGAACTGTATTGCAATTTCACAACACACTCAAAAACCATGCAGCCTGCCGTGTTTTGCTCTCGGTAGGTAGTTTTTCCTATCAGGTGCCATTGGAAAAGGGGTGAATCGTTCACAGCAAAGGCCATGTATTATACTAAGTGTTGACCTTTCCATACAATAACTAGCAAAAAATGTAAAATATTTGGTTTTGTATTCGCCGAACTAGAACTGATCTTTTAATGTTTTCTTGCAGTTAATTTCTGTGATTTTTTTAATGATGTATTGCACTCACTGACATTGTGCACCAATGTGGCGCTGTAGTCTGCTTTTGGACATGCGCAATCAAGGATGGACGAAGAACTTTGCTTTATGCCAGATCCTTCACCCAGCCTCTGATGGAGGACACCTTCCGCTGCACATGGTTCGCTGTGTCCATAGTTCCTAGACCATGAGGCCATTCCATCATAGAGGGCCAGGCCCTTTTTTATGATTTTTTAAAAAACTTTTAAAAATTATTTTTCGTAAGGTTCATGAACACAGGTATCGGGTTTGAAAGTCTTAAAAAGTTTTGGAAGCAGTTACCAAAATTCCTTTTTTTCATTCCCAGTGTGGGTTCCTTTGTACTCCTATTTTCTCATAAGCCATGGTGTTCTCATTGCCCTTTTATGGCTCTTTAGATTTCTGTTCCAGGACACGTTCTGTAATGGAAACTGCAAGAGAAAATTCTCTCCTTTGTCAAACATTCAGAGTCCTTGGATTTGGAATGGATGAAAGAGGAGAACACTCTTGTCCAATTGGATTTGTTTATTTTTTTTATTTGGGTCCATGAATGGTCGACAAAACTGGATATGTGGAGACTCAACGTCCAAGAGATATAAAGCGCTAATCCTTGGAGGCTCACCAACTACATTTTTGTAGCTTTACTTTCTCGAAAACTACTGAAAGGATTTACACCAAACCCTGGTTTCTGGAAAACATTCAACATTCACGGCAAGTTTGGCATACATTTTTTAGCAACTTTTGCTATTGTAGTTACCAAGAATTTCCCATTGGAGCTCAAATGGGAAAGCACATCTTTTCTTACTGCAGTCCGGTTAACTATTTCCCCCCTCTATGGAACTGAACAGAAATTGCCATATTGGGCCTCAGCTACATGTACAAAGCAAGTGCCAAATTTTCTGAAAATCCATTTACGGGGACCAGAGTATAGGCAAATCAGAAATTGGCTTTGAAAGGAAAAGTTGTAATGAACCCATATGTTCAGTGAAAAAAACTAAGGTTAAAGTGACATTACACTTCGGTAATGTACTCAGATTTTAGCTTACATATTTAAAAACTCTAGACATTCACTGAGGAAACAAAAGGATAAAGTGATGGTATAGTTAGGCCTTATAATATATATATATATATATATATAAACAAATATTTTAAAATAAAAAACACTGAAATTCTCCAATCCTAGTTTACTCAGCAAACAATAACTTGCACCCCCACCATGCACTGCTTATGACATCTTATATTACATCTCTCATGACATGATCAATGACATCCTTGAACCCCATCATTGAACCCCCTACTGCACATGGTACTGTTCGACAATGTGCAGTAAGGGTTTATGTCAGACCTGGACATAAGCCCTGTCCCAAATGTCATGGGCTGCCTACTCCTCATCGCATAAGGCTTTTGGCATGCATAACATTGTCATCAAAACCTCCCACAGGTGGCCATCCTCCACATTTGCACAGCTCTCTCTCCCCCCGTGGGCACTCATCCCCATTATTTTTTATGTTTTTATTTGCTCCAGTGGCACTTCTGCAACACTATGGTGAGCACTGTGGCAGTAGTGGCAGACGGTACTGTTTATTTTATTATTTTAACTGCAGTGGGGAGTCCCACCACTCAAATGTTAGGAGTTCTGGGTACCCATACTTTGCCTCCTTTTATCTGTTTTTAAAATAAACTCAAGACACAGGGATTGAGTCGCTGAGTCCTGAAATGGCCACTGCACATCTCTGTTGTTGTGGCTAGCCAACCAAATCGCCTCATGGGAAAAAAGGCCCTCTCGGCCAATGAGCATGCTCTATATTTTTAAGTTGCCGTACCGTGGGAATCCCAAAGGAGTCCCGCATTAACAACTCTTCTGATATCACTAACTTTGAATCATATTTTCTCAAAAAACTCTGATCAGATTTACACTACTTTAGAAAAAGCACACATTCTAAGTAAAGATTTGTTTCTGCCAAATTTGGTGTAATTCTGTTCAGTGTCTTTTTCAGTTTCACTATCAAAAACTCCTATGAGAAACTGCATGGGAAAAATGCATTTTCAGACCCCCCTTTTGCAGACCCTGCTTGATGTATAACCCCAAATATTTCAAGGAAGGATCAGAGGCGGATGGACTTATTTTATTTGGAAAGTGTTGTGAATACTTGTCAAACAGCAGCAAAGTAAAAAATGCTCTTCCTGTGGAAACTCTAACCTAACTATATCTACACAATGCAAAGGCCACTGTGTAAAAAAATTATATATATATATATATATAATATACACACACACACACACACTGTAGGAGTTGCGCCAGAGTTCCTTACAGCAGAGTGCTGGAATGTGGTCTTTAAATTGGACTCTGCTTTGCAGCTACACCACTTTCTGTATTTCCATTTTGACTGGAACAAAAGGCTTAGAGCGACAGCAGCTAACCCTTACATTCCATGCACTCTATGACAAACCTAACTATCCCCATCCCAGTCTCCATTGGGGATCGGCGTCTCATAAAATGAACTGGTTTGCTGAAGAAGGGAGGCTTAAAGGGAATAGAGAAAATGCCAATTATATTAAAACACACGTCAATAATGAGATCCCTGGAGTATTTTCTGCGAAGATGAAACAAGTCATAATCAGCTCTTCCCATGCAAGCTGAAATCACAGTATCCCGCGAGGCAAACAGTTAGGAAATATCACTCTATCAATTGTTTGCAGGCTTCACTCGAAACACTTAAGATATAATAAAGCGCACACAATGGCATGGTGGTAAACTACTAGAGAGACAACTAATGATGGTCCTTCAAAGCAAGAGAGAAGCAAGAAAGCTGCAGTGATGAAACAGAAGCCTCTGGGGGAAGAGTCTAAAATTAGCTCCTCGAGACAGCCAAAAGGCAATTAAAATGGCAGAAAAATCTTTTGTGACTGCAGAACGAGAAGAAAGCTTTGTGTAGGCCTTTGTGAGCAAGCTCAACATGCACCAGGACATACCGATATCAAAGTTTGTCTTTTCAGTCAAGCTTATGCAACAGGGATATCTAAACTAAAAAATTTAGTAAGCAGCAAAAAGATTATAGTACATCCAATAATCAGATGTTTACATCAATGACTTTAACACATCATAACTAAGACCTAATCTATGAACCCCTCAATCACACCTCTGTACACATCTTTATTTAACAATGTCTCAGCGTAAGCTTTTGCCAACCAATAACTTCTATACAATCTAGCACCAACCTTATTTTTTAATTCCTGGAGAACCATCCTAATATGAAACTGGCATTAAACCATGCAATAACCAACTACGACCACCAATGACTTCGGCACGTCATAGCCAACCTAATATACCAATGTCTCTAAAACAAATGTTTTCAACTTGTACAATAACCACTCTAGAGTACCAAAGAATCTTAAAAGGGTAAATATGTTAATGATTTTCTCTCCTCTAAAACACGTGTAATCATATAATTATATCAGTGGTCCAACATATCATCTATATTGGGACTAATTTAGCAATTGATCTAACACAAGCTTCTCCTATGAGTAGCTCATGAGGTACTAGACTCTCTCCAGCTTCCCATACGTAAGCCAGCCTAATACATTAATTTTTCTTGGTTGAATTAATAGATGTACCTAAATGGCAAAGTGCATATTCAAGATGAAAATGTATGCATTATCAGAACACATGAACTGATGTTTTGGGAGACTTATTACTAATATTAACTAGGTGCAGGGGCGTTGCAGTTATGGCTGTTATGTATCACCCATATAGGGGCAACACCACATTGATAAACCATTTTCTCTTAATTGGTGGGAACTATGTCTGAGGCACAGTGGGGATCATTGCTGGTAATCTTGCATGTGCTGGCCAATAATGTAATCTTGTCTTATGTGGTCTGCAACAAAACTCTAATAATATTAGTAGTTCATGATGATTTTCATTGAACATATGTAGCTCTTCCTACAGAAAAGGTTGGAGACCCCAGTGTAACACAATCATTTCACAGCCATTCATTTAGAAAATAAATAAACAAATAACACGGTCTTTAGTCAACATAACATACCAATGGTTGTAACACAGCCTCATTATCGGCTAATAAGTTAAAGGCTCTAACATGCTCCACTAATGAGCGCAACACATAGTACAACAGCTTGAACACACCACTGTAATCAGTTTAGCACATCAGTTTCTCCAACACATAAATGAGCAATAATAATTTACCAATGTCTACAAAACAACTCTTTGCCATGCAATAAAAACATGCCTATGGGAGGCTTAAAAATATACCAATTCTTTCAGTACATGCACCATCCTAGACTAACGGTTTGATATGCCACTAACTCGAATACATCCTTGGGACCAACCTGACATGGCAATGGATCTAGAATTTACAGATATTTAGACACATGTGGAATGACTTTAGCAATTGCCTGTAGGCATATTGCTAAACTTGGCTCTAATAAATTCACAAAATTGGTTTAATATCCCGATAGCACTAATGTACCACAAGCAGAGGTGTCATATTTTATTTAGTTTAGAGGCACTGTAAATAAAACATTTCATCACAAAAAATGTGGTAGCAGTTTATCAATGTGTGTAAGTATTATTGATAATAGTCAAATATACTCACCAACATCAGTGGACCCAACACATTGCACATACATGCTATTCTAATGGGATTTGATTGGACTTAGAAGCTGATCCCGTACCCGTGGCAATCATAGTTAACACCGTCCCTGGCAAAACGGAAACATTAAAGGTTGAGTCTCCATGTGCTTTACAGGGTGCCTCTGGGAAATATCTTTTTTCCAAGCTTGGCCCTTCAGCTTTGAGGGATGGCCACAGAGTTTATTGCCGAGCTGCCCTCTCTGTTATAGTCGCCCTGGTGCTATATTTGTTCTGGAAATGAGATTACGCTGAGCTTTATGCTCCATTATTGTACATCTCCCCTACAAGGCAGAACTGTTGCTGCCAACCCTCAGCTACCAGAGATGAAGCGTTGCTGTCACATCGCCTGTGAATATTCATCTGTTTTTCCAAAGTATAGGTCCATGCACCTTATTTCTGCTAGAAGGACGTCTGAGGTCTCCAATTAGAATATGTGACAATTAAATAAATATTTAAAACCCTAGAACCTAAAAATAAAAGCAGAAGGGATTTAAGTTAATTAACTCATCTGTTCAACCTTACTTTATAACCCATTTGTCTCTCTGTCTTCCATATAACCTTCGCTCACCGCGCCAGGATACTTGTTAGTAGTAGAGCGCGATATAAAAGTTTTTATAACATAACATAACATAACATAACAAGTTCAATACAAATCCAACAGTTTTCGGACAGGAGAGAAACTCGAAGCATCAGTCACATGGACATTGGCAACGATTTTAGTTTTATCCCACAGACGTTTAACGTATCAACACTGTAGTAATCGATATGACTGGTACTCAACTGGACATCTCAGACAGCTCTCAGTGGGCATTGTATGAAAGCCATCAAGGATTATCATGCCCACATTGTTAGAAATCACAGAATTATAGGCCAACTTTGTCCAATGTCTTCCTGACCATGCACCTTTTAAACAGACCCTTCTGAGACTGACCATTGCAGTGTTAGCAGCACATACTGCAGTGCAGTAAGGAGTGTTGGCAAAAGCACCCACATTTGAAGAAAGCCTAATAAGAAATTTGACTAAACCTGACATCCAACAACTTTACTGTTAAACAAATAATACTAGAATAGACCATTTGGATAATATGACCGTAGCATATTCAGGAGGAGGTGTGTGTTCAGAACCACTTATGAAGAAGACTTGAGAGCAGAAGAAGGCATTTAGGACTAACAAGGTAGATCTTAATAGATGGTTTGGTGAATGCACTTGATGGGGGAATCCAAAACAGGAATTAAGGAAGCTTAATAAGGATAGAGGAATCTCTATTGTAAGAAGAAATGCAGACGGTGACACAACGGTCCTCATTGCTCGGGTGACAGTAATCCAGGTTGTGCCAGAATTTGATGCAAACCAGAAATTCCACCTGAATTAAGAATACAACTAGCATGCACAGTTCCAGCTTGTCCCCTGACTAATTTTGCCAAAAATACCCGGCGGAGTTTAGGTGTGGGAATATCCCATGATGCCTCTGATAGGACTAGAATTTCCTCTTCTGAAAGAATTGTCTTTACTAGCCTATTATAAGGCCAGGTTCTCCTCTCTTGTCAGTGTTAGATTTGCCTTCATGTGAGAAGGCTGTACCACCCATCCTCTTTCTGGTATGTTTTTTCCGCTGCTCATAAGGTAGCATTCTCACTATGGTGGAAGGGTCCTCTGCGTACTTTTTAATCCTTGTAAAGCTGAACACACAGAATTTAAATTGACCTTGGTGACTTGAACATTCTGGTTTTCTTTATCTAAGTGATGGTGCAAAGCAAAGTCTTAATAATGTTAACTGTACTTATATACTGTTCAAAGTTGTCCCCCAACTTGATTAATGGTCTTTTATAAAGAATGCAACAGAAATCCTAATACTCTACCGATTTAGTGGCATCACTAGATTTCCCATCAGCCATCTGCACAAGAAGGTACATATCTGATTTCCCTACAAAATTGTCTTCAAAAGAAGAAACCAAGCGAAAGGGATTCAGTTCCCATCATCCATATACACATGAAATGACATCACATATACACATGAAATGACATCACTGAACTTCCAATCATCTATCTGCACTGGAAGTGACATCACCGGATTTTAAATCATCCATCTGCACAGGTAGTGAAGTTTGTGGTTTCCAGGCGAAAAGCTTTTTAAAAGAAGAAACCAAGCAAGAGGAGTTTATTTCCCACCATCTATCTGCCCAGGAAGTAACATCACTTCCCATCCCATCATCCATCTGCACAGGAAGTAAAATATCTGTGTTTCCCAGCAGCCATCTGTGTAGGAAGTGACAACACTGGTTTGGTGCCCACCGCCCTCTTTGCTCTTTCCCCCTCCAAGGACCTACTTAACGGCAGCTGCAGCACCAAAGACAAGCCAGTCTACACTTGTTCATTCCTGGGCTGCTCCTGGCATCATGAAAGCTCATTCTTCTCCGAACACTCTGCTATTCTGTCGTGCTTTTTTGTGCTCTACACCCCAGCCATCATTTGCAGCTCTACTGCCACACTACACAACATGGGAGGAGCATTCACATATGCCTTCTCCAAGTTCTCATGCACTCTCCCACAACCTACACCCATCGCTCTTTCACCTTCACCTAGCACCCCACCCGCAGACCAACCACCACCCGCACAACACTCCACACTCACATGCATTCTCCACAACAGCCGCTCACTCACCAAACACCCCACAGAGATATGAGACCTACTGCAAGACCAGGCTCCCGACCTGCTCTTCCTCAAAGAAGCATAGCTAAAACCAGGCTAAGAGATCACCAGGCAAGACAGTCAGCACAAGCCCAGAGGTGGAGTCGCCACTACATTCAAAGATACCATCAACTTTACCACCATCACAGACACCCCCACCAGCTAGATGGAACACCCCATGTTCAAGACACATATCACTTCCAACTTCTCCCTGGACAGTACCCTCTTATAGAAACCACCAGGACCCTGCAACAATTCCACTAGTAACATCATGGACTTTGCGAAATTTGTGTAACTTCCTTTTACATAATCACACCAACTTGATGGAAAATGATGTGTTTGTCATACAAAATGGAAACCTGACACTTCTAACTATGCATTAGTGCAAAATGAAAATAACAACAAATAACTTGTAATTATGTGATACGGTGTAATGCTGTCATTTTGTGAATTTACCCAATGTGAAATTCCTAAAATTGCACGAATTACGCCAGCACAATTACAATTTCGCTCCAAACCTAATTTTAATGTAGGTGGTAAACTGCAACAACCTCAGTGGCTTCTAAATATAGAACAAGTCAAAGGTATAAAAGATGAAAGACTTCTTTGCCTCTGTCCATCAATAGAGATGTTGTATTATTTCTGACTAAGAAGAGGGGAAAAAAAGGAAAAAACTCCCTCCATGAGTCTGAAGTGACCTACAGCGCATTGGAAACGCGCTTCTTGTAATCTTAGCGGGAGGCAGGAGGTAGGAAGCCGTGCAGTCATCGATCTGGTGCTGAGGTTAAACCGTACCCTTTGAGTTGAGGTTGACTATTGTGTTTCGAAGAATGACCTCTGTCCTTGTAACATGGTGTTTTTTTTATCTGTGTGTAAACATCCGCGCTGCCTGGGGGGAGGGAGCACAAACGAAGAGAAAGCCTCCTTCGCTTCTTTTGTTTAATAGGAGGCATCTGATTTCTAAGCGTCGGCATTTGTCCTCCTTGTAAAATAATACTCATGATAACTGCGCTTCAAATGGTCCCTTGTACATTGCAGCCTTCAATCAGTGTTTCCATCACTCAAGGCGGGACAGCTCCCGCTCCCCCGCGCGCACCCGATACAGTCTCCCTTCGTCCAATGGGTGATGGGTACCAAGTCCCGGAAGAGCACGGCGGCTGGGCCAGCATCAGGGGATTCCAAGTATAGTCATATTATGTATCTCTGAATTTAATCCATCTAAGGTGGAACCAGAGAGGTGAATGGGAACAGGGGTAATAGAGAACAAGAATTAAATGAGGCATCTGACGGGATTCAGTACCCTAGTACAGAAGTACAGACGTGTTGCCGCCAAGGCCTATACCGGGAGATATAAACGTACTCACAAAGTTATATATGCTCATCTTTCCACAAAATGCTTTGTTAATGATTCTTTTGTCTTTATATCCCATATGTATGTTCGCGCTCTATAAAGCTTTCTAAATAAATACATAAATAAATAAATAAACTGGATAATATGCATATTGACAGGTAATCTCTTTGGGTAACCCTCTGGAATTGCTTTTTTTCTGTAAATCGTGATCCCTACAGTTGAATTTTTTTCAATTTTGTGTCATTTTATTCACAGCATTTTCTCTTTTAAATTATTTTAGAAAATGCAAATAACTCAAATGCTGTGTGGCGTTGTTGCACATGCAACACATATGTTTTTCTTTGAGGACTGCCATGATGCTTGTACCAAGCCACTGAGAGTAAGCCAAGTATGCCTCAAAGAAACCAGCTAATTAGTTGCATCATTAAAAGTGCAGTCTGTCTCCCCCTCAGAGTAGAAATCCTACACTCAACATCAAGGGAATTGCAGTAATGGATTCTCCAATGCTTAAGAGATAAAAGATGTAATATTCCCCATAGAAAGGGGTGTTAGAAAATACATTTTTATGCAGATATCTGCAACTTATGATGTATGCAACATACCTTCACTCCGACCATTAGTGCTCAGTTAATCAACTTGGAAGAATGATCAACTGCATCAGTTTCTGATATTCATACTTGTGCAATACAAGTTTCACACAGGTACCTGTGATTTGGGGGAGTGGTGTATGTCATGAAAGATTCAACCTTCTCCATATTGAATTTGAGCTGAAGGTTGTAAATAGGGCCCACCAGCTTAGCGGACTGCAACGTATTTTTCCTCATCAGACTTTGATCCAGAGCAAGAGAGAGAAAGACAGAAAGGTGGAAATAAGGAGGAAGGGAAAGATGTAAAATTAGTGGCAAAAGGAGAAAGCAGAAATGAAAAAGGAACTGCAAGAGTGAAATAAAGGAACAGAGAGTGTCTGGTGGTGTATTAAGGAGGCATATGGTGGAATCAAAACTATGCAGCTTTGGTATTAGGTCACCCAAGTTTTGATAGTGCTGTCTGCGAGCTTCTCAGCAAAATTTTAAGGCTTATCACTTATTCTTTTACAAATTAAGCACTGACTTCTGTCACGACTTGTGGTGGAAGATGGAATCTTCTGGAACATCAGTTAAACCCACATGCTCCTTCAAATCATCTTGATAGGTTCGAATTTTTCAATTGATCAATTTGAAAAAGTTCAGACCAATATACAATGTAAAAGAAGATTACCTGAAAACGCAAACAGAAGCAGCCCAAAATACCTCTATCACAGCTATGCACAACAACAAAACTTTCATCGGCCCACCACCATTGACATAGTAATAACAGAGTAAGTATTTTAGGGAAGGCAAAAATTAGAAAGGCTGCAAACTGCCCTGTTTGACCCAGCAGTTTCTGGCTAGCTGGGACACATCGAAGCCAGACAGAATCCACCTTCGTAGACAGGATGAGTATGATACACTTGTCCGATAACCTATGCTCACCCTTGGGTAGCTTGGCACACAGCAGTCAGGCTTATCCTTAGGGTCAAAGAGTAGACTGTTGGCGCAATCCTACTCTCACAACACACTGCATATGCTACAAAAAGACCCCACACCTTATGCTTAAAACACTGGTCTTTGGATCAAACACACATTCAAATCAACATGACATACACAGGGAATATATATTTTACAGTTAAATGAAATTGTACAACTCTTTAATTAGCAGCAGAACAGCATCAACAGATATGCACCATTCAGAGGTATTCATAAAACCACACATTCCCAAAATTGCACACCATATGCAGCTGCAATAGAGAAGATATCACAGGTTCTGACTACGCCTTGTAACCCAGCCCCTCAGTCACTCGAACAACACCGCCAATGATACGCGTTGCCCCTGCTGCCACACTTTGATTAGAATATAAAGACCACCTAAAGCAGAAGGAAACAGTTACCGGCTTTCATCCGTTCAGATAAGGCCTTCAGGCACCCAGTGGTACCTTCATAAGTGGGGGATCACTATCCCCCGTAGGCAAAAGACTGTAACACTGGAAGTTGGCGCACTTCCCAATTGGAGAAATGTTTCCCCTCCGGCGGAGTTGCAAGCTGCAGTTGCCCCCGGGTGTGAACCATGGGTCTCCACAAGGCAGAGAATGAGACCCCTCATGTCCAGTCACAATGTTCTCCACAACACAGTATCTTGTGGAGTGGGTATGGGGAGAGGGAGCCCATTACCTTGGACTGAGGCTGCGAAGTCAGGCACTGTTGCCCTCCCAATCTGGAGGTCAGAGACAATCTAGACTGCCAACTCAGGTCCCACAGACTCAGCAACTTCCCCCAACACCCCTCGGACACCACATGCTATAGAGTGTAAGCTAACACAGCTTTTCGGTTGCAAGCACGGATCCCTCTGACTCGGCAAATTGCCCCCCCTCCCTCTATTTCAACTCCTCACGTTCCGGCACCCTAGGTGGGCTGCTGACCTTTACGAGCACACTCCTCTCCACAGTGCAAAGTGTGATTACGGAGTCCCCACCAATGATCACTTCCGCCCATTTCTGCAACACTCTGAGCAGTCCTTATGATCTCATGAAAATGGAAAGATCATTTCTGCCCATGGGATCTTGTGGACAGGAGGCCAGCCAACTGGCCTTTGAGGCGTGCTTAGGGACATGACAGTTGGCAATAAGCTGCAGGCCAGCAACATCCAGGCAAAATATACCAAGAGATAGCGCCCTTCCCAGAAAACAACAAGCCCCAGGCCACCACAAGCCTATGGATAATCCAGTTGCAGTCCCTCCTAACTCCTGTCGATATCCCAGCACCAACCAGCTTATTATAGTTCCAATCTCCAAAGTGTCTCTAACTGCTGAGGACAGACCCCAGCATTCATACTCACAATGGCCTTTGAAGGTGAGATCAGTTTAAAAGTCTACCTTTGAAATGCACGGGCCCTCTCTAAATTCTGTCCTTTGTGCCATCCGTCCCCGGGAGGCTTGATCAAAATATTTAGTGGGGCCAAGACCCTGCCTCTTGGAATGAAGGTGCCAATTCCACCCCTACCTATCCGTCCCAGGAAGGCCCCTCAAAGTCAGTGGTCTGCAGTTTCCCTTAACCTCCTAGTGTATGACTGCCCATCAGGAATGCGCAGATGTTGGTGCGCCCCCAGCACCTAGATGTGGAGAGGAGACAGGCTGACAGGCACACAGAGTCACGAGCATGGAAATGTCCACTTTACCAAAGTGGTATTTTGACATTAGTAATGTTGAACCCCCTTGCACCACTGGAGAGGATTTGCCATTACCAGCTCATCGCTATCAAACACTATACTGTCGCTCTTCTGCACATAGGAAATACTGCTAAATAGCCTTTCCACACATCACTCATGTCAATCCAATGCAAGAAGTAGGCCCTTTCATACTGAACATACCATTCACTACTACGGCATGCAGCACACATGTGCACATGCCCTACCTCTTCCGGACACCTCACCCTGTCCTTAGCGAGTACTCCGATATAGCAAGAGACATGCAAAACCTTGGCAAGTAGCTTGTTAAATGCCAAGCTGAGAACAGTAACCTGCACACACAGGCCCCGTCATGGCAAACCTGTAGCACGTTTGAAGCGATACATCCGTGGGTGGCACAACCAGTGCTGCAGGTCCACGGAGGAGCATATGAGCTACATTCCCTAGCTATATGTCTTAGCCTTAGACAAAAGACTTGCAACTACTTCAAATCAGGTTATCATGTAAACACCAATCACCAGTATGTATATGACAAGCACAGCGCTTTGACAGTGAATAGCAGTATCAAAAGGGTTTAAAGTCCTAAGACTAGTACGTAGATCAGCGGTAAACCAGGAGAGACAAAAGCAAGCAGTAAAGAAAGCACCCTAGGAAGGGCCATTTCCAACAGGCATAATTTGTAATATGTTGTTTAGTGCAGCCAGGTGTACTGAAAGTGCTTATGTACTGCGCAAATGTACACCATGTATTTACCATACACAAAGACATTTATTTCTGTATTTATTTATCTAGGAGCTCTTGTAAAGTGCCTTCTAGCCACTAGGGTGCGCTGACATTTCCTGCTTTCAGCATTCGTGTTTTGAAAAATTAGATTAATGCTTAATATTTGCCTACAAGAAATCTAGGGGCATATTACCAACAACTAGCGATAATTATCGCTATGATGGTTTAGCGGCAATATTTTTATCGCCGAGCTGCGGCGATTTTTATCGCTTAGGAACCTTACTATTATCAAGGTTTATCTCCTTAGCGATAAAAATCGGCCAAAATGCATGAATATCGCTGAAAAGTCAGCGATATTCATGCATTACCGAGCTAATGCTCTTAGCCATGTTATCCACCTACCATTGGATAACATGGCTAAGAACTGCTCAGGGGCAGGTGTTAGCTTTTGAAGATATTCGCGCTTAGCGCGAATATCTCCAAAAGTTGGTAATAGGAGATAGCGATGTTAGCGACTGTTTCCAGTCGCTAATATCTTGGCACGCCCACTTTGCATGTCATTAGTGATAAATTTCACTGACATGCAAAGCGGGGCCCAAGATGGTCGCTATCTCCTACTAGCTGTCGCTAACTGGTGTTAGCGACAGCTAGGTAATAGGGAGATAATTTTATCTCCGCTTTCTTGGCTTTGAAAGCCAAAAAAGCAGAGATAAACCCCCTTGATAATATGCCCCCTAGACTTTCTTCTAGACAGTTCTAGAAAACCTAAAAAGAAACCTTCTCTTTTTATGAAATTTATTTATTTATTTATGAAGTTTTCATACAAGGATGCGGTCTGTCGCTTATCTACTGTGCCCCTGTTTCATGCTTGCTGTTCCCAATTTAGATCAGGGCTTTGCAAACATTTCTAGGACTCCGGTCATTAATAACTGTGTTTGTGGCCTGGTGATAATAGCCTGAACACTGGTTCAGGAAACCCAGCCACAGCCCTCTGAGAGTCCTGGTCAAATATCCGAGTCCATTAAACATGTCTATTGCAGCTGCAGTCCATTAGAGCCCGTAAATCAAACACCTCTTTGGGGCTATCTCTGTTCTGCACATCAGCTCTTATTTATCTATTTTTAAGACGCATGAATAATTCATAACTATTTATAATTAATCAATCGAAGGAGTGCGGGGGATCAATGCGCGAGGAAGCTGCATTAAGGAGCCTGTCCATTATAGAAACCAGAGGTAGCGAGAGACAGCATCAAGGTATGGGGCCAGAAGGGGAAAGCTCTGAGATGGCTTTCGAGAGTTTCGAGTCCAGGGTCAGTTCAGGCCTTCAGATCAGGCACCTCGTTGTATGGTATTTTTATGTGTGTTTGGCCTGTGCTTATCCCTGTTAATTTGTTGCTTGTCATATGGCTGTCTATCCATCTTTCGTTTTTTTCCTGAGTAGAAACAAAAGACGTGCCAAGTACATTCAGCATTTATATAATCAATAAAAATACTTTAAAACTTGGATGTCTTTAATATATATATATATATATATATATATATATATATATATATATATATATATATATATATATATATATATATATATATATATATATATATATATACACCTATCCATATAGATTGCAATACACTTTTTTGACAACTTAACAATTTTAGTACAAACGTGTGTACACATCTGTAGCTTTTTAAGCTTCGTTAAGAAAACCATTGCTTTTTGGATCTTAGCGTGCTCTGAATCAGCACAGCAATAGGCCTGGGAGTTGTAGCTGATAGCTTACTTGACTTATGTCGTTCTTAAAAATCCACGCATGCGCAGAAACATTTATTTCTGCTTATTTCCATAAGTATTAAGAATCATCAAAAAACAAAGACTGCGTCCCCTACTTTGGAGCCAAACTGGTGTGTAATATGTGCCTATTGCAGAACAGGAGTGGAAGACGGATGGGGTATATAGGTGAGGTAAGTGAACTAAGGTAGGGAGGTGTCATTCGGCAAATGATTACATGTTAATGCCGTACACAGGGGCGGCTCCTCCATTTGAGCGGAGGAGCGTCGCCCTGCAAGCCCCAGAGCTGAAAAATAAAATGGCAGTAAAGTTTATTTGTTACCATTTAATTTTTTAGAAACCCGTCCCTAGTTGTCAGGGTTGCGACAGCAAGGCCAGTGTTGCTGAGTGGCAGCAGCAGGGAGCTGGGCCCTTTGATTTGCGCATGTCTCTTTAGCCGGCTGCCTTGGGACGGTCACCAGACATGCACATTTTAAACTTCTCTAACCTAGCTGTCTTAGGCAGCTGGGATAGAGAAAGCACAGGTCTACATATCTCTTAGGAGTGCTGACAGAACCTGCTCTATCCAATCCTGGTGCTGCTTTCATGATGTGACAGCAGCACCAGGATTGGGTAGTGCAGTTATCTGCATCCGGAACTTCCAGAAGACAACCGAGGAAGGAGGACATCGCGCTGCAAGTTAGGAAGGTAAGTCTATTTTTTTGTGCCTCTCCACCCTTGGTACCTGCCAGCCACTACTGGCTCTGTACTTGGTACAGTTGAGGCAGGGAGAACAAGAACTGCATAGCCAGAGCCTCAACAACACTCCACACCGGGGTACATGGTGTGGCAAAGCATAGGGCAGAGCATGATGCATGTGAGAGAGCGCAAACTGATCTAAATGTATGAGTGCATCACACTTACCTGTAGTAAGCACAAATCATGAGGAGAAATGCCATGAGTGCTAATAGTATCTGCAATTATATTCTGAATGTATAGCTAATGTAGAGATTTAAGTAGAAGTGGAACTAATACAGAAATGTGTGACACTATATGATTTTATTAGATGTGATTATTCCTGAATCCATGTCGTGTAGCTGTTAAAATGTAAGATGGCATGTGGTTAAACGCAGAATGTGGTAGGCCTCAGGGCCAGAGCTAGAAGGGAAGGGGAAGGTGTTTCTTTATACGACATAGATTGTACTAATGTTTTGGTCATTGCATTAATGGGCCATGATTTATAGGTGTTTACTGAATAATAGAATAAAAGTATTAACATGCTTTAATTAATGAAGAAGTTGAATGCTATAATCATTATGAGAAATGTTGTAGGCCTGAAATGTTTTAACGTTGGTTTACACGTACATGTCTGGGCCAAGAAATGTTGCGAACCTTTTTGAAAGTCTATGAGAGTTGGGATCTTGGCTGCAGATGTCTGTCTGCAAGAGAAAAGGGGGAATCCAATTATAAATAATATGAATAGAGGTCTGTTCAGTAGACGGCCCAGACATGGAGGAGGGTTCCGGAATGTTTAAGGGGTATCAGCGGGCCGGAGAAGAGTCTGAGAAGCAAGGTCAACTCCAACGTATGAGGCCCAATACAAAGCATCATGGAAAAAGCCAGAAGCTACACCACGTGAGGGGCGTCTCGCAAGGGGCGTCTCAAATGTTGTTGACTGTTTTGTATTAGGGACAGCACCCCTGGGTGGAGTTAGAGCAGATACCTGAGGACCCTTTAGAGAGCAGATGGGTAGGCAGAGAGGGGTCATGACTGGAGAACTATAGGTTTTCACCAAGAGACTAAGAGTGAGTGACTTCCCTTGGGGGTCATTCACTGCTGACACCTTCGTTAGGTTGGGATTTGGTTAAGTAGGGATACCATCTAGAGCAGGGTAGGGACAGCCTAACCTGTGCGTTTTCCTCCAACTTAAATGAAGGAGAGATATGCGTCAATGCTGATAGCTTTATTATTCTTAGAACTTGTGTTAGTAATTTCCGTTGCTCGTCTGAGGGCTTTCAGAGAGCACATGTATGTAGTTGGACCTGTGTATCTCGTGAATCTCATTCTGAGATGCCTGTATTTGCAGCTTATCCTATCCTTACAATAAACTTTTGAAAGCTAGAAGTTGTTTGTGATCTTTGGGAGCAGAGTCCTAATTGGGTGAACTAACTTGGAAATAGATGTACTTTCTTCCTCAAAGACAGGCAACAAAGGTTCAGTCGACCAGATCGAGGTTTGGATCAATAGATATAAGGTATCGATCAAAATCTCGCCCTTCCAGTTGGTAGCTATAGAGGATGGTTGCCTTCTTGAGGACGGTAACCTAGGCCAGGTTAGCTTACCCCAAGGCCCCTAGAAATCGATGATCGGAAGAACCGCCCGCTGAAGAAGATCCGGATGACGTGAGACAGAAAAAGCAGCAGTATCGGTCGAGAGTGAGTATAAAGGGTTATGCGTGTTAGATTGCGGTGTTTTGTATTGTATCTATGTTGTAATGTCTGGCGGAGTTGAATGTCTGTAGAGTGACTGTGGAACAGGTTGTGAGCGCGCGCAACCGGTGGAAATCTTAAGTTCAAGGAGAGCTTAAGTGGTTCGGGTGTATCGGACACCCAGAGTAATTGTTAACTAGTGTGAAGGGGGTCATGAGGTACCATTGATCACCCGAAAGACCGAGATAGGGGGAACGTAAGAGTGAGTGCGTGAGTAACGGACGCTGGTCGGAGGTTACTGTGTGTGTAAGCAACCTATCAGAGAGACGATAGACATTTCGTCAGTTGTGTTGACAATTACATATAGACTGTGGACGTACAGTCGAGGGAAGTGACCGCTTGGTCGGAAGTAGTCATTTTTCGGTGTATGAATGGGACGCATGCATAACCGGGAGACGAGTTGAGAAAGGAGGGGTGCTGCTGCGAAGCGAAGAAAAGTGACGTCAGAAAGTGTCGCGACGTGATTGGCCGACCGGAGAAAGACCGCGCTGTGATAGGCCAGCTAGCAAAGACGTCAGAAAGGGTCGCGACGTGATTGGCCGACCGGAGAAAGACCGCGCTGCGATAGGCCAAGTTAGCAAAGCCGCGACAGGATTGGTGGATTGTCATCAGGAAGAAAACAGAGTAGCGAGGCTGGATATTGTGCGCATAATTATGAAGTGTTTTAAATGGCTGAGAGCGGTGTTTAAAAAAGAGAAGCGGGGATCGTATGAAGGGGAAGAAGCCCCGCCGGAGGGTACGCCGGCTCGTTACATGGCAGTGAATGTTGGGTTGCATACGATCCTTTGGATATCAGAGTGGAGTAAGATTACGGAAGGAAATGAGGAACTGACGTTCCCGAAGTATGGGACGTTCAGATTAGAGGTGTTACATCGATTAAAATCAGTCATGACCTCAATGAGACCCTTGCCTAGACCGACCCAGTTTGAAGCCCTTGAAGCGTGGATTAGGGCAGCGCATGAAAAGAATATGAACAGACGACAAGAAAGGGTGAAACGATCGGTAAGGGCAGTGCAGGATGCCAGGTGGGATGCGGATGCTAAGAGATGGAGAGTGCATAACATGGAAGTAAATAAACTGTACCCGGTGTTAGAGGTGCCCGGAAATAAAAGCCCCATAGAAGAAGATGATGAGAGCGAAACAGAGGACAGCCTGATAAACAGATTATTGACAGACAGGCCACCCCCGTATAATAGAGCAGGGGGAGAGGTCGAGCATAGTGAAGGAGAAAAGGGGGGCAATGCAGGAGAGCATGGACCGCTTCCCAGTTCAGAGTGGGATCCTGAGGCAAAGAAAGAGCTGTCCCAGCCTAGTCGGGTGCAACAGGTAGTCGGTAGGTTTGTGGTACAAAGAGCGCCTGAAACGAAGTGCGCCACATCCTACACATTACCAGATGCACTACAAGTACCTGTTACCATAGGTCCTATAATATCGATATATGACCAAGAGAGAGCAAGAGGGGAAGAACGGGTACGGAAGGACAGAGAAAGAGCAGGGACGGCAAGGAGGAACGATACGATTAATTCCCCAAGTCAGATGCCGATACCCAGAGAATGGAGCACCCCGATGCACACAGCAGGGGACCCAGGAGGGGATCCTGGGGGCCCTAGATGGCCAGTGGATCTGAGGGGATCTGGACGAAAATCCTTTCAAGAGCTAAATGAGTACATGAAGAAGTGGGATGAGGCAGTGGAGGCTCACAAGAGCATCATAGCTGCAGAAGCTGAAAGGGAAAGTCAGGACAGCAGAGCTCGGACTCACTGCGGGGCTGGGGAGAGCAGCCCGGAGTGGGACTGTAGAGAGAGAGATAGTAGGGGAGTCACCCATTGGGCCCGGAGTGGGGATAGAACAGACCTGGAAAACGGGGGCCCAGGGAGTGGAGGGGTGGCGCGCCCAATACTCAGTGAAGGGGAGAGGAGAGCGCAAGAGTACAGAAACAGCTTTAAGTGTCCCCACTGTGTGCCTGGCACCAGAGAACTGAATGGGAGTTGTGAGAGGTCGCACCATAGTCCCTGTGATGACGGACACGAGCGCAGCCCAGGGAATATGGGGAACCAGGAAGGATCGTATCGGATACTGAGTGATACTAGGCAAAGGGAGAGTAGCGACCAGAGGGAAAATAACAGAGAGGTGTACGGTGAGAGGAGAGAAGAAGAAGAGAGTGGGCAGAGCAAGAGTAGGGGTAACAGGCCCGTGTTCCATCACCTTCCAAGATCGGATGGCCGAGCATGGGACCTGGAGAGATGGGAGCAAGGGAGAGCACCCATTAACTCTCCCGAGCCCAAACGTAGAGCTCGGAGTTGGGATGGTAGGGAGACCAGTGAGCCCCCTTCGAAAGACATATTGCGAGCTGAGATAAAAGCCAAGAGGCTCGATGTCGCCAGCTTAAGGTCAGACCTGGATGACATGGTAGATGGTACCCTGCCTTTAGAAAGAATGGAAATGTATGAGCAGGATGAAATACTGTATATGGCAAAGGACATCACTCGAAAGGCGAGAGCAGTACATGAGAAGTTAGTCGAACTAGCAGGCAAATATATGGTGGACCTGTCAAAAACCAAAGCATTACAGGGTAACCACAGGCTACATTACACAGATCGAGACCTAGATGAGAGGAGAACGATTGGGCTGAAAACGCACATAAGGGAACTGATCGCTGGAATAAGGACATGGAGAGCACTAGATAAGTGGGAAGAGAGGTGGTCCAAGAAAGGGACCGGCAGGAGAAACACGCTTGGTATGACACCAGGAAGGCTGCAGGGTATAGAAGCATACCCTTTGCGTGAAGTCGCAAATGGGAACTATGTGCATGTCCCTTGGAGTAGGGGAGATTTAGCTGCTTTTACCACCTCATTCCCCAAATTGCGGGAAAACCCAGTGGAGTGGTACAAGCAAGTCGAGAGATTTGTAAAAATCTCAAAGGTCCTATGGATAGATCTGAACACGCTGTTTGACATTGTAGTACCAGGAGATCTGTGGACAGCATGCAAGGTTAGCGCTGAGTGGCCCACAACGGAGCCAGAGAGAGATGCTAAGACTAATGGGCCGTCCGAGATTGTAATGGCAAAATTCGAGAGAGTGATGACTTGGCTGAAAGAGAAAGTGCCAATGCAAGACATAGATTGGGTCAGAATAGACCGAACCAGACAGGAACCCAAAGAGACAGTCCACGAATATTACGAGAGATTGCTGAAGGCGTTTAAACAGTATAGCGGCTTGGATGTAATGGATCCAAAAGACATAGGGCAATTTGTGTCCAAGTTCGTCCTGGGACTGAGACCGGATATTAGTTTAATGATTCAGCAACACTCGATTTGTTGGCAAAGTAAACCCCTAGACGAAATACTGAGGTATGCCAGGTACTGCTGTGATGAGATAGACTCCAAGGCTAAGAAACTAAAAGAAAAGTTGATGGTGGTACAGATGCAGGCAGCAGGAAAGGGGGGACCGCAGCAACAGCAGCAAGGAACAGGTACAGGAGGAAAGAAGCAGTACAGTCAGAACAAGGGCAATGAGGAGAGTTCCACCTTTAGACCCAGATTAGACATAGCTGCCTTGAAGAAAACGACTAGGTGCCACCAGTGTAACGAGGTGGGGCATTGGAAACGCGAGTGTCCCTACAATGTAGAGATAGGAGAACAAGAGGTAGAGGAGGAAGAGGTCCAGAGCGCACCTACAAGAGGGGTGATGCCATACCAGGGAAAGGTGCTCAAAGGGGGGGGGGGCTCCTCCCCGAGCCCAGTTCCCGCAACCTCCTCGAGTAGGGACTGTGGGTAAGACCTATAGACAGATGCCCCTGTTTGTAGAAGGAGAAGAGTGCTATTATGTGGACCCATTAACCGGACAGAGAGTGGAAAGAGAAGACTGCACCCTCGGGGCAGCCTTGGAGGTGGACCAGAGGGGACCCTATGTTGAAGCAGAAGTAGCAGGGTGCCCTACGACATTTCTGGTGGACACAGGAGCCACTAGATCCACGATCAGATCAGCTGCAGTTCCAGACCTGCCCATGTCTGGAGAGACCATACAAGTGGTAGGGGTCGCAAACAGGAGAATAACCAGCCAATTGACAGAACCGGTACAGGTGAAAATAGGGAAGTACAGCGATGAGCACCAGTTTGTGGTTTGCGATTCAAGTCCTGTGTGTCTGCTAGGGAGAGACCTGTTGTGTAAATTGAATTGTACTATATACTGTACACCTCAGGGAGTGGAGGTATTGACCAATGATGATGACGCAGACTTCAAAGTTGCTAACTCAAGAATATGCGTGGAGCTGTACCCTACTTTGACAGTAGATGAGCTCCCCTGGGACTTGAGAGAGACAGTGGCACCAGAAGTATGGGATTTCACTGGGGAAGAGATAGGATTGGTCAAAGGGGTGGACCCAGTGAAAATTGTAGTGAAACCGCATGCTGAGTTCCCAAGAACACCCCAATATAAATTGACTCCAGAGACGATTGCAGGCATAAAACCCGTGATCGAGTCCATGATTAAACAGGGAATACTGAAAGAAATCGTGGGTAGTCCATGCAACTCCCCGATTATGGGTCTGCAGAAACCAAATGGGAAATTTCGGATAGTGCAGGACCTCCGAAAGATTAATAACATAGTCGTTTCATGTTGTCCAGTGGTACCGAATCCATCAGTGATACTGTTTCAGATTCCATTCCAAGCTGAGTGGTTCACTGTGATCGATCTTTGTCAGGCTTTCTTTTCGATCCCTCTGGACGAAGAAAGCCATTTTCTTTTCGCATTTAAGCTGGAAAATCGCGTCCTAACATGGTGTCGTATCCCTCAGGGGTATACAGAGAGCCCATCGATCTTTAACCAGCTTTTGAAGAAAAATCTTGAAAGTCTAGTGCTGCCCCAGAAGTCAGTTCTGGTCCAGTACATAGACGACCTCCTCGTGGCGTCAGAAACAGAAGAAGCTTGCAGGGAGGACTCCATTGCTTTGTTAAATCACCTAGCTGCCAATGGGCACAAGGTGTCCCCGGGAAAATTGCAGTACTGCCTGACAGAAGTGCAGTACTTGGGACATAGAATAGAGAAAGGCAAACGAAAGGTGTCACCAGACAGGATAGAGGCGATCATGAAAATGAATGCGCCTAAGACACAGAGAGAGGTCAGGATGTTCCTAGGGATGGTGGGTTATTGCCGACAGTGGATCGCGAACTTTTCACTGAAAGCAAAGCCCTTGCAAAAACTGACGCACAAGGAGGTGAGCGATCCGGTACCATGGGACAAAGACTGTTTGATGGCATTCTTACAGCTGCGAGAGGACCTGTGTCGTGCTCCGGCATTGGGAATGCCTGATTACAATAAACCATTTTTTCTTTACTGTTGTGAGAGAGAAGGTTGCGCGTTGTCTGTGTTAGTCCAAATCCATGGGAATGCCCGTAGACCAGTTGCTTATTTCTCGGCTACTTTAGACCCAGTAGCCGCAGCGTTGCCCGGATGTCTCAAATCCGTTGCTGCAACGGGTGTCAGCATTGAAAGATGTGAAAATATCGTCATGGGGCACCCGTTAGAGGTGTGCGTGCCCCATTCTGTTGAACTGTTGATGACCAGGACCAAAACACAGCATCTGACCAATAGCAGGCTCACGCGCTATGAGCAAGTTATTCTTGCTGCAGAGAATGTGACCCTCAAGAGATGCTCTGTTTTGAACCCTGCCACCTTGATGCCACTCCCAAATGATATCGAGGATGATGATGAATGTACAGACCATGACTGCCTCGATGTGACTGAACTATGCACCAAACCCAGACCCGACATCGTAGATGAGCCACTGACCGACCCAGACGAAATTTTCTTTGTTGATGGCTCATGTGTAAGAGACGAAGTTGGGCAGTTGAGAGCAGCTTATGCTGTTTGTACAATTGCTGGAGTTGTGGAAGCTGGGTGCCTGGAAGGAGTACACTCCGCTCAGGTAGCCGAGATTATTGCCTTGACACGTGCTTGCTTGGCAAGCAATCAAATTCGAGTCACCATATACACCGACAGCCAATATGGTTATGGGGTGGTTCATGATTACGGGCAGTTATGGTCTCAAAGAGGGTTCATGACCTCTTCAGGCTCTCCCATTCGCAATGGAGAGTTTGTGCGCCTGTTGTTAGAGGCGTTGCAATGCCCAGCAGGTATCGCAGTTGTAAAGTGCACCGCACATACCAGAAATGAGGACTTCGTTTCGAAAGGCAATAGATATGCTGATGAAGTTGCGCGGTATTGCGCGGAACAAGGGTACTCTTTCACAGAGGTGGAAGTGGGTGGAATAAATGTAAGGACTGAATTAGCCATGATATTGGAAACTGTTGATACTTGGGATGAACTGTCAAACATGCAAGAAAATGCTCCTGATTTTGAAAAAGAAACATGGGAAAAGGCAGGATGTGTAATGGGTGAGTCCCATTTTTGGGTTTCAGCAGACGGCAGAGCAGTGTTGCCCAATCAGATGGTGAGCCCAATGGCCAGACTCATACATGGTCCCGTACACTTAGGGAGAGATGCTATGCTGAGAGTGTTTAGACAGACTTGGTACAATCCTAAGTTTAGAATAGCGGCAGAAGCAGTGTGCCAGCGTTGTGTGACCTGTCAGCAGCTGAACGTAGGAAAAAGAACACCAGTTGCACTGAGCCACATAGGAAGGTCTGGAGGTCCATTCAATCGAATGCAGATAGATTTCATTGAAATGCCAAGGTGCAACCGCCTCCGCTATGTCCTGGTGGTTGTTTGTGTATTCTCCAGATGGGTTGAGGCATACCCTACACGTAGGTGCGACACCCTCACAGTGGCCAAGTTACTGCTTAGGGAACTCATTCCGCGCTTCGGGGTGCCGGCCTTTTTGGAATCAGATAGGGGAACGCATTTTAACAGCGAGCTTGTGAAGATGATTTGTGCAGCGCTGAATATCGATCAGAAGTTGCATTGCAGTTACCGACCAGAAGCCTCAGGAATTGTGGAGCAGATCAATGGCACGATCAAGGCCAGAATAGCAAAAGTTTGTTCCTCAACGACCCTGAGTTGGCCTGACGCCCTGCCATTGGTCCTCATGAGCCTTCGTAGTACCCCAGACAGAAGAACAGGGTTGTCACCACATGAGGTGTTAATGGGGAGAGCAATGAGGCTGCCATCTGTCCCAACTGCTGCACTGTTAAATATCACAGATGATATGATCCTGGACTATTGTAAGGGGCTGTCTGACGCCATTCGTTCTGTGTCCCTTCAGGTGCAGGCTGCCGAGGTTCCATCGTGCCAGGGCCCGTGCCATGACCTGTATCCTGGGGACTGGGTCCTGGTGAAAAAACATGTGAGAAGAAGCTGCTTGGATGTTCGTTGGCGTGGGCCCTTCCAGATCATCCTGATCACGAACACAGCTGTGAAGGTGGGAGGCCTGCCCAATTGGATCCACGCGTCACATACGCGAAGGGTTCCAGCACCTCTGGAAGAAACAGCTCCTCTCTCGGATAGACGTCCAACAGAGGACCGAGAAGCCATAGAGGGGGCTAGCCAAGCTGTAGAGGTGCCAGCGGAAGCAGGGAACGAGTCTGACCAAGCTGAGGACGGTCAGTACAACAGCGAAACAGACGACGCTACAGAAGGAGAAAGTAGCTGGGAGTACGAGTCAGACACTGACAGGTCTGACAGAGAGCGAGAACAGACAAGAAGGAGAAGGAGTAGAAGGGCACGTGGAGAAGCTAATTGGCCGCAAAGAAGGAGCTCTAGCTTGAGGTCAACTCCAGAGATAACCCTTCCTCCGATATCAGAAGACTCAGACCCGGAAGAAGGTGCTCAGGGCGCTGAAGCACCGGACCGAAGAAGGTCAAGAAGAGTGCGTGTGCCTAACAGAAGATACTCCACACCTGAGTGGACATATCTGGCGACAAATGTCTGTGAAACAGGAGACAGGGAGGATCCGAGCGGTGGTGGTGTCCAGTTCTGAGCCCATCGTCACCGTGGAAATACGACTGTTGGTACCCGGAGTCGAACAAGAAGGGTCACTAACATTCATGCTCCCCAGACCTCCCCGCCTCAGCAAGTTAAAACACATGTTTCTCTCAGAATTGCAATTCCCCGACTTTGGTACAACGATAACAGCACATGAAGAGCACAATCTTCGTTTGGAAATACTGAACTATGCTATTGAAGCTGCAAGCACAAACCTGATAGTAGACTGTTAAGGACTTTGTAAATAAAGCGAGCAGAAAAAGAAGATTACCTAGCGCCCAGGAAGCAGAGAATATTAGGGAACTTCCCTTGAGTTGATGGAGAAGGGCTAGGGTTGTCTTTATTGAACTGTTAAAGGACTTTTGCGGAGAAGGTTGTCAGCTTCCAGTTGTGTGGATTCTAAAGACAAAAGGATTAAAAAGAGACTGTAAAGGAACGAGAAGAAAAGAACTTTTGCCAAGATAAGAGAGAGCCATATTGTCTGACGAAATGGAAGCCGGCACCCAGAACCGCAGAGCTAAATGTATAATAGGTACACTAATAGTAGGAGTGATAATATTAATAGCTTTAGTGGTAACAATTTCTTATGTAAAGGGACATGAGGAAGAGGCGAAGGTAACTGATGTGAAATCTGTAGAAACGCTTACACCTACTGTTGCTGGTGAGAAAAGGGAAAACACTCAAGAGAAAGCGTTATTAGCTGCAGAAGCCCGCAGGTTACACGTAGATGAGTCCCAAGGAGACTTTAGGTCAAACGCTTATGCTAAACTCTTATATGAATACGTGGATGCCATGGAGGTTAAGGATTGTTACGTCTGCATGCAGTTGCCGGCGTCTGTAGATGAAGGCATTCAATATCATCACCTCCCGCTGACATATGGCATTACATGTAGCTTATTGCTTAGTATATTTTATGAGAGAGATAGTTTTGAATACTATTTCTCCAATTATGATTCAGTGTTACCAGAAGTCCCCAATTATAAGCAGATGAACAAATGGGACTACTGGAAGAGTGAAGACAGATTGGCTAAGTTCTTCATTCCTTGGATTACCTTAGATACTTCACATGCCCGTAGAAATAACCTGACATGCAAGGTGTCAGAAGTCGAGAAGAAGTTTATAGGGCAGGTGGATGATCGTTACAGGAGACAAAAGATTTTGAAAAAATCAGGACAATGGAAAACAGATTGGACCGAGGAAGAGAAGGCACACAAGAGAAAGGGTAGTAGTGGTCCAATAGCTTTAGATAAGACGCAGAGAGGAAAGCTATGTCTTCACCGAGCCAAAACGTATTATGAAAATGTATACGTGGGAGAAGTCGACTGTGAACATGCTTTCAATATAGAGTACTATACTAAAGATTTCCTGAAGGGAATGCAAGTGATTCCAAATGTGTATTTTGTATGTGGAAGAAATGCCTACGTGAGACTACCTGACAACTGGTATGGATCATGTTACCTAGCAATTGTCTTCCCCAAAATATATCATGCACAAGACTTAGAGATCATTGAGGGCAAGACATCATCGAGGGGAAGGAGAGATGTAGGAGATGCAGAAATGGTTGGAGATGTCTTTGGAGCTATGTTCCCTCTTTTGGGTCTAATCCTTAATGATGTTAAAATTAGACGACTGGCAACAGTCGTCGACAGGTTGTCTGCCAGCACTGCTCAGTCCTTAATGCTGGTAGAAGGAGAGATGCAATCGATAAGGGCTATGGTTCTTCAGAACCGTCTTGCATTAGATGTCCTACTAGCAAAGGAGGGCGGAGTCTGTAAGGCTTTGAAGGTCCAGGAATGTTGTACTTACATTCCAGACAATTCAAAACCCCTTGAGAAAGTTATTAGGAACATAACTGATATTCACAAGGAGATCGAAGACTTGAGTAGAGAAAATGTCTGGGAAAAGGTGGGCCACGGAATGAGTAAAGTTGGAGGGTGGATTTCCACCTTAGGCAAAAGCTTTGTGTGGTATATACTAAAACCTGTCATCATAATATTGATCTGTGGGATCATATTGTGGGGATTGGTGAGGGTATTCAAATGGTACAGAACAAGAAGGTCAGAAAGGGCCCAAAGAGAGCAGCTGCAGAGATTGGCTGCCATACAAGATAATCAGTACAGGAGTCTGAGGGCTCTGGAAGCGCAGAGACAAGTTATGCTACCGATAACTGCAGTTTAAATATTAGTGATGACCCCGAGAGGTCATCAAAGGGGGGAACTGAGAGAGCGCAAACTGATCTAAATGTATGAGTGCATCACACTTACCTGTAGTAAGCACAAATCATGAGGAGAAATGCCATGAGTGCTAATAGTATCTGCAATTATATTCTGAATGTATAGCTAATGTAGAGATTTAAGTAGAAGTGGAACTAATACAGAAATGTGTGACACTATATGATTTTATTAGATGTGATTATTCCTGAATCCATGTCGTGTAGCTGTTAAAATGTAAGATGGCATGTGGTTAAACGCAGAATGTGGTAGGCCTCAGGGCCAGAGCTAGAAGGGAAGGGGAAGGTGTTTCTTTATACGACATAGATTGTACTAATGTTTTGGTCATTGCATTAATGGGCCATGATTTATAGGTGTTTACTGAATAATAGAATAAAAGTATTAACATGCTTTAATTAATGAAGAAGTTGAATGCTATAATCATTATGAGAAATGTTGTAGGCCTGAAATGTTTTAACGTTGGTTTACACGTACATGTCTGGGCCAAGAAATGTTGCGAACCTTTTTGAAAGTCTATGAGAGTTGGGATCTTGGCTGCAGATGTCTGTCTGCAAGAGAAAAGGGGGAATCCAATTATAAATAATATGAATAGAGGTCTGTTCAGTAGACGGCCCAGACATGGAGGAGGGTTCCGGAATGTTTAAGGGGTATCAGCGGGCCGGAGAAGAGTCTGAGAAGCAAGGTCAACTCCAACGTATGAGGCCCAATACAAAGCATCATGGAAAAAGCCAGAAGCTACACCACGTGAGGGGCGTCTCGCAAGGGGCGTCTCAAATGTTGTTGACTGTTTTGTATTAGGGACAGCACCCCTGGGTGGAGTTAGAGCAGATACCTGAGGACCCTTTAGAGAGCAGATGGGTAGGCAGAGAGGGGTCATGACTGGAGAACTATAGGTTTTCACCAAGAGACTAAGAGTGAGTGACTTCCCTTGGGGGTCATTCACTGCTGACACCTTCGTTAGGTTGGGATTTGGTTAAGTAGGGATACCATCTAGAGCAGGGTAGGGACAGCCTAACCTGTGCGTTTTCCTCCAACTTAAATGAAGGAGAGATATGCGTCAATGCTGATAGCTTTATTATTCTTAGAACTTGTGTTAGTAATTTCCGTTGCTCGTCTGAGGGCTTTCAGAGAGCACATGTATGTAGTTGGACCTGTGTATCTCGTGAATCTCATTCTGAGATGCCTGTATTTGCAGCTTATCCTATCCTTACAATAAACTTTTGAAAGCTAGAAGTTGTTTGTGATCTTTGGGAGCAGAGTCCTAATTGGGTGAACTAACTTGGAAATAGATGTACTTTCTTCCTCAAAGACAGGCAACAAAGGTTCAGTCGACCAGATCGAGGTTTGGATCAATAGATATAAGGTATCGATCAAAATCTCGCCCTTCCACATGCTACCTGTCAGGGCACATGTTATAGCACAATGCATGACAAAGCACAAGGATGCTCCCTGTCTGGGCACTTGCTATGGAATGGCACAGCATAGAAAAGAACAGGAGGAATGCTCCTTGCCAGAGCAAATGTAATGGCACATCATAGGACAAAGCATGAGGAAGGCTCCTTAAAAGGGCACATGATATTTATTTATTTATTTATTTTTGCAATTTGTTCAGCGCGCAAATACCCGAAGGTGTCTCGGCGCTTTAAAGATCAAAAACTGCACAAACCAGACATCTATTGTGCAAATAGCCACGTCTTAAGTTGTTTCCTAAAGCTAAGTAACGTTGGACTGGTCTTAATGTACAGGGGGAGTGCGTTCCAAAGTCTAGCTGTGGCCACTGTAAAGCGTCTATCGCCCCAGTTGACTTTTTTTGTAGGAGGGACGTACAAAAGATGGGCTGAGGATGAACGAAGGGTTCTTGGTGCCTCTAAAGATCTAAATGCTAGTTTGAGAAAGTGAGGTCCAATGTTGTTAACGGCTTTATAAGCTATGCATAGAGCCTTAAACTTTGTACGACTTCTCACTGGGAGCCAATGCAATTTGTAAATAAAAGGTGAAATAGAGCTGTGTTTTGGAATGTTGAGCAGAACCCTAGCCGCAGCGTTCTGCACTAACTGAAGCTTATTTAGCACCTTTGTCTGAGCGTTAAGAAGAAGGGCATTGCAATAGTCTGTTCGTGAAAATACCAGGGAGGTAATTAGGGTCTTTGCCGCCGAGGTAGGTAAATAAGGTAGCATTTTTTTAAATTTTCTTCAGCGTGAAGAAAGATGAAGAAACCACATTATTTACATGATGATTGAAAAGAAGCCGGTCATCAAAGGTGACTCCAAGGTTTCTTACCTTCTTAACAGGTATAGGTAAAGGGCCTAGTTCACTTGGCCACCACTGAGGGGACCAACAGGGCTGTACTTTGCCAAAAAGCATAATCTCGGTCTTGTTGGAATTCAGTTTGAGACAGTTGGCCGCCATCCAGGAGCTGATGGCCAACATTCCTTCCCGGAAATTGGCGGCCACCCTGTCTCCATCTCGATGTATTGAGAGGACTAACTGAGTGTCGTCAGCATAGGTGGTCAGGCTGATGTCATATTCCTTTATCACCCTCGCTAAGTCCGATACATAGATATTAAAAAGAGTCTGACTTAGCGAGGAGCCCTGTGGAACACCGCATGGAAGAGAAAGGGGCGATGAGTAAAAGGAACCCAGTTTAACCGTTTGAGACTGATATGGCAAAGCATAGGACAGATGACAGAACACAAGGAATGCTCCCCATCAACACACGTGGTATAGGACAGCAGAGAGCAGAGCGCGAGGAATGCTCCACATCAGGGCACATGGTATGGCACAGCACAGGGCATAACACAAGGAATGCTCCCCGTCAAGGCACATGAAATGGCACAGCATAGGGCAGAGCACAAGGAATGCTCCCCATCAAGGCACATGAAATGGTACACCATAGGGAGAGCATAAGGAATGTTCCCCAAAAAGGTACATTGTATGGCACAGCATAGGGCAGAGCACAAGGAACGCTCCCCAACAGGACACTTGGTTTGGCACAGCATTGGGCAGAGCACAAGTAATGCTTCTCGTCAACATACGTGGAATCGTACAGCATATGGCAGAGCACAAGAAATGCTCCCCATCAGGGCACATGGTTTGAGACAGCACAGGAAAGAGCACAAGGAATGTTTCCATCAGGTGCATATGGTATGACATAGTGCATCAGCGTTAATCAAGTGAAAAAATGGACACTTGTAACAGATCCAGACCATTAGTTGGAAAAACTATGGTACCCTCAAAAGACCCAATGTGAATAGGTGTAGCGGTATATATCATTCCTCCGCCCCTACATTGTGGTTCGTTGGCAGTTATCATTGGGTACCATAGGTAGTGTGGGTGCCTGCCTCAACCTGAGGCTCCTCTGGTCTGGATTGCAGTGGCCAGAGAGAAAAAATATATAGTGCAAGAAGAAAAAAGTTAAAAAAAGATCAGCACTTTTAAGTATTTTAATAAAATAGTGTAGATCTTATATTAAAATCAATGGGTACTTATCTAGGATCGAATTATGAGATCCAGAAGTATTCAAATTACAGGAGTGTCGACATGTTTCAGCCCCCTCTGGCATTCTAGCCACATGATACAAATGTTTCATTACTCTGCACAACATGTCTGTTTGTATTGTCTTTTACAGGCTCGCAAAAACTCGAGTGGTTTAATTTGACCCTCGCCTTTTCCTTTGAACTCCACATATTAAGTGTGAGTAGAATCTCTTTGTTTGTTTGTCATTTTTGTCCTGACGAAAGCCCCGTAGACTCCTTTGAGCCAGAGGGGGCTGAAACATGTCGACACTCCTGTAATTTGAATACTTCTGGATCTCATAATTCGATCCTAGATAAGTACCCATTGATTTTAATATAAGATCTACACTATTTTATTAAAATACTTAAAAGTGCTGATCTTTTTTTAACTTTTTTCTTCTTGCACTATATATTTTTTCTCTCTGGCCACTGCAATCCAGACCAGAGGAGCCTCAGGTTGAGGCAGGCACCCACACTACCTATGGTACCCAATGATAACTGCCAACGAACCACAATGTAGGGGCGGAGGAATGATATATACCGCTACACCTATTCACATTGGGTCTTTTGAGGGTACCATAGTTTTTCCAACTAATGGTCTGGATCTGTTACAAGTGTCCATTTTTTCACTTGATTAACGCTGATATTGTTTGGGGAAATAAAATGGACACGTTTTCCTCGTCCCTCCTCTGATTATTCTACTATGACATAGTGCATGACAGAACACAAGGAATGTTCCTAAACAGGGCGCATGACGTAGCAAAGTGCGTGACAATTTTTTAGGAATACTCCCCATCGGGGTGCATGGTATTACCCAGTGCATAAGACACACAAATGATGGACAGAATGCAGAACAAATCAAACATTCACCCCCAGTCAAGAGATCTGGGTTAAATCCAATGTTCCTTTGCTCATCACGCTATCCCAGATTAGACCCAGCCATATGCAAATCAGTTTTGACACTCCTCCTCATGGGAACAGTCCAGCCCAATCTGCCAAGCCAGGTCCTCCCTGGACCAGAAACAAGCGTCCTGGGACCCAGTGCATGACAGAGTACGAGGCATGGTGCCCATCAAGGAACATGGTGTGGCACAGTACATGACTGAGCAGGAAGAAAGTGCCTTGTCATGGCACATGATATGGTACGGTGTACGGAACAGCATGAGGAATGTTCCCTGACGTGACACATGGTGTGGCACAGTGCATGACAGAGCATGAGGAATGCTCTCCACCACGGCACATGGTATGGCTCAGTGCATGACAGAGCACAAGGAATGCTTGCCATCTGGGCACATGGTATGGCACAGTGCATGACGAAGCATGAAGAGCGCCCCCAATCAGGGCACAGGGAATGGCACAGTGCACGGCTCAGCATGAGAAATGCCTACCATCTGGGCACATGGTGTGGCACAATGCATGATGGAGCATGAAAAACGCTGTCTGTCGGGGGGAACATGGTATGGCACAGCGTACCACACAGCACAAGGAATTCTCCCTGTCAGGCCACATTACGTAGTCGAGAGCAGAGGGCATGTCAACAGAATCCGGATGGGCACAGTCTACACCAGGGAGTGCAATATGCCCTCCAGCCTAAGATGTGAAAGGATGCTGCTCTGGGAACCATCCTTCCTATTCAGCATCATCAAATGCCAGCCGCCGGGCGGCCTGCTTCACTTCTGCCGAAAACCTCAGATTAGACACATTAAATATTTATTCTCCATTTCTCCTGTCTGGGATGCCTCCTGCTAGCACCTTCAGAGGCCTGGATGGTCGTTCCCCAGATAGGAGTCCGACCCTCTGCTTTTAATTTCTGTCTAGACACAGAGCTCTCTGCAGCTCTTCTGGAAGAGCAGGGCCACTGGAAATGTATGTAGAAAAGAGCATTCTTGTTTCTTAGCAAGGATGCTCGCCTTGACACTGTGCAGTCTGCATTTAGTGCCCTGCTCAAACATTACTATCTTAACCCTTTGGATGCGTCGGGAGGTTACGGTGGGCGTGTGCGGAGGACGGCCGGGGGCCGTCCGAACCACGCCCACCTTTTATTTCGCCCGCATCGCGGCTGAATTTCTGCCGCGGTTAAAGGGTTAACTATCACCATTCAGAATATAGGGACGAATCCCAAACATTGGACAATGTTTACTGAGGTCAAGAAAGACACAAGTGTGATCAGAACTCAGCCTTCTGCAGCAAGCTCAACACCATGGACATCTGAGCCATAAACAAGAGTGCTGGCAGTCTGTGATGTTTGTCAGTAAATTAGACACTTGGGAAGTGAATAGGGACCCCAGCAGTTCCCACCGACTTCGCAAACAAACCCTGGCAAACACTGTGCCTCAACAATGACACCCATCAACCTGTTATGTTGGCACAGCAGGTAGGCACCGAGCAGGTAAGAAATATACCTGCATTTTTTACTCCGATTCCACTAAAAACAGGACTTATTCTGTAATCCTTCCAGCTGCCTCAAAACTAAATACCGCAGGAATCAACTAGGTAAAATTGCCTTTTTTTAAAAATAACATTTTACTAAAATTATGTCAGATTCCAACAAATTCTTGGAAATGTTTTTGTTTGGTATTTCACACTAAAACATTACGAGAGATACCAGCCGAGACTGGTTTGATGAGAAAATGTCTCCTGCTTGTGGTTTTACTGTTTGTGCAACCTATTTTTTTGCTACCACCAGTCTTTTGTCAATGAAAATCAAATGAAACTACACTTAAGTGAAATTTTCTGAAATGAATGCATTGTGAAATGTAAAATTTCCTGTGTTTTTGTAGGCATAGATATAAAACTTAAAATTAAAAATCAACTGATTCCCATCTGCAGCCACCATAGGCTGTAACAGCTAAACACTCATCACACATTTATGGCAAGATGCCACATTGTCTCTCTGAGACAATGTGACAGTAGCAAGTTGGAGAAGTGCAACTGGGCTGTTGAAACAGCTTTAAGATGAGAGGAAATGATCTCGTATGGGTGTGAATTGGTTGCTGGATTTATCATTCTTGCGACCTATATTGAGTTGAGGTTGAAGGATGTAGAGAGTTACAATATGACAAAGCTATAACACATGGTGTCAGAAGTGGGATTGCAATGAGTCATTGGCTGCATATAACTTCAGAGGCACAGAGCACAGCCACTCACAGAGGGTGAGTGGAACTCATGCATAATTGGCGTGCCAGTGGTTTCAATTAGTCGCCACCAGCACTCATATTGGGGCCCAAGACTTTATTTACACCATCTGACTTTAACACAGAGCAAAGGAGAAAATGCATAAAAGGATGAAAGGTATAGGAAGTGAATGATGGGAAAGGTTACAAAGGGAGAAAGCAGGATTTAAACAAAATGTGCAAGAGAGAGATTAAGAGACATGGAGTGTATGGTGAAGGAAAAAGGAGTTGTAATCATGACTAGGCAATATCGATATCTGGCAACCTTTGCTTTTGGCAATGCCAAAGGCAGGCTCCGAAGAAATTCTTCAGCCCATATTAAATACATACTTTTCTGTTACAAATTAAACATGGGATGATGCTGAGAAATTAATTCCGGATCTACAAGAAGTTATGAGATATAATGTTATCTAGCTAGCACGGTTCTTAGGACCAGCTTTTTTAGTGATTAAACACCAAATTGAACAAAGTTTGAAAATGGGGTATGGAGGGGTGGCTGAACTGAAGTGGGGTATACAAAGTTTGCTTGTAATATATTTTGCTGTACTATCAAGGTTCAGAGCTGGAGCTTGGCATCAGGTGTGCTGCATGCCAGCTGAAGGGTCAGCATCATTCCTGAATTCACTCAGGTAACACCTGAGACCACAGCCCTGCTTAGTGACGTCAGAGTTCTCACGCTATGACCATGACTGGTTCTCATAACTGTACCTGCTTCCCCAGTCTCAAGCCCTTCATAGGAGGCAATCACATCTCAAGACACCAGCATTGCATTCACACACAATCTGCATGCTCCACATGGAGTGCCTCACAGCCATTTCAATCCTTGGGCAACATCAGACAATCCCTTTATTGCAGGTAGAAGGGCGCCAGTCTCCTGTCGGCACAATAGCACCAAGATAATGAAATCCAAGCACTTTGTTATGTTAATGGAACACAACCTGCTACTCAGAGGATATTTAATGTAACATTTTGCAGGGCACCAGAGAAGCAATTAGTTTGCTGAAGATTGCACCGAACTCTCCTTAATTCAATACTGACCAGCGTTAGTTGCTTTGGATGTGATGGGACTGGTAATTAATTTCCCATTCAATTGCAGTAATAAAGGGGGCCAAGAGCAAAGGAGGGGGTGTGGGGTCTTTACAAATAGAGCAATATGTTCAGGCAAGGAAAGCTAGCAGCTCATAGCTTCTGTTTTAAGAGGGAGCATTGCAGCATGGCTTAAAGGCAAAAAGCACAACAAAACCTACCGGTAGTGTGATGTAATAGGGCAGATGTTTTAGGGTAAGGGGCAGTGGAATTAGGGAAGATGGAGTGGCCTAGTGACGAAGAGGGGATTCGTGCATATCATGGTCTTATTATCAAAAGCATAATGAGACCATGATATGCACAAATCCCTGTTAACATTGTCCAGACTTACATAGGGGCATTTAATTACGTGCAGCCCTTACATCTTGACTAACCAGCGCGCATGGGGAGCAAACAAATGCCATAACAAAACTGCATACTATAATGTCGAGTCAATGTTTACACATGACTATTAACACAGGGATGCTGACTCTGTGACACCCCTGAGATTACTAGTAACAACAGGGGTAGAGAATTACCATTTTTCAGTTGTTTATCGTTGTTTTAGTTGTTTAACGTTTTAAATTGCACAACCATACTAGGATTACTTTTCTTAGTAGACATCTTTCTCTTGTAGACAACTTGAGCATTGTGATGGCACACATTAATATGAGAATATCTTTGTATGCAAAAGAAGACTTTCTTTATGTTTGTTGTTTCTTTTGTCACATTTACAGGTACTTATTGACCTTAACTATTTAGGTGAACAAATACCGTACTCCCCTTGGTTGCAACAATCCGCAACCTCCACTTTTTTATGGTCCTGAAGAAGGCCCCCCCAATCTTTCTGGGCAATTTATGGGGCTGAAACATGTCGACCCTTCACATAGACACTCAAGTGCTTTAGACCTGTAACTCGTCTTCCTACACACAACACTGTTTTTAACTGCCTACATTCCGAACTGAAAAAAGGTACAGTTCAGTGAAGGTGTGGCCTCCCTTTTAAAAAAACTCACCTCACTTGAGCACTTTAACTTTTTTCATCACTGATCAGTACTGCAATAACCAGTGCTTACTCCTCCTGGTAGAGGATAGCATACGACAAAAAGATACCCAATGATGATGCTGTCATGTTGTTAACAAGGTGGAGAACCAAGATATACTGCCTCACGGCCTGTATAAGTGAAGCAGGGTTTAATTGAAAGACGGCAAGAACATTGAACCCTGGTTATTCAGGTACAAGAGATCCATTCCCCTTTGATATTTTGCATGCACCTGCGTTAGCCGCGCTCCTCCAGGAGTGTGGCTGGGACAGCTAGTATGCTGGTGGGGTACTCCATCCTCAGGTGTGACAGCTTCTTCTTGCATGGGGCAGTTGGGTCCTACTCCTGGCTTGGACCAGATGGTGAGCAGGACTGCTTTGTCTCCTTTGCCAGGAAAAGTGGCCTGCCTTCCTGCATCTTTCAACGGTTTGGCAACTTCAGAGGTTTCCTCGAGGGGCGTGTCTCCTCAGTGTTACTTTCTGGTCAGCAGCATGCCTTCCTTGTTTCCACCCTCATTCAAATAACAGTCTGGCCTCCAGGGCCAAGGATCGAGTCCCAACCCCGCTGACTCTGTGGAGGGAAAAGGTTTAAAGAAGCAATGTACGTTTTTGGCTTGCAGAAGGGCGAGAAGTGCATTTTTTGGTTTGTGATAAGAAGAAAAGGTTCAGGTCACAATTGTATACAAGTCCCCTTTATGTCACACCATGTATCTGCATGACAGGCTACATGGTATACACTTATCTTAATGATATTGCCATATTGGCACAGGAGGAATAGACTTCTTCCACCCTGGATTCATTGAATCTGCTTGGTCACCTGATAAGAGGAGGCTAGGTGGACAGTGGAATATCATCATCTGTTCTAAGAGAAGCAGTTTCCTTCTTTTCTTGATCTGGAACTTGAAACAGTAGGGAAATCCACCTAGGGCTCTGGGTTGGATGCTCCAACTGTCCAGTCCTTCCACAGTGGAAACTTGGCCTCCATAGGGGACCTTTTGATCATACCAACATCTTCAGCGTCTGTGCAACCTGCACCAGGAGTCAGTAGCAACTGCTAGACTGGATGAGCTGGACCACCCTGAAATTCCCAACTGAAAGCTTGGACAGATGCACAACCACTCACAGTTGTTTGAGGACCAGGCATTCACTGGTGATGTAGGCGATCGAGCCTGCAGCTCGTAGCATCACCAGTGCATGTGCAGGCATTCTATAGGAGAAATTTGATGTGGGTCTACAACAGCATGTTTGGCATGCACATGCTTTGAATTACTAGCAGCAGTGGATGTACGTTGTTACAACGCATGTTGTAACAACGTATGCCTTTACCACGCAAGTCTTACAACGCAAGTCGTTACAACGACTTGCGTTGGAGGGCGTGGATTTAGGAATCTTATAATTTTATATTCCAACACCAGTCCCCATAACAGTAGGGAAGGTGTTGGAATATAAAATTGCAAGATTCCTTATCCCACAACGCCATCCAGCGCAAGTCGTAGTAACGACTTGCGTTGTAATAGCTGCGGGGTAAAGGCACTGCGGTGTAAAAACCGCATCGTAAACGATGTTCCCCAGCAGCAGTATGGTCGTAGGGCTTCTGTTCCATAGTTGTAGGATGTAGTCCTTGGCAGGGCTCGAGTTGAGGGTACACGTGGGTGGATGGCGCCCCCCCCCACTCTTTTCACAGGGTGGACGACGTCCACCCTGACAAGAAGCTGGGCCCCACAGAAATAAGCTGAACGTGTAATTTTCAGACACCGGGACACGTTCAGCACGTGACGTCATGAGGTCATTTGTATATTGTCAGTCCCCCCACTTCTTTTCATAGGCCTTGTGCCCTGGTCCTTGGTATCACTAGATCTGTGCAGATCCTTGATAGAAAGAGTGCCTAGAATCTTTGACTTCCTGTTTCCATGACGTCACCGCTCAAGCTAGCGGCACAGCCACATCTCCGCTATCTGGAGTGTTCTGGGAAGCGCAGCCGTGCACTGCTTGGTCCCTGGAGATGCTCCTGCGTGGGGAGGATTCGGCTACATTCAAAGGACGTCGCACACTCGACGCCCTGTGATCATCTCGCTCCCTTTGAAACTCTCAGATGCAGCTGTAAGTGCAATGAAGCTATTAGGCACCCCAGGTTCAGAAGCAAGGACGATGAAAGCTAAAATCACAGCCTCTCAGTGGAACCACTTCTGGCCCCGCCGCCCCACACATACCTGGAAGAAGGGTGCCCGGCCAGGAGCACCGAGCATGTTAGAGCCTTCCCCTAGCAGCGCTTTGTAACAATCAGATCACCACAGAGAGAAGTCGATATAGATTCTACAGGAAATGATAGACAGCATCCTGGGTCATGTTGTAGCGAAACCCGTGAAACGCGAAGGTCAAAGGTTGAAGGTTAAAGGTTGAAACTCAAACTTCAGAACGTAGAAGCCCTTCTTATGCCTTTAAAGCATTGTGTAGCTTTTTTTCTAACTGCATTAATGTACTCATTGTTATTCTGCCCATTACGTGCAGTGTCTTCACCATTATTTATTTATTTATGCATTTTTATATAGCATGTACATTACCTAGAGGTGTCAAAGAGGGAACATCCTTTACGACGCAGATGTTACCCCGCAGTACCTTTACAACGCGTATTTTAGAACGCAAGTCATAGCGTAACTACGACTTGCGCTGGAGGGCGCTAAAGGACAAGGAATAGTAGATTTACTATTCCAACACCTTCCCTACTGTACGTAGGCTGGTGTTGGAATAGTAAATTAAACTATTACTAAGTCCGCACCCCTACAGCGCAAGTCATGGTAATGACTTGCGTTGTAAAATACGCGTTGTAACGGTACACGTGGTAATACCACGCGTCATAACAACGTACATCCGTGTCAAAGCTCTTTACAATAGAGCAAAGTAAATTCCACAAGGAAAAGGCGTAACATGGTAATAGGTATCACTACTTATAAGTACAACAGTTACTCACGGTGTAAATTACAGATTAACAAGTTACATATTCACTCAAGATTACATATTAGGAAAAGGTGGAGTGATTGGGGTCACACAAATACATATTTACAAATTTGAGTCAGAGGGTCGTAGTAGCTCTGTGAGTGTCATGTAACAATCCGGGTCATGACCTGGGAAGAGGGGAGGTGTAGCTGGAGGGGAGCTTGGTGATCAGAATTATTGATCGAAGTGTCTTTGGAAGAGAAGAGTTTTAAGATTTGTTTTGAAAATCCATAAAAGAGGCGGTGGTGCGAAGGTATGGAGGTATCGAGTACCAAATTCTAGTCCCATTACCTGAGAAGGATTGAGCGATGAGTCTTTCCCTTTTGAAAGTTGAAGGTTTGAGCAGTAGTGTTTCAGTGTTGAGTGAAAGGTCTGGGGCCACCTGATAATTTGACAATAAAAGGCTGCAGGAATTATGTTAATTTCGCAGCGTAGATTAACGAATGGCGTTGTGCACATCAAACAGTAATGAACGCTGTTGTACCGATGACAGTACGTTGTTCAGCAAGCATCCAACAATTCAGCACATCGTCGATGTATCAAAGCTAACTTTCTCTTAACCACTACCAAACAAAATAGAGACGGCAAGGTCATCCTGCAGAAGGGCCAGGCAAAGTTCAATCGATTGGTTAATTTGTACACTACTCTGAAATCTAATAAACATGTTCTTTGATACTACTCATACTACCAAACAATGCAGCAGAGAGCATAACTAAGACCCTGCGGTCAGGTGAACCCCCATTTTTCCCGGGATACACTCTTTGACAAAGACCTTTGAGTAGATTGCAGAAATTACATTTTAAGGTACTATCATATCAATGCAATCTGCGAAAAGGCCCCATCAGTTTACCTTTTGCTGCTATATAGACCTATATTAAATTCAGACCATGTGAGAAGACAACGGTGAACAAGCCAAGGTGCTAGAAGTCCATACCAACTGCAAATAGGTGCTATACAACCATGGCTTCCGATAGGTAGCAAGTGAAATCCTTTGAGATTATCTTCTCGTGCCAAACACATGAACTAACCTCGTGCAGAGAGGTGGGGTGCTTGTATTTCCAGATGATGCAGTGTCTTTCTGAATTCTAAATATGGGACACCCATTCCCTTCCAACGACATGCACGCTACCTTCATGTTGGTCTCAGTAGGTACCATGTTGTTTAACTGCAGGCAAATGCTAGGATGAGTACCTCATACAAGTGACAAAAAATCCTGCTATGGGAAAGACAAACGATGGAGGTACCATTCGGGCAACTAGGAGTATTGCTGTAGGTAAAGGATGGAGTGATGGCATCCTTTATGCAACACTGTGGTGCACCTGAAATGTTTGTCTCCTCCAAGTGACAGGATATTGCAAAGTACGCCTTGTGCAAGAGTCGAGCATCTAGGAATTCACCCAGGGTGGTTGTATCATTCAGGAAACTAGGTGAATTGCTGTACGTAAACGCCACAGGGATGGTATCCTTCATGCAACACTTTGGTGGATTTTGCCAGAGAACAGGAAACATCTGCAATGTTTGTCTCTTTCAAGTGACAGGATATTTTGTTAAAGGCAACAAAGCAACTGGTTGTCTCTTGTTGCCTCCTTCCTATCACCAGATGTTCTGCCAGAGGTAAGGGCTGCAATCATCCTTTTCTGCAAGTGACTGAGTGCTATATTTATGAACCGGTTTGCGTTGCTCTTGCACCAACCCAAAGTCATATTTTTTTAGCCAAACAAAGCCACATTGTGTGGGTTTGAATGGCTTAAAAAATATGGAATAATGCAACACAGTGCAAAGTGCTGCACTGCATAACGCTGTACAAAGCAGGCGTTCCATGGGCATTGTGTGGGTGTTCCCATTCAATTCCTGTGGGTTTTAACACATTCCCAAATTTACCAAACCTGGTAATCCTGAGAATGTGCCAAAGAGATACACCTCCCAAGGTAGGGAGTAACGAGGAGAAATATATTTATTTCTCCTCGGTTTTTTCTATTTCTATGTATGCTGCGTTCTGCGGCACACATAGAAAGAAGAAAAAGTCTCTCAGGATTATTCTTGCACAGGAAGGTTCCACTTCATACACTAACACAATTCCGCATACAACACAGGCACCCTTGCACCATAGTGCAAGGGTGCCTGCATTGGCAATAGGCTGCCAGTATTGCAGAATCGCACCAGCACAAGAGGAAAGACAAGGAATGTGCCTCATTGGATAAATATGGTGCGTTCCTGCCCTTTTCTGTGATGCGGGGCAGCGCAGCAAGGTGCTTGCTGCGTTGCCTGTGCCACAAGGGTCATAAATATGACCCTGAGTGTCTTGCTACAGACAGGGACTGTAAAGATCATTCAGTCCTGGGATGTGGGGTTATGCATTTAAGCAGCTGAGTGATGGGGAGACCACACGCTACAAAGTACAGACACTGGGTATAGTCAGATGGACCACAGTAGAGCACTATTCCCTAAACACTGCAAACATTCGATGGTATCTGAAATGCATTTCTCCTACTGAGCAGCACATGTCGCCCAGTGCTTGAATTGTGCCAGTGGTTTCCAGTGTTCAGCACAGATACTTAATCATCAACACCAGTGCTTTTGATGAGCACTAGTTAAGGACACATTCATTCAAGGGGAGATTAAGTGATTTGCCCAGAATCACAAGATGTCGAGCCAACACAGAGATTCGAACCTGGTTCTCCAGCTCCAAAGTCGGCAGCTCTGGCCATTATCCCACATCCTCACCCCACCCTCATGATTAGTAGTTGGTTCTGTTTCAGGCAGCGCTAACAGGAGAAATGGGCTGGGTCCTGATGCCTGCTGATAAGACCACAGGCACTTACCTTTCTACAAATTAACCACTTATGCTGCCAATAAGTAATCAGTTTTAAGGAATTTCCTTTCCTATACTAAATGAAATTTCAATTCACCTGTCAATGGGGTATTCAGGTTTAACAGTAGCAATCTAACACTAGCCCTGCAGGTGGTACTACAGTAGACAGCCAAGGCATTCCTGCTGCACTGGTCCTGATGAAACCACAAACCGATGCCAGCTTGCCCACATTCAAGGCAGTCATGCTGCCATTCATTTAAGTGCAATGTCCAGCTGTCTGTCTGCAGGGGCTTCATGTACAGGGTGTATCGCATTATTCAGGCTCACTACATACAGTCGTTTTTCACCTCTGGCCAGAGACTATGGAAATTATGTTTTCTCTACATGTGAGTAGGCCTGGGCAGCAAATTCCGTTCCGCTCGCAGAATTTGGGTAATTCGGGTAATTTTGCGTACCGTGGAGAACACGGAATTGCCAAAAAGTCTGCGATTCGTGGCTTCGTGGAATTTTTGGCTTGTTTGCACTTTCAAAATGCGTGTTCGCAAGATATTTCTCCCCGAGCAAGCAAACAGCGTTCTCAAACAGGAAAAAAACATTGTGAACAGGCGGAACAAACAATTCCGTGTGTTCGCTAAACTTTTGCGTGCTCGCGGAGATTTTTTACCATTTCGCAGAGCTTTGTGTAGCGCGACTACGCAAATTCTGCTGTGAAAAGGAAGTGGGGCTGCGGTAGGGTCAGCACTTGCGATCCCCATAAAAGGCATAGGGGCTAGTGAAGCTAATAGAAGCATAGTGACACCTTGTTGTCAGGATGCTCGTCTTCACCCAGCGCCGAGCAGTGAAACCAGAGCTTCAGGGAGCTCGCGAGGTCCGCCGGGAGATAGGTCCAGAAATAAGACAATTCGCGGTCCCGTTTTTTTGCTGTGGAAATCACTAATTACGGCTCTCATTTCTCGGAGGCCATGTCAGCAGCAGCGAGGGCTGGGAGATGGAATTAGGCAACATGGCGGGAAACAGTGCCTTCTGATCCTTTTGCCACCAGGGGGTCTTGGAGACATCATCATAAACCACAAGATGAAAGGCCAAGTATTCTGCGGAAATGTCAGCAGCGCCATTTCAGGATCATAATGTAAATGACAACTGTTTTAGATTTTTGTCGCACAATTTTTAGTCAGCACTTGTCAAAACGTGTCATTAGTAGGCCCAGGAGAAATTTGCATTACACCTGTGTAATTGCCGTAATTCTGGCAATTTTGTGTTAGTCTTGTTTAGTGAAACACCCGAAATTACACTATTTAAGAGCTATTGCCTGAAAAAATTCAAATACAATGCAAATGACATAGCATCAGGGGCTCATGTTTGTGATACTTTTGGTATTTTCGCACTATTGTTTTTAACAAAATGATTCTTTGCGTCCAAAGTGGACACGGGGAGGTAATTTGTGCTAAAAGACAGCCCAAAATGTCATTTTTGCATGTTGCGTAATTTTTAATATAATTATGCCAACATTTTGTTTAATTATGCGAAAGCAGATTATGTGAATTTCACAACTTTCTAGTATTTAGCAGGAATGAACAACGTGAATGATGAATTACTTATTTGATTCCTTTTGTCAACAGAACTAGAGCATGGCTCATCAGGACTAGTAGTCGCTGAAAGTTTTATTTAAAACGCCAGATTTTTCACGTTAAGAAAAGATTTAGCAGAAAAAACTAGCTGCAGGCAGTTTTACCCATAAGTAAAGGTATGCTAGTTGACAAATTGTCATCTTCACCTCTAACAAGAACTCAGTTATTATCTCATGTAATATGTGGTTTAGTTTGGGATGAATCTATCAGGAAATGTTCACTGAAGATGAGTATTATAGAGATTAGATGAGGTGAGGGGGAGAGGGGAGGAATTTGAAGGAAGGGAAGGGAGACACAGGGAATGGAAGGGAAGGGAGACACAGGGAAGGGAAGGGAGACAAAGGGAATGGAAGTGAAGGGAGACAAAGGGAAGGGAAGGGAGACAAAGGGAATGGAAGGGAAGGGAGACAAAGGGAATGGAAGTGATGGGCGACAAAAGGAATGGGAGGGAAGGGAAGGGAGACAAAGGGAATGGGAGGGAAGGGAGACAAAGGGAATGGAGGAGAAGGGAGACAAAGGTAATGGAAGGCAAGGGAAGGGAGACAAAGGGAATGGAAGGAAAGGAAGGGGAGGGGAGAGTATGGGAGGGAAAGGGAGAAAAGAGACGGGAAGGGAAGGATAACATAGGGTAGAGTAGGCTAGGGTGTGATAGGGTAGGGAAGGGATGGGAAGGGAAAGGGAAGGATACTATAGGGTAGGGTAGGGTGTGGTAGGGAAGGGATGGGATGGGAAAGGGAGGAAAGGGAAAGTGAAAAGGGAAAAGGGGAGGGGAGAGGGGAAGGAGATGGGAAGGGAAGGATAAGGGAAGAGGAGGAAAGGGAAGGGAAGGGCAGGGGAGGGAAGGGAAGGGAAGGATGGGGATGAGATGAGATGCAAAACTCAGGACAAAGAACGAAGGGGGCTCCATCGCAGAAATAAAGAGCACCTCAAAAATAATGCAGCTGGATTCAGAATATAATTATTCTTAACTCGGAATACTTAGCTTTGCCATTAATCTTAAAAAGATGTTCATTGATTCATATTATTTACAGACTCCAGGACTGCCTGAGCACCCCCAAGTTAGTTTCTTTGCCAGCATTTGCAAAAAAACAAGAGGCGATTGTATTCATACTGCACTAACAATAATTCAAGGTGCTACACACTGCAGCATATTTTATTTAACAAACCCATAAAAATACTGGGGCGGATTAGTGCATTGGCTTTTGGGGCCACATATGTCCCATACATATATTCCTTTCAGGTGGGACCTGTGATGTCTGACGGGGTTTAAACAATGACTCCTTTAGCAGAGACACGACAGGCACATAGAGCGGCTTCTAACAGGTTTGGTTTTTGTTGCAGCCCGATGAGCACAATGCCTGAATATGTGTCCAATGTCTGAGTATGGTAGAGATCTGACATGTTTCAATCATACACTTGTGTATTTGTGTAGTTCAAGCTTATTGTCTGCTGCGTGTTTTTCAATTCCCTTCCCTTAGACCATAGTCGTTCCACGAGCTTGAACTTAAACATGCAATCGAATTAACAGAAAAAACAAAATAACTTTTCTAATCACTTTCTCTCTCTCTTCTCCCCTATCATCAATCTATGTAGCTCCAGGTTCTCCAACGAGTAGCTCGGAGCTACTGGTAGCTCTCCACCTGCCTAGGAGTAGCTTCCCTATTTGCATCTCAATCTAGTAAACTAAAAGCTTTTGTTAGGTTGAATTAGGTATGGTTCGAAAATAGAAACAAATGGGGTATATTAGCAAGAACCTCGTTAAAATTATTGCCGTTTTAGTGGCATGAAACTGCCGCTAAAACGGCAATAATGGGCTTGCTAATATGCGTTATAGAATTCCAACAGAAGCCCAGGTGAGATGTCTTGCACATCTAACCTGGGCTTCTATTGGAATTCTATAACATATATTATCAAGCACATTATCGCCGTTTTAGCAGCAGTTTCCTGCCTCTAAAACAGCGATAATTTTAACAAGTTTCTTGCTAATATGCCCCCATGTTTTTAAAAGTAAAATTTGTGTATTTTCAGAACTGTGAATCTGATGTTCAGGAAAAAAATATATATTTAAGGCTGATAGTAAAATGGTAATTCATACTGCGTTGACGAGTCTCAGTGGCTTAGCTAGGCCTTTTGCCGCCCTTGGTGGACTCAGCCTCTCCACGCAGTGGTGGCTGTAAGAGCGGGTGAGGGGAGCTGGCGATTGAATCCTGCGTTTGCTGCCCTGCACAGCCACAGGTAAGACCCCAAAACTCGTGCCTCCCGGGGCGGACTATCCCCCCTCTTGCTACGCCATTGGCCAGTCTTATTACTGATGTCCTCCCTAGGTGCCAGGGGGCATTGCATGTGTGACTGATTTGACATGTAGAGGTTTTTAAAATTGGTAAAGCTTTTTGTTGTCTTTGTTACTGGTGACCTTGCCAGGCGCATTGAGGTGGTCACTGCTAGTATTTCTGCATGGAATGGCCACCAAAGAAATCTTGGTTCAAGCGGTCATTTTTGTAACAGGTGTAATTTGTGTTAGTATCTAAGGATGATATTTATTGAACATATGTATGTCTTGTTATAGAAAAGGACGGGGCTCTCAGATGCAGATGTTAGCTTACAGATCAGCTTTTTGTAGGTAAATGCATACCTTTCATTACATACCTTTCAAGGAAGAGGTGTGGAGCCGCGGCCAGGGCGACTGACGCTGGAATCTGGGGACCACGGTTAGATCCCCGGCTCCGGCGGCAGGTCAGCCCAGCACCATGTGACTCTGGGCAATAGCTCGCTTAATCTTCCCGACGGCCCCCCAGCGCCTAGAGACCCTTACGGGTGATTGTGCGCTTTACAAATGTGGACTTTACTTTACTTTTCATTGATTTTTGTCATGGGTGATGCAACTCTTCAAGGGTTTGTTCTCTTACACTATAAGGCACCTTTTCAACTGAAACACCATTTCTCATGATGCACCACCCACCAGGTTCGAAATGTTGGTAGTTTGCAGTTTGTTTGTGGTGGTTACTACACTGCTGTTAAACGTAACAGCACCATCAGCTGTAATGTAAATATTACAATTTCCCTAGCGACACACTCATGCTACAAGATCACGAATTCGGTCTCAGAATATTAATTGACATTATTTTTAACACATCAGTGCTAGTTGTTCACATAATAAAATGGAGGCTGCAATGTTTTTGTCATCAATGCTGCGTGGCCGCCTTCTTTTTTTCGATCGAAGCATGTACTTACATTAGACTTTACAGCCATTTAGTAGTTACACAGCAATTGGTAGAGATTTAAGATTTCAGGTATTTTATACAAGAAAAAATTTTCATATTTTTTATGTTTTTATGTTACTGACACCTCTTCAGGGACTGTGCTTTGGTAAATGAAATATGACAAATCCGTAAAAATGCACTTCTCTTGGTCAATGTAAAAACTTTGCTCAACTTTTCTAGTCAACTTTGGGAAGACAGTTTTTGTCGCTTGTTTCACGGCACCACAGCAGAGGTAAAACTTATGCTTTGCACTCTGTGCTCCTTCTCTTCATACACATTCCTCTCTGCCCAGGATAAGGCAGGCCATGTAAGACCGCGCATACTCCACTGGTGACCCTCTTCTCTACTTGTCCCAGACCTTGGCACGTGCCCGAGTCATGCACCACCCACGTGCCATCCCTGGGAGTATCTCACTCACTGAGCTACTTCCTCGCAGACAGGTGAGCCAGTGCAGAAGTGGTGATGAGGCATGTACTCTGTTCTTGGTTTAATGAGCATTCCCCAAAGTGCGGCGAGATGGCGCCCTGACAAGAGCAGGCCAGGCATTGGTGGGGATGCACTGAAGAAGCGGCTCCCGCGAGGGCCCTTCCCACTCTATGTATAGCTCAGTCTCCTTTTAAATGTCGTCCTTGGTCTCTCCGTCACCGACACTTTGCACCAGGGGACTCAGGGAGTTTTGGGACAAGCGTTGTTCTTTGTCTCTGGTCAAAGCTGTCAGGTTTGAAAAGCCGGTGCCCCGGGGGGATGTTCAGGAGACAAAAGAAAGGAACAGCAGCAATTATTTTACTTGTTTCAAAAACTGGATTAAAGCAATGCAAAGGCGATCACAGCACTTCTATTTCAAGAAATACATGTGATTTCGTCAAACCCTGAATTCTTGTACATATCACTTTTTGGATCCGGAACAGCATATTGGGCGTTTCAGAGTAAATTTCAGTCCATACATCTCTCTGGTGGTATGGGCTAAATTTGGGGCTGCTTCTTTCAGGACTCCATTTGATTCAGCATCTTAAGCATGAAAAAATGTCTTAAAAATGGCTCAGAAATGAGTGACATATGATAGCTGAAAAATGTAATGGAAAATTTGCTGAAATTATTTTTCACATACTACATGGGATTAAAAATGCTTAGATCTGACTTTGCATTGTCTTATGAGATACATCAGGTGATATCCTGGTTAGGACATATCTCATATGCTTAGGATTGCTACTTTGGGTGCCGAAAATATATTGGAGATGCTGTTGTAACATGATTTTTACCTGAATGGAAATGGCACATATCGAGATTATTGCAGATGCTAAGACATTTCAGAGTATGTTTAGGTAGAAGTTTTATTAAAAAGAGGTGTGTGGAAAGTGTAAATTTCATCTGTTCTATCATTCTAAATTTACAAATACATACTTAATTTGGAAAGTTCATCAACTTTGAAAACCTACACCTGCAAGCGAAAATTGGTGATGAAAAAATTTGAAGAAAAGGCCCGGGAAATTTTCTGGTGAGATCATTTTTCTACTAAAATTGCTTCTTAGTTTTGTTTCCATCAAAGCCTTCTTTTCTGGTTTTGTTTTTTCAAGCTTTTTTTTAAACTTAACAACCTTTGTGATCTTTACAAAGCTTAAAATATGTCAAGAAGTTGCCTATGAAAAAAATATTTACAACTGCAAACTCTTTAAATGAAGCCCAAAACATCTAACATAGCAATCTAGTGTCTCAGAACAAATCCCAATAACTTAGGGACAGAAACGTTTTTGCCCTAAAGAGCACTCATAGCTCTGGGAGAAAAACAATTGTGGTAGGGCAAATAATGAAGTTCGTTTAGAGCAAGCCCTAACAAATTATACCAAATCACTGTATTTCCGAGAGATCATTCATATAAATTCTCGAAATGTGTCCCTGTTTATCTGCTAGGTGGGTCCGAGCAGTGTTGACAGCACCTCTGTGTTGTCTTTCCAAGTCTTTGAGCATCTGCAATTTGAATAACACTGGCTAGTGAGAACGCTTAAAAATTCCTGGCAGCACAGTTCCTTTGAACACTTTGTGGGACTGAGCTACAGCCAATCACCTACCTGGCAAACCCAAGATAGCCGTGTAGACTACTCTGTAAGCACCCAATACATTAGAGTGATTGCTCCTGCCATGCAACGTGTCATTGATTTTTTAACTGATGTGCTGTCCTTGTGATGAACTATGCAAAATACTCACCTCACCTTTAATGACACGCATCCACACACTTGTGAACCTTTGTTGGTGATTATTTGCACAAGTGAGGGACAGACCCGTGGTCTTGCTCCTATTGTGACATCAATGTCACATCAACAAATGCAGTCAAAGCAAGGAAAACACACTGGACAGACAAGGTGGAATATGTTTCATTTTATGAAAATGGATCAAGAGTCTGTGCTCACTGGGTTGATTCAAGGATCTGTTAAAGCTTAAATCTCTGTGCATAGACTCCCAAATTTGTTAGAAGCTCAAGAAGGCAATATTTGGAAAGAAGTTAAAAGATTATCCATTTTAAAGAGGATTGTTCGAGCATAGAGATCTGTCTTCTGCACATGAGCAGGTCCACAAAGCTATAGCTATCAGGCTGGGAGCAGCTGTGGGGGTGTCTAGTATAGTTGTAAATACCTCTAGAGTCAAAGGTGTAGTAGCATCCAGCCAACACTGGTTATTGTAAAAAGGCAAACGTCAATCCTGTGATTGTCTGTCATTAATCAGTGGGTGGGCTTCAGTTTGCATCTGTTGGCATCAGTGCCAACAGGGGTAGGAGTAGGTTTTGGGGGTAAATGAGAGTCATGGGGGCCAGGCAGAAAACCCCCACTCTGTCAAAAACGTTTATTTGGCACCAGGAAAATACATTTTTGCATTATCTGTTGGGTGGGTTTTGGATGCCCTTCAAAATGCCATGAACAAAAGCTTAATTAGCTAATTCCACAGCCAGCAGGCGATGCAACTGCAAGTGACGCCTCGGTTAAAGAAAGCTGGGGAGCTGTAGGTAGGAAGATGAAGCTTCCACCTGCAGTGTTCAGCACAAAGCAACAGAAGTGTCTCCACAAGGCTCCTCCCATCTTTCAACGTCATTGGTTCAAAGGTTCAGTCCAATGACTTGATGCCTGATCCCGGCCCCTGCTCACAAATGAAAAGCCAAGTTATTGGGAGCTCTGCATTCACACCTCAGCAGGTTTTATCACTTACTCTGTAAGTAGTCCTCTTCAAATTGTGAGGCAACAGTTAAGTAATCGATGCATGCATGCATGTTCATTAAATAAGGACTGTTGTTCTAAATCAAGGAAAGGGTAGAAGAAAGTATAAACACAAAAATGAGTGTCTAATAGTAGACTGGAATAAAATGACTTTAAAATATTATGCTAGATTTCTAGATGGACTAGCAGTGTACTTTTTTATTTTATTACATCAGTGTTTTTTTTCGAGAAGTTTTAGATTATAGGCCTACCTATAGTTAGTGAATTTTTCTGCTGGTCCTCCACCTCACAATGCATATATTTTTCTCTCAAGACTGGTAGTTGGCACTGCCGTCTTGCCCGCTACTATATACACAAATGTATAGTTCGCTTAGCTTTTTCTTGTGAGTGCTCCGACACTGTAACGCACTGCTAGCTCACCATCATTTTTGCAGTAGAGAGCATGCCTTTCTGGGCTCTTCCATTTGAATAAATAAAACGAAATCAACTAACATCCAAAATGCTTGAAAAATCTAACCTGGGTGGAAATTATGTACTTTTTATGAAAAATACCAGAGGGCAGAAAACTGCAACACGCCTAAAAGGCCTTCAACAGATGACATAGCCATCACCAGTGGGCTGCAATGGTCTTTTATAATATTGAAATGTTGGAAATACTAAGGACTACAATATAGATGCAGCAGCAAAAAAATGGCTAGTAAATGCCATCTGCTCTAACATTCCCATATTTCAGTGCTGATCATATTTTAAGCTAAGAACATTCTGTCTTAAGTGGGTAGAATGTATGTTCCAATAATATTTTGCTTAAGTTCTAAAGTCCAAGAAAGTGTGAAGCAGAGAAACGAAGCAGATTGTGAAAGTGGCTGCGTGTGTCCGGTGAGTTAGATGACAAAAGGAGAAATTGTGTCTATAGTTCTCAAGGGAACTGTCAGGCATTAACACATGTTAACTGCCCATTACTGACTCATTTTTGTACGCGTTCTAAGATTAGTGAGATTGTGAAACAGACAGGAACACTGAACATGCTTCCTTTGAGTTCTTTGGGATCAGGGCTATGGATGAGGGTTGCGTTTTTATCCACATCATGTCTAGCGTTAATAGCTATTAATTGCCCTTTTCCCCATAATATGTGCCCTTGTCTTTGTCTTTTTAAAGTGGGTGTACAAAACACATCACTTAACACTGTCAGTAGAGAGCATCGAACGGTGTTAACACCTGAGGAAAGCAGTGGCGGCTGCCACAAACAAAATGTGGTGGGTGGGTGGAGTGGGTCCAGGGCGGAGCACGGGAGGGGAGTGCGGGGGTATTCATATTTTTTTTAAGGAACTTACCTGAAGCTGTGGGCCGCCTCCTGCGTCACGCCTCTGTGTTCTTCCTGGTCCCAGCAGACACTAGGACAGCATCACAGACTCCCTGTGGAGTTCCCACGCTGCTCTCATACTATGGATTGGTCTGAGTGGGCTGGTTTGAAGCTCCGCTCAGGACAGGGAGTCTATGCTGTTTCTCCAACCTTTGGCTGGCCTAAGACAGCCGACCAAACACACATGCACACTTAAAGAAGGGCACCAACCAGTTCTCCTCCCCTCCCATGGCCCTGGTCCTACCCCTTCCTATGCACCCTGGCTCAGCCAATAGGTGAAAAACAATACGATGATAGAATATTGTTTTATTTTTCACCTGCTGGCTCTGAGCCAGTGCGGCAACGCTCCTCTGCTATTGTGGAGAGCCACCCCTGGAGAAAAGAACAATAATGTTTACATTTTATCATTATTTAGACCCAATTGCATTTTCTTTGAAAATAATTTAAACGGACAGCAGCAGAGTCGGCGGCTTAAAGATGTTTGCTTTAGATGTAACAACAGGCTAATTACATCTTTCTTCAATCTTCTCTGCTTGATCACAACATTAATGTGTTTCCTTTGTAATCACATTAGTGGAACTGACTCTCCCATAGTGGGAGCTGAAATTATGATACCATGAAAGATGGCAGGGGCAAATCTGGCTGGCTTGCCTGGCCCACAGTGTCCACCATCAACATTCGCCAAATATTACCTAATAACTAATAAGCCATCGCAGCAGAACAGATTAAGTCAGAGCTCGGTTTTACACATGGGAATGTACAATACACGTATGCTGCCACGGCCGGACTGGGAACAGAAACCGGCCCTGGCAAACTGCTCAGCCGGCACCCCCTGGGGTGAGGGGGAGTGCAGCTGAGCAGTTTGCGACAGCCGGTTTCGACTGATTTTGTTACAGGGGCCGAAATTGCCGACCCCCGGTAACAAAAATGGCTCCCCCAGCGGCCCAAAACCAGCCCCCGCCGTAGCGGCCTACCGGAGAAATGCCCGGTGCCCGCTATGACCAGTCCGGCCCTGTATGCTGCTGGTGATAAGTATTTGCACCTGTTCTAGAACACGTTTTAAGAACTTGGGTAACAGTTGTAAGGATGTAATATAACATGACATAACAGGTAATAAGCCTATAAAAAAATCAGTGCTTAATTTGAGCCAGTGGTTTGCGGTGCTCAGCACCAGCACTTAATCATCAACACCGGCACTTTTCATTAGCACCAGTTAAGGACACATTTATTCATGGAAGGTATTATGCCCAAAATCACAGGATGTTGAGCCAATGCTGAGACTTGAACCTGGTTTCCCAGCTCTAAAATCAGCGACTCCGGCCATTACGCTACATCCTCTCCCCAGTTTCATGGTTAGTAGTTGGTTCTGTTTTAGGCGACACTAAGAGGATAAATGGGCTTGTGTAAGCTGCCTCCTGAAGAGAACCGGACTTATTTATTTTTTTACAAATTAACCACTGATTTTTTTTCCCTATTATGAAACATATGATATTACACCTCAGCCCTTACTTTGTACTTAGCATGTTATGAATAGGCCCGGGCAAAATCTAAATTTACACCGGCGTAATTTGCATAATTTTAGGAATGGCGTGTTATGCTTATAATGGGACAGTACCAAAATTACACCGTTATATCACAGCACTTAAAACACAGACGCTCACGGAAAATGATAGCATAGTAGTGTGGGAACAGTGCGAACAACCAGAACCTAGCAGATGTTGTTCACTGCAATTGTGCTGATTGTGCTTTTTTAGCATGAAATGCATCCCCACATCAAAAATTGACAGGAGGTCACATTTTGTGCGGAAATATAGCCCTAAATGACAGATTTGTATTTTGTGGAATTAATATTTTACGGCTTCATAGTTATGAAGTCATTGAAGCTTCCCAAGACAAAGTGTTCCTTTAAAGCATTGAGCTTCTTGGCCAGCTGTACTCATCGAAAATATGTGATGATGATAAGAAACAGTGAGCAGCAATGGTAACCACGAATTATGAGGGGAATTTGTTCAAAGTAATTTATAAAATTCTTTTCAATTTTATTCAATTTCACTTAACATTAACTTTGGTATTATACGGAATAATAGATCCCATCAACTATATTATAATTCCCTTAGGATTTTTTTTTTTACTGAAGCCCTTCTATTACTTAAAGTACATTTGAAGGTGTATTATTGTTTGTGCAACTATCAGGAGGATAGCTGAGTTGAATGATCGTCGGTTGAGGGCCTGACGCTCAAATGTGCCTAATTCCCAGGTTCAAAGTGTCATAATTTCTGAGGTTGAGTAAATCATACTACTTGATTTAGGTAACATTAGTGGCTAAGAAATGCACCACTTAAAATCACTATGTATGGAATGCTCTGAAGAAATTGTTAATATTGTCGAATAAGGCTAGTACCACAGACATTTTGGCTGTGTTATGCATTGTGCAGACCTTCTCTACTATTCTAATCTTGATTAGTTCTTTTTGTTGAATATCAGATCGGAATCAGAAAGGGATACCTTAAACTGGCTATATCTGCATGTGACTAAGCTATGGAATTCTTTAAGTACTTCGAGGGATGTAGGGCACCAGTGCGAAGATGTGTGTGTTTGTGTGTATGCGCAGGTGTTTGGGTGTATGTCTGTTGATGGGTTGGATTTGTGTTTTCTGTCAACACAGCCTGACTTATTATTTCATAAATTTGAAAAATGTTGTAATTACTTAGGGCCTGATTACGACTTGGGCGGTGTGAGAGCAGGACCACCCTGCCACTGCACCACCAAACCTGCGTGCGCACCACCAACCAGATTACAACTTTTTCAGTCACTGTGGGGCGGCTCTTTGGCGTTCCCACTATGGTGCCTGCAAAATAGGCAGAGCAATCGGACTTCATGGACTGGTGCAGTCCATGACATGCAGGTACTGGGGTGCATGCACACAGGGGGACACAATATGTGCCCCTCAGTATGCACCCCATAGCCCAGAGGCAACAATGGGCCCTATAGTGCTCCCTTTTTTCCTCTCCGCTACAGTTTTCATGGAGGAGGAACCACCATGAAAATCATGGTGGAGGGGAAACTTGTAATATGCTTGGCGGAACCGCAGCATTTCAGCAAAGCATATTGCAGCCTCAAGACTGCCGTTCCATGGCAACGGTGCAATAACGGTCCAACCGCCCTAGTTGTAATAGGGCGGAAGACCGCCACCGCCGTGCCCCCATGAGTTTGGCGGTCCGTGGACCACCAGACTCAAAATCAGGCCCTAAGTGTTGACCTTCACACAGAAACATCACTATAGAAAAAAAGAGTATCTGACCCCATGGGGAGGCTACAAGGCAGACAGGGAATATCGGTCAACACAAGTGGTGGCTTAGGTCATTTGCATCTGATATTCCAGGATCTATCCTAGTATGGTTCAGCAAATTGGGCCATATACATCCTTCCACACTTTACTCCCAGGTAGCAAGGGATAGACAGGGATATAAGCTAAGCCTTACCTACCTTTTATTGCTAATTGCACATGCGTTTGGAATATATATATTTATGCACCCCCTCATAGCCATAATTTCTTCTACCTCATATCTATCTGTTTGTTTTTATAATTGATATTGTACTGTCAATTGGTAACCGACCTCGATGTTAAGCGCTCTGATACCCACGGGTCTTGTTCGCGCTATACAAAACACTATAATAAATAAATAAATAAATAAATAGAAGAGCAGTCAAAGGCTTATAAGGGAGGTAGTGTGGGAAGCAAAGAGTCAGGACTCAACAGTGAAACAGATGTCAATTATTCACCTGTCCATCCCCATTCTTATCTTTAGAAAAAGAGAAGCATTTTAATGTCACAGCAAAATTTAATACTACACACTCTCCATCAGTCTTTGGAAGAAGCTTTTTGTTGACAGGGACAACGGGGGCTTCATTGATGGAAAGCTGACTGTCCACCCGACCATAAATAGGCACTTGTGACAGAATACCTTGTCTGCCAAATTCTAAATCACCCCCTTAGTTTTCATCAGATAGTACAAATGATGTTATCATACACTGTGCTATGCTGTGTTTTGCCTGTTAATGTATATGGTGTATATGAAGTTATGTATAAGTTATTGCAAATGATTAGTCACATCATTGTATTTTTACAGGCACATTCTGGCATCAACAAGCACACGTAATAAGAAAATAATATAGAAAAACTCAAACATGAAGAGAATACAATTCTTCAGTTTCACCATACCACGTTAATAATGTGGTACAAACACAGACTCCTTCAAAGTTATTGCTCCTGATGAAGGGAAGGGTGGAAATTGACAAGATTTGCATACAGAGTACAGCCAGAAAGTGTGGAGCTCAAGAAGCAAGTCATTAGGAATATGCTTTATTATATTTTATTAACCGCATGCGTGCGGGCGGAATTCCGCCCGTACGCTGGGTTTTTAAAAAGCGCACTTTACGTGACGAGTTGGGCTCGTCATGAGCGTGCGAGGAGGCTACGCCATGACGAGCCCAGCTCGTCATGAGCGTCGAAGGGGTTAACTTTGGACTTGCAGCAGCAGTAGCCTTTCTTTGACATTGTTATGTCTCTCTGTCTGACTCCTGACTTGTGATGCCACAATGCCAAAGCCCATTGGGGCCTCCATGTTCCTCCACGCGGACCAGGGGAGAAGCCAGAGGGCAAGAGGAGATGGCAGTAATGACAATGACAGCGAGGAAGTGCTCGGCCAGGCATTTATATCATGCCATCTCAGATGTCTGCTGCATCGTGCCTCCTGGCGGCCTTCCATCAGGCCCACAGCTGGAACCGGCTGGGCTGTCTCTTGCATGGCACTGCCATCTGCCTGTCCGTCAAGCATGCCTGCACACTCAGCAGCCTTACTCTTTGCAGGGGAACACCACCTAATCGTTCATTGAATTTTCGGTGGGATGGACAGGAGATTTGAAGGAGGGAGGAGGGGAAGGGGAGGGGGGGGAAGGGGGGTTCTGGATGGTTCTGCTGCGGACTGGTCTTGTGGGTTTTAGAAAGGATTTAATTCAGTCTGGTACCTCAGGTAGGGTCAGTAAGGGTGTGCCCCTTGCAAGGCAGGCCTCTTGATCACTCTGGTAACTGTGAGCTCTACCCTGACTTCCGTGGTTAATTTGTAAAAAATACATAGGTGCTGGGGCTCCCGTCAGGAGGCAGCTTGCCCCAGACAATTGTTCCTGTTAGCACTGACTAAAACAGAACCAACTAATAACCGTGAAAGTGGGAAAAGGACGTGGCATAATGACCAGAGCTGCCGACTGCGGAGATGGGGAATCAGATTTGAGTCTCGGCGTCGGCTCAACATCCTCTGATTCTTGGCAAATCACTTAATCTCCCTGTAAATGACTGTGTCCTTAACTGATGCTCATGAAAAGCGCTCATGTTGATGATTGTGCCAGGGCTTGAGCACCGGACACCACCGGCCCAAATTAAGCACTGCCTGATTCCCCCCCCCTTGCCGTCTATGCCTATTATGCTGTCTCAAGTCTGACTCTTACCCACTGTGTCTGGGTTTTGTAAGATGGTGATGTGGTTTCCACTCCACTTCTACCAGTATGGTCTGAATCACTGTTAGCTCTTTGCAGAGCTCCCTTTTGCTCAGGGTACCTATTCATCCTTATTTCTATTACTGTGAACTCTGTTCGATTACATCTCTTATCCTAGTACCATTGTCTCGTGACTGCATGGCTTTTGTAGCTACGGCAGCTCCCTCTCACACGAGTGCTGCAACAACAGCATGTTACTACAAGCTGTAAAGGAGCTCTCTTTTGCTCCTGGTGCCCAAGTGAACTGGGCCACTGAAAGTGCATCAGTATTTCGCTCTCACTATTAGTGACATGTCCCTGTGCAGGATGAGAGGGTGCTTCCCATAGAGTTTACAGATACACAGGTCCTCTAGACACAGGCTGAAAAGTAACTGACACACATCACCCAAGCACAGGTTGTCAGATGTGTCCTGAGCAGCTGACTTTGGAATTGAGGAAACAGGTTTGAGTCCCGGGGTCGGCTCAACATTATGTGATTCTGGGCAAATCAATTAATCTGGCCGTGCCACATGTTACTGTAAACTCGGCATCAAACTTCATTGTACATCCTGTGCATGATCTGAACTGCATCTACCATGATGCCCACGGGCGACTCTGCTGGGAGGTGAAGCAGTGTGCTCCCACACCAGTTTCTTACATCCTGTGCATAAGTGACCTGAGAGCTCTGCAAGGACCTCGCTGTAGACTCTCTATGATCCTATGTTACTTACTATCAGCTGTGCAGAGAGCACTCTCTGCATGCATACGGGTTGCTATAAACTCTGTAAGACGGCCCCGCTCATCCAGTGGTTGATTTGTAAAACAATAAGTGCCAGGGTCTCAACAGTCCCAACATAACTGCGGTTCATCACAACCCTACAAGTATGACAATCAGGCCCATTCCAGGCCACCCAAAGCTATAAGAATGGTTTTGGTGGCAGGTATTAATCATTTTTAGTGTATATTTAAATTAATAAACAACAGCTGTTGTGTTCATCTCTAAATTAGACAGACAGCACCACCATGTGTCAGACTGTCATAATTGCAGGTCCTGACAAAAAAGTGCTGGTGCTGAGAACTGGAATCACCAGCTCAAATTAAGCACTGCTTTCCTCCCTGCATGAACATGTGTCACTACAGGCTCTGCAAAGAGCGCCCTTTGCTCCCAGTGCCTGAATAACATCTGTTACTGTAAGCTCGGCAGGGCTCTCCTTCTCATCACTTGGGCTGTTACAATGCATGTTGTTTTAACGCTGCTAGGTCCACGCCTGACTATGGAACCTGCGTGATTTATCACCTTCAGCTGGGCATAAGTGATGGGCTCACTGCTCACTAGCCTATACTGCACCAGCAGCCTTATATTGGGACTGTCACGCAATGAATCTCGAAACACCTGGTAGCCACCATCAGTGATAAGGCTTATTGCTAATCTCAGGTGGCAGGGAAATATTTCACAGCTAATGCTTGAAGATGAAATAAAATTCAAAATCCTTGGTGCGGTCCACGTGAGGTGTTAAAAATCATTCCTTCCAGTGTATTGGTAACAAAGGGCCTGATTTAAAGACTTATGGTAATGTACAATTCTCCAGATGCTAGAAACGTGGCGACACTGTCACAACAACAGAACATTGCAGCTGTAATTTGGTGAGCGATCATGCTGCCCGTGGTAATTCGATGATGGATCTATCAAACCCACTTGAATTTGTGTTTTACCCATTACTGTCATTTTCTAAATCAGGACCAACATGGGTCTGTCACAGACACTGAATTTATGTGATCATCCAACAAGGGCTTTCTTCAGCCTGCAGAATTTCTACTTTCCGGCTGGTGAAGGACAACTGTTTCTTGCACCTTGACACCCAACTTTAGAAGCATCTGCCAATTCATTCAAGCATTCGTCCATGCCCTGTGGTGCTGTTCACCTTGCAGGGAGCTCACTAACACCATTATTGATACTTGACTGGTCTTTCTGTATACTCTGCGTGGCAGGGCTCTCTCCTCATCACGCCTTGCGCCGCTATGAATTGTGGCTCTGTAGGCTCTGGTGGGAGCTTCCTCCGCCCCCATGTCGCGCCACCATGACTTATGATACACTAAATCATAATAATGCATTGATTGTCCTCACCTGCATTACTAGCCCGGAGACAGGAGTGGACCCCAAGGAGCAAAGCCTGCCTTCCCCTGCAAAACTGCATTATTAAAAGAAACACGATTCATAAAACATTCATTAAACCAATCACAAAAAAAAATGAGCAAACACGTTTTACTCAACAGCATCGGGCATTAGGGGTACACACTATTAAGCACTGATGAGCCATCCTGTGCCAAAACTCACCTATAGAAAGCAGACCTGACAACATGAACACAAATCTTACAGTGTGAACAGGGGGTGCGGCCTTGGAGGGGGTGTGTCCTCATGCTGAGAAGTATCTAGAAGGCACTTTTGAACACCACCCTGTATCCAAAACCCTCCCCCCCCCTACAAAAAAAGCTTGTGAAGGCTGGTGCCAATGTCCTGGGGTGTTTTCATGCCCCTTAATGGACATCAGTTGTTCAAAGCCTCGAAAATGAGCTGGAAAACCACTATTTAGATTTGTTTTTAACTCGCTTTCCATGCCACCATGTGATATCGGCTCCTCTCCGTGTAACCATGTGATGAGAGCTGATATCCTGTGTCACACAGTGGCACTGTGTGAGTTGGCAGGTATGAGAAAGTGTCATTCAACCATGGTGCTGCTGTTCTGTTTTTGAAAGGGAAACGCATTCTCACCCAGAGGTTCTATCAATAACAATGTGCGCATGCACAAGGATTGCTGGTTCACCTTCTTTTGACACAGGTACAGCCTCACGTACAGTGCTTAATTAGAGGTGTGCCGTAGTTGCAAGTGAGGGCCATCAGCACTTATTTTAAGGAACCAGCACTTATTTTTCTGCATCAAATATTTACTGAGTGCAAGAGAGAGGGAAATGTACAGAGGAAAGATGAGAAAGAGAGAGATGGCAAAACAGTCACAAAGTGAGAGAACAGGAATCTGAAAGATATAAAGGGTAAGAGAGTGTCTGGTAGTGGATTAAAGAGCCACGGGCTGATTTTAAGGCTACCAGCCTTGCTATTCGGCGCGCTAAATTGTAATTGTGTGGGGGTGGGGGGGGGGCAAGAGGATAGGGGGAGTTTTGAGCATAATTTCACTCACAGCACTCTTTCATTTACAAATCAAGCTCTGCCAGCCTTTGTCATCTTTACGCCAGGTAATGAAGTTATTCCAACACCCTTATTTGTACCACTTTTAAAGAAGTTATGCCAAACTGAGAAATTTCCATAAAAACACTTAGGACTAATTTATAATAGAAATATTGTTGTTCATATTCCTCCAGCCTATACTTTGCTACTGATTTGTACCCACCTGATTATATGAATGGTTTTAACATTATCTTTGTATGTTAAGATATTTTATGAAGGCATGTTTGTCTTTTAAACTTGTATAACTATTTATCAATGTACGTGGCTTTTAAATATGAACTTCTATGGTTTTTTGCTATGGAAACTGAATAAAGCAATATTTGATTTGAAACACTTTATCGTGTTCTCAGTTAGACACAACGCCATAAAACATGCACAAACTGGTGAAAAATGTAACCACAAATGAAGTTGCGCGCCCAACTGCCTGATTTGGCTTATGCATATCGGAAATTCGGCAGCACCAGTGCAAAGGAAGGCACGGAGATCAATATTTACACGTGCGCCTTTTTTTCGAGGTGTGCAGGGACATCTTAAGAATTTGGGGGGTTCCGGGCCACACATAATTTGGTGCCCCCTGCTCACAACAACTCCATTTATTATCCATTTTCAGCTCATTCATGCCCTCAGTAAGTATGGTCTAATCTTTGACAACCTTCTTCCATGGCCCCCAAACTTTAAGGGGACCCCAGTCCTTCTAGGGGCCTCCATTCAGTGCAAATATTTTGAAAATGTATGAGATACTGGAGACCTGGGAAGCGGTTTCTGAGTCATTATGATAATTTTTGTGTTATGCCACTGTCTGGGACTGTCTTAAAAGCTAATGATGGGGCCCCTAAAAAGGTGTGGGCCCTGGGCCAGACCCCATTTTGCCTATGCCTTAAAATGCCTCTGGATGTACGGCCCTGCTTCTATACATCACCAACTTGTGGCTGGCGCGTACACAGCACGGAATGCTGTTAGATTAAAAGAAAGGATCTTTTTACTGTGTTGCGCTAAGGTTAGCTGCCTCCTTCTATTGCTGGCTTTGAGCTGCAGCCCCCAGCTGCGTCACGGCCCGGATGCCCACGTGCCTCAGCCCCAAACCGTCCCGTCAGTCATTACGCGCCTTATTACATCCGTCTTTGCTGCCACGCCGCCGCGTTGCACCGATTTAAACTGTTGGTTTTTCATATTCCGTTACCGAGAGGGAGTCATTACCGTCAAGCAATCTTCAGCTTAATGACTTGCCAACACAGTGTAAATATATTAAAATAGTCGGCCAATAAATCCGGAATGGAGCGCGTCAGCCGTGTTTGCGCTCTGTGATGCCTTCTGTGACAGGGGAAAGTGGCACTTACTATTCTCATTTCAGATATGTTTATTGTCCTGACGTTCCGGGGACAGTCCCTCCCCCCTCCCTCACACCCACTACAGATGATTACAAATCTTCGGAAAATTACCTGTAGCAGAATTGGTACAGATGCAAAAAACTTTCATAAAAAGGACGTTCGGCCTACTGGCCTTGTTACCACGAGTGTGTGCCTCCAGTGAGCCTGGACGGTCCATGAACTGTTCATAAGGATGTATGACGGTACAACGCGTGCTTTCACAACGCGTACCGTTACCACACAGGTTTTACAACGCAAGTCGTTACAACGACTTGCGTTGGGGGGCGCTGGATAGTGAATAGTTTAATTTACTATTCCAACTCCGGTCCCCGTGGATAGTAGGGAAGGTGTTGGATAGTAAATTAAACTATTCCCTATCCTACAGCGCCCTCCAGCGCAAGTCGTTGTAACGCCTTGCGTTGTAAAACCTGCGTGGTAATGGTACCGTGTTGTGAAAGCTTCGTTCTAAAGGATGTTTTCCATTCATAACCTGTGTCTAGTTATGATACCGGCAAGAGATAAAAAAAAAAAAAAACTCCTGTGAATCTGGGCAAATCACGTAACCTCCCCGTGCCTAAAATGAATGTGTGTCCGTCCTCATGTAACGTAACTGGTGCTATGTAAAGCGCTCTGATACCTGATTCGGTTCGGGTCTAGTTCGCGCTATATAAAAACTCTGCAAAAAAAAAAAAAAGATCGTGCTTGAAGTGGCATTATTCTGGACAAAGACAGACTGGCCTATCAGGAAGCTGGGCCATCTTGGAAGACCAGAGCACCTTTAGGGCCTTTAAAACTCGTAAAGGGTCTGCTTTTCACCATTAGACACTGCTGCATTCTAAATGACCCTTCCCCAGCTCAACTGGCCTTTTGGTGTGCACCTGATGCTTGTAACTTACCCATGTCCTTACTGACTTTTCCACTTCTATTTGCAAACAACATATTAAGGTTATAATGGATGACAAGTTGCAGGTTTCTCAAAGCTCCACTTGACAGCCTAATCTCTGCTCAGCTCTCTCTCTCTCTGCTGCCCAACCCCGCCAATCAGTGACTTGGAAATTGTGACCTCATAACTTGGTCAGACAAAACAGGGAAAGCACTCATGGGTCTCCAAGGGGAGCTACTGGTAGCTAGCCAACGCCTTGAAGAAACTCTCCAAAGTGAAGATCAGTGCAGTAAATCATTCAGGGGTTTTATGCACATTAAAGAACACAGCACAGTGCATCACCCGACCCTTAGAGTGGCAGCCAGCCAAACCAATCACCGGGTCTCACGCTAACACACAAACACACTGCGCTCTGGACTACAAAGCCTGTAACATGACCGGCTGTATTCACCCTCCATCTTGCAAAGTTGTAGGGAGACTGGATATGTACGCACCACTCTGCCAGTCATGCTATGTGTGTGAAGAAAAGAAGGAAAGAAGAGTGCCAGCCAAAGCCAAAACTGGATACAGAGTGGAGCCACCAAAGTGTGGGCTGGCAGGAGCCAGAGAGAAAGTGTGAGAGGTGTGTGCATGATCAGGCCAGGATCTGAGGAGGGTTGAGGCAAGGTCCAGAGCTGAAATTCAATTCCAAGCCTCACTATGCACACATATCTGTGTGTTTGGTTACATGTGTGCACATTTATTTGAAAGTCTGTCTGCATGGGAGTGTGTCTCTGTGATTAACATGGTTGCTACCTGGGAGTTGTGCCTGGTGTCAAGGACACAAAGTGTATATGTGTGTCCTCAATATGTGCTCATCTCAGTCACAGTTGCATCTGTTCCTGACATGGCGGTGACCTTGGCATAATAACTGTCCTCTTTGGTAAAAGTTTGGCCATTTTTTGTCTTGTTGGGCATTTAAGCAGCAATCATTGACATATTGTGGCATACAAAAAGGCCATGACTGATGTATTGTGAGCATCTTGGATGTCATGATTTCCGCCATTGGCACAGTGATGCCTCTGGGGGTTAATGTTTTGATTTGTTCTGCAATCCGTCCGTCAATTGTGTGTCTTCTGGTATAATGGTCAGCAGTATTGGCACATTGTAGGCATCCATGGAATGTGAGTGTAAAGCCTGTACATTTGAAGCACATTTTGTCCAGGGAACCCATTTGCACACATAAATACTTGATTAAAATTACAACCAGATGTTTTGTGACTATGTGTTTACTAAAAATTAAAACTGGTATATTTGAAGGAAAATATAATGTTTTTGTTCAGAAAAGAAATTAGCCCCTTGGCTGCGTTTGTCGGCCAACGTCTGTCGCGAGCACGACCTCCGTAGTGCTGCGCACATCCATTGGCCGACGTGGCCCAGCCCACTCCGCTAAACCGCTGCAGCACGGTGAAATTGCCGCCGTGGTTACGCGGTAAAGGAAATTTATTTTTTTGCCCAAAAAGGATGAGTTTTGTATAGAAAAATGTGCAATGTATATCTCTCACAAAGTTCTAAAGTTTTCCATAGAACTTGTTGACTGCTGCAACAATGTTTTTACATACACCTTCATAATACTACACCTTCCCAAGAGGTGCATAGTGCAACGAGGTGCCGGGCTACCTTATTTTTTTTAGGATGGATATATACTTTAAAAAAAACGTTGCTAAACATTACACAAAATATAGCATATAGCATATAGCATAACATCACAACATACCGTAGTTTAGCACAATATAACATACTACGAGTGTTCAACTGCTCCAATGCAGGAGCATCACCTCTTAGGAGGACAAATGGTAAACTGGTTTTTGCAGCACCACAACAGATCCAAGCGACATGTTAACTGCATCTTCCGGGTATCACTTTCTGTACAGGTTCCAATAGCTTTGATTTCTGTCAACCAGAGTACAGAATCCGCGACGGCTCATAACTGACACCTAGTATTAGACAAAAAGCTAGTTTCTCCCTGTTTTCCCTTTGATGCCTCCTGAAATAATAGCACCGATTCCTTCAGGCGCAGATATAAAAACACAAAAACATCAAGTCATTCTTCAAAGTGAAGCTGTCACTGTGGGAAGAGAGGAAGATGCACAGTGCACACAGCGTTTTGTTTTGTTGGGGGGTTGGGCTTTCCTCACACAGAATAAGAATCAAAGTTAATCAGCAGCTCTGAATTCTCCACTGAGGAGCACAAAAAACATCTGTGGGAGAGGAAGTCTTTCTACGTAGAAGGCTATAGACTGTACCTACAAGCATGTCACTCAAAAAGGTCGGTGGAGCTGGGAAAGTAAGACACATTATAGACGTTCGAGTGAGGGGGTAAGTCAGGACTCTTCCGTAAGACATTTATTTATGCCCCATTAAACCACCTATATCGGCTTTCTAGTACATGGTCCAAACTTACGGACCTTATTGTAACCTCTTATTTTAACTATCTCTTCTCTTTTAGTTGACACATAAACTTCTCACATCTATGACTAAAGCCTCTTGAGCATTAGGATCTGGATGCAGTTGGTTTTCCATTCCCAAGTAGACACTGAACCACAATTCATGGATCGCTATACTGGCTGATGAATCTCTTATCCGTGTCCTATTTGTCCAATCGCAACCTGCCCTATTTATAGATGTCTGTTTACCAACGTTCAGCCCAAGCTTGGGAGGTTGCTTTTGATTTGGACTGATGACTTTTTGACATCCTTCATGTCCAATCAGGTCTTTGTCTGCTCTTCGGAATTTCTAAAATGTACCCATTGCCGATCCCGACATGGCCCCAACCAGAAAATGGCCCCTAGCATTCGAGGCCTAATAACGCCAAACCTACAATCCTGGACTATCGCAGCCTCATTTGTCAAATGGCTACCCAAACTCTCTTACATCTTTCTGCTCTCTCCAATTAGCTAGTCTCTAGTAAATTCTATCTCTTTCCATTGCCAAACACAACATCTCTTGGACAGTCTTTTGCAAGACATGTTCCAGGTCCCTACTGGCTGGTCTCATCTGCCCACTGTGCCAGTGAAGCCTGGTATTGTTGTTCCATGAGCTCACCAACTCATACCAATGCATAAAGTCTACCCTTTGACATTTCTGAAATCATTTAAAAAATAAGAAACTATATTTTTGTTATCTAGGGGCTAATTGGAGAAGTGTGGCTCACTGGTTAGAGGCGGCAGACCCTGAAGCAGAGGTCAGACCCGGGACCAGGGTTCAATTCCCGACGCGGCAGGGTCTTGAGCCCAAATATCCACGGACTCGATAATTCTCGTTTCGGTGCCTACTCGAGTCACAGGTTCACACTCTGCAGCTCTGGGCATTAGCTTGCTTAATCTCCACTACGGCCCCCCTGCGGCGGGATGCCTGGCTTTCACCTTGGGGATGCCCAGTACGGGTATCTCACAGGGAAAAACCAGGACGGGTTCCCAAGGCAAGCGCCGAGATGCCTACGGGTAATCGAGCGCTATATAAGAACGCATAATAATAATAATAATAATAATTTCTTTCTAGGACACCTATTTGAATTGCAGGATTGGTCCATCAATTCTTGTCAGAGGTGAAGTTGAGATAAGCACTAATTTCTCGGTTAAGTGTGAAGTTGCACTTAAGGAGGTCGAGCTCAGGAGAGGAAAGAAGGAGTTTGAGATTGTCAAAGCTGATGACCTCAGGGCAGAACAAAAAGAAAACAACTGATCTGCTTTCATTCAGGAAAACTTTAAAAACCTGGCTCTTTCATCATTAAGCTCCCTCTTATCTTTCTCAAAATCATCAAACACTTCAAGGAGCTCAGCGCCAAGACACCTCAGGGTATTAGAGTGCTTTACAAATCTCATTTTCATTTCATAAAGAGACAATACAGAGAGAGGAGAGAAAGGAATATTTAGAAGTGCACACACAGGAATCGTAAAGAAAATATATATGGTTGTATTAGAGTTTTGTATCCAAAGCGCAGTGTCCAATTCTGGAGGCCACAACCCCTGCTGATAAAGAGGGGCTGGAAGCAGACAGAGGCAGACAATAACAAGGGTGAATAAGGTCCTCAAAATGTTACATCTGTATGAATTTCTGGAACAAATGTTTAATTTCTATAGCTATTATACACTAGTTTTTAATATAAACTCGTTGTGTATCAAGCTGCGGAAGCCATGAAGGTCACTTTGAAGAAACTTGCATGGCTCAGATTACAGAACACTCGAAAAGAGATAATCAGCTGAGATGAAGATACCAAAGAAACACAACATCTCCAGAGATGGAGTGTCAACAGACCTGCTAGAAAAGAGGAGTTTGGGGATTTCCTAAATTAGGAGCATTATTGGCGACCACCCTGACTAGAGCGAGTCATCTAAATCAAAAGACAGAGAAAATGAAGGGACATTTAGGTACATGTGTTTGTCAACCATTGGAAAGATAGTGAATGCATGCAAAACACACGCAACTCACTCCTGGTAGCAGCGGCATCGATAAAATAAACATTTACAAAAACAAACAGAATCACAGCTGCAGAACAGCATGACTCAGTATTGTTGAGGACTCTTATATTCAGGGTCTCAGGTGTAGACAGGTTCAGGGAGGGGTTGTTGGATGCCGCTGGTCCTTCTATCACACAATGTGTGTCCATGCTGCGCGCATCACCTCTTCCAAACTGCAGTCAGATCACCCAAAGGCAAACAACATGGACTAGTGGGAAAACACAGAACCCACCACAATAGAAAATATGACAAGTGAAAGACAAGATAAACAAGTAAGATACGTACAGAAACATACACTGAAACAACTTGAGAAACGTTAGTCATAAGGGAGTTGAAAGACACTTAACAGAATGAAACAGACAACCAGTGAAAACCACAGCACCAGAGCCAACAGCCTTCTACGAAATTGTTGCGTTGACCCTTTTCACTCTCTACTTCCCACATCTCTCTGTACTTGTGTGAGAAGCAGTTGATTTTTCTTCACACACACAAGCACCTGCTGCCAATCAATTGGGCCACATGTGTCACGCATTTCTGGCGGATTATCAGAGATGGTGTAATTCCCAAACACATTCTTTTTATTGCTACACATATTGATTCAAAGCCAACCCCATATGCCACAGATCTGTATGTGGAGTGTTTGCATCCTGGAGGCGCCATGTCTGAGAGGAGTCTGTCCACGCTGAAGCTGAGCCAGGGGGAAACTGTTCAATATTGACTTTCGTCAGCAGACTAGCAGCTTTGATTTCTAATGCTGAATTAACATGGCAGTTAGAGGGCATAGTGGAGGGAACAACTTCTCGCAGATTTGCTAGACACCTCCAGAAGGAAACAACAGTGGATAGGTACCCTTTGTATCACAGGACCTGGAATATGAAATCAGAAGCCACACAGAGGGCTTGCCCAACAGTTCTTCTTTAATCGCCCAATAGGACATCATTAGAATTATTTTGTTTCCTTCCCTGCAAAATTTCCACTAAACGTTTCCAGGAATGCTGCACGTTTGGTGCAATTCGTGAGGGAGAACAATGGAAGAGGGTGAAGTGTTGGCGCAGAAATTTGAAAGACCAGCTATGCCAGAAAGTGAAACTGACAAACTGTCAGGGTAACAAATGTTCAATGAAATTGGCATTTGGGTGGACCACACTCCCACAATCTGTGTTTTGCACTCAGCTATAATCCTTTGGAATTTTAACACACTGATATGGTAGAACACACCACTCGGAATTCTGTCAGTTCCAAACACTTCACATACCTACCGGTCTCTACTTCTTTTCCTATTTAGCTTTCCTCCTTCAACTGGTATATTTTTTCCAGAATGTCTATACACATTCCTTGACTCTCACCTTGGAATCACTTAAAATCCTGCTTCCATTGGTCCTTCGTCAACCTTGCTTTTATTTTACTAACATGACGATCATTGTCGATAATATTCTGTGTATACTGTTGTTTCTTAATAAGATTATAGGTGTCTACTTTAGCTCGTCAATACATTGGGACAGATTGAGCAGAGTTGCACAAGTTCAGTGTTTTTTTTAAAATTCTGGTTTTCTCCAGTAGAATGCACATGTTTAGGCTCCAGTCTGAATGTCACAGCAGTGCATTTACGGACAGGCCTTTGCATGCAAAAAGTGAATTTTGCTAGGTGTCACATTTGGCTGGCATGGGCTTGCAGTGGTAGAACCATACCCCTAAGGCGCACAGACTGCTGCAGTGGCTTGTAGTGGCATCCCTTTTCCACTACAACTATTTCAATCACTCTATAAGGGTATTGTTTAGGAGATGCCCATGGTAATCAATACAACAGTATTCCTCTTCTAACCCTATGCTGAATCGTTCAATACAGCGAAAACAAGTCTTCTGGAACCTCTTTAGAACAGGATTTAAAGAATCCTACAGAATAATACTATTTTGTTTTTTATTTTATGTACAACTAAATATTCCAAAGGACTTAAAGCAACAGATTTTACTATCATCCAATATGGTACTAAATTTACTGTCCTCGGAAGGATGAAATGCTGAGTCTACCTATCCCAATTCAGATCATGGCGACTAAAAACACAGCATCTTGTCAGTGGTGAGCATTAAGATTACTTACCCACCATTCAGGCTCAACACAGGAAGCAACATGCCGACTTACTAGGCTCAGCATATGTTGCCATCTCTCTCTCTCTCCCTCCAGTTGTCAAGAGACCTTCATGGACTCTATGGTTCAGAACACATGTCCTGCCATAAAAAGCATCTGCAACCCATTCATATGGAGCTGACAAACTAGCGAGACGAAACCTCCCAGCTCTTTGATACCTGATGTTTGTTATCCATTTGTCAAACTTGTAAATTTCAAAGAAGATGATATTGGTGTCTCACCCTTGTACCAACCCAACTATGTTATTCCCTCTAAGGGACCTCTCATAAAAAGGAGACACCATCATGTGTCTATTCCGGAATCACCGCAATTGCCATTGAATCCCTAAAGTAACGCACAGAAGTTCCTCCTAATCTTAGGTGGTCAGGTATTTCTCTCACACTGTGGTTGTTGTATGTGGGATTTCATTTTCTTGCACTTTTCTGGTGACAACAAGGGCTTCCTGTGCACTCTGGATGACTGACAGAGTTTCTCTTATGCTGTTAGATTGGTGGGTAGGACTTCATTCATTGCCTTGGGTCGACGATTTGTTACATACCCTTGAAGTGACATGAAGAATTCCACTCAGATTCTTGGGCTGGTAGGTAGGGTATCTCTCACATTCGTGAGGGGACATGGGATCCCTCTCTTCTTAGGGTGGCATGTAGGATTTCATTCAGGTACTTCTGGGCACAAAGAAGCTCTGTCACACTCCCGGGTGGCCTCTAGAATTCCTTTAACCTCTGAGGCTGCATGTGACGGATAGGATCTCCTCATCTTTACAAGGTGGCCCAGGGGATATTTCACAATGTTGAGTGTCAGTCTAGATTTCTCTCCTATCTGTGATTTGTTCTTTAGCGAGCACTTCTCTCACATCATTAGAAAGGCGCAAAGAATTTCCCTAATCTTACCAGGAGACCTGGAAAAATTCTCTTACCCTTATTGGATGGGGATTTCGATTTCTCTTATATTTTTCCTGAGGTAAGAAAGGTTTCTATGTAGGTCTTGTAGTGGCAAGAGGATATGATTTCCTTAACATCCTACAAAGGTAGGTAGGATTCGTCTCACATTCTACGGTACATGTAGGTCTGTGTACACATTTCTGTGGACACTCAAAGAGCTAGGTAAGAAACTCACTTCTTTCTCCCTTGAGCCCATCCTTGGCAGACCGGTGGGTTAACATGTTGTTGTAGTTAACCCTAAACTTTTCTTCCACATTTACTGCTTGAAAGGCATGATTAACGACCTTTCTCAATTTAGCTCTAATGAATAATACACCATTTATCCAGCCAGTCACTTAAACCAGTAAGCAGTATTTTGCACCAACTGTGTTGGCTTGCCTTACTGCCAGTGAGTTCCTGCCAGTTATATAGTTTAATGAGCAATGCGCCCAAATTTAGCCCCAGATTTAATCAAACTCAGATGCCTGAATTCGCTCAGGTGTACTACTGGAATCCTAACTATACGAACTGTAACTTGAATTCGGAGCTGGGTACAATATTGAAAAATTGGTTCTGAGATCCAACTACTGGCAACACCGGCTCGACTCACAGTGAGTACCAAATCAAGCAGTCTCGGATACGGGTGTTTAACACTTCATAAGTTTTAATATCGATTGACAATAAAATTGTGTCCAGAACATCGTGTACCAACATATCATCAAGGTCATTAAATATGGGCAGAACAGGTATATGATGTTTAACTCCCATTTACATTCACTGACACCATATGTAGGTTTACTATTAAAACCCTTTCAAGGATCTTGACAATATTGATATAGGTTTCAATTCCTAACTCCACATCTACTTACCTTCATGATATGCACATGTATTTAAGGTGGGAAACAACGTTTACAGTGCACACATGTCATTACAACAATTTTTTTACAACGCATGTCATTACATCGCATAATCCATTACAACGCATTCCCTAAAGTAACGCCCCAGTGGAGTTGGAATAGTAATTACGTTGTAATGGAATGTGCATTGTAATGACATGTGTTGTAACGATATGCGTTGTAATGGATTTCGCGTTGTAAAAAATTGTTGTAATGACACGCGTTGTAACACGTGCGTTGTAACGTGTCCTATTCATTTAAGGTATGACGATGTTGAGTTATGGATTGTAAATCTATAATCTTGAAAATATGTTGATGCTTCTCGTTGTAAATACAATGTTATTGTATATTATCAATATTTTGAACTCCTTTTTGGACCACATATTGGCTGACACCTTGGAGTCCTGCAAGCTGTCATTCTCCTTGAGGACAGAGACACTCAACAATGCCTGCAGCTCGTTAAAAGCACCTTTATGTACTAGACAGGATTATTAGGAGTCATTTTCTTCTCCGACTCGAGAGACAGTCTGTTCTCGAGATTAAATTAAATTCACGGCTGCTGACCAATATTTGCCAGGCGCTTCAAGAATAGATGGAATTATTTATTTTTGTGTAGTATGGTAGTATTAAATTGACTCACACGCGTTCCCATTTTCAGGTGGGCAGGCTCCACTCGGAGACTCTGCGAATTTCCGTAATAGGACCAATTTGCAAAAGTGTTTGCTCTTAGGGAGCAAACATAGCCGCACTCATTACAGCAGGCTGGCCATTGGGGTTTAAGGAAGAGTCCGATTTTTTGTGTTTCTATTTCTCTTGCAGCTGTTGCTGGTAAGGAGGCTGGGACATTCACTACAGATATATGATTAGAAGTTGATGGTTGGTGGTAGATGGATGGAATTTCCATATAGATAAGTGAGTCTGAAAAGCTGAGAGGACTGGAACAAACCGGTTCTGGTGGCTCAGTGGACTAATGCGTCCACTGTAGGGGCATGTGTTTAACCTCATGGTCACAAGTTCAAATCCCTGTGGGGTCCCTCAGCCGTTCATCCTCCTGAGGTAGATAAAATGAGTACCATTGAGTTGGGTCACAATAAAACATCTGTTATTCAGCCCCAAGGTGCCCACGGGGGCGTGAACGTGTGCTTTACAAATACACGTTATGTTACAAACTCATGCCCAGGTGGTTGTGGCCTGACACCCTTTTAGATTACCTGGAAGTTTCTGTTATTTCCTGCATTCACATGTCTCACATGTATGGTTTCAGGGGTTTGACACAGGATGTAGCCCTGTTCTGTTTGCTTCCAGCCCCACAATGCAAGTTTTTTTCCCAGAAATATCACCTTAACAGAAATTGTGTCTGGTGTGAATTAGTAAATGGACTGCATAATAAGCCTTGTGAAGGGAGCTTTTGTCAGTTAAAGACACAGTCTCCATGGCTATAGCACATTTGTATGTTCTGTGGTGTGGTCCCTTCAGATTTTTCACCTTTTCCTGGACCCTGATTTTGCTTCCATTAGCACTCTGTGCCAGTGACAATTCTAATCAGTGCCATAATGCATATGCTCTGGTCCTAAAGCAGCAGCTGTTAAATTGGTTTCACTCAATTGCTCTATTTAAGTCTCCTGCAATACTGCTGTAGATGGTGCAGAAAAAGCACATAAGGTGTGGATGCTAAATATCACGAGGGATGAAGTGTGTATTTACACCACCCACATGCATGACGCAAATATATGTCTGCCAGGAGAACAACTGTGTTCTAGCTGGACTGCGGTTTAAATATATTGCAGTAACACATGGTAAGGAAAAATGTAATGCCATGTAGAAAAGATATATATATATATATATATATATATATATATATATATATATATATATATATATACACCAAAATCTCCTTCACAAAAAAGAAGAGAAGAGAAGAATGTGTATGTCTTTATATATAATATATATATATATATATATATATATATATATATATATATATATATATATATATATATATATATATATATATATATATATATATATTACCTACTGGCGGTCGCCAGTAGGTATATATAGTTAGGATTTTTTTCCTATGGGATTTTTGAAAATTCTATGTCGAATAACTTTGGCGTTTGAGGACGGAATTGGATGAAATTTTCAGGAAAATGGAACATTTTGTTTCTGAGCAGCCCCTGACAATTTGGGGGAGTTTCGTCAAGGGGGGGCCGAGAAAAAAGGGGGGTCCCAAAACGCGTTTTTCCCATGCAATTTTCCATAGGGCGGTTGGACTCACTTTTAGCTCGAACGGCTGAATGGATTTCCACGAAACTTGGCAAAATTGTAGATATGGTTTGCCCGACGTGCCTTTGCTATGTCTCAATATATGTGCTCCAGTGGATTTTGCGAAATTAACGTTTTAAAAAATATATATATCTGTGACAGCGCTCCGGTTAGCGCCCCTGTTCGCGTACCGGACGCGTAACGGAACTTCGCGAAGCGAAGCTGATTGGCTCTTCGGTGTCTGTCAACATTCTAAACATTCCGGAGCGGCCGCCATCTTGTCTCTCGGTAGGATCGAGAGACAAGATGTGGTGAAAAACGAAGGGGGAAATAAAGGAAAGGGGGCAAGGTAGACCCCTCCTGACCCCCTAGGATTGATGAGGGGGATATTAAAGTGCCCCGCGGGGCAAAAAAATAAAAAAAATAAAATTTAGCGATTTTTCGCCGTAGAGGCGCGTCCCGGTACGCGAACCGGGCAGCTAACCGGGCAGCTAACCGGCAGCGTAACGGGAGTCTGCCATCTTGTGTTTTTGGAGCGTCCGGTTCACGTACCGGGTAGCGTCCCGGTAAGCGTAACAAGGGGAAAACCAAGAGAAACAGTAAAAAAAAATTTAAGGGAATAGATTTCCACCAAACTTGGCAAAATTGTAGGGACTGTTTGTTTGATGTGCCTTTGCAAGGCCTCAAGATATGTGCACGTGTGGATTTTGTCTAATTAAGGTTAATAAAAAATATATATATCTGTAAGCGTGCTCCGGCGTGCTTACGTTACGGGTTTTGTTTGCGCTGCAGAGCCGATACGTCACGGTTATGCGACGCGTCATGAGGCGTCTCACGTGGCTACGTGATACGTCACGTAATAAAGAATATATTTTACAGCTATAGATATTAGCTTTTAAAAAACCAATGAAATTCACTGAAAAAACCATAGGTTATAGACCATATATAGTTAGGAATTTGCATTTACAAAACCTTGAAAATTCACTGAAAAAACCATAGGTTAGAGACCATATATAGTTAGCTGGACATTTTATTGATATAAAACCAATGAAATTCCATATATAGTTAGTTGCACTAACTATATATTTCGCGCATCCGCAATCCAATGCTGATGATGTCACATATTACATCATTCATGACATGGTCAGTGACATCACTGATGACATCACTGATGACATCTCAAATGACATCACTGATGACATCACTGATGACATCATCCAGTGACTGTGTGTTTCTGTAATTCTCCTGAGGCGGAAAGCCGGGAGACCTCTTGTTTTTAAAATTGTATTCTCGTATTTTCACCTTGCGCATTCTTTGCATTTTTAAACTTCACTCACCCCCTGCCTTCACGGAACACAGGCGATTGAAGCCCTGAACAGCGACCCTTTCGCTGCAACGTAGGAAGCGGAGACAAACAAACAATTGTGCCGCCATTGACGGCGAGGTAGTCAGGCCACGCCTACCCCGAGGCCACGCCCACCCGCCCCTTCCCCACCCATAAAAAATGTGCAATCACCGGACGCGCAGCGGACGGGCGCAGCGGGCGCGCCGGCAGCGCGCCGAAGGCGCGCCAAAGGCAAGCCCGTCTGGGCCCGTCCTGGCCCAGCCGGCCCTAGGACCAGTCACTATGCCCAAATCACAGCCCCACCTATCCTACTCCCCGGATACCCTCCGCCTTTGGAACACTAAGAAAAACCCTCAGTGCGACTTCATCCTCAAGGATGACACCCCGTTCACAGGATGTCCCCTTTGCGACACCCACAAAGCCACGGAACCTTGCCATATGCTTCGACTGGGCCTTCTGAATTGCAGGTCGCTAGCAAAACACTCGCACGAGATCAACCTCCTCACTCAAACCCTCTCGCTAGATGCCCTATTCTTAACCGAAACCTGGCTGACCCCCAGCAACGGTTCGGACCTGGTCAACGCAACCCCCCCCGGCTATCAAATCTGCTGCCTCGATAGACCAGTTGGAAGAGGTGGCGGGCTCGCCATTCTCTATAAAAGCAATTTCAGCTGCAAGATCAACGAGGGCACGGTAAAGGACTGTGAAAACGGGAATTTCTCCCTCCAGATCTCCCCCACCACTTCACTGTCGGGTCTGCTGGTATATCGACCACCAGGCGCGACAGGTGATTTCCCTAGCACGCTGATGGACCACATCCTTTTAAAAACTCTAGAAACGCCCAACTTCCTCCTTCTAGGGGACTTGAATCTTCACTTTCTAGACAAGGCAGACAACACGGCCGTCAATCTCCAAGCAGACCTCATGTCAGCTGACCTCCTGCTCCTGAACTCGAAACCCACGCACGAGAAAGGGCATCTCCTAGACCCAGTCTTCTCTAACATTAAAAATCTTCAAACACAAGATCCTACCCCTCTTCCATGGACCGACCACTTTCTGGTCCCCATGCACTGGCCCTTTCAGCCCGCCACGGTTCCTAAACAGAAAACCAAGATTCTAACCAGACGTTGGAACAAGCTAAGACCAGAAGAATGGGAAGTGAAGCTGAGGGAATCCGACGGTCCCCTTTCCATTGACCCTAACACCGCCGATAGGGAGTTCAACAGCTGGCTCACCAACCCCCTAGACAGCCTCGCCCCACTAACATGCGCCCTCAAGCATGTAAAAAGGATTAACCATGCCCCTTGGTACACTCCAGCCCTGAACATCCTCAGGAAGGAGTGCAAAAAGACGGAGCGGACTTGGAGAAAAAATAAAACGGCGACGAACAAAAACGCCTACCAAACAGCCATGAAGGCATACAAACAAGCCCTCCACAGCGTAAAAAGCTCCTTCTTTGAGGAAAAAATAAAGAACTCCGCGTGCTCTGCGAAGGAGACTTTTTCCATCCTTAAAGAGCTTCTCCATGTCCCAGCTCCCCCGCAGATATCCCTGGACCCTAAAGCAGCCGAGGAGAAATGCGCCAACTTGGCTAATTTCTTTGATAATAAAATAAAGAAAATCCTTTCCTCCCTACCCGTCACCAATCAGGCCACCCGCGGATTAGCAAAGGATTGTACCCTCACGTCAAAAAATCCCACCGACTCCTCCGAACTCCCCAGTTTAGCTTCATTCGGACCTTTTACGGAAGAAGAAGTGGCAACCACCCTAGCAGCCACGAAAAGTGGCGCTCCCAGCGACTCAGTGCCCGTTCGGTTCACAAAAAACATCGCCCGGACTATTGTAGCTAGACTCACGGCCCTAATCAACACCTCGTTTACCCAAGGAGAAGTCCCCCAAAGCTGGAAGGAGGCCGTGGTCAAAGGTATATTGAAGAAGCCATCACTAGACCCCACGGACTTGTCCAACTACAGACCCATCTCGCTCCTCCCCTGGATAGGGAAGGTCGCAGAGAAACTTGCAAATAAACAGCTGTCCCACTTCTTGGAGGCAAACCTTCTCTTAAAAAACTCCCAAACCGGCTTCAGACCAGGTCAGGGGACAGACACCGCCCTCCTAGCGGCCGTAGAAAAAGCGAGGGAAATCATTGACACAGGAGGATCAGTGGCAGTGGTCCTCCTGGACCTCAGCGCGGCATTCGACACTGTCAACCATCAGGTCCTAGCCCAGCGCCTAGACAACACAGGCATACAAGACAGTGCGCTGAGATGGCTTACATCCTTCCTCTCTCAACGCTCCTTCCAAGTTTGGGAAGGAGAAACCCGCTCCCCCCCAATCCCCCTCCGGTGTGGAGTGCCACAGGGCTCTTCACTGAGCCCCACGCTTTTCAACGTGTATATGGCCCCACTGGAGGAGCTGGTCGCCCCATTCGGAGTCACGATCGTCAGCTATGCTGACGACACCCAGCTGGTGGTGACTCTCTCACACCCCAAGCTAAAACCCTCCAACCTGCGTGACTGTCTCTCCACCGTCCACCAATGGATGAGCGACTCTGACCTAAAGCTCAACGGGTCAAAAACAGAGATCCTGCTCCTTGGCCACAAAACCTTGAGTCTCCCACCTGACATCTGGCCCGCCTGTATGGGTGACCCCCCCTCCCCCAAAACAGAGGTCAAGAGTCTGGGAGTGTGGTTGGAGACAGACCTCACCTTCAGAACTCAGGCGAGGAAAACTGCCGGCATCTGCTACGGGCTTCTGAGAGCATGCAGAAAGGTACTTCCCCTACTACCATTCCAGTCTCGTCTCCTGCTAATTCAAGGTCTAGTGCTAGCAAGGCTAGACTACAGCAACGCTATTTACCTCGGTGCGCCGGAAGCCACCTACCAGATCTTACAAAAAACCCAAAATGCCGCAGCCCGCCTGCTCACAAACACCCCATCAAGAACATCGGCCAAACCAGCGTTGAGAAAACTTCATTGGCTCCCTGTGAGGGAGAGAGTCGCATTCAAGGCCCTCTGCCTAGCCCACAAGACCCTGCACAACGCCGGCCCCCCCATTCTGAGCACGTGGATCACCCCTTACAGACCACCGAGAGCGCTCCTGTCTGAACAGGGAAACCTTATCGTTGTCCCTAGGGTGAAGAAAGCCCGCTTTGGCGGTCGCAGATTCTCGGTAAACACGGCCAGAAAATGGAACGCTCTTCCCCCGAGCCTTAGAGCGGAACCTAACCTCCTAAGATTTAGGAAGTCCCTCAAAACCCTCCTCTTTCCTCGATCTACTTGAAGTTTCCCTTGCCCCCCCCCTGTAGGAGTACGAGGTTTCAGCGCTGGGATACTCGAGGGTGACTACGCGCTCTATAAAAACCTAAAATAAATAAAAAATATGTTTTACATATTGAAGAATGAGTGGATGTATAAGTGTCTGAATGAAGGTTTTAGTAGGTGCGTGATTGACTGTATGAGTGAGTGATTAAATGCGTCTTACTGAATGCATGGGTTAGTGACTAAACTGTCTGAAAGTGTGCATCAGTATGTCTGTTGTTGTGCAAGCTGCTGCATGTGTTGATCAGTAGCTATATGAGTGGCTATATGGGTTATTGATTGGTTGCCCAAGTATTTGTATGAGAGACTGAGTGTGTGTGTGGCTGTCTGGGAGCTGTGTGACTCTGTGCAGATCAATGTGTACTTGTATCAGTGATTGTATAAGAGAGTAAGTATGTGTTAGTATATGTTTGAAAATGTAAGGTGTTCTGTGTTTAACTGTATAGATGAGAAAATGGAAGTGTGATTGATTCTTTACAGGACTGACTAGGTGTGTGAGTAACTCCATGGATGAGTGGCAGTGTGTGAGTGTCTGCATAGGTGTATGAGTGCATATGATAGTGTTGTAATGATGAGTGACTGTATGTACGAGTGATTGTATGGGTGAATGAGTGAATGTGTGTGTAGACGTAGGAATCAGTGAGTGCGTATGTAGTAAATGGTATTCGTGTGTCAATGGTTTCAAAAATGATACTCTGTATTTTACACTAGGTGTAACAGAGGTTATATTAGAGTGTAAGGAGGTGCATTGTATTATCACATGAAGTATATCATCAGTGGTGTGATCATTGATGTTAAATGAGATGTCATCAGTGATGTCATCAGTGATGTCATTTGAGATGTCATCAGTGATGTCATCAGTGATGTCACTGACCATGTCATGAATGATGTAATATGTGACATCATCAGCATTGGATTGCGGATGCGCGAAATATATAGTTAGTGCAACTAACTATATATGGAATTTCATTGGTTTTATATCAATAAAATGTCCAGCTAACTATATATGGTCTCTAACCTATGGTTTTTTCAGTGAATTTTCAAGGTTTTGTAAATGCAAATTCCTAACTATATATGGTCTATAACCTATGGTTTTTTCAGTGAATATATATATATATATATATATATATATATATATATATATATATATATATTACCTACTGGCGGTCGCCAGTAGGTAGTTATAGTTAGGACCTAGTTTCCATAGGAAATCCGCAACATTCTATTTGGAATAACTCTGGCGCCGGTTGAGGAATTTGTGTGTAATTTTCCAAAATTGTGGCCAGCTCCGCTCCGCTCCTTCTCTGAAAGTCTCAGGTAGATTCGTCAAGCGGGGGCCGAGAAAAAAGGGGGGTCCCAAAACGTGTTTTCCCCATGTTAATTTCCATAGGACCTTTAGACACGGCTACAGCCCGAACCGCTGAACGGAATTACACCAAACTTGGCAAAATGGTAGAGTCTGGTACGCAGATCACGCTTTTGGTTAAATAGTGTAAATCCCTCCAGTAGTGCCTGAGAAAATTAAAGTTGAAATCAATTATATATCTATAAGCGCGCACTGTGCGCGCACTGTGCGCGCATCTTGCCGTGCACGAGCTTCATGCTGATTGGCTGCCACTGTCTGTCAACACTCCAAAACAGAAATGGATGGCAGCCATCTTGTGCCTCAGTAGACTGAGGCACAAGAAAGCAGAAAAAAAGTGTAGAACTTAAAAAGGGGGCAGGGTAGAAGCACCCTGACCCCCTAGGCCTGCTCGGGGTGCGCGCACCCCATGATTTTCCCCCCAAAAAACATTTTTTTTTTGCCTTGGGGGTCCTTGTGGGAACCCCTGAGCAGGCCTAGGGGGTCAGGGTGCTTCTACCCTGCCCCCTTTTTGAGTTCTAAAACTTCTCGAGCACAAGCTGCATGCTCATTGGCTTTCAACACTTCAAACCAGGAAGTGTTGGCAGCCATCTTGTGCTCGGTAGACCGAGGCACAAGAAAGCAGAAAAAAAAACGTGTCGAACACAAAAAGGGGGCAGGGTAGAAGCACCCTGACCCCCTAGGCGTGCTCATGGGGTCCCACAAGGACCCCCAAGGCCAATAATGTTTTTTTAAAGAAAAACGGTATGTTTATTTAAAAATTACCCCCCCAGGGGGACCAAATTGTGGGGGCATAGTGATAAAGAAGTGTGGGGGGTGCCCAATCCCCCCCCACACTGCCCCGGGGACCGCCGCCCTCCGGGGCAAAGCAACGCAGCCCCCTGGCGCATACTGGAGGCTCCTGGTGGGCTAGTTGCCTCCCAGGGACCCCCAGTATGCAAGGGGAATTAGTTCCCCCTCTGCAAACGCGCCTGTGGGCTGCGCTACAGAGAGGTTTAAAAAAGGGTGTGGACTCATTACACCTCTCTGCAGTGCAGCCCCCTGGGGAATACTGGAGGTTCCTGGTGAGCTAGTTGGCCCCCAGGGACCCCCAGTATGCAAGGGGAATTAGTTCCCCCTCTGCAAACGCGTCAGGGGGCTGCGTTGCAGAGAGGTGTACAGACATTTTTTATCAATTTATATTAAAAATATGTAATGTAATTTAAAAAATAATATATCTAAAAATAAAAAAATTATAATAATATAGTCAATCAGTATAAAAAATATAACAATTATTACATTAAAAAGTTTTCATTTACAAAACCATTGAAATTCACTGAAAAAAACCATAGGTTACAGCCACGTTATAGTTAGGAATTAGCATTTAAAAAACCTTTGAAATTCACTGAAAAAACCGTAGGTTTTACACATGTTATAGTTAGGAATTAGCATTTAAAAAACCTTTGAAATTCACTGAAAAAAACGTAGGTTGGACACATGTTATAGTTAGCTGGACATTTCACTCATATAAAACAATTGAAATTCCCCCGTTATAGTTAGTTCAGCTAACTATAACTCACGCGCCCGCAATGCACTGCTGATGACGTCACATATTCCATCACTCATGACATGGTCAGTGACATCACTCATGACATCACTGATGACATCTCAAATGACATCACTGATGACATCACTGATGACATCATCCTTGTGGAAGAGTGGCAGATCTCTCACCCTAATTTAACTTTTATTACACACATTCAAAAATAGAAAATAACATTTTCAATACAATAGACATACCAATGCCACTTACAACACACCTATTTAGTAATTCCAAGATCTATACACTCATCCACTCATTCATCAACAGACGTATGTTATGTTATGTTATGTTATGTTAGGTTAGTCTTGTATAGCGCGTGGCTACTCCATGGAGTGTCCCGGCGCTTTTATTGAAAGCCTGTAGCAAAATAAAACAACACAGTGAAAATAGGAAGAGGGCGCGGCTGAAAAGGAAAGAAACATACTAGCGGGCAAAAAGCCAAGTTTTGAGGCCCTTCCTAAAGGTCAATGGATTGGAAGTATGCGTAATGCCAAGGGCAAAGTATTCCAAAGCTGTGGCGCCAACAGCCTGAAGGAACGACCTCCAATGCGGGCTCTTTTTACACGAGGAACCACAGCGAGAAACAGTGATTCAGATCTCAAAGATCGGGCCGGATGGTAAAAGGCGAGCCTTCTTTGGAGATATTTTGCTCCAGATGCGTAGAGAGCCTTGTGGGCCAAGGTCAAGGCCTTAAAAACTATCCGCTTCCGGATAGGCAGCCAGTGGAGCGACTGCAACAGGCCGGAGACTCTGGCTCGCTTGTAAAGGCCAAAAATGGCCCGCGCGGCCGAGTTTTGGACCACCTGCAACCGTTGCAGGAGAAACTCCGGCAGGCCAAGATATAGGACGTTGGAGTAGTCCAATCTTGAACCAATTAAGGCCTGCACCGTAGTCTTCCTATGATCTTCTGAGAGCAAAGGAAGGAACTTACGAAGCATCCTGAGGAGGCCAAAGCATGTTCCTGTGAGCCCGAGGATCTGAGATCTCAACCTCAGACCATTGTCGATTTTAATTCCCAGATTCTTTGCTAGCTGGGACGACCGCGCTGGAGGAAACATATTAACAGGCCACCATTCCTGCCAGTCTGGATCAGATGGGCAGCCGAAGAAGAGTACCTCAGATTTGTCTGAGTTGCACTTGAGGCTGTTAAGCTGGAACCATTTAAAAACAGCCCTAAGGCACCCACGGATACTCTCTCCATTAAAGTCTGCTCCTTTCCCGCACGTAAAGAGGAGCTGGGTATCGTCGGCATAGGATACGATCTGGGCCCCGAAAGACTCCGCCAATGCCGCCAGAGGGGTCATAAAAATGTTGAAAAGAGTCGGGCTCAACACCGAACCCTGCAGGACTCCGACTCCCAAAGGTGGCATCACGGCAGAGCTAGGTGAGGCCCAGACCGTTGGTCGACGGCCAGCCAGGAATGATCTAAACCAGCTAAGCACCTTCCCCCTCAGACCGATCTCATGAAGTCTGGCGAGGAGACCCTCATGGGGGACGGTGTCAAAGGCCGCCGACAAATCAAGCATGACAAGCGTGGCTTTGCTTACCGAATCCAGTGCCTCTTTAATGGCTTCAGATACCTCCAACAGCGCCGTCTCGGTGCTTAAATTGGGGCGGAAGCCAGATTGAGTGGAGTGCAGCAGATCATGGGTTTCCCAAAAATTGGAAAGTACGGCGTGCGCGTGTTTCTCCAGGATCTTAACCAGTGCAGGGAGGAGAGAAATGGGCCTGTAATTGGCCAAAGCCTCAGGGTCTAGGCCAGGCTTCTTAAGAAGGGGAATAGCCATCACCTGCTTCCAGGCCTGCGGGACCACCCCACGGCTCATGGAGAGATTTAGAAGTGAGTTTGCCAAAGGGTTTACAACTTCAGCCATCTTCGCCAGAAATTTGGCCGGGCATGGGTCAAGGGGCAACCCAGATTTAAGGTTGGCCATAAGTGCCAGTGATGAAGAAGCTAAAATTGGCGGAAAACCTGCCAAGACTGAGCCCGAAGGGGCCGGTAAAACTGATCCACCCTCGAAGCTGGGAAGTACTTCAGCCACCCTCAAGGGAAAAGAGTCCTGTATCAGTTTTATCTTGGTGGTAAAGAAGTTAGCAAGGGCAGAAACCCACGGCTCGGAAGGAGCGGCCAGAGACGAATTTGATCGAGGGGCCGTAAATTCCCTGACAATCGTAAAGATCTCCTTACACGAATTAGAAGCAGCCTCTATCCTCCTAGCAAAATAACCCTTTTTTTCAAGAAGGATCTCCCGACGGTAAACTTTCACCGCTGTCCTGTACGCAGTCCTGGCCGCGGGATCATACTGTGAACGCCAGGCCCTTTCAGCCACCTTGCACTGACGTCGAGAAACCAACAGTGCTTCAGTAAACCAAGGGGCCGAAACCCGTTTAGGTATTAGTCGGGGGGCCATCACAGGGGCTAGATCGTTCAGCCTGTCCGTCAGCCATGCCTGCAGAGATTCTAAGTCCCTATCCAGGTCTCCCGTAAAAGGGCAGGGATGGTCAAGAGATGCCTGTGCCAGCATCTCTGGAGTCACCTGATGATATACAGTCACTCATACATGTACTCACTCATCATATGTACTCATACACTGATACATCCTGATCATCTTGTTACACACCCACACTCATCCATAGAGTTACTCACACAAAACTCATATGTACTAGTTTAAAACATATGTACTTACTCACAAATACACTATTAAAACAGTCATTCATTCAGTAACACACCCATATATACACTCATCCACCCATACAGAAAAAAATTACCTATATAGTTACTCACCACACACACTCATCCACCCATACAGTCCTGCACTTATGCTGCCTTCAACACATAAAAGCAGTAAGTCACTCATTCATGCATCTATGCACTACGTAAGACCTCCCAACGAAGCATACAGACACTCAAACACTCAGACACTCCTACTGATAATCAAACAAACATAACCTATATAGACACTCATGTATCACTCATATAGCTACTCACCAACACATGCAGCCACTTATACAGAAAGTGAGAGACTGATACAGAAATGTATATATTTAAACATTACTCACTAACCCATGTATTCATTAAGATACACTTAATCAGTCAGTTATACAATCTATTTTTCACCAAAAAAGCAGCCATTTATACACTTATATACCCATTTCTTCTTCCATCAACCTTCAGATATACATATATAAAACATATTTAATTTTCAGAAAAACACCCATTCACTGGATGATTTCATCAGTGATGTCATTTGAGATGTCATCAGTGATGTCATGAGTGATGTCACTGACCATGTCATGAGTGATGTAATATGTGACGTCATCAGCAGTGCATTGCGGGCGCGCGAGTTATAGTTAGCTGAACTAACTATAACGGGGGAATTTCAATGGTTTTATATCAGTGAAATGTCCAGTAACTATAACATGTGTCCAACCTACGGTTTTTTCAGTGAATTTATGTATATATATATATATATATATATGAACCAAACAATCCACCTCCCACAGTAACACCATGGAAGGAAGCACGGAAACGAAGTGGTTAAGGATTGGCATCTATTTATTCGTTGATGTCGCCCTCAATCCCGAGCACAAGGAGAGACGCGTTTCAGCCACTAAATGGCCTTTGTCAAATATATATTCACAAGTCACCCATACATTCTACCTTGTAAGCCCACAGGGCAGGGTGCTCTCATATAAAATTAGGGCACAGTACATATTGCTGTTATTGGTCTCTAATAGAGAAATACATCCTGAAAGCTATTTCACACTGTATACTTTGCTAAAACCTTTCCTGACTAGGTGTAAATAGGATTAAACTTTTATTTCCTAAAGATAAAAACTGGGAAAAGGAGAAAATCAACAGAAACTGCATAACACTCACAAGACAAATAATTAAGAGAAGCAATTAATTTAAAGCTAGAGATAATGAATGGAAGAGAGTATGACACTGAGAAGAGGGCGAAAATTGAGACTGAGATAATGAAAAATAGACATTGAGGGAATAGTATATCAGGTGGATGAGGTAGTATTGGAGTGAGAGACAGGGTGGGGAACTATTACTGAGACATACACATAAAAGAAGTGAGGAGGTGATGAAGATGAGCAGGGAAAAGAAAGTGGAGCTAGACTGTAAGACAAAATAAAGTGTGAAAGCAAGGGAGAGAGCAGCAGTGAGAAAGAGAGAGAAAAATGCATGTGAAAGATGGAGGCAGGGATGAAGGAGCAGTAATTGTGATCCAAGTGATTAGAATAGGTGGATACTCCTGAGCAACTCTTTATTTTTTTATTGCATAGTTGTTTTGTAGTGCCACTTCACCAGTTGGTATTGGGACACTTTACATGCAACATTAACAGCTTATACATGATAAGCTTACAACAACTAATACGTTTAAACATCTACTAAATAGAGAGATGAGAAGGAGGGTCTGGGGTGAATGGGTGATAGAAATAGGGAATCTTCTGGAGAATCACTACTATAACATCTGCTAGAGTGACATTCTGTACCTTTGAAGCCCACCAAGTTTGGGAATACCAACTTATATATAATGTTTTGTGAAGTCTACATTACCTCTAGTGGAGTAACTTATCTGGAAAGTTCTTAATTAAGGTGACTTGTGAACAGCTATGTCTGGAGTTTTTTCAGGAGGAAAGGATTGCCATGTACTATACTTAAAAGGATTAGGAGGGTTGCTCCAAATTGCGAGTGTGGATTCAAAGAATGATTGCGTTTGAGCCCGCCTTGTTCAGAAAATAAAGGGTTCTGGAAGAAGAGAGTCCTGCTATGCCACCAGAGATTTTCAGAGATCTGATAGGTCGGTCAGCCTGACTAGATGGGGTGATTTGTATTTTAAACATCATAATTGGAATCTGATTCTAGTCTATAAGGGAAGCCAGTGATGATCCTTCAAGACTGGGGAACAATTGTCATATATTTTGTTGTCAGTGATCAATCTATCTGTGGAACACATAACTTCTAATTTGAAAATTAGAAGTGTATTGGTTGGAGGTTATGTTACGATGGCATCGCTTGCACCTGGTATGGAGATGACCAGAGCTTCAGCAACAGTCTTTAGTTGATTATTGGAGAGAAAGTGTTTAATTCTTTTAGTTGGGGCACATGGAACTTTGTTAGAGGTCATAAACTGACTTCCAACATGGTAGTTAATCTACATTGTTCTGTACCAAAAAAACACTTTTGTATGCACTGGGTCAGGGGTACATGATATTGAATACAATCAACTTATTTTGTGCGATATCGGCAACCGGGCTCTATTATTTAGCATCATTCACTGGCACCAGAATTAGTTACATATGCAGGTCGACACAATGCTTGTGAATTTCTTGTCCACTAGAAAGACTATAGAATGTTCTTGTAGTACAGGGTAAGAAATAGTGGCACAAACCATAGTCTGAAAATCTAGCAATCAACCATGGTCTTGCTCTTGAATGCTTCAAGTACTAATGACAGAGGTGACTTGTTCAATTCACAACACGATGCCACTGAGTTGGATCCCAGACTAATCAATGCATCTATTTATAGGTTTGAAATTGAGCATCTGATTATCAGTAATGGCTTTTGCTCTACTCAAAGGGGATACAATAATTTTATAAGAGACCAGACCAGAAGTTTCAAGGTTAAAATTTCTGCAAGTTCTTTGGTTACTAGGATGACGGGGTGGGGTCATTATGTGTGATGAGCTTGGCAATGTGATCTTATCAATGAGTATCTAACTTCTCTGCCCATCACATTTTGACATGTATCCTCCAGTCGTTCCTTGTATAGTTAATTTTTTTTTTCAATGAGAAAGAATGATCCATTTTGATTTGAGTTTTCAGATCTAAAAGTGTGAATCCAAAAATAATTTTTGCAGAAGTTAGCTCAGATCCAATTTTAGATGCATTTCTAGCAGAAACCAATTCTATATTTCTCCTATTCTAAGTACTATATTCAGATTTTTTTTTAATATAATTACATTTTGAACGGTTTCATGTTCTATGGTCTTATGGCACATTCAAAATGTTTCAGTAAAGGCAAAAATCCTAACTTCCTTTCAATGCTTTCATTATCTTGCAACCTGATCCTTGCATATTAACTGAGATTAAGCAATGACTATCCTGCCTGTGATGTCATGTACTGTATATGTAAAGAAAACAGCTAACCTGCAGGACCATGAGGACACATCAGGCAAACATCCTTCGATGGGGTGTCACAGTTTTCAACGTAGCACGTGAGCACCCCCCACCCCACTTTCCTAGACTGCTCTCCTCCATCCAAACATTTTCTCCTCCCATGGCGAGCTGCCAATCAAGTGAGCAGCGTCTCTGAAGAGTGAATAATATACGTTCAGCTGGCCTCTTTCTGCTCGGCTTATCGACAGGAGAGGCTTGATAAATTGCCCTCGCTTGAGTGATAAACTCCGATATCAGAAAGTAAATCTAGCGGAATGGAAAATCTATCTGGCGCTCTGGCCAGCGGCCCCAGCAGAAGGGACACTGGCAGCTGCGATTTATTCTCTTCATTCCAAAGAGAGCCTGCATCTCCATCCAACCACTTGGCGGGGATGTGCATGTATGCATTGGAATAGGGCAGCAAGCATAAAAAGTTCTTGGGAGCAAGAGGAAGGCCATTCAAAGCAGGCGGCATCAAATAATATATAGAGGGTTTCAGCGTCAGACCTCAAGTATATGACTCTTAGATATTAGGTAAAAAGTGGATCCAAGACATCAGTCATTGGTCTATGCCGTTCAGTGAGCTTACAATCCAGTCTACTGTGCAGAGTTTCTGAAGGAAGTAGCCTTAATCACAGAAGCTTACAAACTAAGGGGCATATTACCAAGATTAAGCGATATTTATCGCTTAACACGGTTAGCGGCAATATTATTATCGCCGAGCTCCGCCGATTTTTATCGCAGATAAACCTTGCTATTATCAAGGTTTATCTCAAAAGCGATAAAAATCGGCCGTAATGCATGAATATCGCTGAAAATTCAGCGATATTCATGCATTTCCGAGCTAATGCTCTTACCATGTTATCCACCTACCATTGGATAACATGGCTAAGAAATGCTCTGGGCAGGCGTTAGCTTTTGGAGATATTCGCGCTTAGCGCGAATATTTCCAAAAGTACGCCTTTGTAGGTAATAGGAGATAGCGATGTTAGCGACTGTTTTCAGTCGCTGACATCTTGGCACGCCCACTTTGCATGTCATTAGCGATAAATATCGCTGACATGCAAAGTGGGCCCCAAGATGATCGCTATCTCCTACTAGCTGTCGCTAACTGGTGTTAGCGACAGCTAGTTAATTGGGCAATAATATTATCGCCGATTTAGCGGGAAAAATTCCCGCTAAAGCGGCGATAAGGCCCTTGGTAATATGCCCCTAAGTTTTACTGACATTGCATCTTATCCAATTATCTTTAACTCAACATATTTGTTGCGATTCATTTTTGAAGATCCAATGTTCACCTTTGGCATTTTAGCTAAATGATTTTATTTCACATGCATGAGTTATAGAGTTTAAAGTAGGATCAGATGTTTAAGGGCCTGATTATGAGTGAGGCGGTCATTTTGCCTAGGTTTAAAAAATATGCATTGTTAGACTAGATGGCGACAGATTTGTATGAAGTAGTGCAGAAAGTTTTATATGCAGAAGTTCTACATACCCCATCACTCTATACATGACCTGGTTTATCCAGGGATTTTAGACTCCCCTGAACAACAAATCCTTCAGGGATGGCAAAGGATAAATATACTACTAAATCAATTCTCAGGACACCTAAGAGCAGACTCAGATTGTTAAGGCAGGAAGACAAAAGGAAACAGCTCTAGTTCAAGGAATGTACAGCACTGAGTTGTTCCCTGTCAATTAAACATTTCAACTTTTCTACTCTATCTCTCCTCCTCTAACAGTTTTCTATTTTTGCAAAACAGCAAAAATGGAAGTGACGTAAATGGCTTGTGTTCTGGAACGGACAAATAGTAAAAGGAATAGGCATGACATAGGCATGTATGTATGCGTTTGAGTGGTACTCAAAAGCAGGAACCTAGCAGGGTAGCAACTGAGTGCTGTTCAGTACACAAGATCCACCAGCTATGATTCATGACCATTTACAACGAAGCGCAGGGACAACTGGGTTCGTGTTATGTAGGGTAGTCGTGCTTTTGTAGCAGTGTGTTCTCAATATCCCCCTGAATTGCAAGGAGGTAGCAGCATTTCTAATGTAAATGTTATGCCAGGTCAATGGTGCATAGATTGAGAGGGCTAGTCTTCTGGTGATTTCATTTGTGCATTTCTTCATTTCCACTCTGGCAACATTCCTACTCCTTCTGTGATGTATCCCCGGAATACCGAGATGGGAATCTCAGTGGCATGATATATCCTGACTAGAATAACAAGGCTAAAATATTGAAAGGTAAGTAAGTAGGGATTTTTGAAACCCAACATCTCTAAGGTGCACAGATGTGGAGTCAGAAATAATAAATCTATACTCCCTCTATATGCACTTTACCTATTTTAACCCATGATATTCTTTCCATAATATTCTATTACATATTCCCATGCTCAGTATTCTGTAGTTCAACCCTGTCTCGAGGAGGGAGGTTTCTTTACAAGATATGCATGTTATAGTTTCTGTTTGCCTTAAACACATTTGTGGAGTGGGCATACATACTTATTGAATCAAGTTTGTGTGATGTTTTAAAGCTGCATGTATTGCCCATCTCCATTAAAAAATATCAGAAAACACTAAAAGTAAGCAAAGTAAATGAAGGGCACATTTTTAGAGGCATATATTCTTGTTCAAATAGAATCTTCATTTGTTTGAGTAAGAAGGCAGTAATTAATGCCTTTGGATATTCAATATGCAGGTTCTCTGGTGATGTACATGGGTTATATGGTGGCGGTTAGCTTTCCATGACTTTTTCCTCCCATAGTGGGTGATCTGACCGAAGATCCTCGGCATGTATCAGAATTCCATGCGCGTATCTTATTTTCATGCTTGGCTGTGTTTCATAACAGCCTTAAGAGAACCAGAGGAGGGAGAGGAGGAGAGCGAGATAGAGGCAAAACAAGCAGCCCCGGGAACTAATGCTCACGCTTCTGAATAGAAATCTTGCTCCAGGTTGCTTACACAAGAACACAAAGAAAGGGATTCAGGAAAAAATGACTTGAGGATAATATTGTTTCCTGAAGACCAAACATGAGCTTTCTGTAAATGAAATAAGTAGATTTACTGAAAAAGGGAAAACAATCCAACTTCCCTTTAAAGAAGGAATATCCCTACCGAAGATCATCTTTTTCGATGGTATTTTTTGGAGAACTATATTTTTGCTGCCAAGTAAAGATAATTCTCACAGCATCCCAGTGACAGATGCTGCAAACTATCAGCTACTGCACAAAATCAGAGGTTAAAGACACTTCAGGTTTTGTACAATACTCTGACAATTCTCCATCCAATTCTTCCCAGACCGCCCACAGAACTTATCAAGGACTCACCGCTGTGCATCACAGTAGTCAAGCAAAAACCTTTATTCACAAAGCAATCTGTTTGCGAAGAGGAACTTAATGTGATGGAAAGTTATTGCCTGTAATTTTGCTGAGTAGGAGACATACAGTAGTCAATTAAACCAATAGCTTCTAATTTAAGGCAAACATTTTTTCACGTAAAGTCACGTGTGGATTACTCCGTTTACTTTATTTTACAGTTCATACAGTGCTCTAAATGGCCCTATGCATGGGCCACTGTACACCGGTATTCTGTGATGAATCCACCCTGAACCAACAAGAAAAATAAGAAGTCATCAGTAGTATGCAAACGTAGCAGCACACAATACACAGGCCATTGCCACACGGGCAGTAGGTCAACTGTTAATAATCTCTACAAAACTCAGTATCCACATGAATGGTGCTAGGGATGCAACAACTATTTCATACACCCAGAAAGCATTAGCAAGTGAATGCGACTAATGACTGGTATGAATCTGCCTTTATTTCACCACATCTAAGGATTCATTTGAAATCCGAAATAGTTAATATATGCTCACTACTGTTTTCTACACTAGGTTCTTTGAAGGCGATGAACAGCATCAGCGTGTAAACTGTTACCTGATCTTTAACAAGGTAATGGCATTTGGATTCTTTCTCTCTTGGTTTAGTACACAGTGGACTATTGGTGGGTGCTAACTGGTTGGCGTTGGTGGGCACGTGGCTTCAGCAGTGAAATTTTGCTTGCTTATGGTTGATTTTTATATTTCAAATCACTTCAGATATCATGTAGGATCATAATAATATATATGCACAACTTAAAAAAACACTTTACTATCCTATTAACACTGCAAGAGTAACATTTCCTCTCAAATGTGTATAGTTCAGCAGTGACCTCTTGCTTTTTGACTATACTTCCCTCATCATTGGGATGTGGCAGATGTGAGAGGGAGAGTGAAGAGAAAACATGCTGGCAACGGACACATTATATTATCTCCAAATAAATTACTTGCTTGCTACCCAAGCATGCCATTTCTATGATACTTTCAATTGAAAAACGCAACCCACTGGCCAATTTCTTGTGATCAAACAATACCACTCCGCATCCTAATTTTCACTTGCGTCTGTGAGAACCCCATAAATCCCCTCCTTGGTTTGATGGATATACCTGGTACATCCTGTTACTGTGCTGATGAACAGAGATGACTAGTGAATCCTTTGCACGTCTCTTCTATACCCATCATGTAGGTATCGCCAGGGAATTGCTGCCATGTTTTCATTTTTTAGTCTTCTCTCTTGCTAAATCCAGGGCTTTGATGCTATTACTTTCTGCCGGGCACCTGTGTGCAGATGTAGGGCTCACTTCTAGCAAGAGACTTATTTTGCGTCATCTTGGAGCCCACGCTGTGCAGTTCAGCCTCATTTTTTTAATCATCTGTTTTTCTCTGTTGGAAGATTCCAGGTCAGGAATCTAGTCTAAGAACCATGTATTGCCTCAATTTCCACCAAAGAGCAAGCCTGCTGCTTATCAATACCAGGACTATATCAAGTGGTTTTCTTCTTTCCTGCATTTTTCAATATTAGTGGGTCCAGTCTCACAGGAGTGGGGTCCAAGTTTCATTAGGCCTGATGTAAAAACATCTCCTTGTTTGTGTCCACATCTACCGTTATCTCTGGCAAGTGCACACCTCCATAAAATGTCCTTTTGTAGTGGGCACTAAGTAGAGCATATCCCTCAATTCAATAAAAAGCCTCAGCACCCTCGTTTTTGCCCCCACCGACATCCGATGATAACAAAATGATGGTGCACTCCCCACATACTTGGCCATGTACAAGTATCATTGTTCCCAGCTTTTTCCCTTCTTCTCGTTGACTTAATTTACAGGTGTGGTGAGTCTTCATACGATGATCAATCCCATTCACAGGTGGATGACACTACAACATCCTTAATGCATGGGTTACCGATTTTTACCTCAAAGTGTGGTGGAGATGTTGAGGTTACTTCATCCTTCTGCCTAACTCACCAGGCACACTTCGGAATTCTTCAAGTGCCTCAAAGATCCTCTTTATAGCCGTCACTCAGCCTTGACTCCAGGCACTTTGGGCGCATTATGGGCATCCATCAGTTGGTGTCAAACATCCAGAATCAGTGGTGATGCTGTGGATACGCTAGTGGAGCCCAGCGGCGTCAGTAGGGTTGGTGTCACCCAGTGCGGGTAAAACTCATGGTGTCACCCCCTCAAGACTGTACCTATGGAAGGTAAGTTATTTTCTTAGGCATTGGCTCCCCTTTCCTATCGATACAGTGGCGAACCAGAGCACAAGCAGCTGTTGTTCACAGCAATTGTGTTTTTTTCAGTAAATGTTTGATGCAAATGTACGCTCCGAAGGTCCGTTGTAGATTTTCTTTTCAAACTATAGCTTAAAGTAACTTTTTTGAGTCCTGTTAATTTAAATTTTCTCATTGCCAGTGAGATGCCAACACAGACGAAATGCCTTTGAACTGCTAAACTCCATTCCAACCCCAGAAGATTATTTTGTGGCTTGGTAAATAATAAATAATTTCGCTGGTGAGGAAGCCAGGCTTGATGGTAACGGCTGATCTGCACGGGTTAGGCGCAATAACGCCCTCTAGAGGCCAGTTACCGAGACCGAATTTAAGAATGAGCTGGACTTCCCTTCCAGTTTCGGTGTTAGAAAACTACGCAATGCGTGTTGCTTCAGGCGTGCATTAATAGCTGCGCTGTGACAAATTGTTGAATAGTCGGGGTAAAAAATAACAACTGGCTGCCCTAAGGTCTCACTTTCTACAAGTAAAATACCACACCATTCTTTGAAACATCACATCGACAGACAGTATTGCATTTTGGTGTCACCCCATGTGATGGTGTTACCCGGTGCGGGCCGCACCCTCCGCACCCCCTAGTAACGCCACTGGTGGAGCCTGCACAAAGACAGCCAAGAGATGCGTGCAGTGGAGTGCTTGGCTCGCTCCCGGCGGCCTGAATTTTTAAACTATGTCAAGTATTTATCTAATTTGAAGATTTATTTTAGTATAATGATAACTCTTATCCTTAATAACATTGGCATAGGAGGACCCAAAGAAAACCATTAAAAAAAACACCCAATGCAGCGTTATTTGACGTTTTCTGGCGACCTTCTGGCCTCCAGAACACCAAGACTGTCTGCATCATGTACTTGACAATTTGGTAGTTTTAGGAATTTTCGTAAGAAAGACCTGACTTTGCACCAGCGACTAAATTAAAGACTTGTCTATAACAGCTTCAGCTTCTCTAATGAGCTCTTCAAATATTTCAATTGTTTATTACATTTTCAGTTAGTAAATCCACCCAGAGTTGTTACCTCATGTGCTCCCTTTACAACATTACTGAGCTTGTTAGAACTCAACATTGAATTGACAGCCTCTTCAGACAATCTCAAGGACCTCTGCCAGACCCCGTCTGGTACCAAAAAATCATTTGAACAATCCCATATCGCATGGGTCACATGAAGTCCAGACAATGCATGAGCGAGATGAAGAAAAGCAGCCAAAAATGGCTATTAAGCCAGCTATTTAAATTCGAATTAGATTACCCCAAAAGGTCTTCATTTCAATTTACTAATTTTCAATCACATACATCTTTCACTTAGGGACTGATTACGACTTTGGCGGTCTTGCAGCGGGACACTATGCCAGCCCCCCGCTGCGAGACCACCAAAGATGTCTGCACACCTCCCGCCAGATTAGAAGTCTAATCCTGGTCTGGTGGGCGGTGCTTTAGGGGTCCCCCGGGGGTGCCTTTTAAAGGCTCGGAAAGGCACTGCAATGGGAGCGCCAAAGCACTTTCCTGCATGACATGGGCTGTGCAGTCCATGCCGTGCAGGAAAAGGGTGTGCATACAAATGGGGGCACACCCTGGGCCCCCCTGCATGCACCTCCAGGCCTAGAGGCATGACTGGGCGTTTCCTCACTGCCACTGTTTTCATGGTGGACTCACCGCCATGAAAAGGGTGGATGTGAGGAAACTCATAATATGCTTGGCAGTGATGCAGCAGCACTGCCAGCATATTGTGGCCTCACATCGCTCCAACACCGCCGAAGGATCATGGATCCTCCCCAGCGGTTGCAGCGGTCGCTTGGCAGTCCGACCATCAAACTCGTAATAGGGCGATCGGACTACCGGTGCCGCAGTAGCCGTACCGCCACCATGGGTTTAGCAGTCCATTGCCAAATTAATAATTAGGCCCTTAGTCATGATGTGCAGTCCAGGAACTCCCGGCTTCCCTGGGGGTTTAGTAGGGAATGTTGGGGTTAGCTGTGCTATCAGAGGAATTCATATGTATTTGGTGCATGTGAAAATGGTCATACAACAGGCATATCTGCTCCTTGCCCTTGTTTAGCAGCAACATCTACTGCCTGCGAGATTTACTGTTTCTTCAGAGTGCAAGGATAAAAACAGGGGAAATACTTAGCAGGTCTGTCTGTCTCTGCAGATGAAAATGCTCATTGGGCACAGAGAACGGCACAGTTCTCACCACTCCAACACATATGCACTCAAACCCTGCATTTACGTGTTCTGTACACTGAAAGTGGCCTTTGTAGAATTCTCCAGTGCTGTGCCCCGTGACACCTGCTGAGAGCACGTCTTGACCCTCGGCCATGGCCCATGCTTCCTGCTGTTGTGGTACAGAGCCTCGAAAAGTACGTTCTAAGTGTGATGTATCAAACATTGCATCATCAGCACCCTTATGCACCCACTGCATTGTAGTGTAGACACCCCCAAAATAACTCGAATGCACTCACGTTCTGAAAGGGAACATTTGCAGAGTACCCTTATAATGGAGCTGCTTCTCGGGGGGACAGTGTCCTTGGAATAACACGACACGTGAGGGCTTAACGACCCCAAGGCTCGGAAGCCTTCCGGGCAGTTGCCGGCCTTGGATGCGTCATTCCCCTGCGACTGTGTCTGGCAGCGGTGAGACGCGCGGTGACCTCCCGCGGATTCAGTGCAGTAACAACCCAGAAATAGACAGAAGGAGGACAGAGGCCGTCCCTCGGAGCCCCGGGGGGAGGCAGAGCCAGGCACCGCTGTCCTTCTACAAGAGACGGTCGGAGAGCTCTTCAACGCGTCAGCCTTTCAAGGACAACAAACACATGGCAATGCAAGAACGCCTAAAGTCATAGACCGTCTGTGTAGGGAGGGATGCATGGGTTGCCGGCGAGTTTGTCAATGACCCTGGCTACTAGACAGTGCACTGAGCCACCAGCCTAGCCGGGTGACCACCTCCTTCCAGGTCATTATGGACACTGTTTCCAGTTATGGACTTCTGAGTGGTAGCCTAGTGCATTCTGGGTTTTGTAGTCGTGTTCTGCTTCTATTGAACTAATTAAACTTACACATCTTAAATCAATGCTCTGTAGGTGAAACGTTCAGGACTGTAAACTGCATATACTTCTAATCAACGTTGTTGTGCGTATGTTATAAAGAAAATTCAAGAAAATATTCAAAAAAATAAAAGTTCTGGGCTGTAGACAGTGTCTGCTATGGCATGGCTCGAGGTGGTCACCATGGGCCTTATTTATGAAGGCCTTGCGCCGCCGGTGCGTCACTTTTTCCCATGTTAAAAGTGACGCACCGGCGGCGCAAGGCCTTCATAAATAAGGCCCCATATATTTATCGTGCTCCCATAGTACTCCACCGAAAAATAAAGAAAACAGATGGTTTACTAAAAGGGGTAAACATTACAGAAAACACATGGCAAAATATTTTGCACCATTTTGCTGCAAGTTTAATTCAGAATGGAGCAGAAAATACATTTGATCCCAGTCCATAATGTAGAAAGAGTTTGGCACTGGGGCAAAAAACAGAGAAAATGGATTGAGATTATTGCAAAGCATTTGCACGACACTATTTTGCATATCAACCAGTTTACCATGCCACAGCAATTTTTAAAAGAATCCTTCAAAAACCATTTTGAACAAATTGATTTTTCACAGTTTTGTGTTATCTAGCAAACAGTGAAGCGAATGTATTTTGCCTATACTAATGCCACACATGGGACATATGGTGCTATCAAGAAAAATCATTTTGTTCTGTTACTTTAGCAAAAATGATGCCAAATCATCATGTTTTTTTTTTATTAAAGTGACATTCACGAATCAAGATGTTTTTGTTCAAATTGCTTTGCTCATTTAACATTATTTATAAGCAGAAAGTGTCGCGTGTGGTTTCAAAATCCCTCTCCTACATTTTAACCCTGCAGCAAAAATGTTTCTTCAACATGAACAGGAGTAACATTTGTTTTCTCCATTCCTATTATAAAAGGAGCAACAAGGCTGTAAAAGGATTTTCTGTTTTTTGCACTACTGCAGAATCCTATAATATAGCTACAGGTGCTACCATGCTGTGCAGTTGAGTAATGCATTGAGGACATTATGGTTAAGACCCTCTATGTTCATATGGTGTACCTCACAATGCCTCTCTACCTGCTCAATGCATATTAACCCCTTCGAGGTGGATGACGAGCTCAGCTCGTCATGAGTTACGCCTCTCGTACGCTCATGACGAGCTGAGCTCGTCATGCACCGCTGTTTTTTTAAAAATGCAGCGCAGCGCGGAAATCTGCACCGCATGCATGCGGTTAAAATGGAAGGAAGCAAGTAGCAGGAAGAGTAAACCATCCCACCCCCTGTATTCCAAAGTGAAGTAGTCGAGGCAATCATACTCTCCCCTTTAGGCGGAGAGACGAGTGAATGTCAATTTTCTGCCACCCGTCTCTTGAAAGGCTAAAACAACCCAGGTTATTCCAGATCCTGACAACGCTGGCCACTATGCCCAAGGGTCGCATTCTTGGCCCAGGGGTTTTCATTCTAATGACCTAATGGCTGAGCTAGAGATATCCTTACAGCAGTGTACCACCAATGACAAACAACTATCTCTCGGTGTGCCACTGGCCACAGACATTTCCCATGATAGATATTGCCTATACAAGACTCTTTAATTCCTACCTCTCCATTAAAGAGCATGTCATGAGGAATCTGCAGTCCACTTGGTATCTCTGAATTTCATGCACAAGATATTTAAATTCCTTCTAGTTCACACTCTCCATTCAACAATGCACTTTTCCTTTTACGCATTGTTGGGGACAGAGCTCCACTCACTTCCTTGCTTCCTGGAGTCCATCATCATTTCAAACAAGTCAACTTTCCATATAGTCCGTGCCTCATCACCCATTTAAACACCACCACTACCCTAGGGAATCTTCACTGACTCCCTTTTCTAATCACAGTGCATCACACACAAGGTCATCAACCCCTGTAAAGTGGACTACCTAGCAAAAGAAAGTTCATTCTGGACTACTTGCCAAATCTGATGAAAGGCTACTAAAACTTGCTTCAGATATTAACATGGCCTGGGTTGTGCCCCTACACACAGATCACTATTACAATGTTTGCAGAATTCAATATTGGAGCACAAGACACAACAACAGTGATATGTAAAATGTAAACAGATGAAACCTTATTTTTTGTGGCATGAGTGTTGTTAAAAATGGTAGTGGGTTAAAAACAGATGAAAGTGTTTTATTACACATTCTACTAAGAAGACAGTCTTCTGTCAGAGGTGTAAATAGAGGGATGCCCTAAATAACCACTTACATCACCAATGCATGACTGAAAAACGGAATGTTTCATCAGGGTTATCCACACGAATGGACATCTCACACAGGGACAATTGCCTTGACCAAGGAGACATCTTTATTCCTCAAACAGTGAGGCTGGTCACAGAACCGTCGTAGGTATGTAAAGTTGTTATACCAGGTGCCACTATTGACACCTGTTAGAGGTGGGTGCAACTCACGTAATTTGCTTTAGCAAAGCTATGCAAAATTACAATAAAATGATGTGAGATTATGCAGAATTACACAAGAGGCATACGCCTACATTTTGTGCTATTTCCTTAATGCGAAATGTGTCCTTGCGCCCAAAATTCACCTGAGGATGCTTTTCGTGCTAAGAAAATGGCACTCAAGGCAACAGAACACTAACAGCAGCTGTCAGCTGCAGCTCGCTCTCTGGTCCTGTGCTCTTGTGATAGGCTTTTTTTTGCCACAAATGACTCTAAATTACTCAAACAGGTGTAATCGCTTAATTTCCAGTTTTTTTGCATCACAAGCATAACTTGAATTTATTAAAATTACTCTGATTACTCCAGCATAATTAAAATTTCACCAGGCCTAATATCGTCGGTCTTACACAGTTACAGCAGTTAAACAACTGGTTAAATGCCAATGGTTCAAATCTGGTGCGAAAGGTGGGAAATGGGGGGCTTGGGTGCCAGAAACAGTCATAATTTGAAAGATCAGTTTAGGGCCATAAGTCCACAGATGTTTATCAGAGATGCCCCTTCCTGCTGTAATCTTAGGTACCGGCCAGGCATTGACTCCTAAGACCCCCAGGCTGCGTCTTTGGGAAGGGGGTTCCAAAAGCGGGACATCTACATGTAACCTTGTTACTTTCAGGCAACTTGCTAATGCATTGTATATTCTTTTTTTGGGGTACTGCGCCGCGGTTCCCTAGTACAAAGCAAAAACAACAAGCATTTACAATGCAATGGTTTTGCCTTTGTTAAAGTTAGAGCTATTGGCATTGCTCTTGACACTCTGAAGCTCCACTCTGAAGCTCCACTCTGCACTCTGAAGCTCCACTCTGAAGCTCCACTCTGCACTCTGAAGCTCCACTCTGAAGCTCCACTCTGCACTCTGAAGCTCCACTCTGAAGCTCCACTCTGAAGCTCCACTCTGCACTCTGAAGCTCCACTCTGAAGCTCCACTCTGAAGCTCCACTCTGAAGCTCCACTCTGAAGCTCCACTCTGAAGCTCCACTCTGAAGCTCCACTCTGAAGCTCCACTCTGAAGCTCCACTCTGCACTCTGAATCTGCACTCTGAAGCTCCACTCTGCACTCTGAAGCTCCACTCTGAATCTGCACTCTGAAGCTCCACTCTGCACTCTGAAGCTCCACTCTGAAGCTCCACTCTGAAGCTCCACTCTGAAGCTCCACTCTGAAGCTCCACTCTGAAGCTCCACTCTGAAGCTCCACTCTGAAGCTCCACTCTGCACTCTGAAGCTCCACTCTGATGCTCCACTCTGATGCTCCACTCTGATGCTCCACTCTGATGCTCCACTCTGATGCTCCACTCTGATGCTCCACTCTGATGCTCCACTCTGATGCTCCACTCTGATGCTCCACTCTGAAGCTCCACTCTGAAGCTCCACTCTGAAGCTCCACTCTGAAGCTCCACTCTGCACTCTGAAGCTCCACTCTGAAGCTCCACTCTGCACTCTGAAGCTCCACTCTGAAGCTCCACTCTGCACTCTGAAGCTCCACTCTGCACTCTGAATCTCCACTCTGAAGCTCCACTCTGCACTCTGAATCTCCACTCTGAAGCTCCACTCTGCACTCTGAAGCTCCACTCTGAAGCTCCACTCTGCACTCTGAAGCTCCACTCTGAAGCTCCACTCTGCACTCTGAAGCTCCACTCTGCACTCTGAATCTCCACTCTGAAGCTCCACTCTGCACTCTGAAGCTCCACTCTGAATCTGCACTCTGAAGCTCCACTCTGCACTCTGAAGCTCCACTCTGCACTCTGAAGCTCCACTCTGAAGCTCCACTCTGAAGCTCCACTCTGAAGCTCCACTCTGAAGCTCCACTCTGAAGCTCCACTCTGAAGCTCCACTCTGAAGCTCCACTCTGAAGCTCCACTCTGAAGCTCCACTCTGCACTCTGAAGCTCCACTCTGAATCTGCACTCTGATGCTCCACTCTGAATCTGCACTCTGATGCTCCACTCTGAATCTGCACTCTGAAGCTCCACTCTGCACTCTGAATCTGCACTCTGCAGCTCCACTCTGAATCTGCAGCTCCACTCTGAATCTGCAGCTCCACTCTGCACTCTGAAGCTCCACTCTGAATCTCCACTCTGAATCTGCACTCTGAATCTCCACTCTGAAGCTCCACTCTGAAGCTCCACTCTGAAGCTCCACTCTGAAGCTCCACTCTGAAGCTCCACTCTGAAGCTCCACTCTGAAGCTCCACTCTGAAGCTCCACTCTGAAGCTCCACTCTGAAGCTCCACTCTGAAGCTCCACTCTGAATCTGCACTCTGAAGCTCCACTCTGCACTCTGAAGCTCCACTCTGAATCTGCACTCTGAAGCTCCACTCTGAAGCTCCACTCTGAAGCTCCACTCTGAAGCTCCACTCTGAAGCTCCACTCTGAAGCTCCACTCTGAAGCTCCACTCTGAAGCTCCACTCTGAAGCTCCACTCTGCACTCTGAAGCTCCACTCTGAAGCTCCACTCTGAAGCTCCACTCTGCACTCTGAAGCTCCACTCTGAAGCTCCACTCTGAAGCTCCACTCTGCACTCTGAAGCTCCACTCTGAAGCTCCACTCTGCACTCTGAAGCTCCACTCTGAATCTGCACTCTGAAGCTCCACTCTGCACTCTGAAGCTCCACTCTGAAGCTCCACTCTGCACTCTGAAGCTCCACTCTGAATCTGCACTCTGAAGCTCCACTCTGCACTCTGAAGCTCCACTCTGAATCTGCACTCTGAAGCTCCACTCTGCACTCTGAAGCTCCACTCTGAATCTGCACTCTGAAGCTCCACTCTGCACTCTGAAGCTCCACTCTGAATCTGCACTCTGAAGCTCCACTCTGCACTCTGAAGCTCCACTCTGAATCTGCACTCTGAAGCTCCACTCTGAAGCTCCACTCCTCCACTCTGAAGCTCCACTCTGAAGCTCCACTCTGAAGCTCCACTCCTCCACTCTGAAGCTCCACTCTGAAGCTCCACTCTGAAGCTCCACTCTGAAGCTCCACTCTGAAGCTCCACTCTGAAGCTCCACTCTGAAGCTCCACTCTGAAGCTCCACTCTGAAGCTCCACTCTGCACTCTGAAGCTCCACTCTGCACTCTGAAGCTCCACTCTGCACTCTGAAGCTCCACTCTGCACTCTGAAGCTCCACTCTGAATCTGCACTCTGAAGCTCCACTCTGCACTCTGAAGCTCCACTCTGAATCTGCACTCTGAAGCTCCACTCTGCACTCTGAAGCTCCACTCTGCACTCTGAAGCTCCACTCTGAAGCTCCACTCTGAAGCTCCACTCTGCACTCTGAAGCTCCACTCTGCACTCTGAAGCTCCACTCTGAAGCTCCACTCTGAAGCTCCACTCTGAAGCTCCACTCTGAAGCTCCACTCTGAAGCTCCACTCTGAAGCTCCACTCTGAAGCTCCACTCTGCACTCTGAAGCTCCACTCTGAATCTGCACTCTGAAGCTCCACTCTGCACTCTGAAGCTCCACTCTGCACTCTGAAGCTCCACTCTGAAGCTCCACTCTGAAGCTCCACTCTGAAGCTCCACTCTGAAGCTCCACTCTGAAGCTCCACTCTGAAGCTCCACTCTGAAGCTCCACTCTGAAGCTCCACTCTGAAGCTCCACTCTGAAGCTCCACTCTGAAGCTCCACTCTGCACTCTGAAGCTCCACTCTGAATCTGCACTCTGATGCTCCACTCTGAATCTGCACTCTGATGCTCCACTCTGAATCTGCACTCTGAAGCTCCACTCTGCACTCTGAATCTGCACTCTGAAGCTCCACTCTGCACTCTGAATCTGCACTCTGCAGCTCCACTCTGAATCTGCAGCTCCACTCTGAATCTGCAGCTCCACTCTGCACTCTGAAGCTCCACTCTGAATCTCCACTCTGAATCTGCACTCTGAAGCTCCACTCTGAAGCTCCACTCTGAAGCTCCACTCTGAAGCTCCACTCTGAAGCTCCACTCTGAAGCTCCACTCTGAAGCTCCACTCTGAAGCTCCACTCTGAAGCTCCACTCTGAAGCTCCACTCTGAAGCTCCACTCTGCACTCTGAAGCTCCACTCTGCACTCTGAAGCTCCACTCTGCACTCTGAAGCTCCACTCTGCACTCTGAAGCTCCACTCTGCACTCTGAAGCTCCACTCTGCACTCTGAAGCTCCACTCTGCACTCTGCAGCTCCACTCTGCACTCTGCAGCTCCACTCTGCACTCTGAAGCTCCACTCTGAATCTGCACTCTGAAGCTCCACTCTGAATCTGCACTCTGAATCTGCACTCTGAATCTGCACTCTGAAGCTCCACTCTGAAGCTCCACTCTGAAGCTCCACTCTGAAGCTCCACTCTGAAGCTCCACTCTGAAGCTCCACTCTGAAGCTCCACTCTGAAGCTCCACTCTGAAGCTCCACTCTGAAGCTCCACTCTGAAGCTCCACTCTGAAGCTCCACTCTGCACTCTGAAGCTCCACTCTGAAGCTCCACTCTGCACTCTGAAGCTCCACTCTGAAGCTCCACTCTGCACTCTGAAGCTCCACTCTGAATCTGCACTCTGAAGCTCCACTCTGCACTCTGAAGCTCCACTCTGAATCTGCACTCTGAAGCTCCACTCTGCACTCTGAAGCTCCACTCTGAATCTGCACTCTGAAGCTCCACTCTGCACTCTGAAGCTCCACTCTGAATCTGCACTCTGAAGCTCCACTCTGAAGCTCCACTCCTCCACTCTGAAGCTCCACTCTGAAGCTCCACTCTGAAGCTCCACTCTGAAGCTCCACTCTGAAGCTCCACTCTGAAGCTCCACTCTGAAGCTCCACTCTGCACTCTGAAGCTCCACTCTGCACTCTGAAGCTCCACTCTGCACTCTGAAGCTCCACTCTGCACTCTGAAGCTCCACTCTGAATCTGCACTCTGAAGCTCCACTCTGCACTCTGAATCTGCACTCTGAAGCTCCACTCTGCACTCTGAAGCTCCACTCTGAAGCTCCACTCTGAAGCTCCACTCTGAAGCTCCACTCTGAAGCTCCACTCTGAAGCTCCACTCTGAAGCTCCACTCTGAATCTGCACTCTGAAGCTCCACTCTGAAGCTCCACTCTGAAGCTCCACTCTGAAGCTCCACTCTGAAGCTCCACTCTGAAGCTCCACTCTGAAGCTCCACTCTGAAGCTCCACTCTGAAGCTCCACTCTGCACTCTGAAGCTCCACTCTGAATCTGCACTCTGAAGCTCCACTCTGAAGCTCCACTCCTCCACTCTGAAGCTCCACTCTGAAGCTCCACTCTGAAGCTCCACTCTGCACTCTGAAGCTCCACTCTGAAGCTCCACTCTGAAGCTCCACTCTGCACTCTGAAGCTCCACTCTGAAGCTCCACTCTGCACTCTGAAGCTCCACTCTGAATCTGCACTCTGAAGCTCCACTCTGCACTCTGAAGCTCCACTCTGAAGCTCCACTCTGCACTCTGAAGCTCCACTCTGAATCTGCACTCTGAAGCTCCACTCTGCACTCTGAAGCTCCACTCTGAATCTGCACTCTGAAGCTCCACTCTGCACTCTGAAGCTCCACTCTGAATCTGCACTCTGAAGCTCCACTCTGCACTCTGAAGCTCCACTCTGAATCTGCACTCTGAAGCTCCACTCTGCACTCTGAAGCTCCACTCTGAATCTGCACTCTGAAGCTCCACTCTGAAGCTCCACTCCTCCACTCTGAAGCTCCACTCTGAAGCTCCACTCTGAAGCTCCACTCCTCCACTCTGAAGCTCCACTCTGAAGCTCCACTCTGAAGCTCCACTCTGAAGCTCCACTCTGAAGCTCCACTCTGAAGCTCCACTCTGAAGCTCCACTCTGAAGCTCCACTCTGAAGCTCCACTCTGCACTCTGAAGCTCCACTCTGCACTCTGAAGCTCCACTCTGCACTCTGAAGCTCCACTCTGCACTCTGAAGCTCCACTCTGAATCTGCACTCTGAAGCTCCACTCTGCACTCTGAAGCTCCACTCTGAATCTGCACTCTGAAGCTCCACTCTGCACTCTGAAGCTCCACTCTGCACTCTGAAGCTCCACTCTGAAGCTCCACTCTGAAGCTCCACTCTGAAGCTCCACTCTGCACTCTGAAGCTCCACTCTGCACTCTGAAGCTCCACTCTGAAGCTCCACTCTGAAGCTCCACTCTGAAGCTCCACTCTGAAGCTCCACTCTGAAGCTCCACTCTGAAGCTCCACTCTGAAGCTCCACTCTGAAGCTCCACTCTGCACTCTGAAGCTCCACTCTGAATCTGCACTCTGAAGCTCCACTCTGCACTCTGAAGCTCCACTCTGCACTCTGAAGCTCCACTCTGAAGCTCCACTCTGAAGCTCCACTCTGAAGCTCCACTCTGAAGCTCCACTCTGAAGCTCCACTCTGCACTCTGAAGCTCCACTCTGAAGCTCCACTCTGAAGCTCCACTCTGAAGCTCCACTCTGAAGCTCCACTCTGAAGCTCCACTCTGAAGCTCCACTCTGAAGCTCCACTCTGCACTCTGAAGCTCCACTCTGAATCTGCACTCTGATGCTCCACTCTGAATCTGCACTCTGATGCTCCACTCTGAATCTGCACTCTGAAGCTCCACTCTGCACTCTGAATCTGCACTCTGAAGCTCCACTCTGCACTCTGAATCTGCACTCTGCAGCTCCACTCTGAATCTGCAGCTCCACTCTGAATCTGCAGCTCCACTCTGCACTCTGAAGCTCCACTCTGAATCTCCACTCTGAATCTGCACTCTGAAGCTCCACTCTGAAGCTCCACTCTGAAGCTCCACTCTGAAGCTCCACTCTGAAGCTCCACTCTGAAGCTCCACTCTGAAGCTCCACTCTGCACTCTGAAGCTCCACTCTGAAGCTCCACTCTGAAGCTCCACTCTGAAGCTCCACTCTGAAGCTCCACTCTGAAGCTCCACTCTGAAGCTCCACTCTGAAGCTCCACTCTGAAGCTCCACTCTGAAGCTCCACTCTGCACTCTGAAGCTCCACTCTGCACTCTGAAGCTCCACTCTGCACTCTGAAGCTCCACTCTGCACTCTGAAGCTCCACTCTGCACTCTGAAGCTCCACTCTGCACTCTGAAGCTCCACTCTGCACTCTGCAGCTCCACTCTGCACTCTGCAGCTCCACTCTGCACTCTGAAGCTCCACTCTGAATCTGCACTCTGAAGCTCCACTCTGAATCTGCACTCTGAATCTGCACTCTGAATCTGCACTCTGAAGCTCCACTCTGAAGCTCCACTCTGAAGCTCCACTCTGAAGCTCCACTCTGAAGCTCCACTCTGAAGCTCCACTCTGAAGCTCCACTCTGAAGCTCCACTCTGAAGCTCCACTCTGAAGCTCCACTCTGAAGCTCCACTCTGAAGCTCCACTCTGCACTCTGAAGCTCCACTCTGAAGCTCCACTCTGAAGCTCCACTCTGCACTCTGAAGCTCCACTCTGAAGCTCCACTCTGCACTCTGAAGCTCCACTCTGAATCTGCACTCTGAAGCTCCACTCTGCACTCTGAAGCTCCACTCTGAATCTGCACTCTGAAGCTCCACTCTGCACTCTGAAGCTCCACTCTGAATCTGCACTCTGAAGCTCCACTCTGCACTCTGAAGCTCCACTCTGAATCTGCACTCTGAAGCTCCACTCTGAAGCTCCACTCCTCCACTCTGAAGCTCCACTCTGAAGCTCCACTCTGAAGCTCCACTCTGAAGCTCCACTCTGAAGCTCCACTCTGAAGCTCCACTCTGAAGCTCCACTCTGAAGCTCCACTCTGCACTCTGAAGCTCCACTCTGCACTCTGAAGCTCCACTCTGCACTCTGAAGCTCCACTCTGCACTCTGAAGCTCCACTCTGCACTCTGAAGCTCCACTCTGCACTCTGAAGCTCCACTCTGAATCTGCACTCTGAAGCTCCACTCTGCACTCTGAATCTGCACTCTGAAGCTCCACTCTGCACTCTGAAGCTCCACTCTGAAGCTCCACTCTGAAGCTCCACTCTGAAGCTCCACTCTGAAGCTCCACTCTGAAGCTCCACTCTGAAGCTCCACTCTGCACTCTGAAGCTCCACTCTGAAGCTCCACTCTGAAGCTCCACTCTGAAGCTCCACTCTGAAGCTCCACTCTGAAGCTCCACTCTGAAGCTCCACTCTGAAGCTCCACTCTGCACTCTGAAGCTCCACTCTGAAGCTCCACTCTGCACTCTGAAGCTCCACTCTGAAGCTCCACTCTGCACTCTGAAGCTCCACTCTGCACTCTGAAGCTCCACTCTGAAGCTCCACTCTGCACTCTGAAGCTCCACTCTGAATCTGCACTCTGAAGCTCCACTCTGCACTCTGAAGCTCCACTCTGAATCTGCACTCTGAAGCTCCACTCTGCACTCTGAAGCTCCACTCTGAAGCTGCACTCTGAAGCTCCACTCTGAAGCTCCACTCTGAAGCTCCACTCTGAAGCTCCACTCTGAAGCTCCACTCTGAAACTCCACTCTGAAACTCCACTCTGAAGCTCCACTCTGAAGCTCCACTCTGAAGCTCCACTCTGAAGCTCCACTCTGAAGCTCCACTCTGCACTCTGAAGCTCCACTCTGAATCTGCACTCTGAAGCTCCACTCTGCACTCTGAAGCTCCACTCTGAATCTGCACTCTGAAGCTCCACTCTGAAGCTCCACTCTGCACTCTGAAGCTCCACTCTGAATCTGCACTCTGAAGCTCCACTCTGCACTCTGAAGCTCCACTCTGAATCTGCACTCTGAAGCTCCACTCTGCACTCTGAAGCTCCACTCTGAATCTGCACTCTGAAGCTCCACTCTGCACTCTGAAGCTCCACTCTGAAGCTCCACTCTGCACTCTGAAGCTCCACTCTGAAGCTCCACTCTGAAGCTCCACTCTGAAGCTCCACTCTGCACTCAAGCTCCACTCTGAAGCTCCACTCTGAAGCTCCACTCTGAAGCTCCACTCTGCACTCTGAAGCTCCACTGAAGCTACACACCGCGCAGGGCAGCTCTGGATGCTGATGCGAGAGGCCAGCTGGGAGGCGCGCTGCTCGTCTTCCTGCTCGTGCTGACTCGGAGAGAAAACTTGTTTTCATTGGGAGAGCGGCCTTCAAAGACCCGGTCACTGCGCCTCTCCGAGTGTTTAGCTTGGGATAAAATGGGCGCAGTCTTGTGGTGATGACAGTAGAGCAAGGGAGGTGCCGGCAATGCCGGACCAGACTCGGGGGCGTTCCCGGCGTCGCGTGACGTCGGCAAAAGGCAAAGAATGTCAGGAACGCCCCCGTGTCTGGTCCGGCATTGACGGACAGGCCCCTCGTCCAATGGCAAGGCTCCGTTTACGGAGCCAGCCAATCAATGACGAGGGCCGACCCAAAGCACCCTACAGTTCTCAACAGGATTTCGCCTGCGCGAAAAGCTGCGCAGAGCGCAGCTTTCGCTAGGCAAAACCTAAAAATCACTAGAGCTGTCTAGGTAGTGGAACAGCAGTTTGGGCTCTGTGGGAATCTGTTGAAACTACCCCATAGAGATGGAAGAGTTCTTGGAATAATGATTCTAATGTACTACCAAGGAAGTCTACAATGAACATAAAACCCAGATCATTGCAGAAGTGGGAACAATAAACAGTAGAAGGCATTGTTAAAAAAGTAACAGAAAGCACATTAGGGTAAAAAAAATACCCTTGGAATTAAAAGCAGAAACTGCTAAACTCATAATCTTGTGGACACTTCATATATGAGAGAAGCCATTAATCCTTGCTAAAAAAATATATATAGTGCTTAATACTATGTTTTGTCTATTTCTAGGCATTGCCAAATGTTATCAGTTGAGAAAACTGAGTCAGTGGGAGATAAAGTAATTTTCAGAGTTTTGCATAGATCACACAGTTTGATCAGGGAGAAGCTGAGATCACAGCTTAGGTTTCCATACTAATACTATCAGTGGTGCTTGTAAACAACAGCTACGCCACAAGAGGCCTAGTATGGGAGCAGTAAAGAAACCAAGATACACATCCATCATGCCAAAGCAGCATGTCTCCTCCAGAGAGCAGTCAGAGATGCTCTTGCATGCCTCCCCTCCTGCTCCCCGCCAGCAGATGACCTACTGCCATGCTAACATGAGGTTCGAAGTAATAAACTCTAGGGTTTATTTCATTGAGAGCACAGTCAATTGCTACTCTAAATTGCCCCCTGCTCTTTTCAGGTGATGCTTACTGTGGAAGCACTTTCAGACCAGTCAGCAAATGTAATTAGCTTCTATTTCCCTCCTGCAGCAGGCGTGTGAAATTACCCCCATCTCTTTGCAAATTATTAATGAATTTGTTTACCGGATGAGCCTTCTCTTTCGATTTTGCATTGTGAGATGGCTACCAGCCTTTGTTTTCATCAGTTCCTTTCCTCTGGCATCTCTTAGGGGGTAGCACATTCCATCCCCACTCCTCAGAGCCTTTCTTAAACATTTAATAATTTATAGGGAAAGTCGTTTAATATGCATGCATATATGTACATTTATATAGCGAGAGAAAAGAGAGGCATAACATGTAAATGAATGTTATGGTCGTATTTTGCTATTGATGGCGTCTTCTGACCACGGCCGGACCGGGACCAAAACCGGCCCTGGCAAAGTGCTTGGCTGTCCCCACTGGGGGATTGGGGGTGCGGCTGAGCTGTTTGCCAGGGCCGTTTATGGTCGATTTTGTTACAGGGACCGACATATGCTGCAAACGCAGCCCTGTAACAAAAATGCCCCCCCCACCCGGGGCCCAAAACTGGCCCCCAACCTGGCGGCCCACCGGGGGAATGCTCGGTGCTCACTACGGCCAGTTTCTGACTAAATGACAAGGTTGAAAATGTCGAATGAGAGAGTGGCGGGAAAAGAGACAAGCTAAGGAAAGAGCAGTAGCGGTCGGCAGTAGGTGTTTCTATAGGGCGGTGACGTGGGCAAGAGGAGGGGCAGGGTGCGGGGAAATAATGTATGGATTACGGAGTTCTACAGGTAAGTAAACATTTAAATAAATAAAACGAATTTCGTTGCGCACACTGCATCACCATTTAAATGTTTACTTACCTGTAAAACTCCGTAATCCATACATTATTTCCCCCCACCCTGCCCCTCCTCCTGCCCACGTCACCGCCCTACAGAAACACCAACTGCCGACCGCTACTGGGCAAGGAACAGAGGTGGGAGGAAGGAACAGACATGCATTGAAGGAGAGGAGAGGTAAAAAGGGAGTAGATAGATAGATAGATAGATAGATAGATAGATAGATAGATAGATAGATAGATAGATAGATAGATAGATAGATAGATAGATAGATAGATAGATAGATAGATAGATAGATAGATAGATAGATAGATAGACAGACAGACAGACAGACAGATTCTTTCTTCTCTAGTAAGTTTGGGCTTTTATTGCAAATCAGCGAGACACTTTTGAAAAAAGAATAAAGATGCATGTACAATCTGTCTTAGAAGGTTTTGTGTGGATCAAGGGGGGATAATAAAGAATCCCACTCTTTGTGGTTTTTCCAATCAGATTTTTAGTTCCACATGTTTATAAAACTGAAGACTGGATAAACACCAAAGTTAGATCAGGGTGCATAGTGTGGTGCAACTTAAAATCCTTTCCTGGTTTGGTGTAAACCTCTCCACTGTTTTTTTTTTATTTTAACATGCACAACATAATGTCATTGCGCTACATACGTTCATCATCATGGGCCATGAATCCCAGTAAGAGAGACTCATTGTAAAAAATAAAAAAAAACAAGCATTGGCAAAGCAGGTCTGACGGTGGCTACCAGAGTTTTGGCTCTGTGAATGACTGTTTTGTTTCTTCATTGTTTTTGAAAAGTAGTTCGGGAAGCTACAGGGCACTCGTCAACGTAAAAACATAGACAAAGAAAACTTTGGCTAATAGGAAAAAAGTTCTCTCAAAAAGCATACATTGCCGCGATAGTTCCGTAGAACTGAAGGAAACTACTTTGTGTGTAGATGTGCTCCTTGTGAAAGGACAGAATGGTGTCACTCACACTGAAGTTAGGAAATAAATGGAAAACACCAAACAAATCCATTTGGCAATCCCATGACTTATTCTTTGGTACCTTGAAACTACCATGTACTAAGATTAATTACAGCACTGTAATGCCCTATTGTACCACCAGCATAACGACAATATACTTTATGAAACCACCTGGGGGTGTCTTGCAGACCGTCACCTCTTTATTGATGCAGTCCGGAACTTATGCATTCCCCTCCCCCATTTCATTCCATTTGGGCTATGGCTAGAAGAGAAATGCTTCTAGCTCATTCTACTTTGGTAACTGTACTTCTTTTGCAATGTATATGACTTGTGCTATCTTATATTTCAGCTTGCTACTTGGATCTAACTCCACCTTTGAGATTGTTTTGTTATGCCATGACTAATAAAATTTCATAGAACAAAAAAGGATAATGGGCTGACAATTGCCCCCATAATATATGCTGTAGTGGTCAGAACAAAAATATGTATGACCAACTGTGGCCCGTCCAGGTGAGAGCAGTGGGGCGGTGGGTACATGTGGGGGGTATTTTGACAGACGATGACAATGGAAATTAAATAAATAATTAATTTTCCCTCGTCATCGTCCGTTGAAATACCCCCTAGATGGTCCCATTGCTCTAACCTGGATGGGCCACTTGTGTGTATGACACAATAACAGACCAGTAGAGTTAGAGGGCTGGCTGAAAGTCCCTAAAATTATATGATATATATAATTTATTGAAATTAAAAGGTCTTGGCTAACATTAGACCCAAATATTTTACCATATGGTGGCAAGGTGGGCATGTTACAACTCTAGTGAGGTCTAGGACACTTCTCAGAGGGTTGGAAACTAGACTGCAAACCTCTGGGAGAAGAAGCAGACACAGGGCATAGCTTTGGTGTGGTTCATCCATAGAGTAACTGGGTACACAGCATGGAGGGAAATGTAGCAATGGATTAAAATAATCGAGCACAAGGCATAAAGAGGGTGTGGCACTGGGATAAAGGATGAGGGCTCAAGGCATGGCTGATAAGCACAAAGCTGCGCTCAATGTACGCAAGGAGTGTGGTAAGAATGTGTGACAGACAGAGGTGCTTCAGGCAGTGGCGGCTCTTCCACTACGGCGGAGGAGCGTCACCCCACTGAACACACCCCACTAACTATTGTTATTATCATTTTAGTTTTTCTTTGCAGTCAGTCGCTCTCGGGGTGGGGCGGGGCTGAGCATTGCAGGGGATAAGAGTGCTTTTCACTCCTTAATTGGGCATGGATGCTTGACCGGCCAAACAGTCCTGCACACTTTGCATCTTCCCCACCAGGCTGCATTACGCAACCTGGTGAGGAACATGCAAAGCCTCCCATTTAGCATCTGAGCACTGACCCACAGCACTCAGACCAATCACAATGCTGCATTGCAGCATTATGATTGGCTCAGGGGAACCTGGGCGGAAGGTGCTTCCTGCTGCTGGATGGGACTACAGGAAGAAGTAAGAGGACGGGGAATGGATTAGAGGCTGGGTTCGGCTGTGTCAGTTAAGTGTTTTTTTTTTGCTTCTTCGTCGTCCCTCGTTTTTTAAAATGAGCTATTGTAATGTAACTGGTGCTCATGTAAAGTGCTCCAATGTCCTTTTGCAGGAGATTGTGCTCCATACAACTGCAAGAATGTTAGTTAAATATGTGAAGGCACACAGAAAAAGGGAGCTTGGTAGTAACTAGCGAAGAGACGAAACAGAAACCAAAGGCAGAGAAAGCAAGCATTCGCAATGCAATCGGTCTCGCCTTTGGGACCTTATATGTATTTTGCTATGCAGCACATAAGCCTGGGTGCTGAATCATCTACTGTTCTTTAACATGGAGGGAAAGTAAGCACAAAACTGCGTGAAATGCAAGGAATGGGAACACATGGAGAGAAATATTGCCTTTCACGGGGAAATGGTATAGTCCAAAGCTCTGTTTTTAATATAAAATCAGGGTCTTCGGTGGTCATATCACTGAAAATACAAGATTTGAAAAAATATCATTGTCTATGAGTGCTCGTGGAAGACAAAGTCTATGGAATGCAATCTAGAGAAGGCTAAAGTGATTCTAGTATTTTACTGATCTCTCCTGGTACTTTTCTATTTAGAAAGTTAAATAGAGGCAGTGGTCAATAAAAAAATTACAATAAAGTCCCTCAGCAGAAAGCAATTCTGGTATTTTTCTGACCTCTACTGGTCGTTTTCTATCAAGACAGTTAAATATAGGCAGTTGAACATGCATAAAGCAATTCTGGTATTTTACTGACCTTTGCTGGTCGTTTTCTATCAAGACACTTAAATAGACGCAGTTGAACAGAAAAAAAGTCCCTAAATAGAAGCAGACAAGTCGTAGGGCTGATCTCCAGAGTCCACAAAGTACATACACATATAAGTATATATTAAAGTATATACAAGAGGTTTCGAATGCTCAATCTAAAAAAGTGTGAGAGAGAAAGTACAGAAAGTACAGAAAAAGTGTTCCGAAGACAAGGAGGATTGATAAATGACAACACATAACAGATGAATCTATGGAAAGAGGAAATACAACTGTTGTGGGGGCTGGCAGGATGGCTCAGTGAGTAGAACGTTCATCTCTACCGAAAGTAAAGATCTGTAAGTATGGAGATTGATATCCGGCAAAGCATACACAGCAATCCATCCTTCTAAGATCAGTAATTTTTGTACTATCGCATGGGTAATACTAACAACTGCTACTGAAAGCTCATGGAAATGGCAAAAGAGGGGTGTGAATTATAATTTTAAAAAGGGCATTATTATATGACCTCTATTAAAAGAGGTGAAAGGTGGTTGAGGCTGTAGGAGGGGATGGAGTCACCTGGGTCTGAGAACAGTACAAGACAAAATGTACCAGTGCGCTTCCACTGACCACCACACTCGTCTACCGTCTGCAGGTGCCGAGAAGTCTGTGTGGCACGCAGCCAGCTATACACACCTGCAGCACAGCTGCGGTCTCCCTGCTCAATGAGGGGCAGGTGGGGAGTGAAAGAACAGACTGCGCAGAGCACCAGCGTGTGCACCTGCGCAATCATGTGCTGTAAAGGGCAGCCGGGTACATGCGAGCGCCACTGAAGTGATGTAGCACAGGCCGGTAAACACTGGAAAATTAAGCCTTGCTCCCTGGGGGGATCAGCTTGACTAATGCAGCAACAAGGACGCGACTTGGGCATCGTGACCTGTGATGAGGCTCTCCGCTGCCGGGGACGTTTTAGAGCAGGATGCGGCTTATTTCTGGTACTCTTTTTAGATCTAGTGTTAGCCAAGACCTTTTAATTTTAATAGAATCATATGTATATTATATTTACTGATAGGGGCTGTCATTCATTGGTCTTTTATTGTGTCATTCACTCCTCCCCTCCACTACAGCATCTTTAATGTGAGTGATAACGTTCTTCCATTTCATAAGGAGCACATATACACACAAAGTAGTTCTCTTGTGGACCAGGGACTACCATGACAATGTGTACTTTTTGAGACCAAAAATATTTCTGCTTTTAGCCTTTGTGTTTTTTCATTTTTAAATGGACAAGGATTAACAAAGTCAAACATCTGGCAACCAGCACAAGATCTGTTGCCTTTACCCCATCCACGGGGACAGGTGGTGGCTTTGGGAAACTGTACTAGGATTTTGGGTCGAAATACAATTCAGAACTGACCAAAAATCTTGTTCAGCTCATGCTGTTAAATAGATTGTTCTCTTTTTTTAACTGGAGAGGTGGGATTACCAATAACTGCTGAATTATTTTTTTATTATTATTATTATTATTAGCAACTTTTTCAGTGCACACTACAAGTTCAGGTATTACTTATCATTTAAATAATTATGAATTACATTTCAAGTTGTATCATCCAAATCCTAAGAACCTTGAGAATACGGGAGTCTGAACTTCAAGCCTGGGACCCACAAGTTACAAACCGCCACCAGCCATGAACATATCTCCACTCAATGAGCAATGTTATTTGTAAATTGGGAATAATTCACATCTACTGGGTCATTCTGAGATCCCACCTGAGAATATACGCAAGCCTACCAATCGTTTCTTTTCCTCATAATTACATAACACTTCAAACAGGCCATTGGCCATTTTGAATTATTTTTAATATTTGTCATTGTCCTTTACAAATTAGCATTGACATAGCCAATAGCTTGGCCATGGCACCTTAAAGGTGAGATCAATTGGCTGTGCCCGTACCAGCTGCGCCATGCAGGTAAGAGCGGTGGGGGGGGGGGGTAGAGCCCGATGGGGGAGGATTTCGACAGATGACGACGAGGGAATTTTTTTTATTTCTTAAATTTTCCCTCATCGTCGTCTGCCGAAATCCCCCCCACTGCCCCAACGCTCTTACCTGCATAGACCGTGGCTGGCCCGTACTTATTTAAAGTCTGGTTCATAAACAAAAGCTGTCTAATTAAAAAAAAGTATAGCAAAGTTGCAGGTTTTGAGTTTCTCAGCTTCCACTCAGCTAGGAGTTGGGGAACATAACTCACTGCAGCCACTTGCATAATGAAACTTGAGGGGCCCCCTCCAAGGTAAGTGGAGAGCCTCCCTTCGGCCTAAATCGGGAGCTGTCCGACCAGAGTACTGTGCTGAGGGGGCCCCCTGGAGCTAGGGTGCTCCCTGAGGGATGCTAAGACTTGTGCTACACCACTGACTGCAGCTTGATATCCCAATGTGTTTTGGGTGGATCAACTGGCAGAAGGGAACTTCAGAAGTTGGGGGTCGTGAAACAACTTTCGCCTTGGATGATGTTGGGAAATTTGTACGTGTTCGCAAGGTGGAAATTTCCTTGACTTTGTCCAACTATACATGGTCATGAAATCTTCTCCCAGCCACACAACTAATCAGCATTGCAGCAGCAATTGATTTTTTCTTTTACTGTAGGATTTAATTTTAGAAATGTGTGCCTCGCTTCTTTAGTATTCAATGTGCGAAAAGAGTCATAGCTTAGCAACAATGAATCAAGAGTCTCAAATATAGTGCCATGTAATTATGTTTTTACTTATGCATCATCACATACAAAATTAGTAAAATGTGCAGTTGAAGAGGGCAGATCCATACTCTAATCATTCTGTTAGCAACAGAAAACTTTGAAACTTACAAAGTGTTTTAAATATGTAAATGGAGGCGACTTCCAAAAATACTTCTTGCAAGCAAACCATGTATTAATGTTATAATTGATCCGGCCCACACAAAGGGTGACAGCAACAGTAACTAACAATTTTACTAATTAACGAACGCTATAAGAAATTTCCATATTTCCCTCCATACAGATCCAATCTTTTAGAAAAACACTAACAACAGAGATCAAAGGAAAGCGATAGAAGAAAGGAAACCATAATAAATATTATATATTAAAACTATATTAAATGTGTGATGAGTGATAAATGCATTTGCATTTGTATTTCAATGGTGAATTTCGTAAGAGTCATAGTTTGTCAGGCAAGTAATGGATGTATACCTAAAAAACTATTAGTGTAGCAGGAATACTAATGGAGGAAAATTATTAGGGTTGTGTAATCTCGAATATTTTTTACTTTTTTCTGCCCATAATTTTTGCAAAACTACAGAAATTGCCCATGGTATGTGGGGTCTCCACCACCGAGTCAGAGGGGAGAATTAAGCTGTGCAGTTCATGCACTCCCATATAAAATGCTCATTAGTAACTCACTGGCAGACAAAAGGATGTGAGACATCCTGAAGAAGAGCACAAGAGTGCTCAGGAGGCATTTCTTCTCCAATTAATACATACCCACACCAAGGGGCAGAAGTCATGTACGATGCCACACTACCACAGCCCACCATCCCCCTCATAGCTGTATTTAGTGATCTACACTGCCTACTCTGCAGCTCCTTCCAAAGAAGTCAAGTTTGCAGAGTGGACACGATTTTTAAAGAGCCAGCTTGGCAAACTTTTCTTAGTTTAGAGAAAAAAACTTCCACATTTTTATTGAAAATAATGTCTCTGGAGTGCATGGATCTTTTTTCCATATGCATTGGTGGCGTTTGACGTTCTCTATGCCTGTTTGGGGCCAGCTTCCAGTTGTATCTGCTTAATGGAAACAGATCGAGGGAGAGGGGGTATCAGTACTAGTTATGGCTGGCTTGAAGGGCGCAGCTGTCAAGAGACAATTGAGGGATTTGGCTCCACCCACATGTTGGGAGCCAGGAGTTCATGCTTTGATAGGGCAGATGATGTGTGCTTCAGAAAAAAAAGCGCTTGCCCTGTACACAGCTGTGATAATTTCGTTTATTTGTCCAGCCGCCCGAGCTTGAACTTTCAGGGGCAGTGCAACTGTCACCTGACCTTTTAACCTACACCAAAATTATGCTACAGTTCTATGCTTCCACAAAATACATATTTATTCCCATTCAATTTTCTTGTAATGCTTCACATTACTGTACAACATTCGTTAAAGTCAGACCTATTGGCATTGCCATTGCTTGTTTCTAGGATTAAAGCAGTTTACGCCTGTCTTAGAAAAAGCCTATATCATTGTTTGTACAATTGCTTTATCTGTTGTGTACATACTATCTGTCACTAGTCCAATGTAGAGTGGGGCACTCAAAAGATAGGAAAATCTACTTAAGAATAACAGGAGTAGGTAGTAGTGCTGCAAGTTGAGTATAGATGAGTTAAACTGATACACTGTCTCTGATGGAGAACTAGTAAATAAGAAAGCTGTGTTGGGGGAATTACAAAGAGAATGACAATGTCTGATATAAAGCGTTGGGTGATAGGATGTTTGCCGTAGAACGGGTAGTTTTGTTCCACTCTTACACGTCAGAACATTCCAGATATTTGGGAACTGTACCACTGTGTTACAATCTCTTCAGTACTGGTTGGTGGTTTGTAAGCATGTTAGCAGAAGACAGATGCCTGGTCAGGAGGCTTGATAACGTTTCTATAAATTCTGGGTAAGAAGTAGACATAGCAGCCTGATTTTTCACCAGTTGAAACTTGTGGGCTAGATTTTGGGAGGTAAGAGGAGCTACATTGCTTGAGCCCAGTCTTAACATAGTCAAGGCTCGATATATTTAGTTCTTGTGAGAGTGTTACATCAGAGTAGAGCATAATGCAAGATTCTCTTTTTGTGTTGAGAATGTGGGTAGGACTGTCCTAAGGAAACAGGATTCTGTCCCCTCTTTAGAGCCCAAAATCATAATATCATTTCCATGCCACTTAGGTTGAGGACATTATCTCGCATTCAGATGTGGACTAGTAGTCGACGTGGCTTCATTACTTGTGTCAGTGGACAGGTGTAAAAGTTAAAGGGGTCATCTAGTGAAGAGAAAAAAACAGTTCTTTTAACTCCATTCTGCATCATTAGCAATCACCATAAATAAGCATTCTAGAAGACTGCTTTGTTTGATTATGTTTGCTTGGGTTTTGGGATTTATTGTGACATCATTCACCAGATGGCTCCTTTTAACCCCTTCGACGCTCATGACGAGCTGGGCTCGTCATGGCGTAGCCTCCTCGCACGCTCATGACGAGCCCAGCTCGTCACGTAAAGTGCGATTACGAAAAACCCAGCGTGCGGGCGGAATTCCGCCCGCACGCATGCGGTTAAATAGCAAGTGAGGCAGAAATTAGCTCTCAGAATGACACATGAGATTCTATCCCTAAATGACTCAGTGGTCACAATGCTTATTTCCTTGTTTTTCTCCTATATAGATTTGCCCTAGCGTTCTTCCAAAGTTCCTATCCATTGTTTGATAATGTTTTAATAGTATGGTCTGTTATGTTGCCACCTACTGAAAAATAAAAGTATGAGTATGGTTGGTGTCCCTCATCCAGTGCGATGAAGATATTTTTCCTGAAATTTGTGCCTGCAACTTTTAATTCTCCAATGAGTCTGGAGCCTAGTTGTTGGTACTGAAGGAAATTGTTATGTTCCACATATGCTGAAGTTGTGAAGCAGTCTGGTGACTTCTCCATCAAGACTAGGGGTGAACGATAAATTCTGTTCCACCGGTGGAGTTCTGGGCTTTCCATGTTACAATGGATTACCGACCAAACTCTACCAACTGCCACATGGCGTAGCTTTTTCTCAGTTGGCGAGTGAGAATTGGCATCACCCACCACCATTTTGCCTAGGAAGGCACCCAGTGAGCATGGGCAATCCAGGTGGTCACGGGCGGTCATGAACATTCACGGTGAGAAAGCTGCCTCTAAATTAGAAAATCTACTCGAGTTGCAGCAGATAAGCAATGCCGTCTGGCGTGCCACATGGTGCTGTTCGCATCAATTTTTAGTGTAGAACAAGCTCCTGGTGCTAAAAATCAACGTAAGCATTGCGATGTGATGATTTCAGTCCACTCATAGAACTCAGCGGAATCCACAGAATTAAAGTCCACGAGTTCCGCCCAACCCTTGACCAAGACTGTTTCTCTGTATGAAAGATGTAATATGAGAAGGCCATTTTTAAGAATGTTTTATTTATTTTACTTTCAAGAAAAATATTACATTCTTTAAATTGCTGGCAAATATTTATTTTAAATCTTTTTGACCACAGCAGCCAAACCCACCAATATTTAGGTTTAAGGATTGCCATTAAACAACTGTTGCATCAGCCATCTTGCCTTGCATCTTGCACCACATCTGCGTCATGTGGCAAATTCTGTCATTGAATATTTCGTTGCGAATACCCGAGGATATAATTTGCACTTAGAGGCTTGGTCTGAAGGCATGAAGCAATGAATGTCTGAGCCCCATTCGAGGGAATCTATTCCCAGAGGGCTTAGCAGTCTTGCGCCTCCATGGAGGCATACGTAAAATGAGCTGCGGGCTGTGGAGGTGAGACCTTTTTGATCTACACTTCGCAAGTTATCACAGCCACAAGCTGTGCATTCTGTTTTTGCCCAATGAGGACCTCTTCACTCTTCACATCCCTGTGGAGTGGCGAAATGTGAAAAGACGAAAACTGCCTATCCGCCAGTGCAAAATTAACTTTTTTGCTCAATTTCCCAACTGTCATGGCAATTTCTTTCTTTTGAATCAGAAATGATAGCTTGAGGTGCTGTGTGAGTAGTCGTCAAGTGGAATTCGATCATGCAAATTATTGTAGTTTTCTGTTTTTTAATGAAGGGGTTACACTGAAATAATTTATTAAACCCAAATAGGAATAATGTATTTGATCCCAAGGTGCAGTAGGAAGATGGTAGAAGTAGGAGGAATTTGCGTTATATTTTTGGAATTGTTACTTGAATTGGTGTGGAAGTTCAGAATCATTACTCTCAACGGAGGATGTCATGTCCTGTGCATTTATGTTACATGACTTGTGTTTGTGTAGCAAACATGTTGCCACTGGTATTACCATAGCAAATTATGAAGTCCAGAAACACACCATATGGTTCTCTTGCCAGCACTGGAAACTGAAAGCTGTTTAAACTTCTGATAAGGTTTTACTGGTATTGTGATTTGCTCACGTTGTTGGTGAAGTGGCCTGGCTTGATTTCATGACTGCAGATATGCAATGTGTGTGTGCTAGGTCTAAGGTGTTGCCAATTGCTTTCACAGCCATTACATTGATAGGAAAGCACAGTACTGGGTGGATGGAGATTGCTCCGTGTTCTGTTTCCTGGTGGCAGGACCTGTTCAGTAACTTGATAGCTGAGAATATGGCATATTTGGGTTGTGTTGAGTAGATATATTAGATGTTATGGTCTATGTATTCCATAATATTTCAGCCTGTAGCATATCACATTGGTAATCATCATTATCCCATTCTCTGCGTTGCATCGGCACAGAAGTGGTCTACGTTTTTCCCCACGCTTATTTAACGCATATATGAAGTAAAAGAATATCCAACTTACTGCATCAGCGATACATAGCAGACCTCGGAGGCACAAGTCAGTAATTGTCTCTTTGTGTATCTGAGCTCTATGGGCGGCAAAAATGCACTAACTTAAAGACAGTTTGAGTTAGTGGTTGCCACCAGCGGTGGCTCCTCAGCTAAGGCGGAAGAGCGTCGCCCCACTGCTTTAAGAGCAGTGCAGAGGAAAAATAAAATGATAATTGAACATTATTGCCATTTTATTTTTCTGTTCCTAGGTATGGGGAGGGGCAGAGCTGGCCAGAGCAGGGACCGGAGCGATGAGTGGTGAGCACACTCAAAGTTCCCATGATTGTCTGGCCGGCAGTCATGCACACTTTGCATGTTCCCCACCAGGATGCATTACAGATCCTGGTGGGGAACATGCACAGGCTTCCTGTCCCCGTCTGAGTGCCGAACCACGAAGCTGAGACCAATCCCAAAGCTGCATTGCAGCATTATGATTGGCTATGGGGAACCAATCATAACGCCGCATTGCAGCGTTGTCATTGGCTTAGGGAGCCTTGGAGCCCTAGGCTTCCTGCGACGGAGAAGAGGCAGCGGCTGGCGGCAGCAGGTAAGTTTTCACCCTCCACCTCCCCTTGCCCCTACTACCGTTCCCTATCAGCCACCACTGGATGACACTGAAGATGCAAAAAAGAAATGTACAAAAGCCTTTGATGCCGGGGCAGGGTAGAAAACGGGATCATGAGACGGCTCTAGTTGTGAACGCTGTGTTAGCCAGTTATAGGGCATGTCTGTGATATGTTGAGTGCAGCCGTGGATTTGCCAGGTGGGAACATTATCATCAACTTTGTAATTTCTGCACTAATAGAAATGTGTCTCAGAATCATAAAAAACATGATTTCCCCTGAGTCTCTGTGACTGAAAAAGAAATCAAGTTATATCAATTCACCATGTCTGCTAATCATATTACTTTGATTATCAAGATTACGCGGGCTCTGGTTCTCTGTATCTTGCTGGAGCTTCTCAGGAGTATTCAACAGGTGGGGCTCAATCCTACATTCGGTCTTCAGAACTTCAGTGGTAAACGAGTACTATGTGTCTCTTTCTAGTTGATGCTTTGACTATATTGTCTCTTTATTTCTAGTTGATGCTTTGACTATGTGGTCTCTTTATTTGTAGTTGATGCTTGGACTATGCAGTCTCTCTATTTCTAGTTGATACTTTATCTCTACTAACGCATTGCACAGCTATAGTAAACCAGATCCACAGCTCGAGTTTGGAAATATCTTTGCACTGTTAAATCTGCTTTTGTTCTGGCCAAACATTAAATATTCATCATATACTAACAGCAACAAAAGACAATAATACCACCTTGAGCTTCACCAGTCAGTGGTTGTCTCATGCATAATTTCTGTGTATATTTTTCTATGGATTCAGCCAATACTAATTTCTTTTTGAAACACAAACAGTCTTCAGCATTACATTTAATTGTCTTCTTTGCCAGGCCCTTTGAAAATCATATTGCACCAACATATTGCATTTTCATCCGTTCTTCCAACCGTCTGACATAGTTATGCTTAATGATGTATTTTTTTCTTCAGCAATAAGGAAGTTGGGGATTTTGGCTGCTTGTGCCATGGACTATGCCAATTTCACTGCTATTATGAGCAGTTCCGGCACAGCTGCGTGACAAAGCGTACATTGCATGTGTGTCTTTTTCTCTGTTCAATTATGTTTACAAACTCCTGGGTTTGGTTTGTCAGCGCTGCAGCTGCTGTCACATAGCATGAGCAGCACACTGGGATGCTGAGTGCCATGGTCCTGGAGCTGCGTGCGTGTACTCTGGGGACCGTGGCCTTGTGCAGACCGATTTTACTCATACACAGAACATTCACAAAAATAGCTTGCTATCAATACCACAAAGGCTGTTCTATGTTGTTTTTCACCTGGACCATTCCCTCTTCTATCCCTCCACCATCCTTTTCAATCCAAATAACATGTTCACCGCTCAAATTAATTTCATATTTCCCTATACTAATTCCCCACTAATCCTGTCTGGGTTTCAGAGTGGCATGCTACCCACCGAAAAGTGCTTTGACACCTCATCAGGGGTAGCAAGAACTAGATAAATGCAAAGCCTTCCCTCTTCTATGCCTCCACTATCCCTTTTCAATCCAAATAACAAACTCACATGTCCACTGCTCAAATTAATTTCATTATTCCCTATACTAATTCACCACTAGTCGTTTTTGGGTTCTTGAGTAGCGTGCCTCTTGCCGAAAAGTGCTTTGATGCCTCATCAGAGGTAGTAAGCTTTATATAAATGCAATTAAAATTACAGCCCTTTATGATGTAAAGCAATGGGCACTGCAGTGCAACATACATTTATACTGTAAAATCTGAATAGTAGCCTGCTTTTCCGAACCTTACGTCTTGGCATAGATACTCAGAGTGAACTGGAAATATTTCCTCAGAAGTGCTACTTGGCACACAAAATGGATGTGTTGCTTTCTCAAGAGTCTACAACTAGCTTCTTTGTGAGTTGGAAAGTAAATTGAAGATTGGGGGTCTTTTTCTTCCTGAAAATTTTAAAAGCGGCACAAAGTTGCTATTTTAACATGAGTACTCACATGCACAAAATGCAGCCATCTACAGGGAGCAGTTGTAGTATTTGTGAAAACCACAGGAGGTTTGCAGGAAAATAAAGTTAATTAGATTGCACACCCCTGGGTAGATGCCTAGAGATCGAAATTTAAATTGGACGGAGTACTTTGATTAAGGGGCCACAGGACAGCCCTGGTTTATCCTAAGAGAGAATACTGTGTATTGAGTGAATCCACTATAGGACCTCTCTGAGAAACCACCATTAATATGTCAGGGTGAATATTCTTATGTATTGATTTGCCACCGAAGCATCTGGACATGTGTCTCCCAACTGTCTGCTGTTGATGTGTGATGTTGGGGTGACCAGCTACATTTTCAATGTTGAAATGTGGTTGGAAGAATAACATGGAGCACAGTGGTCAAACTGATAATATATGCACTGGGCAAGTGAATGGGGAAGTGTTGCTCGAATAAACCTATTCACTCTCTGAGGCTGCAAAGTCTGAGTGAGCATGCTCAGCACATGAAACAATGAATTTTGTTTAAGTTCTTCCACGTCTTGGGGTATAAAACAGGATTAGCTGTTTTCCTACCTCATCATTCCAACCTGATGTTTGGGCTACTCTGTTGATCTATGCTTGTTTTGGCTTTTTAGTTGAGGACGGAGCAATGAGGACTTATTCTTAAGTCCTCTTTGGGGATTAAGTCTACATTGAGAACTGGTTGACCTTCTAACTACCTTTTTCATAAGTGGGCAGCTTTGTTTGATTACCATTTGACAGCCAACCGGAACCGGTTTCTGCCAGGAGCAAGTCTTAATTGTAAAAACCAGCCGCGGCCCATGCAGGTGAGAGAGGTGGGTGGTAGGGCCAGGTGGGGGGGGGAGAGATTTCGACAGACGATGATGAGGGAAAATGTAATCATTCATTCAATTTTCCCTCATGGTCATCTGTCGAATCCCGCCGCCCCTCCAAAACGGTCCTACCGCTCTTACCTGCAGGGGCCCGGCTATGAAAAACAGAGATGTTATTTTATGGTCTCTGAGATGATTGGTGCATTTTGTTTCAATGTGATTAACTTTGAGCAAACTTAATGTTATTCTTTGTTTTTCACAGTGTGCCCTGGTGGTGAACCCAAACAGAGGGCGAAAGACGTCTGCCCATTATCTGATATTTGGATTAAACAGACTTTTTTGTGAGAGTGCCGGCTCCCTTAAAGTCAAAAGTTGCAATTTAATTATACAATTAGAGAGTACTTTAGTATCATCATAGCATGGAAATCATTTAGTTATTTGGTAAGACTGAGACGCATTCTCTTAATATGTAATAAATTAATGGATCATTCAAATGTTATTAGGCTATCCAGAGGACCTCTCTTTCGGATATGCAGAAATATGAATAAGCTCTATAGGGCAGTTCTTGGTTAATTAGTTTTTTTTTTAGTATGTTTTTAATAGCATCTGATACATAATGAGACACATGTGAAATTGCGGGCATTGTGCAGGCACACAGGGCAACAACGTGCCTGGTCCATAACCTAGCTAAGCCTTAGAATGTTTAAGCGATCAAATGCATTTACTGAACAATAATGAAAAAGTTCAATATGTACCTGTATATTGATCATCAAATAAACAACAGCATAGAAAAACAAGGCAGTTGATGATGTGGGAGACTTTTCCGCTCAACCCACCCATGCAAAGCGCTGTAGAGCTGAAAGAGGATAACGTACAAAATGGGCTATAAGGGCTACAGGGAGGGGAGCATGGAGGGAGTATCAGGGGAACCGGTCATGGTGTGGGAGGTGAATGCACAGGACCCCAACATCCCAGCGCACCACCCCAGCCACCTCAGAGTACACCAAAAAGGGAACCCCTCACGTCGGTTCTAAATCTGGCCCAGCACACGGACCAGCTACAGAGGGTGTCTCCAATTCCAGACCTCCTGAACCGGGAGGGAGGTCTGGAAATCTATGACCAACAGACCACATCCTCCCATACTTCTAGATCCGCTCAAAATGATCATCCGGTCCCACAGTTTGCAGACATCTCTACCCAGGCACATCCGATTCTTGCAAGTCCATTAGCCTTTTACCACCCATCGGGGCAGCCGGCTGTATCCAGCATACAGCCACCCTCTGTTTGGCTAGTACCTGTCCCACTAGTCTTGGTTAATTAGTTAAGGGAATCTCCGGTTTGATGTGATCCTAGATTAATTGCAGAAAAGGTGGTCTCGCCCACTATAACGACTATGCATATCTGTACCCATCTCCACGTACATGTGAAGGATAAATCTTCTAAGACCGTACTATTGTATCCCAAAACACAATACCCATAAGCTGGATGGGGTATACTAGCCACATTATTTCCCACATTTCTTGTGTAGATGGCACAAAGTGTGGACAATGGCCATACCCGCAGTTGATTTCCAACAGTCTCCAATGTCAACAAATCCGTAGTCAGAAACTCCTCACAGACAGAATAATGGTAGTCAACTTCAGGTGCTGCCGCACAATTGACTCCCACACCCCCATTGTGGGACTCGTTCCCGCTCTAGTACCTCTGCCCCCTCTCCTGCCCTCACCCACATTGCATCTGACCACAACCCAGCTCTGCCCTGCAACGCCTTCTGCACCCCTCAATGAATCATGCTCTAGTCTAGACCCTGTTGTACTCCAGCTAAGCAGACATCATCGTACTGGCCATTCTAGCCTTCTACGATCTCTTTAGCCCCGATTGCAGCCAGCACACGTTGCAGAGTGTCCTGCGACTTCCATCCCACTGCATGTATATTCCCCGCCCTGGATCTGTGAGCTGTGTATAGGGTCCCAGCACTGCGGTGACCCCTGGTACTTCCTTGTTTTTATTTTGCTTTTTCAATATGGGTGAGCATTAGATATCCTAAGCCATGTCTTTCGTAGTATTGAATCAACTAACATTTGTACGGTGTGGCTGCACTGTGGTTTTATAGCTACAAAATAGTGACAAAAAATTGAGACAAATAAAACTTTTTAGAATATCAGCAAACAAAACAAGATTCCTACATCCTGAAATAAATGCACTGAATGGCCCTCTGTCATATAAACGCAAGAAATATCTGCTTCCTATTGATGTTCTGTTAAAAAAATAGCAACACCAAAGAACAAAACCCTTCTGCGACTGCATGACTTATGTGACTGTAGGTTCTGCAGGGAGCTTTCTCCCTGACTCTTTGACTACATAATATGTTAGCTGAAGCTCTGGAAGGGCTCCCTCTCACCTTCCCACCCCGCGCCCGTATGATACTATGCTTTAATAACCTTTGCAGAGGAGGGTGGTCCTTCCATACCTGTACATGCATGCTAAAGCCTGACTTGTTGCACCCAGCTAGGTGTAGCAGAGGGCTCCCATGTACCCTATGTGGTTCTAACACTTTATTCCTGTATCTATGCATACTTTAAGATAAACATAAGGGACATTGCATAGAAAAATGTGAAGAACATTTTAGATTTTAATAGGTTGGAAACCCTAAATCTGAGGAATTATTACTTAGGTAATGTTGAATAATTGTGATATTGTCCAGTCTCTGTTTGAAGTGCTTCAAAATAACTCTTAGTCCAATAGTGATAACATGTATTGATCTCAATAGCAGTGTGGATTGTGATCTTTTCCATATTGACGACAAATTGGTAATATATTGACTGCCCGTGGCTCTGCTTCTCCTACCGCACAAGTATGGCGACGTAGCTTCAGCAGTACAGTCTTCCCATGGATATGCAGGGAGTTCAATTAAATAGATTCATAGGAAGTTAGGTCATGTCTGAAGACGTGTACATTAAGGAAAGTCAATATATGTAATATAATTCATACATTTGATGTGGGATCAAAGGATTTAAATTCCCAGGCGCTTACTCTTCATCGCTTGTTCTCGACTTCCTCCTCATTGCATTTCGTGTTCATCTCCCTCCGCTCCTTTCTGCAGACTGCAGATTTTCTAAAAACAGCCAAGAGGTTGTAACCCCGAGAGGATGTCAGAGACTGGCAAGTCAATTAGATCTGAGCTCGTGACAGGTCTCACAAGCAGACACTCCTTGTGAGCCAATGAATTACGACCTTAGACCTGGCTCCACCTGGGGGGAAACCAGAATTCCTGTGCACGTAAGGGAAGTCTGAAACCAGGTAGCAAGCATACTACGCTCTACCCACAAACCCCTTTTTTAACGTTCCCAGCTAGAGAAGTTAATAAATAATTTTTTCTACCAGCCAGGGAATTTTTAACTTTGCATTCACATACATAGGTCCCTACACTTCACTGATATCACTTCACACTGCACTACACATAGCCTACTGTCACAACATCTAGTGCTACCGCGTAGCCCGTAGGTCGCAGCACGCCCCGCCCCGTAGAGGGACGGGAAGACCCCCATGATGAAGCATGACACTAAGGGATTCTTAGTATGTGAGGAGTATTTTAAAAGCACATAGTGCCCTTGTCTTACCATCACAAGAGAGAGCCTTGTTTCACACTTATTAGATATATAATCATCACAAAAAAACAAAAAAGTTATTTACGAATACACATTGATAGAATCCTGTTGTTTATATAAGTCTGAAAGATGCCCTTAGTTTTTGTGAGAACACCCTAGACTTCAGATTTTATTCAAGGGACAATTTCCCTCACTTTGCCTCTGCATCTTAGTAGCTCATCTCATATCAAAAACATTGATTGATGTTATTGTTTTTAAGTAACATTATTACATTTATATAGTACTTACCACCCCCGAAGAGGCATTTAAGCTCTTTAAGGTGATTAACATCCTACTCTGAAACCACACGTTTGTGGTTAATCTAGTGGTTATTATTGGTTATTGCGATCAGTCATGTGCTCTTAAGTAAAAATGACATGCACGCACTCCAGTTATTTTGTGATATATTATATTAATACCAGTTAAGTGGGATCATTAGTGGGGCTATGTGGTTTCAGGTGAATGGTTGGTGAGATAGATAGGCTGGTGGTGATTAGGTAAAGCTGGCTTACAGGGATAGGGTTTCATAGGTGAGAGGTTGTAGCTGATCTCACAACAAAAAGACTGTGCTTGCTGTCACTGCATTTATCTAGTCAATCTCAAACGACAAGGGCTGTGCTTGCTGTCAGTGTACTCAAGTAGCTGATCTGCCTGCGGTTACAGAACCTGTTATTTCCATTAAGATTCACAGCGACACTTCAGGTTCTATTTTCCCTAATACAAGACTGATCATATTCCCCATCACCACCCCTTCTTCACTTGTAAATGGTTTAGTTTCAAGTGAATCCCTTTGGCAGTCTTCAGAGATCCGGATAACTACATATTCAGGAAAACATCCAACTTGGCTGCCGTGCTCATTGCTCTTGCTAGCGGTATTTCTGAACCACAGCAGGCAGTCGTTAATTTCATTTTTCATCCATTAATATTTGATCCATGTATTAACACATATATTAAACATTGTCGTTCATAAACTTGTTTATTCTGTGTCTAAAATGTACAAAATATGCCTGGAAAAGGCTAATGTGTCCTAAACTTGTCAGTGGAAGTGCTCCTGCTTCAGATTACTGCCATAATATCAATATTATGTGTGTAAGCGTATTAATGTCTGTATTTCACTTTTTAAAAAGCAAACTCCCAGCAGTCTCCATTCTTGGTAAGTGCAAGGGCCATCTTATGGGTTAAATGGCCATATCCACGTTTATCATGAGGGAAAGATGGTATTTCCCAGCATCTTGGATATTAAAATGGTCCTTGACATAAGAGGCTTTGTAGTAGGAATAAAATGTGATGTGTAGTAAGTTCTATAACAGCTACTATGTATTCTAGTCTGGTCGTGTACAGCGGCACGTCTCATACAGACCCTCACAATATATGTTCAGCACGAAACATAGCATTTCTTATGGCAATTTGAAAGCATGTTCTGGAGTTAAGTATTTGGAAAACAGGAAACTTACTAAGCAGACTTGCATATAAAGCAAAGTAGATGAACTGCAAATATTTTGGAAGGGTGAGTCATGACTTAATGCCCCGAGGTTTCTAATCATTTGCTTGTATTTAAAGTACACCTTACTTTGGAGTGACCCTAACGATACTTTACTAAAATGTCAGAGGCTGATTTTACTTAGTAAATATATGTATTTCCTTGGAGGTCATATTACCTGAGTTGATATGAAAACATACAGAATTAAGTTTCTGCTTCCTTTACACGTCCATAAACAATGTTACTGTCTCAAAGATCAAACCACTCCTTCACAGCAAAATTCTTGACTTTTAAGAGTACCGATGATGTCGGGCTCGATTTCTTTTCTTAAACAACCCTTTGATCAAAGTTAAACCATGGGTAGATGTGCTTAACACCTTTTGACCTGACATAGTCTCATCCACTGTCACTGGTGGCAGTTTTCACCATTTTGATTTGTAAAAAATCACCCTTCTCTTGAACATTTGCGCCCAAACACAAAATGCCTTTTCCTGCCATGAGGCAGATATGCTCTTTATTTTACTTTTTGCAGTTTTTATATAGAGCAAACTTGACTATTAGAGAGCTTCAAATGACCACCAGATTATATTACACAAGGTCAGATTAATTTTCTTTCTTTCTTTTTTTAGGCACAGGGAGATTAAGTAATTTGCCCAAAATCACAGGATATTGAGCCGATGTCAGGACTTGACCCTGGTTCCTCAATTCCAAAGTCGGTAGCTCTAGCTGATGGGGTGCATCTTTCCCTCAAATATAGTCACAAACAGCTTAGTAGAGTAAATAGACACTACAAATACAATCTGAGAAGGAAGAATTGAGTATGATGCATTGTATCGCACACTCCGGAGAACAACACAGTACAACTGCAATGAGGTCGGAGAGGTGACGCTGTGAAGACATATGGTGCCACAACACTTCCC